>NC_141697.1:1024769263-1027635196 GCF_964263255.1 Lissotriton vulgaris
GCTTTCCTGAGTGCATTTACATCACAATGTCTGTAGCATTCCGGATCATTAAGCTGGAGGTAGGCTTCTTCGAGATATAGTGCTCTCGGCCAAAGCACGATGTTGCCCCCCTTGTCAGATTGCCTGACTATCATATTTCCATCCGCTTTGATTTTTTTGACCAATGTTTGATATTCATTGTTTCCATGATATTTGCCGCGGTTAGATTTCAAGGTTTTAACATGTAATGCCTTCACCTGTTTCACCACTGCATCCTGAAATATGTCTATGTTGTCGTGAGGAGTGACAGGGGTGAACGTGGATCGGGGCTTGAGGTTGCTTAAGCCACCAGTATAAGTATTGTCCTGCCCTTGAGTGTTCTGAGAGTTAGGGGCTTCTGCCCGCAGAGCTGCCAGATCCTGCATTAAAGGGACATCATTCACCACCAATCCCACAGGAATGTTCTCACCCCCCGCTTTCTTACCAGCATTGCGAGATTTATTGTTGGCAAAATGCTTTTTGAGCTTCAGTTTCCGCGTAAATTTAAAAAGGTCTATCCTGGTGTCCACGTAATTGAAACTGCTGGGGGGGCTGTATGACAATCCTTTAGACAGAATGCTGATTTCCAGATCAGAGAAATTTGTGTCAGTCAGATTGATAATAGATAAGCCATTGTCCTGTGTTTGCGCTTGAATATTTACTTGAGCCGTACTAGTTACTGCTTTTTGTTGGCATTCCACCGCCTGTAATTTCTTTTCTTTGGTTTTTCGTTTGGTGCGGCTTTTACTCCGCTCCCGCCGCTTTGCGTTTGGGGTTTTGTGGATGCTGGAAACCTTATGCGCAGTGTTTCGCGCCTGTCCTGCCGGACACACTCCAATTCCTGCTCCATAGTTAGCCGTGTAAACCCCAATTGCTCTGTAAGTCTACCGGCTTCCGCTTCAGACCCGCTATCTATGTTAGAGCTGAGGTCCGTGAGACTTGAGCCTTCAGGTGAATTGGGTCGTGCCTGTTCTGCTCCGTGAGTTGTACTTAAGCCTGCCCGTGAGTTCTTTAACTTAGATGCTTTAATTGCATCAAATTTGCGGGCAAACGTGAAGATTATGCCTTCGTTGTAATCAGTTTTATCACGCTGAAACTTGAATGCTTTACGTTTCCTGTTAACGTCCTCTTCTTTCTGCACTCGTTGTTCCATAATTTCCCTGAATTTATCACATTCCAGCGTGATGTTGGCATCATCCTCGCACAGACTCGCAATTTCTGCCTCTAGTGTGTCAATCTCAGTTTGTATTTTAGATCTGTCGCTGTCTGCGTAGCGCACCAACATTGTAACCAGTCGGCGAGATGAGTCTAAGCTCCATTCAGCCCACTCTTTCAACAATGCAGGGTCCATATACTCATAACTCGGAGCTAGTGATGGAGCGGTAATTTCTTCTGGGAGTTTCTCAATGCAAAACCCTCATGCTACCTCTAATTTACCGTTCAAAAGGTGTTGGGCCCTTCACACCATGCATTACCTTCAGGAGACTTTAATAATCATGAACAGTCAAAAATGCAATTATTATTTAAAGTCAATAAAGAGAGTTGTTGAGTATTTAAAGGGTTTTATTTTTTAATCAAAAGTTAATTTTTCTCTGACCCTTTATTCATTAGTAAAATATCAATCAGGTTACAGAATTTGGAAAACAGGAAAATTAGCATTAATACAGAACACATTACAGTCTGCATATAGGCATAACATGTAGGAATGTGGCGCAAAATGTCATTCAAAATTCTTAAAGAGTTTCTAAGAAAAATAGTCTTGCATGGCTAATCAAATAGTTTGCAAAAATCTCCCATAAAGAGAAATAAATGCATAAGACAAATAAATCATTTCAGACCTAATTAATTAGTAAAGCATAACTGAAGTTTAGCATCTAATTCTATTTAATCAGCTGCACTCTGTCTGTCTGTGTCTAAAGAGCAAGCAGGGAGTGAGATAGCCCCTCCTTCACAAGACCTCAAAGGAATGCGGCCTCAAGTGCCAAGATATGACGTGGAAGCAAGAAACCTCCCCCTGATTCTCCTCGGACGCCCCTGCAGCACCCGTGACGATCTCGTACCTAACCCATAGGCTGTCTGGCCTAATCTGTTCCTTCTCTTCAAGAGCTCACACACCCCCTAATGAGCCTAGAAGCCAGCTGAGCTGAGAAAGCCACCCCCTCCTTCGGAGAGGTCAGTTTTATACACAAAATTTTGGCAGACTACACAAAGATGTAACATCTTTCAGGAAAACCTGTACTGATTGGTCAGTTATGATGGCATGAGTTTTCATCACCCTGAGGCATTCTAAAAACCTGACCATGCCAGTTTTTAACAAATGAAGCATACATAATAAATACATTTTATAAGTTTGCAACAATTGCTAGGGAAAATTTTCAATAGTCTTCCTTCCTTCCTGCCAAAGCGCAGTCAGATGGACACTTTTAACTAACACTGGTACATTTGGCAGAATCACAAGGATGTACAGTTCAAGGTGTTCTTGACTTCTTGGCATGAGGAAAGCTGCCACGGTCTGCGCATGCTCCCTTCTCATTCAAAGCAAGCCATAGCTTTTGATGGTTTCACAGGCAGCCATTTAATGGTAGGCCCCAAAAATAAAATAAACACAAAGATAATGTTAATTTCATGTAAATCAGCACGGCGGTGCGTCCATTGGGGGCGTTGGGGCGTTGCCCCACTAGCCATGGACGACCCCACACGCCACAAATGCATTTAAAGGCTTTTTAAAAAATGCATCGATGTCTGATAATTAAATCATCTAGCGCACTGCGCTCTACCTGCCTGGAAAAGCCCGACAGAATCGGGCATCGTATAGGACGTGGGCCGTGGGGGGCGGGGCTGAGGTAGAGTGACAGGAGGAGGCAGTGCACAACAGTGCAGTCGGAGACTCAGAGTAGACAGCGCAACAATGCGCATGTAGAATCCAGGAGCCTTACACATTTCTACTTGCCTGCGCATGCGCATAGTAGTAGACCTTCCCTTCCCCCCCCCCTATGGTACTCGAGACACAGGGACTGCCAGGCAGGGACCAGGGGCCCCCGGTCTCCTAATGGGCAGATTGTATCCTGCTCGTAGCCCAATCCTGGCGCAGTGTTGCTGTTAACGCTGCGCCAGGATTGGCTGCTGCAGCAGGATGGTGGCGCGCGTGGGTGACTGTTGGCTGCTCTGCTTAGGGACCGCACTGTATGGCCAATCACCATATGGCTAATTCCAGCCATGTCGAGGTGATTGGCCATTTCTACACTGTCTGTCACGTTACCGTGCGTGGTGCACTGCTGCCTGGCACAACAACAAGTAGTAAAAAGAAAAGAAAGTGAAAGTAGTAAAGTACAGAGAATCACGAACGAACGAAGAAGAGTCTAGTCACAACAAGACAAGTGAGTAGAGAGAGTGACCACCAGCAGTCTGTCTGTTTATTCCAATCGAGTCGAGTCTCCAGTTCGTCGTCGTTGATTGTGTGACAGTGTAAACTAATTGCGAGCTGAGGGAGTCTCTAGTCTAGACTGAGCCACAGACTGTACGGGTCCGGACGGCCACACCACCCACCACCACCATGTAAGTTTTTTCCTGTGCCGCCACTCCAGCACTAGCACTGATGATAAGCCTGGTATAATAATGATAATGCATTCTAGTTTTTAATGTGACATGCATGCTGCCATGCTGTCACGCGCACTGACCTGCTGCTACCTACAGTCAGTCAGTCCCTCAGTCGTAGTGTACGATCATGGCCTCGCCGCTCGGCCTCGCCCTCTCCAATGCTCTGGACATGGGGACCGCAACAAGACCAGTGAGTAGAGAGTGACCACCAGCAGTAGTCTGTTCATTCCACTCGAGTCTCCAGTTCGTCTTCTTCGTTGGTTGTGTGTAAGTGCTGAGGGAGTGTCAGTGTCTAGAGTCTGACTGTGCCAAGACAGTGTGCCTGCCTACTACGGACGGTCGGGTCCGGACCGCCACACACCACCCACCACCACCATGTAAGAATTTTTTTTCCTGGTGCCGCAGTGCCGCCACTCCAGCACTAGCACTGATAAGCCTGGCATAATGATAATGCATTCTTTTTAATGTGACATGCATGCTGTCGCAAGCAAACTGTCGGCGATTATGGTGGTGAGACTGGAATGCACAGCCGAGATTGCTGCAGCCACAGCAGTCCATCCAGACGGCTGCTTGAGGCCCATGGAGTCTGTCTGATAATGTCCCTGCTACTTGGACAGGGTGCAGCCATGTGGAGCCCAGCTCTGTCTCTGATATAATTTTAACGTGGAGCGCGGACATGGGCGCCAAGTGACGTCATGCCATGTGTGACACCTTCGGTGAGTCTGGGCTTTTTAGCCAGCAGCACTTAGAATGCTGGAATTTTTAGAATGATTCCTCTGTTAGCGGAAAACTACAAGTTCATGAATGCAACATGCTGTGGGTTAAAAAGTCGAAAGTATTGCTAATGACATGTGAGCCTTGGCAGTTAAGTAAGAGAGACGTCTATTAAGATTTCCAGGTTAGTGGGGGGTTGGGGAAGGGGCTGGAGCAGGACCTGCTGAGGAGAAGAGAGAAGGCACCAACTCCCCCTGACTCTCCCTCGGGGGGCAGGGCACACGCAAGCTGATGTTAAGATGGATGCTTGTATGTCACGTCATGCACCGGACTCTACCAGCTGAGCGTGCTTTGGTTACCCAGGGAGGGATACCTGTCTAATGAGACACCTGAGACACGGTGCGCCTGTGGCACGTGGAACTCTAAGAATGATGGGGGCAGGGAGAGGACAGTGAAAGAGAGCGGAGGAGCTGACTGAGGGCAGGCACAACGAGCGGGAGAGCAGGGAAACGCAGAGAGAGGAAGGGAGTAATGGAAGAGTGAGGAAGAAGAGAACAGGGATCGAAGAAAGGGGAGGGAAGAGGATGGATCAAGGGGGTGTGGGGAGGGGGGCAGGAAGAAAGTGAGGGGGAGACAGACGGGTGAGAGTGGGAAAGGGGGAATGAATGGGATAGACTAGTGGTGATGGGAGGAGGGCTAAGGAAGATAGATAGGAGAGGGACACAGGAACCACGAAAGGAAAGGACAGACAGAAAGGACAATGTTGTAATGTAAAAAAAAACGGCCCTGTAACCTATGTAGTATGCTGCTGGCCAAACGATTGGTAAATGGTTGCAAAGGATTGGGGTGGACGAAACGTGCCCAACTGTTGGCTTAAACTTTGTATCTGTCTTAGGGATCTATACTCACACAATATCCTAGCAAAGCTCTACCATGCACAACTTAATGGCTGAAATCCAAGAGCAGATCGAATGGAAGTGGTGACATCCAATGTCAGCCACATTCTGTGCCAGGCCACACTGGCATTCCCTTGTCCGTGCGGTCGACATGGCTTTGTGCTGTAGTTATCCCCTTGCACACACAACAAATGTGTTCTCTATGCTGCGTTACTTGAATAATGATTAAATCATCTGCACTTATGTGTACGCTGCCCTTAAGTCTGTGTTGCCATTAGGAAAATATTGCCATTAGCCAACAGTAGGCGGGACCTGAAATTAATTTAGTGCACTGTTATGTGAGCAGTTAATATTCCGTGAAACAACCGTGCCCTGCTCACCCTGTTCACTTAAATAGTGAGTGTGGCAAAGCAGGCCTTTTGGAAATGAAATAATGATGGCTATTCGTCTAAGAAAATAAAATCTGTCACACTGAAGCCTGACATGAAAGATGTACGAAGCCCTTGGCTGTGAACTGAGGGAAGAGACTAGACCAGCGGGTCTTTGAGTGATGCTGGTCTTGTGCTGCTACAGACAATGCAATGGCACAGTGTGGTTTGCTTGATATTGCTAATTATAAACCCCCTAGGTGTGCTTCTATTACATATTGATGCACTAAGAATTAGTACACATTAGAGAGCTTTACATAATAACATTCTTGAAGCATATATTGTGGAGGAGTTTAAATACTGGAGTATTTTAAAAGGGGAAGCAAATATTTCACATACTCTAGGGAAGGATAGTATTACTTACACAGATTTACACAGCTAATCTGTGAAAATGCCTAAGTGGCATTGCAACCAACTGAGTCTGAGTATGTTAATGTGCCACTGTCTGCCACCACCGTGAAGCGCCGCAGCTGAAAGGCGAGCACAACAGGCCATAACACAGTGTTGATACCAATCATCCAATATCAATGATGGGCTTCTCTCCCAACCATATTATAAGTATCCTGCTACTATCTCCCCAGAGGGCTCCATCAAGTGTGATCTAATGTTTACCCTTGTAAAATGGACCGATGGTTTTGAAATAAAGAGATTGTCCTCTAAGTAGAGCATAGAAGTATGTTGTAGAGTGCTCCTGTAACAAGCATTGGAAATGCAATAGGTCTTGCATTAGAAAAGTTGGAGCTATTGGTCTTGTAAATGACAATTTTTTTATTTTTGTTTTGGTTTTGAAAATAGCTAAATTAATATCTTTGTCATTTACAATGCCAATAGTTATAACTTTCGCAAATGTGACACCTATAGCATTTGTAATGCAACATGATTTGTATTTACGTGACTTAGATGTATTTATATTACAAATAACAATGGCTTTTAATTTTTTAAGTAATTAATACTTAAATAAAAGTGATTGTAATTTATAATGGCAGTAGCTTAAACTTTTGTAAAAAACGTTTGTGAAGATTATGTTCAGTGTATTTTATTGTGACGAAAAGCCAAGAACAGAAGTGAAATATTAACATCTTTTTGTGACATTTGTAATAAATCTTGAAACATTGAGAGAACATAATTGAACCAGTTGTTGTTGAATGGTTGCACAGATTGATGCTGTGATGGCGCAGTGGTGCTGAGTGATGTTGTGGTGGTGCTGAGTGATGCTGTGGTGGTGCTTAGTGATGCTGTGGTGGTGCTGAGTGATGCTGTGGTGGTGCTGAGTGGGAGATGGGGAGAGGGAGAAAAAGGAGAGCATGGGGAGGGTAAAGAGAGAGAGAGAGAGGAGAGAGAGGGGGGAGAGATGAGAGAGAGAGGGGGAGAGAGAGACAGAGACGGGGAGAGAGGAGAGGGAAAGGGAGAGAGGGAGAGGGAAGTGAGGGAAAGGGAGACGGGGAGAGAGGAGAGGGAAGAGAGGGAAAGGGAGAGAGGGAGAGGGAAGTGAGGGAAAGGGAGAGAGAAAGTGAGAGAGGGTAGAGGGAGAGAGGGAGGGTAAGAAGAAAGGGGGAGGACGAGAGCAAATGACGGAGGGTGGAGAGAGGGGAGGGAGGGAGAGAGAGAGGAGAGCAGGCAGAGGGGGAGATGGGGAGAGGAAGAAAAAGGAGAGCAGGGGGAGGTAAAGAGGGAGAGAGGAGAGGGGGTAGAAGAGAGAGAGAGGGAGAGGGTGAGAGGGGAGAGAGGAGAGAGGGAGAGGGAGAGGGAAGTGAGGGAAAGGGAGAGAGGTAGACGGAGAGAGGGAGAGTGAGAGAGTGAGGGGAGGGAGGGAGAGGGAGGACGAGAGGGAAGGAGGGAGAGGAGGGGCGATAGAAGGCAGAAACTGCCTGAGAAACAGACACAAAGAAGGAGTAAGAGAGAAAGGATGGCAGGCTTTGAGGAAGAAGAGTGCCGCAGACAGAGATCATGCGGTAAGAAACAGGAAGGGCAAAGGCAGATATGAAAGACAACGATCCACCGAGCAGGTCAAGCCACGGAGAGGCACAGGCATAGAGCAGGCAGAGCACGGGGAGAGGAGGGGCACAGAGAGACTGAAGGGCAGTGGCAGCTAGATTGTAGGTGCTATGAAAGAAGGAGATAGTGAGTCTGAAAAAGGTACGAGTGGGCCAGAGAGATTGCGAGAGAGAAAGACGAGAGCAGACAATATGAATGAAAGGGAGAGAAACAGTAAGACAAACTGGAGGGAGACAACAAGAAGTAGGGGAAAAATGAATGCATGTTGTCCAAAGGGGAGCGTTATGTAGGAGAGTAGGGTCTGCTTTCCTATGGTCACCCCATTTTTTTGCTTTTTGCTTTACTGGTTTACGACTTAGAAAAGCTGTGGTCCTTCTAATCAGACCCACAGCCCACCTGTTCTCTCTCTAAATTCACACAATGTACTTTAGGTGCATTGCCAATTGGGTATTGGGTCACTCTTGTGAGTCCCTGTATAGTGTACCATAGGTACCCAGGGCTAGGTGCACCAGGGGCTGCAGCATGTATTATGCCACCCCTTGCTGGCCATTCAAATGAGCTGTTGCAGCTATATTGCTGTCATGCACAAGATATATGTATTTGTGCTGAAATTTGATATTGTTGCACCAAATCTTATACATTGTACTTTGACTATTGATAGGCTTCTTTCATATTGGTAAGGACAGCATCGGCAAGATGAATACGGTACAACAATTAATTACATGGTCTTTCCATGCACGCCCACTGGAAGATAAACTACAGATAAAGAGGTTAGGACCTGATCGGCCTGACGTACAACTCCAACAAGTTACCCAGGACAGAGGAAAATCTTACAATCGTACATTCTCAAACACCTGGTACACAAAAGCTGATTGGCTTACAGGGTACCCTTCAAGAAACAGACTGTTCTGCTTCCCCTGCTTGCTGTTTAATGGTGACTTTCCTTAGACAAGAGAAGGAGTGATAGACATGAAGCATCTGTCTGAAAAAATAAAGAAGCATGCACACACAAGAAAGCATATGGAAAACGTTACAAGACTGGGAATGTTGGGAGACGCACCGATTGAGCACCACATAAGCAATGCATATCGCCAAACAATACAGAAACACAATGAAACAGTTGATAGGAATAGACACATACTATCAAAAATAATTAATTGCATTTGTTTCTGTGGTGCTTTCGAACTGGCATTGCGAGGCCATGATGAATCGGAAGGTTCCACAAATCCTGGAATATTCATGGGTCTTGTAGATTTAGTAGCAGGCATAGACAAGGAAATCGAAGCACATTTAGCAAGTGCTACAGTCTTTAAGGGCACTTCTAAAACGATACAAAATGAACTCCTGGAGTGTATGCTAGAAATAATGAGAAGCCATATTGTCCAAGAGTTGCAAAACACAGACTTTGTGGCTATTGAGGCTGATGACACCACTGATGTGGCCACACAAACGCAGTCCGTATTAGTCTTTCGGTACCTGGACAATGGCTATAATGTTGTGGAGAGGTTCTATGGTTTCACTCATTTAAAAACTCCACTGCAGAAACCATTACTGCAGCTATACTGTGTCAACTCAACTTCATTTTTCCAGAGCTGCAGCAAAGAACAAAAGTTATTGCACAAAGCTATGATGGTGCGTCCGTAATGAGTGGAAGCCATGGTGGCGTTCAGAAAAGAATTAGCGATGTCTACCCGAATGCTCATTATGTGCACTGTCACGCCCACCAACTTAATCTTATTATGCAACAGGCAGTATCAAAGATCTCCAAGACACACATTTTCTTTCAGGATGTAGGAGGCATGGCAGCATTCTTCTCACGTTCCCCAAAAAGAATGGAAGCACTTAAGGAGATTGTGGACAAAAGGGTTCCGAGGGGAGCCTCAACTCGTTGGAACTATAACATACGTACAGTCCAACTAATATTTCAATATAGGGAGGACCTTGTGCAATGTTTTGAAGCCATAGAAGCCAATGAAACCTTTGATTTCAAAAGTCACAGTGAAGCCCCTGGCTTTGCTAGAACACTAAAAGATAGGGAGTTTCAGTTCTTTCTGTTTTTATTTGAAAAGATAATGTCAAATGTCGAGACTTTATACAATCAGTTGCAAGGACGAGACGTAGATACAGTCTTTGTGAAAAGATGTACCTCAGACTTTGTCGCAAGCATAAACAAAGTGAGAGATGAGGTTGACAATTTAGACAGCCAACTGCCAGAGTCTTCAACTTTTTCAAACCACAGGAAAAACATCACCACTCTGGTCTAAAGTGCAAAAGAGATCTGTGACATTGTAATTGCGCAGGCACAAGAGCGTTTTGCTTTCACAAAACATTTGGGGAGTGCCGCATTATTGGAAAGTAAATACTTTAAAAATGTAATGAATCCTTCCCTGAGCATGCTCTGCATGAGGCTGTGGAAGCTTATTCGATGCTCAACCAAGAGGACCTGAAAAGTGAGTTGGCAGTAATGTACTCAATGCCTGTGTACCAGAAGGCCAAAGATGGCAGGTCTTTGCTGTCTTTAATTCATGAACTTAATATGGAAAAGACATTTACAGAGACAGTAGCTTTAATAAAAATTGTCATTACAACTCCTATGACAACCTCAGAGGCAGAACGATCTTTTTCCGCCTTAAAGAGGATTAAGACATTTCTGAGGAACACCATGCTTCAGGAAAGACTCAATGCGTTGGCAATGCTCTCTATAGAGAGCAAGCTTGTTCAAAATATTGCTGACTTTAGCGTTCAAGTAATTGAAAAATTTGCTGCGCTTAAAGACAGACGTGCTGAATTTAGATGCAAAAAGTAAATATGTTGAATGATGATAGTTTGTGACCTGTTTAGTTGGTTCTTTTGTTGTTTGTAGTTTAAATCAAAAAAGTTGTTTGTTTTGTTGTTTGCAAAATCAATCTGTGAGGTTCTCAGCATTGTATCTTGAAGTCTGTTATGAAGCTCTGTTGTTATACTGAATAAGCAGCTACCTAGTATGTTATATTACAGCTCTTTAATAATGTAATACCTGCACTTTCACAATTGCTTTATTAACCTTCCTGCTTTCTCAAATTTGCTTGGAAATGCTCAATTTTTCCACTATTTTTTCAAAATTTTCTCGGGGGGAAATCCCCCCGAACCCTCCTTGGGGGGTTTGGGCTCGCTCGCTACGCTCGCTCGCTACGGTGCAGTATGATTATCAGTTTCTGCCCCACCACTTTCAAATGTCACCAGCCGCCACTGACATTATGTTTCCAAACTCCATACTAATTCTCATTATAAATGTTTTCCTAGCCAAGCTACTAGTGTAAAGCAGCTTTTCTATTATTTATGACAACATGTAAAATAAATGTGCAATGTGCAACAAAGTAAAAGAGGTGTTATTAACTGAAAATATTTATCAAAATATGCAACAAGTCAGTCTTTTAAGACAGAAATAGTGGATTTAGATTACATGGGATGCGCTGGGAAGAGAGAAACACATTCTATTAATCTTCAAAGCTAAAAAGGCCACTTTTCTCTACATTGCAAAAACACATGTTAATTCAGCAAAAGCATGTCAGACTGAATTGGCCTCACTTTCATATTTTTTTATGTGCCATGTTTTTAACTTGCACCAAAATGTGCGTGGCAATTTAAATGCAGTCTGTCTGAAGCACAAAAATAAAACAATGCCTGACTGCAGAGGAAATCTGCTCCATCACTAGCATAACCCTTAGCCCACGCGGTATCCGGTTAACCTCTAAATATCGGCTGAGGGAGCGATGCTCCCACCATTTAGACTGCTCCAGTTTTAAGTTTTTCCAAAGTTTTAAATTTATCAGGGAGATTACTTCCGCCAGTGGCGCCCAAATCCCCTGCGGTGGTAGCTGTAGACCCCCCAGCCGGGGAATCATCAAAGGCTTCAAGAGCGGCAACCTCTCTCCCTTTGCGTGCGCCAGCTGCCATGGTGTATACTTAATTACAACAATTGTCGTACTCACTCAGTACGGGGCTGCTGCTGTAATCGCTGCTCGTCCTCCGACTGCGCACAACTCCTCCACTGGAATCGTTCTTTACAGCTCACTGCTGGGGTGCGAATGCCGCAGGTTGAGACAGCCGTCCCAAAAGGCACTCGAAAGCAAACCAACAGCAAACAATTGTTCCAGACGCCCAGGGGCCAGAGCAGTAACTCCCCAACGGGAGAAAGTAAAGACTTCCGGATTAACAGAGGTCACGGTTTCCTGCTGCTCGGCCGCTCACGGAGGAGGGATCTTCCAAACACCAGAGAAACACTCAACCGGCACAAAATGTTTCCGCACTTGTGTTTCTGCCACCACGCCAGGCTATCAATCCTCAGCCAAACGAGTAAGAACACGGAAGACCCAGAGTGCAGGTGAGTTTTTTTTATTTTGCAGTGCACCACGCCAGGATAACGTTTCGGCCTACACAGAGGCCTTGGTCACATGACGCACTGAAAGAGTTGCGTGTATTTAAAGTGCTAGTGCAGTGACAACGGCAACAATGATTGGTTGCAACTTAATTGGCAAAAACACATTTGTTAAAACAATCATTTACAAGTGCAAAGCGGGCAGGAAAGGCAATGTTGGGCCAAAACTTGATAATACCGGTTTAACACCTTGGCTGCTAGGTGTTTTCCCCTCCTGTGCTGCAGGATGCTTATTCCCATTGTTCATGACGAGCTCAGCTCGTCATCAGCACAGCTCAACCGTGCATCATGACGAGCTGAGCTCGTCATCAGCATCGAAAGGGTTAAATACAGTATAGTTATCCGGTGAAAATGCGAAGCTTAAATAGAGGACAATCTAGGTGTTCCCACAGTACATTCAAAATGTATACAATTTCATAACTTTGTAAAATTTCATGTATTTACAATTTGTGCAATATTACAACCGCAATGCTGCGCATGATGTGACTATTTTATTATGTATGTATATATGTGTGTATGTGTGTATATGTATGTATATATATATATACATGTATATGTATGTGTGTGTGTGTATATATATATATATATATATATATATATATATATATATATATATATATATATATATATATATATATATATATATATATATATATATATATATATAATGTGTGTGTATGTTTTTTTAATCTTTTCTATCTAGTGTCAGAATCCATATGAACCGGCAAGTATGCTTTCCAATAGACACTTGTCCCCAAAAAGTCAACACTTAGTGCATTTTTCAGAAGCTGGAATGTTATTTCATTGCAAAATAGCTTTATTTGGCCACTGGGCCTTAAAAGCAAAGAATACAAACCTACGTAAAACATATATAAGCAATACCAAAACTAACCAGAACAAAATTGACAGTACAGTCCCTTATAAGAACAAAGCATCACAGCGTGCAAAAAAGGTTGTTAAAATTATACATTTCAGATTACATCTTAACACCGGTCTAAAAACGTTTCATAGATTTATAAATACGATATGGGAATAAAAGGTCTTGGCTTCTTGGAAATTTGTTCTCAGTTAGATAGATCATTGGCATTAGAGAACCCCCTTCAGAGCCACCATACAAGGCTGAACACAAAGATTTTGCATCCTAAATCTGAGGCAGAGCCAATCGGTTTGCTAAATGAGATGTTCGACTGCTCCAGTATGGCTTTCGTTATCTGCTTATGCTTGAGACATTGAGTCCACATGGGGTTTCCAAGACATTGATGCTTATAAAGAAACACCCAAACTGCTGAAGACTCCTGCCATCTCAAGTGGGACGCCATCCAGCATTCTACACTTAAACAGCCCCGCCCATGTTGCGGCTCTGAGTGGCAAATTCTGAGGCCAGAAAAAATCAAATTTGCAGCCTAAAACATCAAAGTAAGCTGTATTTTGGCAAGGGAGGGGGGAGGAAATGTGCCTGCCACAAAAGTGGTGGCGACTGTGCTGTCAGACTGTAACTTTGCAGTCTCCAGCAGCACAGTGCCTTGAACCAGATGGTGTCTTTATGCCACAGATAGAAGATTAAAATTTGACACACTTTTTTTTGTATCAGACAACCTGTGTGTGTGTAGGGCAGCGGGGTAAGATTGGGTGGGGGCAGCAGGTAAGGTAAATAGTATTTTTTTTTTTAAATGAGACGTGGTAGGTTAGGGTTATTCGGAGATTGGCAGGTCCGAGGAGAGGCGACAGGCAGGAGGGCCTTATAGGGGCCTGCAGAGTCCGCATGGGGCTCTCAAACGTGTGAGGCGAGCTGCAGGCTAATCACACAGGAAGGGGTTCTGGATTTCAAAGGCAGGCGACTGAGAAATGTAACACCTCTGCTGCCTGATGTCCTGTTGCTCAACCTCCCTTTAGTGGCTTGGCTGCAGCACAGAGCCAGTAAAGAGTGAACGCCAATGTTTTATGAACAAAAATGGGGAAAAAATCATTTTGCTGGCACTATTGTAAAAAACGCTGGTTTCTATTAATGTTTATTTGTTTTGCAAATAACAAAATCCTGGGAGCTCTACATTGAATGATTTATGTTGGTTGAACAACATAAACTTGTTCTTTGCAGTGTTGATCTCTTATCCGCAAGAGCTACAAAAGTCCTCTAGGCGGAGTAGCGCTTGTTGTAAGCCACTAAATGCCTTGGATGTCTTCAAAGTGTCGTCTGATCAACAATATGGGTATCTTTATATCTGCAACTGTAGGTGCATCTGAAGGAACAGTAGTTAAAAAAATAAAAGAGCGGTATCCTTAAGAAATTTAAAAAAGAGTGGAGGTGCCAACACACACCCCTGGTTGTTGTCTTTGGTGTTTGAAAAGCGTTCTGTATGGGCCCTCGGGTGCCCCAAATAACTTGACCAAAATTGCTCTTGTGCAAGGGATTCACTAGGGTTAGCAAATCCATTGGCTAACCCATTACATATAGCAAACAAATGTTTTGCAGGTGACCAGCTCAAAAGGTGATTTCATTTTTTTTTTTATTATATAGACAATGACTGACTATGTACATTATTCCTCCTCCTAGCACCACTGTCATCCAATATTAAAGCAGGAGGTGAAGGCCTGCTCTATAGTACTTATTTTACTACGGAATCTAGCTTGCAGTGGCATTAAGATATCTTTTTCATAAATCGACTCCTGAATCTCGGCCAAGACCGGACTTGCAAAGATTTTTTTGGGTGCAATCAATTAGGCTAATAGGCCTCTAGTTGATGGGCAGGTCTCCTTTCTTTTGTTCTTCCTTTTTTTTTTTTTTTTTTTTTGTAAATGGGAATTACTTCCGCTCCCTTCCAAGATTCACGGATTGGGGCTCCAAGCTATGGCATTGGTCAATTTAAGGAAGAACTTAGACCAATTTCCCCTATCCTGTAAGAAAAGATGGGCTGATTCCTGTTCCTGGGGCTCTCCTTCTTGGTATAGCATCCAGAACTAGGAGGATCTCTTCCTGCACAAAAATTGAAGCCTTTATGTCCGGTAAAGAAGATATGAAGGGATCAGTTGGTTCATCCCTCTCCATTTAGCAAATAAATCAGAGTACAAAGGTGGTCTACCCAAGCAGGAAGGGAGATCTGTTTTTGTAGGGGGGACACTTCCCCCATCTCTTCACCTCACAGCCAGGGACCAAAACCTAATGGAGTCTTGTCGGAGAAAGCCATTTTCAGTTCTTGCCACCTTTTTAACATCCCATACTAATTTTGCTTGAGTCTGACTTAATTTAGAAAGCTTCCTTGCTGCGTGGGTCCTTGACAAATCTTTGGATTTTATCTCTATGGCCAATGCACTTCTATCCTGTGGGAGGAAGAACCGGTACGTCATTCAAGTGCAGTACAGTGATGTATGGGACCAATCTCCTGGACTTAAGGTGAGTGGTGGGCAAGGTCTAAGGCAGCACCAATGGCACTAGGGCAGCCGGGTGCAGGGGTCTTAAAAAGCGTTGGGTGTTCAATGTTAGTCTATGGGGATTCGGCTTTGCGTAAAGAGGCTCCAGGCTTTGACTGGGAGGCCATTCGGGCTGCCCTAACAGAGCCCAGGCCTCACAATGTTTTGGTATGAAGGGACACTGTTGGTCTCTTCTCCACGGCCCATGGGCGTCTAGTGGTTCGGAGTCCTTGGCGTCTGTTTTTTCTTACTGAAAGCAGCCTTGATAGAGGGGGCGTGCGAACGGAGGCTGCAGCCAATGTTTGGTAGTTTACAAAGTGTGAAACGACAGCAGACTTGGTCTATGGAGTGCTGTGGGACCACCCTGGCTCCATTGGCCCACTTCAGCTGTGGCTTGAAGCGAGGGGTGCAGTTGTCTTTAAGTGTTGGGTTTTCACGGTCCTGAAGTCCCCTCAGTTCTCTTTAGTTGCATGCAGGAAGCAGGTCTGTCACTTTACGGGAGTTCTTGGTTCCTGTGTGAGGGCTGGCAGGTCTCCCGGTATTTGTGGACTCCGCTGCAGGGGGAAGTGATGTTTAGCACAACTGTCGAAATAAGCAAGCTGAGTTGGCGGCAAGTCATTTGCTGTCTTCTGTTCTGTGTAGATCTTCCTGTCTGTCTTCTTTCAGGTGGGCAGGATCCAATGTTCTTGTGCTAGGGGTTCCCCTAAATACTGAATTAAGGGGAGTATAGGCTGTGGACCCCTGCGGTCCCTACACCTCCTACATGACCACATCCTGTGGGAAGTGGGCATTACCCTGTCCCAGAGCTCCGAAGTTTGCCTTCAACTAGATGGCCAACTGTCAAAAGCAGTGCCCACTTCAGGTTAGACCACCTTAGGTGCAGTACTTACCTGGGGATGGACAGGCCTACCCGACTAGCTAATGTTCCAGCCTGTCCAGGGGCCTTTGGACAGGGTTGGCGACTTCCTCTCTTGTGATGGGAGCCAGACTCTCATTTCAAAGGCGGTAGCTTATTTGAAGCTCCCCTTCCTGGGCATGCTAATGAGCAGGTCCTCCTGTTGTATGGGTGTGAGCACCCTCTTCTTGAGCAGGCTTTCTTTCAGACCTCCTGAGAGCGAGTGCCCTCACCCCCGTTCTCTGGTGGCAGGCTGGCTGAGACCAGTCAGTCAATACACCAGGGGCTGGTGGGTTTTAAGGGGGCACTTCTAAGGTGCCCTCTCAGTGCATGTATTATTACATCAAACACTAGAATCTGTGTGGGTTTATTAATGAGATGTTTAATACCAAACATCCCTATTTTCATTGAAGCCATCATGTAGCTCATTTCCACGAGTGTCTGGCACATGTTTTAAAATGGCTTCTCTGTTTACTTGTACTGGCATTAATGGGCCTGCCAGCACAGGGGCATATCTGCTCATTCAGAAATGTCCTCACATGTAGTCTAAGGCACATGCAGTGTTATTAGAAATTTAGAGTGGAGAGCAATTCCAAGGTGCTCTTCTAAGTGGTAGTGTGGTTGAGCACCCTTGGGCGTATCACAGAGGAGTGCAAGCCATCTGAAAATACCCACACTTGTCAATGAATGAAACACACAACTCCGAGATCCACAACAATTCACAATAATAACACTTCTCGCCACACGTCTGGGGAAACAGAAGCAAATCATTCAGGCAAGTGTGTTCCCAAATAGGAACTCCTCTCAGGTCAAAGTCTACACCCAGTGCAACCTGTAGAAGCGTCAATGCCATCCCATTGGAGGAAAAGTCAATGTGTCATTCAGGTACAGCACAGCAAACTACTGGACCAAACTCCAGGAGTCAAGACAAGTGGTGGGCATGGTCACATGGGGCACCAGTAGAACCCCACCAGCGGCATCATGGTGTCCGGGTGCAGAGGTGCAAAATAGAATTGAGTGACCAATGCTACCCCATGGGGTTCGGTCTTTGCGCAAAGAGGTCACCGGATCAGACTGGGAGGTCAGCCAGGCTAAACCAATGGTTGTGCTCTCATGAATTCCTCTGAGTGGTCTTTGCAAGAATTTTACTGCTGTGTTTTTCATTTATTTTTTTGGGTGCACCACACCCAATTGTAAGAGCAGATACGTTTTTCCTGTGTACATGGCCTTTTGGTCTTTTTGTCTACTGCTTTAGAGGAGTACAGGAAGAGTAGGGCCACCCATTTGTTAGAGCCAGCAGGTACTCCCTTTTTCATCTTTTTTTTCTTGTAATGAATATGCTTCTACTGATATCTCTTAGACATGGCAGAAAAGGACTTCTTGGTGCCTGTTGCCTTCTTCAACATTTTGTGGAGAAGTGTGGCTCACTGGTTAGAGCAGGCAGACCCTGAAGCAGAGGTCAGACCCTGGACCAGGGTTCAATTCCCGACGCGGCAGGGTCTTGAGCTCAAAATGTCCATGGACTCGATAATTCTCTCTTCGGTGCCTGACCTAATCATGGGTTCACACTCTGCAACTCTGGGCATTAAGCTTGCTTAATCTCCACAACGGCCCCCCCCGCGGCGGGATGCCTGGCTTTCACCTTGGGGAAGCCCTGTAGGGGCTATCTCACAGGGAAAGGCCAGGACGGGTTTCCAAGGCAAGCGCGGAGATACCCCTTCGGGGGTCGATTTAGGCGCTATATAAGAAACATAATAATAATCCCATGTTTCATGCTTGTATTGCATTCCCCCCCCCCCCCCCCCCCCAAAATAAAAAACTGCTGTCACTCGCAATGGCTTTTTCAGAGGTGCTTTTGTTGGCAGGGCAACACTTCTTTTGTAGGTTATCCTTGCGGCCCTATACCTCTAGGCTGAAGCTGGAGTCACGCTGGCTGGCTTGTTTGAGTAGTGGGTATTTTCCTTGCTGTGTTTTAAGACTGATTTTGGCATGATTTTGTGTTGGAATGGTCAGTGCTCTGATATTTTACGTTCAGTGAACCTCCTCCTGTTTGGTTCCAGTATATGTTGTGGTCCCACTCACTTAAAATACGGTAATCATAAGTAGCATGATATTATTTGTTCAGTAAGTAGTAACCAGCTACGGCCTTTCTACCTCTTGCATTCTTTTTAATGTGATGGTCCCAGTGCAGCTGTTGATGTAAGTGTAACCAAAAAGTCTGTAGGCGGTAATAGGTGAAAACTTCATATTAAGGGTGTAGTAATCCACGCAGGAAACTTTCAATTAATTCTTGAAGTATCTTTAATGGAGCACAGATTTACATGCAGCAACCTTCAGCTGTACAACTCAATACTGGTCCACATAGGAACTTTAACTGTGATGCAATTCCACTGCATCACAGTTTCATCATACAATTCTAAATATTACCACATATCCCCCCTCCCCGCCCTATTGAATCTAAAAGAAAAGAGAACATTTGAGAACATTCAACCTAAGAAATACATGTATTACAGGTAAACAGTTTTGAGAATATTCCCAAAAACAAGAATATATAAAAATATCACCTTTATAAATGAGATACTTTGCACAAATTACCAAAACTCCACTTCTTGCCATCATCTAGTTTAGCCACAGAACCTCTGACAAAGATCACTTTATGCGGCTGAGAAAATTTACTCTCCTTTCTTCATAAATCCAAACCTTCTTACTACTTCCCAATCACCTTCCTCAAACACTAACTTCTTACCATCTTATTGCACCACTGACCATCTTCAACTCTTGACCTCATTTTTTGGTCGAGCCTATACCATTCCACAGGAATGGATAGGGTCGAATTTTAGTGGGCAAAATAGGTTCTCAAACCAAGGGCCGGATTTTCAACAGTTCACGTGAAGATAAGCACGCGCATTTCCCCACATCAAAGCAATCGGCCTCCCTCCCACAGGCTTCCCCAGCGTGCGCAGTGCGCGCTGGCCTGAATTCTCCTTCTTCCCCCCCCCCCCCCCCCCCCCCCCCAATTGCTTTCACGGCCACATCAAAGGGATCCTTTCCCGGCCGCTTTGCCTCAGGCATTTCTCCTCCCCTAATTATTCACTGCCCACGGCCGGCTTCACTTTCACGGCCGCCAGGCCGTGTCTCGCATTTTCATCAAGCCGACTTTAAATTTAGTTAATTCATATCTGCTGGTATTCTAGAAGGCTTTATAATATGGACATTTTGTCATTTTATTGCATCAGAATTATTTACAGTTCTCCAATTTGCATTTTTAATTTAATATGGTCTCGTTTAGGCTGTACTGATTATTTTTTTATTATTATTTTACACGGGCATTCTGACGGTTAAGCTGCAACTGCACTCCTTCTAGTCTAGTCTAGTCTTAATGCTTTTTATTTTAGTCTTTTGTGTCGATCACACAGCACATCAAAAATATTTTGAACTCTAATTGACCATATGTGGTTAGCCTGGTTCATAGCGAAGGTCCCGATTACGAGTGGCTCGCTAATTGGTGTGCTTTTCACCCCAAAACATTAGCAACCAATACCCCAGGATTTTGAATTTAATGGTTGCACTAAATAGCATCTGCTACGAGCCGAACCTTCAAAAATAGGGCATGACTTATTATTTTTTTTTTTTTTTTTTTTTTTTTAACCTTTATTCATAAACGATGCACACAGCTATTCAGCCTGACATCCCGGAGGCGAGGCAGCATTTCGAATCGGGGAACCAAAAGTGCAAGAATTGGTACAGCAGAACGATTGAGGTTGATTTTTACATTTTATAAGTGAAACATAGAAAAGATAGAGAAAAGAGAAAAAGAGCGCCAAACCTGGCACATAGACGGAGGCAATGGAATGTGAGAAACAGTGAGGCGTTGTGAGGGGGTCAGGAGGGCATAGTGAGCACAGGTAAGACCAACGGAAGGAAGTACTGTGAATGGGAAGGGAGGAAAACACAGGATAACAACGTAAAGTTTTTTACAGTTGGTTTCTCAAGCTACGGTGACAGGTGATCCTCCTGCGGGGCGGGGTCTGGGGGTACGCAAATGTCCCCTCTATATGCATTCCAAGCCCCCCACAGTTTCTGCCACTTTTTAGGTTTACCCCTGGCAACATACAGTCTTTTCCCGGAACATACACCAATCCATATTGGCCTTCCACTGTACAACCTTCGGAGCCGCTATAGCTCCCCACTTCTGCGCGATGTCCCCTTTAGCAACCATGTTGCCAAGGGTCACCCATTGGGTCTGGGCCACGTTGTGATCTGTCGGACCCCAGATGTTAAGGAGGCATCTCCTGGCTTCCGCATGCACCTCTACCCCAGTCACCTCACTCATGATCGAGTGCACGCGTCGCCAGTAGGAGGCTTTTGCGGGACATTCCCACAGGATGATATGAAAGTGGCGAGGGCGCCACAGCCACGCCTACAAAGTCCATCGACAGAGTAGCCCATGTGCACGAGTCTGGGACCGGTAACATAAACTCTGTGCAAGATTTTGAGCTGCACCAATCGGAGACGGGAAGAGATAGCAACCTCCTTAGGGGAGGATACTGCACTCTGCTAATCTTCATCATCAATTTCTATCCCATCCCGTGTCCACTGGTCCCTCACACCCAGGAGGAGGTCGGTACGAACATTGATGAGTTTTTTATAAGACCGTGAAATGGCGCTGTCCGGCATATGGCCGTCCAGCACCCTGTCTTCCAAAGGGGAGCTGTCAGGAATCGCCCCCTCCTCCGGTTTGGCGGACAGCAATGCATGCCTTAACTGAGCATACCGGAAGAACTCCGCCTCACCCAGCTGGAATTCTGCTTGTAACTGGGCAAAAGTCTTAACCTCGCCACGCAGCAACATATCTTCCACCCTGGAAATGCCAATCAGATCCCACTTATCAAAGCCCTTGGTATGCCACAGTTTGCCCAGAATGTCCGAGTTGTACAATGGGGTCGACTTAGTCAGTCTATCCTTCCATCCCTGAGCCTTGGTGATTGCCCTCCAAATATGGACCGCGGTTTTCGTTGGACCAGACATCCGCCTATCGAGAGACCTCGAGTAGAGCGCTCTGTAGTAGTTCCCGCCGCCCAGGAGCCACCGATCCATGGCGTATCCTGGGTTGTTCTCCGGACCATATAGGCCGTGGTTGATAGCTGCTAACTGGGAGGCCCAGTAATACCTTCGAACATCAGGTAGCGCTATCCCCCCATCGTACCACGGTAACGTAAGTTTCGTGATAGCGATGCGAGGGCGGCCGTCCCAGCGTAGGGCGCGTTGCAGGCTCTCGATCTCTCCGAAGTATCGAGTTGGGACCGGATCCTGGGTGTATTGCAGGGCGTAGAGGAACCTGGGCAAGGACATCATTTTAAACAACGCCGCGCGTCCAAGCAGGGAAAGCAGGAGTTTGCGCCATCTCTCCACGTCACGCCGGAGGCGGAGAAGAGGGGGAAGCAAATTGTGCTCATAGCGCGCTTTTGAATTAGTGGAGATATAAATCCCCAGATACTTGAAGCCCTGGCTCGCCACCTGTAAGCGGCAACCCCTTGGAAGGCGTGGCGTTCCCCCTTTCAGGACGTATAACTGCGACTTGGTCCAGTTAATGACTAAGCCGGATTATCGACCGAAAAGTCGCAACCCGTCACAGGCCACAATAAGGGATTTGCAGGGGGAGGTGGGGTACAGGAGAATATCGTCTGCGTATAGTGAGACTTTGTCCTCTAACTCAGGGGCCCATCTGATACCATGTAGGTCGGGATGGGTCCGCAACAGGGCAGCAAGTGGTTCAAGCGCGAGTGCAAACAGGAGGGGCGACAAAGGGCAGCCCTGCCTGGTGCCCCTCTGAAGAGCAAAAGTCGCGGAAACTCGGCCATTGACAGCCACGTTAGCCAGCGGCTCGGCATATAAGAGTTTGACCCACCCCACAAATTCCGGGCCAAAACCGAGCTTCGCCAACACTGCCCACAGGTAACTCCACTCGAGGGAGTCGAAAGCCATCGTGGCATCCAATGACTCCAGGACAGCCGGCTCCTCAAGCGTATGGGCCCTAGCCAGGGCACCGTGAAGTCGACGCAAGTTAAGAGCAGTGTTGCGGTGTGGAATAAAGCCCGACAGGTCCGGGTGCACTAAGTCGCCGATGACGCCAATCAAACAGTTGGCGAGCATTTTGGCAAGAATCTTAGGCTCCGCGTTTAAAAGAGAGGACGATACGATCGGCACAAGTCTCTCGGCTTCCCTTCCTTGTGGATGACCACAATGGTGGCCAACCTCTGGTCAGGGGGAAGTAGGCCCTTCTCCCGCGCCTCCAGGAACATGTTGCGCAATTGTGGGGAGACCACATCCGGTTTAATCTTCTACAGTTCTACCAGGATGCCGTTGGGACCCGGTGCCTTGCCAGACCTCAATGAGCGGATTGCAAGTGCAACCTCATCCACGGATATGTCCCTGTCTAGATCGTCTCGGTCCGCGTCTGATAAGCACGGGAGGTCGATGTCAGAAAGGAAAGCAACCGAATCGGCCTCAGACCGGTCCGAGACAGGCATAAACGCCCTGAAAGTAATCTGAAAAGGACTCGCAATGGCGCTTGGGTCAGTGACTAATACTCCATCTTCTCCCAATATCTCAGGGACGACGCGGCTGGCCCTCTCTTATCAAGCCAGGCTAGCAACTTCCCGGCCTTGTCGCCAACGTCGTAAATCCGACCCTGCTGTTCCCTGCCCAGGACGAGAGCAGCGTCGGTAGCAAGGTCACGGTACTCGGATTGTTTAAGGGAGAGGCTATGTAGTAGGGCAGGCTCGGGACCTGCCCCTAATCAGGAGTCTAGCTCCATGATCTCAGCCTCGATACGTACCATGTCGGCATCTCTGATTCTACAGGCCTCCGCTATGAGAGTAAAGGCCTCACCCTGCAAGACAGTTTTATAAGCCTCCCACAAAGTAACAGCCGATGCAACCGATCCCACATTCTCCGTGAAGTAAAGGTCGATAGCCTTAGCCAGGAGACCACGAGTTTTGGGGTTCCGAAAGTACCACGGATTGACCACCACAGGTCGCTCCGACATGACCATATTAAAGTCAAATGAGACCCACAGCGGGGAATGGTCTGAAATGCCCCTCGCCAAAAAACGGGCCTCGGAGATCGCCGGTGCGTGAGCCGCCAAGGTAAGAACGTAATCGATCCTGGAAAGGCTACCGTGAGCGCCAGAGTGAAATGAATATTGGCTCTGGGTGGGGATGCAAGAGTCTCCAACAGTCAACCAACCCCAGTGTATCAAGAAAGGTGGGCAACCACAGTTGAGTGTTACGGAGGTCTCTAGGCGGATGTCTGTCCAAGGATCCGGAGCAAACAGAGTTAAAATCACCCCCCACAATCAACGACCCTGCGGGCAGATTCAAAATGGTGCTACCAAGGTCCTGGAAGGTGTTATTCTGCAAGCCCGGAGGAACATAAACCGAAACCAATGTCAGGGCACGCCCTTCCCAGCGCCCCGCAACAGCGGCGTACCGCCCCCTCTCGTCAACAATAGTGGAGTCAATCTCAAAAGGTAGGGACGTACGCACCATAACTCCCGCCCCCCGGGACCCCGAAGAGAACCCCGAATGAGCCACCATTTTAAAACCCTTCCGATTGAGCGCTCTACACGTGTTCCCCACTAAGTGGGTCTCCTGCAAGAAAACAATATCCGGCATATGTCTTTTAATCAACTGCAATACCACCCCTCTTTTAATACGATCACCCAAGCCATTGACATTCCAACAAAGAACTTGCAATTTCCTACCCCCCATCATCATGTCTCAAGTCCCACCCAACCCCCAAAAGCCTCAACGACAAGTGAAACCGAGCAGAGCATACGACCCATTGCCTAAGAGATAGAAGAAGAGAAAGAGAACACACAAAACCATTCCCAACACCACCCCCCACCCTGCACCCCTGCAGCAAACTAAAAAGCCCCCCCCCCCCCCAACCAGTAGTGTGCCTGTCGCCCCATGAACTAAACTACAAAGACCCTAGAGGAGTAAGGATCCCCCGCAGTCCCCCCCTGCCACCCTCCATGTAAAAATAGGATAAGCAAAAGTACAAAAGCTTGGCATTATCAGTCACAGTTGACGGGAACACCAACCGCTAAAGACAGTGCAAGGAGCACTATTCTTGAAAATCAGGGCCACCAGAGGCGCCTTCGGAGTGTTCCTCGTGTTCTTCTCGGCGCTGTGGCAAAGTGTCCAGCCAGTCACTCACAGACTCAGGCATGTCAAAGAACAGGGCTCGGCCATCACGTTCGACTCGCAGTTTAGCGGGGAACAGCATAGATTACTTGAGCCCCAAGTCCCTGAGGCGCCGTTTCACCCCGCAAAGCTTTGACGCTGTCTCTGAACGGCCCTGGTGAAGTCCGGGTAGAAGTTCACATCGGCATTTTGGAACTTAAGAGGCCCATGTCGCCTCGAAGCCTGAAGAATCACGTCCCGATCCCTGAAATTGAATAGTCGGGCGATGATGGGCCTCTGCGCGACACCCGTCTTCGGGGGGCCGCCGGGTATTCTGTGGGCCCGTTCCACTGAGAAAGTGTCTGAGTCCGGCTGGTGCGAGATGGGTCTTCACCAAGTCCTCCCACGAAGAGATCGGCCGCTTCCTCCGCACCCTCCGGTATTCCAATAATGCGCACGTTCTGCCGCCTGGCACGTCCTTCAAAGTCCTCCAGCCGTCTCGAACTGGTCATTAACCGACCTCAAGTTGTGGACCTCCGCTTGCAGGTCCGAGACATCAGTCGTGAGGCTGGAGGTCTTGATGTCGAGGGATTTTACTCGGTCATTAGTTTTGCCCAAGTCGGCCCTGATCAGGTTGAGGTCAATGGCCAGGGTGTCCACCTTATGTGCCAGGACCTTGTGCTGTTTATGCATCTCAGGCCTTGTAATGGCCCCCATGATGTCCCTTAAAGTGGGCTCCGACCCTTCGGGCGAGCTCGTGCGTACGGAGTCCTTAGACTGAGCCACTACAGAAGGCGAGGTCCTTTGCTGGGCATATCGGTCGCTCTTATTTGCCTGGGGCTGGATTGTCTTTCTGCTAGCCCGGTTCGCCGTCCTATGGGGGTCACCCCTGCCGGCCATGACAGGTTCGGAGAGAACAAAGGGCGACACGGCAAGAACACAGTAGGCACTTGTGTAGGCACGAGGTGCAGCTTCCACGAGGGCCAAGTCAGCAATAAACAACTCCGCAGCTACGTACACTCCGCCAGCAGGAACAGGAGATGCTCGCTTCGCATATCAGTCATGCTCCGCGTCGTCTCGATCATCAGCCGCCCACAGAACAATGGCGCATCCCTGGCACAAAGTTCAACACAACATAACTTTGCCTAGAAATGTCGGATTTGGAAGCAGAAAGCAGTTCCCGCGTCCATGACCATTCGCCAATTGGAATCCACCACCGTGGAACAGGATTTCTTCCAGGATATTTGCAGAGGGTCGGAGGGTCCGCGGAGCTCCGAGCTTACGCGGCCATCTTGCTTGCCCGCGAAGCTCCTCCCACTTATTATATTTCTTGCTTTCTGCACTAAAAGCAGAATGGCTATATTTACAAGAGGAGTTTGTTCCGGTATAGTTGATTGAGGCATTCCCTATCAAGACATAAGACCTCTGTGCATTGATATGCAAGCCTTCGATGAGTGAGGGGAAAAATATGACTAACCTACTTCTGTTGAGTACTATTCATTAAAAAGTTATGAGGATTTTAAAAATGCTAAAGTTATGAATAGGTGACTGATGGGGGGTGTCTGTGGTCTAGCAAATTTTGGGGAAGGCCTTCTTGCGTGTATTGTGTTGCCTCGAGTACCAGGCACTATTGCAAGCTCACTACCTTCTCTTTGGGCTTTCATCCGCAATGGCTACCGGGGATAATCTGTCCAGGTTTGCTCCTGGAGACTGTTGCAGATTTAGGACTCCTCTGAGATTGCGAGAAGGTTAGTAATGCACACAATCAAAGGAGGGGACAGCTGGCTTTGTTACTTGTATATTTGTGCATAGGTAAGGTCTCGTCTGTACTAGTGGGCTCAGAAGCTTATGCTTAGCATTTTAGAGTTGTATAGTCTTGCGTTTCATAGAGCCCTCAGTATAGATGTTTCTCAAAATAGCTAAGCAATTCTTTTATAATGTAATTGGATCCGGCAGAGAGGCGGATTTCGTACAGTAAGTGTGGGGCGGAACGCGCGTGCACATCAAAGCTTATAGCCTCCCTCCCACAGGCATCTGAAGCTTCCCCCAGCGTGCGCTCTACCTCAGGCATTTCTCCTCCCCTAATTATTCACCCCTGTTGTTGCTTCCCACGGCTGGCCGGCTGTACTTTTACGGCCACTAGGCCGTGTCTCGCATTTCTCCTCCCCCCTCCCAGTGTACTTTTATTTGTTTTAACATTTATTATTGTTCTGGACTTGTTTTATTTATATAATGTTAGACGGGAAACCTGAGGGTCGGCCGAGCAAGGGGGAGAGACCTCCTGGCGAGGGTCCTCTCCAGGTCGTACGGACGAGCAACACCCCCCCCCCCCCGCCCCACAGATGGACACCACACAAAGATCGGTTCTTAACACTTTTATCTGTATTCTTAGGCAGGTTATTGTAACGATACAGAAGGAACAGGATACTGGGATACCTTCAATTCTAGTCTCTGTGGGAAGGGGGTAGCGGGACAGTCTCGGTACCGGTCTGGTACAGGGATATCTGGCGTACAGCTCTCAATCCTAGAGCTGGAGGGTTCTCTGGTAGGGGCCGCGGCAGCGCCAGCAGGCCTTCAAGGATGGTTCACGAAGATGAGCCGCGGCAGCGCCAGCAGGGCTCCAAGGATGTTTCACGAAGATGGGCAGCGTCAGCAGGCCTTCAAGGATGGTTCACAAAGATGAGCCGCGGCAGCGCCAGCAGGACTCCAAAGTGGTTGCAAGAAGATGAGTTTGTCTCGGTGTCTCTCGACTCCAGGATACAACTGCCTTCCTGCTCTGGAGCTGCTCCAGTTATAGGTCTGGTGCCCTTTGATGTCCGGACCCTCGCACTTGGAGGTCGGGGGTCCGGGATGAGTGAGTCCAGACATCCAGCAGGGGGGTGGAGCCAGCGCCCAGGGAGGCCGGGAGCGATCGAAACCAGGCGGATGGGGGACCATCGAAACTCCTTCTCCCATTGACTCGCCAAGTGGTCTCATTATCCCCTGGGTGGATGGTGGTGCCTCTATGTCGGGGCTTGGCTGGGCCTGAGGCTGAGGTCGACCCGAGGCCACGAGGCCTGGTCGTGGAGGGTCCAAGATGGCGGCTGGGCCGGAGACGGTGGTTCGGGAAAGGGCCCGGGCCAGCCGAGAAGGTTGCGGATATGAGTTTGAGTTCCGTCGGGGAAGAGCTGGGGGCGGCCCGGAGGGGCGGAAGGTGCGGCTCTTGTCCGGGGAACAGGGGTAGCGGTAGTCTGGATGCGGGAGGGGTCGGACCACGCCGCAAGGCCGGGTCCAACATGCGTGTCTCTCCCCTCCCCCCCCCCCCCCCGTCCCCCCCACCCCCCTCAGCTGAAGGCAGGGAGAGTCACCCATCTTCTTGGGTATTCTCCTCGCCGAGGCGAAAGAAGCGGGACAGGCCGTCTGTGTTGGCGTGGTCGTTGCCTGGGCGATGCTCCACAGTGAAGTCCATCCCTTGCAGGGAGAGAGACCAACGCAACAGCTTCAGATTCTCTCCTCGCATCTGCATCAGCCATTGCAGAGGTCGGTGGTCCGTTTGCACCTGGAAGTGGGTACCGAAGAGATAGGGTCGGAGCTTCTTGAGGGCCCACACCACGGCGAAGGCCTCTCGCTCTATGGTGCTCCAGCGCTGTTCTCGGGCCAGCAGACGTCGGCTGATGAAGGCTACTGGCTGGTCAACTCCCTCTGCATTGATTTGGGAGAGAACTGCTCCGATGCTGTGATTGGAGGCATCGGTCTGTACTATGAATTCCCGGCTGTAGTCGGGGCTTGGAGCACTGGTGCGGTGCACATTGCTGTCTTGAGGGTCTCAAAGGCGGCCTGACACTCAGGGGTCCAGTGTACCCTCGGTGGGTGCTTCTTTGACGTGCGTTCTGTGAGGGGGCCCACAATGCTGCCATAGTCTTTCACGAAGCGCCGGTAGTATCCGGTGAGCCCCAGGAAGGCTCGGACCTCTGTTGAAGGTGACAGGAGGTTCCCAGGCCCGGATGGCGGCGATCTTGGGTTGGAGAGGGGCCACCTGGCCACTTCCCACCTGGTGCCCCAGGTAGGTCACGGACCCTTGGCCGATTTGGCACTTGCTGGCCTTGATTGTTAGTCCTGCCCGCCGGAGGGCGGCCAAGACCTCCCGGAGGTGTTGGAGGTGTTCGGCCCAGTGGAGACTACACTGCAATATCGTGAAGTGGTAGTGGCCATCAGGGGTGGAGAAGGCGGATCGGTTCCTGGGCGCCCGGGGTGAGGCCGATCTGCCAGCCGCCCGCAGTCAGGTCAAAGGTGCTCAGGTAGCGGGCGGCCCCCAGGCGGTCGATACGCTCATCAGCCCGAGAGATGGGGTGAGCGTCTGTTCGGGTGACGGCGTTCAAGCCCCGGTAGTCCACACAAAATGAGTTCTGGGGCGACGCCAGGGGCGGCGACCTTGGGGACCAGCACGACCAGGCTGGTCCAGGGCTGTCGGAGGGCTCGATCACTCCTAGAGCCAGCATCTTGGACACTTCCGACTGGATGCAGGCGCGTACCCGATCGGGAACCCGGTAGGCCCTGTGCCGGATAGGGGGGCTATCCCCGGTGTCGACATCGTTGAGGCACAAGGGAGTGAGGGAGAATAGATCGGCAAATTGCTGTAACAAGTCTTGGCAGCTTTGGCGTTGTGCTGGGGTCAGGGCGGAAGAGAGGTTGACTCCTTTCACGGATCCGTCTTTCTCGAGGGACTTCAGGAGGTCGGGGAGGGGTTCAGAGTCTTCTTCAGCCCCACTGTCGGTAGCCATCAGGAGGCTAAGTTCTGAGCGCACAAAGTGAGGCTTAAGTCGGTTGGCATGGAGTACCCGGAGGGGTTTCCTGGGGGACTCCAGGTCCACCAGGTAGGTGACGGGGCACTTGCGCTCCACCACCTTGAAGGGTCCTGTCTATTTGTCCTGGAGGGCGCAAGGTTCGACCAGGGACATGACCCAGACCTGTTGTCCTGGCTCGAACTCAATGGACGAGGCGTTTTGATCGTACCAACGTTTCATGTCCTCTTGGCTGGCTTCCAGGTTGGCCATGGCAAGTTCCCTGAACCGCTGAGTCTGTTTCCGGAGGGTCAAGAGGTACCTGTACACATCAGGAGGTGCATTCTGGGGGGTCACCTCCCATCCCTCTTTGACCAGACTTGGGGGACCCCGGACGGGGTGCCCATACAATAGTTCGAAGGGGCTGAATCCCAGGGACTTCTGTGGGACCTCCCGGTAGGCAAATAGGAGGCAGGGCAGCAAACACGTCCCATTGGCGTCGTAAGGGCTCCTCCAGGCCCATGATCATACCCTTGAGGGTGCGATTGAAGCGTTCCACTAGTCCGTTCCCTTGCGGGTGGTAGAGGGTCGTAAATTTGTAGGTGACCCCGCACTGTTGCCATAGGGACTTCATGTATCGAAGATTAAGTTTGTGCCCCGATCACTGACGACTTCTCGGGGGAAGCCCACCCGCGAGAAGATCCCCATCAGGGCTCGGCCCACCACGGGCGCTGTCACGGTCCGGAGAGGTATGGCTTCGGGATAGCGGGTGGCATGGTCCACCAGGACGAGTATGAACCGGTGACCTTGCGATGGCCGGGGCTCCAGGGGCCCCACAATGTCAATCCCCACCCGTTCAAAGGGAGTGTTGACGATTGGAAAGGGTTGCAGGGGGACCTTTAGTTTTCGGCCGCTCTTCCCGCTGGCCTGGCAGGCTTGGCAGTGGTTGATCACATCGTTCCTCATCTTGGGCCAGTAGAAACGGGTCACCAGGCGGCTGTAAGTTTTGTCCTGCCCCAGGTGCCCGGCGAGAGGGACATCATGAGCCAGGTTCAGGAGGAAGTCTCTGAATCGGAGGGGGACTACCAGCACCCGGCTGGCCCCTAGCTCGGCAATCTTCTGTTCGCTGTAGAGAAGCTCATTGTCCCAATAGACCCAGTGAGCCCCCGAGGCATCCCCTGCGCTCTGGGCTGCGGCTTGCTGTTGGATCCCCTCGAGGGAGGGACACGTTTTTTGTAATTGGCGGAACTGTTCTTGAGTGGGGCCACCCTCCTGGCGCCACTGGGCCAGCTCTGGGAGGTCGCGGAGTGGCTCAGATGCTTCGTCGTTGGGCCCCGGTGGACCGGCCTCTGGGGTGGTGTCTTCAGTGATGACGGGTGGTGGAGGTTCGGGTTCTTCAGTGGAGGGGATGGCGCGGGCGGCCATGGATCGGGTTGTCGCACAGACCCATTCAGGAAGGCCAAGCATCCCCAGGTGCTCTCTTCGTTCAACGCAGACCGTACTGGGCATAGTACGTTGGGCAAGATTTGATCTGGGGTCACCAGATGGCAACGGACGGCTGACACACTGGCTCCCGTGTCGCGCAGGGCTTCGGCCCGGTGTCCATTAATGGTGACCCACTGGCTGTACTTCTGCGTGTTGGCCGGGATGGGGGCCCGTGGGACCATGTCTCTCTCCCCTAGACATACCAGGGACATGGCTGCGGGTTCCCACTCTGTCCGGTATGGTTCACAATCTTCGGCTTCTTCTTCGCCTTGTTCTTCTCCGAGGGAGACGGCAGTGATCTGGCGGTTCAGCGGACCCGTGGCATTGGCTGGCTGGGTTCTTGGACAGTTGGGGTCATTGGCGTAATGACAGGGTCGCTGGCATTTGTGGCAGACAGCGTTTGAGTGGAATCCTGGCCGTGTCGGAGGGATTCCTCTTCCGGCCGGGGACGGGGGAGTGCTGGTGGAGGGCTCCGTGGCAGTGTCCCTGCCCCGACCCTGGCCGCCGCCTCCTCCTCGCGGACGGTGGGACCCCTGGGAGGCTCGGCCTTGGTCGCACCCGCCCAGTTCCGGGGGACCCGGGGGCTCTCCCATCGATCCGCTTCAATGGCGAGTTTCCGGGGCTCGGTCAGTTTGCTGTCGAGGAGATGCTGCCTTAGTTCAACGAAACAGTTATTGGAGAGGTGTTCCCACACGATGAGATCGACCAGTTGTTCGTAGGTGGTGACCTGGCTGCCTTTGATCCACCCCTCTAAGGCTCTGCTAAAAAAGTTCACATAATCCACCCAGGTGGTACCGGGGATCCTTTTGCAGTCTCTGAATCGCTGCCGGTACATCTCGGGTGAGCCCATAGCGAGTGAGAAGGGCGGCTTTCATATGCTCGTAGGAGGTCATCTCTGCGTCGGGGAGCTGTAGCAGGGCATCTCTTCCTTCGTTGACGAATCTCCCCCACAACCTGGCCCCTCAGTCTTTTCGCGGGACACGGTGGGAGGTCATGGCTACCTCGTAATCCTTAAACCATTGCTGGATGTCGTCGTTCCGGTAGTACTCTCGAACGACATCTTTGGGAATGTGAACCTTGGTGTCCGTAGAGGGAGTGGAGCTCTGGTTCTCAGAGACGCCGAGGTCCCTGTTTTGTTTTCTAATTTCTAGTTCTTTTAAACCGCGCTCGTGTTCGTACGCGAGCTTCTACTCCTCCAGCGCCCTCTGGCTTTTTTTCTCTTCCCGTTCTCCCTGCAATGTTAAGTGCTCAAGGGCTATCTTCTGTTCCGCCAGTTTCAGTTCCCCATCTAAGCGGAGTCTAGCCAGTTCTAACTTGTGGAGCCGGCTCTATTGACATTTGCGTGATCACAATATAGCTGAGTGGATTACAGTTGAAAAAAACTTGTGTGTATTAAATTGCTTTACTTTCATCTTTATAGCTGGTTTCAGCCACCCGGTGAATTAAAGTTCTGGCAGAATATTTCAAGCCAAAGTACCACGCTGTGCTTTAATGGAGAAGAAGTGAATTCTTAAGCTGAATGAGTCTTCCATCGGACGTGCCATGTCTATTACCACGGCGCTGCTAACAGTGCATCATGATATAAGCAAAGCACACACGTGTTGACAATTGTGGTTTGGAGAGGGCTCGCCTTCCAGCGCTGTGCAGCAGTTGTGCTTTTTATCCCGCAAGGCCTGGCTGATGCCGGCATGCACATTCTAACTGAGATGCCAGCCAGCTGACGTGGTTAGCCTTTGGTCACACCCCTTAGTGCTTTTCTGCGTGGAGTGTAAATATACACACCGAATACTACTCCACTGCAAGAGCTTAGTTTGGCTTCCTCGGTCTGTAATCTTAGTTTAATGCTTTGTTGAAACGCTGCAGGTCATTGGTCACTTTTTGTTGCTGCTGTGCTTTTTTGGGTGTTAAAAACTTCTTGCCTTCTGTTCCCCTGATTGTACAATTTTTTTTTTGCCTTCTGCTCCCCTGATTGTACTCGTTCTTTTCTTGCCTTCTGCTCCCCTGATTGCACTCGTTTTTTTTTTCTTGCCTTCGGCTCACCCACTCCATCCATCCCCCACTCCATCCATCCATCCCCCACTCCATCCATCCATCCCCCCCACCATCCATCCCCCCCACCATCCATCCCCCCCACCATCCATCCCCCCCCACCATCCATCCCCCCCCACCATCCATCCCCCCACTCCATCCATCCCCCCACTCCATCCATCCCCCCACTCCATCCATCCCCCCACTCCATCCATCCCCCCACTCCATCCATCCCCCCACTCCATCCATCCCCCCACTCCATCCATCCCCCCACTCCATCCATCCCCCCACTCCATCCATCCATCCCCCCACTCCATCCATCCATCCCCCCACTCCATCCATCCATCCCCCCACTCCATCCATCCATCCCCCCACTCCATCCATCCATCCCCCCACTCCATCCATCCCCCCACTCCATCCATCCATCCCCCCACTCCATCCATCCATCCATCCCCCCACTCCATCCATCCATCCATCCCCCCACTCCATCCATCCTTCCCCCCACTCCATCCATCCTTCCCCCCACTCCATCCATCCTTCCCCCCACTCCATCCATCCTTCCCCCCACTCCATCCATCCTTCCCCCCACTCCATCCATCCTTCCCCCCACTCCATCCATCCTTCCCCCCACTCCATCCATCCTTCCCCCCACTCCATCCATCCTTCCCCCCACTCCATCCATCCTTCCCCCCACTCCATCCATCCTTCCCCCCACTCCATCCATCCTTCCCCCCACTCCATCCATCCTTCCCCCCACTCCATCCATCCTTCCCCCACTCCATCCATCCTTCCCCCACTCCATCCATCCTTCCCCCACTCCATCCATCCTTCCCCCACTCCATCCATCCTTCCCCCACTCCATCCATCCTTCCCCCACTCCATCCATCCTTCCCCCACTCCATCCATCCTTCCCCCACTCCATCCATCCTTCCCCCACTCCATCCATCCTTCCCCCACTCCATCCATCCTTCCCCCACTCCATCCATCCTTCCCCCCACTCCATCCATCCTTCCCCCCACTCCATCCATCCTTCCCCCCACTCCATCCATCCTTCCCCCCACTCCATCCATCCTTCCCCCCACTCCATCCATCCTTCCCCCCACTCCATCCATCCTTCCCCCCACTCCATCCATCCTTCCCCCCACTCCATCCATCCTTCCCCCACTCCATCCATCCTTCCCCCACTCCATCCATCCTTCCCCCACTCCATCCATCCACCCCCCACTCCATCCATCCACCCCCCACTCCATCCATCCACCCCCCACTCCATCCATCCACCCCCCACTCCATCCATCCACCCCCCACTCCATCCATCCACCCCCCACTCCATCCATCCACCCCCCACTCCATCCATCCACCCCCCACTCCATCCATCCACCCCCCACTCCATCCATCCACCCCCCACTCCATCCATCCACCCCCCACTCCATCCATCCACCCCCCACTCTCTATCAATCGCATCACCACAGCATCATTCAGAGCCACCACAGCATCAATCTGTGCAACCATTCAACAACTGATTCAAATGTTCTCTCAATGTTTCAAACTTTAATACAAATGTCACAAAAAAATGTCAATATTTCACTTCTGTTCTTGTATTTTCATCACAATAAAATACACTAAACATAATCGTCCCAAAAGTTATTTGCAAAAGTTTAAGCTATTTCCATTATAAATAACAATAACTTTTAGAAGTATTAATTATTGAAAAAAATACAACCCATTGTTGTTTTTAATATTAATACATCTAAGTCATGTAAATACAACACGTATTGCATTACAAATGCTATATTTGTCACGTTTACAAAAAAGGAAACACTATTGGCATTGTAAATGACAAATGTATTAATTTCGCTATTTTCAAAACAAAAACATGAATAAAAAATTTGTCATTTACAATACGAATACCTCTAACTTTACTAATGCGAGACCTATTGCATTGCAAATGCTTGTTTCTCTATCAACCCAAACTTGATTCTTCTCCTTCAACCACATTGGAGACTCCTTTAGTACCCAGCTGTCTCCCCTTCAAAGCAACAAAAGGAGAGACTCCAGTCACTGAGTGAGGCTTAATCCTATGACCACCACATCATTCTCCGTAATTCATCTTTTCATCACAATCCGGTTCACCCTTTCCACGAGTCCATTGGCTTGTGGACCGAACAAAGCTACTCTATCAGGACTGATTCTAAGAGCACAAAGAAACTAGTCATTTCAGAAGAAACCAATTGAACTCTTATCTGTTACAAGTATTTTCGGTACTCCCTCTTCCAAAAATACTTCCTTTAGAAATGCGATCACCTTAGCAGTAGTTACTTGTCCCCTAGATTTACAAGTAAACTATTTGCTATGATCATCAACCAATACAATCAAAAACCGATTATTACTTCCCAATTTGTCAATTGGACCCAACACATCCAGAGCTAATTTCTCCCAAGGTTTTATGGGTAATTCCAAACATCTCAAAGGAGGTTCTCTCGTAGCTTTTACCTTATCACTATTGCTACACTCATGACATCCTGCAAAAGATCCTCCACATTCCTGTCCATTTCAGGACACCAAAAAGATTCTCTTAATCTCTGTTTAGTCAAACTTATGCCTAAATGCCCTTCATGTACTATTCTCAACAATCCTTGTTCTCAACAAAACTAGAGGAACTATCCTATTTCTTCTCAAAATCTTATCTCCCTGCAAATCAAGCTCCTCTTTCACTGACCAGTATTGTTTGTGTACACACCCTTCGCTAAATCCATTCAAACAATTCATAATCCGTTCTCTCAGCTTCTTCTATTCTTCATCTTTCTCCATTGCTTCCTTCCATTCCTCTTGTCTAATAGCAAATTCACAGTCCACATTTACAACAAAGTCTTCCAAAATTCCGACACGAGTCATCTCCCACTGGCATCTTAGAAAGGCAGTCTGCAATAACATTCTATTGCCACGCACATATTCAGCCACAAAATTACTCTTAAGACGGATAGTAACCACCTCGATATACGGGGAGTTACACTTCCATCTAAACCCCTTCCACCTTTAAAAATATGGACTAAAGGTTTATGATCAGTCTTTACAACAAAAGGTAGGCCCCACAAATAGTACCTAAAATGCGCCATTCCCCAACAACATGCCAAGGCTTCTTTCTCTATAGTTTAGTATGACTCCTCTGATCCCTGTAATATGCGTGAAGCAAACCCAATGATTTGTTTCATCATTATCTGACACTTGCAATAAAACTGCTCCTAATCCGACATTACTAGCATCCGTGACCAATATGGATTTCTTCTTAGAGTCCAAATGTCCCAATGATGGAGCACTAGAGACTAATTTTTACCTTATCAAACTCATCCTCACATTCAGGATTCCACTCAAACACAGCCCCTTTCTTCGAGAAGTCTTATAGGTTCCACTAAATCAGCAAATTTCTGAACCAATTTCGAACAATATTCAGCAAGACCTAAGAAGGACTTTAATTGCTCCTTATTAATAGGACAAGGAGCATCTTTCACAGCTCTCCCAATACTTCTCTTCGGTCTTATACCCTCTGCCGAAATTTGATGACCCAAATAGTTGACCTGACTCAATCTTATTTGACACTTCTCCCTTTTGATTGTCAACCCACTCTTAGAAATTCTCTGCAAAACTTCTTCCATCAAGTCATCATGTTCATCGAATGATCTCCCCACAATCATTATATCATCTTGAAAGCATAATACTCGCTCCATCCCATTGAATATATTTTACATAATACGTTGGAATACAGCTGAGGCTGATGCCAATCCAAACGGCATCCTACAATACTGAAACGCCCCCAAGGGTGTTACAAATGATGTTAAAGGAAGTGACTTATGATGTAAGTTCCCCTGATGGTAGGCTGAGGACATGTCTAGGACACTGAAAACATAACCCCCACCCATCATGCTTAGCATTTCTCCAATATTCGGTAAGGGTTGTCTATCCACCCAAATATTTCGATTTAAATCTCTCAAATCTATGCATAAACTAATTTTGTTACCTTCTTTCGGTGCAACGACAATTGGGGATGACCATTCTGATGATTCTATTGGTTCTAGAACCTTAGCCTCCACCAATTTATCTAATTCTTTACTAAGTGGTTCCCTCATCATAAGCGGTATTGTCCTAACCTTTATGTACAATAGGTTTAGCATTTCTTTTCAAAATGATACGATGAGCAAACCCTTTCAACATACCCAAATTATCAGAAAAGACATGTGACTACTTTTCCATTAACACCCCATTCACTGCTCATCTCCATTTTTGAAGACACATTTTCCACATTTTGTTCAATAACCATAACTGGTTCTTTAGCATTTGGATTGAGTATAATGTTCAAATCTTTCTGTCGCCATCCAAGCAAATTAGATCCTTCCTGGGTGATATAAACTCTTCCATAAACCCCATTGTTTTTGAAAATGATATTCATCCATTGCATTCCTAATATATTAATTTTTGATCCACCATATCCTACAGCTCTTACATCTGCTTGCAGAAGATTTTTCATGTCTCCATGCATTTTTTCTTGAAAAGTTTCCTTTCAAACTTGAGTAAAAAGATCATCAGAATCAGCCAAAAGTCTTACTGTGCCTTTTCCCAATGTAATCTCGCAATGTTTTCTAAATTTCAGTACTCTCCCTTTTTAAACTCATACAACTACTATCTATACATAACACACCATCAAAATCACATTCTTCCACAGTTTCTACAATTTGTGATGCATTTAATTCCACCCCTTCTATAGATAGGAACAATTCTTCATCTTGTTCTTCCTTGTTTTCCACTTCTTTGACAATAGTATTTTTGAGTGTATCCCTTTGATCTACACGCCTTTGCCAGATGACCTCTTTTTCCGCATACCCTACATGTTGCATTTCTTGCACCAAATGCAAAGCTTGAACTTGCATGTCCTGGACACCCACACCTATAGCAAATAATGGGTCTCCGTTCTCCAGTTTTAAGTGATGCTCATTACTTTTATTTACTGCTTTTTTTAAATATTTTTTTACTTCCTTGACTTCCACCGGAGCTTTTTTTACTCGTAACTACCATCAAATTTTCAGACACCCCTTTTCCTTTGTCAATTTCCTTGATCCACAGAGCAGTATTTACCATACTTCTAGAAATTTGAGTAGCTTGTTCCAAAGTAGGGTCTTTTTACAAAAGCGTTTCCTTTACCCTTTTGTTATTTGTGCATCTTACGATTTGATCCCTTATCAAGGAATCACATAAGCCTTGAAACTCTCATGTAACGTCTAAACCCCGTAAAGATGCCACATATGACATAATACTTCCATCAATCTTTTGTACTCTGCAAAAAAATGTATGTCTTTAAAAAACAATATTCACTTTCGGAGTAAAGTGCTTTTCTAACGTCTGTAATGACATCTCATAAATATTCACTGGATGACCATCCCCAATGATATTTCAAAATTCTTCTACTTTTTACTCCAAGATGATGCAGAAGTATGGCTTGTCTCCTTACAGGACCATATTTGTCCCCTCCAATCGCTAGTAAGTATGTAAAAATATGTTCCAACGTTTCCATGGAATAGAAGGCTCTCCTGGAACAGGTAAAATTTTTGGAGATGCAGACATAGATTCATCAGCCATACCTGCAATAAAAATCTAAAATAATAGTTCAACACAATAAACTGAAATAACAATCTAAAATAATTATTTAATAGAATAGACTGAAATAACAATTTAAAACAATTAAAACTACTTCTGACAGACTTTATAACTACATATACTAGAAGAATTATATTTAAAGTCTGTCGTTTATTTCACTAAGCAGGAAGCTTGAAATGATCCCCTTAAGTCCTTTCTTCCTTTTTAATCTCTCCAGTCAGATTGAAAACTTCAGTTGAAGAGTCTTGACCATGAAAGGTAATTAATTGCTTTTAAAAATGGTATGGAAACTGTTCATAGTGGCAGGAAATGATAATCTGTAATACTTAAAGTACACCTGTTGCCTTGATATTTGTTTAGTTTAATCGCCCGACGCTTCTTTCAGTTAAACTACTCTGCATGTGCCTCATGGTTGATTTAATTCCGTAATTAGATAATGCGGCTGCATTCGGCACCGCAAATAAAAAGGCTCATCCGCCATTATTCCAGCCGAGTAGTGCCGCACTGGGTACATTTTATTATTATTTGTATTATTTTTAAATCTTTGCAGTAGAGCGTATCCTGCTTGAAACCGCAGATAGGAGAAAGCCATTTGAGAAAATAATCCTTAAACGTACTGAGTAGCAACACATGTAACAGAGGGTGTCCTCATGGGCGGTTACAAGCGAAAAGGTGGTACTAAGGAGGGACTACTAAACCTGTTGACCAATGAAAAGCCACCATTTACAAAGGTTAGTGACCGGAGACAATTAAATAGATGTGGGGAAAGTGGGCGGAGCTTCATGCCCATATTCTGAATACAGCATGTCTCGAAGAGACCACACAAGCACTGCCTAGGAGAGACCTAAAATGCAAGCTTGTGATCAGATATGGATAGATCTAAGAGACCCTCAAGAACCATATGAGAAACTTTTGAGAAATAGTTGCAGAAGGGTGCAGGATAAGGATTAACGCCACTCCCTCTCCTATTGGAGAAGATAGCTGGGTCAATTTTATTTCCGGATTATATGCAGCAAATGGTGAGGTAGAGGCCCTTTGTTATGGAACCCTGTACATTCTCCTATAATCCATCTACTTTAAAGGAAATTTCCGCTACTGTTTTAGGAATGCGTTCTGCTGCCACTAAGGGCCCGAATGAGGTACCAATATCTGTAGTAAAACAGGAAGCTACATTTTGAGCCACACTGTTCCCGGTCTTGAACTTCTGTTACACGAATAGGTCAGTACCAACCTCTTGGATTGGAAGTATTGTCACTCTACAAAAAGGGGCTCCATAATATTCCTGTGAACGATTGCCTTATTAAATGCAGTAGGTAAAATATTCTCCAACTGTCTGTTGGCACAGTTAAACACTTGGATGGAGGACAATACAATTGTACCACAGGAGCAAACTGGTTTTAGGGGAAAAAACATGGAACATTGGACAATATAGCTGCCTTGCATTTAATCAATGGGAAGTATGTGGTCACTAGAATTTGTGTGGTATATCAGGGATGTGGAATTCCTATAGCCCAACGTCCGGGACATATTGTTTGGGGTAAAGGGCAACAACTTTTCATGTGTATTTTGTCCTTGGGACAAGTAGGCCCAACCCCTTACAGCACAAACCCTTTGGCTGCCTGTTTACAGTACCTCATTATGGATCAGGGAAAGGTATTGTCTGCAGTTAAGGTAATATTTGTGTCCATGTGTTAATGCTGTTTAAACTTGTATTCATCATTCATTACTGCAAAGCCTTTATTATTGGGGCGAGCACTCTAAATGTGGAAAGCTCAGACTGCACCACTGACGGTGGTTCCAGTATAAAAATGTGCACACACCTTTTCAGCGTTTAGCAATATAAGGCTATGTATAATGCTCCGGAGAATGCTTTGATTAGATGCAAATATCTGTAAACATTTAAGTACCATTTCTTAGTAGCATCATTTAGTAAAATGTGTTGATGTTTGCTAGTATTTCCCAAAAATATTCATAATGGAAAATCAGTGTAACCAGTATTAATAAGATTATGGGAAACATAAAAATTAACCAGTATCTGTAAAGCCAGTAGGTCTGAAATTGTTGGTCAGCCTTTTGGTTTCCTCAATGCGTGACTGGTTTTGGCATGGTTTTTGTAAAACCTTATTGGTGTAGGAGCAGACGGGCCCTCACCATTATAACAAACATTGGCAAAAGCAATAATTGGTTTTTGTTTCAAAAAGCACATTGCCACAGTAGTTCCTGACACTGAACAAAAAGACTGTGTTGATATGCTCCTTGTGAAAGAACAGAATACTGTCACTCGCAGTGAAGCAAAAAGACAGAATTTTAATAAACACTAAAGGTCCTGGGTAACACCAGACCTAATTAGGGGTCCAATTATTAAAGAAGGACTCAAAAGTGCACCCATGTCCTTGCATTAAGTGCAGATATATGGCTTTCGGGAATTCACACGACTAAGTAGGCTAAGAAATAGTACTCTTAGAAAATATTTGTGACTGCATTTTAGCATGAGAGCATTTTCAAACGTAGATTTGTTCATGCGTAAATCTGAGTGTTTGAATGTTCAATTTTCGTCCAACCACTTTTTCCCCAACCCTGGAAGAAGTTTTATGTCTGCCATTGGCAGGAGTACATTTTAAACCTTTTTCAGTATGGGAAAAGATTAGATAATAGTTGTTGAAACCCCTTAAAACATGCAAGTTAGTAGGTTTGCACAGACTCAAACGGGCATTCCAACCCTGGAACTATTGCTTACAATTACCTTCAGCCCCAGTATGTAGATCTGTGGCAACATAATGTAATTGCTTGTATTCAAACCCTACCATGGAAGGAGCCCTGGCATAATCAGAGAGGCTATTTCAGAGCATGAGTGCTGCCACAATCTGTTGCCACATTACATGGCACAAAAGGGACAAGTGGATTTTGTTACAGAACAAGTAGATTTCTGAAGCAACCTGCCCCATGGACAAGCAGATATTTTATTAAATTCCACACCTGTGTATATGCTGCTTTTATAGACTTTTCCACTGCATTTGATAAAGTAGATGGCTCTGTGCTATGGAAAAAGCTGATGGTTCTCATCATGCCAGGTAGCTTACTGCATCTAACCATCACCTTCCATTCTACAACTTTTTAAAGTTACGGGGGGGGGGGTGATCATGTTAAGGAGGAATGGCTTATAAGAGGATTACCTCCTTTTCCTGCTGCTTTTTAGTTCGAGCCTGGGCCGCGCATGTGCTGCTAAGCGAGGCTTGCTGTATTGGGAGTATGGACTTGAAGTTCCGCCCATATTTTTTATTGGCTTGTGTCTGTCTTTTGTAAATGCTGGCTTCTTATTCAGTAATCGGCTTGTTAGTCCCTCCTTAGTACCACCTTGTCTTCATTTGTAACCTCCCATGAGGACTGGCCCTTTTACTTCTGTCACACGGTCTGTGGTGTTAGTTTTTGCAGCAACATTCAGGGCGCTATGCGCCCTTTCACTTTCCAAGCGGCTGGGACAATGGCGGCTGCTTCTTTGCAATATAATAGGTCTTGCATTTAGGATACTTCATGCTATTTGCATTGTAAATGACAATAGCTTAAGCTCTCGCAAATGCAAGACCTGTTGCTTTGCAAATCTTTCTTTGGGGGGGGGGGGGGGTTGTTTCCAAGCACCCCATGCCTTGCTTTTTAGTAGAAACTCTCCATACCGCGCTTTCACTTTAAAAGCGGCTGCGCCCCTTTCTTTAGGCACGGCTCTAATAAAGAAAGAGGCGTGGGCCCTTATTCATGTGTAAGTGCGCCATGGGAAGCTTGGAAGAAAAATATTTGAAATTTTAAGTCTTACATTTTCGAGAATTTAAGCTATTAACATTTACATTGCGGATAGCTCAAGGTCTTGTAAATGCGAGACTTATTGCATTGCAAATGCTTATTTCTTTATACATCTTGGACCTGTCCTCCCTTTCCCTCTGTCAGCTTAAACAATCAAATCTCCTTTGCTTTCAAAGGAAATTTAAAAAACAGAAACCTTAGTAAATCTGGAGGCTGCTCACAAAATGGGCAAATAGATATTGATGTTTCTGTGTCATTTATGTTCTGAACCTAGAGTACTTTAGTGCTTGTTGCTGGGTGTTTGTCAGTGCCCAACCTTTATTTTGAACTGTTTGTGCTTTTAGGTGAAACTTATTCAGGAGGTTTATTAGAGCTTGAAATGATTGTGTATACTGGGAAAAGGTTCCGACCTGCATAATTTTGGTGAGGGCTGCAAAAGTTATTTTCCTGGTTTCAAAGTCCTATGGGTCCTTGTTTTAGAGTTAATAAATCCTCCGCGGGGTTACCATTTTGTTACTCTGGCACTTTACAAGCTTGTTTTACTATCAAAACTGCGCTAATCATGCTCTATGCTTATTTGAAACTAAGGTATCTACTCACAGAATTTACTGGGAGCCTTACACGTGAGGTCGTTTTTTTTTTTTTTTAAACACATTTTATTGCTTTTCTGTTAAACACGAGCGAATGCAGCAGATAACTCCAACATCGATTCCTCGTGTCGACTATGGTGTAAATCACCTGCAATGTTCTCCTTACCCTGCCCCATCAACCCACTCTGCAGTCTAGTCTGGTACAATTATTGCATTTCTCTACCGGAGTGGATTTCCTCATCCAGTGACCAAGAGACTCTAGGACATAACAAAACACCAAAAGATGGACTGAATACTTAACATTGTCAAACATTAGCCCCAAGATCTGGGTTTAATTCATCATTATTTTGCTCGCCGTGCCATTCCACTTTGGAGCCAGCCATGTGCAATCGGCCTCGATCCTGCTCCCCATGGGAACAGTCCAGTCAGAGCTGCCAGGCCCCCTCTGGTTTGAAAAACCAGCGCCCTGGGAACGGCTTCAGGGTATCACCCCTCATCCAGGCTATTTTGAAACTGATGGCGTAGCAAGCAAAGGACCCATATCTGGGCATACCCTTCCCACTTACGGCGAAAATGCAACACAACATTGTCAAACATTCACCCTCCGTCACAAATCTTGGTTTAATCCATTATTATGTTGCTCGCCAAGCCATCCAGTTTGGAGTCAGCCGTATGCAAGTCAGCCTTGACCCTGCTCCTATGGAACAACAGAAAACTATATTGGGTCCAATCTCCAGATCTTTTTGGTGTTTCTGTTCACAATCTGTAGCCAAGTAGACTGGCCTCTCCAAGTTCATACCGTGGTCTACCCCTTTCTTCCAAACCTCTAGCTGCAGAGGGTCTAACACACCCCAACACACATCTCCAGATTTGTGAAATGTCCTTGTCTGCCTCTAAAAGGCCAATCTATAACCATGGAGGTTTATCTGTTGCCATTGAGCTCTATCACATTATACAGCAGCGTCTGCTTCAGATTTCAAGGGAGTTGCCATCTCTGCACCTTTACCAGTGTAGATAGTACCCCTTCAGAAAAGGCTACAAGTACTTCGCTGCTCCAAGACTTGTGTATCAGGTCATTGGTATCTGATTGATAGGCTTAATTTCGATATAAAAATATCATAAGCTTGTACAACAAGTATAAAACACAACATTTATAGCAATCACTTCCTGATTACAAAAAGGGAATAATGTTAAAACAAGAATTAAATTGACAAGGACAGCCTTCTTACACGAATCAACCATGACCACTTTAAAAATTTTGAAACAGCGCAGACAACCAAAGTGGATGTGTCAGACATTAAAATGCGTAGCGCCACTTTGTGCTGGCGGTTACCTAAGAGTCTACATAAGGGTTTGAGCCAGTGCCTCCTAGGTGCACAGAAATCCGGACATTCGAAAAGAATGTGGGTTCCCGACTCTACTCGAGTGGTGCAACGAGCACAAAAGGGGGAGAACTGGTGAGCAGATTTCCATCGGGCAACTAGTTCACCTACTGGAAGGGTCCCCACTCTGAACTTAAAATACAGGGCCCGGTCAAAAGGGATGGGGATCCTATCTAAATAAGGTTCGTAAGCCGCCACATCTTTAATCCTCACAAAGGCTGCTGTGGAATTACAATGACTGGGATCTGTAAATAATTTCGAAGAGACCCAATTCCAATACAGTCTCTTAATCATGGCTTTAGGTGGGGCAGTTCTCGATGCCCACGCATTACCAAGCCCTAGCTCCACTAATAGCCATTTTACATCCCTCAACCATTTAATCCGTGACCAGCCTTCCATGGCCATGACCTCTGATAGCGCCTCTGCGTAGGAGGCTAATTCAGGCACCCGCCACAACCGAGCCCAAAGAAGCAAGGGACGGAGTTGTGCTTGGTCCTTAATCGATCTGCAACCTAGGTCCAATAGCACAGGCACTGTAGGTGTGCTCAACAGGAGAGCCATCAGATCTTTCAGAAATTTGCTCTCCGATCTTGCTAATACATCCAGGTTGCAAGTACCCCACAACTCCGCCCCGTACAAGGCAGCAGTAACCCCTCTGGCTTTGTATATCTCCAACTGGGGCAATCGGTTTGCTTGGGGAGGAACGTTGTTCCTTGAGTAATACTCCACCCACCTTTTGACTGAGGAGCATTTTTTGGATGTGTGGGTTCCATCTAAATGAGTTAAGGCGGATACTCAGTCTAACTCGGATACCCTCTCCAATGGGACAGAATTCAAAGCCGGAGGGTGCCCAGGTTTTTTAGGCGGATTCATAATCAAATACTTGGTTTTGTCAGTATTGATTACCAATCCCCTCAATGAACAGAACTCCTGAAAACTATTCAGGAGGCTCTGGAGGCCCATGGGGGTCTTTGAAATAAGAAACGTATCATCTGCAAAGAGCAGTGTTGGGATCAGTTTGCCCACCAGAGTTGGAGCATCTGAGGGATTTCTTAACAAATGCTAAACCACTCCGTTCACATAGAGAGAGAACAGAGTGGGAGCTAGCACACACCCCTGACGGACGCCTCTCCCCACAGGAATCCTATCAGTTTTTTCACCATTCGTGCCCCATCGCACCTGCGCAAAATTGCCAGCATGTAGTCTCACGAGGAGGGATAGGATATACGGAGGCAACCCCAGTTCTAACAAGACCGTCCACAACTCCTCCCTTGGTACCAGGTCAAAGGCAGTCTTGATGTCTATAAAGGCCAAATACAGACTGCCTTTGCCCAGCACCACCACCTTCCAATACAAGAGAGCCAGTCTGAAGGCCTGTTCAATAGTCCCGGTTCCAGAGCGAAATCCAGCTTGGAAGTCCGACAAGATGTTGTTGTCGTCCACCCACTGGAGCACCCTTCCCAAAATCACCTTCCCTGCCACTTTTTGTGATGAATCGATGAGACTTATTGGTATCAATCCTGTCTTCCGTAGTCTGTCTAGTGAAATGTGTGGTGGAGTTACCGCAAGAAGCAAAATGTACAATTAAATATTTTAAAACGTTCTGTAAATGTGAAGGTATTTGAAATTTGAAGGCAAAAATTCTAGTTATTATCCTCAGATTGATACACTTGCACTGGTCCCAGGAACCAAACAGAACATAGTATGGCCAGTGAGTGGACCCTGTGAATTGTTTTGTTGTGCAAATAAACCAAAATTCTTAGACCATGGTCTTTGGCTTCCATAAATTACTCAGTAGGGGTCCCAGCACACCAGTAATAATTAATTGGATGTCCACTGAAGTCAAAAGGTTAAGAACCGCTGCTCTACTTTAGGCATTTGTGACTTACCTAGCCATAACTGGTGATCGACTAATCTTCCCCTTAACAGTGCTATAGCCTCAAAAGTGGCAGATCACTTATGACATTTTGGAGATGTGTTCTGTTTAGGTTGCTTCTATTCTCAGTTCTACCCCTTCCACCCCTACAATTGTCAGTAAGACATTCTATTGGGTATCTTCTGTCCAAATTGGCGCACACAACCAGTGGAGCAATTTACTGGCCTTACCCCCATTGATATATCTTGCTTCATTTAATGGTGCTTGCCTTGAGCTCCGATGTATGCAGTAGGTGGTGTGATAGTATGATTGGGAAAGAAGACCTCAAGTGCTGTGTCTCTAACTTCAAGCCTCGAGACTCTTAGCTTCATCGCCTCTTGTTGCTGTTGGTCCTGAGCACCTGCCTGTTAACTAATTACATTCCCTTTGAGTGTGGCCCTACATGCCTCTCGTAGGGTATTGGTGGACTAACTTCATCTGTGTTTGTCGAAGTAGGACTCGAAGCTCCCTGGATGTGTTTTCTGTAGTCAGAATTAGTTAGCAACCATGGGTCGAGGTGTCCTCCCTAACTAATGGTACATCGAAACCAATCTCCCATTTCAGCTGTAGCTGTGAGTGGTCTGAAAGGACTCTAGCCAAAATTTGGACCCCCAGCTACCCTCCCCCTCTCTGAGTTGGGACTAAGGGAGTAGTCTAAGCAGGAGAATGACTTCTTAGTGCCGAAGTTTAAGGTGTAGCCTTTCTTGCAGGAGTACAGGTCCCTCCCGGCAACTGTCATCCAAATGCTGTTGTACATTTTTCAAAAATGGGATGATTTAGAGTACGGTTGTTTCGTCCACTCGAGTAATACCAGCTCTAATCAGCCAATAGTAATTCTGCTAACAGACCACCAATTGACTCATGAAGGTCGGGAGTGGTAGTTGGGGGAGAATATATGCAAAGAAATAGACATCGGGTTCCCTTGAGGCAGGCCAACCACTGTCACATCTGCTGACTTTATCTTGCTTACACAGCTGACTCCTGAGGCACAGTTTTATGATTTATTATGGAGCCCCCCTCCTTTAGCGGAACCAGCAGTATTTGTGCGTGGGGGGGGGGGCACTCCAATGTGTCAGAAACTGGCAGTTATTCCATATGAAGTGGGTTTCCTGTTGAAAAAGTATGTCTGGTTGGAGCTTCTGGCTGTACACAAGACTGCCCCCTTTTAATACTATCTAGCTCTCCATTGCCGTTCCTTGTTAGTAGTGTCCTCAAACTACCATTCCCGGCCAACTTTGTCTCGGGACTTGGATGTCCATTTGGTAAAATGCTAAGTTAGGGAATGAGTCATGAGTTTATGTTGTGTGCATGTGTACCAATTGGGTTTTAGACTTGTGAAGATTACTACTAGATTTTGTAGTGACTTTCTGTTGAAAGTGCAAAACCACCCACATTCACCCAAGAAACACTTTTCAAAGAAACTGTGATAATGTTTGAAAGTACAAAACAACCAGTTGGGAGAAATGTTAACAACTGGTGAATTTATATATTCCCCTTCTACAAAACATTAGCTACAGCTAGTTGGCTTCTTTTCACCATCTAAAAAGACTACATGATATGGTTTCAGTGTTCATAATGGTTGAAGACCCATAATATTGTGTATCTCTTTCACTTTTATCTGCAAGTCAGTGTTTAAAATTAAATCACTTTCACTTTTTATGGATATGGCAATTGTGGTGGTTTGTTTATTTAGCTCATTGCAGGCCTTAAGTGTCTTCCCTCCATGGTTGAAATCACACTATTTTATTCTCACACTGGTCTTTAGAATTGGACACAACCCGTGATCTATATTTTGGTGCGATGGTAGTCTGAGGGATGAAGGTGGGTAAGAGTGCAGGGGTTTGAAGGCATTGTGTATTCAGTGGTTCATGAATCTAGGCTAGTGAAGCATGCAACCATAGTCCTTTAATAGCTGGAAAATTAACCTTTACTCAGTACATGAGTAGTCTTTTATGTCTTCTGTTTTTATTTCATATTGTAGATCATCCAATCAACGTGGACAGTGGTGATAAAATGTCTTTGTGGGTTAACGCACAGATTAATAGGGTGAAGAACAGAAATTCCGGTCTAAAGCGTATTGAAATGTGGCGAAAGATTCCTTTGACTTGAGATGTCTGTACTGGAGATTACTTCTGAATTGGAGTGTTTAAGAGACGTGCAAGATGCAGGAGAATCTGAGCTTCTCCTAAAGAGGCGAGCAGAATGATACAGCTGCTTCAATATGGAATGCGTGGAGAGGTAAGTTACGTGTGATTGTTTCTTTTTTGTTATTTTGCCCTGTTTTATTATGTCAGTCTAGTGGTGATCCATCTACGTGTTGTAGAAATTTTTGCATTTTAAAGACATTTATATAAAGCTAGAATAAACTGTTTGTCGCAACTAATCGTTGATGGTGGAGAACCCTCCAAAATTCAGCACAGTACAATTGGTTTGTAGTTACTGATCTGTACATTCGAGGGCGAGCATAGCATTGGAGTCCTAGGCTTCTTACATTCGGTGAGGCCACCACATTTCCATTTTTCTTAAAGATCTCCTAGTAGGTATACACTTAATCACCCTCTTCATTCCCTGTGTTCTAGTCCACCTAATCGTTTTTTTTTTATTTTGTTTTTTTTTAGTTTTTATTTTGTCCTATGTACTTTCTCTAGCAACAATGTTTTTCATCCTTTCTTTTTTCAAAATTCCCCAACTCTCTGCTGCCAATTTCCTTGTGGTTGCTACTGGATGACCCTAGTCAGTATCATTACTTAAAAAATCTTTGATAACCAATCAATTCACTTTGCTGTTATCCCCTGTACAGAATGATTCCAACCCAGCAAAGCTTTTCCCTCATTTCAGACAAACTTTAAATCTTCAGCCCAAATCTCGATATTCTTCACTTCTTATCTACCACCCTGTTCAATAGGGACATCTTCATTTTATGTCTTGTACGCTCAAAGCTGTGGAAGCTCTTTGTACCTCCTTTTGAGTAGTCCTGCTCAATCGAGGAGGGTAAAAATATTTGCTCTTTTTTGGCAACTTGCCGGGGGGGGGGGGGGGGGGCAGAGTGGTCCCCTTCAGTGATCTCCAGCGGGATTATGAGTTACATAGTGGAGAAACTTTTAGATACCTCCAAGCCCGTAATGCACTACAAGGGGAGATACCCAAAGGCACTGAACTGCCGTTCTCCTCGCCCCTAAAGGATCGAGTTCTAGACGATAACTTTCAGGCAAAGGCTATTTTACTGACATAGGAAAATACTAAACAATACACGAGAGAATTTGTGCAAAATAGGTGGAGGATATTGGTGACACGTCTCTTCTGTAATTGGGGTAAGGATGCGGTCTGGCAGCATTTGCACCTTATGTTGCATGCTGGAGGAAGGAATTGGAGATCTGGTTTATACAACAATTCTAAAGTAGATATAGAGATTGAACGGGAGACCTTCTGTTTCGTGTTCTAGTTGCATCTAAACACTTGGATCTAACTATGGGTTGCTGGCAAGAACTAGAAAAGGAGAAATAAAGAGCAAGCAAGTGCATTCATGTTGACTGGGAAAGGTACAAGAGATGACCTCCGGTCGTAAGCCAAGCTGGAGATCCATGTGCAGAAGTCTCTGAGCAATAGTAGATGGCGTTCATTTTAAAGTTGCGGCACAGCACTTTTCCACATCAAAGAGTTCTCTCAATGGAAGCTTATTTAAACCAGTGACCTGTTGAATGCGGAGGGAGATGGCGCCAGATTTCAACGTCCTGCCACCAGCACAGCCCATCCAGTTGACCTCCTGTTATTTCAGAGTGCTGTGAACTGTTTCTCCATTACAGAATTCTTTCTTTCTGAAACTTTTTTTTGTCAGATTTCTTACTGTAACACTTTAATTTTCCATGTGAAAGGTGGAGGTGCTGGCTGAACCCATTTGGAAGTTCTTAACCCAGCAAGACCGCTCCTGTGGGCATCCTCTCTGTAGATGAAAGATCAATAACTGTTTTACATAGGCATGCAGTCTTAGGAAAATTCCTACCATGCTGTAGGTAGCCCAGTTCACTGGAGACAAGATGTTTGTTACTGACAAACTACAGCTAAACTGGTACTGAAGGTTGCTCTTGGTTTTGAAGAACCCTTCGGAAGTTCAATTGTACATTTAAGCTTCAGAGTTGTTTGGCCGTTAATTTGAGTTTACTGTCAATGCTAGATGGAAATGCATGTGTAGTGGTAGTCCTTTAACGTTTATAAAACTGACTTTGAATAGGAAGTAAAATAACTTTCCTTTAATTCGGATTATTACATGATGTGCGTTATGTGCTAGGTAGGATATTTAATTCAAGGTCAGATTTCGCATGTGCAGGTGAATCAGGTGTACATGATTTAAAGTCTCCTGCACTGCATATTTCACAGAATCTTAATGACTTGGATAATAGTCTAATATGCCAAAACAATCAGCGTATCTGGTAGATAGTGTAGTGCTGTTTTCTTTAGAGATAGTTTAAAGATACCTTAACACCTGCACCTTCCACATGAGTTAACTTAAAACGTCATGCTTTTTATTCGAAAAGTTCGATGTCCGTGCTAATTTCTATTGATCAGGGTTTTTCTTTATACACCCCTTGGGCATTGTGCACCTCCTAGGCATTGCAGACCATTTACTCCCAAATTAATTTCTTTTGCATCATAATCTCAATCCTTTATTTCGGTTTTTTAAGCTTTAAAGTGTTCTTAATCTAGTCCTTGCTCTCAATTTTTTGACTAAATGGGTGTTTGCAAACTATCCGGGAACCCAATTTCAAGAAGTGCCTTTTAATTTTTTACTTGATCTTTAGGGCGACCACACTTATAATTCCTTTTCTCGTTTTCTAACCATGAATTTGGTTAAATGCCAGAGGTACCTTGCTAAATGTTGTAAGCCAGCATAATATTACTGTCCTTTCACCTGGCCTTTCAATTCAAAATGTTGCTGCTGTCCCTGATCATGGCTTGTTGGTGATGTTTGAAACCACTCTGAGTTCTCAAGTGTGGTTGCAATTCGAGAGCCTATATCTTTTTTTCCGGAACATGAACAATTTGCATTTCTGACAGATTACTGAACAGACTGGGGGTGTTTCTCCAAGAGACAGGGGATTCGGTTTTATCCTTTAACAGATCAGCTAGTAGTGACTGCTGGGGGTCAGTTTATAGGGAATAAATATGGAAATGTTAGAGAATAGGAATGGCTGGTCCGATAGGTGTACAGAAGAAGCACATTCAGTTCGAAACAGATCTATCTTCTTGATGTATCTTCATGCATGATTTCTCTATCAGGATAATTTGGACCATGAGTTACTGTTTAGGCCGACCCTAAATTTAGGTGTTAACTAAAGGAGAGCAAGGGTGCATATCCATTTAAATGGTCTCTTCATATTCCAGAATGATCAAGGGCGTTAAATCGATGACTCTGCGGGGGAGTGCATTTAAAGGTGATGACATTGGGAGTCTGCATAAGCTGAGTTTTGAAACCTGCTTGTGTGAAGCAGTATAAAAAAAGTGGAAACTGGGGGCACTAGTTGGGCAGCTAGATGGAAGTTTGCTAGGAACAATTTTTAACTGCAGCATTGAGAATATATCCTTTGTTAGTCTGTTGCATGGAGGTGTACCAGAATCTTTGCTTTCTCAAACCGAAATTATATGTGGATGTGAATAAGATGGATTGATTGTCAACCTGTGGTATGAGGAAGCAATGCCAGAAAAGAATGGCAAGAATTGGAGACTAACTGGGACGGGTGACACACAAGCTGAGAACTTAGCATATATTGCAACTCTTTATAGTAGAGAACTTGAGCCAAGGCAGGATAGCCTTCAACATCTAAGATGGATAAGAGTTTAACAGAAATGGGAGAGAAGAGTGACTTGGGAGGGGAGCACATGAACGCAAAAGATCACCTTGACCTTTAATAGGTCTTCAGTTAAACCGATAGCAAGTGATGGTTACACAGTTAATTTTTCTAACAGATTCGAGTGTTTTGGCACGGACTACAGTTGAGTTGTAGCATTTATTCTTGAACAGGGAGATATTAGTCCATATTCGGCTAGAGATGCTGATCTCTGCCATCCTGAAAGCTGGCTGGGGACTGGTCTGCTCTTAGAGTAGTTCTTTCAGTCCTGTTTTATCGCTGGCCCACTTTCTGGTGAGCCCAATAAAAAAACGAAATGGGAGCGTGCACTGTGATCCATGCTATGCCAATTAAGTTTGCTGCACCTTGAAAGATTGGAGTAGTAAAAGTGGTTAATTTCATTTGATGTATGAATTGACATTGTGAAGTAAAGGTAGTTCGATATGATTAGAGAGCCATTTCGGGCAAGGAAATGAACAATGATTAAAGTAGCGAGTGCCACATGCATATTAATGGGTATGCGCTCCTACAGAATTATACAGGCCATAGGTTTGGGGGGGGGGTTCCTCTGTCAGGTGATTGATCTATGAAGGTGTACTCCACTTGGATCGGTCAATTATGTATAATAAAAAAAATGTTGCGATAGCTCTTTTGCAGGGGGCTGGCAGCAATTTATTCAAAAAGGGAATGTCGGAACTAGATGATGGGAAAACTGCAGGGCATTGGGAGGAGGCACAGGGGGGAGAGCAGCGTAGGGGGAATAGCAGACAAGGGAGACTGCAAAATAAGGGAGATAACGAAGGGAGAAGTACATGGACTACAAGCAGCTATTGGAGAGAGCAAACTGAGTAGGAGACTGTGTTTTTTTTTTCAGTGTTGGAAACACAATAGGAAGAGAGCTGGAAAGCGCATGCACAGAGAGAGTGTGCTTAACCAAAAAGAAGAGTATTTCCCTAAAAGTGAGAGGTGGAAGGGCACAAGTGAGTAGGTAAAAAAGATAGTACAGAGACCGTGCGCCAGGGCATGGACAAGAAAACCCCTCAAGCAAGAAGCAAACATGAGGGACTAAGTCAAGAAATAATAAATAATTGGAGGTCTGTGAGCCCTTGAACTTTCTTTGCAAGCCTCCGATATGTCTCTTGTAGCCAGACCGCTTGCACGGTGTGATAGGCTCAACCTAAAAAGAGTCTTGGTGAACTAATGGAAAGAAACTCTAAAGCACACTATGTGTGTGTGTGGGGGGGCGAGAGAGGGGGGGGGGGCGCGAGAGAGGTCGGCCCCCAAAAAGGAAACTATAATATAAAGACTGTGGTGTTTAAAGAGCTTACTTATTTGGTCATCGTTTGAGATGGAACAAATCTCAACAAGCTGAACGTTGTGTAACACATGGTACACAAACTAAATTTTCAGATGTCAGGACCTTATCCTTGATTTGCCTTTTTTCCTCCCACTCACCTGTAGGTCCTTTTCTTAGGTTTATACTTGCTTCACCCTGGATTTTGTCTCCTCCGTCTGCGCCCACACCTATATGAATGCTCGTAAGACTTATAGCTCAGTACATGTATGTCCATGACAGAAGATTAAAGGCGTTGTCTTGTAGTGAGATAGTCGCGATGTTCCTATGGATAGAGGAAGGTGTTGGTACAGACTGTAGTGCAGGTGGTTCCAGCTCAGGCATTCATCAACATTGTGGTGGAAGATCTCCTGAAGCTTTACCCGCTGGACACTGTTGTCTGATTGTTTTTAACTTTAGGTATTAACAATCGCAACGTGAAGAAGGGTAATATAGTTCCCCCCCCTTTTTCCACCACTAGGATGGTAGCCATACGAGCTTACACACCCCATACCTTGTGACAATAGTGTAGACAGTTACATTTTCACTTAGATACTTGCTAAATCAGTCCCCTTGGTCCTGAAGAATCGCACAGTAAATTTTAGAGTAGCGAGAAACATGTCGACTGGACTCTAACACACTCCAGAAGAGAGTAGGAAACCTCACTTTCCACTACTCTCCTCTAGGAAATTGTTTTTAAACTAAAGCAGTGGCCCTCCTGAATAAAGTGTCTCTGGTACCACTAGCTTTATTTTATCTCACTCAACTACGTCTACCTTGAATCCTGGCCCCACACCCGCACTTCATCTATACGGCAGTTGGAAAAAGATCTCCGCCAAAGAGCCCCTCTTTGAGGTGTTGCCCGTTGGGTATTGCACCGCCGACCCAACGAGGAGCAGGCCCAAATGATGAAGCATGACACCTGATAGGGTGTGTGAGGGCATTAAATCCAACAAAATGGATTCCCAGGGCGACCACCAGGCTACCCTGTTCTAATCCACCTGCACTACAGTCTGTACCAACACCTTCCTCTATCTATAGGAACATCGCGACTTTCTTTGCATTCTGTGTTATTTGGGCATGTCGTGTATGGACCTTCTGCTCCGATAAGAGCAGTAATAGCCCAAGACTCCTCTTTTTTTGATACTAGTTGTCTTGTAGTGCCTTCCCTATTTGGGCCCGCAAACTGCCTATGGTCAGAAATTCCGCACCTTTTAAACTGACCATCGCCCCGTAGTCCTTTCTCTTCTACTTCCTCCTCTTAATTTTCAGTTAAATAATCACCTTCCCTTTCAAATATCCTCTGCTAAACCACAAAGAAATTGTGTATGCAAAGTTATCAGTTAGATATCTATACTAGATTGCACATGTAAAATATCGCTGGCTGTTAAACCGTGTCTCCGCCCCTACCCCCGTTGTGTAGTACTTCTATATAGCCTTTCACTGGTTGACCAACCTTTCTTCCAGGTGTTGTACTCCCATCCAACTTGTGTGGCTCTCATCCAAACCCAACTGGAGCAGTTCTCTCCCTGTCCAGACTTTCAAACACTGAAACACACCCCCATAGAGAATAATAAACTTTTTAAGCCACCTGACTTCAGAAAGACGAGCAAGACGTAGTTGCTCCCAAAATCTGACGCCGTTGTGCTCAAGTCAGTGGTTTGTATTTGCTACCTATAAAGCTATCTTTCTTCCACCCATTGCTTTCTGCTCCATTTGTAAGAAGCTTATGCTCTGCTGCTCAGTTTACATCGCACTATCCAGGCCTCGTACACACCACTGAAACTCCACCCTAATGGATGACACTATAATACCTTTTCCTCAAACATCCAGCTGGAGAGCATTTTGTGACCTTACCAAGCGGAAGGAAAGCAATATCAAAGAAATGGAATGCAGTGCAAAACTGTTTCAAGTTTAGCCGCTCTCACTTAAACCATTCCTTCAGGAAACCAGCCAGTGACAGATTGTTCTGCAGGAAGAACTGAGAGGTCTTGTATTTGACTGTTTTCCGAAGAGCCTACTTTCAACTCGAGCATAGTGAACATAGTTGTACTTTTCACTCTGGAGCTTAACGTGGGCTTTGACAAATTTAAAGCTTTACGTTTTAGACATCCTGTTTAGTTGGACTGCAGGTTTGCCTCCAAACTTCTTTTAGGCTGCTTTTAATCCCAAATGTCCTGTTAATAAGCATGTCTAGGTACGTTTCAAAGCATGCCATAAATGCATTAGTGTTTAAAAGGCAGTTGTGGAAGCTGGGGGCAGGCGGTAACTTGTTTAATAGGTGCCTGTTTACTCCATACTAGTAGACCCTTTCCTTCCAAATAAACCTAGGCAGCACATCGGGCAGGGCAGCACTTCAACCAATCCACGGTGTAGCCTGTAAAATCCACAATTACTCTTCTGCCTGAGGAATTAACTGTTGCTCTGCAGGACTCGAGTTGTTTGCAAGGTAGAGGTAAGCATGCTTTTCCTGTAGCCTTCCGTCGATGCGCCCTGTTTTTTCCTCAATTAACCCAGCTCCCCCTCTGATGTAGTTCTTCAGGAATCATAAGAACGGTGACTAAGCTGCAACTCTCGCCACCCATCCTGTCAAGCTGTTTCCGCTTTGCTGTTCCCCGAGAAGGAGCGAGGCATGCAGGCGAGTGAAACTAGCAGCTGCGTCGGTAGTGCCGGCGAACTAAATGCCGGCGGGACTAACACCAACGTTGGTGCCGGTCTCCGCCTCACCGCCAGGGCTCGCCGCGTCTAGCATCTAGCTCCGCCATCGCTCCGTGAGCCTGCACACCTGCGAGCATACCGGCGAGCCTGCAGGCAAAAACCTCTGCTGCTCCACACACTGCATTTCACTGCGGCGGCAGTGGACTTTGAAGAACTCAAAAGACTGGTAAGCCCGCCCCTGATTCACCCCCTGTCTGCCCGGACCCGAGTGTACGGACCTACGGGGGGCCAAACGGGACTACTGGACCTACGGGGGCAAGTCTCGTGGCAGGAGGCGCGCGGCGTAAGACGAAACCGTGGGGCCCACCTGGCAGCCAGCCAGTCAGCTGCGCATTCCCAACACAGGCTTTGCAAACTGATTCTCAACACTGCAACTTCGCCTTGTACGCCCTGACGATTGGAGTCAGGCTGGACATGCGCAAGCAAGCAATTACATGCGAACGCAGCTGCCGTTAGAGGCAGCTGCCAAGTAAGGGGGGGGGGCAGTGAGCCTGGCAGCGCTGATTAGGCTCAACACTGCCTGAGGGCCACCCCCGTGTCCCCCGCTCACTATCTACTCTGTTTTCTCCACTTGCTTCTTGCTATCCCGCTATATGCTGTCTACTAGCAGGCCCCTCACCAAAAGGCCCCCCACAAACTTCGCAGAACCCAGCAAAAAGCCTTCTCTGAGGTACCTAAAGCACTCAAAACGCCTCGAAGCCTTCTAAGCCGAGAGCATAAGTGCAACAGTTACTCGGAGATTTCCATCAATCCTCTATAATTGCGGGTGACTGTCACATCCAATCAGCATCCAACATTCAACATTATCATTATCACTATCATTTAAAAAAAATAAAATCTCAACTGCTCCCATAACTTGAGCGCTATTGGCTGCCCAGATACTTCGCCATTGTGCTAATCTACTACTCTACTACAATGCGCACTAGGAGCAGCTCTCGACCTTCAAATACTCACCGCCCTCATAAGTCCGCCAAGCGCCAAAAGACGAAACTGCTTTACACACAAGAATCTGGCAGGGGCCCTCAAACTCCCCCTTGCCAACTGCACCCGAAGCGAGTAGAAGCGGCGGACGCGAGCCCTCTAAAGCCCTCGCAGGGGCATTCCAAGGACGATAAAATGGTCATCAACCATCCACAACCCGCTTGCCCACAATACCCATCAAAAGCAGTAGCACCGCTGACATTAGAGAGCATTTTCTGCGGATCAGTAAATTAAATCAAACTGCCACACTTCAACATGGAATGTATGGGAAATCACCTCAACAACCGTTAGCACCATCAGCTTCCCCCATTTTGATGTCGCTTTACCCTGAAATTATTATTCAACGTAAGACTACAGCCTACGTCACTGCTCCGGAAAAATCACTAACCAGGCGTCCCTCCTCCGAGGTGATACCCTTTCCGCTACGTCTAGAGTACCAACCACCTCGGTCAAGCACCAATAAACAGCTTGAAAACCAATGTTCTTTGGTAGTGCCAGCCCCACTCGCCCTGCCACTCTTAGAAAGCCAAACCTCTGTTTTCCCATCAGAGAGAACTTTTAACTCCCGAGCTGGAAATTGGAAATCTCAAACATAAGGACAAAACAATGGCAGGTAGCAATGATGACTCAATAATCTGGGTCTCGACAACGCATCGACCCAAAGCTTTAAAACTTTTGCCAATGAAATTTGACCTAACGCACGAAGAGGCGATAAATGAATCACGGTGCTCGCCCCACGATCCTCCCCACATACAGTTTCGACCCTCCGTCACAAACATCCACCCCTTTTCTTAGAGGGGCAACAGTCTCCGTTAGCTCCAGAAATAATGGCTCGCCCGAGGAGGGGTTCAAAATAAGCCCACTAAAAGGGATGTCAGTATCTAGCAGCAGTCACAATACTGGCACCAAAGACCTTAGTCTTATTTTAAGCCCAAGCAATCACTTCCCAAAAGAACGTATCAATACATCTATCAACCTATCCTTGGCTCATAATTATTCCACTGTAAAAAACTCACTCCTAAAGGATCCCGGGCAAGGAGCCACTCAACCCGACCCTGGAATGCTTAAAATTGAAACTCTCTTGGCCGTCCCAACAGAGCCCTGAGCTATATGACTTGTACTGCCCACATGCACGCCGACAAACTTGACACCCAGATAGCCATCTTACAACTGGTGGCTGACTCCATAATGGGAATTGACTCAACTTGACCAACTAAATTTGCTAATACGAAGAGTTCAAAATAATGTGGCCCAAAACTTCGCCCCTGATGCGAATCTAACATTGGAACCAACTGCAAATGCAACTGCGTATCTAAATCACGCCAAAGTGGATGTTTCTGTGAGCCTCTATTGAACAAACTTGAAGCACTTCCTGATATAATGTCAACATTAATAGAAGACCTGAGGCTGCAAGCCGAAACCGGAACAAAGAATTATGGTATCCCGCCTATTCACCTCCGAGCCTCAAACTCAGACTATCAGAACCACGTTCTAATAGCTTATACCGCTTCAACACGACCCATACCAGTTCATAATTGGACCACTCTTCGCTCAAACCTGACCAACTTTTATCCGCGTCTCTGGACTCAGTCGGTAACACTTCTTTACAAACAGAGTGCTCCAAAAGCAACCATGCAACCCAATACCACAGTGTCTCTCCTTACCTCACTAAGTCCTCATGTGCCTGCCGTTAAACCCGATGACTATTTAAAAGCAGGCACCTACCTGTCCAGAAAGAACAAGAAGAAGCTGGAGAAACTAAATAAAGCAAATAGAAAGGGGAATGTACTAACACAATGGCTTGGCAAAAACATAAGCAGGCAGCCTACCAATCTGACCAATAAGGTCGAAAAACTAGCAGCCTCAAAAAAGGTGAACGCCGAATCCCTGGAAACTATGCCGAATTACGTGCAGCCACCAGTGGATCGCAAGTCTCCTGGCAACTGCCCAAAGCAAAACCACGATCTCGCTAACTCTTCTCATAAAAGCCCCTTGTTCCCAGCGGTCAAAACACACAAATCGATCTCCAAGGATCAGAGTCCAAAAGCAAGGACACCGGAGGGAGGCATCCAGCTGTACTAACAGAAGAGGAAGAAAAACAGTCCAAAGCCAACACAAACACTGACAGTTCTGTCAGTAAGGTGCCCTTCCATCAAAAAACCCCAACGCGTGGCGACCCCTCAAACAGTCCGCCCACTAATGATTAAACCAAGTACTCATGACAATTCTGAGCCCTTGGGCAATGACCTCGCTGGACCTAGTACCAATCTGGTTCTATTGGACCAAGACCCCTGCCCTGGACAACAACAGCACCGAAAAATACTGCTCTACCCAGAGTACGAGTCTCAGGGCCAATGGGACATTTTAAATAGAGGCAACATTCTAAGGCTATGTCAGAATCTGCTGGGCTTAGAAAGTTTGATTAAACGGATATTGAGACGGTTGCCTTCATAGACCCCACGTCTGGTCAAAGAAATGAGTCTACATTAGTAACCTTTTCCAACCCGGAACGGGGGGAAACACTGAAGAGCAAAAAACAACTGTCCGAATGGGGCATCCAGGCTAACACTTACACCCCCACCAATTACCCGAACCTTCCTCAAAATCTCCTCTGTCGTAGCAACGACTGCTACTACCAGATCAGATAAACAGGACAAATACCTAACTGAGCCACCGTCAATGCTCTGGGGATTCCAACAGGAGCCAAAAACAGCTTTATGGATCGAGCACCCCCTGCAAGTATTTGCCTTCACAGCAGGCGGCCCACGTAAATGCATACTGAAACCGCATAAATCGGAAGACTGGTCCTGGCTCTCCCAAGTGTTAGGATAAAGCCCCGGCACTCGCGCACAGCCACAAACCAACCCATGTGACAGCCCATTATTTAAACATCTGCTATTGGAATATCCAGGGCCTAACAAAGGAAAAGGCGGAGCGATTAGCCTTAGGTATGCTGAAAACTCCTGAAATCTTTGCCCTACAAGAGACTTGGGCCCTGGAAAACACCATCTGGGAAGACTTCACGATAATAGAATCTATCGGCACCCCGTCTAAGGTAGGCGGCCACGCGTCTGGGGGAGTGCTGATTGCCATGAAGAACTCTCAGACTACGAAGATAGAAATCCTTCTTAGGGGATGTGGTGACCACCTCTTCATTAGTATTGAGATTAAGAGCCATGCAAAACGGAACCTAAAACAAAAAATGATTCTTGGATGTGTCCATTTACATCCAACAAAAGCAAGGCGAGAGTTCACTCTGAGTATTATACTCCCAATAATGCATAATTTTGATATTCTGTACCCTACCGACCTGTGGCTGATAATGGGCGACTTTAATGTAAACTTAATGGAAAATTGACACCGCCAGATCCTCCCAAATAACATCTTTCAATGTAATGTGGGCAATTCCGGAGACAAAATCCCAGTACCACCGAAAGGATGGGAAAGGAATACAATTGGCAACGAAATTGAACCATCTTGGTCTGCGTAATCTCAACGGAAGGATCGCGCACTGATCGACCTGCGGCATACTCGCACAAATCCTTCTTTCGAATGGCCACCCTAGACTATATATGGATATCGTCAACGGCCTTCCATCTGATACGCCAATTGCTGGTAACGCCCTCTCCAGATAGTGATCACGCCATTCTAATATGCAGCATTGCTTTGGGCCCCCTCAACGCCCGACCACAAATCCAATAGGGGCGGCTTCTAGCCTACAGAGTGTGAAGAAACTCCAATGGTCAGAAAGCAACCAGGACTCAATCGAAGCGGAAGTGGACAAGCTTATGACCAGAGGGCCCCTGGCTGATATCAGCCTTGTGACGGCCCCCACTTGGGAAACTATATTGACCAACTTTAGAGACCACTTCACCTCAAAACCTTTAAACACCTGCTCAAAGTACATCCCGACCCGACAACTGTCAGTGCAACAACAACTCACAATCGCTGCCAAAAGTAAATTAAACAAGCTCCAACGAACAATTGTTTACAATGAAAGTGATCATAAACTTCTGAAGGAGGACATTCACGCTGCACGAAAAGCTTACAGGAAGGCTCACTTTACTCAAAAGAAATTGGAACAGCATTGGGCAACAGCCTTTGAGATTATAAAGTCTAAGGATCAAAGGAAATTCTGGAATTGGGTTAACAAAGCTAGTCAAATAACTAATCCTCCTACCGCAACCAACATCTCCCCCGCGGAGTGGGAGTCCTATGTCAAAGCGCTTTATTCTGCACCAGATGGTCAGAGTGCTAATAGCCCGGCCACCTTCGATCAACTAACTAATCAAGACGGAACAGCCCTCACCAACACACTTAACGGACAATACAACTAGAATAATAAAGAAAATGCGCTCGGGCGGCGCCCCTGGTCCCAACGGAATCCCGACCCAAGTTTTCAAAGCTTCCGCCAGAAAATGGGCCCAGATTTTGACACCCCTTTACGAGGCCTCAATTTTGGGTGGCCCTATCCCAGAGTCTTGGCAAGGATCGCTCCTCGTTCCCTTCCACAAAAAAGGCTCGCGTTCCAACCCCGATAACTATCTGATGATAGCCCTTTTAGACGTGGAGGGAAAGGCATATGCTAGCATCCTATTAACTGCACTCTCCGAATGGGCGGAAAATAACAACTTGGTCCCCTTCACCCAAACTAGTTTCCAAAGACGGTGCCACATCGAGGACAACCTGATATGTATTGCCCATCTGATGGAATCCACCCTAGCCTGAAAAGGTAAGGCTTTACTCCTTGGGTTAATTGACTTTAGTAAAGCTTTCGACAGCGTAAGTCGGCCAAAACTATGGGAAAAACTTGCAAGATGGGGCATTCCACAGTCATTGCTGAAAGCATTAATCGCCTTACATACTGACACATGGGTAAAAGTGCGAGTTACATCAAGCTGGTCGACCTCTAATAAAATCTATACCACCAGAGGATTAAAACAAGGGTGCACCCTTGCACCAATCCTCTTCAACCTGTACCTTGCGGATCTCACAGAATGGTTGTCACGCATTTGCGCTTTCCCTCCAGGAATAGTCAAGAAAGATCCAAACTCTCCAATATGCTGATGACACCATCCTGCTAGACCAAACCCAGGTGGGTCTTCAAAGACTGTTCGATTCCCATGCTCAGTATTGCATCACGAATATGCTCGAGATAAATGTGTCAAAAACCAAAGCCATGACAATATCTCCCGGAAAAACAAACAAAAACCACATGGTTCGTCGAAGGGAAGAGATTGGAAACCGTTACCGCCTATAAGTATCTGGGGGTGTGGATCGACCACAAAGGGAGAACCTCTGTGCATATAACTGAAATGCAGGCTGTTGCTCGCTCCCTGGAAGGGGCCTTTATAAGAACGAAAAGCGCTCTGCACTCCCAGGACCTAGTACCATTAATAAAACTGATTTCAGCAAAATTTCTTCTCTCAATCTCCTTCGGTGCAATAACATTTAAGGATAAAATGAACAATTGGTTGGACAGAGCTCAATCGTCGTGCTACCGCAGGGTCTTTCGACTGCCAACTTCAACCGCCCAAATCCGAAAAGAATTTTTATTGGCCTCCCAGAGATGGATAATGAGCGCACGCTACATCAGTTATTGCTTAAAATCTAAGCATGCTAACCCTTACACCTTAAAGAGCTGTTTATGGTCAGTCTTTAGTAACCACAAAACCTCCTGGAGTAAATACTTGACATCATGCCTTGAATCCCTCAAAGCAAGGGATATATGGTCATCCTCCCTCCCCATAGACGTGAAAATAAAATTCCTAACCAAACAAGCAAAAATTCTACAAGTGACTTCGATGAGCAACGTGTCGCCCAGCTCTCCCATGGTCCTTGGGCCTCCAAACTATATGCCCCGAAAACTCTTCCGTCGTACCTCGCATCTTCTACGAAAGTCCACACAAAATTCCAACTAATGAGACTACGATTCAGCCTAATTCCGCTGATGGCCTACAAGTATGGCCAAGGATACAAGAAAGAAGTATCATCGCAATGTCGCTTCTGCAAGCTGGACGACGAAAACCATATTCATATCCTGTGCATATGTTAAAAACTTCGAGCTCAAAGAAACTTTTGGCTGCGTCCAATTTGGCTGCTTCTTAACATCGGGACTTGCCAAGAAGCCTTTGACGCTTGCATGAGGGGCAACTTCCCGCAGCTGGCGGCGCGTCTTTAAGTTTATTTCAGAAATTAATTCCCCTCATTTTGTCTTTTGAACCAGTCTGCGTTTGTTTACTCCCCAGTGACCGTATCATCTGTCCTTTCAATTCATAATCCATCTGTGTTCGTAATTGATCTGTTTACTTCCTCTCTTCTTTTTGCTATGCAATGGTGTTACATTCTTGCATTTGTTATGCTTGGTTTTCTTCACTATGTCTTATGTCATTGTTGCTGGAGCCTAGAATGTATGATGCGTGCCTGCATCTTACATGCTGGGTTCCAGATTCTGCTTCAACTGTATTATACTCTGGACATACTGCCTAACGGACGTGCTGTGCTCCTTTCGTTCAATCTTAAAATAAACCTTCATATTTTTTATATATACAAGCCTCCTACTTTTTTATAAATGGTCATTTCTGTGAGTGCACTTTGCAATGATTTTAATTAATTGTGCAAATAAAAACTTTACTTACTTACTTTCTCGCCATAACCCTTCTAGCTTGCCTCTTCTGGGGCACAGTGACAGGTGGGACCTGCTTTTGGTCCGATTTGGTGACTTAGCTGGACGGTTCAATGTCAATGTAACTTTTTGCTATGGTTACGGAAAGCAGCATCGTTTGCCAACAATAAGGCAAACACAAGGAGATGGTCAGAGCGCTGAAACTTTTCAGACTCTTCCCCCCAGTCACAGATCTGGGTTGAATCCGTCATCATTCTTTAGCTCACTTCGCCACCTCAGTTTAGGCCCAGCTATATTTAACTCAGTCTTGACCCTGTCCCTCATGGGAACAGTCCAGCCTGAACTGCCAAGCCAGGTCTTTTCTCAACCAGAAACGAGCATTCTGGGACCGGTTTCGGGTTAACATATTTATAAGCCACCTTTTTCAATTGTCTGTGGCTCAGTGAAGCACATGGAGGATTACGCTGTTATTTTATCTGGAGAGAAAAATAATTCATCCGCATACCCTTACAATTTATGATGTAAATGTTGTTCAGAGCCTATAGGCAATAAGATTCCTACCACCAACCACGTGCTGCTGTTTTAAAAAAAAATTTTTTTAAAACCTTTATTTTGAAAGGGCACACAGCTATTCAGCCATCCCGGAGGCAAGGCAGCATGGTGAAGTAGGAGCGCAATAGTGCAAAAACAGGTACATCAGAACAATGCAGGTTGTTTTTAATTTATAATGAAGAAAGAGAACAAAAGAAAAACGCCAAGTGGCACTGAGGAATGGCAATGGGGTAGAGAGGTCAGTAGGGTATTGGTAGCAGGTAGTGGTGAGTAGACACCGAATCATTGATACAGGAGGGTGAAGGATAGTAGGTGGGAGGAGGAAAAACAGGATAATTCTTAATGCATGTCACAGTTGGCGTCACAGGCTACGGCGAAATATGTTCGTCAAGAGAAACCGGCTCAGGTGGCAGACATACATCACCCCGGTAAGCATTCCAGGCCCCCCACACTTTACTCCATTTCCGGGGCCTGCCCCTGGCAACATAGACCGTCTTCTCCCGGAACATACACCAATCCATGTTGGCTTTCCATTGCACCACAAGGGGAGCATTGGAGGCACCCCATTTCTGAGCAATGTCCCGCTTGGCCACCATATTGCCTAGGGTCACCCATTGGGTCTGCGCCGTGTTATGATCAGTCGGTTCCCAGATGTTAAGGAGACACCTCCGAGCCTCCGCCGCAGTCGCCACTCCAGTCACTTCACTCATAATACTGTGTACCCTTATCCAATAGGAGGCTACGACGGGGCATTCCCATAAAATATGTAGGAAGGTAGCGAGGGCACCACAGCCACGACGACAAAGACCGTTGGGCGAGAATCCCATACGCACAAGCCGGGGGCCAGTCACATAAACCCTGTGTAAGATCTTAAATTGCACCAGCCTTAGACGAGAAGAGATGGCAACCTCCTTAGGGGAGGACACAGCGCTCTGCCAATCCTCGTCATCGATCTCCAGGCCATCTGCCACCCACTGATCACGCACTCCAAGGAGAAGGTCGGTACGGACGTTGATTAGCTTTTTGTATGATAGTGAGATACCGCTATCAGGCATATGGCCGTCCAGCACTCTGTCCTCCAACGGAGAGCTCTCCGGAATCGCTCCCGGCAGCATGGCCGAGAGCAGCGCGTGCCTCAGCTGGGCGTATCGGAAGAACTCCGAGCCCCCCAACTGGTATTCAGCCTGCAACTGAGGAAAGGTCTTGATTTCTCCCTTAGAGATCGTCGTCCACCTTAGAGATGCCTATGAGGTCCCATTTGTCGAAACCCTTGGTGTGCCATAGCCTGCCCAAAATATCGGAGTCATACAGAGGGGTGAATCTGGTCAGTCTGCCCCGCCAACCCTGCGCCTTGGTAATCGCCCGCCAGATGAAAACCGCCGTCTTCGTTGGACCGGACATCCGCCGATCTAAGGATCTCGAGTACAGGGCACGGTAGTAGTTACCACCGCCCAGAAGCCATCGATCCATGGCGTAGCCGGGGCTGTTAACCGGGCCGTAAAAACCGTGATTGAGAGCTGCAAGCTGGGAGGCCCAATAATACCGTCGTACGTCCGGCAGAGCTATGCCCCCGTCGTACCACGGAAGCGTGAGCTTCGTGACTGCGACGCGGGGACGACCATCCCAGAGCAAGGCTCGTTGGAGACTCTCAATCTCCCTGAAGTAGCGGGCCGGAACCGGATCTTGGGTGTTCTGCAAGGCATAGAGAAACCTGGGCAAGGACATCATCTTAAACAATGCCGCACGGCCAAGTAGGGAGAGCGGAAGCTTACGCCAGCTGTCCACATCACGCCGGAGACGCTGAAGTGGAGGGAGCAAGTTGTGGTCATACCGCGCTTTCGAACTCCCAGAGATGTAAATCCCCAAGTACTTGAAACCCTGCACGGCCATCTGGATATTGCAGCCTCTAGGAAATCGCGGCGTGTCCCCCTTCAGGACGTTCAGGGAGGACTTGGCCCAGTTGATGACTAGGCCAGAGTATCTCCCAAAAAGTCTGAGTAGGTCACGAGCCACGATGAGGGACTTGCAGGGAGAAGTCAAGTAGAGCAGGATATCATCCGCGTATAGGGAGACCCTGTCCTCGAAGCCTGGGGCCCAGGTTATACCATGCAGATCAGGGTGCGTGCGCAACATGGCCGCGAGCTTAAGAGCCAGGGCAAACAGGAGAGGCGACAAAGGACAACCCTGTCTGGTACCTCTGTGAAGGGCAAAGGTCGTCGATGGACGGCCATTCACTGAAACGTTAGCCAGTGGGCTCGCTTAGAGAAGTTTCACCCAATCCACGAAAACCGGACCAAAGCCGAGCTTCGCCAACACTGCCCAGAGGTAGTTCCACTCAGTCGAAGGCCATTGTGGCATCAAGAGAGGCGAGGACTGCCGGTTCCTCAAGGGTATGGGCCCTAGCCAGGGCGCCGTGGAGTCTACGCAGATTGAGGGCAGTGTTGCGGTGGGGAATAAAGCCCGACTGGTCAGGATGCACTAAGTCGCCAATAACTCCAATCAGTCGATTGGCAAGCAGCTTGGCAAGAACCTTAGGCTCGACATTCAGGAGAGAGATGGGACGATAGGATCGACACATGTCGCTCGGCTTCCCTTCCTTGTGGATGACCGCAATGGTGGCCAGCCTCTGGTCAAGGGGAAGAAGGCCGGCGTTGCGAGCTTCCATAAACATAGTACGCAGATATGGGGAAACCACGTCAGGTCGTATCTTATATAGTTCGACCGGGATGCCGTTGGGACCAGATGCCTTTCCAGACCGCAACCAGCGGATCGCAAGTGCGATCTCGTCGATAGATATGTCTCTATCCAGGTCTTCACGGTCCTCGTCAGAGAGACAGGGAAGGTCAACCGTCGTGAGAAGCGCTGTCGAGTCAGCCTCGGAGTACTCCGAAGTGGAGGTATAGATGCCCCGGAAATAATCAGCAAAAGACTCGGCAATGGCACTGGGGTCGGTGACAGCAACTCCGTCGTCTCCCAGAATCTCGGGTACAACTCGGCTAGCCATCTCTCTCCTGTCCAACCAGGCCAGCAGCTTCCCAGCCTTGTCCCCAACGTCATAAATACGACCTTGTTGTTCCTTAGCCAAGGTCAGAGCGGCATTCGTGGCAAGATCTCGGTATTCTGACTGTTTGAGGGAAAGAGCGTGTAGGAGAGCGGGGTCAGGGTCGGGCCCCAGCTGGGAGTCAAGATTCAGAACCTCCTCCTCAATGAGTAGCAGGTCTGCGTCTCTAAGCCTACGGGCCTCAGCTATCAGAGCGAAAGCCTCGCCTCTCAAAACAGTCTTAAATGCCTCCCACAAGGTCTCGGCCGACCTAACCGTGCCCTCATTTTCAGAGAAGTAAAGGTCGACGGCTTTGGCTAGGAGAGCGCGGGTTTTAGGATTTCGGAAATACCACGGATTAACCGCCGCCGCCGCCGGCCGGTCCGACAGGACGACACCAAAATCGAAGGAGACCCATAACGGAGAATGGTCGGAGATGCCCCGCGCCAGATAACGGGCCTCAGACACGGCAGACGCGTGTGCAGCTAAGGTGAGAGCGTAATCTATCCGGGAAAGACTGCCATGTGCACCGGAAAGGAAGGAGAAGTGGCAAAGCGTGGGGTGCAGAAGTCGCCAACTGTCCACCAAGCCCATGGACTCTAAGAACGAAGGCAACCACAGTTGGGAACTACGGAGATCTCTAGGCGGATGCCGGTCCTAGGAGCCGGAGCAGACCGAATTGAAGTCACCCCCACAATCAACAAGCCAGCAGGCAGAGTTAAAATGGCGTCACCAAGGTCTCGGAAAGTACTGGCCTGTAGGCCTGAGGGGACATAAACAGAAAGAATAGTGAGGGAACGCCATTCCCATCTCCCTGCCACCGCGGCGTAGCGCCCTCTATCATCAATCATAGTGACGTCAATCTCAAATGGGAGGGACGTACGTACAAGAAAACCCGCCCCCCGAGAGCCCGAAGAGAACCCCGAGTGGGCCACCATCTTGTAACCTTTGCGATTGAGCGCTTTGCATGAGTTTCCAAACAAGTGTGTTTCCTGTAGAAGAACAACATCAGGCATGTGGAGCTTAAGCAGCTGGAGCACAACCCCTCTCTTGATACGGTCACCCAGCCCATTAACATTCCAACTGATTACATTTAATTTCCTACCCCCCATCATCGTGTCATCCGCCCCCTCCTGCCCCAACATCCCATAGCAGCCAGATAAAAGCAACACCATACACAACCCATTGCCTAAGAGAAAGAAGGAAAAAAGAATGAACAAACAATTGAACTTACCTACACCCACCCACCACCCTGCACCCCTGCATCAGACTAAAGAGCCCCCCCAACCAGCAGTGTGCCTGTCGCCCCATTAATTAGTCTACAAAAGCCCCAAAAGGAGTGAGGAATCCCCACGGACACCTCCCGCCACCCTCCCTGAAACGACAGATCTTCAAAGTCAGTTCAATACAGTAACGATAGTCACATATTGCAGGACCTCCAACCGCCAAAGTTCCTGTAGTAGAGCCAAGTCTCACTGATCAGAACCACCAGTCGCGCCCCCATCATGGTCATCGTGGTCTTCCCTGCGTTGCGGCAAAGTGTCCAGCCAGTCATTGACGTTTTCCGGGACGTCGAAGAACAGGGCATGACCATGTTCAATCCGAAGCTTAGCAGGGAACATCATAGAGTACTTGAGGCCCATGTCTCTCAATCGCCGCTTCACCACCGCATAGCTCTGGCGCTGCCGCTGAACCGCCCTGGTAAAATCCGGGTAGAATTGAACTTCAGAGTTCTGAAACTTGAGTGGTCCATGCCTTCTAGACGCTTGCAAGACAGCGTCCCGGTCTCTAAAGTTGAGGAGCCTCGCAATGATGGGTCTCGGTGCCACCCCCGACTTCGGCGGGCCGCCAGGTACCCGGTGAGCACGCTCCACCGAGAAGAAATTACTCAGCCCGGAAGGAGATAAATGGTTCTGTATCAGGTCCTCAACAAATAGGTCCACCGCCACTTCCTCCGAGCCTTCCGGGACACCAATGATAAGGACATTCTGTCGCCTGGCACGTCCCTCAAAATCCTCCAGCCTCCTAGAGAAGTGTTCAGAAGTTAACCGCAAAGTCCGGACCTCTGTCTGCAGGTCCGAGACGTCGGTGGTAAGGCTAGAGGTTTTGATGTCCAATGATTTCACGCGATCATTAGTTTTACCCAGGTCGGCCCTGATGGTGTCCACCTTGTGGGTTAAGACCTCGTGCTGCTTCTGCAAGTCGGAACGTACGCCAGCGATGGCACCCATAATGTCACTGAGGGTGGGCTCGGATCCATCGGGCGATCCCGTAGAAGGAAAGTCTGTAGAAGGAAAGTCTTTAGTGAAGGCTCCCGCAGCAGGTGAAGTGCGCGGCTGAACATATCGCTCAATTCTGTTCTGTTGTGTTTGAGATTTACCACGGACGCCTTTGTTCGACGTCTTGTCGGGGTCTCCTTTGCTCGCCATGTTGGGTCCAACGAGAACAAAGGGGCACACCACAAGGGTCCAATCAAAGCAAACCAAGAGCAGCGGTTGGAGCCAAATGGCCAGACAAGGCCGATGATAGCGAACACCGCAGTCACAGGTACTCCGCTCTCAGCGAACACCACCAGGCACTACGCATTCCAGTCGTGCGGAGCGGCGGAGATCAGGGAGACAATGGCGCATCCCTGGCACGGAGTCTCACTCGACGTAGCTCAGCGTAGGAACCACCGATTCAGAGGCGGAAAGTGGCTCCCGCGTCAGTGACCCGTCAGCAAGCAGAATCCACCGAAGTGGAACAGGATTTCTTTCAGGATTATTGCGGAGGCTCCGCGGAGCTCCGAGCTTACGCGGCCATCTTGGTTGCCCGCGAAGCTCCTCCCCCCCCCCCCCCCCCCCCCACGTGCTGCTGTTAATGGAAAAACAAAAGCCAGCAGGGGAATCCCGCTGACGTTTGTGCATGCCCTAGTGTAAAAAATATCCACCCGCCCAAGGACTGGTAGCTCAAATTGTCCTGCAATAAATAAAAATCACTTTTCCTATTTGATGCCATGCAATAAGGTATCAATTTGTGACTCCATTCCCATTATTTAGTAACTTTTTGATAGGTCGCTCTGATTGTGTCAGGGCTGATAGTTTTGTTTATACTACCTTTGACTAAACTCTGAGGCTACCAGGGCTCTGGTTATGTGAAATCTTTGAATAGTCCTAGGCTACGTGTATGTAGATGCTTGGTTTATGAATGTGCTCTCATTAAGCCAGCTTTCTGATTATGAAGGACTCTGAATATGCCTGCGCTTTGATTATGTTGAAGCACTGATTATAGCAGAGTTCAGGCCGTATACTCTTTCTTATCGTACCATTGTTGCTTTTCCTACTAGATTTTTACACGTGCAAGTATCTTTGTATATTCGTGCAAAAAAAAAATTCACATAGGCCAGGTCACGATAGACGAAGTGAGAAATACGTTAAATTCCATGAAGAGCGGCTCCCCTAGCGACCCTGCGCCTCTGCGGATCCTTTGGGAGGTAGCCCCCACTATCATTCCCTCCCTTACTTATCTGATCAATACCTCACTCCAACAAGGAGTTGTACCTTTGAGCTGGAAGAAGGCTGTTGTAAAAGCCCTACTGAAGAAGCCTTCTCTCGACCCTGAGAATCTGGCGAACTACAGGCCCATTTCCTTACTCCCAGGAGTTAGTAAGATCGCGGAAAAATTAGTCAATAGGAAACTCTCGCAGTTCCTAGAGGCCAATAACAAACTAAAAAATTCCCAGACGGGCTTCCGACCAGGGCAGGGCACTGACATCGCCCTCCTGGCAGCGGTAGAGGAGGCCAGAGCGCTATTGGATGGGGGAGGATCAGTGGCAGTGATCCTCCTTGACCTTAGCGCGGCGTTCGACACCGTTGACCACCAACTCCTTATTGAAAGACTGTCAGGAGTTGGAGTGGAAGGCACAGCCTTATCTTGGCTTTCATCTTTCCTGGCCCAACGTCCTATCAGATTTGGGAGAAGAACGCCCGCTCATCCGAAATGCCCCTCCAATGTGGTGTGCCTCAGGGCTCTTCCCTGAGCCCCACATTATTTAATATCTATATGTCCACATTGGAGGAGGTTATCACCCCATTCGGAGTGAGTGTCGTCAGCTATGCTGACGACACACAACTAGTGGTGTCTCTGTCCCATCCCAAACAACAGAAAGCTGATCTCTTCAACTGCCTTACGCAGGTCCATCGCTGGATGAATAGATCAGCCCTAAAGCTAAATGGGACAAAAACTGAGGTCCTTATACTTGGCCCGAAAGGAACCTCACTCCCCCTGGACAGCTGGCCAGCCTGTCTAGGTCCTCCCCTGATCCAAAAACAGAGGTGAAAAGTCTGGGTGTATGGATCGATTCTGATCTTTCATTCACCTCGCAAGCAAAGAAGGTAGCAGGGACCTGCTTTGGCCTTCTAAAATCTTTGAGGAAAGTCCTGCCCCTTCTTTCCCCTAAATCCCAGAAACTACTAATCCAAGGTCTCGTAATATCGAGACTAGACTACGTAATGTGATTTATCTGGGCGCTCCCGAAGCGACCCTGAATAAACTTCAAAGAATTCAGAACACCGCTGCCCGGATCATCACAAACACCCCGGCCAGATCATCTGCTAAACCCGCTCTCAAACTCCTTCATTGGCTCCCCATAAGGGAGCGAGTCAAATTCAAAGCCTTGTGCCTCGTCCACAAAACGTTGCATAACCAAGGCCCCCCAGTTCTCAGCAACTTTATCACCCCTTACATAACCACCAGATCCCTCCGTTCTAACGCAGAAAACCTCATTAATACCCCAAGATTCAGGAAAGCCCGATCAGGAGGAAGACGCTTTTCGGTACAAGCTGCTCGTCTTTGGAATTCACTCCCTCGCGACCTACGTCTTGAACCTCAATATCTGCGCTTCAGGAAGTTGCTAAAGACGCATCTCTTTCCCTAGCTCTCATGCTCCCCCGTGTTGATTCCTTACCCCTCCCTTCCTCTGCTCTCAGCTCCCGTTCCTCAGGTCTGCTGAATTAGGGTTTTACTAGCGCTGGGATACTTCCGGGTGACTACACGCTTTATAAAAACAAGCATTGGAAATGCAATAGGTCTCGCACCATTAGAGTTAGTGCTTTTAGAATTGTTTATGGGTTTTTTTTGTAAATGTTTAGCATTTTTGTTTCCTGTAGCCAATGCTAAAGAATTACAAATAAAAAAAAGCCATAAACATTTCTTAAAGCTGTAACTGAAATGGTCTGAGACCTATTGCACTGTGTGAGGGTGAGGGGTTGAGGGTGAGTGAGGGTGAGGGGTTGAGGGTGAGGGGTTGAGGGTGAGTGAGGGTGAGGGGTTGAGGATGAGTGAGGATGAGTGAGGATGAGTGAGGATGAGTGAGGATGAGTGAGGGTGAGGGGTTGAGGGTGAGGGGTTGAGGGTGAGGGGTTGAGGGTGAGGGGTTGAGGGTGAGGGGTTGAGGGTGGGTGAGGGGTTGAGGGTGAGTGAGGGGTTGAGGGTGAGGGGGGTGAGGGTGAGGGGTTGAGGGTGAGGGGTTGAGGGTGACTGAGGGTGAGGGTGAGGGGTTGATGGTGAGGGAGGGTGAGGGGTTGATGGTGAGGGAGGGTGAGGGGTTGATGGTGAGGGAGGGTGAGGGGTTGATGGTGAGTGAGGTTGAGGGTGAGGGGTTGAGGGTGAGGGGTTGAGGGTGAGGGGTTGAGGGTGAGGGGTTGAGGGTGAGGGGTTGAGGGTGAGGGTGAGGGGTTGAGGGTGAGGGGTTGAGGGTGATGGGTTGAGGGGTTGAGGGTGGGTGAGGGTGAGGGGTTGAGGGTGAGGGGTTGAGGGTGAGGGGTTGAGGGTGAGGGGTTGAGGGTGACTGAGGGTGACTGAGGGTGAGGGAGGGTGAGGGAGGGTGAGGGGTTGAGGGTGAGGGAGGGTGAGGGGTTGAGGGTGAGGGGTTGAGGGTGAGGGGTTGAGGGTGAGGGGTTGAGGGTGAGGGGTTGAGGTTGAGGGTGAGTGGGTGATTGAGGGTGAGGGGTTGAGGGTGAGGGAGGGTGAGGGGTTGAGGGTGAGGGGTTGAGGGTGAGGGAGGGTGAGGGGTTGAGGGTGAGGGGTTGAGGGTGAGGGGTTGAGGGTGAGGGGTTGAGGGTGAGGGTGAGTGGGTGATTGAGGGTGAGGGGTTGAGGGTGAGTGAGGGTGAGGGGTTGAGGGTGAGTGAGGGTGAGGGGTTGAGGGTCAGTGAGGGTGAGGGGTTGAGGGTGAGGGTTGAGGGTGAGTGAGGGTGAGGGTGAGGGTGAGGGTGAGGGGTTGAGGGTGAGTGAGGGTGAGGGGTGAGGGTGAGTGAGGGTGAGGTTGAGGGTGAGTGAGGGTGAGGTTGAGGGGTTGAGGGTGAGTGAGGGTGAGGTTGAGGGGTTGAGGGTGAGTGAGGGTGAGGTTGAGGGTTGAGGGTGAGTGAGGGTGAGGTTGAGGTTGAGGGTGAGGGGTGAGGGTGAGTGGGGTTGAGGGTGAGTGGGGTTGAGGGTGAGTGGGGTTGAGGGTGAGTGGGGTTGAGGGTGAGTGGGGTTGAGGGTGAGTGGGGTTGAGGGTGAGTGGGGTTGAGGGTGAGTGGGGTTGAGGGTGAGTGAGGGGTTGAGGGTGAGTGAGGGGTTGAGGGTGAGTGAGGGGTTGAGGGTGAGTGAGGGGTTGAGGGTGAGTGAGGGGTTGAGGGTGGGTGAGGGGTTGAGGGTGGGTGAGGGGTGAGGGTGAGTGAGGGTGAGGGGTTGAGGGTGAGTGGGGTTGAGGGTGAGGGGTTGAGGGGTTGAGGGTGAGGGGTTGAGGGTGAGGGGTTGAGGGTGAGGGGTTGAGGGTGAGGGGGTGAGGGAGTGAGGGTGAGTGAGGGTGACTGAGGGTGAGGGTGACTGAGGGTGAGGGTGACTGAGGGTGAGGGTGACTGAGGTGAGGGTGACTGAGGGTGAGGGGTTGAGGGTGGGTGAGGGGTTGAGGGTGAGGGGTTGAGGGTGAGGGGTGAGGGGTTGAGGGTGAGTGAGGGTGAGGGGTTGAGGGTGAGTGAGGGGAGTGAGAGTGAGTGAGGGGTTGAGGGTGAGGGGTTGAGGGTGAGGGGTTGAGGGTGAGGGGTTGAGGGTGAGGGGTTGAGGGTGAGTGAGGGTGAGGGGTTGAGGGTGAGTGAGGGTGAGGGGTTGAGGGTGAGTGAGGGTGAGTGAGTGAGGGTGAGTGAGGGTGAGTGAGGGGGAGTGAGGGTGAGGGGGAGTGAGGGTGAGTGAGGGGGAGTGAGGGTGAGGGGGAGTGAGGGTGAGTGAGGGTGAGGGGGAGTGAGGGTGAGTGAGGGTGAGTGAGGGTGAGGGGGTTGAGGGTGAGGGGTTGAGGGTGAGGGGTTGGGGGTGAGGGGTTGAGGGTGAGGGGTTGAGGGTGAGGGGTTGAGGGTGAGGGGTTGAGGGTGAGGGGTTGAGGGTGAGGGTGAGGTTGAGTGAGGGTGAGGGGGGTTGAGGGTGAGGGGTTGAGGGTGAGGGGTTGAGGGTGAGGGGTTGAGGGTGAGGGGTTGAGGGTGAGGGGTTGAGGGTGAGGGGTTGAGGGTGAGGGGTGAGGGTGAGGGGGTGAGGGAGGGTGAGTGAGGGGGAGGGGTGAGGGGGAGGGGTTGAGGGTGAGGGGTTGAGGGTGAGGGGTGAGGGTGAGGGGTTGAGGGTGAGGAGGGGAGTGAGGGTGGAGGGGAGTGAGGGTGAGGGGGAGTGAGGGTGAGGGGAGTGAGGTTGAGGGGTTGAGGGTGAGGGTTGAGGGTGAGTGGTTGAGGTTGAGGGTGAGTGAGGGTGATTGAGGGGTTGAGGGTGAGGGGTTGAGGGTGAGGGGTTGAGGGTGAGGGGTTGAGGGTGAGGGGTGAGGGGGTGAGGGTGAGGGGGTGAGGGGTGAGGGGGTGAGGGGTTGAGGGGGAGGGGGGTGAGGGGGAGGGGGTGAGGGTGAGGGTGAGGGAGGGTGAGGGAGGGTGAGGGAGGGTGAGGGAGGGTGAGTGAGGGTGAGTGAGGGAGGGGGAGGGGTTGAGGGGGAGGGGTTGAGGGGGAGGGGTTGAGGGGGAGTGAGAGGGTGAGGGGGTGAGGGTGAGGGGGTGAGGGGGTGAGTGAGGGTGAGTGAGGGGGAGGGTGAGTGAGGGGGAGGGTGAGTGAGGGGGAGGGGTTGAGGGGGAGGGGTTGAGGGGTTGAGGGGGAGGGGTTGAGGGGTCGAGGGGGAGGGGTCGAGGGGGAGGGGTCGAGGGGGAGGGGCCGAGGGGGAGGGGTTGAGGGTGAGTGAGGGCGAGGGGTCGAGGGAGGGTGAGGGGTTGAGGGTGAGTGAGGGCGAGGGGGAGGGGTTGAGGGTGAGTGAGGGCGAGGGGTCGAGGGAGGGTGAGGGGTTGAGGGTGAGGGGTTGAGGGTGAGTGAGGGCGAGGGGTTGAGGGTGAGTGAGGGGTTGAGGGTGAGTGAGGGGTTGAGGGTGAGGGGTTGAGGGTGAGGGGTTGAGGGTGAGTGAGGGCGAGGGGTTGAGGGTGAGTGAGGATGAGTGAGGGCGAGGGGTTGAGGGTGAGTGAGGATGAGTGAGGGCGAGGGGTTGAGGGTGAGTGAGGGGTTGAGGGTCGCTGCATCCCATCTTCCGTATTGGGGAACAAAGGAACGATCCGAGCAAGCTCCCTGTCGGGTCATTCTTAAACGCCCCTTTGAAAGCACGTCAGCGGCAGTGTTGAGCGCCAGAAGGATTCGCTTCAGGGAAGAAGAGCTGGCCGCTTTGTTTCGGCGACTGCAATCCAGGAATGTGAAGTCAGGCGAACTTGAAAAATAAAAGTCTGGAAAAATGAAATCTTTCTGCCCTAATTTCCCCCAAAAGAGCCTCCATTCGCCTTGGTCAGGTTTTACGTTGCACATCACGTTGTAATGCTGTGCGTTGTAATGCTGTGCGTTGTAATGCTGTGCGTTGTAATGCTGTGCGTTGTAATGCTGTGCGTTGTAATGCTGTGCGTTGTAATGCTGTGCGTTGTAATGCTGTGCGTTGTAATGCTGTGCGTTGTAGTGTCGTGCGTTGTAGTGTCGTGCGTTGTAGTGTCGTGCGTTGTAGTGTCGTGCGTTGTAGTGTCGTGCGTTGTAGTGTCGTGCGTTGTAGTGTCGTGCGTTGTAGTGTCGTGCGTTGTAGTGTCGTGCGTTGTAGTGTCGTGCGTTGTAGTGTCGTGCGTTGTAGTGTCGTGCGTTGTAGTGTCGTGCGTTGTAGTGTCGTGCGTTGTAGTGTCGTGCGTTGTAGTGTCGTGCGTTGTAGTGTCGTGCGTTGTAAAAGTTTCGTTGTAATGGTAGTGCGTTGTAAAGGTTGTTTCCCATATTAATATGTTGCCATTGGTCTTTGTAATGGAGAATCGGTATAAACCCAGTCAATCCTCATTCTTGCTGCAGTTGTTTGGCAAGTATTGTATATGATCAAAGAGCATTCTTGAAGCATTATAAACGGCCACAAATTATTAACTATTGCAAACATGTATGCGTGTTTCCATATTGGAACCAACATCATTAACGTAAGCTGAGCTTGCAGCTCACTGTACTTCCTTACAGTGGTCATCCTAATAGTGTATCTTTTGGGTTATTGAACCAGATGTAAACTTTCGAACAACTCCTACATCTGTAGGTCTATCTTTCCTTAGCAGTAAACCATTGTCCTTCCCACAAGAACACTAACACTAAACCAACCAATCCTTCTGAAAGCTCATGGCTCACATAACACTGGTAAATGAGAGCACTGTTCTCTCTTGGAGTAATCTGTTTTGCACCAGTTACTCCTTTGACCAGGATCTGAATCGGTTAGCAGGTAAATGTAACGCTCTTCTCCAGAAAAGCTGTTGCATGTCCAATGCTAAACCAGTTTTACTGGAAATTGAATTCAGTCAAACTCAAAGTGTTTTATAGAGTTGCACCAGAGTCAAATTAAGAAACCAGTGGATTTCTTGTCTAAGATTTGATCTAGAGATGCGTAAACAAATATATAGAAAGGGCTGCTTTCAAATGTTTTCAGATACGCCTATCCCACTTTATTCTGTGCATTAGGGCACACTCTGCATTAGAAAGCCTATTGAAGGTTATGGAGGCTTACTTAAACAAATGTAAAAAATACATACCCCCAAGACAGTTGTGTCATTGGTATGGATCAAAAACACCAAGTCAACAAATTCAAATTGGATATCCGTCATTTGGTAGAAGTGGAAATGACTTCCTAATTGGAAGTGCAAGTGACCAACACCTTAAGCTGCAAATGGCATATTCACACTGCAGTGTCCACGCTAAGAGGCAGGAAATTAGGTTATTTAAACTTAACTTGCAAGGAGCTTGTCCATTCACTTTTCTCAAAATAACAAAGTTCTCTATACAAAAATGGTTCAAACGTTTTTAAAATTGGATAAAGTTATGGTTGGAGTGAAAAATAGATAATCCCAAAAAAACTTTAAATGCTTTTAGAAGTTAGCAAAACCAAGTGGAGACCAGTCCAGCTCAATGTGAATTAAAATACATCTAAATGTAATCTGGTGGGTACGGCTTGACTCAAAAATCTGAGCTAAAACTAGATACAGGCAACTAAACATGAAAGTCCTACTGGACCTGACGTCCCTCTAGTACAGATTGAAACAAAGCTTTTTTTTAAATAATTGTAGATTAGACATTTTCCTAGCGAACAGAAAATGTAGAGGAACAATTGAAAAGAACGGTTCCTGTGTAAGACAGTGTATTTATAAGATAGACCCCTGCCAACAGGTTTTTGAGAAAATGTTGAACAGTTACTTGTTTGCAATAGCATTGTGCTACCACTGCCTAAAAGTCTGATATGGTGTAAATTGTCAGATGATGGCACTTGCCATTTAAGCTATCCAGATCCTCTGTATCACTTACTCTTAAAACTGTCTCCAATACAAAGCACTCTAGGGATAAAGATTTGTGCCTTGGTGGAGATCTGGGGTAAGACCATGCAATGTTGCTGCGTTGTGATCAGTAGCGCTCTTTGATAAGGATGGTTGGACTGAATCAAATTATCAAGAACAATTAAACTGTTAAGGAATAATGTTATCTGGGCTCTAGGTGATTTTAAGCTGTTGATCTCCATTATTGGCATATGAAATAGATTACCCAGCAGCTCCAGATTGGGGAGAAAAGTCCAAAAACCTTCTAATCCATGTATACTTTTATTATCTTTGGTATTTTTCGCTTTTAGTCTTGTCCCTTCAAAGATGTTTACCTTTTGTGCTTTTGCAGTGCTTTTATATATTTGTGTACAGAGATAGTTTGTCAATATCTAATTAAATCAAAATCTTAAATGAAGAGTAGCAATGTGCTTCCAGATTTGAATTTTTCATCTGCCTCACAAAGAATTTAAGTGCCGTTTTAATTACATACTTGACTGATAGCAAAATCTACTGTTATCTCGAAAGGTATACAATGAAGTGTGAGCATTCTTCATTTAAAGTACAATTATTGTGTAATTTTAGTAGAAACTTTCCGTAAAAATGAGTCTGCAAAGACCACATGCTCTTCACCAAATGTTTTGCCACTGGGTTGCTCTACTTAATTTCTTCATTAAATATAAACACTGTGTGGTCACAGGAACCATGTATTTCCACTGAGATTACTTCATTGCCTGCTAGTCTGTATCATAGCTTTATTTGGTACAAAAGCACCATAAAATAGACCCATACTAAAAACGTATGCATACAATGTATTGCTGCATAGTTTGACAAATTAGAACTGCACTGCAAGTTCAGAACAGCAGATCTTCTTTTTTAAACCAGCTGCGCCGTCTTCAAACACAGAATATCTTAACAGAACTTGGTGATTGTGAGCAGACTGGATAGATAAATTGCTGATGAGGTCAAGCTCTTAATTTTCAAATCTCATGGCAAATAAGGCAAGAACCCAACATTCTAAGTCAAGGAAAGCATTTCAAAGACCCCTAGAGTGTGTGATTGTCAAATCTATTTGCATATGGACACTTCATGGATGCCAAAAACTAAACCACGTGCATATGGTTTGACTAGGCTGTTGATTGCCTTAGTAGAAGTTTAAAGGATCTGTCAGACCTATTTTTTGGTAAACTTAGTAAGATGCTTATGATGCCCAGTCTAAGTCTGCTTGAAATATTTTGCTTATACACATTGTTCAAACACAAAGGGCATATTTCTAGAAAGATAGTCTAATTGGGAGGTATACTCGAACCAGATTTGCAGTAGTTATTCTTTTCCCCAATATACAGCCTGTCCTTGGATATGATGGTAAGCAGAGGCAAGTACATGGAAGAATAGCCCAGTTGAGATATATATTCCACAGACTTCCCGCTGGAGTTTTACCGTCTCGTTGGAGGTCCTCAGCAGGTGACTGATGCTTGCTGTGCCAAGGCAGCAGCTCGTGCTGAATTTTGATGCAAGTGGTGCAGTTTTAGTGTGAGCTGGCCCAGTCAGGAAGAGCCCAGAAGCTTGATTTTTTTTTTTTTTTTTTTTTTTAAAGAGCAGCCACACCAAGGTTCCAGGACCTGAGGGACACCATTTTGGGGGTATAGGGGGGGTCAGGAACTCTCTACAGCAGAATCTGTGAGCTGGTTGGGGCGCCTTTTATGTCCCTGAGGCGCAGATCAGAAGCCAGCAGACAAGCCCTTGGAGTCACACTGGGGTCCTGGTTTAAGATGAAGTTGCGGGTCAGAGACGCTACTGACCCAGTCCGGATTTTGCACAGAGCCACAGCGAGAGAGAGGCAGGCAGCCGGCACACGGCAGCAGCCGCCAAAGCAGCGGCAGCCCAGACCAGACCCGCGACCCGAATACCAGGTATTTGGGAAATCAGATACCGGAGGCAAGGTGCGGTTTGAAGCTGCGGACCTGTGGCGTTGGTGCCGTGCCGGTCCCGGTGCCGCGCTGAGCGAGGCTGACTGGTGCTGCGGTGGCGGCTTGTGAGCAGGAGCAGCAAGGTCCACAGCATGAACCAGGTTGTGGAAGAAGGTTTGTGTGAGCCGACCAGTGGCAGCGTGTTCAGCTGGAGGAACCAGAGCCAGTCTGCCACCGGGGGTCTGTGTCATGAGGGCTCTCAAGCACTGCTGGCTGCACCCCCTGCTCGCCCGCTCGTTGCTTGCTGCAGCTGCTATTCATCCTCGGCTCCAGTCTCTGCCCCAAGCCGAACTCAAGCAGAGCGGGAGCAGGCAGGAGCCGCAAGAGGTGCGTTAGTGGTGGCAGAGGTAGCAGAGGTGCTTTGTAGTGAGTCAGAGGCACCAGGAGCCGCACCCCTTCTGCTTCGCAGCCGCCAAGCCAGCCTTCGCCAGCCCTCGCCCTCGTGCCGGACTTACCCAGACTTGCCCAGCCGGGCTTCATCGATCCACTGCAGCATTGGCTGCGCAGCCTGGCAGTGAGCAGGGGGCGGGGTGCCCCAGGAGAAGTGGTGGTTCGGCGAAGGGAACAGTGGCGCCTCGCAGCGCCCGGTGACTATTAGCGACTGAACAGAGGCAGGGTGGCAGCAGAGAGGAGTGCAGGAGACGGACAGACATCAGCTAGACCCCTGCATAGCCCAGCCCTGCCAATTCCAGCGAACAGGAGGCTCTGCTTTGTAGCAGGGGGGGGGGGGGGCAACTCGCTGTAAGGAGCGAGACGAGCAACAGGAACTGAGAAGCCTGCACTCGGCCTCAGGGCCTCAGTAAAAGAGGCTAGACCTACCTTATCACCGAATTTACCAAACAAGGCTCACAAATAAAAACTCCATTGTAATTTTACGGCCAGAATCTCAAGCAGGATTGAAGGAGAGTCCAGAAACTACTCTGGAAATGAGATCAGGAAAAATGCGTCAACCTGTGGAAAGCAAAAAAATCAAAAATCGAGAAAACCAACTGTGGAAGCCATATTGCCGTTGGAAACAGGGATCCCGCTAAGTCCTAGGGAGAGGTTGGTTTCAGCACCGACTTCCAAATCAACATTGAACCCCAGACTGAAAACTGGTCTCTTAAAATGTTTCTACTTAAAGGATCCAATGGCGGCTATTTACGCACCAACAGCTGAGGCTTGCAAATTGCCAAACCCCATTGTGCCACTTAACGCACTTTCTCCTCTGGCCACAAGCCCGCTGAACACTAACAGCGACCGATCAAGGTCTGAACTTCCTCAGTCCCGACCGGCACGTTCACCCCAGGCAAAATTGGCATTAGTCACCGCTCAAGTGCATCACCCCAATACTCCCACAGCTGTAAGGGAATTAATGGGAGGTAGAGTTATAAAGGACATTACACAGGAAAACTGTTTGAACACGAGTAAAAGCGCAACAACCACAGAGATAGTCTAAGCAAATGACCACATAAAGGTAACCAAGGGCTCCAAGGAGGGAATTTTAATACATAGCAATTCATCCAAGTCATCTTCACTAGAAGGGGACCCATGGCTAAAACCTCTTTTCCTATCAAATGACTCCCAACTTGAGAAACCTACTGAAAGAATAATTAAGTATATAGATTCCCAAGGGAGAGCCCCACGAATAGAACCAGGTTTTAATGACCTCCATTTGAGTCCTGGCATGGTGGTTTCCACCCCTCGCTGCCCTTCGGCAAAAAGAGACCAACAACGACTAGCTATGAATGATAGCATTATTATGCCAATGAACCAACTTCATCCTAATCATACTGCGCCGATCACAATTTCATCAGTGAGCACGCTGGACTTGGAGTCCAAGGATTCGAGCAAACCCCAAAGAGATCAGCCCTCTACCTCATGAACTCAATCCTTGTTAAGCACCTTAGATCAAGCAATAAGGGTGCTGAATTATCAATAGGACAAAATGGAGGTCCAGATTGACCTTCTCAACTTAGTGGCTGGCCACATCTCAGGCATAAATGCAAAATTGGACTCCCTCTCGTCGCTTTTAACAAATCTGGGGAAATCAGAGACACACACTTGTTTCAGTAAACCGTGTAACTGTGGATGCGGAAGTATAATCAAAAGTTAGCAAGCCTACCGGATATCTTAATGGATATCCTAGGGGAGGTAAAACAAACCCGCAACAGTAATCGGGCGAAAGAAACCGAACTTAATCTGGATAAGTCACAAATAGCAAAGAGAAATTACATGAATGGTTTCTCAAGAAGTAAAGCTATAATGGATCAAGAACAAATTTCAAGGGAAGGTTTAGAAAGATCAGCTAAATCAACGGACGCAACACAGCTCACCCAAAAGTCCATCATTGAGGATAAGCCGGCAAAGAGGCAAAGGAAAAGGGCTAGGAAGGCCAGACTAAAGTACAAAAGGCAGCAAAACACAGATCAAGGTAATATCTTTCCCATATTTAAAATGAACACTTCCCATGAAAACAACTGTAAATCACCGAATACGCCGCCTGGTCGAGAGGAGAAACTTACCGTTTCACCAGATAAGTCAATTCTAGCAATCTCATTAAGGGAAGGAGGTTTGAGTTCTGGAGCAACTATCACCCCCACCCAACAACAAAGTAAAATGAGTCAATCTTCCACCATAGTCCATAACCATCAAAGGGAAATAGACCTGTCTTAAAACCAAAAGAGCAAGAACTGCAACAAGAAAAAACAGACTACAAAAGTCGCAGGTAACCGTGGAGGTGTGCAAATAAAAACTATACTAGTTCCGGTAGAAAATACGGGTGTACAAAGCGTGCTCAAAGAGGATATCAACTGGGGTACAAAAGTCAGTAGTACACAGCATACAACCAGAACACTGGAAAATAACTTAAACAAAATACTTGGAGAAAAAATAATACCAGAGATCAAAACCGAACCTATCCCCATGCGAGTCAGTTTTTGATAAAGCGCGTAGATGTATGCTAATCCAAAGGGAGTCCATCCCGGTTCCAACAAGGTCAATCAAAACAGGATCAACACATAAAATAAAATAAAAAATTGAAGTGAAGGAAGAGCAAGAATAACAAGCCACCTCTACAACATGCGATACTAAAGTATCTCATAACCCTCTAGCTCCCAAAGCAGATTTAATACAAACACCCAAAGAGATCCTACATCATACAGTCTCTTGTTAAAATTGACATTTATTCCCGAATATCAAACAAAGGGGAGGCAGGATATTCTCAATCGAGGTAACCTGCTAAAATTGTTTAACGAAACATCAGTACTTAAAGAGAGAACCTCTCAAGACCTTTTAGCCGTTGAATTTCAAACAAACAGATATAATGCGGATACCGAGGAAACCGTAACAACCTGGGCCTCAAAGGACCTGGTTGATAAGATATATTCTGCAAGACCCAGTTCGGAACATGGGGTATAACCATTGTACGACACAAACGACCGAGGTATCCCTATCCCTTACAAGACAGCACAAGTAATCAAAAAAAGGAAAACTGAACCAGAGGAAGTCCAAGCACCTGCTTGCGAGGCGCCCGGGCTTCCTCGCCAGCAGCATCAAGCATACGGAACAGGGTCATCTCGTTAGAAACCTCGCAAACAACTGGTCATCAAGGTTTGGATATTATGGATTGGTCGTGGGTACCCATGGTACTGAGTAATAAACCTACCTAACCCAGAGCCAAATTTCTCCATGGCAATTCATAACTGGAAGCAACCTCAGAAGTTAAAAAGGCCACAAAGTGCTTCGTTTTGCTCCTGGAATGTTCATGGCTTCCAAGAAATGGCACATGACCACGATACACTAGCTTTCTTCCAACAACAAGATGTAATCCTGATCCAGGAGTAATCGAAACTTAAGCCTACCTCAATTTCAGGGTTCAAAGAACATCACATATTTGCAGAAAGATTTTCAACTTTCGGGCATCCTTGCAGCGGATTATCAACCTACGTAGCCCAAAAATATAATTGGGAAACAGAAGACCTGGACATGGGTTTTAAATGGGCCCAAGTGATCAGAATCACAGATACCCCGCCATCAGGGACTCAACAGTGCATGTTTTTCTTTCTGTGACTTCCTATCAGGGTGGATATGGAGATTGATTACTAAAAGTTGCCAAACTTAATATCGTTGATAAGAGATGCAAAGAACTTGCACGCGATGCCCATTGTTCTTCTCTGGGGACTTCAACTACGGCCTTATTGGAAAAAACCAGGCGAAAGCGTGGACTGCATCAACTAGCGGTGGACAAAAGTTAACTATCTTAAGAGACCTAGGACTGTCAGTTTTAAATGGTAATACAAAGGGGGATTGCCCGGCAGGCGTTACATACTTGGGCGGAAGGGTCCATTCAACAATAGACTACACAATCTTAAGCAAGGAGCTAATTCCCAGTATTGAATCATTTCAAATTGACCAACGTATAGAAAGTGATCATTTTCCCCAAATAACGAATCTGAATATCTCCCTCACCTTGACATAAAGAATGACCTCTCTTCTACAGCACGCCATAAAGTTCAACCTAAAAAAATTTTAATGGAGCGGAGAAGGGTTGGAAAAAATTCAGGACACTGTAAAAGTTTATACGTCCAATTTAGGTCCCCAAATAGAGGAAGAGCGTGAAACCAACTGGGAGCAACTGGTTCTGGACCTACTACAAAAGTTTCCAGCAACGCCAGGGTATCGGAAAAACATAAACATCAAGAAGGAGCCATGGTTCAACACTGACTTAAGAAAAAAAAAGAAAGGTCGCTAAAGAGATCCGAGCACTTGCAAGCCAAAAAAAATGGGGGTTCGCGACAAATAAATGTAACATGAAGGAAGCAAGGAGCATTTATAGGAAGTCACTGAGGGTCGCAAAGTCCTCTTACAAGGAAACTATCTGGAACAAACTACTAAGTGCGGGAAAACAGCCAAACAGTAGGTACTTCTGGGGCATCATCAACGATCTAAATAAAGAGGCAAACCTTCAACAGGAAGCAGGGGTCGGAGCTGAAACTTGGGCCCTTCATGTGCAATCCTTGTATTGTAATACAGACCCAGGCCCTGTTAATGGTTTACAGGCGATAGAGGCGAACAAGGAGAAAAATAAGAGCCAGGAATACAAAGAATCCGAGACTGGGGAAGAAATAAAGGGGCCCACTGAAACGGCACATTTAAACGCCAAAAAACAATTGCGAAACATAATATCAAGACTAAAGACAGAAGAAGCAGCAGGTCCGAATGGGCTGCCCAACGCGATCTTCAAGCACAACCCGGTCTTCTGGTCAGAGACCTTAATGCCTCTTTTTTTTTTTTTATTGCATATACAAACGAGCAGAGGTCCCTGCCTCCTGGAAAGGTAATATTATTCACCCGATATTTAAGCCTAGGAGACCATCGCAACCCCGCAAATTACAGGTTGAGATCTTTAATGGATGTGGAGGCTAAGCTCTACGCCTCTTGCATCCTATCAGAGCTACAAGACTGAAACTTGGGGATTATGTTTGAGACTCCTATCCAAACAGGATTCAGGCAAGAAATGGGAACGATAACCAACTTAACTTGTCTGTCACTCCTAATGGATATAGCAGTAACCAAGGGAGCTCGGCTGTACGCCTGTTTTATTGATATCAAGTCTGTGTTCTACCGGGTGAGCAGAGAGCGCTTGTGGGGAAAGTTAAAGAGCTGGGGCTTGCCGAACCAACTTTTAAAGGCAATAAAAGACCTATATAAGAACACTTGGGCAAGAGTGAAATTAGGTAATGGAGGCAGTACAACCTCGTATATCAACGCACCAAGGCCTTAAACAAGGTTGCGTGTTAGCCCCTACCCTTTTTAACCTTTTCCTTTCAGACATTACTAGTGTGCTGGAAACTGCTGATTTTCACCCACCATTATTGGCCAACAATCCAATATATTTTTTACAATACGCAGACGACATTGTAGTGCTAAGCAAAACACCAATTGGACTACAAAGAGCAATAAATAGGATGTCAGTTTATTTGAAACGGGAAAGGCTGGAATTAAACAAAGCAAAAACAAGTGGTCCGTCTAGTAGAACCAAAAAAGATCAAGTATAAATGGACGGCGAATGGGGTAACGGTGGAAGAACAAGGGTCATACAAGTACCTCGGAATAATATCACAAGGACTAAAACACAAGTAGCACAAAGCAGCAATACAAGCGAAAGCCCAATCATTAATTTTTGCTTACCGTTTATTAAAATCCAAACTGGACTGCCCTAATTACAAGCACCTAGTAAAAGTTATGGCAGCCCAAATCATGCCCACCCTATCCTACGGTCTAGTTACTTGGTGTGGCAAGGAGGCCGATCTATTAAATGACCTACAGATCAAAATCTACAAAGCTGTCTTCAACCTCCCAAAATCCGCCTCGCAAGTCCGGCTTGAGTTTTGACTGCAAAATCAGAAATTCCGGAGCATGAGCGGCTTCGTGAAGCTCTGTCACAAACTTCGCTCTGCAGACCCCGATACAATGGACTGGCTGAGCTGGGAAGAAATCAAAAAACAGGCGGACAGCGAAATCCCGAGCACCTGGGGAAAGCATTTGAAAACCTGTCTGAAAGAGCTGGAGTTGGAATCAGTATGGAAAACCAGGACAGACCAAGCAGGTTTAAGTAGATCAGCCAACGTGGCAGCAAAAAGGAAATCCTTCTTGGAGGATAAAAATACACTTGTAAAACGTCGGCATGGATGGACCATCATCAACTCCTTTACAGCACTTAAACCTCAAGCATATCTCTCCTCTCACTTTAGCAGGTACTTAAAAAGAGCATTTACAGATTACCGGATGGGACTGCATGTTTCGAAAGATTTATTAGTCCTGAAAACGCACTCATCAGACGGAGCAATGTCGTCTCTGCGGTTATAAAACCGAAACCCTAGCCCATTTTCCCTGTGTATGTCCAGCAGCCATGGCTCAGAGGCGACTATATTTGAAACCCATTTTAAACAAGCTGAACATCCGAACTTGCAAACACGCAGTAACAAGTTGGCAGGGAGGTTCCTCCATAATTCTGGCATGCCGGGGAGTTAAATTCCTGGCAGAGGTGAGAAAATGCTTCGGTCAAGTCGAGCAGGGGGAATACAGAGGAGGTGGGCCACTAGGGCCACCCTAAATCCAGGGTCTCATGAAAATTATAATTCGAACTGTAAAAACTGATTGAGACCCTCAGATGGCTGGAGCTGCCCCGGACGAAAGTTTTTAAATATTGTATTTATATCATTTCCTAGACGCTGAGCAGTAACATGACATGGACATTTTAATGGCTTCTGTATTGTTGTTTTTATCATGTGAAATTTGTAATAATTTTAATTAATTATGCAATAAACCTTTTTGACTTTGACTTTGCGGGTCAGGTTCTTCCCCAGGCAAGAGGGCAGCAGGTAAGCAGGGCAGCAGTTCTCTTAGAGCAGCAGTCCAGCAGAGTGCAAGTCTGTGTAGCAGCACAGCAGTGATTCTTCCTTGCAGAGTATTCACAGGTCCAGGTGTGTACTGAAGAATTATCAGAGGTCCTACTTTTATACACAGTTGTGCCTTTGAAGTTGGGAGAAGCTTCTAGAGGCATGTCTTTGAAGTGCCTGTTCGCCTCAGCTGAAAGTGGGGAGAACTACCGAACCGCTTTGGAGTTGTCTTCACTAACTCGGAAGAACCTGGAGAGAACAACATTGGCTTGGTCTGTTCAAAGGTGAAGTCTATTCCCTATAGGGTGAAGGACCACCACAACAGTTTGGGATTTTTGCCCCTAATCTGCAGTAACCATCTGAGGGGAGCTGTGATCTGTCTGAACCTGGAATTGAGGTCTGAAGGCAAAACATTGGGGGGAAACCACACCAAGGCTGATAGGTTTAACTACCTTATAATTGCAAGTAAGATGTACTTCTGCCTTGGTCCAGAGTTAGTTTGTGTTTCCCCCTTGGCTAACCAACTATCAGTCTGGTGTGTTTACCACTAACGGTAAATATATACAAGATGTGCTGCTCCTTCCATAGGGTTCCAGTTTAAACTTTATTTACAGGGGGCTAAATTCTAAAAGAGGCGCCGAGTCTGTCTGGTATAGTCCCTGGGAAGCTGTAATTCTAGTATCTGTAAAACATTTTGATACAAAGATCAAACTCCTCCCGCATCATGTGAACGGATTTAATGAGGTCTCATTTATTTATTTATTTATATATTCTAACTCCGATTCCATGTTCTGAAGCCTTTTAAGGCTGTTAAATGAGACAGGCATGTGCCTGCTAAAAAAGTGTTGTATGCCTGAGTTTATCAGCGCAGCATGTCAATCTGAGGGTTTTCCACCAATAATCCAGTGTAACCCTAGTAACTGAAGTGAGAGCCTTTGGAATGGTGGTGCTATATAGGAAACAGATAAGATCTCTAGTGTGTTAGATAAATGTTTAAGCATAGAAATAAGTGGTTCATTACCAAGCTTTGCTGCAAACAGAAAAATAACTTTATGGGCACCTATATAGTTATGCCCAAAGTAGAGCTAAAAGGTGCTCCCAATTCATTCCAGGATCAACATCCGTTCCAGATAAGAGAATGCATATACATAATTTAGCAAGACTGACACTGGTGTTTCTGGTCTTCGCTTTACAAGGACCAATCCCCATTGCTTCTTAAAAAATATTTCCCTTTGTACAAAGATCATTGGTGTCCATGTAAGCCCAATTTGTCATTCAAATTTTGAAGGGCATTTTTAATCCAGGAGGTAGGGATTGCATTGTTGATGTAGATGATGATGATGATGATGATACATTCGTCCTGTCTTGGGAAGAATTTCTATTCGAACCCTTCCTGAAGTATGTTTACATAGTTGGAGAACAAGGGCATTAAACAGCAGTTTATACCTTTCTGAAAAGCAATAGGCGATTACTCTACCAAGATACCCTGTAAGAAATGGAGACCAAAGGGTGGTCAGGCAGTGTTTGCAGATCGTTGAGATTCTGATAAACTCATGAATCCCAGACAGGCCCCATAGGTTTGCTGTTAACATTATCAAATGCTGTATAAAGTGCCATTATGATTGATGTTGTATTTTTCTATGAGGCTTTGCGAGACTGTTAAAACTGGGCCCTCTTTGGCAGTATGCCAAATTCTAAATACTGTTATAGAACACCAGTCCTATTATCTTGATGGTGAATCCGTGATATTGGTTGATAAGGATCACAGCTAAGGGTATAAGCCCCTAATGAACGAATTGAGAATGGCATTTGTATCGACTCTTTCCGCTTTAGGTGTGGAACATGCATCTCTAGCCTTGTAGGTGGGTCTTGCAGCAAAATTGCTGTATGTTGCTGAATTCAAGCAGATTTCACAGCAGAGTCTGCCACTCTGGTACATTTGGCCCTCTGAGGCATTGTTGGTACTCCTGAGGCAGTACCCATATGCTAATCGATCTCCAAAAAAGGAATTAACACTTGGGCTATTTTGTACTTGAAAATCACAGGCATTCACAAATGCGATTTCTGGATTGTTGCAGCAAGATTGCTGTGCAAATGCATTTCCAATAAAATCACTAGGCAGAATAATTAAATTTGCTGAATTGGTAGAGAAGCAGTTGTCATTGAAGCTTACAATAACGAGAATGTTGCACAATTAATGTATTTACAATTTATTTTGTTGCTTGAGGCATTGTCCTAAGCAACATCAAAGCAGGACAACTAACAGACCCCCCCCCCCCCCCCCCCCCCCCCCACCAATCGTATGAAAAAGTGAAAGGGTAAAAACGCATGTTGGCTGTAGGTAGGCCATTAGGCAATGAACAGAAAAACCAAATAGAGAATAAATAAACTTTACTTTCTCCTGTACTGTAGTCATGCTTATGTAAAAACTGACATCTTGAGGTCTGAATGTTGTAGGAATGTGCACTTATTAATGCTGGCAATTCCAAACCTCTGTGGGAAGTGCCCGTGAGGACTATGCCTAGCTATAAGGAAGTCACTTGAGTGCAAATCTGTGATGTCCTGCTTCACTTTCAACCAGTGTAAGGTCTCGTCCTTAAGTATGCGATGGTGTTATACAACTTGTGCCTCCGGTTAATCGCTCTAGAACTTTGATGGGCGGAAAATAGGAAAGGAGTCGGCAAGTCACTTTGATAGCAATATGTAGAAGTCTTTAACCTCCTGGGTAGGTTTTTTTTTTCATTTTCTTTTTTTTTTTTAAATCCCCAAGCCTACAGAACCTCAGAAAGAGTTCACTGAAGCACTGGTTACACTGTCTGATCTCGAGTAACGCTTTCTACTTATGGAAATAATAATGTGCTGACCACGTAGGGCCATGACTTTGGTGCCTTTTTGTGATGGACTTCATGCCTGACTTAAGATGGCATTCTGGGCGGAGTTAGAAGTTTGAACTGTGCAGGTGTATTTAGGCTTGACAAAATAAATATGGACAATTTAATTTGAAGATTTAACCCACAGATTTCCATTCTGTAATTAATGTATCCAGCTCTCACTAATTGGCAGAGAATATTGTGCTCTATGTATGCCCCTCTACCTTACGTTTTAACTGGCCATTTTGTAGGCTTCTTTTTTTTTTATTTCAAAGAATTTTATTGAAGACCTTTTATAATACAATACAGTGGTAATGCGAGGGCCAATACAGGTGAGATACAAGCGCCTTCGTGGCTACAATAGGCATCACCGCATGATTGGCTGATCTTGGTAGTTGACGTATGTGTTTTTTTTTTGTTTGTTTTTTTTTGCTCCACAACTGAGGGGCAAAGGGATGAGTGCTTTCTGCACCTAGCCCATTAACAGCCGCACTTCTAGTGAGCAGGAAGCATTTAAAAGGCTAAGAAAGCAGCCTGATCTCATCTTCAGCACAGGAACAGACAGAATCACTGCTTTCTTTTAGTCAAGTTGGGATGGTTATTCCCCCATTCTATGCTGGAGGCCACCCCCAGATGCTGCCCACACTAGTCTTCAATAAACAAAGTCTGTCTCACCTTAAGACTTCATGTTAGCGGCATTTTGTTGTGAAGTTCGTGCAAATTCCCATCAGGCCTGATTGCTTGGATGTGGGTTACCCAACCTGATTGCTAGCCATCTCTGGAGGACCAGGGTACATCTTGGCGAGCGTGGTTCTCCTGATGCGGAGGGCCTACGACTTCACGTTTTTCCCTGATGACATTTTGGTCTTCTAAGGGGTCAGATGTCCTCACCCGTCTCCTCCAGCAATTGGTAAGTGTTGGCTTTCCTATGCACAATGAACCAGGGCAACAGACTTTACTCATGATGGGCCTTGCCCACTCCTGGTCACACAGGGAGGGAGAGTAGTCTATTTGGTGGCAGTCTTGTCAGCAATTCCCTGTTGCTGGTAACACTTAGGGTCACTGAAATTGGTGCCTACATGGGTGTCCCCACACGCCTTCGAGCCTTGGGCTGCTCGACTCATGCTACCACTGAGGGTGAAGTGCTGAAAAAGTTGGTACTTGGCCCAACTATTCAGAATGTGTAACTCCGGACGTATAGCAGGGCAGGCCTTATCCTTTTGTAATAGAGTAGCCCTTTTTTCCTGTCTATTCATCCATGCAAATGCTTTGGAGCTTATTCTCTTAAATTCTACTGTAACATTGTTGTTCACCTTTGTTTGTTCTAAATGTGTGTTGCTGACAAACTTAAACAAATCAGGGTTTTTTGTTAAAAGCAAACGATATTGAATCTTTGCCGTTGCATAATATAATTGAAGTAAAGAAAGCTGTTGCATTTTACATTTCTTCGAAATTCGGGCGTCACATGATGCATAATGTTCGTTTTTGTTGAGCAGTATATTTCTGCTGGACTATTAGACCCATGACTTGGCGGTTTTCCAGATTCAAGTTGCTGTCTGGTATTGGCGTGCATCGGAGGTCCTCTAGACGTTCACCTTTAGGGCAAGTTAGAGTACCCTCCTGGCGGCCCCAGATCTTTTAAGTTTCTTCAGCCCAATGTTTGAATGAACTCTTCACAAACTAAATCTTTCTTGGTTTAACAAAATCTCAAAGATCAATGAAAAATGGAATGTAAATTTGAACTCCAATTTTGGTGGGTGTGTGGCTGAGCATTGCACGACATGTGTATTTCCACACTGCCTGCGCTTTGACAGAAACAAGCCCTCCTTGTTCTCATTACTTCGTTGGAGTCTTGTTCTTGGCACCAGACTGGTCTAAAAATTCTTCAGTAGCCGCAGGTCAAAGTTGAAGATTAAACATCAGTTAGTAGATGAAATAATGCACCTTTTTGAATCGTGAGTGTCTTCCAGCCGGCTTAGTTGTGTACTTGCCTCAAAGACTCTAGTGTGTTGGGAGGAGATGAGCCCGATTTTAAATTTGAGGGACCCTTCATTTGTATTCTTGAAGGATGCACTGACATTTCATTTATCACCGGTATACAGTGGTCCAAATACCAAAATTGGCTACTTTTTTAAATATTTTTTTTATTAAATACTACAAAATTTTGGTGAACAGCGGTTGTGACTGGTAGTCACAACCACTGTTCACCAAAACATTGTATAATCTTTGGCATATACTTAAACAGCAAGTTGGTATTCAGCAGGTATTCCATTTCATTTTATTAACCAGGTTCGTTAATGTCTTTTCAGAAATAGCCTTTAGCTCTTAGTCTGTATCTGGTTAATGTGTTGGCTAGGATGTGTTACTTGGGAGTGAGACAATTGAAGGTACACTGCAAAGTTTAGCACAGTTTTTAATAAATTTGTGTTGCTGTTTTGACCTGGACTCCTCCCTTCAGATCATTTTAAACACTGGTTCCATATATGGACGTTCTTGTGATAGACTAATGCATTTTGGGTGATGTAGACTAGTTTTGCTTTCATTGCACTAAGTAGACTAGCAGACCAGAAAACAATGACTTGAACTTAAAGTTCTGGAGCTGAGCCAGTGTCCTTGGTGGCCTAAAGTGAGGTTGTCACCCTAGTTTAATTTGTTGTAGAGTTTATAGACGTTAATAGAGACCAGCCCAGCTGTTGCACGCAATTAATAACCGTTAAAATGAAGCATTATAAAATGCCATAATATAGAGTAATCACTCGGTCCATGTGACTGGTCTTCTGACCGTTGCCTTTTTTTTTTCTTCAGGAAAAAGGTTTTCTTTTTTTTTAATTGCTTTTCCTATGACCTCCGCTTACATTTATACCATTTATTACATTGTGACATACAGCCTACACGCCATAGACAAGAGTGTGATAGTTTTACTTGATAAAGCAGTTTCTCCCACATTCCTTCCTCCCCACCCCCATCCTCCCTACCTCCTCACCCTAGCTCTCGTTTTTCTGTAGGAAAGTATTTCCTTCTAAGCTCTTAAGCACATTACTTTGTCATGCCACTGTCTATCGGATAGTAATTGTTTCATCGCTACGTGATGGTTAAAACTTGCATAGTACATGCAGGGGCTTTAGACATCGGAGTCCCCTTTAGTTTTAGGCTGTCACCAGTAGGCCCCACATCTTCTAAAACGTTTCTACTGTTTGTGCTTTTCTCTTTGCTGTAAATACCATACTCTTACCCATAAGGATTCCAGTCAGTGTTTCTGGCCTTCCTCAGCGTACTGATCATTCTTGTTTTGCTGCTGAAAGTAATTTTGTTATTAGTCTACCTTTTTTCATAAGTGGGTAGATCTCCTTTTACAGTTCCCCCTTCGACACTCTGCCCAGTATCCATCTGGCTTCTTGTAAGTCCTCTTTGGTGGCTAATCTTTCCTTGGTCCTCTTCCAGTTTGTGACATAGCCATTAAATAATATGTGCACTAGTACAACATCCTCTTCAGCATTTGTTTGTTTTGGATTGTTCTTTGTGAATCTGGTTGGTATCGAAAGCCATCTACATAGCATATGTGGAATAGTTTGTGTTTATAGTGCATATATCCTTTCATCCGTCCTCTTTTAACTCAATGCCCCTTTCTCAAACATACTGAAAGGTAGCTTTGTGCTTTATCAGAGTTCTCAAGAAGACTTTTCTAATATTAATGTTGGTGTGGGTCGTATCTACTTGTTCATAATCATCTCTCCACTAGAATACCCCTTGTCTTGTGTGGGTGTATCAAGTCTTATTTTGCCAGCCCATATACTTTAATTTCTCAAAACATTTCACCTAGTTCCTACAAATCTCCTAATCGACTGTCCCTCTTCCTTAAAGTTTGGATCATTTTTGCATTCATTTTGACTGGGAAATACATATTAATGCTTAGTGGGGCGAAATGTGACGTGTACAGTGTCAGTTTGCTATTTTTCTTCAAGTCAAAGGTTCTCATAAGTGTGGATGTCACTTGGTATTTATAAATGGTGTTATACCAAATTTGTTTGGGTAGGCATGGTACCTCCCATAATGTCATTTTTGGGTCTCCTCTGCGCATGAGCTCTTGTGAGACTTATTGTATACAGCAAGAGGCTTGTAGCCCTCCCACTGCTTACTATTAGTTTGTTTCATTATCACTGGTCTTTGTAGCCTCTAATTTGCCATTCCCTGCCGGACGTGGTTTCCTTCTCTCTCAGGAGCATGGATCAAACACAGATTGGTTCCTATTGATTAGTGTCAGAATGCAGCTTGCGCTCTGAGGTATGATTTTTTTTTTTCTTCCTTGTGTTTGGTACAACAAAACCTTATGTCCTAGAACCTGTTTTTTTTTTTTTTTGTTCTTAAAATGTTACTTTTATAGGCATTGACTAGTTTGGTGAATTAAATGTTAAAAAATCTTGTTTGTTTGTGTCTTGCTTGCGTTTCTTGGCACCTATAAAAGGGTGGTTAGGGGCGACTCTTTTATATAAATAAATATATAAATAAATAAATAAAAAATGTATTCAAAGGTTATTACTTTGTCAACACTGGCCGGACTTGACCCTGTGCCGGCATTGAATCTTTTAAATTTCATGCACCCGCTGCAAAGTTGAACAAATCCGTTGACATGTCCTAACCACGGTCCTTGAGCACAACCACATCTCTCATGCAAAATGGCCTCCTTCCCAGAGCATTCCGCTGGAAGCAAGGACGGATCCTTAAGGAGCAGTTATTGCTCCGCTCCTACTTGTAAACCTGCAGTGTCACCTGCTGAAGATGAGTCCAAGTGGTGGTGGATGCTCCACTAATTGCGGCACCCGACAAGAAATTTGTCATGGCAACAGTATTTTTAACCGTTCCTATAAAGTGTCAGCCCATCACCACCATACATGCACAAACCTCTTCCTTAAACAGCCGTCCATTTGGTTAAACGTACTGCAAACTCTACTGCCGCCTGTCTGATTAGGAGCTTTCTCATAGTCTGGCGGGTGGCCCCTTGGCGTCTCCTCTGCACTGCTGCAATAGGAACGTCTAAGCCAGTTCCTGCAGGGCATGGACTTTGAAGTCTGTCGTGCAAAAAAGGGGATGCATACATTCAGGGGTGTGTACACACCATGTGACCCCCTGCATGCATCCCATGGTCCATGAGGCACCAGGGGGCCCTGTAGGTCCCCTTTCTTTCCTCACCGCCGCCCTATCAAATGCGGTCACACTGCTGTGGTTAGGGTTGCAGTTAGGAAACTTGTAATATGCTTGGTGGTGCAGCAGCGGCACGGCGAGTGCATTGCTGCCACAAGTTCGCCGCTGTCTTCTTCAGCAGTCCACTCGCCATCCGACCGCAATACTTGTAATTAAGTGGTCAGCCCACTGCTGAGGCACTCCCGATCACCACTGCACCTCCACCATTGGTTTGCAGTCTGATGGACTGCCCAAAGCTTATTCAGGCCCTTAATCCCCCCCCCTGTGATGCAACTGGTGCTCATGTAAAGCACTCCCAATACCTTGGGGTCGAATTTGCGATCTAACAATCTTCCCACAAAAACTGATGCTGTTTTTCATGTGCCTTTCTTATTCGACATCGACATGGCGGCAGAACAGTTGCTCCCATTTTTTCTTCTTCACTCAATGGTGATCTAGAAATTGCTGTACAAAGAAAATTAGACCAGAAAGGTGCTTCTTAGACCATGTTTTACTTAGTATGCATGTCTGAAGAACGTAACGTTAGTGGGGGGGAAAACCTAGAACGCCATAGAGCTTTTTTCTAACTTTACCGTAAGCTGTGTTTCACATACATGCTGCTGTACAGCATGGCTAAAAGACCTTGGCAAAGCCATAAGCCCTCACACAGGCAAGTCCTTTTGGCTTTGCCAATGCTAAATTGTGAATTAGCATACACTGATACATTCTCTCCCTTTATCTATTTCTGTCAAGTATCGAAGTTGTGATGCCCAGTAATAGGTTAATAATTGGAATACACAAGCCCGCACCCCCCTTCATCCTCCCCTCTTTCCTAGTGTATGGAACTCCGTGCCATGCACATTCTCTGCAACCAGACATCTATGAAACCGCCCATTTGGTGTGTCCTTATGATTGCAGGTCTTTACTCTCATCCTTCATTACAGCTACCCGATCCAGTAGGAGCATACAAACTAACCCTATTTTAACCCCAATACAAACTCAACCCCCCCCCCCCATCCTGTAATTTTAACCACCTCTATCAAACGTTCCTAAACCTCTAACGGAGAGATCCGAATTGCTCCTATGTATCCCAGTCGTAAAGAACCAGCTCACGCCACACAGCATTTGAAAAAAGCTAATACTTGTAAGACCAATTCGGGCATTTTCTTTAAAAAAATTAACCCATACTTAAAATTAATTTGAAAGTTCAACATTAACTCTGTATCAAATGAAAAGCTTAGTGCTGCTATGAAACCAGATATTTAAATCTTTCATATCATTTCTTTGCAACCTAATGCCAACAAATTACTTCTGTGATAAGCTAAAGAGGTCTAGTGATAATTAGAAAACCTACACATTTATCAAATATTAATTTTAAACTGTATTCTGTCATCAATAAAGTGCATAATCTTAGCTTCTGTCTTTAATCAAATTCGGATTTTCTACCCACCAGGCTGTGGAAGATCTACCTTTTACTCCCTTCACCACCCATAAATATAATCCTCCATAAATTTTGTCCCTGCAAGTACTCCTTGGTCCCGCAATGGTGATGCATGGAAAATGCTTAGTAGTTTGGATTCCCCTGAGCTAATCTTACTCTGAGTAAGGGGAAAATAATTAATAATTACAGGGTGAATATTAGACTAGGGTGACGGGCCAGAGTAGGGGTTAAAAGATATAGTAATTTGGATCATCATTTAGTGCTTGCTGTGCATATAACTCAAGATGTTTTGGAAGCTTGCCGGATTTGTAGTTGGACCTGGATATACAGTGCAATGTAGTTTTGCTGTGTGAATCTTTTCTGGATGGGTCCGGAAAAGTCTCCATGGAGTCTTTATCCCCCCCCCCCCCCCCGTCCCTCATGGGTGTCGTCAGCCATTTGGGTTTAAACCTTTTCTTGTGTGATGTCTCTCACCCATGTTCAATTTACGTGACTTTTTTTTTTTCCTCCTTCTTGGCGACTAGGGATCCAGGTATACAGTATTGAAGTGGGGACTAGGGGCAAACTTGTCTCGTACCCCTGGCGATTCAAAGTTGTCTTGCTATGTCTATTGACACATACACTGGCCTCTGGTGAACCATAGCCTCATAATATCCTCCCTGTAAATATTTCCCTAAAATCCATCAAATCCGGAGTCTCTCTAATAAAGGAACAATCCACCCTCCCAAAGGCTCTTTTGGCATCGAGAGGCATTAATACCAGTTGTTTGTTTTCTTGGCTCCATAAATCCGAGGAACTTTTATTTGGTGTTATTGTTGGGTTGTGCCCCCTTTTTGAATACCGCCTGATCTGGATGGAGAAGTTTGCTGATTATATTTTCTATTGGGATGCAACTTTCCTAGTGAAGAACTTATCAGTATTCAGGAAGGAAACCTATGTTCCGTGGGGACTAAAGACTTATCCTTAACAAGCGCCTAGAAGCAATATTGAAATCCCAGGACGGAGTTAGCAAGCTATAGATCCTGATTGCCATGGAGAAATTAACATAGGGCTCCCTAATATGGGTTACAAGTTTGACAGCGAGTAACAAAACCTGGTGAATTACATAGAGGACAAGTGAGCTGGTGTTGGTTGTCCTAAGTCCTTACGAACATTCCAAATAATGACTTAATGGGGCCACCTATTATTTTAGAAGCGAAATACGATGTAACGTAACTGCACTGATTTGTTGCATTGGATGTTCACTTTGTCTGATCAACTATTCAGCTGAGGGGATGTGGGCGGGGTGGACGGGATTTCTTATTAAAAAAAACATATTTTGCTTGCCTGTTAATCCATTGTATGTGTGCTTATTATTCCAAACCGGCAGCTCTTTTGATTGTGTTGCTTTGTGGTAACTCAAAGTATCTTTGGGGGAAATAAATTACCTTGCCCATTAAAGTTAGGTGAGTCACGTTTATTTTAATTAGCAGAGTTACTTAAAACCATTGCTAAAGATATCTCATTGCCAGTTCAAAATTTTTAAATCAATTAAAAGACATAACAAAATAGTATTTACAGTCCATTAAAAGAGCAAGCGATTATTCTAACAGCGTCTGTCTCTTTCCTTGTCAGCTGTAGTGCTGTTGTGATTTAGCATTTTCTTCTCCACTTGTCCTAAAATTTTTACAAACCGTCCGTTAAGCTGCGGGTCCCCGGGTGCAAGGCACGCCAGCACAGCCTGTCTCCGTGTACGAATGACTCTCTGATTGAAAAGTGGTTTTAAAAGCGGTCTCCTTTCCTCTGTTAGATCTTTGCATGTACAGAGGAGATGCAGCATATCTTCTTGCGGTGTCCTACATAGACTGCAATTAGAATCAGATTGGTTTTTCAGCCAATGTGGAAAGTGCTTTGTGCATGGCAATAAGCCTAGTCTGTATTTTTAAATTATAATTTTTTTGTTTGGCAAAGCCAAAAGCCAGATACTTTTGTGGAGCCTGAGAGGAATAGGTACCCAGGATCATCCAGCCATGCGACCTTGTTAGGGCTGCCTTCTCTTCGATCCAAGATTCATGTTTTACTATTCTTTGTTGCTTTTGTAAGGAGGCAGTGACTTGTAGGAGTTGCCCAAAGTTTGGTAAGACCCAGGAATGACACACTAGTTGCTAGATATTTTGCTGCTGGAGAAGACTGTTTCTGTTGTAGCTCAGTTCACAAGTGCCAGTTTAAGGTACCTTGTTTAGATTTCCTTACTCTGTCCCAGAAAATGACTGTTGCGCCTTTCCTTGCAATGGTCTGTTTTTGCACACCAAACTCGAACATAATTTGTGCTGGAGAGACTCGTGTTGGTAGACCAGAGACTATTCCGTACACTTTTGCGACCTCCGCATCCAAGAGCTTTGAATCCCTTCCCCGCTGTACCTCGCTCCTGTAGGTTATTGTGGGTAGAAGTTGTGCTCGTATAACTTCAACCAGAGGGTACGAGTGAGGTGCCCGTTAATCTGTAATTGAGGTTTCTCATTGAGGCGGCTAAGGCTATGCCTTTCCTTTTAATTGCATCTCTTTGGGTTACAAAGTGCCCGCCTTTATCAATGATCACCCCCAAGTATTTCTACTCGGAGACTGAATCTTATCCCAAAACCAGGCCGGTATTTTACGGTTCTTTTTAATTGTCATGGTTTTGGTTTTTTCCAGGATGATGGTTAAATCATTAGCCTGGTAGTATTGAAACGTGATGTCAAGAAGATGCTGTAGACCCACCTTCATTTGGCTAATCAATACTAGGTCATCAGCGTAGAGCAGGCATGGTAGTACTAGATTCCCAATCTTTGGGGAATGCGAGTTGCAGGCATTTAATAACTGGATCAAATCTGCAAGAAACAAATTGAATAACGGGGCCAGTACACAGCCTTGCTTGAGGCCTTTTGTTGTTGGAATTTTCCTGGATAGTGTTGACCCGTCACAGAGCTTTACTTGCACCCAGGTTTCAGTGTGCAAGTTGATTAACAGGTTCAGTAAAGCCTGAGGGATGACTGAGCCTGCCAGTTTCAACCAAAGTTTCTGTCGGTTCACATGGTCAAAGGCTGCCCGGTAATCGATGAAGCATAAATGTAATGGCGTTCTTGTGACCTCATGCAAAAACAGCAGTTGATGGACAGAATGCAGAACAATGTCATACATTCACCCCAGTACAGGGATCTGGGCCTAAATCCATCGTTTTTTTGTACTCCACACCACCCCAGTTCAGACATGGCCATATGCAAATAAGCCTTGACCATGTGCCTCATGGGAACAGTCAAGCCCGAACTGCCAAGCAATGTCTTTCCTGGACCGGAATCGAGCATCCTAGGACCGGTTTCTGGCTGTCAGCCAGGATAGCTTGACTCCAGTGGTGTGGAGAGCACGGGACTCGCGTCGGAGCATACCCGTCCCACTATGGGTGACAAATTCAAAAACAGCAGTTGATGGACAGAATGCAGAACAATGTCATACATTCACCCCAGTACAGAGATCTAGGCCTAAAGCCATTGTTTTTTTGACTGAGGGTGAATGTTTTACCATTGTGCAACATTCCGTTCATTTTGTGTTTTTTGCTGTTCACCCTATGTGGGAAGGATATGCCCAGACGTGGGTCCTGTGCTCACTAAGCCACTGGAGTCAAGCTATCCTGGCTGAAGACGGCTGATAGCCAGAAACCGGTCCTAGGATGCTTGATTTCGGTCCAGGGAAGACGTGGCTTGGCAGCTCTGGATGGACTGTTCCCATGAGGCACAGGGTCAAGACTGATTTGCATATAGCAATGTCTGAAATGGGGTGGCTTTGTGAGCAAAATAACGATGGATTAAACCCAGATCTGTGACTGGGGGTGAATGTTTTTCGATTGTGCAACGTTCCGTCCATCATCTTGTGTTTTTTGCTGTTCTTGTGAACTTAGCCTGATCAATTAACCAAGCCATTGTTATTAGGTTTGTTGAGGTCCCCACAGATTTAGAGAAGCTGGTTTGATTTAGGGGAATGATTGAGTGGTCTTCCGCCCAGAATTGCAGTTCATCCAGCAGTGTCCCGGCACAGTATTTTCCATCGTTGTCCAAGAGGGCGACTAACCGATAATTTTTGGGCTGGGTCTTGTCACCTGATTTAAAGATTGGTGAAATTATCGAATTCCGCCTGGATGGAAGGAGTCGGCCTGTTATTTCCCAGAACAAAGGACTGAGGGCCTTTGCCCAGTATTCTATATCTTGTTTTTAGAGCACGAGTGGAATTCCGTTAGGCCCCGGTATCCCTTCTTGCCTTCCCTTCTTGATGTACTTGTTAATTGATTTTATACGATCATTTAAAGGATTAAATCCCGTGGATTCTCCTTCATGCCATTCCTCTGGAGTTACATTTCCCTCATTGGCTTGATGCTTCAAAATCATAGGTCGCGGTGTAGAGTTCATGCTAGTTTCGGCTTGCGATGCCGTTCTTCGTTGATGAAAATGCTTTCCAAGAAAAGTGGCCCAGTCCTCCTCAGATATGTTTGGAGACTGGCCCTCGTGCGTCGGATGGGTAAATCTTTTTATTGTTTCCCAAAATCTCGCACTGTTTTTTAACTTGGAGTCTGCATGCAATTTCGCCCATATGGTATCCTCGTTGTCGTGCCTGGCTTCCCAGATTGCTCGCTTTAGACCTGTTTTCTGCTGTCGCAATTTTTTTGTGGTGTCAGTTGGATACTGGCGCACCTGCTGTAAAGAGTAGTTGATGCTTTTTTTTAATCGTACTCTTTTGTTGCATGGTAAAGTTAGCATGACCCTGCTTTGGTTTAGATTTGATTGGGGCGGAGAAAGATGTTGCCAGGGCATGAGTATAGTTTATCCATTTCTCTATTTCATTGCCCCTTCCCATGATTCAAAAAGAGATTTAGCAGTTTCCTGAAAGTTATCTTGCGTTGCCAACGTGAATTTTCTTTTCCTGAAGTTAATAGTAGCAGTTGTGCCTGGTAAACCCTTTCATTTTGTTAATCTAGGAATGTTTGTGCACAATGTAAGTTCCTGGGGCCGGTGATCGCTATCAGCTTTGATACTAAATGAGAATTTCTTTGAAGAGAGTTAGGGACACAAAGGTGTAATCCAGCGTTGAATTTTTTGTTAAGGATTGATGAGTAAGTAAATGCAGGGGGTGTATCGCCTGTGATTCTGCCATTTGCTGCTCGCAGCATGAGATGTTCAAGATACTCTATAAGAAGCTGACCAATTTTGGAGGGAGCTGCTGTTGAATTAATTTCCTGTTGCGGGATGTTCCATAACTGGTTAGGTAAAGAGACTTCCTCTGCTTTTGATGGGCCAAGTAGATGTAGATTAAAGTCTCCTGTCGGTATCATGTCCGGTGTATTAACTTTGCTCATACAAGACTCTACAAAGGTAACCAATTGCTTTGTGTCATTAGATTTCCTGTTAGGATGTATGTATGTCTTTATTATTATCTCTTTGTACCTGTTCCCTGATGGCCTTTTTATGGTTAAGATTTTAATAGCGATAGTTTCTGGTGTTAAGCCACTTGATGGACTGAATTTGTGCAGATGTTTCTTACATAGGTCACCAGACCTCCCTGCAGATGACCAAATCTTGCTCTTTTTTTAAGGGCTGGGGCAAAGAACCGTAAATATCCTTGTAGGCGTTTTGGATCAGTCATCCATGTCTCCTGGAAAGCAATGATGTGGAATGATATTAGATAATTCATGGTCGCGCGGTCCGACAACTTGCTGTTTAGCCCATTGATGTTCCAGGAGCATAACTGTAAAGATAGGTGAGTCTTAAAAGTGTTGTTCTAGAAATGGGGTCACAGTTCTAAAACATTTGGGAAGCACTGATGTAGTAGATTGCATGAACCTTTGGTAAGACTTCTTTCAAATGATTGCTAAAAGACTTCGACCTCTCTGCCACCTTGAGTGGTAAGTTCTTCCTTATTGGTATTGCAACCCTTATTACACCAGCAACTAAAATTGCCCTGAACTGATACACGTTCACTGAAGCTACAATTTGCACTCTCAATGAGAACTAAGTTTCCTTAGATGCCACATCGAAGCTGAGGACCTCTCCAAACAGGGGTGTCATCTTGGAAGTGATTTCAGCACAGTCGGGAACACAATGACCGGTCAGTGCAGCAAATGACACAACTGGACCAGTGTCCAAGGAGTTTGTGGAGTGGTTGAAAGGTCAGATCGACAGATGTTTGGCATTTACCCCCAGAAAAGAGTTTACACAGTTAATTCTGCAGACCTAAACTAGGTTTCATTATTCGGGACTCTGCATATTCTTTTCAGGGCAGAGATCAGCGTTTCTGCTTGGTCGGATCACTGACTTTTTTCCCTCTGACAACATTTTACCCAATAAATCTATCCAGGCACATGCATTGCTACACTATGGGACAGACTCAAGGTTGTGATGAGGTAAGCGATTATAACTATTCTGCCAAAATCTAAGGAGAAAGCAAAGGCAGAACGGGAGAGTCTGGTGACGGTTTAGAAGCAATTCATAAAAGTGCAGCACGTTTCTAAATCCGATTTCAGTTTTTAGATTGTAGTATTTCTGTTGTGCGTGTATCAGTGCATATTCATCTTTTTTCCATATCAAGCACTTTTAGCTGCAAAGGCAGTGAAAGATTGGCATGAAAACTTCGAACAAAGATTTGTAAGCAAAGATGGGAATGTGAGAGTGGATACAGATATAGTTGATGTACTTATGTAATTCTATAGGGAGCTCCTACACAACTGAAAATACTCTTGTTTGTTTTTAGATCAGACAACAGAACAGTTTGGAGAGGTACAGTGCGTCATATTTGTGTCAGGAATTTAGAGTTAACATACCCCTAAATATGTGTTGGGAACTCAGAGTAGTGGAATCCAGAGAAAAGTATTGAAATATGCATAATCATGAGGGAGAACACGTAATCTTTGGGCAATGCTACGGGTGGAATTAGCCCACGCTGAGTCAGACAGACGTCTCTTAATCACACCTATAAATCAATATCATATTAGCAGAATGATGATCTAAAGAATTGCATAAAGGAGTTGTCTATCACAAAGTGTGGGGGTTTGTTAAAGTTGGGGTAAGTTTCTTATTTATTTTTTAACCCCTTTCATAAATACCCCACTAGCCTTAGTTTGTAGGTGGGTACATTTGTACAATCAAAGAAAATAAGAGTTGAACCATGAAATCCAGAAGCCATTTCGGTGCAGTTCCTTTTCACATTTCATTTTCTGGCTGCAGTTCAGACAGACATTGTATAAGGTGATGGTGATGGCTCTTTCAACTGATGGGGATGAAGCTGGCTTTAGTTAGGAGTACCCATAACAAAAGCACAAGAAGTATGAAGCTTGCGCCTGGCGGTCATCCGCCTTCTTGGATGGGCCATTGAAGTGGAAGACAGAAGAACAAGGCGTTTCAAGAAACTACTCTTTTTAACCTGAATCTTCAGGCTTACCCTTGTTGCCACACCCCGTCAACCTAATGGCAGTGCTTATGAAGGGCTAATTGACAATAGCCTGCTGAAAAGGTTAACACAATTTCTAAAGGCACCAATGTCTCACTTCAGTGCCAGGGCTACTCTCTGGCTCTGGATTCCGGTCTCGGAAAGACATGGCTTGGTAGTTCGGACTGGACTGTTCCCATGAGGCACAGGGTCGGAGCTGATTTGCATATAGCCAGTGACTAACCCAGGGTGGTGTGGAGTGCAAAACAACGATGGATTTAGGCCCAGACCCTTGTACTGGGGTGAATGTATGACATTGTTCTACATTCTGTCCATCAACTAGTGCGCCGACAACTCTGCAAAACTCCTGAGGCACAGCCGGGAGCAGTTCGAAAGATTGTGTTTTTTACTCTGTCATTTTAAAAATTGTATTTGGAAAGCTATTTTTAAAATTTGCACTCGCCCTCCTTGGCACACGACTGCTGTGTGCAGGCACCCCTTATTCCCAGCAAACAAGCGCTGGAAAGGCTGCAATTGCTGAATTCCCTCAAGCCGCCATCACCCACGTCCTGACTGGGCCACGCCCACTACGAGGCCACACCCCCTCCTCTGCACATCCTCATAATAATGTGCATGTACCGGAAGCGCAGCGGACGAGCGCGACGATGGCGCGCTTAAGGCAAGCTCGTCTGCTCTCGTCCACGATCAGGACGCAACCGGGGCCGGTCGCTATAACCGACCCTCTAGCAATTTCACCGCCACTTACACCCGAAATGAGCTGCTGTCTCTGAAACTCCCTCAGTGCGCGACTTGCCTTTTTCCCTCCTCTGACGCTCAAAGCCATGCCCTTGCACTACTTGCAATTTTGCCCTCCCTGCCCCTAGTCACACTATCAGGATGACTCATGCCCTGAACTCTCCCTCCTCGCGCGGAGCGCAATCACCCCTGACCCTCCGAGCTGCCTTGATCAATTGCAGATCCCTGAGTAAACACGCCATTGACATCTGGCAATCCCTTCAGGACAACGACTGGGACCTGCTCTTCTTAACCGAAACATGGCTGAACGACACCACGAAGCCTGTCATTCCCCTTGCATTGCCGGAGGGCTACAACATCTGTGCAAACAGACCCAATGGCAAATCTGGGGGTGGTGTTGCGTTAATTCACAAATCCAAATGGACGGTTACCCCCCCCCCCCCCCCCTCCCCCTGACATTTTGACCAAATCGACATTATTGAAGGCCTCCCCTTCATTGTCCATATCTCTCCGTCCTCTTCCTGTTCTGGAATTCTCATCTACCGCCCCCGCATTCCAATGTCTCTCACCTACTTGATCTGGCGGACTACCTCACTCAGCTTAGCACACGCTACGCTAATTTCACCGCCTTAGGAGACTTCAATCTCCACGTCGATAACGAATCCTGTCCACACAGCAGCAACTTTATTTCAATGCTAGCAGCTTGCAAATTTAACTCAAATAGTTACTCTACCTACGCATAAAGCTGGCCACACTTTGGATCTGATCTTCTCCAACTTACCATCCATCTGGGCCACATCCCCTTTCCCGGTTATATGGTCGGACCATCTTCTCATCCCTTTTGAGTTCGACATTCCCTGCCACGTTAGACCCGCTATCACTTCCAAAGTGTCAGACAAAAACTGGAGTCGCATCACCCATGAATCGCTCCTGGGTTACCTAAAAAACACCCTTCCCTGTCCATCTTCATCTTCAGATCCGGACTCACAGACTGACCATCTGGATACTTGGATTAGTCAGGCCTTGGACGCCCTGGCTCCTATCAAACCCACTAAAACCTACAGGGCGACACCCTCCGCACCATGGTACTCTGACGAGCTCCGGCAAAAAAAGGCTTCTTGTAAATCCCTCGAACGCCTCTGGAGACTGAATTAATCCCTGGACAGTAAAACCACATACAAATCAGCCCTTAAAGAATATCGGAGAATGATCGAAAAACACAAACGAGATTTCTTGGCCTTCAGAATTAACCAAGCCAGTAATGGCGCTAGGGAAATCTTCAACATAGTGAGATCCTTCACAAACCCCAATGCTCTGACTCGTACTCAGCCCACCTCACAGTAACTTTGCGACAAACTTTCACAATTCTTCGAGGATAAAATTGAGGCTATCTATTCCTCCTTCCCCCCCCTCCTAACACCGTAGGGCGAAACAAGGAACCCTTCACTCCCTTGCAATTGCAACCTACCCTATTTGAATTTACACCCATTTCAGAAGCAGATTCGTTGGCTGAACTTCTCAAATGCAAATCAGGCTCACCCAATGACCCTTGGCCAGCCAAACAATATAAAAATCTTGCATCCCTTCTCAACCCTCACCTCAATATTATCTGGAATAATTCTCTCAGAACTGGCTGTTTCCCTGCTAAATGGAAACATGCCTCCTTAGTCCCCATCCTCAAAAAACCTAATTTGGATCCAGACAACCCCAGCAACTACAAGCCTATTTCTCTTCTGCCTTCCCCAGCTAAGATCCTGGAGAGACTGGTACATGCCCAGCTGTCGAATTTCGTTGAATTCAAAGGGCTTCTCCACGACTCCCAGCATGGTTTTAGGTCGGGCCACAGTACCGAGTCGGGTTCATCGAAATGGCTGACTCGGTAAGGTGGACGCTTGACCAAGGGTCGAGGGCGGTGTTGGTGCTACTGGATCTCTCGGCAGCATTCGACAGTCTCCCACGAAATCCTGCTGGAAAGACTGAAGGATCTTGGGCTGGGTGGCGATGTCCTGAAATGGTTTTCTTCTTACCTTTCGGACCGCACTCGGCAGGTCTTCACTCCTCCATTCTCCTCTTCCGCCAGACCTCTCAAATGGGGAGTCCCATAGGGCTCCTCCCTTAGCCCGCTCCTTTTTAATGTGTATTTCACCCCCTTGGCCAAGCTGATTGCACGGACGGCGATCAAATCCACTTCATACGCTGACGACATCCAGCTTCTTTTTACCTTCGACTCCCCGTCCACCTCAGCTTTTGATCCACTGAAATCCTGCCTCAGGGACATCTCGAGCTGGATGGATGCCAATTCCCTCCGACTCAATGCAGGAAAAACCGAGATCCTCTTTTTTAACACACCATCCCCCCTGGACTCTAGTATCTGGTGGCCAGAAGACCTGAGCCTAGCTCCCACCCCTAAAGACTCGGTAAGAAATCTGGGAGTTCGCTGGGACAATCAACTCTGCTTCAAAAATCAGGTTCAAACAGTAGCATCCTCTTGCTTTGCCAAGATTAGAACTATAAAACGCCTTATCAACTACCTGCCAGCGGACTGCCGTAAGACTGTGATCCAGGCACTGATCATATCCCATCTTGATTTTGCCAACGCCCTCTACCTTGGTATCACAGCAGGTCTCTGCCACAAACTCCAGACGGTTCAAAATGCCGCTGCTCGGCTGGTGGAGAGAATCCCGGCCAGAGACCATATCACTCCCCATCTCCGTAAATTGCATTGGCTGCCCATAGCTAAAAGATGTCTGTTCAAGGCTATGACACTGGCCTTCCGAGCATCAAAAGGCAATGGATCGGGACATCTGAAAAATATCCTGCGTCCCTATGCCAACTCCAGGACTTTACGTTCAAACACCCTACATTTCCTGGAAACCCCCGATTCAAAGGCTCCCGGGCAGGAGGGAAAACCTTTGAACCTCACAACGATGGAACAAGCTTCCACTAGCCCTCTGCACCTGTCAGACAGAACCAGCTTTTCGTAAATCCCTGAAAACACACCTATTCTCCTCCTAATACCAGACACCCGACCCTATGACCTCTTTTTTTCAGAGTTTTCAGCGCCGGGACGCCCCGTTGGGGCCGCTGCGCGCTCTACAAAATTCTCAAATAAATAAATAAATGCAGACAGTCCACTTACACTTCTTTTTGTAAGTTGTAGCACAACTTCCATCTTGTGCCTAGTCAATCAAGGGGGCAAGCCGATATGGATCCCACTGACTAGCTGTCAAGCACTCCTACACAAGGAGTCCTAACATTCAAAATGGAGGAATATCAGTGGAGGGATTTTTACACGAGCTGGCCTGTAAGAATTGTTCTACCACTTTGAACAGGTAAAAAGGCCTGTCCAACACTATGGATGAAAACCTCTTACGCTGCCACCACCGCAACAACTGACACAGAAGGTAGTCCTGTTTCCACTAGAAAATTGGCACCCCTACTGACCTCCGATCCAGGCCCTTAATCTTGTAGACCATTTCTCCAGAGACTACTTCTCTCTTTTGACTCGGTGCCAGGGTTTCTGCTCATCACCCCGACAGCCTGTAGGGCAAGTCTCCACCTTTTCCCTTCGAACCTAGCCCTCCATGCACGCAAAAGCGTCTTCAAAACAATATGGGTACCAATTTAATATGCAGTTGGGTTACTCCGAAAAGGGGTGCACATCAGTGTTCGAGGCATGTGGGCCGCTAAATTCATATCTTGTGCATAGATCGCCGCCTAGTGTTGGGTCCGGATGATTGCACCTTGTTTTCCTGGAAGAGTCTTTGAAGTATCACGAGATAGGTGGCTCCTCTCCTGGACTACAGTGCGCATGGGCATCATCTCCATCCTCAGATTTTTTTTTTTCAGCCATTGGGTTCGGATGTGTTCCGTGACTCTTGTTCGAAACCAATAGGAAAAACTTGTTTTCTTCAGGCCAAAAGGCCTCTTTAGCGTCGGTATTGTACTTCGTTCGGTTCTGAGTTAACTTATCCGGTTTCCTGGATGCTTGAACGTGTGCTCCCAGCTTTTTAGGTCCGATCGAAGATTGACATCGACCATGGAATTCCAGGCCCCGTTTAAACGTTGCCTGGTCTGTAACGCAAAGTACCCTCTCTCTGAAGTGCACCCTGTGTGCAACAGATGTCTGTCTCCAGACCATGACGAGGAGAGTTGCTTGGCCTGTTCGAAATTCAGATCGGAAGAGGTGCTCGCTCTTCGACGTGAGGTGAGACTACCGGCGTGGATAGCGTCGGATGTGGAGGATACATTCGAGACTGGGGACGACGAGGGCTTCCAAGAGGAGGAACCGGAGCACTTCTCCGACCCGGCCTCCTGTCAAAATCTTACTACGGAGAAGAGGTAGACTATCAGTACATCGAAGAAGACTAAGCCGTCCAGGTAAGAGACGACGGTATGGCCATTGGAGCCGCAGAGGGCGGCTCCAGCGATGAGCAAGACCCAACCGAACCTTCGGGGGTCGAAAGTGACACTGTCTTGTCAAAGGCTCAGGTCGAAGCATCGCCGGAAGGCCTTAGCCAAGATCTTTCTACTCATTCTACAGCCCCGCAACCTGGCCCGGCTAAGAATATTTCAGACCCTTCGGTGGGTGCGCCTTCCAAAACTAAACCGAAACTGACTAAAGACAAATCGAAACTGGTCAAACCAGTATTTGTTTCGCAAAACCTCGTTCCATCGGGTACTAAGAAGGCTCGGAGTGTCATCGCCCCTTCGGGGTCTCAAAAGGGTGCCAACCCGAAGATCGGTGCATCCAAGAAAGTGCCAAAGGCCCAAAGAGACGGAGCGACGTCGCCTAAGGCTGCCCTCGGGGGGGGCGTGGACACTGAAGACTGACTTGAGTCGCAGCCGCCCCTCAGTCCGAATGCATACAAGTTGATGCTGGTGAAGGTTCTTGAAGACCAGCACAAAATGGCCGCGTTGGAACATGACGCATCAAGCCGCTATTTTGGGAATCCCAGCGCAACACCTGGCTCGAAGTTGGCGTTGGCCGTGAAAAAAGTCAAACAGCCATCAGGGCCTCCACCTATAGTTTTTGGACTGCCTCCGACTGCAAGACCTAAAACGTCTAAGCCGGCACAGAGCGCCGACCCTGGTACAATGATGTCCAAACTTGAGGGACCGACCGCCACTCCTGAAGGCGTCGGTTCCACTCCACCTTCTTCTCAGAGCTCGAAGAAGTTGTACATTGATTCTGCAACCGGAAGACTCCCTCTTTTCAAACTGAAGATCTTGCCGGAAAAGCCGATGGAATCCTATCAAATTCCACTTAAAAGGAAAAGAGACTCTGCTTCCTCGCCAGTTCTTTTCGAGTCCGTAGTGCCTTATGGACGAGCCTTTACACATTCCCCCACACGCACTGAGGATGGTGGGGGGGATGACCAGAATGACGAGCAATTCAACTATCCTGATGAATCTAATCAGGATGACTCGCAGGATGTGCTTGATGATCAAGGCACGGCGGACACCCAGTCTTACCAAGTAAAGACAGCCCCCGCAGTGGATACTGCGGCGTTCAACGCTCTGGTTGAAAGGGCAGCGTTGAACCACGATGTGGTCATGCATGCAGACCCAGTTGAGGAGGACTTTCTGTTTGATACCTTCTCTACGTCGGACAGATCAGTGAAGACGCTGCCGATGCTGAAGGGTGTCCTTAAGCACGCCAATTACATTTTCAAGGACACAACCAGAGCAAGGGTGGTGAACCCACGTATAGAAAAGAAATACATGCCTGCTCCTGTGGACCCTACGTATATAAGGGGCCAATTGCCATTGGACTCTTTGGTGGTCTCCAATGCCGGGAAGAGGGCGAACTCACAAACAAGTGGTGATGCTCCTCCCCCAGACAAAGAATCTAAAGTATTAGAAGCCTCTGGGAAGCGGGTTGCTGCGCAGGCAGCGAATATTTGGAGAATAGCCAATACACAGGCTCTCACCTCAAACTAAATGCTCTGAAAACTGAGTTCCTTCTGATCTCTCCTCCTGCGAAAAAGGCCATCACCCAAACCTGGCTCAATCATTTAACCGCACTCAATGTCCAACCCACCATCGTGGACTCGGCGAAATCCCTTGCCATCACACTGGACTGCAATCTCGACATGCAGCAGCATATTAGCATAGCAACTAAAGGAGCCAACTTCCAAATCAACACGCTGAGAACTCAAACCCTTCCTTCCACCCAAGGACTTCCAAACTGTGGTACAAGCCTTAGTCATTCCTCGCATAGACTACGGAATTGTGGCTCTCAGCGGGCTCCCCCTGACAACAACGGCTCCCCTAAGAGCCTCCCTGAACGCGGCCGCGAGACTCATCACCGGCTCAAGAAAACACTCGCATATATCCCCTGACTTAAAAGCCCTGAACTGGCTGCCTATGGAAGCCAGAATTCAGTTGAAAATTGCCTGTATGACACACTCTGCCGTACACCACAAGGCACCCAACTACCTCTCTCATAAGCTGACCATATCAGGAGGCTCAAGATCCAACAGAAGCACAAACACTCTCCTCCTGAAACCACGGAGATTCCGGAAGGAAAAAAGATACAAACGCTCCTTCTCTGGAATGGCACCTAGGATCTGGAATGCACTCCCGCCAGAAACCAGGCTTATCCCGTCCACCATACTCTTCAAGAAAGAGGTGAAGGCCATCCTTATGGCTAAATACACCTGAACACTATTGATACTGGATCAATGACAGAATTTGGCTCCCTCATCGGCTGTCTAAATACTTACCTTTGTACACTAGGACTTGAGTGCCTCAATAACCTGCACTGCACCCACTACTGACTACTGCTCTGCCTTCAACATTGTGTTTTATTCACCCTCTGGGGTGCTATAATCTTATCCGTTTAGACATTGTACTGTTTCCATATTATTGTTTCTTGATTGTTATTACTCTGTATACTCGTGTATGATTGATACCCTACTTTTTGCAACTCACGGTCTACGGAATCTCATATTGATTCAGGAGTCTTGTTTATCCTACCTACTGTTTCTGTAAAGCGCTCTGATATCTGCAAAGATCTTGTTCGCGCTATATAAAACTTTACATAAATAAATAAATAAATACTGGCTAGATACGATAGGGCTCACTATGATACACTAGAGCAATTGTTGCAACACTTGCCTGATGAGTATAGAGAGGGGGCGGAAATGTTGATTCAGGAAGGGAAACTGATATCAAACGCTTCTTTCAAGTGTGTACTAGATTCAGCAGACACTGCAGCCAGGGCCATTAACACTAGTGTTATGCTAAGGAGGCAGGCATGGTTACGAATTTCAGGATTTAAGCCAGAAATGCAAACAAGTTTGCTCAATCACCCCGTTAACCCAGATTTCTTGTTTGGGCCTGACGTTGACACAATTCTTGAAAAGATCAAGAAAGACACCGAGACGGCTAAGTCTATGGGGGCCTTGCAGTCTCAACAGTTCAGAGGGGGTTCTTTTCGTCGCTCAGGTAGTAGAGGGCCGTCAAGAGGGCAAACATCTCAGCAAACACAATACAATAAAGGTGGTGCACAGTCCACCTTTAACAAAAACAATAGAGGTGGATACCGTGGTAACAGCACCAAAGGCAGAGGACGTGGAAATAATAACACCAGGTCCTCAGCAAATACCAAACAGTGACGTCTTGTCACTGCCCCCGGACCATGTAACACCGGTCGGGGGACGACTCCATCAGTTCCTGCCAGTCTGGGACGGCATTACCACAGACAGGTGGGTGAGGCAACTTGTCCAGTACAGGTATTGTTTAGAACTGACATCCACTCCACCCGACATACCATCAAGACATCATCCTATGTCCGCAGAGCACTTGCACTTGTTACAGCAAGAAGTGGCCAGCATGCTGCAAAAAGGGGCCATAGAACTGGTGCCTCTAGAGGAGCACGGAACAGGGGTGTACTCGCTCTATTTCTTAGTCCCAAAGAAGGACGGGTCTCTCAGACCCATTCTGGATCTGAGACCCTTGAACCTATACATCCTTTCAGAACATTTCCACATGCTGACTCTGCAGCAGGTCCTGCCATTGCTCAGTCAGGGGGATTTCCTGGCAACTCTGGATCTGAAGGATGCTTATTTCCATATACCCATACATCAGGCACACAGGAAATACCTCAGGTTCACTATACAGAACAAGCATTACCAGTTCAAGGTGCTACCCTTTGGAGTGACCACTGCTCCCAGAGTGTTCACCAAGTGCTTGGCGACAGTGGCGGCACACCTTCGGAGACAACACATTCATGTCTACCCTTACCTGGATGACTGGCATGTGCAAGCGAAGTCGGCCCAGCTGTGCGCCAGCCACGTGTCCCGCACAATTCATCTTCTGCACAGTTTGGGATTTTCTCTGAACTATCCCAAGACGCATCTTCAACCCGCTCAAGTACAGCAATACTTGGGAGCGACGTTGGACACTGTGACGGCTACAGCCTAGCAGAATTCAGTGCGAATTGACAGCATTCGACTGCAGATTCGCAAATTCAGGCCACAACACTCACTACAGGCGCGAGTGTTTCTGCAGTTGATAGGAATAATGGCCTCCTGCATCTTCATAGTCCCGCACGCGAGACTGCACATGCGTCCGCTCCAAGAGTGTTTAGCACGACAGTGGAATCAGGCTCAAGGACAACTGAAAGACCTAGTGTTGGTGACCGGTTGTGCGTACAACTCTCTGCATTGGTGGAATCCACGCAACCTTTGCAAGGGACGACCGTTCCAAGAGCCTGTACCACAAATAGTGCTCACGACGGACGCATCCCTCCTAGGGTGGGGGGTGCATCTCCTTCATTATACTGTGCAGGGACTATGGTCGGATCAACAGAAGAAGATGCACATCAATCTGCTGGAATTGATGGCAATTTTCATGGCACTGAAGGCTTCTGTGCGGCAAGGTCGTGTTGTTCCGGACGGACAACATGACTGCCATGTATTACATTCAGAAGCAGGGAGGTACTCACTCTCCACAGTTGTCACACTTTGCTCAGAGCATGTGGAAGTGGGCCATTCAGAGGAACATTTTCCTCATGGCGGAGCACCTCCCGGGCCAGGACAACCAGATGGCGGATCTGCTCAGCAGACACAGCCATCAGGTGCACGAGTGGGAGATTCATCCCTCGGTGCTGCAACCGTACTTCCAGCAGTGTTGGCATCCAGACATCGACCTGTTCGCCACAAACGAGAACGCAAAATGCCCAAACTTCGCCGCCAGGTTCCCACACCCGCGGTCTCAGGGCAATGCGATATGAACTGGTCAGGCAGATTTGCGTACACTTCTCCGCCAGCCCCGCTCATACCTCTGGTGGCACGGAAACTCAGACAGCACTCCATGACTCTCATCCTGGTTGCTCCAACGTGGGTGAGGCAAGCATGGTACACCACGTTCCTAGAACTTTCCGTGGTGCCTCATCAAAGACTGCGTCTTACGCCCAGTCTTCTCACCCAGAGCCATGGCGAAGTTCAGCACCCAGATCCGCAACAGTTAAACCTTGCGATATGGCTCCTGAGGTCATAGAATTTGGGTATCTGAATCTGCCTCCTGATTGTATGGATATCAAGGAGGCAAGACGGCCTACCACTAGGGCCTGCTATGCTGCCAAATGGAAACGTTTTGTCATTTACTGTTCCAACCATGACATAAACCCGCTGGATGCATCAACACAGAACATTATTTGTTACCTGTTGCATTTATACAGATGCAATCTGGCATACAGTTCTATACGTATTCATTTGGCGGCAATGGCGGCTTACTTACAGAACAGGCAACACCTTTCACTGTTCAGAGTGCCAGCCATAAAGGCTTTTATGGAGGGACTCAAACGAGTCATTCCAGCCAGAAGACCACCTTCACCGGTCTGGAATCTTAATATAGTTTTGACCAGACTGATGGGACCTCCTTTCGGACCTCTCCACTCTTGTGAGATACAGTTCCTAACTTGGAAGGTTGCCTTAGTAGCGATCACGTCGCTGAGACGGGTTAGCGAGCTGCAGGCCGCAACCATTCAAGAACCTTTTCTACAGGTTCACGCAAATAGGGTGGTGCTACGCACTAACCCTAAATTCATGCCCACGGTAGTTTCTCAGTTCCACATTAATCAAACTATTGAACTGACAGTTTTCTTCCCTAATCCAGACTCGGTGGAAGAAAGATCACTGCACACATTAGACGTCAAACGAGCTCTCCTGTACTATAGATTGGACGAAGGATTTCAGGAAGACTAAACAACTCTTTGTTGCTTTCTCACCACAGCACAAGAGCAAACCCATTTCCAAATCCGGTATAGCCAGATGGATTGTTAAGTGTATTCAGATTTGTTATCAGAAGGCTAAACACACACTAACAGTCCCCCCCTCCCCCCCTCCAAGAGCACATTCCACACGCATGCTAGGGGCATCCATGGCTTTCCTGGGTAACATTCCATTAGAGGACATATGTAGAGCAGCCACATGGAATAACATACATACATTCACCAAACACTATTGTGTTGATGTACATTCCAAGCAGCAAGCTGCTGTAGGACAGGCTGTTCTAAAGTCCCTCTTTCAGGCTGCTGCAGCTGGCTTGGGCAACCACCGCTAAGGGAGAAACTGCTATTTATTCTATGCACAAGATATGAATTTAGCGGCCCACATGCCTCAACGGAATATGCTACTTACCAGTATGCATCTGTTCTTGGCATGTAGGGCCGCCAACATTCATATCGCCCGCCCATCCTCCCCAGTGCCTGTTGCAGCTGTAGTAGTCAGAATTTTTTATAAGCACGGTCATCCAGTATTGTATTGGACTCCATCTCTGCCACAATGGCGAAAAACAATCTGAGGATGGAGATGATGCCCATGCGCACTGTAGTCCAGGGGAGGAGCCACCTATCTCGTGATACTTCAAAGACTCTTCCAGGACAACAAGGTGCAATCATCCGGACCCAACACTAGGCGGCGATCTATGCACAAGATATGAGTGTTAGTGGCCCTACATGCCAAGAACAGATGCATACTGGTAAGTAGCATATTCCTTATCATGCAGGGGACTTGCTACCTTTTGTAATAAACCACTTTACGCTGTTGAGGATGCTTTCGGTTAATTTCTCTGAAAACTACCTCCATACTCTTGGCAGTACCATCCCTTGGAAATAACTTGGTATTTATCTTTTAAATGTATTTCGTGCAAATTCTGGCAGTTAGGCTGTATGTAATCACCAAAACCCCATGATTTCTTATTCTCTTGGTCTTTTAGGTCTTGGGACTTCATGCCCTTAACTTTATCTTCTATTGGTACTGGTAACATGGGTATGTGAATCAATTTAAAAGAAAATGTGTACTTTAGGTTGACTGTGCCTGTTTAAGCCACAGAATAGTTGGCTTTGGTGATGGTGACGTGTAAAAAAATAAAAATAAAGGTGCGATATAATTTTATACATAGATCTTTGTGAATTGAACATATGCTTAGTGTTGGATAGACTTTTACTCCAAATGTTGGGGAAATGTTGCAGTGTGTAATGAGTGATGGGAGGGGGAAGAGAAATAAACCATCACAGGAACTAGGCATTTGAGCTGGGATTACAGCATCAAATGTTACCAGTAGGTAGCCTATTAAAGGTAAAAAATCCAGTGGGAAAGAATTGGTGGCCTATATTTACCGAATTTATCAAGTTGACCAAACTGTTTAAAAACCAAAAATGTCTTGGACAGCATGGGAAATCGATTTTATTTTATTGGATACGTGCTAGAATTGCTCTTAAAATTATACACCGTATTTTAAAGGGGAGACGTGGTCCTTTGTGAAAGAAGGTGGACAGGAAGGTGTGCACTTAAAAAGAAAAAAAGTACCACGTTGAGAGTTAGACCAATAGTTACAGAATCCATCTGTCTGTAGACTCATACATTCATTTTAAACAAATTCGTTTCGTGTTGAAGCTTACGGTAGTCCCCCCCCCCCCCCCCCCCCCCCCCATTTTAAACTTAAAATGCCAAGAGATTGAATCGCGCTAAGCGAACCCTGTGAGCCTGTCTGCACATAAGAAATGCAGAATGCCTATTTTTACCCCGTCAATTCTCGTCGATTCCAAACCTCAGATTGTTTTGCCCTGGAATATACATCAAGGTGGAGATGTTTTGGAAACTAGCCGGGGCACGTTTTCTCCGTAGTCGGTACTGTTACGAACGTTTTCAACCAGGAACTAATGTACCTTTATTTAAAATAAAAGTGACTGAAGTGTTCTCGGCTGCGGCATTAATGTTTATTTTATCCCGCTAGGTGTTTTGTGAGGGTCGCCTACTCGCTCATTGTATTTTACTTTTTCTTAGATTGTTTTGAAAACTTGTTTACCCGCTTTTGTACTGAATGTTTTTCATAATAAACGATAGTTCGGCCTAAATTTGTAGTTCAAATGTCTACCAGAAGATGCACATTTTGGAAGGTTGCAAGAAAAACAGTCTGCCATAATAAAGAATGTACACTGGTAGTCCTTTGGGGGTTATGGCAATGTGTGAAAGTTGAGCATCAGCCAGAAGGTGAGGCAGAAACTGGAAGTCCATTAGCCACCACTTGTTGCCAGGCAGAGTCCTCCGCCCCCTCCCTCCAAGATGGCTGCGGACTCTATCCCGCCTCCTCGCTGGCTTCTGTTTGTGTGCATAAGTGCAGCTGGCACAAGGGCCCTTTGTGACGTAGTGAGCGGGGAGCGCGCGCCGATTGGCTACCGCTCGGCTGTGACGCCGCTGCCTGTGTTTACCAGCATCGGTTGTTGGGAGGGAGGCGGGGGGACTCAGCGTGCGTTGCCTTATCAGAGAAGGGAAAGCCGAGGCAGGCGACGGAGGTATCCGCGGGCGGCAGAGAAAAAACTCCCTCCCCGGACCGGGAACTAACGTCCCCTCCGCCTCGCACGGGTCACTTCCTCCTCCTCTCTGCTGCCCTCGGCCTCTGTGCGAGGGTAAGACTGACCGCGAAGTCTAAGCGAGACGCGCAGGCCCCCGTGACAAGACAAAGGGAGGCTGCGGAAGGACACAAAGTCCCGAGGGAAAGTGCGCACTGACCGAAAGAAGACCGCGAAGTTTGTGGCTCTCACCTGGGCCTTGCTGTGCAGCTGGTGGGCCGCGGATCACGAACGGTGCTACTCACCCCACCAGGGGAGGGCAGGACGTATATCTTTTGAATATAGAGATTATATAATTTTTTTTCACCTCACGGCCCGTGAGCCAATTTTATCCCAACCCAAAATCATCAAAGATATTTGGAGCGACTGTGACCCGCCAGAAAGCCATGAAGACGGAAATCTCGACAGCTGTGGGCTTCATCACAAAGTTGCTAAAAACAACTGGCCTGCTCGCCGAGGACCAGATATCCCAGTTCAGTGACAGTCTGCAGGGCTCCCTCAGAGGTAAAACAGACGCCCCTTCAGCAATTGTGGCCGGGCTTCTCTCTGCGTCTTTGCCCCTCCTGGATGAGTGGGAAAATTAAATAGAGACCGAGGCAGTGTGTTGCTGTGTCGTACAGCAAAGGTTTGGGCGGGGGTGTAGTTGTATAGTAGGTCACATCTGGCAAACGCATTGGTGGGAAGGGGCAGGCATCTTTTAGATCTCGGTTATTTCCAGTCTGTGGAACATTCGGAATGATGAGATGGTTAAAGTAATTTAAAAGTGGACGGCATCTCCAAGAGCGAAGTGAGAGGTGTGCAGCTAGTGGGTCTAACGAGGGGGGGGGGGCGCGCAAAATTGTACAGTGATGGAGACGTTAACGCGAAGGGGGAGGGGGCGCCCCCGGCTGCAGACATGATGTGCTTCAACTGAAATTGGTACGGAAAAGCAATCTATGATGGTATTCTTTAAAATTACTGATGAGGAGAAACTAGTTACCACATGAAAGTTTGGCGAGTTGGTAGTGATGGTACAGGTGGAGTAGAAGTGCGGCGGCTACTCTGAGTTGGAGTGTTGGCAGCGTTTGTCTCCTGAAGGGTAGCAGACTTGTGTCGGTGAAATAAGGAACATTCACCAGTAGGGTAGGCCTTTGGTCTATGTGGCAGTCGTGGCCTTTGCTACTTAATGTGGTGGAGGAAGCAGTAGTTTATGCAGGCTGAAAGTTGGCAGACTAGTGTACTGTAGACTTCTCCAATGCATGGTTCCACGAGTTAGTTTGATCCCTGACCGCGGGTCGCACTTTTGAACATTTTAATGTTTGGAAAAAGCATGTTGTAGGGATTTTTGTTTTTATGCATACTTACACTAAGACCATACTCCTACTGGAAGGAATGCGCGCAGTGTCTGGTGTATACATTTGCAATGTTGGTATCTTATTTAGTTTTATAACTGACTTTTTTCTTTTGTTTTGCAGATCATTACCAGCATCATTGGTTCCCTCAAATGCCCTGCAAAGGCTCAGCATATCGGTGCATTCGGATTAACCATAAAATGGATCCCTTGATAGGCAAGGCAGCCGGCTTCATCGGACTGAGCCATCGACAGCTCTTCGCGCTCTTACCCAGCGAATTAACTCTTTGGGTCGATCCCTTTGAAGTGTCCTATCGAATAGGAGAAGACGGCTCCATTTGTGTGCTCTACGAGAGCTCTCCCCCAGGTGGTAAAATAACCAAAGCATTGGAAAACAACCCAACCAGCTGTAAAGAGGAGCTGCGAATTGGCAGATCCAGCCCCTCCAAGAATTACATGATGACAGTGTCTAGCTAAAGCTCCACATTCATTTGTTGTACAATTATGTATGTATTGCCCCACTTTCATAAATGAAGTTAGATAATGTAATGAATTGTTGATCTTCACCCCATAGCCATTAAAGTTGTAGTAGTACTGCCAAGCTCTTCTTTGTTGTGGCCAAGGGCTCTTGTATAAAGCAGTTTCTTAGACTGCATGTAATTTTACCTGGATTGTATATTGTAAATGAGATGTCCAGTCAAGTGATTGTTTTACAGAGTTATATTTTGAAAGAATCCTTGACTCTTTGTAATAAAACAAATGAATCTAACTTCTTTTAAAACTATATTTGGGTCAGATTGATCAACAAGCCTGTGTTTAAGGGGGTTTTACAAAAAAGGTCTACCAATAGTATGGCCGGATTGGGGCATTTTTATATGAACATAGACGGCTTTGGGTGGAACGCACGGTGCCAACTCAGATGCTCATAATTTGCTGCAAAATACTGCATGTCGTTCATTTTTGCAAGCGCTTCATCTTGTGCGTTAATTCATTTCTAGGAGGTGGTAATTTGTGTCAAAGACGATGCTCCGATTTTAGTGCTTCATGGTTGCGAGATTTTACTTCTGATACTTGCCGTCGCAGATGTTGTTGTGCCGTTAATAGGTCGTTGCGCAGTAAAAAAAAAAAATGGTCGCGATGTTACACCTTTCGTTAAAGAGCCCAATCTAACCTAGGTTGCTGGTTCACTCCGAAATCAATCGTTCCCTTTCATAAGAATTATATCGGTCACAGACCGTGCTTTCGAGGGCCACAGTAGTTACCAGAAAAATGCTGTTTATTTTATCTACTGTTATTAGGCATTGACACTAAACACGTATATCACGGTTTATACTTTGTAGGCAGATTGGCCTTATGTTCGATTTAGTGATGTTTTCCCCCAAACGACGAATACTTAAGGATGAGACCGTAAAATACTTCATCTAATCAGGATTTGTTTTAGTACCGTTTCCAGACAAAACGTTGGGATTTCTTGTTGTATGCGCTTGGTGCGCTTACTTCACGACATATAAAAGTAAACAAATGTGAACACGCTGTTTTATGTTTTGAAAACCGTGCAAAAAAACCTCACAAAGACATGGTTCCGCACACCTCCGAATAGAATGTGTTTCCAAGAAGTGTGTGTAATAGGAAGCGTTAAAAATGTATCTTCTGTTCGTCGTTACTTCCGTTCTATTGCTTTGCAGTAATGCGAAGCATCTTCCGTGATACACGGTTCTCGTACAGCCAGTGCTGCTTTGGCTCAACCCACCAGCAATGCTCTTGGGAGTACTTTCCGCCCCCTCCCATGCTCTTTGCATGTGAGAGGTGACGTAATTCCCAATGTGTCATCAGTGGAAGAAAATACCAAAGGTTTCGTGCTGTCGTACACATTAAGCCAATGCTATAACTTAACGTACACATGCAAACCAACGTAAGTACATTTTACCAGAGCCCAATGGAGATTCTCTTGTGATAAATGCCGATTGATTACTGTTAGCTTACATTCGAAGTAGGTCTGCTCTTCAAGGCGAATCTAGCCAGAGGTTATGTACAGTGCGAGCTGTGGGCCAAGTATTCTTAGCTGGACACCAAAGGAAAACATTGTGTGCATACTTTGGATTTCATCTGGTCTCCAGAACATTAAAATCTGATTTCCTTCTAAATGTACCAACCCAAAACGCTCTCTGTAAAATATTTAAGTAATCGTTGGGTGGTTTATACCTATATAGATATTAAAAGATCAAAACGATGTTGCAGTACAGGCGTCCTAGTTATTGGTTTTTGGGATGTGGAGTAGGCTATATAATTCCAGGATTTGTTTTTCCACGGAAGAAAGACGTAAACTACTGAAAAGAGTGTGTAAAATAGCTCGGCGGATTGTTCGAAAACAACCAGGTTTGCGGCCCGTTTTATTTTGTGATTCATCATGCCAATGCTGCAAGAACAGAGCGTTACCCGACTACGGGGCCTTGGAGCAATCCTGTTACAGTAACATTTCCGATTCCGTGTCCTTGAATCTGTTTGCATTTTTATGCTGCAGACAAAAGACGGATTTCTCGTTCCCTCCCTTTCCTCCCATTCATTTGAAACCGGGATAGAAACCTTTGCAAATCCTAGCTAACGAAGCGGTACAACAGCTAGCTCAATTTATTTTTAGGGCATCTCTTAATTCCTTTTTGTACTATATTGAACCCTGATTTTTTGGTAGGAGATGTAGTTTGTTTAAAGTTTCCTGAATTCTGAGTTGTAAATCTCACTTCCCTACTCGGTTTTTCATACGAGAAGGTAGAGGGGACGATTGTGAGCGCCCTAATCCGAAATATTGCTATGCACACCTGCTAATGATCCACTTTTTTTTTTATCGAGAAGAAAATGCACTCGTGTTTTTTTTTTTTGGGGGGGGGGGGGGGGGGAGTTATTGCACTTGTCTACGGACTGTTAGATATTTGTCACATGAGCAGACAGCCATCACAACGAACAGCCACCAAAAGTTGTTCAATTCTTTGGCTGTTAAATAAGCACGTATGGAGATGTCGGCTTTCGTCTGTAATGTATAAGAATACTGTTGATTTCTGGTTGGATTAAAACAACCAGGGTTCAAAACGTGATGAGGATACGAGTTAAGTAGCGATGAGTTTTTTTTGTTGTTTTTATTTTTATTTTTGGGAAGCATTGTAGCACGTGCAATCACCAAAGGCATCCTGGCACTAGAACACAGTTTGTTTAGACTGGTAAATTAGCAAGCCGAGATGAAGGTGAGGGAGCTATGTAACCAGGTATCTTTTTTGGATATGTAAAAATATCTGGTATGGATCTGATGGAGACAGGCAGATTGAAAGTTTTGGCAACACAGTAAGAGAATACCCCCTTGTCTGTTACGATGGATTTTGGTCCCAGTGGCTAAAACGTTATATCAGAGCGAAGATGACGGAGTGTATCAACGCAGTTTTTGACAGATGTAGGGTAGGGCCACAACCATAAAGGGTTCAATTTGGAGATGCAGCGGGTTCTGAAAATGTAGTGTTCTGCATTGGTAGCGAGTGCGGTGCAGGCAGACACTGTTTGATAGGTTCGCAGTTCGCAAGCTGGTAAGTGGGGCATGACTGGCTTCAGTCTTTTGCTCTTGCTGAAGCCAGTTAGACAAGAATTGAATATAGTGAGTTGGCATAATTGAGATATGGAAGACGAGCCTGAAGCACAGTTTATGCAATGAAAAGGGAGCAGAGGAAGAAATTGGCAGAACAGCAAGAAGCATGCAGAAGCTGGTTGCTAACTTTTTCATGCTGCATGTGAAGAAGCTCACTTTTGTACGAAGAATGACTACGAGGTTCCTAGCTGAATTATCAGGCGTTGGAGTCTTCTCTACTTTGGAAAGTCAGTAGGCTGCAGATCAACCAGAAGGTTGGAACCATTACCGAAAACAAGAACCTCTATCTTATCTCCATTTAGTTTGAGACTGTTATGCCACATCCAGTTGGCACCAGAGTTCCTTATACTGTTGGAGTTCAACTGCGTAGTGGCAGTGTCTCTGTATATGGTGATCTGGGTGTCCACATAGGAAGTGATATAGATACCATGCAATGTCACTAACCCTTGCAGAGGGGCCATATAGATGGTAAATAAAGTTGGGCTTAATGAGGCGCCCTACACTATAGAAAATTCAAAAGATTGAAAAGCTGGGCAGTTCACTACTTTGTTTTTTGTTGCTAAGAAAGAAGCAGAACCACTTTAAGGCCACATTTTCTTTGCAGAATCCTTCCGCATTAGTTGATTCCTTTAATCTGGCTTCTGAGCTAATCACAGCACCAAAACCACCCTGGTCGCTGCCACCGACTAAATCAGGACCCTCCCTGACTGACGAGAGAAGGCAGATATGATCCTCTTCGAACTCATCAGCGTTTGCAACAGTTTCCCACTACACCCTCCTCAAGAGACTCCGCCACATCGGGATTGATAAAACACTCGCAAATGGATTGCATTCTTCCTTACAAGACAAACCCAGAGAATCTGTTTACCACCCTTTCGAAATCCAAGAGCATAATCTGTGGCGTCCGTCAAGGCTCATCCCTCTGCCTACCCTCTTCAACATTCTTATGAGGCCCAACTTCATCAGAACCCATAGCCTTGACATCATATCCTACGCAGATGACACCCAGCTTAACCTCTCGCTCTCAGAATGCCCCCCACCAGAAGAGGCCCAACTTCCACAACTGGATGACAAGCGTCAGTGACTGGATGAAGGCTGACTGCCTGATGCTCAGCACGAGATAGAGTGCTGATTTTTGGGGTATGCCACCTCCTTGAGGAACGACACCCGGTGACCCTCCGAACTCAGGCCATGCCCGCAGCAGTGGCCTCATTCTGGACCGCAAACTTGCTATGAAATATCAGATCAAGAGTCATCTCTGCCTGCTTACATACACTTAGACTGCTCCGAAACATCTTCAGATGGCTTCCTGCCAACACCAAGACAGCAGTCACTTGAATTGGAGGGGCGTTTAGAGCTACACCGTGTGGTTGGAAGCGGGTATTTTAAGATTTGTTTTGAGCCTATGTGGGAAGTGTTTTCATTTCTGAGCAGGAAGACCACTGAGGTGCAGGTATGGGAAACAGTGCCTGGAGTTGTGGTGGGCGAGGGAATGTGCTAGATAGATGTGAAATTGTAAGTATACTTAGTCTAACCAGTTTAGCCACGTAGGCAGCAGGATGTGGTGTGCCTGAATGGGAAGTGGGCTAGTAATTGGGGATGGCCAGTTATCCACATTGCAACATGCACCATACAGAGATACTATTAAATGAGGGGAAGGTACCAAAAGGTAAAGTATGGAAGTTGGTAATTGGTGACCTGGGGGAAACTACTACCGAACAAGATCCTCTCATGGAGAAAGGATGCAAAAGAGCAGTCAAGACTGGCAACCTGAGCTCGCATCCAAAAACTCCTCCATGGCAGATGGGCTCAAGCTGGGTGAAGCGAGCCCTTGTTCGACTAGCTTTGACTCCCAGCTAGCTGGACACTCTGCCCATGCAAGGGTGAAGGAAGAAGCACTTGGTTGCTGCCCTGGCTAAAGAGCATATCGGCTTGCCTTGTAACCCTTTGACCTCATCCCTGCATTGTTCGGCCAGCAGATTTCTTAGATCCCAGAAGCCTGTGTTCTTTTAATTTTACATAACCAGACATCTTCCTAATCTAGAATTTCCTCCTAGAGTGACTGCTGCTTTTAATATTGGCATTGAAAGACATTTTGGGATATAAAGCCAATGTGGTGAAAGGAGACTTATCCAACCCCCATTATTTCGGCTGGGAAAGCATCAAGGCACCGATCTGTCCTCAATTTATCTATCGCAGCAATACTCTTCTTTCTTTTGGACAAGTTAAGAGAATTATGTGTTCCTTTGCTGAGGCCTTAGGAATCCTGCATAATGTGTTTTTTCCATGGCTGGGCCTTAGTCATTGGGTGGTTGTGTTTTTATTCATGGTACTATGGTTTGCCAGGTTCCTATAGGCTGTGCATGCTTTTGTGTATTGGATCGAGCCAGAAACTTTGCTCTTTCTGTGCTTCTTTCTCCAGGCAGTTTTCAGAAAGCGTGATGGATTTGTTTTACTGTTTGCTTCTTGAGACATTCAGGTTGTCAGTGAGGCGTGCTCTGTTCATGCAGTAGTCTTTTGCATTGACTTTGATGCAGAGACACTAGAGGCTCATTCTTAGCATGACTGCTGATGGGGTATGGAGTGCTGTCTGCTGATGCTGCACCCACTTGGCTTCACTGCAGGCAGACCTTACGCTCTGCTGGTTCTGGGTAATTTGTCATCTGGTGCATCTGCTAGATGTGGACCCGTCATCCTGGAGAGTCCATGTTTCAAAGCATGGTGGTGAGAATGGCCAGGGAAATAGTTATGCATGACAAGGTAGTAGAGTGCTGCAGCAGGTTCTCTCCTAAAGCACTTTGCCTTGTGGAGTAATCACTGGGGAACATGGCCACATGCATTTTTTTTTTTGCAGGCGTAAGTGTACAGGCAAGAATCAGCTCTGCCGGCTTAAGATACTAGGTGAAGTCAGAGATCATCACGTGCTTCAGCTGTCAAGTGAAGCTCTGGTGTTTGAGTCTGGATAGTTTCTTTCCAACCTTTTCCTTGTTTTGTCCACCAGTTTTGTGGTAATGGTATGCAATCACATACAAAGTATGTCTTTTTGGTACCCGGAGTCTGTATCTGCCAGAAGTGGAATTCCATGCATGTTCTGTTCGCAGTCAAATATCACTATAACTTTGTCTTTGACTCTTAACATTCACAGTAAAAGTTGCAACGTCATTATAGTAAAAATAAGTGAAACATTAGCACAGAGGTTTAAAAATGAACAGATAGTAACTACCTAACTTTATAAGGGACTAACAAGCCTACTTTTTATTTTCTGCTATTATGCTGCATATATAAAACATGTGTACCTTGGATACACTTCTATTGACTAAACTCCCTTCTGCTTTTCAACTATTGCTCGATCAAACTGATCGCTATATTACCCCTACCCCCTTCTTCCAAATGAGCGATCACAGCGCTCCAAGATAAAGCCCCCCCTCTCCTCTTGGATCTCAGACCACCAAATCACTTGAACTTTTAAGTTTGCTTTTCGAATCTTCACTCTGAATCATTCTTTGAGCTCTGCAATTTACCTTCATAGTTTTAAACCCGCAGTTGTCCAAGCTTTATGAAATACAAACTTAGAGCTGACTAATCTAACTACGTCATGTCTTGTATCGTCCTCTCCTATAGTCTTGCTAGAAAGTGTTTTCTTATGCCTCACTACACTTCTTAAGACCGAGATCCCAAATTACCGCCATCAAGCAGTCTTCAGGCTCTTCACTCCAGACTGCACGCTCCTGTTCCCAGCGTCATGTCTGCCCATCTCAACTCTTATAATATTGTACCTCTCTCCATTAATTGACACTTTATGCTTATACTTACCATACTCACTGCAGTAAACCTCTCCAAATCAAGTACTTGATTGGTTGTCCTATGGATCTCTCTTGGATCTTTAATTGTGCTCATCACAAACCACCCTGAATTCTGCTACAGTTGACGTTGCCTATGAATCAGCTCTACACCCTCTTTTCTCCTTTTACATCAAGGGACATATTGCTTCTTTTGCTTCCCTCACAATGCCGATAACCAATTATTTCCTTCCATCCACATTTCTTGGCTTCTGCCCAAAATCTCAGGCTGCTTCCCCTCACAACGACTTGTCCCTGTATCATCTATGCTTGGTCATGTTGAATTGATCAGAGGAGAAAATTAGTATATTTTTGACAGCTTGTTCCCTCTACATCTAATTATCCCCATAATAATTTTCCATTCTCTCCCAGCCAGTAATTTCTTGGTACACTAAATCCACCTAACACCTAGAATCTATTAATGCAACCGCTAGATGCGAATACCTTAACTTCTTTAAAAATGATTATTTCCTCCTCTTCCACATGTCTGCTGTATAAGCCTAAACGTCTGACTAGGTCTTCTCTCTGCCTAGCTTTACCTTTCTGTAATTTCTCCAACTTGTTGACATTGGGGGCAAATTAAATTGTCTGCAGGAAACGGAGTATTACGAACTGTTCACCATTTGTATTTAAAGCTTTAAATATTATTTCTCCAAACTAGCTATCTCAAATGGTTAAGTACATGCCGTCCCACAACCGTAGGTCTATAAAAGTAAACTGTCATCCTGATGCCGCCATATGCTACCTCGTTCTTACCGTGAATCTATTCTTACCCCACAACTGGAATCTGCCCCACCTTTAGTTTCACTCTATAGTCTGTATCTGCCAATAAATCTGCATACTTTGTATGCTTTTATCATTGGTCCCTTTATCGTCTCAATTTTGTGATTTATATCCATTTCTTTCTACAGTTCCACCAAAACTTTTATATGTTGGGCCAATGGTGCTATGTATAGCCTTTCTTGTTCGTATTGGTTGCTTTAATACGAACAAGAAAGGATTTTTTCATTACTCAAAGTTAAGATGTGCCTACCGTTATCTCGGTATGACCTATTTCATGGTCACTTGTAGTAAGTGTATTTTTCAAAAAAACATTCGTTTTTTTAATTAGGCAGCAGAATGTGGACTTTAAGATGAGGAAATGAGCAATTGCGTCCTTTTCCCTGCAATACCTTAAAGCAGTGTTTCCCAAACTGTGGTCCGCGGACCCCCAGGGGTCCGTGACACATTCCCAGGGGGTCCGCAGGCAACAGTTTTAAAAGCACAGAAACATTTCTTGTATAATTAGCAGCTTTCAGCAACAATAAAAGTGTCAAGAGAATGCCAGTGATTAATGTACCTGCTGGAGCTGAGGAGAGTTTTGTTCAGTAGCACAGAGGGTTAATGTGCCTACTGCATGTGTATCATGCATTTGTCACAGCAATTCTTTCGTTACTGTGCACTTCATAAGTGACAATCGTAATCTAGCAGAGGGACCAATAAACTGTCATCAAAGCGCTGCTTGCAAACTGCATGGTACCAGTTAGTAACTTATATTTTTACACCAGTTATTCATTATCCTGATGCTGCTAAAAAGATTTATTTGGGTGGAAATACATTTTTTACATTTTTTATGAAAGTCAGTGCTAGCCACTGTGTTATGTTGAATCCTGAGTTTGTGCTTTTCCAGTCCGAGCACTCTTTAAACATTTTATATACACACTGATTTACATGTATGATTCAATGTCATTATATGTGTGTGATGTAAAGTGCTCTGACATCCTACAATGGTGTGAGCGATGCTATCAAACAAATGAAATACATGTGACAGAGGGGCTATTACTTCAATATAAAATACTAAGCGCCAGATGTACGATCTGTTTTTATATGCGCGAACGGGTTCGCGAACCCTTTTTATGCATGCAAAAACCTATTGAGCCATGTACATAGCCTATTTCACAAGTTACAATTTGTTTGCAACTCGCTAAATAGGTTTTGCAACTTGCTATTTGGAAGGGGCATTCCCTTCCAAATAGGGAGTCTCAAAACCATGTACAAATATTTTGCGGTCGCAAAACAGTCACAATTACCACCTACTTCAAGCAGATGGTAATGCATTCGCAAATGGGAAGGGGTCCCCAGGGGACCCCTTCCCCTTTGCAATTGCATGCTAAATTATGTTTTAAGGGCAGGCAGTGGTCCCAGGGACCTTTGCCTGCCCTTAGAAAATGAAACGAAAAGGTTTTATTTTCTTTTCTTTTTTTTTAAATGCATGGTAAACAGGCAGCATTTTTTTTAACTGCTTTATTTAAAAGCAGTCAGAGACATGGTGGCCTGCAAAGCCCAGCAGGCCACCATCCCTGGGAGGGCTGGCATTCCCAATGGGCTGGCAAATTGCGAGAGGCTCATTAATATTAATGAACCTCACAATTTGTGACCCCATTGGGAATCCCAAACAGTGTTAAATACACTGTTGTACACTTCATTTAGCGACTCGCAATGTGCCACTCGCAATGTGTCGCCAATTGCGAGGCGCTAAATGAAATGGTCCTACATCTGGTCCCAAAATCCTTACTACTTTGAGTATTTGTTTTGTGTGCACACGTTTGTGTTTTTTTCGAATTACTGTTTTAATTTTGATATTTAACTCATACAAATTGCTTGGGGGTCCCCAGCTTCCAGTGGTGACTCAATGGGGGTCCTCAGGAGTCAAAAGTTTGGGAACCACTGCCTTAAAGTATATCCCTGTCACCACTGCATTCCTGGCCCCTTGCTGAGGAGGCAATCTTTTTGCACTGGATTAAGGCAAAAATCTTGCATGGTAACATGTGCAACCCTGTTAGTGCCAATACTATGTCCCAATTTGTCTACTGCACTCTCCCACCCCACCGTTCTTGGATGTGCTCGGAAAGGACACCGCAAGGAAGGTTTTATGCTCACTGGCCCACCTGTTTATTACACACTCCTGCTACTAGTCACTGACTTATGGATTCCTTCAGATTTCATACATTAGAAGGTAATTCGTGTCCGTTTTGCTTGGAGGGCTTCGCTATATCCTCTTTTTGTGAATTCTTTCACTGAGAGTAGAAATGATTGCACTTAACAGATTTTTTCAGATATGTGAAACTACACCGATCGAAGGCAGAAGGTTGATCCCTGTAATCTATTACTTCTGGGTAGAGGTTCCTATCAAAGGAACTTGTTGCACATCTTCCTTTGGAGAATACTGCACCCGAACCCAGAGTCGCTCAGCTTGGCTCTTTTGCCAGCTGTTCCAGACTTTCATGGTTTTGTTAATGCTAGGAATTATTTAAGGTTCAGTTTGTTGTTACGCTTGAGCATGTCGTGAAAGAGGATGCCTCTACTCTTCTGCAGTTCTTACCATGTTTTGTTTAGACTCTCTCAGTCCTGGCAAGGACTTTATATATAAAGCACATCACATACCATTGCTGCAATTCCCAAATTTGAACTGTTCTGCTTTTGGAAAAGTCGTTGCCTTCAAGGCATTAAACTCTTCAGCAGCATGGTGCATTGAGCTTTAGAGCTTTCTGGCCAGGGATTATGATTGAGCTCAGCACCATGCCTTTGTAAGTGAAGGTAAATGTAAATGTATGTATTGGCATTTATATAGTGCACTACTTACCCGTAGGGTCCCAAGGCGCTTCGACCGCTGCGAAACCCTTCCTGGCTTCCCTGAGAGATGGTCCCTTAATGGGTATCTCCAGGGTGAGACCAGGCATCCCCGGCGGTCTGGTGGGGCCGTTAGTGAAGATGAGGCAAGCTAATGCCCAGAGTTGCCGAGTGTGATCGCTGATCAGAGTGGGCACCGAGGCGAGAGAATTATCGAGTCCGCTGACCCTGGTCCAGAAACCTGCCGCGCCGGGAATCGAACCCTGGTCCCGGGCCGTCCTCTGCTCTCGGGTCTGCCGCCTCTAACCAGTGAGCCACACTACTTCACAAGGTAGGTTACGCGGAATACTGATTTGACAAAGTCTCTTCCTCCCTAGTCCTGAATCATCTGGTCCTTTTTTTTTAATTTTTTTTTTTTACTCTTTTTATTGATGTTTAGAAACAACCAAAAACATGGTAAACATGTTATACACATACAGCTATCTCAATGTGTCAAACATACATTCAATGATCATTTTGCAAATCAATTATTTCCCGTTACATTGTTCAACAATGTTATATCAGAGCAAACAAGTCAGATAAATTACACATCCTGTACAAAAGAAATGAAACAATGGAAACCAAGGGACCAGCACAGGTCATATTTAAGGGAAAGGGTAGGCCGGCCAGGGGGCACCTCCACCACAACCCAATAGGTCAACCACTAGTGAGGCAGCCAGCACCCATACCCTCCCCCAGTTCTAGTCTGCACAATTGAACTCCGGTTGGTGCGACCAACTCTCGATAGTCCAGTCACCTGCAATATTACCTGCTCTCCAACAGACTTACTCCTCCCCGGAAGGACAGTTCCGATAGTGGGACAATAGATAACACTGCTGTGGTGCCCAAATATCGCGGGGCCTGGATGTAGGTGGTAAAAGTTCCGCATAGACCGCCTGCTGCTCCTGACAATATATTAGATCATGAAGCCACAGCTTGAATTTGGGTGCTCTCCCTCTTCCCCAGCGGCATGCCACTCTCCTTTTAGCTAGAAGCAGCGCCACAAATTTACGATGTTCTGCCTGTAGTCGCTCCACATACCCCAATAGTGCCATCAGAGGTGATCCAGGCATTAACCACAGTGGACAGAGCCTGAAAAATCTGCGCCCAATACTCGTATACCTATGAACAGCCCCATGCCAGGTGCAGGAAGTCAGTGGTTTCAGCATGACTCATATCACATGAGTCATGAGTCAGTGTCCCTTAATTTGTATCTATACAGTCTGGCCGGGGTATAATACAGTCTATGTAGGAATTTATAGTGGATAATCTTAAGCCTACTGCTAGCTGAAATTCGTTCAGTCTGTAGCGCACAGAATTCCCACTGTCTATCCGACAGTTATACCCAGTTCGTGGTCCCACTTTTCCATTGCCATCGCAGGTTGCTCAGTCTTCTGTGTGTGTACCTCTTTGTATAGTATTGACATTAGCCGTTTAGCCGTCTCCTGCAGTGTCTGCTGTAGTGGCATTAAGGTGGGTGGTTCCTAAGAGAAATCTGGAGTAAGAGAGCGAATTCCTTGCTGCAGTCGAATGTATAGGAAGGTATCTAGTGGTGTTTGTGTTATATTCTGGAACATGTTCTCCACCGTGCGGAATGACCCCTTGAGATGCATGTCCCCCAGCTGTGTATTCTAGTGCGATCTTTAAACTTGTGGAAAAGTGTCTCCTGAAAAAGGCATGGCGGGATGATACACTAGCGGTAGTAATGGCGAGTAAAGCATGGGTGCGACCAACATCGTACTCCCATGTGCCCAGACTGCCACCTTGCAACTCACTGTGGTCAGCGTCTTATCCTGTGTGGGGGTCTGAGTGTACACCGCCCCTTCAATGGGGACGGGAAGGGTGAGCCAATGCTCTGCCGCCACCTGGGGCATATAACTGGGCTGGTGCACCCAAAAATGGGCAAAATGCACCTGTGCGCTGTAATAGTATAATTCAAAATGAGGTACGCCAAATCCACCCTGAGAATAAGGCCTCGTCAACACACTCCACTGTAATCGCACTGTTTTACCCCCCCCCCCCACCACCAATCGCATCAGTTCTGATCGCAACTGTTTAAAAAAAGAAAGACCCTGGGTGAAAGGGTATATTAAGAAACATATACAATAGCTGAGGTAAGATAACCATCTTTATCAAAGACACACATCCTGCCATGGAGAGAGGGAGGGTAATCCACTTTGATATGTTATCCGCAATTCGAACCATAGCGGTCCCATAATTAAGACGCATCAATTCAACTCTATTCCTCGTCACATGAATGCCTAAATATTTCAGTTCGTCCTCCCACCATGCCATCTGATAGTCCAAGGGAAAGCGGCTCGTTGCATCAGTAAGGGGAAAGATACTGGACTTACTCCCAGGTTATCTGGACCCCTGAAAGCAATCCAAACACGTTCGTATGTAGAGTGTAATGTAGTCCGCATAGAGGGAAGCCAATATCTGCCTCATGTTGCATTGCAATGCTCTGTCACGGTGGTGTTGACGCAATTTAGCCGCCAGTGGTTCCACCGCGATCGCGAACAGGGGGCAGCCTTGCCTTGTACCTCTCGTTATTGAAAAACCCTCAGAAGTTTTGCCATTGATTACTACTCTAGCTGTAGGCGAGCAATACAACAAACCTATACAAGAAAGGAAAAGGGGAGGGAACCCCATTCGGGACATCACACCAAACAAATAGTCCCATTCCATGGAGTCAAAAGCCTTTGTGGCATCCAGGAATACTGCTGCCAAAGGTAACTCCAAAGAAACATTATTCAATATGGTGAATATGTTCCGCAAGTTATGGGATGTGGCACGTCCGGGCACAAATCCCGACTGGTCAGGCAGTATTAAATGTTCCATGAGTAGACTGAGACGATTTGCTATGTTCTTAGCTAATATTTTAACATCACAATGAGCAGTGACAGGGGCCTATACGAGTCACAGTGGTGCAGTGCTTTCCCTGGTTTTAATAGAGAGACGATGATCGCCTCTCTCATGGAAGGGGGGAGTTGGCCTACCGCCAGTACATCCTCATAGACCTCTCGCAGTATGGGAGCCATCATATCAATATAGGTTTTATAAAACTCGACTGGGACACCATCCGACCCATGGCCTTGCCCGACTGCTTATGCATGATGGCTTCCCTGACCTCGTCAAGCTCGAACGGGGCACACAGAAATGCCCTCTGCGTGTCGTTCAACCACCTCTGCGATATATCATCCAAATATGTATCTATATTAAATTTGTCCGTCCTAGTTGTTGTATACAATGCCTTCTAGTGTTCAGTGAAGACCTGAATCATCTGGTCCGTGCTTGCAGGGCTGAGTCCACAGTGGTGTGTAGGAATGGAGCAGATCTGAATTGTAAGACATCCCCTTTGCACACTACCTGCTATTGATGGCAGGCGCTGAGTAGAGTACTTGGGCAACAGTAAGCGGTACACAGCTTGATGGTTGCAACACTGGTTATTCTTAGTGTTCCTGTCAATATCAACATAGTGAGTTCCATGCTGATAACTGGTGGTATTGGAAACTACTTTAAAAGCTGTTAAAATACCAAATGGTATATATTTGAGCCTGATTCTTCACCCAGTTAGTTCCTCCTGTTCCGAATTTGATTTTTCAGTGCTATTTCACTATTGTCCTTTTATTCATTGAGCCAGATGCTAATTCCATGCTTCAAGCTTGAAATCTTGGTCAAAATAAAACATTGACATGCTATGTCGTTAAACCGGAGCCCCCTAAATGAGCTCTTTCTTTTCTTTTTAAAGACAGGTCAGTTCAAATTTACCCGCACCTCCCTGCCACGAATTGCTACAGCATGTGCTAGTTTGTGCGCGACCTTCAGATCTGTTCCATTTATCCCCCAGTTTTTATTAAACTATATTTCAGGTTTTCAGTCATTAAAAAAACCTCACAATCCTTATTGCTGATGGTATACACGAGAATGGCGCACTAACAGTCTTGATCAGCTACAACAGGAAGATATGGACAGGTCCACTGTCGAATATCATAAGTTAGAACTGAGCACCAACAGTTGCAATGGCAGTGCTTTTGGGGTATTACTGTGTAAGCAAAAAACAGCGTACAACAATACTAAACTATGACAAGCCTATTTAAATTATACAACTATAGGAAAATGAAAGCTAATCCCCATATCAAAGTCCTGGTGTCACTTAGTAGGGGAGTCCCATAACCACCCCGACATTGGGCTTGGCGCAGAAGCCATGGAGTGACAGATCAGTCAGTGATGCAGAGTGCCACTCCTTGACCTTTGTGTGTACGGGGACGTGGTGAGAACCCATCAAGAGTGTCTGGTATCATATCCCACATCTCCTTTAAAGGTAAGTTATCCGCTCATCACTCGAGGCGGTTATAGGACACCTGTGCAATCCCCTCTTACTTGTGCAAAGAAAGGGATTCTTTTTCGACCCAGCGAACCACTGCAACACGTAATTGTGGATACTGCAGGCAGAGAAGGGGCTTTTCATTTTATTGTGAGCGAGCATCTGGCTAAGAGGACCAGGTCAATGAATCTGTTCATTATCCTGCCAGACTTATGTGAAGATTTGTAATGCACGGTGTATACCTTGGGGTATCTTGGAGCTAGCTTAATAGCGAGCATAGGTGAAGTAGTGTGAGTACTAAAGTGAAAATCCATGTTTTTAGAAGCTTTCTGAAGACCTGTAGAGGGAGCTGATCTAATTTGCATCGGCAATGAAGCTACTTCCGCCTCATTTCGTTTCTTTGAATTTGAAGGTAGTGACTTTGTAGGATCTCTTTGATTTGTGGTTCCTGTTGGGGACATACCATGAAATAGCTTGTCTCAGAAAATCACTGCCTGTAGTGTGTAAGGTAGAGAATTTGATATGGTTCCTGACAGTCTGACTGTATTATAAGAAGATGATAGGACTGCGTTAATTTGCTTGCTAAAATTTAGCTTGTCATCGAGCATCACCGGAGACTTTTGTAGTGGGCAGGGGAAGCGTGCCCGTTTCAAATAGCCAGCTAGCAGTAGATCAGAATTTCGGGATTTTTCCCCAGAAGGATCACTTCTATTTTATCAGAATTCAGGTTGAGGCAATGCTTACTCATCTAAGTGCCAATTTCTCTCATAAAGTTGTAAAGCTGTTGACTGGTATAGTTGGCATCATTAGTGGCAGATAAAACAATCTGCATATCGTCCATGTATGATGTGAGAGAGAAGCCGAAGGATTGAATCCGAGGGGTGTGCCCTTTTACAAAGGGTGGGGCTAAATGTCGGTCCCTGTGGCACTCCACAAGGCAGAAAGAATGCGCTAGAGCTGAAATTGTCAAGTTTCCCTGTATATTTCCTGTTCTCCAGAAAGGATTTAGGTAGCTCCAAATCTGTACTTTTTATGCCTAAGATCAGAGTAGGGTGATCCACAGTTTCCAAGGCTGCAGACAGATCTGAGCAGAGCAGCCGTTCCTCCTCCATCTAGGATGATGGTGTGTGTGTGTGTATGATACTAGTATGCAGTGCTCCAGTCCGTATAACTCATGATGGTCAGTCGTGATAGTAAACACATTGTTGATATCCCCAGTGTGCGTTCACCATGGGACAATCCCTGGTCATGTGTTAAATATCCGCTAGAGTGTGTGGTAGCAAGGACATGTCCAGCTAAAGGATGCATACATTTCCCCATACCTTGCAGGTGGTCACAGTGAAGGATGATATGTTGGATATATTGGAATCTAAAATTATGGAAAACCTTTTTTAGATCAGTAAGTATTTTCTCCTGCCCCTTCTGGTTAAAAAAGGGGGCCCATGTATACTTCTATTTATTGCAGAGGTTTGCCAAGAGATTTGTCGACTGGTCTAGACTGGCTCTGAGCCAGATTAGTTTCTGACCTGATCCAATGATAAACCATGGTTGTACAAGTGGGAGGCTCGGTATCAGTTCTGACCTATAAAGGCCCAAATTGCTACAGTTAACCCAAAGAAAAGCAACCACATAACCCATGTAGGCAGTCTGGGATTGCACTAGTGTATATTTAGGTTTGAGGCATATGAGCTGCAGATCTCACACGGAGCATTAGATTGCCACTGTGTTCGGTTGTAACTTATCCACTCCGAAATCTACCTTTTAATGGTAGTTCGACGAAAAAAACTTTACATACAACATCCGATATCAACAAACATCAACTCGACTGCATCTGTTAGATTCCTGTCTTCGAGCCGGGCAGTTGGGCCTATCCATGCCGTGGGGCCTATCCCCGCCTTGAGGCCTACAACTCCTGAAAAGGACGCCATTCAAAAGATGCCCCGAGTGTGGAGCAAAGTTTCCACACAGTGACCATCACAAAGTCTGTAACCAGAACACGACGAGTCAAGCTGTACAGCCAGTGCATCCTTTCGATCAAAAAAAGACGATTTGAGATTGGAGGGCCCGTCGACACGACATGCAGAGATCAGCTCCGGAACCGGTGGATATCTTCGACGAAGAAGCTCCGCTCGTTCCAGAAGAAGATTCAGACTATCTCCAAATTGTATCTAGGGCAGACAACTCCGATGACTCCATACCATCGGGTCAACACGTGAGTACTACTGTCCCTGCCCCATACCCAGCACCCAAATCAAAGGCAACGGTCAACACTCCGCCTCCAGGGCCCAGTCGTGACCGAAAAAAACACTTCAAAAGCCCCGCCATTGAGCCTGGCTCGGAAGAAAATACTTAAGCCTTCCAGTAGCTCGATACAGAGCAAATCGCACGTGCCGATCCCACGAGCCCCCTCTGCACCGAAACCCAAAGGAGCCCCGGTTCCGAAGCCGTCGACTTCCAGGGACAAAACTATGAAGTCTGCTTCTGATGCCTTGAAGCTGATGAAACCAGCTTGCACTTTGAAGCCAATATCTTCGGTACCAACACCTACAAGGCCTTATTCCGATGCGCTCAAGCCCTCGAAACAGCCTTCGACTCCGAAGACAAGCCCTTCGGTACAAAAAAACTGCGCCAAAGGACCCTATCACAGCTCCTAAGGCTAAAGACAAGCAAAAACCTCACCTGGAACTGAAAAAATCGGCAGCGGTTCTGCAAGGAGACCTTTTCCAACCTGATCCTCTACAAAAGAAGATCTACATTGATCCAAAGACTGGTCATGTATCCACTACACCACACAGGAAGAGGAAATCAGACACAGCACCTACAGCTGCAGTGCCTGTCAAGAAGGACTCTGCCACATCCCCTATGCACCCTTCTCCTGTAATTCGTTCTCCTTCATCTCCCCTTCCTTTTAACATTTCACCTCCAAGTTCTCCTGAAAACTCTCCTCCTCATTCTTCACCACATATGCCTCAAAATGAGGAGTATAGCATAGGGGAGGGGCTGACCCAGATGAGCCTTTTCCCTTCCCTGGTGATAATCCAGACTGGGAGTACCCAAACCCTCAGGATGTGCCAGATATTCCTGACCCACACACATATTTATCCAAACCTTCTCCCCACGAAGACCATACTGGTTTTGGACATTTTCCGATTAGGGCTGCCATCTACCATGGGGTCAACATGCATTCAGATGAGGCAGAGGAAGACTTTTTTTTAGGTACTTTTGAACAATCACAAAGGTCAGTTCAAATTCTGCCTTTTATTAAAGGGGTCATTAAACATGCTCCAGAGGTATTTATAGATCCTGTACATGCTAGGATTCTAAACCCAAGAATAGAAAAAAAGTACAGGCCTGCTCCTGGGGATCCTGCCTACATTAAAGGACAACTGCCATTAGATTCCCTAGTCGTGTCAAATGGCAGAAAAAGAGCAAACTCGCAGACCAGGTGAAGCACCATCCCCTGATAAAGAATCTAAGGTGATAGATGCTTCAGGCAAAAGGATAGCTGCTCAAGCTAGCAATACATGGCGTAAAGCTAACAGAAGCCCTCCTTGCAAGATATGACCGGGCTCACTATGATCAGTTAGAAACACTATTACAACAACTACCCGATCAGTATAAAGTGCAAGGAAACGACCTTCTACAAGAAGGCAAGTTAATTTCAAATGCCTCAATCAAGTGTGCACTTGATGTAGCAGACACTGCATCTAGAGCTATAAACACTAGTGTCCTACTTAGACATCATGAGTGGCTACACATTGCAGGATTTAAGCAGGAAGTGCAAACTACCATCTTAAATCAGCCTTTCAACCAACAACAACTGTTTGGACCAGTGGTAGACACAACACTGGAGAAAATGAAGAAAGACACCGATACAGCCAAATCTATGGGTGCTCTACAATCCACCAAAGATAGAAGCGCCTTTCGTCGCTCATTCTATAGTTCTATAGAGGAGGCTCCAAACAAGCTGGAGCAGACAATTCAGTTTCCTTTAAATCCAAAACACAAACCTCCTCCAATAAAGGATATTTTAGAGGAGGCTATAGAGGCAACACCAATAAGGGAAGAGGTCGAAGGAATAGCAATAATCAAACCTCTTCCAACACAAAACAGTGACTTTCCTTTATTTCCCCAACAGCATTCCACTCCTGTGGGGGGGCCAGACTAACACAGTTCCTACTTGTCTGGAATTCCATCACAACAGACAAGTGGGTAAGACCAATTATCCAGTATGGATACTGACACAAACGTACAGCAACCCCTCCACACATACCACCTAAGCAACGTCCAATGTCTGCAGAACATCTTACACTGCTCAAACAAGAAGTTCTATCACTTCAGAAAAACGCAATAGAAATGGTTCCTTTACAACATCAAGGCACAGGGGTTTACTCGCTGTATTTCCTAATACCCAAAAAGGACGGGACAATAAGACCAATTCTCGACCTCTGGCCCCTCAATCGCTATATACACTCAATTCATTTTCATAGGATCACTTTACAACAAGTGCTCCCATTATTGCAACAAGGCAACTTCCTTACAACACTAAATCTAAAGGACGCCTACTTCCACATTCCTTTACATCCTTCTCACAAGCAGAATCTGAGGTTTGTACTGGAAGGACAGCATTATCAGTTCAAAGTCCTTCCATTTGGGGTCACAACTGCACCAAGAGTGTTCACAAAGTGCCTAGCAGTAGTAGCAGCACATCTCAGTAGACAACATATACATGTCTTCCCATATCTAGACGATTGGCTCATAAAAGCCAAGTCATTCAATCAGTGTGTCCAACACACATCTCAGACAATTCAAACATTGCACGACTTAGAGTTCACAATCAACTACACCAAGTCTCATCTACAGCCCTCTCGTGTACATCAATATCTAGGGGCTACAATAAACACGTCTACAGCTCTAGCGTATCCCAGTCCAGCAAGGATACAGAGCATTCAAGCCTTAGTCACAAGATTTGAACATCAACACTCTCTCCCAGCCAGAGTGTTCATGAGACTAAAAGGCATGATGGCATCTTGCATTTTTATTGTACAATATGCAAGACTGCAAATGCGTCCGTTACAAGAATGTCTAGCACAACAGTGGAACTAAGCTCAAGGACAACTGACAGACCTGGTGTTGGTGGACAGCCGCACACATCGCTCTCTGCAGTGGTGGAACACCAAAACTGACAAAAGGGCGGCCATTCCTCGAACCTGTTCCACAAATAGTACTTACAGCAGATGCATCTCACAGGATGGGGAGCCCATCTCCTACATCATACAATTCAAGGACAGTGGACCACTCAACAAAAAGCACTCCATATCAACCACCTGGAGCTGCTAGCAATATTCCTAGCGCTCAAAACTTTACAAGTACAAAACAAAGCTGTATTAGTCCGGATGGACAACATGACAGCCCTGTACTATATACAAAAACTCTATACAACTTATATCTGTTAGCAGAACACCTTCCAGGAGTTCACAATCAGAGAGCAGATCTGTTAAGTCGACAGACGCAACAGATTCACGAATGGGAACTACATCCGCAAGTTGTTCTACTATTCCTTCACAAGTGGGGTTACCCAGACAGATCTGTTAGCCACACACAAACTCAAAATACCCAACCTTCGCCGCCAGGTTTCCACACCTGCTGTCAAAGGGCAATGCAATATGGATGAACTGGTCAGGCAGATTTGCGTATGCTTTTCCGCCACTACTACTAATAATGCGCTCAAACTGATTTTAGTAGCTCCCACATGGCCACGCCAACTGTGATACACAACACTGCTTGAACTATTCCTAGTTCCACACCAAAAACGTCGTCTAATTCCATCCATGCTAATGCAGAACCATGGAGAAATCAGACATCCAGATCCAAGCCAACTGAATGTAGCAATCTGGCTCCTGAAGTCTTAGAGTTTGGTTACCTTAACCTACCACCAGACTGTATGAATATCATTAACCGCATGCGCGCTAGCGGGTTTTCCCGCTGCGCGCTGAGAATTCGAAAATCGCGCGTTACGTGACCAAGCCAGCTCATGCGCAGAGCGCAGGTAACGCCCATGACGAGCTGGCTTTGTCACCAGCATCGAAGGGGTTAAAGAAGCCAGGAGACCTACTACTGAAGCTTGCTATGCTGCTAAATGGAAAAGATTTGCCATTTACTGCAACAATAACCAAATTGATCCTCTAGATGCTTCCATCCAAAATATAATTTGCTATCTTCTACATTTACAAAGATGTAACTTGGCTTCTCCAATATTGGGGTGTCTTTCATAGATTCACATGCTTGAACGTATTCCCCGTCGTCGAAGTGGGAGTCCCACTGTAAATATCATAACTAGGCTGTCCGGTTTTCGGTTTAAACCGACTATGCTGGACAATACACCACCGAATGAAAATCAGCTTACCCGGTTTAAACCGAGTCTGACTGATTTTCATTGTTGTTGCGTCTCTTGTCCACTTGATGGAGCCACAGTAATACAAACCATTGGCCTGCCTGGGGCGTCTGGCACGGAGGTGTCGGGGGAAAAAACACTGCTCATGCAAATGGAAAGCCGAGGTGTGAATGGCCCAAGGGCCATAGTAACACCAGGCCGCCTGCCTGGCTCACGTGGGGGAAGAGGAGCTGTTGTGGTCTGCTGTTTTACTGCAGCGGCAGTACTTCACGGTCTTTCAAAAGACCATTTACTTAACGACTCTGTTAATAGAGGAGTGGGCGACGGGGTTGGTGGGGTGGGGGTGGGGGCGGCACCGCACATTGGTATCAAGGGCAGGCCCGGTTCTAGCGGGTGAAACATGAGCCTTGGTCGTCGGTTTGGCAAGGTAGGCATTCGGCCGGTACCTGTGGCCCATTGCCCGAGGCTTGATGTGAGCCGTTATTTCCCCCCATCGGTGTTGGGACTGGCTCTCCTGATCTGAATTCAAGAGGCTGCTGCAGCCTCTACGCAGCCCAGCACAGAATATCGCGGCCCATTGCCACAAATTTAATGACAATGGGCCAACCCCAGCAGTCACAGCATGTGGTGGGAGCTCCCGCCCTGGCCTAAGGGTAGGACAGTGGGGCCTCACCACAGGAGATGCTGCGTGACAGAGTTTTCACTCCCCTTGAACAGAAAGTGATGAGGGCAATTAACAGGGTTCTGCTCTTGCTCTCTGTTTCCCCGCAATAGATGGCCCGACTATTACTACGAAACCACCACAGGGCCTCGGCTGGAGCCTGCAGCATACAGACCTGACACCCGTCAAAGCTGAGGGGGTGTCGTGCAGAGCGAATTAAGGCCTGCAGGGCCCCTCACTGGGATGCACGTCTCGTTACTCTTCCTGGGTTTGCTGCGTTCTTTTACCAGCCCCCATGCTTTCCTTCCCCTTATATCTTTACTCCCTATTTACATTCATTCAGTCAGTAAAATAGCTCAGCGAGTTAACCGCTCGGCGCTGTGTGAGAGACCCTTGTACCCTCTGCAGTCACTTCGGGCTCAAATCTGACAAGACCGGCTCAGGCCTTCATCCATCTGAGCAGGACCAGTAAAACATTACAGGCTTGCGCATTAATATCTTCTATTTTACTACATGAAGAACTATGCGAACACAAAGTATGAATATTTTTCATTCCATTCTGTCTCCTCGGGCTGCTTGCAACCCCCCTTGAATCATTAATTTTCATTTATTTTCACAACTTTGTTTAATTCTGTAATTTCCTTTGGCTTCAGAGCCACTCTAATCTGCTTTATAGTCTACTCTTTTTTCTTTCCGTCCCTCGTCACTTTCCTTGCTATCGATCATTTTTAATCTAGTTCATTCCTAACGACCCCTTTGCTTCTTTCCTTCCCTTCTTCTTCTCTTTTGCGTAGTTATTTTTGCATTCTCCTTATTTCCTCCCCCTCTTCACTTTCCTCTCCCAGTATCACCTAGTTTCCTTCGTCACTTCTACCCCCCTCCACCACCACCTCGCTTTCCTTTCTTCCTCCTTTTCTACAGAAGAGTTCCGGAGACTTTCCATCTGTACTCAGTGAGGCGCGCACTCCGCTCTCTTTTCCCCATCTCTTCCCCTTGCCGGTTTTCCTCCTTAATGTGGTTGCTTCCATGAACATATCTGGAGGGAATTACCTGGCATTCCGAGGGCCTCACTGGCTGCTACTCCTGGTCTGCTGCAAGCATTGAATATTTCATTTGGCCGGGAAAGATCATTTACACATACTCCAAATGGTTGGCATCGTTGTCCCTGCCATCAGTGCAAGGAATAGTTACACACTTATTCCAGTGGCGATTAGAGCGATGCCATGCTCTTTCTGCTCATGTGCCAACTTCCAGACAACTCTAGAAAGTTCTAGAATTACCCTGTGAGAGGTGAGTGTTGAGCGGGTTTGATGCTAGTGGCCTGTTTGCTAGTCTGTCTATATTATTTCAGTTCACAGAAGTCTGGTATTAGCTGGAATCAACCCGATTGTTGACAGGACTCTAATCAGCGCACTCACAAGACATGATTACTCTGCCATATTTACACGCCAAACGTAGTGTGCTGGAACAATTGTCAGGGTGTGGGTGCTGCCATCAATGTTGCATAACTAAAATCATAAGGAATGTAAAAAATCAAAAGGTAGCACAAAGCACCTGTGTCACAAATGAGTTACAATTGTTCAGGAGGGTGGTAAGGGCGTAGTATGTAACTGGCGGTGATGCATTTTTTGGGCACACTGTCGCAATTATATTACTAAAGTATGGTGCAGTATGTTATGTTATTTAAATTTATATCGGGCACAACAGCTACCCAAAAAGGGTTTCCCGGCGCCAAGCCAGAGAAGGAGCAGGAAAGGAATTACTGATTAAACAACCAGGTTTTGAGTAACTTACGAACGTGCGTATAACTGGTTTCATTCCGGAGTGGTAGCGGAAGAGCATTCCACAGACGGGGGCCCAGGTAAGCAAAGGAGCAACCACCCATACGGGACAGCCTAGTCCTGGGCACTATGAATTTAGCCTAGGTGGTGGAGCGAAGTGTGCGTGATGGCAACTCTGCATTAACTGTAAACAAATATGGTAATACACTGCCTCTTCCTGCCCAGCATACTGATCCCTTCCCAAGCCGCCCACATGTTCCTGGAGTCCACAACGCACGCAGCCCAGCACATGGTGCACCTCACAGTACCATGTTCCGTTTCAGCAGTTGCTACACAATCCTTTTGGAGAGCAGTCAAAAGAGCAAAAGCTACCATCACGTGCAACAACAAAGCTCCAAAAACGTATTATTTTTTTTTGGTAGAGGAAGTCTTTTTCTTAACCCCATTTTTTTGACTTGCATGTGCCCCTTCGGCCACATTGCAATTTCATAATAGCATTTAAGAAAGTTCTCTACGTATATTTGACAAACACTTGTTGAGTGACCAATGCACGCTTTCATTTTAAACAAACATTTACAATATAATAGGTCTTGCATTTACACAAGTTTGAGCTATTCACATTGAAAATAATGCCTTTTTTTTGTTTTCGTTTTTAAAACATAAAAGGCTTTGTCATTTACAATGCCAATAGCTTAAACTCGCATAAATGCAAGACCTATTGCATTGCAAATGCTTGTTAAATCTGAGCTGCAGATTCAAAGGACAATGGAAAGTATTTCATGACTTTATTAAGCTTCTGAAATGTAGAGCAGTATACAGTTTCTGAGGAAAAATTGAAAAAGCAATCATAAAAGCAAATCGTTCCATAAACACCGGCAAAACACCGTTTCAGTTGTTTTTTATGACGCGAAAAAGAGTAAACACTGAAAAGCACTGTTTTTTTGAGGTATGGAAATCACTGGAAAACACTGAAAAAACACCACCAGAATTTACCAAAAATAGAAACTGAAAACAGGAAAGCCTAATCATAACCATAAGATGCTAGTAACATAAGTATGTAAAAACATAACACATAAAAATACACAGTAGAAATACCAAGATATAATTCCTACATAGGAATACATGGCAGAGAGAAAAAACACTTGCAACATATCCATGTCATTATGTTAGTCCAAACTGCAGCCAATCAGGCGCAAGCCCCCCTCTAGAACCACCTCCTCAGTGCTCAGTCCCCCAGATTTTCTACTGCACGTCATGTGAAGGGAGTCTTCCTGAGCTCTGCTAGGTTTTTCTCAACTTTTCTTCTGGATTCCAGTGTTTGACATGTCTTCAAGTAATAAGTCTTTATTTAGACCCTGTTCTTCCTGTGGGAAGCTGCGCTTATACTCTAAAGATCCCCACAGCAAGTGTATATATTGTCTTTACCCAGACCATGAGGTGAGCAAATGTAAATTTTGCAGGACCTTTTCTACTAAGACCCTTAAAGACCGGGAAGGTAGTCTCCTCCTCTGGTTGCAGAGACTTAAGGACAAAGATATCCCCCTCTCTGACGCAGACAGCCTGATGTCTAGTACTTCTAAAGCAGCCAGTAAGAGTAGCAGTGTGCAGGATTTGCCTTCTCCATTTTTAAAGAAAAAGAAACTTTCTCTTTCTGTGGCTTCTGCGGTGTCTTCACCTCCTCCTGCTTCGCCCACGAGATTTGACTCTCAGGCGTCTTTTGCTTCTTCCAGTCATGTTTCCACCAAGAAAGATGTTAAATCGTCGACTGGAGCGTCAACGATCGCCCCGACGACGAGAACTTCCGGCTCGTCGATGCGACTGTGACGACATCTGCTGCTGGCTCATCGACGACGGTTAAGTCGACGTCATCTATGTCGACGAAGGTATCTATGGGCTCTAGACCTGTCTCGTCGACGAAACCTATCCTCTTGTGGACGAAAAAGAAAATTCTCTCGTCGACATCTTCGACAAGAGCTGTTAAATCTTCGTTGTCGATCCTGTCGACGAGTGCTTCGTCGACGGCTGCATCTTAATCATCGTCGACGGCCACTTCGTCGTCGAACCCAGACCCATCGACCGCGCCATCTACTACGGAATCCTCATCTGCCTCTTAGTCGACGCTTCTGCCATCGTCCTCAGCTAATTCGACGACTACTTCGTCAACAGTGACTACCTCCTCTTTTGCAACGTTGCCATTATTGCTGCCACTTCCAACGTCAGGTTCTGGTCTTTCCGACACCGGCCCACTACACCAATGTCGCCAGGTTCAGGTAGACCAGTTGTCTATTCCAGACGACAAGCAGCCACCTTCGCCATTGTTTGCCACTGGCTCTGAAGATGACTCTGGTTCAGAAGAGGAAGACGGTGGCCATTTTGGGGCGGCACACAGTCCTTCGGAATTAGTCATTAAGTGCCAGGACTATGGTGAGGAACCTGAAGGAAATTATTTTCAGGATGAAGAACAAGCGGTCCAGGTTCCAACAGCGACACTGCCTCTGTCTCTCCTTTCTAACCTACAACATATGTTGGAGGATTATAACAGGCGATTTCCCCCATCGCATCAGGGTTCGCCAGTACCAGCGCAGCACCCTTGCCTATAGTACCTCCGCCTGTAGATCCACTACCACCTCCTTTTGCACCATCCCTGCAAGTCCAGACGTCAGTCCGGATACACATTACTATGTATGCCGATGACTAGGATGACGTTCTCCCTGATCGTGAAGAGGGCGAAGTCCAGGATGATGACGACGACAACACCATGGCCGATTGGGACGACTACCAAATCCAGACGCTCCACCTAGTTTCGTCAAGAGGTGCAGGCAAAGATCCTTGATATGCCGTATGATGGAGAGTCACTCTTTGGGGCACATGTTGATGAGGCTCTCCAAGCCATTAAAAAGGACAGCGACACTGCTTGCTCTTTAGGGACCTTACAGTTCAGAAAACAACCTTTTCGTGGCACACGTGGACGCGGCACCAACTCCAATTTTCGTGGAGGATCTCGTCAAACATACTCCTATAACCAGAGTAATCCGCGCTACTCTTCCCAGCAGCAGCAGTCCTCCTGTCAGCAGTCCTCCAAATCCTATCGAAGAAAGTCTGCATATAGAGGATCTACCTCTAAACGACAATGACTTGCCTCCCCCCCCCCCCAAATGTTGGAGGTCGAATCTCCCTGTTCTTTTCTCAATGGTCCTCCATCACCTCAGACTGTTGGGTTCTGGACATTGTAGCGAAGGGCCATGCTTTGGAGTTCGTCAAGATTCCTCCTCCCACTCCTCCATCTGGCCCACCTCCACCCCACCTCAAGGAGTTGTTCCAACAAATTCGGATTATGATTACGAAGGGCACCGTCGAAGTGGTTCCAAAGTCTTAAAGAGGAAGGGGGTTCCATTCCCGTTTTTTCCTTATCCTCAAGAAATCAGGAGACTGGCATCCGATTCTGGACTTACAAGCGCTGAACAAATATCTCAAATCCCAATCCTTTCGTATGCTCACGCTCATGGAGATTTTGCGTCGTCTCTCCCAAGACTACATGACCACCATCAACCTCCAGGATGCTTATTTTCATGTGCCAATTTTTCCACGTCATCTAAAGTACTTGCGCTTCCGAGTGGGACGGAGATACTTCCAGTTCCGGGTGCTGCCTTTCGGCCTACGCTCCGCCTCTCGTGTCTTCACGAAAGCGTTAGCTCCTGTGATAGCCTACCTGAGGCTCCAGGGCGTCCAAATTTTTTCATACCTGGACGATTGCCTTCTCAAATCTCAATCTCGCAGCCAGTTGGTACGGGACACTCAACGCTGTCAGGAGGTCTTACGCTCCCTCTGCCTCTCCATCAATGTCGAGGTCCCAGTTTGTCACAGCTCTCTGCAGAACCTTTCTGGGCGCTACCCTGGACACTTCCGTAGCCAAAGCGTTTGTGTCTCATGAGTGTCAGCTGAAGATACTCCGCCTCGTGGCTTGTATTTGCGCAAAACAAGTCAGTTTCAGTTTTTTTCAGTTTCAAAATGCTTTATTCGGTTTGTACAAGTACAACCATATAGCAACATACATAAGTACAGTTTCAAATCATATTTATGTAAGTTAGATAATGAAACAATTAAAATTACATCGATATCCATGCCAATCTTATTTTAGTTCAATAAGGTATGTCTCATTTGAGTACAAGTTAGATTTGGTCATTATATACGTTTTAGCAGCAGTTGTTATAGAAAAAGTTAGTGCAAAAAAACGCCAATCTAAAGTGCAAAATCGGAAAGACCTGTTATATGCATAAAGTGCTATTGACATGTGCAAATATGCAGTATTAAAGATAAAGTGCAACGTCTGTTTGATCGCTTTAAACATTTTAGCAACAATTTGTTTACAATAAAGGTTTGTGCAAAACGCCAGTGCAAAAATGCAAGAACCGGAAGACAGTCATTATCATAAGGTACTTTCGGCAGGTGCAAATATGCAGAATAAATATAAAGTGCATATAAATAGATACACGTGTAAACAATGTAACTCAAACGATAAGTCATTAGATAGAATAAGACACATTCGTGACATGAAATGTAACAGCCAAGGGGTAAACGGGGGGAAAGGAGTCGTATGATAATTGATTTCCTATGCCAGATGCATTTTAAGATGTAAGTGGCCACGCGATAACACACATCCGGGGAGGCCAAGTTAAACAACAATTGCATTGCGGCTCTTGTATTGCACATGTTATGTTCTAAAAATAATTGCTTCAGATAAAACTTTCTAAAACCAGTATAAAAATTACACAAAAGTAAAAAGTGGCAGATGCTCTGTTTGGATTTCCCATCACATGGACACAGACATAACCCAGGTTTTTTTACTGTAGGGAAAGCCACTAGATGGTGAACTATTCCCAGCCTCAGGCGAGCTAGAACAAAGCGATGGGAATTAATACTGACAAATGTAAGATAGGACGGGAGACCTGTACTAAGGTTGTACTCCATGTATAATTTGAACGTACTTTGCATTGCATACTCCTTCAATCTGGTCCCTTTTACATGGTCCAAGTAAGTGGATTTGAGGTCACGCTTTGTTAAAACTGATTCTGTTAATATATCTTTAAAAATGTCCTGACCAAAGAGGGTCTTATACCAGGATTGAATATGTTTTAGCCAGGGGATTTTCGAGTGACGATCAAGTTTAATACAATCCATGATTACTTCCTGGGTGAACCCGGTTTCTTCTTTGGCCCATATGGACCGCCATAGGGACAGGGGACGCAATGCAATCAGATCTGTAACATAATTTATGCCTGACTCTCTGTGAGTAATCTCGTTTGAGGCAGAAACAGGGAGGCATAATAGTCGTTTTAGGTACTTGTTTTCCTCCTTCTGGATGGACAGGGCAATCTGAGGATTATATCCCCATATCCCTGCTCCATACAGGGCAGAGGACATACACCTTGAATTATAGATGGAGATCATCTCTCGAATTCTACGGCTCCCCAGTTTAGAGGCAAATCTGAAGATGCAATTTACATTTCTAGTCATCTTCAGACCAACACAGGATTGCTCGTTTACCCATCTCCCATCTCCTGAAAAGGTAATACCTAAATAGCAGAAATATTGGACAGCCTCGAGTTTATCCCCATCTAAAAAGAATGTCTTGTTTTTCTTCATTTTTCTTTCCACAGGTCATAGTCATTGTCTTGCCCTTGTTAATTTTGAGCTTTCTGCCCTGAATAAAAATATGGAACTTCTCAATTAACTTTTGCAGCCCGTTCGCGGTCCTGGAAATCAGGACCGCGTCGTCCGCGTATAGAAGGACGGGTATTAGCTTTCCATTGATGATAGGGGCGTCAGCATGAGATTCTTGTAAAAATTGGTCAACCTGATTGATAAAGAGGGGCAAGCATGCACCCTTGTCGGATCCCTCTGCCAATTTTAAAAAAAGGGGGTACATTCACCGTCTGTTCCGAATCTGGCCTTACTTGAGAGATTACTGTACATTCTAGCCAGGAGGTGGATGATTTCGGGCGGTGCGCCCATGGCAAGTAGTGTTGGCCGAGCAGTGCGTGTTCCACCAAATCAAATGCGGAACTTAGATCGGCGAAGCACATAAACAAATTCCCTTCCTTGGCTTTTGTGTACTTGCCGATAATAAGTTCCAGGTTCACGCACTGCTCCATAGTACCTAAACCCCTTCGGAACCCGTACTGAATAGGCGAAAGAATATTATTGTCTTCTGCCCAGGACTCTAATCTCACCAAGAGTACTCGACTCAGAATCTTTAATGACGAGTCCAAAAGTGAAATTGGGCGATAATTTCGTGCTTCTGCCCTAGAGCCCTTTTTGAAGAGTGGCACTATAATAGATTGACCCCATGAAGTTGGTAACTTATCTTCAATTGCAGCATTAAAGTAGCGGGTCAAAATGGGGGCCCATAGGGTAATCTCATATTTGTAAAAGTCCACAGGGACCCCATCCGGTCCCGGGGCTTTCCCCCCCTTACTCTTCTCAATTGCCTCAATCACCTCGCTTAATGTCACAGAAAACAATAATTTCTCCCATTTAAAACAGGTTGATGTATCAGTTAAAACATTGGAATTGGAAACAGAAGTAAAACCAGAGGTAAAATCAGAGTTAAAAATCCCTGTGAAGTGTGCTATCCAAGCCCGGCAGCTGACATGCGAGGTTAGTTCAGGAATGTTGTCATTCTTCAAGAACGGACTATTAACAGTGTCCCAAAAAAGTTCATGATCTTTGGTATCTGCGGCCAGATCTAATTTCGCCCATGCCTCATCCTGCAATTCCTTCTTCCTGGTGGAGAGTGCAGTTTTGTAGTTGTGGCGCTCTTCCCTGATCTTACTAGCGTCTCTTGGTGTAGCCTACCTGAGGCTCCAGGGCGTCCAAATTTTTTCATACCTGGACGATTGCCTTCTCAAATCTCAATCTCGCAGCCAGTTGGTACGGGACACTCAACGCTGTCAGGAGGTCTTACGCTCCCTCGGCCTCCATCAATGTCGAGGTCCCAGTTTGTCACAGCTCTCTGCAGAACCTTTCTGGGCGCTACCCTGGACACTTCCGTAGCCAAAGCGTTTGTGTCTCATGAGTGTCTGCTGAAGATACTCCGCCTCGTGGCTTGTATTTGCGCAAAACAAGTCAGTTTCAGTCCGGATCTTGAAGTCTTTTCTGGGGATGGCATCATCATGCATTTCTCTGATCCCGAATTGCAGATTGAAAACTCGCCCTATTCAGGAAGAACTGGACGGGCAGTAGCGTCAAGTCACCGGATCCTTCAACGGCATAGTTTGTGTCACCGCTCGCATGAAAGCGGCTCTCCAGTGGTGGGCGCAAAAGTCCAACATCGCGGCAGGGGTTAATTTCCTCACCACCGCTCCGGAACTCCCGCTGACGACGGACGCATCCTTAGAAGGGTGGGGTGCTCACCTTCAAGGTCTGTCGATCAAAGGCAAATGGACTCTGCCTCAGCGCTCTTGGCACATCAACCAGCTGGAATTGATGGCCATCTTTCTAGCCCTCAAGTCGTTTCATCCTTTGATCAAGGGGGGGGGTCAGTCCTTATCCAAACGGACAACACGACCAGCATGCACTATGTCAACAAACAGGGCAAAACCAAGTCTCCTCTCGTCTGGTCTGGCACAGTCGATCTGGGATTGGGCAATCAGGCACCACGTCACCCTGACTGCCGTTCATCTGCCTGGAGTCTCCAACATCCTAGCGGATTCCCTCAGCAGATCCACGTCTTCCACCCACGAGTGGCAGTTACACCAACCAACACTCGACCTAGTCTTTCGACGGTGGGGTCATCCACCCTTGGATCTCTTTGCAACACTGGAGAACCGGAAATGCCCATCTTACGCAAATTGGCATCCCCACCCCGGATCGTGCAGGAATGCCCTTTTGATGAACTGGTGCGATCTATTCGCCTACACTTTTCCTCTGATTCCACTAGTTCCTCGCAAAGCTGTGGAAGATGCGGAGACAACCTTGCCACATCCTTCTGATCGCTCCCAGATGGCCTCGACAAGCATGGTTCTCAGAGCTACTTCTCTCCCAGTGCGAACCCATACTTCTGCATCCTCGAGCGGATCTCCTCACGATGGGTCAAGTATGTCATCCGAACCCCTCGTCTCTGAAATTATCGGCATGGAACCCGAGAACCTTGAATTTGCCCATTTAAATATTTCACCAGCATGCAGGGACATTCTCGCTCAGGCAAGAGCTCCGTCTACAGTAAAAACCTACAAACGCAAGTGGAAGAGGTTTTGTCATTGGTGCACAGATACCAATATTCATCCTCTTCATTCCACTCCGGATCAGCTTCTTCTGTTGTTTCTGCAACTGGCTCAATCAGGACTTATGCATTCCACTTTGAGAGTCTTCTTGGCAGCGATTTCCCGCTACCGTCAAGATTGTTCCACCTCGCTCTGCTCCTCCAGAGTCATTCGCCAGTTTTTCAAGGGAGTATTTCGGAAGTTCCCGCCCAATCGGCGTCCTCCTCCCACTTGGCATCTTAATGTCGTACTGGCTCAACTAATGAAAGCACCATTCAAGCCCATTCACAGAACGGACTTAAAATTTCTCACCTGGAAGGTAGCCTTTCTCCTTTCTCTAACATCCTCTCGAAGGACAAGCGATATTCACGCTTTCACCATTAAACCTCCATTTCTCCAATTCAAATCGGACTGTGAGTGCTTCACACCAACCCTACTTTCCTTCCTAAAGTACCTACTGACTTTCACATTAACAAACCTGTTTTCTTTAAAACTTTCTTTGCCAATCCTCAATCTCTGGCAGAGCAACGCCTACATTCTTTGGACAATTAAAAGATGTCTTAAATTTTACATCAATAGGACGGCACCTTTTCGCAAGTCTGATCAACTATTCATTGCCTATGGACGCATGCGCAAGGGACGTCCTGTTACCAAGCCAACTATTGATGTTGGATGTCTTCAGCAATTGCTTTCTGCCATCAGCAAGCCGGCAGGCCTCTTCAGTCTTCTGTGAGGGCCCATTCCACCAGGGCGATGTCATCTTCTACTGCCCTGTTTGCCGGTGTGCCGCTTCATCAAATCTGCAGAGCGGCCACGTGGTCCAGCAGGCATACTTTCACAAGACACTATTGCCTGGGTGCCATCAATGACGCAGATACGGCAGTGGGACAGGCAGTGCTTCGCAATCTTTTTAACTAAGGTGAGCCTCTGTCTTCCCTCCTACATTATAGTTATTTTGCTTATGGTTATTACTTGCATGACTTTATTATAGTCAATGAAGTTTTCTTCCATGTTGTTGCATGGTTTCTTCAAGCCTTTTTCGGCTACTACTGCTCACTATTCTATTCAAGCATGTGAATCTATGAAAGACACCCCAATACTGGAGAAGAACAATTGTTACTTTCCTGTAAACAGGTTGTTCTCCTGACCTGTTGGGAAGAGGTCACTCCCCTCCACGCTCCCAAGGCTTGGTGGCTTCGTGACAAAAGAGCGCCTGGTAGCTGCCCTGCGGTATCGTAGCGCCTCCAGCTGATTCCACAGCGCGACCTTTCCCCCGCAATACTGCCGCTGCCTGCATAGATCGTTTTTCACATATCATCTGGAATTTGTGCTTTGTGCGTTTCAACATCTCTGTATTGTGCTGTTTGTTAGAAGAGTACTTGTCTTTTTGCCCGATTGTGCTTTGTTTACCCCCCAGGCTCGCCCAGTTTCGTTTTCCCCTACTTGCAGCCATTTTGTTGTTTGTTGTGCTTCCAAGGACGTAGCTCCACCCCACGCCCGCCTCCCAGCTGACCCTGCCTCGCCCCTCCCCTACACCTACATATGACAGATGTCTCTCCGCGCAGCGGTCACGCGCAGCGATCGCGCCCTAGTCGCGCCGAAGGTGCGCCCGCGCCTGGACCGCGCCCAGTGCCAGACCCCCTGGTCCCCGCCATACCCACCCCACTCGCTCAACGTATGACGCCGCCACTCTCCTCGCCCTTAACCCCGGACACACACCACAATGCTACAAAGCTGCCCCGGGACGTACCCACGGTCCCTTCGCCTGCCACTCCTGCAAATTTACCAGCGTCAAGACCCATACCACATCCACGAACCCCAAACACAGCTCCGACTCTAACCACCTGAAGTGCATCCTGCTGAACACCCGCTCGGTCTACAGACACGCCACTGAACTCTGGGATCTACTCGACACTACATCACCGGACGTCGCCTTCCTTACTGAAACATGGATGAACGCATCATCAACACCCGACATCGCCTTTGCCATCCCGGACAATTACAAGATCATCCGAAAAGACTGCACCGTCCAAACAGGAGGAGGCATCGTCATCGTTAATAAGAACACCATCAAAATCACGACCAGCTCCGACGATAACCTTACAACCGCCGAACACCTCCACTTCCAGATCCACACCGACCCTAGGACCACACTCAGAGGCACACTCATCTACAGGCCTCCAGGAACCCGTAAACAATTCAGCGAAGACATCACTGACTTAATTAGTCCACATGCCCTCGCCTCTGTGAACTACATTCTACTAGGAGACCTCAACTTCCACCTGGAAAAGAAAAACGACAGCAACACCACCACCCTTCTTGACAACCTGGCCAATCTCTGCCTCAAACAACTTGTTGACACCCCCACCCATGTAGCCGGACATACGCTCGACCCAATCTTCACCTCCAGCAAACACATCTCCTTCGATCGCACCACAGCTCTCCATTGGACGGACCACTGTTGTGTTCACTTCAGCTACATAACCTCCTCGACCCACAACCGATCCCCCGAAGAAAATGGAACAAAATCACCACCGACCAACTCCTCACATCGTTCAACCAAAACCCTCCCGCCCTCTCATCGGACCCAAACCAAGCTGCCATCAAATTCAAACAATGGATCACTCACAGCGCTGACGAATTAGCACCCTTGAAAAACCATCACACCAAACAAAACAGCAAAAAGGCCCCCTGGTTCAACGATGACCTTAAGAAATCTAAGAAGCTATGCCGTACTCTCGAGAAAACATGGAGAAAAAACCCAACCACCGACATGACCACCTTCAAGGCAGCCACCCGCAAACACCACCAGCTGATTCGATCCACCAAGAAATCAGCATTCAAGAATCGACTCGACAACAACGCCCACAACAGCAAGGAACTATTCAACATCGTCAAAGAATTCACCAATCCCAACGCAGCATCAAACGACATCACTCCCTCCCAAGACCTCTGCGACTCATTATCCTCCTTCTACAACAAAATTGCTGACATACATAACAGCTTCGAAAACAGTTCCAACGAACAATCCTCTCCACCCCCTCAAAACCCAAACCGCCCTCTAACAACCTCAGCGCCTGGAACCCAATCACTACTGAAGACACCATCCGCCTAATGAATTCCATCCACTCTGGCTCGCCAACCGACCCATGTCCCCACCACATCTTCAACAAAGCAGACTCCATCATCTCACCCCATCTCCGTGATGTCATCAACTGCTCCTTCAATTCTGCTACCTTCCCGGAAAGTTGGTAACATGCCGAAGTCAGCGCCCTCCTGAAGAAACCCACAGCAGACCCCTCTGAACTTAAAAACTACCGCCCCATATCCCTCCTCCCATTCCCGGCCAAAGTCATTGAGAAAGCCGTCAATAGCCAACTCGCCGCCTTCCTCGAATCCAACAACTCCCTCGATCCCTCACAGTCCGGCTTTCGAGCCAAACACAGCACCAAAACCGCCCTCATCGCAGCAACAGACGACATCCGAACACTACTGGACAACGGAGAAACAGTGGCCCTCATTCTACTCGACCTCTCCGCCGCCTTCGACACTGTCTGTCACAACACCCTCATACAACGCCTCAGCAACATCGGCATAAAAGGAAAAGCCTTGGGCTGGATCATCTCGTTCCTCGCCGGGAGAACCCAGAGTCCGACTCCCCCCATTTCAATCAGAGGCCACCGAAGTCATCTGCGGAGGACCACAAGGATAATCACTCAGTCCCACCCTCTTCAACGTTTACATGAGTCCACTCGCTTCCATCGCGCGTCAACACAAACTTAACATCTCCTACGCTGACGACACCCAGCTGATCCTTTCCCTCACCAAAGACCCCAACACCACCAAAACCAATCTTCACGAAGGCATGAATGAAGTAGCCATATGGATGAAAAACAGCCGCCTAAAACTTAACTCAGACAAAACGGAAGTGCTCATCCTAGGATCATCCCCCTCTGCCTGGGACGACTCATGGTGGCCTTCGGATCTGGGCTCAGCACCCATACCCACAGACCACGCATGTAACCTAGGCTTCATCCTAGACTCCTCCCTCTCGATGACCAGACAAGTCAACGCCATCTCATCCTCCTGCTTCAACGTACTTCGTATGCTCAAAAAAATCTTCCATTGGATCCCCACCGAGACAAGAAAGACCGTCACCCACGCACTGGTTACGAGTCGACTAGACTACGGAAACACCCTCTACGCCGGAATCACAGCCAAATTACAGCAAAAACTCCCAACGCATCCAAAACGCATCGACGAGACTCATTTTGGACATCCCTCGCCAAGATCACATTACCGGCCACCTGAAAGACCTCCACTGGCTTCCCTTCAACAAGAGAATAACATTCCGTCTCCTCACCCACGCACACAAGGACCTCTACAAACTAGGGCCTGAATGCCTCAACACTCGACTATCCTTCTACGCACCCACCCGCCAACTAAGATCCTCCAATCAAGGCCTCGCCGCAGTTCCGCGTATCCAAAGATCCACCATGGGAGGTAGATCCTTCTCCTACTTGGTGGCCAAGACCTGGAACTCACTCCCCACTCACCTCCGCCTTACACAGAACCACATCCCCTTCAGAAAAGAACTTAAAACCTGCTGGCTATTCGATAAATAATGAATCCCCCCCCCCCCCCCCCCGCGCCCTGAGACCCTCTGGGTGAGTAGTGCGCTATATAAATTCTTGAACTTGAACTATATTCATCTATACGCCTACATCTTGCAGCAATTGCAGCATACTTACAAAATAGACAACATCTGTCTTTATTCAGAGTGCCTGCTATTAAAGCATTTATGGAAGGATTAAAAAGAATTATTCCTCCCAGGTTACCACCCTCTCCGGTGTGGAACCTAAATATTGTTCTTACCATGCTCATGGGACCCCCTTTTGAACCTTTACACAAATGTGAACTGCAATTCCTCACATGGAAAACAGCTTTTTTTTGTGGCTATTACCTCTTAGGAGAGTTAGTGAAATTCAGGCTTTCACTATACAAGAACCATTTTTACAATTGCACCATAATAAAGTGGTTCTGGAGGAGGAGCTTCGCGGGCAAGCAAGATGGCCGCGTAAGCTCGGAGCTCCGCGGACCCTCCGCAAATATCCTGGAGGAAATCCTGTTCCACAGCTGTGGATTCCAATTCGTGAATGGTCACAGACGCCGGAACCGCTTTCCGCTTCCAAATCCGACATTTCTAGGCAAAGTTATGTTGTGTTGAACTTTGCCAGGGATGCGCCATTGTTCCGTGGGCTGGTGATCGAGACGACGCGAAGCATGACTGATATGCGAAGCGAGCATCTCCGATTTCTGCTGGCGGAGTGTCCGTAGCTGAGGAGTTGCCGATTGCTGACTTGGCCCTCGTGGAAGCTACACCTCGTGCTACACAAGTGCCTACTGTGTCTTCGCTGTGTCGCCCTTTGTTCTCTCCGAACCCATCATGGCCGGCAGGGGTGACCCCGACAGGACGGCGAACCGGGGTAGCAGGAAGACAATCCAACCCCAGACAAATAAGATTGACCGATATGCCCAACAAAGGACCTCGCCTTCTGTAGTGGCTCAATCTAAGGACTCCGTGCGCACGGGCTCGCCGAAGGGTCGGAGCCCACATTAAGGGACATCATGGGGGCCATTACAAGCATCAGGACTGAGATGCATAAGGAGCACGAGGTCCTGGCACACAAGGTGGACACCCTGGCCATCGACCTCAACCTGATCAGGGCCGACTTGGGCAAAACTAACGATCGAGTAAAATCCCTCGACATCAAGACCTCCAGCCTCACGACTGATGTCTCGGACCTGCAAGCGGAGGTCCGTACCCTGAGGTCGGTTAATGACCAGTTCTCAAGACGGCTGGAGGACTTTGAAGGACGTGCCAGGCGGCAGAACATGCGCATTATTGGTATACCGGAGGGTGCGGAGGAAGCGGCTGTTGATCTCTTTGTGGAGGACTTGGTGAAGACACCTCTCGCACCAGCCGGACTCAGCCACTTTTGCTCAGTGGAGCGGGCCCACAGATTACCTGGCGGCCCTCCGAAGACGGGTGTCGCGCCGAGACCCATCATCGCCCGACTATTCAATTTCAGGGATCGGGACGTGATTCTTCAGGCTTCGAGGCGACATGGGCCTCTTAAGTTCCAGAATGCTGACGTGAACTTCTACCCGGACTTCACCAGGGCCGTTCAGAGACCGCGTCAAAGCTTTGCGGGGGTGAAACGGCGCCTCAGGGACTTGGGGCTCAAGTAATCTATGCTGTTCCCCGCTAAACTGCGAGTTGAGCGTGATGGCCGAGCCCTGTTCTTTGACATGCCTGAGTCTGTGAGTGACTGGCTGGACACTTTGCCACACCGCCGAGAAGAACACGAGGAACACTCCGAAGGCGCCTCTGGTGGCCCTGATCTTCAAGAATAGTGCTTGTCGTGCTGTCTTTTGCGGTTGGTGTACCCGTCGACTGTGACTGATAATGCCAAAGCTTTTGCACTTTTGCTTATCCTATTTTTTTCATGGAGGGTGGCAGGGTGGGACTGTGGGGGTTCCATACTCCTCTAGGGTCTTTTTTGTAGTTAGTTCATGCGGCGACAGGCACACTGCTGGTTGGGGGGGCTTTTTAGTCTGCTGCAGGGGTGCAGGGTGGGGGGTGGTGTTGGGGATGGTTGTGTGTTCTCTTTGTTTTCTTCTTCTATCTCTTAGGCAATGGGTCGAGTGCTTTGCTCTGTTTCACTTGTTGTTGAGGCTTTTGGGGGTTCGGTGGGACATGATGATGGGGGGTAGGAAATTGCAAGTTCTTTGTTGGAATGTCAATGGCTTGGGTGATCGTATTAAAAGAGGGGTGGTATTGCAGTTGATTAAAAGACATATGCCGGATATTGTTTTCTTGCAGGAGACGCATTTAGTTGGGAACACGTGTAGAGCGCTCAATCGGAAAGGTTTTAAAATGGTGGCTCATTCGGGGTTCTCTTCGGGGTCCCGGGGGGGCGGGTGTTATGGTGCGTACGTCCCTTCCTTTTGAGATTGACTCCACTATGGTTGACGAGAGGGGGCGGTACGCCGCTGTTGCGGGGCGCTGGGAGGGGCGTGCCATGACATTGGTTTCGGTTTATGTTCCTCCGGGTTTGCAGAATAACACCTTCCAGGACCTTGGTAGCGCCATTTTGAATCTGCCTGCAGGATTGTTGATTGTGGGGGGTGATTTTAACTCGGTTTGCTCCGGATCCTTGGATAGACATCCGCCTAGAGACCTCCGTAGCACTCAACTGTGGTTGCCCACCTTTCTTGAGACACTGGGGTTGGTCGATTGTTGGAGACTCCTGCATCCCACCCAGAGCCAATATTCATTTCATTCTGGTGCTCACTGTAGCCTCTCCAGGATCGACTATGTCCTTACCCTGGCGGCTCACGCACCGGCGATCTCCGAGGCCCGTTTTTTGGCGAGGGGCATTTCCGACCATTCCCCGTTGTGGGTTTCATTTGACTTTATTATCGTCATGTCGGAGCGACCTGTGGTGGTCAATCCGTGGTACTTTTGGAACCCCAAGACCCGTGGTCTCCTGGCTAAGGCTATCGACCTTTATTTCACGGAGATTGTGGGGTCGGTAACATCGGCTGCCACTCTGTGGGAGGCCTTTAAGACTGTCTTGCGGGGCGAGGCCTTTAGAGTCAGAGATGCCGATATGGTGCGTGTCGAGGCGGAGATCATGGAGTTGGACTCCCGATTAGAGGCGGGTCCTGAGCCTGCCGTGTTGCATAGCCTCTCCCTTAAACAATCTGAGTACCGTGACCGTGCTACTGACGCTGCCCTCGTCCTGGGTAGGGAACAGTAGGGTCGGATTTACGACGTTGGCGACAAGGCCGGGAAGTTGCTGGCCTGGCTTGATAAGAAAGAAAGGGCCAGCCGCGTCGTCCCTGAGATACTGGGAGAGGATGGAGTGTTAGTCACTGACCCAAGCGCCATTGCTGAGTCCTTTTCAAATTACTTTCGGGGCGTTTATGCCTCGGTCTCAGACCGGTCTGAGGCCGACTCGGTTGCTTTCCTTTCTGACATCGATCTCCCGTGCTTATCGGACGTGGATCGAGACGATCTGGAAAGGGACATATCCGTAGATGAGGTTGCACTTGCAATCCGCTTTTTGAGGTCTGGTAAGGCGCCGGGTCCCAACGGCATTCCGGTGGAACTCTGTAAGATTAAACCGGATGTGGTTTCCCCGCATTTGCGCAACATGTTCCTGGAGGCGCGGGAGAAGGGCCTACTTCCCCCTGACCAGAGGTTGGCCACCATTGTGGTCATCCACAAGGTAGGGAAGCCGAGAGACTTGTGCCGATTGTATCGTCCTATCTCTCTTTTGAACGCGGAGCCTAAGATTCTTGCCAAAATGCTCGCCAACCGTTTGATTGGCGTCATCGGCGACTTAGTGCACCCGGACCAGTCGGGCTTTATTCCACACCGCAACACTGCTCTTAACTTGCGTCGACTTCACGGTGCCCTGGCTCGGGCCCATACGCTTGAGGAGCCGGCTGTCCTGGCGTCATTGGATGCCACGACGGCCTTCGACTCCCTCGAGTGGAGTTACCTGTGGTCAGTGTTGGCGAAGCTCGGTTTTGGTCCGGAATTCGTGGGGTGGGTCAAACTCTTATATGCCGAACCGCTGGCTAACGTGGCTGTTAATGGCCGAGTCTCAGCGACTTTTGCTCTTCAGAGAGGCACCAGGCAGGGCTGTCCTTTGTCGCCCCTCCTGTTCGCACTCGCGCTTGAACCTCTTGCAGCTCTGTTGCGGACCCATCCCGACTTGCATGGTATCAGATGGGCCCCTGACTTCGAGGACAGAGTCTCTCTATACGCAGACGATATTCTCCTGTACCTCACCTCCCCCTGCAAATCACTTATTGTGGCCTGCGACGTGCTGCGACTTTTTGGTTGGTACTCTGGCCTAGTCATCAACTGGACCAAGTCTCACTTATACGTCCTGAAAGGGGGAACGCCACGCCTTCCAAGGGGTTGCGGCATACAGGTGGCGAGCCAGGGCTTCAAGTATCTAGGGATCTATATCTCCACGAATTCAAAAGCGCGCTATGAACACAATTTGCTTCCCCCTCTTCTCTGCCTCCGGCGTGACGTGGAGGGATGGCGCAAACTCCCGCTCTCCCTGCTTGGGCGCGCGGCATTGTTTAAAATGATGTCCTTGCCCAGATTCCTCTACGCCCTGCAAAACACCCAGGACCCGGTCCCTGCTCGATACTTCGGCGAGATCGAGAGCCTGCAACGCGCCCTACTCTGGGATGGCCGCCCTCGCATCGCTATCACGAAGCTCACGCTACCGTGGTATGATGGGAGGATAGCACTACCTGATGTGCGACGGTATTACTGGGCCTCCCAGTTAGCGGCTATCAACCACGGTCTGGAGAAAACCCAGGATACGCCATGGATCTGTGGCTTCTGGGCGGCGGGAACTACTACAGGGCGCTCTACTCGAGGTCTCTCGACAGGCGGATGTCTGGTCCAACGAAAACCGCGGTCCATATTTGGAGGGCAATCACCAAGGCTCAGGGATGGAAGGATAGATTGACCAAGTTGACCCCATTGTACGACTCGGACATCCTGGGCAAACTATGGCATACCAAGGGCTTTGATAAGTGGGATTTGATAGGCATTTCCAGGATGGAGGATATGTTGCTGCGTGGCGAGGTTAAGACTTTTGCCCAGTTACAAGCAGAATTCCAGCTGGGTGAGGCGGAATTCTTCCGTTATGCCCAGTTAAGGCACGCACTGCTGTCCGCTAAACCGGAGGAGGGGGCGATTCCTGACAGCTCTCCTTTGGAGGATAGGGTGCTCGACTGTCATATGCCGGACAGCGCCATTTCACTGTCCTATAAAAAACTTATCAACGTCCGTACCGACCTCCTTCTGGGTGTGAGGGACCAGTGGACACGGGATGGGTTAGAAATTGACGATGAAGATTGGCAGAGTGCGGTATCCTCCCCTAAGGAGGTTGCTATCTCTTCCCGTCTCCGACTGGTGCAGCTCAAAATCTTGCACAGAGTTTGTTACTGGCCCCAGACTCGTGCACATGGGCTATTCCGTCGATGGACTTTGTAGGCGTGGCTGTGGCGCCCTTGCCACTTTCATGCACATCCTGTGGGAATGTCCCGCAATAGCCTCCTACTGGCGACGCGTGCACTCGATCATGAGTGAGGTGACTGGGGTAGCGGTGCATGCGGAAGCAAGGAGATGCCTCCTCAACATCTGGGGTCCGACAGATCACACTGTGGCCCAGACCCAATGGGTGACCCTTGGCAACATGGTAGCTAAACGGGACATCGCGCAGAAGTGGGGAGCTATGGCGGCTCCGAAGGTTGTACAATGGAAGGCCAATATGGATTGGTGTATGTTTCGGGAAAAAACCGTGTATGTTGCCAGGGGTAAGCCTAAAAAGTGGCAGAAACTGTGGGGGGCTTGGAATGCATACAGAGGGGACATCTGCGTACCCCCGGACTCCGCCCCGCTGGAGGAACACCTGTCACCGTAGCTTGAGACACCAACTGTAACACTTTATGATGTTATCCTGTGTTTTCCTCCCTTCCTACTCTTAGTACTCCTTTCCGTTGGTCATACCTGTGCTCATTATGCCCTTCCGACCCCCTCACAATGCCTCACTGTTTATCACATTCCATTGCCTCTGTCTTTGTGCCAGGTTTGGCACTCCCTTTCTTTCTCTTTATCTTCTCTATGTTTCTCTTATAAAAACTTAAAATCAACCTCAATCGTTTTGCTGTACCAATTCTTGCACTTTTGTTTCCCTGATTCGAAATGCTGCCTCGCCTCCGGGATGTCAGGCTGAATAGCTGTGTGCACTGTTCTTGAATAAAGGTTTTAAAAATATATATATAAAAAAAAAATAGTGGTTCTAAGAACGAATCCTAGATTCCTTCAAAAGTCATTACCCCGTTCCATTTAAACCAATCTGTAGAGTTACCAGTGTTTTTCCAAAACTCACTCTGTGGCAGAAAGAGCTCTACACACCCTAGACGTTAAGAGCTCTTCTCTATTACATTGATAGAACCAAAACATTTAGTAAAACGAAACAATTTTTTGTAGCTTTCTCTCCACCACATAAAGGCAACCCCATATCTAAAGCAATTGCAAGGTGGATTGTCTAATGCATTCAAATATGCTATCAAAAAGCAAAGCGTACACTAACAATTCCTCCTAGGGTGCACTCCACACGCAAACTAGGAGCCTCTATGGCTTTCTTAGGGAACATTCCTCTAGAAGACCTATGTAAGGCAGCAACATGGTCTACAACACATACTTTCACTAAACACTACTGTGTTGATGTGCAAGCTAAAGCAGCAGGCTGTCGTAGGCCAAGCTGTCCTCAAAACTCTATTTCAAACTACTGCAACAGATGCAGGCGGCCACCACTAGGGGAGATACTGCTATATAATCTATGCTCAGTGTGAGATCTGCAGCTCGTATGTCTCGAACGGAAAATGCTACTTACCAGTATGCATCTGTTCTTGGCATGTAGAGCTGAAGAGTCTCACACGCCCACCCGCCTCCCCAGGACCTGTATCTGTTTTAGATCTACACACATGGACATCTCTTCTTTCTTTCTACTAACTCCATTTCCCATCATGGCGAAAAACAATCTAAGGATGGAGCTGATGCGTATGCGCACTGTCCTCCAAAGGAGGAGTCACCTATCTCGTGACTACAAAGACTTCTTCCAAGACGACAACAACATGCAATCATCCGAGCCCAACACCAGGTGGCGATCTAATGCTCAGTGTGCGACTGCAGCTCTACATGCCAACAACAGATGCATACTGGTAAGTAGCATTTTCCTTCCTATTTAGTAAATTCAACCTATTGTGCTCAACTTTTAGTGACACCACTGCTTGAGAATAACACTGTATCCAAACTTAACATGTAAAAAAGTCCTAAAAATCCAAATTTGTCCCATTTGAGTAATAAAGTTTTTCATCAAAAAGGCTCAAATAGCAATCATCCAGTCAAATTCAGTCCATCGAGTGAGGAGTAGTGCATCCTTTATCAAATGTCATTCAGCCCAGCCAACATGCTTTGTCCCTAAGGACTTCATTAGGGTTGGTATGTCCATGTGCTTAGTATCTCAGCATGATGTGTGCTGGTGTGTATGATGGGTCATCTAGTGAGAAGTCCTGAGTCCTACGGTGTCTATTGTGGGCAATTTGTAACCGCATGTTAGTGACTTGGCAAGAGGGATTTGGAAAAGTTTTCCTGATATGACCACATCCAGGAAATGATGACCAAAGAATGCGCCCCTGGAGCTGTGCTACTTGGTAATGGGGCTGAAAATCGGGAGCACCTGGGCCTCCGTGATGCATGCTTGATTAAGGCAACCCTGTCTCTTCCAAATGTAGCACCCATCATGCCATCCAAGGTCGAAGAAGATATTGGACACAAGAATTGGGAGATTGGAGTAGTAAGAGTAACCATGGCAACATTACTATCTTGGTGAGAACTACACCGTCCTGAACCGTCTGTGGGAGGGATCTCTGAAATGGGATTTGGGCCCTGAGCGAGGGCCCTCCCAAGTTACTGTCAGTTGTCTCGGTTAACATAGTACACCTTGATACCTTGCTAATGGAATGTTGAGGACTCATGCGATCAAATGTTTTTCTATAATTATGAGATGCAAGGTTCTTGGGGTTAAGAGGGTAAACAGGCAGAATTTTGACCAGTTGACCCAAAGTCCTCTTTGAAATTGCCTGATACCTGCAACATAGTTGACAGTCTATCATATTGAAGGATTTTTTTAAAGTCTAGGACTAAATCGGTACTAAAGGGCAACTGTGGTGTAGCCTTTTCTACAATCTGAAGGCAATGGTTGTTAAAGGATATGGACATACCAGGAGTAAAAACCATTTTGATCAGTTGTTAATGTTTAGCCCCGTTATTGTCTTTAAGAAACTACTTTTAATCTCGCAGCTTTCTTGAATGGTAGAAAATCCAACTTGGTGTACAGGGTTGTGACCCTGGGTATGAATTTCCCTTTATGTACCACATCGGCACAGTTCCCTTTCTAATCTTATGGGGGTGAGCCATCTTAGGCTAGTTCCCCCAACTAGTAGTTGGGTATAAGCATGAATCTGGCTCAGGAGCAGTCTTAAGTCCTCCCCCTCTATCCCCGCCCATTTGTCAAATGTGAACTCAGTACTTCTTTGTTTCGTAGTTGATCGGGCTAAGTGATCATGTCGGATACAGCCCTGATCGTGCCAACGTGATGATCACAGTAGACGTATTTCTGATCAAGATTATGGCAGTTGCAGGTCCAATTGGGCCACAGCAAAGATCACAGCAGATGTATCTCTAACCGGGCCACCTGCACCGGCATATGAAATGGTTTCCAATTAAGAAATTAGTGGGAGACCCTTTAGGTGCAAATCATTCCTAGCTTACTTCTCTGAAGTTGGGTTGTTATGGATGTCCCTAATACATGCTCAGCCTGTCTCCTGCATGGTAAAGCATTTGTCTAGGTACTTCAGACCGATCTACGTGCCGTTGGGTACATAGGGCAGGGGAACACACCTATATGCTGTGCCATGTAGGGAATTTTACCATCCCAAAATTCATCGTAGACCTACACTTCGTTAAAAAATAATCATGCTGCCAGAAGTTATTTCCGTACCTACAGCAACACAAATGGATGGCATCATTGGAGCTTTAAGAAACTTCATTATGCCCATATAGAAGAAACACTGGAGGCACGTCTGATCTGTGCCTAAGATGTTCATCCGTTTCTTGCACCCGTAGTGGCACATTTAACCTTACCTGGATGACTGACTGGTGCAGGCTCTGATAAGTGCTGCAACTGTGGCAGCAGTGCACCAACCTGTTTCGGGAGATGGGATTGACCGTCCACCTTAGGAAAGTTTGCTGGTCACATCCATGAAATTGGTGTTCATGGGTGTCTCGTAAATGCTGCCTGCCAGAGAATAAAAAGGTGGTCAGGGCCCTGATGGTGAAGTCACTCCTGGTCCGCTGTGGCCAGACAATTCAATTCATAATGCTGCTAGTTCTGATGTCTTCCTCCGTCTTTATATCTGAGTCCAGCTACATACCTCTTGGGAAGAACTGCAGTTTGTAATATCTGGCGCATAGGCAATCCTGGGCTGGAAGATTTACCACCTACATCGGACAGCCAGAGTACCTCTTCACCCCTTGACACCAGAGATTAATTACAGTTTGTACTCACTTAGGGGACACAATCAACCAGAGGACTATAGTTGGAACAACAGAGGCTTCTCAACATCAAGGTGCTCCAGCTCAGAATAAATATGCTTCAAGGCTTTTTACTTGAGGAGGAGGCTGATTCTGGTGATGACAGGCAAGGTAACTATGGTCTGTCACTTGAAGTAAGACTGGACCTAATCCTGAATCCTATCCTGGGAAGCACACGACATTTGGATGTGGCTGCCAAACTCCGGTTTAAAAATCACCAAAGACCCCTCTGAGGAATTAAACAAATGAGCAGACCATCTCAACAGAAAAAAGTGAGCCACTCCAGTGGGAACTGGACCCGCTAATGATGGACGATCTGGTTGCTGGGTGGGGAATCGTTGCAGTCAAATTCTTGGGTTCTGAAAACCAGGAAAAATGATTTGCCTCCAGGGTTTTGAAAACCGGATTACTGGGGGAGATATTCTCGGTAGCCTCGTAGAAAGAGTTCCTGAATCTAGTTGTTGCAGTCTCTCTTTGATGCACTGCCTGATAGATTTTTCTTTTTCTCTTTGGGACTCGTGATACACTGGTATGGTAAATGAATAACGCTATTGTAATGTACCCTCCCAAAAAAATTGTACACTGAATAATCACAAAAATAATGCCCCATTGTGGTTAATAATAGAACATCTATGCCCAGTGTCAAAATATTTAGGTGGCTGACACTTAGGACACAATATTTCTTTCAGATTATATTTTGTAACCCTATTATTACAAACAGCATATTTTCATCTTTTGACATTGCAGTTAATTCATAACCTCTCTATCTGCCAGAAAATTGTTATCAATCCTTAGTCATTTTAGCATCCAAAGTAGCATAAGACTGTATATTGGGCTGCACTAATTAGTGACTTACATCAGTGGCGGCTGCTGGGTTTTAGAAGTGGTTAGGCCCATACAAGCCCTGCCCGAATAACTTCACAAGCTTTCAAACCGCATGTATCTGTGTGTATAAACATATACATACACCTCCCATTGCTACTCCGAATAAAGCAGCATGACTGTCACACCGCAGAATCTTTTGGTATCCCTTTATTCAAATTAAACAGCTTGCCACGTAACTCATTTCGGCAGCAAGATCATTCTTTATCAAACTTAGCGGGCGCCATTAAAACATTCCATTTATTCATTGGATCTGAAAGAAACACGTTGGTGTTAGATTCCTTACCTTAGAATATCCCCAGGTATCAGACTGGATCCGGAAAGTTTTCGTAAGCAGTACCCCTGCGTGTCGGTAGGCGTCGTCTGTGTCTCCTCGTCTGGCGTCGGTATCGCCGGGATGACGTCGCTGTAGTACTTAGATGCCACCCTCGCTCGCTGACGTCAGTTCTTCTTTTTTTCTGCGCCAGCAAGCGCAGATCTGGGAAGAGTGTACCTTTAGTCATTTTTGGACTAACTTTTTGGACAATTTTGTCTATCTTTTTTGAGTCGACTTCGACTCACGGTGCCAGTAGGGATGCCCCGTTTCAAGCTGTGGGACGCATGTCACCGATTGATGTCGGGTGGCCGACCATGATGACCAGTCGTGCCCCGACTGCTGGGCCTTGATGTCAAAAGCTAGGCGGGAGCGGTCCCGCAAGCTCCTCGAGATCCGGCAGTCTGCTTCGCGCTGCTTGAGGTCCCGGTCGAGGGACTGGTCGCGAAGCCACAGTCCTCACCGTTCGTTGGAGCGGTTCTGGACTCGGCGCAGTTTCGGGTTTATCCTCCCGAGCAGCGGGTTCGGGACATTCAGGCTCCGATTCCCATCTTTCAGCCTTTTTCCTGAGTTTCAATCAGGGTGGTCCTAGGGCTGCTGGGTCTGATGGCCTCCTGCATCCTGCTGGTACATCACGCCAGGTGGCGGATGCAGGCTCTGCAGTGGGATCTGAAGTTCTAGTGGGCACATCTGGGCAACCTGTCTGACCACATCCTGATCTCGGAGGGCACTGCAAGACCGTTGCAGTGGTGGCTCACGGACCGTGATTGGGTCAGGGGCAGATCGCTCTCCCTACCCCAACCGGAGCACACAGTGGTGACGGATGCGTCCCTCCTGGGATGGGGTGGGGGGCACATGGGAGAGGCGGAGATCAGAGGCCTCTGGTCTCCGGCAGAGTCCCGGCTCCATATCAACCTTCTGGAGCTGCGAGCGATCCGACTTGCACGGAAGGCATTCCTTCCCTCTGTCCGGGGAAGTAAAGTGCAGGAATTCACGGACAACACCACCCCCATGTGGTACTGCAACAAACAGGGCGGGGTGGAGTCGTGGACCCTTTGTCAGGAGGCTCTGCGCCTCTGGACATGGCTGAAACATCAGGGCATCACCCTGGTGGTTCAACACCTGGCAGGTTCTCTGAATGCCAGGACAAATTCAGCCATCGGTGCATGATTGATCACGAGTGGCATCTGAACTTGGACGTGGCGAAAGGCCTCTTTCGGCAGTGGGGAGAGCCTTTGGTTAGATCTATTCGCCAACAAAGAGAGCGCACAATGTCATCCGTTCTGTGTGTTGGAATTTCCAAGCCGGCACTTGCTCGTAGGCTTTCAGTCGCGAGTGGAGTTGCTGTCTGTTATACGCCTTTCGGCCTATACCACTTCTGCTCAGAGTGCTGAAGAAGATCGGGCGTGACCGGGCCCAAGTCATCCTTGTGGCTCCGGATTGGGCACAGAGGTACTGGTATCCCGAGCTACTCAGCCTGTCAATCGATCCCCTGTTTCGACTGCCTCTTCAGGAGGACCTTCTGTTGCAGCAGCAGGGGATGGTCCTCCACCCGAACCTGTCCAACCTCCACCTAAATGCGTGGAGATTGAGCAGCGACAGTTGATGCCATTTGACTTGCCTCCTGAAGTCTGTGATGTCATTCTGGCAGCCAGGCGTCCCTCCACAAAATCAGTATATGCCTGCAAGTGGAACAAATTTGTGGCATGGTGCACAGCAAAGGCTGTGGATCCCCTTTCCACCCCTCTTTCTGTGGTTCTCCTCTTTCTTCTTTTCCCTGGCCCAGCAGGGCTCTGCTCTGGGCACCATCAAGGGATATCTTTGAGCTGTTTCAGCCTTCTTGAGGCTTCCTGATCAGCCTTCTCTTTTCAAGTCCCCTGTTGTAAAATAGATTCTTGAAGGGCATTACTCACATGTTTCCTCCTGTTCCCTTTGTAATGCCTCAGTGGGACTTGAACCTGGTGTTAACCTATCTGATGTGTGCTCCCTTTGAGCCACTTCATAACTGTCGTCTTCGTCTTCTGAATCTCAAGACTGCTTTCCTGGTTGCCATCACCTCTGCCAGAAGAGTGAGTGAGCTCCAGGCTCTTTCTTCTAAGCCTCCTTTCCTCTGTCCATCCGGACAAGGTTGTTCTGAGGACTCGTCCTTCTTTTCTACCCAAGGTGGTTACTGCCTTTCACATCGGCCAGACCATTACCTTGCCCACCTTCTTTCCGCATCCTTCAAAAGAGGAAGAAAGGCTCCACGGTCTGGACCGAAAAGGTGTGCTTTCCTTTTACCTAAACCGCACAAAACAGTTCCGGGTGGACAACCAACTTTTTGTTGGTTACATGGGCGCTAAGAAGGGACGGGCGGTGCACAAAAGGACCATTTCTCGGTGGGTCGTTATGTGCATCAAGATCTGTTATTCCTTGGCTAAAAAGGATCCTCCTGAGGGGCTGCGTGCCCACTTCCACTCGGACCACGGTGGCTACTACTGCCTTGGGATGGGGAGTCCCTTTGCAGGACATTTGTCAGGCAGCAGCGTGGGCCTCGTTGCATACGTTCGCCAAGCATTACTGCCTGGACAGCCAAGTACGGAGAGACGGCTTCTTTGGCCGTTCAGTTCTCCAGGAGTTTCTTGTGTGATTTTGGTTTGCAGACCCACCACCAGGGTTGGTATTGCTGGGTTATCTATTCTAAGGTAAGTAATCTAACACTAACGTGTTTCTTTCAGATGCACAAGTTACTTACCTTCGGTAACGATATATCTAAGAAACATTAGTTAGTGTTATATCCCTTACCGCACCACCCATCATGCCCCCTCTGCAAACCGATATCTAGGGTTGCGGACATCGCTTTCAGGGCCCTAGTTTCATGGCACCAGTGTCGGTTTCTTGCATGGCTCTGCGATCCTGGCGCAGGAAGCTATGTACAGAACTGACATGAGCGTGAGGGCGGCGTCTAAGTACTCCAGCGACGTCATCCCGGCGATCACGATGACGGACGCGGAGCCGCAGACGACGCCTACCGACGCGCAGGGGTACTGCTGACAAAAACTTTCTTGATCCAGTCTGACTCCTGGGGATATTCTAAGGTAAGGAATCTAACACTAACTGATGTTTCTTACAGCTATATCGTTGCCGAAGGTAAGTAACTTGTGCATCAATGCACGTGGTATATGGGCATAGAAAAAATACGTCAGTGTCACTGCCTTCCACTTAAAATGCTAAAGATGGCTAAATAGCTCCTTTGTTGAAATTGATATGCACAATATCTCGCAGGAATGGTATAATGCCATAACTTACATGTAGAAATGTTCAGCATAAGGGACCTCCGGTAACTACCTATAGACCTGTGTCGGATCCCAACTGCTGCGTCCGCACTGTTGCAGCTACCCGGATCCCATTCCAGCTAGATGTGCCAATGTACAAAGAGATATAACTGGAGTATAACATATTTTAAAGCATCTTTCATGAAAAGCAAATGGGAGACGCATCTACCAACAGCGTTTAAAAGGACACCTAAAAAAATAACCATTTCATATTTACCAAGGCACACTAAATCAATTAAAACACTCACAAGGGAAGGTATGGTGTGTCCATAAGAATAACCAGCATTGGCATAGCGTATAGGTCTCGCCTTTGGGACATTTATAAGTGTTTAGCCATGCAACAGTTAATGTTGTTGCACCAAGGATATTGTGCTGGATAACTAAACACTTATAAGGTCCCAAGGGCGAGACCTATTGGCTATGCCAATGCTTGTCTGCTTTAAACTTTCAGTCCTATTACACAACAGTGTTGCTGTGCAACATAGATAAAGAAACATTGAAAAGCATTTCAGCCATGTTGTCCACATTAAAAGAACAAGAAGGGAAATTGTACAGCTTGGAAGTGTAAATGGGAGACAGATATGCATTTTGGTTGTTAATGAGTATTAATGGGGTAAATAGCACCTCATATGCGCGTGGGGTTCAATTGCGCAGAGAGAAAAGTGTTGCGGAGCCATCACACCTCTTGTACCAGTGTTACCTGCGTCCTTGGAAATGTGGGGCAAAGACTTGGGGTGGGAAAGGCCTAAGTGTGTGGGTTAAATACAGCAGTGATCTTGGTTGAGTGGGTTTGTGTGGGGCCCGGTGCCACTGCACCTGGTGCATAGAAGGAAGGTGTGGTTTAGTAAGTGTAGTTTCATGGGCATCAGGGGGGAAAGGTGGGTTCAGGGATGTTTCCTTGCGAAGGAGGTGATAGATCGAGGTGTTACAACAGAACATGCACAAAGAATATTTTGTAGTTGGTCACGGAGCCAGGTGTAAAGTGCATGATAGTGAGCAGCGGGGTAGGCAGCGTGTGATGGCCTGTAGTGCTACAGGGAGATTGGCTCCTTGTCTAATGTAAGAAATCTGAAATGAAGCAGTAATAGGCGCTCAATAGCTCAGAGAAGCCTCAAGGCCCTGGTGCAACTGCCCCTGCTGCATGAAGTGTGCGTGCGCATGAATGCGTGCATGAAAGGGCATGGATGGGAGAGGGAGTGGTGTGTTAAAGGGCCCTAGAAGAGTGATGGTGTGTTGTTTCAGGACATGTTCCCATCATTTCTAGGTCACAACGCAGCAACCATCAAATGTTTTACAAAGTGCCTGCTTCATTCAAAGCTGTGTACTGCAGGTTGTCCGACTTTCAACCTAGCTTCCTGTTTGTCTGGGTCTCCAGCTTGATATGTTGCTCCGGAAACACAATGTGTTAAGATGACTTTCAAATATATTTTCTGAGTAGGCTAATTTGGCTCGGTCCTGTGAAGAGGAGAGTATGCGGGACTTACAGAAGCTTCTCTTGAGTGATATAGGATGGAGTATATTCCTATGGAGCTGGTCTTAATGTACCTGCTGTTCACTCACCGGGAGATATGGTCAGACATTGTGGGGAGCTTTGGCACAGGGTCAGCTTGCATAAGTAACTTGATATATACACGGGCAGACATGAGTAGATAAACAGATGTAGGGGGCTTGGATCAGAGGGTGAGACAGTAAGACGCTTTTTTGAGGACAGTAACGTTTCTGGGCTGCATGGATGATGAGCTTACTTCGCATGAACCGATGAAGTGAGAAGGTTGATGCTCACGAGGCGTGTAATGTGGAGCTCACGAATAGAGCGTGAGAAACTTTGGGCACATGAACAATCACAGTGAGGAGTAGGGACCACTCGGTAGATGGTATGAGGAGTGTAGAGTGCACGACAGACAGACCGTTGGGGGAAGCTTCTGCACACGAACAAATTGAAGTTTTTGGGTAGCATGAACAACAGCTAGAGGCTCTTAGAACACTTGACCTTATAAAGCAGAAAGATTGATGCGCATGGACAGACAACACGAGGTCCATGTTACTTAGTCTCAGTCTTGTACATTTAGGGGTTTGGGCACATGGGCAGGCAGTGTGCTAGCTTGGGCACCTTGAAAGACACTGCGAGGATCTAATTGCATAAGACAAGAAGTTGTGAATTGCTGAGGGTACATGATCGGCCACGGTGAGGTGATTGAGCACAATGATAGAGAATGTGAGGAGTTTGCAGTGCCTCAATGAAGGAATTGGCCTATAACTCGCTGCAGCTGGCACTTTTCACAAGTAGACCCTGGTGACTTTTCTACATGAGTGTAATCTCACCTAAATCATCATTGTGTTTAGTGTGTCTTATATTTCGTGTTCGCAATTTTTTTTTTGTATTAAGGTGGCTAATTCGAGTAGTTTGAAGTTTATTTTATTATGCTTGATTAATTAAAACCATTGCATACAAAAGATAAAATATTTCAGTTTTCGATAAAATCATCATATATATATATATATATATATACACTAATATAATAAAGAGAGAGCCCAAACCTTTGAGGCGGGTAATCTCAGGAACCACAGCACCAATCACAACACCCAATACAGCGTTGGAAAGGGCAGTTGCAGCAGAAGGACATAGGCTGTGCAGACGCCCACCATATACATTTAAAAGGTAAAAGATCTGTGCCAGCAAAGTAGTCCCTTGTGGGCGTGTCTGCGTTGTGCTGTGGGCGTGTGCTGGGAGCGTGACAAACGCTGGGGGCATGTGGTACATTCCGCCCTTCATGCCATGTCTCATATCATGTGCTGGGGGCGTGTGCGGGGCGCGGGATTACAGAAAAAAAAGCGAAAGTTGTACCCAATATTTCATTGTTTTTTCTTCTCGGGTTCTGTACATTTCAGCTCCGGGTGTCCACCCTGCTCCCTTTAAATACCCCTGCACCCCATAATCATAACCCACCCTTACGCCTTAAAATACCCCAACACCCTTAAACACTAACCCATCTTAACCCTATAAATATACCCTGTACCCCAAACCTATCCCTAAACCCTAAAAATACCCCTGTACCTCAAAACCCAAATCTAGCCCTGAACCCTATAAATACCCCTATACCTCAAAACCCAACCCTACCCCTGAACCCCAAAACCCAAACCTACCCATGAAACCTAGAAAAACCCCTGTACCCCAAAATCCAAACCTAGCCCTGAACCCTTAAAAGACTCCTGTGCCCCAAAACCCAAACCGACCCCTGAACCCTACAAATACCCCTGTACCCCAAAACCGAAACCTAGCCCTAAACCATAATAACCCTGTACCCCAAAACCCAAACCTACCCCTGAACCCTAAAATACCCCTGTACCTCAAAAGCCAAACCTAGCCCTGAACCCTAAAAATACCCCTGTACCCCAAAACCTAGCCCTGAACCCTTAAAATACCCCTGTACCCCAAAACCCATACCTATCCCTAAACCCTAAAACTACCCCTGTACCCCATAACCCAAAACTATCTGAACCCTTAAAATACCCAAACACCCCAAAACATATACCTCAGTACCCCAAAAGATATACCCCTGTACCCATACTTACCGTATCCAAACATTAAAAAAAAAAACATGCTTTTACCATTCATGCATTTACAACGAATTTCGTTGTAAATGTATGCGTGGTAAAAGCATATAAAATGTAATGCCAGGCGTTATAATGGCATTGCGGAGTCATGGTACTTTCGTAATGAAATAAGCGGGGTGATGGTATGCGGAAAGAAAGTTGTGGAATAATGGTTGTTTACCCTCCCCCCGGTAAGTACATTGGTGGAACGGCGGCCCAAATCTCCAGCAACATACTCATATTTTTTCACCACCGATTTTGAAAAATGCACAGGTCTCTCTCATTGATGGCCAGCACCGACATACACTTTTAGACACACCTCCCGCCACAAGTTCTAGAACTGCAAACTTTTGAGCTGGGGAGCTACGCTCGAATCTCTGCATCAGCTCAACATCCTGTGATTCCAGGCAAATCGCTTTGTCTCCCTGTGCTTACCACAAATGAATGTGTTCTTCTGTAATGTAAATTGTGCTCATGCCATGTTGTCGAGTTCGCGCTATATAATATTGCAAGGAAAAATAAAGTAGGGATACTAGAGTTAACACACTAGTGAACGCGCACTCATATTATTCTTTTTTAACGCGCACTCTTAAGTGCATCAGCAGTGCACTGTGAATCGGAGTGTTTCACAGGCCTGTCACAGATAAGAAATGCTATCAAAACAAAATCCTACAAAACAATATACTACTGGACGGCAGCAATTCATACCCGGACAACGTCGCAACGGGCTGCTAGTTATATAATAAAAATATTTTACATCACATTAAAAAAGTGCTCAAATTATTAAAGCGTTATGCACGTTAGCCGCACTGACTGTAAATATTATTTTGACTGTGGCTACTTTTTGTAAAGTTCCCATCTGTTCTTGTAATGAATAATCTTTTTGCCACTCGGCCCGGTGCTTCATTCTTTTTGCGGTTATGTCGAGGAATTTAGTTAGACGGTAATTTAACTGGACCAAGTCAGGGTAAAGCACAGCATTAACGCTTGTCTGCACGATCTGGCTCCGTACTGTTTGAACGCTGGCTTTAGCAGAGTGATCCTTGTATCTTTTAACGTGTTACAGATGCATATAACGTGAATTGCGTCTTTGCCGCTGCTGCATAAACGACGGAGCTGGACTCCTCCCTTTCTCTCCCAAGGAGCAAGAAATTGATTAAAGGGCCAACCCCCAGTCGGAGTCTTAGGAATTTTCCCTTCATGTTAATTTTGAATCCCATTTTCAGGTAGAACTGGGGTTTTAGCATTTTGTATGTATGTAGGACCATCCAGCCGTGCGATCGCTTGGCGAATGTTTTTTTGTCCTCTATTGCAGATACTAAACGAGTTACCTTTGTCACTGTTTTTTTGAATGTTAGATGGTTTGCCTGGACGTCCCACAGCTCTGTGAACCTAGATGTGTGATAGATTCCTGGAGAGAAAGACTTGCTGGTGATTTTCCTGGGTGGGAAAGTTCCGTCCAGAGTTGGTCGTTCAGGGTTCCCTTTTCGTCGGCTTTAATTTTACGCCAACATTTCGTATAAGATCCCATGCGTTTAAGATACTGTTTTTGTAGCCCAAATTACAATCTTATTTGGGCCGGGGAGACCATACTGGGGAGTTGGAAGATTGCTGGGTATGAGTTGGATATTATATTATCAAGAGTTGTTGCATCTTTTCCCTTCAATGCTTCGCTCCCGTAAGTAATAGTTGGCTGGAGTTTTGCTTGCAAAATCCTTAGCAAAGGGTCAAGCGTCAAGTCCGCTAAAAGCTTCTTTAGGGGCTTTATGGCTAAGTAGGGCTTTACCCCCTTTCTCTGCAATGCTTTTAATTGTGGTTTTGATGAGTTATTTTGGTCCAGTATTACCCCTAGGTATTTATAGCTTACTCCTTGTTCCAAACGATGACCGGCGAGGAACCAAATTAAGGTGTTTCTTCTTACGGTAATTAACTGCCATTATTTTTGTTTTATTGTAGTTTATTATCTGAAAGAGACACGTTAGTGATAGATTCCTTACCTTAGAATATCCCCAGGCGTCAGACTGGATCCGGAAAGTTTTGCTTAGCAGTACCCTTGCACGTCGGCAGGCGTAGTCTGCGGCTCCGCGTCCGTCGTCGGCGTCGTGGGCGCCGTGATGACGTCGTCGGAGTACTTAGACGCCGCCTCCGCGTGCTGACGTCAGTTCTTCTTTTTTCCGCGCCAGCCAGCGCAGATCTGGAAAGAGCAGTTCCCTAGTAATTTTTTGACTAACCTTTTGGATCTTTTGATCTATTTCGAAGTCTTCACGACTCCGACGGTGCCGTTAGGGATGCCCGGCTTCAAGCATTGCGACGAGTGCGACCGCCTCATGTCGGTTACGGATCCGCACCGCTTGTGCCTGACGTGTTTGGGCGTCGGCCATGACGACGAGGCCTGCTCCGACTGTCGGGACCTCTCGAGGAAGGCCAGTCGGGAGCGGTCCCGCAGGCGACTCGAGATCCGCCAGTCGGCCCGCGCCGTGTGAGGTCCCGATCCCGGTCCCACGGGAGGTCGAGGGACAGGTCGCGGGGACGGAGCCGTCACAGCTCCGGGAGTCGGCGCCACTCCTCCGGGTCCAAGTCGTCAGGTAAGAAGCATAAGAAGTCGAAGAGACATCATCGCTCTTCCGACCCCCCCCCCCGACGCTTGCGCGATGCGGCCGGGGGTTCGGGAGTCGCGGGCGCCGTGTTCGGCTCCATACCCCCCGGTCCCTGGGCTGAATGCGACGCCGGAGGAGATAGAGCGCTTCCTCATGGCCATGAGGTCCCTTTCTCCTCCGGGTTCCGCGGCGCCTTCGGGCCCAGCAAACCAGTCTGGGGGCCCTAGTGGGTCGGGGGATGCGACCCCCGACGCCGTCGGGTGCTTTGGCCCCAGGGGTCGGTCCGTGTGGTGTCCCCACCGGCGTCGGCCTCGGCCGACGCCGTCCCCGATGCCGCCTCTCTATCGGTTCCGACGTCGGGACGGCGCCTGTCGGCGCCGATCGGAGACTTCCATCCCTATGAACCGTCCTCATTCACTTACGACCCTGAGTCTCAGGAGATGGGGGAAGAGGAGGATTGGGAGGGGTCTGAGGACCCTCTGACAAGGGAATGTCAGTCTACCATGGACTGGACAGGAGACCTTGGGGAGGCCAGTGGCCTGGACACCTCTCCAGACACTGGATTCGTCTCTCCTCCTACCGTGGCTTCGGAGGAGGGCGCGACATATGGTGTGGTGCTGATGAGGGCTGCTAAGGCATTGGGCCTTGAGCTCCCCGTCGCGGCCGTGAGGACTAACCTCCTCACTGAGGTCCTTAAGCCGCAGTCATGCTCCATGGAGCCGCTGCTGCCGTTTAATGAGGCCTTGTCGGATGTTCTTTTGGGCACTTGGTCCAGGCCGCTACAGGTCCGCCTGTAGATAGGAACGTGGCCAGACGCCACCGGGTGACCCATGTTTCCTGTCCACCCACCCCACCCCGAGAGTCTGGTTATCCAGGCCTCTAACTCCCAGACCGCCTTCCCGACGGCTCCCCCTAATCGGGAATCCAAGAGGTACGAGGCCTTTGGCAAAAAGGTGTTCTTGTCCCTTAGCTTAGGACTGCGGTCTTCCAACACCGCATGCCTCTTGGGCCGTTACACCCATTCTATATGGGAAACGGTGGCGGAATTGCTGCCAGAGTGTCCGTTGTAGGTACGGGCCAAACTCGGCCAAGCCCTAGTGGAGGGCCGGGACGCAGCGAAGTATTCGATCAGGTGCGGACTGGATACAACTGACTCGCTGGGCAGAGCGATGGCTACGACGGTGGCGATTCGACGCCACGCCTGGCTGAGATCCGCCAACTTCTCGGCTGATGTCCAGAATACACTCATGGACATGCCGTTCGATGGCCGTCGCCTCTTTGGCGACAAGGCAGACCACGCGCTTGTGCGCTTTAAGGACTCCAGGGCTACGGCCAAGTCCTTGGGCCTGTCGGCTCCGCGCCAGCAAATGGGTGCCTTTCGCTCCTTTCGTGGCCAAGGAAGGGGCGTCTCCACACGTGCCGCCAGCCACTCGCCGCAAACTGTCGTCCAGCGTGGTGGCGGCCGTGGTAACCGCAGTGGAGGCGGTCGGGGAAATAAGCGGAGCCAGTCCACACCTGCCCCCGCAGCATCCGCCTCCAAACCCTCCTAGTCCGTGCTTTTCGGCCCATGTGACGCCAGTGGGAGGCAGGGTTCGCCATCACCACTCTCACTGGCGCACTGTCACTTCGGACAGGTGGGTGCTGCAGATCGTCCGAAGGGGCTACTCCCTCCCCTTCGAGGCGACCCCTCAAGCCATGCCACCGCAACACCACCGCGTATCGGGGGATCACTTGCGGCTCCTGCAGGAGGAAGTTTCGGCCCTCTTGGCCAAGGGGGCCATCGAGCGCGTTCCTGGGCCAGAAGTAGGACGTGGTTGCTACTCCCACTACTTCCTGGTACCCAAGAAGGGCAAAGGGGGCCTACGCCCTATCTTGGATCTGAGGAACGTCAACGGCTTCCTCCGGAAGGAGAAGTTCAAAATGCTGACACTGGCTCAGGTCTTGGCTGCCCTAGACCCGGGAGACTGGATGGTAGCGTTGGACTTGCAGGATGCATATTTCCACATCCCCGTCCTGCCGGCCCACCGGCGTTACCTGCGCTTCACGGTAGGCCTCGAGCACTTTCAGTTTACCGTGCTCCCCTTTGGCCTTACAAGCGCCCCACGGGTGTTCACGAAAGTGATGGCGGTGGTCGCAGCTCATCTGCGCAGGTTAGGGGTCTCAGTCTTCCCCTACCTCGACGACTGGTTGTTGAAGGCGGGCTCGCCCCAGGCAGTCGTCAGCCACCTCCAGACTACGGCGGATCTCCTGCACTGGCTGGGATTTTCCATCAATGTGCCGAAGTCACACCTGTGCCCCTCTCAGAAGCTCCTCTTCATCGGAGCGGTTCTCGACTCGGCGCAGTTTCGGGTTTACCCGCCCGAGCAGCGAGTCCGGGATATACAGGCTCTGATTCCGGTCTTTCGGCCGTTATCCCGGGTTTCGGTCAGGTTGACGCTGCGGCTTCTGGGGCTGATAGCCTCCTGCATCCTTCTGGTGCATCACGCACGGTGGCGGATGCAGGCTCTGCAGTGGGACCTGAAGTTTCAGTGGGCCCAGCACCGGGGTGACCTGTCCGGCCATGTCCTGATCTCGGAGGGCACTGCGAGACAGCTGCAGTGGTGGCTCACGGACCGCGATTGGGTCAACGGCAGATCCCTCTCCCTTCCCCAACCGGAGCACGTAGTTGTGACGGACGCGTCCCTCCAGGGCTGGGGAGGCCACTTGGGAGAGGCGGAGATCAGAGGACTCTGGTCTCCGGCGGAGTCCCGGTTCCATATCAACCTGTTGGAGCTGCGGGCGATTCGTCTGGCACTGAAAGCATTCCTCCCGTCTGTCCGAGGGAGCGCTGTGCAAGTGTTCACCGACAACACTACCGCCATGTGGTACTGCAACAAACAGGGCGGAGTGGGGTCGTGGACTCTTTGCCAGGAGGCTCTGCGTCTCTGGCAATGGCTGGAACATCAGGGCGTGACTCTGGTGGTTCAACACCTGGCCGGTTCTCTGAACGCCAGGGCGGACGAACTCAGCCGTCGGTGCTCGATGGATCACGAATGGCGTCTGAACTCGGACGTGGCGCAAGGCCTCTTTCTGCGATGGGGAGAGCCTTGGTTAGATCTATTCGCCACCGAAGAGAACGCGCAATGTCATCAGTTCTGCGCGTTGGAATTTCCAAGGCGGCACTCGCTCGGAGACGCTTTTCATCGCGAGTGGAGCTGCGGTCTGTTGTACGCCTTTCTGCCTATACCTCTTCTGCCCAGAGTTCTGAAGAAGATCAAGCACGACCGGGCACAAGTCATCCTTGTGGCTCCGGACTGGGCTCGAAGGTACTGGTATCCCGAGCTACTCAGCATGTCAGTCGATCCCCCGATTCGTCTGCCTCTTCAGGAGGACCTTCTGTCGCAGCAGCAGGGGACGGTCCTCCACCCGAACCTGTCCAGCCTCCACCTCCATGCGTGGAGATTGAGCGGCGACAGTTGAGGCCATTTGACTTGCCTCCTGAAGTTTGCAACATCATTCTGGCAGCCAGGCGTCCCTCCACAAAAACGGTATACGCCTGCAGGTGGAACAGATTTGTGGCATGGTGCACAACAAAGGCTGTGGATCCCCTCAATGCCCCTCTCTTTGAGGTTCTTCTCTTCCTTCTTTCTCTTGCCCAGCAGGGCTCTGCTCTGGGCACTATCAAGGGCTATCTTTCGGCTCTTTCAGCCTTTCTGAGGCTGCCTGACCAACCTTCTTTGTTCAAATCCCCTATTGTAAACCGATTTCTGAAAGGCATCACTCATACCTTTCCTCCTGTTCCTTTCGTGATGCCTCAGTGGGACTTGAACCTGGTTTTAACATTTCTGATGTGCGCTCCCTTTGAGCCACTTCATAACTGTCCACTTCGCCTTCTTTCTTTGAAGACTGCCTTCCTGGTAGCCATCACCTCTGCTAGGAGAGTGAGTGAGCTCCAGGCCCTCTCTTGTAAGCCTCCTTTCCTTTCAGTCCATCCGGACAAGGTTGTTTTGAGGACTAGGCCCTCCTTCTTGCCAAAGGTGGTCACGGCCTTCCACATTGGGCAGTCCATCACATTGCCCACCTTCTTTCCGCCTCCGCACCCCTCGAGAGAGGAGGAGAGGCTCTACCGTCTGGACCCAAAACGTGCGCTCTCGTTCTATCTGGATCGCACACGCCAGTTCCGGGTGGATGATCAACTCTTTGTTGGGTACGCGGGCGCTAAGAAAGGGAAAGCGGTGCACAAGAGGACCATCTCCCGATGGATTATCATGTGCATTCAGGCGTGTTACTCCTTGGCTAAGAAGGAACCACCTGTTGGCCTGCGGGCTCATTCCATTCGAGCCACGGCCACTACAACTGCCTTGGGCCGAGGTGTGCCCTTGCAGGACATTTGCCAGGCAGCTACGTGGGCCTCGTTGCACACGTTTGCTAGGCACTACTGCCTGGACAGTCAAGTCCGGAGGGACGGCTACTTTGGCCGCTCCGTTCTCCAGGACTTTCTGGTGTAAATATTGGTTCGCAGACCCACCACCACGGGGATGGTATTGCTGGGGTATCGATTCTAAGGTAAGGAATCTATCACTAACGTGTCTCTTTCAGATGCACAAGTTACTACTTGTGTAACGATATATCTGTAAGAGACATTAGTTAGTGATAGATTCCTTACCGACCCACCCATCCTCCCTGTTCTGCGAACCGATATCTAGGGTTAAGGTCTTCCCCTTTCAGGGCCCTAGTTTCTTGGCACCAGTGTCGGTTTTTTGTCATGGCTCTGCGCTTCTGGCGCGGAAAAGCTGTGGCTAAGAACTGACGTCAGCACGCGGAGGCGGCGTCTAAGTACTCAGACGACGTCATCACGGCGCCCACGACGCCGACGACTGACGCGGAGCTGCAGACGACGCCTGCCGACGCGCAAGGGTACTGCTACGCAAAACTTTCCGGATCCAGTCTGACGCCTGGGGATATTCTAAGGTAAGGAATCTATCACTAACTAATGTCTCTTACAGATATATCGTTACACAAGTAGTAACTTGTGCTTTAGTGCGTTTTCACTTATAAATTTGTGGGTAACATTCAATAGATGCTGGAGACCAATTGGGGTCCTACAGAACTAGGTTGTCCACGTATAGCATGTTTGACAGTGGCGTTCCCTAGTTTTGGTGCGTGGGCTGCACAGCTATTCAGCTTTGCTGGTAAGTCTGCTAGGAAGAGATTGAATAGCATGGGGGCTAGAACACACCCTTGTTTAAGCCCTTTTGATGTGGGGATTTTTAAAAATATTTGTAGACCTTCACCGAGCTTTATCCTGACCCATGTTTTGGTGTGTGGATTCCTTAATTGGTGTAAAAGGTTTGAAGGGATCCCCCAGCCATCCAATTTCTGCCAAAGTTTTGTACGGTCAAAGTGATCGAATGCTGCAACAAAGTCTATGAAACCGAGAAAAAGTGGATATTTTCCCTGTTTGGCTGCATCCATGAGCAGGTTCAGGGCCATTATGTTTGTTATTGTTCCTTGCCCTTTCCGAAATCCAGTTTGTGTTAGCAGTATTATTTGATTCTCTTTAGCCCAGATGGTTATGTCGTTTAGGAGGAGCCCTGCAAAATATTTAGCCTCGATATCGATTAGACTTATTAGGCGATAGTTTTTTGGCGCCGCCCTTGCTCCTTGTTTATAGATTGGGCTTATAATTGAGCCTCTCCATGACTCATGGATTGTACAATTTCTAACTGCATACTTAAAAACAGGTTCAAGTGCGTTGCTCCAGTAGTCCGGGTCGTTTTTAAACAGCATTGGAGGAATGCCATTGGGACCGGGGGCTCCTGCCAGTCGACCCCTTGCTATTTGTTTCGCTATCTGTTTGGTTGATTGGGTGGCGTGTCCCTCCCTTAGTCTTCGTTCCACATTTTGGGCAGCGGTTACAGTTCATGCCCGTTGTTGTTGATTTGGTACTAATCTTTCACTATCCTCAGTAGAAGGTAGGCAGAGTGATATTGGCTCCTTTGCGGTCCTGCTGGAAATCTCGGGCCCTAAGCATTTGGGATGTATGACTATTTGATCTGTGTCAATAAAGTGTTTAAAGAGAAAGTCTGACCAAACCTCTTCAGAAATGTGAGAGTTGATTCCGTGGTGATTTGGCCGATGTGTTTTATTTATGGATTGCCAAAATTTGCCGCTGTTTTTCTGTTTAGCATCATGTAGCAATTTAGCCCAAAAATCATTGTTCATGGCCATTATTATGACCCATCTTCTTCTCTTAAAAAGGGCCTTTGAGTCACGAAAGGACTGCTGCAGACTTTGACTTCCAGGTGCTCTCCGGAGTTATCGTAGTAATTGATTTATTGTTAATGACAGTTTCTTGGACACTGGGCTCATTACTATCGGAATTGGAGGATCATTTACGTTCTTTTGCTTTGGGCCTTTATTGGTGGGAAATTTGTTGCCAATGGCAGAGATGAATTTTTCCCAAGTTTCCAACGGTTGACTTAAATTGTCCTGATTTGCTTAAACACTTCTATTGCTACTGCTGCTACTGTTTCTATGTTTATTGAGTTGCACCTAATACGTGTGAGGTTTGTTGTTCCAACCGAAACGAGGGAGTTGTCGGCCTCCTGAATTAATGTTGATGCAGAATGAAGTATCATTTCTTGTGGCATGTGATCGCTAAGTATGTAGTTGCCTATTTGAAATTAGGCTATTTTGTCGAACATCGATAATGTAGTGAATTTAAAGTCATGGTAAGAGGATACTTTGGATGAGTGAACTGTAGGTGCCAGGGGATTGTCTTCCTTGAAGCGGCCGTTAACTGCCACTCAAGTTCTGGTGCTCTAATTCTGAAAGTAGATAACTTGAACTCTTTTTTTTTTTTTTTTTTTTTTTAAACCTTTATTGTGCAGGCAGAAGCCTACAAATACGGGCCTACAACCAATCAGGCCGGCCACGACACATGGGCGCACGAAAACAGCATTGAAATTCTCCAGCAGTTTCTCAGCAGTATATAAACAATCAGTCAACATTAAAAGGCCCGGTATAACCGCTAGGAGCAGGATACGAGAAGGTTAATTTTATAATATAATAGGAAGTATAGCGGGATCCGTTGCAACTGTTGACATCTGAATTCCTATGGCGGGCAGTTGGTAAAGCATCAGTACAAAGGAGCAGTGCAAATCGGAAATAATAGCAACAATTGGCAAAGTCAACGCATAGTCACCCCGTTTCAAATTAGTTCCCACCGCTGCCCACCGTCCACCCGTCACCACCTGAATATGTGCTGGTACAAATCAAAGGGGTCAGAACAGCAACGCAAAAATAGCCATCCACTATACTAACCCAAATAAAGGGAAAAAAGAGAGGAGGGGTAGAAAAAGGAATATTAAAAACAAAGAACGAACGCAGCGCCGCAGTACGCGCCCCATGGCGAGTAAAGCACACAATACTAGAGACCCATATTCGGGGTCGAGGCAAGTAAGACGTGTAAATGTGCTATCATTATCATTGACGCAAGGAAGTCATATCCTACACTGCCAGCTAACACCCCATGGAGTACGCACGCGGAACAGCGTCCCTATGAAGGAATACAAAAGAGCCATAGAACTAAGAAATAACGAACAATATACAGACCCCATCCCACCCACACCACCCTGCACCCCTGCAGAAGGCTACGGCCTACCCCCCTGGCAGCGTGCCTGTTTCCCTAAGTAGAACCCGAAATACAGAAGAATCAGAAAGTAAGAAAAGAACACTTCAGACAAAAAGAGGGAGGGAAGGGGGAAGAAAAAACCAGTGGGAGAGGAGATATGCAATCAAACATTCAGCTCCCACCCCCCGCCTGAACACAATTAAAACCCACATCGAAACGAGATCGACACAAACTCAAACCTCAGGAACATGAAGAGGAATCGGTCATATTATTACAGCTGCGAGCAGTCCTCACCTCCATACATTAATTAGCAGTCCTCTCCTGATCATTACTTTAGGACACAATAAAGAAGAATACAGCAAGCAGTTAGACATGGAGTGTACATAGGGTCCAAACAAGGCAGGCCAAGGGTGCAAAACAGGGGATCCCAGTCTCGAGCAGCAATGCAAACAATGGCGCCAGCGGATCAAACTTCCAAAGAGCAGCGTCAGGAGCAGCAAACAGCGTGGGTGTAGTCCGGCTGACCAAAGGAGTGAGGGTCCCACATGGAACAGCCGTGGGACCCCACCAAAGCCGTTCGAGTCAAACAGCCGCCGAGCACCCCAGCCAGACTGACCTGGACGGACCCCGGAGTGGGGCCCTCACCCACGGCCGCCACAATCAAAACCTCCTGGAGACTCGAGGCAGCAGACATATAATCTCCCAGCTGAACGGAGGCAGCACTCCCTGCAACAGCCGGGAGAGGGAAGTCAGCACACTCCCGTAGTCGGACCGCATTCATGGGGGATGGCCCAACAGGCCCGGCGGCAGAACCGCTATCTTGCACAGCTGCGTCAAAGGCCATGGTCGCGCGCCAGGAACACAGGGCAGCGAAGACATCGCCAATCGTGGGCTCACTCCCACAATCTTCAGCCATCGTGCATTTCGACAGACCAGATTCGCCGCCCTCAACAGGTCCGAGACCCAGGGCGCCGGCTGCCATTTTGTCAATGCAACAAGGACGCTCCGTTCCTCAACCCCGGGCCGGGCCGTCGAACAAGGCCCAGCGGAGTCTCGTCGGGTCCCGCTAATGGCAATCTTGGTGCAGAAGGATGGGCCGCCAAGAAACAAGGGGTAGCTGGCGCCACCGTCTCATGGGCGCCGCCCGCCGATTCCGGGCGAAGGGCTTCAAGATGGCCGGACAGGACAACAAAGGGGGGACAAGCCTCCTGTACGGTCAACCCCCGTCCGAGGCAGGCAGCGCCCCGCAGCTGAGCCCCCGGGCCACCAGACCGGGCCCGGTCAGTCGCCACCGGTTCAACCGCACAATGGCCTCTTCAGCCGACCCCTCTCCTCCACGGGGGTCGGCGTCGACACCCCGCTCCGGCCGACCGTCGCAGGCAAGTCCCCGGCCTGCACGCCACGGAGGCTCCTGAGCAAACAAGGGCACAGCTCAAGATCCGCGGCACCCAGGAGCTCCCGGGACAAACAGTGAGTGCAAGCAGCCTTTCACCTTCATATTTTGTCGAATGTGTCTCCTCGGGGCAGGATGAAGTACAGGATTTGCATTTCAGGCAGGAAGGTTGACGGAGCCGAGCTACAGTGCGGCCACCACGGTCGCGAGCTTGGCTCCTCCCCTTGAACTCTTTGTTGGTTTGGTTTCCTTCGAGGGACCTTGAGTCTGGATTCCCCATATACAATTCAGATCCTGTGTAAGGTCATCTTCCTGGCTATTCCCTAAGAGGTGCATGCTGAAGTCTCCTGCCAGGATGATTTTGTCTGTGTCCTCCTTTCTATTATTCTTGTTACTTCCTTCGAAGTTTGTAGTTTGTGTTTAGAGCATAGGTAGAGGTTTATCAGTATTACCTTTTGTGCTTTCTGATTAAGAAGCAACTTGACCGTTGAAATCTGAATTCAGCTTGGAGCGGTGATATGTGTTTTTATAGGGTACATTTCACCAATTTCTGTTATAGAAGAGAGGAGGAGTAAACCCCCTGATCGGCGTCCAAATATGGATCCCTTAGTAGCTGGGGTAAAGCTGGAGGTATATCCCTGTAGGTCGAAGAGTTTATTTTCCCAGATCTCCTGGAGTAAAATGATGTTGAAGGTTTTAAGATAGTTCATGAAATCATAGTCGCTTAGCTTGGAATTTAAGCCGTTAATATTCCAGGTGCAGATTTTGACTTCGTTCGAGCCCAATCGAGGGGATGATTGAAACGGCATGCTGTGTCAATTTGGGTGCGTTAAGAAGATAGTGTGTTGTAGCCTTTGCCTTCCATTTGTAAACAAAGATTCCTTTGGGGGGTATTTAACCGACTGTTGGAGTACGGCCCTTGCTCCCCCTAGGACTGAAGTCACTGATCTAGGTAGATTGTCTGTAATTAGAAATGGAGCTGGATATTGTGGTTTAAGCACTGATTTTAGTATGGTCCCCCAATTTTGGAATCTTTTGTATTCTTGAGTAATTCTACTAGCTATCTCCGGTGTTTTCCATCTAGTTTTGGAGGCTTCAGGATTTGGCAGACCATTGTTTGGTAAAAACTCAACGTACAATAGGTCAGAACTATGGTTGTTAGCTAACTTTGGGATGGCTTGCAGGAGTCGTATGTTCCCTCTGTTTAAGATGTCTATATGGCCTTTTGACTTATATAGGGAGGCAAAGATGATCGTATCAGACTCCTCCTCTTGGGCGAATTCCTGGGTTGGATTTACAGAGTAGTGACTAGTAATGCTTCCAACCTGATGTAGACTGAAGATGTCAGGGACGAAGGTATTACTACCAGTGCTATCATTATTCGTTTGTAATTGGATTTGGCGATCCCAAGCTTTTTCTTCCGTGCCTCTAGTTAGCAGTGAGTTTTTTGGTAATACATAACATGGTTCTCTGGTCGTGGGCTCTGATGTTATTAGACTCTCATTTTCCGTTTCTGGGGAGTGTGCCTGTGATAGCTTGACTGGGGCTCTTATTGTGTGTGAGTACTCCTGGGCTTTGAGTTTTGAGGGTATTTCTATTAGGCTGCTGGGATTATTTTTTTCAGTTACTTGCGCACTAGCCTCTGTTTGCTTTACTTTTGGTAAAGAGTGCGAATCGCCTTGCAGCGTTTTTTGCAATTGTATAGAGTTGCCTGTAGTGCCTTCTTCCGATAATGAAGCTGGGAAACTTTTATTATTTATAGCTTTTGAATTTGTATTCCCTGGTTGCCGTTGTAACCAATTAATCAGGGGTTGGGCCTGAGCAGTGGTTTTCTTTTTCCTCCCCTTCCTTTTGTTCCTACGACAATATACGTTGGTGTAATTTTTTTTTGCTTGCTTCAGATGGTTCTGTTACAACTGTTTCTGGGGTGTCTGCCTCTCGATGTTGCGGGACCCTGCGCTCTCCTATATCTTCAGTCTCAATTGGAGATAACTTCTCAGTGTGTTGGGGTTCTGATTTTGTTCCCCCCATTGGTGGTGAATCCGGGCTTCCTGCTGTTTGGATTGCAGTTGTTGCTGCAATAGATAGTAAGTCGTCCAGTAGTGATGGTAGCATGGATAGTTTGTCTATGATTGGGGCACAGGTACAGTCATTTGTCATTGAGGGCTGCTTTCTGTCCTCTTTTTATCAGAACGTTTAGGTCTGCCAGCTTCCTATCAATTGCAGAGGTGAAATCTGCCAATGTTTGAAGCACTGTCAATTGTAAATCCATTTTATGGGATTGATATTGTAGTGCTACTGTTGAGTATTACATCGTGCTAAATACTGTTTCCCAAAAAATGTCTTTGATCGGTTTGCTTTTATCACTAACTTCTGTCTTTACGCTATTTGGTTTGTTTTTAAAGTAATTGCTGTATGAAGCCACTATCTCCTCCCATTCTTTGGAAGCTAGAAAGGACATGTCGCAGTTGGAATTGTGGTGAGTCACCTGACTGTGCCCCAGCGAGATGTTTTCGTCAATTATTCGTATTGCGTTCTCTTGAATAGTTGGCCGGTGTTGAGAAAAGCCGCTGGTAATTCGCACCTGACTGTGCCCCGGCGCGATGTTTTTGTCAGTTATTCGTATTGCGTTCTCTTGAGTAGTTGGCCGATGTTGAGAAGCTGCTGGTAGTTTGCACACTTGGTGATTTCGGTATTTGGTCTACTCTTTGTACTGTGTTGTTTATTATATCAATATGCTTAGCGGAGTCCCCTAGTTTCACTTTTTGATTAGTTTAGCCGGGTTTCGCTACGTTTTCTAGGTCCGAGTCTAAGTCCATTGTCTTTTCAGTTATCATTTAGTTTGTGCTCTTTAGTGGACATGGTGGTAATTAAGTACCTGTTGCTTGATCCATTTGTTTCTGGTTGTTGTTTTTGATGTATTTTTTTGTGGATCCGGTGTGTGGATTTGTACTACTGTTTGTTTCAAGTATGATTTTGTGTCAGACTCGGAGGGGAAATGAAAATTGATTTGTTGCAGAGGAGTTTGCAATCCTTTAATGCCGCTAGTTTTTGAGAATATTATGGTGCCCTGATCTTTCAAAAACTCAAATTCGGTATAGAGCTTGGGCTGGAAGTAATGTAGACTTTCCGTTGGGAGGAGCCCTCTATTGTAATTGTTTGGTTCCCGGACTCGCCGTGGGGTGGCCACTAGATTTAACTTGGTTCCTTTAGTCGTTACTTTCAATGGTGTCCTGATCTGCGTTGGAGAGGCATTGTAAGGAGTTCGGTGTGGGTTGTGGTTTACTGGACAATCAGCTGAGGGGGTTGTTACAGCACTGTAACGCTCTTCAAGGGATGGTATGTCGCTATTTCCCCCAAGCCTACCACATTTGACTTTCTGAGTATCTGAATCAGAGCCAAGGGGATCGTCATACTTGCTCACATTGCTAGACGTTTTTTTCCTTTTTATTGATTTTGTTGTTTTTTTGCTTAGACTTAGGAATGGGTGCCGGAGTTGTTTCCCCAATTGGTGTAATCGGTTTAAGTACTGGCTTTGAAGACTAGTTTTGTCTAACCAACAGTTGGACAGAATGCAGAACAATGTCATACGTTCACCCCAGTACAGAGATCTGGGCCTAAATCCATCGTTTTTTTGCACTCCACACCACCCCAGTTCAGACATGGCCATATGCAAATCAGCCTTGACCCTGTGCCTCATGGGAACAGTCCAGCCCGAACTGCCAAGCCATGTCTTTCCTGGACCGGAGTCAAGCATCCTAGGACCGGTTTCTGGCTATCAGCCGTCTTCAGCGAGGATAGCTTAACTCCAGTGGTGTGGCGAGCATGGGACTCGCGTCTGAGCATACCCATCCCACTCGGGGTGACATTGCAAAACCAACAGTTGATGGACAGAATGCATGACTAGTTTTGTCTCCCTGCGCCAGTCTTTGTATTTATAATTTGACTAGATTTGGATGTCGAAATGTTGCTGTTGGGATAAGTGGGTCACTAGTACGTTGCTTGGCACAAGCGTACTGTGTGTGATGAAAAGAGGAAAAGAACAAGGTAGGGGGAAGTAGCCGTGCCCAACTTAAGGCCCTTTGATACAAAGTTTGTGACTGCTCGTAACAGGAGGGTTCTGGAGCGTTCACTAAGGAAGCAGTTGGCCACAGTCTTGGACTGGATGCCTGATGTCGACAATTGTAATGATTCGCGATGAAATGAAATGAAATGAAATTAGATTTGTAAAGCGCAAGGCTGTCCGAAAGCGTCCCAGCGCTGCCTAACAGATAACAGAAAACTCAAAAGGAACTGGAATTTTTAAGGAGTTTTAGGGAAAAGAAAAAATTCAAGCATCTTTCGGAACTTAAGAAGGGAAGGTTCAGTCCGAATATGCCTGGGGAGAGCGTTCCAATTTTTTGCCGCATTTACAGAAAAACGGCGGCCTCCTGTGTAGGCCTTCCTTGCTCTACAAACTATGGCAAGATTATCAAGGTCCGATCGGAGGGCCCGAGGGGGTCTATAGGGACAAATCAGGCGTTTCCGGGCCGGAGGACCTTTGCCTTGGAGTGTTTTATGGACCATGCAAGATGATTTGAAGGCGATTCGCTCACGAACTGGAAGCCAGTGGAGAGCTCTCAGCAACGGTTTGGCAGATGCTCTTCTTGAGGCGCCCATGCGCATCCTGGCAGCAGCATTTTGCACCCTCTGTAAGGTGTTAATGGTGGCTTCTGGTGCTGCCAGGAGTAGCGCGTTGCTGTAGTTCAGTCTGGATAAAATGAATCCCTGGATCAATAGTTTCCTGGACTGAAAGGGTAACAGAGGGAGAACTTTCCGCACTGTCCGGAGCAGGCCAAAACACACGCCCGCGACTTTCTGGGCATGTGACCTAAAGGTTAGTTCGGGCTCAAACCAAACCCCTAGGCTTTTGATTTTCTCTTTCAGTGGGGGCAGCTCGCCCATACAGGGCGGCCAAAAGGCTTTGGGCAGAGATGTAAATTGGTGGCCCAGAATAAGGATCTCAGTTTTTGCTCCGTTCTGTTTGAGCTTTGAACTGGTCATCCAGGAAAAGATTCTGGTTAGGCAGGCCGAAAGGTTATCCGAACATCCCACTTGATGCGTCAGCGAGACGACTATTTGGGTGGCATCTGCGTAGGTGACGGATTTAATCCCGAAAGGGGCTACTACCTCCTCCAGTGGGGCCATATAAACGTTAAACAAGGTAGGGCTCAGGGATGAGCCCTGGGGGACTCCACACTGGAGGGGAGTAGATTTGGACATGACGCCATTTTCCCAGATGGGCCCCTACGTCCACTGCCAGAGGCTGCCAGCTCACCAAGCAGTCACAAACCCCCTGTCCCCGTTTGTTGCTCGCCGCTCTCACCTGCAGTGCCCCTTGCCCAGCAGTCTCCTGAGAAAGCTGCTCCACTAACCCTCCTCCCCGCTGCTCCCGGGAGCCCCCAAAACAGATGCTGCAGCTCCGCTCCGCTCTATCCACTCTCCAGGACCACAGCGGCAAAGCGGGGCCGAGGCACTGAGTCCCAGAGGGCAGCGAGAGTAGCGCTGTAAGCGATGGTGAAAGCGGCAGCAGAGGCGATGGAACAAGATGGAGCAAAAACGCCCAGATTCTCTGCTCTGCGACTACAGCGGAGCGAAAGCGGGTGGGCGTGGGAGCACCCAGTCAGCTCCGCTCAACTCACCGTCGAACCTCCAGGTCGAACGGCCCCCACCAGGAAGGGGAAGCCGCAGCAGCAACCCCGCAACATGTCCTTCAGTGGACCGCGCCGGACCTCTCCAGGCCCCCTGGGCTTCTTTGGACCACTCCGGGCAGTGCGCTCCCCGTGGTGGAGGAGGAGGTGAGGTCGAGAGGAGGAGGACGGGAGACAGGGCGGTGAGTAATGTCGACGTGCTGAGTGAAGCAACTCTCGCTTACTGACTACACCCATAAGGTACCTGAGACCGTAAATTTGGTTTCCCTACTTTCCCAGTTCGAGTAGACAATGTCATGCAGACGACATACTGCCTGATACATCGAGCAGTTATCATGAATGATGTTTATACCAGAGGGCATACCTTGAGTGCTGTTTTTAAGTAGACGACGACCCAAATGATTGAGCAGGTATTTTGTGGATATTTCGTGTGGGTAGGGCCAACATCCTGTACATTTTGCACGCAGTCTACAGCCTTGTGTAAATCGGCCATCCCACAAAAATTCCACGAGGAATAAACACGCGAGTTCACCCACTACCTTTACAATCACAGCATCTATAGTTAGCTAAGTGCACAGAGTCCATAAGAATGAATGATCATCCATGCTCCTTGGTACACTCACACATGCATGCTGCAAAGACTGGAATCACAGACGCCTTGAGAGTCTGGGTTATGGAAGTTATCAGATAAATGACAGTTAAAGTAGCACTGGTTCAGGATAATTGTTCAACTAAGATGGCAGAACATGGATCTACAAACAGAACAAGCCCGGGAGTGGTACGCGCGTGCTCTAAAAGGAATTTTTTTTTAAAAGCATGGCAAAGGTGCATGTGTGCTATTGCAGCTCTTGATCACTGGCAGGAAAAGAGGCAAGATGTGGGCTTAGCAGAACATGCTTTTAATTGATTGTTGACGCCTGAGGTACAGTGTGCGGATACCCTTAAAGGGCAACCTTGTGGCACGATGTTATGTGGATGGTCAGGCCGCGTGGATGTCCTGGCGCTGGTAAGGCGTTCCCTGGCGTTTATACTTCAAGCGCCATCGGGGACCGAGGGGGCCTTGGACTTCAGGAAGATTGGGCAGCACTGACAAGGGTGCCGGCATGCCTCTCACCCTGATGGATTGACATTTTAATTGAGGCAGACAGCGGGCAGCCACGTGGCGAGAGAACTATTGAAGACTTTTTGTGGCAATACTGGGACTACAGCAACCATTATGCCTGTGATGATGCCCATATGGGCGGGACTTTTTAATCAAAAGCATGTTCTGCTAAGCCTGCATCTTGCCTAATTTCCTGCCAGTGATCAAGAGCTGTAATAGCTCGAAATTTGTATGGCTCCGTGATTGCGTGTGGCATGCTGTTGGTGTTGCCGCCTGAGGTAGTGTGCGGATACCCTGAGGTGCGTGACATCCCTTAAAGGGAAATCTTGTGGCACGATGATATGCAGCTGGTCCGGCCGCGTGGATGTCCTGACGCTGGTAAGGCTTTCCCTGGCATTTATACTTCAAGCGTCGTCGGGGACCGAAGGGGCCTTGAACTTCAGGAAGATTGGGCAGCACAGACAAGGGTGCCCGGATGCCTCTCACCTTGATGGATTGACATTTTAATTGAGGCAGACAGCGGGCAGCCACTTGGCGAGAGAACTATTGAAGTCTTTTTGTGGCAATACTGGGACTACAGCAACCGTCATGCCTGTGATGACGCCCATATGGGTGGGACTTTACAATCAATTTAAAGCATGTTCTGCTAAGCCCGCATCTTGCCTCATTTCCTGCCAGTGATCAAGAGCTGTAATAGCTCGAAACGCGTATGGCTCCGTGATTGCGTGTGGTATGCTGTTGGTTTCTGATGGATATATCTGCCAGTTATGTTATGTTATTCTCTTTTGTATCTCGCTCGAATCACCTGGGGTCATCCCGGCACTTTACTCTAACTCACCTCTGAGGTAGGACAGTAAGAGGACAAATTTAATACAGGAGAGCTTTTAAATGTTTCCTAAAAACGAGGTAGGAGGGAATTTCTCGTATGGAGAGTGGAAGACTATTCCAGTATTTGGGGGCGATATAAGAGAAAGCCATGCCCCCAGATCGCTGGCGTCTGATACGGGGCACAAGAAGCAGCTGCTGTGTACAGGATCTTAAGCAGCGAGTTGGCACATATCTTTCCAATTTATTCTGGAGATATTCTGGACCCTGACCCTGACCCTGAAGTGCACGGAAGGTAAGGCAGCAGATCTTAAAAAAGGCTCTCTGCTTGATTGGAAGCCAGTGTAGCTGTCTCAACAGTGGTTGAGAGGAGGTGCCAGCCGGCATATTCAGAACCAGCCTGCCCGCCGTGTTCTGAATCACCTGTAGTTTTTTCAGAGCCGTAGCTCCCACTTCGGCTAACAGGGCGTTACCGTAGTACATGCTACTCCTCACCACGGCCTGAGTTATTAATCTGCGATGTTCTAAGGGGATGAACGGCAGGATCTTCCGTAGTAGTCTTAATCTATAGTAACAAGCCCCTGATATTGCGGTTACCTGATCTTGCATGGACAAGGACTGATTTAATTTGATGCCCAGATTGTTGACACAATGCTTCGGAATTGGAGGTGGGCCGTGTTTAGGTGGCCACCAATCATTTGTCCAGACTGCTTCAGCCTTCCCCAGAAGCATGACTTCTGTCTTGCTTGGATTTAACTGTAAGCAGTTGTTGGTCAGCCAGTTGGAAATTGCAGAGATTCCCCTAGCAAAGCAGAGTCTGTCAGCTTCTGGGTCTTGGCCAATGTTAAAAAGCAGCTGGGTATCATCGGTATACGATATAATATCAAACCCCAGTGCTTCCACCACCTTAGCCAAAGGGGCCAAATAGATATTAAAAAGCGTAGGGCTAAGGCAGGAGCCCTGGGGGACGCCCTTATCCAGTGATGTTCTTTCAGATTGGTGGGGGCCCAAAATGACCGTTTGGGAGCGATCTGCCAAGAAGTTCCGGAGCCATTTGAGCCAGTCCCTGAATGCCACAGGCGCTTAGCCTCTCAGCGAGCCTGGAATGGGAGATGGTATCAAAGGCCGCGGAGAGGTCAAGCAGAATCAGGATTGCTGAGCCGCCCGTGTCCAGTTTTGTTCTCAAAGAATCCGTCACAGATAGGAGGGCCGTTTCTGTGCTGAATCCTCGGCGGAAGCCGGACTTGGATGCATCCAGAATCCTATTTTCCTCCAGGTAGCTGTTCAGTTGCCTATTGATCAGGCTTTCCAATATTTTGCCCAAAAGAGGAAGCAAGGAGATAGGCCGGTAATTGCCCAGCTCTGACGGGTCGGCCGAAGGTTTTTTTAAAATGGGGCGCACAAGAGCTTCCTTTCAAGGTGTCGGAATTACTCCTTCCCTAATAGATAAATTAAAGATCTTTTGTACTGAGGGGGCCAGAATATGGGATAAGAGCGACATTATTTTGGGTGGACAAAGGTCTATTGGTGACCCTGATTTGGCAGATGTAAGCGCCGTTTGGATTTCAGGTAACGTAAAAGGTTCAGTGTTCAAGAGAACACCTGGGCCCTATGGTGTCAGCAATTGAGTTATCTATATCCGAAAAAACTAGCCAGGTTCTCTATGGAGAAGTTCGCGTAGATTTTTTCGATTTTCCTATAGAAAAACTCAGCCAGTGAGTCACATAGATCCTTTGTCTCAATGGCAGGTTGTTTACACACAGAGTGTTCCACAAAGTCCTTTACTATATCAAACAGGGCCTTGGCGGAGTTATTGGAGTGCTCGATTTAATTTGCGATGAACACACACCGTGCAACTTTAAGATTTCAATGGTATGCTGCCAGGGCAGCTTTATATTGTTGTTTTAGTTGGACTGATTTATTGCGTCTCCATTGTCTTTCGAGTTTCTTGCATGCAGATTTTTCCTGGCTCAGTTCTGGGGTAAACCATTTGGCTGAGTTACGTCTAGGGTTAAATCTAGCTTTCTGTTTCATTGGGATGATAACATCCAACACTTTCTTCAGTCGAATCCTCACCTTGTGAATATCCCCTGCGCCAGCAACATTCGGAAACTTTTGTAGCTCTCCACTTAGACGACGTCACAAAGGCACGACTCCGCTCGCTGACGTCACTGTACCCATAAGAGAGCCTCGTCAGCGTGATGACGTCAGTTCCCTTTTTTCTGCGCCGTCGACGCCAACTGTTTCTGGGACTCTCCGTACCTTGTTACTTTGTTTTTTCCAGTTGTATCCTGTTCTCTTTTTTCTCTCTTCTCAAGGATGTCTTCGAGAAAATCAGGTTTTAAGCCTTGTAGGGAGTGCAGTGGACATATGATCCTAACGGATCCACACAATGATTGTGTATGGTGTTTGTCATCTGACCATGATGTCGAGGATTGTTCTTCCTGTAGGAAGATGAACCCAAAGGCTTTGAAAGATAGGGAAGCCAAGCTGTTTATGGCGAAAGTTCGAAAAGAGAAGAGAGGTTGGAGGAAATCGAAGGCCAGGTCGAGGTCAGGCTCGGCGTCTAAGTAGACGTCAGGTCATGTTTCAAAGTCCAAGAAACCTAAGAAGAGGCATGGCTCTCAGTGCCGATCGGAGGAATTTCAGTCGTCGACCGCGAAGGATCATCGTCATCGGAAGGAGTATATATCTCCCTCTCCATCCCCGGTGAGACTTGTTGCTCCAGTGGATTCACCGACGCGGTCTGCAGAGCAGTCGCCGGCGCCGAATACTTCACCTTCTTCGATCTATTCTCTGGTTCCTGTGGAGAGGTGCCTGTACGTGAAAGGCCATCGACTCCGGTGAATACACCGTCGGCACCAGCTGGCCCGAATCCGGTGGCTCCTATGCCAGGCGAGTACCCTCCATTTCCTGGTCCAGGCCAAGATCCGTCGCATTACCATAATGTAATGTACGGAGTCTTTGCGAGGGCAATGTACCCCTCTGGTGCACCTTCGGGTCCCATGGGTCCTATGGCATTCAATTTGGGAGTTCTACAAGCTTATGCTCCAGCTCCGTTTATACCATTTCTTCCTGCCACTCCTTCATGGCATTTTTCGGCACCGAGAACGTCAACGCAGATTCCTCCATCTCCGGCGCCGTCAGCGCGGCCTCGTTCGACTTCGAAGGCGCCGCTGGATCAGAGTACGACGCCGGTTCTGAATCCGTTGGCCCCGAAGGTGAGGTCCAGACGTGAGGCACAGAGGTTGCTGGAGGAGCAGCATTATAGAGAAAATGAGATGGAGGAAGGAGAGCTACATGAGTCTGAGGACCTTTTTGAAGATCTAAGGGAGGCAAGTGGTTTGGATTTATCTCCAGAATGGCAACTTTCACCCCCTTCTGATCCTTCCAGGGATGTGGTTCCTTACCATGTTGTGATTCGTAAGGCTGCTGATCTTTTGAACTTGCAAATCCCTACTACAGAATTTAAGTCCAATATTCTGATGGAGGTGCTTCATTCTCCTTCTACAGTCATTGAGCCCTTACTTCCTTTTAATGAAGCTATTACAGAGACGATTTTGGATGTTTGGCAAAAACGCTTTTCTGCTCCCGCTCTTTCGAGGTCAGTGATCGGGAGTTTTTAATCTTCTCATACTGCTCCTGAGAGTTTGAGCATGCAGCCTGAATAACCAAAGAAATCGGCTAGAGCTTTTCTGCACACTCCTGGTGATAGAGAGTCTAAGAGAATGGATCAGGCTGCTAAAAAGGTATTTTCAACAGCTTCTATGGCTCTCAAATCCACCAATGCCACTTGCCTTTTGGGCAGATATGTCCATGCTTTAATGGATTCTGTAAGTCAACTGGCCCCAAAGTTGTCAGAGGAGGACAGAAAGAACTTTGATGAGGTCTTGTCTGACACTCGGGCAGCTGCAAAGCAAGTCATTCAAAGAGGACTTGATACAGAGGACTCTGTAGCAAGGATAATGGGGTCTTCGGTTGCATCTAGGAGGAGTGCATAGCTTAAATCTTCTGAGTTTTTGCAAGATGTCCAGGCAACTCTTTTGGACCTTCCATTTGACGGTTCAGTTCTTTTTGGAAAGAAGGCAGATGCAGCCTTGGAGAAATTTAAGGATAGCAAGGCTACGGCTAAGTCTCTGGGTCTGCAGACACAGTCTAGGGGTTCTTATAGAAAGTACAGGGGCTTCGGAAGGTCGTCCTTTCGGTCCTACAAGCAGCCTCAGCAGCAGAACACCCTATACAAATCTTGTATTTATACGAGTTAGTCAGTCCTCCTCCTCCTCTACCTCTCCCCCTCTTCCCACAGCAAAGCAGCCCTAGATTCAGTATTCTGGATCATGCTGGTCCTGTCTGGGGTCGGCTTACCTATTTTCTACAAGATTTGGAATTGGTCACTACGGACCTTTGGGTTCTAGATCTTGTAGAAAATGGGTGTTCTCTTCCTTTTCGGGAATTTTCTCCAAATTACCCTCCTTGCCAAGGAGCTTGCTCGGAGGACCACCTTCTTCTCCTACAGGAAGAAGTCCTGACTTTGTTGAGAAAAGGCGCGATAGAAGTGGTTACAGAGCAGGAAAGGGGTCAGGGTTGCTATTCCCGGTATTTCCTGATACCCAAGAAGGATGGCAGGTTACGTCCAACCCTGGATCTCAGGATCTTGAATCTTTTTCTGAAGCAAGAAAGTTCAAGATGCTCACCCTAGCGCAGGTTCTTCAACCGCTGCAGCAAGAGGACTGGATGGTGTCGATCGACTTGCAGGACGCGTATTTTCATATCCCGATCCTGAAGTCGCACAGGAAGTATCTCCATTTCACGGTGGGGTCGCAACATTATCAGTTTGCGGTCCTCCCGTTTGGACTTACTACTGCACCTCGAGTCTTCACCAAGGTGATGGCAATGGTGGCAGCCCATCTCAGAAGATCGGGGATTCCAGTTTTTCCCTATCTGGACGACTGGCTGATCAAAGTGGGGTCGCCAGAGAAGGTGCTTCATCATCTGCAGGTGACAACTCAGCTGTTGTACAAGTTGGGTTTTTCGATAAATGTGCCCAAGTCTCACCTGGTGCCCTCTCAGCGCAACCTGTTCATAGGGGCAGTACTGGACACTACTGTGTGTTGAGCATTCCCTCCTCCTCAAAGGATTCTCGACATTCAGGAAATGATTCCCTTATTTTACAATGGAGCGGTCGTTATAGTCCTGAAGGTCCTTCGCCTGCTCGGTCTGTTTGCTTCCTGCATTCTGTTGGTCAACCATACATGAGGGCGCTACAGTGGTGCCTCCGCAGGCAGTGGTATCAGCACAAGGGAGATCTCAGGGAGTCTGTGAGGATCTCCAGAGAAGCTGCAGCGGATCTATCTTGGTGGAGAGTGGAAGGCAATCTGTCTCAGGGAAAGCCCTTCTACTTACCTCCTTCGGTGGCCACGGTGATAACGGATGCATCCACTTTAGGGTGAGGTTCTCATCTGGGGGACCTGGAGATCAAGGGTCTTTGGTCTCCAGAGGAAAGGTTGCTTCCCATCAACCTTCTAGAGTTGCCGTCAATACGTTTAGCGCTCAAAGCCTTCCTCCCTTCCTTTCGCGGTCAGTCAGTTCTAGTCCTAACGGACAACACTACCACGATGTGATATGTCAACAAACAGGAAGTAGTGGGGTTGCATTGTCTGTGCAGAGAGGCTCTGCGTCTCTGGTCCTGGGCTCAGGACCATCAGATTTGTCTGATGGCAAATCATCTGGCAGGAGTTCTGAATGTACATGCAGACAGTCTCAGTCGGCAGTTCTCTGCCGACCTCGAGTGGAGGCTTCATCTGGGGGTGGTTCGTCATGTCTTTCGGACGTGGGGAATTCCTCGGGTGGACCTGTTTGTCACTCACAAGAATGCTCACTGCCCGTCATTCTGCAGTCTCCAGTATCCGATGCAGGGAGCTTTGGGGGATGCGTTTCAGTTCGGTTGGATCTTTCAACTCCTTTACGCGTTACCTCCCATACCCTTGATTCCTCGGGTTCTGAGGAAGATTCGCCACTACTGGGCCCAAGTCATATTGATCGCCCTGGATTGGCCAAGAAGGGTGTGGTACTCGGATCTTCTCCACCTCTACTCGTGCCCGCCGCACCGTCCCCCTCTCATGGCAGACCTCCTCTCGCAGTTGCAGGGGCAGGTTCTACACCCCCACCTCCAGAGCTTACACCTTCATGCCTTTGAGATTGAACCGGGCAACCTGAATTCTTTTTCTCTCCCGCCTGACGTGGTGGGTGTTATTTTATCAGCTAGGCGGCATTCCACCAAAACCTTTTTTTTAATTTATTTATTTATTTTTTTCAAATTTGTTTATTGGCATTTTTTTAATAAAGACATCACGTTTCATGAGACATTTCAACATTGAATGCACAGTAAGCTGGTATATCAGGCTGTCCTCACATGTCAAGTCAAGTCAAGTCATAGGATTTGTATAGCGCACTACATACCCAGAGGGTTTCAAGGCGCTTAGGAAGGGGAGGATGATTACTTGTCAAATATCCACGTTTTAAGTTGCTTTCTGAACGCTAGGTGGTTCTGGGTAAGGCGAAGGTAAGCGGGGAGTGAGTTCCATGTTTTAGCAGCCAGGTATGAAAAGGATCTGCCTCCCATGGTGGTCTTGTTGATGCGAGGTACAATGGCGAGGGTTTGGTTGGAAGAACGTAGTTGGCGGGAGGGGGTGTAGAAGGACAGTCGTGAGTTGAGGCAGTCTGGTCCGATGTTGTAGAGTGATTTGTGTGCGTGGGTAAGCAGTCGGAAAGTGATCCTCTTATTGATGGGTAGCCAGTGGAGGTCTTTAAGGTGACCGGTGATGTGTTCGTTGCGTGGGAGGTCTAATATGAGCCTGGCTGAGGCGTTTTGGATTCGTTGGAGTTTCTTCTGGAGTTTTGCGGTAGTGCCCGCGTAGAGGGTGTTTCCGTAGTCCAGTCGGCTCGTGACCAGAGCGTGGGTGACTGTTTTCCTTGTATCGGAGGGGATCCAGCGAAATGTTTTTCTGAGCATGCGAAGAATGTTGAAGCAGGAAGAGGATACGGCGCTGACTTGTCTGTTCATTGAGAGTGAAGAATCCAGGATGACGCCTAGGTTCCGTGCGTGGTCTGTCGGGATGGGTGCTTTTCCGAGGGCTTCCGGCCACCAGGAGTCGTCCCATGCAGAGGGGGATGTACCTAAGATGAGGACTTCTGTTTTGTCTGAGTTCAGTTTCAGACGGCTTTGTTTCATCCATTCGGCAACTTCTTTCATTCCTTCGTGTAGGTTAGTTTTGGCGGTGCTGGGGTCATTGGTGAGAGAGAGGATCAGTTGAGTGTCGTCCGCGTAAGAGATGATGTTGAGGTTGTGTTGGCGTGCGATGGCCGCGAGGGGGCTCATGTATACGTTGAAGAGGGTGGGACTGAGTGAGGATCCTTGTGGTACGCCGCAGATGACTTCAGAGGCCTCGGACTTGAATGGAGGAAGGCGGACTCTCTGGGTTCTTCCGGTGAGGAACGAGGTGATCCATTCAAGTGCTTTTCCTTGGATTCCGATGTTATAGAGGCGTTGTAGGAGGGTGCTGTGGCAGACTGTGTCAAAGGCTGCGGAGAGGTCGAGGAGGATGAGGGCGACTGTGTCTCCATTGTCTAGTAGCGTTCGAATGTCGTCTGTTGCTGCGATGAGGGCGGTCTCAGTGCTGTGTTTTGCTCGGAAGCCAGATTGTGAGGGGTCGAGGGATTTGTTGGCTTTGAGGAAGGTGGCGAGCTGGTTGTTGACAGCTTTCTCGATGACTTTGGCCGGGAATGGGAGAAGCGAGATGGGGCGGTAATTTTTGAGTTCGGTGGGGTCCGCAGTTGGTTTTTTCAGAAGGGCGGTGAGTTCAGCGTGTTTCCAGTCTTCCGGGAAGGTGGCGGAGTTGAAGGAGCAGTTGATGACGTCTCTGAGGTGCGGAGCTATGACGGAGTCTGCTTTGTTGAAGATGTGGTGAGGGCATGGGTCTGTGGGGGATCCTGAGTGGATTGAATTCATCAGGCGGATGGTGTCCTCAGCGGAGATTGGGTTCCAGTCGTTGAGAATGTTCACGGGGGGAAGATGATCAGCAAATGGTAGGGTGGGTTGATTTCCGGGTTGGTTGTCAAAGCTGTTGTGGATGTCTGCAATCTTGTTGTGGAAAAATGATGCTAGGGAGTCGCAGAGGGTTTGAGAGGGGGTGATGTCGTTGGAGTTGGCCGAGGGATTGGAAAATTCCTTGACGATGTTGAAAAGTTCCTTGCTGTTGTGGGCGTTGTTGTCAAGTCGATCCTTGAATGCTGTTTTCTTGGCTTTTCGGATCAGTTGGTGGTGAGTGCGGGTGGCGTTTTTGAAGGCGACCTTGGTGCTGGTGGTTGGGTCTTTTTTCCAGCCCTTTTCAAGGGAGCGGCAGAGTTTCTTGGACTTCTTGAGATCATCGTTGAACCATGAGGCCTTCTTGCTGCCAGGTTTGCTTTGCCGTTTTTTCAGTGGTGCTAAGGTGTCGGCGGTGTTGGATAACCATAGGGTGAGGTTAGCGGCGGCTTCGTTGGCGTTAGAAGAGGGGGCTGGGGAGTTTTGAAGGAGCGATGTCTATACACCTTACACGTAGGTAGTCTAGCCACTGGTTTGAAACAAGAGAAATTGTCAAGCACATTACTGGCAGATCATTAATTGTCAGGCAACCACCTCAGGGCGAGTCCGTGCCTGTCCACACGTTAAGCTGGTGTAAATTTAGCAAAATAGGAGGTGGATCTTCCCTACAACAGGGCTGTGTACATCATTGACAGTTGTATAACAACGTTAACTCAACAAGAAAGAGAGCACAAATGAAACAATAGCGGCATGATTAATGGCACCAATGCCATGTAGTACACTTCCCACCTCTTTCTCCCCCGCGCACTCTCGCCCACCACAGCCACTGCTAGACCTCCTCTCTGGCCAGTGTATCCATGGTGAAGAGTGACAATGGTCATTGGAACGGCTAAATAGGAGTTTACTGCACTTCACTCCCCATCCTTAGAGGTTGCCGATTAGGCTTCCACCCCTCCCGTGTCCTCGCCCGCCGGGCGCAAGGCTCTGAGCATGTCTTGCCAGCGTTCCGCCATGGGTTCCATGCGGAGTCCCACCGTTTCCTCCCTGCGCAAGGCCGTCCACTCTGCTCGGGCCCACGCCTGAAAGGAGGAGGTCCACGCCTGCATGCTTGGCGGATCGCTCGCCTTCCAGCGCTTCGTGAGCAGGCGTGTAGCCACCACCATCCCTAGGTCCAGAAATCTGGACGTTGCCATATCCTTAAGCGGCCTCCGGAATGAGCGTAGAATGTACTCTGGCCAGTCGAGGGGTATAATGCGCCCTGTACACTCACGGAGCCGTGCACCAATTACGCTCCAGTAGGAGCCCAGCTTGGGGCAGCTCCACAAAATATGAAGGATCCCCGCATCTAGGGCAGGACGCATCCGCACAGTGGAAATATCTGTTTATGAGCGCAGGTGTGAGGTAGGCTCTGTGGACAACATAGAGTTGTATCTGGCGGAAGTGCAGGTTTCTGGGGATGCGTACCGGGCTCTTAAGAATGCGTTCCCACTCCTTATCTGACAGTTGCCTGCCCATGTCACGCTCCCATTTATCCTGTAACGGGGCCAAGCTAACCTCTGTGTGCACCCTTAACGACCCCGCAAACTACCGTACCAAATGCCTACCCCTGCCCATGATGTGTAAGTATTGCGTCAAGTGCTGTGTAGGTTCTGAAGATATATTCCCCCCCCATGGAGCGGGCCGTCATCTTTGCCACCATGGCTCGGTGAAGCAGGAACCCCCGGGCGGGAGCCCATCTTCTGCAACCAGTGTCTCATACTCCACCATCACTCCATCCCTAAAGAGGTCTCCCACTGTCTGGATGTCCGCCTCTTTGCAGTGCTCTAACATCGGCCTTGCGAGGACTCCCTCTCCGCTCATAAAAACCTCCAGAGGCACCACGGGTGCATATGTGGGAACCCGTCGGGTGATGAAGAGGACCCTACGGTAACACTTGTACGCTACGGCCAGCAGCAGCGGGGTGGGTCTTACGGGCATCTCCAAGGGATGAAAGAGCCTAGTGACTTTCTCCAGCGAATACGGCGGCTCCACTGTGGCGGTGTCCTCTCTACCCCTGTCTGCTAACCAGCGAGCGATCCATTGTAGCTGCGCGGCTAGGTAATAGTGATCGAAGCATGGAGCGGCCAGCCCACCACTGTCCGTTGGCAGGTACAGTTTTGCAAGCGCCAACCGGTGCGGGGACCTGCCCCAGATAAAATCTCGCAACATTGCATGGAGCGGCGAGAAGAATGAGGGCGGCACATAAAGAGGTAGGTTAGCAAAATAGTACAGTAGGCGGGGAAGCATGATCATTTTGGCAAGGGCCACCCGACCCGTTGTGGTCAGAGGGAGAGCGGTCCAAAAACGTATCTGAGACCTAAGCGCTGTCACTGCTTTGCCCAGAGTTCCATCAAGGAGATCCGCGAGCTGCCTATAGATCTGGATACCTACATACCTGAAGGTGTCCACCTTCCATTGGACCCTCGTGCCGCCCAGACAATACCCTGGGTCTTCGACTTCTGCACTGAAGGCATAGAGACCGGACTTGCTCGCGTTCGCCCGTAGCCCCGAGACAACTGAGAATTGCTCCAGCAACTGGGCCAAGCGCTCCGGAATGCCCGCTACCTCTTTAACAAACACAAGCAGATCATCCGCGTAAAGCGAGACCTGATGAGTCGCATCTCCCAGGGGTATACCTGCCCCTAGAGTCTGCCGCATGGCTGCCGCCAACGGTTCCACAGCCAGCGCGAACAGCAGCGGGGACAAGGGACAACCCTGGCGAGTGCCCCGACCCACCGACTCGGAAATGTAGGGACCCAGCCTCACCCTGACCACAGGTTTCCTGTAGAGGAGTTGGACCATCTGTAGGAAACCCTCACCGAGGTCATATCGCGAGAGCACCGCAGCCAAGTACCCCCACTCCAGGCAATCAAAGGCCTTTTCCAAGTCTATTATCAGGTACCCCACCCGGGGCCACTTCGCTGCTGCTTCAGGAGCCACCCTGAAGATCCTCCTAAGGTTTAGAGACGTGGATTGCGCCGGCACGAACCCGTTCTGATCTAGGTGCTCGAGATGAGGGACCACCTGCTCAAGGCGCTCTGAGAGTATTTTCACAAAGATTTTATAGTCCGTATTGAGCATCGCCAGTGGCCGGTAGGAGCCTAGAGCCGTGTGATCTTTCTGGTTTAGGCAGGGAGACCAGGAACGCTTCCCGCATGGATGGGGGGGGAACAAGCCTTCATCAATGGCGGTGTTGTACAGCTGAAGGAGTAGGGGCGCCAGTATGTCTCGATTCGCTTTGTACTATTCGGCGGGTAGGTCATCAGGCCCAGGAGTTTTCCCGGTCGCCATGTCTCTAATTGCATCACCACCTCCTCCAATGTGAGCGGGGCGTTCAATGCGTCGCCGTACTCTTCAGACACCACTGACAGGGTAACTGCATCCAGGAACGCATCTAGCGCTTGCTGCGAGCCCGTGCCTCGAGACTTATTCAGTTGCCTATAATGATCTGTCAGGGTTCGATGGATCTACCGTTGCATGTATAACATTTCCTATGGGGAGTCTGCGTCCTTCCCTCTGTATCAGCCAGACAAGTAGCCGGCCTGCCCTATCCGCTTTGGTGTGGGTCCTGGCCGTGTGCGCTGCATAGTTGTGACATCGCAGCTGATCCATAAGTGCTGCATGTTTATCGCGGAGGGCATGGAGTTTACGCTCATGCTCACCCATCCCTTCACCGTCCCATTCGTGGCGGAGGAGTTCCAGCTCCAGCCCTTTCAAAGAAGCCTTCAGCCTCTTGCGTATGTTCCATGTGGCCCCCATGCAGTGCCCTCGGATGGCTGCCTTATGCGCCTCCCACTCCACCAGTGCGCTGCTCGCCGTACCTGCGTTAGTTTCAAAATAGCCTAGTATGGCCGTGCCCAACGAGGATCTGAACTCAACATCTTTGAGCGCAGCAGGCTGCTGCCTCCATGTGTGCACTGGCGGCCGATCTGCCCCCCAGCTGAGTTTAAACCATAGGGGATTGTGATCAGAGTGTGTACGCCCGAGGTATTCTGTCTGGGCTAGGACTGGAAGCAGCGACTGGGTGCCTATTATGCTATCCAAACGGACAAGTAAATCGTGAATTGGGGAATAGTAGGAGTAGATTCTGTCCGCGGGGTGCTGCATGCGCCAGAGGTCGCACAATACCCCAGTGCGCAAGCCAATCCCTGAACGCTTGTGCTGTGGACGCTACTGTTGTGGCTCGAAGAGGTGGGAAAGACCTATCTAGATGGGGTCTAGCACCATGTTAAAGTCCCCACCAGCTAGCCAGGGGAGTCCAGCGTATGGGTGCAATAGTTCATTCAAGCTCTCTAAATAGGCCGGTTGATCTGTGTTCGGGGCATAAAGGGATCCCAGCAGGAGTTCCTGCCCATTTAATTGCCCCCGCACCAGGGTATACCTGCCCACAGGGTCTACCAGCGTTTCCATGCAGTTGAAGGGAACACTCGCCCTAACCCAAATCAGTGTGCCACGCATGTGGGCTGAGAAGGTGGTTTCAAATAGCTGTCCCCTCCAACGCTTGCGCAGTTTGTCCAGTTTGACCAATGTCATGTGCGTCTCCTGGAGAAGGGCAACCCCCACCCCATGTCGCTGGAGGTAGGCGAACACTGAGAAACGACGGGACGGGGTGTGCATGCCCCGAATATTCCATGTCACTATGTTAGTGTGAATCGTAAGTCTGTTCTGCGCGCTGGAGCAAGGGAGCGCCCCATGTGGGGCCCCAGGAACATCAATGCAGGGGGAAAAGTCAGTGTGCCGCATTAGAAACATGTGAACTAACTCAACCAATAGAACCAGAAGGGCGCATCCTAAACGAGGCATACATCCAAACTTTAACTAGATCCACCTCACGAAAGTGGGTTAACTCAGCGTGTTTGCTGTCTGGGTATGCGCGCTGCCAGATAGGCCATTACTCTGCCCCCCCTTAACGTGGTGTGCCTGTCTGCGCAAGAGGCGTTGCTGGGTAGCTAAAGCCCTACGACTGTGCTAGGCCGGCGCGGGACGCCCGCAGGAGAGCCTGCTAGGGAGATTATGGCACAGCGCCTGCCAGGTGCACCCCGGAAGCCGCATTCCCCATCCAAGTGCCACCCGACACCCCACATCAGGGCCCTTAGAGATGGATTAGAGGCAGCTCAGTGCAGCAGCACGGGCATCAGTGAAAGAAGCAGCACCCTCCCACCCGGTGCCAAGGCCTATGTGCATTTCTTAGCGCGCTCGCAGCAGTGCGCGCTACATAAGGAAATCAGCAGTTTGTGGTGTCACTACAGGCATGACCTCATCTTCAGAGTTCACAGTTGATGGGGATGACGGGTTGCTCATGTCCGGTTCTCTGTTAGGCCGGTCGGCCCCCTTCCTGTGATGACCCCAAGTTCACCACTGCGTCAAGAACTTCTTGCTGCTCACAACGCATGTTCTCCAGGCTGGGTGCCGCTGGGCCAATACTCCGACCTCAAAGGGCACCTCGTTTCCTGTGCCTTCTCGACCTCTGCAAGTGCCATTCGCAGTCTCCCTCCACAGTTTCAGGTCAGGCGCCCTTCCATTGCCCCGTTTTGTCCAGCCAGTCCCACACATCTGACGGCATGTCAAAGAAGCGGGCCCCGTCTTTGGAGATCACTCGGAGCCTGGAGGGGAACAAGGAGTATGGCAGTCCTAATTCCTGTAGCTATCTCTTCATCGCTAGGTACGTGCTCCTCCGCTGCTGCACTATTGCTGCGTAATCTGGAAAGAACATCACCCTGCTATTCCCCACCGTCAGTTTGTCCAGCTTCCTAGTTTTGCTCAGCACCACGTCCCGATCTCGATAGTTGAGGAGTTTGAAGAGGAACGGGCGGGGCCGGGCTCCTGGTCGAGGCTTCTGTGCCGGCACCCTATGCGCTCTTTCTACGACAAAGTGGGAGGACAGCACCTCTGGGGGCAGGAGGCTTTGCAGCCAGGATTCGGTGTATCTCTCTGGGTCCTTCCCTTCTTCGCCTTCCGGCAATCCAACCACCCGGACATTGTTGCGTCAGGAGTGCCCTTTAGCATCGACCATGTGGTCCTCCAGCACCTGGACCCTGTCTAGGACGTCTTGGAGCACCACTGGCTGCAGCTCCTGAAATGACTGCTGTTGCTCAGCCACTGACTCTGCCAGCTTGCGGTGGTTAGCGTGGAGTAGAGTGAAGTCTGATGTTACCTTGTCGACGCGAGCCTCGAGGGAGGTTCTTGTCAGCTCCAGCGTGCTACCGATGCGCTCCACCGCCACCAACACCGTGTCCATCTTAGCCGCAAGGGCCGCCGTCAGGCCTTGACTATTGCTACGCGACCCATAAGGCGAGCCCAGGCCCTCCGCTGGCTGCTGCTTCTGTTGGGATTTATCCCGAAGTCTGCCCATCGCGAACTGCTGCACAGAAAGCATCCACTCCTGCTTATGTCTGCCCGTCACCTGGTGGCAGGCCCCCACCAAAGTCCCAGATTTTCTTGAGACGTGGTTATGCATATAGGTATTTGGCGCTATATGTCAAATTTGCACTAAATCTCTGACGCTTCTACAGCTAGTAACGGTGCTCAAAGGAATGGAGAACCACTAAACTCCAATAATCAAGAAAAACAAAACGTTTTCCTTCTCAAAACATGCTTTTAACTCCCAAGCACACGTTTGTATCCACAAGCAATGTTTTCCTTATTTCAGGATTAAACAACATTTAGACAATAGAGCAAGTCCATAAAGTTGATTTCAATTCAATTCTTTGTCTTCTTTAAATCGGATCTTTTCAAAACAGCCAACGCGTTTTGTCGCAACAGGATGTAATCCTGCAACTTTCTCAAGGCTATATGCTCCAAAGTCAATTCTTGTCAGCGCGGTGATAATTCCAACCCACACAGGGGTTCCAAACTGCATCAAAATGCTGTGTGAATGCAGGTTCATTAGTGTGTCCATTAATATTCGTTATTTCATTTTAGATCTTCATCTCTATGCCGCAAAACAGAGTACTGGAATGCCGTCCTCGGTTCCTGCCTCTCTTTCCGTACACGGTTACGGAAAGTGAGGCAGGAACCGAGGAAAATGAGATGACTAATATTATTTGGACACACTAATGAACCTGCATTCACACAGGAGTACAACCTGTTGCGACAAAACGCGTTGGCTGTTTTGAAAAGATCCGAATTGAAGAAGACAAAGAATTGAATTGGAATCAACTTTATTGACATGCTCTATTGTCTAAATGTTGTTTAATCCTGAAATATGGAAAAAATTGTTTGTTGATACAAACGTGTGCTTGGGAGTTAAAAGTACCCCACCAAAGTCCTGACAGACCGGGCACTCCACCAGCTCGGTGCCTCCCACTGCAGCCAGGGGAGCCCCCAGGTCAGAGCAAATATCCGCACAGACCAGGCCCCAGAGCTCCTCAGACCACGCTCCTCACATGTGTGCCCTCAGCAGCGGACCAACCAGCTCCTCGCAGTCCAATAGGGTGCACCCGTCGGACCCTCCAGAGGCCTTCTCCCCCCGTCCAGATGCTTCTAGTGGTCCAAGTTCCCTTCCGGCGGCGGGGGCAACACACAACCTCCTGACAGGGTTGTCTGTTCCCCCCCCTTGACTGTTCCGGGCTCTCAGCAGCGACTCCTATTGGGGTGTCAGGCGTTCTCCTGATGTGGCCGCCCAGTTAGCACCCACAGTGAAGATGGCGCCCACGTTAACAACAAAATGGCGCCCTAGAATCACTGCGACAGTATGCGAACGCACAGGCTTGCTCCAACCGCCGCAACTCAGGGTCCTAATGAGGGCCACCCAGCCTACCACAAGCTCCGCACAGCTCCGTGGTGCGTTATGGCCAGTGTCTCTCCAGCGCACTGGTCTAAGTGTCTCTCAACTTCTGACTTTCCCTCGCATGCACTGTGCAGGCCCCAGCTCGCCTTTCGGGCCCCCAGGCTTCGGATCCGTCTCTAGTCTCCTCCAACCACCCCCATTCTCTCCTCTCGCCTCGGTGGGGGAATGCGCCCGGTAGTTCCAGCAGGTGCTAGTTCTGGAACGGCACTCTATGTCCGGCTGCCGCTTCCGACTCAGATGGGCGGAGGACTCTCTCAGCATTCAGGGGATGCCGGCAAACCCCATCCTACGCCGACTACGGCAGCCACCGCAGCCCTCAGCAAGTCAATACAGGCCACCTGCCGTCAGTCTGTTCCATCTGGTACACCTCAGGCAGCGCCGGCCACATTCACTGTCCACTTGGCACCCAGAAAGCGGCTTCAGCGAAAGGAGCGCCAATGTCAGCCACAAAATGGCGCCCGGTACTTGCCGTGCCCGGTTGCAGGCGCACAGTCTGGTCACAACACTCCCGGCCCAGGGTCGTTAAGGATGGCCACCTGGAAAGCTTAAAATCACTGCCCGGCTCTTCAAGGAGGCACCCAGCCCCCGGTTGGAGCCAGGCCTCTAGTCCGAAGCCCTGCTCGCTGCTGTGACAGGCTGGACCGCAGGTGCTGGCCGCCCCTGCGCTGTCTATGCAAGAGCAGCTCGGCTCCTCAGGTACCCAGAGCCAGTCCCTCCGCCGCTTTCCCGCGTTGCGCAGGCCTCAGCCCCCTCCCGGAGCCTCCAGGCCGCGTCACGTCTGCTGGGCTACTCCCATGACTCCCGGGTCCTGCTCCTCATCGTTTGGGGCCGCTTTACTGTCGCCAAAGCCGGCGCTCACGCCGGAACTCCACTTCCCGTCCGGTCTCCTCCGCCGTCCCAGAAAGGCGGGGAGGCCTCGTCCAGCCCCCGGGTGTCAGACGGCGGCCCCGGACTTCGCCCAGCTACGCCTCAGTGTCTGCCGCGGCCTCAGGTCTCTTTGCGAACCTCGCCAGCTGCTCCTACCTGCTGTGCCATCTCCCTCTGTGCTTTTCGGCGCAGATGCTCCCACACCGCTTGCGGAAAGCCGGGGCTCAGGGCAGTGTCCCGCAGCCGGGTGTCCCATCAGCCGTTGGCGCAGTTCGCACCACTCTGCCACAGGCCGTGTCTCGGCCCGTCACCAGCCGCCTGCTGCTCAGCGGCCCCGGAGCGGAATCCATCTGGCTCCCGAGGCTTCCACCACGTCCGCGCACCGGTCCTCAGCAGCTCAGGCCCAGCAAACTCCTCTCACAGGTAAAAGAACAGGATAACAATGGGCCTTGGGACGGAGCTTCACTCGAGCGTCTGCCATGTTCGCAGGCTAGCCACGCCCCCCCTCCACCAAATCAATTTATTCCTGCAGGTGGTCCAAATTTGTTTCCTGGTGTGGGGAGAAGTCTATTGACCCCTTAAGAGCCCGTTTATCCAACATACTTCAGTTTGCTTTTTCTCTAGCCCAGCAGGGTTTTGCTGTGGCTACTGTAAAAGGTTATTTATCGGCCTTGTCGGCATTCCTTTGTTTGCCGGACCAACCCTTTTTATTTTAGTCACCTATTGTATTACGTTTCATTAAGGGTCTTACCAGCAAATATCCCCCCCACTCCTTTTATTGTGCCCCAATTGGACTTAAATCTTGTCTTAACCTACTTGATGGGTTCTCACTTTGAACCCTTATACAAGTGTCCCTTGAGACTACTGTCTTTTAAGACTATTTTTCTGGTTGCAATTACCTCAGCAAGGAGGGTAAGTGAGCTTCAAGCTCTGAGTTCATAACCCCCCATTCTTGACCATTCATGCTGAAAGAATGATTCTCAGAACCAGGGCTGCTTTTCTGCCTAAGGTGGTAACTCCTTTCCATCTGTGGCAGTCCATTACCCTTCCTACCTTCTATCCTCCCCCTCACTCTTCCAAGGACGAGGAGCGGCTTCACTTCCTGGACCCTAAGAGTGCGGTGAGCTTTTATCTCGATAGACTATCGTGTGGACGGCCAGCTCTTTGCTTGATTTGCTGGCTGCAGGAAAGGAAGAGCGGTGCACAAGCGCACACTTTCCACATGGATTATCTTGTGCATCAAGATCTGCTACGCCCTGGCTGGTAAGGAACCTCCAGAGGGTATACGAGCTCCCTCTACTAGAGCAAAATCTTCTACTTCTGCTTTGCCTAGGGGTGAACCTGTAGAGGACATTTGTAGAGCTGACACTTGGGCCTCCCTCCACACTTTTGCGAAGCATTACTGCTTAGATTCCGAAGTGATGAGGGACAGTCACTTTGCGTGTTCCGTCCTTCAGGATTTCTTGGTATAGGGGAGTGGACATCCTCCTCCGGGAGTGGGGACTGCTGTGGGATTCTATTCACAAGGTGAGGAATCCACTGGCAGATGTATCCATCAGAAGAATAAGTTACTTACCTTCGGTAACGCTTTTTCTGGTGGATACAGTATCTTTCTGTGGATTCCTCACTGACCCACCCGCCTCCCCGTTTGTCCACTCTTCTATACCTGCAATCTTGTTATGATTGTTTCTTCCAAAGGGATGTTTAATTGTTCATGCTTTTTGCATTGATTTTACACTATGTGTATTGAATACTGTGTACTGTACCTATTAATGTCGGTCCTTCAGTGTGCCTCGGGGGCACGGAAAAATGGGTGGAACTGACATCATCACGCCGACGAGGCTCTCTTATGGGTCCAGCGAGGTCGCGAGCGGGTCGTGCCTTTGTGACGTCGTCTACGTCCTCGTTGGCGTGGAGAGCTACAAAAGTTTCTGAATGTTGCTGGCGCAGGGGATACTCACAAGGTGAGGAATCCAGAGGTAGATACTGTGTCCACCAGAAAAAGCGTTACCTAAGGTAAGTAACTTGTTCGTTGTTGCCTGGGGTACAGTGTGCGGATACCCTTAGGTACGTGACATCCCTTAACGGGCAACCTTGTGGCATGATGTTATGTGGCTGGTCCGGCAGGGTGGATGTCCTGACACTGGTAAGGCATTCCCTGGCGTTTATACTTCAAGCGCTGTAGAGACCGAGGGGGCTTGGACTTCAGGAAGATTGGGCAGCACTGACCAGGGTGCCGGCATGCCTCTCATCCTGATGGATTGACATTTTAATTGAGGCAGACAGCGGGTAGCCACTTGGCGAGAGAACTATTGAAGTCTTTTTGTGGCAATACTGGGACTACAGCAACCATAATGCCTGTGATGATGCCCATATGGGCGGGACTTTACAATCAATTAAAAGCATGTTCTGCTAAGCCCGCATCTTGCCTCATTTCCTGCCAGTGATCAAGAGCTGTAATAGCTCAAAATGTGTATGGCTCTGTGATTGCGTGTGGCATGCTGTTGGTGTTGCTGCCTGAGGTGCAGTGTGCGGATACCCTGAGGTGCATGACATCCCTTAAAGGGCAACCTTGTGGCATGACACTCTCTCTCTCACACACTCTCTCTCTCACACACACTCTCTCTCTCACACACTCTCTCTCTCACACACTCTCTCTCTCTCACACACTCTCTCTCTCACACACTCTCTCTCACACACACTCTCTCTCACACACTCTCTCTCTCACACACTCTCTCTCTCACACACTCTCTCTCACACACTCTCTCTCTCACACACTCTCTCTCTCACACACTCTCTCTCTCACACACACACTCTCTCTCACTCTCTCTCACACACACACTCTCTCTCACACACACACTCTCTCTCTCACACACACTCTCTCTCACACCCTCTCTCTCACACCCTCTCTCTCACACCCTCTCTCTCTCACACCCTCTCTCTCTCACACCCTCTCTCTCACACCCTCTCTCTCACACCCTCTCTCTCTCACACCCTCTCTCTCACACCCTCTCTCTCACACCCTTTCTCTCTCACACCCTTTCTCTCTCACACCCTTTCTCTCTCACACCCTTTCTCTCTCACACCCTTTCTCTCTCACACCCTTTCTCTCTCACACCCTTTCTCTCTCACACCCTTTCTCTCTCACACTCACACTCTCACACACTCACACTCTCACACACTCACACTCTCACACTCTCTCTCTCACACACACTCTCTCTCTCTCTGGAGAGAAAAGCATGGCCTACATTGGGTGTGCAAGCACTGGCACAGACCCCCACAATTTACTGCTCCATAAGAAGCACTTCCACTCATTAAAAAAATACCTTCTGACTTTGTCAATGCCTGTGTAGTCCTGGTGAGGAAATAAGCTTCTGTCCGTCATACCTGATAAGAAAGCATGTGTTGTAATGGCACCACCTACCTCCAGGTGTGCAGATAGTTCAAAGCTTTCCTGAACAGCTCTAATTCCTTTAGATAATTCTGGCTGAGGAATCTGCAGGAATATCAATCAGCAATTTTGCTACCGAACAGAAGAAAACATTTTATATACACCCTGAGGTATTGTTTTCTTGCAAGGATTACTTTTTTAAAAGCAAACCACAGACCTTCAAGAAAACTTGCTTAAATCTTTGTTGAATCGTTGTTTTTCGACATTTGCTCCAATGTCATTAGCTGTATAATTATTAAAGTGTTCTTTTAAAAATAGCTCACAAACTCCAGGTGTTCGTAGTTACCTTTGCTTGCCTTAAATTACCATTACCATTACCATAGCACAAGATAGTAATGCTGAAATAGAGATGCACTACAAGAGACATTTTTTTTTTAGCAAGATGTTCAGTTTAACAACTCGGACAATTTACATTGTCTGGTTATTTTTAGTGGAGCACCAAGACACTTTAAAAAAAGTGATTTCTTCCATGCGGAAGATTTAGAAAATAGCACTTTTAACTTAATGTACACCAGCAAGGCTTATCGTTCCAAATGTTTAACGGAAAAAACCTTGACAATCTCAGAGTTGCAACTTTAGTTAAAGTTGCTAGATGGCAGGAGGTGTCTCATCTTCGAATGTGTTTGATTGTGAGACAGACAAGTGACATGTGAAAAATATAATTTCGTCTTGAGAAAGTTGACAATCCCTTTTACCGTACCTTTGAATCTCACGCCTTGCAACGTGGGACTCTCAGGGGGAATTAAAAGGGAAGGTTAACATTTTCAATTATCCCTTCCCTTCTCTTACAGATCCTGGCTGTACTGTGTCGGAAAAAGCACCTCATGCAGCTCTGAATTGGTCCAATATTCTTCCCCCTAGCCCCCCCCCCCCCTTCTCCCCCGCCCGGGAAACCTTTCAGTTTCTCCGGCATTTTACATAGCTCCGTTGACAGTGAAGATTTGCTTGTTCTTCCAAACCTAACTATTTTGGAAACTTGTATTTGTCATGGTGCGCCACCTGTTTCATTGGCTAAGGTTTTAACATCTGATAACTTTGTGATTTTTCCATTGACAGCTATGTTTATTAAGTACTATTGCTAGCTGACCATGGGCCAGAATTGGAATTTAGCAAAGAGGGTATTCCCTTGCAACGACAGTGAAGTTCCATCTCTGCCAAACTAATGTTCTGCCTGCCTCATTTAGAGTTGGGCAAAACCGAAGTATGTCAGCTAAATAGACATCTCTGCAGCTGATGTATGTTTCCATCAGCTTGATGGAAGAAGGGCTGTTGGCGATTTGCCTATTTAGAGAAGGCAGACAAATGGACCGTTTAACTATCTGATAGAGACTTCAAGCTGCGGATTCCTTACCTTATCCCAAGGCGTCAGACTGGATCCGGAAATTCTTGTCTCCAAAGCAACCAATGGGTTTCAAACCTTTTTGTGCCTTTCAAAGGCAGATGTCTGTAACAGATGCACACTTGGTTTGTTTGTGTGGTTTTTGGAGCGAGACAATGTCTGCAAGGACTTCCGTGCCATGAACCTGAAGGCACTGAGGGAACATTCCCTGAATTTACTCTCCACCCGACATCGGATAAACTTGCGTTGTTCTCGATCCTGGTCATGCTGAATGAAGGTCCCGGGACCTCTTGCGGTGCTGCTCCTGGTGAGTCATCCCAGTGAAAATCATTGGTTAAGTCACACAAACAAAAGAAGTAGAAGTGTTCTCAAACTTCTCTGTGCTGCTCCAAGTCCTTGGACAAGATGCGGGAATGACTGCATCGCTCGGAGCCTCGATCTTTTGCAGAGCCTGTGACAGAGTTTGCTCTGCGCCTTCCTGTTGCGTCCCCAGCCGATATACTTATATTTGGCCAGCCTGACCCCTCTGTGGTGCCTCTGGGCACTACAGATTCAGGAGGGACCTCTACCAGATTCCTGCCAGCGAGTCTGCCCTCGGCGCAAGTCGGGCCCCATAGATCTGGTGTTGCATCCGAGGGGGCTCCACCTGCGAGACTGCGACTTTCCACTGAGCCTGCTCTAGTGCCGTTGTTCCTGGCACTGGTGGCGCTGACTCCATTGTCATTTCTGACTTTTTATAGGCCTTGAGAGGAAGACAACTGGGAGGAGGTCTGAGGGCCATTATGGATATCACAGCCCCCCTTGACATCCAAGAGGACAACTGGTATGACGAACTGGTGAATGCCAGCGGTCTGGACACCTTGCCCAACACTAGCTTGGTCGCTTTCCATGGTGGCTAATGAGGAAAGATTCTCTTTTGCAATTGTGGCGTGGAGGGTGGCTAAAGCTCTGAACCTTCAGCTGCTTTCAGTGGTAGTCAAGACAAATGTATTTGCAGAGGTGCTTCAGCCAGGTGTTACATCCCTCTGAACTTTTACTCACTTTCAATTAAACCCTTACAGTTGTCCTACTTGGGGCCTGGCCCACGCCCTGCCCAGGGGTACCTGTGCACAGGACAGTTGATTGCCGCCGTCGCATCGTTCATGGGGATCCCAATTTCTTCACCCAATCCCTCCCCGAAAGCTTGGTCGTCCAAAACTCCACCTCCCAAATGAACCCGGCACGCTCCCTAACACTCCGCCAGATAAGGAATTCAAAAGGCTGAACATCTTTGACAAGAGGATGCTCTTTTCCGCCAGCCTAGCTCTGCAGTTGGTGAACACCGTGTGCCTTTTGGGCCAATACACCCACATTGTGTGGTGCGGGGTTGCACAAGTGCTGCCCATGGAGGTTGTAGGAGGCCCCAGTCATACTCTCCCAAGCTACTGCTGGCGCGTGAAATGTAGCAAAATTCAACTTCTGGTGTGGGCTGGACACGGTTGACTCACCAAGCAGACCAATTGTATTTGCAGTGGCACTCTGACATCACACGTGGTTGAGCACAACTAGCTTTTCAGGAGATGTCCAGTTTTCCCTCATGGACATGTTCTTTTGATGGCTGTCACCTCTTTGATGAAACACATTTATTAATTTAAAGACAGCAAGGCTACGGTCAGATCTCAGGCTCCCCCCCCCCACCCCCCAAACACAAGGTTGCCTTTTGCCCCTTCTGCGGCTACAGTAGGGGCTACCAAAGGTGTACTTTCTCTCTCAGCCACCACAGCCAACATGCTTTCCTGCTTTTTTGTGGGCATGGCCATGGATCCCACAAACCATGTGAGATCACCAGCCAGAAGTCGTCCCAATTCACCACCTCTCCGGTAGCTGCTGCCCCAAACCCATTTAGTTTGCCATCATACCAGCATGGGCACCCAATGGAAGACAGGATTCCCCATTACATGCTCCACTGGCAGTCCATACCATCAGACAAGTGGGTTCTTCAAATTGTCCATAGGGACTACTCCAACCCCTTTCTGGAACCCCCACCCACGCCAGCTTCTCATGACCAGCTGATGGAGGATAGTATCTCCTTGCTACGTCGGGAAGTACTGGCTCCTTTGGCAAAAGTAGCCATGAAGAGGGAGCCTGCATCAGAAGTAGATCGTGGTTACTATTTCTGCTAATTTCTGATGCCCACAAACGACAGAGGCCTCCATCCTATTCTAGGAATGGGCCTTCTCAATTTCTTCCTGAAGAAGTAGAAGAACAAGTTAGCTCAGGTGCCGTCTGCCCTCGACCCGGAAGACTGGATGGTAGTTCTGACCTTGCAGGACGTCTGTTTTCACATCCCCGTCCTGCCTGCCCACAGTTGTTACCTGCATTTCACAGTGGGCCAGGAGCACTTTCTGTTTGTGCTCCCCTTTGGCCTCACCAGCACCTATCGGGTGTTCGCCAAGGTGATGCTAATGGTTGCAGTACATCTGTGGATTCATGGGTACCAGTCTTACCTTACCTAGACGACTGGCTGTTGAAGGCGGGCTTGCCCCAGGCAGTTGTCTCCCAACTCTAGACTACAGCAAACCTCCTGCACTCACGGGGGTGTGCTGTCAACATGATGAAGTGGCACCTGACTCCCTCTCAGCCACTCCCTTTCATCTGAACTATTCTGGACAAAGTGCAGTTTCAGGCTTATCCTCCCGAAAGGCAAGTCCAGGCTATGATTCCAATGTTTCAGCCTCTATCCAGGATTTCGGTGAGACTGACTCTAGGGCTGTTGGGCCTCATAGCCTCCTGCATCCTGCTGTTAACACATGCCCAGTGTGCCTTGGGTGCAGACTTTCTGCACATGGCATGGTCATGTCCTCAGATCCAACCATACTGGCACGAGGTAACTAGAACTCTTACACTCATGTTAGCAGAATGGATACCAAACACCCCACTAGCTTGCCTGCTGGGAATGTGCAAAATAAGGCTGGCTATAAGACAAAAGTTTCTGTCTGTGGCATTGTTGCTGGCTAAACGACGCATTGCCCTACGCTGGGGTAGTAGGCGCCCACCACGATAGAAGGACTGGATCACAGACATGACTTGCTGTTAAGAGACATTGGAGACATATGCGGAAGAGTTACCACAGGCCTCCAGACCATGGATTTCTGGAAACCCTTTATACAATATCTTAGGACTACCCAACCCAATGACTGAACATACACACAGCACACTACTGGCGTTTTAAGCAGAAGGACTGCTCAAGAATAGTTGAGACTATGGGAATAAAGGAGCAATGGCCAGGGTGAGGAGCTGCGGAACAGTTAGTGCGCACTATGATGATTAGAAGGCACGCAATAGAGATGCAGCTGATGTCAACTATATGGAAATAATAATTCTTATGGGCCATACATGTCAATGAATGTAAGATCTACATACTATTAAGTTGTATTTTACAATAGAATATACATGCTGTATAACTGTAATATCTTTTTGCTGTATAACTGTAATTTCTTTTTGCTGACCAGAATAATTAAATATTAAACAAAAAAATAACACATGCCCAGTGGCATATGTGTTATCTGAAGTGGGCCGTGAATTCTCAGCAGGCACAGCACTAGGGAAATATCTCCGACATAGTTCAGATCTTGAAGGAAACTTTGAAAGACCTCCAGTGGAGGCTGATGAACTGGGATTGGTCAGCAGCAGACCCCTCTCTCTTTCCCAGCCAGGGATGATTGAAGTGACAGATGTGTAACTCGTGGGTTGGGGCCATCTGGGAGAAATGGAGGTCAGAGGACTCTGATCTATGGCAGAGTTCAGCTCCACGTCAACTTGCTGGAGCTGCCGGTAATCCATTAAAAGCCTTTCTTCCTTCGGGGAAGGCTAATCCAAGTTGTCACCGCCATGTGGTACTGCAACAAACAGGGAGTGGATGGGTTATGGACCCTGTGTCAAGAGGCCCTATGCACATGACTGGAGCACAATAGCATTTCCCTGGTGGCTCAACACCTGGCGGCTCGCTGAATGCCATAGTGCATGAACTCAGCCATTGATGCCAAGCAGATCATAAATGGCGTTGCCATCTGTAAGTGGTGCACAATCTTCTCAGATTGGAGAGAACTTTGGTTAGATCTGTTTGCAACCACCCAAATGCACAATGTTGGAAGTTCTGTGTGCTAGAGTTTCCAAGGTTGCTCTCGCTCTTGGAAGCTTTTTGTCTTGAGTGGAGCTCAGGCCTACTGTACGCCTTTCTGCTGATACCACTCCTGCCCAAAGTTCTCAAGAAGATCAGGAACGACCATGCCCAAGGCATTCTTGTGACTTCGGATTTGGCACAGAGAATTTGGTATCCAACTACCTGACTAGGCGTAGCTGTCAGAGCAGCAGGGCAGGGTCTCGCACCCAAACCTGCGCATCCGCTACCTTCAAGTGGCAACAGTTGACTGCTTTCAACCTTTCCGCTAAGTCTGTGATGTTATTTTGTCAGCCAGGTCTGTCCACCAAGACTGTATACACCTGCTGTTGGCGCAAGTTGTCACATGGTGTGCATCCAAAAACATTGATCCTCTTTCTCCACTCTTAACCCAAATGTTGTTCATTTGTTCCCAGGCGCAGCAGGGCTCTGTTAAGTGTTACTTGTCAGCCATATCGACTTTCTTGTGGTTGATGGATTAACCTTCTTTGTTTAAGTCTCCTTGTTGTGACTCATTTCCTGAAAGTAATACACCGGTTTCCTCCAAGACCATTCATTATGCCCCAACAGGACCTCAACCTGGTCTTAACCTTTCTCATGTGCGTGCCTTTTGAGCCACTGCTAACTGTCCACTCTAGCTAATCCCCATGAAAACGTATTTCTAGTGGGCATAACCTTGGCCAGATGGGTCAGCGAAATGCAAGTACTCTGTGCCCCCTCCTTACACTGTATTTTATCCAGACAATCTGGTTTTGACAACCCGTGCTTCCCTTATATGACACCTTTCCTTGTAGGCTAAAATATCACCTGGAGACTCCACCGTTTATACTCAAAAAGAGCGGCGTTCTGCATTAATCGAATTAGAGCATTAAGGGTGGCCAATCATCTGTTTGTTGGGTACATCTGGACGAAGAAAGGCTGTGCAGATACGGACCATCTTAGCGATAGATAGTGGTCTGCATTAATATCTGCTATGCACTGCCCAAAATGTAACCCCCTGTGAGTTTGTGTGCTCATTCCACTAGAGCCAAGGTTGCGACATCTGCGTTAACTCATAGAGTCCCTGTCCTGGACATCTGTCAGTCAACAATGTGAGGGTCTCACCAAACGTTCACCAAGCACTACTGCCTGGGAGGCCAGGCCAGTCATGGCATGCAGTTTGCCTGTTCAGGCCTGTAGGACTTTTTGGTCTAATTTGTTCGTAGTATCTATTCCAAGGTAAGGAAAGGAATCTGTGGCTAGAAGTTTCTGTCAGATGACCAAGTTATTTTCCTTCTGTAACGCCTTATCTGGTAGAGACTATCTAGCTGCAGATTCCTTACCAATCCTCCCTGCTCTGCAAATAGATTTCTGCATAGGGTCACCTTCTTGAGGCCCATACTGATGCACAGCAGTCCATCAGCCGCTGCGCTTCTGGTGTGAATAGATCACGAAAAGAAACTGATGTCCGCATGCTGTGGTGGTGCCTGTATAAGCACCATGCATGTCACTTCCGGTGTGTGGACGATGCTGTTGAACTGGAGCCGAACCACCACCTAGGAACGAACGGGGGTACTGCTCAAGAATTTCCTGATCCAGTCTGACATCTTGGTATAATCTAACACAACAGATGGAGGAGTACCCCCTGAAGGCGTGCCAGAGAGAGTCTCTGTGCTTAAGGCTTAATCTAGCACTATGTGCCCAACCTTTATGCAGGACAAAACATGTCCTTTAAGAAGACCCCTCACTCACCAACCTAGTTGGTGACATGCTTCATCATTGGGGTTCCACCCCGAAGGCCGAGTGCCAACAGGGTGTGCTTCGACACCTGATTACAGTGGAGCGGGTATTTTTTCTTTTTTTATATGTGCAGTGATATTAAAAGTGATACGTGGTTTAAAAAGGGGCCAATACTACTCACTACAAGACTTTATGACTGAGTGACTGGACACCCTAATAAAAGAACTGTGACACCTATGTCTAGTTAGGTAGACTCCGGTGTTCAAGACGTGTAGTGTTGTAAAATAGCGACGTGTGCTATGTGATTTTGTGACAGCATGCAGGGTCACAGATGCGGGGTGAAGGTGCTTTACCGTTCCTTGTGCCCCCTTTCACTCCAGCTTACTTGCGATGTGGCACGAATCAGGACGGGCTCTTCTGCCCATCCCCGCTCCCTTGTCGGATTCTGCTGCACCCTTATAGTCTGTCTCTGCCGCTTAGTGTTTGGGCTCGTATCTCCCTCTTCCTACTTCTTTCATTATCCCCCTGCCACTGGCTTGTGGAGAATGTAGGCCACGCTGCTACTGTTGAGCCCGGTGTAGTGTGTACCTCTAGTTGCTTGCGCCTCGCTCTGTCGGTTTCCCAATGTCGCGTTAGGATCTTCCGACTCTTGTGAGTGCCTCCGGCGGTGCCTCTACTGCTCTGGCAGCCTGCTTGTGACGTTCCTTGTGCCCCCTTTCACTTCGGCTTACTTGCGGTGAAGCTTGAAGCAGGCCGGGCTCTTCCGTTCAGACCCCGCCCGCTTGTCGGAGTCCACTGTGCCCAAATGGACTCTCTCCATCGCTTAGTGTTTGGGTTTGAGTCTCACTGCTGGTGGGTACTCCTCGTTTCCACCCCCGGAGCTCTATCTCCGGTATTTCTTCCGACAGGCTCCAGCCAACTGCGGCACCTCCTCCTGTCCTTTTCGGCTCTCAGTCCGGGACCTGCGCTGCCATTTTAGGTCGAGACTCTCATTGTCTTCTGTTCCTCTCTTTATGGCTGCCCAACGCCATCGCTGTGCAGGGAAATCTCCTCTGCGATAGCACTGCTTTCTCCCGTTCTCGTGGGGACAAACAAAACATGTCTTGCCTGATCGCCAACTTGGCCACGCCCCCCTCCATCTTTTTTATGGATGACTGAAATGAACCTTGTTTGCCAACTGTGAATTATCCCTGAGAAGGGACTGGATCCACCTGAAGCATATTTTAGATGATAATTTAAAAAAACAATTTGAACTCTATGGTGTTGCCAGATTGTGAACTTTGGAAAACATTTTTCACAGATTTGCAGAGACTGCATGAACCCACGGACTTCTGTAAGCATCTAGTCACCGCTGTGGACCAGCAAAGATGGAACGAATTACACCAATGGAAGGGAGTTGGAGCAATAAACAAAAGTTGTGCATTACCTGGAAAGAAAAGACATCTGGAATCACTGTCTGTTTCCTTTGACTAAAATCAGTACTCTGTGATGTCAAAGGTGCGTCCTACAAAAATGAGACCTACCAATCTACACTTGCAAATGATTCTGCTGATGGGTGTTTGGTAAAGTAGAAACTTTACTATCAACTCTAGAGGTAAGTAAAGGGAAACCAAGTAGAGATAGGCAGCTAGTAAAGGAGACAACACTTTAGATACAGACTTTACAGTAGTTTGTTAATTCTTCAAAATCAGGTCAGACCCACAGAAATGAGACCTGTTCGCCAAACTGCCCAGGGGATTACAGGTTTATTTGTCGATTCCTCCGGCTGACCTTTAATTCTGACCTCATGATGTAGGCAACACAACACCCGGGACAAAGAAAGTAGACAGAAGCAAAACTCTGCTTTACAATGTTACTACTCCATATTCATTATGACAATCACTTTCTTCACTTAATGTGCTGAGTTTCCAACTCAGTAGTCTTACGATAGAATACGTTTACCATATTCAATTCCTCTGAGGCACATTTCAAGTTCTTTCTCTCACAGGACACAGAGTTCTTTCACAGGGTTCATACAGGAGAGGTGAGCATAGGGCTGTTCCAAAGTGTCAGTTCTTTGTACCTATGTAAAGGTACTATCACTGTTCATTCAAGTCTCATGTGAGGGTTGCGCATATATATATATATATATTTATATACACATACATACATGAAGCGCTTATTCCTTATGTGAAGGCACAATCACTGTGTCCATTCAAATTTTGTACAGTAGTTGCACAAAGGTATCAATCAATTTAGAATACCAAGAACTTCACACATGAAGTGCTCAGATCTTATGCAATGGCACAATCACTGTGTCCATCAAAGTTTAATTTGATAGTTGCTCAGTAGCGTTAAACCAACCCAAATAGCTACACCCCAAAACGTGTCCAGCTCACCTTGTTTTGCCAATCCTAGATAGTAAAGACAGACTCAGCAGAAAAGGATTGGCATTATGGCAGATGTGGTCTGATATTTGCTGATGTGAACATGCAGGAGCAATCCAGTACTCGGGCGGCGAAGAGAGCCGTAAGTCGCGAACCACGGACTTCTCTGGTAAAGTCAATAAAAAATTAAATGTAACGAAACAAAGTAAAAATAAAAACATAACTTCAAGTACGTGACCTGCAGAACTTGCATTACAAGCATGTGCTAATTCATGCTTTTTCATGTAAACCCTTAATACCTGGGGTTCCATATCTAGCGTGCCAAAGGGTATACCAGGTGAATAACCTGGTGTGAATGGTGGAAGTGGTACAACATGTAGCGAGAACTTGATTCCTAACAGGTGTCAAATTGTCCTGACAGATCTACTAGGAAGAGTAGGACCATCTTTCCCTTGCCAGCAGCTGCCAGTGTATTGTATTGTAAAAGGATAGGAACATTGCCCATGTTGAAAGTGGAACCCTGATTAAGAACAATCTAGGCTCTTGTTTTGTTTTTTGTCAACAACTCGCTGTAAGATGTATGCCCTTATGTTCCCAGCCATATCCAGAGAGGCAGGGCCTCTGGACAATGGGTACACAACACCAACGTGCCCTGTTTGTTGCAGTACCACATGGGGTTGGTGGTTGAAGATTGGATGGAGTTCACTCTAGGTAAAGCGCTGAGTAAAGGGGTAGGTTACGGATAGGCCACCAACAAGCTTTGTCAGGGGTAAGTTGAGCAGAAAGTTTCATCGATGTCCGGTGATCCCGGGGAATGTAGTAGCTGCCTGTAACTTTGTGGAAGGCAGGATTACAGTTCTCACAATTCACTAGACTTCTGGATTTTGGAGATTCCTTAGGGCCCGAATGCCAGAGATCAGTTGCATTTGGAGCTTTTTATCTGCGGTCCCTCTGTCTGTGGGAACCAAGAGATAGCCTAGGGTGAATCCTGAGTAGGCAGTTTCAGGAGCATTGCCACGGGTGCAGGGTATCGTTTTGCTTTGTGTAAGTCTTGTTGCAGACATAGGTCTCTTCTTCTGTCCTCTTTGATGCAGGTTGTTTAGAACTGAGGTTCTGGTGTCAGGGGTGTCCTTTAAATCCAAGATTTAGGGGGGTGGGAGCAAGTAGCCAATGGGCTGCCAATATTTACAGCTAATACGCCCCTGAGATGACTTCATCTGGTGGTTTGGGTCCCTTTTTTTTTTTTTTACCCAGAACCTTCTATTCTGCTACTTCTAAAAATGGCAGAAACCTTCTTCCAATGTGCATATCAGGCTACTCATCCTGGAGGTGTGGCTAGCCTTCTGAGGCTGTACACCTCCTTGAATATCTAATTGTCTGCCTGGATGCAAATGTGCCTGGGGCAGGTGATGGGGCTGTTACCTCCTCTGCGAGTCAGCGCTGATTCATATCAGAGGGGGTGAAGCCTTTAAAGTTCACCGCCTTGATGTGTTAGTCCACTATCATGCCTGTGAAATAGGAGGTGAGACCTGCTTCCTGCCCAGGCCTTTGTTCCTGCCTCCTGGAAGTGATCACACTGCCTGGCAGGAGGTCAGAATCCTGTATTGGTGGCAGCAAGTACAGGCTGATTGGGGAAGCAGAGTAGAAATCTCTAGGAGGATGGCAAGAGATGCACCTTGAGGCAAGTGTAACTACAGGGGTCCCTTTACCCTCTTCCCATGAAGCAATTAGGACCCTACTTTGGGGTATAAGGAACTCCAGTTCAGTTGGAGGATGACACAGGTCACTCTAACCCAGTGGTATCTAAACTGTATTGGTAAGATAGGAGCCCTATTTTTGTCCTGATGAATGCCACAGACCCACTTGGGCCACCAGCAGAAACATGTTGACGATAAGGGTGGTGATGGGGTAATAGTTCCCCCAATCCCCACATTTTCGTTTTTAACACCAAATGGTACCCAGCGTATAAATGTATTTGGGGTATTACATTGGTTTATAAAATCACTTATTCATGGGCCCCCACTTGAATCATTAGAAGTGCCTCCCTGTCTCTAGGTGTGGGCCCTCTCCCTATCAAACGTGTTTTTTAGGGAGTGAGGGCTGCCAATGATGAAGCATGATACCTAGTGGTGTGTGAGGACAGTCCTTCACATTTTTTTTTAGATCCTCAGTACTTTACTGACTTAGTGCTTTCTAAGATATGGTTACGTTGTGTTGATTGACCAATTTTTCCGCTTAGCTTCTTTTGTATGTGCAAAGCAATAACAGGCTTGCAAGCCAGTGCGCTGAGAAGCTTGGCAACCTCTAAGGTAGCCACATGGGTGCATGCCACATCATCCTAGATGCGAGACTTGTGTCTGGGGTGAGAAGGCACATTGTTTGATACCAAACATGACATATTAAGGCTATACCATAATGGAGCTGCCAACTTCAGGTTTGCCCGGGTGCGAGCCCATATAATCCTTATAGTGTCCTTTATAGATAAAGGGTCATATAAGCTTGCACATAGAGGTCTATATCTTAGATATTATGCACCCTGCTTCCTGGGCTTTAGGAGGGCTTCCTTAAGGGTGACTGGCATATATCAGAGATAGTGCATTAGCTTTGCCACACATAGTGAGGGTAAAGTCGAGTTTGAGCAATTTGCACTGCTCCTGCCGTCTGCAATTGCAGGCCTGCAGTCAGTAGTTTATTTGGGTCTCTCACTGTGGCACAAACCGTATTGCAAACCCTGGGAACCCTTTCCCACCCTTGCCCTAGGTACCAATGGTCCCGTGTACTAGAGACTTATAAGGGGGTGAAGTCATTGTCAATGGCAAGTGCCAATTCCCACAAACGTTTTCGGGAGAGAGCACTGGCACCATGGCCGGAGCAGCAGGCTCAAGTGCACTAATAGAGTCATAACCATCAGCACTAGAGCAGAAAGTGTGGGGATACCATACAAAAAGGGCACGTTAATACATTGCTCACAAAAACTTTACAGATCCAGTTTGATGTCTGGGGATAATTCTACTGTAAAGACTGCTGCTAGATAGAGTCGCTACCAGATAAGCATTACTGAGGGTAAGTAACTTTCTTTGAAAAAAACCAAATCTGGGGCTGATAGTAAGAAGAATTTCTAGCTGTGAATAGGATTTTTGTTATCAGGGAGACACTTATGAGTTCTTAGGCCACTGTTAATAATCGCTCACTGACGGACTGACTCTCAATCTCTCTCTCACTGACTGGCTGACTCTCCCACTGACTGACTCTGACTAACTCTCTCACTGACTGACTGATCTCTCACTGACTGGCTGATCTCTCACTGACTGGCTGACTCTCTCACTAACTGACTGACTCTCTCACTGACTGACTGACTCGCTCTCTCACTGACTGACACTCTCACTGACTGACTAACTGACTCTCTCACTCTCTTTCTCACTGACTGGCTGACTCTCTCACTGACTGACTTTATCACCCTCTCACTGACTGACTCTCAATCTCTCTCACTGACTGACTGACTCTCCCTCTCTCACTAACTGACTACTGATTCTCTTAATGAACTGACTGACTCTCTCACTCACTCACTAACTGACTGACTGACTGGCTCTCTCACTGACTGACTACCTGACTGACTCTCTCACTCTCTCTCTGACTGACGGACTGACTGGCTCTCTCACTGACTGACTCACTGTCTGACTCTCTCTCACTGACTCTGACTCTCTCTCCCTGACTGACTCTCTCTCTCATTGGTTGACTCACTTACTCTCTCTCACTGACTGACTCTCTCTCTCTCACACACACTCACTCACTGATTGACTGACTCTCTCACTGACTGACTCGCTCACTGGCTCTCTGACTGACTACCTGACTGACTCTCTCACTGACTGACCGACTGACTCTCACTGACTGACTCTCTCACTGACTTACTCTCTGACTCTCTCACTGACTAACTCACTGTCTGACTCTCTCACTGACTAACTCACTGTCTGACTCTCACTGACTCTGACCCTCTCTCACTGACTGACTCTCTCCCTCTCATTGACTGACTCACTTACTCTCTCTCACTGACTGACTGACTCTCTCTCTTTCACTGACTCGCTCATTGACTGACTGACTCTCTCACACTGACTGGATGACTCTCTCACTGACTGACTGGCTCTGTCACCGACTCTCTGACTGACTCTCTCACAGACTGACTAACTGACTCTCTCACTGACTGACTGACTCTCTCACTGACTGTTATGCAGGTACTATTTCCCAACATTCACCCTCCTGTTATTTATGCCCCCCCATAACACAAAAACCATAACAAGCACCCATTGGGACAGGCAGATAGAAGTTGCCAACATTGAAAGGACAAAAACATTTATTTATTGTTAATACCTATTTATTATGGTTGTTCCGTTGTACATAATGCTTTCTTGGTCATATATAAGGTAACAAAAATGCTTCTGACACTTCTTTATTATGATTTTTCAGCATGCTGTAGACTTCTGTAAAGCACAGCGTAAAGACATATGCAAAGTCAATATCTCTGGCTAAACACTTATATGGTCCCAAAGGCGAGATCTATTGGCAATGCCAGTTCTTGTTTTCATACTGGGAAGTTTCCTTCCTTCTCCATCTGAGTGGTGCGATAATAATTAACATTTTGCTTTACAACGCAGGATGGGTTTCTTGCCTGAGAAACTTGCAAGCATTTTGTCGCTAGGACTCAGGAATATTGGGAGCATTCAAGAAAGTGTCATCCAGTAACCTAAATATGTCAGATAAACCGCTGGACATTTTTTAGGTATTGGATTGAAAAGGGGAAACACCTTGTATGACTCCTCAATGCTTATTTTCTTTTGTTTGATTTCATTCAGTAACTTTTCTGTAATGTCAGTATTACTTGGTTTAGCTGCCTCAGGTATTTCTCTTGATGTTTCAATTACCTCTCTCCCTCAGACGTTGGGCCGTCAAAGGGTTTAGAACCCTTATGTGCCATGAGATGAGTCATCTCGGACCACAGAGACATGAACTTCCCCCGTTTCTATTGTGTCACAAGACGACCATAAGACTGATTTTCTAACGATTACATTATTTGCTTCGAAAAAGCCCTTAGCTTGTTAGCCATAGGGGTGAAACACGTGTTGGTTGTTTTCTGATTTTATTTCCCTTGGGATAAAATAAATACAGACCCAAAACTGACGACGCCTTTTGACACCCCAGGATTTTATGTATATACATATTCGTGCACAACCTGTCTTGAACTGAATAATCTCTCCTAACTGGTGGACTATCGCTTTGTGTGACTATTTAAGATTTTATTTCATTATTGTTCCTTCAGTCCGCTGCTAGCCCGCTCTTCCCGCACTGCCCCCTGTTTGCCTGATTGCGCCCATAGCGTAGTGCTGTCCTTCCTTGTTGTTGTTTGGACACCATTTTGTTGTGCCTGCAGCCCGTCCCTCCCCCTACGCCCACGCCTCCCTGCTCCCCCTCCCACGCTCCGCCCCCTCCACTATCCTTCAAATGCCAGATGCTCCAACGCGCAGCGTCCACGCGCTTCGGCCACGCCGAAGGTGCGCCAAAGGTAAGCCCGTCTACGCCCGTCCGCGCCTGGACCGCGCCCAGCGCCAGACCCCCTGCCCCTCGCGCTGCCCAGCCCTCCCGCATTACCTACGATGCCGCCTCCCTCCTAGCCCTTAACCCCGGTCGCGCCCCCAACTGCGTCCAAGCCGCCCCTGGTCAAACCCATGGACCTTTCTCCTGCTTCTCCTGCAAATTCAGCGGCACCAACTACATCTCCGCTACGACCACCCCACAGACTCCCGACCCCAATCACCTACAATGCATCCTTCTCAACACCCGATCGGTCCACAGACACGCCATTGACCTATGGAATCTACTAGACACCATCTCTCCAGACATCGCCTTCCTAACGGAAACATGGATGAACGCTTCCTCCGCCCCAGACATCACCATCGCCATCCCTGAAGACTATAAGATCACTCGCAAAGACCGTACCAGCCACACAGGAGGAGGAATCGCTATCGTCCATAAGAAATCAATCCGCATCTCAACCAGCTCTGACGTCAACCTCGCCAACTCCGAACACCTTCACTTCCAGATCCACATCGACCCCAAAACCACACTCAGAGGCACCCTCCTCTACAGACCACCAGGACCCCGCGCAAAATTCAGTGAAGACATCACGGACTTCATCACTCCACACGCACTCCCCTCCAAAGACTACATCCTTCTGGGAGACCTCAACTTTCACCTCGAAAAGATCAACGACCGCAACACCGCTACCCTCGTGGACAACCTCGCCAACCTCGGACTTAAACAACTAGTCACTTCCCCCACCCACATCGCAGGTCACACACTCGACCCCATCTTCACCTCCAGCAACCATGTCTCCTTCAGCCACACTACGGACCTCCTCTGGACTGACCACAGCTGCGTTCACTTCACCTACGACAAACCAAAACCCAGCATCCACCTCCAACCTACCCTGCAAAGGAATTGGAACAAAATCACCACGGACCAAATCTCCGCATCGCTCTTTCGAAACTCCCCAGCCCTCTCTTCTAACGCCAACGAAGCCGCCGCCAACCTCACCCTATGGTTATCCAACACCGCCGACACCTTAGCACCACTGAAAAAACGTCAAAGCAAACCTGGCAGCAAGAAGGCCTCATGGTTCAACGATGATCTTAAGAAATCCAAGAAACTCTGCCGCTCCCTTGAAAAGGCCTGGAAAAAAGACCCAACCACCAGCACCAAGGACGCCTTCAAAAGCGCCACCCGCACTCACCACCAACTGATCCGAAAAGCCAAGAAAACAGCATTCAAGGATCGACTTGACAACAACGCCCACAACAGCAAGGAACTTTTCAACATCGTCAAGGAATTTTCCAACCCCTCGGCCAACTCCAACGACATCACCCCCTCTCAAACCCTCTGCGACTCCCTAGCCTCTTTTTTCCACAACAAGATTGCAGACATCCACAACAGCTTTGACAACCAACCCGGAAACCAACCCACCCTACCATCTGCTGACCATCTTCCCCCCGTAAACACCCTTAACGCCTGGAACCCAATCTCCACTGAGGACACCATCCGCCTGATGAATTCCATCCACTCTGGATCCCCCACAGACCCATGCCCTCACCACATCTTCAACAAAGCAGACTCCGTCATAGCACCGCACCTCCGAGACGTCATCAACTGCTCCTTCAACTCCGCTACCTTCCCAGAAGACTGGAAACACGCTGAACTCACCGCCCTTCTGAAAAAACCAACAGCGGACCCCACCGAACTCAAAAATTACCGCCCCATCTCGCTTCTTCCATTCCCGGCCAAAGTCATCGAGAAAGCCGTCAACAACCAGCTCGCCGCCTTCCTCGAAGCCAACAAATCCCTCGACCCCTCACAATCTGGCTTCCGAGCAAAACACAGCACTGAGACCGCCCTCATCGCAGCAACAGACGACATTCGAACTCTACTGGACAATGGAGACACAGTCGCCCTCATCCTCCTCGACCTCTCTGCAGCATTCGACACAGTCTGCCACAGCACCCTTCTACAACGCCTCAATAACATCGGAATCCAAGGAAAAGCACTTGAATGGATCACCTCGTTCCTCACCGGAAGAACCCAGAGAGTCCGCCTTCCTCCATTCAAGTCCGAGGCCTCTGAAGTCATCTGCGGCGTACCTCAAGGATCCTCACTCAGTCCCACCCTCTTCAACGTATACATGAGCCCCCTCGCGGCCATCGCCCACCAACACAACCTCAACATCATCTCTTACGCGGATGACACTCAACTGATCCTTTCTCTCACCAAGGACCCCAGCACCGCCAAAACTAACCTACACGAAGGAATGAAAGAAGTCGCCGAATGGATGAAACAAAGCCGCCTGAAACTGAACTCAGACAAAACAGAAGTCCTCATCTTAGGTACATCCCCCTCTGCTTGGGACGACTCCTGGTGGCCGGAAGCCCTCGGAAAAGCACCCATCCCGACAGACCACGCACGGAACCTTGGCGTCATCCTGGATTCTTCACTCTCAATGAACAGACAAGTCAGCGCCGTATCCTCTTCCTGCTTCAACATTCTTCGCATGCTCAGAAAAACATTTCGCTGGATCCCCTCCGAAACAAGGAAAACAGTCACCCACGCTCTGGTCACGAGCCGACTGGACTACGGAAACACCCTCTACGCAGGTACCACCGCTAAACTCCAGAAGAAACTCCAACAAATCCAAAACGCCTCAGCCAGGCTCATATTAGACATCCCACGCAACGAACACATCTCTGGTCACCTTAAAGACCTCCACTGGCTACCCGTCAATAAGAGGATCACTTTCCGACTGCTTACCCACGCACACAAATCACTCTACGACATCGGACCAGATTGCCTCAACTCTCGACTGTCCTTCTACACCCCCTCCCGCCAACTACGTTCTTCCAGCCAAGCCTTCGCCACTGTACCTCGCATCAACAAGACCACCATGGGAGGCAGTTCCTTTTCATACCTGGCTGCTAAAACATGGAACTCACTCCCCGCTTACCTTCGCCTCACCCAGAACCACCTAGCGTTCAGAAAGCAGCTTAAAACGTGGATATTTGACAAATAATCCTCCTCCCCTTCCTAAGCGCCTTGAAACCCTCTGGGTATGTAGTGCGCTATACAAATTTTATGACTTGACTTGACTTGACTTTGAGTGTAGCCACCTGACAGGTTTTGTGCCCCACAGCGAATTGGGTACTGTCTGTTTGTGTGTGAACCCCAGCAGCTTATCCCTCTACAAGATAAACTGATATATGGTTTGCCTGATGACACACAGACCTCTTGATTTCCTTTTCCTTGGACCACTTTTTTGCCGCAACACACCACGGTGTTCAGCAAACTGCTGATCTCTTTTGATCCATTTAGCTACTGTGGAATTAGAACCTTTCTAGACATACCATTAACAAAAACACAGTGGCTTGGTTGTAGCTCCTCTGAGCCCAGTGTAACAGGTGATATGCTCCAGCATAATTTTTAGAGGAAATCTTTCAACAGATGAAATCTATGTAGACGAAAATAAAAGTATGTGTAACAGAAGAACACATAGTCAGTGGTTTGCCTCGACGTTTTTTGACTTCTAAAAAAAAATGAATGTTGTCTATGCGTGGCTCACTTTGTGTGATTTGCTACGTTTGTCTAGGTGCATACTTTCAAGGTTTAATACCCACTGTTGTTATTTTGATCCCTCCTGGGCACAGAACTTACCAGCCACCACTGCTAGTATGATCCCTCCTGGGCACAGAACTCACCATCGCTAGTCAGCAGAGGCCGCCATAAAGGGTGATGGGGTGGGTGGAGTAACGTGGGGGGTTAGAATACAATATTTAATTAAAGTTACCTTTAGCCGCCGGCCCCCTCCAGAATCGCGCTGCTCCTCCTTCTCTTCCTCCTTCTCTTCGTGGGTGCGGTTCCAGCAGCCCGTAGGATGGGCTCCCATCCAATCCCCATTCTCCAGAGCAGTACAGGGATTGGCTTGAGCAGGCAGTATAGATGCCCTGCTCAGACTAGGAAGTCTGTGGGGTTTCTCAAACCCGGCTGCTTAATGCGGCTAGGCTGGAGAAAATCCAAGTGCGCATGTGTGTTTTGGTCAGCCTGAGACGGCCGGCTGAAACATATATGCACACTTAGGGAGTGGAGTGCACGTAGCACCCCCCTTCCCCTTCTTAGCCTCGGCCCTGCCCCTCCCAGCACCACTGGCTAAGAGCCAGCTAATGTTAATTAAAACGATGCATGAACATTGTTTTAATTTACATTTGCTGTCACCTCCGCCACTAGGCCCAGTACTTTCCAGCCACTGCTGGTAGTGCGATTCCTCCTGGGAACAGGGCTTACCAGCCACCACTGATAGTGGGATCCCTCTTGGGGATGGGATTCAGCAGCCCCCATGGTCGCATGATCCCGCCTGGGGACAGAACTCACCAGCCACCACTGCTAGTGTGAGCCCTGCAGGGGACAGGACTCACCACTGCTAGTGTGAGCCCTCCAGGGGACAGGACTCACCACTGCTAGTATGAGCCCTCCAGGGAACAGGACTCACCACAGCTAGTGTGAGCCCTCCATGGGACAGGACTCACCACTGCTAGTATGAGCCCTCCAGGGGACAGGACTCACCAGCCACCACTGCTAGTGTGATCCCTCCAGGGGACAAGACTCAACAAAGCAAACACAAAGAGTTGATGGACGGAGCGCTGAAACTTTTCAGACACTCACCCCAGTCACAGATCTGGGTTGTATCCATCCCTATTCTTTAACTCACTTCGCCACCTCAGTTCAGACCCAGCCATATGCTAATCACTCTTGACCCTGTGCCTCATGCGAGCAGTCCAGCTTGAACTGCCAAGCCAGGTCTTCCCTGAACCAAGCACCCTGAGAACGGTATCTGGGTAACACCCTTCATCAGCCAGGCTAGCTTGAATCCAGTGGCAAAGTGAGCAAGGGACCCAAGTCTGGGCATACCCTGCCAACTTAGGGCGAACAAAGCAAACACAAGGAGATGATGGACGGAGCCCTGAAACTTTTCAGACACTCACCCCCAGTCACAGATCTGGGTTGAATCAATTACCATTCTTTAGCTCACTTTGCCACCTCAGTTCAGACGTAGCGATATGCAAATCAGTCTTGACCCTGTGCCTCATGGGAACAGTTCAGCCTGAACTGCCTAGCCTTCCCTGAACTGGAAACAAGCATCCTGGGACTGGTTTCTGGGTAACACCCTTCATCAGCCAGGTTAGCTTGAATCCAGTGTCAAAGTGAGCAAGGGACCCACGTCTGGGCATACCCTGCCAACAAGACTCAACAGCCACCTCTGCTACTGTGATCCCTCCAGGGGACAGGATGCAGCAGCAACCACTGCAAGTTTGATCCCTCCAGGGGACAGGACGCAGCAGCAACCACTGCAAGTGTGATCCCTCCAGGGGACAGGACTCAACAGCCACCAGTTCCACTGTGATCCCTGCTGGGGACAGGACTCACCAGCCACCACTGTGATCCCTCCAGGGGACGGGACTCAACAGTCACCACTGCCATTGGGATCCCTCCAGGGGACAGGGCTTAACAGCTACCAGTGCCACTGTTTTCCCTCCAGGGGACAGGACTCAACAGCCACTGTGATCCCTCCTGGGGTCAGGACTCACCAGCCACCACTGCTAGTGTGATACCTCCAGGGGACAGGACTCCCCAGCCACCACTGCTAGTGTGATCCCATCAGGGTACAGGACTCACCAGCCACCACTGCTAGTGTGATCCCACCAGGGTACAGGACTCAACAGCCGCTACTGCCACTGTGATCCCTCCGCTACTGCCACTGTGATCCCTCCAGGGAACAAGACTCAACAGCCCCCACTGCTAGTGTGATCCTTCTGGGGGATCGTACTCAACAGCCACAAGTGCCACTGTGATCCCTCCTGTGGTTATGACACACCAGCCACCACTGCTAGTGTGATACATCCAGGGGACAGGACTCAGCAGCCACCACTGCTAGTGTGATTCCCTCCAGGGGGTCAGGGCTCACCAGCCACCACTTCTAGTGTGCGCCCTACTAGGGACAAGACTCACCAGCCACCACTGCTAGTGAGATCCCTGCAAGGCGCAGACTTCATAGAACAAACCAACGTCTCTCGAAGGAAAGGGCGTTGTTGAGATGCTGGTATCTTGTGAGTGCAGGTGTTAGTACAGCAGAGAAAAAAGGCGTAGCACAGCCTCGGCAGCCTGATCGAAAATGGTCGTCGTCCAAGTTGTTGGCTTAACCTGTTTTATAGAGTTGGCATGGTGCAAATTGTGGTATGTTGCGGGCTCTGCTAATTCTACCAGGGACATGTGTGACAAGGGGCCAACTGCCCGCCCCCACCCTCAGTTACTGCAGTACTGATGGAGATGCTGTAATAGTGGTGTTGTAGACCTTGGGAAAGGAGGGCTGGCAGAGTCTGATGTTTATCTAGTAGATTGCACTGCCCTGGTAAGAGACGTGACAGGGCATGAAGACCTGTGACTGCACCATTACACTTCCCATGGATCCTGCTTCTTGGATGTATTTGGGGAGTTTGTTGTCTGGGAATGGTACAAAACATGTGGTGGGCCCATTGGCTCATTCAGCTTCCACTAACACTCCATTCGCCCCTGCACCATTCCGCCCACCCGGATGCTGCCAACAAGTTCTCTTCCTGTCTTGCTGAGAAATATGCTCTCAGTATTAGATGCTGACCAGAAACGCACTGTAATTAAAACCGATGGGCCTTGAGTCAGCACAAGGCTCCCAAACAATACTACCAGGCAGAATGTTCGCTGTCGCTACAATTACAGGCCCCCATATCCTGACAGCAGTCCAGATCCGCAGTGACATCATCATTGAGGGACTCACGCTGGCTGCAGGCTGGAACCCGGCTGTCATTAAAGCTGAGGCCTTAGGCTTTTGGGCATGTCAGAAACCTAATGTTATTAAAACAAAGGTATGAAGGTGAACATTCGCATGTTTTACTCAAAATGTGTTGCTGTGTAATGTTTAGCACCACGGTTTTAGCAAGCATAGGCAATGTGAAGAACACGTTTCTGTATTACCCAAATTTCACACACCTCAGTGTATCGACCTTAGAAGGATGAATGACTGACCAAAATTGCAGGGATTTAGACTTGAGACCTGCAGGACACAGGGACGTCAGCAATGAATGATGTCTCGTCCCACTATCATTGAAAGTGAAATGTTTTTTTTCTGGAGGTCAGTGGAGGTTCTGGTCAGAGTGGTTTTGGTTAAGCAGGGACGCCATAACAGGTGTGAATCTCAGTTCACCCTCCACATATATTGTAAGATGGATTGATCATTTTGTGTTACCCCGATATGGGGTTAGTCAGAAGATTGGGTCTCTTGATGTGAATTTGAGTATGTATAGCTATGGATGTGCCATGCTTTCTCCCTAGCCATTTCAATGAAAATATCAGCCTTTTGCACACTGTAAGTCCTTGCTCACAGATGTGCTAGCTTGGGACCCACCACAGTTACTTTGAAGTAAGTCTGTCAACTGTAGGCCTGTATTTATATTGAAGCAAAACAATACAAGTACCGCAATGCTACAAGCAGGCTTGAATGAATTACTCACAACATGGATGGGAAAACATGAGCTAGCTGGGTGATCTTTGCATTGTCTCATTTTTCATGGATTTCTGCATTTCGCGCATTGCAAACTGAAGTGCTTCGAGGCACGCTTACAGTTATGGGAGGTGAGTGAATAGAGGCACTTGTGTAAAGTCACACAGTGCAAGTAACAAAGAAGCTGTGATGCTATATCTGTTGGCTCCTTGGTTTGGAGAAGAGTGGCTAGGTGTTCTGTCTTTGCAAAAACAACAGGTGATGGACCGAATGTGGATCAATGTCACACACTCAACCCAGTCCAAAGATCTGGGCCCAAATCCATCGTTTTTTTGCACTCCACACCACCCCGGGTTAGACAATGGCGATATGCAAATCAGCTCTGACCCTGTGCCCCATGGGAACAGTCCAGTCCGAACTACAAAAGCCATGTCCTTCCCAGAACAGAATCAAGCATCCGAGGACCGGACCGGTTTCGAGGTAACACCTCTCATCAGCCCGGCTAGCTTGACTCCAGTGGTGTGGAGTGCCTGGGACCCACGTCTGGGCATCCCCAGCGCACTTAGGGCGGAATTTGCAAAAACAACAGGTGATGGACCGAATGTGGATCAATGTCACACACTCAACCCAGTCCAAAGATCTGGGCCCAAATCCATCGTTTTTTTGCACTCCACACCACCCCGGGTTAGACAATGGCGATATGCAAATCAGCTCTGACCCTGTGCCCCATGGGAACAGTCCAGTCCGAACTACAAAAGCCATGTCCTTCCCAGAACAGAATCAAGCATCCGAGGACCGGACCGGTTTCGAGGTAACACCTCTCATCAGCCCGGCTAGCTTGACTCCAGTGGTGTGGAGTGCCTGGGACCCACGTCTGGGCATCCCCAGCGCACTTAGGGCGGAATTTGCAAAAACAACAGGTGATGGACCGAATGTGGATCAATGTCACACACTCAACCCAGTCCAAAGATCTGGGCCCAAATCCATCGTTTTTTTGCACTCCACACCACCCCGGGTTAGACAATGGCGATATGCAAATCAGCTCTGACCCTGTGCCCCATGGGAACAGTCCAGTCCGAACTACAAAAGCCATGTCCTTCCCAGAACAGAATCAAGCATCCGAGGACCGGACCGGTTTCGAGGTAACACCTCTCATCAGCCCGGCTAGCTTGACTCCAGTGGTGTGGAGTGCCTGGGACCCACGTCTGGGCATCCCCAGCGCACTTAGGGCGGAATTTGCAAAAACAACAGGTGATGGACCGAATGTGGATCAATGTCACACACTCAACCCAGTCCAAAGATCTGGGCCCAAATCCATCGTTTTTTTGCACTCCACACCACCCCGGGTTAGACAATGGCGATATGCAAATCAGCTCTGACCCTGTGCCCCATGGGAACAGTCCAGTCCGAACTACAAAAGCCATGTCCTTCCCAGAACAGAATCAAGCATCCGAGGACCGGACCGGTTTCGAGGTAACACCTCTCATCAGCCCGGCTAGCTTGACTCCAGTGGTGTGGAGTGCCTGGGACCCACGTCTGGGCATCCCCAGCGCACTTAGGGCGGAATTTGCAAAAACAACAGGTGATGGACCGAATGTGGATCAATGTCACACACTCAACCCAGTCCAAAGATCTGGGCCCAAATCCATCGTTTTTTTGCACTCCACACCACCCCGGGTTAGACAATGGCGATATGCAAATCAGCTCTGACCCTGTGCCCCATGGGAACAGTCCAGTCCGAACTACAAAAGCCATGTCCTTCCCAGAACAGAATCAAGCATCCGAGGACCGGACCGGTTTCGAGGTAACACCTCTCATCAGCCCGGCTAGCTTGACTCCAGTGGTGTGGAGTGCCTGGGACCCACGTCTGGGCATCCCCAGCGCACTTAGGGCGGAATTTGCAAAAACAACAGGTGATGGACCAAATGTGGATCAATGTCACACACTCAACCCAGTCCAAAGATCTGGGCCCAAATCCATCGTTTTTTTGCACTCCACACCACCCCGGGTTAGACAATGGCGATATGCAAATCAGCTCTGACCCTGTGCCCCATGGGAACAGTCCAGTCCGAACTACAAAAGCCATGTCCTTCCCAGAACAGAATCAAGCATCCGAGGACCGGACCGGTTTCGAGGTAACACCTCTCATCAGCCCGGCTAGCTTGACTCCAGTGGTGTGGAGTGCCTGGGACCCACGTCTGGGCATCCCCAGCGCACTTAGGGCGGAATTTGCAAAAACAACAGGTGATGGACCGAATGTGGATCAATGTCACACACTCAACCCAGTCCAAAGATCTGGGCCCAAATCCATCGTTTTTTTGCACTCCACACCACCCCGGGTTAGACAATGGCGATATGCAAATCAGCTCTGACCCTGTGCCCCATGGGAACAGTCCAGTCCGAACTACAAAAGCCATGTCCTTCCCAGAACAGAATCAAGCATCCGAGGACCGGACCGGTTTCGAGGTAACACCTCTCATCAGCCCGGCTAGCTTGACTCCAGTGGTGTGGAGTGCCTGGGACCCACGTCTGGGCATCCCCAGCGCACTTAGGGCGGAATTTGCAAAAACAACAGGTGATGGACCGAATGTGGATCAATGTCACACACTCAACCCAGTCCAAAGATCTGGGCCCAAATCCATCGTTTTTTTGCACTCCACACCACCCCGGGTTAGACAATGGCGATATGCAAATCAGCTCTGACCCTGTGCCCCATGGGAACAGTCCAGTCCGAACTACAAAAGCCATGTCCTTCCCAGAACAGAATCAAACATCCGAGGACCGGACCGGTTTCGAGGTAACACCTCTCATCAGCCCGGCTAGCTTGACTCCAGTGGTGTGGAGTGCCTGGGACCCACGTCTGGGCATCCCCAGCGCACTTAGGGCGGAATTTGCAAAAACAACAGGTGATGGACCGAATGTGGATCAATGTCACACACTCAACCCAGTCCAAAGATCTGGGCCCAAATCCATCGTTTTTTTGCACTCCACACCACCCCGGGTTAGACAATGGCGATATGCAAATCAGCTCTGACCCTGTGCCCCATGGGAACAGTCCAGTCCGAACTACAAAAGCCATGTCCTTCCCAGAACAGAATCAAGCATCCGAGGACCGGACCGGTTTCGAGGTAACACCTCTCATCAGCCCGGCTAGCTTGACTCCAGTGGTGTGGAGTGCCTGGGACCCACGTCTGGGCATCCCCAGCGCACTTAGGGCGGAATTTGCAAAAACAACAGGTGATGGACCGAATGTGGATCAATGTCACACACTCAACCCAGTCCAAAGATCTGGGCCCAAATCCATCGTTTTTTTGCACTCCACACCACCCCGGGTTAGACAATGGCGATATGCAAATCAGCTCTGACCCTGTGCCCCATGGGAACAGTCCAGTCCGAACTACAAAAGCCATGTCCTTCCCAGAACAGAATCAAGCATCCGAGGACCATTGCCAATCCTGTGCTTTCCACACACATGGTGTGAATTGTGATGGAAAACCACGGAATGAAGTCTTTGGAGCTGCCACGTGGCCCCATACCCTGTGTGGCACCATCAGCCAGTTCTAGCTTTTAGCAAGTGGTCCCTTGCTTGCTGGGGCTTGTAGTTTTATGTTTTCCATTATACCTGTGGAATTGAATGTCCAAGAATGCCACATGTTGTTGGCTACAAAGACAGCACTAGTTAAAAGGGTCGCGTGTGACATGAGGCCTCTCGATGGGTGTATAATTACAGGGGTTCATCGACTCCTTTGTAAATATTTAAGTTCTGTTAAAAAAAACTTTTTAAAAAACGTAAATTTTTAGATATTCTTAAAAAAATCTGCATATTTCAGCAGAACATGTTGATCTAAAAGGATTGACTTGTATTTTTTTATTTCCAAGTATACTTTTCATTTTCTAATTTGTTAATGAATGTTTCTTTGTTAGGTCAACATGATCTATTATGTTAGGAATGTGGCAACCCTGGATTTTCAAATGCTCTTTGCCGACACTTGTTCCTTGGGATAGTTTTGCTATTACATTAAGTACATCTTTCAGGTGGACGTCATCTTCCTAAAATAACGTATTTTCCAGTATTTTCTCCAGCTTATTCATGAAAAGAAAGTGACAAATGTTCTCTGATTAGTAAAACTGTGAAAAAATGCTGGTGAAAAGAAACATAATTGATGTTTGGTTCATCAAACGTCTTTTGTGGATTCTATTTTCTTAAATAGTGGAAAATACTGCCTTGACTCGTTGTTGGAGCTCTTATCTACTGGTTGGAATGCACACCCAGGCTGTGTGACCAAGCCAGCGCTCTTCTCCCTGACTGCAGCACACAGATAACACATCTAGTTTGCCTGCCCTGGGGCATTTCTTAGGAGGTTGAACACTTAAAGAGCTCTCTGCACAACAGAGCTGGATTAAAAAAAACAACAACACATGGCGAAAGAAACTCGGGTAAACATTGACCTTGTTGCTCAACCCTCTGTCGTATTGCATGCATGGTAATCGGATGCTGTGATGTGACTCGACAAAGAAGGTATTGGCTCACTTTGTACCCCCACAAAGAAACAGTCTAAAAACATGAGCTGTTCCGGGTGCGGGTCCAGTGGGAAGTCCTTTGCAGCTCCCGCACCTCACGCGCTGAAGGAGCAGTGTGGGAGACCACGCAGCCTCCTCCCGGTCCCAAGCCTGCCAAGCACACTCACTGGAAGGGGCACCCCCACTGATGCCGCAACTGCAAAATCCCGCTGCTTAGTGCCAGAAGCGTCACTAAAAGCACCCACCCGACTCAGATGACGCGAGCAACAAGGCCCAAGCGCTAAACTCCGCAGTGAGTCGCGAGATCTCGGATGCAAGATCTTGTGACAAAAAGGAAGCCATGTTGAAAACGGGCATCTCTCCTTACAATACATAGGAGCGATATTTATTTGTAAGTCAAGAAAACACACAATGGTCTCACAATGCGACAAATAAGCATATAGATGTCCAGAAGCTGGGAAGAAGGGATTGGCATTAATCATTCGCCCAGTGACAAAGTCATTAATGGCAGCGGAGGCAATTTAAAGTGAGGAAATAAATAAATAAATAACGAAGAACTAAAGCCAACGAAAAGGAGGCAACGTCTTCTTTCCTGTATTTAGGAACCCAAGTGAACAAACTGCACAACCATGGTGAGGGGCTAACCATGCCCCGGCAGGAGAGTCATTGCATTTAAGTGACAGTTGCCAAAGGGAAAAGGGCAATGCAGCAGTTTCAACAGGCCTGCAGAGAGTAAGAACACATTATTTCGCGCATTTAAGAACAAGCGTTTGGATTCAGGCATCTGCATGGACCACAGCAAGCGGCAACGGAGACCATCAACACTGCAAGTGCAGTAAAGTTGTCAGGAGATGGAATGTCCAGCTCCGTCTTCCTTCACTCACTGTTATTTGACTTCAGTCTGCAATGGGAGTAATAGCATTGAGTGCTATCTAGCTTTCACCTCCAAGAATCACACCGGTGAGCGGGCCAGAGACCTCTTCCTGAACCCACTGGAAGATGACATTGAAGACCTACTAACATTTCCCATTGAGTCAACCGCAACATACAAAGGCCTAGTGAAATTCCTAAATTAAGACTCCGACCTGAAGGGCCACACTGAATTTGAGGTATACCAATATAGGTAGACATGGAGCTGATGAGTCTGTGGATGATTTTGCCACCAGACCTTGGGAACTAGTGACTTACTGTAAATTTGACAAATTCAAACTTCAGGAGGCCATATGTCTAAGAATCATTGAGGGGTGTCACTCAATAGTATTTCACATCAAAGTCCAAAAGGAGACCCTCAAACTGCATAAAATAATCCACATGCCCAAGACTTATTCAATAGTGGTGATGCACTCTTCCAACATGGCGGCGAGTGGAATAGAAAGACTGAGTAAGCACATGAGGTGACATCTCAGGTGAAGCCCAGAGATAAGAAGCAATTGGCATCAACTAGGTGCAAGAAGACATGCTACTGCTGCGGTCTCACCATTCTGGTGTTTGCCTCATGGTTGGAGAGTGGTTTCACACCTGCAACAAAGATAACCATTTTGCAAGCGTGTGCCAAGCAAAACAGCCAGGTGTCCAAAATTGAATGGTGATCACCTTTAGAGGTGTGGATACAAGCTCACGTGACACGCCAGACAGATGAACAAAGTCACTTCTCATCCACCGAGCTCTGCTGAGAAAGAAGAGACAGCGAACGCCTATGCCTATTTTTGGGGGTCCAATCACCAGCACATGAATTGGAGCAGATTCAGATACTAGAGTATAATAGACATTAAAAAACTGGGTCCATGCTCAGCAAGTAGGCCAACACACTGTCACATTAGTGTCACCGGCAACATTATGTTTGCACCTGAAAACAATAAGATGTTAGTGCAGCCATAGCTGTCATCATTGATTGCAGATGTCTTGCAGTGAAGAGCAAGTGATAAACCTTTGGGAAAGGTCTGCAAGACTCTCACTTATAGCCCCACCTCACTCAAGAGAAGATCCACTTGCTCTGCAATGTCAAAGCACAACACATGAAGCTCCTCCCCATGACCGAAACCGTGCCATCCCAGCACCAAATCTTAAGTGAACACCCAGCACTATTTCAAAGATTAGGAAATCTGAAGGACATGCAAGCTACTCTTCACATAAACAAAGGGATCTGACCACTGGCTCAGAATCACAAAGTGCCAGTGCACCTACAGCAGTAAGCAGAGAAAGAAATAGAGTCTGATAGAATAAGATATCATTAAGCAAGCCACTGGTCCCACTCATTGTGGACTTGCCCTAGCGAAACACAATGCAGGTATGTATCTGTGTGGCCATATGGCCCGTTGATACCAAACACACCATTGAAAGAGAATGACACCCAGATCCACACCATTCCAACATGATCAGCTGCCTCAGTGGGGCTTGTGTGTTCTCCAAACTGGATCTCTACATGTGGAACTATGAGCTTGAACTTGACCCGCAGTCCTGCTATATTACAACATTCTTGACACACTTGGGTCTGTTTTGGTACTAGCACCTCAGCCTTCGAAGTGTCGTATTTGGCAGAAATCTTCCAGAAAACCACAGGAAATGTAATCAGACCTGTTAAAAATGTGTTTTAACTTCAGTGATTATATCCTTTTTTTTGGTCGCACTACAGAAGGACCCAGCACTGTGCTGAAGAAGGTTTATCTCCAACTCGAAGCAGCTGATTTAACCTTAAATGCAGACAAGTGGGAACTGGAAAAAGAAAATCTCACATTCTTTGGTCACATCTCTCGCAAGGGAATGCAGCCAGACCCGGCCAAAGTGGCCAATTTTAGATACAACCTAGTTCTAGGAAGCTGCTGCTCTCACTACAAGCTGCTTTCCCTGTGAACGTGCCAATCAGATAGCTAACCAAACAAGGGAAGCCCTTTACAAGGTCACAAGAGTGTGCCAAAGCCTTTAAGTTCATAAAAAATGTGTTATATCCTTAGAGCATTTGGTATACTTTGACCCTGACCTATGCACTGAGTTGGGTGAACAGTCATAATATCTCAAAAAAAAGATATCGACTGGACAGAATATAGAGTTTTTTTAATATAGAATTGACAGAATATCAGAATATCGAATTGAAAAAATATAGTTGGGCAGAATATCGAAATTCAGGTAAGAAATATGGCTTTCCATAATATCGAAGTTAGTAATATCGACAGTCATAATATAGTTGTTAAAAATATCGATTTTTTATAATGTTTTAAGTGTTAGTATATGTGTTAAAAGTATGTATATTTTTGTAATGTATGTTTGATTTTTTTTAAAGAAATGAAGTTTATGTTATTTAATGTTTGCGTTATTTAATTCCGTAGCGGGTTGTGGGTTTATAGGGGAATAGGGTGGGAAGTAATTTAATTATAGCGAATTAAATATTAATTTTTAGGAATTATTAATTATTTGTAATTAAATGTTGCGTTTTAGTTCTGTAGCGTGTTGTGGGTTTATAGGGGAATAGGATGGGAAGTAATTTAGTTGTTATTAAGTAATTATTTATTTTTATTTATTGGTATTGATAATTTATTTGTTAAGTATTTGTTAATTGGTAATTCTTTTTATTAATTGGTAATTCTTTTTTAATAATTGGTAATTAATTTTTATTAATTGATTAATTGATAATTATATTAATTGTATTAATTTATTATTCGGATCGGGTTGTGGCTTTATAGGGGAATAGGGTGGGAAGTAATTTAATTGTAATTAAGTAATTATTGAAATTATTTTTGTGTATTGATAATTTACTGTTAATTATTAATTGTGTTTTTTTACTTGTTAATTTTTGGTATTGAAAATAAATTGGTTGTTAATTGATTATTAATAGGTAATTAATTTTTAATAAGTAACATTTATTGGTATTTATAATTAATTAATTATTAGATATTTTGTAATTGGTAATTCATTTTAATTATTTTTTATTGGTATTGATCATGTATTTATTTTTATTTAAATATTAAATCATTACTTTCTCTACTGTTGTACTCACTGGAGTGGGAATAGTAATTTTTACCCCTACGCTATCCAACACTTTCCCTACTGTTGTACTCTCTGGAGTGGGAATAGTAATTTTTACAATACTAAATGTTTTTCTCACAAACCATTATACTTTCTCATTGGACATTGTTCATATAAATTGCAATAAACATCAAAATACAACTGTGACAACTCAAATCATCTCATTGTTTTATTTTATCAAAGCATTTCTTTTCGTTTTTCATCTCATTATTTTATCAAAAATACTTTTCTTTTTTTTACAGATATTATTTTCCTTGTATTTTTCTGTAAAAGCACATTTGGATATAATTCATTTTGGCTTGAAAGATCACAAATACATTTCTTTTAAACAGTGATCCTTTAAATCCAAACATAATACAAAGCCAATTTTTTTGAAAAAAATACACACAAACAAATACCCATGGATTAAATTTAATAAGTACAATCATGCTACAATCACACCAACTCATCCACTTTCACACCAACTACACACATACAGTGTCCGTACACAGTTGAGTAATCTGTGACAAGAGAGAGCCCCTCCCACCAAGGGAATCTCAATGCAGGGCACATGATTCAGCACAAAATAAAAAAAATAAAAGCTTTTTTGATAAAATAAAATAATGAGATGAAAAAAGAAAGGACATGCTTTGATAAAATAAAACAATAATGAGATGATTTGAGTTGTCACTTGTATTTTGATGTTTATTGTAATGTATATGAACAATGTCCAATGAGAAAGTATAATGGTCTGTGAGGGAAATATTTAGTATTGTGTTCATTTCAATCCCCTCTTTTCCCTGACCTAGAGTATGATTAGAGGGGGGGTCCCTGTATTCTTGCTTTAATAGTAATTTTTACCCCTTCTCTTTCCAACACTTTCCCTACTGTTGCACTCACTGGAGTGGGAATGGTAATTTTTACCCCTATGTTATCCAACGCTTTCACTACTGTTGCATTCACTGGAGTTGGAATATTAATTTTTACCCCTACGCTAGCCAACGCTTTCCCTACTGTTGCACTCACTGGAGTGGGAATAGTAATTTTTACCCCTACGCTATCCAACACTTTCCCTACTGTTTCACTCTCTGGAGTGGGAATAGTAATTGTTACCCCTCCGCTATCCAACGCTTTCCCTACTGTTGCACTCACTGGAGTGGGAATAGTAATTTTTTCCCTCCCACTATCCAACGCTTTCCCTACTGTTGCTTTCACTGGAGTGGGAATAGTCATTTTTACCCTCCCGCTATTCAATGCTTTCCCTACTGTTGCACTCACTGGAGTAGGAATATTACATTTTACCCTCCCGCTATCCTACGGTAAAAATATTGAATATTTTTGATTAATATTAAGTTAATATATAAATGTGTTAAAAAATAAAAATGCATGTTTTTTTTAACTTACATTAGTTACTTATTAATTTTAAGATTAATTAAGTAATTTTAACAAACTATGGGCCAGATGTAGGTGGCTAAATACCGGTTGGTAACGCCGAAATTCTGTAAATTTCAGCATTACCGACCGGTATTTAGCCATTCCTAATGTAGGTAAGGAATCGGTAAATAAGGAATCGATAAATACTGCTTCCTTAATACCGAGGTCTTATTGCTCTTGCATTGAAGGAATCGGTAATACCGATTCCTTTAATGCAATGTAGGAAGCACATTAAAAAGTGCTTTTGAGCCTTAAGAAATCGGTAATTACCACCAACTTCAAGTTGGTGGTAATTACTGATTTCCCTTCAAAAAGTACTTTTTTGCTTTTTTTAAAGTGCCATATGGCACACATCCATGCCCTTAGGGTATGCATGTGCGCCACACATGCACATTTCAGGGGTGCAACAGGGTGTCCTTTGGGCACCCTGGCACCCTTGAAATACCTCCCGGTATTACCGTTTCAGTAATACCGAATCGCTAATACTGAATGTCTTCACATTCATTCCTATGGGCCTCCAAGCCCATAGAAATGAATGGGTATGTATTCCTTATTACCGAATCTCAATTAACGATTCGGTAATAAGGAATATTTAGGATTCTGTATTTTTTACCGAATCTTTACCTACATAGGAAATACCGATTTCTTAATAGCGAATTTGTAAAATTCGCTATTAAGAAATCGGTATTTCTCATTTACCTACACCTGGCCCTATATTATTTACGATACTTTGGATTTGATATTTTTGTACTTACCTGTTTGTAGATAGTAATTCGATATTCTGGCATTCTATATTTTTTCCTCGATATTTTGGCAGGTCCATATTTTGTTCCTTGATATTCTGTCAATGATCCACTGAGTGGACCGTTGATGCGATCCTAGTGGATTTGGAAACCATCCTGGCCTAAAACAAACTAGTATGAGGCTCCCGATGGAGGGTCGCCACTTATACCAGTTGAAGTTTAACAGGGGCAGAAAAAGCATATTCGAACATGGAAAGGAAAGTCTGGCCATGGTGTAGGCTATGAATACCACTAGTGTGAGAAAAATCCCAGGACGTCTAGTGTACACTGTGAACAATCGGGATGGATCAGTAATCAAGCAGGAAAAATCAAGCATTTAACTATATCTATAAAAAATATGTATCTTTAATAAGTATTTGTTTAAAAACAACATATAGTGTGTGACCACGAGGTCAACCCATATAGTAGAAGTAAAAAATGATTCAATTACAAACAGTTCAATTAATCAAAACAACATAAAATTCATAAACAGTACATAAAATTCATACACAAAGATGCATGTAATACGTCAAATATTAAAAAGAGAACATAAGAACTCGACGCGCGTTTCGGCAGTGAACCGCCTTCTTCAGGAGACATAGGATAAATCCTGAAAATACATATATGAAACAAAAATGTCTATTAAAATACATTCCATATATCAACATATCAAAACATGACATTCCTTACTATCACACTAACCCTCCTTCTCGATTTGTCCAAACAGTGGCAATGATTAGCAGAAAGATCTCTGTCGATTGTACAGTACCTGACTAACTATAGCGATTCATAGATTGATCCTTCATAGCTGGTTTCAACCTTTGTCAGAAAGACACATAGCTGATAGCCTATTTTTTTGATTTACTGCTGTACATTAGCTATATTTCAAATGTTACATTATATCATATCACCCCATTGATAGAGGTTGTGAATATGAAGTGGGTTGATTCATCTTATATTATTATTAACACAATGCAGACATAGAAATATGTTTACAGTACATAAAGGATTACTTACAAACATTGGACGCTCTATCCATACAGTAACAGTGATGGAAGGTGACAACCTCTATAATTTGGATTACTTTCAGAGTGACGAAAGTTCTGATAATATAAGAGAAGAACATAATTTAGATAGAAAAAGAACCTGAGGAGAGGTTATTCAAGATGTAACTGAATGGGTCAAAATTACTGCGCAAGACATGTGGATAGTCCTATAATAATAATAGAGGGTGGGGTATATCGGGGACAAGGTGAAAGGAAATATTTGAAATGCAAGAACCTTTAATTGCTAGCATAATAGGTTATTAACTATTCTTATAGAGTTTTCAGGATATACAATTACATGATCCCCACATTAGTGGCATCGCAACCAATACTTAGGTAGATGGAATAGGCGATATACGTAGCGCAGATATGATCAATAAAGCAGGCGATGGTCACAGTAATGGCAAAGAGTAGAAACAAGTGTGAAAAACCTCTGTTGTAGGCATTACTATAAGAGCTTAATAGTTACTATAGCCTGCATAAATATTGAGTACTTTCTCTGTTAATGGAGTTTGCGTGACATCGCAGACTCCTAAGCGTCTCATTTACTCAGCGTTTAAATTACCTTGGATATTTATAAAATGTACCAGAATAGTGATCCGATGAGTCTTGCTCGGTCCTAGGAGGCTCGGGGAGGGAAAAGTAAAAAAGTAGTTTCTGTGGATAGACACATAGATGCGCGTCAGTCTAAGTTTAAACCGCAGTCTGTATTAAGGTACATTGTTAGAAGAATATTTCGAGCGCATGGTACGTCTAGATTCTTACCTTTAGTAATTAAACAATATATGGACAGCAGGGTGGTGCTGTTCCAACTCTCGTGTTTTATGGATCCGATTTCCACATATAAAGTGGATCACCCGTCTCTGTAACAAGAGTCACGGTTGGGGATCAATAAAGTTTGCATATTAGTCCATGATAAAGCTAGGATAATAATAGCTACGAGTACCCAGGATTCTTACCTTAAATATAAAAACAATACGCGAGCAGCAGGGTGGTGCTGTTCCAACGCTCGTTTTATATGAATCCGACCTCCACATAGAAAATAAGTCAGCTGTCTCTATAAAAAGAGTAACGGTTGGAAGTCAATAACGTTAACTATTTAGTCCGTTTGCATATTAGTCCATGATAAAGCTAGGATAATAATAGTTACGAGTACCCAGGATTCTTACCTTAAATATAAAAACAGTACGCGAGCAGCAGGGTGGTGCTGTTCCAACGCTCGTTTTATATGAATCCGACCTCCACACAGAAAATAAGTCAGCCGTCTCTATAAAAAGAGTAACGGTTGGAAGTCAATAACGTTAACTACTTAGTCCGTACTCAAGCTGAGTGGCAGAGATTATGTAAAGTGCCCAGCTCGCCGGATTTCTTACCTTAGAGAAGTAGACGACGGGCGGACAGCAGGATGGTGCTGCTCCGACGCTCGTGTTGTGGGGACCCGACCTCCACGAAAAATGCAGATAGCTGCCGGATAATGAAGGTCCCATTTAAACATAGATTTTGGCGCGAAAATTCGAGCGTTATTGTTGACCTTCATAGATATAAACGAAGGACTACTTTGAAAGTTAGTCGTACCTAACACGTCCCAATCCAAAATGGCGCCCGAACATTCTCGGGTTTGTATGGTTATTTTAGATTTTCTGTTTGTATTCAAGGTAGTAGTGTGTCCATTATTAAATCGATGAAAAATTAATATTAAACCTGGTATTTTAAAGCACTATAATACGTTATTTAGAATATTCTTTATATCTTTTAGAATTATTCATCTTTAAGGAAGATAGCGGTATAATAAATGCATATACATGTGATTCAGACATGTACCTAATTAATATAAATCGGGGGAATCCTACATGGGAGACATCATATTAAAATATATATATATTAACCTGACATAATGAGGGAGAATTCTAGACCCGGGCTCGTTTAAGAAAAGTATTATCATATACCTATATACTAGTTGAAGGGGCATGCCTTCTTTACCTATGGATGGTATATGAAGTGTAATGAGCTAAATCTTATATATACTCATAAATGTTCTGAGATTACCAATCTTCAAAGTGTTCACAGTTCGAAGAGTCATTGCACGTGATCGATATGTGCAGGACATATAGGTAATAAAGAAATCCATTATCGATAGAGGTATAGATTTCCCAATGAGTGTAGTTAAATCGTGTTTACATGGCAATAGTACCACAAACATCCCATTAATAATAGAAATTCTTGAGATGACTCAAACTAGGTTACTTACAGATACTAAAGGATGGCGTTCTCCCAGGGAATCTCGGCATTAAGGCCCCTCTTGAACGTTCCCAGGGAGAAAATCCAGAACACCTCTCTTTTCTTTCTCACTAGATCACCACCTTTGTTGTTTGGGAGTCTAATTTTCTCTAAAATGCGCCATTTAAACTCATCTGGAGCATGGTGGTTTTCATTGAAATGTTTCACTAAGGGGGCTAGTTGTTTGTTTGTGCGGATAGCCGACCTGTGTTCAGTGAGCCTGGTTTGGACCGACCTTGAGGTTTCGCCCACATAGCCAAGTTGGCATGGGCACAAAATAAAATAGATACAGTTCATAGTCTTACAATTCCACATGTCTTGAGCAGAAGTCCGACAACCATTATGTTAAAAAAACTCACCTTCAATGATGTTACTGCAGGATTTACAGGATGAGCATTTGACAGTGCCTCTAACTGGGAAATTATTACTGATTGATCTCTGTAGAAATTCTGATTGAGTATTCGTAGTTGTAAAGCGAGAATGTACTATGAGATCCTTAAGGTTTTTGTTTCTCCTATGGGCAAAGATAGGCTTCTCTAGTTTAATACTGGTGGGATTGGAGTTGAGGATATGCCAATTTGAATTGACAATGTGTCTGACTGTCTTGTCAAGAGTGGAATGTTTTGTAATACATACCAGTTGGTCATTGGCTGTGGGTGTCTTAGTTTTTAGGAGGTGGTCACGGTCGTAGAATCTCGCACGTTTATATGAGTCTCGTATCAATCTGTGAGGATACCCCCTGTTGAGAAATTTCTGTCTCATTTTTTGGGCTTGAATGTCAAAGTCTGATAGATTGGAGCAGTTCCTCCTAACTCGGAGAAATTGGGAGAAGGGGATACTCTCCTTTTGGCACCGCGGATGAAAACTTTTGTAATGTAATAAGGTGTTTCTCGCTGTCGATTTTATGAACAAATCAACAATAAGTTTGTTGTTTTGATTCTTAATGATAACATCTAAAAATTCGACCTGTGTATCACTATGTTGAGCAGTGAACTTAAGATTCACATCTGTCAGATTGATCCACTCAAGAAATTCGCGAAGCGAATCTATCCCATTGGTCCAGATAAAAAAGATGTCGTCTATATATCTGGACCAATGGGAGATAGATTCATAGAACGGGGCAACCTCGTTGTAAATGAATCTAGCTTCAAAAGCTGCCATATAAATATTGGCAATTGAGGGAGCTACAGATGCCCCCATACTGACGCCTTTAACTTGGCGAAATAAAGAGCTTCCAAACTCTACAATATTCTCTGAGAGGACAATCTGTAACAAGTCGAGTAGGAAGTCTTTGGGACACAAGATGTTGTGGGTGTCGATGAACCAACTGGTTGCTGATATTGCTTGCTGCTGCGGGATGTTGCTGTACAGTGCCTCTATGTCCATCGTCACCAACAAATTTTTGTTGGGATCGAATGGTAGATTTTCTATTTTTGAAATCATTGCGCCTGTATCTCTGATATAAGAGGTGATTTTAGGGACATGAGGCCGTAAGTATGAATCAATAAATTTAGACAGAGGTTCTGTATTGGTTCCTATCGTGGACACAATGGGTCTATAGGGTGGGTCTATTTGGTCTTTGTGAATCTTCGGCATGCCATAAATGCATGCAGTTTTGTGTTGATGGTTGTTAAGATAATCGAATTCTTTTTGATTGATCTCTCCCGAGGATAGTGCTGTAAGTGTTAGATTATGTATCTTCTTAGAGATTGTATTAAGCGGATTTGTTCTTATTTTGGAATAAGTGGCGGTATCTGACAGCAAATTTATCATTTTTTGTTCATATTGTACACTGTCTAATAAGACTATGCCGCCTCTTTTATCACAGCTCTTGATTACTAGCTTGTTGTCTTTTCTTAGGTTTTGAAGAGCTTCTGATTCCTCTCTACTTAGATTATATATGGGCTTTGGTATAAATCTAAGGGATCTCTCTAGTTGTTGAAGAACAACCAGTTCAAAACTAGCAACCTCTGGTCCTAGTTGGTCTAGGGAAGGATTGAAAGTGGAAGGTAGCGCTACCTGGTTAGTTGTCTGGGTTATATCATTAGTATCTAAACTAGAGGCTGCAAAAAACTTTTTCAATCTGATTTTTCGAAAAAAAGAAATAATGTCTTTTTGTAATTCAAATATGTTTACTTGTGCATGAGGGACATATGATAGACCTTTCGAGAGTAACGTCTCAGTATGAATGTCTAGATGTTTAGAGGACAGATTAAAGATGGGGATCACATCCCCTGACCCCAATATTGGCGATTGCGCGTTTCGCGGATGAATTGGGGTTCCTGTGGTTGATGTTGGTATTGTTGATGTTGCTGCTGGTGATGATGGGCCTGCTGGAAATTGCCTCTGGATTGATTCTGGAAGTGGACTCTGGGTCTGCCCCGTCGTGGGCCCCGATTGGCTAAAAAAGGCTGTTTTGCACGAGGTCCATTATGTTGATTATAGTTTTCTGCCTCATAATAATTGCTGTTTCCTTCATTCTCTGAGTCAGAGGAGTCTGTGAAATTATTGACTCTCTGAGGAGTAGGTCTAGTTTCATCATTGTAATGATTTTGTTTGTAGAAGTCCTGCCTCAGGTATGGGTAGGTACCCTCTAATGTATTGAAACGTTTGTCCTTTGTTAATTTGTCATTTTTGCGTTTATTAAGGTATGCACTAAATGACTCTATTTCTTTATTAGCCTCTTCAATTTTCTTCATTGCCTCATCTACACTGCCAGAATTTTTTAGTTTGGTCTATGAATACCACCACATGTTCCTATGTGGAAAACATTTCACCCTTATGACAGGCCAATAGGCGTTTCAGACAATTCACAGAAACCAAGGAGCCAAAATCCCGCCAAAAATAGGAAGGTTAAGAATACTTTTGATGGAATAAGACTTCAAGATAATCCACAAATGTTGAAAAGAGTGTAATCCATCTGTGTGTTGAGACAACCCCTACCTATTGTTGATGAGAATCCATCACTAGCAGAAAAGTATATCTGTTTAATGCTGTGCCAATCAACCAATTAATGAGTCTCCATGGAAAAGCTGACATGGGAATCAAAACAGGATGCTACAATTAGGGTGACCAACCGTCCGTAAATTTCACGGACCGTCCGTAAATTGGACCTCACGACCGTTGTCCGTGAGGATCCCTTTTACGGACGCCTTTTGTCTGTAATTTTGGCCCTCACAGGGAGCAGCACTTCTCCCCTTTGAGAAGCCTTAGCCCCGTGATACTGGCGCCTCGCACTCCTCCATGGAGCACAAGAGCAGCCCCACCCTGCCCATTGTCATTCTGTCTGCGGCTGATTGCCACATACAGAATGACAATGGGAGAGTATGGGCTGCAAAGCATGTGGTGGCCGGGCTCCTACACCCTCTGTCTAGGGCAGGGCATTCTGTCAAACAGAAGACTGCCTGTGTGGGTGGGGGGGGGTGCTTTTGGTGGGGGGGGGGTGCGATTGCCTGTGTGGGTGGGGGGGGGGGCGATTGGGGGGGTGAAGTTGTTTCTTGGCGTTTCCATGAGAATGTTGTTTTCACTCAGGCGGCCTGTCAGTTTGTGAAGATTGTAGAGGTAAATCGGAGAGTTAGTTTGGATTGTTTTGTAGGCAGGAGCTCACAATTTCAATTTTATTCTAGGCCAAAGACAATGTAACTAGATGAGGCTTGCAGTGATATTACTGAATTTAATTGAAAATGGGATAAGTGCAGTGTAAAGCAGTTTTGAGTGGGAGGAGTTTGGATTGGGTGATGCTCAATAGATTATTTATCTAAATGCACACATTGCTGAATAAACTTGTAATCTTTATTGGCATCTTGGGTTTAATCCTCTGCAGTGAACGCATCTAATCCAGCGGTTCCTGCACTTGTTCTCACCTCCAGAAAAACGACGGATGCTGATGAGACTCAAAGGAATGATGAAGATTTTCTTATCGTTCAAATGTCTAGAAACTGCCATGTGATATGTGTTTTTGGCACTTCGACAATAGATTTTACCATGCTAAAGTTTCTGTAAGGAACAAAACGTGTTGGCAAGGCTGATTCCTGTTTTTTTAAATTTTTTTATTTATTAATACATTGAGTCTATCGAATAAAGAAATCATTCAACCATTGAATGAAGATTGGTTTCGACATAATTTGTGAATCCAAGGAGAGTTACTGATTATCTCTTCTTTCCCAACATTTCACTGAATGTTGAGGACTTACAGTACATTGTGAAGTTTTGAGTATGCCACCCTACTAGAATATTTTATTCTGAGCCAACCAGGCTTTAATGTTTACAAGTACAGAATGAAGCCAGGTCAAGCAGTGATGAGGTTTTTGCTGTGTATTTAGTTTGCTCTTGAAATCGTCTAGCGCCCTGGAACATGTCCAAGTATTGACCAGTTCTGCTACCAGCCTTTGCACCCTTCTACCATTTGTGGTGCACTGTAATTCTTTAGAATCGCAGTATACTTTCCAGACAGTTGTGGACTTTTGACTGATGTGTTGTGTTAGTAAAGCTTTCTTTGCCCAGTCTCTTGTGTAATCATTTTTTATATTGGTGGAACTCTTCTGTCTCCAACTCTGCAGACAAAGGCTCAGTTCATAATTAAAATTAAAAGGTGGGTGAGTGAGTAAGTGAAGGGATGGGTGGATGGCTGGATAGATTAGTGAAAGGGTGAATGGTTGAATGAGAGGGTGAATGGATAGATAATGAGAGAAAGGATGGATGAATGAGTGCGTGGAAGGATGGCTAAGACAAAAAGTAAAAAGATAGATGTTATGGGTGGAAGGGTAGATGGATGGGTAAAAAGGTGGATGGATGAGTGTGAATGGATGGGTGGATGATGGGCGACTGAATGGGTGAATGGATGAGTGAAATGATGGATTGATGAAATGATAAGTGAAAGGGTGAATGGATGGACGGATGAGTGAAAGGGCGATGTAAAGATGGATGAGTGAGTAAAAGGGAGGGTAGATGGCAAAAGGATAGATAGATAAGTGAAGGAGTGCGAAGGTGGATGGATGACTGATAGGGTCAATGGATGGATTCATGATTGGTTGAGTAGAAGGATGGCTATGTGAAAGGGTCGATGGAGAGAGAATGGGAGGATGGATGGATGAGTGAATGGGTGGATGGATGAGTAAGTGAAAGGATAGCTGCATGGGTGAAAGGCCTAAAGGCTGGATGGATGAGTGAATGGAGGGATGGATGAGTGAAATGATGGATGGAAGGATACATGGTGGATAGGTTTGCACATGGTTGAATATGTTTGGATATGGATGGGCTTAATTATATACTATTGCACGACCGCCTCTGATGTGTCTGTAAAACTTAGCTTTTGTCCCGAAGTTTTGTCCTGAATTTTGACCCCCTGTTCTGAATTTTTGTCCTGAATGTTGACCCTTTGTCCTGAATTTTTACACTCACTGTCCTGAATTTGGACCCATGCCAATTGGTCACCCTAGTGCATCAGTGCAGTCTAAAATTGAGAATAAAGACATGAATAAGTACATGGACCAGAACCATCATGCAACCACAACCAGTTTCATTCCTGGGGACCTGGTGTTGGTGCACAAATGTTAGTGGCAAAACTCTGGTCTCCCATTTTAAGAAACCCCAATGAGGGTGGCATGAGTCAAAGGAACCATGGTATCTGGGGTGTCTGACTGACAGTCCATCACTCTGAATGTCTTGCAGTTCAAAGAATTGACACTCTGCAGTCATCTGAGCCACAAGTTACTGAGATGATGATCAAAACGGCACTAAAAGCCTCAGGCCGGCAAGCAACAAAGTCATCCAACCAACAGATCCGGAGATGAGAGCGAAAGGATGATCTCAGCTTACAAAATGGTGCCGCCACAAGGCAGTGACTGTCTCACTCCACCTGGAGACCACAGTGACCATAACCTTTGTATTCCGGTGTATATCTCTCTTTCTCTTGCATCCAACTCCTTTGCTCAGCGTTACTCATCGTTTTCTTTCCCCAAGGAAGGGTGAGGTGTCCTGTAGCATGCAGGGTAATAAGACCCTGCAGCCAGACGTACCCGGGTCACCTCGCCCAGGACATCATGCACTTTTCTGTTGGAAGGGTGGGGGGAGGAGGAGGGGAGGGACAGGAAGGAGGATCAGAAGAAGGACGAGGAAGGACTCACTGGTGGGGAGGCTATCTGCCCCCAGAAGTAGTTTTCTATCTCTAGGGAGAGACGAATCAAAATATAGACCCATACATACTGGGGAACCTGCCGTGATTCTCTGGGGCGGCAAAACGGTCAACAGGACACCCCCTGTCCCCTTAGTACCCCTAAGTCAAGTACCCTTTGCCCCTCTAGTTACTACGCCCATGTCTCTCTCTTGTAGGGTCTCAGACCTCTGCTACCGTCCGGCAGACCCGAGAGCAGAGGACGGCCCGGGACCAGGGTTCGATTCCCGGCGCGGCAGGTTTCTGGACCAGGGTCAGCGGACTCGATAATTCTCTCGCCTCGGTGCCCACTCTGATCAGCGATCACACTCGGCAACTCTGGGCATTAGCTTGCCTCATCTTCACTAACGGCCCCACCAGACCGCCGGGGATGCCTGGTCTCACCCTGGAGATACCCATTAAGGGACCATCTCTCAGGGAAGCCAGGAAGGGTTTCGCAGCGGTCGAAGCGCCTTGGGACCCTACGGGTAAGTAGTGCGCTATATAAATGCCTATACATTTACATTTACATAGCAACCATGCAGTACTCGCTTACGTGTTTCTAATGGTACCATGACATTCAGCCTCGTCTTGGTACACGTTCATGCAGACGTGTGCAGAAGCATAAATCCAGCCCAATTCTCAGAACAACATTTGGCCCCATGCCAACACCCAGGCTGAGTCTGTGGTTGCAATGGTTCTGCATGAGCGAAGATTCACTGGCTGCTGCCGTCCTTTTACAACCGGTTTCCTCCCAACACTGCTTCAAACCAGCGCGAAAATAGCTCCCGTACAAATGTCGGGGTGCGCGTGCCGTTACGACATGCAAGGCCTTTTTTTTGCACTTTTTAATGGGATCTTCACGCCCTCCCTTTGTGTGTTTTACTCCCCGCGGTTGTGCTAGAAACTGTTAGCATTACGCACGCCGCCGCCCAGGCAATCCGTGACCCAGTTCTGAAATCACGTTGTAATCAGGATGAATTGAAATGGAACATTCGAGAGCTTTTAGCCCGCCAGCCTCGCGGGCACCTTTGTGGGCCCTACTTATGACTAGCCGCCTCAGGGTGGGTGTTCTGGGCACTTTCCATTCAAAGCCAGCCGCCCTCTCCCATCCCACGCCCTGTCCATGCTGTGGCCTCCAAAGAAGGCGCTTAACAAAAGCAGCACATTATTACCTAATCATACACTCGTTTTGAAATTGCGTACTTTCTCTACACGCAGCAGGATCTGGCACATATTAATATTTGAATAATGTTTATGCGTAAATAAAATACCTCGCAGCGTCGGAAAAGTAGAAAGTAATGACCGTATGACGTTCTTAGCAGACCTGGCTGTGTCTAAAGACGGTTTTCGAAAGCACGATTGGCCTTGCGCTCAGGTACAAAGGCGCTTCCTGTAGACAGACACACACGCAGAAAGTAAGTACATTGGTGCCCCCCCCCCCCATATCGTACAGATATAAATTTGCCTTGGGCTGCTGAATTGGTGCCTCCTGAATAGGTTGGTCGACCCCCTGCGCCGGTGCCCGACCTTATACCGCTGAGGAAGGACCTCTAGTTCATGTTATGTGGAAAGGACTCAAATACGCCATTTCAGGGTGCCACGTGACATAGTTCACGTTGCCCTTCCTGCGACCGACTTCCCGTATGTTCCAGTCAGACAAAATAACCACAGTGGGACATAACGGAGCTTTGGTTTCTTTGCTAACTATCCCTTTCACGACGAACGTGGAGAAATGTTGTTTTCCGAGTTCAGTTGTGGTTGGAAAGTTTTCTTGGGACTTTCCGTTTTGCATTGCTTATCTGCCGCCTTACGTTGGCGATAAACCAGATTGTTGACATAAGGCTGACCTAGAGTCAATTGCATTTCTATTTTTCGCCTCTGATTATGCAGTAATAAAAGGACCAACTTATGCGGCAGTTTTGACTAAAATATGTAGCACGAAAAGGCTAAGTATGCTGCACCTTCTGTGGCATGATTCTCTAGTTTGACATTTTAACAAGGATTGACAACGTCTGGACGAAAGTTTCACCTTATTTATACCAGTTTAGCACCTAAATACCTCCAAGGGCAACTAAAAGCTGAACAGTTACCCTTTACAGAGGATGTGCCACTCGGTGGCATCAAGTCAGGCGCTTTTCAAATGTAACTTTGATCCACTTTGGCTAGGCGCTATGTTGTTTTGTTGAAAACAAATTACATCACTTGCCAAATCACAATGTACCACTATGTGTCACAAGATATTGGCTCCTTTCACAGTGAAGAGCTGATATCACATGGTGACCTAGGGGACTTCCAACTTGCCTTTGAACACAGCCTATGTCCTAGCCTAATCACTGATAAAATGTAATCCTGAGTGAATTTACTATTTGTATATATATATATATATATATATATATATATATATATATATATAACTCTAACCACTAGTATATGTATTACTACCATTCCTATGTGAGTTTAGAGTTTATCCGTTTGTATCTCTTCCTTGGGTGACTTTACAACTTGTACATTTGCAATCTGTTCTGTTTGTATCTCTTCCATGTGTGACTTTACAGCTTGTACATTTCTGTTTGTATCTCTTATGGAACTCATTTAATCCAAAATCCTTATGTAACGCAACTGGTTCTTTTGTAAAGCGCTCTGACACCTTCAGGTAATGTTTGCGCTATATAAAATCACATTAAATAAAATAAAAACATTAAGGGGTGTGAAAACACCTCAGGGCATTGGTGGAAGGCTCAGCAAGACTCTTGTTTTTTTAGAGGGTGGGGTGCAGTCAATGGAGGTAGAAGTGCCTCTCAAGCAAGTTCTCAGCATGAAGTCCCACCTCTCCGCAGCCACACCCCTTCCGCAAATGGTGTTTTGTTTTAAATTGGCAGGTCTGAATTATGCAGCAGAGGGTGGATTATGTGGCAAGCATGGTAAATCCATTACTAAGCTGGAAATGCAGCAGAATGACATTATTCCAGGGGCTCTGATTACACATGAAACAAAGTAGTTATATTGTTTAATCACGCACAACCCTTTTGCTGACGAGTCACGGGCAGGGTGGCTGTTAAAGGAGGAGGGTACATCAAGACCGCAAACACTAGCTTTGCTTGTTGCTTCAGGTTGAGGCTGGATGGAGTGCCAGCTACGGCTTTGTTGTCAATACCAGGAACTCGGGCAGAACTAATAGCAAAACATTCAATCACTGCTAAATTTGCAACGAAGCCCTCACAATCACGTTTTCATTTCACAAACAGGGCAGCTTTTGAAGAAGTCTCCGAGAAAACCAGTATACTGTGTCTGATTATATTTTCTTATTGAATTTAGGCACCCCAGGGCTTATGCTGAGTGCTGCAGTCGCTTCTTATAGATAGTTAAGCTTCTCTGTGCATCCTTAGTTTTGTTTAAAATTTTCAAGGGCACCCTTAGAATCTCTTACGCTTCTGTACATAAGTATTCAAGCAATTTTGTCATACAGGAGCCATCCAGCACAGAGAAAAAAACAATTCTCTTTGCCAAGTCCTTCATCCCTGCCAACATTCCCCAATAAAAGCCATTCTAGAATTGTGATGATGTCAGCTCTAGTTTTGAGATCTTTTGTGATGTCATTCAAGGGATGATGGCCCCTTTAAGGCTCTTAGAACATGCAGCAGTGAGGGTTCAACACGTTTTTAGAATCTGCCTAGGAGTAGCCTCAGCCATCAACAACTATCTTTGTAAAGCTCTCTTCTTTTTCCTGAGTGCTAAACTAACCAGTTGTGAACAAAAGAAGGTATTGGGTCCTACAACTGACCAGCCCAGACCTCAACAATTGCAAAACAGAAAAACGTGGCTAGTCAGGTGTGTTTTATTATAAGTTAGGACACACTCAGCCAGTTAATCTCTACTCCTGCAGCCCCTGTGCGCTTTTTGCAGTGAAGACCTTACCCAGTCCCCGTCCTGAGGAGAACCTTTTAACTTCTACGGTTCTAAACGCGTTGACCCCCAGCCTGTGACAAGAAAGAAGGGTGCAGCCAGGGAATAATCAATACCACTGCTGTGGGCCCTAGCTGTCAATCCTGAAAACACTTTATCACAGGTTTTGTGAGACAGGCAGGCAGTTTCATTGTATCCTTAGTTCCGCCTGTCCACTGGTATATAAGTTTAAGGACTGGTTCTTTTTGCGTAATGCTTTTCTTTGTTTAATGTTTCTCATGTTGCAATTTGTTTTGTATGTAACAATTATGTAATAAGTCGTATGTTGGTATTGTGAATTTTTAGTATCCATTGTGAACTTTTTTTTACACATGTATATATTGCGCACACAATTGTCTGTTGTTGATTCAACTGCTTTGACAAGATATTCCTTTGAAGGCATATGGATAAATTTATGAAACAATTAAAAATGAAAATAAATCTTTTGTAATACAAAACGTGTGGTTCATGCAGCACAAACTGGCTGAGTGTGTCCTAACTTATCACAAAACAAACCTGACTAGCCACGTTTTTCTGTTTTGCAAACTAACCAGTTGGGCTCGGGATTGCAATTGGTCAGCTTTGATTGCCTTCCTAAAGGCCTGGTTGTACATTCAAGAAATACTGTGATTTCTGTTCCTGTTTGCCAATGAATGACACTTGAACAGACCAATAAAAGAGCGCTGACGAAAAGCCCCTGCCTGTATAGATACTGGTTTATATATTTTTTTGAAAGTATGAAGATGGTGGCTATGCTATGAAAAAGTGAGGCTGGCTAGACAACTACAGGTGTCTCTAGGCCAGACCTAAAAACAGCGCAGATTTCGTGTCTAGTATGTGTTTCCAGGTTGACATTACTTTTCACCCTCAAACTGACCATTGTAATTTTGGTTGAGGTATACAATACCTACTTATATCTTCTGCAATTTCTATCTGAGGAGATCGCCTTCCAAGGCAAAGCTTCAGTGAAATCACTGGCTTCCTGACAGTCACCACATGGCAGAACTTACATCTATACAGTCAAGGGCCTTCTATTCTGAGTGTCTCTTGATGATGGACTTCCTATGAACGCATGCCCCTTGGATACAAAGGCGTAATGAAGCACCAGCTACGCCAACTTCAAAGGTGTATCATTAAATACATTTTATAGTTTTTAAGACCCTTTTTAAATTTGATCAGCAAACTGCAGATTATAAAATTAAAGAAGACAGTTATACATAACACTACAAGAAAGAAGATGCCTTTACAACGCTGTGGGCTGGGCCAAGGGATGGCAAAGTAAACAGCATGTTTAGAGAAATAAATAGAGAGAGGCAAATAGAATGACAGTGTAAAAAGAAGGAAGGGAAAAAGAAAATAAAGAAGGTAAAAAGATGGAAAGAAATGAAGCAGGAAGGAAAGAAGGCTGAGGGGAATATAAGAAGAATGGAAAGACAGAAATAGATAAGGAAAGAAGAGAAGGAAGGAGGGAAAATTTACGTGGGAGAACAATTTCAGCAGACATTAGAAATTGTCATGATTGTATGTTTCCCTCGCTCACTGTGATACACTTCAAAGTGGGGGAGGGAGGTATACTAATTTCTGACTACTCCCTTGCTTGGATATACTTTCCATTTGAATAAAGGGACTTTGGGTTCTGTGCTGCTGGTAGTCTGTCTTTCTTGTCACAATATGGACTTCAAAAGGATGCATATTCTCAAATTCCTGTCTGGCAAACCACAGGTAAGGTAAGCTAATTTTGTTTTATTGTTTAGTTAATTAAAGCCATAACAATTTTGGCTTAACAAAAACAAGCTAAGCGCAAGCTTCATCGTTGAAATGAGACTTAATGAACACTTCATCTAACATTAATTCATTATACAGAAATGGTCGAATCATTAAAAATAAATTAAAAGCATACAGTGCATAAGGCTAGATGGAAAACGCAGGCTTCATTCTTAAATTGAGACATGATAAACACTTCATCTAAACACTTCAGATGAAAAACCTCCAGGTTGTAATAGGAGAGGGGTGATATTGTCAGGTTAAAGTATTCCCATTTGGCTTAAGCCCAGCAGTGCACACATTCCTTAAGGGTATGGCAGTGAGTGGTGGCTGGTTACATGAAATTTCAAACCAAATTGTGGGACGTTTTTGCACTTTTAAGTTTAGATCTATTCTCCCGAAAGATTGGGAAGCTCTATAAAGGGCTGATAGCAAGAGGAGAGAAAACCGTTCACTGTAGTTGTGTGGAGTGACGTATTAATTTTGACTTAGAGGGGCCTGTTGGTAGTGCCTGGGAGTGGTTGTATGACTTTACAACGCATTCCGTTGTAACGCATGCCTTTACCACGCATGAGTTAAAACACGAATGCCATCACCCTTGATCACCTCGAAGCAAGTACTTTTTCGGGTCCTTGGGAACTGCACACAGAAGGCACTGCCTTGGGAAGGGCATGAATAACTTCACCAATAGCCCAACACGCATATCAAGGTTGTAACATCTGTTCCTGGAATGTGCACGGCCTAAATTCAAAATTAGAAGACCCGGATTTCATGGACTTTATCACACAGTACAATATTGTTCTTTTTCAAGAATCTTGGCAGAAAATTCCATCGCCAATAACTGGTTTCACAGAATTCCTGAACCCGGCCAAGAAAGCTACAAAATATGCAAGAGCAAAAGGGGGTCTCTCTACTTTTATCTCAACAGAAATCCGATGGTACGCTTCTATTATAGATCTAGACTGTTCCTGGATGTTGTGTGTCAAACTTGAGGTCTCTGTGTCTTACTACCTGCTAATTTTGAACATCTATATTCACCCCGCATCCAAACAAAAGACGCAAAGACCTGAACAATTAATAACTTCATTAACAACCTTAAAACTCGCCTATCCAGATGCAAACATCATCCTGTCGAGCAAGGTAAGAGAAGTGCAGCCCGTTTGAGAGATCTCTCAATGTGTGTACTCAATGGTCGAGGCTCGACTGATCGGCCCGCAGCATACACCAGGGTCACACAAAAAACACGCTCCACCATTGATTACACTTTTACAGATCACGATCTTCCGTATATTGCGAATTTCCAAATAAAAGATAGGGCAGAAAGTGACCACCAGCCGCAATCGTTTACTTTATTAAAAACCTTCGCAACTTCAGAGAAAGCAAAGGCACTATCATCTTTAACACAATGTTACAACCTAAAACCCCTCCGCTGGAACAAGGATAACATCGAGGGCATCACAGGTACATATACTAGTCTTTTGCAAAGACCATTCCCCGAAACATTGACCATAAAAGCTTGGGAGTTTTTAATTTATGAAATGAACAAGAAATTTTCCGCGCACGCTCACGCCTACAAAGCAGGAAGTTGAAAAGGGGCACCCTGGTTCACCAAGAGCCTGAGGAAACAAAAACAACAACTAAATAAGGACCTCAGACAACTACGCTCCCTCTACCACCGGCAATCTTAAGACTGAGCTTACTTTCCCAATAATTCGGAGCCTGATATCAAAATTTGTATATATTTGATGCTCCTCCCGTCTGATATCTCGGAGGACCCGTTCCTAGTAACTTGTTACCTGCCCTGTCCATTTCCACACTTATCACTGACCCGCTATATACCCTACGTTACTGAATTGTTCTGTTTTTCTTTTCTTTATTATTTTTATCTGCATCACCAGGTGTTTAAAACTCTCATTACCGCCTATGGGTCTTTCCCCCCTCCCTCCGTTTTAAGATCTACGTGATCCAGTCTACATCGTACTTAAAAGAAGAAAAACATCGCCAGGATATCCTATGTCCTACTAGGTAAATCCGCCTACCCTACCTGTGTTCCCCCCTCCACCCTGACTGAATCGTGATGACACTCTGAGGTCAACTTCCGTGTCCTTATTTGATATATTATATCCTCATCTATAGAAAACCCTGGGACCCCCTCTGCTACTAATCCACCTAACTTTGATCGGGATACCCGTTGAGAATCATCCACTCTTCTACACAGAGAGCTTTGTGTGATGCCTTTGAAGCCCATCGCACCTTAAATTCCCACCATCGTGTATAGAGGTAAGCTCTTTCAAAGTTTTTTCATTTTCTTTCTAGCCACCGCCATCTCTACCTGAGACGTTTATGCCCCCGTGGGCTTTACCTGTCCCTAGCAAATAGGCTTACCTTTGATATCTGGACAACCCTCTTATACCTACTCTGCCCTGATTCTCTGATCTAAAGCGGGGTCCTGAAATTAGGTACTTATATCTTTTTTCCATAAAGTCTGAACTGTCTCCTGTTGTGACTGATTGTATGTTTGCAAATGCACTGGTCCCCTGTCTATACAGTATATATATTCTGGGACCCATCCTTGTCCTGCCCCATGTGTTCTTCTCATTGAGGAAGAATCCCTAAGCTGAGAGTGACCTCATATTCAGAGCATAAACACACACTTAATGTATTCAAATATATGAATGTCTTTGAACTAGTTTTTACACCATTTGCATCTGAAGTCTATATCTATGTCCTCAAATTGAAAAAAATGTTTCGTTATCATGCTCCCCTTGTTAAATGTATCCCTGAAATGTTAAAGATAATATTATCAAAGATGTACCTACTAGAAAGACCTGATTGCAACTAAAACTCCTTTCTTTTTTACAGTGTACATGTTCCCATCCCCTGGTCCACGTCGCCCTGATGAAGATGCAGCCTAAATAGGCCTCGCATCGAAACGCGCATTGGCGTGATCTACATGGATGGCCTCTAATGTAGTTGTTGTAAAAACGTTCTACCCTCAGTGTTTTACCTCCATGTTACCCCAGTCCTAGCAGCCTATACATTCTTTCTCTGCAGGCCCATGTGTACCCTGATGAACTAATATGTATGAGTGCTTGATCATAGTGAGATAGCGTGAAAGTGAGTGTCTGTTGAATGAATGTTTGTGGAAGTGTGTGGGACATGAACCTTGATTGTTCTCTGTGGAGATCAACTTTGACCTGTTTTATATTTAATGTTTTATCTATCTCTTCACATTTGCCCTGAATTTTGCACATAGACTCATGTCTGAGCCACTGATTTATTAATAAACAAATTCTATTTTCATAACAAAGATGTACTGAATTTATGTGATGTACTATTGTCTCTGATATGTAGCTTGTTTGTCACCACCCCCATTATTTTTAGGATCCCCCCAGGGACCTAGCTATCTACTTTGGCAGGGTTTTTCTGTTCTATTCAGCAGCCAACTACGATCCCAAGGACCAGAATGCCTCCAGGAACTCCTGCTTCAAATTTCAAATACAAGAAAAAAGTTAACAATCATTTGCAATGCAATAGGTCTCACATTAGAAAAGTTTGAGCTATTGGTCTTGTAAATGACACTTTTTTTATTTATGTGTTGTTTTTGAAAATAGCGAAATTAATAGCTTCGTCATTTAGAATGGCAATACTTTTAACTTTTGCAAATGTGACACCTATAGCATTTGTAATGCAACATGTTTTGTATTTACGTGACTTAGATGTATTGATATTACAAATAATATTGGCTTTTCATTTTTTTAAATAATACTTAAATAAGAGTTATTGTAATTTATAATGGCAATAGCTTAAACTTTAGTAAATAACTTTTGTGAAGATTATGTTCAGTGTATTTTATTGTGACGAAAATCCAAGAACAGAAGTGAAATATTAATATCTGTTTGTGACATTTGTAATAACGCTTGAAACATTGAGAGAACATATTTGAACCAGTGGTTGTTGAATAGTTGCACAGATTGATGCTGTGGTGGCGCTGAGTGATGTTGTGGTGGCGACGAGTGACGCTGTGGCGTTCAGTGATGCTGTAGTAGCGCATAGTGATGTTGTGGTGCCCCTAAGTGATGTTGTGGTGCCTCTGAATGATGCTGTGGTGGTGCAATAGATAGATAGACTGAGTGGGATAGATAGCTAGAGAGAGGGCGAAAGATAGATAGAGTGAGTGAGATAGATAGAGTGAGGGCGATAGATAGGGGGACGGCAATAGATAGACAGAGTGAAGGCGATCGATAGATAGAATGATGGAGATAGAGTGAGGGCGATAGATAGACAGATAGATAGAGTGAGGGCGATAGAGTGAGGGCGATAGAAAGATAGTTAGAGTGAGGGCGATAGATAGAGTGAGGGCGATAGATAGAGTGAGGGCGATAGATAGATAGCTAGAGGGCGATAGATAGATAGAGAGCGATAGATAGAGTGAGGGCGATAGAGTGAGCGCGATAGATAGATAGAGTGAGTGCGATGGATAAAGTGAGGACGATGGAGTGAGGGCGATAGATAGATAGAGGGAGATAGATAGAGTGAGGGCGATAGATAGATAGAGGGCGATAGATAGAGTGCGTTAGATAGAGTGAGGGCGATAGATAGAGTGAGGGTGATAGAGTGAGGGCGATAGATAGAGTGAGGGCGATAGATAGATAGATAGATAGATAGATAGAGTGAGGCAGATAGATAGAGAGTGAGGGCGATAGATAGATAGAGTGAGGGCAATAGATAGATAGAGTGAGGGCGATAGAGAGAGTGAGGGCGATAGAGTATGGGCGACAGATCGATAGAGTGAGGGCGATAGAGTGAGGGCGATAAATGTGTGTGTGTGGTTGTGTGTGTGTATGGTTGTATGTGTGTGTGGTTGTATGTGTATGTAGTTGTATGTGTATGTAGTTGTGTGTGGTTGTGTGTGTGTGTGTGGTTGTATGTGTGGTGTGTGTGGTTGAGTGTGATTGTATGTGTATGGTTGTGTGTGTGTGTGTGGTTGTGTGTGCGATTGTGTGGTGGTGTGTGTGTGTGCGTGATTGTATGTATATGTGTGTGCGGTTAGAGAAGGATGTATGTGGAAGAGAGCAGCAGATCAGCACAGCAGAAGAGAACAGGGAGTTAGAGAAGGAGGCGGTGGAAGCGAACAGCAGATTAGCACAGGAGAAAAGAACAGGGAGTTAAAGAAGGAGGCAGGGTGAAAGAGAACAGCAGATCGGCACAGGAGAAGAGAACAGGGAGTTAAAGAAGGAGGCGGGTGGAAAAGAACAGCAGATCGGCACAGGAGAAGAGAAGAGAACAGGTAGCTAGAGAAGGAGGCAGGTGGAAGAGAGCAGCAGATCAGCACAGGAGAAGAGAACAGGGAGTTAAAGAAGGAGGTGTGGTGGAAGAGAGCAGCAGATCAGCACAGGAGAAGAGAACAGGGAGTTAAAGGAGGCGGGTGGAAGAGAGCAGCAGATCAGCACAGGAGAAGAGAACAGGGAGTTAAAGAAGGAGGCGGGAGGAAGAGAACAGCAGATCGGCACAGGAGAAGAGAAGAGAAAAGGGAGCTAGAGAAGGAGGCGGTGGAAGAGAGCAGCAGATCAGTACGGGAGAAGAGAATGGAATTAGAGAAGGAGGTGGGTGGAAGAGAGCAGCAGATCAGCACAGGAAAAGAGAACAGGGAGCTAAAGAAGGAGGCGGGGTGGAAGAGAGCAGCAGATCAGCAGTAGAGAACAGGGAGTTAAAGAAGGAGGTCGGTGGAAGAAAGCAGCAGATCAGCAGAAGAGAACAGGGAGTTAAAGAAGGAGGCGGGGTGGAAGAGAGCAGCAGATCAGCACAGGAGAAGAGAACAGGGAGTTAAAGAAGGAGGCGGGTGGAAGAGAGCAGCAGATCAGCACAGGAGAAGAGAACAGGGAGTTAAAGAAGGAGGCGGGTGGAAGAGAACAGCAGAGCGGCACAGGAGAAGAGAAAAGAGAGTTAGAGAAAGAGGCGGGTGGAAGAGAACAGCAGATTAGCACATGAGAAGAGAAAAGGGAGTTAAAGAAGGAGGCGGTGGAAGAGAGCAGCAGATCAGCACAGCAAAAGAGAACAGGGAGTTAAAGAAGGAGGTGGGGTGGAAGAGAGCAGCAGATCAGCACAGGAGAAGAGAAGAGAACAGGGAGTTAGAGAAGGAGGCAGGGTGGAAGAGAGCAGAAGATCAGCACAAGAGAAGAGAACAGGGAGTTAGAGAAGGAGGTGGGTGGAAGAGAGGAACAGCTCAGCACAGCAGAAGAGAACAGGGAGTTAAAGAAGGAGGTGGGGTGGAAGAGAGCAGCAGATCAGCAGAAGTTAACAGGGAGTTAAAGAAGGAGGTGGGGTGGAAGAGAGCAACAGATCAGCACAGGAGAAGAGAAGAGAACAGGGAGTTAAAGAAGGAGGCAGAGTGGAAGAGCAGCAGATCAGCACAGGAGAAGTGAACAGGGAGTTAAAGAAGGAGTTGGGGTGGAAGAGAGCAGCAGATCAGCACAGGTGAAGGGAACATGGAATTAGAGAAGGAGGAGAGGTGGAAGAGAGCAGCAGATCAGCACAGGCAAAGAGAACAGGAAGTTAGAGAAGGAGGCGGATGGAAGATAGCAGAAAGATCATCACAGGAGAAGAGAACAGGGAGTTAGAGAATGAGGCGGGAGGAAGAGAACAGCAGATCAGCACGGGAGAAGAGAACACGGAGTTAGAGAAGGAGGTGGTGGAAGGAAACAGCAGATCAGAACAGGAGAAAAAACAGAGTTAAAGAAGGAGGCGGGGTGGAAGAGAGCAGCAGATCAGCACAGGTGAAGGGAACATGGAGTTAAAGAAGGAGGTGGGGTGGAAGAGAGCAGCAGATCAGCACAGGGGAAGAGAACATGGAGTTAAAGAAGGAGGTGGGGTGGAAGAGAGCAGCAGATCAGCACATGAGAAGAGAACAGGGAGTTAAGGAAGGAAGCGGGTGGAAGAGAACAACATATTAGCACAGGAGAAGAGAACAGGGAGTTAGAGAAGGAGGCGGGGGTGAAAGAGAACAGCAGATCAGCACAGGAGAAGAGAAGTGAACAGGGAGTTAAAGAAGGAGTTGGGGTGGACGAGAGCAGCCGATCAGCACAGGAGAAGATAACAGGGAGTTAAAGAAGGAGGCGGTGGAAGAGAACAGCAGTTCAGCACAGGAGAAGAGCAGAGACCAAGGAGTTGAAGAAGGAGGTGGGGTGGATGAGAGCAGCAGATCAGCACAGGAGAAGAAACCAGGGATGTTAAAGAAGGAGGTGGGTGGAAGAGAGCAGCAGATTAGCACAGGAGAAGAGAACAGGGAATTAAAGAAGGAGGTGGCATAGAAGAGAGCAGCAGATCAGCACAGCGAAAGAGAACAGGGAGTTAAAGAAGGAGGCGGGTGGAAGAGAGCAGCAGATTAGCACAGGAGAAAAGAAAAGAACAGGGAGCTAGAGAAGAAGGCGGGTGGAAGTGAGCAGCAGATCAGCTCAGTAGAAGAGAAGAGAACAGGGAGTTGGAGAAGGAGGTGGGTGGAAGAGAGCAGCATAACAGCACAGCAGAAGAGAACATGGAGTTAAAGAAGGGGGCAGGTGGAAGAGAGCAGCAGATCAGCACAGGAGAAGAGAACAGGGACTTAAAGAAGGAGGTGGGGTGGAAGAGAGCAGCAGATCAGCACAGGAGAAGAGAACAGGGGGTTAAAAAGGAGGTGGGTGGAAGAGGACAGCAGATCGGCACAGGAGAAGAGAACAGGGAGTTAGAGAAAGAGGCGGTGGAAGAGAACAGCAGATCAGCACAGGAGAAGAAAATTGAGTTAAAGAAGGAGGCGGGGTGGAAGAAAGCAGCAGATCAGCACAGGAGAAGAGAAGAGAACAGGGAGTTAGAGAAGGAGGCAGAGTGGAAGAGAGCAGCAGATCAGCATCGGAGAAGAGAAGAGAACAGGGAGTTAGAGAAGGAGGCAAGGTGGAAGAGAGCAGCAGATCAGCACAGGAGAAGAGAACAGGCAGTTAAAGAAGGAGGTGGGGTGGAAGAGAGCAGCAGATTAGCACAGGAGGCGAGGTGGAAGAGAGCAGCAGATCAGCAGAAGAGAACAGGGAGTTAAAGAAGGAGGTGGGTTGGAAGACAGCAGCAGATCAGAGGGAGAAAAGAAGAGAACAGGGAGTTAGAGAAGGAGGTGGGTGGAAAAGAGGAGCAGATCAGCACAGCAGAAGAGAACAGGGAGTTAAAGAAGGAGGTTGGTTGGAAGAGAGCAGCAGAACAGCACGGGAGAAGAGAACAGGGAGGTAGAGATGGAGGCCGGTTGAAGGGAGAAGCAGATCAGTTCTGGAGAAGAGAAGTGAACAGGGAGTTAGAGAAGGAGGTGGGTGAAAGAGAGCAGCATAACAGCACAGCAGAAGAGAACATGGAGTTAAAGAAGGAGGCGGGTGGAAGAGAACAGCAGATTAGCATAGGAGAAGAAAACAGGGAGTTAAAGAAGGAGGCGGGTGGAAGAGAGCAGCAGATCAGCACAGGAGAAGAGAAGAGAACAGGGAGTTAGAGAAGGAGGAAGGGTGGAAGAGAGCAGCAGATCAGTTCGGGAGAAGAGAACAGGGAATTAGAGAAGGAGGTGGGTGGAATAGAGGGAGGGCGATAGATGGAGAGTGGGCAATAGAGTGAGGGTGATAGAGGGAGTGCGATAGATAGAGGGAGGGCGATAAATAGATAGAGGGAGTGCAATAGATTTATAGAGGGAGGGGGATAGATAGATAGAGGGAGGGCGATAGAGGGAGGGCGATAGATAGAGTGAGGGAGGGCGATAGATAGAATGAGTGAGGGAGGGCGATAGAGTGAGTGAGGGCGATAGAGTGAGTGAGGGTGGTAGAGTGAGTGAGGTCGGTAGAGTGAGTGAGGGCAGTAGAGTGGTAGAGTGAGGGCGGTAGAGTGGTAGAGTGAAGGTGGTAGAGTGGTAGAGTGAGGGCGGTAGAGTGGTAGACTGAGGGCAGTAGAGTGAGGGTGGTAGAGTGAGGGCGGTAGAGTGGCAGAGTGAGGGCGGTAGAGCGAGGGCATGAGGGTGGTAGAGTGAGGGCATGAGGGCGGTAGAGTGGTAAAGTGAGGGCGGTAGAGTAAGGGAGTGGAGGCGGTAGAGAGGTAGAGTGAGGGCGGTAGAGTAAGGGCGGCAGAGTGGTAGAGTGAGGGCGGTAGAGTGGTAGAGTGAGGGCGGTAGAGTGGTAGAGTGAGGGCGGTAGAGTGGTAGAGTGAGGGCGGTAGAGTGAGGGCAGTAGAGTGGTAGAGTGAGGGCGGTAGAGTGAGGGCGGTAGAGCGGTAGAGTGGTAGAGTGAAGGTGGTAGAGTGGTAGAGTGAGGGCGGTAGAGTGGTAGACTGAGGGCAGTAGAGTGAGGGTGGTAGAGTGAGGGCAGTAGAGTGGCAGAGTGAGGGCGGTAGAGCGAGGGCATGAGGGTGGTAGAGTGAGGGCATGAAGGCGGTAGAGTGGTAAAGTGAGGGCGGTAGAGTAAGGGAGTGGAGGCGGTAGAGAGGTAGAGTGAGGGCGGTAGAGTAAGGGCGGCAGAGTGGTAGAGTGAGGGCGGTAGAGTGGTAGAGTGAGGGCGGTAGAGTGGTAGAGTGAGGGCGGTAGAGTGGTAGAGTGAGGGCGGTAGAGTGAGGGCAGTAGAGTGATAGAGTGAGGGCGGTAGAGTGGTAGAGTGAGGGCGGTAGAGTGAGGGCAGTAGAGTGGTAGAGTGAGGGCGGTAGAGTGAGGGCATGAGGGTGGTAGAGTGAGGGCATGAGGGCGGTAGAGTGGTAAAGTGAGGGCGGTAGAGTAAGGGAGTGGAGGCGGTAGAGAGGTAGAGTGAGGGCGGTAGAGTAAGGGCGGCAGAGTGGTAGAGTGAGGGCGGTAGAGTGGTAGAGTGAGGGCGGTAGAGTGAGGGCAGTAGAGTGGTAGAGTGAGGGCGGTAGAGTGAGGGCGTGAGGGTGGTAGAGTGAGGGCGGTAAAGTGGTAGAGTGAGGGCGGTAGAGTGGTAGAGTGAGTGCGGTAGAGTGAGGGCGGTAGAGTGATGTAAACCTTGAACCACTCAGTCTCTTGCAATAAGCTAGTCATCCAGTTTGCCAAGTCATTCCTCTACACCCCAATGCATAAAGGCATGTTCCCCCTCCCGACCACAAACTCTAATAGGTAACTTCATAATGGTGTACTTTTTACCCAAGGTTCTATTTGACATGAGTGCACATGTTGGGTAGCAAGTGCTCTTTATTCTAAATCCCCATAGCTAAAATATTGTCTGGGGAGGCAGGTATTAGTAATTTTGAATGCATACTGTATTCATAAACCGCCATTTTGCTAATCTCTCAGCACCGGAACCCAATTAAGTGCAGGTGCTGTGCCAAGCACTGGAAACCACCGGCTCAAAATAAGCACTGGGTGTGGCCCATGTGCTGCTGTTTTCGCTTTGAAATGGAAGTTAAAAGCTGAGGTCCGAGTGATTACAGCGCTCTGCTTGTTCTTTGTCCAATTGTGTTTTCACTTTGTTTCTGGATTCCAGGGAGTTGTTTATTTCTGTAGAGTAGACGGGGCACTTTAGAGTGAATGCAGCACCCATTATGTTAAAGTTCCCAGCTGTATTTGGGTAGGGGGTGCTGTGCCGAGAGAACTACAGTTAATGCCCAGCCATTAGCAGCCGTCACAGCTGATCCAAAAAACGGGCATTAATCCTTTATTAATGCTCAGCGCCTGGGTAGGTCTGTGTTCTGCTCACACCTTGCCGCTTGGAGCCCACCTCCACCGAGCCGAGTCCATGGCAATACCCCCCCCCCAACCCCAAGTCTGCCAGTTTAGGCGGTACGGGGCAGCAACTGAGCGAGTCTACCTCTGAAATATAACTCCTGTTGCTTTTTTTTTAATATGAATCCAAACGGTTCTAATCAGGTGCATTTGCCACAAATGTAACTTTTCCCACAGCTTTTGTATGGAAGCACCTCGGATCCTCCCCACCCCACAGGCCAGTCCCTCATTCGTTGTTGGACTGCGAGGGACAGCTGAGCTCCGAGGGACAGGCTGTGGTCAGGAAAGCACAAGGTCCTCAGAGGGAACAGATCACTCACAAGAGACGAGGTAAGGAGAGAAACAGGGGCATGATGAAAGTAGAAAATGGAGGTGTGAGGACTGAGGGAGGGGCAGGGGAGAGAGACGGACGCTGATGAAAAGAATTGAAGGGAGAGCAGTGCAGATCTCACCTGGAGCAGAAAGAGAGACGAGGCAAGGGGAGGGAGAAAACAGGCATGGAAGGGGGAAAGGGAGGTGTGAGAACTGAGTGAGGGGCCGGGGGAGAGGGGGGCCTGATTAAAATAATTGAAGGGAGAAGACAAAACTGTACGGGGGGAAAAAGAAAGCAGAAAGTGAGACGTTGTGATGAAGGAACATGGGGAAGAGGTCGTTCAAAAAAATAGAGAAGGATTGCGAAGTGAAAATAGATTAAAAGTCTGTGGGAGGACACAGAACCAAGAGGAGGAAAGTAACTGAGAACAAGATGAGGGGAGGGCACAAGGGGAGGAGGATAGGTGTAAAAAGAACAAGCTCTCGGCATTGCCATGGCGAGGGGGAGGTGGGCGGGGGATCGGCAGCCTTTGAAGTCTGATGCGAGGCACAGACAAATGGTTGAGTGCGAGCGGCTTCCTTTCAAGTTTGATGGGGGGGGGGAAAAAATGGCGAGCACGCGCCCGTCGCACATGCACTGGCCATAATCCGCATTCCAAAGCCCTCTTGGTAGGATTTTCTGGTGCCCCTCTATATCTCTCGCCAGCAATGTGCAAGCGCATTGGCAGGTGAGACCTAAAAAAGGACATAAAACTGGCAAAAAAAGAGCACCAAGAACACATTTGGGCGAAACTTCTTCATGCTTGTAAACTAAGGGTCTCCAAGCTCTTTTGGGAACAAATCAACCGACTAACCAATGGCCGGAATCAACATAATTCGGATATATCGGAGGCCACTTGGAGAGCCCATATTGAACTTTTATACAACAAAACATCACCCCCTTTGACCCCAAACAGTGGATCATCAACAGGGAAGGGGGCCGGCGGTAGAGGTGAGCCATGAATCCCCTGAGGATTTTGTGTTGTTTTCAGAAAATCAAGTTAAAAAAATCATGAAAAATCTAAAATCTGAGGGAGCCCCAGGTCCGAACGGATTACCAAATACCCTGTTCCAGCATGACCCCCCATTTTGGTCTCATCTCCTGATTCCTTTCTTTTCTGAAGCTACAGCCTGCAGTCTAATCCCTGAGTCTTGGAGAGGAAGCATTCTCTATCCAATCTACAAGTCGGGCTCCCGCTCGGATCCCTCCAATTACAGGTTGATCGCACTGATAGATGTGGAGGCAAAAATGTACGCATCAAATCTTCGGGTACAGTTAGAGACTTGGGTCAGCAGAACAAACTTAATACCATACACGCAAACTGGATTCCGGGCTGGGATGGGCACCCTTACGAACATCTCTGTGGTCACCCTTCTAGTCAACCAAGCCTTCGCAAAATCAAGGCCTCTGTACACCTGCTTTGTAGATCTTAAAGCAGCTTTTGACAAAGTCTCAAGAGTTACTCTATGGGCAAAAATGCAAGCCTGGGGGGTCCCGCCCAGGCTCCTGGACGCCATCATTAATCTTTACTCTAACACGTGGGTCCAAATCAAGAAAGGAGACGGGTCCAGCGTAACTGGTAAGATTCCAACATCAAATGGACTAAAACAAGGTTGCGTCTTAGCGCCTTGTCTGTTTAATATTTATACCTCCGATCTCGACAAGTGCCTCCAGTTATTTACAGCTGACCCCCCAAAATTGGGCAAAATACGGACACCATGCCTCCAATATGCAGATGACATTGTGTTGCTAGCACAAACTCCTGTTGGCTTGCAGAAATTCATTACGGGATTAGGAGCCTATACCACCTTGAACCAACTCACAATTAACCATCAAAAGACAAGTTATGTGTTTTTCTAAACATAATAAGATTTTGAAAAGGCATACTTTCTCTTGGAAATTGGGAGAGCAACCAATGGCCTGGGTTGCTTCTTATAAATATCTAGGTTTCCAGTTAGATTGCAAGCTGAACTTTAAGCAACAAGTGGAACAAGGATGCACAAAAGCTAAACAACTATTATTTACCTTCTAAATCTTGAGGAAAAAGCTCATAGGTTGTTCTACCAGTAACCTGTTACAAGTGATCTCCGCAAAATTTCTACCCTCCATCTCGTATGGCTCGGAAATCCTGAATATTAAAGACGCTCTAATATTAAACACAGCACAATCTACATTTTTTAAAAGACTGTTCTTAATACCGTTACACATCTCACAGGAACAGATTAGTTTAGAATTCGGACTCAAGAATCAGATCTTGGCCAGACAAGGTGTCTTAGTAAAGTATTATTGGAGGATGAGGGAGTCAGAAGACAATACCCTAGCCCACCACTGTTGGATTGAGATAGAAAACCAAGCAAGACTAGCTAATTCAACTATGACAATCCTGAAGCAATCTTTGTCTGCATTACAACTAGAGGAGGCCTGGTTCACCCCAGCAACGGATTCAGAAGCGTGGTGAATAATGCTATTAAGCGGATCTCTCTACTAACAGATAAAATGATTTTCGCAAAAAACGTCACGCCTGGGCTGTGATACAGGGCTACCAGAGGCTGAAGCCGCAACAGTATTGTAGGAAGGTGGAATCTGACTATATGTTTACCCCCACTTTTTCCTGGTGTTTTGCTGGTTTTCGACTTAGTTGGCCTGGGACCCTGCTATTCAGGGTCCCAGACTATCTGCTTTCTCTATAAAATGGACTCCATGTACTTTAGGTACATACCAGATTGGTTACTGGGTCAACCTTGTGAGCCCCTGTACAGTGTACCATAGGTACCCAGGGCATAGGTGTACCCTAGGAATACCAGGGGCTGCAGTATGTATTGTGCCACCCCTGGTTTGCCTTCCAAACTGACACCACAGGTCTGTTCACACAGCCTATGTAAGGTGGTGTAATCACCCCTTACTTAGATATAGTATACCTATATCTGCCTTTATATATAGACACATATGCACCTATAAGCCACTCCTATGGTAGGCCTCGACAATCCTGGAGGCAGAGTGCTTCTTTTTATGTGAGAGGGTGCCCTAGCATGAGCTGAGCCCCTCTGCAGCTTTCGGAACCATCTCCTTATAGCTGTTCTATGATATAGCCATTCCATTTACTCTTAAGTGCATTATAATCCTCGCGGTTAATGCTAACTTTGGTTTGACTTTATCAAAACATGTTGTGTAAGGTGTCAAACATTTTGGAATACTACCCCCTGCCAATTCTGGCAGCGGGGGTAGCATTTCACCCTTGTAGAGGGAAAAGACATGTAGCTTACTGCTTTACCCGGTTAAAGTTAAACAGAACCTCAGCATCGCAAAATGGATGCCTTTGCCACAGACACAAGCCTGACCTCCTGTTGATGGACGAAACTCCAGCAGGGGAGGCCTGGACAATAGGTTTCCTGTCCAAGGAGGTGCTGGCACCTCCCCAGACAGGGGTTTTGTGTACTGGGGCCGGGAGGGCTGCATTCAGTGAATGCATCTAGACACTGCCTGGGGCACACAAGGTGCTCCATGCATAACCCGGTTCAAACCAGTTGCTGGGTTACTCCAGCCCTGCTCTGGCACGAAACTGGACAAAGGGAAAGGGGTGTAACCCCCTTCTCAGGTCCACCCGTAGGAGGGACCTAGGGCCAGATGTAGGTAAATCACATTGAAATACCGAATTTTACCGATTCGGTATTTCAAAATCGATAAATGGGATGTAGGTACCAACATCTGGATTTTTTACTGATTCCTTAAAAATTCGGTATTTACCGATTCGGTAAATACCAAATCGGTATTTGCTATTGAATCCTATAGGCCTTGAAACCCATAGGATTCAATTCAAACACCGATTCGGTATTTACCGAATCGGTAAATACGGAATTTGTCAAGGGTGCAGGGGGTGTCACTTTGACACCCTCTAGCACCCCCAAAACGGGCATGTGTGCAATGTGGCACACAGACATGCCCTAAGGGCACGTCTGTCTGTCACATGGCACATGTGTACATGCACAGATGTGCATGTACACAGGAATCGGTATTTTACCATGGATTTGTATTCCATGGTAAAATACCGATTCTGAAAGCCATGTGCCAATGGAAAATTGGCTACCCACATTTCAATCTTGCATTTTCGGTAAAATTACCGAATCGGTAACATTACCGAATCGGTAAAATTACCGATTCGGTAAAATTACAGAAAATGCAACATTTAAGGGCCCCTACATGTCAATGGCCATTTACCGGTCGGTAACGGCCGAATTCGGCCGTTACCGATCGGTAAATGGCTATTTTCGGCCACCTACATCTGGCCCCTAGTCAGGTAATCCAGCCCCCATCCTTAGTATAAGTATAGGAGCTGTGTCCCCAGGACTTTAGATTATCCTGGACGAATCTGTCAAAGACATATCTTGGACCTTCGACATTCCATTCTGACTGGAAGACAGAAGACATCTCCCTTGTGGTCAAGGAGTGACCACCCTGTGCAAACAGGCACCAACAGCAACTTTGCCGGTCTGCAGTTTCAAGGCTCCCGTCAGAACCCGAAGACTCTGCGACTCAAGAACTGGACTTCCAGACTTCTCCGACCGCGATCCACATCCACAGCAAAGCTGAGACCCGTGGCGGACACGAGAGACGTGGGTCCGGATATCTTGAACATCCTGCATTTTACAACCTGCACGCCTTTCCTGAAGCCTCAGTATGTTGTGCATTGGGGTACGAGAAGCCCCAGCCCCGAGCACCATTTGCACCGAAGCCCAGGCCCCCACACTCTGCGAGTGTCCCGTGGATCCCGCCTTTGCATTTGAGCTTGATGCGTCTTCCTGGTTCCTTGCCCGTTGACTAGTTAGCCCCCTGAAGACGCCATCTTGAATGTAACTTGATTGCTCCAGGGTTGCCCAGCTTCCCTGAAAAGGAGAAGCGCCACAGACCTTGCTGGTCTGCAACAGAGCCAATCTCAACATCCTGCGTGGGTTGCGGTTGCCAAGGCTTGTTGGGTCCAATCCGGATACCAACACCGCAGTCATCTAGATCCATTGTGGGACAGCTCGAAGCCAGCGCCTGGTCATCGTCGATGCCTCCTGGAACTTGTGGCTGAAGAGACAAACTCTCACCTTCTTCACCTTCAAGCACCCTACATTGCCTTGTTACTTCCTTGTACCTTTCTGGTCATTGGCTAGTGACCCAGACTCTGTCCCCTCTGCTTTCAGGTTCTTCACATCACCGATCCACCCTTCGATCCACCCGAACACTTTCCCTCTGGTCGCCTGCAGCACTTCTTTGCAGCTCTCCATAGAAAGCGACGACGAAACCCTACATAAAAAGACACCTATGCACCCGGCTTCCCTGGGTGAGGTAACACGAGTACTCCGGTGCTCCCGTGAGTCTTGACTCTTGAAGTGTGATAGTTTAAAAGGGTTCCATCTTAGTCCATCCGGAAGTGTTCTTAAATTGCATATTTGTAACTTCTTCGTTTTCCATAGAAAGTCAATGGTAATCTGCATCTGTGTTTAGACACTGCACGCGTCTCCCGTGGGCCTCCTACTTTCTAACCTTTGGTGGTTTAGTGTAGCCCCAGCGATTCCACAGGCCCCAGGCCTGCTTTCTAACTCTCACGTGGTACTTATACTACTTTCTTAGTGTATGGTTTGTGAGACCCCTAGGGCATAACGTATACTGTGCAACTTATCGTATATTAACTGTGAGACTTGTATTGTATTTTTACCTCTGACCTCATAAAGAGTGCAGAGGGCTTGTGCTTAGATTAAATACATATATATTTGATGTATACCTTGTGTGGTGTCCTTTCATTTGGTATTAAAGGGATTATATATGGTAAAACAACTTTCTTAACTCGCCTACTGAAGTCTTAGCCTGAAGACTGCTGTTTCATGCTACCACTAGGATAGCTTTCTATAAGGTTGACTTTACAACCACCATCAATAAGAGTCGATTACACTGGTACAAGGTGCCCACTAGAACCAGTGGACATCATATGCCAGGCTAACTTCTCACAAGTATCTGTTTGATCACTTTTTCCACCTTAAAAAGCATCACCTGATGATGCTATGAATAGGATCATTCCCCTCAAAAGACTTGACCCCAAAATGGAAATGCACATGGCCATCTAAGGATTGCCGCCTCTGTGGTCAAGGGGAGGAGTCATTACTACACCTACTATGTACTTGCCCTTTTCTACTGAAAACTCGAAAATCCATTCTTCTGGAGATTCTCAAGAAGGAAGAGATAAGCACATGCAGAGCCGCAGTCATCAGGTGTCTCGGCGGGCTAGCAATCACCCTCTCCTGTTGCGCCATAAAATTCTGGAAAATAGCAGCAAAGGAACTGAACAAAATTGATTCAAGCCAAACAGCTATTAAATAATCTGCTGGCCCATATTATTATTATTAATTTTTTAATGTATTTTATACCTGCTAGCCTTCTAATTGTGGTCGCGATTTTAAGACCAATTTTGTCTCTTATGTTTTTAAAATGTTCATTGAAAGCACTGTTTTATGACGGTTTGCCATCCTTTCATGATTTTTTTAAAATGAATCAATAAAAGTATATTTGACTGACCATCAAAATGCATATCCTTTACCTCGAAAATGCCTTTGACACGCATACTTTTACAACAATTTTCGTTGTTAAACTATGCAAGTTAATGGCATTTTCATGTTAAAGGATATCTCCGATCCCTTCAAATTAACCCTAAAAATGTACCCTTTAAATTTACCCCTGCGCAACACCACCCCCTCATTCCCCCTTACCTCTCCTCTCCATGATCTTCCGAGGTGATGTTGCACGTCGTTAAGAGGAAGTGGAAGTGTCTTTCCGTTTCCTCTATCGACGCCGATTGCCTCCACGTCTTTTTTCTTCTTTATCTTAAAATGACGGAAACAGGTGCGTTTTTTGTGCCTTTTTAAACCCAAGCTTTTTTGGGGGGGGCGGGGGAGACCCCCCAAGCCCCCCCCCTTTTTTTTTTTTAAACTTTAGCACATATGCCTTTACTACGTATCTTGTAGTAAAGGTATGCCTGGTAAAGGCTATTCGTGGTAACTACGCATGCATTGTAATGTATGCGTGGTTATGGTTATGCGTGCAAATGGCCGCTTTGTAGTGGCCGTTTCCCCTGGGAGTAGGGGTTGTGCAGTCACTAGGATCATGAAAGCTGTTTTGAAAGAAACTAGATGGATGGGTGCCAAAGCTGAGTTGAAACTGCATGCTCCCAGGCTGTGATGATGCCTGTATGCTTCTGCACAGTTGAAAATGGCAGACTAAGTAAGCATGGTCCTAGCAAGACAGACTACCTTGCTGGGTTGATGTGTGTGAAAGACTAGATCTGGTTTTTACAACATAGATTTGTTGTTGCATGCTTTGACTTTTGCTGCTGGTCCTTACCTTGTGTTAGGGTTCTCAGGGATGTTTTCTTAGAAGGACATTCCACAAGGTGGCTGAGCAGTTAGAGATACCACTAGCACCAGGAAATACACATAGTTGCCAGCCTCTGTTTCTGAACTCAACTGCATACATTGAAGATAAGTAGGTTTTTTAGGGAATTGACTGTTAAGTCAGAGGTAGTGCCTGGGCCACTTAATTGTTGGTTAACACTCTGGGGTAGATGACGGAAATAAGAAAAATGCTCTTGGTTAAACTTTGCAGTAGGGATGCATATAGGTAGGCTCTGCCCCACTACTTTTGAGGAAGTCTCTATCACGATCTTGCCACATTGAATCTGATGGTGATCTGATAAGACACTGAGCTGGCAAACATGTTTTTGTAAGCACTGTCAGCCAGCCATTAATAGAAACCTCTGATGCCAGAAAACGTAACTAAAGGCGCTTCTAAGTGTTGGAAATTTGCCCTTTCCACAGGGTCACCCTGGATTTTTGTTGAATCCTACTTTTTGTTGGCATTGCAATTCTGCACAGTTTGCCCGCAAACCAGTGGTAAAGTTAGTTTGCTCTCCATTGTTACCATGTTGAAATTGGTATACACCTGATTGGTTTGTTTAATTTGCCTACACTTCCCTAGTGTATGGACCCAGGTGTACCCAGTGCCTGCAAAATAGATGCTACCAGTATATGGCAGCACTCATTGTGCCATTCACTACAGTGGAACGGGTAACCACTGTAGTCTGCCTTTGCAGTTTTAAACTGCAAAGTCGACCTGTCAAAATAACAGCCTTTGGCAAGCTTACACCATCCTTTTAAATATTAATAAATTACTTTATAAGTAGATCTTATTGCCCATAAGGCAGGGTGCCTGGTGTATGAAAGTAAGACATGTAAAAGTTTAAAGTAAAACATATCCCTACAGTCAAAAAGGCCCAAAAACGATTTTCACTTTAGCAAGTCTGGCTGTTTCATCGGAAAACACTACATTATTACATTTAATAATTGTATTGTATGTATTGTAGTTGCATTTATATAGCGCTTACTACCCCTGACGAGGCATCGAAGCGCTTTTTCGGCGGGTAGCACGCTACTCCGGGACCCATAGAGGATTAGTGTTGAATTAGTATAGTGAAACATGCAAGTACAATTTTAAATGGTGGAAAGGTTAGTCAGTTATTTGGATATGAAATGATAGCAGAAGGATAGAGGAGAACAAAGGTTTGTATTCATTTATCACTAGTTGACGCACGCTATTCCGGAAGCCTATAAAGGATTAGTGGTGAATTAATATGGTGGATATTAGTTTGTTACTTGGAGTGAGAATGATAGCGGAGGGATAAAAGGGGAAGAAAGATTAGCATTCATATAGCACCTGTTACCCCTGATGGGTGTTGAAGCGCTTTTCTGGCGAGTAGCACGCCACTCCAGAACCCATAAAGGATTTGTGTTTAAAATTAGTATAGTATAAATATGAAGTAATTTGAGTAGTAGATATGCTATTCAGTCATTTGGGCAGTATATTAGTATAGTTGAATATGGAATTCGAGAAGTGAACATGTTAGTCTGTTAATTTTGATTGAAAAGGATAGTGGAGAGATAAAAGAGGGAAAGTTTTTTTTTTTTAGGTCTTAGCAGTGGGAAGAGAAATTAGAAAAAGGGCAGCATTTCTGGCCCTAGTCCTGAACGGGCTTAAACAGGCAACTACCCTTGTCCTCTCCGCCCTTAGCCTCGATGCCCGGGCTGAGACGCACTAACCCTGGCCTCGTGTAGCCCTAGTAATCAGGTGACCCCTTCAGCCAATGGGAACCCTAGCCCTAACACTATCCAATGACAACACTAGCCCTAAAATCTAGAACCAATAGGAGACCAGGACCTTACTGCCAATCTTAGCCCTAGTCCAAGCACCCAATCAGTTCAAAAACCCTGATCTCTACGCCCAATCAAGGCCTTAGCCCTACCAGTAGTCCCAACCCAAGTCCAAGCAGCCAATGGTACAGGTAGCCCTAGTCCCTACTTCCAATAGAAATCCTAACCCTAGCCCTAGTCTCAACCCTTCAATGATTGAATCACAGACCCAGAAACCAATCAGAACCCTCAAATACCCAACCAATGAGGACATTAACCCTAACCCAATAGAAACACCAGATACAACCACCAATCAGTGTACACATGTGCCAACAACTAGCAGACCATATCCTGTCCCAGCGACCTCAGACAAGGTTTGCTGGCCAGGGAGTTGGAAGTTGCTTCTCCTGTTCAGAATCTCCTAGGAGACAGACAGATTTTAAGTTAGTTAAGCCTTTTCCTGCAGAAGTCCAAAGTGTGGATTGAGCCTAACAATACTGTTTGAATGAAACTTTACTCCCCCTGCTGGCCAAAAAAGGAAGTGCACAGGCCCCAGTAAATACAGTTTAAACAGCTCACAGAAGCACCCTCTGATGTAGAATATCCCTGTTGCTGAGGGGGTGGGGGGGGGGGGGGGCAGGGGGGCTGGCCTCACTGGCTTGTGAACTTAAAATGGTGGCTGGGGTTGCACTGTTTTTACACACAGGTCTTAGCACAGAGCAAAGGAGATATTTGGAGGGAAAACAGATTTGTCACCAAGGAATGAGAGGGACAAACTACAGAGGTTGGACTGCAAATCCCACAATTCAACACGTTAAATGCAAGCAATCATGGGCAGGGAAAACCACAAGTTTAAAACACAAAACAGGCGATAAAATATGCAATAACAGGCAGGTCAAAACTGCAATTTTAAACTGTAACAACCACAGGCAAAGACAGTAATCACAGAAAGGGAAAATCGTTTTTTAAACAACTTTTGTTTTGGGAAGAGACAGCATTAGTCTGTCTCCTTTCCACTTCCTGGACTCTGCTCACTGCAATCTGGGGCACAGGTAGGCTGCAATTCACAAGATGGAGGAGAATGATTTGGGGTGCACCCAGCAAGGCCTTAAGGGGCCTGGGCGGGTGTGAGAGGAGGGCTCTGACTTGCCTGGTAGCTGAATAGCCAGTGGTCTGCTGGCCTGGGGTTGGGGGCTGGGCAGCTGCTTCTCCTGTTCAGAATCTCCTAGGAGACAGACAGGCTCAATCCACACTTTGGACTTCTGCAGGAAAAGGCTTCACTAACTCGAAATCTAACAATACTGTTTGAATGAAACTTTACTCCCCCTGCTGGCCAAAAAACCAAGTGCACAGGCCCCAGTAAATACAGTATAAACAGCTCACAGAAGCACCCTCTGATGTAGAATATCCCTGTTGCTGGGGGGGGGGGGGGGGGGGGGGGGGGGGGTGTTACAATTTCCCTACCTGACCTTGGTATCTAAATCTACATTTTTTCTCTCCCACTTCTGACAATCCTGTAATTAGCATTTGAATAGGCATGGACAGGGTGTGAATTTGCTGTCAGGATGGGGACAAAAGGCTTTTGTGTGGGGAAGTGTTGTTGTGCCCCTGACAGGATGGCCTGTGGGCTGGGCCCAAGAACTTGACTAACTTCAGAGATCTATCCTGTCACAAGCAGATATAGCTAACACCCAGGCCTGTATCCTTCATTTGTCCCCTCAGCCAGAGTAAGGCCCTGTTGACATCAATGTGCCAAATCCTGCTGGAGGGTCAACACCTACTTGACAAGTCTACTGGTATTTTACATATCACACCTGAAATGGTGAGAGCTAATGCCAAAAAATTCTTGTGCACTCACTGACTGGTTGCCAATGAACCCTGATTTTTCTACCAGACTTCTGTCTCTGGGTTTTGTGGTGGTACATGGACTGCCTCAAACTGTATTTTAGTGTTAGATGTGGAAGGACACTACAATTGCTATAGTATATGCCCCTACACACCCCTAGCCCTCAGAGTCCATGTTTAGTGTGGTGAATGAATTCCACTATCTTGGAAAAGCCAAAAAGTGGGTAGGATTAGCATCGGAAACCTTTGCCCAGGGGTCATGCCCACCCACTAGCTCATGCCAGGCATAAATGTGATACCCCCAGGAACCCACTTCAGAACAATCCTGGATTTGAGGAAGATCAGAAGAGGACTGAACCTGCTGCCTACAACCCGAGAAGAGCACTGGAGGACTGGACCTCCTCTCTTTCTTGTACCCAGGACAAATAGGTGGACTCCAAGGGTCATATGGCTGGCCTACTGTTCAAGCTTCAGGGGTGCAATATGCTACAAAATACCTTTCTTGGGGCTACCCATCTAATCAGTGGTAACTGGACCTGCACTGGACTCTGCCTGACACACAATGGGTTTCTTACTGCCTGTTCTGAGGTCCAGAGGAGCTACAGAAGTGTACTCCTCTGGTGGATTGGGACTGAAAGGACTAAAATCAGAAGGTAAAATCATTGACCAGAACAAACGTAAGCAGCATGACCTCTCTTTTGTTGTTGTTAACTGGAGACAGTTCTTTGTCAACCAGGACGCAATAGCTGTCATACTGGCAGAGAACCGAGCTTTAGCACTATTAGGATCTGAATCAAAGGCGAAAATTAGCTGTGTATCATCTGCATATGACAGTGGTTGAAAGCCAAACTGTTTAGCAAGGTTGGCGAAGGTGCCACATAAATGTTAAAGAGAGTCGGGCTAAGACAGGAGCCCTGTGGCACCCCTTATCAAGTTTCAAGGTGTGTGATCTATAGGAGGCCAAATAAATAGTCTGGGTTTGATTGCTTAGAAAGTCCTTGAAACATGATAGTGCTGTCCCATGGATACCTGCCTCCTGTAAACGTAGCAGCATTCTGGAATGCAAAACTGTGTCAAAAGCTGTGGTGAGGTCTAACAACACCAGTAAGGAAGGGCTATTTTGTCTAGGTAACTTCTGATATGGTCTGTCATTGTGATCAAAATGGTCTTGGTGCAATCATAGGTTTAAATCCCGATTGAGATGGGTCCAGCGGCTAATTAGTTTCGAGATGTTCCATAAGTTGGATATTAATTTGATCTTCCAATAGCTTACGTAGTAATGGAAAAAGGGAAATGGGATGGTAATTAGTAATATCTGTGAATGACAGATTTGTCTTCTTTTGACTGGGAGTGACTAATGCAGTTTTCCAGACAGAAGGAAATATACCAGAGGAAATAGACAGGTTAAATAAAGAGCAAATGACTGGAGCAAGCTGAAGGGATAAAGAGGCAGGAGACCCTGATTCAGCCAAAGCTAATACCTTCTGAATAGAATCGGGCAGGAGTAACAGATAATTGCTTAAGGTAGGACCGTTAATTACAAGCGTGGAGAAGAGATGGAGCTTCTTGTAGTTTTGCTCCATTGTTTTAGGTAAGTTCTGGTAGATTTTCCCTCAAAATGACCTGCTAAGGCATCACAAAGAGCTTGCGATGGCACAGCCTTATGGATGCAGGCATATGGGTTAAGGTAGGAAAAGTTCCTTAGTGGAGATTCCTGCCTGATTAATTTGGAGAGAAATATGTATCCTATGGGCTTTCTTTTATGTTACTGTGGTACTTCCTAGAGGCTAATTTGAATGTCTCTTTATCGTCAAGAGTATGGGAGTGATGCCATCTTCTCTCAAGTTTTTTTGCATAGTACTTCTTCCATGTGCAATTCCGGTGAATATCAGGGTGCATGTGTGCCATGATTTAACTTAGTGCAAGGTTTTATAGGAGAAATTTCATTAGTAACCACATTGGCAGCTAGGTGATGTCTAATAGGACTTTGCACATATCAGTATCTGTAGAAATAATATCAAATACAGTAGAAAAAGCATCTGGGGGTAATTTTACCCTACAGTCTTGCACTGTTTGTTAGGGCCTTTCGAGTAAATTTGGACCCCCCGGGTGTAGAGATCTAAAAACATATTAGGGAGTGATCTGTCCAGAGAAGAGGTAAAGTGACATCGCACGACAGAGCAGAAGAATTTGTGAAAATCCAATCTAACATATTGGTGGGTTCAGCACTATCTGTTGAAAGCCTAACGAAGCAAGGTCAGAGGTAAGTAGGGCTACCTCAGACTTGTCGGAATCTTCTCCATGAAAGGTGAAATCACCCAACAGAAGAAAATGTTGGGAAGCCAGGACACGGAGGGCAATGCATTCCCTGAGACGATGACCGAAATCTTTTTTGGGACTTGGAGGGTGGTATAAAAGGGTACCCTTACAGCAGTCCTTAGGGTGGTTTGAACTCTGAATATACAAATGTCTGCCCATTCTTCTTATAAAGTATCTAAAAGTGAGACTTTAATGCTATCTTTAAAGACAATGGCTATACCTCCACCAGGTTTACCCTCTCTGTCAAGTGTCAGCATGCAGTAGTTGTCTGGGAGAGCTAGCGATATGGCTGATAAAGCAGTAGAATTCAGCCAGTTTTCGGTAAGGAAACCAATGTGGGTAACCGTGAAGATAGTAAATTCAAGACTTCGATCGTGTATTTAGGAAGAGACCTGGTATTACAGCGGAAACCAGAGATGTGAGAGGAAGTGGAGAAGGGCGATCGTGATGAGAAAGGAATTAGAAAATTTGGTGGGAAATTGGTGCTCAAGGGAATTTTAGGGACTGTTCGCCCATACCCAAAATCCTCATAGGTACATAGAAATGTACATTTTAAAGAATTGATAGGCACTTCTAACTGAAGTGGGAAGACATAGTTGTGTAGGAAACTAGTGCAGTTGGAATATTTGCTGCCAAGCTTGCGAAGTTGGTCAGCAGAGTAGATAATGCTAGCCTGATAGCAGTGTTCTAATGCAAGGGGAGCAGGGGTCCAGTGCTCCTGGTGATGAAAGGGCATGGACGGGCGCAAACAGGCTTGCCTTAGGGGCACCTTTGCGTCTGGCTCCATACTAAGGAGGTAGATGTGGCCTTGTTTCAAGAGAAAAGAGAAAAAGGGGGAGAGAAGGAGGGTAAACAAAACTAGGTCAGCCTCCAGTCTATATCAAAAAGTCAGGAACCCAAAGTAATGGGTCCAGAGACCTAGTTTGTGTGTATGGCAACTGCGTAATTCTGTCAGTATCTGCCATAAGAAGAAAGAAAAATTTCTTTCTAGAGTCCCCTCACTCACCGGGGTTTCCCCACGGTGACATGCTTCATCATTGGGGCCATCCCAGTTCTCTACGAAAAGGGGCGTGCTGCGACTAGCGGACTACGCAGGAGCACTGTATTTGTGAAAGGCTATGTGTGGTGTAAAGTGTTATGGTGGTGGAGTGGTTGTGTGATTAAAAATACCGTGCTAGTGGGCCTCAACAATTTATTCTGCTCCTAGTTTGGTATATTAAAATGGGGTAACACTGTTATCTAACCTTGAATTGGGCTAGATCAATGTTTTGTGGTCAACATGTTTCAAGCTCCCCAAGCTTTTCATCAGGACCATACAGGGTCCAGCCCTGTATTTTCCACTCCTATATTTAAATAAATAGGATTGATTTGATATATCTCTATTGCGCTGTTAGTTTAAAACATGCGTTTTTATACATACGATTTGTATTTCAATGGCTTATATGTATTGGTGCTAAATTGCACTTCATGGTCTCAGGCGAGGGCGGGATCACCTTGTGCAAACATTGTTCCTTATCGGCGAAACCGCTCGGTATTACCTGCTGGATCCTCATCCGACCGCATATTGATACAATTTGCGGTCGGGTGAGGATCCAGCAGGTAATACCGAGCGGTTTCGCCGATGAGGAACAATGTTTCCACGAGGTGATCCCGCCCTCGCCTGAGACCATGAAGTGCAATTTAGCACCAATACATATAAGCCATTGAAATACAAATCGTATGTATAAAAACGCATGTTTTAAACTAACAGCGCAATAGAGATATATCAAATCAATCCTATTTATTTAAATATAGGAGTGGAAAATACAGGGCTGGACCCTGTATGGTCCTGATGAAAAGCTTGGGGAGCTTGAAACATGTTGACCACAAAACATTGATCTAGCCCAATTCAAGGTTAGATAACAGTGTTACCCCATTTTAATATACCAAACTAGGAGCAGAATAAATTGTTGAGGCCCACTAGCACGGTATTTTTAATCACACAACCACTCCACCACCATAACACTTTACACCACACATAGCCTTTCACAAATACAGTGCTCCTGCGTAGTCCGCTGGTCGCAGCACGCCCCTTTTCGTAGAGAACTGGGATGGCCCCAATGATGAAGCATGTCAGCGTGGGGAAACCCCGGTGAGTGAGGGGACTCTAGAAAGAAATTTTTCTTTCTTCTTATGGCAGATACTGACAGAATTACGCAGTTACCATACACACAAACTAGGTCTCTGGACCCATTACTTTGGGTTCCTGACTTCTTGTTTCAAGAGACTCACCTTTTAGCTTCAGATACCAAGAGGCTCCACTCCTTCTGGCACCCGTTACAGGTAAACAACCTTTACAACGAAACTTTTACAACGCACTACCATTACAACGCAACTTTTACAACGCAAACCATTACAACGCATTGCGCTGGGGGGCGCTCTAGGATAGGGAATAGGTTTAATGTACTATCCAACACCTTCCCTTCTATCCACGGGGACTGGAGTTGGAATAGTAAATTAAACTATTCACTATCCAGCGCCCCAAAGCACTAAGCGTTGTAAAGGCATGCATTGTAAAAACCGCGTTGTAAAGGCATGCGTTGTAAAAGCATGCTTTGTAACGTCATACATCCCCCGTTACAGCTTCATATACCTGGCAACACCAAAACCAAGGGGGCAGCCCTCTTATTCAGGCATGGCTTGCCACTAGTGGTGGACTCAACCCATGTCGATAGAGATGGTGGAGTGGTTGAGGTACGGATTTGCATGGACTCTTGGCCACTCATCTCTTTCTCCATTATGGCCCCAATGATAACAAGGAGGATTTATACGGCTCCCTCTTCCCTATCCTGGCTGGCTATGCCCAAGGCGTGTTTATCTTATGGGGGAGGGCTTTAATACAGTTTTGCACTTCACTTTTGGCAGTTCTGTAGCCCGGTTTAACACTTACCCAATTCCCTCGAACCTGACGTAGGGCTTGCATGATCTTAGTTTGCTGGACATTTGGAGGGAAACCCATGTGGGGGGAAAGAGACTACACAAACTACTTATGTCCACGAAACACGTACTCTGATTGACTTTTACCTAATAGCCACTTCTCTCCAATAAAGGTTGCTTTCGGCTTCTGTTGGAACCCAGAATCTTTCTGACCACTCCACAGTATTCCTCGTCTGAGACACTGTCACACTCCCGCAGCGAGTAACCCCACAACTGTACGTTAACGAATTGGCATTAGGGACTTAGTGTTATATGACTCCATCCAAGAGTCTTTGGAGCATTACTTTAGGGAAAACAGTACTGGGGAGGTATCCTGGTACACCCTTTGGAATGCTGCAAAGGCGGTACTGAGAGGGGAGCTCATCAATCACAGAGCCACCTTCCTCTGATTAGCTAAGACCCAGAAGGCACAACTGGAGACTTGTCTGTCCCAGCTTGAGACTCAGCACAAGGCCATCGGTTCTAACAATATTGATAGGGACCTGAGACCGGTTCAGAGTGAATTAGAGCAGCTTTACATAACAGATGCAGCGCAAAAACTATTGTACATCAACCAGAAATATTATGAGAAAGAGGATAAAGTGCATCACTTGTTGGCATATAAACTGAGTTGGAAGCAAGGCAGAAACCATATTTCCGCCATTAGAGACAAGGCTGGTTTCCTATTTGGACACAACTGATATTCTTGGTCTTATTAAGACATATTTTACGGTGCTCTACCAAGTCCACTCTCCATCGGCAACATCTCAAGCGCATTGTTTGCATGAAATCTCCTTCCCACATGTGGACCCTGCGCAGGTCCAGAATTTGAAAGAGCCCATAACCCCAGGAGAGGTGAAGTAGACCATACGCCAACTGAAAGCTAACAAGGCCCCGGGCCAGATGGGTTCTCAGTGTCTTTTTACAAAGCTTTTTGTGAATTGTTGTGGAACCCCTCCCCAAGGTTGTCAATTAATTTCTTGTCACCAAATCTGTCACTTCGACCCTGTTGGAATCCACTGTAACCCTATTGTTGAAACTGGGTAAAGTTCTGTTGGCATGTTCCTCATCTAGACCGATTTCCCTGTTAAACTTTAACATCAAAATCTTTACCTCCATCTTAGTCTCCCGTCTGCATGTTATCTGGCCTCTATTGATATCTAGTTGGGAGTCGGGTTTCATCCGCAATAGTCAGGCTCATGATAATGTGCGACTGGCCGTTAATGTGATTGATGTACTAGAACACTCCAAACAACTACTCTCCTTCTCTCGCTGGAAGTGGAGAAGGCTTTTGATGGAGTGGAACGGGGGTTCCTTTAGGCAGTTCTCTTTGAGACCGGCTGGGCCCCCATATGACTTCATATTTGTTGGTCTACTTGGTATCCCTGACTGCTCGAATCAGAGTGTATTGTGCCCTTTCTTCTCCAATACTGCTTGGCAGGGGAACCAGCCAGGGGTGCCCTCTGTCTCCACTGATTCTTGCTGTCATGTTGGAGCCACTGGTCCACCACATTAAAACGAATCCTGGGATTCGGGCGCTTGAGGTAGGCGGTGATCAGTACAAATTGGCACTTTTTGCTGATCATGTACTATGTTTCCTCATGTATACTGAGACATCACTTCTGCAGTTATTAGACAAACTAAAAAGATTTGAGGAAGTCTCAGGTTTTTGTATCAATTATGCAAAGTCCACAGACATAGGGGTAGCTGGTACAACCCATAGGATTCACCATAGTCCGGCAGCCACTACTTACTCCTCTCCACAATAGTGCATAACCTGGGTTTTGTGCCACACACTATCAATGGCAATTTTGCGGACTGGGGAAGAGGCGTTCCCTCTCTATTGGGGGACCTCTGTCATAATGGAACCACCTTGGATAGGAAAACTTATAGGCAATGCTTGACCTACTCAGACAAATTCTGCCTCAACCAATTACTACACTGGGAAACACACTCGCTGTGAAAGCCAAATGTAGTAGAACCAAGACTACCCTGGGAAATGTTTTCAAGCAGGGGGCCACTTGGAAAGGCATTACCTGCCTGTACCTGGCTTTCTGGAAGCTTTTCCAGCCAAAACAACATTCATATCAGTCACAGTGGGAACAAGCCCTAGGCACAATGTAGGAATGTGCACTGGGTTCCTGTTAACCAGGTCCCCTGCGCTAGACCTCTCACAAACTGCACAATTGTTCCCCCTATTGGCACCCTCTGTAAGTCCCTAGTAAACCCAGGGCCTGAGGTACTAAAGAGGGCCCTCAAGGGCAGCAGCACAAATTGTACCACACTAAGGGCCCCCCCACCAAGCATATGCAAGACTGCCATGGCAGACTGCATGTCTTGGGGCAGACAAAAGTAAAACTTGACTGTTGGACCTGGCCCTTTGTTCAGGGTTATCCCCAAACCTTTTGCCTTCCTCCTGTGTTTTTTCTGACTTAATTTGTGCTGGTTTTAGGACTTTGGGCACTTTACCACTACTGACCAGTACTAAAGTACAAGTGCTCCCTGTGTAAATTGTATTGATGATTTACTAGTAAGTCCCTAGTAAAGTGCACCAGCTGTGCCCAGGGCCTGTAAATCAAATACTGCTAGTGAGCCTGGAGCACTGATTGTGCCACCCATATGAGTAGCCCTGCAACATGTCTCAGACCTACCACTGCAGTGACTAGGTGTGCCGTTTTAAACTGCCATTTCAGCCGGGCAAGTGCACCCACTTTCCAGGCCCAAACCTTTCATTTTACTACCTGTAAATCACCGCTAAGAAAGGCCCAAGGCAGCCCCAAGGATAGGGTGCTGTACAATAGAAGGTAGGACATGTGCTGGTGTGTTTTACATGACCTGATAGTGAAATACTGCTCATTTCTTTTTTCACTACTGCAAGGCCTATCTCTCCCATAGGGGATCAAATTGAGAATGCTTTAAAATATATTTTAAGTGTAAGTTCCCATTGGGAGCAGATAGAGAATTGGAGCTTGGGGTCTCTGAACTCACAATTTAAAAATACATCTTTTGGTGACCTTGGTTATTAAATTGTGTGTTTGAAATTGCCACTTTCTTGCTTAACCTGCTATCTACGGTCTGCCTGTTGGCAGATTACACGTCTGGGTTGGCTGACAGATGGGCTCTTGTGCATTCACTCTAGAAAGTCACACAAATGGAGATGTCGTATGCCGTTCCTATCCTGATGGCGCATCACCAGGTTAATGGGCCTTCCTGAGCTAGAGTGGTGGGAGGAGTTGTCACTGACACCTGAATAGGGCTGTGTCTGTCCTCACACAAAGCTGTCTCCACCCATTGTAGTGTGTCTGGAGCTAGGTCATAAAAGGGCAGGGTCTTGTTCACTACAAAGACTTTCCTTTGAAGTTTGCCTTCTTCAAAGGCATAAAGGATAATAAGTATTTGACCTCTGACACCCCAAAATCAGAACACTTCTGGACTGAGGACATTCTGCTAGGAAGACTAGCTGAATTGTATAGGGGGGGACAGCCACATTGCCTGTTGCTTTGTTGTGCTGGCCTGCTTCTTGCTGCTGCTGGATTTTGGAATTTGCTTTCTACATCCGGCTTCCAAGGTTCTCCTAGGGCTTGTGCATGCTTGCCTCCTGTTAAGAAGCCTCTGGGCCATCACAGACTTCTCCTACCAGTGACATATTTACATGAACATTTTTTTTCTGATGCCTAAACATATATAAAGATACTTGCTATTTTTATAAATTGGTGTGACGCTCCTTCTAGAGTTGTGTGTGTCATTTATTGCTCATTGTGAGTATTTACAAATGTCTTGCACTCCTCTGTGCTAAGCCCAAGGCTGCTCGGCCACACTACCCCTAATAGAGCGCTTTGGGATTGCACAGCAAACCCCTGTCCACTCATAAGGAAACCCCTGGGCTCTTTACATGGTATATCAACGTTGTGATATATCACATAAAGAGCCAGCTTCCTACACACGTCTATCCCAGACTAAACCTGGCAGCGGTTATTATGGAGAGCGGCCAAGACCTCCATTTGTTTGCAACACAAGGCTATTTTTTATAAACTCCTTAGAAGATGGTATTTCACCCTGCTTAGGTTGCATGCCATGGTAGGAACTCCTGAACTCTGCTGGTGGGGCTGGCACTTTATGGGCACTTATTTGCACATATGGTGGGAATGTGAACATGTCAGTCAGTTTTGGGCGGAGGTGCTTCTGTTGAACTCCCAGATATGTTCAGTGACCCTGCCAATGGATCCTGCTGTGCTGAGTGGTCGCTCCCCAGTCTCACTGCCGAGACCTGGTATCGTTTTGCTGCATTTAAATCTGAATTCCGCCAAAAAGTGTATTTGTATTGTACTGCCCTGGGCGCCGGTTCGCTTTGCTTCCGCTGCAATTAATTTAACTTTAAAGCGCGATTACACCCGGCGCTGTACTCTGCCCCCCCCTCCGCTGCCATTTTGTTTATATTGTTGTTGTGCTCGGTCTGCGTCCTCGTGAGCCCGCCCCGCCTTCCAGCTGAGCCGCCCTCGCCCCTCCCCCTTTGCACTATCCATATATGACAGATGAGCTTCCGCGCAGCGTCCACATGCAGCGGTCGCGCCCCATTCGCGCCGAAGGTGCGCCAAAGGTAAGCCCATCTACGCCCGTCCGCGCCTGGACCGCGCCCAGCGCCAGACCCCCTGGTCCTCGCAATGCCCAGCCCTCCCGCATTACTTACGACGCCTCCACCCTCCTAGCCCTTAACCCCGGCCGCTCCCCCAACTGCGTCCAAGCCGCTCCTGGACACACCCATTGACCCTTCTCTTGCAACTCCTGCAAGTTCGACGGCACCAAAACCAGCTCCTCTTCCACCAACACCAATCAGAGACCTATCACCAACCACCTAAAATGCATCCTGCTCAACACCCGCTCGGTCCACAGACACGCCATCGACCTCTGGAATCTACTCGACACCATCTCACTGGACGTCGCCTTCCTAACAGAAACATGGATGAATGCCTCTTCAGCCCCAGACATCGCCATTGCCATCCCGGAAGGATACAAGATCATCCGTAAGGACCGCATCGAGCAAACAGGAGGAGGCATCGCTATCGTCCATAAGAACTCCATCCGCATCTCAACCAGCTCAGACGTCAACCTTGCCAGCGCCGAACACCTCCACTTCCAGATCCACATCGACCCCAAGACCACACTCAGAGGCACCCTCCTATACCGGCCGCCAGGACCCCGTGCACAATTCAATGACGACATCACTGACTTTATCACCCCACACGCCCTCCCCTCCGAGGACTACATTCTATTGGGAGACCTCAATTTTCACCTGGAAAAGAGCAACGACAGCAGCGCCACCACCCTTCTGGACAATCTTGCCAACCTCGGACTCAAACAACTGGTCACTACCCCACCCACATTGCAGGTCACACACTCGACCCTATCTTCACTTCCAGCAAACATGTCTCCTTCAGTCACACCACAACTCTACACTGGACGGACCACAGCTGCGTTCACTTCACCTACAATAAGACCACAATCCACAACCATCCTCAACCGACCATGCGAAGAAACTGGAACAAAATCACCATCGACCAGATCTCCTCATCGCTTCTTCTAAACCCCCCGCCCACTCCTCAAACCCCGACCAAGCAGCCATTAACCTCACCCAATGGATATCCAACAGTGCCGACATCCTAGCACCGTTGAAAAAACGTCAAAGCAAACCAGGCAGCAAAAACGCCTCCTGGTTCAACGATGATCTTAAGAAATCGAAGAAACACTGTCGCTCCCTCGAAGGCCTGGAAAAAAGACCCAAACACCAGCACCAGGGACGCCTTCAAAAACGCCACCCGCATACACCACCAACTAATCCGGTCTGCCAAGAAAGCCGCATTCAAAGACCGTCTAGATAACAACGCCCACAACAGCAAGGAATTATTCAACATCGTCAAAGAATTTACCAACCCATCAGCCAACTCCAACGACATCACCCCCTCCCAAGCCCTCTGCGACTCCCTAGCTTCCTTCTTCCACAACAAAATCGCAGACATCCACAACAGCTTTGATAACCAACCCGGAGACCAACCCACCCAACCTTCTTCAGGACCTTCACCCCCCTTAAACATCCTTAATGACTGGAACCCAATCTCCACTGAGGACACCATCCGCCTGATGAACTCCATCCACTCTGGATCCCCAACTGACCCATGCCCTCACCACATCTTCAACAAAGCAGACTCCATCATAGCACCACACCTCCGAGATGTCATCAACTGCTCCCTCAACTCCGCCACCTTCCCGGAAAGCTGGAAACACGCAGAACTCAGCGCCCTTCTGAAAAAACCCACAGCTGACCCCACCGAACTCAAAAACTACCGCCCCATCTCGCTTCTTCCATTCCCGGCCAAAGTCATCGAGAAAGCTGTCAACAACCAGCTCGCCACCTTCCTCGAAACCAACAAATCCCTCGACCCCTCACAGTCCGGCTTCCGAGCCAAACACAGCACTGAGACCGCACTTATCGCAGCAACAGACGACATTCGAACTCTACTGGACAATGGAGACACAGTCGCCCTCATCCTCCTCGACCTCTCCGCTGCCTTCGACACAGTCTGTCATAGCACCCTTCTACAGCGCCTCAGAAACGTAGGAATCCAAGGAAAAGCACTGGAATGGATCACCTCGTTCCTCACCGGAAGAACCCAGAGAGTCCGCCTCCCACCATTCAAGTCAGAAGCCTCTGAAGTCATCTGCGGCGTACCACAAGGATCGTCACTCAGCCCCACCCTCTTCAACGTATACATGAGCCCCCTTGCGGCCATCGCTCGCCAACACAATCTCAACATCATCTCCTATGCGGATGACACTCAACTGATCCTATCACTCACCAAAGACCCTAACACCGCCAAAACCAACTTACATGAAGGAATGAAAGAAGTAGCCGAGTGGATGAAGCTCAGCCGTCTGAAACTGAACTCAGACAAAACAGAAGTCCTCATCTTAGGCACCTCCCCCTCCGCCTGGGATGACTCTTGGTGGCCAGAAGCCCTTGGAAAAGCACCCATCCCGACGGACCACGCACGGAACCTGGGCGTCATCCTGGACTCCTCACTCTCGATGACCAGACAAGTCAACGCCGTTTCATCATCTTGCTTCAACATTCTTCGCATGCTCAAAAAAACATTTTGCTGGATCCCCACCGAAACTAGAAAAACGGTCACCCACGCACTGGTTACGAGCCGCCTGGACTACGGAAACACACTATACGCCGGTACCACCGCAAAACTCCAGAAAAAACTCCAACGCATCCAGAACGCTTCAGCCAGGCTCATTCTAGACATCCCGCGTAAAGAACACATCTCAGGTCACCTGAAAAACCTCCACTGGCTCCCCGTAAATAAGAGGATTACTTTCCGCCTCCTAACCCACGCACACAAAGCACTTTACGAACTTGGACCCGAATGCCTCAACACACGACTGTCCTTCTACACCCCCTCCCGTCAGCCACGATCCTCCAACCAAGCCCTTGCCACTGTACCTCGCATCAACAAAACCACCATGGGAGGTAGATCCTTCTCCTACCTGGCAGCTAAAACCTGGAACTCACTTCCCACTCACCTCCGCCTTACTCAGAACCACCTAGCATTCAGAAAACAACTTAAAACTTGGATATTCGACAAGTAATTCCCCACCCTTTCTCTAGCGCCTTGAGACCCTATGGGTATGTAGCGCGCTATATAAATCTTTTGACTTGACATACTACTCCCAGGGGCCAGTTACCCACTTTTTTTCTCTTATTGGGTTTGTGGTGAACCTGGGTAACACCTATATACACAATGGAACGATTGACTGCTTTGGTTATGGACACGATGTACAAATTTGACATACCTGGTCTTTCTGGGTATATATCGAGAGGGATAGGGCAAGCGCGTACTCTACCACCATTATACCCTCTATCGTGCAACAGGCTTGTATGGCCAGCCTCTTATAATCTGATAGGGAGCTAGAGGGTTGACAACTGACTGCAATCCTCCCCGCCACACCCCCCCCCCCCCCCCCCACCCCCCACCCCCCCTGGTTTTGATGGAACTATGTAACGATGACTCAGGCTCTGTACATTTTTACTTTATTGGCTGTAATGCACTGCCCTAGGTGCTATTGTAGGGCTGCCAACCCTTGTACCCATGTGTCTCTCTTGCTTTCTCCTAGTGCTGCGATCACCCTGGAGTCTACCCTCCTATACCGCCCATCCTCCCAGCTTTATCTCTGTTGTTTCTTTCCTTTTTTATAGTTCAAACATCTATAAACAAAGGTTTAAAAAAAGAATGCACATGGGTTCAAGGCAGAGCGACGAAAAGGGCCTTAATTTGGCTCAAAATCTAGGATTCAATAGATACAAGAAGTAATAGTGATACTTATTGTTTACCGGAAGTGGCTGATTCTGTGTGCTTTTCTTTTCATGAGTCTGGTGGTCCGGAAAGTCACGCGGTGTAGGCTGAGCTGTGGTGGGCTGAGAAGGGCCCTAGTGGAGATGATGCACAGTAGGGTCAGCTAGGCGTGTGCAGCAGAAGTGCGATATGGGTCAGTACCTTGTTTAAAATGAGTGTTGTTAAGATATTGTTAGCAGCTAAATATCTGTTGGAAAATACATGTTTTTATTCCTCACACGACTAGGGGGGTGTTCTCATGTGGCCTTAGAAGCCCTCTCAAAGACGTTGAACGCATTTGGAGTGAGGATGTCTTTCAGAAAAATGTTTACAAACTAAAAAATATTGAGAAAATATGAAACTATCAAAAGTATACATAATACAGTCTGAACGCGTATGGCAAAGTTTTAATAAAAGTAAACCTTGAAAATGAAAAGTATTATCTTCATTTCTGTTGTGTGTGGGAGAGAAACCAGTTAATTACTGACACTTTTGGAAAAATGCTTGTAAAAGAAAATCAAGAAACAAAGAAATAATAAGAGGATGTTTAAATAGTAGTTAACTGAAAAAATCATCTCTTTTTACATTGCTAGAAATGCGAATACACTGTTTGCTCGCGAAGCAAAACGAATGAAATGTGCATGTATGCTTTTCATGTCTATGATAAGCAATGAGGAAAATTGAACTCAGAGAATGGGAAACATCTTTTAGGATATCATTATTCAGAGTGACATAAGACTCGTGCGAACTGAAAAATTGATTTCTTGCTTGAAAACCTGCAAATATATATTTTTTAACATCAGTCCTAAAGGTGAGATAAGGAAAAAAACGGAAAATGTATGGTTTATAACATGGTGCAATGATGAATCCTAAAAGAAAAGACAGATCTCACAGAACCTATATGGAAATACAGGTCAGGTATGAATTTAAGCTGCCTTTTATATGATTTTGATTAATGCCCTGAATAGCAACCATTAAAATCGCAAAACGTGTTGGTGTCATACCTTGACGGTGCAGGACTTGTGAGACTCCTATAGCCAGCTAGGTTTCTACCAAGGGTGTGACATTGAGTTGTGGCGCATCCCTTGAGCGGTTGTCTTACTCAGGCTCACAACACTTGATTGGTCCCGGATGCAGGAAGTCTGCTCCGCCGAGGTCTGTGGAGGCCGTACTCACAAGGACTCGTGAAGTCCCAGCAGGCCGTGTTGTCGGCAGTGGCTGGCCTTTGGGTTTTTCCATTGTACCGCCCCACGCCCACCTCGCTTACAACTTAAGAGGTGGGAAAAGTAGATCGGTCTGTGGAAATTGGGATACAGGATTCTTTTTGGTTGTCCTGCTCCTGTCACATTGGAGCATTGCCTAGTTAAGATGAGCATGGTTTGTCTTATGCCTGTCCTAAATCCTCACAGTTTACAGTCTATTATTTTTCACCTGAACCTTCAATCAATCAATCAATCATAGCATTTGTATAGCGCACTATTCACCCAGAGGGTCTCAAGGCGCTAGGGGAGGGGGGTCCGCTACTGCTCGAACAGCCAGGTCTTGAGTTGCTTCCTGAAGGCGAGGTGGTCCTGGGTCAGGCGGAGGTGGCTCGGGAGGGAGTTCCAAGTCTTGGAGGCGAGGTAGGAGAAGGACCGTCCGCCTGTGGTGGCTCTTCGGATGCGGGGGACGGCGGCGAGGGCGTGGCTGGTCGATCGAAGCTGGCGTTTGGGAGCGTAGAAGTTGAGGCGGCTGTTGAGGTATCCTGGGCCTTGGTTGTGTAGGGCTTTGTGTGCGTGGGTGAGGACACGGAAGGTGATTCTCTTGTTGACCGGGAGCCAGTGCAGGTCTCTCAGGTGTCCGGAGATGTGGCTGCGACGGGGGATGTCCAGGATGAGTCGTGCTGAGGCGTTCTGGATCCGCTGGAGTCTTTTCTGGAGTTTGGCGGTGGTTCCGGCGTAGAGGGAGTTGCCGTAGTCCAGACGGCTGGTGACGAGGGCCTGGGTGACCGTCTTCCTGGTCTCGGTGGGGATCCACCGGAAGATCTTGCGTAGCATGCGCAGGATGTTGAAGCACGACGAGGAGACGGCGTTGACTTGTCTGGTCATGGAGAGGGAGGAGTCCAGGATGAAGCCCAGGTTGCGTGCGTGGTCTGTTGGTTTGGGTGCGCTGCCTAGGGCGGGGGGCCACCAGGAGTCGTCCCAGGCGGAGGGTGAGGATCCCAGGATGAGGACTTCCGTCTTGTCCGAGTTCAGTTTCAGGCGGCTGTTCTTCATCCATTCGGCTACCTCTTTCATCCCTTCGTGAAGGTTGGCTCTGGCGGTGGTGGGGTCGTTGGTGAGGGAGAGGATCAGATGGGTGTCGTCGGCGTAGGAGATGATGTTGAGGTTGTGCTGGCGTGCGATGTTAGCGAGGGGGCTCATGTAGACGTTGAAGAGGGTTGGACTGAGCGAGGAGCCTTGAGGGACGCCGCAGATGACTTCGGTGGCTTCAGATCTGAACGGGGGGAGGCGGACTCTCTGTGTCCTTCCGGCGAGGAAGGAGGTGATCCACTCTAGTGCCTTCTCCTGGATTCCGACGATGCTGAGGCGCTGCACTAGTGTACGGTGGCAGACAGTGTCGAAGGCCGCTGAGAGGTCCAGGAGGATGAGGGCCTCCATTTCTCCATTGTCGAGCAGGGCTCGGATGTCATCGGTGGCTGCGATCAGGGCGGTCTCGGTGCTGTGGTTGGCCCGGAAGCCAGACTGCGAGCGGTCGAGGGATTCGTTCGTCTCGAGGAAGGCGGCCAGCTGCTTGTTGACGGTCTTCTCGATGACTTTTGCAGGGAATGGGAGCAGCGAGATGGGGCGGTAGTTCTTGAGGTCGGTGGGGTCGGCTGAAGGCTTCTTTAGTAGAGCGCTGAGTTCGGCGTGCTTCCAGCTCTCCGGGAAGGTGGCGGTGTCGAAGGAGGTGTTGATGATGTCCCGCAGGTGGGGTGCGATGACAGCGTCGGCCTTGTTGAAGACGTGGTGAGGGCAGGGGTCGGTCGGAGATCCGGAGTGGATGGAGTTCATCGTGCGGACGATGTCTTCGGTGCTGATCGGGGTCCAGGCGCCGAGGGTGGTGGTGGGGGGCGGTGGTTCGGTCGTGGCGTACGTCGGTTGAGTGCTGAAGCTGTTGTGTATGTCCGCGATCTTGTTGTGGAAGTAGGCGGTGAGGGAGTTGCAGAGGTCTTGCGAAGGGGTGATGTCGTTGTTTCCGGCGTTGGGGTTGGAGAGCTCTTTAACGATGTTGAAGAGTTCCTTGCTGTTGTGTGCGTTGTTGTCCAGTCGTTCCTTGAATGCAGTTTTCTTGGTGGCGTGGATCAGTTGGTGGTGTTTTCGGGTGGCGAGCTTGAGGGCAGTCATGTTGTCTGGTGTTGGGTCTCTGCGCCAGGCTCTCTCGAGGGCTCGGCAGTTCTTCTTGGAGCTCTTGAGTTCGTCGGTGAACCATGGGGCTCTCTTGCTGCAGGGTTTGCTAGGCGGGGTCCTCAGGGGGGCGAGGTCGTTTGCGCAGTCGCTGATCCACTTTGTGAGGTTGGTGGCCGCTTGGCTGGGGTTCGTTGCGCTGTTGGGTGGGTACTTGCTCAGGGAGGTCGCGAGCTGGTCGGTTGTGATCTTGTTCCAGCTTCTACGTGCAACCTGTTGCTGGTGGTGGTGGGTCGTGGTCCTTCTGAAGCTGAAGTGGACGCAGCTGTGGTCCGTCCAGTGGAGTCCGGTGGCGTGGCTGAAGGCGATGTCCTTGCTGGATGGATGAGAAGACGGGGTCGAGTGTGTGTCCAGCGTAGTGGGTGGGGGTGGACACCAGCTGCTTGAGTCCGAGGTTTGCAAGGTTGTCCAGCAGGGTGGTGGTGTTGCGGTCGTTGTTGTTCTCCAGGTGGAAGTTGAGGTCCCCGAGGAGGATGTAGTCAGCGGAGGGGAGGGCGTGCGGGCTGATGAAGTCGGCGATGTCTTCGCTGAATTGTGTGCGTGGTCCCGGGGGTCTGTAGATGAGGGTGCCTCTGTGGGTGGTCTTGGGGTTTATGTGGACCTGGAAGTGCAGGTGCTCGGCGGGTGCAAGGGTGTCGTCGGTGTTGGTTGTGATGCGGATGGTGTTCTTGTGGATGATGGCGATGCCTCCTCCAGTCTGGTTGATGCGGTCCCTCCGGATGATCTTGTAGCCGTCTGGGATGGCGATGGCGATGTCGGGCGCTGAGGAGGCGTTCATCCAGGTTTCCGTGAGGAAGGCGACGTCTGGGGCTGTGGTGTCGAGCAGGTTCCAGAGCTCGACGGCGTGTTTGTGGACGGAGCGGGTGTTGAGCAGGATGCACTTCAGGTGGTTGCTGCTGTTGCCCGTCTTGGTCTTAGTCAGTGCTGGAGTAGTGCAGGTCCGGATGCAGGTGAACTTGCAGGAGTGGCAGCAGAAGGGTCCGTGAGTGCGGGGTGGCTCGATAGCATCCCGGGATTCGGCCGGCGTTGAGTGCGTAGAGTTCGGTGGCGTCGTAGGTCCGGCGGGTGGGCTGGTGTCTGCGGGAGCCAGGGGTCCTGGCACTGGGCGCGGTCCAGGCACGGACGGGCGCAGACGGGCTTACCTTTGGCGCACCTTCGGCGCTCATTCGGTGCTCCCGCTGCGTGCGTCCGCTGCGCGGTCGCTCTGGGGGCGTCATAAGTAAGGAGACTGGGAGGGCGGGTCAGCTGGGCGGCGAATGGGCTGGTGGTGGGCGGGTCCGCAGGGGGCAGTGGCGGGAAGCCTGGGCGGCGGGCACTTTCCAATCCAATATTGCACCCCCTCATTTCCTGTGATGCCATTATCTGCCTAGGCCGTATTTAAGGAAGCCTTGTCTCCAGATGAATGCATCACAATGTAGTCTGTCGAAGACCTATTTTTCGTCATATTCATCACCCACTTGATGATTTTTTTCTGTCCCTGATTTTTAGGTCTCGCCTGTCGATGCGCATGCGCATCGAGCAAGGCGAGAGTATTGGCACTTATCCGCTCTTTATCCACACTGCAAGGAATCGTGGCGATTCCTTGCAGTGCACGAGAAATTTAAGCTCAATGCGCATGCGCATTGAGCTTAAATGCGCGTGCCACATGCCCCCAGCCGCCTGCCTTGCCTACTCTCTCTCACAGCCTCCCCCAGCTCCGCCCCCTCACTACTTGATTGCACGGCCGCTAGGCCGTGCCTCCCCTACTCTCCTCCCCCCTCCTCCTCTCCTCCCCTGCCTGCCTGCCGCTAGCCTTGTTAATAAGAGTCTCCATTCAATTACCACAGCAACATTTCCAATGTTGAATAATGAAAAATAACAACTTTTTGAACAATGTGTTCTGAACTCCCCAGGACGTTAGCAATAAAGATACATCCGGCGATGCGCAATAATCCCTCAGCAGCAAAACACTAAAAGCTGGTCCCAGCGCTTTCTATATCACACATCTACCAACAGATGAGGGCACTTAACACTGCCAGACTGATGTCACCACACATTTTAACCCAACAGAGAAATGAACAATAAACAAAGAATTCAGTTATAAACTGATGCGCAAAAAATAGCGCCATCCTCGCAATAAAGATCGATGTAACAAATCTAAACAGCGGTATATCTAAGTAAAATCCAGATTTTTAGAGTCAGAATTGGACATTTTCTAATGCAGTTCTCTGACTTAGCACTCTCAACTTAAAAACAGTTCATTGGGAATCACGGCTCCACTGCTGCTTCCTCCCTCTCCGCCAACAGATTTTTTTTTTCTTGACAAATGTCAACTTTATCGATGGACAGCTAAGCAAGAATCGTCTACCTCCAAGATGGCCGCCACGGATGCCACGGGCAGAGGGTGCGCGCGCTCGTACGCTAGCCCGTCATCTATTTACGTGGCCTTCGGTGAGGGCGCGCTCTGCGCACGCGCCTATTCCAACCGTGGGAGCGGGAAATGGCGGATTTAGGGTGAGTGAGGAAGTTGATGCCCGCGGAGTGCTGGGGCTTGCTGTCTAAGTGATGGGTTACGCACGGATCCGTCCACCTTTTGAAGTCTGTCTGCAATGCTCTTGTTGTGACCAGCGGATACATCGATTTCATGGCAGCTTTGCATTCTGGGACGTGTAGTTTTGTCAATTCAAGTTGAATAACTCTTTCTAGTTACAAATCTACTGGACGCTGTTTTCAGCCTTGGTCTTACCACCAGGAGGATATATAACCCGCTGTCCCCTCACCCTCACTCTCACTCATCCTCACTCACCCTCAACACCACACACTCACTCACCCTCACTCACCCTCAACACCTCACCCTCACTCACTCACCCTCAACACCTCACCCTCAACTCCTCACTCACCCTCACTCTCACTCATCCTCACTCAACCACCCTCAACTTCACTCACCCTCAACGCCTCACCCAACACCTCACCTTCACTCACCATCAACATCTCACCCTCACTCACCCACAAAACATCAGCCTCAACCCCTCACCCTCAATCACTCACCCTCAACCATTCACCCTCACTCACCCTCCCTCACCCTCAATTCCTCACCCACACCCTCAACACTTCACCCTAAACACCTCACTCATCCTCAACGCCTCCCCCTCCCCCTCACTCACCCTCACCCTCACTCACCCTCAACACCTCACCATCACTAACACTCAACACCTCACCCTCACTAACTCTCAATCCCTCAATCACCCTTCCCCTCACTCACCCTCAATACCTCACCCTCACTAACACTGAAACCCTCAATCACCCTCACTCTTACTCTCACTCACACTCTACACCTCAGCCTCACCCTCACTCACTCACCCTCAACACCTCACCCTCACCCCCTCAACCCCTCACCCCCTCACCCTCACTCGCCCTCACCCTCAACCCCTCACCCTCAACACCTCACCCCCTCACCCTCAACTCCTCACCCTCAACACCTCACCCTCACTCACTCTCAACACCTCACCCTCACTCACTCACCCTCAACACCTCACCCTCACTCACTCACAATCAATCACCCTCAACCCCTCACCCTCAACAACTCACCCTCAACACCTCACCCTCAACACCTCACGCTCAACACCTCACCCTCAACCCCTCACCCTCAACCCCTCACCCTCAACACCTCACCCTCACTCACTCTCACTCACCCTCACTCACCCTCACTCACACTCACTCACACTCACTCACACTCACTCACCCTCACTCACCCTCACTCACCCTCACCCACCCTCAACCCCTCACCCTAACTCACAATCACCCTCACTCACCCTCACCCTCACTCACTCTCACTCTCACTCACCCTCAACCCCTCACTCACCCTCAACACCTCACTCACCCTCAACTCCTCACTCACCCTCACCCTCACTCACCCTCAACACCTCACCCTCACACAGTGCAATAGGTCTCAGAGGATTTTTAGTTAAAGCTTTTACAATTGTTTATGGCTTTTTTGATTTGTAATTCTTTAGCATTGGCTACAAAAAATAAAAATGCAAAAGATTTACAACATAAAACCCATAAACAATTCTAAAAGCACTAACTCTAATGCTGCGAGACCTATTGCATTTCCAATGCTTGTTTTTCTTTTTCTGCAGCTGGAATGTTCGAGGATCCTACTGCTTGGAATCCTGTAGAGTACTTTCTCTACTCTCACTTAGAGTAGTTTTGATGCCTTGCCTATCAGTATTGTTCTTTATCTCCAATCAAGTACCATCGCCATTGCCAGGGGAGGTTTTTTGCTGTTGTGCTTTTTCCTCCCAATAGTGACCCTCTAGAAGAGACACTTGACCTTTTACATGTTAACTTAAGGGGTGAGTGGCAATGTGACTACAGGGGGGAAGACATGAGAGTAACCTTCACCGTGTCCAGTCATGGACGGTTGACCGTAGGAAAATGAATGATATTAATCATACGCTATGGCTTACAAGTTCTTCTGGAAAAGCCATTAGGGACATTGGCCACATGCAGAAGCTTAAATGTTTCACTCTTATAGTCACGTGCACATTTTTAAACGAGCACCAGATCTTGAAATATAACTGTCTGCTGAAAGATACCCTTTTGCGATAACACACTATATAATGAAAATAATGTGAATTCAATCATTATATACTATACTATACTAAACTATAGCGCAAGAGTGGAACGCCCCTGGTAATTGATATATGTACATTTGTGCTTTAGGATTGTAGTGTGTAAAGCAATTACAAAGTCACGTAATAAGCATAATCAGAAGAAATGCTGGGAATTTGCCTGCATAAACAACTGCAGAGCATGACTATAAATACATAATGGCACCGCCATACGGAAAAACTCTGGATTGCACACAAAAAATGATATTTATGATGAACTCAAAGTGATATTAAAGCAGCCTGCTAGCATATACTCTGTGATATTTTTAACAAAGGAAGAAATGATGAATGAATATGATTGGAACACTTAAAATGGAAAATTTCAAAAAGCACTGTGGTGCCGAATATCTAATTGTGTTTAATAATTAGTATGCTTTTAAATAAATACGATTTAAATCTTATTTTTATACAAGGTTCACACGCAGACTTCAGTTATCCAGCAGCAGATGCTTGCATCCTTGCCCTCGTCATAAGCTTGTGCTGCTTTGGCACAGCAGCCCGCCTTCGTGCCATTGTTTCTGGCTTTTAAACAAATCCGATGTTAATCTCTGAGCTCCTCCCCGAGTGTTTGTAACTTCCGGCCCAAGGCTGCAGTCTCAACCCAACATAGTAATGTTAGCATACAGGGTCCCCGGGGCCCAAATTGGCCTCAGGAGGGGGCACCGCGCAGACCCCTTCCCGTTTTTATTTTTCCTAGAAAGAGAATGGGTCAGACCCTGGAGGATGGGATCCCCAGGCCCCCAATTTTTGTGCCCCCCTGCTAAAAAAATAAAATTAAAAAGAAAGCCAGCATTGCCCTGGAGGTCCCGCCCCTGTTCTGCAGCACTCTGCAAACGCGCCCTCTGGCACATTGTAAATTGGGGGATTAAGTCCCCTTTAATCCTGAGGGTCCCTGGGGGCCAACTAGCCTGCCAGGTACCTCCAGTAAGTACCACAGAGCTGCGTTGCAGAGATCCGAGGCCACGCCCCTTTTTACACACCTCTGCAAAGCAGCTCTGTGGCGCTTACTGGAGGTACCTGGGTGGCTAGTTGGCCACCACGGACCCTCAGTATTCAAGGGGACTTAATCCTCCAATTTACAATGCGCCAGGGGGCGCGTTTACACAGTGGTGCAGGGAGGGGGTTGGGCCTGACATAACAAATGTGCAAATGTGGCCCCTGCCGCGTTGTAAATTTGGGGAATTAAGTCGACCTTCAATCCTGAGGGTCCCTGGGGGCCAACTAGCCCACCAGGTACCATGGGGGCCAACTAGCCCACTAGGTACCTCCAGTAGGCGCTACAGAGCTGCGTTGCAGAGAGGTGGTTCGAGGCCACAGCCCTTTTTACAGCTATCTGCAGCACAGCACAGCTCTGTGGCGCTTACTGGAGGTACCTGGTGCCCCCAGGGACCCTCAGGATTCAAGGGGACTTAATCCCTCAATTTACAACGTGCCAGGGCATGATGTAAATTGGGGGATTAATTCCTCTTCAATCCTGAGGGTCCCTGGGGGCTAACTAGCTAGCTAGCCCACCAGGTGCCTCCAGTAAGTGCCACAGTGCTGCGTTGCAGAGAGGTGGTCAGAGGCCACGCCCCTTTTTACACCACTCTGCAAACATGGCTTCTGGTGCACTGGTGGTGGGGCGATGAGGTCCTCTTGTGTCCTGAGGACCTCAGGACACAAGTGGACTTCAACTTCCGAGCAGTAGTGTGCCAGAAACCGTGTTTGGAGCGTGGTGTAAAAAGGGATGTGGCCCGGAACACCTCTCTGCAACGCAGCTCTGTGGCGGTTACTGGAGGTACCTGGTGGGCTACTTGGCCCCAAGGGACCCTCAAGATACAAGGGGACTTAATTCCCCAACTTACAGCGCACGAGTGGGCGCCTTTACACAGTGGTGCAGGGAGGGGGCAGGCCTGATATAACAAGTTAGCAATCCTGCTGTGTGGGACTTACTGGAGGTAATAAAAGGGGTAGTTGACCCCCAAGGTTGACTTTGGGGGTTAACTATCCCTCCTGTTACCTCCGCTAAATCCCACACAGTGGGATTGCTAAAAGGTGTTTGGAGGCTACTCTCACCTTTCTCCACCACTCTGCAAATGCAACTGCTATGTTACAGTCAGAAATTAGCATTTAAAAACCTTTGAAATTCACTGAAAAGACCATAGGTTCCATGGGCGTTATAGTTAGAAATGAACATTAAAAAAACCTTTGAAATTCACTGAAAAAACCATAGGTTTCTGGTACATTATAGTTAGAAATTAGCTTTTAAAAAATCTTAGAAATTCACTGAAAAAAACATAGGTTTCAGGGACGCTATAGTTAGTTGGACATTTCACTCGTACAAAACCTGAGAAATTCCGCCGTTATAGTTAGTTTAGCTAACTATAAGTCAAGCCCCCGCAATGCACTGCTGATGACGTCACATATTACATCATTCATGACATGGTCAATGACATCACTGATGACCTCTCAAATTACATCACTGATTACATCATCAACATGAAAATCTGATGCACCTCCTCACGCCCTAATATAACCTTTGATACACCCACTCTAAAATACAGACAGACATTTTTTAAACCATACAAGCACAAATACCAGTTAATATATACGCACCCCCTGATTCCTAGGTCTACACACACATCCACTCATTCACCCATACAGTCACTCATACATGCAGTCACTCATCAATACAACACTATCATATGCACTCATACACCTTTACAGATACTCACACACCGCCACTCATCCAGAGTTACTCACACACCTAGTCAGTCATGCAAAGAATCAATCACACTTCCATTTACTCACCTATACAGTTATACACACCCCACCTCACTTATTCATACAGATACTAATGCATACTTACTCGATTATACAATCACTGATACAAGTACGCACTCATCCATAGAGCCACTCTCACAATCACTGACTCTCACGTATAGTCATTTATATATTCCAACTCTGACATACACTGGCTTTTAGATTTGTGGTTACTTGGACATGTACCACTGAGACATCCATTCACTCACCAACACACCCATACACCCACTCACCCACCCATACAGCTGTTTCCACACGCACTCTTGAACCCATACACCCAGTGAATCAACCACAGACACATCTATGCACAGAGTCACACACCTCCCACCTACCCACCCACCCACACATACACTCAGGCGTCCATACAAATACTCAGGCAACCAATCAATAACCCATATAGACACTCATGTAGCTACTCACCAACACATGCAGCAGCTTACACAACAACAGACAGACTGATCCAGACATTCACATGGTTCACTCACTAACTAATGCATTCAGTAAGACATCACTCACTTATAGAGTCAGTCACGCACCTACTAAATCTTCCATCCAGACACTTATACACCCACTCATTCTTCCATACACCTTGGCATATATATATATATATATAAAACATATTTAAACTTTATAGAAACACACAGTCACTGGATGATGTCATCAGTGATGTCATTTGAGATGTCACCAGTGATGTCATCAGTGATGTCACTGACCATGTCATGAATGATGTCATCAGCAGTGCATTGCGGGGGCGCGAGTTATAGTTAGCTGAACTAACTATAATGGCGGAATTTCTCAGGTTTTGTACGAGTGAAATGTCCAACTAACTATAAAGTCCTGAAACCTCTGGTTTTTCAGTGAATATATATATATATATACACACACATATATATATATATATATATATATATATATATATATATATATATATATTTATTATAGGAGTAAACATTAGCAAACACATGTTGCAACCACTTAACGAGCTAGGGCTGTACAGACTATAGATGACAATTCAAGTCCAAGAAACCTCAAGCTAAAATGTGCCTACACAAACACTATAGAATATACAAATTATACACAAAAAAGACCAAAATAGTACACTACTCAAGCAGGAGTGACAATGACAAATTCTCAGCCAAGGAGTTTCATGAAATTCAGAATCAGAATTTCGTAATCCAGAGAGCTGCCAGACCTCCACCGCACTTTCACAAGACTTGACTTTTGCAATAAACCAGAAACATATTATGTAAATTCATTCTCTAAAACAAAGCAGAAACAGGATTCAACTGCTCCCTTGTTACACTGCCAAAAACAATCACAACCACTGGTCAATCTTCATCTATATAAACCTTAAGAACCTACAACCTCAGAATTTGAGGAATATGTCTACTAAAAGCAAGCAGCCCTGCAGGTCACATTTTCACAAAAGATCCTTTAGCGAACTCGGCATCTATCCCAGTAAGAAATATTAATATCTTAAAAGCAGGAACTTTCCCAGAGATATTAAAGAAGCCATACATATGTCCTCACCTAAGAGGAACAATCTGGAATTGCAGGACCTCCAACACCTATAGACCAAGCTCTAATGTACTGTTCCTTAGCAAATGTATGCAAAGAGCAGCCTTTGCCAGATCTCACAATTCTTAGAAGAAAACAAGCTGCTCTTAAACTGGCAAACAGGATTCCACCCGTGAAAAGGGACCAAATCTGCTGTACTATTGGGATGACCTAAAAACATATTTTGTCGGCGGCCCGCGGACCTTTCAGACATTGTACCCGTGTTTTAAAAAAAACATTTATTAGTGTCTTTATACACTGCCGGTTGCAGCAGCGCAAGTCTAAGAGACTCTGCTGCTCTGTGGGGGCCGGGCGACCAGTGATAGTCAAAGTGGAGCTCCAGGGGTGAAGAGGTGAAATACAACAAAGCCTCATTAACATGCAAATGGCCTTTTAAACACCTGTGAAGTGCTTTGTGCAGGTGTGTGTGAGTGTGTGTCCTTGAAGCCGTCTCAGCCCGGGCACACACAGGCAGGGTGAGATGATAGAAGGAGGTAGAGGGAGGGAGGGAAAGAGAGGGAGACAGAGGGAGGGAAATGGAGGGAGGGAGGGAAAGGGAGGGAAAGGGAGGGAGACAGAGGGAGACAGAGGGAGTGGGAGGGAGGGAAAGGGAGGTAGACAGAGGGAGAAGGAGGGAGGGAGAGAGAGAAAGGGAGGGAGACAGAGAAAGGGAGAGGGAGGGAGACAGAGGGAGGAGGGAGACAGAGGGAGGAGGGAGACAGGGAGGAGGGAGCCGGAGAGGAGGGAGCCGGAGAGGGAGAGGGAGGGAGACAGACAGAGGGAGAGGGAGGGAGGGAGACAGAGAGGGTAGAGGGAGACAGAAAGAGGGAGGAGGGAGGGAGGAAGACAGAGGGAGGAAGGAGACAGAAAGTGGGAGGAGGGAGGGAGGAAGACAGACAGAGGGAGAAGGGAGACAGACAGAGGGAGGAGGGAGACAGTCAGTAGGGAGGAGGGAGGGAGGGAGACAGAGAAAGGGAGAGGGCGCGAGAGGGAAGGAGACAGAGGGAGGGAGGAGGGAGACAGAGTGAGGGAGAGGGAGACAGAGAGAGGGGAGGGAGGGAGACAGAGGGAGCGAGAGGGAAGGAGACAGAGGGAGACACTGGGAAGGAGACAGAGGAAAGGAGGCAGAGTGGGAGAGAGGGAGGGAGACAGAGAGGGAGGGAGACAGAGAGATAGAGAGAGAAAGAGCGAGAGATGTGTGTATGCCAAGTCTGGTTGCTCAGTCGACAAAGGCGTCCGCTGCAGGGACCTGTGTTCAACCTCATAGTCACAGTTTTTTTTGTTGCTCTAGCCCTGCGCCCTCCCCCACTGACCCCGCCCCCACCGGTGCAGCCCTCGGACACAAACCACACTGTAAATTTGGCCCCCGAGAGAAAGTTTGTGAGTACCCATGCACTACACCAATATGCATTGCTTCTAAGACAGAAAGAAGTTGATAAAGATAGCATCATTCTCTACAGGATGTCATCTTACCTAAACAATGGGTCATACCAGATTCACATACTGATTTTCTCTTCAATTCCTTATTTCATAAAAACATGAGTTCCAGAAGGATCTGTCATCTATCTATCATCTCGCCTCTACTTTTTACATACACACAAAAGCGCTACAACATCTTAACAGTTTCTAACTCACCTGCTACAACTATGCAGGGAAAACTCTATTGACAGAGCCACTCCTTGAAACCAAAACACTGGAGCAAATGCTTCTGTTTCTTCAGAGCACAAGACTAACCCAATAATCAACAAATGTACAACATTAATTAATAACCACTGGATTACCCACTAACTATGGATTACAGAGCAGGGCGCTACCCACCATTTAGTGCTTCAACAAAGATAGTAAGCACTATTTAAATGCAATTACAATGCAGCACAACATGATCTATAAAAATATCATGCCTTCTTTTAATGGGCATGATTTCCAAAAGAGAATTAAAGCCTTCAGGGCAGGCATTGTGATATGTGGTACTAAAGCATATGTGGGCATTACCATACTTCTTGTATCCCCTGTAGCAATGTGTTTGGCCTTTAAAATGAACATACATTAGAACGTCTGGTACAAGGCTGTGCCTTGGACACAAAACCATACTAAGAAATATGCCAGAGTTTGCCGGGGCGTGCTTCCGTTTGTTCCAACCTAATGATAAATGCATCCCCTCATGCAACATGTGGTGGCACTTAATGTTTTTTGTTCAGATACTGAGCCATAGGAAGAAACATGTATAGGTTTGTATGAACTCATCAGGACGGAATCAGGCCCTGATAGAAGCTTATTCAGCGGTGCAGTCAGCATGGCCCGAGGTTTGTGGGGGTGGGGGTGGGGGAGTGTCAAGTCATATAAATATCCTGGTGCTCTTGGGCACATCGGTGGTCTTGGTGCCTATTGAGCATTACTAAGAGGAGTTGCCTCAGCTGCAGAAATAATAACATCATAGACTTTGATAGCTACCTTACTTCCACAAACACTGCCATACCTGCTGCACAAAGGATCTTTTCTGGCACAATATTGCCTGGTATACCAATAGGATCTGAGAGATAAGATCCTACCAGCTTGGCAAAGCAAAGCACTCAAAAAACAAAACTGGCGTATCTGCAAAAAGCGAAGGAAGTCTGCAGAAACATATCAAGTTCCATGTAATTTAAGCTCCCGGTTCTGGCTTTTCATTTCACTCATGGCATAGTAAGCATTGCCTAAGTGAACCTTCAATGGCGGCTCCTCCGCTAATGGAGGAGGAGCGTCACCCACAGGAAAAATAAAATGACACTAACAATGTTATTATCATTTTATTTTTCACTATTATCTCTGTAAAGGTGCTGGTGGGACGGGGCTGTGCTCCCTGCAGAGCAGAGAGAGAAGTGGTGGGCACGCTCTTAAGTGCGCATGACAGTTTGGATGGCCGTCTTGGGAAGGCCAAACCATCTTGCGCACTCTGCATGTTCTCCACCGGCTGTATTGCACAGCCTGGGTGGAGAACATGCGCAGCCTTCTAGTCCTTCTCTGAGTGCCAAACCACGGCTCTCAGACCAATCACAATGCTGCTGTAACACAGTGTTGTGATTTTCTAGGGGAACCTGGGTGCTTCCTGCTTTGTCGACCGGAGAGGACGGAGGAGAGGCCACCGCCGAGAAGGTAAGTGAAATTTTCATTCTTTTTTAACCTCCCCTCTCCTCACCCCACCACTACTTGCCTGTAGCAGCCGCTACTGGGATACTTATTTGCAAAGTGCTTTTGGCTAAACAAATTTTAGGTCAGCTAGAAGGTGTAACCTGCAAATGTAGCACCTGGCAAGAAATATTGCACCCAGCAAACAAGTACTTTGTTTCTGCTTTTTTGCAGTAGACCTACACATGTTGGACCCAAATGAAAGCTGGGCTGATGAGAAGTTGTCATGCACATGTTGACATTTGGGAACACCTAAGAGAGAGATTTAGAAAATGTAACAGGGGTTTGTGAGGAATTTAAGTCCCCCATTAGGTTGCATTAGAATTGAGAAGCTAAAATAACGTAAATGAGGAGTCTCCCACAGAATTTGGGAGAGTTGTCATGTGTAATGAAGAATCTAAAACTGCTGCACAAACAAATGATGAACGGAAGGCTGAACAAATCAAACATTCACCTCTGTCAAGAGATCTGGGTTGAACCCATCATTCTTTTGCTCACCATGCCACCCCAGGTTGGACCCAGCCATATGGAAATGAGTCTTGACTCTGCTCCTCATAGGAACAGTCCAGCCTGAGCTGCCAAACCAGGTCCTGCCTGGACCGTAAACAAGAATCCTGGTTTAGGGGATCACCCCTCATCAGAGAGGCTAGCTTGAATTCAGTGGCACAGCAAGCAAGGGACCTGGACCCACATCTGGGCATACCCATTCCACTTAGCACAAACAAATGATGGACAGAATGCTGAACAAACCAAACATTCACCCTCAGTCAAGAGATTGGGGTTAAAACCATCATTCTTTTGCTCACCATTCCACCCCAGTTTGGATGAGCCATATGCATATACGTTATGACCCTGCGCCTCACGGGAACAGTTCAACCCGAACTGCCAAGCCAGGTCCTCCCTGGGCTAGAAGCAAGCATCCTGGGACCTGTTTCTGGGTATCATTCCTCATCAGGCAACATAGCTTGAATCCAATGGCACAGCGAGCAAGGGACCCATGTCTGGGCATACCCATCCCACTTAGGGTGAAAAATGCTGTACAAGCAAATGATGGACAGGACGCTGAACAAATCATTCACCCCCAGTCAAGAGATCTGGATTAAATCTATCATTCTTTTGCTCACTATGCCATCCCAGTTTGGATCCAGCCATATGCAAAATAGTCTTAACCCTGCTCCTCATGGGAACAGTCCAACCCGAACTCCCAAGCCAGGTCCTCCCTGGACCAGTAACAAACATCCTGGGACTGGTTTCAGGGTATCACCCCATATCTGACAGGCTAGTTTGAATCCAGTGGCACAACAAGCAAGGGAACCACAATGGATTTAACCCAGATCTGTGACTAGGGTTGAGTGTTTGAAAAGTTTCAGCACCCTGTCCATCATCTTGTTTTATTGCTATGTTCGCCCTAAGTGGGAAGGGTATGCCCAGATGTGGGTCCTTTGCTCGCTGTGTACTGGATTCAAGCTAGCCTGGCTGATGAGGGGTGATACCCCAAAACTGGTCCCAGGATACTTGTGTCTGGTCCAGGGAAGAACTTACCTGGCAGTTCGAGCTGGATTGTTCCCATGGGGAGCAGGGTTGTTCCCATGGGGAGAAGGGTCAAGACTGATTTGCATATGGCTGGGTCTGAACTGGGGTGGCATGCAGAGCAAAAGAACAATGGTTTTAACCCAGGTCTGTGACTGGGGTGAGTGTTTGAAAAGTTTCAGCACTCCGTCCATCATCTTGTTGTATTACATCTCAAATGGAGCATAAGAAAAAAGCAGTAAAAAAGTGAAGACATGTAATCAGATTATGAAAATCAGATTAAAGGGATTAGAAGAGATCATTTAAATTGCACACAAAATTCCAAATTGAAATACACAAATAATGTACAGTTGCACCCCGTGACCTTAAATAAATATTCCTCTATGAAATGACATTATAAAACAAGCTTAGGGAATTGTTCATGTGATGGAAAACACATATACCGCAGAGGAACAGCTGTGGAGCATCAAGACAGAAAGGTTTCACTCAGTACTGTGTGTGGAAAGTGAAGCCGAAGCGAAGGCATCTAAGATCCAGCAGAGCCCAGCTCAGAAATGCATCTTAAGCAACATGCCTTCTTCTGTGTCTTGGCCTAAATAAAGGGAGGGGGTTGTGCCTTTAACTTGTAGCTGCCATTCTGAGTCAAAGGCACTGGGTTTGGGAAAAAATTATCCGGTTGTATTTCTTGAAAAAGCTCTGCTTCAGCATCCCAAGCAAGTCCCTAAACTTTACCAGCCCTTGTCATAGAGGTTCACAGACCCTCAAATGTTTCTCACTCACTTCCGGATAACCCTCTAAAACCATTATCTAACCATCCCGTAAATGTCTATCAGATACACCCATTTCAAATGTGCCAAGTTTTGAGATCAGCTATGAAAGAGATTTCGAGAACAAAACAGGGAGCTTTAAACACCTCTGACCCACCCTCAGACATTCCGAAACAGATCACAATGATCCATAGAATGCCCTTTGACACCCTACATCTCAGCCAGCCTTCAGATACCTCCCATTTCGTCATCAGACACCTCAACCAGCCTTCTATTTACATTAATGTACCCCAGATAGTCATTAAACACCACCAAATGACCATGTCTCCGACCAACATTATGGACCTCAATTGATCAATAGATATTGCATTGTAATTGGTATTTATTAACCCCTTGCATGCTCAGGACGGCCCAGGCTGTCCTACGTCACGCTGGACGTGTGCTCAGGACGGCCGGGCTGGAGAATTAACTAGTGGCCGGAGTTAGGATGGCCCAAGCCGTCCTGAGCACACGCCCAGCGTGGCACAGGATGGCCGGGCCCGTCCTGAGCACGCAAGGGGTTACGCCCCCTAATTATATCCCCGCACCGCAGCGGAATTTCCGCCGCAGGGGAGGGGTTAAGCACATATATCACCCATAGCTCTCATAGCATATAGATATGAACCACTCTGCCTTCTGCACACCTTCAGCCAAGCTCAGATGGTTGTTATACAATGCAACAGACACTCTGCCTGACCTTAGATACCCCCCAGACACTTGTCAGAGACTTCCCCAGCAAACCCTTAGAGACCCGTGGCCACACCCTCGAGACCCAGGGCCTTCATTTAGATAGAACCAGTCCTACAGCCATTTCTCAGAGACCACAAGCACATAATTAGTGATGACCATTTTGCCCTTACTTACATATAGCTGTTACTTATACACCACTAGTTTGCCATTGAAAACTTATGGAGTGTCCCCAGAAACCACCAGGATGCACCGAGAGACTAACAGTATGGCCTCAGGGACCATCAGGTGGCCTCTATCCACCCCAGCTAGAGCATTAATTTCCCTAGTTGGCCCCTAGAGACCCTCAGTTGGCCAGCAGACACCTTTAGCATGTCCTCAAAGACTCCCAGAATGTCACAAAGACATATGGCCGACCTCTGAGCTGGGTTTCCCTATCAGAGATCATCAGCTGACCTTCAGACCTTTTTATGGTCACATCCGTCACTTAAACGATCGGGGTAGTGGTCCCGCGGCATGGCGTCAAGCTGAAAGAAAGTTACATACAGAATGAGGGAGTCGCATAACTTAATGCGGTATGTACACGCGGATTATGGAAGGGCACCGGAGCATTTTCAGTGACTTTGTAGGGTCCAATGACTAAAGTAGCGCATTATATATTTGTTTCATACTGTTTGGCAGAACAGCGTCCCCGTTTTTAAACCGGCATCACAAGATTGAGCAAGGGCACGGCGGAGCACATAAACGTGAGTGGTTTGACATAAGGAAGTTGATTAAACGTCTATAGTTGTGTATAAAGTGGTACTGAGTTTTGGCTCTGGCTTTTTGCAGATTTCCCAGATTTTATCCATTGATTCACGAATAATGAACGAGGCACCATAAAAGATGTCCCCTTAGTAGGTAAGACCACGGATATAAATGTTATGGTAACTGGATTGACAGACACTGGGTGTTTTTCACACTTAGGGGGTTTGGAGTTTAAAACCACGACACAGTGGAATAGATGCACACATTTAGCGACGGTGGCTTTCTTAAAGAGGACGCACTGCACTTTGGTCATGTGCACAGTTTCAAAAACTTGCATTAGATGTTAAATATCTTTTGAGCTGGTGTAACCGCATATAATGAGCAATTGAAATATATCATGTGATAACTGGAAGTTTAAACCAAGCGTTCTTTGGAGAAAATGTTCTGAGATGACATCATTGTGAGACAGAAGTCGTTATTAAGTTATGTTATTTTAATTTTAACAGTTTTAACAGTGTTCCCCTGAAGAAGGTGCAAGGCACCGAAATGCATTGGGAAAATGAGGAAAATTGAAGATTTTGGAATACATTAATGAACGGAGCTTGCAAATGTGGAATGTTTTTTGCATGTCATTGAAAATAAAATGCAGAGCATTACAAACCAGAAAATTATATCTATTTTAAATTTTGAAATGAAGTATCTCTTTTCCTTTGATTTTTGTGGATTTTGAAGAATGTGAACACATGGTTGTACCTTTGAAAAGGACTGCTGTCACATAGGCATAATTTTGCAAGAAGCATCTTATGAATGTTTAAAAATTGAAAAACTTGTGATAATGTATAATTTGAAGAAAGTATTGCACCTTATAGGGAGAAGTGAACAGTGCATCCCAGCATTTAAGCACATCGTGTTTAACCATTTTTTGTCAAAGCAAATGTTAACACACAATTTATAGTAAGATAAGTAAAAAAATAAGCTTACCTTAGATCTCGGCAACAAAAAAGTTGATTAGCATTGTGGTCAAGTAGTAGTAGCCCAGGAAGGACCTGGACAGTTGGGCCCAAAATGGAAACGAAAGTGGGAAACAAAACAAAAAATTATGTTTGTACCTCATTTTCTTCGATTTCGCCAACTTAAGTTTGGAGGTATCCCTGACACAGTTTCTTCAACTGAAAGGCAGATAATGATTGGCCCGGAGGTAATCTTTGCTGGACTCCCTCCGTCAGCCGATTTTGCCTAGGACGCCATCGATGCATGAGAAGAATTCTGGGAGAGACGGTGGAACTCGGATGGACTTTCGTCCATAGACCAGCCAACATCTAAATAGAGCGGGTAGACCACCAAAGTAGGCGGGCAGTAAAACCATTGGAAAAGTGACAGCGGACCAGATCCGCCAAGATCTAAATCAGGCCCAAAGTCATGCAGAGTCACTCTAACAATGACTGGCATCAGTAGTAATTAAAGCACTGCTGGTTTCCGATTGAACCCAGTTCTCAATAGACATTTTGATGGGCTTCTACTTTCTAACCGACTCGTTCGGCTGCCCTACCTCGTTATGGACTTAAACGTTGCATAATACTCATAGGTTCCTAAGAACCCATGGCATTCAGTAACATGCAGTAACATTAAAATCAGGACATAAAAAAACCTTTGCTTCTGATTGCCCTTATTTAAGCAAAAATGAATGCCGAGCTGCACTTTCTCTAATCTGTCAAGGCCTTTGCAGTTTGCCTATGGGCAGACGTATTCTTTTATCCGAATGACTGCTCTAAATTTATTTTCAATATGTAAACCCTTATTAGCTCCGTTTTTAGATCTGACTTGACAGTGCAGCTGTCTGCATAATATAGTGTTACATATTCTTTAAAATATACATAGAGTGGGCTTTGGTTCCATCCAGAGGAGTAATTCTCTTTCACTGCACGCTATTGGCAACTTGGTGTGGAATTCCACCTCCTATGGAATGCTTCTATTGTAATGCACAAGAGGCTGTTTCAAAAGTGCTCTGAATCATCGCACAGTGAATTACCTCATAGATGATTTGTATATACAAATACATCTTGGCTTTGTTTTTTTTTACTACAGCAAGATTTTTTATTAATGTTTTAGTCTGGGCTCCAGATGCAAGCCAGATATATCGGCTTTTGTCGATGCATGTTTCATATTTGGATGCTGAAGAGTACTCCAATGTTATATCTTGCTCAGACAGAAATCTTCTTTTTAGGAATTGCCTGTGTCTTTTTAATATTGCTTGATTGTGTATGTTACTTGCAAATCAGAAACCTGTTCCATGGAGTCTGCTTTTTGGATTAACTATGCATTGGATACTGGACATCAGCTCAAGAGGCAAGTCTTAGTTTAGCAAGCTATTATTAGGAATATCTTTGGCTAGGCCATTAGATTTCTTTCTCTTTGATTGCTACGCATATGTAATTAGATGGAAATCTCTTCTTCTAATCTTACTATCCCACAAGGTAAAATCAGGCACAACAGTTTTTTTGATCAAATGTATTTTATTGAGTTCCACAAAGCGATATCGTACATGCAGTAAACAAAAAGAGCAAAACTGCTGCGCCCGTCCCCATACTTCACAGTACCCAACAGTTGAACTGCTTAGCGAGGAAGAACCATGTGTCCTTGTATGCTCCCGTGAACGGAGACCAACCCTGCAGTGTCCACACGAACTCATTTTCTACCAACCATCCCACATAACTGCCCTTCCCCGCCCACCCCAACTGTATCCTACCCTCCGCCCCCCCCCCTCGCCCCCCCCCTCTCGCCCGGTGTGTTTCCTGTCGCGCTTGGAGGTGACTAGTCAGGATTTATGCTAAACCTTGTGTTCCACTCTGGTTGTCTCGTCTCTGAAGCTCTCCGCCAATTTCAAAACCCTGAGATATTTCGGACATGTGAGCTCCGTAAATTCTTGGGAGAGCAGAGAGACCAGTGGCTGCCATACTTCTCTAAATGTTTCGGATGTCTGCGTGATCGAAGCTTGTATTCTCTCCATCCCCATGACATACCACAGTCTATGTAACAACCCTGTGTGTGTGGGTTTCCTCGTAGACCCCCATAGTGACAGGATATGTTGGGTTGCCGCCCCCATCGTCAAACCCATCTGTTTTCCCCGTATGGACTTAAGTGGGAACGTTAGCTTATTGGGGAGTCCCAGAATCGCATATGCCGGGAAGCGTGGAATGTCGGTGTCAAAGTGGGTGTCGATGTCCTTAAGTACCGCCTCCCAGTATTCCTGTACCTCGCCGCATTCCCACAGAATGTGGAGCATGGTCCCCGTGTGTCCACAGCCTCTCCAGCAGTTGGGGTCCTTGCTCGGGTTTCCCTGGTGTAGGCGTTCTGGGGTCAGATGCCAATAGTAGGCGATCTTCACCGCCGCCTCCTTGCTAGCTGTGTTTCTGGCCGTGTGGTGAGCCCGATAGTATATGTCACGCCATTCTTTATCAGAAAGAGTGCGCCCCAGTTCCCTTTCCCAGCGTCTCTGCCCGGTCGATTTCTCCGTAGGAGGGGGGGGGGGACAGCATTAGATACAGCTCAGTGATGGACCGCGAGTCCGATCTTTTGGTCATGATCCACCGCTCGTAGGGGGTAAGGGGGCGACTGACTAGAGGCGCCACATCTGCGTGCGTCAACCAGTGTCGGAACTGGAAGTACTGGTACCGGAGAGGCTTATCAAGTGTGTAGTCCGCTGTCACTGTGTCCCAAGTCAAAAAGCCTTCCGTATCGAACAAGTGGCCTGCAGAGCGGCATTCAGATTGTCTCCACTGGGGGAATGAGCTCGGAGACTTGCGCCGGGTTGTCTAACAGAGGTGTCATAGGGGAGGGGAAGGTCGTCAGGCCCCTCGGGACCGCGGTTGCATCCCATACTTGTAAAAGAGTCCTGGTGATAGGCGATTTCTTCAGGTATGGCGGTCTGTCGGGTCGTGCCAAGAAGGGAACCTTCCAAAGGGGCAGGCCCGCCATGGCCCTATCTTGGAATAACCAGTGCTTTTCCGAAGCCGGCCTGGACCACTCCAGAAGGAATCTGAGCTGGGACGCCTGGAAGTAGCGCCGCAGGTCCGGGACCCCCAGGACCCCCTCAGCAGTCACCCTTGTGACCAAATCACGCCGCAGTCTAGATTTCCCGCCAGCCCAAACATAGTGGTTCAGGGTGTCCTGTAGTTTTTTCAGCATCCCCAGCGGGCGGGTGACCGGGATCGTTTGGAACACGTAGAGAATCTTGGGCAACAGGGACATCTTGATGGCCGCCACCCGGCCCAACCACGAGAGCGGCTGTTGTTTCCACCTTGCTATGTCCCCCTGAACTCGCGATAGGAGTTTGGTGTAGTTTAGGTCGACCGTTTGGGCAGTCGCTGGCGTCAGGTCAATCCCCAGATATTGAATGGTGGTGCTGACCTCGAGCCCCCCTATGCGCAGTGATTCCCTGTCGGCCGGCCGGGTGTTGCAGCCTAACGGCAGGACTATTGACTTTTGTATGTTCATTTTGAAGCCCGACACCTCTCCGAACGCGTTCATTTCGGATATGAAGGCCGGCAAGGAGACCCTCGGGTTATCCACCGCCGCTAGGATATCGTCCGCGTAGAGGCTCATGGTTTGCTCCACTCCCCCGAATCTGATCCCCGTTATGGCTCTGTTGTCCCGGACACGCTGGGCAAACGGCTCGATGTAGAGAGCGAACAGGAGCGGCGAGAGCGGGCAGCCTTGTCGTGTGCCCCTCTGTATGTCAAATGGCTTGGAGCTAACCCCGTTCACTTTGATGGTCGCCCTCGGGGATGTATAGCAGCCTGCCACCCAGGAGCGGAAGCGGGGGCCCACGCCGAACTTAGTCAGCGTGTGATCCAGGAATCTCCAGTCAACTCTGTCGAACGCCTTCTCGGCGTCGACCGATAGCAGTGCTGCATCCGAGGCGTTGAAGTTAGCCTTGTCTATGACATGCATGATGCGCTTAGTGTTATCCGCACACTGCCGGGAGGGGACGAAGCCAGCCTGGTCCGGTTCGATGATGCCTCGCAGGCAAGGGCCCAGCCGGGAGGCCAGAATGCCCATGAAGAGCTTAAGGTTGAGGTTGAGGAGCGATATCGGCCTGTACGCCGCACAGCGTGAGGGGTCCTTGCCCGGTTTCGGCAGGACAATGACCTCTGCCTCCAACATCTCCTTCGGGACGGAACCCGGGCCCCCAGGCACAACAGTTTTAATCATTTTTGCTTAACTATGCACTTACAGATGGGAATATCCTTAACCTCTTGGCTGCTAATGACAAGGGTAACTCATCATGGACTTTCCATTGATTTCAATGGAAATTACAGCAAAAGAGTAATTGTACCTTAGCACTAAAGGGGTTAAGCATATTTGTACAACCCTACCTCAAGTCAGAGCAGTCTGCAAAAATGTTGAGTCACCAAAATGTCAGGGATGTTGAAATTGACATACATATGGGCCCCCCTTGAAATCATAGTATTTGCCCCATGGTTTTAGCAGCCCCCTATATTCTTGGGAGGATCTATGTGAAACACAGGGAGTCTAACTGCTTAAAGTAAATTGGTCTATTAGATCCCCATTTACTTTATTTTCAGGGTGCTGCCTTCATAACCCCTGAGACCAAATGCAGCAAGAGCAATGGCAGAGGTACCAGAAGTCAAGTTGAGAGAGTTAGTTTCTTCTTTGGGCTTCTACAAATTGACCTAATTGACGTTCATAGTAGTCTGGCCTGAACTACTAAGTCACACCCTATTGGATGATATAAGAAGAGGTTTCATCAGCTTTATCACAAAAGGGTTTTAAGCTTTTATATTGTTAGTACCAAGGGACACTGTGTAGACAATCACGTTTTTGTGGGGCTCTTTCGTGCAGAGAAAGGGAGGCTATGCAGAAGAAGTGTCTGTTGACGTGTCTTTGCATCAGGATTTGCTATGCACTGGCCAAGAAGCCACCACTAGAATGTCTGAGAGCCCATTCCACCAGGGGCGAAGGCTGCTACTACTGCTTTGGCATATCTCCCTAATAATGACAGGCTCAACATGATGTCTTAAGTCAATGGCATGTGCACCTCCTGCTTTCACATCCTATGCTTTCTGCAAAAGATCTTCAAAGGGTTGCTTCCGAACACCAGACGGACCGTCATGCAAGCAGGTTGGAGAACATCAACACTCTCTATGCTGAAATCTCCAAACAACTCATACACAGACTCCAGACCATCCAGAACATCGCTGCATGATTTATACCCGACCTCCCACGCCGCACACACATCACACTGGACCTCAGGAAGCTTCACTCGCTCCCCATTCACAAGCGCAGCCAATTCAAACATCTCACGCACACACAGAAAGACCTCCACAACACAGGACCGGTATACCTGAACAGGGGCATATACTTTCACCAACCCACCACACACCTATGCTCTGCCCCACTCTTACATGCACACACTCCCACATCAGTAAAAGCAAAACTGGAGGTCGCTCATTCTCCTACATCACACCCAAGACACACTCAACACATCAGAGCCTCCTCCTCACTTCTTGAGTTCAGCAAGACGCTAAAGATCTGGCTCTCGGGGTTCTTGGGGACCATACACCTACATAGCTGCCCAACCACCTGGATACCCTCTTAAATGATAATGGCACTATTCGAAGCAACATAGCATAACATATTACACAACAGATGCACCAGAAAGAGCATTACCAAAGGTAAGTAACTTGATAATTTTGTCACTTTGAGGGCATTTACTCTGAGAACTCTGTGCCCCCGCTCCCCTGCCCCTTCCACTATGATCCCCCAGTGTACAGTGCCCTACTGGATTGATGTGCCTTAGAAGCATGAATAGTCACCTGGCTGCACTGGACCTGTTGTCAGTCTCTGACCTCAATTCTGCCTTCCTTTCTGCCCTCCAGGGCATCAGCCCAACGAAGTGTGTATGTAGTATCTGTAAGGAGCATATTTTACTATTAGCTGCTCTGTGTTATCTAAAAATGTAATGAAGATCACCAGACGTAGAACAGATCCTTGCTGTCCCCTCATTTCCCCTTCATTCTTCAGAATACACTCTTCTTACAAGGGATCTCTTACCACTCCTCCAAGTCTATACAGAATTGTTGCTAAGACGTTATGCAGTCTAATCCCATAGGACTACCTTGCCGGCTTTTCTTTAATTTGTTATGCTGAGCTCAGTGTCCAAACCATTGACACCAGGCCATTCGTGGGGGCTTCACTAATGCCCCCACGAGTGTGCAGTGAACTTCATTTTCCTTTTAGCTAGTCCTCTGTAAACTTTCCTGTGTAGTGCGCGACAGAGATTTTTTCTTCTCTTTAAGCTCCTTAAGGTTTGCTACAAGCTCGAGCAGGACTCTTTTGTTTTGTTTTTGGGCTTGGCTCTGTATATCCTCCTTTATTCTTCTACGGCTCATCTTGGCTTCATGCCATGAATTTCTGTTGTGAATACTGAACAGAGTAATGTGCCAATGTTCTGCTTTTTCCTGGTATTGTGCATGTTGTCCTCGAACTCCAGCCACAATGCTGCCTCTGCATTTACGTATGTACCTAAAATACTAAAAAGATGTCGCCTTACTTTAGGCATTTAGCTATGCACTCCACCCATTGTGTACTACTGCCGCCGAAGCTGCCTTTCCTGTTAGGCTCTGCCTTTCTGAAATCATTATGTGGTTGTTTCAAGACCATATATGTTCCCATATCATAATGTTTGTAATTGTTTCCCAATATTATATTGAGTGTATTAATGTAACTCATTTTGGCCATTTGCAATGCTCCAGAGTCTTTTTGGAATCTGGGTGCCCTTTCCCGTGTTTTGATGCTTGTTAACCACACTCACAGTGAGCTGTTGACGTTAGATTTGGTTCAGTTTCGTATTGTTTAGAGGAAAGGCATACTTGATAGGTGCCTGTAAAATTGGGGTAGATTAATGTATTACTGAGTGATGGATTAAATTGGTGGTAGCTGGCCAGATTATGTTATGGATCTGGGAGAGGCTTTATGTGAATGGATTCTTGTGTTGAAGGACACCGTCAATTGATTCGTTCTGCAAAGTGTGGGTCTATCGATTTATTGGAAGTGATTGTTAAGTAGCAAGAAATATTTTCCAACAATGCGGCTTTGAATCCATTGCATGTGCATTTTAGTGCATTTTAGTGTGGGATGTTTAAGTTATATTATTTTTAGAACTGTATATCTATCTATCTATCTATCTATCTATCTATCTATCTATCTATCTATCTATCTATCTATCTATCTATCTCTCTCTCTCTATATATATATATATATATATATATATATATAATGGCAAACACTTAACCAACTAGATGGCTTGGAACAGTGTAATGCTGTATGTGTGTGTATGTATAGACCAAGAGAGTCCTGAAAGTATTATTTATGAAATAATACTTGTAAAGTTAATGATTGGTCAAAAATAGGATCCAGTCAAATGAATATATTAATGAGTATTGATTACATGAATAATCCATTCAGTTCAAATATACAGAGAGCATTCTTTGCTAAATTATGGAATATATAGATATTTTAATTATTGTATACATTGTTTACCGATCTACTGAGGGACAATTGGGTTACCCTATTGTGTTTTACATTACATTTTGTATAACTTTATCTGAGTATCTCATTGAGTTGGCAAACATTTAGCCTCTTTTATGGCTGGAAGACATGCTGTGAACATAATGGTGGAAAGGATTGCATTCAGTATGTGCTCTTGGGAAGAAGAGAGGTGTGAGTAGAACCTGATCTAAATATGTTGTTAAAGTGACAAGTGCATAGATAATTGAAAGGCTTAACTCTGTGTTGTGTACATGGCGTTGGAAAAAGCGGTGTCAAATTGTTAATGCTGTAGAGCTAATAGTGCATTTAGGTTGTTCTGATTGTGCTGTTGGGTAGCCATTGTTTAACTGCCTATATGACTTTGACGTAGCAGACAAGGAACACTAAACAGGGGCCATGTCTTGCAGACCACCGGACCACCACTAATCCACAATCCTCCACAGCTATACACAGGAACACTTTGAACCAAGTGTGAAGAGCACACTATTGCACAAAACCTTAAATTACTAGACAAATTCAATCCCATTATCATTGAGGTTGTTTTTTAGTTCTTTAAAAATCAACACACTTTTCTATTCAGTTTTATTTATCTATTTTTAGGTGTGGCATGAGCGGACACCTTTGTGTTTTTTTATAATTATATGTATAGTATACTTACAAGGGCTTTTAGCCAGCCCTCTTCATCCATTGATGTGTTATAGTGGTATTCACAGTTTATCCAGTATTGGGGTATCTTTCATAGATTCACAGGCCTGAATCATTCCCCGTCATCGAGGCGGGAGTCCCACTGTAAAAATATATACAAAAGCAGTGCCTAAAAACTTTCTTGTAGTAGGCTGGAAAGCCTAAAGGCCTAGCTAGGCCCAAAACTTAGCAGCCTATCTACCTCATTATGTAAAAAGACATGAAATAGTAGCCTCAGCCAATCAGCTGTCCTCACCCTCTAGAACCTTCCCAGCTCAGGCAGTTCTCCTCAGATTTTCACCGCACTTCGTGTGTAAGGGAGTCTCCCTGAGTGCCTACTCAGTTTTTGTCTTTTTTCTCTTCAAAATGTCTGAAAAGAAGACTCTTTTCAAGGCTTGTGGAACTTGCTTTAAGAAGAGGGTCCATGTGGACGACCAGCACTCTGACTGCATTTATTGTCTGCACCCCTCACATGTTGTGAAGGATTGTAGAATTTGCCGTACCTTCCCTTCAAAAACTATCAGGGATAGAGAGGCAAGGGTTCGTTTGTGGTTAAAATCATCTTCCACAGATGATGAGGACAAGGCCTCTACCGCCAGCAAGAGAGCCAGATCCAGAGAGAGCTCTTCCCCTGAGAGGAAGAAAAAACTTAAATCCTCTCAAAGAGTCTCAGAACCCTCAAAGAGTGCATTGCTTCCTTCAGGACCGTCCACTGTGAGTACCACTACTTTGACGTCTACCTCTTCAACTTCTTATGTTACGGTCACCACTTCAGCTATTACTTCTCCTGTGGTGTGTCGACTGTCCTGGCGTCGAAGGCTCCGTTGACGAAGATCCCTTCAGCCATGTCGACTAAGGCTCCGTCGATGAAATCTACAGGCCCGTCGACGGCAGTTCCATCGACGAAGTCATCAACGGCCTTGTCGACGAAGGTCTCGTCGACGAAGACACCATCTACGGCCTCGTCGACAAAGGGCTCGTCGACGAAGTCACCATCGACGGCCTCGTCGACAAAGGACTCGTCGACGAAGACACCATCGACGGCCTCGTCGACGAAGGACTCGTCGACGAAGACACCCTCGACTGCCTCATCGATGAAGGACTCGTCGAAGAAGACACCATCGTCGACGAAGTGTCCGTCGATAAAGACATCATCGACGGTCTCGTCGACGGCAACATCAATACCGTCGACGGCAGCTCCGTCTACGGAAATGTCATCTGCAATTCCAATGTCGAAAGGTTCGTCGCCAACAAATTATATGAGAGCTTTGACATCAGCTCATCTTATGCACAGCACACCCCCAAAGAGGATGCATTATACTCATTTTCAGATGAAAACTTATCAGAGAGACTACTCTCACATTTCTCCACTCGTTCCATCACATCTTTTGGAGACTTATATGGACGAAGAATCGGATGACGGCGAAGAGGATGAGGGACCTTTTGGGGTTGCCTGTCACCCTTCACAATTGAACATCAAATAACAGGAGGATGATGAGGACTATGACCAGGAGCATTATGCGAATGAAGACTTGTCAATGCCATACCATTCGCCCCATACCAGACCCTCTCGTTCAGAGGACACAAGTCATCTCCCACCTACTTTGATCCAAGATTTACAAGCTATGCTGGCAGACTATCGCCAGAGATTTCCTCCAGCTCCAGTTACACCTTCTGTGCAGCCTGTCCCAGTTGACATACCAAGGCCTCCTTCACCGCAAGCTTCATTGTCACCAAGGCAGGACACTGACCCTACACCCCAAGCTGACACTGATACCTCTTCTCAGGATGATAATGAGAGCAGGGAAGAGGGCGAGTTCCCGGATCATACTCCTACAGATCCGTGGGATGATTATGTCATTCCCATGCCTTCACCGCTTGTTCCATGCCCGTCGGATTCTCCGCCTGAGGATATTGGCGGATTTCACAATCTTATGCACCGTGCTGCTAGTAGATTTGAATTGTCTGTCACAGTTAGCAGTCTGACTGCTTTTTGCATGACTTTAAAGAGGGGTATCGCAGAGTCACCAGAGCTATACCTATTATCGATTACATATGGAAGGAGGGCCTCAACATCATGAAAACACCTGCTTCCATTCCGGCAGTCCTTCCAAGAATTGAGAAAAAGTATCGAGCTCCTCCTGATACTCCATCTTGCTTAATTGGACACCCTCGACCGGACTCGGTCATATCTCAGGCAGAACAACAGAGGTCCAAGAACCCTGCCACTCCTATTTCGACGCCACCTGACAAGGAGGGCAGGAGACTGGATGCAATTGGGAAGAAGTTCTCTGCTAATGCAGCGGCCTCCATTAAGGCAGCTAATTCACTAGCAATTCTGGCCCGTTATGATAGACAGATGTGGTCAGATCTGTCTGAGTTCCTTGATCTGATCCCTGAGGATCGTCAACAGGAGGTACGCAGAATCGTACTTGAGGGAGAAAGGGCGGCATCGGAAATCATTGATTGTGCCCTTGATATTTCCAACACCAACTTTAGGCAATTGGCGGGAGCAGCAGTCCTTCGGCGCCAAGGTTGGCTTAAGGCTACCACCTTCAGACCTGAGGTCCAAATGAAGTCTTGGACATGGCGTACGATGGGGATTCACTTTTTGGAAAACACATCGATGACGCTTTACTGGCAATAAAAACGGATACGGACACTGCCAAATCTCTAGGTACCCTACAATACAAGAGGGGGTCCTTTAGAGGAGCAAGAGGCTGTGGTTACTCTTCCAGAGGGAACTATTCCAACCAGCAAAATCGACAGTACCAGTCCCAGTAAAAACAACTGTACTATCAGTCATCCTACAGACAACCTGCCTCTGGTACTTTCTCTCGTCAGGGAGAGAAACGTCGCTCAAACAATCAAGGGCGTGATTCTAACATTCGCCAATGAGCTTTGCCGGACGCCAGTCATTTATCCTCCTCTTCCCGTGGGCGCCAAAATTTCCGCTTTTTACTAACAGTGGCGGAAAATAACTTCGGATCAGTGGGGCCTAGATCTTGTCAGGAATGGACACACTCTGGAGTTTTTACAGAAACCACCAACAGTGCCGCCCAGGGGTCCCCCTAACCCCTAGTCTTCACTTACTGTTCAAAGAGGCCTTAAAGATGCTACGCAAGAATGCAATAGAACGAGTTCCTGCCTCTCAGAAAGGGAAAGGATTTTATTCTCGCTTCTTCCTCGTAGAGAAAAATTCAGGAGAGTGGCGTCCAATATTAGATCTGTGCAAACTCAACAAATATCTGAAGAAGCAGAGTTTTCGCTTGGTAACGCTAACGGACATTCTGCATTGTCTCAACAAAGGGAACTTTATGGCTTCCCTGGATCTGGAAGACGCCTATTTCCACATTCCTATTCACCCAAAACATCCCAAATACCTAAGATTTGTAGTGGCTGGCATCCACTTTCAATTCAAAGTGCTTCCATTCGGCCTGACATCAGCACCAAGAATATTCACCAAATGTTTGGCCCCGGTGGCAGCCATGCTGAGGTCACAGGGAATACAAGTTTTCCCATACCTCGACGACTGGCTACTAAAAGGACCATCAAGAAAATCCACGATGGAGGCGGTCAAGAGTTCCCTCTCCCTTTTCTCAAATCTGGGACTGACCCTCAATTCCAGCAAATCTCAGCTTCAACCTCGCCAGGAGTTGACCTTTCTAGGAGCAGTGTTGGACACATGCCAGTGCAAAGCGTTCTTGACTCAGGAGCGGCAAAACAAACTGTTAAAGCTGGCAAAACAAATATTTACAAGAAGGTCACTTTCGGTTCGAACATTTGCTTCCCTTCTGGGGATGTGCACGCCTGCAATCAGCCTCATCCCTATGGCGAGACTCAGAATGAGGCCACTGCAGGAGGAATTACTTCGACAGTGGAGGCAAGTCGACGGATCGTTCAACGATCGCATCAAAGTAACATCCAAGATGAAGCAAGCCATTCTTTGGTGGTCGAAGGCGCACAATCTGTCGCCCGGCCTCACATTTCTCCACGACATACCGGAGTTCATCCTTACAACAGACGCTTCCATGGAAGGCTGGGGAGGTCACCTCCAGGACCTTCAGATTCAAGGGCGATGGTCTCGTCAGTACCGAAAGAAACACATCAACAGCCTGGAGCTGAGAGGGTAAACATCGTTTACCATGAAGTTTTCACAACGCAGTACCTTTAGCACGCATCCCTTACAACGCAAGTCGTTACCACGACTTGCGCAGGAGGGCGCTAAAGGTTTAAAAATAGTTAATTTACTATCCCAACACCTTCCCTAGGGTCCACGGGGACTGGTGTTAGAATAGTAAATTATACTATTCGAAATCCGCACCCCCAACGCAAGTCGTGGTAACGACTTGCGTTGTAAGGGATGCGTGCTAAAGGGATGCGTTGTGACGGTACACGTTGTACCGTCATACATCCGCTGAGATCCAATTTTCTATCCCTACAAGCCTTTCTTCCAAGGATTGCGAATTCGTCAGTGCTGGTGCGCACGGACAATACCACCAGCATGTATTATATAAACAAACAAGGGGGAACGAAATCTCTCACCCTGTCGTTGGAAATGTGGGAATGGGCCATACTCTGGCATATCCCTTAGAGCAGAACATGTACAAGGTATTCAGAACTCTCTAGCTGACAACCTCAGCAGGGCTTTCACAGGCTGTCACGAATGGAAACTCGAGCAACAGCAAGTGGAAAGGATCTTTCAAACATAGGGAACACCAACACTGGATCTGTTCACCACGCAACAGAACAGCAAATGCCTATTTTATGCCAGCAGGTTTCTTCATCGTGGATCAAGGGGAAATGCCCTTTTGATGAGATGGTCCGGGATATTTGCATATGCTTATCCTCCAATCCCGCACATACCGAAGGTACTTAAAAAAATGAAGAGGGAGCATTGCACTCTCATCCTCATTGCTCCCCGTTGGCGAAGGCAGTATTGGTTTCAGGAACTTCTTCTACTCTCTCAGCAGCTCCCACTTCATCTCAAACCGGCAGTGTCAATGTTAACAAGAGAAGGGGACCAGATCAACATCCGGATCCTCAGTCACTGCACTTGCACGCCTGGCTCCTGACTTCTTAGAGTTCAAGGATCTTAACATCTCCTCAGACTGCAGGGCGATCTTATCACAGGCCCGTGCGCAAATTACCATCAAGACATATCGTTTTAAGTGGAAACGGTTCTGTTCTTGGTGTGGAGAAAATAATGTTCATCCACTCCAAGCTCCACCTGAGGACATCCTTCCTTATCTGCTGTCCTTAGCTAGGACAGGACTGGCTTTCTCGTCCAATAAGGTACATCTGGCGGCAATATCCAGATTCAGAAAGTGTTCCAACAAACCATCTTTATGTTCATCATCTTTGATCAAACAATTCCTTAAAGGGCTATTCCGAGCTATTCCTCCAGTTCGGCCTCCTCCTCCTGAATGGGATCTCAATATTGTTTTGTCCCAACTTCTGAAAAGGCCATTTGAACCTATTCATAAAGCGGAGCTGAAGTTTCTAACTTGGAAAGTGGCGATTTTACTGGCTCTCACCTCAGCCCACAGAGTCAGTGAGATACAGGCCTTCACAATTGCACACCCTTTCTTGCAATTCTCTAGAGACTTTGTGACGCTTAGGACCAACCCAACCCAAGCTCATCCCAAAGGTGCCGACCCAATTTCACATCAATCAGCCTGTCAAGCTCAAGACTTTTTTCCCGGATCCTAAAACTCCGGCGGAGAAGGTTTTACATTCTCTAGATGTGAAACGGTGTCAAAAGTTTTATCTTAAAAAAACAAAGGACATACGCAAATCAAATCAGCTTTTTCTTGCTTATGGTCAAGCCACCTTGGGTCAGGCTGTAACAAAGGCAACTATAGCTAGATGGTTGTCATCTACGATTCTCTTCTGTCATGACAAAGCTAACAAACCTTTAGCAAGAAAGGTTAAAGCGCATTCCACCAGAACAATGTCAGTGTCGACGGCCCTCTTCGCGGGAGTGACGCTGGAGAACATTTGCCGAGCTGCTACGTGGAAAAGTGTGCACACTTTTACGAAGCACTACTGTCTGCAGTCGGCAAATCTGGATGATACCGCAGTTGGGGAAGCGGTGTTGCAGCATCTTCTTCAATAAGGTTAAACTCTTTATAGTCTTTTATCCTTCTTTTGACTTTTTTAAGCATATGTATTTCATTATGATGTTTTAATCTTTTTCAAACGCTGTCCTATTCTTTAATGTTCTTTATGAAGGTTTTTGATGCATATGTTATGTAAACAAATTTGTGCTCTATAACCTTCCAGGTTGTGTGGGGGTGTATATGATTTATTTTGTCTCCCACCTTCCTCTAACGACAGACATGATGTCACTGCTTGCTACTCTGATTCAGGCATGTGAATCTATGAAAGATACCCCAATACTGGATAAGAAAACAAGTTACTTACCTGTAACTACGGTTATCCAGTATTGGTATCTTTCATAGATTCACATGCACCCACCCTCCTCCCCGGCAGGGCAGTTCTGTTTTATGGATACTTATTCTCACTTGTGCTGGGAAAATCTGAGGAGAACTGCCTGAGCTGGGAAGGTTTTAGAGGGTGAGGACAGCTGATTGGCGATGGCTACTATTTCAGGTCTTTTTACATAATGAGGTAGATAGGCTGCTAAGGTTTGGGCCTAGTTAGGCCTTTAGGTTTTCCAGCCTACTACAAGAAAGTTTATAGGCACTGCTATTGTATATATTTTTACCGTGGGACTCCCGCCTCGCCGACGGTAATGATTCAGGCATGTGAATCTATGAAAGATACCAATACTGGATAACCGTAGTTACAGGTAAGTAACTTGTTTTCTTTTCCACCCACTTCAACATACATCATGGGGAAATGACTCAGCTCACTTCGCCCATTGGCTGACTTCACTGCGTGGGGCTGCATTCTGCCCTTTATCAAGAAGCACATCCAGTCACAAAGAAGTTCCCCTAAGTTCCAAGAATTAATATTGCAATATATCCTTTTAGAAGCCATTAATTATTACTTTATCTTGAATTTTAGCAAATGTCTTTTTTTCTAGATTGAAACTTTCCCAACAGTAAAGTTGTGGGAAAAGCCTGACAAAACTAAATAAGTATTAACAAAGCCAAAGTGCTGGTGGCTAACCCCAGATCTATTTGCTTTGCCAACATTTGTTCTGAAAAGTAAGCAAACAGAAGTTGGAAGGTTTCAGTGCAAGTTTGCAATTAGGAAACACATACAATTTCCATTCTGTGGGATATAGTGTTTCTGAAATCCCTGCACCCTATTGCAGCAAATACAGAGAGAAGAAAGACAGACTTTAGAACCAGCAAAACACACACAAAAGGTGAAAGCGTTACCTATCCAGAGATCCCTCCCCATCAGCCACACCAATTAAGTCATGAGACACAGGTTAAGGCAGTGATCCTTTAATTTCCCCCAAGCTTCTTTCCTTCAAATGGCTACCTGATCCCTTCCCCTCCTCCTTCTTTTGAGTAGGATTCACAGTTAGTCTGCTTGGTATCCCTTGCAGGAACTTAGCTCTATTTTCTTAACCTAGTGGCAGTTGCTCCATTTGCACCGGCCCAAGTGAATGCCTGATTCTCTTATTACCTCCATTGTTGAAAAGTGACACTGCATCACTGTGCACTCAAAGGTATCTAAAAGACAATCAGATGTCACTACAGATGCTATGTTAATGAATACACAGCCAAGTAAAATGTAGATTTTTCACAGCATGGTGGGCAGAAAATCTGGATTTTATTAAAGACAAGGAGGCTACGATTATGCAAATCTCCTTTATTGTGCAGCTCACAGCAGCAACAATTGATGAAATCTAGAACTGCAATAACATTCTAGTAACATATAAAGTCCTTCAGCACAGAGCATTCTCCCTTCATTGTTGGGGTTGTGAACCTGAAAAACTTCTAAAACTATAGTTTTCCAAGTGTAGTGTTTCCTTTGGTTTGGCTTTATCAAAACATGTCGTGTGAGGTGTCAAACACTTTGGAATACTATCCCCCGCCAATTCTGGCTGCGGGGGTAGCATTCCACCCTTCTAGAGGGAAAAGACATGTATGTTACTGCTTTACCTGGTTAAAGTTAAAAGGAGCCTCAGCATCACAAAATGGATGCTGCTGCCACAGACACAAGTCTGACCTCCTGTTGCTGGGGGAAACTCCAGCAAGGACGGCCTGGACAATAGGTTTCCTGTCCAGGGAGGTGCCAGCACCTCCCCAGACAGGGGTTTTGTTTTATTGGGGCAGGGAAGGCTGCATTCAGTGAATGCGTCTAGACACTGCCTGGGGCACAAAAGGTGCTCCATGCATAGCCCGGTTCAAACCAGTTGCTGGGGCACTCCAGCCCCAGCTCTGGCGCGAAACTGGACAAAGGAAAAGGGGTGTAACCACCCCCTTTTTCAGGTCCACCCATAGGAGGGACCTAGGCAGGTAATCCAGCCCCCATCCTTAGTATAAGTATAGGAGCTGTGTCCCCTGGACTTTAGATTATCCTGGAAAGAAACTTTGATACAGAACTCTTGGACCTTCGACATTCTATTCTGACTAGAAGACGGAAGACATCTCCCTTGTGGTCAAGGAGTGACCACCCTGTTCAAACAGGCACCAACAGCAACTTTGCCAGTCTGCAGTTTCAAGGCTTCCGCCGGAACCCGAAGACTCTGCGACTCAAGAACTAGACTTCCAGACTTTTCTGACCCCGACCCACATCCACAGCAAAGCTGAGACCCCTGGCGGACACGAGAGACGTGGGACCGGACTTCTTGGACATCCTGCATTTTGCTACCTGCACTCCTTTTCTGAAGGCTCAGTATGTTGTGCATTGGGGTACGAGAAGCCCCAGCCCGAGCATCATTTGACTCAAAGCCCAGGCCCCCACATTCCGCGAGTGTCCACGCCTTCACATTTGTGCTCGATGCGTCTTCCCGGTTCCTTGCCCGTTGGCTAGTGAGCCCCCTGAAGACGCCATCTTGAATCTAACTTATGATCCTGGTTGCTCCAGACTTGCCCCAGCTTCTCTGCAAAGGAGAAGCGCCACAGACCTTGATGGTTTGCAACAGAGCCAATCTCGACATCCTGCATGGGTTGCGGTTGCCAAGGCTTGTTGGGTCCAATCCGGATACCAACGCTGCAGTTATCTTGATCCATTGTTGGACAGCTTGAATCCAGCTCCTTGTTATTGTCGATGCCTCCTGGACCTCGTGGCTGAAGAGGCAAACTCACCTTCTTCACCTTTAAGCACGCGACATCGCCTGGTTCCTTCCTGGTTCCTTCCAGGTCACTGGCTAGTGACCCAGACTCTGTCCCCTCTGCTTTCAGGTTCTTCACATCTCCGATCCACCCTTGGATCCACCCGAACACTTTTCCTCTGATCGCCTGCAGCACTTCTTTGCAGCTCTCCATAGAAAACGACGACGAAACCCGACATCAAAAGACACCTATGCACCCGGCTTCCGTGGGTGAGGAAGTGTCCTTAACTTGTAACTTTGTAACTTTTATGAACAACATGGAAAGTCAATGGGAGCCTGCGCCTGTGTTTAGACATTGCACGCGATTCCTGTGGATCTCCTACTTCTTAACCTTTGGTTGCTTAGTGTAGCCCCAGCGATTCTACAGGCACTAGGCCTGCTTTCTCTCACGTGGTACTTATACCACTTTCTTAGTATATGGTTATTGAGGCCCCTAGGGCATAACGTATACTGTGCAACTTATTTTGTATTAACTGTGTGACTTGTATTGTATTTTAACCTCTGACCTCATAAAGAGTGCAGAGGGGTTGTGTTTAGATTAAATACATATATATTTGATATATACTATGGGCCCGATTCACAGAACTAACATAAGACGAAATCCTAAACTTACTACTTTTGGTATTCACAGAAGTTAGGATTTTGTCTTAAGTTTGTCTTAAGACAGACTTAGGACAGACTTAAGTTAGGATTTTGTCTTAAGTCTGTCTTAAGTCTGTCTTAAGACAAACTTAAGACAAAATTCTAACTTCTGTGAATACCAAAAGTAGTAAGTTTAGGATTTTGTCTTAAGTTAGTTCTGTGAATCGGGCCATTTGTGTAGTGTCCTTTCATTTGGTAATCAAGGGATTATTTATGGTAAAACAACTTGCTTAACTCGCCTACTGAAGTCTTAGCCTAAAGACTGCTAGTTCATGCTACCACTAGGAAAGCTTTCTATGAGGTTGACTTTACAACCACCATCAATAAAGGTCGATTAGACTGGTACAAGGTGCCCACTAGAACTAGTGGACATCATATGCCAGGCCAACTTCTCACATAGAACAAGTGCTAATATCCCATAGGTCACCCCATAGAGAAGTTTCCTCACCCAACTTAGCAAGATGGGTAAAAGAAGTAATGAAAGAAGCAAGAGTATACATATCTATATTTGTCACTAACTCCCTTAGAGGGGCTTAAGCTTCCAAAGCATTTCTCCTGGGTGGGGTCCACAAGATATCCCCTTAGAGCTGCGGACTGGTCCAACAAAAGTACTTTTAAAAGTTGTTATTTTGGACCTGTTACAAGCACAATTGATAATGTGTTGACTACACTTTTAACTTGTATAAGTTAGCCTCTGTGTCATGCCATAAAATGTTGATTTTTCAGAGCCTGGTGGACAGATAATCTGGATTTTATTAAAGACACGGAGGCTAAGATTAACCCTCCACATTGGATACCCTCCCTTTTGGGTAAAATGAATGAATTGGATTTTTTTGTCTTTCAAAATAAGAATTTCGCAGCACTAATGGAAATTTCCAGCGAAGTTAAGAAAATTAAAAGTTATCTTGTTCACAACACCAAATTGAGAGAAGACTATGTGTGGGGGGATTTTATAACCTGTTAGAATGTTCCTTGAAGTTCTAGATTCTTCAATTGTTAATGCTGTGAGCCAAGCAATAAGAAGGTTTACATAATCTTAGCCTCCGTGTCTTTAATAAAATCCAGATTTTCTGCCCACCAGGCTGTGAAAATCTAAATTTTCTCATTACCTCCGTTGTTGGGTGCACCTGCCTCAAAGCCTATTTGCTGTGCTGGTGGGCCATAGTTACAATCAAACGTCCATGACTGTCACAATTTTCTATGTCTAGACCTAATTATTCCTTTCCAGTCCCTTTCCTGGGATGATTATCCTAAATGCATTTAGGACTGATGGCCTTCATCAGGTGTTCTTAATTCTCCATGTTAGTTACAAAATTCAGTGTCTCAAGACTGAGCTACTCTGTGCGAATTGGATGGCCAAACTACAGTGGTACATGGGGGGAGGGCATTCAGTCCAAAATGCATTGGAAATAATAAGACAAATCAGCATATGAGTGGAAATATTGAAAACGGAGTTAATTCTGAAATTAAGTTTGCCATGGAAGTTGCGACAAGCAAATGGAATTTGTACTATGTTAAAACTACTAAAATGGTGAAGAAATTATAAATTACATTTTTGACTGAAACCATCACTAACATTGAATATTTTGTTGCAGAATTTTGCAATTATGGCAGTGTGTCTGTGAGACTATTTCTCTACTGGGATATCAATCTTAGAATATCGTCTCATATAAATAACTTGTATAAAAAATACCATCCCTTTAAAGTTAATAATAGAAACTCTATACCCAATGGGGCTATGTTTTTGTTTTGAATATTTAGGACATACTCTTTATCTTAGACAATATTTCTGATGACAATATAGTGACATACAATCCTTTTGAAGTAGTGGACACATTCTTGGTTTTTCAAAGTTTTGATTATGGCTTTGATTCACGGTGTTGATGAGGTGACTCTGGGGTGAAACTCCTTAGTGGATAATGAGAGTCATGTCCCATTTGCAGTGCCTTTGGTGAGGGAAGTTGCTTATCCAAGAATATGTTACTTCTCCACCTTTGTCAGTGAATATTTGACCCACAGCCTGTTAATTCTGATCCCTGTGACCATTCTGCCTATAGTAACTTCTCTGAGCATTCAACATTTTCTACAGTTGGCTGATTGATTGTACTTCCATCTGTGACTGAGAAATGCAATGAAATATCTGTAATGGCAAAATGAAATAAGCGCAGATACGCAAAGATTGTTTACTTTTGTGTTGTGCTTGCACACAGAAGCAGACAAGATACATGGACACATGCAAAGATATATGAATACAATAAATTCAGGTATCCATACCCACACAGATCGACACCAAACATGCCCCCATGAACACTAGCATCACAGGTAGAAACACTAATTTGCACAGAAAACCTGCAGTGGCACACATGAAAGAACACAAATCGTGTATTCAGGCAACCATGCCCCAATACAATAAGATACCTTCATCTACTCTATAAAACGGTAAAGGCAAATCTAGAAATAAATGAATGTAAAGTTTGGCTGGCAAAAAAATAAAAAGACCTCACTCTTGACAAGGCCCACTTGGTAGCTACGGTCAAGCATGCATGTACGGATAGATTTGACATAATAAAAAATGTAATTATTGTTTTGTTATGGTATCAATTTGACTTGATTTGATTTTTCTTTTGTTTTTTCAGGGGATTTCAAGCTTTCTCTTTCCACATGATGTCAGAGTTTCTAAACACAGTTATTTCTATCTTCTATTTTTGGTGTACTGTGTCCTGAACAAACAAGTGTGCTCTAAGAACCACAAATACGTTTTAATGTTAAGTGCATTTGAGGGAAGTAATGAGCACTATACAACATGCTGCTATGGAATGCCAATTGATGGTTCATCAGATACGTGTTGATGTAGAGGATTGTTCACCAATTGTCTGGGGCAAGTTTAAGTTGCACATCTTGTTATGCACCTGTGCATCAAAATAATGTTAACATATTCTTTAGTCACAATGCAGTTTTACTGTTCTCCTCAGGCTTTCAGCATTGCACGAGTAGGTCTGTAAACGTTTCTCACAGTCGTTATCTTACTTCTTGTTTGTATGTTTTTTTATGGATTCTTTAACATGAGCAACTGTTTCTTAAATAATATCAGACAGATTATACTTCTCAAAACTTTCGGTTACCAGATAATTAACATTTATTGCTACATTTCTATTTGAATCTTCTAAAGTTATCAGTGGTTTTAAATGTCCGACTTAAGACAGGGTTTTCACTAGTGCAATGTATTTCACTATCAGGCTACTTGGTAGTACTGCTGCTTCAATATGTGGTTTTCTATAAAAGCCTTATATTTGTATGACCTTACTTTGAGATACTGATATCTTTGTAGTCATATGGGCAAATCACCATCCACTACCCACTGAATCTTCTAAGCTTGTGTTACATACCTTTCTCAAGGAAGCCATTGGTTTAAGTTCTTAATGGATGCAAACAACAAAAGGGCAGACGTCACATAAGATTTTGTCTGTCCCAAGCAAGCTTCCAAATGTACGCACATGTGACTAACATATAAGAGAGTGTTGGAGATGTGTAGGGATGTGACAAGGCAGAGAAGGACTTGGTGTAATGGCAATTACTAATCAGTAATACAGTCATTACCCCCTTGCCATTTTTCCTTGTTCCAGTCCTAACTGAATCTTCTAAGCTTGTGTTGCATACCTTTCTCAAGGAAGCCATTGGTTTAAGTTCTTAATGGATGCAACCAATAAAAAAAAAATCAACAGATAGCTGACAGAAGAGTATCTATGGAAAAGCGAACTGTAGATGTACAGCTAAGTATTAGTGATGTTCGTGATATATTAGGCAGGGTCTTTAAGCTAAAATCATAAGCTGCATTGTTAAACAAGCATTAGAAATGCAATAGGTCTCGCAGCATTAGAGTTAGTGCTTTTAGAATTGTTTATAGGTTTTTTGTTGTAAATCTTTTGCATTTTATTTTTTTGTAGGCAATGCAAAAGAATTACAAATCAAAAAAGCAATAAGCAAATGTAAAAGCTTTAACTAAAAATCCTGCGAGACCTATTGCACTGTGTGAGGGTGAGTGAGGGTGAGTGAGGGTGAGTGAGGGTGAGTGAGTGAGGGTGAGTGAGGGTGAGTGAGGGTGAGTGAGGGTGAGTGAGGGTGAGTGAGGGTGAGTGAGGGTGAGTGAGGGTGGGTGAGGGTGAGTGAGGGTGAGTGAGGGTGAGTGAGGGTGAGTGAGGGTGAGTGAGGGTGAGTGAGGGTGAGTGAGGGTGAGTGAGGGTGAGTGAGGCAAAGTTTCTGCACAACATTGATATCTAGCTGTGTTCGATTTTAATAAAAGGAGATAACTCATCCAATGGCACTGAGGCACTAAGTCTAAAAGGTGTACAACAGATTTACATACGCAACTGCTGTATGGGAATATTACCAAGATTATTAGCAGTGATTTACTGTCGCACACACAGATTACCTCCACCTCTAGAATTACAAAAATGGAACACTAAGTGGAAGATTACAAGGGCATGGCCAAACATTCACCATCTACTCTTGCACGCTAAGACAGAAGACTAAAGACTTGTGAGTAAAGGCAAGGTCAGCCCAGAGCACCCTTCTGTTCTGGATCGGACTGATGGTGTGGCTGTGTAGTCTGCATGGATCACTGGCAGAAAAGAGACTCGACGTGGGAAACAACTGGTGAACTGCTGCACATTTGTAATCCCAACACAGAACAGAGTGCCATTGGCAAGCACAACCCTTGTGCTAAACCCGATTCAAAGCTAGATGAATAACCCCGATTCAAAGCTAGAACTGCAAACACTTCTAGCATTGAACCGTGGCATGCCAGGCTATGAATTACCATCTCAGCTTTAAAAAGTTTTAGAATTTACACTTTTTGTGACAAAATATGGAAAACTAGGAATCTTAATCATAGCCGCTGTTTTGTACTCAGATATTTAATTAGATTATATGACCGCCAATAATATAACATTTAAATTACACACAGGTCAAAATATTATACAATTAACACCTGTATTTGGATGTTTACTGTTGCCAGACAGGCCTCTTTTACATGAACGGGAGAGTGAAAGGAAGAACACCTCAGAGGCAGACAATCCAGACTGCCAATAATTCATTCTAAATTTGAACGTGGGCTGGTTACCAGTACAATTTTACAGTAAGGGCTGATTAGGATTATGATGGGGGCGGGGGATATATTACCCAGTCTAAACAGACGGCAATGCTTCATGCATTTTGTGGAAAAACACAAAAAGAAAGAAAAAATTAACTTGTATTTGGAGGTTTTGCTCTGCTTTTTGAAGCGCTCCAGTGTCAGTAGGCGGAGATGGCTGGAAGAATGGATCATTCTCCTTCTAACTTGTTGAAATTCACAACTGACAACTCCTACTTAAAAACTGGGAAAAAGCAAGACCGCATATGTTTGCCTAGCCTTCAAACAAATAAACTGAGCAAAACACATCCTGGATGAATGCAGCATCTGCCCTGAATAGTGTATCCTGAGAGTAATCATTTCAAGAAATGTAAGTGGCATACTTTGCGGTTTACAAATATTTGAAATGGAAGCACGTCTTAGGAAAGTGACCAGTGAGGTCTTTGTTCTGTAGGAATGAATATGAACCCTCTGAGGAGCTCGAACTCATCTAAGGTTATTAGTCCACGACCTGCAAGCACCTGTCCTCCCAGCCATATTAATTTAAGCCTCTTGGTGCCTGGAGAAAGACCACAAAATACCATAAAACAGTTTCTAAGAAAACCTATAGTTTGCTTTTTACAGGTAAATTCACAGTCCAGGTACTGAACGTCCTTTAAAATGTGGGTCCTTCTCAGTCCAAAATCTATCCTTTACATGTTCACACAAGAGGGGCACTTCACAAAAAGTGCATATATTACAGTGAGGTAATAAGAACCAAAAAGGCTAGTTTCCATTCAGAATTTAATGGAAAATAAAGTAGATAAAAAAAGGGTTCTTTGCAAAAGGGCAACGCTCAGTGCTCTGGGATGCCGTCATTGCCAATGAGAGGAACCGGCATTGACAGCACCGCACGGACTTTTGTCTGTTTATCCTACTGGGAAGTACAGGTAGCAGCAGAAGCTTGAGTGGAGCTGGAGATCGAGAAAACGTAAGTCGGAGAGGTCTGCCACCACTTTCCCCGGGCGTAAATTAATTTTCAGTATTCGTTAGTCGGTATTGAGAAATAGTTACTCTGTGTTGTATCAGACTTTGTTTAAACAAAACAATTAAGAGAAGAGAACTGAACACTAATAATTGCCAGCAGAAGGGTTTGCACCAACCTTATTTTAAAGAAAAGAGATTTTCTCCTTATGTGCAGTGAGATCTTATATATAAAAGAGTCACAGGTCTAGTTAGCCGGTTACAAAGAAAGCAAGACACGTTTCTAAAGTAATCCCTTAGATGACAAAAGAGAACTATGGTAGACTCACTTTCTCTTGAGGCTGGTCGGAAGAACACACATTTTTAACTTAACCTACTGAAGAGTCTGCCATAACCAGTCCTAACCTACCTGAATGACAAATGTCCGGTTCAGATGTTGTTCCAACCTAACCTGCTGGCAAAGAGCAGAGGTGCTCACAAGTTAATTCAAGCTAACTCCTTGAAAAGGGGAAAAACAATCAAAAGCCGGGAGCCCACAAACCTTATTGGGTTGAAGACAGCAGGAGACACAGTACTCATATACACTGCAACAACCATTTGGCAGGCAGCTCTTGCAGCTGTGCAACTGCGAACTTGGCACATTGATGTTGCAGCAGCCATTTGCCAGCAGCTCTTTCCGCTCACATACGTAGCCTGATGAACATAAAACACGGTTATTTCAGTGGGCAAAAAGAGACAAGCGCTGACAAAGTTCCTTGCCGAAAACGTGCAGGCGAGGTGCGACACGGCCCGGAAGACGCAAGGAAGAGAGGGGAGGGGGAGGAGAAATGCGACACGGCGGGAGGGGGCGGGCAGGGGAGGGGGCGGAGAGGGGAGAGGTGCGACACGGCAGGAAGACGAAAGGAAGAGAGGGGAGGGGGAGGAGAAATGCGACACGGCGGGAGGGGGCGGAGGGGTAAACAAAGACGGACGTGCACGCGCCCGTGACTTTTAAGGTCAATGCGCATGCGCATAAGCTCAATGCGCATGCGCATTGACCTTAAATTTATCGTGCACTGCAAGGAATCGCCACGATTCCTTGCAGTGTGGATAAAGAGTGGATAACTCGCAATAGTCTCGCTTTGCTCGATGCGCATGCGCATCGACAACAGGCGAGACCTAAAAGCAAGGTAAAAACATGGAAAATCTCAACAGCCATGATAAAATGAGAATCTATGGTCTTCCAGAGAGTGCAAAGAGAGATGATATTTTTGCTTTCCGCAAGACTTTTATTCAATCTTAAGTTGGTCTCTGAGTAATTTCTTCCATCAATTTGTAAGGACCTCACATATGTGGGAAAAGATCCAATTCAAGTGCCAAACATAATCGTGGAGGCATTATCATGCTATTTCTAGAATACAATGAAATACCACAAGTAATTTAGGCCACTAACATAAAAAAACGAATGCTGTGGTAATGTAACATGCTCGATTTATCTCAGGGCTTTGGGCGGGCCATTGCTCATTACAAAAACAAATGTCTTGAATATATACTACATTGAAACAAAGGGGCATGAAGTATGGGGTCGCCCATCCCGGGTATTTAAAAAAAATCTATATTTCTCAAGCCACTATTACTGTATGACAATTTTAGGTGCCTCTTTGTTATTATAAATAATAATAGTTAATGGTAATTGTTTTGCTTTTTAGGTTTCGACCTGGTGAGGGGCACGCAGTGCCCCTCCCAGTTCGAAAACTTTTGTCTTCAGTAGGAAAGTTTGGACCGCCTCTGTTTCCAATTGGCTAGCTCCATAAATGGAGGCTAGCCATTGGGAGACAGAGGCTGTCAATCACGCTTTCTTGCGAAAACGCGATTCGGGGGCGTTTCTCGTTCTTTTTTAAGCCCCGCCCCTTTGTCCTGGGCCGCGCTGTGATTGGCTGCCGGCCCGGGACAGCCCCGTGACGTCGGCCAATCACAGCACGGCCCGGGACCTGACTTGTTGTTTTTGTTACTAGGCCCATCACGCCCCTAGTTTTTTATTTTATTTTAGCAGACACTATAGAAAGAACTATTATAAAACAAGTGAGGTAGCAAGCCACTGGGAAGCTTCCGAAAACCGAGTACCATAGAATATTTAAAAGTACGCACTTTTTATGTTCCCAATTTTTTTTAAATAACCCCAAGTTCCCAATTTTTTTTAAATACCCCCAATAAACTGGAATATGATCAAAAATAAGAAACAGGGCTAGGGGTAGAATAACTCATTACGTACATTTTGTTACGATTTACATTGCTGAAACGTGATTGGCTGTGGTTGATAACTGCAGGGAATGAGTAATATCGGATGAGTATTCAATATTACATGGCATTCCTGAATTAAAACGTACCTTTTACCAGAATGAGACCTGATGGTTATTTCAAAATCTGAACTTGCTTATTTCAACCAAACCCTGACGCGCGTTTCTCGCTATGATGCGTTTCAGACATTTTAAAGCGCGCGTGGTCAATTAACAGCCGCAATTTGTCAATAATGCTCGCAAGGGCTGATGTGCTCGAGAGCGCGCCGCTGCGGTGAAAGAAAGGTGCAAATAATTGTTTTGCGAGCTCGGCGCGTGAAACCGCTGTAATCACGGAGGCTGATTTACAAATGCAGCCTTGAAGCTTTCTCAGCTTCCTGCGGAGCCGGAGACTGTTACTTTGGCACTCGATACCGTGCCCTTGTAATCACAGCTCAAAACTCTGTCCTGCACCTTCCAATCGGCGCCCCCTTGATTGAGCACCTCACTCTGTGCTAACAAGGTGTCCTCGGATTCCGAGCAGGGGCCGCAATCGGGGAATTGTTAATGGGGCGGCTCATTAAGAGTTGCTCCACTAGTTTGGGTAATTTAGTAACTGTCGAAACTGCGAGTTGATTTCTGCTTCACAGAGGCCTGACATTGAAATATGGAACAGATAACATATCAGGCGGCGAGGGCCTGTTAATAATCAGTGCGGGCTTTTATGACGTCAGCACGTTCAACGTGACAGACTCTACCTCAATTAGTAAGAGCAAGCATGTGTGGACGCGAGCAAGGGAGAGTTCACAGGTAATGCCAATACATACGTCATCAAAATAACCCATTTTGTGACCAAACATTGATGCGAATTTCAGGGTTTAAGCGGAAACAGTGTTTTATAAAATGCATGTACACATGCTTAGGCGTGTGAGAGAAGCTGTGTGTTATATGCGTATGTCTGTTCACGTCGATGTCTATGTACGTTTGTGTTTGATATTGTGTATTTGTGATTTTGTGTGATTGTGCGTGGAACATGTGTAATTGAGAGCAGGTGTGGGTCTGTGAATGTGAGAGAGAGTGTAAATGTTTGGCGTGTTGGTATGTGTTAGCTATACAGACCGGTCTTTATGCAGTGGAGTGTGAGTGTGTAACTGGACATGCGCGAGTTGGAAACGTTAATATGTGTGTGTATGTGTGTATGTGGACAAAGATAGAGATATACACAGGTATGCACATAGCCAAAGGATAGATGGGTGAGAGTAAGCATGCCCATATGTTTGACAGTGTGAGACTTGATGAGAGTAGAGTGAAAGAGAGTGTGTATGAGCACGAGTGCTTGTGAGTGCAAAAGGGTGTGTAGAGACCTTCACAGAGGCATTCAGTCAGCCAGAGAGAGAGAGAGAGAGCTACAGGTAGCCGGAAAGGCACACATAGATTGGAAATGGATGGATGTGTGGATGCATAAATGAATGGAAGAATGGACTGACGGTGGGCGGATAGATGGAATGTGGATAGATGGATCTATGTATGTTTGTATGTGTGTGTTTGTGGGTGTGTTTGATGGATGGTCGGTTGGCTGGTTGGGAGGATGGACGGCTGAATGGTTGAAAAGACGGATGGATGGACTGATGCATGGACGGAATGATGGTTGAGTGAGGGAATGCATGGACTTTTAGAAGGAGCATATATATTGACAAAATGTACCTGAGGTGACAAATATTGATCAATATAATGATATAAAACAGTGTATATTATTTGGTGAAGTACATCATGTTCTACAGTGCACTTAGTAGTTCATAATATTGTCAAGTTAGAATATATTTCAACAAGAGGTACATACTGAATACATGCACCGGATTTCACAGTTGAACACAAATTGGTACTGGAGAGCAATAGGCAAATGCTGTATTTATTTGTTAAAATCCATTGCTGTTCATACTGTTCTGTTAGCCGGGTCTGGTGCAGTGATGTAATTGGGTCTGTGGTTTAAATTGTACAAATGTATTGTTTACCACACCATGCAAACACAACGCACTCTCCCCTCTTGCCCTCATGCGGTCTCTTCTTAGCACACACACCAAATCACTCTCCTGCCCAACTACCCACAAGCAACCTCCATCCACGCATGTAGAGGCCATTCCATAGAGACAACATCAACAAAACATACGGGGGAGGACCAGAGTGCTCTGCTGCTCTCCTACTTCCGAGGAGACATGTGGAAGAGATAAGAGCTTTACATTTTCTCGCACAACGACATTCATGAGGTAGGGGGCCAAGTGTGTGTGAGTAGGAGAGACTGTCCGGGGTTCAGGCCGTAGCTCAGTTGAGCCCCCAGGTTATTGCCTCCTTTTCTAATTGTCTGAAAAAAGGTAGCCTCAACATGGGTGGGGTGATCAGCATGCATGGAAGCCATTTGTTTTCTTGCCTGCTGGGACCTTGCATCTTCTCCAGCTCGTCTCAACCAATTTACTTCCTGCCTGGGTGCTGGTGGTCGTGTGTTCGCCAGACTACGAGGACAGAAAGAAACCTAGTACCATGCGGATGCATGTATGGGTGGGTATTACCATGTACTCATCAGTGTGTCTGCGTTTGTGAGCGTGTATGCATGTATGTTGGTCTGTGGTGGGTGGCCTGTGGAACAATGGTGATGGTGGATTGTTGTGATTCTCTGTGACATTATGATGGCCACCACAGGCAGAATGTTGTCCCTAGTATATTATGGACTTTGTTAGCCCTATGGTGGCAATCACTGCCGTTTTGGTGGACAGGCCATATTGTTAGCACCCGTGGCATATTGTTGCTTGCCATGGCATTGTAGTGCCCACTCACATAAATGTTGCCCTACAATATTGTGAGCATTCATGGCATGATTGTGGCCATCGATGGCACAGTGATGGCCCACATAAACGTAGTGGTAGTTATCCTTGGCATTATGGTTGCCTGCATTGGGATTCTGGTGGCCAGTCCCAGCATATGGTCGACACCCTTGATGTGTTTTCAGCTTTCTTGACATAATAATGGCTATCTTAATTAAAGTTTTATTCATCCCAGGCATAGTGGTGGCCATGTCTGCTCTACATTTTATAGATACTCGTGACACCTTGACTGCATTTTTAGGTCGAGTGGACCTGATAGCACAAGCTGTCTAGCTGTCTAGTCTAGCATCAGCTTTTAAGTGTTGTGTGAGACACGGCTGCTTGCACAGAGCTGGGTGAGGGATGGGCCTACAGCACAGGGCGAGGAGCTGTGTATGGAGACGTTGGTGTCCTGATGAGCATTGTAGTAGTGCTGTGTGCAGGGGTAATGATGCAGGGAGGAATGTGGTGCTGTGTGAAGCAAACTTTTTGTTATCATTTCGGTGGGTTCTGCTGGGTGGAAGAGTAATGCTGAGGTGAGCACATCCCAGTGCTGTGAGGAGCAGTAATGATGTTTTGAGGAGAGTGGATAGTGCTGTGTTTAACAGTTATTGTACAGGGAGCACATTGCACCATTGCTGAGCTGGGAGTGCACCGCTCAGTTCTTCCGTAAGTACGGTGTGTAGTGTCCCATTGAGCCTTCATGCTGTAGTGCCCACGGTACATTCTGATGCACAGCACTGCAACGGGATACGGCAATGCCTGACGAGAGCATCCCATATTATCAAGCAGTATGCTTTCTGGAGGGAGCCTTAATGGGCAAACTGAAATCAAGATGATCGTCAAATGAAGCTTGATCCAAGTCTATTACTGCCAAGGAGGTCTGTGATGAGAGGGCACAGCATGCAGCCTGCCCAAACAAGGTTTTGTAGTTCACTGCACACAGCCAGAACATGCTAGGATTGCCTGGTAAGATCTCTGTCTATTGTAGAAAGAGTTTACTGTGAGATCACTGTCTGCTGTCAGAACATACTAAAATTGCAGATGTAAGGCCCAAACATGTCACCACAAGATTCTGTAGTTAGTTTACTGTGTGCACCCAGAACTTGCAAGGACTGTATGGTTTGGTGGCTGCATGCCGCAAGAATGTGAAGATCGTGCTGGCATGGTCCAACAATGCGGCCGACTCTCACAAGAAATCAGTGGCGAGGTTACTGGATTCAGATACAGCATGCCAGTATTGAAGAGCGAGGTTGCTACAAGCAGCTGTGACAGGTGATGCCTGTTGAGGCGAAGTCCATACATACAAGCGGCCCACACTAGGATTGTATTGGTGGGTTAGTGAATGCAGTCAGCCTACACAAGAAGGTGTTTGGGAATTGATGCAGAAGAACATGTGAAGAGTACAGAGGTGAGGTCCATTTACGCAGCTAGAACATGCAAAGCTTGCAGAAGGAGGGCCCTATATGCATCCAGAACCTGTGAAGGTGGCAGAGGTGAGGTCACAGCCACCCTCTGACAGATTCTGATTCGGCATCCTCATGAAGTCAGAGTACCTCAATGTTGCATGATAAGGTAATTATGCTGCCAGAACACACGAAGCTTGATTAGATGAGGGCGTTGCATGTAGTCAAAATCATGGCAGAGCTTTACTGTGACATACTGTTGGTGGATGTAAACTGAATATGGATTGCTTTGTGGCTATTTCTGTGCTTGCAAGTAGCTGCCTGCACATGCAGTGACTTGATGTTGGTGCTTGTTTAAAGAGAGATGACCCCTCTCACTGCTTGGATGAGTTAGAGTGAGGGATGCGACTCGAGGGCTTCTCACACACACCCTTGTCCAATCTCATTCATCTCTCTTCCTTGGTTTTCTGTCTTTATTTTTTGTCCCTTGTTTTTGTAGTGGCTTTCCTAAAACGGGTCCTTTTAGGTTTGTGTGTTGTGTCGCACATTGCCTAGTTAACTTTGTAGAAGTCGTTATCTCTTTATATTAAAGTGTGCTGAGTTTGGAGGACCAGGCGACAGGGGATGTGTGTGGATCTCTGTAGAAAAACTGCTAAGTCGTGCACCATTCTGTGATGAGCCTCTCTACCGTTTTTATTATCCATTCCATGAGGGATCCCAGACATGGTTCCTAGGGTTATTTAAAATAAGGTTTTGATGTTCTTCATGTGATAAGCCTGTTGTAAGACGCAGTCTCAAACATTTAAAACACTGCCAAAAGTTAAGCCTGTTTTGAATTATATGCATTTTTTCTTTACATTTTTGCACTTTTTTTTCATTTTGACCCTTTTTTGCTCAGTTTCCAAGTACTTAGAAATTACTTTTTTAAGAGGTTATCTGTAATGACATGGCTGGTACTCCTCGACTACATACTCCTCTTTGCTTCAAAAGCTGCTAGTGGATGTCTAGCTTGTGCCCCACCTGGAGAGTTGCCTGAGTGTGAAGGTGAGGTGGTGGCGCTAAGAAAAGTTTCCTGAAAAGGCTCTATGTACACACGATGTATGTGTCTGCTGGCATTTTGGAGTTAGGAGTGCAGTTGTTCCTTTTAGGTGTGCATATCAGACACGTGGGTTGCAGTTGATGTTTGTCCTGTACCGTGTATCTTTGTGACGGCACACAGCAGAGGTGTGCCAGTGCAGATGATGGGCATCCGCCCCCTAGTTCCCCTTCCCCTGGCTGTGCTTGATTTCCTGCCAACTGGCTGTGCTTGCTTCCCTGCTCCCTCGCTGTGCTTGCTTCCCTGCCCCCTCGCTGTGCTTGCTTCCCTGCCCCCTCGCTGTGCTTGCTCTCCTGAGTGTGTGTGTGGCTCTGGGTGGGTGTGTGGCTCTGGGTGGGTGTGTGTGTGTGGCTCTGGGTGTGTGTGTGGCTCTGGGTGTGTGTGTGTGTGTGGCTCTGGGTGTGTGTGTGTCTGTGGCTCTGGGTGTTTGTGTGTGTGTGTGTGTGTGGCTCTGTGTGGGTGTGTGTGTGTGTGGCTCTGGGTGGGTGTGTGTGTGTGTGGCTCTGGGTGTGTGTGTGTGTGTGGCTCTGGGTGTGTGTATGTGGCTGGCTCTGGGTGTGTGTGGCTGGCTCTGGGTGTGTGTGTGTGTGTGTGGCTCTGGGTGTGTGTGTGTGGCTCTGGGTGTGTGTGTGTGGTAGTAATTGCTGTCTGCTGAGCTCGTCCGTAGGGTACAATAGGTCTCACATTTGCGAGAGATTAAGCTGATGGCAATGTAAATGACAAAGCCATTTATTTATGGTTTATCAAAACCAACACATAAATACAAATTTTGTCATTTAAAATGCCAATAGCTCTAACTTTTCCAAAGGCGAAACCATTGCATTGTAAATGCTTGTTTAATGTTGTCAGCATCCCTGACAGCTTTTTCATGCATGTTTTTTCTAGTTGGGGAACCTTACACTCTCTACTCCCTCTTTCTGGAATACAGAGGTAAGCCAGAAGTATTACAAGAGCAGGCGACACCTACTCATAGTAAACTGTTTGTTAGTCTTGTGCAAACTCCATCTACTGTATTACAGGATGAACATTGTACACTACAGTAAAGCCATTTATTAGTATTAATCATTCTACATTATCTATGTTTTCCTTTTATTTTATCATTCTGAATGTATACAATTTAATTTACTCTCTATGTGTATTCTATTTTTTATTGGATCTTGCCTTTTCTCTTCTATCTCTTTTTGGTCTTTTCTCTTGTTAGCCTTCTTTCACTTCTTCTACTTCTTAGTTTGCAGCTTCTAATACATATGTTGTATGCAGCCTGCTTGTAATTATGTTTGGTAGTATAGCATCATATTGACTTTTATGTATTTATATGCTCAATATTTTGGTAATATACTTACATTATAGCTTTCAGTTTTTTGTTAATGCTGTTAATCCTTCATACTCTTTTTATCTTGACATCTGTCATCCAGAACCAATGTCAAGATTCCACACCAGTCACGAGGATTTCACACATTCCCTTCTGTAACAAAACAGTAAATGAGTTTGAATAACATATGTACATTGATTTCCACGTTGAGTGCTTGTCATCAATCTTAATCTTAACCAAATTCAAAGCACTTTGCATTGCGTATAAGGCAATTCACTCTCAAGGCCCTGCCTTTTTAAAGGATGCACTCTGCCCCTACAACCCTGTCAGATCCCTTCGATCTTCTACTGCCGGTCTTATGCAGTTTCCCAGGACTAAGAAGGTCTCTTGGGGAGACAGGTCCTTTATAGTGACCACTACCAAACTATGGAACAGTCTTCCAAGCCACATCAAGACCTGTACTTCCCTTCTTTCTTTCCGCAAACAGATAAAGACCTGGTTGTTCAAACAATAACTACTCATGTACAAGATAACCTGGCTGCACAATCAATAACTACTCATGGATAAGTATAGTGGACACTCAGCGCCGAGACACCCTCGGGTATTTGTGCGCTCAACAAATTTCCTAAAATAAAAATAAATAATATAACCACACTCATATACCTGACACAATCCTTATTCCAACCAGGAGAGCCTCTCAACCGTGTCATCAATCTATCATTCCTTTGACCCACACTCAACTCCATTTTCAATCTCTCCTTGGTGTATGTGTCATTGTGTGTACTTGCATCATCATCATCTAAGCCTCCTATACTTACTTCCTTAGGCCATAAACGTTTCTTCAATACTGATACCTTTCCCATGCTTCATACATTTCCATCAGTCAATTCCACCACATCCCTACCCTATTATCCATCACTAAACTTCTCGGAAATCCCTCATTTTCAAGCACCTCTTTTAAGAATGAAATTACATTTTTAGATGTGTTCTGATTAACAAATTTCACCTCCAGCCATTGAGACAATTGCTCAATCAAAACTAAATAAAACACCTGACATTTGGCCAAACACATGGGTCCAGCGATATCTAACGATACTCACTCCTACACTCTGCTAGATCTAGTCAGGGGATTCTTCTCATACTTGACAATTTTCCGTGATTTATCACTCGTTACACTCTATGCAAGATCTTACCTTTTCTTCAATTTACTCGTCCACACTCAGCCACCAAAAAAAATCCAATCTTACCCCACGTTTCATGTTGCTCATACCTGGATGTCCCGCATGAGCCATATCTGGTACCTGCTGTCTCAAATCACTGTGCACAACAAACTGTTCACCACGTAGCAACATTCAGTTAAATTCAGATAATTCATTCTCTACATGCCAATACACTAATACATTTTCATCCAATATTTTTATCTTTGGCCACCTAGATTTCATTTACTTCAAAACTACTTGTATTTAATCATCATTGTCACTGGCTTCCCTCCATTGATTCTCGGCTAAACATCCTTTCAAAATTTCACAAATGGATATTACATTATCCGTATCAGAATTGTCTAACTGGGATTCATCATCAATGTGCATTGATAATATTGAAAAATAATCAGCAAGAACATTTCTACCTCTTGGACTATATTTTACATGGAAATGGAAATCCTGCTATCTATATTGCCATTTCGCCACTCTTGGTGTGGCTCTCTGACACCCATTAGTGGTAAATAACTCAGTAAATGGACAATGATCTGTTCCAGTTCAAATTCTGTGCCATAAACATAATTTCTAAAATACACATTAGCCCACCAACGCGCTAAAGTTTCTTTTTTCTAAAGTTGAGTAGTTACTTTTGGCACCTTAAAAAAGGCCTTGAGGCAAAAGCTATGTTCACCAATCCCCCATCCTGTTCCTGCATTAGTACCGCCCCTAAACGAACATTGCTGGAGTCAGTTATTATGAGTGACTTAGAATTGATATCAAATGGCGATAGTGTGGATGCATTGACAATACACTTTTTCAAATCATTGAATTCTTGCTTGCATTCATTACTCCATTCAAACTAACGCCTTAATTTCAGTAATTCTCTCATGTTCACAGTCTTGTTTGAAAAATGTGGAATAAATTTGGCATAATATTCTGCTAACCCAATAAATGATCTGAGTTGATCTTTGTCGCCGGGATCGGATACATTCGCAATAGCTCTAATTAAACTCTCCTTAGGTGCAATACCCTGACTAGAAATGTTATGACCTAAATAATCAACAGAATCTCTTTCAAACTTGCATTCTTCTTTGGTTAATGTTAACCCATTATTCTCAAGAATAGTTCAAATCTTTGCCAGTGTCTCACCATGTTTTTGTTTTTATTTTCCCCACACCAATATATCATCTTGAAATACATCACAGTGGGGGGCGTGGCTAGCAACATGGCCGACTAGGTCGAGTCTCCCGGTAGCTCCGGTGAGCCGACTCTGATCCGACACTTTACTAGAGCCCAGAAGTCCCGTAATCGCCGCCTACCGCAACCTGATGCTCCTGTGCGCCTGAGGGGAAGAAATTGCGCTGTGTGCCGATCCGCAGGCAGCTCTGGGGGTAGAAGGCGTCCTGGAACGGAGCTGATGCATGACTCAAGATGGGCTCGCCCTTGGATGAAGCCCGGAGAGCGTTGCCGCATACGGGCCTGCTGCGATAGCTGGCGGTAAGCAGGGGACGCCGCAGAGATTGGGACTGCCGGTGGTGCCGGTGAACAATCGCCCCTCCTGCTGATATCTTGGGGGAGCCGGGGGCGGATTCAGCGAGAGTCTGCACGGTCCGCGGTGGAGAGAGGGACCGCGCCGTGCCGAACGAGATCTGCAGGACGCCTCCCCTGCCTTCGGCTTTTTCCCCGCCATCTCTTCCTCCCCCACCCCAATCCGCCCCCCCTATGGGGCCTTTACCTGGAGTGACAGAGGCGCACAGAGCAATGAGACCTGTGTGGTGGTCCCCGTCGACGGCTCCCTGCGAGACGGCAGCCGCTCGGAGGGGGAAGAAGACGGGTCAGGCCCGGGATGGGCAAATTGAGACCGAGACTATGAGGCCTGGAAGGATGTATGACGTTACTCCGCATACTTTTACTCCGCATACCGTTACAACGCGACTTTTACAACGCATACCACTACAACGCATAGCGCTTTGAGGTGCTGGATAGTGGTAAGTATAACTTACTATTCTAACTCCAGTCCCCGTGGACCCTAGGGAAGGTGTTGGATAGTAAATTATACTTATTCCCTATCCTAGAGCGCCCCCCAGCGCAATGCGTTGTAATGGTATGCGGAGTAAAAGTCGCGTTGTAATGGTAGTGCGGAGTAAAAGATGCGTTGTAACGGGTGTATACCGGCCTGGAACAGTCCGTCGGCTCTCACGAGCGGAGCTTGGGGCCGGAGCTACCTGCACAACCCGGTGAGGACTGAGGTCTGGTGAGTGAGGCTGCGGGGCAAGAGGACCTGTGACGGAGAGTGGTGTGAGGGAGATCGGGCCCTGAGGTTGCTGGACAATGGTGGTGCCACGCTGCGCCTCAGTGCTATAGGGGACTGTAAGCCTCTGGGAGGCGGCCAGAGGTAATTCGGAGGCCCAAGAACAGGTTGGGGATCCTGGACAGTGCACAGCTGCGGCCTGCGCCTAGAAGGGGAGACGTCCACTGGAGGCCGGGCCGGGGGACTGCGGAGGGACATTCTGGGCCCGGTGTAGACGGAGGTAGCGACTGGGAGGCCCGGCGGTGGGCATTAAACCTGCACCAGCGGAGGGGGCCAGGAGTGGAGGTGTGCTGGGCGGCCCAAGTTGTGGGGCCGGTGCTTGTGGCTTTGCAGGGCGGTGGACAGCGTCCCCCACCCCCACAGCTACCCAGGATGGGGAAGAGGGAAGCACCGGCTCGGACGCCGAAGCAGGGGACTTTGGATAGTTACGCCACGGGCCCACCCGCAGCGGAGGCGGGCACCACCCCCCCCCCCCACGCTCAGACACAGCTTTGCTAATGGAGGCCATCCAAGCTTCAAGAGACGACATCCAGGCCTCACGAGCGGCCCTTGAGGTCAAAATCGGAGAGGTGGACTCTGAGGTGACGCTATTACCACAGGACTTCCGAAACCTGACAGAGAGAGGGACTACTGCTGAGACTCGGCTGGGGGAAGCTGAGGATGTCATCCAAGGGCTCAAGAAGGATGTGGCGGACCTTCAGGCCTCTCATAAAAGCCTCCAGTGGAAAGTGGACAATGCGGAAAACAGGGCCCGCCGCAACAACCTCCGCTTTGTGGGCTTTAGGGAAGGAATCGAGGGGAACAACATGGAGGCCTTTCTGCATGCGTGGCTCCTGAAAACCTTCCAGACGGCGCGCTTTTCTAATTGCTTCATCATAGAGAGGGCGCATCGCGCATTACTCGCAAGACCACCTGAGGGGGCCTGGCAGAGGCCCGTGATAGCCCGCTTTTTGAACTTTGCAGACCGCAACCCAATTTTGAGAGAGGCCCGTAAACTTGGGGAGATCAGACTAGAGAATGTGTCTATCATGATCTTTCTGGACTATACTCCAGAGGTCCAGAAACAACGGCGCTCCTTCGACCAAGTAAAAATGAGACTCAGAGACTTACGGCTGCAATACATGCTCCTCTTCCCTGCGAAGTTGAAAGTTATTTTCCAGGGAAAGTCGCACTTCTTTACTCATCTGGACGATGCCTGGCAGTGGCTGGAGGAGCGCCCACGGCGACGAGACCTGGAGGTCAGGGGAGAGGCCGGACCGAGTAGGACCGCGGAGGGGGAACAGTGGAGGCAGCAGAGATCACAAAGGCCCAGGGGATCCTGTGGCGCCAGAAGGCAGCAGTCGACTCCCTATCCGGCACATAACTCAAACCGAAGGACCCGGAGGAACTCTTCTTCACCGATACGGAGTGAACACAACGGCTCTAGATACAGCTGTCTGGAGCGGAATGCAAGGTCTGAGGGGGAGGAGAACACAGGTGGACGCTCTTCCGACGACGAGGAGACACGGACTCTGTCGCTGCATCCCCTTGAGGTGGCAATCAATGAGCTGGAGAAGGAGGCGGGCGGAGTGGCCACGGCATCCCCAGACGATATTCAAGACTCACATTCGTGAAGTTGGAACTTCTGGGACATGGCTGATGCAGGCTTGAGACCGGACTACACGCAAGTTAGCATACCCCCTTCTGCTTTTCCTTCTCCTTTTTTGTTATCCCTTTGATGCTTTGTTTTGGACAGAACATTGTCTATTGGTGTTAGTGTCTAATTGAGAAGGGGATTCGGGGCTCCAAGTTTTCTTTGGGGTTGGAGTTCTAAAGGGGGGGTTTGGGGTGGGCGACAGACCCTTTCCTCCTGGCAAGTCCTTTTGTGCCACTAGGCCGGAATGGGACCGACGGGGGGAGGAGGTGGGGTGGGGGGAGTGGGGAAGGGGAGGAGTTGTATCCAGTTTTGGGGAGTTAGGTGGGGAGAGGGTCTGATTTTTAGACTCTCTGGGAGGGAGGGGAGTTTGAGGGGGGAACTGTTTTTTGCATGTCATGTCACTCCGGAGGTACTGACTCTATGGGCTCGTATCATGACTCCTTTGGGACACCGCACACAGTTTGATGAGATGGGATGATGGTAGATCCCCTAAGGGAAGACACACCTCCCAAAGGCTGAAAATTTTAACGTGGAACGTTAATGGCCTAGGCAGCAAGATAAAGAGGGGATTAGTAAATAACTACATTAAGAGACTGAAAGCAGATGCAATTTTATTGCAGGAAACTCACCTCCAGGGCACTCACTGTAATTTCCTTGCTAGAGGACAATACCAGACGCTGGCACATGCAGGTTTCACCTCGGGCTCTAGGGGGGTGGCAGTCCTCTTCCGGAAGCAGCCTCCGTTCCACATTACACAGTACATGGGTGGACCCATAGGGGACATACGTGGGGGTGAGGGGGCGCTGGAAGAGGAGAGACTACACGCTCCTTTCGGTCTATGCCCCACCCAAATTGCAAACAGGCAACTTTGAAAGCTGTGGCGGATATCCTATTCGCAACGTCCGACACAATCCAAGTCGTAGGGGGGGATTTCAATGATTTTATGGACCCTGTTAGAGACAGGACGGGAGGGGGGATCAGACGAACAACTACTACACTGGTAGCGAGTACAATGGCAACACTGGGCCTTGTGTATGTGTGGAGGTGGCGACACCCAGAGGCGGCGGAGCTCTCCTTCTTCTCTGGGGCACACAGGGTCTACTCCAGGTTGGATTATATCTTCATGGCTAGGGGGATGCTGCAAGTCACAGACAAAACCGACTACCAAGCGAGGGGCAAATCGGACCACTCCCCTCTCTTAGCCGATATAGGGGAAGGCCGAGGGAAGCCGCAGTCGCAGACGTGGAGCGCTCAAGACGGTTCTGCGGGACAGGGCTCAGAACAGGGTGGCAAGTGAAAGGAAGAAAGCAGAGGAAGAGGTGACTGCGCTTGAGGAGCGGATCCGGTCGCTGGATTGCCAATACCGCTCCGGGGGTGACTCAGGTATCCTTCGACAATTGTTAGACACGCAACGCCAATATAGGCACCTGGTGACGGGTGAGGCGCAGGCCCTGGCGACGTTGCATCGCTTGTATGATGTCGGGGACAAGTCTGGTAGGCTGTTGGCGTGGATTAGCAGGAAGGAACGGGATGCACAATGGGTAGAGAGAGTGCAGGATGGCCTGGGTAATTGGGTGCAGGCGGACGACCGGATAGCTGCGGCCTTCGCGGACTACTATGGCGCCTTCTATGAGGCCAGAGCACTGGGGTCGGTGGAGGATGCGCTGCAGTATATGTCCCCTATAGACCTCCCGGAACTTGCCGAGGCGGACCAGGGTAGCCTGGAAGCGGACTTTACAATAGAGGAGGTAAAAGAGGCGCTGGCAAGGCTTCGGGTGGGGAAATCTCCGGGACCCAATGGCTTCCCGGCGGAATTCTTCAAGAAAACGGCGGACCTACTGGCCCGTCACCTGCTGGGCCTGTTCGAGGACGCTGTAGAGGAGGGTAAACTACCATTGGACCTCCGCCAAGCCACGATTGTCCCTATCTATAAAGAAGGCAGGCCTCCAGAGGACTGCGCGTCCTATAGGCCCATCTCCCTACTGAATGTGGAGGTCAAGCTCCTTGCGACGCTCTTGGTTCTTCGCCTTCGGGGTGTTATCTCCGGGCTGGTTCATTTGGACCAGACGGGCTTCCTCCCAGATAGGGCAACTCGTTATAACCTCAGACGGACTCTCAATTGGCTAATGGAGGTTTGTGATCGCGAGGATCCCCACCTTTTCCTGTCCCTTGACGCCGAAAAGGCTTTTGACGCCGTACACTGGCCCTTCCTGGAGGGGGTTTTAATTAGGTTTGGGTTTGGACCAAAGTTTAGGAAATGGGTAAGTCTGCTATACACGGATCCCAGAGCACGAGTCAGGGTAAATGGAATATTGTCTACGGACTTCCCGGTTAGACGAGGCACTAGGCAGGGATGCCCTTTATCTCCTCTATTGTTTGCCCTGACCATAGAAGTACTCGCTTGTGCAATTCACCAAAACGAGGAGATCATGGGGTTCCACCTGGATAGGGGGAGCGCCACACATGAGAAAATATCCCTGTATGCAGATGATGTCCTTCTTTACATTACACACCCGGAGACTACGATCCCAGCGCTATTCGCAGAGCTGGCTAGCTATGGAGCCCATGCGGGCTATCAGATAAACTGGCACAAATCGGTCTCTATGACCCCGGAGACAGAGAGGGCTGGCCTGACCTTCTGGAGAAGCTCCAGACTACCAGGGAGGGCTTTAAATATTTAGGGATATTTGTGACCACTGACGGTGCCCTCTCCTATATTAAGAATATTAAGAGAGTGTTGACCAGCTTTTCGGCCGACGCTGCAAGGTGGAGGCTGCTCCTGCTGACGCTCCTTGGCCGAGCGGCTATGTTCAAAATGATTACTTTGCCAAAGTTTTTATATGCCCTCCAGAACGAATATTTCCCCCTCCGGAGACCGGTTTTCCGGGATGTACACGCAGAAGTGCGTGCCTTTCTGTGGCTGGGGAAGCAGCCTCGAGTGGCATTGTCTACCTTGCAGAGGCATCAATACGATGGAGGTATCTCTCTGCCTAACCTAGAAGCCTACTATTGGGCAGAACATTTGACCCCAATAAACGAATGGATACATGCACCTGCACATCACCCCACTTATGCCCTGGAATGGCATTCGATGGGCACGCGTACATTTATGCACTACTTATATGGGGCAGAGGCAGGTACAGGCTGCTTCCGGCCGCACGGGTCTCTCTGGGGGCGTGGACTAAGGCAACGAGGGCTACGGGATGGCAGAGCAAACCCACTCGTCAGATTCCCCTGTGGAAGTGTGCTTGGCTCAAGGAACTGTCTAAACTGAGGGCCTTTGGGGCCTGGGATGCAATAGGTATCACTACCCTGAGAGACGTAATGAAGAGGGGAAAGCTACAATCGTTTGCGAAGCTGAGGAGAGAGTATGGCCTGGGTCCCACCCAGGCTTTTAGATATGCACAACTGAGACATGCCTGGAGGGCAGAGGCAGTCTTGGAGGGCCAACTTCCGGAATATGCCCCGCTAGAGGGTCGCCTCCTACAGGAACAGATCCCGCATAAGGCGGTCTCCCTCACATACAGGACTTTAATGAATAATATGCCTAATGGGCTAGTGAAATTGCGGGAGGTTTGGGAGAGAGATGTGGGGGACATGGATGAGGTAGATTAGGGAACGGTATTAATGCATCCGCGTGAAGTAGCGATCAAATCTCGCCTACGATTGATACAATTCAAGGTGCTCCACAGGACATATTTTGACAGGGTGAGACTGCACAAAATTGGGAGGGTGCCTGACCCCTGTTGTTTGCGATGTGGATTTGAGAGGGGAGACTTCTTCCACACTATCTGGTCATGCCCGAACATCCAGGTTTTCTGGGGTGAAGTGCTCCGTGAATTGGGAGTGGTACTGGAGACCGCCATTCAACCCGACCCTAAGTTGGTCCTATTAGGAATGACAAACGATGGTGATGTGAGCCGCCCACAATTGATTTTCCTAGTGCTGGCCTTAGTGGTGGCCAAGAGAGATGTAGCCAGGAAGTGGGGAGCCCCAGACTGCCCGCGGCTAGAGGATTGGCGCGGCGGCCTGGAAATGTATATGGCTGCAGAGAGGGTCACTTATAAAGCACGGGGATGCCCCCAAAAATTTGGGAGAGTATGGGGGAAATGGCGCCAATACCATGGGCTGCATGGCGTTCTCTGAGAATGCTGCTGTGCTAAGGATCTGGGGGACACGAGGGTCTTGGTTTGAAGGTTGCCATATTACATTTTTGGCCTGCGGGACTACTGTGGAAACCGTCTGGACTGTGTTATTCATTTGTGAGCAGAGATTTGGGGTGCTGGGGGGCCGTGGGGGTGGTTCTGGGTTTGGAACTGTGGAGGAATAATGACATGCCTGTTCTATTGTTTTGCACTGAAAATGCTAATAAAGATATTTATTAAAAAAAAAGAAAATACATCGCATTATTGATATCTTTGACAAATGTACACATCATACATTGAAATTCCGCTGATGCCGAAATTAAACCAAGTGAAGCTCTCAAGTAGAAGAGACCGCCTGGACCTCGTCCAACTGACTCGTCTGGAATCTTTTTATATTGACCAACAGTTGCACTCTTTGTATTGTTTTTGATTTTCAATTTACTTCTTTTGCTGAGTTAGTTTGGTGCGACGCCCTTGTGAGTGTTTTGTCTAGGAACACTGTCACGTGAATTGAGATAGTTGAGAACAGGGGTACTGTCCTCGGGTTCAAGGTGTGCACACACTTTATCACGGACCGAAATCAGTCCTCTTAATCCATTGTCTTACTTCAATAAAAGATCTTTAGAAGCAATGTCCTTAATGCCATCTTTAATTATATTTTTTAATGATGATTTCTCATTAAATACGTTTTTTTCAGATGTTAGCAGGTTTCAATGTTACAACATTTCACTTTCACCCAATGCATTTCGGGTACAAATGGACCCTTCGTCGGGGGTCTCTACGAAAAGAACAAAGAATACATAATGAGCCCAAAGCTACGACCATGCTGTCAAAATAACATGACTCATCATTGTTTAAAAAAAAATCTACTGCAAATTCCAAATCTATCTCATGAAATGAACGTGTTACTCTGCACATGCCTGTTCGTGACTTAATTACGTTGTGAAAATAAAGGTTAAAAAATGACAATTCTAGGCAAACTTGCGTATAAATCATAAATAACGCGGTGAAAAATCCCTTGCTAACAAAGTTGCGTTCTCGTTTGTTTGGCGTTACACGCCCGTACTCACAGTGATGTGTAGCGTCAGACCTTCCTGCCGTATTGTCCAATCCCTGCCGCATTAAGATCACATTGCGCATACGAAACTTATAGCTGCTCTGATTGGTCGGTAATGCGATCACGTGATCGCTACATCTTATGAATGTTTGCATTATGTCTATGTGTGAATTAATGACTGAATAAACAATAGCACACCTAATCTATCTCTTACTATCTATACATGAATGTTAGACTAAAAATTACCTTCGGTAATAATTTTTACCAAATGTGCGCGAAGCTTTCAAAAATGGACTACATAATGAACAATTACTTAAAAAGTAAATCTCATAATTCTCCAAACATACACTATAAGCTAAACATAGTTGAACCATGGTATGGGACAGTATATTCATTACTTTCTCATGAATATCGGCCTGGAAGCAAAAGTTGTCGGCCATTTTGAAACGGGCAATGATCTTCTATTTTAAGTACAGGGTTAGCCTGTCCCTCAAGATAGTGAATCCCAGAGGGAAAAAAACGCATCTCTGTGTGTCATAATGTAAATAAACAACTATAAAGAATCTTATAAGGGAAAATCAAATTGTATAACACAGTCCATGTTACATTCTATAATAATCACACAACGTTATGAAGACAAGCACTGCATCCTCAGCCCTGTCAGGACAAATCCAATGTAGTAGTCCAAAGTTTATAGAAAACATGTTAGTTCCAACCTGTCATTGAGCCCGTCTGGCTGAAGACTTCCCATTTTCTTTATCCAGAAGTATTCAGATCTTAATCTCATTTTGTGTGTATCAACATCTGAGCGCGCTTTTACCACTTCTAATATGGTAAAGCGTAACTGAGCGATATTGTGTCCTGTCTCTGTCCAGTGTGCTGCCACTGTTGATTTCAAATTCTTTAACCGGATATTGCTCTTGTGCTCGGTTATTCTTACCTTAACCTTGCGCTCCGTCTGTCCAACATATAACTTACCACATGGGCACTTAATCCCATAAATGACACCTTTGGTATCACACGTACTTGAATGTTTTAACTGTATAGCTTGTCCCGTTCTGGGATGTGTGAAAGATGATCCAGTTATTACATTGTTACAATGTGTACAGTTTTCACATTTGCGCATTCCTTTATACGTAGGTTCATTAGGATCTTTGCTTTTGTGCTTGAGCAATTCTTTTAAGTTCTTGGATCTGTTGTATGCAAATGTTATCCGGTTTGCGAATAGGGGCTGTAGATCAGGTTCTTGAGTGATGATGGCCCAATGTTTTCTCATGATGTTTGTAATTTTGGCTGACTGCATGGAATATCTCAATACACACACTGTAAGTTTTTGATCCGTTTTGTCTTTTTTTGTGAGTAGGGATTCTCTTGTTAAAGCCATGACTTTGGTTTTAGATTCTTGTAAAAGTTGGTTGGGATAACCTCTTTTTTCAAATTTCACGATCTGTCTGTCGATAGTTTCGGAAGCTTCCTTGGTATCTGATGTAATCCTTTTATACTGGATAAATTGAGACATCGGGAGATGTTGTTTTAAAGCCTGGTGATGAAAGCTTAAGTAATGCAACCCACTGTTGCGATCTGTTTCTTTGATATGCACACTGGTATGAATTTGACCCTGTTTGATGGCGACTTTCACATCCAAAAAGGATAGTTGTTGCTGATCTATCACATGTGTGAACTTGATTCTGGCATGTACCAAATTTAGTTTCTCTATGTTGGCTGTCAGTTCTTCTTTCTTCCCCTTCCACATAATGAATATATCGTCAATGAATCTCTTATAGACTAGCAATCCTCTTTGCCAGTCTGGGTTATCCAAAATGTGTTCGCTTTCAAATTTGGACATGAAAATGTTCGCGTAGGAAGGTGCCCCAGCAAAGCCCATGCTGGTCCCACTGCACTGTGCATAATATTCGTCATCCCATTCCAGGTAACTATGGAATAGTGCAAAATGTAGAATTTCCATCAAAAAGATTTTTCTGAACCTTCAAGTTCATTCTTTAGTAGGCACCACTCCATTGCTTCGAGTCCCTCATTATGGGGGATCGAGGTATATAGTGCAGTGACATCTATTGAACTTAGCCAGATTTCTTCATTTTCTGGAATCTTGACTTCTGTTAGAACTTTTAAAAATGCAGTAGTGTCTTTAATGTGGGTACACCAATTTTGAACTAGTGGTTGTAAAAACCAGTCTAGGTACTGTCCGATGGGTTCGGACAAGGATCCGCAAGCTGATACTATTGGCCTGAACGGTGGATTTGTTGGGTGCTTGTGCACCTTAGGCAACATATAGAACTGTGGTCTCCTTGGGTATTTTATATTCAAAAAGTGATAGGTCTTGTTAGTAATACATTTCATTTCTAGAGCCTTGTCTAATATCTCTTTCAGTGTGATTGCGAAAGTTTCCGTAGGGTCTTGTTCTAGTCTGTGGTAAATAGTAGTGTCTTGTAGATGTTGTTTGACACTCTCATTGTAAAAAGTTGAGTTCATTACAACCAGGGCTCCCCCTTTATCCGCTTTTTGGATGGTTATGTCAGTCATCTTTTTTAAAGTGTTCAACGTGTTCCATTCTTTCTTTGAAAAATTGCTTTTTGTGCCACTTTGATAATTGATGTTCTTGATTTCTGTGGACACGACACGCTCGTATGCATCTATTGTTTTGTGTGAAATTGGGGCACAGAATGTGCTTTTCACCTTAAATTCCTTCTCTGTGCTTAATTCTCTGTCTGTGGGCGGAAGAGTACTGAAAAAGTTCTTTAACCTCAAGGTCCGAAAGAATTTAAACAAAGCTATTTCGGTCTCTTCAGGATTAGATTTGTACACTGGGACAAACGAAATTCCTTTATTCAATAAATTCAATTGTGCCTTGGATAATGATCTGTCTGAGATGTTTATGACAAGTTCATTTTCTTTTTCTTGGATCTCAGTTCGCGTTCCGCTTCTGATTCCTTTGGTTTTTCTTTTTCCCCTCCTTGTTTTGGAGGTTCTACAATTGCGGATGTTGTCGGTGCGCTGTTGGCTGCCGGGCTCACATCTAAAAAAGACTTATCCGTTTGCATTTTTTGACCTGCTTGTGATGTCTTTTCAATGGGTCTTCTATTTTGGGTTGTGTCCGAATCTGATACAACGCTCTCCTGAGACGAGGTGATGTTGGTAGTGGGTTTTTGCCATTTTCGCTGATTATACACCTCCGCCCAACTGTAAACTTCTTCCAACTTATAGTCTACTGTGTCTCTTTTGTATTTTTTGATTTTTCTGTCTTCAATTACTTTAGCATATTTTTCCAATTTCTTATTGATGTCTTCAAGTAGTGTCGTTAGATCATCATATTTATTGAGTTCACTTTTGACTGTTTCCAATTCGATTTCAACTTCTTTTAATTCCCTGGATAGTTCCTCCACTATCAATAGAATCAGATCTAAACTGCATTTGTTTAGAATTTGGTACCACTTGTTAAGAAAGGATTTGTTATTCCTGCATAGCATCGGTTTAAGTGCTATTCTTAGGCCTCTTGGTATGCGTTTATTTCGATGATAATGGATTAATGTAGTGGCATGTAACCGTTTACTAATTTCCCGCTTGCTTATGTATTCAAGTTGTTTTAATAATTGATTAGCTGTGCTTAATTGTGGGCTGAAGGCTCTCGTTTCTTTTATCAGTCCGTAGATTTCTTCCGCCTCAACTGTTGTATAGGCTAAGGTCTCTGCCTTGTTGGTTGTAATTAAAGCTATATCTTCCAAATTCATCTTTATTTCTTGGGGTTGGTGCTAACTGTGGGGGGTAGACACACTGAATAATTTTTATATTGACCAACAGTTGCACTCTTTGTATTGTTTTTGATTTTCAATTTACTTCTTTTGCTGAGTTAGTTTGGTGCGACGCCCTTGTGAGTGTTTTGTCTAGGAACACTGTCACGTGAATTGAGATAGTTGAGAACAGGGGTACTGTCCTCGGGTTCAAGGTGTGCACACACTTTATCACGGACCGAAATCAGTCCTCTTAATCCATTGTCTTACTTCAATAAAAGATCTTTAGAAGCAATGTCCTTAATGCCATCTTTAATTATATTTTTTAATGATGATTTCTCATTAAATACGTTTTTTTCAGATGTTAGCAGGTTTCAATGTTACAACATTTCACTTTCACCCAATGCATTTCGGGTACAAATGGACCCTTCGTCGGGGGTCTCTACGAAAAGAACAAAGAATACATAATGAGCCCAAAGCTACGTTCATGCAGTCAAAATAACATGACTCATCATTGTTTAAAAAAAAAAAAAAAAATCTACTGCAAATTCCAAATCTATCTCATGAAATGAACGTGTTACTCTGCACATGCCTGTTCGTGACTTAATTACGTTGTGAAAATAAAGGTTAAAAAATGACAATTCTAGGCAAACTTGCGTATAAATCATAAATAACGCAGTGAAATGTTGTAACATTGAAACCTGCTAACATCTGAAAAAAACGTATTTAATGAGAAATCGTCTGGAATCTTGACATCTCCTCCCATCATTCTGTCATCCAGAATCGATGTCAAGATTCCACACCAGTCACAAGAATATCACAGAGGCATTATAATGGAAAGACATAATTCTGGAAAGCCTCAGCACATTATTTGCCTGCCCCAGCAGTGTGCACCATGTCTCTTGAAAGTTGTTGTTGTCTTAAGTATAAGGTCACCAGATGACTACATGTGACTGGCGTACATACTTTTCATTCCCTAACTTGCTTTTACAAATCATTGGAATAAGATGTCTAAAGCCAATTGACTCACTTTACCTAAAATAAGACAATTCTGTTTTTAGGTCTCGCCTGAGACAGCGCTTGCGCTGTCGCTTTCAATACATTTTGTTTACATATAAGGGGCTTAAAGTCTGCCTGTTGCTTACCCTTAGCTGGCTTCTTTGTCACTGTCATTTGCTTTCTTCTCATTTGTTAGGACATGAGGGCTTCAAGTCCTCTTCTGTGTTTGCCCCTCCCCTGGAATATATAGGACCAAGTACTATATCCTTCCACTGCTCTCTCTTATATTGACCCTCTTGTCTATGAGCTTTTGTGCATCCACGTCACTCTATCACCCCTGTGCCTCTAACCAGGAGCGCAACTAGACCCGAACTTCGACAGGGGCTAACACTTCCAGCCAGGGCTGGCCCTAGCACTGGTCGCACATGGTGCAACTGTCTTTTTTGGTGCTCTCTCCCCCATTTCCTCCTTCTCCATGAATTCCCTCACTACCACTCACCAGCAATGCACCTTATCTCTCTATAGCATCTTTCTGACAAACATTTCATTTTTTATAGTGCTTCTCATAGTTTACTCACACTCAGTTCTGTGATCTTCATATTACATGTTCTTTGTAGCAAGCACATTAACCCTCTGTGCTGTATGGGTGGCCGGAGGGCCCGTGTGAGTGCATGGTGAGTGATGCAACAGTGTGAGAGTAGGGTAAAAAGAGAGACTGCAGGGTGAGTGAGGTGACCACATGAATTTGGGTGCAGATGTAAGTGCAGAGTGGGACGAATGAAAGCATGGTTAGTGATGGGCTTGTTTGAGTGAATTTGCAGATTGAGCAGAGAGGGGTACAAGTGAGTGAAGAGTCACATGAGTGCAGGGTAAGTAGTCTGCTCGTGTGACTGCTTGGTGAGGTAAAGAGGGAATACAGAGTGAACAGCGCAAGTGCATTGTGAGTGCAGAGTTACCTCTGTGAGTGCAATGTGAGCGGGTGAATGGTGTGAGTGCATGGTGATCAGTGGGAGTGTGAAAGTGAAGGGCTAGCATGAGGAGTGAGTTGTCTAAATGCAGGGTGCATTCCCAGAACTTGAAGTAACACAGCATGTTATTGACGGTGGCATAGGGTTTCAGATATAAGTTAAACTATTGCTATTATGGCATTAATCAGGGATCCAGGGTGGAGGAAATAAATAATGTGCTGATCCTGCAACAAACTTCCAGTCTTATGATTAGGGTTGCTAGCTCATTATTTTGTTGTCACAGACGGTAAAAAAATATAAGCAGTCACTTGAAGAAGTATTTTCAGCACTTATCTGTGCATACTTCGAACAGCAAATATAAATAGAAAGCACTTTTAATTGTATTGTAGGGCTGCCTGAATGATCCATGACTGATAATTTAAGGGAACAAAGACAGAAAAGTTGCATTACAAATGAATACATACTTTTTTATTTATAACCCTATTTAGTGTCAAGACGACGTCTTTGCAGTCTCTTTAAACCACACATGGCTGGCATTTTTCTTTTGGCAACGCTACTTAATATTCCTTTTCATGAAATGCATTCTCACACTATGGCAGTAAATGTAAAATACAAATGTAAGGAATAGGCAGAGTGACGGCGTAGAGGGTACTGGAACCAGAAAAAAACGAAGCCTCGGTATCCAGTTTACAAAGGTTTGTAAATATGCACATGGTCTTTAAAGGCCTGTAAATAACTCGGGCGTGCCGGAGATAAGACCCCAGACACTGCCCATCCGAACCCACTGCAGCTCGAGCTGCAGCAACCCAGCCTGAGGCACATGACATGGAGGCAGACCCATTCTTCTCCTTCACCCCTGCTTCCCCTCCCCACAATCCCTGCTTCCCCATCTGGAAAGCATCTCTTAACACTCTTTCCCAGCCAATGGCCTGCTACCTCTTCTACACCCCTATGACAGCCTGGAACACCGCAGAAACCTCCCCCCTCGCCAGGTTAACAGCCCCCCTGTCCAATCCATCTTTCCAACATCCTGACTTCCCAGCTCTCACTGACTTTTCAACCTTATGCTCTCCCTTCTTCTCCACCCCTCCCTTCTTCCCCCTCTCCCTCCCTTTATCATGAATCCTGTGTAATCCCCTTTCATTTCTCTCCACCCCCTCAACACTAAAGTTCTGCTGCTTGATCCTCTATCCCCTTATGACAACCTCTTCCTGTCACCTTTTCCCCCCAAATCTAGCAGAACTTTACACTTTCTATAAACACCAGCCGGGGCTGCCATCCTTTTTGTGACGGTTTTCAGCCCCCATACACTCTCTGCACCCAGTTTGCATGTGCACCTACTCAGCCTCTTCCTCTTCTCTCCCCCTCCAATTTTCTGCCTTCCAATAACCCACTTATATCAACTCCCGCATCCTCCCACTACAGACCTCACCCTTCTCTTCCTCAGCTAGAAGCCAATACTTCTATTTTATTCAATGTATGCCCAGATAATTCTCTCTCCTTCTCAGCTGCACCGACAATTACTTCCAATCAATATCTCTTGACGAGTCTCCCTCCATTCTATATTTCTACAACCACCCCCTCTTCATGTTGTCCCTCTCAAGATGAACCCCCCAAACCCATTGAACAACACAACATTCCATTTCGAGCTCTGCTCTCCTTAGAAAATAAACTAGGACTTCTCATCTCTTCTATCTCCCAGCTTGAAACTAACATCTCTCACCTAAGTACTAAAATGTCTACTCTTCCCAACTCCCTACTTCCCTTGGCGAGCACTTACTTCCCCAAACTCCAGAGGAGTACCATGCTCCCACGTCCCAAAAAAGCCTCACACAATCTGTCACCAACTGACATTTCCAACTATTGGCTAGCTACAATTCCTCCACCTCCAACCCCCATACTTTCTCCTCTCCAGCTAACGCAAATCCCTGCACTATACCAACCATCTCCCTCACCCGCACCAAACATCAACCATCTTCAATCCAGTCACCTATTCTCAGGAAAATTATTCCTATCACCTCTAAAAGCCCGGACTCCTTCCTTCACCAAAACAGCCATCTCAGAGGTCCGTTGTCTGCTACACAACTGCAGATCCACAAAAAACCACAAGCTGGAAATGTCAGACATCATTAATCTTTACAGCCTGGATATACTTTTCCTCACTGTGACCTGGCTCAATAACACTTCTCATATTTTTTTTCGATTTTCTGCTCCCCACTGACTATTCCATTCTCAGGAATGATAGAGAAGTTAAAGTCGGGTAGGTGTAGCAGTTATCTTCAGTAACTCCATTAATCTCAAAGCTTTTCCCTGAAGCTCTTTCCCACCTTTCTCAGGAGCTTCAAATACAGCAAAACTATTCTGTCAGGTTTCATACCATCTATCACCTACCTGGTGACAGCTGCGCCTTCACAGAGGAATTCACTGACTTTGAAAGCGACCAATACTCGCAAAACAACAAACAGATCTTTATTGGAGACTTTAATCTTTATTGGGGCAATCTGGGAGTTTCAGCGGCCAACAGGCTTGCCACTTTTCTCTTAGGAAATGATCTTGTTCAACATAACACAAAACCGATGCACTGTAAGGGATTCTTGACCTTGTTATCTCCAAAGTTGATATGCTAACTGCTGTTAGACTGGCCTGACCACTTCCCCATCCCCTTCTCTCTGCACCTTTCCCATTCTGTTACTCCTGGCCAACCTAAAAGAACTACTACTTTTTTCCGCAACACCAAAAACATCGACCTATATATTTTGTAAAAGACAGCTATAATCTCACTTCCAATATTAGACCCCTACTCTGATGTCAACAACCTGACCACCCATTGTCTCACCAATCTATCAGTGCAATGCTCCACTGCAAAGTAAAACAAAAGACCCACTCCTGCTTCGAGGTTCAATAAATACCTCTACAATAAAAGAAAAAGTTTTAGGAACCTTAAGAAACTAGGTAGTCAATCTCCTTCCACCACCAATATATTCAATCTCCACCTTGCAAGATCTCGTTACCACAAACACATCTTCTGTGAAAAAGCAATGCACTTCCGCTAAAACAGAACTAAAAGGATATTCGACCTTATCAAAAGCACCAACATCTCCCCCTCTCCCATTATATTTGATGACCGCCTCCCCCCCAAGATAGTGGCAGAATTTGAAGTATTTTTTGATGAAAAAGTAAAATCACTTGTGGATCAGGTTACCCATCCTACCCCCCTGAGGACTGTGAATCCTTAGTCCTTTGACATCATCACTGAAACGGCCCTCCTTGAAAGCACCATAGAAACTAAACTCTCTAATTATTCCATCGATCCCATTCTCAGTGACATTGCCACTGACTTTTACACCCACACAATCTCCTATTGGACCAGTCTGATAAACCTCTTCCTCAACCAAGGCTCCCTTCCTGCTGCCCTTAAAACAGGATAGGTTACTCCACCTCATAAGAAACCCTCTGCTGATACGAAAGATCTCAACAACTTCCGCCCTATCACCAACCTCGCTTTTCTTGCTAAAATTAAGGGCAGTTGTGTGGCGAAGCAACTTTCCCGACATATCAAGGACAACTTCCGCCTTGACGTATTCCAATCTGGTTTTACCCAAGGCTGCAGTACCAAAACAGCCCTACTTTAAGTGATTAATGATGCCTGCGACTACTTGACTCTGGGGAATCTTGTCTCATGATCCTTCTTGACCTATCCGCAGCCTTTGACACTGTTAATCACAACGCTTTTTTCAACACTTTAAAGCTAAGAATGAGTTTTGAAGGCATAGTGCTCAAATGTTTCGAATCATTCCTCTTGGGTAGATCCCAGATGATCAAAATAGCAAATTGTCTCTCCACTTCAATGGCTGTTCGACAAGGAGTTCCTCAAAGCTCAAACCTCGCGCCCACTCGGTTCAACCTTTATATTGAACAGCAGGGAAATCTCCTAAAAAAATCTGGGATCACTTATATGCGGCTGAAGCCCAAATCTACCTATAGGTATATCCCACTCATGACATTTCAATCCTCAACACCACTCAACTCCATCCACCAATAGGCTGTCAACTCCTCAGTTAATACTGAATCCTTCTAAAACAGAATTCCTTCTCTTCTTGACCTCACTATGTCCTCCTCCTATCCAATCTTGGATGAACAATCTGAACATTCTCAACAACAAGCCAACCATTGTTGAGAGTGCCAAATCTCCAGGAGTCATCCTTGACAAAAGGCTCAACTTACAGCCCCACATCAATTCCATCGCCAAGAATGCATGTTATCAACTGCACCTTCTCTGGGGGGTTTGGCGCTTCTTTCCTGAGAAAGACCTACAAACCTTGGTCCAATGATTGGTTATTTCTAGATTTAACTACTCCAACTCTGTCCTTGCTGGCCTCCCCAAATCCCACCTTTCCCCTCTAAAATCCATGTCTACTCAGCAGCTCCCTTCGTATATGGGGCTAAAAGAAATGATCGCACCCATACTGTTCTCTCTTCGCTGGCTTCCTATCGAAGCAAGGTCAATTTACAAGACTGTCTGTATCACCCACAAAGCCTTGTACACCTCCACCCCATTCCATCTGGCTAATAAACTCAAAATCTCAGGAAGCTCTAGACCAGGGGTCTTCAAACTGTGGGGCGCGATCCCCAGGGGGGCCGTGGAGCGATGCAAAGGGGGTCGTGCCTTCACAGTGTCACTTCTGCCCTGGCCTCCAGGGCTTCAGCCCCCCCCCCCCTTCCCCCATCCTGTGGCTCAGCCCAGGCTGCTGCAGTGCAGCTTTGCTCCTGGGGCCTCGGCTGGGCAGTGTCTGGAGTCTTATCTCTGAGTTTTTCACAGGTCATTTAAGACCATTAGCATATTTACATGCCTTTGTTAACTGATTACCAAAACGTCCTTATTTTATGGTTTCAGTACCCCCTGGGCCCCCACTCTGCCTATTCCTTACATTTGAATTTTTACACTTACTGCTGTAGTGTGAGAATGCATTTAATGAAAAGAAATATAAAGGTGGGTTGCCAAAAGAAACATGCCTGCTATGTGTTGTTTAAAGATCCTGCAGAGACCTGCTCTTGACACTAAATTGAGGTACAAATAAAAAAGTATGTATTAATTAGTTATGTGACTTTTCTGTCTTTATTCTCTTTAATTATTAGTCATTGATCATTGAGGCATCCCTAGAACACAATTAAAAGTGCTTTCTATTCATATTTGCTGTTCTACGTATTCACAGATAAGTGCAAAAAATACAGCTTTAGGTGCCTGCTTATTTCTGGGCCATCAAAATAATGAGCTGGTAACCCTAATCATTAGACTGGAGTTTGTTGCAGGATCAGCACATTATTTATTTCCTCGAACCCTGATTAATGCCATTATAGCAATAGTTTAACTTATATCTAAAACCCTACACTTGAAGTTTCTGGGAATGCACCCTGCTTTCAGACTACTCACTTCTCATTCTCGCCTTCACTTTCACGTTCACCCTGCCCTCCCAGCGATCACAATGCACTCACACTGATCACAATGCACTCACACTGATCACCATGCACTCATAGCGATCACCATGCACTCACACTGATCACCATGCACTCACACTGATCACCATGCACTCACACCAATCACCATGCACTCACACCATTCACCCGTTCACCCTGCACTCACACTGATCACAATGCACTCACACTGATCACAGTGTACTCACACTGATCACCATGCACTCATAGCGATCACATGCACTCACACTGATCACCATGCACTCACACTGATCACCATGCACTCACGCCAATCATCATGCACTCACACCATTCACCCGTTCACCCTGCACTCACACTGATCACAATGCACTCACACTGATCACAGTGTACTCACACTGATCACCATGCACTCACACTGATCACCATGCACTCACACTGATCACCATGCACTCACTGATCACCATGCACTCACACTGATCACCATGCACTCACACCAATCACCATGCACTCACACCATTCACCGTTCACCCTGCACTCACAGTGATCACAATGCACTCACACTGATCACAGTGTACTCACACTGATCACCATGCACTCACACTGATCACCATGCACTCACACTGATCATCATGCACTCACACCATGCACTCACGACATTCACCCACTCACCCTGCACCTACAGTGATCACCATGCACTTACACTGATCACCATGCACTCACACTGATCACAATGCACTCACACTGATCACCATGCACACACACTGATCACCATGCACTCACACCAATCACCATACACTCACACCATTCACCCGCTCACCCTGAACTCTTAGTGATCATAATGTACTCACAGAGATCACCATGCACTCACACCATTCATCCGCTCACCCTGAACTCTTAGTGATCATAATGTACTCACAGAGATCACCATGCACTCACACCATTCATCCGCTCACCCTGCTCTCACAGTGATCACTTTTCACTAAAAATTTGCTTGCATTGTTCACTCTGTACCCCATCCTGCAGTCACATGAGCACACTTCTCACCCTGCACTCATGTGACACTCCACTCACCTGTCCCCCCCTTACTGCTCAATCTGTAGCTCACTCAAACAAGGCAATCACTAACCACGCACTAATTCGTCCCACTCTGCACTTACAGCCAAACCCAAATTCATATGGTCACCTCACTCAAACCTGCAGTCACTCCTTTCACCCTACTCTCACACTGTTGCATTGCTCACCATGCAGTCCCATGGGCATACTTGTCACCCACACAGTGCAGAAGGTTAAAGTGCCTGGTACAAAGAAGATGTACCATGCACATCACAGAACTGAGTGTGAGTAAACTATGAGTAACGCTATAAAAATGAAATGTTTGTCAGACAGGTGCTATAGAGAGATGAAGTGTATTGTTGGTGAGTGGTAGTGAGGGAATTCATGGAGAAGGTGGAAAGACTTTTGCACTGTGTGCGACCAATGCTTGGACAAGCCCTGGCTGGGAGTGTTAACCCCCCCCCCCCCCCCCCCCCGAAGTTCGGGTCTAGTGGATCCCCTGCTTCTGCCTATTATTTACATTTGTAGTGCGCTACTGTTACCAAAAGGTGTCCTGGGGCTAATAACCATCTGCCTGCAATGTGAGAGAGGGATCCTGGGTTGAGAGAGGAGAGAAGAGAGGGATGGAAGGAAGGGGGTGAGAGGAAAGGGGCATGGGTAAACTGTTTAACTCTGCACAAGACCACCACAGTTTGAATGCACCCTTGCTGCTCCCTGCCATGGCCAGGTGAGCTTCTAATGTGGCAGCGCGTATTCCTGCGGATTGGGAGGCCCTTCACAGAGGTTAACTAGACATCTTTCTGATGTTAATTGCTGTATTTTGGTTATAAACTGGTTCTGATGGGGTGAAATCTTTCCTCAGAATTACTGTGTTTAAAAAAATTCTAAATAATAAAGCAATGCTACCCCAAAATACGCATAATAAACCAAGAGATATGCCAGAACTGAGATATTGATTTAACCTGGAGATTTTGTTCATAAGTTAGAAAAACAAATTCCAACCTACGCTGTTGCTAGTCAATAGCAATTTATTCAATTAATTTCAAAGAGAATTTTTAAACAATTTAATACATTCTATACAACACTACACCATTATTTATACAGCACTCATTCACCTAGTCATCCATATCACAAACATACAAAATCAGGCATCCATATGTACACAGAATTTCAGAATGATCACAAAGGAAAGACAACGAAACAAAGATTGGAAAGGGAGAGACAAAGAAACAAAGGCTGCTCATACAGTATTCATCTGTGATATTCCATATATCTATACATATATACAAAACTGGAGATTAATCATAAACAACTTAGATGATGTCACACATTGTATATACACAGGTTCAGAGTATCAGAATTCACAATTGTTTGAATTTTCAATTTAGAGAGAGCAGCACTCTGCACGGGGCCTACGCGTTTCGAGTCCTATGCAATGAAGGGACTCTCATCAGGGCCGGGGAAGTTATCTAAAAAGAAAAATGGAATGTCTTCAGTTTCAAGACCAATAACGGAAAATTGTAAGCATTGAAACCCGTTCCGTCACTCAGCTTACCCTACTGGTCTGCAAGGCCACTTCACAGGTGTAGAACACAGGGATGCGGTTAGGTACTTCATACCCCGTTGGTCCCCACCTAGGGTTTACCACTTTTGAGAATACCTCCACGGTCCATTCGGATTAAGTAAGGTAAGAACTTGCCCATCCCAGTGCATATTATAAAGCTCTTTGCCCAGCATGTAGGCTAACCGTTGCCCTTCACCCCCCAGTGTGACTTCGTCACCCCCCCAGTGAGCGCGACCGATCGCATCCCTGTGTTCTACACCTGTGAAGTGGCCTTGCAGACCAGTAGGGTAAGCTGAGTGACGGAACGGGTTTCAATGCTTACAATTTTCCGTTATTGGTCTTGAAACTGAAGACATTCCATTTTTCTTTTTAGATAACTTCCCCGGCCCTGATGAGAGTCCCTTCATTGCATAGGACTCGAAACGCGTAGGCCCCGTGCAGAGTGCTGCTCTCTCTAAATTGAAAATTCAAACAATTGTGAATTCTGATACTCTGAACCTGTGTATATACAATGTGTGACATCATCTAAGTTGTTTATGATTAATCTCCAGTTTTGTATATATGTATAGATATATGGAATATCACAGATGAATACTGTATGAGCAGCCTTTGTTTCTTTGTCTCTCCCTTTCCAATCTTTGTTTCGTTGTCTTTCCTTTGTGATCATTCTGAAATTCTGTGTACATATGGATGCCTGATTTTGTATGTTTGTGATATGGATGACTAGGTGAATGAGTGCTGTATAAATAATGGTGTAGTGTTGTATAGAATGTATTAAATTGTTTAAAAATTCTCTTTGAAATTAATTGAATAAATTGCTATTGACTAGCAACAGCGTAGGTTGGAATTTGTTTTTCTAACTTATGAACAAAATCTCCAGGTTAAATCAATATCTCAGTTCTGGCATATCTCTTGGTTTATTATGTTTAAATGCTCAGCCTAACTGATGAAGAGCAAACTCTCCGTTGTTCATTGACCCCAAAATACGCAGCATCACAGAACAGTATTATATTTTCTACTCACACAATTTAGTCAAGCCTGTCGCATAATTTGGTCCTCACCTTCCTCATAACATAGAGGTTTAGAAATTTTTGTCAGGAGGGGGTCCTTACGTTTGAAAATGTTGACAGGGGGGTCTCGGCATCCAAAAGTTTGAAGACCTCTGCTCTAGACCTTCATGCAATGCAGAAAACTTACTGCTCGAACCTCCTACCTCAAAAGGGAAAGATTTATGGCTCAATCCTTCTCTGGTAATGCGGCCAGAATCTGGAACTCACTTCCTCCATCCCTCCGAACCACCACCTCTTTCCGACTTGCAACACAGATCTTAAAACTCTTCTCCTCCAAAGGCACTTCCTGGAATAATTCATCCCATTTCTTGACCCTTACGGCTATTTAGCACTCACATGAGGTCGACTTTGTAAATATGTATATTAATCCTGTTTTAACCTAAAGCTGACACCTTTTTAAAAAAAAATGTTTTAATAGAAATATGCATCTTGTTAGCGTTGTAATTGTATATATGTAACTTGTTCGCGTGTTTAGTCTATCTTGTGTACCTCTGTAACTGTATATCTGTAACTTATTAGCGGGTTTAGTTATTCTGGTGTACCTCTGTAACTGTATGTAGTGAGCGCTCTAGCGTTGCACGTCACGTAGCTACGTGACGTGCGGTGACGTAGGAAGGCAGCGCGCGCAGCGTAGGCATAAGCGCGCGAGCCGGCTGGGCAGAGGACGTGCTCGGCGCTCCTTGTAATGATACCCAATCAGTGTACACTAAACACTATGATGCGCGGAGAAATGTGAAGAACACAGCGTTGGAGAAAGGAGAATGGGTGAGAGTAAAACTGGCCACGTTACAAAAAAAGGGAGAAAGCAAGTACAGCAAGCCCATGCAGGTGGTGGAAGTAACAAAAGATCATGCTACAGGTGCGGAAGCTGGTCACACGAGGCGCACGACCGGAAGTGTCCTGCGTTTCGCGCCAAATGCTTGTTTTGCGGGATTGTCGGCCATTTTGAGAAAGTGTGTAGGAAGAAGGCATCCAAGAATGCAGTGAAGTATGTTGGCCAAGAAGGGGAGGAACTAGAAGAAGCGGCTGAAGAAGAAGTGGTGACAGTGCTCTGCGTCTACGACGAGATCCTGAGCGTGGATGGACAAGTCCTAGGTATCGATGGAAGAAGAACGATGAAACCAATCCTAGAGATGACAATAGGAGGCGTCGAAATCCAAGTGGTAGCAGACACTGGGTCACCCTACACCATTATCCAGAGAACAGTATGGGAGGAGAAGTTTGCTCCACGACTGGGCCCTGAATTGGAAAGACTGGACATTCGTCCCGTCACGTACAACGGAGATCGCATACCCATGGCCGGATACAGGAAGCTGAACTTCGAGTTCAGGGGGAGATCAGCATGGTGCAAGCTATACGTCTCAGAGAAAGGTCCTTCAGTCCTAGGGTGGCTCGACCAAGGAGACTTAGGCATCAAATTGGACCCGGGAGGCAAGGAGCAAATCCTGTTAACGGAACAAGATGGTGGACCGGACACGGACAAATGGAGAAAGGACTTTCCAACTGTCTTCGGGGGCACAGTGGGGAAACTAGACAGATTCGCGCACAGGATCATCCTCAAAGAGGGAGCAGTACCAGTGGCCCATAAAGTGAGAAACATCCCGTTGGCTGTGAGGGATGACGTGAAAGTTGAGCTGCAAGAGCTAGAGAAAAGAGGGATCATCGAGCCCATTACTTGCGCTGAATGGCTGGCGCCATTGGTGGTGGTGAAGAAACCCAGTGGCAAGGTCCGTCTGTGCGTTGACCTGCGCGAGTTGAATAAGAACATTGTGGTAGAAAGGTTCCCCCTACCCCGCATAGAGGAGATGTTGGCCTGCACGAGGGACATCCAATGGTATTCCACCATAGACTTAACATCAGAGTATCACCAAATTGCATTACACCCGGAGAGTCGCAAATTGACCTCGTTCATTACCCCCTTCGGGTGCTACCAATTCCGCCGCATGCCGTTCGGGCTAGCCTCAGCGGCAGCGGTGTTCCAAAAACTCATGCATCAGTTGTTCAAAGACAGGCCTGGGGTCCAATACTTCCAGGACGACATCTTAGTGATGGGGCGAGACAGATCCGACCATGACAAGAAACTAAGCGACGTATTGGGAATCCTGGAAAAGAAAGGCCTCACGGCAGAATGGACCAAGTGCCGAATAGGAATGGAAAAGGTAACGTACTTGGGGCATGAGATAAGTGCGCGAGGGGTAACCCCTAAAGCGGAAAACGTGAGAGCAATCTGCGACGCGCCCCCACCGTCCAGCAAGGAGGAAGTCCGATCGTTCTTAGGGATGGCAGAATACTACGGGAAGTTTATGCAACACTTCGCCTCAAAGACCCACCACATGAGGCTTCTCACAAGAGAAAACAGTGAATTCCGGTGGTCGGAAGAGGCTCAGCAAGAATTCGAGAGGGTGAAAAAGGAGGTGGCAGGTGCCGTTCCGCTGCAAGGATTTGACCCTCAAGGAAGCACAGTGCTCACAACGGACGCCAGCGACAAGGGACTGGGAGCAGTCCTTATGCAAGACCGCGGCCACGGGAGATTGGAAACGATAAGCTTCGCATCCCGCACCCTGAGCAACACCGAGAAGAAATATAGCGTGATCGAGAAGGAAATGCTGGCGGTAGTGTGGGCCATGTCTCGGTTCAGACAATTTCTGTGGGGCACCAGATTCAGGTTGAGGACTGACCACAAGCCCCTGCTCAAGGTACTCACATCAAGCGGACATGCGGATGCAACGCCAAGGATCTCCAAGATGTCACTCAAACTAATGGAGTTCCGATATGATGTGGAACACATTCCCGGTAATAAGAACAAGGTGGCGGACTACCTAAGCCGGGCAGCAGCAATGGAACCCAGCACAGAACGCAGCGAGGGAACGGAAGAGTGGGTCGCACTCACAGAAGATCAAGAAACAACCATAAGCAGACAAGAATGGAAACAAGCATATGAAGAAGACCTTGTTCTGGAAGAAGTAAAATCCCATATAGTAAGGGGTTGGCCAGACAAAAACAAAACAGGGCGAGAACTCATCCCGTACTTCGAAGTTAGAGAGGAACTATCGACTGACGATCAGGGCATATTCGTATTCAGGGGTGAGAGAGTCATACCACCCACCAAAATGATCCCCAAGTTGATGGACATGTTGCATGAAGGGCATCTAGGTGCTGGAAAGCTGAAACTGAGGGCCAAGCAGAATTATTGGTGGCCGGGTATGGACATAAGGGCGGAGAGACATGTTAGGGAGTGCCCGAGGTGCCAAGGTGCAGACAAAACACTCAAACCGTTGCGCCCAGCCCTGGGAAAATTCGATCCTCCGAAGAATCCGTGGGAGGAACTGTCTATCGATATCTTGGGTCCTGTCTTAAACGCACAAGGGATACAGAAATACATCTGTGTCATGGTGGACCGATATTCCAAATGGCCGGAATTGAGGATTGAAGAAACGATGGACACAGAGACAATAGTGAGTTTCATGGCCGAGACTTTTGTGAGGGAGGGCATCCCAAAGAATGTCCTCAGTGACAATGGCCCCCAATTCCGATCTGAAAAATGGTCCCAATTCCTGCAGAGGAACGGCATCACAGCAAAACATACGTCCATATACCATCCAGCTGGAAATGGGTTGGTGGAACGTTTTAATAGAGTAGTGATGGGTTCGATACAAGCGGCCATCTCAGACAATAAAGACTGGGAAGCAGAAGTCTGGCACATGGTGTGGGCATATAGGATAACACCCACGAACACTGGCTATAGTCCATTCCAGATTCTCAGAGGCTGCGAGCCTTTCACCCAGGACAACAGAGTATGGAAGGAAAGGATAATCAAGAGCGAATGGTCACCGGCTGTGGTGCAGGCTAACCTAGAAAGAGTATGTATATGAGGGAACTCGCACAGCTGGTATAATTCAAATGATGATGTTTTTAAAGAATTGTAGTGTGTTTCTTGGAAAACAGACATTCAGTGGCCCAACTCAAATATCAGATATTGGAACAAGTACCTATTACATTGAACAATAAGACCCTTTTACTCAAAAGGGAGAACTTCTGGATCCGTTTCTTGTCAACGATGGCGCCCTTGGGGCTTAATGACCGTATTGAATTTTTGTGTTATCTATAATCATTGTTGTTGTTTTCACACTTGCTGCTGCCATATTGGCTTCTACTTTATATTGTCTGTTTTTTTCATTTACACTTGCACTCTTTGCATCTACCATGGTTCTATCCATTGTTTACACCCTATGCACGCTACAAGATGGCGCTCACACTTTTTTACACTCTGTCCCTCCGGACTTTCTATTCCTTGTGTTTAAGTCCCTTGTCACTTTTCATGACCCGCTATTAGACCACCTCCCTTTCTCCCGCTGAGTTGCTAACTTTCTCGGAACTCCTCGGAGTCCGCACGCATCTATCACACTAGTAAGTACATGTTATTGGGATTGTTATCTTCGCGCTCACTCGCGGGGTAATTGGTAATTGTTTTTCATACTTTGGCGAGCATGGAGCCACACGCCTGGCTTTCACCCGGTGCATCCTTAGTATTTTTCACTTCCGTGTCTCGTGGTGGAGGCGTTTGTATGTTTGCACCTACCATACTTCTTTCTTCTCGTTTTTCCACCGTTACCCTATTTGAAGTCATACACATTCACTTTGGTTTCTGGTCACGCCCGATTTTCGGCACTTTTCAGCCTGTTATTTCACCATTCTGCTGCATGCAGTCATTTCTTTGTGTTACCTCCGTTTTGACTTATTGATTACAGACAGTCATTCTGTTTTCGTTGTAGAGTATCCCCCTGACGATGGGCTCCGCCCGAAATGCATTGGGTTGTGTGATAATGAACACACCTACAATCATGCATGTTGTTCTGGATACAAAGCCTGAGATGTATTATTCTTAAGAAGATATCAAGATAAAGATATTCTAATAAATCTGGAAAGAAGATAACACTTGTGTGACATATACTATTGTTGATCATTGGATTTATTGAATTAGACCTCTTGGTCTCCCCAGAGTTGTGCGCAGGGGTGTTCTCTCCCTAGGCGGGAGAGCTATTTCTTAGTGTAACCTAGAAAGAGCCCAATCAGTGTACACTAAACACTATGATGCGCGGAGAAATGTGAAGAACACAGCGTTGGAGAAAGGAGAATGGGTGAGAGTAAAACTGGCCACGTTACAAAAAAAGGGAGAAAGCAAGTACAGCAAGCCCATGCAGGTGGTGGAAGTAAGAGGTAGAGCGGCCCTACTGAGCGATGGCAATGTGTGGTCGCAAGACCGCATGGCCAGATGCAACAAAATACTCAGCTGGAGTGACAACGGAACAGATGGAGGAAGTGAGGACAGAAGTGAGACCCCCCGTGAATATGGGGGAGAGGACCTGGATATTGGAGAGGCACAACAAGAGGACGATGGTGCAAGCGGGGAACGGCTGAACAAAGAGGATAGGAGCAGAGATGAGCCTAGTGCGGCTGCGCTAGGAAGTGGTGACAGAAGCGAAGCAACAACTGCCACGACCCCGGTAAGACAGATGAGAAGGGGAAGGGCGGTGGTCCAGCCTGCGAGATTCAGAGACTACGACATGAGTCAGGACTTGTACATATAGTTCGTTGGAAAAAGGGGAGATATGTAGTGAGCGCTCTAGCGTTGCACGTCACGTAGCTACGTGACGTGCGGTGACGTAGGAAGGCAGCGCGCGCAGCGTAGGCATAAGCGCGCGAGCCGGCTGGGCAGAGGACGTGCTCGGCGCTCCTTGTAATGATATAACTTGAATAAAGAAGCATAACAGCAACCTGGCTCCGAGAGTTATTGGGGGAAGAGAGTACATCTCTACACTGTATATTTGTAACTTGTTAGCGTGTTTATTCTATCTTGTGTACCTTTTGTAACTCTAGCCGTTTGGCCACACCCTCTCAGTTGAGGTCACTGCACGCCACGGCCTCGACCTGTTCACCCTTTCCTATGTGTTCTGAAAGCGCGGCGTGCTCTATTTCCCTGTAAGTCACAGACATTCAACTTTTTACATCCCAGTATTTTCGTTTCCGAGAATATATCAGCTAACTGGGCTGCTTTTTGTCCGCACCGAAAGTTGTTTGTTCTGTTTAAAAAAAATGTATTCCCGAGAGGATGTCTGACTGCAGCCCTGAGTAAACAGAGCTGAACCTTCACACAATGGAAGAGTTCATTGCCCTCACTGTGTCTGGAGCGGGCCGCGCCCCCCATTTTGTGCAATGATTCTGAAGGTTTATATTACCCACTCACAGCCTAGTGCTGCTAGCACATATAGGAGGGGCAGGCACACACTACGACACACACATTCCTACACATTCATAACACAGAAACACGCATTAGCATTACTCAACACCCAGCCACACAAAAAGCATAAATCACTCATAACTCCATGTATTCATGACAGTTCACAGCGTGCACACTCAACACACGACAAGGCACGCTAACAGAAAACACCTAAACCTTGCATACAAAACTCAGCACGCACAAAAACTCACATCGACCAAGCCGTGCACTTACGACACTTTACAGACAAACATTGGCAAAGTCGACAGCTTGAATTTCGTATTATAAAGGCGAAACCTATGGGCTTTGCCAGTGTTTGTTTTACTTGAAAGGGAAGGACTGGAAACTAGCTTTTCCAGGGAAATAAAACCATTGGGGCAACCCTTACAAATGCGTAGTCCAAGATCACCTATTTACAAAGGGGTTTTAGAGTATGTAAAGTGTTATTCCTGTAATACGTTTTTTTGGTACCTTTTCACGCCTTTGTGAATTAACCTAAAACATCCACATGTCTATAAAGTAGTAATATTCAAGGAATGTTACACATCCATAATGTCAATAAAATGGGAAATTCAGATACCTTTAGTAGAATTCGAAAATACTGTGCATCTTTGCTCTTTTATTGATACCCAGTGTGGACATTTCGTGGTCAGTTCACAGAGGCCTGTGATAGTAGGTAATGGGGCCCTCTTGTAGCACTACTTCTGGTTCTTATAAATGATTTTGTGAATCGGACTCAAAAGCTTTCATTTAGTCAGGTCCCAACTCAGTGAAGAGGGTGTAGCCTAACGGCCAGAGTTGCCGACCTTGGAGCTGGGAAACCATATTCGAGCCTCTGCGTCGGCTCAGCATCCTGAGATTCTGGGCAAATCACTTAATCTCCCCGTGCCTAACCAAAAATGAATGTGTCCTTGTGCAATGTAACTGGTGCTCATGTAAAGCGCTCCAATACCTTTGGGTCGAGTTCGCGCTATAAAAAACTGCAAAAAAATAAATAAAAAATTGCCCTGCCATTACCCAAATAATGGAACCTTCACGTGACCTTGACTAATGCTTTAACATTGAGGTTTTATATAACCAGTGGTTTTACTGTGCAAGTGCTGCGCTGAATAAAACCGTGTCCTAAATAATAAATAAATGCTAAAACGAAATGCATGTCTGCTGTTGGCAGCGCGCCGCTCTTTCCACTGCCTTTAATTTAAAGGGTAATTCCACAGTGTAAATGTTGCTGTGTTGACTGAGGCGCTGTAATTACCCCACCCTTTCAATGCGGCATTACCATTTACAATCAGCGCAGATTAGCCGTCTAAGCATCAACAATCGCGGGACTCCTCCCCAACCGCGGGGGAAAAAAAGCACAGAGACAGATGCGCCTCCGCGAGGCACGATAAAACGACCACCAGAGCAAACATCGTGCAGCAAAGAAAGATCCTGCGGTTTCAGAGATGGATTGGCAACTGAACGTCAACCCACAATATTTTGGGTCCAGTCTAGACACGTCTCTCTCTGTCTCTGTGCGAGCTTTCAGTTCAAAACCTCTGGAAACGTGAGAGCCTGGTCGTAAACCGAAGGCTGCGTCGGAGGCCTAGCACACCACCCCCTGGGGGGAGCCGCGCACAGGCCGGCGATTATTCCACCTTTATTCTGCCCAGCGGCAGGCAAAAACATCAGGAAGTGCACAGCAGGGCTGAGAGGCGTTTGCCTGGCCTATAAATAGTTTTAGAGATGAAAATATGGCACGCCCAAGAGCGGTTTTATTCTGGTAATATTTTTGCCTATGATCCAGTCCGCCCAGTTGACAGGAACCCGAGTTCGCCTTCTCGGTTAATAAAAGGACGCAACACGCTCTGTGAATCCTTGTTTAGGTATTACCGCCCCATGCCATATTTTTGTAAGTAATCAGACGCAAAACAGGGGTCGAAAGCTAGCCTCGCTGTATTTAGGCCTCGCCTGGCCTACAGAGTGGTTTTATTAGCTTAATGTTTTCCAAGGCGTCTATATCCATTAGTCTGTTACATAGGGTAACCAGATCTTGAGAACCAAAAACAAAAAACGGGACATTTTGCAAAAGTAGAAGAAGGACTATAATTTTACATCAACGGTGTAGCTCAGAATGACAACTCTCACCAACATAGGAACACAGAATAAGCACTAAGACAATAAATAACATGTAATTTCTAAAACCAGCATCATACCTGTTAATTAAATTGCTTACTTATAACAGCTGACAAATTACCACAACTTTAGAACACCCCATTAGTGCCCCTCACTGGTTTCAGTCGACCCCCTATAAAAACAGGGACATGAGCCAAAATTGCTAAACTCTGCCCGGACAGCTAGTAAAAACCCGGGACTGTCCAGGCAATTGGGGACACCTGGTCACCCTACTGTTACAGTATCCTTCAATTTTTTTTCACCCAACGCATACAGTAGGGGCAATGCATCTGCCCACTTCATCCATTGGCTAGGCTGTACTGTGAATTATGGCATTTTTGCGGATCATCTGTAAACAGAAGTGTGAAAAAGAGTTCACTTCAATGCCAGTGCAGGGGTATCAGACCCGACTCTTATTTTATGTGGCAAATCATTTTGTCTATTAGTTATTTTTACACAAACAATAAAACACAATGGTAGGCTTGCCAAGGCCAGACTTTTCGTCTTGCCAACTCTTGTTTTTGGTACAATGACAACTTTAAATGCATTTTCATCTTAAATAACAAAGGCCATGATCAGGTGGCTCCCCCTGTCCTGCAGGGACGTGACCTCTACCTTCTGCGCATTACAGCTCCGTTGTGGAAGAATAGAGGTCAGTTCTGACCAGCAGGATGAGGAGAAGCCTACGATGCTAACATTGGATGCTGCACCTTTCACTCTTCCTCCCGGAACTGACAAGAAAGCACTTCCGCATCAGTCTTTGACCCTCCTGCGTCAAAATTACAATGTTAGCGCAGTCCTGGCACTCTAATGCCATCAGTCTGTGGGAAACACGGCCACTAGAAACAAGCGAGAGTGGCCAGGGTCCCACTCTCTGCCCAAGCATCTCTACTCTAGCCTCGCCTGCTGCTGCCCCAGATACCTCTCTCCCAGGTAGGTGTTCGAGGTCCTCCTCCAACCCCAGGCTCCTGCCTGTGCCTCATCCCTGCTGGTCCAGTGGGAGAGTCCTGCTGTTCCGCTGTTGTCTGTCTGCCTTGTTGTGCCCGTTTTCTCATTGTGCCTTTTGTCTGTCTTTTATTATATTTTTACTGTAATTTCTGTACCTGTTTGTCTGTGACTCTGTTTTCTGCCCTTCTTTCGTTTTTTTGCCCTTTTATTTTTTTCCTCTGTGCCCGTTTCTCACCGTCCTTTTCCTGTTGCTGCTCCCCCTCGGCCCCTCCCCCTGCCGTTCTCACTCCTGCCTCCCAGCTGAGCTTCCATTCCCTATTTAATGGCGGCCGCTGGCGCGCTGAAGGCGCACCAAAGACAAGCCCGTCTGCGACCAGCCCCAGAGATCCTGGATCTCCGACCACCCACCGCTTCGACTCTGGCATCCTCCTCGCATTCAACCCCAGAAGAAACAACAACTGCCATCTGCCAAATTATACCCTTTAATTATACACTTCAATTAACCAACATCCTATGCCTGACTCTCCACAACAGTAAATCAGCAAACTTCTATCTATAACTGAACATAAAATAACCTGCCTACCCTATCTCTGTCCATAAACCCAACTTCAACAATAACAAAAAAAAACTTTTGCCAACCCTGCCAACCTTTTAATAACCCCCACCACCCAGAAAAATGGGAGGAGAGAATCTACCCCAATTTTCTGCCCCCACTTGCCTACACCAGTCCCTGGGTCCTCATTTAGAATATGTATGCACGTTCAAAGACCTGGCCAAAACCTCCCTGATCTCTAAGAGGTATAAATCCATGCAGAGCCTGAAAAGATGCACTCCATCATCCCTAAAAAATTAAACTGACTCGAAACGACTCTCCATATGGCTAACCCGTCCAAAACCTAAACCTCTACAAAAACGGTACATCTCCGTATTAACCTTCCGCCTTGCCTTGTCTATGGTGCCTGGGTGAACGGGTCCCCGCCAGACCCTGCGAGGCACAAACTCAGTCTACATCGCAAAGCAACCTGCCCACTGTTCTTTTATCAAGGCTAAGTCCTTCTTCATTGCCCTCATCAAAACGACTCCCTTTTCCCTACACAAATCGTTTTTTCCCAGGTGTAAAACCAAGATATCAGGGCACACGCCACCTACCATCCAACTGTTCAGACAGGGAATCAAACGATCATTATAACCTAAGTTAACATCAAAATAACTCTGGCGAGCTGGAACTTGCGCCCATTTAACAAAGGTGTGTCCCACTATACAAATGGTTAATTCTTCCGCCTGTGGACTGGGCACAGAAACTGAAACGAAAAAAAATTAAATAAGACTCAAACATTGAGAGCTGGCACGCACGCCTTCCCTGCCCCCCTTCTTACATAGCGCTTAAAACAGTCTGAGGACCATCAACCCAAATGCACGATATCCTCCTGAGCCCAGCCCCTATTGTACACCTCTGTTGCCACATTAATGTCGAAAACAGACAAGTCTCTATTTCGTCCATGCACATCTCTGGCAACACCTCTATGACTTGCACCAAAATCTGCCAGGTAAGTGGCTTCCACAGATGGCGCCTACCCACTTTCTCCCTGGCCCACCTCTTGAGGATACTCGTCCCCAGTTCCCCTGCTACTGGAGGGTAGCCACAAAACAATTTGCCCATGAACGCTATACCTGCCAGCTTCCCGGCGAAAGTAACCCTGGACAAACCTTTGTTGATGAGGTCTGAAATTAACTGAATGACATCCTCTGACCCCCGCCAGACCTTTAGGGGCCTCTGGGCAGCTGACTTCAAAAACCCCTTCCAAGACAAACTGTATGCAGCCCACATGGATTCGGACAACAAATCTACCACCAATTGTAGCATCCTACATTGCCTACGTCCCACAGATGGGGCAACATTGGCGTCGGCATCCTATCAGCCTCCTTGGCCAGCCCAAGGAATCTCCCCCACTGCGATGAGATAAAGCATCAGCTATGTCATTGTCCACACCAGGAATGTGTAATGCCCTGAAAGCAATATCATGTCTCAGGCACCCCAACATGAAGACCCTCAGCAATTTCAATACCTGTTCGCCCCTTGCTGACTGTCAATTTACAATTTCGACCACTGCCATGTTGTCTACCCTAAACAGGACTTTCTTGTGAGCTAGCTCCCCCCCCCCAAAGAGTTATTGCTACCACCAGGGGAAAGAATTCCAAGAAGGCTATGGTTCTGCCCCACTCTTTCCAGAGAGGCGGCAACTGCTCCGCTCACTACCATACCTGTCAATATAGGCCAAAGCCCTCACTGCCTGCCGCATCAGAAAAAAATTACACATTCCATGTCATGTCTTCGTCCCATGCCAGTGGAACGACGTCAAACGACTGCAAGAAAACAGTCCATATCCTCAAATCCTCCTTCACCCCAGCCGAAAGGCGCACATAGTGGTTAGGTAAGTGTTGCCTGAAAAATGCACGTCCTAATCTTCGTCAAAAGGTCCTCCCTGTCCTCACTACCCTGCACGTTAAGTTGAGATGCCCCAACAGTACTTGTATGTCTTTAACCTTGACTTTGTCTTTAGATAACATGCTCTGTAACAGATCAAACATTTTCCTCTTTTTCTTCTCTGGCAAGCATTCTCGCATTGCCCTAGAATCAATTTCTATGCCCAAAAAGGAAAGAGCCGTGCTTGGGCCCATTGTCTTTTATGGTGCCAAAAGGCACTCTCAGTTCCTCCATTAGCTCATGGAATTTGACCCCCCCCTAACTCCTCGCTCTGACAGTGAGACTGATACACCTCCAAAGACCCACGATACTGGTCGAACTAGCCCCCCATTACCACTAATCTCCCTTCCAAAGGTTCCCAAAACAGATCATCCTAATCTCCATAGCACGTCCCCTGGCCTTAACAACAGAATCGTCCCTAAACCTTTGGTCTCCTCCCCGCTAGCTCCCCTTTCTGACTGCGAGATCGGTACGCCTCAAAAACCTATGACCCAGGTCAAGCCAGCCTTTCTACCCCACCACCTACGCATGCCCATAGAACTGCACTTGAACCATTGCCCCCCTGCCTTCTAGAGCCTCCCCCCATATGGATATCAAAACCCTGCACTCCAGAGCTTCCAATTTAACTCAGAGCATCCATATCTCCATTCTGGAGCTAATGAACCTCCTTCACCTTGCTGAACTTTCCCTAGCTAACCTCAAGCCTTGGCTGAACCCACACCCCCCTCTGAGCACAGAGCTCCCCAAGCACCCACTACCACTATCACTGAGACACCTACTACCCTCCGTAACAGAAGTGTGGTTAAAAGCAATCTAGTGACTGTACACTTGGAGGCCCCGACCCCTGACACTCCCTCCAACCCCCACCTATCTGGTGTCCTAATCAACTACCGATCGTTACGTAAAAATGTAAATGTAAATTGATACTTGGTATAGCGGACTACTCACCAGCAAGGGTCTCAAGGCGCTTGTACGAATACCGCTGTGGAACCCACCCTAGCTTTCCCTGTGAGGCGTCCACTCCTGGGCACCCCCAAGGTGGAGGCCAGGCATCCTTAGCATTGTGGGGGCCGTTGTGGAGATTAAGCAAGCTATTGCCCAGAGTTGCAGAGTGGGACTCCATGATTGGAATAGGCACTGAAGCGAGAATTATCAGGTCCGTAAGCATGCTGCCGATATTGCCGATCTCATTCTGAACAAAAATTTCAACATAGCAATTCTTACAGAATCATGGCTCAACGAATACTCATCTCTATGCCTGGACCTCTTAGTCCTTCCCAACTATAACATTGTAAGGCTAGACAGGCAAGCTAGCTAGAAAGGAGGAGGCATTGCATGCATCTACCGATCTAACCTCCTTGTCACGGAACTTACAGCGGATAACACAGACTTCTGCGAATACCTCGCCCTCTCCATTTGCAGCAATTCCACTAAACTGTGCAATCTGCACATCTTTTACCACCCCCCCTGGAATGAACGACTCCTTCATTGACCACCTCATGGAAATCATCACAGCAAAGATTTCTTCCAATGCTAAAGATATATTCCTGGGTGATTTCAACCTGCACTGGAATGATCCCAAGGATCCTCATGCCAACATCATCAAATACCTCCTCACCAATCTAGCCCTGACCAAAGCCTGTTCACTACCAACTCACTTGAAAGGGTCCATTCTTGACTGGATCATATCTAAGGTATCTACAGTTAAGCTAATCTCTATATATCCATGTGACTGGTCCGACCACCATGCCATCGCCTTCCTACTACCTGGCGCCCGCAAGACAAAGGCACCGCAACTGGTGATTCCCAAATGCTGGGTCAGAGTCACCAAGAACCTGGACCACAGGGAACGAGAGGCTCATTGCAAAACTGACCTCCCCCCTCGCATATTACTACGGTCAGTGACCTCGATGATCACTACTCTGCGACTATGTCGAACATTCTGGATGACCTAGCACCACGAAAACTAAAAAGAAACCCAAGCCAAAGACAGACACCCCTGGTTCACCAGTTCCCTCAAAAATAAGAGGAGATCCCTCTGGCAATCTGAAAGAATCTGGAGACAGCACCCCTCTGCCCCTCATCTAAGACTTCTCAGCCAGGCAAGAAATGCCTACAGCAAAAACATCCTCAACTCAAAAAAATAAATCTTCAGATCTGAATTGGGGAACGCCAAGAACAGACCCGGCAAGCTCTTCGTTCTGGTTAAATACCAATCCAATAAGCTGGCCAAAACACCGAAAGAAACACCCAAGTTTCTAATTCATTCATTTGATAACTTTATTTCGGTCATTGACCATAAAAGTGCAGATAAAATACATACAAGCACAGTGATAAAATCCATAAATACAAGCAGTTAAAAAGTTATTAAACAACCAGTTTATCAAAAATTATCCAAAAAGGGGAGTAAAAGGAAAAAGGAAACATAAAGGGGGGTTGCTCCAATTAGGTCCTTATCAGAAAGGTGGTCCTTCTACGCCACATGCCGTGTAAGAAGCGGGAAACAGCCAACACAGTGGGATGGGAGGTATCATATGTTAAAATTCTGCAAGCCTGTACACATTGTCTAAGTCCCAAGTTTCTGCACAGTGGAGCCAACCAGCATTTCCGTATTTTGCTATACGCCGGGAAGAAGAACAGGACATGGACGATATCTTCTGTGCTGTTATTGCAGGCTGGGCAGGTTCCCTCATTTGAGATAGTCCATTTAGAGGTCAGCACCCTAATAGGCTAGCAGCCATGCCTCAGTTGGATATATAGTTTTCTCGCAAGAGGAGGCTGCACTAGATCTAAAAATTCCTCCTTCTTGGGCTCAGTTTTCACCTGCAGGAATTCAGTTGTTAGCCTGCCCAGAGTTGGCGAGCTGTGTAGCGAGTTAAGGCTGTGGTTTCTCAGGATAGCCAACAGTTCTGACCTCTGGAACCTAGGACAGTTCTCCCTCGGGGACTACCACAATTGAGGTAAGCCAATTTGGTAAAGCAGTACCTTGATGTAGGATAGCCAGGGTATATTTTTGTTCTTGAGCTGCCCCCAGACTGCTTTTGTTTCTAATATCATCAGAGGATTTCTCTTCTTTTTTCGCTGACAAAATCACAGCCTAAGGGAACGAACTTAGTTCTGCCACATACTCTCAACCCCTCCCTGACCAGCCTATTCCTTCTGCGCTGCCCTCACTGGCTTCACCTAAAAATCAAGCACACTGGACCGACTTTATTCTCCATGACGAAGACGCAGTCTCTAAAATCCTATCTACCTTAAACCCTAACAACCATTTCAATGACCCGTTCCCCTCCAACTGCCTAGCTGCTGCCGCCCAATCCATTGTTCCTAGCTAGACAGCAATAAACAATGCTTCGATCCGGCAGGGCTTGATTCCCAACTCTATAAAAGCCGGCCAAGTCCTCCCCATTTTGAAAAGGCTGTAGCTGGATCCAGCCTCCCGACAACTTCAGACCTATCTCCAACATCCCTCTTTTAGCCAAAGTGTTGGAGAAGTGTCTGCAACAGCAGCTTAGTCAACACATCAACAACTTACACCTACTCGACGACTTCCAATCCGGATTCAGATCTGGACATAGCACTGAAACCACCATGCTCCACATCATTGATGATGCCCTCTAGGCCCTTGACCAAGGTAAAACCTGTTTACTTATCCTCTTAGATCTATCCTCGGCCTTCAACACGGTCAACAAAGAAAAAACTACTCAAATGGCTCGAACTCAGGTTGGGATTGGACGGCTCTGTTTTTGAATGGTTTAGGTCCTTCCTCCAAAACCGATCACAGAGATTTCTAATTAATGGCAACCTGTCTGCCCCCTCTCTGGTCACAGTTGGAGTCCCCCAAGGATCAACCCCACCCTCTTTAATCTTTACCTGGAACCGTTTGCCGATGTTCTACGCACAGCGAATATCTCCTACCATATGAATGCTGACAACACTCAGATCTACATCAAAACCTCATCTCTAGATGAAATTCTCTACCTGACTGAGGCCTTGAAATCGACTCTCTATTGGCTCGCCTCCAATCAACTCAAACTTAACGCAAAGGAAACAGAATTTCTCTGAGTCTCCCCTACAAAAACCAACCATGAGATTCACTTTTGGATTAAGGCTATCACAGCCTTAAACTGCCCACCGACCATTGTGTACTCGGCCAAATCCCTGAGAATCACCCTGGACTGCAACCTGAACACGCGGGACCACATCAATTCGATGGCTAAATCAGCCAGGTTCCACCTGAACTACCTGAGGAAATTGAAACCCTTCCTCAACACTCACGACCTAAAACTGGCTGTCCAAGCACAAGCCATCTCTAGACTGGAATATGGCTGTTCGGCCCTCTCGGGTTTACCCAAGATCTCCTTGGCTCCTTTAAAAGCCAGCCTCTATGCGGCCGCCAGTCTTCTTACCGGCATAAGGAAATTTGACCACATTTCTCCACACCTGAAAGCTCTGAACTGGCTTCCTCTTGAGACCAGAATACAGCTTAAACTGGCATGCATCACACACAAGGCTCTATATGCAAACTCCCCTGCATATCTTGCACAGATACTTGTTATATCCGGGGGAATCAGAAACTCCCGGTCTGCCAGAGACCTCTGGCTCCAACCTGCACGTTTCCAGAAAGAAAAAAAAGTACAATCGGGCTTTCTCCGGGGTCACACCAAGAATGTGGAACTCCCTCCCACCCGCCATTCGAAGGATCCTTTCTCCGGCACACTTCAAAAATGATGCCAAAACATTCCTTATGGGTAAATTCCTCGTTTAAACTCTGCCTCTATCCACCACAGAGCTCCTGATTACCTACCAACTACTGCCTCCCTTCGGATCACCTAGTCGACCCACCAAGAAACCTGGGACATTGTTCTTGAGAAATTGTAAATGTAAACTGTACATATGTGTCTGTACTCCTTATGTATCCAGCACCTCCTACCCCTCCCACTTGTTATATACTCTGTAACTCGTAACTTTTGTACAATTTTATGATTACTGTTAAGTGCTCTGAAACCCTAACACGTCAAGTTCGCGCCCTATAAAACACAAGGAAAAATATATAAATACTGCCTGGTATTCTGCGGAGCCCGGAGAACTGACAAAGAAGAAATCATCCAGATAATGCTTTAGTGGTCGATGACCCGTGCGCCGTGTAAATAGCCGCTGTAAAAACGTGCTGAAGCACTCAAATAAGACGCATGAGATAGAGCATCCCATCGGCAGTGCCTTGTACAGGTACCATTTACCTTCAAAATGGATACCCAGAAGATCCCAATCATCTGAATGGACTGGAAGCAACCGAAATGCTGATATTATATCGGATTTTGACATTGGTACAGTTGCGCCTGCCGTCACTACAAGTGACATGGCCAATGTCAACTGACAAATAAGATACTGATGCTGCTCCTCATCAATTAAATCATTGACTGAATTTCCTCCGGCCAGGACAAGTGTTTGATTAGCCTGTATTGCCCTGATTCTTTTTTTGGCACCACTCCTATTGGAGAGATAATCAGGTTCTCTGTAGGCCAGTCGTCAAAAGGCCCAGCCATTCTCCCCTCTTGCACCTATTTATTCAGTTTGTCTCTAACCAACTGTCTGTGCTCTGTCGCAGATTTTAAGTTATCTGCCTAGCTTCTCTGCCTTGGATCCCTGTATCCCAATCGAAACCATCATCTGAACCCCTCCCTCAGAACTTGTGCTGCTCCCTGGTCCTCGTACCCCCGTAACTCCTCTTCGACCTTCCCACGTCTAACCAGCGCGTGGGCCTTTTGGCCCAGGACCCTGGGGGCCCTTACCACCCCTCCTGCCTGCAAACTGCTGCTGTTGCCCTCCTGCACTGCTCCCTACCTGATGTCATTACTGGCATACCTGTTGGTATCCTCCCCCAAAACAGTTGACCAATACATGGCGGCCCCGCATTTTGAGCACTTGTGACGAAACCTACAGAATTCCTGTGTGCACAGGCCTTTATTAAAGTCCCTGAACACCCCCCCTGTTAATGACTCCGTCTTTTCTGAGCCCCCCTTCCCTCCCCGGGTGGGTTTCCCCTGAAAGGGCGACATACGATAGGCAATCGCTAGCCGTCAATATCGACTTGCCCCCTTTTACCTCCCCCATCGTGTGTTGCCACAGATCAATGTCCAGTTCACCCCATTTTGCTTCTGGGTCCCATGCTATTCGCGCTCTAAACTCCTCTTCGTATTGTGCTCATGCGTACTCCCCTGTGATCTGTGACTTTCTGATCATGTTAATGTACTTAAATAACACTACGCAGGGCTCCAGGTACTTTTCGCAATAGACAGTTGCATAAATCAAGAACAATGCCGTCCAATTTTCTATCATCATATGGTACTTTTGGCCAGCTCGTATTCTTTTTCCTTTGATCCCTCTTTGGACCTCACCTCGCTATTGAGGAGTTTGAGCATTTCCACATATTCCCCTTTCCATATGGGTTCTTTTGTTGTCAGCATTAAGTAGGCACCCAGGGGTTTTGTCACCCCCATATAAGGGAGCTTTTGAACCTTTTCCTCCATACTCTCCGGGCCATCTTTTTTATCCCCATTCTTTTGCCCTTCTTCTGTCGCTTTGTCTGTATTAGCCCCGCTCTCTTTTTTAGTGCTTATTGCGTAGTCTACACCTTTTTTCCCCACCCCAATGTCCACAAAATACTTTCCCGTCCTCAAACGTCACCCCTACTCCCCTCGACCCTCTTCCCCCCCATCCCCATCGACACAACTACGGGTTTCTCCTGCACTCTTTCTGCCTTACCTGGCTCCAAGGAGGGTGCTCTTACAGGTGCAGTCCGTCTTGCCAGTGGCCCGTTAACTTCAGATGTCCTCGGTGCCCTCGCCGCAAGCCCCTCAGTTCACCTTCCTCGAGGCTACTTGGGGCATTCCTGCGTCAACTCTTCCTACCGGTCCCTTTGTTCCCTGCCTGTGCTGGAGCCAACTGTACACGCTGATACTCCTCTGCCAATGCTTCCCACTTACTAACCTTCCTTGACATCCCAGCGGTCCACCGGGACCTACCGGGTGTTGGGACCAGCGAGGTTGTTCTGGACATTTGTCTGCTGGCCGCGACAGGCTCCTCCACCATTACCGGGTGCGCCACTCGAGGGTCCACCCTCACTTCACCTCGGTGCCAACGAGTCTGCCATGCTGTGTTGCTGCTTGCCCTGCAATAACAATGTCTGGTCCGATGTGCTGGTTCCTGTCCAACTTTATCCTTGGCCTACACTACCTTCCGCATCTTACTACATCTCCTTTTAGACCGCCCCTAACACTCCCTACACTCTACTGGCCCATCTAGGTGGCTATCCCTCCCTTCTTCCTCGTCTCTCCAATCCAGCATTGCCGCAGCCAACGTTGGTGCTGGACTCTTCCCCAGCCCTTGCCCTGTGCCCCCAACTGACCCACCCAATGCCCTCCCAAATTCGGTCCCCCTTCACCTGGCCCGTGGGCGGCATGCCCCTGGATAGAGAATCCCCATTGACAATTAAGCATCCAGCTGGCCCACCCGCACCTCCTCATTCGAGACAGTGAAAATATCCAGCCCTTCCCAGGCCTGACTCCCCCCAGCCAGCTTCATCTCCCCAGGTAGTTCGTCCTATGAACTAGCCACACCTCCCCACCCTGGGCCCACCTCCGTTTCCCAGGTTACTGTCCATGACGTCCCAGCTGGCCTGCCCGTAAGCCTTGCCCCACTGTGTAACAGCATGGGGCCTGCCTCTATATATCCCCTTCCCCCTCATCTGATAGTAGCAAAGGCCCCCATCCACCTCCCTGGGGTGAATCCATATGTCCCCCACTGACTGCTCCCCCTAACGCACCTTCCACCTCCCCCAGCTATCTGACACAGCCCAGGAGCCTCAGCCACGTGCTCCTGCTCCTGCATTACCCGCTGTCCCCACCAGCTCCCTTTCTGGCTCCCCTTGGGAGCGCGGCGTTCCATTTGAACTGCCCGGCAGCCTGACAAGACCTCGCAAGCTCTGGGGCGAAGAAAGCCTTCCCGCTGCTCTTCCCCACATGGCCTGCCCCGCTCACCTTCTGGTCATGAGCGGGAGTGGGATCTTCAAACTGGATGCCATGCCAGAGCTCCTGGGCTCCGGGGCCAACAACGCCTTCCCCCTGCTCTCCCCGACATTTCTCCGTCCCCCGCTCCCCTTTCGGCTCTCAGCAGGAGCGGGGCCTGCCTTTGCAACCACCCCGGCAGCTGGGAAAGACCTCCCAGACCCCAGGGTGGGCAATGCCTTCCTGCAGTGATATTTGCTCCGTGGCAAAGCGTCACCGCGATGCTTCGCCTTGGCCCTGCCCAGCTCTAGAGGCTTCGTAACCCTCCTGCATTTCTACCCTACCAGCCGCACATGGGGCCACTCTACTGGCATAGGAGTGGACCGCCCACTTACAGGCACAACTTTTTGTCATTTTGGCAAAATACAAACTGCGACAGCAGTGGCCACACCCGCTGACGCCAGCTCCGTCGCCTCGGGAATTACGAGGTGCATGCGTCTGGCCTCACTCAGGAACCACAAAGCCTCAAGCACCCTGTAATCCTCCATCATGCCCAGGTAAGAATAAACTGTGTTCTGCAATATACCCTGACCCCGCTAAACCTCACACTTCCACAATAACCAACAAAAAACCTAAGCTACAGCACACGCTCCCAGCCACCAAACCTAAAATGGTGGCTTGGAGAGGGCGCACTCGCCCTTCTACTTGGGCTACATATTCATAGCCCAAATCACAAAATGGAGGAACGGGGGGCTGACGCCCCACCCCTCCCAAACCGCCGGGGGTGGGGTGGGGGGGTAGATCTCCCTTCGGTCGGCTGCCCCCCCAACCCTCTTCTGAAAATGTTTTTTAGGTATTTTGGTAAAAGAAATATACCAGGGAATTCTTCTACAATTGGCCTGGCATTCTGGGTAAGACAAAGTAGTATGATTCTTGCAAGCAACAGCACATTTGGCTCCCCCACGATGTCTAGTTGGGGTTGGTAGATTTTCCTGGGTGCTGGCTGCCCTTAGCTCAAATATTGCAGCAACCAACTTGAAAAGAATGACTGTTAATCAAAGCAAAGATCCTGACATTGCCACAGTGTGTTGTGGGGCCTTAGAAAATCCAGTTAATAATCTCACCCACACAAGTGTGGCACCACTTTTATCTGTAGAGGAGGCGAAATAGTGAATGGTTGGGCTTTTGTCTTTTCACACAAATTCTGAACTTTACCTTCCTGAAATCAGCAGAAATTTGTGTTTGTACCCAAGGTTTGATATTAAGAGGGCATTCTGGCAAAAAACATTGCACAATCAATGCAACGAACACCACCTTTTACTCCCTTGGTGCCTGTTTTTATGTTTACATTTCTTTATTATTTTATAGCTGCAACACATGAACATGACAGTATATGATTAATGCCCTTTCATCGGTACTCTAGAATATGCGACCTTTCCAGGCGAGTCAATATAAAGGGGTAAACCTGATAGTATGTGCTCCGTCCATCTGTGTCACAAACATAACTGAACTAAAAAAACAGAAATCCCCTCCCCAAACCAGCACTTCCCTCCCCCCAGCCCAGCTCCCACCCTCCCACGTGTTCCATGTCCACTACCTAAACTAATTGAGACCATACAAGACCCCAGGTTTAGTCCGTCTTTGGGGGTTCGGTGAGACGCAGCAGCCGTAAATAACGAGGACGTGTGACCTAGTAGCGATAGAAAGGGTTGCAACAACTCGTTATATTTGGATCCCTTCCCTGTCATTGTGAGTGTGAGCTTCTCCATTCCAAGAACATGCCATAGACGGTGTAGCCAGCCTGTAAATGTTGGGACATTGGAGGTGCGCCAGTGTGTAAGAATGTTTTGTGACGCCGACCCCAACGCAATTGCAATTTGCCTACCTCTGCGGGATCCCAGTGAGTACATCAGGGGATTAGGAAGGCCAAGCAGGGTAAACGCCGGAAAGCGTGGCAGCTCGGTCTTGAAATGTTTGTCTATCTCGTCCAGCACCTGAATCCAGTAGGACTGAATACACTCACACTCCCACAATAGGTGCACAAGAGTGCCTCCTTGGCCACAGCCATGCCAGCAGGTCGCATCCCTAGTCCGATCCATCGCATACAGTCTGTCAGGGGTATAATACCAATAGGTTACCACCTTTGTGAGAGTCTCAGTAAGCCCCATATGGTATTCAGAGTGCCGGGCTCTATAGTATATCCCCTCCCATTCCCTACGGCTGAGTGTCCTGCCTAGGTCTCTCTCCCAGCGCTCTTTACCTGTATTGTATGTGTATGAGGTGGTGACTTACAGCATCTTGTACAGATCAGAGATGAGGTTTTTATCTGATGAGCGTGTAATGAGCCATCTCTCGTAAGGGGAAAGGTGCCTATCTGCTGTAGGGCAGACCTGGCGTTGAAGTGCCCAATGTCTAACCTGTAGATATCTAAGCCGCTCCACCTCTGAAAGCCCATATTCCGTCTTAAAATGGGAAAACAGTACCACGTTCGACATGGAACACAGGATCCCCCCCCCTGAACCCCCCCCAAAAAAACATAACAAGAACAAGAACCCTTAAAAAGAGGGGACTGTCCCCCATTGTCCATCATCCATCGACGATTTGTAAAAATTTAACTGGGGTTAAACTACCAATATCAACCCACCCTTCCTCCCGCCCATGACCTGGCCCATAATAAATCAGTCAGCCAGCTAGCCACCACGTCCGCCATCAGCCCGGTGGGAGGTTGGCCAGTTCAGCGGAGACAGCCGCCAAAGCTGACCTCTGGCCCTGAGCAATCTCCGCCGCAGGAGGTTTCCTAGGCCGTCGTCTACGGCCCTGTACGCGTCATCGAGGTCTGGAATCAGCTGTGTCTACTTTGGCACTCTCCTCCTTCCTCTCCTCCTTTGGAACATCCACCCCCAGCAGACTACAGGCTTCTTTCAGGGAACGCAGTTGGTAGAGGGTATTATCCTTGCGAAACACCAGACGAAAGGGGTGCTGTTGGAGATGTAAAGTGACAGGTCTGAATGTTCTGCGTTTTTGCAGCGTAAGGGCTGATAAGTCCTGATATAGAACCGGTGTCTAGTCTCGGAACAGCACTGGGTGCATCTGCTGTGCTTTTTGAAGAATAGCTTCTTTGGTGCGGGAGTCTTGGACGCAGACCAGAATGTCCGACGGCGGGGCAGATGGTGGGCGCGGCAGTCCCACTCTGTGTGCGCGATCTATGTTGAGCTCCGTTTCCAGAGGTCTGCCCAGTATATGGTTGAACAGCTCCCTCGCGTAGGTGAACAGGTTCTTCGAGTGGTTGCTCACCTTCACTCCCCGGATGCGGATGTTATGGCGCCGGGAGCGAATCTCCAAGTCCTCGAGATGAGATTGGAGGTCGACTTGCTGATCGTGAATCCTAAGTATCTCATGCTGCAGTGCCGCCAGTTCCGTGTCTCTCCCGTCACTCTTGCCTTCCAGGTCCGCAACCCTCTCCCCAATGCCATCCATCTCTTTACAGACCTCCCGAATCTCCGTGGTGAACTCCTGTTTAAGGGTGTGGATGTCTTCGCGTAGTACTACAAACATGGGCTCCAGGAACGCCTTAGTGATGGGCTCCGCTCCTTCATGTGTTAGAGGTGGGTCCGAGACACCTGTCGCCATGCTGGAGGGCTCCTGTCCGGCCTGTACTTTCGCAAACAAGTCCTTAAGGGTCTTGTCCTTGCGTCCCCTGGAGGAGGACATAGTTCGTCTCCCCGGTATGTATGAGAGCCGCTAGAAGTCCCGCCAGCCGATCCGTGCTGTCTGGGCGACTCCCCACTGTCACTGGGGCTCAGCGTCGAGAGTGGGCCAGCTCCGTGGCAGTCGGCTCCTCAGCAAGTCAGTCTGCCTCCTCTATCGCGGCTTTAAGGGGAACCAGGCCTGGGGGTCACCGCCCCCCCCCCAACAGGCCACCCCAGCCTCGCGCTGTAGGTCCCAGACGGCGCGCCAAGACAGGAACTCACCCTATTGGTGTTCGTCTCAGTGTTTGTGCAGCCACTCAGGCAGTATTGGCCCCTCAACTCCCCGGTCGCCAGGGGGTTGACTCCGTCCTCAATTGCGGCAGCTGCTGTGCCTACCCTCCGGGTCAGCACAAGCTAGGCCCGGCTCCGTGGCTCTTCTCTGTCGTCGCGGGGCCCCCTCTCACTCAGAAGGCCTGTGCTAGGCGGCCCGTGGGTAGCGCCAGGCGACACGCTCTACCTCCCTCCGTGGGGGGTCAGTCAGTGGCAGGGCTCGATCCCCATCTCAGCCCCCATGGACCGCCACAGTCGCCGCCGAACTCCGCTCCCTCCAAGCTGCCGCCCTCACCACTCTTCGCCCTCGGGTAATCTGTCCATGCTGTAGCTCCGGTAGTCGCCCTCACTCTGCGCCGACCTTTCTAACCACCAGGGACGGCTCAGGCTGTAATCTTCCTCTGCAAGGGGACAGGATCCCAGTGCGCCTCTCCCACTCGGCAGGGCCAACTCTCGCCAGGCCTTTGATCGCTGCCCCACACAGCCACCGGGCCGATCACCCCAGACGCCACTCAGGCCTACAGTGTCTCACGCCCTGGAGTCCGTCCCACTCTCCGGGCCCATTCACCCACTCCGCTGTGTTGCTGTGGGGGTGGATCCCCAAACCGGGGCTCGCGCTTGATTGTTCTGTGTCTGTGCCAGATGGCAGCCGCAGGGGTCAGCACACATGCCTCGGACCACCGCAACACAAAATGGCAGCCCGGGTTCGCCCCTCCAATTCTCTGCAAGTCTTTCCTGTCCGGGGATCACCCAGGTGCCGAGCTCCCACCTGCCACATCAGAGGGATCGTCCCGCCAGCAGCTCCAGTGCCCCTTTTCTCAGCGGTGCTTCCCCAGAGTCTTACCGGCCCCCTCCAGGCACAGCCGTCCTAGGCGTCTCAGACCACCACAAGATGGCGGCTCTGTCCCGGCTCCCCCGCGTTACCTCCAGTTGCCACCACAGGGGGAACACTGGACCGCGCCGTCAGGCTTACCGCAACGCTGCCTCCAGCCTCGACACCAGGTCCCACGGTCTCCGGTACCCTCCGGTACCCTCTGGTGAACTCAGGTCTCCCGCTGTGCAGTCGCGGCCTCCGGTATCCCGGGCCTCTTGCTCTTCAGCCGCGGCCTCTGGCCACCTCCCCCGGAGAGCCGTCGAGACCGTCGGCCCCCGGCCACCAGCTAAACCGGCCCATCTGTGGCTGCTTTCTCCTGCGCTCGCTGCCCCGTGGCTCCAGGGTCACCCTACTCCGGTCCGGACACGGTAGCCGACTGCCGCCAAAGCGGCCCTATAGCCGGTGCTAAGCCAGGCCGTCGGCGGGAGCTCCGGAATTGAGCGTCCGTTCACGCCGCCATCTTAGCCTATCGGTGCCTGTTTTTAAATATGTCTGGGATTTGTAGGTTTCCCAGTGTGCTGGCTCCAACGGGCACAAATGCCACAGTTATCCACATCTCAAGATTCACTGTAATTGAATGCAAAAATCTTGATGTTTCTCTAGCGCATTCTTAGGCTTTTACTCACCCCGGCGAAAGTCCCACCCACACAAATGAGATACCCAATTTATTGAGAGAAGTATGAGAAGGTGTGACGGTGGGACTTTTTTGTTCCCTCCAGATTCTGGAACTCTACTGTACAGTGATTCCACTTAAAGTTTAACAGTTATAAATATCCACATTCCAATGATCATTGTAATTAAAAGCAAAATCCTTTACGTTTTTGTATAGTGTGTTTGGGCCTTCCTCTTTTGACAATAGGCCAGCCAACACAAGTGGCATACTCTTTTTTTTATTGGAAGTAGTCTAGGAACACTGGGTGATAGTGCCATGGTCATTCCCACAGATTCCAGGACTTTCCCTCACAGAAATATGAATCAATTTTAATTCACCCAGAGTTTGATGTTTGCAGCACATTCTGAATATGAAAATGGGATGGGATCTACACAAGCCACACTTCTCTGGACTGCCCAAGATGTCTAGTTTTCAGATATGCAAAGGTTGGTAGGCTTCTTCTGCTGGCAGGGACCATGGGCTCATACATGGCAGACATTGACTGCCAGAGCAGTCTTATTCAAACATAATTTCCTCTCTTCTTACCAGCACATTTTTGGTCATTTCTGTCCTGTATGATAAGCTCACTCACACATGGTAGTTAATAATTTCCTGAGGAGAACCATGGGAACACAGAATAATAGGATTTTCTATTTAATTTCTTTATATTTTCGCCTTCCAATTGTAAGTCTTAGTGCACTAAAAAACATTTTGAAAAATGTTCTTAGACATATCTGATATTACAAGTAATCCAGAATTCAAAATGGTACGAATAACCTCTATTCCTAAATGCAGATTCTTAGGCACATTTAAAACAGCATTGCTTTTCTCCATACCAAATGTTTATTTATTACATTTTTCCTTATGAATTTGTCGAAATACAATGAAAAATCAATATATGCTGCAGCTCAGCTAATGGTTGGGAATGTCACATAATTTTAGATAAGCAACAGCCTCCTACAAAAATCTCCCCATAGTCGAATAGAAGATAAAGTGAAAAGGGGAGTAAGAGATGTAGTAATGACTTCCCTGTAAAACCTACAATACCTTTCACATGCTGCCAGAAGAGACTAAAAATACAGCCACCTGTTTACTATGACAACAATGGATGAGAGTTATCTTTATTATATGGAACCCACCTGCTGACTCTATATCTGATGCTTGTAAAACTGGGCTGGGTCATGGGGATCCTACAGTCTTCGATCTGCCATTTACCATCTCTATGCGATTTTTAACACCATTTTCTCCTTTGCACGGTTTAAAAGATTAGGATATTGCCTGTTTACAAAAACGTGGATGTGTGACCATTGTAGTCTGTCCATCCTCTAAAGGGCATGCTTGTGGAGGCTTAGTAATGTTATGATCATAAAGCTTTCTTTTTAATGCTTTGCAGTCAATGGTCACATCAGAAAATGCCCCTGATAATAAGTAATCATCATCCAATAGAGGTTTTATGGTGTAATGTTAACATTCCTCCTGGGACTCATGATTTCTCAATCTTGCATAAGGTTATTTCCTTGAACCACAACTATAAAAAATAGTTCCCTACTTAGATCATTTATATCATGAGAGATTTTAATGCTTGTATAACATCTTAATTATGCCTTACCACTAGCCCTACCTCTTTAGATGAGTGGTGAGAATTACCTACACCTAATCTATATAATATCAGAAGCATCTCACTTGGTCTCTCACTTTTGATATGGGCATCTACACTTAATGAAGCTCTACTGAATGGCATAATCTTAGCGGACCACTCTTAAAAATTCACTAGGGTTCAGAAGGGATTCAGTGCCACTATAGACTTTGTTTTCATCTCCTATCTGAGTCTTGGATCTGTGCCTAAATTTGAAACATATGATTTAAAAATAAATCATCATTGTTATTTGTTGCTTACCCTTACACTAGTTAAACCTGCTTTACATCAGAGTCTTCAACCCAGTCAAGCTCATATTATTGACAATCAGATCACAGCTAACTGGGAAGGAAAGATTCCCAGGAAAAAGGTAGTGAGATATAGCTAGTCTCTTGGTTAACCAAAGTGTACCACACTTTGTCCACCATGTAGCTGACCGATATTAAATAGTTTGAACAGTTTACAGTTATGGTGCTTGACTTGTTTCCGTCAATGGTTGCTAAATGTTTGGTAAAGAACTTAATAGGGGACCAGCTCCCCTCTGTGAACATAGGTGCAGAAGGTATTTAAATTTTTTTTTACACTTTATAAAGAAGTTGTATCTGTGCCAAATCCCAACTTGATTATCGGCCGAAATGGTCTATAATTATGAAAACATATTTATCAATCTGTCCCAAACTGAGCCTTTCATATACTATGTCAAGTCTTATAAAGTTCAGGGGCAGATGGAATCCCACTAACTGTCTATTAAAAAATACAAATATTTTGGCAATCATTTTTACATCTTTATTTACTTATTGTTATTGCACCACTGATATATCTGATTCTTGACTTGGTAGCTTGATGCTAACAATTTACAAAAAAGACCAGTGGAATCAAAGCTTATTTGATTCAGATGGCTCGCAGGGTCCTCCTCTGTCAGGGAAGGCAGGTACAGATTCCAGGTGGCGGGCACTACTTATATTACATGTGAACCTCAAATTGTAGATGTTAATTTTCAGAATGTCAAAGAACTCACTTGCTAGGTTTCTGTCACTCTTCCATATAATGAGCAGATCATCGATAAATCTCATCCAAGTCATCAAATGAGAGGTATATTTTTCCATACTAGGTACCCAGACCACTTACTTCTCCAACCAGCCCATTACCAAATTGGCATAGCTGGGGGCGAAGCAAGTGCCCAAGCATATGCCATGGATCTTGCTCGTAAGAAAGTTTTAAAGGCATGTACACCTATGATATGATCAATACTTGTATAGAGCACACATACATCCATAGTTATCATTAAGTAGATATCCAGGTTCGGGGCTGATTTAGGACCCCTGGGGGGCATTTTTTTTTACCTCGGCCGGTTTTGCAACATAGTTGCAATATCGGCCTCCTGTTACAAAAGCAGTGTTTTCCACACACCCCTCCAGCGCGGCCGGCCCGGCTCAATTGCCAGGGCCAGTTTGCATTCCCAGTCTGTCCTGCTTTCAATGATGCACTCCAAAGGGCACCCAAAAATGATTAGGGATGGGCAAAATTCCTATGCGGAAAGTGAAGAGCTGGAATTTCGCCCTATTTTTCTGCTTGTGTGGTGGCATTGGACCTAACACATTGTTGATTGAGGAGGAAAAAACACATAATGCAAAGTTGCTTTGTGACGCACTGTGGGGGGCTGACACATGCATTTACCTTAATTTAAATAGAATATCGGTAAATGCATTGTCCAGCCCCTCACCATGCACTTCACAGCAGCTTCCCTAGCATGGAAGTCTGTGTGCAGAGAATGCCTCCAAGTCCTCCTAGCAGGCAGGTGCCCACTCAAGCTTCTTTGTTGGAAAAGCCCATTTGGCGAACACTGTCAGGGGCCAGCTAATGCAATTAAGTTAATTATAGCGTCTGGCCCATAACAGTGCTAGGTAGCACAAGAAATCATCGTTGCTTGTCTGGTGCAATCTCGGGGTGAAGATTTCTTGCTTTATATGTCATTTCTTCTGCAATCCTCCCTTTGCCAATCCGTGGGAGACGAATACGGAAATGGTGAAATTGCCTGCAGTTTTGTATCCACTTAATACTGCTGGGGAAAAAAGCAATTTCGCCTACTCTTGTTCATGACCTCACCAAGGGAATGAAGTACTAAATAAATAATGCAATCAGACCACAGAAAAAACACTTGGAGCCTTACAAGGAGTAGGAAAGCATGATACAAATACCAATACAGTCTTGCTTCTTCAAGGTCGAATCCTGCACAACACTATCGATGTGTGTGACTGAACCCTAACCTTCATGAGATGCTGACCTTTCTCCTCTATCAGCAGGGTTACCTCTTGAGGTCCCTCTGCGCACTTTTTCTACACTTGTCTAACCAGTTTTCCTCCTTTTAATTACATACTGTAAATGAATATGTTTTTGTTAACAATATTTCCTAGCTAGGATCATTTATTATAATGCATTGTTTACTGTACCTGTACTTTGGCCCTGATTCCGAGCTGCTCGTTAAATTCTGACCTTGGGTAAACCCCTGTTTATGCGTGGGTTGGAATTACGAGTTAGGTTTAAATTAACATATTCCGATAATTTAAAAAATCAACAATCGTTAATCTCATTGACCACACCTCAAAGTTCCCAAAGTCAATCAAGAATCCGAATATCTTTCGCATTGTGATGTGCATTGAAAAATCCTTTTCAGTACTCAAAGATGATTTCTAACCGCTCTCTGACTCAAGCGCTTTTATTCCCAACATGCTATTATAGCCTGGTTTATGATCTACTCAAAACTAAATAATGGTAATATATCATAATTTGACATCCACTAGTTTGATCTCTTACACAATGTGCAAAATGATGCTAGACGACTAAGCACCTGCAAAACAGGCCATATCTCTTGCTTCCTCTACAGTGACTACTATTTCATACCTCACAATTCACCCACCTGTGGTGGGTGACACACCCACTACGGGTCTCACGCCTACCCTCCAACCAGCCTTTCTTCTTTTTTTAAATTGAATTTTTGAAACAAGGTGCAAAGCATTGTAATACGCTATAAACCATACAATACGCCAAAGTATCATACCATTAGCATTAGATTTATTAGAAATTGCACCTGCATCACATTTAACATAATCCTGCTATATTAAAGTCCAACTATTCACTAGTATTTAGTTGTCTACTGTACAGTGAGATAGCAACAAATAATTATGAAACAGTGTCCAGATGTCTCTGAATCGTGCTGTGTCTGACAAAAGTAAATTTTACAGTTTGGTTTGGTCGCTACACTAGGTAAGTTTGTGTATCCACTGCTTGGTGGTGGTGGATTTGCCGCGTCACCAGTGCTGCACCAGCAGACGCCTCGCTGGTAATAGATCAATGCGATAAATTTACGGTGATCTGTTTCACCCATCCCAGGAATGCTATCAGCAGTCAGTTGAATTGTAACATCAGTCAGTTCCTGCAGTGAGTGAAAAATGTGAATCCAAGTCCTGGATTTTGTCACAATACAATCCAAGATGATTGAATTCTGCTGCCTCCCTTGTCTCTCACACTTTGAATTGTTCCTTAACCCCCATTTGTGTATCCTCAAGGGGTTGTAGTATAATCCATTAAGGTATTCATATTGTATTTATCGCTGTCTGCCGCTGGGGAGGAGTTCACCGGTATGTGCAAAACAGTAGGACCATGTGTCATTTGATAGTCATTTATCCAGGTCTCCGGGTCCACCGCCCAAGCCCCCTTAGCAATGTAGCTTCTCTCAGGGAGTGCCCTCAGTATGGATCTGTAAAATAAGCTTATAGGCCTTCTGGGACGAGTAGCTGCAACAAGCATGTCTAGTGGTCCAGAGCTTTTAGGCTCTTGGAGGAAATCATGTGTGAAATGTTTACAGGCCATTTTAATTCTATGGAACAAATAGTGATCTAGTGGAGTTATATTGGTTTGTTCAGCAATCGTGTCTAATGTTATGAATTGTTTATCTTTGTGAAGGTCTCCCCATTTAGTTATTTTAGGTTTACCAAGTTGGGAATGTACTTTGTCCTCCACCATGATATTGAACAGTGGGTGAGAACTCAGGGAAGCAGTAGGCGAGTAGAGTTTGGTGAGATTTGCTTTTTGCTTATCTTGTCCCATGCTTGCACTGTACAATGCACTGTTTATTTCGGCTCTGTTTGAGGGCTGTTTGAACCATAGCACCACAGATAAGCGCATCGGGTATGCAGTATTCTCTCGACCGCTCAATGGGCCGAATATTTGTGGAGGGTGCGGCCAATAATGTGCAAGAGGTGCCTGGGTGCTTAAGTAGTAGAGTTCCATATCCAGCACTCCAAAGCCTCCCAGTTGCACCTTAAGATCCTCATGGGTGACCCTCACATGCACTGTTTGATTGACTGATGATACAGCAACATTAATAGGTTTCAGGCTGGTCACTGACGTTTTGCTGCCCATGTTAAACGAATAAGCAGCGAGTTCAAGGTTTTGAAGAAGTGTTGCGTCAATTTGATGGGTACATTTGTAAAATGATACAGAAATGTAGGAATCGCCATCATTCAGCCTACCATCTCTACCTGAAGAGCCGCCTTGCTGCTTTGTGCTGCTGACTCAAGTAGTGATGGATCAAGCCCTGATCTTTGGACTGGGTAAGAGTGGTCTGCTTAATTCAGACACTCTGTTCATCACCACCCCCTTTTCTGAATCATTTTTGTCCACCATAAGCATGGAAGGGTATACTCAGATGTGAGTCCCTTGCTCATTGCACCATCAGGATTCAAGCAAGCCGGGCCGAAGACGGCTGAAATGCCAGAAACCGGTCCCCGGAAGCTTGTTTCCTTCCCAGTATCAGAATTGGCTTGGTAGTTTGGTCTGCCCTGTTCCCATGATGCACTGGGCCAGGGTCAGACTAATTTGCATATAGCCAAGTTCTGAGCTGGGATGGTGCAGTGAGCTAAAAAACGGTGATGGATCAAGCCCTGATCTTTGGACTGGGTAAGAGTGGTCTGCTTAATTCAGACACTCTGTTCATCACCACCCCCTTTTCTGAATCAAGTAGTTTGTAGCATTTCTCTGGCCATACTGCCTCCAACCAGACATATTTATGGAAAATAAATACATGCAACAGTTGGAGGTCATAGGTCAAAACAGTTACATTGAGACCTCCCCAAGTTAGGTAACTTAAGGCTCCTGTAAAAAGATATTCAGCAAATCCCATGTCTGTTAAAGGCAGGTCGTTAAATATTTCCAGAATGGTAAAATGTTTTCATTTTCATGCTAATTAGACCCAAAGTAAGAGGTGACATGGATGAAAGAACATCCTGACATCTCACCTGTCAGGCTGCTTGAAAGGCTGAGTGGTACGTGCTGCTTGATTCTCATCAAATCTAGTCTCTCTGAAGATTCTTTCCCATACAACCTTTTAAGCCATCACAAGAGCCTCGAAGCCTTCACAGTCCACTTAACACTCTCCTGAACTAGCTTCCGCCTCTTTCTGCTATTTAATTGCAGTGTGCTTTGCATTCATAGAAAGCCAACTACCAAGGTCAACTTTTCATGTTGGGATTTAGTAATACAGTGAGAGAAAGATTTTCGAGGCAGCAGGTCATCTGAGAATGTACAAATGTAGATGGGAATGGAATGTGCATGCTAGATAGGGTTGCATATGTAGAAGATGAAGCTATTTTCCAGTGAAAATCAATTAAGGTGCATAAAGGGTAGAAAGTAGACTAATCTAAATGGTGGTTGACACCTGAACCCTTGCCCTAAACAATAGGCACCAAACTTACGTTCACTCAGGTCAGGTAGGGAGAGACTCAAGGCAAAAAGAGTAAGTTAGGATAGTCAGAATAAAAGGAAACGGTAAATAGAGATAGAAGGAGCATAAAGTAGGTAGATATGTAGCGAGATAGATAAAGCTTTAGCGAATATAAGAGCCGATATATCACAGAGAACTGTGAAATATGAGAAATATTTCATGGTTGCCTGTGAAATACGGATTTATTCATCATAATGACAGGTGTTAAATCACTCTGCAGAGCTTTAACATTGTTTGGACTACTAAGGTTATGTGGCATGGTGGACCAAGCGGGCGTTGCTAAGTGGTATGGGGGGGGGGGGGGGGGCACCACATGGTGCCTGGCACATGATTCACGGAAGTGCACCAACTGCCTTTTTCCCCTGGGTTTGTCCTGCAGCCCTTTTCCTGGGCATCAGCACGTGGAGCAGTAGAAAAAGGCGGTTTGCGCCTACCTATAAGGCAGTTTAATCGTTATGTGGCGTGTTGGATCGCCAACTCCTTGTCGGCCAGTCGACCAGTCTCATTACTGCTGAGATGGTGGTCGTCGTCCAGACGACTGCCATCACAATTAGGCCCTAAATGTGAAAGTTATATAAATTATGCAACAAAAATTGTAATCATACTGCAATGGCATTTTCATCCATTTGCACTAGAAACAATATATTCGGTGAAATTTATTCCAGAAAGATGAATAAAACCTAAACATAGTATTTTCAGTCAGTGCACACTGTAAGCTGCTCTTTGGAGAAGCTACCCCAAAATAAACGTGTAATATAAAAAATACATAACAGTTGCCGTCTAATATGGTCCACTGTTGCCATCTCGAGGGATTGGAGAAATTTGCTAACCACTTGCCATGCGGCCTGGCGGTTTATGATGTCACCAAAACACCTCGATGGTGGCAATATTGACCAATATTACTGGTTATTCTTTATGCATTCTCTAGACAATATGTATGTATGCAAAGAGCAGGATCGGGCAAAAAGAGGAAAGAGGAAGGGAGAGAGGTCAGACAGGAAGAGGTGTGTTAGAGAGAGCTATAAGCGGCGAGAAATACAGGTAACAATTAGAGTGGTGAGGTATTCAGACAAGTACAGAGAAATGCAAGCTAGAGAAGGGCAACATGAGAAGTGAGATTTCGAAAGAATGTCGTGTAAAGAGAGTAGCAGTGCTCAGATCTAGGTAGCCTGGCAGTGGTGGGCTGTGTGAAATAACTTAATAACTCATCATGGTGAGGTAGTTGTCTAGCAACCATACAGATGATAACTCACACCAAAAGATTGAACTGTGAGAAAATTATAACAAATCTGCACAGAGTTGTGAGGTGTACATGGACACCTTATGTGTTATCCCATCACTCTTATTCTCCCTTTGGGTCCAGTGTTATGACATGTTTTATTTTGGAACACAACTGTTCCCTCCACACATGTTGAACATACTTCATCACATAGGGACCTATCTCTCCTTGTCAGATCTATTACTAGTGTATACTTTTTAACCAAATAGAATGCAGAAATAAAGTGAAAATAGTATTTTACCCTACACATCCCTTTAGTAACCTATTACCATCTCTTTGTGGGTTGGACTTTCCATGTTGACTTCTGTGTCAACCAACTGCTGTTTATAAAAATAGCCAATTCTTTGTTGACGTGAGCACTTTATCTATTTCTTTTTTATTAATTTTTATCAGTAAAAGGAGGCGATACATTAACACACTCCATCTGGCATTAACAGCAGGATGATTAAGAAAAACAGTATAAGGTGCAAGATAAGATTTCATCTGATAAAGTGCAAAAGTGCAATAGCGCAGCTCATCATCAAGTGGGACAAGTGCAAAATAGAAGTTAAAGCAAACATTCGGTATCAAAAATGTTAAGGTACCTTAAAGTATGCATAGTGGATCAGGAGCAATATACGAAAGCGCAACACAGGCAATCATAAAGTGCACAGAGTAGGTCAGTTCAGTTTAACTGCCATCAGATTGATCCTGATCAAAAAGTGCATATTCCGATCAGATCCCATACAGCAAACATTTAGAAATGAACACATTTGACACACACTCTATATAGTATAAAGAATAAAATATTTACCATCATGCGCAAATCTCAGAAAGACACCTTCGGACATGGAAATACACAAATGCATAGTATATATATCATCGTGACTAAAAATTATCCTAATGTGCTTCAGTTCAATCATAATTGTGCAGTGTCAAAGTTCATTTTTCGCTTCAAATCTAGCCACCACAGTTGATAATCTATTCTTGCCCTATAACAACCAAAATGCAAGAAAATATAATAAGATATACAGATACACAGATGCATACTATAAATCTCATCACCACTTAAAGCATATCATAAAGTGCTTTAGTGGACTGATCCTACTCTAACCCTTTCCTAAATATGGGATCCCTTGTTAAAACTCTCGATCCAATTAGTTAATGGTAACCAGATCAAAACTCCCCGTCTTCGTGCCTTCCGGCCCTTACACTCATTAAAGCACTTTTCCATATTGAACATTACTATAAATTGTGCCCACTATTCTGAAAAAGTCGGAAGGTCAGGACTTATCCACCTCGAGGCTATACACATATGAGAAATGAAATGAAATTTAGATTTATAACGCGCGCTAATACCTGGAGGTGTCTGGGCGCGACAGCTCTTAGCCTCTGAGCAACTGCCATAGCCACAAAGATCAAATAAGATTCCCCTTTTGAAAACCTAGAACCTTCAATAGATCCTAACACCATTGCTTGGGGGTGATATGGAACTGCTTCTTGAGAATCATCCCAGTGAAGGCCCCCACTTCTTGAATGTAGCCGTTTAGCCCTGGGCAGGCATGAAACATGAGTACAATTTCTGCCTGTTCAGTTCCACATGGATGACATTTAGAGTCGGGTTTCCTGCCTCGTCTGATTAGTTTAGTCAGGGTATAATATAGATTAAACACTGTTTCAAAGTGCTGGCTCTGTAGTACTGCAGCTAAGAGTGTCTTCCCTACAACACCCAAAGTGCCCTGGAGTAGCAGCCCGTCCAAGCCCAGTCTTCCTTCCCACTTGGCATTCTGGCACTCTAGATCATCAGGTATGGCTTGAATTAATAGGTTATATGTATGCCCATGTCTAGCTCCACAGTCAGCGGCTTCGATGATTGGGTATTTTGTGAGCAAAACATGTTTTTTATCCAGCTTATTAATAAAATCTCTAATCTGCAAGTAATTAAAAAATGTCTCTCTTTAGTATTGGACAATGAAAATGTTTTTTTTTGTTCTTGGCTCTGCGAAGGGGTGTGTTTTGAAATTAAAGGAATTATTTATGCACCTTGACAATTCTTCGCTATGCTGTATTGCTTCTTGTCACATACGCCTTTTGTAAGGTCTTTAAATAAAATCAATCAATCAATCAAAGCATTTGTATAGCGCGCTACTCAACCGGAGGGTCTCAAGGCGCTTAGGGTAGGGGGATCTGCTACTGCTCGAACAGCCAGGTCTTGAGTTGCTTCCTGAAGGCGAGGTGGTCTTGGGTCAGGCGGAGGTGGGTGGGGAGGGAGTTCCACGTCTTGGCGGCCAGGTAGGAGATGGATCTTCCTCCCGTTGTGGCTCTTTGGATGCGGGGGACGGCGGCGAGGGCGTGGCTGGTCGATCGAAGCTGTTATTAAAAAAATAAATCTCTCTTGTCAAGCCAAAATTTACTTGTAGCTGACTAAATGAACGTAGCTGAACACCATCAAAAAGATCTCCAAGCATCTGACCGTCTGCACAGGATGTACAGTGACACACACATTGGAGGTATGCATCTTAAGCCTTGCTGAAGGGATAGGAGACACAAAGTCCCTTTCAGATTTCCCGATTTGGGCATATTGACAGCTAAGCACCTCATCACAAGACGCTGGAGGTCACCAAAACCCCAGCCATTGGTGGCCTGTAGGCAGGTTCTCCTAGTGAGGGCCCAAGTGTAATGTGTAGCATTGCACAGGGAGGATAATTTAGGACTGTGCAAAATCCCTATAGCTACCAACTGGGACACCATACTACATAATTTTCAGATTGAATAACACACTGATTTAACCCCCCGGGTGCCCTTACGGGAGAGCACACAGCAGATGCAGGGACATGACCACTTAGTGCACACCAAGCACACTAGGCACTGAAGGGTTATTCAAAGCTCACCCCGCACCTTCCTTAAAGATTTGCAGGGGTCGATTGTTGGTAACACGGGTACTACCGACTGCTATGTGTGACTGATTGGGATAGGGGAGGGCTGGGATGTTTCGTTTGGGCAAATGTATATAGTTTGTTGTCCCCTTTTCTTGATTTCTACCTCTTACATTTTGTTTGCTTTAGATACTTGCACAAGTGCCACCATTGCCTACGTAACATTTGTTCTTGTGTTTAGTGTCTGCCATTTATTGCAGTACTATACCTCTACTTGTACATTGTACCCTTGTGTAACCTGCACACATGTCACTTTTTCATCCTGTAACTTACCGTTTGCTACGTCTTGTATTTGTTTGCTCACGATTGTCACTTTTGCCTCATGTAACTTAACGTTTGATTTTGTAATTTGTTCACTTGTAATTTTCTCCTCATGTATCAGCTCTGTTCTTTTTGTGAAGCGCTCTGACATCTTCGGGTAAAGTCTGCGCTATATAAAAACGCATAAATAAATAAATATGGCTGGGTCCAAACTGGAATGGCATGGTGAGCAAAAAAACAATAGATTTATGCCCAGATCTCTGTTCTTTTTGCCTATGGATGGATTTAGGCCTAGATCTTTGTACTAGGCTGAATGTATGACATTGTTCTGCATTCTATCCATCAATTGTTCTTTTTGCATTGGCCACCCTGAGTGGGACGGGTATGCCCAGACGTGGGTCCCATACCCTCCATGCCATTGGAGTCAAGCTATCCTGGCTGATGAGGGCTGAAAGCTCAAAACCGGTCCTAGGATGCTTGTTTCCAGTCCAGGAAGGACCTGGCCTGGCATTTCGGGCTGGACTGTTTCCATTGGGCGCAGGGTCAAGACTGATTTTCATATGGCTGGGTCCAAACTGGAATGGCATGGTGAGCAAAAAAACGATGGATTTAGGCACAGATCTCTGTACTGGGCTGAATGTAGGACATTGTTATGCATTCTATCCATCAATTGTTCTTTTTGTAGCTGATCCATATGGCCATGACTTATGTTATGTATTCCGTAATATAATAATGCTGGCCAACATCTTTATGCACTGTACTCTAGACAGAAAGGCACTGTATATTTCTATACTTTGTTAACCCCTTACCCTTGTTTAAATTCAATCAAAAAGATTCGAACAAAAAAAAATCAAAAGATCTCCAAGTCTCGAGATACCACTCAGCTCAAATTTCTGCCCATGTTATCATGGAATATCGCAGGTAAGGCAGAAGAGCCCCATAGAGGTGTATGGCGATTAAGCCTAGTGATGCCAATTTTTCTCTTTAGTTGCTGCCACACCTTATATGCCTTTTCGACTATCTTAAATCCGCTTTTTTGCAGTAACTAATTTCCAAGTTTATCAAAAAGCAACCCTTAGCCTCAGACCCCAGTGTGAGCTCATATATAGTTGGTGCTTTGGCGTGATTTAAATTATGTGTCTTGCTTGTTATCAGAATCCCCATATGCTGTAGCATACAGGACCAATAATAAAGCTTAAAGTTGGGCAATGCCCATCCCCCGACTTTTAGGTAGAATAATAAGCTTAGATGCCCTTCTTAGCTTTTTAAACTGCCAGAAAAAGCTAAAGTGTAAGCTTACTAACTTAGAAAGTTAGCATTTGTTAACTTCCAATGGAATGGTCCTAAACATATATAAAACCTTTGGGAGGATAAGCATTTTTAAAACATTACTTCTCCCCACCAATGACAAGTGCAAATTGTTAATTGTGACTAGTTCCTGCCTAATCTCAGAAATCAGGGGTGATAGGTTTAACTTCACCAGCTTATCGGGATAGATGTTATCCCAACTCCTAGGTCGGTCGCATCTTTCACCGCCTGTTCATCTCTCAGATTGATTCCTTTAGTTTAAACTACCTGGGTCCTGCCCTCATTGAGGTGAAACCTCGCTATTGCTCTAAAGTTATTGACCTCATTCTCGTTGGCCACCAAATCTTTAAAAGGGTCTGGTGTTACCACAGCAATGTCATCGGCATAACCCAGAACTTTTGATTCCTCCTGCATTACAGAGATTGGCAGCATCCTGATGTTATTCTCTAATCGTTAGATAAAAGGGTCTATGTATGAGAATAGCAGAGGCGAACATGGACACCTTTGTCTTGTCCATAGAGTAATTAGGATATTTTCTGATTCCACCCCCATTATCTGAAGCCTGGGGTTAGGAGCCTGATATAATACCCTAATGGCTTTGATAAAGACGGGACCTAGTCTCTCCATCTTTAGACCTTTCAAAGATAGCCCTAAGAGACTTGGTGAGAGGCCTTTCGGCATCCAACAGTATTAATCCCGTAGGCATCTTTGTTGCTTCAGCTATATCAAACAGGGTGATTACCCTTCATAAATGATCAGTTGTTCCCGGACTGATTACACGAGACAAAGCCATTTTGGCGGGGGATACCAAGTTGGCGATTATCTTGCCTAACCTTTTAGCCAATATCTTAGTGTACACTTTGGCATCAGTATTTATTAACTGCATATGCCTATAATACCATGGATTTTGGGGAGGCTTACTGTTTGTAGCTTCCCAAGGGGTGGGGAGCCCCACCTCACTCTGTGCCCTTAAAAAAGTAGCAATCATATCTTTCCTAAATTCCGTAAGAAAGATCCTATAGAATTCCAAAGGAAACCTGTCTGGTCTGATGGCTTTCCCCACAGCCAGAGATGTGACAGCTCCAGCTACCTCATTGGGAGAAATCAGCAGTTGAAACGAAGCCCACTCTACATCGCTCAAAACTTTACCATTTATATATAGCTGTCTTGACGTGGGAATATATCCTCTGAGTAAAGATCTTCATAGAATTCTTTAAACAACCTAATGATTTCGGCAGGGATTTCAGCTTTATGCCCCTAATGTTCTTTAATAGCATCTCTCTCTCTGCATCCTTATATAGACAATGAAGTCTGTCAAAGTGCATTAATTGCAAATAAAATCAAAATGATAGCTATTTTCAAGGTTTTTCGTATGAATCAATAATTTAACAGGTAACTCATAGTTTGTCCGCAGGTTTCCTCAGTGGTAAAAATGTTTAAAATACAATTTGAAAAACAACTAATGACTTAATAAGTTAGTCTTTGGTTAAAAAAAGCAGTGCTTTCTGTCTATTTGAGGATCATCTTTTAAGGCTACTAAGATTGAAAGTTCCTCCCTTCTTCGTTTTGGGGATCTGAATTTACATTTAGTTGCTTCTCCACACTCAACAAAAATGTTACCAATTCAGTGATCCCTTGCGGCTGCTCATTAATCAGTAGGAAGCTGATGGCAAATGGTAATGTCCGTGTCCCCTCCTTAGCCCATAGGAGCCGAAGCAATCTTCTGCGGTCTTCCAGTTGAGGAAATATACATTTTTGGTCAAGTTATGTTCCCTATCGTGTACCCCACCGTCTCCATGTACGAGTTAAAGTACATGTAACTTCCCTCCTGTGCCAGCTATGAAGACGCAAATACATTTGCGTCCAACGTTAACATGTCCTCTTTCAGACCCACCCTGAATGGGTTGGATAGTCCGTTCCTAAGTATGCTATGCCAACGTCTTTTTGTAGTGTACTCTACATGTTTTTCAGCTCTGGCAAAGTAGGCCCAGAATTTCTGCCATCGAGCCTTTTTCTTCCTTCTGACTCTGAAAGCCCAGGCTGCCCAGGCTGCCCCCGTACCTGTGAACTCTGCCTTACTTCCAGCGCGGCCCGCCACGCTTAGCTCAGCCTGCTGCCTGCCAAGACTGACTACAACCTTCGAGTTATCTGTTCCGCTCCTTGAAGATACATTCCTGCCTTCTAGTTTCAGTAAACATTCCCCAGCTGCAGAGCCGAAGGGCCGGCCTGTCTCCGTACAAGTAATTCATAGCCTCTGTTACCATGCTCCCATGGAAGGCCCATGCCCCCACGCTTCTCATGCAGACACTCAGGCGCTTATACACGCACTCACAGTCAGTATAGAATAGCTTCTGCCCCAGGGACCTTTCCGCCCAGATAGCTCAGTTCCTAAATATCAGATTTCAGATATGATAGAAGCACAAGTTGATCTGACATGCCAGACTTCTGTCTCTTTCCGTCAGTGTAAATGTCAAGCCCCCTGCACCCTCCAGTTTCACGCCAATCACACGTCATGCAGCTGCGCGCGCATCCAAGCCTCTGATTTCTGCTGACATTGCAACATTTCTGTTTTAGTGCCACCCACATGTGACACCTACCAGTGACGTTTCTAGAGCACACCTCCAGTTACGCCTAGTCCACGCCTTCTGATTACGTACTAGTAACACGTGGATGTTGTTATCTTGTCTACTCTCAGCTGTTACGCCTACTATATTGCTTTCTATGATGTAAATTAAGTATATAAGCTATGTATTGTCAATAAAACATTGCTCTATCCCTTCCTGAACCCTGTGTGGTTGCAGGAACATGATATCCAATTCCGGAACGATTCCTTTTTAAGGAATAAAACCCCTAAGAACTCTAACACCACGGACTCTGTTTTCTTTCTTTCCGATTGAGTTATTATTGATTAAGTACTTACCTGCATAGAAATTAAGATGGTAAATTAAATATTTACGACATTTTGGCGCCCGAATAGGGACCCCTCCCCCACCTCACGCGCCGGTTGGTGCGTTGCAAGCTCTGTCCCCTGCCATCAGTTAGAAGGAAACTACGCGTACCGGCAGGATTTCCTGTATCTCCCTCTGGCCTACGGAGGTGACGAAGATTGCGATCAGTACCCAGACGAGGCGGTGAGGAGTGCGGAGGATCCCGACCAGAGCCTAGCCGAAAGAAGCAAGGTCCGAGGTGTCAAGAGGCCCACCAGTTTTCCGAAGCATCCACGTGTCGAGTCGAGTCGAGTCCGGTCCAGTCCAGTCCAGTCGAGTTTTCCGAGGCCTTCTGTTTCCGTGCTTCCCGGTGAGTACCATTGCTGGGACGTATCTAGACGGGTTTGGGTACACAAGTCCGGTCTGCACTGTTTTAGGCAGTGTATCTGTACTGTTTAGCAGTACATCCGATGATTCAAGTTCTTGCACTGTTCTCAGCAGTGTATCTGTGCTGTTTAGCAGTACATCCGATATAGGGGGTATATATGTCGCAAATGTCTTTTTATGTGATTAATGTCGTGGTATGAGTGTGACTGTTTTAATGTGCATTATTGTGTTCCTGTATAACTAGCTGTATATAGTATTAAGTAGCAAGGATTGAGCGTTCAGTACTGAGTAAACAAGATGCCGTTTTTCAACAAGTTAAAGCAGATAGGAACTAGGAAAGGGATGCTAGAGGAAGAAATTCCTATCCCCCCTAGGGACACTCCTGGAAACTTTATGTACCACAAGCATGGCATAGATGCCATAGTGTATCTAGATTTATGGGCCGATTATACTAAACATCTAGACGAGAGACACAGATGGCCAGTTACTGGAACATGGGATGCCGAGTGCATCATGAAGGTAGAAGAAGCATTATGGAAAAAGAAAGCCAGGCAATCTCAGAAAGACGCCATAGAGCTGTGGCGTAAGGAATCACATAAGCGTACTGAAAAGGAACTACGTAGAGAGGACAGACTTAAAGAATCAGAGAAAGCCCAAGAAAACGAATTAATTACTGAGGGGATCCGAGTAAAATCAGAGCAAACAGACCGTGCACGAAATAACCTCGTAAACGGTATGTATCTCGCGGCCGAGGGTTCACCTGAGGCCATGTCAGAAATACCGAAAAATCTGCCGTCACCATTGGTTCCAACTAAAGTAACTCACAGGACTACTAAAGACATATTCCTGAATTCCTATCTAGAGGATGTAGCACCCGCTTACACCAATCTGCCTGTCCGCGCCCTGCCTAACGACAGGGACGGGGGTGGTAACCCGCCCCAAGATCATATTCCGCCAGTACCACAACAGATCCCCCCTGTTCCACCCCCTCCACCACTTCCCATACCTAAAGTTAATCTACCGAAGCCGCGTCTACCTGACCCTACTAAAGGACAAATTCAAGTACAGATACAGACTCCACAGAGAGATAATGTCCAAGCTTCCGCCTCAGGAGGTGCGATGGGGGGTCTTCAGACCCCGCCATTAACACGCAGGTTACAGCTCGGGGACTTGCAGAGTCCCTTCACGTTCAAATCACCCCGTCTCGACATACTCAAAGGACAACTTACAGTTTGCAGATATGATCCAGTACCCGGCAAAGACGATAGAATGATAATGGCATCACTACGGTTACGATCTGCTACTGATTTCCTGCTGATGTTTCCAGGAATGAAAGAGCACCTAGATAGAATATATCAGTTTATTCAGACTGGGAAAGACCCCGACAGTATTAAGGATGCCATGGAGCATCAGAAAGTTGACGTTCAAGGACAGTTACTACGTTTTTTCATAAATTGCCTAATAAGAGAACGAGACAGGCCCGAGACAAATCAGGGTGAATTAGATGCCCTCAGCAAGTGGGGTCAAAATATATCCGAAGGAAAACACGACAAGGGGACTTGTATAGCCAGTATGTATAGGAAAATAAGAAAAGCAGTGATAGATGTACACAAAGAAGAGAAAGAAAAGGCTTCCTCCGAGGGGGAAGAAGAACCTGAAGAACCAGAAAAGACTACAGACACTATAGCGTATGTAGGTAAGGGAACTTACCTTAGGAAAGGCATCCGTCCAGAAAGCAAGAGAGTTTTTCTCTCTGCCTTAACAAACCCAAATTCTGCTGAACATCAGTTCCAGGAGACTGATAAAAGGCTTCGAGATCGAGTAGGGTACCATGTACTCAATTCTATGGATGAACAAGAACTAGCCCGGTCAGCCATATTATGGACTGACAATCCGGATATATACAATGATGACACCGTAGCACAGACATTCCTGAACCTTTCCCCAGACGAGCAGAAATTAGCAGGTGTATACATGATTCAGCACCTCCTCACGAAATACAGAAATCAACATTCTGATCCAGGTCCCTTACACGAAACATTAGAAGAACTACTCATGGACAGATGGAGAGGTTTAAGTACCAAATTAATTCAAATAATTCTAGAACAACGCCATAGATATGACACTTTCATAAGCTCCGAATATGTCCCCGCCCCGCCCCCAGAAAGGAAAATGTATCATATAGAACGTCGGCATGGCATTGAAAGTCAGAACCCCTTACGAGAAGTGCATCCAGTTATGGGTGACGATCATAACTTGAAACGAGTGTATGTACACACGCCTCTGACTAAGTTAGAACTGTTAGAAATGAAGAAACTAGTCCCGTGCCATGATAAAGACCCTGCAGGTTTTCATAGAGAGCTTAAAGACATGTTACTGATGGGGGATTATACGTACGAAGATATCACGAAAATGTTAAAGGTACTGCTGCCCACGGGCATCTACGAGAAACTAAAAGAAAAAGAATGGGAGGTGGGAGAGAAAAAGATAGTATGGGCAGAAATAGAAGACGAAGAGAACAAACGTGTCCCAGGGGTAGGCCTTGGGGAGAAAACTAAAGCATTACCAGGTCTGATAGTACAGGTTCTGCCAAGATTATTGACAACTAGAAAGGAAGACTGGGATGCAATATCAGCCTGTAAACAGAAACCCGACGAAGATACTAGTGACTTCTATTCAAGATTCGAGAAATGTTTCATTATTAATAGTGGTCTTAAACCAAGTAGCGAGTCGTACCCGCATCTTTTTGTATCAAAGTTAGTCGAGAATTCCCTGTTAGCAGTTAAAAACCGTGTATACAAGGTCGAGAGTACATGGCAAGCCAATACGCCATCACAGATGTTACAAATGTTACAATATCATCAGAACAGAATTAGAGAAGAGCAGGATCAGGAACAGAAACGTATGAAAGACACGAAAATGAAAATGCTAGTAGCCCAATCGGTCCCAACCGACGGCCACAGAAAGGGTACGACCCAGACAGGTCACACCGCAGCTCCCGTTAAAGGGACATGCAATTATTGCAAGCAGCCAGGTCACTACGTACATGAATGCCCAGTTCTGAAACATAACATAGCGACAGGTAAAACTAAAGAAAGACCGCATCCGCCTAGACAAGACCATAACCAGCATCAGTCTTCACAGAATATACAGCCCATGCAGAATGCACAGCCTACGCATGCTTCATCACATACAGCACAGACAGTAGCGGTATCACAGCCACAGCCCATTGCCGCAACTCAGCAGGTTTCACAACCGATGTACCAGTATGCCCAGTCCGCTTACCCCGACTATCCACGATATACATGAAACAGCCTAGAGAGGGAGGGTGGCTTGCCTCTTATTGAGATTCCTGTAGATCAAGAGGGTCCTTATGTACATAGTCAAGTATTGGGAAAAGACAGAAAGTTTTTAATTGACACAGGGGCAAGTCGCACCACGATTAGTCATGATGAAGTTCCAGGGGCACCCCTCTCAGGCTCACAGAATGTTTCTCTTGGTTTTTCAGGACAGCCCATTGTAAATGAGGTATCAGAACCAGTTCCCCTGGCTGTGGGTCCATTATCACGTGTTACAGACTTGTTACTTACGAAATCATGTCCAGAAAATCTGTTAGGAATTAAGACATTGAAGGCTCTAGGAGCCGTGATCTGCTGTTCCCCGGAGGGAGTCAGACTCTTTCTGCGGGATTTCAAGGGTCATTATATGTTACGTGAGTTTGATGTCAGATTGAAAAATGTACCAGATCACCTGTGGGCAAAAGGCCCAACTGATGTAGGTTGTATGCACATTACCCCATACCGTGTTACACTCAAACAAGGTGTAGTTTTACCCAGAATCAGACAATACAAGTTACCACCCGATGCTGTAGTGGCTTTACTGGAAATCATTGAAGAGCTCATTACCCAGGGAGTGGTCGTAGAGACCGACTCCAATATCTGTAATTCACCCATCATTCCGATTCTTAAACGTACTGATCCCAATGCACCGCCAGTATATCGGCTGGTGATTGATCTAAGAGAACTGAATAAATGCATTATTCCACAGTACCCTGTGGTTCCCGACATCTCATCCTTATTGACTGCTATTGATTCAGAAGCGACGTTCTTTACTGTAATTGACCTCAAGAACGCCTTCTTCAGTGTACCTATTGATCCAGAGAGCCAATATCTCTTCGGATTCAGTTTAAATGGACGAAGTTTCAAATTTTCACGCGCACCTCAAGGATTCACAGAAAGCCCCAGCATCTATAGCCAAGCACTGAAAAGACAACTTGATTGTATCACAATGCCAGTTAACACAGCTTTACTGCAATACGTCGATGATCTGCTGATCACCGCACGAAGTGAGCCCGAATGTGAACAAGCATCACTGACAGTTTTACATTTTCTGGCCGACAAGGGACACAAGGTGTCTCCTTCGAAGCTACAATTCTGTGTTCAGCAAGTTGTGTACTTGGGTCACTTGCTGTCCAAAGTGGGGAGACAGCTCACTCCCGATCGCATTCAGTTAATTGTAAATATGCCACAACCCCAGACACAAAAGGAAGTGCGGGCCTTCATAGGCCTCACCTCGTACTGTAGACAATGGATTCCTCAGTATGCATTTCTAGCCAAACCACTCATTCAGTTAACAACACAGGAGGCAGCGACTTCGACTGTCCTTCCCTGGACTCAGGAACATACACAAGCCTTTGAGGAATTAAAGAAAGCATTATGCCAAGCACCAGTTCTAGCGACACCATGTTACAGCAAACCTTTTACACTTTTTGTTACAGAACGTGAGGGTACAGCACTGTCTGTCCTCACTCAAGACCAAGCAGGTTCATATAAGCCTTGCGCTTATTTTTCAAGCACATTGGATTCAGTAGCCCAGGCACTCCCTGCGTGCTTAAAGTCAGTAGCAGCAACAGCATTAGCAATCAGACAGAGCGATTCAATTGTTTTAGGACATCCATTAACAGTTCAAGTTCCACATTCTGTAGAGGTTCTTTTAAACAGAACCCAGACTCAACACTTGACTATAGCACGACTGACAGGTTATGAATTGACACTATTCCAGCCACACATAGAAATCAGACGCTGTAGCATTCTGAACCCCGCAACATTGTTACCTGCAATTATGACAGATCCAACACTGCATGATTGCATAGAGATCATTAATACAGTAACAAAACCTCGACGAGACCTAACAGATGTTCCACTGACAAATCCAGACCTGACACTTTATGTGGACGGTTCATGCATGAGAACAAGTACAGGAGAATTAGTGGCCGCGTATGCAGTGACCACTGAAACTGAAGTTAGAGAAACACACCGTATTGACACATTGTCTGCTCAAGCGGCGGAGCTCATCGCTCTGACCCGAGCTTGTATTCTAGCCAAGGACAGAAATGTTAACATATACACTGATTCCCGCTATGCGTTCGGAGTCGTACACGACTTCGGCATGTTATGGCAAGAAAGAGGTTTCTTGACCTCTCATGGTGCCAAGATCCAACACGGTCCCCTCATTCAAGCATTATTAGAGGCAATACATTTGCCCTCGGGCATATCAGTCATGAAGTGTAAAGCACATACTAAGGTTACAGATTCTGTTTCCCAGGGTAACGACCTGGCAGACCAGACAGCAAAACATACAGCATTGACTCATACCCAGACTACTGATGTGACAAAGACAATAGTACCAACTCAGTGTATGTCAGTCAGGGATCCCACCCTAGACGTAATCGATATTCAGACACATGCCACTTCAGAAGAAATAAAGAAATGGACTGAACTAGGAGGGATCCAGACAGATCAAGGATGGGTCACAAAGGGAAAACCTACATGGTTCCTCCCCGACTCCATGGTTCAAATCATGATAAATACAGCACATAGTCCTGCACATCTAGGAGAAAAAGCTATGTTAGACAGTTTACAGAATCTCTGGTACAACAAACACTTACGAGCGGCAGCAAAACAGAAAGTGCGTACTTGCATGATCTGTTGTCAGTTCAATCCAGGTAAAAGCGTCCCTGTAGAGCAAGGTGGATTTCATCCTCCCGATCACCCTTTTGAAGTCCTCCAGATGGATTATATCCAGATGGACCGTTGTCGAGGATTCAAATATGTCCTCGTAGTTGTTTGTGCACTTTCTCGTTGGACCGAAGCATACCCAGTCTCAGATTACACTGCCCCGACCACTGCCAAGCAGCTGGTTCGAGAATTCTTCCCACGATACGGCCTGCCTCGTGTCGTGTACTCAGATAACGGACAGCCGTTCTCATCCAAACTCATGAAGCATGTCTCCCTTTTGCTAGGATATCAGTGGAAATTCCACTGTGTCCGACATCCCGAAGCCGCAGGCCTTGTAGAGAGGCATAACCAGACACTTAAGATCCGCCTTGCCAAAATATGCCAGGAGAAAGGGGTCGACTGGATAGTCGCCCTGCCAGTTGCACTGTTCTATATGAGAATGTTCGCACATTCGAGATCAGGACTATCCCCGTATGAAGTGGTCTTTGGCAGACCACCGAATATGTGGGGGACGCCCATTCCTAAGAAAATTACCGATGTTGATTGTAACATGTTGACAGATTACCTTGCCTCCTTGATGTCTGCACTCCAATCATGTCGTTCACAGGTTGCCGCAGCATTTCCTGACAACACTGATGTAAAGCCGCATGATGTCCGTCCTGGCGACATGGTCCTAGTGAGGAATTTTGACAGGAAAAGCCCGCTGGAGCCCCGCTGGAAAGCGCCGAAGACCGTCCTTCTTACTACGAGGACCGCAGTGAAGTTGGAGGGCAGAAAGGGGTGGGTCCACACGAGTCATATTAAACTATGCAACGAACTGAAACCAGACCTTGACTCGCCCACCCCCTCCAAAGACTGTATTAAACCTAGTGACTTTAAAATACCTGAACGAGAGAAAACTCCCCAAGAGGAGTACCGACTAAAGCTTCGATCTAGCAAGTCAGACAGTTTAATTGTTTAAGTCCTCCCCTAGGTGAATCGGTTAAATAGTTTCTGACATGTATCCCCTAGATCGAGATAGAGAGAGAGAGAGACAATTCAAGAAACGTACATACTGCAAATCACTGCGTAGTCACTGTATAGTGACATTATTAATTATGTTTTTTCTAAGTATTCTGATTATTGTTGCAAGTATACTTCTTCCAATCTATTGCCCTATTTTCAAGCGTGAACAATCTGCTTACAATGTTTCTGCTGAACATTCTTTTAGTGAGTTACCTCCACATGAACTTTCTTATAGACTTGCGCTGCGCGACAACACATTCATTAGTATGTTACATCATTCCCATCAGACTAATAACGCTACAAACTGCTGGATATGTGGCCGACTCCCTCCCTACCAGAATTACAAGGGAGCTCTGCCCCTCTTCCCGTACCCGTTCACTCACAACGGCTCCTGTGGTGCATGGTTTAAAATAATTAATTCCTTAGATCCTGATATTGCTGTTCTCGACGGGAGCTGGGTTTGGGGAAACCTAAACTTAGTCCTGCTCGACGTCTGTTACCCTGATAAGGAGGGACTCCCCATTAGAATAGGAACTGATCTAGAGAATGAAGTATATGGATTAAGTAATTACACAATTAACCTTATGATTCTTACTGTTGAATCCGAAGCTGCACCAGTTCTGCCCGCTATGTCAGTATTACCAGTCACTGGTGAATTATGTGTCAGGAAGAAAGGTTCAGTACACTTAGGTCATAGTAAATGTACTTCTGTGGTCGAATTCAGTGATCATGGTAAATCGTCCTTTAAAGCTACCCGTCATTCTTATTTTGTTTGTGGTCATACCGCATACATACGTCTGCCTCCAGATTGGGATGGTACCTGTTATATTGCATTCCTTCTGCCACCTGTTTTTCTAGCCCCTCCTGATTATCACAGAAACACAAATCTAGTAAAGAATAGACTCCGAAGAGATGTCCCGCTTGTCGACTATACAGAAACGGCATGGGAACAATACACCGATTTTAATAAAGGATTCTTTTTCTTTTTAGGCCCCGTCCAAAACAGTAAATTAATACGTAGATTAACTAGAACCCTTGAAGCAGTAGTACATGAAACTGCCTCCGCCTTAGGTAACCTAACAGAGGAGCAATCTGCCATGCGGGTTGTTGTCCTTCAGAATCGTCTTGTTATTGACGTCATCTTGGCAGATAGAGGTGGAGCCTGTAAGGTCATCGGGTCAAGTTGCTGTGTTTTCATTCCAGAAAACGCGCCATCTGTATACAAAGCTATTACACGTCTTCACAAAATTGCACGTTTAATACATCAGAATCCAGGCACCTGGACTTGGTCCGGGTGGTTCTGGACAACGTTGTCCGCTTGGGGATGGAAGATCCTATCCTTCTTAGGCGTTGGCCTTGTCATAGTATTCAGTTGCTGCCTGTGCCTACAGTGTGGGCCGGCGATATGTGGACTGTGTGCCACATCGTGTATTGAACATTCCAGTTTTCTCTCAAACAGACAACGGAAGAGAGACGAGCAAATTATGTTACAAGAACAAACTGATCAATTCATGATGATCGATATATCATGAAGGGTCCGTAGGGAACAAGGAGGGAATGAGGAAATATAAATTTTTGGTCAAGTTATGTTCCCTATCGTGTACCCCACCGTCTCCATGTACGAGTTAAAGTACATGTAACTTCCCTCCTGTGCCAGCTATGAAGACGCAAATACATTTGCGTCCAACGTTAACATGTCCTCTTTCAGACCCACCCTGAATGGGTTGGATAGTCCGTTCCTAAGTATGCTATGCCAACGTCTTTTTGTAGTGTACTCTACATGTTTTTCAGCTCTGGCAAAGTAGGCCCAGAATTTCTGCCATCGAGCCTTTTTCTTCCTTCTGACTCTGAAAGCCCAGGCTGCCCAGGCTGCCCCCGTACCTGTGAACTCTGCCTTACTTCCAGCGCGGCCCGCCACGCTTAGCTCAGCCTGCTGCCTGCCAAGACTGACTACAACCTTCTAGTTATCTGTTCCGCTCCTTGAAGATACATTCCTGCCTTCTAGTTTCAGTAAACATTCCCCAGCTGCAGAGCCGAAGGGCCGGCCTGTCTCCGTACAAGTAATTCATAGCCTCTGTTACCATGCTCCCATGGAAGGCCCATGCCCCCACGCTTCTCATGCAGACACTCAGGCGCTTATACACGCACTCACAGTCAGTATAGAATAGCTTCTGCCCCAGAGACCTTTCCGCCCAGATAGCTCAGTTCCTAAATATCAGATATCAGATATGATAGAAGCACAAGTTGATCTGACATGCCAGACTTCTGTCTCTTTCCGTCAGTGTAAATGTCAAGCCCCCTGCACCCTCCAGTTTCACGCCAATCACACGTCATGCAGCTGCGCGCGCATCCAAGCCTCTGATTTCTGCTGACATTGCAACATTTCTGTTTTAGTGCCACCCACATGTGACACCTACCAGTGACGTTTCTAGAGCACACCTCCAGTTACGCCTAGTCCACGCCTTCTGATTACGTACTAGTAACACGTGGATGCTGTTATCTTGTCTACTCTCAGCTGTTACGCCTACTATATTGCTTTCTATGATGTAAATTAAGTATATAAGCTATGTATTGTCAATAAAACATTGCTCTATCCCTTCCTGAACCCTGTGTGGTTGCAGGAACATGATATCCAATTCCGGAACGATTCCTTTTTAAGGAATAAAACCCCTAAGAACTCTAACACCACGGACTCTGTTTTCTTTCTTTCCGATTGAGTTATTATTGATTAAGTACTTACCTGCATAGAAATTAAGATGGTAAATTAAATATTTACGACACAGTAGTGTAGGGCATATACAGAGCAAGTGAGTTATTGACTCCTGGAATAGACTGCATAATGGGCATATTTACGACTCTGGTTTACCCTCCAATGGTGGCGATAGATCCAAGGACGCAAAAGAGCCCATCCGAAGCTGCAGGAATTTCATTTTATAACAGGAGAAGAATGTTTCGTTGACATATTTTTGTGGTCCTGTTCTGTTATAGATGCTATGGACCAAGTAGGCATGTTCTTTTCAGGCAAATGCTCTTTGATCAGATTTAAGAGATGTAATTTTTATCTTTCTGTTCAGGGCTGTTTTAAACTGAAGGTGTGGCCATTTTAAGTTCCACAGCTCCCTTGAGCGAGTTTTCCCCAATGCTTCGCCGAGGGCGTGCAACCAGGCATTTGAATGAGCTGCACTGTCAGAACATGCAACTTCCAGCCAGATAGGATGTGCGGGGAATGAGATTTTAATATCTTTTATGATCAATTTGATAACTTATCTCATTCGCTAATTTTGGATCGGTTATTTTCTGTCATTGAGTAAAAGACAAACCCCGCATAGGTTAGATAAACCCCATAAACTGACGCAACTCTGAAGAACCACTTACGACTGATAAAGTTTAAAAGTTTTAATATAAAATTAAGAAAAGTTGCAAATACAATCCTCTCAGGATAAAATTCAGCAAATATACAGGAACTAGAAGGAACATATATTCCCTAAAGAACCTCAGTCTACAAACGAATACAATTAAAGTCAGTTCCAGAATCAACAAATTAAAAAGCATAGATATGATGTGGTTCCGTTGCGTCATCTACAAAAAGAAAAGAAATACAAGTTAAATCTGTCCCTACTCTATACTAGGTGACATCCCTACTTCGCAAATTCCTAGTACCCTAAAAAGGTATCAGCAGTTTGACTCCCTAAGAAGTTCAAACTCTCTTAGCCTCTAAAGGTAATTTAAGTTTAAGAAGCAGTACCCTCTCTGCCTACCCATCCGCTCTCTAAGGGCCCTCGGCCTACTGCTCTCTTGCGCTCTGATCTCTCTCAGCGCATCTGCTCAAGTCATCTGCTCTCTTGCTTGCCCTGAGCTCTTCGCTGTTCCCGCTAATCGCCTTCGCTATCTTCTCCCCGGGGTGCTGTCCCTAAAATACACAATCACAGTGTGGGTGGAACGCCCCTTCGACGCCCGCCACGGACTTTCCCCCATGATGTCATTTTCTAGCTCTTTCTATGGCTTCGTCTCTTCGCGTCGTCCGTTAAGTTGACCTTTCTCCTTAGCCGCCATCTTCGTCTTCTTGCTGGTGACTTCATTTAACATGACATTTGACACTTTCGGAGCAAAATCTATCACCTCAGCAGAACTTTACTCTTTACGACTATATACGTAACCTTTCTTGGTCCTGTGAATGGTCATTTCAAAACAAGACTCAAATTCCAAGCGCCTCCTCTCATGTTTAGGCAATAAACTTCGTCCAGCATTGTCACCTTAAATCTAACAAGAACTAGACTCCTTGGCTCGCACGTTCACATCAAGGCTATTCACGACTCCTGTGAGCCCACTAAATTACCAACAGCGGACTACACTCCTGCGAACCCTTGGTCAGTCAGGTTATAATCACAAATGACCTAAAACTCTTCTAACATTCCTACAAACTTCTTCTACACTGTATAACCTTTAACACATTTATATATGATCGCATTTAGCAAATCCTTTGCTTATAAGTGAATACATTTTACATAGAATATAAATTACATAGAATATAAATTACATAGAATATAATTTTATATTCTCATTTGCTACATCGTTATATATGATCTCTGCACATTTCTCCATGGTACATTTCTCGCCGTTTCTGCATTTAAAGTTACACATGTACATGAATTCTACTTTGCACGTTCTTCTGTTCGTGAACATTTCTACACATTTCTACATTAGCCCACTACGTATACAGGCCTTCTAAATCTAATGCATTTTTCAAGAGTAAATACAGTTACGTTTCCTATATTACTTTGGTTACATCTGTTAACTTTATACTATAAGTGTCAACTTCACGTTACGATATACATTTCATTCCTGCGTTTACGATATGCTTGTAAATATGGCTCGGATATATGTTTTATTCAAATTGCGCTCTCTCAGTTCCCCCCTTTGATGACCCTTAGGAGTCATCACTAAATGCAATTTGAATAGCACCTTTACACGGAACTAGTTACATCATTCCCTCTTTTTATCCTTTCGAGTGCTCTTAAACTTTTATACTGTTGATCTTGTAAAGCAGCTAATCTCCTTTCTTGTTCTCTCATGGATCTTTGTAACCGGTTCGTCCTATACCATCTATACAATTTCACTAACCCTAGTAAGGTGATTATACAAATTAATACTATTAATACAGGTTTTAAGATATACCACACAATGCTTTTACCAAGGTTGGCAAACCAACTTCCAACCTTTCCCATTCCATGACCTACTTTTTCCCAAACATTTACTTTTGTCAAATCTTCGATTTCTTGATGAATCTGTGTAATGTTTCTTATGACCTTCTCAAGTGGTTTTGAATTATCAGGAATATAAGTACAACATTCCTGAACCTTCAAAGCCTTGCAAACTCCGCCTTCTTTTGCTAATAGTACATCAAGAGCAAGTCGATTCTGAAGAACCATTGCTCTAATCGATTGCATCTCGCCTTCTACTAGCATTAATGACCTTGCAGTACTTGCAGACAATCTATCTACGACTGTAGCTAGTCTCCTGATCCTAACATCGTTAAGTATTAAACCTAACAAAGGAAACATCGCTCCAAATACGTCTCCTACTACTTCTGCATCTCCTTCTTCTCTTTTCGTTCTTGTCGAAGCCTTTCCTTCTATGATCGCTAAATCCTTTGCATGATATATTTTGGGAAGGACAATTGCCAAGTAACACGAACCATACCAATTGTCAGGCAGTCTTACATAGGCATTTCTTCCGCATACAAAATATACATTCGGAATAGCTTGCATCTCCTTCATAAAATCCTTCGTATAGTACTCTAATCGAAAAGCATGTTCACAATTAACTTCACCTACAAATACATTCTCATAATATGTCTTGCTTCGAGTTAAACATAACTTTCCTTTCTGCGTTCTATCCAAAGCTATTGGACCATTGCTACCTTTCCTTTTATGTGCCTTCTCTTCTTCGGTCCAATCAGTTTTCCACTGTCCTGTCATTTTTAGAATCTTCTGCCTTCTGTATCGGTCATCTACTTGTCCTATGAACTTTTTCTCAATCTCTGACACTTTGCAAGTCAGATTATTTCTGCGTGCATATGAAGTATCTAGTGTATCCCAAGGAAGAAAGAATTTGGCTAATCTATCCTCCTTTTTATAATAGTCCCACTTATTCATTTGTTTATAATTCGGAACTTCAGGCAGTACCGAATCATAATTTGAAAAGTAGTACTCAAACCCTTCTCTACCATAAAATATACTAAGCAGTAAACTACATGTTATCCCATAAGTCAGTGGGAGATGATGATATCGGATGCCCTCATCTACAGAAGCCGGCAATTGCATACAAACATAGCAATCTTTGGCCTCCATGGCATCGATATACTCGTACAATAGTTTGGCATATGCATTTGACCTAAAGTTTCCCTGTGACTCGTCTACGTGTAATCTACGAGCTTCATCTGCCAGTATCGCCTTTTCACGAATTACATTGCTCTCCTCCTTCTTCCCAACAAGAGCAGGTTTCAAAGTCGTTACAGGCTTTACATCTGCTGTTTCTTTATCACTTTCATGTCCTACTATGTATGATATGGTCACTACTGTAACTATGAGAAAAATCACTACTGCTATTAGTGTACCTATTATGCATTTCGCTTTTCGGTTTGGGTTGCCGTTCTCCATGTTGTCAAACAGCGTAACTCTTTCCTTGCGAAGAAAGTTTTTCAGTTTCAGTCTTTGGTTTGCTTTATTTGCTTTCTCAGTTTGTAAAGTGCTCTTTTATGAACAAAAGTCTCTTTTTCGCAACAATGTATTTTTCTCTTTAGCAACAGACAACCTTAACCCTTCTCCGTCCTCTAAATGCAATCCCTAATTTTATTCTTCTTTCCACTCGGCGCTAGGTTATCTTCTTCTTTATAACTTATATACAAAAGTCTTTATACATCAACAATTATTTTCGTACCTGCAGCTTTCACAACAAGTTCCAATAGTTCAAAACGAATGACTTTTTCTTCTTCTTCTGGAATTTGATGACCAAAAGTCGGAAACTGTAATCGATTTAGCACTAGATCTTTGATCCGACTCAAGTATGGGGGTATGGGAAGTGTGAAAGTCAGTAACCCCTCCGTCTCGAGTCCAGGAGTCAACATCCATATCTCCACTGCCACAAATGGATCGTGATCGATTACCTTCACTTCCTTCACTCTCCCAGATTTCTGTCCCCAAGACATCTGCTAGATAAGTCCACTCTGGGGTGGCGTACCTTCTGCAGGGCACACGTACCCTCCTCGATCTTCTTGGACTCTCAGTGCCTGAGTCTGTAGTTTCTTCTTCCTGATCCGACTCTTCAGCGATCGGGACAAGAATTTTCTCCTGTTGTGCCTTTAAGCTTGGCCTTCTCCTTCTCTCCGGCCAACTAGCTTTGTCACTCCTTGTCCTCCTGTTCCTTGTTCTTAGACTTGTCTCTTGGTCACTTACATCTTGTTCGGTCTCCGATTCGATCTTCCAGTTACTTTCTTCTCCTGAGGCGACTTCGGTCTCACTGGTGTCCTGACCTTCGTCGACCTGTTCCAACACAGGCTCAGCCTCTTCGATCACCTCTACAGCTTGGTTTTCCCCCTCTATGGCTTCTCCGCTTTCTGCTGGATTCTCATCCGAGAGAGGAGCTGTTTCTTCTAGAGGTGTTGGCACTCTTCGAGTGTGTGAAGCATGTATCCAGTTTGGCAGGCCTCCACACTTCACTGCAGTGTTCGTGACAAGTATGATTTGAAATGGTCCTCGCCAGCGCACGTCTAAGCAGTTCTTCCTGACATGCTTTTTCACCAAAACCCAGTCCCCCGGACTCAGGTCATGGCACAAGTCCTGTGCTGATGGAACCTCTGCAGCCTGGACCTGGAGGGACACAGAATTAATGGCATCAGATAGTCCCTTGCAGTAGTCCAAGATCAAATCGTCTGTGATGTTCAATAACGCTGCAGTCGGAACCGATGGCAATCTCATAGCTCTCCCCATTAGCACTTCATGTGGAGAGAGACCTGTTTTTCTATCTGGTGTGCTACGTATGCTCATAAGAACCACTGGAAGTGCGTCTGGCCAACTCAGGGATGTTGACGAACAAACTTTGGCAAGTCTGGACTTTATTGTGCTGTTGATTTGTTCTACAATCCCTGAAGCTTCTGGTCGATAACTGCAATGGAGCTTCTGATCGATACTCAAAGCTGAACATAGCATCTTCACTATTTCGCTGTTGAAATGAGTTCCTCTGTCCGATTCCAAAGAGGATGGCACCCCAAACCTCGGTATCAACTCTCTAAGTAACAGTTTTGCTACTGTAAGGGTATCGCATCTACGTGTAGGGTAAGCTTCAACCCATCTAGAAAATATGCAGACAATCACTAAAACGTATCTGAGTCGATTGCATTTAGGCATTTCGATAAAATCAAGCTGCATCCTATTGAAAGGCCCCCCAGACCTTCCTATGTGACTCAGTGTGACTGGTGTTCTCTTTCCTACATTTAGTTGCTGACAGATCGCACATCTCTGACATACTGCTTCTGCCGCTACTCTAAACTTAGGGTTAAACACGTTTGTCTGAATACTCTCACCATGGCATCTCTACCTATGTGTGCTGATCCATGCAATTTCCTTGCCATTGGACTAACAAGTTCATTTGGTAAAACTGCTCTCCCATCTGCAGAAATCCAAAAGTTCATTTCACTTTTTATACACCCAGCTGTTTCCCAGCCCTTTTTCTCATCATCTGGTGCATTCTCCTGAACACTCTTTAGCTCATCCCACGTATCTACAGTGTCTAACAACATTGTCAATTCAGTTCTTTCTTGGATTCCCCCCACTTTCACATCAGTGTGAGAATATCCTTGTTCTGCGCAGTAACGCGCTACCTCGTCAGCATAGCGATTGCCCTGCGACACAAAGTCTACATTCTTCGTGTGCGCAGCACATTTGACAACCGCTATGGCTGTCGGACCTTGCAATGCATCTAACAATAGTCTCACGAATTCTCCATTCCTAATGGGAGAACCCGAGGAGGTCATGTAACCTCTTTGAGACCATAACTGCCCGTAATCGTGAACTACCTCGAAACCATACTGGCTATCGGTGTATATGGTGACTCGAATTTTGTTACCTGCTAAACAGGCACGCGTCAAAGCAATAATTTCAGCTACCTGAGCGGAATGTACTCCTTCCAGGCAAGCGGCTTCTACAACTCTGGTAATTGTACAAACTGCATAAGCTGCTCTCAGCTGACCGATATCGTCTCTTACGCATGAACCATCAACAAAGAAAATTTCATCGGGGTCAGTCAATGGCTCATCTACGATATCTGGTCTCGGTTTGGTGCATAGTTCAGTCACATCAAGGCAGTCATGATCTGTACAAATTTCATCATCCACATCATTTGGAAGTGGCATCAAAGTTGCAGGATTCAAGACGGAGCATCTTTTTAGGGTCACATTCTCGGCAGCCAATATGACTTGCTCGTAGCGTGTGAGCCTGCTATTCGTCAGATGCTGAGTCTTAGTCCTGGTCATTAACAATTCCACAGAATGCGGTACGTACACCACTAACTGATGTCCCATTACCACACTCTCACATCGCTCAATGCTGACACCCGTTGCGGCTACGGATTTGAGACATCCGGGCAACGCTGCGGCTACTGGATCTAATGTAGCCGAAAAATACGCAACTGGCCTACGCGCATCTCCATGTATCTGGGCCAAAACTGCTAAAGCGCAACCCTCTCTTTCGCAGCAGTAAAGCAAAAATGGTTTTGTGTAATCCGGCATTCCTAAAGCCGGGGCGCGACATAAGTCCTCCCTCAGCTGCAAAAACGCCATCAAACAATCTTTGTCCCATGGTACCGGATCGCTCACTCCCTTGTGCGTCAGTTGTAATAACGGCTTTGCCTTCAGTGAGAAGTTGGCTATCCACTGTCGACAATAACTGACCATGCCTAGAAACATCCTGACTTCTCTCTGTGTTTTAGGCGCGTTCATTTTCATAATCGCCTCTATTCTGTCTGGAGACACCTTCCGCTTTCCCCTTTCAATCCTATGGCCCAAGTATTGCACTTCCGTAAGACAATATTGCAATTTACTTGGAGACACCTTATGTCCGTTCTCGGCCAAGTGATTTAACAAGGTGATGGTGTCTACTCTGCAAGCTTCCTCAGTTTCTGACGCAACTAGGAGGTCGTCTATGTACTGGACTAGAACCGAATTCTTGGGCAGTACTAGACTTTCAAGATTTTTCTTCAGTAGCTGGTTAAAAATCGATGGGCTTTCTGTATACCCCTGAGGGATACGACACCATGTTAAAACGCGATTTTCCAGCTTAAAAGCGAAAAGATACTGGCTATCTTCATCTAAAGGAATCGAAAAGAAAGCCTGGCACAAATCTATCACGGTGAACCATTCAGCTTGGAACGGTATCTGAAATAATATCACTGATGGATTCGGTACCACTGGACAACATGAGACAACAATATTATTAATCTTTCGAAGATCCTGCACTATTCTGTATTTTTCACTAGGCTTCTGCAAACCCATAATCGGGGAGTTACATGGACTACCCACGATCTCCTTCAGTATTCCCTGTTTAATCATGGATTCGATCACAGGCTTTATTCCTGCAATCGTCTCCGGTGTCAACTTATATTGTGGTGTTCTTGGGTACTCGGCATTGGGTCTTACCATGATCTTTACTGGTTCTACCCCCTTGATCAATCCTATTTCTTCTCCAGTAAAATCCCACACCTCAGCTGACACTTTCTCCCTCAAATCCTGTGGAAGTTCCTCCACTGTTAAGGTAGGATATAGTTCCACGCATTCCTGCGAGTTTACATCCTCAAAATCAGCATCCTCATCGTTAGTCTGCACTTCTACTCCTTCAGGTGTGCAATGTATTGTACAGTTCAGTTTACACAACAGATCTCTTCCTAGCAAACACACCGGGCTAGAATCACAGATCACAAACTGATGTTCGTCACTGTAATTCCCTATCTTTACTGACACTGGTTCTGTCAGAGGATTCGTCATCCTCTTATTTGCGACTCCAACCACCTGAATCGTCTCTCCTGATATCGGCAGACCTGGGACTACCGCCGATCTCAACGTGGATCTAGTGGCCCCCGTATCCACCAAAAAGGTCGTAGGACATCCAGCCACTTCAGCCTCTACGTATGGTCCCCTCTGATCTACTTCCAGGGCCGCTCCTAGAGTACAGTCTTCCTCCCTATTCACTCGTTGCCCTGTAAGAGGATCAACGTAGTAGCATTCTTCTCCTCCTACGAACAATGGCATTTGTCTATAGGTTTTCCCTCCATTTGCAATGCGAGGCGGTTGAGGAAACGGGGCTCGAGGAGTCTGAGTCCCCCCTTTGATAAATTTTCCCTTCGGGACTGTTGCTCCCTTAACCACGTTGTTCTGTACCTCTTCCTCCTCCTGTTCTAATTCCCCTATTTCAACATTGTAAGGACACTCGCGTCGCCAATGTCCCACCTCGTTACACTGATGGCACCTCGTTGTCTTTTTCAGTGTTGCGATATCTATTCTTGGTCTCGGTCTTTCTTCCTCTTCTCTGCTCTGATTATTCTGTTTCTTTGCTGGCGTTCCTGTTCCCTGTTGCCGCTGTCCACCCTTTCCAGCTGATTGCATCTGTACTAACATCAGCTTTTCCTTAAGCTTCTTTGCCTTCGAATCTATCTCATCGCTACAGTACCTTGCATACCTCAGAATCTCATCTAAAGGTTTGTTCTGCCAACAGATCAAATGCTGTTGAATCATCAGGCTTATGTCTGGTCTCAATCCGAGAACAAACTTTGACACAAACTGTCCTATGTCTTTAGGATCCATTACGTCCAACCCACTGTACTGTTTAAACGCTTTCAGTAACCTCTCATAGAACTCGTGAACGGTCTCTTTGGGTTCCTGAGTTGTTCGATCTATCTTAACCCAGTCTATGTCCTGCACCGGTACTTTCTCTTTTAGCCATGTTATTACTCTCTCGTATTTTTCCATGACTCTGTCTGATGGACCGTTTGTCTGGGTATCTCTCGGAGGCTCACAAGTGGGCCATTCAATACTAAGTTTGCATGCCGTCCACAAATCTCCGGGTACTACGATATCAAACAAAGTGTTCAAATCGATCCACAGTGCCTTAGAGATCTTCACGAATCTCTCTACCTGCTTGTACCACTCCACGGGGTTCTCTCTAAGCTTCGGGAAAGAATTAGTGAATGCCGCTAAATCCCCCCTACTCCAGGGTACATGAACGTAGTTTCCGTTCGCGATTTCTCGCAAAGGGAAAGCTTCCATTCGCATTAGGTCTGTATCCTGGGACTTCACAAGCGCACTCCTTCTGACAGATCCCCTCTTGGACCATTTTTCCTCCCATCTATCCAGATCTCTCCATATTCTAATACACATGATTAGTTCCCTTATGTGTACTCTTAGCCCAATCGTTCTACGTTCATCTAGATCCCGATCCGTGCAATTCAGCCTATGGTTGGCCTGTAAGGCTTTTGTTCGTGACATGTCTATCATATACTTTTCTGCTAATTCAGATAATTTTTCATGAGCTGCCCTTGCTTTTCGAGTAACATCCTTAGATAAAAACAGTATTTCATCTGGATCGTACAGCTCTAACCTTTCTATTGCCACTGTGCCGTCAATTATTTCATCCAAGTCCGATTTTAAACTCATTACATCAATCCGTCTTGCTTTTATTTCAGCTCTTAGTACGTCCGTCCTAGGTTGTTCTCTTACATCCCTCTCACCTCCACTATGCGCCCTACGCCTAAGCACAGGTGAGTTATGAGGAGTTTTTCTTCTGTCTCTTTGTTCCCACCTCTCTAGATCCCAAGCCTTTCCATCTTCCCTTGGGGTATGGTGGAACAATGCTCCATCCCCCAACCCTACATTCCGTCTTTTCGGCTCGGTTTCTCCAGATACGATCCTTCGTGCTGTTCTAAACCGCTGTAACTCGCTTGTTGTCTGGTGTCGCTCAACAAACGATAAGGACCTTCATGGCCCTCCATGCTCCCGCGATCTCGTTCATGATCACCGGATGTATGGCGAGACGTTTCGCGACTCCCTATATTCTCATGACTTCGTTCTTGACCACCGGACGCATGGCGAGACGTTTCGCGACTCTCCATGTTCCCGTGATTCCAATGTTGCACATTTTCATCCGGGGTATGGTGAGTGCATCTGAAAGTATTTCGGTACTCCTGCGTCCTTCGTTCCCCCTCACTAAAGGTGACGCGAGGCACTTCCCCACACCCTGCACTTCTGTCGTTGCACATTTGCCTATTGCCACTAGTAGTAGGACAAGTATCTCCCCTGCTTCCTTGACTCCCTCTCTCCCACTCCGGGCTGCTTTCGCCAGCTCCACAATGAGAGAGGATCTTGTTATCCTGGTCTCTCCACTCTGCTCCTGTTTCTAAACTTTTATTCCGAATCTCTTCGGCAGTATCCCATTCTTTCAGGTATTCCCTTAATTCCTTATAGGATTTTGGTTTCGGTCCCCTCAAATCCATTGGTCCTCTTTGATCCCCTTGTTCTATCCTGGGACCCGTTGCGGAATCTAATGGGGTACTCCGACTCACTGGTGCTAGTATCTGCCTCTGAGGATTTATCGCGTTGTTCCTATTCTCCATCTCTGCCCTTTCCCTGTCCCATCGTGCCTGTTCCTCCTGTTGGACCCCCTCTGGGTTGTAGATTGACACTATAGGGCCTATGGTAACAGGTACTTGTAGAGCGTCTGGCATTTGGTACGACCTTGCATACTGCGTTTCTGGCACCTTCTGGACCACGAATCTTCCTACTACTCTCTGTTCGGAACTAGATTGAAGTACTTCCTCACCTTTCTTGGTATCCCACTCTGTTACTGGGATCGATTTATATTCCCCCCATCTAGCTCCGTCCCCTTGCTGTAGTACGGGACTTGCGACTTCGCTGTTGTACGGAGGTGGTCTATCTGTTAATAGCCTCTCTATCAGATCCTCCTCTGACTCGCTATCCTCATCTTCTTCTAGAGGTTTCTTTTCTCCCATGGCTTCTATCATGGTGAACAGTTTGTCTGCTTCTATCTTTTGCACTCTCCACTTCTTAGCTTCCTCATCCCATTTTGCATCCTGCACTGCCTTTACTGATCGTCTCACTCTTTCTTGGCGCCTCTTTAAGCTTTTTTCGTGTGCTGCTCTAAACCATGCACTAAGGGCTTCAAACTGTGTTGGCCTCGGTAGAGGTCTCGCTGCAAGCATTACTGCTTTCAGTTGGTTCAACACTTCTAACTTAAACGTTCCGAATCTCGGAAACGTCAGTTCCTTATTCCCTTCTGTTAGCTTATTCCACTCGGAGATCCATAGTATCGAGTGTAAGCCTACATTTACTGCCATATGATAAGCTGGTGTGCCTTCTGGTGGAGCTTCTTCTCCAGCATATAAGTTTCTTCTATTTCTCTTAAAGATTGCCCTTAAACTCTTAAAGCACTTCATTTTCAGTAATCTACGATTTTTCCCTTATTAATTCTCTTCCTTATTTACGTCCCGATGACAAACCACCAATCCCTGTGCGACTCTCGCTAATCAGCCTATCCCAACACGGTTCTACGCTAACCGACCAATCTCAGCGCGGCTCTACGCTGACGTCACTTGTCCCCTCTGCAGCAGTTCCCCTCCTTTCTCAACTCGTCTCGCGGTCTCGCATGCGTTTCATTCATACACCGAAAAATGACTACTTCCGTCCAAGCGATCACTTTTCTCTGACTGTACGGCCACAGTCTAACTGTAATTGCTACCTCAACTGGCGAAACGTCTTCCCTCTGACGGTCAGACGCTTGCCTCAACTGATAGGTTACTTACACACAGTAAACGTACGACCAGCGTCCGTTACTCATACACTCACTCAAACGCTCCCCCTATCATCGGTCTGTCGGGCGATCAATGGTACCTCATGACCCCCTTTCAATGGTAGACAAATTACTCTGGGTGTTCGATACACCCGAACCACTTAAGTCCTTCCCTGGATCTTAAGATTTTATCCGGTTGCGCGCGCTCACAACCTTCCCTCAATCACACTAAAGGCATTCAACTCCGCTTGACATTACAACACAGGTACAACATAAAACACCGCAATCTTACAACGCATGACCCTTATACTCACTCTCGACCGACTCTGCTGCTTTTCTCTCGAGGCACCGTCAGCACCGTCTTCGGCAGGGATTCTTCTTCTGGTCGTCGATGACTAGGGACCTTGGGGTAAACTAAACCTGACCTAGGTTGTCTTCCTCAAGAAGAAAACCATCTTTCTCTGCTACCAACTGCGGGGATTGAGATTTTAATATCTTTTATGATCAATTTGATAACTTATCTCATTCGCTAATTTTGGATCGGTTATTTTCTGTCATTGAGTAAAAGACAAACCCCGCATAGGTTAGATAAACCCCATACACTGACGCAACTCTGAAGAACCACTTACGACTGATAAAGTTTAAAAGTTTTAATATAAAATTAAGAAAAGTTGCAAATACAATCCTCTCAGGATAAAATTCAGCAAATATACAGGAACTAGAAGGAACATATATTCCCTAAAGAACCTCAGTCTACAAACGAATACAATTAAAGTCAGTTCCAGAATCAACAAATTAAAAAGCATAGATATGATGTGGTTCCGTTGCGTCATCTACAAAAAGAAAAGAAATACAAGTTAAATCTGTCCCTACTCTATACTAGGTGACATCCCTTCTTCGCAAATTCCTAGTACCCTAAAAAGGTGTCAGCAGTTTGACTCCCTAAGAAGTTCAAACTCTCTTAGCCTCTAAAGGTAATTTAAGTTTAAGAAGCAGTACCCTCTCTGCCTACCCATCCGCTCTCTAAGGGTCCTCGGCCTACTGCTCTCTTGCGCTCTGATCTCTCTCAGCGCATCTGCTCAAGTCATCTGCTCTCTTGCTTGCCCTGAGCTCTTCGCTGTTCCCGCTAATCGCCTTCGCTATCTTCTCCCCGGGGTGCTGTCCCTAAAATACACAATCACAGTGTGGGTGGAACGCCCCTTCGACGCCCACCACGGACTTTCCCCCATGATGTCATTTTCTAGCTCTTTCTATGGCTTTGTCTCTTCGCGTCGTCCGTTAAGTTGACCTTTCTCCTTAGCCGCCATCTTCGTCTTCTTGCTGGTGACTTCATTTAACATGACATTTGACACTTTCGGAGCAAAATCTATCACCTCAGCAGAACTTTACTCTTTACGACTATATACGTAACCTTTCTTGGTCCTGTGAATGGTCATTTCAAAACAAGACTCAAATTCCAAGCGTCTCCTCTCATGTTTAGGCAATAAACTTCGTCCAGCATTGTCACCTTAAATCTAACAAGAACTAGACTCCTTGGCTCGCACGTTCACATCAAGGCTATTCACGACTCCTGTGAGCCCACTAAATTACCAACAGCGGACTACACTCCTGCGAACCCTTGGTCAGTCAGGTTATAATCACAAATGACCTAAAACTCTTCTAACATTCCTACAAACTTCTTCTACACTGTATAACCTTTAACACATTTATATATGATCGCATTTAGCAAATCCTTTGCTTATAAGTGAATACATTTTACATAGAATATAAATTACATAGAATATAAATTACATAGAATATAATTTTATATTCTCATTTGTTACATCGTTATATATGATCTCTGCACATTTCTCCATGGTACATTTCTCGCCGTTTCTGCATTTAAAGTTACACATGTACATGAATTCTACTTTGCACGTTCTTCTGTTCGTGAACATTTCTACACATTTCTACATTAGCCCACTACGTATACGGGCCTTCTAAATCTAATGCATTTTTCAAGAGTAAATACAGTTACGTTTCCTATATTACTTTGGTTACATCTGTTAACTTTATACTATAAGTGTCAACTTCACGTTACGATATACATTTCATTCCTGCGTTTACGATATGCTTGTAAATATGGCTCGGATATACGTTTTATTCAAATTGCGCTCTCTCAGATGTTTCATGATCCTGGCTCAGCAGACCTTGTGTAACGCAACTATGGTATTATGCAGGCCATCTGTACGATAATGTTGGCACTAATTTGCCAGAGACTATTTTCAGCAGTGCCTCAAAACAGAACTTGTTAGTGCTCTTAAATATTGTTCAGAAAGCACCTTGCAGCAAAGCTAGTTTTGGTTTTAGTGAGTTCAAGGGCAATAAGTGACCTTCTTTGTTGTCTGACCAGCAGCCCAGGTATTTTTATTTGTTTGTGATGGTTGTCAAGATGCTTTTGATATTGTTTTTTCTTTTTCCGACCAAAGATAATAATATTGTTTTTTTCATAGTTGATCTTCATCTCATTTGGCAGGCGATGCGTGTCTAAGGCACCTAACAGTCTTTGAAGCCCTACTGGGGTTTGGCTGAGCAGGACGATGCCATCTGCATACAGCAGGGAAGAGATGTGTTGATTAGCCAGTTTAGGAGTGTGACTATTAACTTGATATAATGCAGGAACCAACTCGCTCATGCACAGATTAAAAAAGGTTGGTGCTATTACTGGTTAATTTTAGCTTTGAGGGCTGCTATATTCTGCTGGGTTTCCTTACAGTCCTGTCCCCCCATTACAAATGTAGCCACCATTGCCTCAAGGAGTGTGCATTCCCCCATTTGTTCTGTGGATATGACTGTGCCTCTGCTTCTGCTGATAAAGACTATAGCTGAGTGTTTCACCCACTGATCCCTGCTATTAGGGATACCCAAACCATAATATTCGTAGCAGTGCCTTTATTTATTGCGAGGAAATCTCTTAACAATTTACTCATGTGATCTATATATTCTGTGTCTAAAATAAGTTTTCTATTGAAAGTCCAATTCCCACATGACTTAACTAGACTAGTGATTGGACATTTCAATCAATCAGGGAATTTGTAAAGCGCACTGCTTACCCGCTAGGGTCTCAAGGCGCTGGGGGGTGGGGAGCTGCAGCTAGTGGTCGAAGAGCCAGGTCTTGAGCAGTCTTCTGAATGCCGGGTGGTCTGCGGTCTGTCGTAGGGGGAGTGTGTTCCAGGACTTGGCGGCGCGGTGGAAGAAGGATCTTCCCCCGGCGGTGGTTTTATGGATGCGCGGGACGGCGGCCAGGGACAGGTCGGTGGAGCTGAGTTTCCTGTTGGGTACGTAGAAGGAGAGTCTGTCGTTGAGGTAGGCTGGGCCGGTGTTGTGGAGTGCCTTGTGTGCGAGGATTATGAGTTTGAATGTGATTCTTTTGTCGACGGGGAGCCAGTGCAGTTCTCTCAGGTGCGGGGTGATGTGGTCCCAGCGTGAGACGTTGGGGATCAGGCGTGCGGAGGCGTTCTGGATTCTTTGGAGACTGTTGATGAGTTTGGACGGGGCTCCGGCGTAGAGGGCGTTTCCGTAGTCGAGTTGGCTGCTGACGAGGGCGTGGGTGACGGTTTTCCGAGTGTCCGTTGGGATCCATCTGTAGATCTTGCGGAGCATGCGGAGGGTGTGGAAGCAGGAGGAGGAGACTGCGTTGACTTGGTTGGTCATGCTGAGCTTGGAGTCGAGGATGACCCCCTAGGTTGCGTGCGTGGTTGGTTGGTGCTGCGGGGGTTCCCAGTGATGCTGGCCACCAGGAGTCGTCCCACGCTGAGGGATTGGGCCCAAGGATGAGGACCTCCGTCTTGTCCGTGTTCAGTTTGAGTCGGCTTGCCTCCATCCACTCGGCGACGGCCTTCATGCCCTGGTGTAGGTTGGATTTGGCGGTGAGGGGGTCTTTGGTGAGGGAGAGGATCAGTTGGGTGTCGTCGGCGTAGGAGATTATGTTGAGGTAGTGTAGTCTGGCGATGCGAGAGTGGAGGGCCATGTAGACGTTGAACAGAGTCGGGCTGAGTGAGGATCCCTGGAAGACGCCGCAGATGGTAGAGGTGGTTCCGGAGTGGAACGGGGGGAGGCGGACTCTCTGGGTTCTGTCGGTGAGGAAGGAGGTGGTCCAATCCAGGGCCTTGTCTCGGATACCTGCATCGTACAGGCGTATGCGCAGTGTGTGGTGGCAGACGGTGTTGAAGGTGTCAAGAGAGGTCCAGGAGGATGAGGGCTGCTGTCGAGTAGGATTCTGATGTCATCTGTGGTGGCGATGAAGGCGGTCTCGGTGCTGTAGTTACTTCGGAAGCCTGACTGGGAGGGGTCCAGGATGCTGTTGTCTTCTAGGTAGTGGGTGAGCTGGGTGTTGACGATCTTTTCCATGATTTTCGCAGGGAGCGGAAGCAGGGAGATGGGCCGGAAGTTCTTGAGGTCGCTCGGGTCAGCCTTGGGTTTCTTCAGGAGGGCATTCATCTTGGCGTGTTTCCAGCTCTTCGGGAAGGTAGCGGTCTCAAAGAAGAGGTTGATGATGTTACGCAGGTGGGGTGCAATGATGCTGATGGCTTTGTTAGCGATGTGGTGGGGGAGCGGGTCAGACGGGAGCCTGAGCGGATGGTGCTCATGGTCCTAGTTATGTCTTCGGTGCTCACGTTGGTCCAGGTGGTCGTGGTCGGTGGCGCTCGCGGTGTTCATCGTGGCGGGGTCCAGGGGGTGAAACTGTTGTGGATGTCGGTGATCTTGCGGTGGAAGAAGGCAGCGAGGGTGTCGCACAGGGCTTGTGATGGCGGAATGTCGTTGGTGCAGGAGCTGGGAGTGGAGAGCTCTTTCACGATGTAGAATAGCTCTTTGCTGTTGTGTGCTTTGTTGTTGAGGCGGTCTTTGAATGAGGCTTTTTTGGTGGTCCTGATGAGGTGGTGATGTTGGCGGATGGCGTCTATGTGGGCTGTCCGATTGGCTGGTGTTCTGTCATTGAGCCAGATGTTCTCCAGTTTCAAGCAGGTACGATTGGAGGCTAGGAGCTCCGGGGTGAACCAGCTGGCACTCTGGCTGGTGTCTCTGTCGGTGAGCTGTTTCATGGGTGCTACGGTGTTGGCACAGTCCTCCATCCAGAGTCTGAGGGTGTGGGCCCCCTCCTCGGGGTCGGTGGGACTGGTTAGTCAGTGGAGTGCGAGTTGTGTTTCTAGTCATTCCTTGGTGACTTTTCCCCAGCATCTGCAGGGGATCTGTAGAGTGCGGTGGTGGGAGACGGGTTTCTGGAAGGTGAAGTGGACGCAGTGGTGGGGCCGTCCAGGTGAGCTCGCAAGTGTGGCTGAAGGCAACGTGGGGGTTGGCGGTGAAGATGACGTCGAGCGTGTGACCGGCGATGTGGGTCGGGGTAGTGACGATCTGTCTTAGTCTGAGGGTGGCGAGGTTGTCGATCAGGGTGGAGGAATTGCTGTCGCTGTTGTTTTCTAAGTGGTAGTTCAGGTCGCCGAGCAGGGTGAAGTTGGAGGAGGTCAGGGCGCGCGTGCTGATGAAGTCGGCGATGGAGTTGCAGAATTGGGGACGTTGGCCTGGTGGTCTGTAGATGAGGGTGCCTCTGAGGGTGGTCTTGGGGTCGGTGTGGATCCTCAAGTGCATGTGTTCGGCGGTGGCGAGGGTGTCGTCGGTGTTTGTGGAGACTTTGATGGTGTTCTTGTGGATTTTGGCGATGCCTCCCCCGGCTCCATTGGTGCGGTCTCTGCGCGAGATCTTGTATCTGTCGGGGACGGCCACTGCAATGTCTGGGATGGAGGCATCGTTCATCCAGGTCTCTGTTAAGAAGGCGACGTCTGGTGAAGTGGTTGTTGAGCAGGATGCATCGTAGTTGGTTGGGTTCTGCTGCTGTGGTGGTCTCGGCGTTGTTGATGCAGGAGAAGTTGCAGTTCTGGCAGGTGAAGGGGCCGTGGGTGCGCTTGGGGGTGGCCTTGTAGCAGTTGGGGGTGCGTCCGTGGTTGAGTGCGATGAGGGTGCTGGCATCGTAGCGGTGGCGTGCGTTGCGGTTGTTGTGAGGGCCAGGGGTTCTGACCCTGGGCGCGGTCCAGGCGCGGACGGGCGCAGACGGGCTTGCCTTTGGCGCGCCAAAAATCGTAGCGGTGGCATGCGTTGCGGGTGTTGTGAGGGCCAAGGGTGCTGGCCCTGGGCGCGGTCCAGGCGCGGACAGGCGCAGACCGGCTTGCCTTAGGTGCGCCCGCTGCGCGGCCGCACAGCGGCCGCCATTTAAGGGGAGGAGGGGAGGGAGGACCAGCTAGGTAGCGGGAGGCGGGAATGGGGGCAGCGAATGGGCACGAGGGGCGGGGCCGCAGGGGGTCAGAAGCGGGAAAACTCAGCGGGTAAAGGGCACGAAGCAGTCCCAAAAATAAAGGGCAGGGGCACAGGCACACAGGGTACAAAAAAGAAGGGTGGGGGCACAGGCACATGGGGTACAAGAAAGAAGGGAAGGGGCACAGGCACACACAGGGTACAAAGATAAGGGAGGGCAGGGGCGCAGACACACGGCAGAGGGGAGAGCATCAGGCACGGGGGCAGCAGGCACGAGTCAGCAGGCAGGAGGCGGCAGCAGGAAGGCAGAGTCACTGGTGGTTCTGCAGCGGAGGGGGAGCGACCTACCAGAAGGTCAGGGGTCGCTGAGCACCAATGGGTTGTGATGTGATAGTACCCTAGGATATCTTTAAATTCTCAGCTGTCCAAAAATAATCCAAGTGCACCAATTGACTATAAGGGAAGGAAAATTATGTATATTCAGGGTCTGAAGCTTTTAACTTATTCCAGACGTTGATTAACCTATGGTCTTTGGCTAACCGTTTGAAAGCTCCAAACACCAGCTGTTTCCTACCAGTGATTTGATTTATGCCCACTGGCATTTCCACTGACTCCCATATGTTGATTAAGGTCACCACACAGGATAAGGTGTGTTGGCCAGGATCAGAATTCCAAGTTTAATTTGTCAATAATTGAAGCCTTGTCTTAGTAGGAGCCATATACACAGCATAAGGAAAGCCTTCCTGGTCCCACTTGAAGCTCCAGGATCATCCATTTCCCATGTTTATCTGCCAAGCTCTGGGTTACTGCACATCAAGTTTTTTTAGCAATGCTAGCTACCCCTTGGACTTAATTCTCTGTGTCGTGCAACAAAGGAGTGAGTACCCCAGGTCTCTCAGCAGCTTTCTTTGTCTCTTGGATACAATTAAGTTTAGGCCTCATTGCCCTAAGATCAGGTGCCACTCTGTCCATTTTAGACCTATCATTTAAACCACAAACATTAATCGTGCAAATATGCATGCTGTTTTGAGACACTCAGTATGCTGATTTAACCCCAGTATCCAGCACATCAATAGTTTCATTTTAATTTTTAAATCTCTGTACAGCCAATACGCCAAAAAAATACAAAAAAGGACAGAAAAGATGCACATTGCCCTGTCTTCTCCAGTTTTCCTGTTGTAAAAAAGTCTCATACCCGAACCTTCACAAAGTCCACCCGCCCACCCGCCACATGTCTCCCCCCTTCCACCCATCCGTCAACTGGACCCTCCCATTCACCCCCAAAACTCCCACCACGGCACCACCCAATAGGAGCAATTGGACCAAGCATGGTCCGTAGATGGAGATGCGCCCTCCTCCCATGAATGCTTCTGAAAAATGAATCAATTTTAGAATTTGCTTCTGAGAGATTCCATTCTAATGGTTAAATTCAAGACAATACACAGAAAAAATACGTCATCAGCAAGTAATCACCATCAGGCCATCAAACCTTCAAATTCACTCTTTCCACCCACTTTCAAGTTTTACTCAAATGAGAAGTATCATCCATCAATCAGACCATCAAAATCATGCCCAAACAAATATGTCTCTGGGTCCCGGAGCTACCCCAGGATCTCAAGATACTCGTTTGCTTAAATCTCTGAGATAAAGAAATGGAGTTTGTCCTGCACAGTGACTTTTAGTCTGTCTGTATTAATCAGAAACACTTGCACTCCCTTGGACTGAAAAGGCTGTATCATCTGCCTCAAATGTCACAGCCTTTCAACCGTAGTGTGGCAGAAATCTGGCCTCACAAAACATGTGCAGCCTTTAGCAGTCCACTTCAAGTCTGAGCGGGCTTTTTTCAAAACTGAGGAAGAAGTTTCCCAAAAATACTAGGATAGTCTTTACCTTAACCCCATCTTGCACATGGGGCTGATATTGTTTGATGGGGAACCTATGCGCTCTTTGGATCTCCAGATCCCAGTTCCAATCTGCTAGCTCTGGAAAGGCACTCTTAAATAGGCCAACTATAAATTTTTGGGTGCCCCATCCCTCAATCCCCTCAGCTACACCCAAAACCCTGAGGTTGTTGTGTCTCAATCTATTTTCAAATTTCTTGAGTTTCCACTTAGTGTCTGTCAGTTGTGCTTCATGCGCTGCTCCCACTTTTTTGATTGTGAGCAAGTCAGCCTCTAGTGTGGTCACTCTGTTCTCCACCTTGATCAACCTTGATCATTTTGGCAGAGCATGCTTTTGCAACCTTTTGTATAGCTTCCTAATGTTTCCTGTTGGCACTCTGTGCCCAGCGACTGTCTGCTCTAGTTTCCTTCTGGTGGGACATAATTCCTTGATATATAGCCTCTAGGACTGCAGGGTCAGGTTGAACCGCACTCCTGCCGACCTGGCCAACCAGAACATTAGCATAACAAAACTTGAGAGGGCCCCCCTGCAAAGTACAAGGAGGCCCCCCTTCCGCTCACTGAGGAGCTCTCAGGCCAGCATACTTTGCTGAGGGGGCCTCCTGGAGCTCTGTCCCCCCGCAATGCAGGAGCAGTGGGGGCCTTTGTTACATCCCTGAATCAACATACTTCCTTCCAGCCTTGGCATCAGTGAATAGTCCCATTTCAAACCATCCTTTGCTCCAGATACCCCCTATAGTGGGTTCATTTTCTTCATAGTTTGCCAAGGATCCTTTTCCTCCAGGTCATCTGAAAGGGCCTCTTCTATGCCACTTAGGTCACTAGAGACACTTGAGGTGCTATCTCTTGGGCACCTGCTCACCCACTAGGGACCCTGAGTCCCCCCATACCAGTCAGACTGATCTGATAATGAAAAGAAGTGCTCCACCATATCAGTCTCTGCACATGTATTACCGAGGAGCATTTCCTCTTGCTCTGCGGCCTTTTCTTGTGCTCTCTGGTTTTCCCAGACAAGGCGTGCCAAGGTGCCAAATTCAGGATTTTTTCTATGGTCGGACCCTCACGTGTTACTGGCCTTAGGCTATTGTCCTTTCTGCTGAACGCCCGGAGTCGGCACCCCAGTAGGTGTTGCATTTACTGCTTGTGGTAGCACAACTATGAGGCTACTTCACCTCACACAACCTGCTGAACTGAGAAATTCGAACTCTGTTTGAGGTAGCGCTGGGGTAGACCTGTAAGCTTGCACCATGGTAATCATGGTTGAAGTTGCAGTCTCAGCGATCTCTGCTTCGCCATGCATGTTGGGGTAGCCCTAGCCTACCACCATGATCCGTGCCCTGCTATAATCTATCTCTGGCGAGAGATAGAGATTGGCTGGTCTGGGAAGGCGCTCTGTTCCTGCAGGTTGACACTGGTCCCTGTATCCAGCTTGGTTTCTCAAAAAGGTCAGCAGCTGACATGGTGGAATCCGAGCCCCTGTCGCCGGTTTTTCCTTCAGTCTTCTCCGTGGCTACCGTGCACTGCGTCACAGGACTAGCTTACTTCGCCCAGCCCCGTATCCGTTGGGGTTTGCATTCTGGCACTTCACAACCCCTTTATTTTAGGGCCCATCCCAGCAGCAATTAAGTGACCTACGCTCTTTTTCCCGGCTGCTTGGGAGAAGTAACGCAAAAGTGAAATTTTAGCAAACTGTCGGATTTGGAGGCCCCCACTGCAAAGTGTCTGCACCTGTCTGTCAAGGGGCAGCCAGCGTATATCGCATGAAGGAAGGAGGGGCAGTGAACACTGAGCAGGTGCGTTACCAAAACGGAGCACAGCCGGGAGGAGGGCCAAAAATGCCTGTTCTCACATGGTCGCCATCTTGCCCGTACCTCATCTCACTTTAGTGAGGAAACTCAAACTCCTTCAAGATATAGGCCATACCAGAACACTATTTCCTTGCCCTACTATAACGCAGTACTCAGTTGTCTTTTTCTTCCTGCTTTGTACAAAACCCTGTGCAGCCAGGTTCTCAATACCTCCAAACATGCATCTAAATCAGAGGTCTTCCAATAGGGGGTGCACCCTCATGGGGGACCCTGCCCGTGTTCCCAACGTGGCTCAAATGCCTCAGTAAGAACTTGTTAAGGAAAATGGCCTGGAAGGCGTATATTTGTTTATTTAAACAGTTTCCAGGCTCTGTGGGGAAAAGGGGCTTGTATATATATTGTCCTATGAGGTAGCAGCCTGTAACAGAAAGCACTGTGAATGTCAATATGTAAATAATTATTTAAAAACTGTATTACACCCAGTATTAGATAGACGCTGCAGAATGGTATAGTCAGAGCCACTGGAATTATGCAGCAGGAGAGAGACAAATTATGCAGCAGAGTTGATGCAAGAAGAAAACACAAATTATGTGGAATAATGTGGCATATTTTGTTATAGTATTACTTGATTATTTTGTACTTTTTACACTTGGTTATACTGTTTGGGCAAAGATTTTACCTCATTAGTACCACTATAACAACCAAAAAACGATATAAGCAAATGAGAGTTGACCAGTTAACTTTTGTGGAAAGGGCTTCTACTGTGTGGGAACATGTTGTCACATTTTAGTAACATTTGATCCGTTTGAGCTAGAAACAATTTAAAAAAGAAATCTGCAGCACATGCACCAGAAGATGGACTATGTGGCAAATGTAAAAAGAACAATTGATGTACAGAATGCTGAACAATGTCATACATGCACCCCAGTAGAGAGATCTGGGTCTAAATCCACAGGTTTTTGTGCTCCTCATGCCATTCCAGTTTAGACCCAGCCATATGCAACCCAGTCTTGACTCTGTTCCCCATGGGAACAGTCTGCCCGAACTGCCAGGCCAGGTCCTCCCTGGACTGGAAACAAGCATTCTAGGACCGGTTTCAGGGTATCTCGCCTCATCAGCCAAGCTAGCTTGACACCAGTGGCATGGGTAGCATGGTACCCATGTCTGGGAATGCCTGCCTCACTCAGGGTGACAAATGCAAAAAGAACGATTGATGGACATAATGCTGAACAATGGCATACATTCACCCCAGTACAGAGATCTGTGCCTAAATCGATCGTTTTTTTTGCTCCCTATGCCATTCCACTTTAGACCCAGCCATATGAAAATCAGTGTTGGCCCTGTTCCCCATGAGAACAGTCTAGCCTGAACTGCCAGGACAAGTCCTCCTTGGACTGGAAACAAGTATGCTAGGACCGGTTTCGGGATATCCCCATTCATCAACCAGGATAGCTTAACTCCAGTGGCATGGAGAGCACGGGAAGGGACCCACATCTGGGCATACTTGGGGTGACAAATGCAAAAAGAATAATTGATGGACAGAATGCTGAACAATGTCATACATTGACCCCAGCACAGAGATCTGGGCCTAAATCCATTGCTTTTTTTTCTCCCCATGCCATTACAGTTTAGACCCACCCATTTGCAAATCAGTCTTCACCCTGTTCCCTATGGGAACAGTCCAGGCCGAACTGCCAGGCCAGGTCCTTCCCTGGATTGGATACAAGCATCCTAGGACTGGTGTCATGGTATCACCCCTCATCAGCCAGGCTAGCTTGACTCCAGTGGCATGGAGAGCACTGGAACCACGTCTTGGATTACTGGTCCCACTCGGGGTGACACATGTGAAAAGAACAATTGACCGACAGAATGCTTAACAATGTTATACATTTACCCCAGTACAGAGATCGAGGCCTAAATCCATGTTTTTGTGTGTTTTTTTTGCTCCCCATAACACTCCAGTTTGGACCCAGCCATATGGAAATCAGTCTTGATCCTGTTTCCCATGGGAACAGTCCAGCCCAAACTGTCAGGCCAGGTCCTCCCTGGACTTGAAACAAGCATCCTAGGACCGGTTTCAGGGTTTCACTCCTAATCAGCCAGGCTAGCTTGACTCCAGTGACAATTGTATGTCTTTTGCTTTCTCGCCCTAAGTGCCTGGTTGTAGTAATTAATCAACATGGTAGGGAGACAAAATATCGAAATTTAAATATCGATATACAATAATATCGATGTTTTAATTTCGATGGTATAGAATATCGATGTCCAAAATATCGACAGACAGAATATCGTTTTTATGGTATGTATGTTACAAATATCGAAATTTACTAATATCGAAATTATGTTTAGTGTTATGTATTTTATTATGTTGTTTATATGTTTGTTAAATATGTTATTAAATGTATGTTTGAAAATTAGTAATTTAGTTTACATTTTGCGTTTTAGTATCAGAGCGGGTTGTGGGTTTATAGGGGAATAGGGTGGGAAGTAATTTAATAATAATTAATTAATTTATATATTTATTTAAATATTTTTAAATAATAATTAATTGGTGATTAATTAATAATAATTAGTTAATTAAATTCATTAGAGTTAATGTGCTAATATATTTAATTTTTTGTTATTGTTAATTAATAAATAATTGGTAATTAATTAATATTAATTAGTTAATTACAATAATTAGAGTTATTGTGCAAATATATTGAATTGTTTGTTATTGGTAATTAATAATTAATTGGTAATTAATTCATATTAATTAGTTAATTACAATAATTAGAGTTAATGTGCTAATATAAGTAATATTTTGTTATTGTTAATTAATAATTAATTAGTAATAAAATAATATTAATTATTTAATTAAATTAATTAGAGTTGATGTGCTAATATATTACATTTTTTGTTATTGTTAATTAATAATTAATTGGTATCCGTGAGTGTCTTGGGGCTGTTTTTAAATGGCTCCAACTGAACAGCCTCAAGTGCAACTCAGACAAATCGGAGGTACTCTTCTTCGGTTGTCAATCCGATCCGGACTGGCAGGTATGGTGGCCCGCTGACATGTCTCCTCCGGTGCGATCGTCTCAGCTGGCTAAGAATTTGGGGATCAAAATTGACAATGGCCTGACCTTAAGATCTCAGATCCTTGCCCTCACTGGCACCTGTTTTGGTCCAGAACGCGGCAGCGCATGCCATTTTTGGCCTGCATAGGCGAGTCAGAGTTTCTGGCTTGTTGCAGTTCCTTCATTGGCTGCCTATCCGGAAGCGGATAGTTTTTAAAACCCTAACTCTTGCACACAAGGCCCTTTATGCCGCAGGGGCTAAATACCTTCAAAGGAGGCTCGTCTTTTATCGTCCGTCACGATCTCTGAGATCAGAGTCGATGTTTCTTGCCACTGTTCCTCGTGTGAGGAAGGCCCGTATTGGAGGTCGCTCCTTTATGTCCCGGGCTCCACAGCTTCGGAACTCTCTGCCTCTGACATTGCGCAGTACCTCAAACTTGTTGGCCTTCAGGAAGGGCCTGAAAACTTGGCTTTTTGTCTCCTAGACTTCTTTTTTTCTGCTGACCCCGTTCTCTTTTTAATCTGTGTGTTGTGTTTGTCTTTTTCAGGCTGTCAATAAAGCGCCGGGACACTCTTCCGAGTAGCTGAGCGCTATAAAAGACACAAATAACATAACATAACATAACATAATTAATAATTATTAAGTGAATAAATGATATGAATTTTTTATGTGTAGTGGGTTGTGTGTTTATAGGGTAATAGGGTGTCATATAATTAAATGTAATTAATTAAAGAGATTGTATTTCTTTATTGGTATTTATTGTTAATTAATTGGTCATTAATATGTGTTAATTAGTTCAATTAAAATTACATCAATTTAATAATATTAATGGTTATTAATTGATTTATATTAATTGTGTTTTTTTGTATGTGTACTGTGTTGTGTGTTAAAGGGGGAGTAGTGTGTGAAGTAATTTTTACCCCCATGCTATCCAACGCTTTCCCTACTGTTGCACCCTCTGGAGTGGGAATAATAATTTTAACCCCTACACTATCCAATGCTTTCCCTACAGTTACACCCTCTGGAGTGGGAATAGTAATTTAAACCCCTACGCTATCCAACACTTTCCCTACTGTTGCACCCTCTGGAGTGGGAATAGTAATTTTAACCGCTACACTATCCAACGCTTTCCCTACTGTTGCACCCTCTGGAGTGGGAATAGTAATTTTTACCCCTACGCTATCCAACGCTTTCCCTACTGTTGCACCCTCTGGAGTGGGAATAGTAATTTAAACCCCTACACTATCCAACGCTTTCCCTACTGTTGCACCCTCTGGAGTGGGAATAATAATTTTAACCCCTATGCTATCCAACGCTTTCCCTACAGTTGCACCCTCTGGAGTGGGAATAGTAATTGAAACCTCTACGCTATCCAACGCTTTCCCTACTGTTGCACCCTCTGGAGTGGGAATAGTAATTTAAACCCCTACGCTATCCAACGCTTTCCCTACTGTTGCACCCTCTGGAGTGGGAATAGTTATTTTAACCCCTACGCTATCCAACGTTTTCCCTACTGTTGCATCCTCTGGAGTGGGAATAGTAATTTTTACCCCTACGCTATCCAACGCTTTCCCTACTGTTGCACCCTCTGGAGTGGGAATAGTAATTTAAACCCCTAAGCTATCCAACACTTTCCCTACTGTTGCACTCTCTGGAGTGGGAATAGAAATTTTTACCCCTACTCTATCCAACCCTTTCCCTACTGTTGCACCCTCTGGAGTGGGAATAGTAATTTTTACCCCTACGCTATCCAACGCTTTCCCTACTATTGCACCCTCTGGAGTGGGAATAGTAATTTTTACCCCTACGCTATCCAACATTTTCCCTACTGTTGCACCCTCTGGAGTAGAAATAGTGATTTTTACCCCTACGCTATCCAACGCTTTCCCTACTGTTGCACCCTCTGGAGTGGGAATAGTAATTTTAACCCCTACGCTATCCAACGCTTTCCCTACTGTTGCACCCTCTGGAGTGGGAATAGTAATTTAAACCCCTACCCTATCCAACGCTTTCCCTACTGTTGCACCCTTTGGAGTGGGAATAGTAATTTAAACCCCTACGCTATCCAACGCTTTCCCTACTGTTGCACCCTCTGGAGTGGGGATAGTAATTTTAACCCCTACGCTATCCAACGCTTTCCCTACTGTTGCACCCTCTGGAGTGGGAATAGTAATTTAAACCCCTACGCTATCCAACGCTTTCCCTACTGTTGCACCCTCTGGAGTGGGAATAGTAATTTTAACCCCTACGCTATCCAACGCTTTTCCTACTGTTGCAATATGTGGAGTAAGTATATATATTAATTTATATGTAGACTTTTTAATTTATTTTAAATGTATATGTATTACTTATTATTGTTTAAATATGTTTTAATGTTTTTATTTAATATTTGTAAATTTATATGTATTTTAAAATTATTTTTACATTATTAATACATTTTAAAAAACGATATTTTTAATTTCGATATTTTTGTACTACGATATTTTTTTCCGATATTTTTGTACTTACCTTTATAAAGATATAACTCCGATATTTTTGATTTCGATATTTTTGTGTCGATATTTTTGTATGTAGATATTTTGTCTGTCGATATTATGTCAGACATTCAATCAACATATCACCTTGCTACCCCTTTACATGATGTCAGTTCCATGGTTACAGAATGTAACGGTTTGAACACCACAGTCTGTTGCAGCATTCCCTGGAAGTTGTGGAGAAGGACGGTCAATAAACTTAGTGCTCTTACACTTACCTGGCTCAGTGCAATCACTACAAATTTAGCAACGAGTTTGGCCTTTCTACTTCTCCATCCATGCGTGCTGTGCATTATGCTGGAGTTTGTGTTTATTCTGCTTGATTCCCTGCTTGTAGACCTGCCTGCTGTTGATCACTGTGCTGTGAGGTTTCGTCATCCTGCCTGCACAACAACTCATGCATCCTCAACACTGAAGGAACACGGCTGAAGCCTCTCAAAGTCAGTGCGGCATGTTTAGTGGCCAGCGTGCATGTCCATACATCTGTGAGCAGCCGCTGTGCTCTTCTACTGAAACTGTAAGTTTCAGCACCTTATTTTGGGTGTGCATCAGCTATTGGACCGCTGCGAGACCACAGAGATCTGTTCTGGATAGATCAGAGACTCGAATGATGGTGCAGTGGAACGGTGGGATTTAGATGCGAGCTGATCAGCTGATTGCATACGGAATTGCGTACCACGTCTTCCCAGTTTGACGTCAGCCCTGAGTGATCCATTGCTAGGCACTGACGGACGCCCTTGTGTGCTGCATATCGAACGACTCAATTTGAGTGCGCTGTTGCTAGGCACCGTCGGACTCTTTTCCCCTCAGCTCATTTGTGCCTCATCAGGCCACGTATTGAAGATGTCCTCATCAGGGTTCTGGACATGCATGCGCACTGGATTTCATGATGTTTGGCTTCATTGTGCATTCTGTGAGTAAGGACTCCTTGTCAAGTGGCATCAAGACTTTTTGCTTACTGGATCATCCACTCGTCTTTTGTGGCAGCGCACAGTGAACACTGTGTGAATTTTGGTTTGGCGTAATGTTTTTCTTCCTTTTGTCTGACTATTCTGCTCTTCAAGAGCAGTTCTATGCAAGTTGGTTTTTTATTATTCTTTGTTCCAGTTTTCTCAAGTATAGCTGCATGGTTTATATTTTTTAAGCTGTATATTTTTAATCTTCTTTGTTTGCAGCAGGACCTCGAGTGACTTGGTTCAATTTCAACATTTGTGATCAAGGATTGTTTACCTTATAGAGATTTAATGTCACAATGATCAAGCTCCTCCAACCTTTCTACAGCTTCCAAGAGACCCACCTGTGAAGTGGAAAGTATGGTATAGAGCCATCACCAAGTATTTATGAGATATGGTGGGGGGGTTTAGATTCAGTGCGGAATGCAGGAGGTTTATTCTAGAGCATAATCTAGGATTGGAGGGACAGGCTGTCCTAAACACTTACCTCCCCTTGAAGTTGTTGAGGGTGAAGAGGAGCTGAATGAGTTTTATGAGGCCATGACAATGTTAGCCAGACAGTGTAATGTTGAAGGCAGTTTAGTTGTAGCCAGACACAAGTTCTGTGTAAGAGAACATGAGACTGACGAAAGTATTGTGTCGTATGTTGCAGCACTGCGTATTCTAGCATCAGAATGTGAGTTTGAACACTTCACTTCTCAGCTGATTAGGGATCAAGTGGTGGTGCATTGCAAAGACAAAACGTTCAGGAAAAGTTGTAAACCCTGAAAAATCCCTCTTTGCAGGAAACCATTACTATTGTTAAAAGTATTGAGTTATTTCAGAAAGTGTCAAAAGAGTTTAAACATGACAAAGCTATTGTGAGGGTGGTAAAAGAGTGCAGAGATCAGGGATAAAAATAACAGGGTGAGCAGACGGGCAGTAAATACACAGTTGTCAGGTCTGAGAAAAAAGTTGGTTCAGCAAAGAAAGATGTGCACAAAATGTGGGTTCCCCTCATATTACCCTAACATTCGATTTTGTCCTGTGAGGTATGCCGCCTCTCGCATATGTGGCAAACAGGGGCACTTCGCCAAAGTGTGTGGTTCCCGGGGCAGTGTCAGTACAGTCTATACTGAAGAAGATAAGAGGGATGTATTGGGTGAAGTGGTGAGTTCCCTGAGCGATTTGATTCTTGTGGTCAAAGATGAGTTTGACAATTGTGTGGATCCAGTGGCTGATTTGGTTGTTGATAGAAAGTCCATTCAGTTGTTGGTAGATTCTGGTGCGCACATGACCATGATAACAGAAGAGTTGTTTGAGCGTAAATGGATGGACAAACCTCTTGAAGCACCAGACAGAAATCCTGTATCTTATGAAGGTCGGAGGATCGAGTTAAAGTTTTTTTAAACCAGATTAATCTTCAAGGATAGGTGAATTCAGGGGAAGGTATACATGGTAAAAAACAGGACTCAACATATTATGGGGGTATCACCAGGGTCTTTTTGGTATGACCCTCAGACCAGGTACTGAGGAACAAGTGCCAGTGGTGGATGAGTGTAGCCAGGGAGAAGGTCTGTCTGTGTGGGCCAACAAGTTCAGAGGTGTGTTTGCTAGCAACTTGGGGTGCATTAAAGGATTCAAACATCTTATCAGGGTGAAGGACCTGGCAGTTCAAGTCAATCACAAATTGCACAATGTGCAGTTTAGTGTCAGGGATTATCTCTCTGATGAAATCAAGAGGATGTGTGAGTCAGGGGTTATGGAGCCGGTTGTCTCCGTTGGTCGTTGCCCGCAAGAAGAATGGTAGTTTGAGATTGTGCATTGACCTGCATAGTCTGAACAAGGAAATCTGGGTTGACTTGCATCCTCTTCCCCGTATCGATGACATTCACTCGAGGTTTGCTGGTGCTAAATACTTTTCCTGCAGCTTCGTTTTTTCAGCGGATCATTGAAAAAGTGTTGGAGGGGGCTGAGGATACTGTGGTTTCCAATATGACATTCTGGTGGCTGGAAAGTGCAAAGTATCACACAACAAACACCTCACAGAAGTTCTAAACAGACTTCAGGAAAGTGGCATTGTGGCTAAAAAGCTAAAATGTGTGTTTGGGGTGGAATCGATTGACTATTTGGGGCATCGTATATCGGGTGAAGGTATTGAACTGAGAGAAGGTTTGATTGAGGCCAATGAGAATGGCACATTCCCAAGTCCAAAGATCAGGTGTCCTAATTTTTTAGTGCTGCAGAAACTGTCCATTTTAGAGAGTTACATAAGAGGAAAGCCACCTTCATATGGAATCAGGTTTGCCAGCCTTTTGATCCCCACTGCCAGTGTATTGTCTCTGTGGATGCGAGTTTGGATGGTTTGGGGGGTATGATCACCCAGGTCAAACACAGCAAGGAACATAATGTAGGGTTTGCCTCTCGGGCACGATGACAGAGTGAGAAGAACGCCTTAGTTATTAAAAGAGAATTATTGGCTTGCTGCATGCACTGTTGAAAGGTTTAAGTGCTTTCTGTGGGGAAAGATGTTCAAGTTGTTGACTGACCATAAACCTCTCATTCCCATCCTTAATGGGCACATTGTTAATGAGCACACCCCAAGTATCGCAAAATTGAGTTCAAAGTTGTTACAATACAATTCTGAAGTGGCACACATTCCTGGTGGAAAAAATAAGAGGGGTGATTTTTCCTCAAGGTTACCATTACCATTGGGAAATGAGGAACAGGTTGGGAGTGACGAAGATTAACAGTGTTTGATTGCAGCCGTGGATGTCTGCAGTGTGGGTTGTTTCTCTGAATAGGAATGGTTTGATGCCATGTAGTCTGATTGTGTGCCCAAAAAAGTTAAGGAACACATTGTTCAAGGTTGGCCTAAAGAGAAGCACTTAGATGGTGAGCTTCAGCCCTTTGCCAAGATTGCTGTTGAGCTCACGTTGAAAGGTGCCGAGATGATCAAGCAGGGTGATACATTTGTTCCCCCTGAGTGTTTCAGGGCACGCATCATTGAATCTGGTCATGAGTGGCATCTTGGACAAAAGAGTATCAAAAGAAGGATTCGTGGAGTTTATTGCTGGCCATTCATTGTACTAGTGACAAAGTCATTAATATTATCACTCCCCCTGTTCAGGAGGTTGAACTTCCCAATGGTCCATAGATGAAACTGGCTGTTGATTTTGCTGGGCCTTTCAACATTTTGCCTAATAAGTATTAGTTTGTTTTGGTGGTAGCCAACTACTAATGCAAGTGGTGGGAAGTCCATTTCATGGTTGATCCCAACACCCAGGAGGTCATCAGATTCTTTCAAAGTCTGTTTGCTAGGAAAGGTTTCCCTAGAGAAATTGTGTCAGACAACAGGGTTCAATTCACATCCAAGGAAATGTCTGATTTTCTGACTCAATCGGGATCCTGCATTGCTATGTGGCTTTATATCACCCACAAGCCAATGGTTTTATTGAACGCATGAATCGTATTCTTGTTGAGTGTATGCAGTGGGCAGTATCTAACAGGATGGAGGTTAAGGAAGCATGTTGTGGGCGCATCGCACTGTCCCCAATCAAGCAGTGGGTAGAAGTCTGTTTGAGTTGCTGAGTGGGAGAGTCACTCCCTTTGACATTCATCCAGCCTGGATGAGGAAATTGGGTTTGCGTCTGAAGGTTGGAACCTGTGAGGATGCTGTGAGTACATCTACTAAACCCACTGATTGGGTGTATGGAAAATGCGCCCAGGATGTTTCTGCGTTGAAGTTCAAGGTCCAAGTGGGTGATTGGGTGAGGATGAAACTACGTCACAGAGTGGCCAAGGGGTTGTCGAAGTTGAGTCATCCCATTAACGTTGACGCCATGTCACACTTTGCTGTGAAAGTCAATGGGAAGGGCTGGTGGTACTTCTCTAGGATTTACAAGATTCCAAGACATGTGCTTCTGAAATTGGGAATATATGTCTTCACATCGTGGATTTTACTCCACGATGCAAACACAACGTAGTTGTTACAACGACCGCGTTGTCACAACGTACTACCATTACAACACAAGTTGTTACAACGACTTGTGCTAGATGGCGCGCTGGACTTAGGAATAGTATGATTTACTATTCCAACTCCAGTGTGTGCAACACTAGAGAAAGTGTTGGAATAGTAAACCATACTATTCCTTATCCTAGAGTGCCATCTAGTGCAAGTCGTTGTAACGACTTGCGTAGTAATGGCACTGCGTTGTAACAACGCTGTCATTGTAACAACCGCATTGTGTTTGCATGCGGTGTAAAACCCACGTTGTAAACAGTGTTTCCCTGAAATTGGGACTCGAGCGAGGTTCTGAGTCAGCTGAGTCAGAACCTTTTCAGAGGGTGCGTGTTGATCCAAAGGCTGTGAGTGATGGTATTAAGCCTTTGCCTCAGCAGTCTCCCCGACTTTTCAACCCACGCAGGGGTGGTAGGAAAAGTGTTACACCTAAACGTTTGGATTTGTAAAATGTTTGTGTGTGCATTATTTGTATCTGCAATTCTTATATGCTGATTTTTCTTTTATGCTTCTCCTTCTGTTTCTCTCTCTTTTTCCTTGTTTCTTTCTTGCGTTATTATTTTCTTTTATTCTCTTATGGAAAGAAAGGAGATGTTGTAGTAATTAATCAGCATATCACCTTGCTACCCCTTTCTATGATGTCAGTTCCATGGTTACAGAATGTTACTGTTTGAACACCAGGGACTGTTACTTCATTCCCTGGAAGCGTAATCTGTGGAGAAGAATGGTCAATAAACTTAGTGCGCTTACACTTATCTGTCTCAGTGTAATCACTACATCTGGGTATGCCCAGATGTGGGCGAGCTCACTGTGCCACTGGATTCAAGCTAGCCTCACTGATGAGGAGTACTACCCGAAACCTGTCCCAGGATGCTTGTTTCTGGTCCAGAGAGGATCTTGTTCGGCAGTATGGGCTGGACTGTTCCCATGAGGAACAGGGTCAAGACTAATTCGCATATGGCTGGATCTAAACTGGGGTGGCATGGTGAGCAAAAGAACGATGGATTTAACCCAAATCTGTTGACTGGGGGTGAATGTTTGATTTACTCTGCATGCCGTCCATCAATTGTGTGTCTTTTGGTTTCTTGCCCTAAGGGCACCGGGTATGCCCAGATGTGGGTACAGGGCTCATTGTGACACTGGATTCAAGCTAGCCTGGTTCATACGGCCAGGGCGACTGACTCCGGAATCTGGGGATCACGGTTCGATCCCCGGCACCGGCGGCAGATTAGCCCAGCACCATGTGACTCTGGGCAATAGCTTGCTTAATTTACCTGACGGCCCCCAGCGCCTAGAGACCCTTACGGGTGATTGTGCGCTTTACAAATGTGGATTATTATTATATAAGGGGTAATACCCCGAAAACGGTCCCAGGATGCATGTTTCTGGTCCAGGGAGGACCTGCATTTGCTATACGGGCAGGACTTTTCCTATGAAGAACAGGGTCAAGATTGATTTGCATATGGGTGGGTCTAAACTGGGGTGGCATGGTGAGCAAAAGAACAATGGATTTAACCCATATGTATTGACTGTGGGTGAATGTTTAATTTGCTCTGAATTCAGTCCATTGTGTCACTTGCTATGTGGCAAATGTGGCAGATCCATAATAATGTGAAAAAAATCTACAAAATCACATAATTCCAGTGGTGTTGGATTTAGTGTTTAAGATAAAAGAAGTGCTTTCAAAGCATATGTTTACTATAAGGTAATCAGACGGTACCCAGTACAAGCATTTTTATAGGTATCCACGAAAAGTACACTTTCCAGAACTCAACACCCTTATCTCATCATGAAACTTCCAGTGACTCCATCAATTAAGGCTTACACTGGGTCCCAAGCAGCCCTTACATTTAGTGATTAACCAATTGTACACATTTACATTTCTTCCAGGTACCAGGCGCCTTGGTGAGAAGGCCTATTTCTACTTTACCTCTCTGTCCTGTCCTAGTCTTCACAACACATGAGAGCCCCAACCCCTTCAATTTCACTTTTACCCAGAGGCACAGCAAGGTCCACACTAACCATTCAGGGATGGGTGTTTATGTTTTGTTTAACACAAAGTATGGGAACTGGTTCTGTGAAATGAAAAAATACATAGGCACATTGGTCGCCATAAATCCTGCCCACTATGACATGCAGATGTCCTTTCAAGTAAGTTGAAGGGCTGCCAACAGGATCGCATTCAGAAGCAGAGCCCTGATCACCTGGACCCCTGAGGCTTCAGAGTTATGGCCGAGCAGAAAGAAAAAGAGAGAGATCAATGGATAACATCAAATAAATTGGAAGGATGCTATCTTGGGGCTAATTTTTCCATTTACAAATGGACAGACATATGTGCAACATATGGGGGCTGCTTTTTTATGAAATGTGCAGCACTACTATTAATATAGCGGTGCAGTGGTACTGGGACCAGGAGTGTGAGGGGGCCACTGCACCCATATTATGACTGTCTTACTAGCTAAAAGGGGAGTGGAGGCCCATTTTGTTGCTGGTATTAGTGCCTGCCCAGGTCATCCTTGTTGCACATAGAAAAGGCCACCAGGGAAAGGGGGTGTGACTGTGCCCTTTAAAAAAAATATTTTTTATTAAGAATTGGTACGAACGTCATCAGATTTACAAAACAGTGAGACCAATAAACACTTTACGTTGCAATGTAGCATTTTGCATCGGCACATGCTGCCTTATACAATGTGGCATGAGTTTTATGCAGTTGAAATCAACCTACAGTATGTATGTATGTATGTATGTATGTATTGGCATTTATATAGCGCACTACTTACCCGTAGGGTCCCAAGGCGCTTCGACCGCTGCGAAACCCTTCCTGGCTTCCCTGAGAGATGGTCCCTTAATGGGTATCTCCAGGGTGAGACCAGGCATCCCCGGCGGTCTGGTGGGGCCGTTAGTGAAGATGAGGCAAGCTAATGCCCAGAGTTGCTGAGTTACTATTGGCCATTGATAGATCGTCGGTCGGTAATGCACATATATTACCCCTAAAAACATTCCACTTTCCCCACACCCGTTCCCACTTCTTGGGGCATCCTCTGTGTATGTATACTGCTCTTTCAGCCACCATCTCCATATCCATATCTTTACTCCAATCTCTTACCGTGGGGGTAGCACGCGCTCCTAGTGTTTTGCAATATTTATTTTAGCTATGGTAATACCTAGTGTCACCCATATTTGTGCTGCATTATTAAGATCTGTGGCTTCCCAGATATTCAGAAGACACCTCCGGGGTTCCGGAGGAACTGGGGCCCCACTGACATTCGATATAGTAGACATCACTGCCTCCCAGTAAATTACAATTTTGGGACAGTCCCACAATGTATGGTAGAATGTACCTGGTGCCCCACACTGTCGTAAGCAGAGCTAATTATCTGACCTTCCCATTTTATGTAATGTTACCCTGGCGTAGTAGATTCTGTGTAGCACTTTGAGTTGAACTAAGCAAAGTTTTGACAAGATTGCCACCTCTCTCAGGGATGCTAGTGCCTCCCGCCAGTCTGCCTCATCCATGTCACCCACCTCTTCCTTCTATCTCTCCCATAGGGAAAGTGTGGGGTTGGAGTGATTAATAATAAGCTTCCGATATGTAAGGGATGTGGCTTTTTTATGCATGTGTTCAGTCAATAGTCTGTCCTCCAAGGGGGAAGCCTCCGGAAGGACAGTGTGTATGTATGTATATATGTATAGGCATTTATATAGCGCACTACTTACCCGGAGGGTCCCAAGGCGCTTCGACCGCTGCGAAACCCTTCCTGGCTTCCCTGAGAGATGGTCCCTTAATGGGTATCTCCAGGGTGAGACCAGGCATCCCCGGCGGTCTGGTGGGGCCGTTAGTGAAGATGAGGCAAGCTAATGCCCAGAGTTGCCGAGTGTGATCGCTGATCAGAGTGGGCACCGAGGCGAGAGAATTATCGAGTCCGCTGACCCTGGTCCAGAAACCTGCCGCGCCGGGAATCGAACCCTGGTCCCGGGCCGTCCTCTGCTCTCGGGTCTGCCGCCTCTAACCAGTGAGCCACACTACTTCACAGTGTCAGGTGGAATAGCTGCCTCTAGTGCGTGCCGAATCTGGTGATAGCGTAACAGTTCAGTAGGTGGCATTTCATACTGGTCTCGGAGTTGTGTAAATGGAATTACCTTTCCCTTGGCCCAGAGATCGTCTACATGCGCTATTCCTATGTCATTCCAGTGGGCGAATCCTTTACTATTTAGTAGTGTACCTAGCATAGCAGTGTCACAAATGGATGTGGCTTGTGTGATCTTTTTATTCCAACCGAGCTTTGAATGAAATGAAATTTGATTTGTAGAGCGCATGGCTGCCCGAAAGCGTCCCAGCGCTTGCTTAGGGAACCCGTCCTGGTATTCCCCTGCGAGATAACCCATTACTTGGCATCCCCAAGGTGAAAGCCAGGCATCCCGCTGCGAGGGGCCGTTGTGGAGATTAAGCAAGCTATTGCCCAGAGTTACAGAGTGGGACTCCATGATTGGAATAGGCACCGAGGCGAGAATTGTCAGGTCCGGGGAAATTTGAGCCCAAGACCCGCCGAGGCGGGGAATTGAACCCTGGTCCGGGCCAGACCTCTGCATCAGGGTCTGCCGCTCCAACCACTTGAGCCACACTTCTACACACTTGAGCCACACTTCTCCACACTTCTCCTTTCTGTGTACCGTGTGCCAGAGATGGACTGTATGTTTAGTCGGCACCATCAAGGCCCTCTATCGGCTAGTGTTATATTACGCTCGGTTGAGTCCTTCTACCCCTAGCGTGAGTCTGTCTAGATGATAGGCCGGATCAGTGTGTGGTGCATGTATCCACTGGTTTATTACAGTCAGCTGGGATGCCCAGTAGTACATTTGTATGTTGGGTAATGCTATGCCCCCATCATACCATGAGCGAAATAGTTTGGACATCGCTATTCGGGCCGGTTCCCATTCCATAAAAGTTTGGTCACCTCCGACTAGATAGCCCGGAAATAGGCTTCAGGGACCAAGAAGGGGATGTTCTGTAAGGCGTATAAAAAGGGGGGGAGTGCCATCATTTTGAAGAGTGCTGCCCGTCCTAAGAGTGTCAGAAGCAGGGCCTGCCAGTGTATGGTGTCTCTATGCAATCTGTTTAGGGGTTCTAGTGGATTTAGTGTCATGAAATCCTCCGAATCGGTTGTGATATGGATCCCCAAGTATTTGAAGTTGTTCTTTGCTATTTCCACTGCACAGCCTGTAGGCAATCTCGGAGGTGGGCCATGTTAGACATACAGTGTGGATTTACTCCAATTATTGGTATAAACGGATCGCTTTCCATAGGCCTCACAAATATTTAGATACTATGTAAGGAACGGTAGGGGGAAGCCAGATATAGGAGGATATCATCAGCATATAGGGATATGCGAGCCTCACAACCCTCCGTCCAGCGGAGTCCGCGAGTAGCAGGGTCTTGTAGTATCTATGCCGCGAGTGGCTCTAAAACCAGTGCGAAAAGCAGCGGCGACAGCGGGCACACCTGTCTTGTGCCTCGCCCTAATGGGAATTCTTAGAGATGTGCCCATTCGCCACTACATGCGCAAGAGGGTTCGTATAGAGTAGTTTATCCCACGAGCAAAATACAGGTCAGAAACCAAACCGTGTGAGGACTGCAAATAGGAATGGCCATTCTACCGTATCAAAGACCATACGGGAGTCGAGGAAAATATCACGGTTTCTTCCTGTATTGTGTGTTTACGGCCAAGTACACTCTGGAGTCTCCTCAAGTTCAGGGCTGTGTCCCTGCCAGGCATGAATCCTGTATGGTCAGGGTGAATCAAAGTCTCGAGGTGGGGTGTAAGTATATTTGCTAAAACCTTGGCCAAGGTCTTGGCTTCTGCGTTTATCAGGGAGATGGGTCTATACGAAGTACAGTCTTGGGCTGGATTCCCGGGTTTGTGTAGGCGCCGGGAAACCCTTGTTGGGTAGCTGAGCGCCATACAAATGCATAAAATAAATAAATAAATAAATGGCCACAATCGTTGCAGTTCTCTGTTCTTTAGGCAGCTCACCCATGTCCAAGCTGGCGTTGTACATATCCAATAAGTAGGGGGGAGAGTGGTGGTGCCTTTCTTAAATAGTTCAATAGGAAAGCCATTTGGTCCCAGTGCCTTTCCTGCTTGCATGCTCCCTATTTCTAACGTTTATTCCTCAATATTGAGCTCAGACTCTAATAGTTTGGAATCGTTTTCCGCCAGTGTAGGGAGACGAATGTCTTTAAGGAACAAATCTGCCTCTTCCTGGTCTATTGAAACTGCTGGGGAATAAACCTGTGAGTAGTGGCACGCTAGTGTATCCACTATAACCTGGGGATCCATTACTACTACTCCCGGCATGGTCCGGAGCTCTACTATCGAGCGGCTTGCGTGTTCCCATTTGTCTAGCCAAGCCAATAGCTGGCCGGCTTTATCTCCTACTTCATATATGGTATGGTGCTTGGTTGTCGGTCGGGTTTTAGCATCTCCCCACAAAATACTCCTTATATTCCTGTCTTTTGAGCTGGAGTAGATGTGTGTTAATGTCGGAGTTGTTGTGGGAGTGTTGTGCTTATAGTGTTTGTAACTCGAGTGTGGCGACTGTGTGTCCCTTCTCCCTTTTGTAGTCCGCAATTAAGGAGATAGCTTGCCCCCGTAGGGCCGCTTTGTATTCTTCTCAGAGAGTAAGGGGCGATGGGACCGAGAACACATTTTCGTCAAAATGGTGTTTTGTGGCTGTGAACAAACCTTTGTTTCCTTTCCAAATTTTAGGATTTTTGATGTAGCCTGGGTAAATCAGGAATATTCGGCGGTGTGTGGAAGTGTTCCGCGTGAATTTGGCTGATATGGGGGAGTGATCTGATATTCCTCGAGGTAAGTGTGTTTTTTCCACAAAGCTTCCTACTTTATCAGCTTATGACAAGACATGATCTATTCTAGAAAGGCTATTATGGGCTCCGGAATGATATGTGAATTGGCGCGCGTGTGGGAAGTGAGACAGCCAGACGCCCACTAGGCCTATTGTCTCAAGGAAGTCAGTGAGAATGGAATGGGAACGGTGTTGTGGGTGCGGGGGCTCGTGGTCAAGTTCATCATTAAGGGTCTCGTTAAAGTTACCTCTCAGTATTCGCTCTCCCTTTGGGAGACAGAGCAGAAGGCGCCAAGCACCAGGAATGATCCGAGTGGATTGCGGAGGGATATAGGCTGTAACTATGTTGAGTGAATGCCCCTCCTTTGACACGCAGCAGCAGTGAAGCAGCCTTGGTCAACAGTGTATGTGCTTATGATCATGAGGGGGGGACTACTTCCTGATCAAAATCCCAATTCCCCAGGAGCCCTTGGAGAATTCAGAATGCACTATTAATTTGAAACCCCATCTGTCGGGGGCCTTACAGGTGGTGCCTACAAGGTGGGTTTCCTGCAGGAGTACCGCCGTATGTGCTCTACTTTTAAGAAATTGGAGCACTAAGCCTCTCTTTACTTTATCTCCAAGGCCATTCATGTTCCTGGAGATAAATGGCAGGCTCTAGACTTGTCTGGTCTGGGGACTATTCGGGTTAGGGTGCGTGGTTACATGTGACATTAGAACTGTTGATGTCAAAGCATTGTACCTGACATATAAAGTGCGGCCTCATACGGAGATTGAATTGTTGTACCATGAACCTGAACGTTAAACAAAGAAGAAAAAGCAAACGAAAAGTAAGAGCGAAAAACAATTGCCCAACCCCCCTCCCTGCCTCCCTGCATGGCGGTTTAAAAACTACCCACCTCCCTAACCTTGAGAGCGCCTAGCTCTCATTGTTCAATACCTTTACGGGCTTTATGCCCCTTTTTATAACACAAAGGAGCAGACAGACTACCCTGAGGCTCAGACCTAGGAGTAATAGGTCTGTGTAGTGTGCAAAGGATGAACCCTGTTTTGTAGAGCAGTAGGTACAATTGGTTTTGCAGGTGCAATGGTACTAAGGCAAAGTGTTGTGATGGGCCAACTAAACCCCAATTATGGTGGCTGTTTTACTATTCTTCCTTGTTTGCATTTGGCCCCAGTGCATCCTTACTGTTTTTTGGCCTCATGCAAATGGTACAATGGACATGAACATTGAAGCAGAGGACACAGCTTAGCTTGAGCCACAGAGAGATGACAGAAGGGGTATGGTGCATGACCGCGGCCCATGTTTTTAGCAAAGAGCGGAGGAGACTGCCTGCTTTGCAAGGAAGTAGCTATCATTAGTGCAGCAGGTAAAGTGGCACTGGGTCCAAAGGGGTTATGAGTCCCACTTCATCAGAATCATCACTGCCTAACTTTCCAAAATAGGTACAAAAGGGGGTGGTGATGGACGGAGCATCTGAATCAATCAAACACTCACACCCAGTCAAAAGATCTGGGTTTAATCCATCACCGTTCTTTAGCCCACTCTGCCACCCCAGTTCAGACATGGCAATATGCAAATCAGTTCGACCCTGTGCCTCATGGGAACAGTCCAGCCCGAACTGCCAAGCCATGTCTTCCCTGGACAGGAAACAAGCTTCTGAGGACCGGTTTCTGGCATTCCAGCCGTCTTCAGCCTGGCTTGCTTGAATCCAGTGGCAAAGTGAGCAAGGGACTCATGTTTGAGCATACCCTGCCACACTTATGGTGGCCAAAAGCGGTACAAAAGGGGGTGGTGATGGACGGAGTATCTGAATCAATTAAACACTCACACCCAGTCAAAAGATCTGGGTTTAATCCATCACCGTTCTTTAGCCCACTCTGCCACCCCAGTTCAGACATGGCTATATGCAAATCAGTCTGACCCTGTGCCTCATGGGAAAAGTCTAGCCCGAACTGCCAAGCCATGTCTTCCCTGGACCGGAAACAAGCTTCCGATGACCGGTTTCTGGCATTCCAGCCGTCTTCAGCCCGGCTTGCTTGAATCCAGTGGCAAAGTGAGCAAGGTACTCACGTCTGAGCATACCCTGCCACACTTATGGTGGCCAAAAGCGGTACAAAAGGAGGTGGTGATGGACGGAGCATCTGAATCAATCAAACACTCACACCCAGTCAAAAGATCTGGGTTTAATCCATCACCGTTCTTTAGCCCACTCTGCCACCCCAGTTCAGACATGGCTATATACAAATCAGTCTGACCCTGTGCCTCATGGGAACAGTCCAGCCCGAACTGCCAAGCTATGTCTTCCCTGGACCGGAAACAAGCTTCCGAGGACCGTTTTCTGGCATTCCAGCCGTCTTCAGCCCGGTTTGCTTGAATCCAGTGGCAAAGTGAGCAAGGTACTCACGTCTGAGCATACCCTGCCACACTTATGGTGGCCAAAAGCGGTACAAAAGGGGGTGGTGATGGACGGAGCATATGAATCAATCAAACACTCACACCCAGTCAAAAGATCTGGGTTTAATCCATCACCGTTCTTTAGCCCACTCTGCCACCCCAGTTCAGACATGGCTATATGCAAATCAGTCTGACCCTGTGCCTCATGGGAACAGCCCAGCCTTAACTGCCAAGCCATGTCTTCCCTGGACCAGATCTTTTGACTGGGTGTGAGTGTTTGATTGGTTCAGATGCTCCGTCCATTACCACCCCCTTTTGTATAACTTTCCAAAATAGGCATGGGGCCTTGCTAGCATTAGAGCTGAGGAAACCGCTTCTGCAAAGTGGAGGCAACACTTGGGGTGGATAATTTTTTTCTGAAAGGGGCAGAGAGTCCGTTTTAGGACTGGAGTGATGGCCAGTCATGGTGGTAAAGGCAGAGAGGTAGCCTGCTACTCAGGTCTGCAGCTATAATTGGTGCAGCAGGTAAAGTTGTATTGGGGCCCAGGAGTGTGAGGGGCTCACAACAGCCTAATTATGTGGGGTAGAGTTTTTGGTCACTTTTTGTTTTTGTGTGATATATTTGCTCTTTTATTCTGCTCACATTTAGTGCAGAATTTGACCTACAGAAAAGCAACCCTGAAATTATCTCATACTCCCAGACCCCTACACTCAGCTTTATCACTTCCGCTCCCCCAAGTCTTGCCAAAAAAGTTTTGGCAGGGGACTCGACTTCAAAACATTTTTTCTCAGGGGGGCTCCGAGCAAAAATGTTTGAAGAATTCTGATCTATGTAGAGGTTTGATTTCAGATGCTGCTTTGCGTTGCTTTCTGCTTTGCTGTGCTAAGACACCTTGATAGTGTTTGTCAAAATGAGGATGTATCTTCCACACACCTCCCTAGTTTTTACCGCAGCCCAAACTACACCAGGCCCCACACCTGGCTCCACCATCCACGATGTCTTCTACTTATATATGCTGGGCCCAGATTTAAAATACAGCATCGAAAACCTACCGGATAGGAACGCCAGTACAGCATTGCTTCCTTTCTTGTGATGTTTGTCACTGCTAATCAGCATGTGCTGAGCACCCCAGCCTTATTGTGATTGGTAACATTCTAGGCTCTAGCTAGGGTTCTCTAATTTTGTGCCAACTGCCCAAACCAGCGACCCCAGACCTTTCCATGCTCAAGGATGGGCTGAAGCCTTTTGGAACTCCTAACATGGCCCCTACAGCTCGACCATAGCTTAAAGCAGAGCAGTGCCCATATCAACAAGATTTCCCTTCAATGTCCAAGGTCCCACAACTGATACCCTTGTCAGTTCCAATTTGAAGGGCCACAGGCTAGACAGGGACTACTGTACCCCCTCTATGGGAGTTGGGGTAATTTGCCCCTGGTGTCCTTAAGCTCAGCACTCAGTCAACCATCAGATATAATAATGTTAATGTCCAACCCAGTGCTTATCTTTTTGAAGAAAGAAATTACTTTTAATCATGCAGTTGTACTGAATACTACCCAATGCAATGTGGTATACATGTTAGTGTCCCTGGGTACAATTAGTCCATATGGTGCTGCACTCTCCCCGATCGTTTCCTACTAATCCTTTCCCGGGTGCCCTATCCACTGGTTTCCACCTCTCCTGCAAATCAGCATAACGCTGAATGACGTGCAGGTGCAGTTATTCCTTGCTCACAGTCAAATGTTCACACAGTGTTAATGTTATATCATCGATTTTCCCATCCAGGCTCAGGCTACCTTCTTTCACGCCTACAGCAAGGGGTGTGGTGAGCAAAACGTTTGCTAGACTGCACGAGGAAGCTGGATGCATGCCACATCTGCCTGTGCATCGACCCAATCTTAGTCCTTCGAAGTCTGCAGCACAGGCACATAGGGTGACCAACTGGCATTGGTGCAAATTCAGGACGGGGAGTGTAAAAATTCAGGACAAAGGGCCGAAATTCAGGACACAAATTCAGGACAGGAGGTCAAAATTCAGGACAAAACTTTAGGACAATTGGATACGTTTTACATACACATCAGAGGTCGCGCAATTGTATATAAGTAAGCCCAGCCATATCCAAACATATTCAACAATTTGCAAACCTATCCATCATGTATCCTTCCATCTATCATTACACTCATCCATCCCCTCATCCATCCTTTCACTCATCCATCCACCCTTTCACCCTATCCATCTGTACACTCATCCATCCACTCTTCTACCCATCCATCCATTCACTCATCCATCCAGCCATTTACCCTTTCACCCATCCAGCCATCCTTTCACTTACTCATCAATCAATCAATCAAAACATTTATATAGCGCGCTACTCACCCGGAGGGTCTCAAGGCGCTAGGGGAGGGGGGTCCGCTACTGCTCGAACAGCCAGGTCTTGAGTTGCTTCCTGAAGGCGAGGTGGTCCTGGGTCAGGTGGAGGTGGGTCGGGAGGGAGTTCCATGTCTTGGCGGCGAGGTGGGAGAAGGACCGTCCCCCTGTGGTGGCTCTTCGGATGCGGGGGACGGCGCCGAGGGCGTGGCCGGTCGATCGAAGCTGGCGTTTGGGAGCGTAGAAGTTGAGGCGGCTGTTGAGGTATCCTGGGCCTTGGTTGTGTAGGGCTTTGTGTGCGTGGGTGAGGAGTCGGAAGGTGATTCTCTTGTTGACCGGGAGCCAGTGCAGGTCTCTCAGGTGTCCGGAGATGTGGCTGCGACGGGGGATGTCCAGGATGAGTCGTGCTGAGGCGTTCTGGATCCGCTGGAGTCTCTTCTGGAGTTTGGCGGTGGTTCCGGCGTAGAGGGAGTTGCCGTAGTCCAGACGGCTGGTGACGAGGGCCTGGGTGACCGTCTTCCTGGTCTAGGTGGGGATCCACCGGAAGATCTTACGTATCATGCGCAGGATGTTGAAGCATGACGAGGAGACGTTGTTGACTTGTCTGGTCATGGTGAGGGAGGAGTCCAGGATGAAGCCCAGGTTGCGTGCGTGGTCATCCATCCACCCAGTCACTCATCCTTCGACCCTTCCACTCTATCATTCATCCATCCATCCTCCCTTTCTCTCTCCATCGACCCTTTCACTTAGCAATCCTTCCTTCCATCCATCCACCCACCCATCCATCTACTAATCTACTCATGAATCCATCCATTGACCCTATCACTCATCCATCCTTTCTCTCATCCATTTATCCTTTCACTCCTTCACTCATCTATTCATGCTTTTGTCCATCTACCCTCCCTTTCACTCACTCATCCATCCTTACATCCACACTTTCATTCATTTGTCCATCCATTCAACCTTGCATTTATCAATTCATCAATCCATCCATCATTTCACTTATCCATCCACCCACTCACTCACTCATCATCCACCTTTTCACTCATTTATCTTTCCACTCATCCATCCACCCTTTTACTCATCCAGCTACCCTTCCACCCATGCATCCAGCCATTTACCTTTTCTCTCTTCCATCCTTCCACCACTCATCAATCCATCCATCATCTCTCATTATCCATCTATTCAATCTTTCATTCATCCATTCACCCTTTCACTAATTCATCCACCCATCCCTTCACTTACTCACTCGCCCGCCTTTTCATATTAATTTTGAGCAGAGCCTTTTTTGAGAAGAGGCCCATCAAGAACTTCACCCTCGCTGCAGGAGCCATTCCAAGACTGGACAGAAGCCACCCAGGGCAGAGACAGGATCCACTACAGGAGGGGACAGGAGCCATCACAGGCGCGGGGGGGGGAGGAGGACAGGAGCCATCACTGGGGCGGGGCAGGAGCCATCACAGGAGGGGGGACAGGATCCACCAGGGTGGGCACAGGGGTGGGCATGCAGTATTCTAGTATAATCTTGGTCTTTTCCAGGGTGGGGTAGGGCTCCTCGCCCCCTCCTGGACAAGACAACAAGAAGACAGGCTCTTTCCAAAATGTTAGTTTTGCCAACCCCCGCTGTGATGTACAGTACTGAAAGGAGATACTCCAAGAGAACTGATTTAACTGATTGTCCTCCTTACTTTGTTAATTAGTGTGGGTGCGATTGTGCCATTTCTTAATTTTATTACACTATAGACTGCATGTTAGAAGAACCGAGGTTTAATTACAATTTAGTGACAGTATTTAAGCTCTGTGAAGAGAACCAGTGCTACACAGTGTAATCAGGGCCGGTTCTAGGATGTTTGGGGCCCTGGGCAGAAATGGAATTTGTGAAGCTAACACATTCAAGGCTGTTTGCATCTGAATAGATGTCCCTGCTCCTGAAGCTGCCCCCTCCCTCTCAGTCACATTCAAGCACCTCTTAACAGCTCATCAAGAGCTGGAGGTGTGAGGGTTACCACCCCGCTGTGCTTCTCCAATGCTGCGGGGTTTCTGAGCTTTGCATCAGAGTCAAGGGAGGTGGGTGGAAGCTGTGCCTGCTTTAGGGATGTGCGACCACTGCCTGGGGTTAAAATTACGGACAAATGGCGTCCGTTAAAGAATGCTTCACGGACAACGGACAGACGGCCGAAATTACGGACTGTCCGTGAAATTTACGGACGGTTGGTCACCCTACAGGCACAAGTCTTCGCAGCCTTCGATGGACCCCGTGATGTGAATCCATCTGTGGCCTGGACTGTCCCAGCCCGAATCTGGCCAATGGCAGTCACAGCGGTTATGGTCCTGTTTGGACCAGAAGTAGGTGAGGCCCCAGTGGGCCTACGATGATCACAGTAGTTGCATCAATGATTGGGCTTATGATGATCATGCAGTTGCCGCTTCAACTGGGCTTACAGCGATTAATGCAGTAGCTTTTCTTGCCAAGAACATGAGTGTGAAACTGGAGGAGTCCACTAGACAGGCGGATCGTCCTCAGCTCACGCTTGTGCAATCAGTTGTCTCTGGATGTCTAGGGTCATGTTGCGTCTCTTTCTTTTCCTGGACAGCAGTAGCTTAACAATAGCCCCCACAGTGCAGGGGTGTTGAGCTCCGGGAGGGCTCACTGGCACTGTGCACAGGTGGGCTGAGAGATCCTGACTTGGTCCGGAGAATGGGGGGGGGGGGGGTGGGGGCACCCTCAATCACTTTGCATGGGGCCCCCTCAAGTTTCATTATGCCACTGCTAGACCGTCTCTCCACCTGAAGGCCACGGCAGACTTCTTCCCTGGCTCAGAAGGCAGACATTCATCTAGGTAATACAGGACATATTAACAGCTCCTCAAGCCGAAAGTGCAGACTTCCGGTGATGTCCCATTACCTCTAGAAGACTGGCTGTCCTTTGAGCACTCTGCAGAGCAATACCATATCTGGTCATAAAGGTCTCAGAACTGGAACCAGGGGGCTGATTGGGTCCTACTTTCATACACAACTTCTATACATGTGATATGGATCCACTGTCTCAAACTGTAGAACCAGTTAGTATCTTCCCCAGGTTGCTGTATTAACACAGCCGTTGTGTGGAGTGGTACTTCGGGCGGCAGGTACCACTGAATCTGCCTCAAATCTGGAACATCCACAACAGAGGCACAAAAAGGCGAGGGGTTTCCTCATCTGGCTGTCATGAGCCCAAATGAAGCAGTAATCAGAGACAGACACAAGGGCAGGTCTCAACAAGGAACGGCCTCACCTCTCACAACAGAGATTGAAGTTGCACCTCTCCCCCCTCCATCCACCAAATGGCAGTGCACAGGAAGACTAATGAGATGCTGCTTACTTAATAAAGGCTTCATGGCATTTTTAAAGGTAGCCCAGGTTCCATCTTCCTCACCTCATTGTCTGTCTCTTCTCCGTGCAGCTACAGAAATGCAGTCAATACACTTCCACTGTCTGGGAGCGCAGTCCTCATCCGCCATCTTGTGCTATGCCAGGGCAGCGGCAACCAAGATAGATTTAAATGCCCTGCATTATTCAGGCAATGTCACACACAGAGTTCATAACCACACATGTTACATGCACTACACATGCACTTGACATGCACAAAGGAGGCCAGCACAAGGGTCCGGCATACACATAATAGTAGAATATTACACAAGTGTACCTCATTAGGTGTCTGTCCCCAGACCACAGGACAGGTCCAGGACCTCACACAGACAGGTCTAGGCCTCTGCGCACACTCTAGGATCCAGCAATGAAAGAAAAGGATACCTGATATACAAACATTTGGGAACTCAGGCCAGGAGAACACTCCTGTGTACCGTGCAAGCAAACACAAGGAGATGATGGACGCCATCATCACTTTGCTACCCCAGTTCAGACACAGCTACATGCAGGGGCGTAACACAGGCCCCCGCAGCCCCTGCGGTGTGGTGCAGGCCCCCTCAGCACAGCACTCGAGCTGCAGAGCTCCTGATTTGGCCCGGAGGGGGTCCCTTTAAGTACCTTGCAGGAAGGCCCCCTCGAGTTTCATTACGCCAGTGGCTACATGCAAATCAGTCTTGACCCCGTGCCTCATGGGAACAGTCCAGCCCCAACTGCCAAGCCAGGTTTCACCTGGGCCTGGCAGTTCCGGTTGGACTGATCCCATGAGGCACAGGGTCAAGACTGATTTGCAAATGGCTGGCTCTGAACTGGGGTTGCGAAGTGAACTAAAGAACGATAATGGAGTCAACCCAGATCTGTGACTGGGGGTGAGTGTCTGAAAGTTTCAGCTCTTCGTCCATCATCTTGTGTTTGCACTCCTCGTGGCTTGCCAGGGACAAAGGGAAGGCTGGTGCTGCCTCTGCCAGTGCTTGGTCCATGGAAGGGGAAATCAGTAAGTCCGCCAGTAGGTAACTCTTTATTCCTCATGGTACAAGAGAAAAGAGTTACAAGAATTTTTAAAAAGAAAGAGAGACTGTGGAACAAACATTGGTGGCTACTGCCAGCCCTGCGAGGATCACTGCTAACAGCCTCAAAATGTCAAAAGAAAGGTCTTAAGAAAGCGCCATCGCTTCTCTGGGATATAACTGAAAAATGGCGCTATTGCATAAAAAACCTAAGCCTCTGTTTCCACGTGTTATCTGATTGTATTCTGCAGCTGATTTGAAAGAAACCAGGCTCAGATTCATAGCATTAAAAAAATCACATTTGACAGTACTAAATACCAAGCTGAAACACATTTTTGCATCACAATATTTTGTAGTACAAGAATAATCTACAATTTTTAAATCCAAACAAGATTTTATTTGCAATGGAGTCTATCAGAGTTGTATTATTTCAACACAAGGGAGGCATCCAATGCACTGTACATTTTATTCATTGTAGCCACAGGCTGCCAGACACTGCCACCTAGTGGACTGGACGCCCAAAACTCACAGAATAAGTTTATTTTAAGGTCGATAGGGGTAGCTATAGGTTTTGGGCGAACTCTTGCAATCAAGGTCCAAAACAAACAAAAAAGACTTTTGCTCAGATTAGTTTAGAGATTAAATTATTGGGCCACCCCCTGCAACCAATGCTTGAAGAAAGTGTCATTTACATTTTGTATCAGGCAGAGGAGTAGGCCTGCCTCACCATAAGCTATTGGCTATTGAGTTTTTGTGCATAAAGAGTGCTGTCAGTGGCTGTACACGTACTGCACTGCAGGCCTATTTGTGCTTCTGAAAGTGTCTCCACACTTTTTACCAAATTTGGTGTAATTCCGTCCAGCGGTTTGGGCTGTAGTCATGTCTAAAATCCCTATCGGATATTGCATGGGAATATGAGTTTTGGGAGACCCCCTTTTCTCTGCTCCTACTTGACAGATCAACCCAAAACTTTCAAGGCAGCAGCTGAAGTGAGTGGCAAACTAGTTTTGATAATTTTGTGAAGATTCTTCAAATGGTGCCAAAGTTATTATCAAAAGAAACATGCTTAGTATATGGAAACTAGGTCCTAACTATACCTACTGGTGACCAGACCTTACATAGGAAGAGCATTTTTTGTTTGGCTAATAACTTTTGCATCGTTTGATGAAGCTTTACAAAATGTTCCAAAAAACTTCATTCACCTCAGCACCCCTTCCTGGAAAGGTTCATGGAGATCTATCAAGCAGGGGCCAAAAAAATGGGGCGTCCCAAAATGCAATGTCCCCATGCAGTTTCCCTAGGGAATTTCTGACAGCTCTACAGCCAAACCGGCCGAACGGAATTACACCAGATTGGGGAGAATGCTAGGTGGTTGCCCAGAAATCATGCTTTTTATGATTTGCTTGTAAATCCATCTAGTTATTTGGAGAAATTAAGATTACAAATGTATAGATATACTGACAGTTGGGCTGAAATCCAAATAATCAACCCTTCTGATTGGCCGAGTGGGCTTTTTTGGAAGGATCACTATGATTGGTTGGCCATAACATGAACAGAAATATCGTGGCAGCCATACCAGGACATGGGGACTTGGTCTCCTGTCCTGAAAATGTAAAAAAGAGCCCCTATATTAGATCGGGGTAGGGGTACCCTGACCCCCCAGTCCCTTATGGAACAGAGCGCGGGCGTACCCAGAGGGATTCCCTTGGGGGCTCACCACGATTCCACTGGACTCCTACAAGAGTACCAAGAGAGTCCGGAGTGAGTCCTCAGAGAGTCCTTAGAAAGCCTGGGAGGACCGGAAAAATGAATTACAAAAGAAATGTGGGGTGGTTGTCCATGAGGGTTTGGCTGCCCATGGTGGGGTTGGGCACAGCATTAACCCCTGCGAAGGGCAGGGTAGTGGGGGTGGTGGGAAACTGGATTTCAGAATAAGATTTTACTTTACATTAAACAAAAACTGAAAAAATTGACAAAAAAATGAAAGTGACATTATAGTTCGGTGAAAATGTCAGTTCAAACAACATTAAGAAATGTTTTAAAACAAGCAAATTCATAAGTTGTAGTTTACTGTGTCTCCTATTGAGCCTTCATGCAACACCTTTCCAACTTCTTTCAAGAAAGCAAACAGTACCTCCATTTAATGCATGGAATGCAGAGGTGTAGTAGTTTTCTTTTGTCTTCCTGAGCAGTAATGTCCTGGTCAGACCAGATTTATAAGCCCCCATTCATGAATGATTGATGTCGGTTGGGCTGCAGAAAGCAGCATAACTGTCATTATGCGCTGGATTCAATCGCCCTCATAATCTGACTCCTAGGGGTCAAAGACCAATAATCCACAGTATTACCTTCTCAGGAATCCATAGAAATATTTTCATGGGTTAGGTGCTTCCCCACCCCAGGCAGGGTCATCCTGGGGATTGCTTTGGTGGTGGACACCTGTTCATGCTGCCTGCCCCCACTCTCAAGACCATTGCTGCCTAGGCATTGCCTGCTATTGACGACACTGCTATGAGCGGCCAATGGATCCAAGATGAAAAATAATCCACACAATTGTTAGCTTGAAGGGTGAAAGCACGCCCACAAAATTGGAATCCTGGGGATTCCCATTTCGGATGTATGACAAGACAACGCATACTTTTACAACGCATACCTTTACAACGCATTTTTTACAACGCAACATCCATTACAACGCATTCCATTACAACGCATGCCATTACAACACATTTTTAAAAACTACCTTTAGAACGCATTCCATTACAACGCATACTACCTTTACAACACATACCATTACAACGCATACCATTACATTGCATGTATGGTAAGTATTGGATAGTGTAGGGGTAAACATTACTATTCTAACTCCAGGGGGGTGCAACAGTAGGGTAAGTATTGGGTAGAGTAGGGGTAAAAATTACTATACTAACTACAGGGAGGTGCAACAGTAGGGTAAGTGTTGGATAGTGTAAAGTTACTATGCGTTGTAATGGTATGCCTTGTAATGGTATGCGTTGTAATGACAGTGTTGTAATGACATGCATTGTAATGGTATGCGTTGTAGTGTCATGCGTGGTAATGGTTGCGTTGTAATGGCATGCATTGTAAGGGATGTTGCCATGTAATGAATACGTTGTAATGGTAGTGCGTTGTAAAAGTTGCATTGTAAAGGTTGTTTCCCCCCATTCCAGTACTCCACTATACCAGAGCAGGAGTCCCTAGGGTTCCATTCAGAGGCGTTTTAAGGCATGGGCAAAGTGGGCTCTGGCCCAGGGCCCCAACCTGCCACGGTGCCCCCTGATAGAGCCAGTTCTATTATTCAGAGAGTCTTGCCTTGATGACCTGTAATAATTCTTAAATATATTAATTGGAATACTATTTCATGCAACATTCCTAAATTATTTTTCCTATAGATCGAAACAGGACCTCGCATATGAGAAATGGGAGGTTCTCACAGAGATTATTTACAGTAATATTCGTGAGCTGCTGTTGTGCTACAATATTGAAAAAACACATCACTATCCCTGAATATTAGATGTAAATACATTTAGAATATGAACGAGTACATCTGTGCGACTTCGGTGACTTGGCCAAAGAGGGCATGAAAGAGCTGAAATTGGATCATAAATTGAGATCTGTTCTGAACAGGGGCCCCCCAACCCAAAATACGTTATGCCCAGGCCCCCCCAATCCTTAAGATGCCCCTGATTCCATTTAAGTGGGATGAAGAGTAATCCTAGGGATTACTTTGATGGGGGTCCCCAGCCCTGCAGGCAGTGCTGGAACTCGGGCAGCACAACCAGTGCCGCAACAGTGGGCTCCAAGCTCAGGGGACAGGGGAGCACCATTTGCCAGACCTCACAGCTGCCTGCTAAATTGCCAGTGAGGAGAGCATGACCACTCAGTGCCCGTCTCATATGATCCAGCATCATATCTCAGTAACTTGTTGGATAATGCTGCACAGAAAAAACATGTCTTATTTTAAATTTGGTTCGCCGTTCATGCTTGAACACTTTACTGACTTGTGGGAAGCAGTTAAAGTGCATTAAAAAGTATGGGGACTGTGAATCTGAGTACAAAAGGGAATAGGGCAGAGAAAAACCCATGTAACTCCAATTAACAAAATATTCTGTAACTATTTTATCAGTTTTTCACCTACAGGTAACTGCATACAGCATGTAATGCACTTCCTTTAAATGGACAATAAATGCAAGTTATACCTATCTGTGGGAAATGCATTGTTCTGATAGGAAATCTCAGCTTTAGATGTCTAAGTGTGCATCGGGAGGGTTAGTCATTTTAACCCTAGTTGGTTCAAAGGGGTATAGTTATGTGTATTTGTAGTGTTGTGAGGGGGCCAGCCTGTGACAGAAAGCAATGTGAATATGTAAATCATAAGCTTAAACAATGTATGACACACACTAGAAGAATTGCTGCACCAAGTCTATGATATACTGCCCCTCCCCGTCACCCCGTGGCCCCTGCTGAGACTCTCTTAAGTTAAACACATTAATTTACACACTTGGATGATTCATTGCCACTGTGAGTGTGATGTAAATTGCTTTGATACCCTACATTGGTATAAGTTGGCAGGGCTGACCCCTACCACCCCGCCTACATTTACTACTAAAATGCAGGTGTAGGTGTGCGAACATCTCTGCACTAGCCAAAAATAACAGATAGGAGAGATAGAAGTGGAGACATCCATGTGTAAGTTTGTGCATAGCGTTTTGTAGTATATAATTAGTATTTATTGAAGTACTAAACGTGCCACCAAATGCAGTTTGTGAATAAACTAAAAATAATTCACTGGCTCTCTGTATTAGCATAACTTTGGCTCCATCATGTGTCAAAGTTCTGCAACTGCAGGATTTTCTTTTCAGGGCTTTCAATACAGTAAGTAAACACGGCCAAGTTCTCAAATGACTCCTACACAAACAGTTTATTTTATGTTTCAAGTTTTTAGTTCTAGAAAGTTTCACAGTTCTGGTACCAAAATTCGACATCACGCCACCTGAAAACGTTTTTGCAAGCACAAGGGCCAGGAAAATGGCAGCGGCTTTTTCCTAATTAATGTTCGGATGGATGCGCTAGCCTGAATTCAACTCTGCACCAAATGCACTCAAACTCTCAGATAGGCAGACTTTGCCACTCTCTTACAACCTTGGTATCAAGTGCATGGAAGTTTCAGTGTTACGCGCACCTAGTACCATTACCCCTCGTAACATTTAGTAAGATATTCGCTGAAAAGAAGGGTGTTCCTTTGTTCACTGACGCCATGCTGCCATGCTTGACAAGATGAATGCTGAGCAGGCTGGGCGACACAGTCCTTATTTGTAGTGCATTATCCAAGATGTCCGCCGTGAAAGCCCTGATGGGACATGTAGTTCTTTGAATCATTTAGTCAAGAACATTTTTGAGTGGCAAAACTTAAATATCTACTCAGTGTGAGAGCAAAGAATAACAAACTGAAGATATCTATAAAACTGTTCACCATACGTTTAATCTAAGTTAGGCAAGGGTACCCCACAACCTATGATGCATACAAATATAGTAGTTGCAACAGGGAATGTCTTCTTCTACACACCAGTTCATCCAGGGTCGGATTGGGATCACAATTCGGTCCGGGCACTGACAAAAAAAGTGGCCCACATTTAAGAGGCGTGGCCCATATTTAAGGGGCGTGGCCCACATTCAAGGGGTGTGCCCTTTCATGAAACACCATTTGCACAGAAAAGGAATGAAAGTGGGAGGATACTGTTCTTGCACACAACACAGGGCCAAGGTGACAATGGCCTACATGCTGAGCAACTAAAAAAAATAGCAAGGCCCCTTTTTGTCACAAAATTATTCCAGCCCTCCAGCACAGGAGCACCTGAAAAGCAGCAAAGCCCCTGCTATTACTAACCTACTCAGCCCTCCCCAGACCTTCAGCTCAGGAGCACATGAACAGAGGTAAGGCCCCTGCAATTAGTAAATTAATCAACCCTCCAGGCCTTGGGAAAATGTCCTGGCAGGGGAGCACAAAACACAGCTTTCTGGGTCATCCAAGGTAGCCAGGCAGCCAGGGGGGAGGCTGAGGTGAAGCTGGTGAATGGGAAGTGCCTTCACAGTGTGTTCTGGCAGTTTGAGTATTTACCATTTACTGTAGTATTACCCTTGTACCTGTGTATGGTACCCTTTTGTAACTTGCACAAGTCACTTTTCTCTTGTAACACACTGTTTGCTACCTCTCACTTTTGTTTGCTTTAGATACTTGCACAAGTGCCACCATTGCCTACGTAACGTTTGTTCTTGTGCTGGAGTGTCTGCCATTAATTGCAGTATTATACCTCTACTTATATTTTGTACGCTTTTGTAACCTGCACACATATCTCTTTTTCCTCCTGTAATGTATTGTTTGCTCCTCTTGTAATTTGGATGCTCACTATTGTCACTTTTGATTCATGTAACTTAACGTTTGCTTTTGTAATTTGTCCACTTATAATTTTCTCCTCATGTATTATTGCTGTTCCTAGTGTGAAGCGCTCTGACACCTTCGGGTAAAGTCAGCGCTATATAAAATCGCATAAATAAATAAATAAAACAAAAAAATTCCAAACATCACCAGGCCCCCACAGCTAGACCCATTCTTCCTCGCCCACTATGCCCTGAATGTGAAGGGCTGTGGGCGAGGTGTTAAGACTAACACCGTTTCTGGGCTGCATGGGCGCCAGGGGGCCGAGGTGCAAATGGCTCAAAGGCCTGAGAAACACCTGGCCCCCAGGGAAACCGATTATGGCAAACAATCACCCCTCCCCAGCCCAGCCTCAGCTTGATTGCTTGGCAGGGTAGGGGTGAATGAGAGCCCACAGCTGACAATCGCTGTCTGGCCGCGCAACGAGGCTGCTTTTATTTTCTCGGTCTCTGTCTCCGTGCACTCTGTGGGCCGTTTTTTTTTTCTCCCCTTTCCTAGTCCACTCTCTGTGGACTGGGACAGGAGAGAAAAAAAACGGCCCACAGAGGGCACTGGGGCACCGGCCTTTCGGCCCATTCCCGAATGCCCGCCTTGCCAATCCTCCCCTGAGTTCATCTCAGTATTAGTGTATGAGGGAGGGGCTAATCAGGGGGAAGTGTCTTGTATGCCAAAAAAAGGCCATGGGGTAGATTAGTTTGGTGTAGGCCTCTCAGGTAGCCTATAAGGATCTGTTACTCTGCTATAGATTTAGTGTCTTGGGTCATCTTTAGGATTTTGGTTTTACAAAAGTAGGTCACTTTGTGAGGGGGTGGGGGTAGGGAGCTTGAATAGCGCTCGTAGTTTCTCTTCTTGCAGTTGACAACAGCATCAGGGGTTAGGGACTTGTTTATTGTGCTCCATGTGGGACTGGGTGGGGAGGATGAAGGTTTATGAGCACGAGGCTTGGTCAAATCATATTAAACTTATCAACCTGTTCTTGGTCTCTGTAAATAATGTGCAAACATGAGGCAATTGTGTACATTTCGGTGCCATTTATTGTATATGATGATGCAACTGCTGATCTCCATTGTTGGAGAATCACCTCCTTCGCCACCTCCCAAAAAATTCCCTTTCCATCTTCTCCGATGGGTGTTGATGTTAGGAGTAAGCTAGTTGATGGGATTTAATTAATAATCGCCCATTTCACCGCGTGGTCGCAGTACCTTTAACCAATAGCTATTCAGGTGCGTTCGTGACCACAGTTAATGCATGAAATGTAGTCACGTTTGTGTCTAATACCAGTTTTATAACATTTTGAAATAGGTCAGCTTATGCCTGTCTTCCCTTAAGCCTTAGTGGCGTGTCTCAAGTGAAGTGGCCCATTCTTCTCAGTAAAATCTTGAGGGATGACATTCAAACAAAAAAGTGTACACTTGCTAATGTGGGAGTGGAAAACTGTTTAATAGTTATAGTCTCACACAAGCATGATAACAGACGTCTGTCAGAGCCCTCCAATTGAAGGCAGTGTTAGAGAGAATATTTTTAGAGGAACTGTGTTGATGGAACCATTTGGAATTCTAGTCAGTGGATTACATGTATAGTGTCGTAATTGTCCCTGGGTTAACTCTGATTCTGTTTGTACATCTGCAAATGAGTTCAGGTGCCCTGAAAGCACGCTGTCCCCTGCAGCAATCCCCGCTATGGTCCAAGTTTCACAGCGGCAGGGGCAACCACCAACCTATATACCAGCATTGTCTCAAAGGGGTGCTGAGAGTAGAAGAAAAGGGCTATTCCTAGTATTCCGTTTGTCCGGTGCCATGCAACAAGTACACACTGTGTCCATGGGTTTTAATCTGGTGGGGGTTGTTTAGTGGAGTAGAGGGAACTGAGAACTTAGTGAGAGTGTATGATATCAGATATATTATTTCTGGATGTCTTGGTGATTTAAGCCTCAACAGGAAACCAACTGATAGAAACAGAAACCAACTGATAGAAACAACTGTTTACATTTTCAGATTTTTCATCCAGAATCTCTCAAACATCATCTGCCTTTTTCACAGTTTATGAGCTTAAAACGATTCCCATCTGACCCAGAAGATTTAGTGAGCATCCTATAAAAATACAAAGAGAGACTTCAACGCGGGGGATTTTCTGAACCTATTTTGGTGAACTCTATTGAGCAAGTAAATAGAATGGACAGAATAAAACAGTTGCAAAGAAAAACCTACCAGAATGGGCTTTGCTTTAAAAGTTTCCACCAAGTTTCCCACCATCAAAGAAATTATCACTAAATGATGGTAACTGCTTCGGACTGAATCTGAATTCCATGGCTTATTTACAGAGAGACCTTTTATTGCATAGCACCGCTCAAACAATACGAAGGAAATGATTAAACAGAACAATGGCAAGCCCTTTGAGAACTATTCAGGCAATAAGAAATGCCATAACTTAATTTACTGTGATAACGTTATAATGGGCAACACAGTTATGCCCCCTGAAAAAGGCCACAAGATTCCTTTCCGACATTCTGGGGATTGTAACACTAAAACGTTATTTACAGTTTGAAGTACCCGTGTGGCAGTTTATATGTTGGGAAGACAGAAAGGAAAATCAAAACTAGAATCACAGAACACAAAAGCAATATTCTGAATAAAAACAAAAAATCCAGTGTAGCTACACACTGGATGCAACAAGGTCAAAAATATCAGTCAATTACAATGTCAGATTCTGGAAATCGTCAAATACTAATTGGACATAGAAAAAAGCATAAAACCTCCACAAAGAAAGATATTGTGGATAAAGTTGTTGGATACTCTACAACCAAACGGCATGAATGAGAAATTGGAGCTGTTTTGCCTTCCTTGACACATAGTAGCATGGTTCTTTTTGCAATACTCTTTGAGATGCTTGAAGACTTTTGATTATTGCAATTCATTCTTGAATTCATCATTTTGATATTTCATAGAGTAGCTGTGAACATTAAGGATATAATGTAATTGGTTTATTGTTTGAGGGGAAGTATTTTGAATGTGAGTTATTTAAAAGGTTGCATGTATGTTATATATTGCACACACTTCAAGAATCTATTCTCACTCTCTCATTCACTTCAAGGGTAACACTTTCCAAGATGGCACCCATATTGATTTACAGTTTCACCAATTTGCTTTTACCCATGTATTTTCTGCAGTATTTATCAGAGTTGAGTGTATTACTTGAATTCATTCTTCTTTTTAATGTCATTTCTTTATTTATATAGTTTTTGTTTGAATCTTGTCATTGATAACTGTCCACTTCTGAATTCACGGCTGGTGTTTTATTTCCTGATATCGGGCACACGCACATTTATAACACCTGAGAAATGCACATGTTAGGCACTCACATGGGATTTCACAAGCTTACATGCATGAGGATTCAGGGTAACTTTTACAAACTCTTCAGCAGTACTGTATACAATTGGGATTGGCAATAATAATGGCTGCATGAGTGGTGTCGGATTGACACTTGGTGATGGTTGATCATTCAAAGTGTTTCACTCTGAGTTATTTCATGAGGTTTAATTAGCATGTTGCTACACAGACTGCCAGTTTTGTCAGTTTCGATTATGTTTTTGTTACATTGGTGAGAATCATGGTATTAAGTGGGGTGGTTTGATTACATTTAGTGACTGTTGATGACTTATGATCTTCACAGTGTTTTAATCGTAAGTAGCTTACACAGCTTGATACTATTTGAATAAGCATGTTGTTACACAGTTCGTCAGCTTGATATTATATTAATGCATGTGTCATGGAGTGCGATGTATATGTTCCCACTTCAGTGCATTGTTTTATGGTTAATGTTTCTGATTTTCTGCCTTTAGCTGCCCCTGATGAATTGCTGTTCTGCTCCGAACTGCACTGGGATGTGGATAATAATTTTTGAACAGTGGAATATCCCAAATTCATATATACATTGATGATCTTCCAAAAGAGAGTATATCATAGAACAGCAATTCATCAATCAAGTGTTAAAGAGTTTATGTTTGAAATTTGGTAGTTATTGAGTTTATTTCTGTTTTTTTTAAGTTCAAAAGAGAATTTTATTGACAAGAAAGAGGTGTCAGCGTACAACACATGTGATCAATCAAGAAACAGTACACTATATATGTAATCCAGCATAAATACAAGAATAGGATAAAAATATAAAAACATACTAAAGAAAGTAAAAAAAAATAATACAGTGCATTTTGATATAGGATATAAATGTATATCTTAATAAAGTTATGGGGGTTTAAGCACTTCCTGCTGAGAAGGGTTAGGTAAAGAACTCTGCCTAGCAGAGTTGTCAAAGAAAGTTGTAACATGTGACCATAACTGGTTTCTCTTCGTGGCCATATGGAGAGGAAAGAAAACTTTGTAGGCGCCATCCAGAAAGCTCAACTAATAAGTGCCCTGGATAGTGATCAGGCGAACAAGGAATTCAACCTACTTGTTACTGCCACTCTGGATGAGCTAGCTCCCATGTGTAAAGGTAAAGTCAGAGATGGCAGACAACGCACTGCCCCATGGTTCACTACCGAGCTCCAGCAAATTAAATCTAAATGCAAAAAGCTAGAAAGGACCTGGAGAAGGAACCCGAGTGAGCAAGCAAAAAATAGCTATAGCTCAGCACACCGGAGCTATCAATATGCGGTGCGTAGAGCAAAAGCCAAATATTTTCAGACTCGTATTGAGGATGCCGAGAGCTCCTCGCGGGAACTGTTTAAAATATATAAAGAAATATCTCTGGTCTCTAGCTCTAATACCCCCATAAAATCTTCCAAGGAGGGATGCAATAAAGTCGCTGACTTTTTCTCTAGTAAAGTTAAAAAGATTTATGCCTCATTTTCTCAAACACCAGATAAGGGCACAGATTTCAGAGCAGACTGCTCATTGGCAGCCCCGGATTCCTCACTCCTAACCTTCGAGGTTCCCGCAGCTGACAAGCTAATAAAAATCTGTCGGAGTGTGAAGTCCGGCTCCCCTAATGATCCGGCCCCTGCCTGGGTCATATCAGAGGGCTTGACAGCCTTGGAACCTCACATTAGACACGTCCTACAAACCTCCTTTTCCACTCAGCAAGTCCCTAGGGAGTGGAAGAAGGCTATAGTACTGCCAATAAGAAAAAAACCCAATGTCAGCTTGGAGGTACTAGAAAACCTTAGACCCATTTCCCTATTGCCATACGTGGCGAAGGTAGCCGAAAAGGTGGTTAATGCTCAGCTCACGGAGCACCTGGAAAAATGTAACTTACTCCATTCCTCTCAATCAGGATTTAGGGCGGGCTACTCTACGGAGACGGCCCTCCTAAGAGCCACTGAGACTCTAAGAGCAGGGGCAGATGCTGGTCATACAATGGCCCTGATCATGCTCGACCTAAGCGCGGCTTTTGACACCGTAGCACACTCCATCTTGCTACGGTGTCTGAACGAAGCTGGGGTCGTTGGTCCTGCGCTGGGCTGGCTGCAATCTTTCCTTACGGAGAGATGTTTCCAGGTTCAGCAGGGGACCTGCCGCTCAGGGGAGTTGTCACTAGACCAGGGAGTGCCTCAGGGCTCTGCTCTGAGCCCTACTCTTTTTAACTTATACATGGCCTCTCTGGCGAAAGTTGTACACTCTTTTGGGGTGGAATTAGTGTCGTACGCTGACGATACTCAGCTGCTGATCTCCCTATCGCAGAGTACCTCCAACACCCCTAAAAATTTTAAATCCTGTATGCAGGCACTAGCAGAGTGGATGGATGCCCATTGCCTAAAGCTAAATGGCTCTAAAACAGAGGTGCTGGTGGTAGGGGGTAAAAGCGAAAAATGGTCGGATGAGTGGTGGCCTTCATGTCTGGACCCTACCCCCATACCATGTCAGGAGGCCAAGAATCTGGGAATTTGGATGAATCCCTCGCTCTCATACGAAGGCCACATAAGGTGCCTTGTGGGCAAATGTTTTGGAGTCCTAAAGACCTTAAACAAGACCCTAGACCTCCTCCCTTTATCGGCCAGAAGAACACTAACGCAGGCACTGGTGACCTCGCGGTTAGATTATGGCAACATTCTGTTCCTTGGGGCAACCGAGGGCAGCATGGGTCGCCTACAAGTCATACAGAACTCCGCCGCCAGACTGGTGTTAAGAAGACCCAGGAGAGCTAGCTCGAAATTGGCGCTGGATGCGCTTCATTGGCTGCCGGTGAAGAAGCGTGTGCTATTTAAGTGCCTCCTTTTTTGCCACCGTATTGTCTGGGACAAGTCACCGACATATCTGAAGGAGCTAGTTAGCCGATATGAACCTACTAGGGCCCTCCGCTCAGAGGGTACCGGTTTGCTGACAGTCCCTAGGATCAGGAAGGCGAGAATAGGTGGACGTTCCTTCGCGCTACTAGCAGGTCAAAATTGGAACAAACTACCTCCTGTGTTAAGACTAGAGGGCAATGAACTGCGGTTTAGGGCTTTGCTCAAAACACACCTATATACTGCATAGAGTCTGGGTTTTCTATGCTGTTTCACCGGTAGCTTAGCGCGGGGACACGCCGTGATGGCGTTACTGAGCGCTCTATAAGCTCTTTATTATTATTATTATTAAAGGTGGAGAAAATATCCAATCTATGATTATGGCACACATCATACCACCAGGCTTTTTATGAAATTTTTGCAAAGTCTTTCCAATTTCTTGTTATTTGCTGAAAGGCAACTGCTATTAGTAAATCGATAATGTTGGTATTTAATTTGCATGATCTGGAGGGAAATATATGGTATTTATTGTATTAATGGAGAAATATTCTTCAAAAAAGGTAATAAATGATGAAGAAAAAGCTGGCTCTAGAAGAAGAGAATTATTGAATCTCCACCGTTTAGGGGCATCAACTCTAGGCAAAATATCTAAGTCGATTGAAATAGGGGCATGATCCGACAATAATATTGGGCCTATTTCTGCATTCGTAAGTGTTTGTGATAGATTATGAGATATGAAAAAGTAATCTAGCCGTGATTGGGACTGATGGACCGGAGAATAATAGGTGTATTCTCTGGTAACTGGGTTGCACAGTATCCAAGCATCTAAAAGTTTGTGCTGCGTAATGGTATGAATAAAAGATTTGTGGGGTTTATTGGGAATAAATGAAACTTTGGAATTTCGATCTATAAAAGGATCAAAAATCTGATTACAATCTCCTGCTAATATAAAATTGTCTTCCAAGTAAAGAGTAATCTGCTTGGCTAATGTGTTCCAAAATGAAGAATCACCACCGGTAGGGGCGTAGACATTAAAAAAAGAGACTGGAACATCCTTCAGCGCCATCTTAACGTTAATCCATCGACCATCAGTATCTGATTCTTGTGATATAAGTTTGAAGTTAAGCGATTTACGACAAAGCATCATGACCCCATTTCGCTTACCATCACCAATGGCGAAAAATATTTCCCCCACCCAACCTTTTTTAAGTTTTGGCAACTCATTCTACGTAAGATGAGTCTCTTGTAAGAACACTTCGGGGCAGATTTACAAGCACCTTGCGCCATTTTTGTGTCATTTTTCCCATGTTAAAAATGACGCAAAAGTGGCGCAAGTGGCTTGTAAATCTGCCCCTATATCTGCAATTAATTTAGCCGAATGGGTTAAGACTCTTTGACGTTTTATGGGGGAATTCAACCCCCTAACATTCCATGATACGAATTTCAATGGCATGCTGGTTGAAAAATGAGGATAAACGAATATAATGAACCATGGTAATACAATTCAATAAAGGACTCAGGAAAAATATGAGAGAAGATAAATATCATAAACATTGTAATCATGACCAATATAAAAAGTAAGAGATGAACAAGAGATGGAAGAAGAATAAGAGAGAGATGGTGAAAAGGAACAGGAGTGTGTGAAGACATATATCTAAAGCTGTTAGCCAAATAGATACTGTAAAAAAGCAATAGTAAAATGAGAAAAGTGAAGAACACTAAAAGCTGGAAATTAGCAGCCTCTGTAATAAGAATAAATTAACCAAGGAAGGTGATAGAGTACAGTACACTAAGAGTAGGAAAAATAACGACATTCAAAAAAGGTGGAAGGAAAATATTTAAAAAGGAAAGAAGGAAAAAGAAAAGGAAAAAAGTTAGATAAAGATGTGGGAGAACAACATACCTACATGAGGAAAGACCAAATAGACACGAGGGGTTGACATAAGGGTTTCAAATCTGTGGAGACAAAACATAACAAACATTAAAATAATGTTATGAAAAGGACAAGGGCGATAGTTACCAAGATTACCGTTAAACAAATATGCGAGATGTGAACAATGATGAGAACAACAATAAATGGAACGAGGATGAAGAAGAACACATTGTAAATTACCACGTTTTATAATCAGGTGAACGGGACCCAAACTGTAAAATCAGTAAACAACATAGTCAAGCATTAAAAGAAGCAGTAGAACGAGATAAGTCCATAGCAGACGGTTTGCAAGAAATAATGAAACTTTGCAAATGCAGAGGAGCCTCATACGTGGTTGTTCTGTTATTGTAGGTGACTTTAAAGAGGCAAGGATGAAAAAGGCCATATCTGGCCCCTACTGAACGAAGATCAGCTCTCATATTTAGAAACGCCTTGCAACGGTTAGCAGTGGCTTTAGCATTGTCTTGTGCGAAAAACAAAGATGAACCAGACCATGTAAGTCTTGGAGAAGCTCCGACCGCTGAGAGGACCTTCAGCAAATCCGTGTATTCTAGGAAACAAAGAATAACTCCTCTTGCTTTTTGTGGAGAGGAGGCATTTGATGGAGCACGACCTAGTCGGTGTGCACGTTGAATGTTAAGTACCGTCCCTCCGGCAAATGGAGTAATTTAGGGAGAAAAGATTTGAAAAATGCAAGCGAGCAGATTATTTCGCCTGTTTCAATTTTCTAAGTCCTCAACCTGTTTCTGAAGCGAAGAAACTTGAGAATGGTGTTGAGAAACGTTGGCACAGGTCTCTGTTAAAGAAGAAACATTTTGTTCAACTGACGAGACCCTTGTTTCAAGTTGAGACCCGTTATCCATTAAAATCTGCAATTTAGTGTTAGTCTCTTCCATGAAGGGTCTAAGAGCCCTTATTTCCTCTAGTAATAATTCCATTGACACTGGTGATGTTGATTTTGGTGGAGATGGAGGTTTTTTTTTCACGTCTTTTGGTGTTGGATTTCCCCGGAATTATAGGAGAGGATTCCATTGTTGGTTCGAAGCTGTGAGAAGATGAAGCCAGAGAATCTTCTAATCTAGAGAACTCAGAAAAAAATCTTAGAGTTCTTTACAAAAGTGTTCTTAGGTTTGAGCAATGGAGAATGCGTTGGTTTTATTCTGCCCATAAAACACAGTTAACACTCCCCGTTTGAACGTATTGAGGGTCAAGTACGATAGAAAATGCCTCAAAATAGGTAAGCACATGAAGAGAAAGTTCAATACTGTGATATGTTGGAAGACAGTTGAAATTCAATACGAAAGCCTTACTTGGTTAGGGTAATAGACATCAACCAGCCTTCATGCTCTCTTCCAAGCAGAAATATGAGAGAAAAAGAGAAACAAGTTCCAGAGAGAGAATTATGATTGAACAAAAATTGATTAAACTGCAACTAGTATTGCCATTGTGGATCAAGAAACGAGTACTTAAAATGCAGTTCCAGGTGAAAGAATCTCAATTTATAACTGAATATCTCTCCAAACTGGAATATATTAAGAATAGGAGGAAACAGTTGTCACAAGAGGAAGGAATATTGCAATCCAAAGGAACGCTATGAGGAGCATAGTTGAGCACAAAATGGCTGCTGAATAGGTAGCTTTGCAGAAGTTGAGCTTATTGTTAATGTGCCCTCTAAAATCCTCAATTCCCTCAGTAAAAGCACTGAAAAATCAATTCTGGCAAGTATGTATTCTGAAAGGTTTCACCATATGAGAGGGGCATCTTGTCGGCGTCTTTATGAAGAAATGCACGCTCGCGCTAATAATTCAAAATGGCGGCCGACTTGAAATCGCGCTGCGAAAAACTTACTACTGTGAAATAAACGGATGTAACCCCTTTAAGGGGAATTTGCGAGGGTCCCAAAGTGTGCCTCACAACTTCATGCTCAACTCATCTCCGTTCAGGCTTGAATCCGCTTCGGAGCACCGAGTCTTCCCGGCGAACCACGAAGCTTCACCCGAGTGCCTCCATTCGGCTCGGGCGCCAAGCCACGCCCCGTTTATTTCTGTTTAAATGGACTCAGTCTTCGAGCTCATCTGATACAGTGGCTTTTGGGACTGGCTAGCAAATCCCTGCTATCAGCAACATTCTAGAGTTGAAAGTATGTCATCAGCATACAAGAGTGTTTTTGTTTTTCCTTCTAATGTTACTATTCCCTTTGTACCTGTAGTCAGTTGGATCTTTATGGAAAGTGGTTCCAAAGCTAGTATAATGAGAACGGGTAAGAGGGGCAGCCCTATATGGTACCTCTAAGTATCAGGAAGAAGGCAAAAAGAAATCCCCACAGGTTACCTATGTTCCTGATTCAAAATAGAGTGAGTGTTCTTGGAAACAAAGTTTTCACCCAAGCCAACCCATTTTTATGTTCTAAATAGGTGTGCAGTTAAATGCTATTTCGGAATTCAGTGAAATGGCAATGATATCATCCTGCCTTCCCTTGAAGTGCTACAATAAGTGTGAAAAAGTTCTGAGAGAATTTCTTGAGGAACAATCTGGCATAAAGTCGATTTGAGAGGTTTAGATTACAGGAAGAGTACCTTCCTGAGTCTATGTCAAGATCTTCACTGGTATTTTAATGCAATAAAGAGAGTAGTCAATCATTTCACAGTGTAGGCAGTCTTCACCTAGTTCTGTGATCATTGTTATTGATACAACAGGATTAAAAAAATCATAATACATGACACACTTATACACAGAACACATGAAAATGCTGAAAGTACACGTTGCACATGATTAACATAGTGACACATAAATGGGGTAAATAAATTAATGACTGAATTTGCTGCCCCATCAGTCGAGGATATTAGAAAGCTGCTAGAAACTACTACTTCGGGCTCACCATATGACCCTTATCCGCCAAATATAACTTGGGGCCCTATTAGGATGGCGGACGGACTTGCGTCCGTCCGCCACCCCAGAGGAGGAGGGACCGTCCGCAGGGGCAGCGGGGTCCCTCCGTACAAATTAGGATGTGACCGCCACCCTGGCGGTCACATCCTGTATGTTTAACATTGCGGCGGGTGCTGCTTGAAGCAGCACCCGCCGCAATGTTAAAAATGCATGCTTCGCATTTGCATGCACAAAGCGGCAGGCACCGTGCGGTGCCTGCCTCTTTGTGCATGCAAATGCAGTGGGGTACCATAGGTACCCCCCATGTGCACCCCCACCCCCGTCACCCTGGGGGCCCGCAACGGGCCCCCAAAGAAATCACTGTATGCCTTTTCACGGCGGAGAAGCCGCCGTGGAAAGGCATCTGTTCACCCCCATCCTAATATGGCTGGTGGTGTCTGTTAGACACCGCCTCCATATTAGAGCTTTTCCGCCGCAGTCGTAAGGCGACCGCGGTGGAAAAGCGGCGGAGGGTCTTCCTGACTCCCCAGCCATCCTAATCTGGCGGGGGGTCTTTGAAGGCTCCGTAGCGGTTTTTCCGCATCCTTCGGGCCGGCAGGCACTTCCGCCGGCCCGGAGGATGCGGAAAAAACGCAATCTTAATCGGCCCCAGTTAGCATCAGAAATCATTGCATCCAAATTAACATCAATTTATAAAGTAATGTCTGAAACTGGTATCTTCCCTAACATCTGGAAAAAAGCAGCACTGATACTGCTTTTAAAAAAGACCTCTCTGGATGAAAATGATTTAAAAAAAAATCTTTTTATTGTTTCAAAATACAAATACAAATAGACAGGAGGCCAGATCACCAGCAGTGCAAAAAATCCAACAGGCAATAATAAAATAACCATCGACATTGACCCAGCAACCCAACCAGTCAAGGGCAAAATAATAGATAAGGTCGCTGTGCCACTGTTCTAGGCCTGCCGCTGCAGTGGCAAGCTCCCCCATTCAGCAGTCCATCACGTAGGAAATTCTGGGCTCTAGGTCGACATTCAGCACCAATGATGGGTCCGTCCCCCATGCCATCCACCCCTAACCCCCCACCCCTACCGCCGGCGCTACTATCTAGGAGAGTGAGCCCTGAGAAGAAGCCACACTAGTGTGCAAGGTGTGTGCAGGCTGTCGCATCAATAAGCTCAGTGAATGTCGCGACCACCATGGAAGTCGGGAGTTCCCTCCCAGGCTAATCTCCCCAAGGCCAGGAAAGTCGCCTATTGGCGTTCACCCTCTGTCGGCACGCCGGAGTACGAGTCAGTGTCTAAATCTGAAGTCCGGAGCTCTATCACCAAAGCCTCCCACGCCCGCGCCGCTTCTAGCGCCCTATCGTTATGGGACCTATGAGCCTGTTGTAATCGAACCGAACTCTCACTGTCCGCCCACATAAGCAGTGCCGCCTTCCATCTGGCGTAGCTAGGGCCAACCGCCACCTTCCAGTGAAATGTAATTTCCCTCTTAGCCAGTAGGAGTCCTAAGTTTACAAATTTGCTAGATATCTTATTTTTGCTAGTGTGTGGGAACCAGTGTAATAGGCAAGCTCCCTTGTTCATAGTAATCCGTCGCCCAGTTACTCTGCAAAGCAAATCGGTTACCTCCTCCCAATATGTGCCCAACTGTGGGCAGTCCCACAACATGTGGCACAAGTCCGCACCCTGCAGTCTGCACCGTGGGCAGAGCGCGATGTCGATCCGAAAATACTGATTAATTTTAGCAGCGGTGAGGTATGCCCTTTGCAATATGAAAAATTGGATCAATTGAAACCGAGCATTCCTGGTGCCCTTCCATGCTCTTTTAATTATCAGCGACCAAGCCGTGTCGGAAATCATTTTATCTAAGTCCGACGCCCAGTACCCCTGTAGCTTTTGCAACGGGTTAAGCCCCTCTCCCAGCATGCGTTTATATAGGCAAGTAACCGCCTTATACTTGCCCGCTGCCATCACCACATATTGACACGCTCCGCTCGTTGGTGGTTCCGAGAGACCAGCACCCCAGTGCCTCTGTATGGCGGTGATCAGTGCCGCGTGTATCAGGAAATGGCCACGCGGGAGACCAAAGGACTCCTGCAATGTGCTATAGGGTAGCAGTTCGCCATCTGCATACAGGTCGCCCACCATCTGTAGGCCCAGCTCCTCCCATTCCGTCAGGGCGGACCAATCCCCGCCATGCGGCAACGCCGTACACATGCCCGTGCGTAGGGACGCTACTCCCCGATTCTATTGTGGAACCGTTTCCAACAATACCGGAGGGTCCCCTCCACCACAGATAAGTCGGCAGTACACAGGCGCTGCTTCAGGACTACAAAGGACAAAATATATTGCGGTATTTCCCGTGCAGACACTCCCTCCGCTTCCCCCAGAAACATTAAAAGGTCGTCCGCATAAAGCAAAATATACTGCGCCTGGTCGTGAAGCCGCAAGCCATGGTACGCCCCACCCATCCTAGCCCGCGCCACCAATGGTTCTATCGCAAGAGCAAACAACAACGGGGATAATGGGAAGCCCTGTCTAGTGCCCCGCCCCACAGGATATGAGGAAGAGACAACTCTACCAACCCGAACCCTAGCGGTCGCCGACGAGTACAGAATTTCAGTCCAGCGGACATAACCGGCCCGAGTCCAAAGGCTGTCATGACCGTGAACAGGTATGGCCACTCCAGGCTGTCGAACGCCTTAGCAATATCGACGGAAAGGACCATCGCCAGCCCTGCCACCCCACAGTCCCCATCCAAGAGACCTATCAACCGACGTATGCTTCTGGCGGTATTGTGAGCCGGGATAAAGCTGGCCTGATCAGGATGCACCAATTGCATCATAAGGGGAGGAGTCTAGTGGCCAGGACTCAGCTCAGGATTTTATAGTCAGTGGTAAGCATAGACAGAGGTCTATATGCAGCTAGGTCAGTTGGGGCCTTCCCCGGCTTGAGAAGAGGGACAATAATAGCCTCCCTAGTAGATTCCGGCAGTATCCCCGTCCTTCTAGCCTCTTTATACACCGCTAATAACCTGGGAGCTAGGAGATCAATATACGTTAGATAGAATTCGATAGGCAAGCCATCGCTACCCGGCATTTTATTGCGTGCCAACTGCTTAATGGCCCAGCGAATTTCAGTCATTGTAATATCCTGCCCGAGGACCTCCGCATCCTCCTCTCCAACTGCAGGCAGCTCCAGGCCCTCTAGAAACGCCTGGGTATCTGCTTCACTAGTCTGCAACTGGCTGGTGTAAAGCTCGCATAGAAAGATCTAAATCGGTCATTAATGTGATGCTGCATGTATTCCAAGCGTCCTGAGGGTGAGGTTAACGCCAAGATAGGTATACACCTAGGAGCAGGGTCCGCCAATCAAGCAAGTAATGTGCCCACCTTGTCCCGTTCTGCATGCGCGCGGGCCAAGTAAGCTCTATAGTCGAAGCACCGTAAGCGCTCCACTACCACCGCTACTGCCTCCTTTCGGGATTGGACCGCGTTGCGCGTCCCAGAGCCATCTGAGTGAGCTCTCTCCGCGTCTCGTAGGGCCAGCACGCTCGCCTCAACTTCCTGTAGTAACAACTTCCTTACTCCTACCCACTTGGCAATACAAATCCCTCGGACCACCACTTTGAAGGCATCCCATTCCAGGGCCGTTGTCATGGCGGAACCTGCATTCTCCGCAAAGAAGTGCTCCACCCCATCCCCCAACTCCGAGCGAAAGGCTTGATCCTCCAACATCTCCGGGCGCCATTGATACACAAAATGGCATACAACCGCACATGCAGGTCATGCAAAGCCGAATAACACGAGTAATCTTTATCAACCGGGTGCTGCACTTGCCAGATATCGATAAATCCCCAGTTATCTTGCCACTTCGCCCGTACTTTGGCTAGCCTATTAATCGGAGCTGTGCGCAATGGAGGGTGGGATCTGTCCAAAGTTACATCGACAACTGAGTTAAAGTCTCCCCCATCAGCACCGGGGTCGTAAAATAATCCGCGAGGGCAGACGGCAAAGTCTCCAGGAAGGATGCTTGGTCTACGTTAGGAGCATAGACAATATAGAGGGTCACCTCCCGCCCATAAAGACGGCCTCTAACTACGACATAGCGGCCAGCAGGATCTATCAACTGTTCAATCATCTGGAAGGGAACTCCGTCCCTAACCCAAATCAAAACCCCCCGTGCAAAGGCTGAGTAAGTGGTATAATAAAGCTGACCCCGCCATCTACGCTGCAGCGCTAGCCCCTCTCTCTTGGTCAAATGAGTTTCTTGTAGAAAAGCCACCTGCACGCCCCTACGCGCTAGATAGGAGTGAACTTTGTATCTACGCTGCATGGAGTGCAATCCCCGAACATTTCAGGTCACGCATTTCACATCAAGCAACGAACCCATTACAATGATGCACAAACCTCGGGAAACAGCCCACCTGCCCTGAGTGCACGGTAGTGGACCCATTACACAAATGCACAACCCTGAGTAGCTCCACACTCACAAATAAGCGCGCCGGCAGGCAACATTACCAAATCAAACCAGTCCCGTCCCCAAACCGTCCCCCCCACCCACAACGCCACCCTCCCACCCAAGAATAGGCACCAACATAGTGAATCCCATCCAAACTTCCCCAACTACGTGCCTCGGCAAAGCTAAGGCAAACTAACTAGTACCATCCGGTGGGGGTTGGGAAGAGCTTAGGAAACAATCTACGATGAACCAGAATTGCAACTATCGCCCACCCCAGAATCCTCCATTCCAATCCAGCCCAACCAAAACTCCCAGCCTCCCACACAGCTAGTGCAACGCTAGAATCCCCCTAGAAAACAAGCACCACAATATATTTAACCATAACAGAACATCCAACCCCAGCAAAAGCACAAAGTCTACTCATCCAGCAGTCCATCCGCCGTTCCATGAGTAACCAGCGGTAAACGTGCTCCGTCCGATGCAGAGGACTCTGCCTCCGAGTAGCCCTTGTCGCTTCCCAGTTCCGAGGCCGTGGGCGAAGTCCTTAGCAGTTCTCCGGAGATTGCCGTCAGTGCATCCAGCACTCCCTTGCGCTCTATCGCCGTCTGCGAGGTCAACGGTTTCCGTGGCCCCCGCCTTAGACGCCGCAGCCGCTGCGATCTGCAAGGCTGTGAGTCCCCAGTCAGCTCCCGCGCCTCCACTTCTTGGCCATCCTTGCCAGCCCTATAAGATTCCAGCCAATCCCATGCATCCTCTGGCGTTTCATGAAAACAGGTCTTTCCATCTAACACAATGCGCAACTTGGCTGGGAAGAACAAATAGTACTGAATCCCCTCAGCACGCAATTCTTTCTAAACAGCTTGGAAGGACATGCGGCACCGCTGAGTGCCAATCGAGTAATCCGGGAAGAGAGTAACATTGCTGTTATCAACCTGGAAGGGGCCATCCCTACGAGCTCTCTGAAGGAGCAGATCACGGTCCCCAAAATGTAAGAGCCTCACCACCGACGGCCGCGGAGGGCGACCCGGTTCGGGGGCCTAGCAGGAACACGATGTGCTCGTTCCAAGGTGTAGAAGCTCGACAGCCCCTCAGGGGCCACCACTGTTTTAATCCAAGTTTCCAGGTGGCTCACCATGTCCGATCCTTCAATCTTTTACGGCAGCCCCACCATGCATATGTTGTTCCGCCTGTTCCTGCCTTCCGCGTCCTCCGCCCACCGTTCCAGCACTGTTAGACGATCCAGGACATTTGTCACCATTGCAGACAGCGTGGACTGCGCTGGCTCAATCTCCTGGAGTTTAGTTTCAGCTTGTTTCACCCGATCAGACAGCTTCAAGTGGTCAGCTTGCACCAGGACCAGTCCCGTCACCACCTGCGCAACATCCTGCTGGAGGGCGACTCGAGAGTCCGCTATGGCTGCCAGAATTTTATTCAATTGGAGTTGGAGCCCCGGAGCCTGTGGTAATTCCTGCCCATCTCTAGCTTCCTGAGGTGGGGATTCGGCGTCAGAAGGCGGTGGATCTTCCTCCTTCCTTGCCCGGGACTTGCCCATAGCTGCAACCCTCGGGTAACTCCAAGGCTCTGCTGCAGGGCCCCTTGATACCCACCAAACTAGTCCTAGGGTCAGCCCCTAAGACCGGGACTCCGGGAGCCGTCCACCTTAACACTGCACAGTTCAGAATGGCCTACTGCTCACCACATGGTCAACAGGCCCGGCCGCTTCGCTGCAACATCCACAGCAGCCCCAAGTGGGCTATAGTAGGCAGGGTCCGCAGTCCACGCTATCCACGCTCCCCCCGACCCGGGGCGGTACGGAGGACCGAGCATGAGCATCTCCGAAGAAAGCCCCGTTCCTGGCGTGACGTTCGGGCGAGTTTCCGCACGGTTGTGCAGGGTCCCCTTCGGCCAGGGCCTCAGTCCCTCAAATCACCCCCAGTGCACCTCCAAGCAAGGACACCCCCAATTCACCACAGTCCTGCAGAGGGGAACGTATAGAAGTCCTCCGCTCATGATCATTCTGCAGCGCTCAGCTCGGGCCCCCCTAGATCATCCAACTACCCCCGCAGCCCCCAGAAACACAAGCCGCACCGGTACGGCCTCACCCCGGGGTGCAAGGCGCCCAACAACACCTCACCAGGCCACCGCTTGCGCCGCTGACCAGAAGCTCTTGAAATTGGGGGCACCTCCATCTTGAGTATGGCCACTCATTGTGCGCAGTTCCGGGGCCCACTCCGCAGGCCTCATGGGTATCACCACTGCCCTCCCGGGCCCCAGAGTCCTATCCTACACCGAGTCCTTAGTCCCACAGGCACGCGTGGGGCAACGAGGGCGAGCCCCCGACATTCGCCGATCTCAGGCCCCCAGTGCAGTCCTTCTCAACAGCCCCGCCGGCCGGGACCCTCACTCACGTTCCTGCCCTCAACCAGTCCGGGGCCGACACCGATCTCACCGTGAGGCAGGCTGCCCCTCCCGCACAGCTCCGGAGCTCCTTCGTGACCTCCGCAACCTCGGAGGAGCGAGTCACCGGTTCCGGTCCTCCCATTCCCAAGACGCCACGGGAACCAGCACGCCGCAGGCCGGAGCGTTCCTCCACAGTCCGGCACCGCTTCAACCAAATAAGCCGTCCCCAGGGCTCCGCACCCCAGTCTTCAGCGCCGCCCCCACAGCGACATTCCACCTCCATTCTCGACGGTCATCGCTGCCACCAGAGTCCCGATTAAACAAAGGGGACCGGCGCCATCTTGTGTTTTCCGGCGGCCAGATCCTCCAGTTGTCCAAGCAGTCGCCGCGCTCTTTATACGCCCGGCGACCGGCAGTCTTCAGCGCCATGGAGTTCAGGGACGCCCCCAGCACACTCGGAGCCACCAGGAGGTCAGAGATACTCCGCTTATCAGGAGAAAGTCTGGGATCGGGCGCGGAGCTCAGTGCTCACGCAGCCTGTCCCATCGGCTCCAAAGCCACGCCCCCCTCTCTGGATGAAAATTATTCGAGTAACTATAGTCCAATCTCTCGTCTCCCACTACCAGCTAAAATAGCTGAGAGATTCTTGAACAAACAATTGGTGTCCTTTATGGCAACCAATACACTACTTGACACTACTCAGTTTGGTTTTCGAAAGGGGCATACTACAGAGACAGCTTTGCTGAAGGCAACCGAGGAGATCCGTCAGGGTCTGGATATTGGAAAAGGGGCTGCCCTTATACTGCTAGATCTCTCAGCAGCGTTTGACACGGTAAACCATGCTAAGCCGCTTAAAAGCTTGTGGGGTTACAGATCAGGCATGGAACCTGCTAAACTCCTATTTAAAGGATAGGCAGCAAATAGTAAAGTTAGGTAACTTTACTTCACACTCATTTTCCCTCCCCTGTGGAGTTCCCCAGGGCTTTTCGCTGAGCCCCACCCTTTTTTAAAATGTATGTCTTCCTACTAGCAGATTTGATAAGAAGCTTTGGTTTTTCGCTTACCTCCTATGCCGATCAAACCCAGACTGTCATCTCCATAGGAAAAAATGACCCTGACACAGGAAGCAGACTCCATGATTGCATGATGGCGGTCCAGAACTGGATGAACAACTATGATCTTAAATGAAATGCAGAGAAGACTGAAGTCTTACTTTTCGGACCACAGGAATCTTTTTGCGGTCCGTCAGTCTGGACAGCGACTCTGGGCACTATTCCCCTTCCAGTTGAAAAGGCCCGAAATTTAGGAGTCTTCCCATTGTTATTATCTTATAGAAGATAGATTTCTGCATCAATATGGGTACTCCAGCTCTTGGATATTGTCATCTGACTCTTGGTTGAGTTGTCATTTGACTGTTCCTGATCACTCTTCCCATCCAGTTTCTTGACAATTTGTCAAACTTCGAAAGAGGGGTCTCCTGTAGCTGCATGAGTAGAATGTATAAACTGCAGGATCTAGTATTAGGTCCATGACAGTGACAATGTTATTGATTTAGATCTCTTCTGACATCAACATATAGAATAAATACATGATTCAATCACTTTTTTAACCCCTTGGGTGTGGGGGTAATTAATTCCCCCACTGTTCTGGGGGGCTGGGTCATGCACAGCACCCCCCTGTGCTCATGCCGAGCTGAGCTCGTCATGCAGCACAGTGGCGCTATGCTCATGACGATCTGAGCTCGTCACGACCACGCCCATTTCTTTAGAACGCTCAGCACAGTGCGGTAATAATCCCCGCGTGTGAGCGCCGATCGGGTCATGACGAGCTCAGCTCGTCATAAGCACAGCACAACCGTGGCTTATGACGAGCTGAGCTCATCCTGAGCATGGGAGGGGTTAAAAATACAATTCTACTATTAACGTATAAATAAAAATTTTCCTTTTTAAAATATCAGTAAAACAGATTTCATGAATTTGAAAAATTTATAGCAGACAAATTCATTCGGCAGAGATTTCGTAATACACGTAATCGAAGTATGATAATGCATCTCTTAATACTATGTTCTAAGGTAAATCTCACGTACTTTTGGTGGATCTTAAACTCAGCAGTGGAGATAAGAGATTTATAATTGTATAGTTGGAGGCAGTGTGCCTTGTCAAACTTGTACCTTAATCAGGGAGTTGTGTTATTCAAAAAGAGCCTCAAGTGTGCTGGAGAACAGGATTGAAGAATGCTTTTGGTGCTTTGAAAGTATTCTAAGGCGGTCTTTCAAATGTCTATTAAAAGTGTCTTATTTTTTACTTGCCTTGAGAGTTTCATTTTTCAGTAAGGCCCTTTCGGAGCCTTCTTCCACATGCAAGAATTTAAATGCCCATCTAATTATAGTGGCCAGGGCTATTGAGAATGCACTTACAGTTGAAATCTCTAAGTGAAGGATCTGAACCGGAGTGGCCTGGCTCAGTAGCATTATTGTACGTAATAATTTACCTTCACTGATATTCAGTAAGTTCCATCTATCTATGGAAATATATACTCTATGGCATAAGCTATGGTAGGTGGGATTTTTGCCATGTATTTTTCAAGAAGAGCATGAAAAAGTCTCTTGCCCGAAAAGGAGAAGAATCTCTTTAAGCTGTTAATGTGTGCTACTGCTTTTTGATTTATCTGTTGTAAGTGAGAAAGCACTTCTAAGGTTTGTGAAAAGACATGCCCTAGCTAGATGTAAGCTTTTGCAACCGAAATTATTGTACCATCTACATTCCACTTAAAGTGAGTGTGATGTTTCCTTCCCCTAAATGGGACTACCTTTGTCTTGGAGAAGTTCACTTTTAAGTAGTTTTTTTCTGACTACATCTGCATATGTCTATGTTTCACTGTAAGCCCAATGGGGTAAGATTGAAAAGTACCACATCAGTAGCATACATTAAAAAATGCATGTTTACAGATGCTACTTTGGGATGGTAATTGTTTACGGTTAAAAAACTCTGCATAATCGCTTATCAAAAGCAAAAACAGGAAGGGGGGGGTAATAGGCAACTCTGCTGTGGGCCGTTAAGGTGGAAATCTTATGAGTCAAACCTTTGTCTCATCCCATTTGGACTTTGATTCCGCCGAAAGGTACCGACGGACAGAGCGGTGCCTTATTCGTCCGAGCAGTTGCCGGGTGAGGTGAGGTCCACTTCCCATAAATTGATGGGAAAGACCTATCGCATCAACAGCACTGACTGAGAAGATGTGGTAGGATGGTTCCTAAATTGATCACTAATTATTTTTTATTTTAGTTGAGCACATACTACAGTGCCCTTGCAGTAGCAGACTATAGCTTGGCCCTGACGAATGCCAGTGATACCTCACAATAAGGCAGAAACATGTTGGCCCTTTCTTCGATCTTTGTCTTGACCTCTACCAAGCAAGTTAGACAGTGATTCTTTCACACTGTCATTCCACTGTTTTTTAACCTGACGTCCAGGCAAACACTATTAAAGGTCTTTGTTTGCCTTGATAGCCATTTTAACGCACTTCACACTTTTTTGTATTTCTTGCACTGCACATATCAGTCCCACTATCAGGACTTACAACTGTGGTAACCATACCTTGGTCTTGTGATGCGTTGCTGATATCTAACAGGGTGACTGCACACAGACCTGGTTTTGGAAGTCCTAGATGATGAGGCTCCGCCATCAGGTGGGCTGATAGGACTCAATCAGCAACAGTTGATAGTCTCTTTTTTCAAATTTTCCCGTGCATTTCTTACCAGTGTTATTGGGCATATCTCAGCTCCACTCGACCTACAGGCTTTGTTGTTATTTGGGCAGCTATCAACCTCAGAAGTCCGTATGGTATCCAATTTTCTTTAATTTCCTCCAAAGAGATGGTATGTCGACCCTATCGAATGATGTCGAAAAATCGGCAAAAAGACTGTAAACTACTTCTGATTTGACTAATAAGTACTCAGCAATGATTGTCTGTAAGATACCTATATTATCAATCTCAGAGTGGTTGTGCTGAAAGCCGGCTTGAAACATTTTGATTCTGTCACTGGAGGAAACCCAGTCCCTTAAATATTCGAGGATACTTGCTACGAAAATTTTCTCTATGGTATCCAAGAGTGCAATTTAATGGTAGTTCCCATGATTGAGATGGGTACCTTTTCTGAGTTTTGGGAGAATGATACTCCCTGTCTAGGAGAAAGGAATTTGGCCAGCATCATAGCAATAAAGAAAAAGGGGTGCCAAAAACGCACTTTAAATCGCTGGCTTACTTTGAAGTATTTTTACTGGTATCATATCTGGGTCCATAGCTCCTGAGGTCCTAGCTTTCTTGGTTTGCTTTTCTGAGGGAGAGGTTATTAGATGCTAAGGAGATCCATCAAGAGGCTGCAGATTGCATATTATACTGCTGTCGGGATGAACTGTTTTTGTTTTGTAGAGATCGAGTAGGTAACTTTCCCAGATATTCTGTGATATCGGCGTGGCCTTTAAGGATTTAAGACTTCCAATTCCTTTAGCGAAGAGACGCCAACATTGTTTGGTGTTTCTTTGAGTTTTTTCCTTGTTAATTCTTTGCAGCTTTCTTTTCAGCTATTTTGGATTTCCTGGGGCCTGAAAACGTGATATGTTTCCATCCCATTTGTTTGCTTTTATTTTTAGAGAATATACCCCCCCCAAGAGATCTTCTTGGTAATGGTTGGTGGGTAATGGGAAGATACCTTCTTTTTTTTAATGAGTTAGTTGTAGATATGAGGGTTTGCTCAAAATGCTTAATTGAGCTGATGTTGATATCTGGCGACCAGAGCTGTCGAAAAGAAATTGCATAGTTTATTTTGTTTATACTGTCCGCATTCCAGATTATCCGGTCCCGATTTGGTCTGCCACAATCTCGCCATTCATCTGAGAGAGGTCTACAGAGAGATGGAGAAAAAATGTAAGTTGAGGTTCAGATGGATTAACTCATGGTCGCTCTAATGTGAGAAATTAATGCTGAGATAGTTACATTTTTGGAAGAGAGCCGGACTGCATATTATATAGTCTAGTATAGAACTGCCATGGACTCCCCTACTTGTGAATCTTGCAAGTACATCACCTTCTAATCTTTCATTTAGAATCACTCCAAAGATTCTGTTGGTTAGCTCTAGTAGGATCTTCCCACCCTTGTCTGCTTTTATGGCATCAGGGAAAATTGGGGTTGGTATTGACCAGGCACATTCTGCTTCTCTATTTCTACAGGATTTAATTGAGCAGATTTTTGTATTAAAGTCTCCTGTGATATTAACTTGGTACTTTCCACTTGCTTTTAATGTTGATTCAATGTGGTCAAATATTTTTACCAGCGTAGCGATTTTATTAGGTGAGTTTGACCTGCATCATGTTCCTTACCTTACACCATTTCCTATCACTTCACTGTTTTTCCCCGCCCCTTTCCCTACCATTGGGCACTAATTATCTGTGAATTGATATGCGAATGTAATGTACATTAAGACTTGTTTGAGCACTTTATGATTACATAACACTGTGCTCTAAAGTTTAAAAAAAATCTTTTGCTGGATTTGTTTTTTTTATCTGTTCTCCCGTTCTGGGACCCCTCTTTCTGTATTAGTTAAGAGACAGACAATACTTTCACTTCTGCACATGCCTAAAAATTAACACATTCTACTAAGAGAGATAAAAGAGTCTGCAAGTAGGGATATACTGGAAATAGAAATGGTCTAAACGTGGACAATGGTTTCAGTGATTATTATCCTGCCCGATAAAACTTGGGGTAGGGGATTTTTTAATGTTGTATATTATCTTTCCAAATATAATTCTCTATGTATTTGTAGTTTTATGACTGTCAAAAGGACGCCTTGCGATAAAGCTTATGCTCAATACAGTAGGTCTTAGTTTATTATGGTAACAAGTCAATGATAAAGGTTATAAGCCTGATTTGTTCATTGGCAAACGTTATGCTAGATGGTACAGGCCTGATTTGTTTAGTATGGAAAGTTATAACACTGGCAGAAGGACTGATATATTTATCCCAAAAAGCATTTGCTGAAGCCAAAAAGTCTTTATTGATGCATTGTTATACAAAATACCATTCCAAGATGGCCTCCCACGCCATGTTTAATATTTTACTTATTTGTTACTACGAGCACATGTCTGCCATGTTTAGGCAGCACCATTTCTTGATTAGTCTAGTTTTATTCTTTTAATTTACCTTGCATATTCTTCTGTTTGTCAATGTGTGTGTGTTTCATTGTGAAGGGGTGAGTCGGTCAATGCAAGAATGAGTCAGCTGGTGGATAAATGGATGGTTGATTGTAAAGATGAGTAGCAGAGTGCATGCACAGTAAGATGTTGAATGACTAAACTCACTAGTGACTGAGGAGTCACACATGAAGATATTCTGAAGCGAGGTCCTATCACACCTTTAGTCCACAATGGGAGCTGTCTTGCTCCTCTAACCACTTGTCTTGCTGCTGGGAGGCCCAGGAGAGAATAGCATTTTCTCTCTCACTACCCCCCACCCCTGGAAAACGAATTGCACATCTGCTACTCACGGATAACGGTCTGTGTTTCAAATGTGGAAACATCCAGCTGCTCCGCTGATTAATATGTGGTGAGCGAGATATGGACAATTTATGCAATGAAAAATCTATACGCAATAGTCCATGCCAGTGTCTATAGATGCAATAGGTGATGACTCCCGTTTATAACACACATGAAGAGGATGCATACATTAGGTGGGAGCCTGGCAGTGATGTCAAATGTACTTAAAAGATTTCAAATATACAATCTCACCTTGCCTCTTAGAGACAGGTGCGAATCATCATCATGTTTTCTAAATACATGCCTACTTCTGGAGCCGAGCCTATCTCCCACTCAAGAACGTTAACTCTCCAAACACTCCCCACTCCACTCACCCCACCAACCTAAAGACGTCATTGCACTGTGGGGCCTTGGGACTCCTTTAGAACCAAATATCTATTGTATGTTGAGAAATGTATTATTTTATGCGTATATACTTGTATCCATCCTGTAAAAATGAAATTAAAGGTGTTAAAAAAAAGGAAGTACTTCAGTTTGCGGTTTCATTTTTATATTTCTACATGGATCTGTATTCGGCAAATGTAAGTGGACCATGTTTCTTAGCATGCTGTGCTACTTGTCTCGCTTGCTAGTGTCTTAGTAAGTAGGCAATGACAGGTCGAGGTCGGAATGACTTAGGTCCTCATTACGATGACGGTCGGACCCCAACCATCAGGCAGGAGTGGCAGTCCCACCACCATCGGCCCCTGCATGACCGCCCGCCATATTAGTATGGAGGGCGGGTGGAGAGACCCACTGCCACACATCCAACGGGCTCAAGGAGGCCGTTGATGCGTCGGAGGGACTGCAATCCCTACAACAGCTGTTTCATGGTGGTTAACCTGCCATGAAAAGGCAGGGAGAAAGAGACTCGGGTGGCCGTAGCAGGCCCCCCTTCCCGCGGGCCCTCAGATATGTGCCCTGGGGGCACCTATGGTGCCCCCTACATATGCCTGCATCATGTGGCAGGCACCGCATGGTGTCTGCCACATAGTGCAGGGATATGTGCAATGTGTTTATTTTGGACTGTGGTGGGTGCTGCAGCCCGCAGCACACGCCACAGTACAAAATATACAGATTGCTACCAACTTGAAGGCGGGCACATCCTAATCCCGATGGTGGGCGGTCCCATTCCTGACAGGATTGCGGTCGGACACTCGTCCCACCGCCATCATAATCATGCCCCGAGTTATGTCCTCAGCTTTGACGCAGTCCACTAATTGGAATTGAAAAGGGGAAAAACATTCTATAGTCAAAAAGCAGGACAAGAATGTTTTTTCTGCTATTGCTATTCTGCACATTGTCTCTGCACGACCTGTCTTCAAGATGTAAGCTTTTTACGAGCTTGACAAAGATCCTGTCATAATTCTAGGGTGAGGTCAAGTTGATTCTCCAGATTCAGTACTTATTGAGGATACTGTGCCATCACTGTTACTTTGTTGTTCATGCATCAACCAAAGAATTCGTGGCCATAACTTCTCATATTATGGGAAAACATTTTTCCAATGTATATGTTTATTTCAGGTAAACCCATAATGCACCAAACATAAAATACAATCACAACAAAGAATAGAACAAGCAATACTTACAATAAATCAACTATTCTAGTTAGTTTAAAAGCAGTTAAAATGCCTTATTATGTAAAAATATACACATCATTTGACTCAAGTTGTCATTTTTTCGCTAAGGGTTGCATCTGCCACAACAGTCTACTTCCTTCTTACAGCCCATGTGAACGATAAAAATGTGGCCACACTATAAACAATGATTTTACTTGTATTACTTCTGTAAATTCTCAAGGCCTCTACATAGCGGTTTGTCCCTAGTATGTGGCAAATAGGTATAATCCATTTTCTTCGTGGCGAAGCATTTGCATCACTAAAAATATCAAATGTGCAAATGACTCTTGGTCTGATTCAGATCTTGGTTGACAGGCTACTCCATCACAACAGTGAAGGATATCCCGTCCTCCAAAATATAAATCCCATAGGATATAATGGGATTTATATTTTGGCGGACGGGATATCCGACTCCGTTATGATGGAGTAACACATCCGCCAAGATCTACATCAGGCCCTATATGTATACCTTACACGCTAGGCTACTAATGTTAGCACAAGGGTTCTTTTCCCATTTACTACAGTAGCTATTAGTTGGTAAGATCTCATAATAATAAATCCTCTATTATTGTTTCTGGTGAGTTTCCATTTGCTTGGCCTTTGGTCATGCATAATGGTTCATAGAAGAAATTTTCACTCATCCGGTGGTCACTTGGCTGCAATTCCTATGTTCCGCTTTACCAAATCTGGGGGCCGATCCTTCTCATTCCTGGGACCTCAGGCCTGGAATAGGCTCCCAGTAGAGTTGCAACAAATGGAAGAAGAGACCTTTTCAGAGAGAAACTCAAGAAGTGTTTCTTTACACTCTAGCTGCCTTTTTCCTCCCTTTGTTTTTCTACTCTCCGCCGAGCACCGGAAACCTCTTTTTGAGTATCTGTGCGCTTAACAAATCTTGTTATTCATTTATAATGTTATGTATCATCTTCTACAGATTCTGTGAAAAAGAGGTGTCACGACTGCTTTGAATTTGTAGGTGAAGAGATATTTGTGTTCTAGCCCAGAAATCAGTGTCCTGCTTGTTTGTGGAGACAGTTTTAGGTGATCTTGTTTTTTTGTCTCTGTTCTGGCAGGTAACTTGGGTGTGCTTTGCAAGCTTTTGATGGGTAAATGCAAGTTGTATTTGTCACATGAAGGAGACCATAGGTCTGCTCTAGCAAGATGTTGTTAACATATTTTGTTTTGGTCTGCAGTGATTGGGGCACGTTTCTGATTATATGTAGCAGTTATCAGCCATGATTATGTATGGAGTGATGTCAATGCACACTATATCCCTCTGCCAATACATTTTACGGTATGCAAATCACCTCACATCCTGAGTACTGCAGTTCCTCTTTAATTCTGTCAGCACAGGATCATTTCACACCGTTAGAAATCCTTGTCTCATTTTTTAAGAGACCTTTGGTTCCGTGTTATTCCCCAGCTTTGGCAACAGTGAAACAAGCACGTTTTTAAAAGGCTTTGGGGCTGTGAATAGTTACCAGAAGATAGAACAAAGTATGCATCTATGCTTCCTGACTATAAAAAAGAAATACATTGGGAACACACTCAGTTTTATGGTTTGCGGCTTTCATATATGCTTATGTTTATGTTTGGATGCTTGTAAAGCGCTCGATTGCTGGGGCGTCTTGGCGCTGGAATGTAGGAGTAGAAGGAAAAGAAGCTGGGACCATAGTGGGAGCATAGCCTATGTAGTTGTAAAGAGCCAGGTTTTTAAGTTTTTTCTGAAACACTGAAGATTCGGCTGATGTCTCAGGGACAGAGGCAGTTTGTTCCAGAGCTTGGCCGCACAGTATGTAATAGCTCGGCCTCCCCATCTGGCTCGTTTGTACTTCACGGTTTCTATGAGACCTTGGCTGGCCGATCTAAGGGCTCGAGCGGGAACATATGGTGTAAACAGTTTTTTAAAGTCCCCAGCGCTCCCTCCTTTTATTGCCTTATAGACTAAGGTTAACGATTTTAAGTCGATGCACTGTCTAATGGGCAGCCAGTTCAGTGATCTAATTCCTGCTGACGTTGGCTGTCCTCTGTGTAGCCCCAAAAGGAGTCCAGCTGCCGCATTTTGCAAAGATTGTAGTTTTTTGCAATTGGAATTTATCAATTCCTAGAAACAGTGCTTTCGAATAGTTCAGTTTTGACAGGAGTAGCGCAACCATCACTGTTTTTTGGAGCTCTTTAGGTATAAATGGGAATATTTTTCTCAAAATCTTCAAAAGAAGGAAACATGAAGAGATGAGATTATTCACCTGCGTGCCAAAATTCAGCTTGTTGTCAAACAATGTCACCCAAGAAGCATGGTAACCACATTTTTGGAACTCTCTAATTGATTGTCTTCCTTCTACTCAGCGAAGGTTATTAAAATCTGTGATTCATTCCCTGCTCAAAAGAAGAAAGATCTTAAGCATTTGACTTCCAAAAGGGGAAATGGCTAAGCTATCCTGTTTTAGACTTAAACGTACAATACCTGAGAAAAACCCTCTGAAAGGGAAATTGCCATCATCGATGTAAACATATAAACATACACATAACCACAAATTAAATGCCATACAAAGAAATGACAGAGAGAGTGAATGAGTCATTTGTATTTCTTCCTGAAGGGGCCCACATAATGTAACTTTATAATACAAGGGAGCAGTAAGTAAGACTGGACTAAGATATTTCTGCTTCAGTTTTGTTGTTTCGGAAAGTCACTAAAATATTGTTTCTTCATACTTTTGTTTCCTCCAGTTTTGTGTTCTTGGATTAAAGGTGCAGTGTTTATAAGCATTTTTTAGATCTGGTCTAACCTGGGAATATTTAAACCATTTTTGATCACTTGCACTGTTTAATTATTTCACTGAATGGTGAAATGGCTGGCTCATAAGAATCTTGGCCATTATGTACTGTCACATTTACCCACAGACACAGAATGGGTAAAACCCTTTGATAAATCACCACCCTTTCCTAACAAGTCACTATTTATAGCAGGTCAACTGCCAAACAACCCAGAATTCAAACATTCAATGCCATGTGTAGTGACTGGTATATGTGAAAAGAGTGCTGTCACCATGCACATAGGATAGTGATAAAAACATGACACAAGACTTTTCCAAATTCGTACCTGCAAGGCGTCCCATTGTTACATGTGATACCTCCAGCTAATGATGGCTTTTTACCCAAATGACTTAAAGCCTATAGTTACAATGCTGACAGCCAAATTTCAACTCACAGAATAGAGTGTGATGTCTTTTAAAAGGTCAGTAGTGACTTAAAGTGAGAATTCTTGCCATGAGCACACTAGGCAGCTATGAATGTCCACACCGCAATAGTACCACCTAGATGTACTGAGGCAAAGAGTGCAGAAAAGCAGCGGTGAACATGCTTAAAGCATCACGTTTGAGGTGCCTTATAATGTAGGTCTATAAATGAATCTGGTATAATTCATAATGTCAAAGACTCTACCAGGTACAATGTTGTTGGCAGGGTTGACAACCCCTATAATGTCATAATATTTAGCAAGGAGTAGGTGACTAACCCCCCACATGGGTTCATTAATTGGATTATTAAAACATTTTTATATTTCACTCCTACTTTTTTAATCCATTAAAAGTCTTGTAAACCAGACAAGGTACTGGCAGAGTAGTGTGAGAGGTAATGAGATGTGAGACATGCTAATGAGAATTGAGTGAGAGTGCAATACACAGACATTCCATGCTTAAAACAGTCTAACATAAGTCCATTGAACACACTACTAATGGAAAGACACTGCATACCTTGCATTATTAGTCCTTTGAATTAAATATGTGCCTTATGACAACTGCTGCAAAAAATAACATGTTTTGTCAACACTGGAAAAAAATGTTTTTTCAATTTTTTCTATTGTGGGGCTTAGACAGCTGATAAGCACTAATTCAAAAGGTTTGGAAACAGAGTAAACACCACTGACACCAACAAAAAATAAACACAAAAAATTGGACTGTCTAGTAATGGCCTTCGAGTCTTCTGAACTGTTTGAATCATATACTCTTTTAACAAAATTTAGGGCCAGATGTAGGTGGCCCTTTACCGGTCGGTTACGGCCGAAATTAACGAATTTCGGCCGTTACCGACCGGTAATAGGCTTTTCTTATGTAGGGGGCCAAAATTAAGGATTCGGTAATTTACTGAATCGGTAAATTAAGGAATCGGTAAATTACAGATTTCTTAAATACCCATTCGGTAAGTTACCGAATTCCTAATGTAGGGAGCACTTAAATGAGTGCTTATCTCATGTTAGGATTCGTTATTTACCACCAACTACAAGTTGGTGGTAAATAACGGAAAAAAAACAAAAAGCTATTTAAAGCAAATTGCTTCAGTGCCATGTTGCAGACATACATGCCCTTAGGGCATATATGTCTGCAACATGTGCACCCATAAACAATTGAGGGGTGCAACAGTGTGTCAAAGTGACACCTTGCCACCATTCAATGTTTTCCCCCTTTTACCGAATCGGTATTTACCAATTCGGTAATTGACATTCATTCCTATGGGCCTCTAGGACCATAGGAATGAATGGCAATTACCGAATCGGTAAATACCGACTCGGTAAATACCGAATCTTAACGATTGGGTAATTTTTACCAAATTTTTTGCTACATAGAAATTACCCATTCGTAAATACCGATTCGGTAAAATTTGGTATTTACGAATCGGTAAATACTACTTACCTACATCTAGCCCTAAGTTCAGTAACACCTGAATACACAACAAACTTGGAATCATCTATACAATTCAGTTCTCTGGATGACCCATGCCCATTTCGTATTATCCTGACATTAGCATTGCGCTGGCCCCACTGTTTTGCCATTTTGTGCACTCCTTATTGCTCCATCCTAAAAAAAAACTTAATTGTATACATCTATACGCAGTACTTATTTGCTCTCAACTACTGTGCAAATCTAGCGGAAGAAGAATTGAATACACAGCATGCAGAATTCATTAAATTCACTGCTCTCCTTAATTTTTATGGTAGTTAGAGAGAATATCCGAAACAAAAATATTGTGGTACAAAATATTGTGTGAAGAATATTGAGGATAAAAATATCTATAGGTAAGCAAAGTTTTAGAATATATAACTCCACAGATATGTAACTTAACAATATATTCATCTTCAAGGTACATAGTTGTGGAGTTACGAATAGTAAATCTATACTTACCAATTTGCATGTATCTTCTTTTTGATACGATATTCTGTCCAAACGATAGTTTTGTTTCCGATATTCTGTCAGTGATCCATTTCTTTCAAGCAAGTTTCTGACTGTGTCATGGCACAAAAAAATAGCACGGGTTGTTGTTATTTTGGATCTTCGGCAGATATTAGGACAGGGAGGTACAATAGCATTGATCTTTAATTTTCTGTGGATGTCAACATGGTGTGTCACACCACTCTCCTGGGAGAGTGAGAAGTGATGGGATTAGAGGGAAAGCTTTGCATTCTATTTGCACTTTTTTAACAAATTGAAGCCAGGCTGTGACCCTATCCCTTTTAAGGCTGCTCCCAGTACTGTTATTGGGGCTTCTCGCTTAGCCCTATGTTGTTTAATGTTTACGTAATTCCCATCCTTCTCTCTTTCAATGTGTCCCGCATCTGCTATGCGGATGATATACAACCAATTCTGAAGCTGGACGTAGAGAATTAGAGGGTTTTTGGAACTTTCACTCCTGCCTTAATAAAGTGATTGAATGATAAGAAACGGTCTCTAGAGATGTTGCTGGTCAGTAGCCCACCCTCAGAGTGGGCATCTGGCTGGTGGCCTGATACTTCCTTACATGTCAAGGTTGTGAAAAACGTGGGGTTCATATTTGATGAAGAGCTCTCAATGAGAGCACAGGTAGCTAAGATATTGGCCACCTTCTTATTCCATCTTAAAGTACTGAGGAAAAGTCTACTATTTATTCTAGTTAATCTGCATTATGCAATCCTGCAAGCAGCTGCAGTGTTCTGAGTAAATCATACTAAAGCTCACTGTCTCTGCTTCCTGGTTTGCGTTACCCACCAACGCCAACTTGTTTAAAAGGCATTGCACCTTTGTTTCTTAAGCTTAGTCAATGGACCCATGTACTGGTGAAGAAGAGGGTGCTCTTCCAAAGTCTCTGTATTAGAATGCCACCATGAGCAGTGATAATGATATCTGCCACATAGCTTCCAAGGGCCGCGTGTGGGTTATCTGGAGCGTGATCTGATTAAGAGATGAGGAATAAGCCAAGTCTTGCTCCTCCACGAAGCTGACCACAGAAATACAGGTCCTCTACAAAAGTACTGAGCATAAGCACTTTCACCCTCTTTGTATGGGTCAAAGTTATGGATTACCTTAAATTGCTGCACATTAGCAGCTTCCAAAAAGCTTTTGCTCAGTCTTGTGTTTGAAGGCTTTTGGACACCCCCCTGGGGGTCCTAGGCTGTGGCAATTGAACATGGATTAAAAACATCAAAAGCATGTTTTATGTGATTGCCTTTCCTTGCATATTGGAAGTCGCCATGGTTGCTTCCAACTGATACAATATTTGCGCTTTAGCAAACCTACTGAGAACCAGTCAGGCTAGATAAATCGAGCGTTGAACGAGGCCTATTTATATTTATTAATATTTTGTTTTATTTATAGGAACACAGTGCCACCAAAGGTGTTGGTTATCTTGTTCATTAAATTAACTTATTAATACATTCGCCTGCATACGGCTGATGACCACAAAAGATGAATGTAAAATAAAAAAATGAATTGAGGGTTCGCTGGTCATCATAGGATAGGATAGGATAGGATAGTATGTGAATTTATAGAGCGCGAATTGCTGCCCGGAGGCGTCCAAGCGCTAGGAATTCTGAAGTCCAACCATGAGGAACACAGAGGGGAGGGAGAGGAAGTTTAGACTGGGTAAAATAGTAAGGTTTTTAGTTGTTTACGGAAGGCCGTAAGGTTGGGGTTGGATCTTAAGTACAATGGAAGGGCATTCCAGGCCCTAGCAGCATTGTGGGAGAACGACCTACCTCCGGATCTGGATCTTTTTACTCTCGGGGTAACTGCTAAGAAGGTCTGGTTAGATCTTAGGTTCCTGTTGGGCCTGTAATGATTGATTAGGTCCTGTGTGATCCTGGGGCCAGAGTTCCAGAAGGACTGATGGGCTATGCACATGGCTTTGAACATAACTCTTTGGCGCACCGGTAGCCAGTGGAGAGTAACAAGCCCGGATCTTACTGACTGGCTGCGGGGGAGGTCGAGTAACATGCGTGCAGCGCAGTTCTGCACAGTCTGCAGCCTTCTCAAAGTGGATTCCGGGGCGCCGAGGTAAAGAACATTATTAAAATCAAGGCGGGATTGGATCAGGCCTTGTACCGCTGCTTGCCTGGCTTCCATGGGGAGGAGAGGGAAAATGTTCCTAAGCATCTTCATGATGCCAAAGCAGGTAGCCGAGAGTTTAGTAGCTTGTACGTTGAAGGAAAGAGATCTGTCCATCCATATTCCCAGGCTTTTGATGCTGTTTTTGGGGGTTGGTGGAGGGCCCATGCTGGGTGGCCAGAGGGTGGCCAGGAAGCTAGGGACCGAGTTGCCGAGGACCATAAGCTCGGTTTTGTCTCCATTTAATTTTAAGGACGATTGGGACATCCAAGTCTTTACATCCTCCAGACACTCTCTAAGCCCGCTCTGTACAGGTGGATTGGTATCCTGTGTCAGGGAGACCACAAGCTGCGTGTCGTCCGCATAGGAAATGATCTTAATCCCGAACGGGCGGACGACATCGAAACCACTATGTTACAATACTGTACTTCAAATTCAAATGGGGCTGGGAGGAAAGGACTACATTAGATAGTTGCTTCACTTCCTTCACTTGTAAAGAAACAATGATGTACTTCCTTTCCCCCTGCCTCTTTTATAAGACGCAGAGAGATTGTACTGATTAAAGTCAGTCCTCTGCAACTAGAAAGATAGTCTTTAACATTCCCTTTTGGCTATGTAAATTACCTATTGATTCAAGTAAATTTATTGCAGTTTCAAAATAGGAAACGTTTGGGGCTAAAGAACCAAACTGATTAGATTAGCAGCGTTATTATTCAAAAAAGAGATTGCTCTAATATTTGACATGTTTCTGTATTGTTTACATGGAACCATCTATAATGATTTGGAGAGTGATTCTCTTATAGATACGTTTTGATGGTTTGTAGGTCTCATTTAGAGTTTGTGAGGATGCTGGCACTGCCATACTGTGGTGGTGCTCCCGACATGCCAAACTTGTGGTACCTCCATCCTATTTAGGAGGGGGTGAACTGCAGGGTTTCTGCTGGTGTAGCCTCCAATAACTCTGTCTGTAGAAATCCGTAACACCCAGGCCTAGCTTCAATTGGGCCAAAAGGTCAGATTAATAGGCCGCGCCTATTGAGAGCAAAACTATGTCACTGAAGTGAACGTAAACACCTGAGAAATTGTCACTCTCCCTGTCTTCTTCACAATGAGAAAGACTGTGATCCAGGAATCCCTCAGCTAGGAATCTTTTCTGTGCAGTTGGAGCAGATTCCTCAAACCTAGGTTAGACACATTGCAGAAAGGCACTGGAAGGGCATCTTGACTGGGTACCAGGATATCTGCTGCACTCAGTTGCTTGGTCATTCCATAGATGAGCTACATTTTGCTCACCGCTACGTCTGACACTTCCACCCAATCCAGTCCAGGCCAGGCTCTTGGGATGTGAATGTCTCGAGATGGCATCTGCATCAACATTAGCATTCATGGCTTGGTAATCGAAGGTAGATTGGGCAGCAGTTCATCATTGACCCAAGGCATTCAATTTAGCCGACATATATACATAGGTGAAAGTGGTATTATCGATTCTGTTCAGGAATTTGGCTTCGTGAACACAAAGTATTTTTCTGCCGTGACCCACTTCAAGACTGTACTGGAGGTGGCACTTTCCGAAAGCCTGGTACACACATCTTCTTCTTGGCAGCAGATCCCCGGGCATCTAAATGAAACAGTTAAGGCATTGATGGGGTTTGCAAAGCCAAGGGTGTTAGCTCAGGGCAATCTGGGAGAGTTCTGCAGTCACGTCTTCATTTGGGTCACTTCAGTTTATGGCTCTTCATGGAGTCTTGCGTTCTGTATATCTCTTATCTATCATCAGTTTATCTATTGCTCTGAAGTGTCCCTCGCCAGTTTGGTCAGGATATCTATGGTTTTGGCACATATTTATTGGTGCATATTTTCTACGATTCTTCTATATTTTTCCCTAGCGACTTTTTTGATAACATGTTTACATATTTAACATTCATTTTTATTTATTACTCTTTACATTTTTGAGGTTTGTCTTAAAGTTTGCTTCAACGCTCGTTAACATTTATTTTTGCTGGTGAAGAGTTCCCATTATTTTAGAATGTGATGCATGTTATAACTGAATGTTTACTGGCCTGGCCGACCTATGCTCCCATAGCACCCTGGGTGGAAAGAGATTTGACACCCTCGCTGCTGCTGGTGAAGAGGCTGTAGGGAGTCCCATTTGTTTTCACAGTTTCTGGTCTCCGAAGTCAATGTATTAATTCATTCAATCGTGTTCATTTATTTGCATTTTCGTGCCCTTGGTTTGTTTTTATATCTTTAATATTGAAGTAACACAAAAGCAGAGTGTGTAAACATAGGCACAGAACATGCCATTGACACCAAATTCACGACAACCTGTCAGTGGCAGTGTCATGTCAGGGTACATCAGACCCCCATTCTAACATGACGTCAGAGCCATAATTTCTAGAATGGGCATCAACATGAGCAGTTTAGGAGCACCCCCAAGAAAAAACACTTTGTTTACCCCTTCTCTCCCCCCAAATCAGGTGGATATTTTTCTGTGTTGGACTGCTGAGTCTTGAAATCCGGCAAGGGAGTTGAGTTGCACCCACGGTGGACACACAGTCCCATCTTGTCATACTATTGGTAGCCAGTCCAAGTAAAGATATGCAGGGCCACAGTTTAAATAGCTCAGTAGACAAACAGATTGCATCCAGCAAAGTTTTTGAAAACAAACAGTTCTGAATCCAAGCGGTCCAACTAGGTCTACGAATACCTATATTTTCTATAGCTTTATGAGCCACCCATCTGTAGGAGAAGGCAGCATGTAAAGAGCAAGTCCTTTCAGTAGAGAACAACAGTGGTTATGTATTGTTTTTAGTACAATGTCGATTTTTTTTTTTACTGTGCTGTATCCAAAGGAGGAGTATAAGGAGTCTTTTGTGGGTAATAATTTCCGCAGGACATGCCACAATCTGGGAAATCTGCATACTGGCACATGGTTACCTCTGGTGGAATTTACCAGTTGCTGCCATATTTACCCAACAGAATGTCATACTTGTTGATAAGGACGGAGTCAGTCATTAGAGAATTCAGAGGTGGCACCTCCATAGTACATACAATCAGTAGTCTGTTGGGGATCTATAACTCCACTATGATAACTTACTAGAGGTTTGATCCACGACCTCGAGGGGACACTCAGATCTCAGTAAAGATGTTTAATACACTGAAATATCTCAGTAGTAAATAGATAAGATCTTCCTGGCGTGCATGTCATACATTTCTAGCTGCTTACTAAAGGTTGTGACCTTTTAAACTCTGTTTTCTCCCCTGACCTGCAGTTTATAACCATATGTCTGCTAAAGGCACATACATCAAAGTGCTGTAATGTGAAACTGTCACCTGTACGTCACAGGGAAATCTCTTTCGCAGAAGCATAAAACTAAAAAAAAAAATCAAAATTTCAAAGCTTTATTCGACAACAGTCATAAAAGCAGTTTTACATTTTTACTTACACATGCAATAAATACTAAGACAGGGTTAAAATCAACATCTTTTAAGAAACTTATTAAACATAATACTGTTGTTTACGAAATTAGCTACATAAAATCATTACAATCAATCATGTCAATGGTACCTTTAGGTAGTGCCTAGCTGCCTAAAAGTGCGGGTGCGTATTATCCATGACCAACCTAGGAATTTTGCGATTGCAATCGCCAGATAGGGCGTACAGTCTGATTCCAATATTCTCAGTGCCTCAGTGCACCTACGTATTCCTAGATTTAGGCACACTGGTTTTATCCATTTGCGTCGTTGATTAACATATAAGGGGCAGACAAGCAGTATGTGGGCTGTATTCTCTATCAAATCTCTGCAATGGGGGCATTTATCGTCCTGGTTTGTCGACCATTTGCAAGTAAACGCCTTTATAGGAAGCGTCCCAATTCTGAACTGAAAATACAATTTTCTGTCAAGTGGTCTTTCGATAATGTCCCAAAAAAGATCGCAAGATGGTACAGATTTGATATTCAGATAACGTTCTGTTAAGTTTGTATTAGAGCCTGTGCATTGGGTAGACGACCATACCATTTCCCAATACATGTTCTTTAACGTGGCCTTAGGTGGGAAACTTTCAACGTTGGAAGAATTCCATAGATGGGCAAGTTCCAGCTTACTGAGCAATCCTCCTAATTCTTTCAACCACAAGATCGAATGGAAGCGATCTGCCCTTATGATATCCTTGAGGGCATTTGCAAAGTGCACAAGTTCAGGCGTGGTCATTAGGCGTCTCCAGTATAGTAGCCGTGCCAAGTCCTTGATATTTTTCCTGCCCAGGTCATAGGCCAATGCTACGGTGGGAGTGCTTTGGGGGACCCCTATCAAACGGCGGAAAAAACTATTCTCAGCCATTGTTAGTTGTTTCAGGTTAGCAGAACCCCAAAGTTCCGAGCCGTATAGGGAGGCACTGACTACCTTCATATTGTAAATTTCTAAGGCAGGGGTAATGGGCTTGGTCAGTGAGATTTTATGTTTGTGAGCCACTATACCGGCCAGTTGATGAAACTTTAACACAGCCATATCAATATGTTTTTTCCAGCTCAGATTGCTTTGGAGGCTTATTCCCAAGTATGTGAAGGCTTCAACCTGTTCCAATGGGGTACCATCAAAATTTATTGAACCCCTAAAGGTATTCCGCTGGTTTAAGCACATGAACTTGGTCTTAGATGTATTTATCTCAAGTCCATGTGCTTTACAAAACTCTCCGAAGGCGTTAACTGCCTTCTGGAGCCCACTTGGTGTACGGTAGACTATGAGCGTATCGTCCGCGAACATGAGAACAGGTACACGAGCTCCAGCCAGGATCGGTGCATCGGTGGGGGAACAGCTTAGATGGTTTACAATCCTGTTGATGTATATGGAGAACAATGTCGGTGCCAAGACACACCCCTGCCGAACCCCACGCTCGACAGGGAATGTATCAGTCACCTCACCTGATTCTAGCATAATTACCCTCATGCAAGCGGACGAGTAACGTCAATAGTTCCGGGGACATCCCAGCTTCAGCAAGTACCCCCCAAAGTTTGGAATGAGGAACTAAGTCGAAGGCTGATTTTAAGTCTATGAGTACAGCGTAGAGGGTTCCATTGGTGAGCAACACATTCCTCCAATACAGAGCTATAAAGAAAAAAACCTGGTCAACTGAGCTTGTGCAGGGACGAAACCCCGCTTGATATGGAGATAAAATATCATTTTCATCGATCCAGGATTGTAATTTGTTTTGTATTAAGTGACCTATTATTTTTTGAGCAGAGGCTTTAAGACTAATAGGTCTATAGTTACTGGGTAATGATTTGTTTCCCTTTTTAAAAAACGGGATTATTTCTGCACCCTTCCAAGAAGTAGGTATAGGTGCACCTCTGGCCACAGAATTTGCTAGCCACACAAAGTACTGGCACCAGGATGGGCGATCACTTAAGAACACATCTGCTGGTATGGCGTCCATTCCTGGGGCACGACCCCTTGTCACACAATCCAACGCTATGCTGACATCTTTTACAGTGAATAGCTGGCATTGGTAGAAGATTGTGGGGGGTATAGTGTGTTCCCCTTCAATTGGCACAGAAGCATATTGGGGTCTGAAAAAGTCTACCCATTGATTTTGAGCTACATTATTTTGTGGGGGTTGGGCCACCCCACCTCTATCCCATTTGACTAGAGCCCAAAATTGACTCTGATTCCTTGCGTCACAGGCGGATTTCAGATCACGCCAGTGGGCCTCATCCCACTTTTTCTTAGCCTCTTTTTGTACTTTCCTATAGTTATCCCTTGTTTTTCTCACCCCTAGAATATTCTTATTTCTAAGTTCTATGCTGAGGTTCTCACGGGCTTCTCTACAGGTCTTATCATACCATCCTTGTATGGGTTTTTTATTCTGGGCATGTCCTGGTTTATTCTCCTTCTTAAAAAAACTCCTGGAGCTTTGTAAAGAAGGTTGTGTGAGCATCAAGCATGACTTCAGGGAAGTTCTGCTTGTTAGCGTGAGTATTAATCTCAGCAACTTCATCTAACACTACTTTTTTTAGGTCCTCTAGTCTCTCCACATTCTCAATAAGTCTGCACTATTTAATATGGTACTGGTTGTTTGAAGATACTATATCTAGGGTGGTTTTACCTCCTCCTGAGTTTGGTTTTCTTGACCCTGCATTTACTTTGAGAACCATGCAAAAAAGATTATGATCGCTCTCTATTCGGGTTTTGACTGCCATATCGATCAACCTATTCCATAGTCTGACATCCACTAAAATATAATCTATTCGACTGGAGAACCTGCCATTATTAAATGTTTTATTCCCTTGTCGATCTGATGGGGTTCTTCCATTTGCTGCTCTGAGTCCTCTTGCCAGGCATAGGGCCTTCAATTGGATTGCCGCCGCTGTCCATCTATTAACTACATGAAGCTCTAACTGTGGGATACCCCACTTGCTAGCCTCTTCTTCTGTTAGGGTTTGGTCTTCTTGGCCAAGCGGTTCGAAAGTGGTATTAACATCGCCCCCTACGATAAAAGGCAAGTATGTTGGAAGAGCTTCAAGCTCATGATCCAGAGCGGTTATTACTTCTGATGCTTTACCACCCGCTATTCCCCTGGCGTAGATATTAAATATGACCATCCCGTGGCCGTTGGCCCAGGTAAGAGTAATTGGCAATATATCTGCTAATGGGGAGCTCCTTTGATGAATTCTGCAGCATAAATTTTGGCGAACCCAGATTATTAGCCCCCTACTGGTCGACCCTTAAGGTTTTTTGTAGCTGGAATATAAAAATTAAGGTATCCTTGATGGAGTATTGGGGACACAGACCACGTTTTCTGGAACAGTAAGATGTCAAATTGATCTATAAATGTGCCCCATTCAGGAGATGTCAGCTTGTTGGTGATTCCTGCAATGTTCCAGGAAAGAAAAGTTATCCCTGTGTCTTCTATACTATCTGCCACTATCTCGGGTGGGACCTGTGAAAGGGAAGAGCGTTGTAAATCATTCCCCCCCCATTTCTGAATCTAGATGAATATTGTTGAGGCGTGGGAGTTCTAGCATAGGTGCAATTAGGTCGGGAGCTAGTTCCCCTAAGAAAGGATGTAACTGTGGCACCGGAAGTCTGTTCATATTTCCACTACATAGAGTAAGAACTTCCTCAACCCTATTCCCAGTGAACGAGGGGATAGCATATGTCAAACAGTACTCGTTCTCTGTGGGGGTGTCTTTATGGGTTGACTCCGCTAACTCGTTCGACGCTGCTCTGTCAACCGGGTTGAGTCAATCACATTCGTTCAAGTTTGATAACACCCCGAATCGATTCCCTAGATTAATTTCCCATCCACTAGGCTGGGGGACCCTACCCCACTTGTGTGATACCAGATTCCACTTTGTCTTTAGAATACTCGGGTTCCCTATTTTACTGCTATGATAGAAAAAATCCAAAGTTAATGGAACAATATCTGTGCTCCTACGTTGTGGTGGGAAAAGATCCCTCAAAACCTCAGGAAGTACTTCTGGGTTTAAAAAATGCAGGACTACACAGTCACCTTTGAATTTTTTGACACCATTCCCTATCCAATCCACCCTTCTCGCCATAGTGATTTCTTCTGCTAATTGCTGTCTACCCCAGGGGGATATCACCATGTTATTAGATAGCCAGTGAAAAGCTTTGCTAATCAAAGATGCAGTAGGTTCTGATTGGCCCGGCTTTAGGGGAGGTTCATTGGCCAGGACCAAGACAAGGGGAGAAGCCTCTACTATAAGTTGGACCGAGCCTTTCTCAATACCTACGCTCGTAAGTTTCGATGGCTGAGTTTCGATGTTAATTCCCTGATTATTATTGGATACACAGGGAGGGGGCATTTGGGGAGTCGATGCCGTTTTTCCCTATTCTCTATCCCAGCATCTGGTGCATTTACTATGGGATTGGCTCTACTAGGGGCTGAAGTTGGTGTATTGCCCACCTTTTCCACTGACTGGTTTATGATACCCCCAAGTCTAGAAACCTCTGCTGTTAGATGATCGATTTTGGCTATCAACGGTTTAACAATATTTTTAATCTTAGAATCAATCATGCTCACAAGAGTTTTGATTTGCTCATCCTCCAGTGACACCTTCTCACCAAGCTACCCGGTTGTGTCTTTTATGGGCATGATTTTGGGAGGGGAAACAATCCTTTTCCTACTAGAGCGCAACCCACCACGTTTGTTCTGGTCCTTTCTACATGCTCTTACTGCTCTAGTTACTGGGACAGTCACAGGGGAGGGTGGGAGTGATTTTTCATATTAGATTGATCTAAGGAATCATTTACCAAGAGGATAGCGGTGGAAGTGGTTTGATCGGGGTTATCTTGATGGGTAAATACATTGTCAAGGGAATCACTATGATGTACCTGAATTGGAACTTCGACCTGGTTCGGTTCTAGTAGGGAGTTCTCTGTGGGGATTAAGGGAGTGGAGCTCAAACCCAATGATATCCTTCTAGAATTGTTAATTTTACTGACTACCTGCACTAGGTAATTGTCTATGGTATTAGTAAACAGAGGAAGACTTCTGTTTAGACATATTACACTCGATAAATTGGTGCCACAGGTATACAAGCACCTCAATCAGCACCAAGAAAAACAAATTACAGTAGAGTGCAACGCCAGCAATGCTCAAGAAAGTCAACAACAAAAAGTCTTACGGTCAAATGTGCTGCGGGGAAACAGTAAAAGCAAAGGATATAAATCCTGGCCCAGTCCAGTCACGGTCAGTCTCGGACTGTCTCAGACTGTCCGCCCTTTGTCCGGGCTTCGTCCGGTGTCCCGCTTGCACCCCACTAAGCGTTAGGGGCGTAACTAAATAGGAGGAGTAGGGGGCGGGAAGAGACACCAGGTGCGCTGCCTTGGTCGTGCGCGGAACCCTTGGTCTCGCAGTCCCGGCCCCTGTGTAGTAGGCAGCAGTAAATCCAAAGAGATTCTTTCCCCTTTGAAGAGCTGGCTCCCAGACGATGAAACACGCAAGGTCAGAGTCATGGTCCCAAAGATACAGCTGCGAGCGGCTCCCGCGAAGCGGGGGCTGAGAGCTGTTTGTAGCCGATGGAGCAGGGAGGAGCAGGGGGCGGGAAGAGACACCTGGTGCGCTGCCTTGGTTGTGCGCGGAACCCTGGGTCTCGCAGTCCCGGCCCCTGTGTAGTAGGCAGCAGTAAATCCGAAGAGATTCTTTCCCCTTTGAAAAGCTGGCTCCTAGACGATGAAACACGCAAGGTCAGAGTCACGGTCCCAAAGATACATCTGCGAGCAGCATAAAACTCACTTGCTACTAAAATTCGAATCAGTGGCTTTCAAATGCACGTAGGTATCTGCGGCATTACCAAGCTAGAGTCAGTTAAGTTCTGATCGTACACATGGCCTGCAGAGATCTGTGCAGCAGGCACTGAGCCTACTAAGATATGTTAAATATGACTCGTGCCAGCAGGCCGCATAAAGATGTTGTGCACAGATCACATGATTTCTCTTATAGAGATACAGACTTACAACAGGCAGGTAGCACATTTGTTACAGAAAATATTGCATCAATAGTAATATCTTATTACTGTTCGAACATGTGGCCTACAGCTTACACACAGATCACAGCAGCAGGAGCTGAACCCATTGGTGCTCCTTACTATGATTTAAAAGTATTACCTGCTAACTATACACAGCTTTCTTAAACAGATGCATAGACTATGCTAGGCATGCAAATCGAACTTGAAACCTCCTGGATGCACATAGACGGGAGGACCCGCCATCCTACCCAGTGGACTATCTTAGTACTTTTGAAACATGTGACCTTCATTGGAAACAAAGATTAATGCAGGAATCACTGCAGAACCGACCAAGCTACCTTATATTGACCTGTAGCTATGCATTTTACTGGTGCAGAAAAACACTATGCAGTGTTAACTGCAAATCAACCTATGACCTTCAGGAGACAGGGATTTCAAGCTGCATTGATCCAGCGCTCCTATAGAAAAACTGTCTCACAAACGCTATCTATCACCTCAATACTCACCATTATTTATAAAACACTTTAACAGGGCCATAACACCAATGAGACAATTATTTAGCAGCTGAATCAAGTGATTTGATTTATATTCTATTCACATAATATTTACACTAATATGTACAACTGCAGTTTATTTTTCATTATCATAATATAAAACGATTTATCATTTAAATCAAACCACTTTGGTTGATGGATCAACTAATGGAAACTAGACCATGAATAAACAAGACCAGCTTGTCATTTAAAATCTAATTTTATCAGCTTTATTAATTGAAGAGAAAAGGCATTCAAGTTTAAAATAATTATTTTATAAGCAAATAAGTGCAGCATTTTTAATAATGAAGTGAAAATTAGAACTGGCATTTCAAAGTAAGCTCAGAAACATGAGGAATTAGCATAATAACAGTTTCCTTTCCCTGAATCTATTTCCCTGTCCGAATCTGTCTTCACCTAGAAAGGAATAAATCATTATAAATCTGCTGTCCTTACATGCGCCAAAGGTCCATCAGCATAACGCACACCATTCAGGAATCAGAGAGTTTTTTCTCCACTCATGGTGTCATAATTTATACCTTTCTCTCTTGCTCAATTTTCTACATTTCACATTCTTTCTATGGAATCCAGACTTCTCATTGGCTGAGCCATGTCAGTCCATTGTTAGGTCATCTCTGAATTTTGACCAAGTCCGGGCTTCACATAAGCCCTATTGTCTTTTTCTTCCATGACATTTGGCTTCCTTAAAAGAGTAACTTTTCTTCGAGATCAGAACATTACTTCCTAAACTTGGCAGACACTTTCTTCCTGTCCTTGAGCCTTCTCTCTGTGAGCATATTCTATTCAAGCAAAGAATTGTTCTTTCAATTAATAATGTTTGTGCAGCAAAAATCTCCACTATTGCGTAAATGCAAGGCTCTACTCTGGACAAGGTTTCACGTCTGCATCTCTGTCAGCCATATTTTTCTGAACCACTTTTTCAGGCCTCACTTTGGAAACTATTATTTAAACAAACACAAGACATCAATTAATTAATTAATTGAGACCCATTCTATTACCCTCCCCCTTTGCTAATTAACAGGGTTAATTATGTTACCTAGCTTAAGCACAAATATGCAGCATTATATTCACCTATTCTTTTCGAATATCAGGAACTCTTAAAGCTTTTATCACAAAAGACATAACATAAACACATAAAAGAAGCACATGCCATTAGTTAAACAGCCGCATTTAATACTGACAAAGACAATAGACAAGGTTAGTTTATAAATTTTTCTTTGCGTTTGCAACAAAAAGCACATTAGTCCCGCGTGTATTTTCAAGAATGAATCTTTTAAACTAAGTTGATTAATAATTTCATCACAAACTTATTAGACAGGTTACTTTTTATTCGGAGAGATTAACTTCGCAAGTTTGAACAAAATGTTGTTCTTTACCTTGCTCTATCAACTCCCTTATCTGGTGATTTCAAAATCACCAAACAATACCCAAAATGTTATAAATTTTCAACCCTTGAACATGTTTTGGACATTCTTAATATTAGTGTTTCTAAACTTTAGATTCATCATCTGATTTTCTGCATCTTTCATATTTAACTTTACGAAACTCTTCCAATTCTATTTCCTTTTCATCTCTTAGCTTATAAATTCTTTTCTTTTCTGTTACATATGTTCTTCTCTTGTGATGCATACAACTAATTTTTAACAAAAGTATCACTATAGCTATTATTACTAAAGGAAAAACTATTTTACCTATAATTGAACTACCAATTTCTTGAAACCAGTGTTTGATTGCTGCAAATCTTTTGCTTAAACGCTCTGAAAAACTATCATCTTCTAAGGGTTCTATATCTTAATGTAATTCAGTAATATTCCTAATGTACGTCTCTATATTCTGGCTATTATCAGGTATGTATGTGCAACAGTGTTGAACATTTAAGATCCCATAAACTCCTTCTTTTGCCAGCAGGATATCTAACGCAAGACGATCCTGCAAAACCATGGTTCTCATGGCAACAAGTTCAGTATTCACTAATTGAAAACCACTTGCAGTGTCTGTTGACAGTCTGTCAACAATTGTGGACATTTTTCTAATCTTGTTTGCATTCAGGGTAATTTCTACCATAGGTATTAATGCACCAAATTTGTCTCCCAAAATTTCTGAAAAACTTTCTCTCCTAAATCTGTTCACATGGCTGCTAATTTCAAATGAAGCATCTAGAGTTCTATCTACATGAAAATGTTTTGGAAAAACTAATCCCAGATAACAAGTCCCATACCAGTGGTCCGGGAGGCTGTAATAGGCTTTATTCCCACAAACAAAATAAATTCCAGGAAAAATTGGATCTTTGCCTCCTTTAAATCCCCATCCCCCTATAATTTGATAAGTATCTTCATATTGACTTGCACCTACAAAATAATTATCATACAATGCATTGTCTCTTCTTATACAAAATTTTCCACTAACAGGTCTATCTATATGAATCGCAACATTTACATTTCTACCATTGAGCTTCTCATCTTCAATTTGCCAAAACTTTGACTTAGTCTGTTTCGACATTTCATTTTGCCTATAAATTGCCCTTCTCTCTCCCACCATATTTAAGAATGTTTTTTCTTCTGTTCTCAATTTACATGTTAGATTATTTCTATAAGCATACTCATATGTAAGTTCACTAGTTGTTAGGAAAAATTCCCTCATCTATTTAGCAGGTCTCACTTTATTCAGGTTATCTACAACCTTTAGATTTGCAAAAATGTCATCAAAATCGGAATAATAATATTCCAGACGACCAGTTTTATAAAACAAACTTGTTATTACACTACATGTTATACCATAAGTAAGAGGAAGCATGTTATATTTAACTCCTTCAGACACAGAAGTAGGTAATTTCACAAATACGTACCTATCTTTTGCATTCATCACCTTAACATATCCAGATAAAAGTCTTGAAAAGGTATTGCTGGAAAAATCTCCAATAGATCTATCTTGGTGAATCTCTGGTTTATGTACAATAATTCTATTAGTATCAGTTTTCTCAGATTTAACCACAACTTTACTTGTCATGTTAGCTTTATACATCTCTTTATCTACGCCAAAAGGAAAGATAACAGCTAAAATTAACCAGACTAAAATAATCAAAATTATACATATTGAAGTCAATTTGCAACATCTTCTGAGAATTGAACATCTCACATTTTCATTAGTATAAGGCATTTTTACTTTTTAAAGATAACAACTAAAAATAAAAATAAAAAATAGAAAAATTACTAAATATACTCCCCTCTTTTTTTTAAACAGATAATCTTATTTTCTATGAATTTTCTTCTAACAGCTTTTCCTCGACCTTATGTCATACATCAAATGTGTTTTTCAGCTAACACAGTTTCTTCAACCTTGTGTCAATTAATCAATAAGTTCAATCATTGTGACTTGCATCATCAAAATCTTCTTGGCTACTATTGACTTCTACTACTGGTGGGATAATGATGTAGGCCCACTCTGGCGATTTATATTTCTGGTTTGATTTTAATGTTCTCTTTGCTCTACTACTTATCACTTCTATTTTCTTTCCTGCCTGTTTTTTCTTATTCAAGTCTTCCTCTTTTTGACTTGAAATCTCATTAACCTGCTCTTTTGCTTTATTCACTAATTTTATGCCTCCAATTTCTTTTGGCCAATTATCTCCTTTTCTTGTTAGCTTTTTCTTTGGCTCTTTCGAATTATACTCCACTCTCCAAGCTCTTTTTCTTGTTTTCTTTAGTTTGGATTCATCTTCACTGTCAATAGTCAGATTCTTCATCAGATTCAGGTACTTCTTTACTCGGCAGTTTCACTTTGTTAGGAAAATCATTCTTATAGCTGGTACTTGGAATTTCTTCTTCGTCTTCTTCAATTACTTCCAGTTCACCAGTTTCAGAATCTTTGTTCCTTCTTTCAAATTTTCTATTCTGCTTTTCAATACTTTCCTGATCTTGATCTTGAATCACTTCTTGATCAGTTTCTTTTTCTGCTTCTTCATCTAGCAGATTGTTATTTTCATCTTCAGAATCTTGTATTACAATCTCTTCATTCAAAGCTTCATTCGCATTTAAATTTTCCAGATGTCGACTATCTTGTCGATCTTCAGGATCTGGCTTTTCTTCAGGCTCTTCTTCTGAATCTGAATCAGCTGTTGTATCACCTTCCTCGTCAGGATTCTCAGGTTCTGGAACTCGTATGGTATGACTTGCATGAATCCACCTTTTTAATCCCCTACACTTTACTGCATTCGTTGTGACCAAAATCACCTGTCTTGCCTTTTGCCACCTTGGTACTAGGCAATTTCTTCTTCGATGCACTTTTGTCCTCACCCAGTCTCCTGGTAACAGATCATGAGCTTGTTCTTTCTCTTTTGTGAGCACTTCAGTTCCTACATGATGTAACACAGAAGTCATCACGTCAGATAGATTCTTGCAGTAATCCAAAATGACGCTATCATTTATACTCAGTAACTTAACAACTGGAACAAATGCTTGCCTCATAACCCTGCCCATTAAAATTTCATGAGGGCTCAATCCTGTTTTCTTATCTGGAATGCTTCTCAAAGTCATCAAAACAAGTGATAGTGCATCTGTCTACTTCATTCCTGTTGCTAAACACATTTTTCCTATTCTATTTTTTATTGTTCCATTCACTTGTTCAACAACACCTGAAGCCTCTGGTCTGTATGCACAATATAATTTCTGCTTTATGCCCAAGGCTTCACAAATCAGTTTTAGCAATCTGTTTTCAAAATGTGTGCCGCGATCTGTCTCGACCGACACTGGGAAACCGTACCTAGGTATGAAGTCTCTCAACAGCAATTTGCAACAGTGATTGAATCATTATGACGCGTAGGAAAAGCTTCCACCCATTTTGAGAACAAACAAACAATCACCAAGACATATCTCAGTTTGTTGTGAGGTGGCATGTCAATGAAGTCAAGCTGTATTCTGGTAAAAGGACCTCCCTCCCGTCCTATGGTTCTCATGCTTACAACTGTTTTTCTGTTCGGGTTGATCTGCTGGCAGATCAGACATCTCTGACAAAAGGATTCTGCAATTATTCTGAATTTTGGATTGTACCATGTTTGCCTAAATAGCCTAATCATGGAATCTCTGCCAATATGTCCTGGACCATGGTACATGTGTGCCATGTCTGAAATCATGCTGTCTGGCATTACTGGTCTGTCATCTTTGTAAACCCAAATCTCATCCTTTTCCTACATCCTGCTTTTAACCATGTGTCTTTTTCCTCATCACTTGCCTCATCTTGCAATTGTTTTACTCCTTGTCAAGTATCAACTACAGATATTAGCATAAGTGAGTTCAAAACATGTTCATTTTCTTTTTCCCGATTGACTGCTACATTATGTCTTGCACAAAATTTCGCAATTTCATCAGCATATGAATTTCCTTTTGTTATGTAATTCATTCCTCTCTGATGAGCTGTACATTTAACTACTGCAATTTTTTCTGGTAATTGAATTCTATCAATTAATCTTTTTATTAATTTAGCATTCCTTATTGGTGATCCTGCAGAAGTTAAATAACCTCTTTGAGACCAGAGCTGGCCATAGTCATGAACTACGCCATATCCATACTGACTATCAGTCACTATGGTAATCTTTTGTCCTTTTCCCAATTCACATGCTCGAATCAAGGCAACTAATTCTGCTACTTGAGCTGAACGAATTTCTTTGAGACTTGAAGCTTCAATCACATCTGCAACCGAGCATACTGAATATGCTGCACTCAGAACACCTTCACCTGTTCTTCAGCATGGACCATCAACAAACAACACATAGTCTGATTCAGGCAACTGGACATCTTTAATATCCTGCCTTGGTTTTGTGCAATATTCTAATACATCCAGGCATTCATGATCAACAATTTCGTCTCTGATTTCTTTTTCAGAAGCATCAGGTAATAATGTAGAAGGATTCAGATTTACACATCTCGCAATCGAGACATTGTCTGATCCAAGAATCACTTTTTCATATTTTGTCAACCTATTACTTGTCAAATGCTGTGCTTTGCTTCTGGTAAGGAGAATTTCAACAGAATGAGGCACGTATACTTTTACAGGAAATCCCATTATTATTCCTTCACTTTGTTCTAAACTCACACTTGTTGCAGCTACTGCTTTTAAGCAGCCTGTTTATGCTTTTGCAACAGGGTCAAGAACAGCTGAGAAATATGCTTTTGGCTTTCTCAGTCTTCCATGTCTTTGAATCAGAACTGATAATGCACAACCTTCTCTTTCACTGCAATACAGCTCAAACTCTTTTTCATAATCATGCATTCCCAATGCTGGAGATTCACACAAACTTCTTTTTAGCTGTTCAAAAGCTTCCATTTCAGTTTTTGTTAAACTAATCGGGTCTTTTATGTCTGCTTTTGTCAGTCTCTGCAAAGGCTCTGCAATTACAGAAAATCCACTAATCCATTGGCGACAATAACCTACCATGCCTAGAAACATTCTAACCTGTCTCTGTGTTTTTGGAGGTTGCATTGCTTGAATCATTTTTATTCTTTCTGTTGTTACCTGTCTGGTACCTTTTGCAATTCTGTGACCAAGATATTTTACTTCTTGTTTGCAAAACTGTAATTTTGCAGGAGATACTTTGTGTCCCTCATCTGCCAGATGATTTAAGAGAGTAATGGTATCTGTTACACAATTATCTCTTGTTTTTGCAGCAACAAGGAGATCATCAATATACTGTACTAACATAGATTTTCCAGGTAAATCTTACTTTACTTTAGAAATCTTTATTTCGACCGTTTGGTCATAAAAGAAGCATATACAATACAATCACATACATTCCGACACAGTCATAAAAACATCAATGCATACATTTAAAATCAGAGCCAGACAATGCAAATGATTATTAGAAGATAAAAAGCATTTCTACAATCTACCCAGCAATTTTTAAAAGACGACTACGCGTGTGCCAAACATTCGTAAAGAATTTGGAGAGTGCAAAGACAATTGGGCCGGAAGCATCACTTTTCAGGATCCTATACATCGGTCCGTATTCCCTGCCACCCAGATTCTTGATCAAGGGCAGTAGCCAGTATTTTCTTGCTGCCTTGTATGCTGGGCAGAAGAAGATCACGTGTAAATCGTTCTCCTCTTTGTCCGCACAAAGAGGGCAGAACTTGGTGGACGGGACTTTTGACCAGGTGCTGCAAAAGGACCGTAATGGGAGTGTACTGTATCTCCACTGGAGGAATAGCTTTCTAGAAAGTATGGGGTAGACAGGGTCCAGAGCTTTCTCAAATGCGTAAAGATCCTTAGTTTGCAGGAATATAGAGGATAGGGACCCCTCCGTCTGAGTAGCTATAGCCCTTACCCTCTTGTGCTCGTGGTACAGCTTCGCCAATTGTTTCCTGGAGATTCTTGGAGCTGTGTCTGCTGGGTCAGTCCACAAATCAGGGAGCCCCATATCAATGCAAACTGACTGGATATTTTGGACCCAGGGGATACTGAGCACCTTAGGATGTTTTAATAATTCGACCAATTCCGCCCTATAGTCGGCGAGATTATTGCTGCTCCATAGCCTGCGCCAGAAGGCAATGGGTCTTAGGCTTATCTCGTCGGCCAGTGGACGTAACCCTAAGTCAAGCCTCAGGGGGAGAAGGGGTGTGCTGGGGGGAAGTGCGGTAATTTGCCTTAAAAACCTATTCTCTGTGTGTGACAAACTCCGACATGGGATGTGCCCCCACAATTCAGCCCCGTACAAAATAGCCCCCCTTGCCTGTGCCTTGTATATCTGAATTAGGGCCCCCAGAGGGCGGTAGGTCGAACCGGTCATCATCCGGGAGATACCCCCGGTGGTTTGTGCTAACTTAAGGTTGGCCCTATTTTGATGGCTCTCCCAGGTCATATTTTCATTGAGTGTCACGCCAAGATATTCGAACGTGTCTACTCTTTCCAGTCGTGCTGCTCCCAGTAGGGGGTTTGGGCGCTGTTTAGTGTTTGGGTTCAATACCATATATTTAGTTTTTGAGGCATTGATTTCCAACCCTCTATCCTGACAGAAGGACACAAAAGCGTCAAGTATCTTTTGGATGCCCATAGGTGTTTTGGATACCAACAGTGTATCATCCGCGAACATTATTGCGGGTACACTGTTGCCATTCAATTTGGGGGCATCTGTGTAGTCGGTGGCGTTTAGATGGGCGATTACCCCGTTAACAAAGAGGCAAAACAGGGTCGGCGCCAGCACACATCCCTGTCTCACCCCTCTGCCCACGGGGAATCTATCGGTCAGCTCCCCCGACCTCCCACACCTCACCTGGGCATAATTATTGTGATGCAGCCTCTGCAGGATCAATAGGATATCTGGGGGAACGCCCATCCCTGCTAGGATGACCCATAGTTTACCCCTGGGTACAAGGTCGAAGGCGGCTTTTAGGTCCACGAAGATCGTGTACAGACTACCGCCTTCAAACCTTACTGTCCTCCAGTGAATCAGATTTAGTCTAAAGACCTGGTCCACGGTTGATACCCCTTTCCTAAAGCCTGCCTGGTATGGACTGAGGGCGCCCACCTCCTCTATCCATTCCTGGAGCCTGTTCAAGAGGACCCTGCCAAACAGCTTCTGTGCTACATCTATCAGGCTGATTGGTCTGTAGTTGGCTGGGAGCAGGGGGGATCCTTTTTTGAAAATCGGGACCACCTCAGCCCCCAGCCAAGTACTGGGGATTTCCATCCCGCTAAGGACACCATTAAAAAGGGCTGCGAGGTAGGGCGCCCAGACGGTGGGCTCCTGCTTGTACAGGTCTCCCGGCAGGCCGTCCAGCCCAGGCGCCTTCCCCGAAGCCAGTCCTGAGATGGCAGCTGTTACCTCACTCAGTGTTATTTGGTCCGCCTGCAAACCCTGTCTCACTGGTTCAATTATCCCAGGAATTTCTCCAGGCTCGGCACTATATAGCGACTCGAAGTGGGCCTGCCACGCTCCAGGCGCTATATTAGGCTCCACTGCCGAGCGAAGATTCCCTGAACCCCCATTGACCATTCTCCAAAACAGTCGTTGATCTTGTACTGCTAGGGCCTTTGTAAGCTCTTCCCACTGATTTTCCTCCCATTCTATTTTGGCTTGTGTGAGAAGCTTCTTATAGGCTTGTCTGGATTGCTTGAGGCGTTCCCCTCCTATGCCCTCTTTAATAACTCCAAGGAGTTCTGTTTTAGCTTGTCTACAGGCAGTATTGTACCATTGTGTTTTACCTAGGGGCCTCACTCTTGGCTTTTGTTTTTTACGTGTCAAATGGGATGCCGCCGCTTTTATGAGTTCTTTGTGGGCGTCAGACAGTTTAGACCTTATGTCTGTTTGATTTGCCACACTATCGAGGGCCCCAACAGTCTCCAGGATGGGGGTAATCTCTTCATAGAGCAGAGGGATTTTATCCTTATTTGTGACCATGTGCTCCCACCTAATTCTTCTCCTGGTGTTGTCTATAAGGAGAGGGGGATGATTCCCTACCTCATGGGTCACTAGACCCTGGGGTGCTGGGTGGGCGAGGTCTAACTCAAGTGCATTGTGGTCACTGTCTGCCCTGTCGATAACCCTAAAATCCTGTATTAATGGCCACCTCGGTAGTTGGACCAGAATATAATCTAGGTGTGACTCCCTTCCTTGGCGATTATAAGTGATCTTGCCTGGTGTGTCCGAGATGGTTCGCCCATTGCACGCTCTAAGACCATACCTTAGCGTAAGAGCCATAATTTGTAATGCTAGCGGGGTCCAAGCTTTCGGCGGGGTCACATCAGCCCCTGGTACAGCCCACCTTTCCTCTTCTTCTGATAGGAATCCTTCCCGGAGGCCAGGGAGTGGCTCAAAGTGGGAGTTAAAGTCTCCGCCCACCACATAGTAAGAATCGGTCGACAGTTCAGATAAAAAGTTAGACAATTCATTAAAAGCCGGTGATTCTTTTGCCTTTCCCATTGGCCTGGAATAGATATTAACCAGCAGAAGACTAACTTTGTTTGGCCATGTCAGTGTGACCACGAGGATGTCGTCAGAGCTGCATGGGAGCCGTGTTGCCACACAACCCAGGTGAACAGCAATCCATGTCGCAAGACCCCCTGATGGTCGGCCCTTGCCTTCCCACCTGGCTGGAATAAAAAAGGATGCATACCCTGGATACTCATAGTCCTCTCTAGCCCAGGTTTCCTGGAACATACATATGTCACCAGTTTCTATATAGTTTCCCCAGGCAGGGTCTTCCAGTTTATTGGTTAGTCCCGCGATGTTCCAGGAGATTATCCTCAAGTGCTCAGTGGTTGGAGGTGTCGTGGCGAGGGGAATGGAGGGGGTAAGACCATATTCCACATGTGTTGCAAGGCCTATTGGTGAAACAGCAAGAAGAGCATGTGACTCCCTGGATCCCGACTCCCCCTTGCCCTCAGGGAAGGAAACCCCAGTTATTCTCTCTGCAGTAACTACTCCATTAGTCGTAGGGTTGAAGAATTCAATTTGGCCATGTTCAGGGGTGGATAGATCGCTCAGTGGGCCAGGAATTGCAACAGGGCACATTGTCTGGGGGTCCGAAGGGCCACAAAAGCCCGATACCCCTATCGCAGAGTTATGGGCGGTGAGTCAGTCGACCCCGTCTAGCCCATTAAGACAGTTAAAGCGATTAAAATCGCAGAAAGGTGTGTCTGGTGGTTGGTAATATGGGCGTTGGGCAAAGCCTTTATGGTTGCGTCTATGATCCACCCTTGTCCATTTATCATATGATTGGACCTGGGGCCTAGGAATTGGAGGAAAGAAAAAGGATACTGGGAGGGTTTGTATCGTGGAATCAAGGGATCGGTTCATTCCTTCACAGATGTGTCGAACCGTGCCTGGGTCTTTGAAAGTTACCATGATGCAATCCCCCACTATGGTTTTCCTGGTCTTCCCCAGCCATGGAACCCTCCTCACCATAATAATTTCATTATTAAAGTGAGATGGCAGGGGTCGGTTCCAGTTTAACCATTTGATAACCTTTTTCTTGAGGGATTGATAGTCCTCATGTTCTCCTGATCTTAGATGGGGGGCACCGGCTAAGACCACCATTAGTCTATTGGCCTCGGGTGGAAGATCTGGCCTCCGTGGTCTAGGAGTTGGGCAACCTGGCGTGAGTGGGGGGTCATTAACCTGATCTTGGTTTGCTCCAGTGGACTCTGTTTGTGAGCTATGTGGGGCTAAAGCCACTGAGTCAATGGGTCTGTTGCTTGACTTGTTATGCCGTGCTTGGAGTTGGACAGACATAAGAGGTTGCAGGGGGGCAGCCGGTGGCTTACTTTTTGGGGGGGCTTTGCTAGTATTAGGTGCAGTTTCTGTTGTAGAGGGTTCCCTGCCCAGGGAGTGGGTTTCCCCTAACTTTGTCTGTTTGCTTACTAGAGAATTCAGAGTGGTAAGAGAAGTCTCTAGTAAGGTGAGCCTAATCTCAACTTTTTTTAGACTGTCAGTGATGGGCTGCAAGAGGGAACGGAGTAAGAATTCGGTGCTCCCCTTAGTAAAGAATGGGTGGTTAAGATTCGGTGTGTCAACCTCTGATTCTTTAGGGGTTGTAGTTGTGCTAGGATTTAAGAGCTTAGGTGGTGGGGCTATCTCCGTAATCTTCTTCGATGTGATAGTATTAGTATTACTCTTACCAAAATCCAAGTGCGATATTTTAGATTTCCCCCGTCCCCCCGCTGATTTCCGAGCCCGTTTACTGGGCGGGGGCCTATGTATCTCTGCCATAACTTTTAGTTTAGGCTTGTTCTTATTGGCCATTAGTGCTGGTTGGGTTTGAGTTATCAGGTCAACAGGGGTGTGGGAGATCTCTGGGGGGGCTGCCTCTACGCTTTTATCAGATGGTAACCCTTGGGTCGAAGAGACTTCCCTGAGTAAAGCAGGGAAGTCCTCTATTGTTGAGGTGTCTAGGCTAGTAGATAGCGCACCTACCTCTTGGGTAATGGAGTGAGGGATAGTATTTAGCAGAGGCCTGGTTTTCATACATTCAATGGAGCGCCTACGCTCCGCCCTACGTTTCTCAAGTGAACCTTCCGAGTCCGTTTCACCTTTGTTGGATTTGAAATAATTGTCCAGTGTCCCGGAACCGGAGGCACCATCCCTTGAGGGGGTTTCCCGTGGTGGAGGCGAAGGCATAACCTTGATTGCAATGCAAAGTGGGATCAAGAGAGTGGGCCCAGCCCGGCCTCCTTCGGGCCCTGACGGCCACAGACGGTCCCGCCCTTGTCCCGGGCTTCTCCCGCGCGCTCTCCCGCGCTGCGGGAGTAGTATTGGATTATTGTAGAAAGAGGTGGAAGGGGTGGGAGGGGTCGGGGAGAGCGGCCCAGGTGTTGGTCCTCCGGGCTGGCAGGCGCTCCTGGGAGTTGAAGTCCCTCCTGAGCGCACGCCGCTCGCAGCCCCGACGGTAAACTCCCCCAGCTGATCCTCCAATCTCCAGGCTGCAGAAGATCACACAGCGCGATGCGGGGCCCGCGGAGCGGGTTCCGCGAGCTGTGGGATAACAGGCAAGACAAGTAAGTCCCCGGCAGAGTGCTCTCTAGTCAGCAAAGCGTCCCACTCGCTCACAGGGAAATGCTGCTTAAAAACGGTCGGTGGAAGGGTGGGAGGGGTCGGGGAGAGCGGCCCAGGTGTTGGTCCTCCGGGCTGGCAGGCGCTCCTGGGAGTTGAAGTCCCTCCTGAGCGCACGCCGCTCGCAGCCCCGACGGTAAACTCCCCCAGCTGATCCTCCAATCTCCAGGCTGCAGAAGATCACACAGCGCGATGCGGGGCCCGCGGAGCGGGTTCCGCGAGCTGTGGGATAACAGGCAAGACAAGTAAGTCCCCGGCAGAGTGCTCTCTAGTCAGCAAAGCGTCCCACTCGCTCACAGGGAAATGCTGCTTAAAAACGGTCGGTGGAAGGGTGGGAGGGGTCGGGGAGAGCGGCCCAGGTGTTGGTCCTCCGGGCTGGCAGGCGCTCCTGGGAGTTGAAGTCCCTCCTGAGCGCACGCCGCTCGCAGCCCCGACGGTAAACTCCCCCAGCTGATCCTCCAATCTCCAGGCTGCAGAAGATCACACAGCGCGATGCGGGGCCCGCGGAGCGGGTTCCGCGAGCTGTGGGATAACAGGCAAGACAAGTAAGTCCCCGGCAGAGTGCTCTCTAGTCAGCAAAGCGTCCCACTCGCTCACAGGGAAATGCTGCTTAAAAACGGTCGGTGGAAGGGTGGGAGGGGTCGGGGAGAGCGGCCCAGGTGTTGGTCCTCCGGGCTGGCAGGCGCTCCTGGGAGTTGAAGTCCCTCCTGAGCGCACGCCGCTCGCAGCCCCGACGGTAAACTCCCCCAGCTGATCCTCCAATCTCCAGGCTGCAGAAGATCACACAGCGCGATGCGGGGCCCGCGGAGCGGGTTCCGCGAGCTGTGGGATAACAGGCAAGACAAGTAAGTCCCCGGCAGAGTGCTCTCTAGTCAGCAAAGCGTCCCACTCGCTCACAGGGAAATGCTGCTTAAAAACGGTCGGTGGAAGGGTGGGAGGGGTCGGGGAGAGCGGCCCAGGTGTTGGTCCTCCGGGCTGGCAGGCGCTCCTGGGAGTTGAAGTCCCTCCTGAGCGCACGCCGCTCGCAGCCCCGACGGTAAACTCCCCCAGCTGATCCTCCAATCTCCAGGCTGCAGAAGATCACACAGCGCGATGCGGGGCCCGCGGAGCGGGTTCCGCGAGCTGTGGGATAACAGGCAAGACAAGTAAGTCCCCGGCAGAGTGCTCTCTAGTCAGCAAAGCGTCCCCAGGTAAATCTAGATTTTCCAAGGATTTCTTTAGCAACTGATTAAAGATAGATGGACTTTCGGTGTGCCCTTGAGGGATTTTACACCATGCTAGAATACGCTCTTTGAATCTGAACGCAAACATTTGTTGGCTTTCTGGATGCAATGGAACAGTAAAGAATGCATTGCATAGATCAATAACTGTATACCATTCTGCATCATGCGGAATCTGATATAAAATTACCGCTGGGTTTGGTACAACTGGACCACATGTTACAACAATTCTTTTAACTTTTCTCAGGTCCTGAACAATTCTGAAAGTTCCATTTGGCTTTTTAATTCCCATAATCGGTGATTTACATGGGCTGCTTTCAATTTCTTTTAGAACACCTCGTTTAATGAATTTATCTATTACAGGAATTACTCCTTCAATCACTTCTGCTTTCATTTTATACTGAGGAATATTTGGATAATCTACTCCTTGTTTTACTGTTATTTGCACTGGGTCTACATTTTTCATCAAACCCATTTCATCTCCAGTGAAGTCCCAAATTTTCACATTCACTTTCTCTTTTAATTCTTCAGGAAAATTATTTTTATCAAACACAGGAAATAATCTGTTTTCTTCTGCCTCAACCATTGACATTGTTAATTTGTAAAGACCATCCTCTTCTGGAGTTTGAAGCTCATTACCATCTGGTGAGCAATATATTGCGCAATTCATCTTACAGAGTATATCCCTACCTAACAGATTCACCGGACTGCTATCACAGACTATAAATCTGTGCATGTCTTTAAAATGTACCTATTTCAACTTCTACTGGTTTAGTTACATCTGTTTTAATCTGTTGATTAGCTACACCAACTACTTGGATCTTCTCACCAGAGAGAGGTAGGTTTTCTATTTCCACTGATCTAACAGTAGAACGGGTAGCACCTGTATCCACTAGGAAAGTAATTTCCACATCATTCACTTTACCATTCACAAATAGACCAGATTGATCTACCTCAAGAGTGGCTCCAAGCACACACTCTTCCTCCTCTCTCAGGCACCGTCAGAAGTAAGCATCAGAATCACACCCTCCATCTTCCTTCAACATGAATTGTTGTGACAGATTTGCCACATTCACTCTTGGTGATCTGTTTACTGTTCACCTCCGCTGAATCCTGATTCTGTACTGTATCTCTGCAAATTTACACAGTTTGGAAGTGGCGGTTGTGGCAACTGACTTTGCTGAATCACTACCTGTTGCTGTAGCTGTTGCTGCTGATTTATCTCATTCTGTATCTGTGGATTTAATGATTGATTTTTAACAAAATTTCTGGGCGGATTCTTACATTCGCGCTTCCAGTGTCCAATTTTGCCACAATTAAAACATGGGAGTTACTGTTTCAACTCTTCTATATTTCCCATTAACTTTGGCTTATTATAATTACCTTTAAATTTTCCTTGATTCTGATCAGCATTTTTATTTCCTAAAGTTGCTATCTGTTGTTCAGCCACTTTCACCTGTGCCCACATTGCTTTTTCTTTCAGCTTCTTTTGTTTAGCATCTATCTCATCACTACAGTATTTTGCCTTTCTCAAAATATCATCAACTGTATGTGATTGCCACCCAACTATTCCAGTTCTTATCATTTCACTAATTTCAGGTCTCAAGCCATATACAAATCTGTATATAAAATTCCTCATATCCTTCTCACTCAGATGCTCATAACCACTGTATTGTTTAAATACCAGCAGTAATCTTTCATAGAATGAATGTACTGATTCTTTCGGCTCTTGGGTTGTTCTGTCTATTTTAACCCAATCTACCTCTTTTTGGGGAATCTTGTTTTTCAAAAACACAATTACTTTATTATATAATTTCATTACATCTGGTGAAGGAGCACCTGTTACCTTGTCTCAAGAGGGTTCTTCTCTAGGCCAATCTATAGAAATTTTACATTCTGTCCAAGGATCTGATGGGACAATTATGTCAAATAATCCATCAAGATCAACCCACAAAACTTTTGAAACTTTCACAAATCTTTCTACCTGCCGATACCATTCTACAGGTTTTTCTCTCATGCGGGGAAAATCATTTGTAAACAGTAAAATGTCCTGTTTGTCCATGGAACATGCACAAATCCTCCACCTGCTATTTCTCTCATTGGGAATTCATTTACTACTTTATCTTTTTCCTTTACAAGAAAATTTTAACTTGTTCTGTCTTCATCTCTTTTCTTTGTCCATTTTGCTCTCCATTTACTTAATTCACCCCATTTTCTCAAAATCGCAATTAAATCTTTTATATGCATAATTCTTCCTGAGTTATTCATGTTTTTAATGTCTTTTTCAGAAAAATTCACCCTGTAATTTGTCTGCACATTTTTCTGCTTACTTAGATCTATTTCTAATTCAGAAGCAATTTCTTCAAATTGATCATATCTGTTTTTTGTTTTCCATGTTATGCTTTTACAAATAAACAATAATTCATCATCCTGATATGCCTTTAAACTGTCAGTTCCAATTGTCCCAATAATTAATTCTTCTATATCTGCTTTCAGTTTACCAACATCAAGTAATTTACCTTCTGGGGTTAAATTTATTTTATTAATACTCTTTTCTGGCGATTCAGAATCAGAATCTGCACCAATTGGGGTTTTACATGTTAAGCTTTGATTAAGAGTTAAATCAGGCATCCTCATTCTCTCTCGATGTATTTCAGTTAAATCCAAATAACATTTTTCAGTTACTTTTTGTATTTCCGTATTTAATGGAACAGTTAAAGCTGAATGTCTGATTTCTTTTTGATCAAATACTGGAAGAACAGGTGCAATCATTACAGGCACTGTTACTGCTTCCATGCTTTTAGTTAACTGCTGTATTAATTCATTTGCAGAACGAATATATTCTGAAGTATCTGGTATTTGTAATTCTTTATACTTATCTGCTCTGTTTTCATTTCTTGGGGTTTCATTCCTTTGATCTGAAGTTTCAGTGAAATTACTATTTACTGGTGATATATTTGAAGTAAGTCCTGTTTCTGCTCTTTCCTGAGTTTTATTATTAGTCAAAATCGTTTCAGGGGAAGTTTCATCAATAATTTCTCTAGATGGGGCACTTGGAGGAGTAGTCCATGTACAAACTGGTTGAAAAGGTGACGTTTTTTTAGTATAAATTTCTTCTAAAACCGCATCTTCTGAATCACTCTCTTCTCTAGTATAATTTTTGTTTTGGGAATGCTTTTTTCCAGAAGTCTCATTAATTAGTCCCACTGGGTACAAGCCATCACACATGTCTGCACTTCTCGATCGACGCATTCTATCCTGATGTGTTTCTCTAAGTAATCTTTTTGGAATTCCTCTACTCTCTCGTTCTAATTCATGCATCTCATCTTCCCATTCAACTAAAGCTTCAAATTGTGCAGGTCTGGGTTTCGGTACAAGATTTACCATTCTTTCTCTTAAATTTTTCAAAACCGCTACGTTAAATGATCCGTCTTCTGGCCCTGCTAAAACACCATCGTTCTCAGTATATTTCATCCAATTCTCAATCCAGAGACAAGTATGATAACCATATTCACCTAGCATGTAAGCTGCAGGCGTTTTGTATTTATGAATTAATTTTCTGCCTCGCGTTGCAATTTTCTTGTCAGGTTTCAATTTATTTTTCAATTTCTGAAACCATGAAAGTTTCTTTTTCTCTTTCTGAAAATAATAATCCACGTTTTTAAACGATTTCCTCAACTTCAGAAAAGATCGTAACAAGGAAGTTGTTATTCCGCGACACCAACCAATCCGTGCGCGAAACTCACCAAAGAACCAATCAGGTTAGCCTACGTCACTATTCTGCTCAACCAATAAAATTACTGTTTTTCACGACGAGCCAATCAGCTGTAAGCTTGCTTGTCACGTGAACCAATCTGTGCGCGAATACTGTGACGTATGTTAGCCAATCACAGCGCAGCACTAGTGACGTATGCTACAGCTGCAGAGAGACTGCTCTGTCTCTCGCTCCTTAAACTAACACCTCCCTTACAAATTTTTTACAGCGCCATATTTACAAAACTTTCGATAAAATTCAGTTAATAACTTCACATAAAACCCATTTGTCTGTTTCGCTAAAAAAAATGATAGTTTTCTCATACATTCAAGTATTGTTTTCGCGTGAAATAGACGATGCTATTTTCACAGAATTTTCAGAATCGTTGATAAAGTAAAGCTACTTTACCCATTCATTTACGCACATTCATACAAGAAAATCCCTAACCATGCATACATGAATCTTTAGTAGGACTTTAACCCACCAATAGAAATCCTCATTCGCCAGTAAGATAGTCAACACTTCCTTACCCTTCACTAAAGCTTGAATAAATTCTACTACTCTTTTCACAGTAAGTTTTAAAACAGGACAGAAGTCTCTATACTCGAAAGTTATGATTTCATAGACAATCCTCACTATTGCATTCTACCTTACACACCTAGAATTTCCCTAAACTTGTGCTGTACGACCACACCACTAGTGATATACGACAATGCCACTATTTGAAACAGAACAAATGCACTGTGTAACCTCACATGTCACACTACTCATGCTGGCACAACTAGGAATTTTCACACTGCTGGAAAAAACCTTTTGACTACATATAACAAACTTACCAAGTTTTAGGCATGTAATCCTATGTAATTACCATGTAACATGTCAGTTACCATAGTAACCGAACTCTGCTACCAAGAAATTGATCCAGCGCTCCAATAGAAAAACTGTCTCACAAACGCTATCTATCACCTCAATACTCACCATTATTTATAAAACACTTTAACAGGCCCATAACACCAATGAGACAATTATTGAGCAGCTGAATCAAGTGATTTGATTTATATTCTATTCACATAATATTTACACTAATATGTACAACTGCAGTTTATTTTTCATTATAATATAAAACGATTTATCATTTAACTCAAACCACTTTGGTTGATGGATCAACTAATGGAAACTAGACCATGAATAAACAAGACCAGCTTGTCATTTAAAATCTAATTTTATTAGCTTTATTAATTGAAAAGAAAGAGCATTTAAGTTTAAAATCTTTATTTTATAAGCAAATAAGAAAGCAGCATTTTTAATAAGGAAGTGAAAATTAGAACTGGCATTTCAAAGTAAGCTCAGAAACATGAAGAATTAGCAAAATAACAGTTTCCTTTCACTGAATCTATTTACCTGTCTCAATCTGTCTTCACCTAGAAAGGAATAAATCATTATAAATCTGCTGTCCTTACATGCGCCAAAGGTCCATCAGCATAATGCACACCATTCAGGAATCAGAAAGTTAGAGTTTTTTCTTCACTCATGGTGTCATAATTTATACCTTTCTCTCTAGCTAAACTTTCTACATTTCACATTCTTTCTATGGAATCCAGACTTCTCATTGGCTGAGCCGTGTCAGTCCACTGTTAGGTCATCTCTGAATTTTGACCAAGTCCGGGCTTCACATAAGCCCTATTGTCTTTTTCTTCCATGACATTCGGCTTCCTTAAAAGAGTAACTTTTCTTCGAGATCAGAACATTACTTCCTAAACTTGGCAGACACTTTCTTCCTGTCCTTGAGCCTTCTCTCCGTGAGCATATTCTATTCAAGCAAAGAATTGTTCTTTCAATCAATAATGTTTGTGCAGCAAAAATCTCCACTATTGCGCAAATGCAAGGCTCCACTCTGGACAAGGTTTCAGGTCTGCATCTCTGTCAGCCATATTTTTCTGAGCCACTTTTTCAGGCCTCACTTTGGAAACTAGTTTTAAACACCTTGGCTGCTAGTGGTTTTCCCTTCCTGCGCTGACATTCCTTGAATCTCTCTATTCATGACGAGCTCAGCTCGTCATAAGCACAGCCCAACTGTAACTCATGACGAGCTGAGCTCGTCATGAGCATGGAAGGGGTTAAACAAACACAAGACATCAATTAATTAATTAATTGAGACCCATTCTGTTACCCTCCCCCTTTGCTAATTAACAGAGTTAATTATGTTACCTAGCTTAAGCACAAATATGCAGCATTATATTCACCTATCCTTTTCGAATATCAGGAACTCTTAAAGCTTTTATCACAAAAGACATAACATAAGCACATAAAAGAAGCACATGCCAGTAGTTAAACAGCCGCATTTAATACTGACAAAGACAATAGACAAGGTTAGTTTATTAATTTTTTCTTTGCGTTTGTAACAAAAAGCACATTAGTCCCGCATGTATTTTCAAAAATGAATCTTTTAAACTAAGTTGAATAATAATTTAATCACAAACTTATTAGACAGGTTACTTTTTATTAGGAGAGATTAACTTCGCAAGTGTGAACAAAATTTTGTTCTTTACCTTGCTCCATCACTGCCATTTTCTTTGTGCCATTTAAACCTGTTGCCTGCCAGTTACTTGCATACTTCTTTAGCATGCGCATAATCCCACTGTGCTATTGTGCTGAAATTACAGCATGTTGATGCGGCCTGCCGGTCATACACAGAGCTGGTTAGATAATGCATAAACCCCAAAACCTATCTCCCTGGGATTTACCACTGTAGCTCATAGGGGCCACAGAGCATCCCTCGAGAGGGCCCTCTGCACTGTGCTGTCTCTGGGCTTCACCTACACAAACTCTGCCTGGCACTCACAGAGAGTCGCCCTGTTGCTGGTTAATAAAATGAGGCAGCAGGGAGCCCTTTGCACAGGTCAGTGCCTGGCAGGCTACAGTAAAGCAGTGACTTGCCTCTAACCAAATCTCTGCAGGATGCTGCCAACTTGTTTGTTGAGGCGAGGAGGGGGTGAAAGTGTGTGGCGGCAAAGTATGAGAGGGAGATGGGAGGGAAAAGAAGGAAGCTTGATAAAGTGTTAAAAACAGGGAATGCCGCCCTTTAAAAATGCTCCCTCACTGAAGATTGGTGCCCTGGGTCTAGACCCAGCACGCCCATGCCAAAAGCCGGCCAAATTAACTGGTATGATCTTTATTATACCTATAGCTTGTGAGCCCCCTATCTGTTTTGCTTGTGTTTTTTTGCTTTATTCCTTTTATTTCATGAAAATATTTTCACTTGAACATTTGAGCTGATTATGGACATTGAAAGTATTCATTTCTTACTGTACTGTTGTGATTTTGGTATGTTTAGTGCTGCGCCTACACTTGTCACTTAAACCGACCTATCAAAAGGGAGCAGAAGTTACACTGATTGAAACCTTCTTATGACTTTGGAATAAAACATGGGATGAACTGTTGGACATTGCCGGACAATTGTCACACACTACTGACCCTTTTTCAGAAATAATGTGACATGCATACTATGTACTGGAGCAGCAGAACATGCATTTCTGTCAGCTGCTAACCCTGTTCTCACAGGTAATTTCACATGTCTTTCCTTGTGCGCCTCCATTGTCTTTCCAATGATGTCATGAAAGTAGACTATAAGCTCAAGGAGGGTCAGGGCTCTGACTGTTCATGTCATGAGTCTGTGGTACCTTAGAGAGTCATTGAGACTTCATTGTGAACTTGTAGCAACCCAGTGAGGAGCTTAACTCCATGGATCAGCTTTGTTAAGTGAGATCTGAAAATACCATCTTGAGATGTTCTGTATGAAGAAGCAGTGATACCTGGCAATGCTGTAAAGGGAATCATCCAATCGAGACATCCTGTGCTGCTCCAAAACAGTGGAGTAAGTTAGAACGTGGTAATCAGTGCACATGCAGATTTTGTTGTTGTTCTTCTAGGTTGCGGTAATTAGCTAGGCTTTCTGTGTCAACTTGTGCTATTTTAGATTAGAGACAAACTTTGGCACCTCTAGACAGTGATCTGTTCTATGAAGGATCTTCTTAGTTCTGTGTTTGGTTGCTCCAAGCAGTAGACTGGGTGGCTGCTGCACGTAGTTGGAGGTGGGCACAGCCAAGACTACCTTTAGGTTGTTGCAGATAAGAACCAGAGAGCTCTTGACACATTTTTGGCAGGCACCCTCCGTGGGAGAGACTACTCCCTTACCAACTAGTCCTTGGGAAAGGGTGCCTTTGGGTTCACTGATAGAATATCGCCGCCTAAAATATCCCCATACACAAATATAGAGTCATAAATATCGATGTCAAAAATATTGACATCCTATATTTATAATGGTAAGTATAAAAATATTGAGAAAAAAATATAGATGTACAAAATATAGATTTTTTTTATACATATTAAAACGAATGTTAAATATATTAAATAATAAAACTAAATTAAAAATTATTTGGATTTAATATAAAAAATAAATGTAATTAAAAAAAAATTTAAACATAACATATATAAAATGTGATATATATATATATATATATATATATATATATATATATATACACACAAAGTCCACAAGTTGCCCCACATGAGCAAGGTGCACTCCCAATCGGCGTCCATTGGGTCAGGAAAGATTGCATGCGTGCCCCATGCCTGCAGCGACCTGACATGTTTTGGGCTACGCCCTTCCTCAGAGGGTTATGCTGCTGCGCAGAGATGCCACCACATGACTCTCCAATATAAACCCTTTAATCATACATCAAACTCAGGTGAGTATCTACGCAAGGAATCCTGGGATTGGAAGTCCAAATAAAGCCCAAGTGAGCTGGCAGCATTTCTGAGAAAAATAAAATGTTATTCATCGTGGGCACACCGCCAACACCTTTCCCCATTCAGCCTCTTGCTAGTTTGTTCTGCCGCGCTATCCATCAGAACAGCTGCGGAGCCGCTCGCTATGCGGCGGTGCACCCCTCGGGCGGGCCGGCCGTAAATACACAAAGTCCACAAGTTGCCCCACATGAGCGAGGTGCACTCCCAATTGGCGTCCATCGGATCAGGAAAGATTGCAGGCCTGCCCCATGCCTGCAGCGACCTGACATGTTTCGGGCTCCGCCCTTCCTCAGAGGCTTATGCTGCTGTGCAGAGATGCCACCACATGACTCTCCAATATAAACCCTTTAATCATGCATCAAACTCAGGTGAGCATCTACGCATGGAATCCTGGGATTGGAAGTCCAAATAACGCCCAAGTGAGCTGGCAGCATTTCTGAGCAATATAAAATGTTATTCATCGTGGGCACACCGCCAACACCTTTCCCCATTCAGCCTCTCGCCAGTTTGTTCCGCCGCGCTATCCATCAGAACAGCTGCAGAGCTGCTCGCTATGCGGCGGTGCACCCCTCGGCCGGGCCGGCGGTAAATACACAAAGTCCACAGGTTGCACCACATGAGCGAGGTGCACTCCCAATTGGCGTCCATCGGGTCAGGAAAGATTGCAGGCATGCCCCATGCCTGCAGCGACCTGACATGTTTCAGGCTCCGCCCTTCCTCAGAGGCTTATGCTGCTGCGCAGAGATGCCACCACTTGACTCTCCAATATAAACCCTTTAATCATGCATCACACTCAGGTGAGTATCTACGCAAGGAATCCTGGGATTGTAAGTCCAAATAACGCCCAAGTGAGCTGGCAGCATTTCTGAGCAAAATAAAATGTTATTCATCGCGGGCACACCGCCAACACCTTTACCCATTCAGCCTCTCGCCAGTTTGTTCCGCCGCGCTATCCATCAGAACAGCTGCGGAGCCGCTCGCTATGCGGCGGTGCACCCCTCGGCTGGGCCGGCCGTAAATACACAAAGTCCACAACTTGCCCCACATGAGCGAGGTGCACTCCCAATCAGCGTCCATCGGATCAGGAAAGATTGCAGGCGTGCCCCATGCCTGCAGCGACCTGACATGTTTCGGGCTCCGCCCTTCCTCAGAGGCTTATGCTGCTCCGCAGAGATGCCACCACATGACTCTCCAATATAAACCCTTTAATCATGCATCAAACTCAGGTGAGTATCTACGCAAGGAATCCTGGGATTGGAAGTCCAAATAACGCCCAAGTGTTGGATAGCGGAGGGATAAAACCTACTACTAAAACTTTCTATTCCCACTCCAGTGAGTGCTACAGTAGGGAAAGTGTTGGATAGAGTAGGGTTAAAACTTAATATTCCCACTTCGGTGAGTGCAACAGTAGGGAAAAGGTCAGATAACAGAGGGGTAAAAATTACTATTCCCACTCCAGTGAGTGCAACAGTAGGGAAAGTGTTGGATAGCGGAGGAGTAATAATTACTCTTCCCACACCAGCGAGTGCAACAGTAGAGAAAGTGTTAATTAACAGAGGGTTAGAAATTAATATTCCCATTGGGGTCAGTTCAAAATTAAAAACAAACAAAATATCAACTACAACACAAACGATTTTAAAAAACAAAAAAGAAAACATATATGAAAATATAAACAATGTACGACAGATAGAAACATATTATACTGTTAAAAAGGTCTAACCAATACCTAGAAATATTTTCTTTTGAATTTAAAAGTCATTTATAAACAAATACCTATGTTTAAAGGAAATTATTTATAATCAAACACATTCATTATTACATACATTTACTCTTTTTATGTCCTACCCTATAACACCACGCAATTCATTACACACATCTAAAAAAAAGTACCTCCTTGATTAACATCATTAATTATCTATTAAAGAAATATTATTATTAAAAGACAAATTAAAATAGATAAAAATTCATTTACGCCCCAAAATGTTACCCCTATAAAACCAAAACTCACACAAAAAATAAAAATAAATAATTACCACAAATATTTATGATTTAATAAATTAATATTAATGATCAACTAATTATTAATAATAATTTAATTACTTTCCACCCTCTACCCCAATAAACACCACAGCCCACACCTAAAAATCATTACACAATTTACATAACTAATTTTACGTTAATAAAATAATATCAATTAACAATAATTAATTTAAAATAATTTACTTCCCTCTCTTTACCACTATAAACCCACAACTCACATCTAAAAATAATTACACAATTGCCATATTTAAATTTTAATTAATTAATTGGCATTAACAAATAATTATTAATTAAATATAAATAAATTACTTCCCACCCTATTCCCCTATAAACACCAGCACCCGCTCCTATAAAAATAACACAATTACATAATTAATTACCAATTAATTAATTAATACATATTTAACAAGCAATTAATACATAATTCATAATAATTAATTTCCATGATTAACACTAGAAAATATACATTTAATAAACATTAATAAATAAAAATATTAATAAATGTATTAGAATTACATTACTTCCCACCCTATTCCCCCGATAGACCCACAACCTACTCCTAACAAATGACAAAATTAACATAATTGCCAATTAATGAATAATAATTAACAGCCAAATAATAAATAATTATTAAAAAATTCATTCCCACAATTAACACTATAAAATGTAAATTAAATAAATATTAATAATAAAACAAATTAATACATTTATTATAATTCAATTATTTCCCACCCTATTCCCCTATAAACTCACAAACCGCTCCTTAAAAATTGACATAATTAACATATTTACCAATTAATTAATTAATAATGAACAACCAATTCATAATTAGTTAATAATAAATTAATTCCCACAATTAACACTATGAAATCTAAATTAAATAAATACTAATAATTAATTTATGATTAAGGGGGTCATTATGATGGCGTCCGTCCGCCACCACAGAGGTGGATGGACCGTCCGCAGGGGCAGCGGCGGTCCCTCCGCGCGAATTAGGAAGTGACTGCAACCCTGGCGGTCACATCCTGTATTTTTAACATAGCGGCGGGTGCTACTTGAAGCAGCACCCGCTGCAATGCTAAAAATGCATGCAGTGCATTTGCATGCACAAAGCGGCAGGCACCCCGCGGTGCCTGCTGCTATGTGCAAGCAAATTCAGTGGGGGTACCATAGGTACCCCACATGCGCACCCCTCACCCCCTGACATCCTTGGGGCCCGCAACGAGCCCCCAAACAGAAAAGACCACATGCTTTTCCATGGCGGAAAAGCCGCCATGGAAAAGCATGTTTCCCCATGCATCCTAATAAGGCTGGTGGTGTCTGATAGACACCACCACCATATTAGAGCTTTTCCGCCGTGGGACGCGGCTGAAAAGCTGCAGACGGTCTTCCCGACCCCCCTGCAATCCTAATCTGGCAGGGGGTCTTTTCTCTCACCGCAGCGGTGAATCCGCTTCCTCCGGGCCGGCGGTGGCTTCCGCCGGCCCGGAGGATGCGGATTCACCGCAATCCCAATCAGCCCCTTTATTCCTTCCCACCCTATTCCCATATAAACCCACAATCCACTACAGAACTAAAAAAAGCAAAATGTAAATAAAATAAAATTAATAACTACTAAAAATGTAACACATATATTAAAAAACAAAAGCAATACTTATACAAAAAATTGTTCACATACTTTAAAAATACATACTAAAATACATAACACTAATTAAAACATCGATATTTTAAACAACTACATTTTTTCAAACGATATTAATGACTTCGATATTTTCAAAAACAATATTTCTTACCTCCAAGCACGAGTGACATCTTATTCTGGATGTGCAATCACCCCTTTGATGAAGCACTTCCTTAATTCTGGTTCTGTAATTAGACAGTCTCCCATCCTTCTACTGGGTGAGCCATGAAACATACCACAATTTCATTCTTAATCACTATACTCCTTAAGAGGCTTTAAAGTGATAAAGAAGTTGGGATGAAGGAATCTGAGAATGTGGTGAATGACCTCTACTGACTTACCTTATCTTTTAATGTATTGTTTTAATGATTATTTGTACTAAGGTTTTCAAATAGTATAGTTACTCTCTTTTACCTTATTATTGATATTTTCATTATACAGATGCTTGCCCATCTTACATGACTTTGCCCTTCCCATCACCAGCCAATAGGACCTCATGAAAAACATCAGATAACATCCCATTTATTTATTGAATATGTTAATGTTCGGCACTAAATATTGACGGCTAAGTGGTCTATGTTTCTATAAAGGCTTACATTGCCTATTTTAGTAAACAAAAAGTGCTTTGTGGAATGCTTAAATTAATCTCAGAAAAGGGGGTGGTGATGAACAGAGTGTCTGAATTAAGCAGACCACTCTTACCCAGTCCAAAGATCAGGGCTTGATCCATCACCGTTATTTATCACACTGCACCATCCCAGTTCAGAACCTGGCTATATGCAAATCAGTCTGTCCCTGGCCCAGTGCATCATGGGAACAGGGCAGACTAAACTATCAAGCCAATTCTTCACCAGAAAGGAGACAAGCTACCGGGGACCGGTTTCTGGCATTTCAGCCGTCGTCGGCCCGGCTTGCTTGAATCCTGATGGTGCAGTGAGAAAGGGACTCATGTCTGAGTATACCCTGCCACACCTATAGTGGCCAAAAACGATTCAGAAAAGGGGGTGCTGATGAACAGAGTGTCTGAATTAATGTGTTTAATCTGTTTAATTCAGATACTCTGTCCATCACCACCCCCTTTTCTGAATCGTTTTGTCCACCATAAGCGTGGAAGGGTATACTCAGATGTGAGTCCCTTGCTCATTGCACCATCAGGATTCAAGCAAGCCGGGCCGAAGACGGCTGTAATGCCAGAAACCGGTCCCCGGAAGCTTGTTTCCTTCCCAGTATAAGAATTGGCTTGGTAGTTTGGTCTGCCCTGTTCCCATGATGCACTGGGCCAGGGACAGACTAATTTGCATGTAGCCAGGTTCTGAGCTGGGATGGTGCAGTGAGCTAAAAAACGGTGATGGATCAAGCCCTGATCTGTTGACTGGGTATGAGTGTTCTGTTTAATTCAGATACTCTGTCCATCACCACCCCCTTTTCTGAATCGTTTTGTCCACCATAAGCGTGGAAGGGTATGCTCAGATGTGAGTCCCTTGCTCATTGCACCATCAGGATTCAAGCAAGCCGGGCCGAAGACGGCTGGAATGCCAGAAACCGGTCCCCGGAAGCTTGTTTCCTTCCCAGTATAAGAATTGGCTTGGTAGTTTGGTCTGCCCTGTTCCCATGATGCACTGGGCCAGGGACAGACTAATTTGCATGTAGCCAGGTTCTGAGCTCGGATGGTGCAGTAAGCTAAAAAACGGTGATGGATCAAGCCCTGATCTTTGGACTGGGTAAGAGTGTTCTGTTTAATTCAGATACTCTTTCCATCACCACCCCCTTTTCTAAATTAATCTCAGCCACTGGAAATTACTTTGGGCCCCATCCCAGTCCATCATTTCTTGTCCACTATGCTACCTCAGATTAGACTGCCATATGCAAATCAGTTTTGGTACTGCTCCAATAAGAGCAGTTCAGCCCGAACTGCCAAGCAAAGTTCTTTCTGAACCAGTACATAAGCAATCCAAGACTGGTTTGGCCATCACTGGGGCTCGTCAGTTGGATGCAGCTTGGTTCCACAGCACAGTGAGCACGGATCCATGTATGGGCATTCCCATCGCACTTAGGACATCACGTTGAAGTAAGCAAGAAAGAGGTGGGGGGAGGTGGGGGGAATTATCTCAGCTATTGGTAATTACTCAAGCAGCATCCTAGTCCATCGTTTTTTTTGCCCACTGCGCCACTTCAGATAAGACCCGGCCAAATGCACATGCATTGCCTATTTGTGCATTATATCCACAGAGCAATGGAACACTCAGCAAATAAAAAAAAAACATTACTTTCACTTTTTTTAGCCCTACTTGTTGACAATTGTGTTTTTATGTCCTTACTTCCATCCTATTGTAAAGCGCTCTGATATCCCTCGGGATCTTGTTCGCGCTATATAAAACTTTATAAATAAATAAATTCATCATACGAGGCAGAACATTTTGCATGCATCCAAAGCCGTACAGATATACTTACCCAAATACATTAAAATAAGTTCACCTGACTGATTAATTAGAGCTTCAATAAAGTACACATCAAAACCATATATGTTTTGCTGTTGCCTCTGCACTAAAATAACGCATAGAATGCAGCCCGTGGTAACACCACGCACACAACCTATAGCTCGCTAAATTCTGTTGCCTCAACATCACATCCTGTTTACTTTACAACTTCCTGCCCCACAGAGCTTGGCCAAATGCAGTACACAGAGGACACCAATCACCCAGCACTGTGCAAATATGCTTAGCCAAATAAAATGCTAACAGCTCGACATTGGTCAATAAGAAATGGTAGTTGCATATCACTGTAAACCCTCAGAACACGTGTGACACACCCCAGGCATTGTAAAACCACAACATTACTACAGGCAATATAGTAGTATCTGTTCCCACTTTAACAGCACATCGATATCAAAATCTTTTCCTGTTTCACCTTTCACCAACAAAACACGAGACACAAATCCTGGCACAATAAACTGCGCAACAAGGTTCAAGTCAGGTATCCGGCTGATCTAGTCTGTCAAACACTAACTACGACCCAATGCCCTTTAGCACCCACATTCATACCCATAATGCTCTACACAGGGGCATAACTGCTTATAGCCGGTGACTATCCAATATTATCTGGGACTAAACAATATATTAGCCTCCTCAATCCTTGATGGCCAGCATGCAATACGATTCATCTAAAACAAATTATAAAACGCAACAAAATGTAACATACATAAAGAAAGATAATCAGACATTTATGAAAAATAATATCTAGTGTAAATAATTTGCAGTATAGATAGTCCTCTGAGAACCCCTACTTCGGCCATTCCCTCTCCACTGCACTCCTCTACAAGAGCTGGGTGGTGAGAAGTATTATTATTTATTTTATTTATTTGATTTTAAAGCGTTTTTATATAGCGCGGACTTTACCCGAAGGTGTCAGAGCGCTTCACAATAGAAACAGTAATGATACATGAGGAGAAAATTACAAGTGAACTAATTACAAAAGCAAACGTTAAGTTACATGAGGCAAAAGTGACATTTGTGAGCAAACAAAATAGAAGAGGTAGCAAAGGTACATTACAGGAGGAAAAAGTGACATGTGTGCAAGTTACAAAAGCGTACTAAGTACAAGTAGAGGTATAATATGTCTGGGCGCGGCTCGGTGACCATATGAAATATTCTTTTTCACGTTAGCAGCAGTTTTAGGGTATTTTTTCCAGGAACCAGTGGAGGGCGACAAAGCTCTGTGAAAGGGATTGTCAAGAGCATTTTACGATTCGGGCTTACAGAGCTACAATTAACGCAGCCCAGACCGGAGTGCTGCAGCCTCGCAAGCCATTTGCTGTTTACCTTTGTTCATATTACTGCAGCAGCCTTTAGCCATAAATTCAAACTGTTCGCAGCAAAACAAACACAGGAGCAAATGCAAAATTCTATTTAGAGAAACAACGTGTAAGTAGACGGCAAGCAATTCTGATTTTTTTGTAATCGCGTCAATTTAGTTTTGTACGTTTTATACGGCTCGGTCTTCAGCGGACAAGGTATATAGTAAAGCAAATCATGCAGTAAAATGAAAACTTCCGGGCAGGCATTTGAATCTGCGGCTTGGCTGCAAGTGCACCTCAGACCTCTGCTTGTGGAGATTTTATTACATGTTCTAAAGTAGTTCAGTGAAATGCAACTTTCGTAAGCCTATCCTATATCTTTTTGTTACAACCCAATTCTACTCCAACTGATGTATTTGGTTCATCATCGAATTTACTACATAAATGGGTTCACGACAAGAGTCTTTTCACTGGTGCGCACTCCTGCTCTGTCCTCCGGCTAACAGTCTCTTCATCCTCACCCATGCCCCATTTTCCATTCCTCTTCATTATATTATGTCCAGGGGTGTCGTTTAGTCGGAGACATTCAGGGGGTGTGAATCTCACATTTCTCAACTAAACAAATGGGACAAACCAACACAGGCGTAGCAGACCCGATTCTGTGCCCCCCAGACCCAACTGCCAAGACAAGAATGCATTCATTTGGGGGCGGGTTGGTGTCACACCCCAAACACTTCCCCTGACTATGTCGATTAATACACTGCAGGGTCCCACCGCCATCGGGCCCTGCAATTTTGCCCACCGCATTACCAGGGTGGGAGGATGGAGGGCAGTCAGAGAGACCGTCCGTCATGGGTCGGACCGTCAGAGGTACTGCAATCCCTATAATGTCTCACGTGCCACGGTAGGGAGTACAATGTCCCTTTCTGTCAGCCTTTTTAACAAGCCACGAAATAGCAGGTGGAACGGGATCTGGGGGCCCGTAGCGGGCCACCTTCCCCCTGGCCCTCCGACCTATGGTGCCCCCTACATATCCCTGCACCATGTGGCAGGCACCGCATGGTGCCTGACACGTAGTGCAGGGAGATGTGGAAAGTGTTTATTTTGGACTGCAACGTGTGCTGCAGCCCGCAGCACTCGATGCACTAAAAAATATGCAGCGGGACCGCCGACAGCTAGTCAGGCAGTCCCGTTCCAGACAGGATGGCGGTCGGAGGCTTGTCTGACCGCCATCATATTCAGGCCCCTAGTAACTGGGAAATTTGGGCCCAGATTTACTAAGGTTTTGCATCACAGTTGCTGCTTGGCACAGCCCTGACGCAAAATCTATTTTGGGATTTACAAAGCCACACAAGCCCAATTTACATGGCTTTGACAAAAAAAGTAACGGAAGACAGTGCACAGGTAGGCATTATATGGGTGGAGCATGGGCATTCCTGTGATTTCACCCATGTATTTTGATGCAAACTCATGTGTACAAAGGCTTAGAAACATTGGTTTGCACCAGAATGGTGCCCCTACCCGAGTCTGGTGTAACAAGAAATTCTGCAGCACACATACAAAGAGGAAATAGCCTCAATGGATTGTTTTTGTGCAGGAAGATATCCCTCTCCGGCACAAAAACTATCCTGACCACAACACATGCACCTTTGTGAAATGATGAAAGAGTGCCTGCTTCGCTGCTAGGCACCCACAAGTACATCATAGCTAGGAGAGAGCAGAACTGTCCAACTTCTTTGTAAATATGGTGCAGTTCTGCTCTCTCCCTTTTACATAATGCAAAATAGCAATTTCCCTTGCTGTGCTGCAATGTGTTAAATCTTAGCAAATCCGGGCCCTGGTGTCAAACTCCCACATCCCTCTGAAATGGTAGCACACTGTGCCACCATATTCCTCTCATAACAAACAAGCATTTGCAATGCAATGGTCTCGGCATCATTAAAGGTAGAGCTATTGGCATTGCTCATGACATTTCTTTTTTTTCCTTTAAATCATAAATAAATGGCATTGTCATTTACATTGCCAATACACAGCACTCTGCACTCAACAGCACACACCACTCTGCACTCACTACTCTGCACTCACTGCTCTGCACTCACTGCTCTGCACTCACTACTCTGCACTCACTACTCTGCACTCACTACTCTGCACTCACTACTCTGCACTCACTACTCACTACTCTGCACTCACTACTCACTACTCTGCACTCACTACTCTGCACTCACTACTCTGCACTCACTACTCTGCACTCACTACTCTGCACTCACTACTCACTACTCTGCACTCACTACTCACTACTCTGCACTCACTACTCTGCACGCACTACTCACTACTCTGCACTCACTACTCACTACTGTGCACTCACTACTCACTACTGCGCACTCACTACTCACTACTGTGCACTCACTACTCACTACTCTGCACTCACTACTCTGCACTCACTACTCTGCACTCACTACTCTGCACTCACTACTGTGCACTCACTACTCACTACTGTGCACTTACTACTCACTACTGTGCACTCACTACTCACTACTCTGCACTCACTACTCTGCACTCACTACTCACTACTCTGCACTCACTACTCTGCACTCACTACTCACTACTCTGCACTCACTACTCTGCACTCACTACTCACTACTGTGCACTCACTACTCACTACTGTGCACTCACTACTCACTACTGTGCACTCACTACTCACTACTCTGCACTCACTACTCACTACTCTGCACTCACTACTCACTACTCTGCACTCACTACTCTGCACTCACTACTCACTACTCTGCACTCACTACTCTGCACTCACTACTCTGCACTTCACTACTCTGCACTCACTACTCTGCACTCACTACTCTGCACTCACTACTCACTACTCTGCACTCACTACTCTGCACTCACTACTCTGCACTCACTACTCTGCACTCACTACTCTGCACTCACTACTCTACACTCACTACTCTACACTCACTACTCACTACTCTGCACTCACTACTCACTACTCTGCACTCACTACTCACTACTCTGCACTCACTACTCACTACTCTGCACTCACTACTCTGCACTCACTACTCACTACTCTGCACTCACTACTCTGCACTCACTACTCACTACTCTGCACTCACTACTCTGCACTCACTACTCTGCACTCACTACTCTGCACTCACTACTCTGCACTCACTACTCACTACTCTGCACTCACTACTCTGCACTCAATACTCTGCACTCACTACTCTACACTCACTACTCTACACTCACTACTCTACACTCACTACTCACTACTCTGCACTCACTACTCACTACTCTGCACTCACTACTCTACACTCACTACTCTGCACTCACTACTCACTACTCTGCACTCACTACTCACTACTCTGCACTCACTACTCACTACTCTGCACTCACTACTCTACACTCACTACTCTGCACTCACTACTCTGCACTCACTACTCTGCACTCACTACTCACTACTCTGCACTCACTACTCACTACTCTGCACTCACTACTCTGCACTCACTACTCTGCACTCACTACTCTGCACTCACTACTCACTACTCTGCACTCACTACTCTGCACTCACTACTCACTACTCTGCACTCACTACTCTGCACTCACTACTCACTACTCTGCACTCACTACTCACTACTGTGCACTCACTACTCACTACTCTGCACTCACTACTCACTACTCTGCACTCACTACTCTGCACTCACTACTCACTACTCTGCACTCACTACTCACTACTGTGCACTCACTACTCATTACTGTGCACTCACTACTCACTACTCTGTACTCACTACTCTGCACTCACTACTCACTACTCTGCACTCACTACTCACTACTCTGCACTCACTACTCACTACTCTGCACTCACTACTCACTATTCTGCACTCACTACTCACTACTGTGCACTCACTACTCACTACTCTGCACTCACTACTCTGCACTCACTACTCTGCACTCACTACTCTGCACTCACTACTCTGCACTCACTACTCACTACTCTGCACTCACTACTCACTACTGTGCACTCACTACTCACTACTGTGTACTCACTACTCACTACTCTGCACTCACTACTCTGCACTCACTACTCTGCACTCACTACTCTGCACTCACTACTCTGCACTCACTACTAACTACTCTGCACTCACTACTCACTACTGTGCACTCACTACTGTGCACTCACTACTGTGCACTCACTACTCGGCACTCACTACTCTGCACTCACTACTCTGCACTCACTACTCTACACTCACTACTCACTACTCTGCACTCACTACTCACTACTCTGCACTCACTACTCACTACTCTGCACTCACTACTCACTACTCTGCACTCACTACTCTGCACTCACTACTCTGCACTCACTACTCTGCACTCACTACTCACTACTCTGCACTCACTACTCTGCACTCACTACTCACTACTCTGCACTCAATACTCTGCACTCGCTACTGTGCACTCACTACTGTGCACTCACTACTGTGCACTCACTACTCTGCACTCACTATTCCGCACTCACTACTCTGCACTCACTACTCACTACTGTGCACTCACTACTCTGCACTCACTACTCACTACTCTGCACTCACTACTCACTACTCTGCACTCACTACTCACTACTCTGCACTCACTACTCTGCACTCACTACTCACTACTCTGCACTCACTACTCACTACTCTGCACTCACTACTCTGCACTCACTACTCACTACTCTGCACTCACTACTCACTACTCTGCACTCACTACTCACTACTCTGCACTCAATACTCTGCACTCGCTACTGTGCACTCACTACTGTGCACTCACTACTGTGCACTCACTACTCTGCACTCACTACTGTGCACTCACTACTGTGCACTCACTACTGTGCACTCACTACTGTGCACTCACTACTCTGCACTCACTATTCCGCACTCACTACTCTGCACTCACTACTCACTACTGTGCACTCACTACTCTGCACTCACTACTCACTACTCTGCACTCACTACTCACTACTCTGCACTCACTACTCACTACTCTGCACTCACTACTCTGCACTCACTACTCACTACTCTGCACTCACTACTCACTACTCTGCACTCACTACTCTGCACTCACTACTCACTACTCTGCACTCACTACTCACTACTCTGCACTCACTACTCACTACTCTGCACTCAATACTCTGCACTCGCTACTGTGCACTCACTACTGTGCACTCACTACTGTGCACTCACTACTCTGCACTCACTACTCCGCACTCACTACTCTGCACTCACTACTCACTACTGTGCACTCACTACTCTGCACTCACTACTCACTACTCTGCACTCACTACTCACTACTCTGCACTCACTACTCACTACTCTGCACTCACTACTCTGCACTCACTACTCACTACTCTGCACTCACTACTCACTACTCTGCACTCACTACTCTGCACTCACTACTCACTACTCTGCACTCACTACTCACTACTCTGCACTCACTACTCACTACTCTGCACTCACTACTCTGCACTCACTACTCTGCACTCACTACTCTGCACTCAGTGTACAGTGTACAGTGTTCAGTGTCATCTTTAAAACACCATTGCTGAGAGCACGAGTTCTTTCAACAGATATGGGTTTGGTCCAGGCATTACTGTGTCACCTTCAGGTGATGACCGAGAGATGAGGCTTGTCAGGCCAGAATCCCATGCTATCTTATGGGAGGTTCCCTCCAGAGGACAGAAGCGTGTGCTTTCAATCCTTATAAAACATAGATATGACATTCTTTTGAGGACATTACAGTGTAACATGGATCAGCTGCTCCAGATGTTTTGCAAGAGGGACAAATGCTCCTTTAGATGATGGAAGACTTTCTTTGTACCTTTCTGAAAAATGAGCCAGAGATAAATAGCGCGGTGCACTGTCACCCTGTGATTATGCAAACAGCTGCATGTGTGCACCATCTTTCTATCTCGGTTGAAAAGAACTCAACAGTCATTTAACAGCTGCTTGTGAATACATGTAGACTACCTCGATGATTGCCATTCACGTGGCATGTTTATTCATGTCGTGCTCATTTTAACAAATGCTAATCATCTTCCCATTGGTTTTCCAGTACATTTGCGTGATGGAAAGTGAAGAATGCCATTCGGGTCACTGTGCCCTTCTTCACGTCAGAGCTAAAACCAAACACAAAGATAACATGCACTTTTGACCAAAAATACTCAATCAATAAGAAAGGTAAAACTAATCAATAATGCACCATACTGCATCCAGTGACTGAGTTAATAATGCACAGGCTCCAACTCTCACCCAGACATATGGTAAAAAAAAATGCCCCCCGGAAGCCAGCCGCGGCCGCCCCGGAAGTCAGGCACGGTCGCCTGTGACGGGGGCGGGGCCACGTCCAGACCGGAAGAGGAGGCAGGCGGAGTCGATGCGTCTCGCGGCCCGGGGCTCCTGTGAGCGGTGTAGAGTCCCGGGGCCGCGCCAGCAGGAGGTTGGGCAGAGTCCCCGACATTGGCCAGGTAAGTTCCAAAAGGCTGGGAGGGGGGCTTGGTGCACGTGTGTGTATGCTCGTGTGTGTGTGTATGTATGTGTGCGACGATGACGGCGGGGGAGGGGGGGCCTCGGTGCACTTGTGTGTGTGTGTGTGTGCGCGCGCGCGTGTGTGTGTATGTGTGAGGGGGGGGTGTCTCTGTATGTATGTATGTGCGTGCGTGCATGGGTGCTTGTGTGTGTGCATGCGTGTGTGGTGTTGCTGCTTCCCAGGAGACAGCAGCTGAGCGCGTTCGCGAGCGCGTGGCCAGCGGAAATCCCCTCCTTGAAGAGGGAATGCGCGTGGCCGAGGCTGTCTCCTGGGAAGCACAGTCCCTGACAAAAGATCTCGGCGGAGACGCGCTTCCGCGCGTCTTTAGCCGAGACCTAAAAACGTTTACCTACATTGCCTCCTACCTGAACTTCATACTCTGACATATTCAAAAGCACATTCGCCTTTTTCTCCTCATCGTATTCATTCTGAAACTGCCTTATGATCGGTCATTTATCATTTGATTCCACATTTTGCCACCTTCTGCTCTCTTTGCATTTTCAAACACATCATTTACTCTCGTCTTTTCTGACCAAATAGAAGACCCTTTCGCAAAATTAGATGATTGCTTATTTCTGATTAGATCTACCTTTTTGATGTTCACTCAACTGCAGCGTTCCCTCCTATCATTCATATTTACCTTCATATTGCACTTGTACTCTTCAACCACTTTCCATATTTTCTGATAGTAAATTCCAGAACCATTCTCCCCCTTGTTTTTCAGCTACCATGCTACCAGCGTTGGCTCTGAAATGCTTCCCCTCAGACGATCAAATGGAAACACCATTGACACTGTATTAGGAATTATTCTATAAGTGAATGAAGTAGATGGTAATATTTTCTTTGAACTAATAAGTCCCTTTATTGCTAATTGGATGGATTATTTCCCAAATCTATTAAACTTTTCAACATGCCCATACTGATTTCATCCTGTGTTCGATACTACAGTTAGTGAAAAACAGTCCTAAATTAGAACTAACAAAATGGGGACCATTATCAGATACTATTTCCTCACTAAAGTCTTTCCTCTAAACAATTTCATCCCAAAAATCCACAATCACCTCAGATGTTACCTTCTCTGCAATTTTAATCTCTGGGCATTTAAAAAAAGAATCCACAAGAACAATACCAAAAGCTTTTTGTCTGGGTGGTACTGCAAAACGAACAAATTATGCCAATTGCTAGGTTTCCGGCAGATCTACTACTTGTGGCTCAACAATTCATGCTTTTGCAGTTTCCTCTCTTCTCATACATAAACCACATCCCCTAGCCCATCTGTCTATCATTATATCTATTCCGGAATACCAAAGGAATTTTCACACCTGTCTCCTAGACATGGACATTCCAAAATGTCCTTCATGACAAATATCATATATAGCTTGCTTAATCCACATGGATGTATCATCTTGTCTTCTCTGGTTAAAACCCAGTTCTCAATGGCGAATTTACCTTAGACCTTATGATAAACATTTAACTCACTCAGTACATTACATTTTTCAGCCAACCTTTCACCAGATACTCCAGAACAGTCTAGCATGGAGTGTTTATGCCTTTACCAGTTCATATGGTACTGGCCCAGAAGTTGGCCAAGGGGAGTATTTGTTATTGAAAGGAATACATATTTGTGATAATCCTTGAGGCACACCACAGGCTGTAGGGTGTGTGGACCCAATCCAGCTATGGACATACATTATTGCAGCCTTTCCAGCAAAATTGTGTGGTTGACAGTGTCATAATCAGGAGTATCATAGAAGATATTTTTTCCTCACCCATGGAGATCCTCGATTATGTTGGGTAGGGCTGATTTGGTGTCTTGCATGGTCTGAATCCAGTCTGATGATGATGGAGAAGACTTTGAGTGCCGCACTTAGCCCGCTCCGCCGGGTCTTGCATGACATCAGGCATAGTGATCCCCTCGGAGAGCCGCTCTCCCCGGGGGAAGATTAGGCGGAGCAGGGATAAACCGTGAGGGACAGATCGTCAACATGCGTTCGTGCGCGCCAAGACCCCAACCCAAAGGCACCGACGATGCGAGCACTAGGCCTCCGGGCTAGGGACCCCCGCCACACCGCCTAGGGCTTCACTCGTCTCCTCACCTTCGATACGAGACCAGGCAGCAGAACAGCAGCAAAGCAGTCCAAAAGATGTCGAAATTTCCATGGACTGGACCCTGCCGCCCTCACCAGTCCGCTGTTGTTCAACTGGGACCCGGCTGGACCAGCACTCGAGACCCCGGCTTCCAGACTGGGTTAGGCCTCGAGTCAAACCTCGACATTACTCCACTCCACAATGTCGGAGAAGTCTCGGGATTGCTCCATCGGACTGCAAATTAGTTCATAGACTCGGATATGGGGCGGAATATCAGGATAGATGACAGGATCTTCAAGCGAAAGACGGAGGTCGGCGGAGCCGGGAGACTAAGCGGCCATGTTGTTTGCTGCCGTAGCTCCTCCTCCGAGTGCCAGGTATTTTTGAAGTTGTATTTTTACTACGCTTTCTATCAATCATTAAGCAGCACTTGTAAATAGCGGCTAGTCGCCTGTGATGGCTTCCAGGCACTGGGTTGCTGGGTCTAGTCAAAGAGCCAGGTCTTGAGTTTTTTCCTGAAGTCAGTCAGGGAGGATGATGTTCGGAGGTGCAGGGCGTTCCAGCATCTGGCGCTGAGGTGGGAGAAAGAGCGACAACCACTGTGGCTACAGCAGATGCGCAGTGTCTGTACGAGGGAGGCAGAGTGGAGGCTTCAGGATGGTTGGTGGAAGTTCCGGCGGTGGTTCAAGTATGCAGGTCCTTGGTCTTGGTTTGTAAGCGTGTGTCATTAGCTTTGAATGGCATCTTTTTTTGACGGGGAACCAGTAGAGGTTTCTCAGGTGTTGGGTGATCTGGGTCCATTTGAGCAAGTTGAGGATCAGTCTGGCGCTGAATTCTGTATTGTCTTGAGCCTTCTATTGAGTTTGGGGGTGGTTCCTGTGGACAGTGCATTGCTGTAGTCCAGCCAGCTGGTGATTAGGGCTTGCATGACTGTTTTTCTTGTGCTTATAGGGAGCCATTTGAAGATTCTTTGGAGCAAACCGAGAGTGTAAAAGCAGAAGGAGGTGACTATGTTAATCTTTGAGTTCATGGTGAATTTCCTGTCCAGGATCATGCTGAGGTTGCGGGCATGTTTTTTTGGTGTGGGTCCGAGTTTGGTGTGCCACCAGGTCTTGTTCCTGCGGGAGGCATGGTTGCCAAAGATCAGCACTTTGGTCTTGCCAGTATTGCTCTTCAGACAGTTGTCCCTCATCCAGTCTGGGACGTTCTTCATGCAGTTGTGAAAGTTGGTGTTAGTGGTGGTGGGGGTGGGTCTGCTAAGACGGGGACGATGAGCTGGGTATCGTCGGCCTAGAATATGATGTTGAGATTGTGGCTTCTGATGATGTTGGAGAGAGTTGGGTGAGGGATGAACCTTGTGGGACGCCACAGATTGTGCTCTTGGGTTCCATGATGAAGGGGGCAGGCCGATTCTCTGCGTTCGTCCTCTGAGGAATGATACAATCCACCTGAGTGCGTCATGATTTATCCCGATCTGATGAAGTCTGTTGATGAGTGTGAGATGGGATACTGTGTTGAAAGTCGCGGAGAGGTCGAGGAGGATAAGGGTTGCTGATTCTCCCCTAACGAGTATGGCTTGGATTTTGTCAGTGATCAGGGCAGTCTAAGTGCTGTGGTTGGAGCGGAAACCAGATTGGGAGTAAGCATGGGCGAATTTTGCGGATCTCGCGTTCGCGAATTTTGCGGATTTGCGGATTCGCAATCCGCAAAATCCGCGAATTCCCGCGAATTTGCGGATTTTTTTTTTTTTGTGTTCGCCCGTGTTTCTGCCAGTTCGCGAGGGTTTTTACAATTTCGCAATTTGCGAACTTACCTGTCGGGTCGCAAGTTTTGCAAACTTGTTGTTTCTACATGTTCAGCCTGTTTGGGACACTCTTCTTCATCACTGCCACTCTCTGTCACCACTGCCACTCTCTGACTACTCATGCCACCCTCTGGCCCACCCATGCCACCCTCTGTTTCATCACCACACCCTCTGGTTGTCCAGTGTACATTATTTTCGGCAAAGCAAAGCACACCTTCCCTGCCTCAAGTGACTTGAATTAATTTGGGGCTGATTAATGTGTCACAGAATATTTTTTTAGCTGGCACCTGCTTCCTTAGTGCGCCCTGATTAGTGATCTTTTGCACTTGCTAAGTGCTTTCATTGTTGCAAAATTAGTTACAACACCTGCCCTGCCCCAACTGACAATAATGAATTAGGGGCTAATTAATGTGTCACTGAAAGAATTTAAAGTTCCAGCCTGGCACCTGCTTGTCTGCTCCTTTAGCTGTAAATCAGGACCTTTGTGGCATACAGTTAAGGTCAGAGCAGGGTCACACAATAGTTGCAAGCAGGCAACCGAATTCTGGAGGGCCCCCTCAGGAAGCACTACAAAGAATCGTTACAAATCATGAGGTTGACCTTTTGCACCTGCTCATTGCTTTTGCTTTTGCTGAAATCGTTTTTCGTTTTTTTTCGCGCTATTCGCGGGGCGCGGCGTCGTGCGAAACCGACCGCGGAAGCCGCCAATTCGTGCGAATGAGCATTTTATTTTTTTGCGGCTTGTTGTTTCGCGAGTTTTTTTGCAGTATTCGCGAGCCGCTTGCAGCGCAACACGCGAATTTACCCCAAGGTCGAGTACGGGCGCGGCCATTTTGTTTGCGTGACGTATTTCCGTTTCCGCCCGCTATGTATAATCTCGCGCAGTAAGCGCATTGCGAGTAGAGGGTCGCACGAGATCGCGCGGGAAATCTAGAGGTTCGCACGAGATCGCGAGGAAAATCTCGCGCGAACTTACTTTTGCGCTCGTGAACGGGCGCCGGCCATCTTGTTTTTCATTCATTTCCTGTGTCTGGGCATGGTGTTTAATCCTCTTGGTATCTTTGCCATCCTTTGCTTGTTTTCAGTTTTTTTTTTACGATTTTGCTTCTTATCTATCCCTCTCTTTTCCTAGCTGTATATTTTTGTCTTTTCTGCTATTTTTCTTTACTTTTAAACTACATTTTTAAACTCTTTTCTTTTCTTCTTCCCTATCCTATTCTTTCTTAATTTTCTACTTCTTCCTACCTTACCTGCCCAGACCATGGTCAAGCCAGGCGCCGTGAAGCTGCCCAGGCACTTGAGGGCCGCAGCGGCGGCGGGGAGTAGTGCTGGACCCAGTGGCAGGACAGCATGCGGGAGATTGAGGGGGGAGCAGGTGACGCGACGGGAGATCTTCAGCCCGGAGGAAGTGGGCGCGCTGGTCTACTTCGTCCAGCGCCGCCTGCCCAGGACCATCGCGGGAGGCGGCAGGATCGCGGCCGGCGGGTACAACATGCGGGAGCGCCGGAAGCGGTGGGAGAAGGTGTGCTGGGCCATATCCCACCTCTACGGGGTCCAGCGCACCTACAGCCAGGTCACCCATCGCTGGACGGACCTCCTGGACCGCGAGCGCGACCTGCTGGACCAGCTCGGCTTGGAGATCCCCGGGCTTGGTGAGTAGTAGTAGCCATTTAATCACTCACTACTATGATGTTTTCTCCTGCTCTGTGTTGTTGTATTGCAAATATTTGTTTTTTACATGGAGCAAGCCAATAATGCCGCTGATGACGATTACATTGTAGTTAAATTATATTTCAAAATCTTCTGTGTATTTCAGGTGCACTGCTCTCCTTCTCAGTGGCGTTGCTACTATGCTTATTTGTTTTCTATTTCGTGGTCTCATTGGCCTGAGTAACTATTATGTATGAGTGTACTTTACAGAACTGCGTAATGCTAGACACTAGGGGGCAGATTACATTTACAAGCCCCTTGCGCCACGTTTACGTTGCCTTGCGTGACGCAACAGCGGCGTAAACGTGCCGCATCCCTGCGAGTCATTTACAGCATGACGCATCTAGGAGATGCGTCATGTTATAAAGCCATGGGCCTGCACCACAATGGGTGCGTTCCTAGTACGCAGGGTGGGCGCCGCGGTCCAGCGGCTGTGCGCCTCGCAAAATTGCCTGCGTGAAATGTACAAGATTTAACGCAGGCACTTCTGCGACGCTGCTACGTCAATTCAATTCCTTATGTCTGCTCGAAGCAGGCGAAAGGACTGACACAGCATGTTAAGTATTGGGTGGCCCTGAGCATTACTGGAGTTGCATTGCGTTGGCGACGTGACTCCAGCGATGCGCCGCTCTTACGTGACGAGATGCCTCACGCAAGTGCCTACCCTTGCGCCAGGGCGCGCCGCATTGTAAATGAGGCACATCTGCTGTGTCGCAAGGGTAGTTTTGCGTGACGCATTTGATCTGGCGCATCTCTGGAGATGCGCCAGAACGCGTAAGTAAGTATGCCCCTAAGGGGCAGAATTGCAATTACCGTCGCATCCCTGCAAAGTAGCAGGGATGCGCCATTAATTGTGCGGCCCGCTACCACCACCAAACATGGTGCGCCGTATTTGCAATGCGGCGCACCATGGGCCCAAAACGTCACCGAAGCTTTACTGCTGGAGTTGCGTCGCAACGATGGCGCAGCTCCATCAATGCTCTGGGGTACCCTATCTCCCCAATGCTGGGTCAAGCCGTACGTCTGCTTCAAGCAGGTGCAGGGTTTGTGTGACGCATCATTGTCCTAAAGGTGACTGATTGATATTTTGTAGATTTCCCTCAGCCACTATTAGGATGTGTTCCAGCGCAGGAATGCCCTCCCTTGCGCCGGAACGCCCCCTGATGGCGCAGGGCTTTATAACGGGATGCATCTCCCAAATGCGTCACGTTGTTATAATATTATACGCCGCACCATGGCGCCCTTTTTTGTTTAGCTGCTGCGTCACAAAAGTCACGCAAGAACGGCGCAAAAGAGCCGCAAGGGCTTAAATCTGCCCCTTCCTTTGTAACCCTGACAATAAGAAAAATAGTGGCGGTGGATTGATAGTTTGACTATTTAAATGACTGGTAATGTAGCAGGCAACTGTTAGTGTTGTCACTGATCTGACTGAAATCACAATGGAGTTTGTCTGTCACTTTGCGTCTTGCCTGCGGACTGCTGCCTGCCAGTCCTAGGTGAACGTTTCAGTACTTTGTTTAGTGAGTTGCGTGACTTTCGAAGTCACAGGTCCGCATATAAATGAAAAGTAACCATAATCAATATAATTTCGCAGAAATATTTTGTTATTGTTCTTTTGAAATGTTTGATTTGGTTGACATTGACAAGCAACAATCATCCATGTTTTCTGTTCTTTCTTTCATGTTGTACGTCAGCTCCCCCCAGGGGCGAGAGGAGGACACAGGAGCAGCAGGCGGCGGATGCTGTTCATCAACAGGGCCAGGATCGGGCAGGCGAGGGCTCCTCTGCTGGCCCCAGTAAGTTTTCATTTTAGACTAGTACCTATTTTTCCTAGCGTTCCTCATTTGACTTTTTTCAAAATTGTCTTTGCTCTTCTTGTAGACTGTATCTAAATTCTTATCCTGCCTCTACTATGACTCCCTGTGGTATTACTAGATTATTCTTATTAGTCTGTCTGTGTAGCTAACTAAGATTGCACGGTTGGCGAAACTCCCATGATTCTAGTCAGCAATAGCTCTATCAACTTAGTGCAGTCCTCTGGGATTGTCCATAATGTCTTTTGAAGTGTTCTATCTGGACTCATGCTTGCAAAAATTGCAAAACCTTTCGCTCAGTCACTCTAGTCTGGACCAAAAAACACAGATTGTATTTAAGTTTAAAAGCTTTATTAAAAGTAAACACATTTATTAAAATGAAGTCATAATAAAACTAAACGTTTAACTGATAATGGAAAAGTGGTTAGTGCTGACGATTAATTGAAGACATTTCTTGTGGTCGAGCCGAGCTCTCACCTGGTTTCAACTTGATCTTGTTGTTAGAAGTCCATCTTCTGTCTGTGTGGAGAAAAATGGTGCGTGTTAAAAAAACAGCCTTCATCAGTTGTGCCAAAAAGTGCAGCAAGACAACCTTCCCTGGAAAAAGGGACATTTTTTTTTAACTTTAACGACAGTCACAAATTACATTGTTTTCACATGTCTTCATTCCTAGACCAAATACTAGTGACTGCTTTATTCTAACATTCTTAAATGTACTTTGTAGGTGGAACATCTGGTGGCGGGGCCAGTGTGGAGGTGGTGGTGCTCGACACCGAGGCGGAGGGCGAATCGGGCGATGCTTCAGGGGAGGAGGCGGCGGCGGCAGCTGTGAGAGTTGAGACGGTGGTGGTGGCGGCCAGAGGTAAGCTCTTATATATTCCTTACTTATTGAGATTGAAGACTAGCTGGGAAGGCAAGAATATGAGATGCATGGCTGGGTGAATGATGAAGCAATGATGGGTGGAAGGACAACAGCCTGGGTGGGTGACACAGAAACTGTATGTGTCCATATACCTGGATCATGCTACTATCTGACTCTTAGATAGCATATGTGTATCTAGAGCAGGGGTACTCCTAGTACGGCCCGCGGGCCGGTGGTGGCCCGGCAAGCCTTCGTTGGCGGTGCGCTGACCTTGCAGACAATCACTGCTCCCCCGGCCCCCACAGAGCAGAGGCTTTTTTGTATTTCACCTGTTAGCGCCCCTGCATCTCCACTCTGACAATCACTGCTCCCCCGGCCCCCACAGAGCAGAGTGGAGATGCAAGGCCACAAAGAGGTGAAATAGAACTAAGCCTCTGCTCTGTGGGGCCGGGCAAGCAGTGATTGTCAGGGTGGAGAAGCAGGGGCGCTAAAACAAACAAAGCCTCAATAATATGTTAATGGTCTTTTAAAGACCTGTTAAGTACTTTGGTGTTGTTGTCTGTGTGTGCGCGTTGAGGAAGCGGTCTCAACCCGGGCTGAAGGCTGACACAGATAGACACACACACAGTGAGATGACAGAGGGGGAGGGAGAGGGAGGGCAGGAGGGAGAGAGAGATGGAGGGAGGGCAGGAGGGAGAGCAGGAGGGAGAGAGATGTATGTAAATGCTGGGTCTGGTGGCTCAGTGGATGAGGGCATCTGCTGCAGGGACCTGTGTGCAACCTCATGGTCACAAGTTATCGTTTTGCTTTAGCCCCGCCCCCTCTGACTCCGCCCCCACCAGTGCGGCCCTCGGCCCCAAACTACACTGTAAATGTAGCCCCTGAGAGAAAGTTTGTGAGTACCCATGATCTAGAGAGAGTAGACGGTCAGTGGATGAACTAAGTGTAACTTTGAAGAGCATGTAACACTAACACTGCACCCGCACGTCCGTTCCAGTGTAGGAAAGGCAAGGAAAAGAACTTTTAATTTTGTCCAAATACTACCATAAATAGTAGCAGTAGTTTGTATTGCAAGCACTGCATAGATCCGGTTATTATGGTGGCCACTCCCTACCTCTCTTAATAAGTTTAGTAGTACTCAGTCATTCATGTGTGGATGTATCACTGGTCACTCAATAAAAAGCAAAGCACCTAAAGTCATCCCATATATAAGCAAAAACATCCCATGTGAAGTGATAGATAATCAGATTATTTATCTTCTTCAATTTTCCATTTCTAGTACTCATTTCCACTGTAGGGTGAAAGTTAAATTAATTAAGCAGTAGCCCTTGAGTTGTAACAGAGTATTCTCAGTGCCACCCGTACTAGAAAAGTAAGAGATTCACCACCTGCATGTACTGGACGGGTACAGTAACGCAACGGCAACGCAAGTCTAGGTCACTCCTCATGGCGTGCGTCTCTTTTTCTCGGGTGCAAGTTTACCGCGCTGGCATTATGCCGGCTTGCAGAAAATAACGTACCAATTTTCCAAAACAAGAGATAAGAAGAAGAATAAGACTGGTGTACTTTCATAGTCGACTCCAATGGAAGTCCACAGTGCTCGTAGACTTTGTTCCTTAAACTCCCACTAATGTTAGAGCAAGGATGAAGAAGTGTGAGGTTAGATAGATACTGGCCTCAATAGTTATGTAATGCGCTTGCAAGTTGCTAGTTGTACTGCAACACAAATTTCTGCTGAATGATTGAGTTAATCTAAAAGAGCATTGGTTACAGACTATGTCTTTCTTTCTTCATATAGGTTCTCCTTCCAAACGGACAAGGAGGAAGGAGCTGGCTAGAGCGGCCCGGCAACGGAGGATCGAGGCCACTGTTGCGGAATATCGGCGGCTGGTGGCCCTGGAGGACGTGGAAAGTGTGCAGTCGACAACTACAACAACGTCGTCTGCATCGGCCTCCGTGGCCCCACGGGCTGCCACCCAGCACAGTGGTCCACCCAGACTGAGCCGGGCTGCCAAAGGCAAACGCCACCACCGAGCAGCAAGGCCAACAGCTGCCTCTCACAGGCATTGCACCTGCAAGGCAGTGAAGGCACGCCTGCGCCGCACCACCCTGATGGTGTCCCGCCTTCAGCAGGAGCTCGCCTTGCTCCGCGAGGAGCATGATGCCCTGGCCCAAAAAGTGAACAGCATCCACCCATAGTGTCCCTTGCCCCTTTTTTAGAGACTTTTGGGGGGTGGGAATTGGGAGTTGGGTTTTTGGGGACTTTTGAAGGACAATCGTTGGGGTTAGGGAGGGTCTTGCGGGAGATTATTTTGTTAGGGATATAAATATACTTTTTCAAACTTTATCTGAGCATACCTGTTTTTTACTGCTTGCCTGGTGGGTGGGGGTTTAACGTTGACTGTTTTCCTGAAAGTTTAGTTCCATTTTCTTCCTTTAAGTGTAAATGCCCAAATGTTTTCAACACTAAGTGCCTCTCACAGACTCAGTGAAGTGAATCCAAGAGTCCTAGGACTTTAGTAGTACTACCTTCAGTCTCTCGTCTCTCGTACTAATACTCCATTATACCCCCAAACCACCAAACGCTTATCTTACCTGTAATTTGTGTTTGAAAGTAGGGCTAGACCCAGGGCTGGCTCCACGGGAAACACCGAATAACGTTGGCAATCTTGGTCGGATAAAATTTCCTCATAGCGGTGGTACTATTGTTGTGACACAGTGGCAGTTGCATGCCTATGAAAAAAAAGAAAATGAAATCTGGTTTGTCCTCCTGAGCAATTCAACGGTACAACTGAGAATATAGCATGTGACAGAAGTACAGTAGAGCAGTGCCACATTGTAGCCTAACAAATGGTAAAGTATAACTACTAATTCGGTTGAAGTTCTTTCACATTAGCAATGGTTCTTTGTCAAGCTGAGTAAGAATATATCATCGACAACTGTGGAAAGAAAGAATGCGACAGTACAGGGCCTGTGTGGAATTATTGATAACGATATTCAACATAAGGTCTCTGTAGCCAGATACCCGAGAGCCTTGCTGGTCACTATAAATCCATTCACAACAACACTCAATGGGGTTGGTCTGGAAGGTGTCCGGTTTACTCCCCGTGATCCAGTCGATGCAAATATGGTTCCACTTCCAAATGTCACCAACACCCAGAAGTGTAAACACAGGGTGTTCGAGGCATTAGGCGGGGGAGAAAAATAACAAACTAAAATAAAAAATGTGGGATGGGTAAAGGTAGGGTCAGCAGGGAAAGGATACCTGTAACAGAAGACAAGACAGGCATCAGTGAAGTGCTGTCCTAACATACAAGAAGAAGGTATAGTAGATAGAAAAGGAGAAATTGCTTTTTTTCTAGGTGTCCCCTCACTCACCAGGGTTGCCCCTTGGTGACATGCTTCATCATTGGGGCCATCCCAGTCCTCTACGGCCTGGGGCGTGCTGCGACTTGCGAATTACGTAGGAGCACTTACAAATGACTATGTGTGGTGCAGATGTGATAGTGGAGTGGACTAAGTGATGTGTTAAGGGATCAATGTAGAAGCAGAGAGAGAGCCAAGAAATGCAGTCACAGTCAGAGAAAAAGGCAAGGGATACTGTATCTATGTGGTTGTAGTGGTCCTGTTGGAAGTGGTAAGTAAGTTGCCCGCAGAAAAAAAATCCTCCTATTAGCGGCACTCCTCCATTGCAGCCGACGCTTCGTCCATCGATGTTGGTCACCAGAAGACACCCTGTCCACTGCCTGCCTGATGCTGAATTGTGGCTCGCTATTGTGAAGCCTGACTCCATCCTTTTTTCCCCATTGCAGAGACTGAAACCCGGCCTGTAATTATTCAACGAAAAACAGGAAGTGATATAATATTACAACACCACTGATAAATAAATATAAGGCATGTAGGCTGTGGAGTGCAAAAAGTCACAATTTGTTTTTCCTAGTAGACAGTACAATGTTTTTGAAAGTGCGTACTCTGAGTCACCTTTTGAAGGATGTATGGGCTAATTAATGTATCGGATCTTGCCCCTCAAGCTAGGTGTACTGTAAACTGTGTTTTAGAACAAAATTAGATCTTCCTAGCAGTGCTCCCACCCAGACCCTTACTAAAGCCAGTCGCAAAAATGTAGAAGACCCCCAATCAAATCTCAAAAAACGAGGCCTAGCAGAAAACTGGTGACAAAACTTACTTTGAAAGTAAAAGTAGGCCGAAGTACCCTAATTACCCATTACCCACCGTGGATTGCATTCAAACCACTTGCAAGCAACCAAGCAAAAGTAGCCATAGCCAGCATCGCTCCAAGACTCGAAATCCCCCCCACTCAAACACATGCAATAGAAATACTGCTAACCCTAACGAACCCTAAGTTAAGAATAGTGGCAAAGGCTTTCTTTAACTATGCCAAATCCCCCCTTTCCCACCATGGATTTTCTTCAAATGACTTGCAACCAAAATTACACATTCTCACGAGTGCTCTAAGACCCCAGAACTCAGTTTGAAAAATCTAGAACACCCCGAAACACATGCAATCCTGCTGCTAGGGCTAACCCTAACGAACCCTAAGTTACAAAAAGTGCCAAAACTAAAGGCTTTTCCGCGCGGATTTTGTCCCAACCACTTCTACCCGGTATTAGACCTTCCCAGGAATGCCCCAAGACCCGGCAACCCACCCGCCAAGAAGCGTAACACCCCCAAACAGGCCAAAAGCAAAATCTCATACTTGCAATATTTCTGGGCCTTCGGTCCAAACGCGCTGCGTAGCTAGGCCATAAGTCGGGGTTGGCACGACGGATTTCCTGAAAAGCAAATGCAATCAAGATTAGAGTGTCCCAGCAGTGCTCCCAGACCACGAAACTCACCCGCAAACAGACGGAACCCCCCCTAAGAGCACCTCAAAGGCAAGCAAGTCATCAAAAACACAAAAAAAATTCCGCCTGGGATTTGGTCCAAAACACTTTTATCCGGTATTAGAGCTTCCCAGCAATGGCCCCAGAGCCGTCAACCCAGGAGAAAACGAGTAGAAGACCCCCAAACAGCCAAAGAGCAAAAGTACAAAAATGGGGACTTAGTCACTTTTTCACAAATTTCCCAAATCACTCCGCGCGCGCTCTGCAGCTAGGCCCTAAGTCCCCTCAGCCACCATGGATTTGCTTCAAACCTCTTGCAAAGTAAAGTATATATAGCCAGCAGTGCTCCCACACCACGAAACTCACCCGCAAACACCAGGAAGCCCCCCAAACAGGCCCCCGAAAACGCTACATAGAGCAAAATGTCAGAAATAGCCCAAAAAAAAATCGGCCTGGATTTTGTCCCAACCACTTCTACCCGGTATTAGACCTTCCCAGGAATGCCCCAAGACCCGGCAACCCACCCGCCAAGAAGCATAACACCCCCAAACAGGCCAAAAGCAAAATCTCATACTTGCAATATTTCTGGGCCTTCGGTCCAAACGCGCTGCGTAGCTAGGCCATAAGTCGGGGTTGGCACGACGGATTTCCTGAAAAGCAAATGCAATCAAGATTAGAGTGTCCCAGCAGTGCTCCCAGACCACGAAACTCACCCGCAAACACCAGGAAGCCCCCCAAACAGGCCCCCGAAAACGCTACATAGAGCAAAATGTCTGAAATAGCCCAAAAAAAAATCGGCCTGGATTTTGTCCCAACCACTTCTACCCGGTATTAGACCTTCCCAGGAATGCCCCAAGACCCGGCAACCCACCCGCCAAGAAGCATAACACCCCCAAACAGGCCAAAAGCAAAATCTCATACTTGCAATATTTCTGGGCCTTCGGTCCAAACGCGCTGCGTAGCTAGGCCATAAGTCGGGGTTGGCACGACGGATTTCCTGAAAAGCAAATGCAAACAAGATTAGAGTGTCCCAGCAGTGCTCCCACACCACGAAACTCACCCGCAAACACCAGGAAGCCCCCCAAACAGGCCCCCGAAAACGCTACATAGAGCAAAATGTCAGAAATAGCCCAAAAAAAAATCGGCCTGGATTTTGTCCCAACCACTTCTACCCGGTATTAGACCTTCCCAGGAATGCCCCAAGACCCGGCAACCCACCCGCCAAGAAGCATAACACCCCCAAACAGTCCAAAAGCAAAATCTCATACTTGCAATATTTCTGGGCCTTCGGTCCAAACGCGCTGCGTAGCTAGGCCATAAGTCGGGGTTGGCACGACGGATTTCCTGAAAAGCAAATGCAATCAAGATTAGAGTGTCCCAGCAGTGCTCCCAGACCACGAAACTCACCCACAAACACCAGGAAGCCCCCCAAACAGGCCCCCGAAAACGCTACATAGAGCAAAATGTCAGAAATAGCCCCCAAAAAAATCGGCCTGGATTTTGTCCCAACCACTTCTACCCGGTATTAGACCTTCCCAGGAATGCCCCAAGACCCGGCAACCCACCCGCCAAGAAGCATAACACCCCCAAACAGGCCAAAAGCAAAATCTCATACTTGCAATATTTCTGGGCCTTCGGTCCAAACGCGCTGCGTAGCTAGGCCATAAGTCGGGGTTGGCACGACGGATTTCCTGAAAAGCAAATGCAATCAAGATTAGAGTGTCCCAGCAGTGCTCCCAGACCACGAAACTCACCCACAAACACCAGGAAGCCCCCCAAACAGGCCCCCGAAAACGCTACATAGAGCAAAATGTCTGAAATAGCCCAAAAAAAAATCGGCCTGGATTTTGTCCCAACCACTTCTACCCGGTATTAGACCTTCCCAGGAATGCCCCAAGACCCGGCAACCCACCCGCCAAGAAGCATAACACCCCCAAACAGGCCAAAAGCAAAATCTCATACTTGCAATATTTCTGGGCCTTCGGTCCAAACGCGCTGCGTAGCTAGGCCATAAGTCGGGGTTGGCACGACGGATTTCCTGAAAAGCAAATGCAATCAAGATTAGAGTGTCCCAGCAATGCTCTCAGACCACGAAACTCACCCACAAACAGACGGAACCCCCCCTAAGAGCACCTCAAAGGCAAGCAAGTCATCAAAAACACAAAAAATTTTCCGCCTCGGATTTGGCACAAACCACTTTTAGTGCTTCCCAGCAATGGCCCCAGACCCGTCAACTCACCTGCAAAGAGATAGAACAACACCCCCACAAGTGCTGAGTCTTTCTTCATTGGGCGTAAACCAGCCCTCTGCTTTGATGGAAATAGGAGTCTGGAGGAGGAGGATAGAGGAGCATGTTCTTCTGAACTTGTGAACCTGAGGAATGCAGACTGCGGCACCTTCAAATAAATTAGCAAACAAGTGAAGACAGTTCTGCTGATGGGCTTGTCTTTGTGATTATCTGATTAAAGTTTGAATTATATTAACTGTGCACAACAAAGAAAGACAGACACACAGGAATAAAAGTGAATAAGGATGAAAAAGAAAGTTATTGATTCGTTGTCTCATTTTCAGGGCTCGAAGTCGGTATCACGGTCCAGGAATAAGAATAAGGCTTCGTCATCATACTCTGCGAATTCAGCCCGGGTGAGGTCAGTGCCACCTGACAGAGTAGAAATTCCCTCCTCTATGGTGCTGGCCACCTCCTCTTCATCCGGCACGCTCTCTCGTACTCTTATATCTGGTGGTATGAGGTGCTGATTCATCTTGATCATTGTTAACCTCTCCACATTTTTGGGCGAGAGGCGGCTCCGTTTGGGAGTTACAATCCCACCAGCCGCACTGAAAACCCGTTCAGAAGACACACTTGCGAGTGGGCAAGACAAGTAGTTTATAGCCAGGTTGGTGAGCTGTGGCCACAATTCTTTTTTCCCATGCCAATACGCCAATGGGTCAGAATTAACATAGACCTCTGTGGAGTCATTCAGATAGTCCTTCACCATCGACTCAAGGTCCTCCTCCAAGGTTCCTCCACTTTGCGTAGCTCTTGCTGTGCCTCTGACCTTTTGAGAACCAAACCCACGCAGAGCTAGCCAATCCTCTTCAGCCTCCAATGTTTCTGTTGTCTTTCGTGCAGATGATCCGGTTGCCGGTGTCTTTAACGGCTGAGAGGTCACTTGTGCCACAGCCACAGGTGCAGAAGTGGATTGTTTTGACTGGGGATGGCCTGCTGATGTACTGCCATTTCCTTCAATTTCCAGCCGTTCTGTTTCAAACTTCTTGGCTGACAAGGCTAGCCAACGTTTGTACTTTGTAACATCTTCATCACCAAAAGGAAAGAATGCTCTGCCTGCCAGCGCCTTTTTGTAGCGTGGATCCAGAATAGTAGCACAAATGTAATGCTGTTCTGAGTGGATCTTTTGAAGACGTTCATCACCTTGTAGGAGCTCTAATAATTGCTCAGCCAGAAGCAAAGAGTCTTTCTTTTTGTCATCTTTTCGAAACACAGAACACACCTCCTTCAGTTGGTCCTCCAGCATGTACAACAATGGGATAGCTTTTCCCAAATTAGAGTCCTCCTTGCTGACTGCACGCGTGAAGACCTCAAAAGGACGAAGCATGCGTGTTAGGCTTTCAACTATGTTCCATTGCGGCCCACCCATCCTCAGCTCCTCTATACCCTCTTTCAAGAAATATTGATCGAGTTGCGTATACTGCTCATACAGACGCTCAAGCATGTAGAAGGTTGAGTTCCAACGTGTTACCACCTCCTGGATGAGTGCTTTCACTGGCATTTGACATTGATATAGCATGCTCCTCAGCTGCTTCCGGGCCTTAAAAGAATGCCTGAAATGCTTGCAAATTTTTCGGCAGTTCTCCAATACACTGTACGCTGCACTGCTTTTATTACCCAAGAATTTTTGGACAACCAGGTTTATACAGTGCGCCAAACACGGCACTCTGAAATAGTAACCGTCCCTCATGGCCTTAACTATATTGGAGCCATTGTCCGTGGAAACATAACCAACCTTGCGTTTTAGTGGGGACAGACAGTTAAGGACCTTTGTGTTAAAGACATCCAAAATGTTTTCTGCTGTGTGACGTTTCTCCAAACCAAACATGGCTAGTGTTGCATGTTTCCGAGCACCTTTAAAAACAATGTTAGTGTCAACACCTGAGTTTAGCTTTGCTTTAGCCCCTGAAAAAGAGACCCAGTGTGCAGTGATGCACATGTAATCAGCGCCTGCGCCACTGGTCCACATGTCTGTTGTCAGATGTATAGTGTGAACAGCACTCTTCTGCAAAGCTGCCCCAATCACCTTCAGAACATCTTCATGTAGTGCTGGAACCGCAACTCGGGCAAAATAGAACCGGCTAGGAACCTTCCATTTAGGGCAGAGCACTGCCACTAATTCTAGAAAACCAACCCCTTCTACAAAAGAAAAAGGGAGAAGGTCCAGAGCTAGCATTTTAGCCAGCTTAGTGTTATACAGACGGGTCATTGGGTGGTTGCGTTCATATTGCGCTTCTGTAAACAACATCTTTTTAATGTTGCCCTGGACCAATGATTTACGGGATGATGATGATCTCTTCGACCCAGTTACGCTCGCTGATGAACTTTTCCGCATTGATGTCTCACTCTCTCCCACACTCTTAGTGTGGCTCCCATGGGGTGTGCTGCTGACATGGGAACTGGGTGTAAGTGAAGTGTTTGAATCGTCTTCTTGTACCTCCTCATCATCAGCAGATGACAAATCAACGTTTTCATTACGTGCAATTCCGGCTTTCTTGACCGCCTCTAGGTGCGGAAACCATTGGACAGGGTGCGCTCTCTCAAGATGACCTCTCTGGCCTCCGGTACCATAGTTAGAACCAAGCTTACCACGACTAACTAGAAGCTTACAAAGGCTACAAATGGCTACGTTTTCCTTTTTTGGGCAAACACTAAAGAAGTCCCAAACTGGAGACTTGAAATGTCTTCGGGGGCCGGAGGAGGCGGCGATACTGGTGGTGGTGGTCCTGCTGCTAATGACAGATGAAGTGGAGGATGTGGATTGCCGAACTTCAGTACGTTTTGCACTTTCACCACCACGAATTGAGGTCGAGGACGAGGTGGGTACCTTCTTGCGAAGAAATATGGAAGCGGTAGGTTTTGGTGTACTACTTAACTCCAAATCTAATGATTCCATTTCCATTGCCTCCTCGCCGACATCATCATCACGCTCAGCAGCTTCTCGGGATAGGGTCAAAATGTCTCTTTGCTGCATGCCCGGTGGGGCTGCAGTGACCTTTGTGATGACTGGCTCGTCGTCATCGTGAGAGGCTTCATCACCAGCAGTATCTGTCACTTCTTGTTGAGCCTCATCACACTCCATAGGTTTGAGTTTTTGGACGACCTTCCTTTTACGCTTAGGTAACGGTGTCAGATCATGGTGTGCCTCTGCCTCACTGTCAGACCGCAGTTGTGGTTCCCAAGACAGATCACTTGCACCAGAACGAGGTGGGCTTGAAGAAGATGTAGACACCCCCCTTGATCTTTTCCTTGCTAGGGATGTGGAAGACAATGAATGATCATCAGGAGGAGTGGCTTCCAATGATACCTCAGCTTCATTGTCGATTTCCAAATGTGCCCCTACTTCGGGAGGAACAACTATTGTGGGCACTTGTGAACGTCCATGCACCTTTGCTTGCGCATCTCCTTTTGCTGCCTCTCCTTCCACATGTACTTGGGCGTGTACTTGCACATGGTGTTGTTGTTGCGGCTGTGGTTGTTCAACACTTGTCAGATGAGTTACAACAACCTGTGTTGATTCAGGGACATTGCTGCTACTTTCTTGCGATGAGCCAACATCACTGGTCGATGGTGGTTGGAGAAGTACACTGACTGCCTCTGAAGCACTCAAGGGCTTTGACTTAAGTTGGCGTGGTGGTGGAGGCACTGAACCCAATGGAGCAGGGGTGCTGCTCTCAGGTTGGTCCCCAGCAGATCCTGCTGCTGCAGGCGTACTTTTTTTTTTGCTCCCAAAAAAAGTGGCGGGTGGCACACCAGCCTCCTTGGTAACTTGCTTCTTCTGCTCCTTACTAGCAACTTTCTTGCTAGAGGAGCTACGGAGAACTTTCTTTGGGGCCATCTTCTTCAGAGCAGGTCAGACAGCAGGCCGCAGTTGCACGAATTGTAGAGTTGTCTGAGGCCAGACGTGACGTCGCGTGACGTTATGCTGCACACACACACCGCTGCAGGACTTCTTCCTGGCACTGGTGGTTCTCTTGAGTCTTGTGCACCTAAAAAAAATGGAAGACAGAGGAACATCAGTTCAGTTATAGAGCACAAAAAAATCGAAAAACACTGCAAAATCAGCACAATCCCAATCCATCCATGCCCTCCATAATGTTTAAATTCAAGACAACCCACAGAAAGACTAGGCCCATGCAAGACTCACTACCCCTGGGCATAAATAAAGGTTGAAAAGTAGGCAAAATGGTTGGAGGCCTAACAACAAAGCCTGCATTCAAAATGGCCACTTGCCTGCCAGCACATGGCCAGTGCCTGTAGCTGCACTCAAAATGGCCACCAGCCACATGGCATGTCCCTCCCCATGAACACCCCCAAAAATCGAAAAACACTGCAAAATCAGCACAATCCCATTCCATCCATGGCCTCCATGATGTTTAAATTCAAGACAACCCACAGAAAGACTAGGCCCATGCTAGACTCAAATACCCCTGGTGAAAAGGCCACAAGTACAGGCCCAAAAATCGAAAAACACTGCAAAATCAGCACAATCCTATTCCATCCATGGCCTCCATGCTGTTTAAATTCAAGACAGCCCACAGAAAGACTAGGCCCATGCTAGACTCAAATACCCCTGGTGAAAAGGCCACAAGTACAGGCCCAAAAATCGAAAAACACTGCAAAATCAGCACAATCCTATTCCATCCATGGCCTCCATGATGTTTAAATTCAAGACAGCCCACAGAAAGACTAGGCCCATGCTAGACTGAAATACCCCTGGTGAAAAGGCCACAAGTACAGGCCCAAAAATCGAAAAACACTGCAAAATCAGCACAATCCCATTCAATCCATGGCCTCCATGATGTTTAAATTCAAGACAACCCACAGAAATACTAGGCCCATGCAAGACTCACTACCCCTGGGCATAAATAAAGGTTGAAAAGTAGGCAAAATGGTTGGAGGCCTAACAACAAAGCCTGCATTCAAAATGGCCACTTGCCTGCCAGCACATGGCCAGTGCCTGTAGCTGCACTCAAAATGGCCACCAGCCACATGGCATGTCCCTCCCCATGAACACCCCCAAAAATCGAAAAACACTGCAAAATCAGCACAATCCCATTCAATCCATGGCCTCCATGATGTTTAAATTCAAGACAGCCCACAGAAAGACTAGGCCCATGCTAGACTGAAATACCCCTGGTGAAAAGGCCACAAGTACAGGCCCAAAAATCGAAAAACACTGCAAAATCAGCACAATCCTATTCCATCCATGGCCTCCATGCTGTTTAAATTCAAGACAGCCCACAGAAAGACTAGGCCCATGCTAGACTCAAATACCCCTGGTGAAAAGGCCACAAGTACAGGCCCAAAAATCGAAAAACACTGCAAAATCAGCACAATCCTATTCCATCCATGGCCTCCATGATGTTTAAATTCAAGACAGCCCACAGAAAGACTAGGCCCATGCTAGACTGAAATACCCCTGGTGAAAAGGCCACAAGTACAGGCCCAAAAATCGAAAAACACTGCAAAATCAGCACAATCCCATTCAATCCATGGCCTCCATGATGTTTAAATTCAAGACAACCCACAGAAATACTAGGCCCATGCAAGACTCACTACCCCTGGGCATAAATAAAGGTTGAAAAGTAGGCAAAATGGTTGGAGGCCTAACAACAAAGCCTGCATTCAAAATGGCCACTTGCCTGCCAGCACATGGCCAGTGCCTGTAGCTGCACTCAAAATGGCCACCAGCCACATGGCATGTCCCTCCCCATGAACACCCCCAAAAATCGAAAAACACTGCAAAATCAGCACAATCCCATTCAATCCATGGCCTCCATGATGTTTAAATTCAAGACAGCCCACAGAAAGACTAGGCCCATGCTAGACTGAAATACCCCTGGTGAAAAGGCCACAAGTACAGGCCCAAAAATCGAAAAACACTGCAAAATCAGCACAATCCCATTCAATCCATGGCCTCCATGATGTTTAAATTCAAGACAACCCACAGAAATACTAGGCCCATGCAAGACTCACTACCCCTGGGCATAAATAAAGGTTGAAAAGTAGGCAAAATGGTTGGAGGCCTAACAACAAAGCCTGCATTCAAAATGGCCACTTGCCTGCCAGCACATGGCCAGTGCCTGTAGCTGCACTCAAAATGGCCACCAGCCACATGGCATGTCCCTCCCCATGAACACCCCCAAAAATCGAAAAACACTGCAAAATCAGCACAATCCCATTCAATCCATGGCCTCCATGATGTTTAAATTCAAGACAACCCACAGAAAGACTAGGCCCATGCTAGACTCAAATACCCCTGGTGAAAAGGCCACAAGTACAGGCCCAAAAATCGAAAAACACTGCAAAATCAGCACAATCCTATTCCATCCATGGCCTCCATGATGTTTAAATTCAAGACAGCCCACAGAAAGACTAGGCCCATGCTAGACTCAAATACCCCTGGTGAAAAGGCCACAAGTACAGGCCCAAAAATCGAAAAACACTGCAAAATCAGCACAATCCTATTCCATCCATGGCCTCCATGATGTTTAAATTCAAGACAGCCCACAGAAAGACTAGGCCCATGCTAGACTGAAATACCCCTGGTGAAAAGGCCACAAGTACAGGCCCAAAAATCGAAAAACACTGCAAAATCAGCACAATCCCATTCAATCCATGGCCTCCATGATGTTTAAATTCAAGACAACCCACAGAAATACTAGGCCCATGCAAGACTCACTACCCCTGGGCATAAATAAAGGTTGAAAAGTAGGCAAAATGGTTGGAGGCCTAACAACAAAGCCTGCATTCAAAATGGCCACTTGCCTGCCAGCACATGGCCAGTGCCTGTAGCTGCACTCAAAATGGCCACCAGCCACATGGCATGTCCCTCCCCATGAACACCCCCAAAAATCGAAAAACACTGCAAAATCAGCACAATCCCATTCAATCCATGGCCTCCATGATGTTTAAATTCAAGACAACCCACAGAAAGACTAGGCCCATGCTAGACTCATACCCCTGGTGAAAAGGCCACAAGTACAGGCCCAAAAATCGAAAAACACTGCAAAATCAGCACAATCCTATTCCATCCATGGCCTCCATGATGTTTAAATTCAAGACAGCCTACAGAAAGACTAGGCCCATGCTAGACTCAAATACCCCTGGTGAAAAGGCCACAAGTACAGGCCCAAAAATCGAAAAACACTGCAAAATCAGCACAATCCTATTCCATCCATGGCCTCCATGATGTTTAAATTCAAGACAGCCCACAGAAAGACTAGGCCCATGCTAGACTGAAATACCCCTGGTGAAAAGGCCACAAGTACAGGCCCAAAAATCGAAAAACACTGCAAAATCAGCACAATCCCATTCAATCCATGGCCTCCATGATGTTTAAATTCAAGACAACCCACAGAAATACTAGGCCCATGCAAGACTCACTACCCCTGGGCATAAATAAAGGTTGAAAAGTAGGCAAAATGGTTGGAGGCCTAACAACAAAGCCTGCATTCAAAATGGCCACTTGCCTGCCAGCACATGGCCAGTGCCTGTAGCTGCACTCAAAATGGCCACCAGCCACATGGCATGTCCCTCCCCATGAACACCCCCAAAAATCGAAAAACACTGCAAAATCAGCACAATCCCATTCAATCCATGGCCTCCATGATGTTTAAATTCAAGACATCCCACAGAAAGACTAGGCCCATGCTAGACTCAAATACCCCTGGTGAAAAGGCCACAAGTACAGGCCCAAAAATCGAAAAACACTGCAAAATCCGCACAATCCTATTCCATCCATGGCCTCCATGATGTTTAAATTCAAGACAGCCCACAGAAAGACTAGGCCCATGCTAGACTCAAATACCCCTGGTGAAAAGGCCACAAGTACAGGCCCAAAAATCGAAAAACACTGCAAAATCAGCACAATCCCATTCCATCCATGGCCTCCATGATGTTTAAATTCAAGACAGCCCACAGAAAGACTAGGCCCATGCACCACTCACTACCCCTGGTCAAGGCCCCAACAACAGGTCAAAAATCGAAAAACACAAAATTTTACAAAAAAAAAAAATCGAAAAACACAGAAAAATCAGCACAATCCCAATTCATCTATGGCCTCCATGATGTTTAAGTTCAAGACAACCACAGTCCACCCACCACTGAGTACCCCTGGGGAAAAGGCCCCAAAACAGCCCAAAAATCGAAAATCCCAAAATTTTAGTTGCAGCAACTGTAATGCCCCAAACAAACTTACTTGTAAAATTTCTAATCCAACAGTGATCCAAAGAAAGTCAAAAAGGCCTCAAATCCAAAGATCCAGCAGCATCCACAAAAAGTAATCCTTCCAGGTCCACATCCGAATGAAAAGTGACCAGGAGATGGACAAAGCACTGGGAGGAGCCTGCTGAACAGGAACAGGAAGTTGAAGACTATGGGGCACTTCCTTCCTCCCACCCCCCTGCCCCCCTCCCCAAAATGGACTCCTCGCTAAAAAAGTGCAGGCAAATGTCAAACTAAGGAGTTATTCACATAAAAATCATCATTTCTAGAAGGTTTATGCTGCTTGCTGGTGGATTTCTTGTGCAGAATTGCAAATTTATATTTTCGCTCGCCGCATCTCAAATCTCGCAATTGCGAAGTACCGCGAGACGTGATCTCGCCGTACTCGCGTTGACAAACTATCGCTGGCAAGCCGCGATGACGTAATCGCGCTCGCCAATTCCCGCGGGATCACACAGCAAGATCCAAAATGGCGCAGCACTCGCAAACTATCGAAAAAAACAACTCGGCAAACGATGATAAACGCCGCGCGCCGCAAAAATTGTATCACCAACGCCGCGCGCCGCCAAAAAAATCCGCTGCGTGCGAATTTGCGGATTTTGCGGGAAATCCGCAAATCTCGCGGATTGCGGATTTCCCGAAAATCCGCAAAATCCGCGAGCGGAACGGATTTTCCGCCCACGCTTAATTGGGAGGTGTCTAGCAATTTTTTCTGCTACAGGTATTTGGTGGGCTGCCAGTTGATGGCCTTCTCCAGGACTTTGGTGGGGAAAGGGAGCAGTAAGATGTTGGGGGGGGCGGGGGGGGGGGTAGTTCTGGAGTTCATTCGGGTCAGCGGAGGGTTTCTTGAGGAGTGGTCTGACATCTGCCTGTTTCTATGCATCAGGGAAGGTGGCCGTGGTGATGGATGTGTTGAAGATGGTGGTGAGTTGGTGGCTGATCTCGTTGCTTCCTAGGTTGAAGAGTGAGTCGATGGGGGCAGGGGTCCCAGGTGCTTCCGAGTAGATGGAATCTTGCTGTGGAATTGATTTGCTAGAGCTTTGCAGAGTTCCTGTGAAGGAGGAAATGTGTTCTCGGTGGCTGTTGGGCAGGAGAACTCTTTGATGATTCTGAAGAGTTCCTTGGTGCGGTTGGCACTTGCCTCAGTTTGGTCTGGAATGGCATCCTTTTTCACATCTCTGAGTCGTTGGTGGTATTCGCTGAGGGCTGACTTGAAGGTGGCTGTAGCGATCGCCCTTGGCAGAGCGGCAGATTGTCGCAAACATCATGTTGTAGGTCACCTATGGAAATACTACAAGTCCCAGAAGGCCAAGCGGCACTGGGATCTGGAAAAATGGGAAGACCTTACTTAAGCTCCACCCCTGGAACAAAACGGGGCTTGTCAATCCTGTTCCTGGTCAGTTCTTTGTTTGTTGTCCATCTGAACGTTACCTGGAGAATTCAGTGACTAGCCTACCAGACTTTCGCCGCGACGACGAAGAGCCAGCGTGGTCAGAGCTTCGGACACTCGCCGCGACGACGAAGTGCCAGCGTGGTCAGAGCTTAGGACACTCGCCGCGACGACGAAGTGCCCGCGTGGTCAGAGCTTCGGACACTCGCCGCGACGACGAAGTGCCAGCGTGGTCAGAGCTTAGGACACTCGCCGCGACGACGAAGTGCCCGCGTGGTCAGAGTTGCAGACACCCGCCGCTTCCCTGTGAGTACAACAGAGCGGCGGTTGCTGTGAAATCGTGAGGAGAGCGGGCTCGCTCTCTTAAGATACCTTTTCGTTTTGTTAAGGTCAACCTTGAGTTCATTTACGGTGCCGGTGGCACCCCCTTTGTTTGTCCGTATCTAACGGAGCCATAGTTCTACAAACGTGCTTGAACCGGCAGATTCACTTCGAGAGCAAAGCACTCAAAAGAGGCATTTTTGGTCTTTGTATAAACCTCAGCTGACGACTCTCACTTATCGTGGAGAGGAAGGATTACTTTGCATTCTCTGCTGGATCCAGGTTGAAAAGTGAGTTAACTTTTCAACGCCTCGGGGAAAAACCTACCTTCAACTCTTTAAGGAGACTGACTTCATTTACGGAATCTTCTTTCACGAAAGTGGTAAGCCTTGTAACATTGGGGGATTGGGACTGTGTGAGTCAGTACAGAGTTACAGTATCCTCTCTCTGTCTTCTCGCCCACCTTCAGGGAGAGCTCCCTGATAAGCCGCTGAACCCAGAAACCAACCCGAAGAGATCCGTGACCCCCACATCCTTCCACTCCTTTCCCTTGCGGCCTCTTGCTGTGCGCACTCCAGTAGCGGTGCTTATTCCATTGTTGGGTGACGTGCAGTGGGAGGTGGCAAGGACTGTCAACCCATCGTCCCTGCTGGGCATAGGATTCAGGTTAGTGGCGCCTGCGAATTCTTGCGCTGCTTTCAATCATTACAGTGGCTTTGTCTGTAGCGTCTCTACTGGTGTGCCATCTTCTCTCTAGTTGTTTCCAGCTGCGTTTCATTGTACTGAGTTCTGGGATGTATCAGCTGGCTTGTTTGGTGGATCAGCGGGTTTTGGATGCTTTGATGGGGACAACTAGATCAGCGGCGTCGATGATCCTGGTGTTGGAGTTCAGAACTACTTGTTCCAGGTTGGTTGCGGCATCGGGGTGGGTAGTGCTGAGGGTATCCCTTCATTTGGTCTGTGTCACTTTGCTCCATCCATGGAAGAAGGCGTTTGGGGGGGGGGGGGGTTAGAGGTGGTGCATAGTGATTCTGCGATGGTGAAGTGAACAATGGAGTGGTTGATCCTAGTAAGTTCTGTGACACAGCTGTATTTGACTCTGTTGCTGGACATGAAGATAGAGTCCAATGTGTGTCCTGCTCTATGTGTGGGGTCTGTAACCAGCTGGTTGAGGCCGATGTTGTTCAATCACTCTAGGAGGTTGGCAGAGTTAGTGCCTGTGGGGTCATCCAGGTGGAAGTTGAGATCTCAGAGGAAAATGTAGTGCTTGGAATCAATGGCAAATGGGGTGATGAAGTCTGTGATGTTGTTGCAGAAGCCAGTGCGTGGTCCTGAGGGTTAGTAGGTGAGGGTGCCTTTGATGGTTTTGTCATTGGTGTGGAGTTGGAAATTGAGGTGTTCCATGATCAGTGTGATGTTGTCTTTGGTGGTGGTGCAGGGGATTGTTTCTTTGTGGATGATGGAGATGCCTTCTCCGTGTTTTTTTAGTAGGGTCCCAGTGTTTCATCTTGTAGGCTTTGGGTGTTGCAGTGGTGATATTGGGGGCAGAAGAGGGGGAGAATCAGGTCTCTTTAATGAAGGTTATGTCTGCAGCGAGGGTGGAGGGTTCCTGGCGCTGGGCAAGGTCCAGGCACATACGGGTGCCGATGAGCTTGCCTTTGGTGCTCCGGATGCCCTCCTGTTGTACTCATCCACAGCGCGGCCATGCTGCGGCCTTTGTTAAGTTGTTCCTGGGAGGGGGAGGAGCACTGGATGGCAGAAGGCACCGTAGCGGTAAATAGCGTGAAAAGGAGCGAGTCAGGAACAATACAGCGAAACAGCGCACAATAGAGTTAATTCAATCAGCACAAACGAAAACAGCAGAACTAATTCCGCATAAACTAGCATCAACTGGACAAAAGCTAGAGGCAATAATACAGAGCAACACGACCAGCAGTGTACAGGTAAATCTAAGAACACAGTGCCAATAATAAGAGCTAGCCGTGAAAAGTTACAAGGCAGGCAGCAGAAGGCAGCAAGGGGTTAAGGCAGCAGCGTCAGGGAGGCCTGTGGTGCCTAGCAGGTTCAGGTTTTAACGTCTTTATTTCGAAGATTTCTTCATAAAAGACAGCAGATAAAAATACATACAGATTTACAACATGAATATTACAAGTAATAAAAATGGTTATAAGTAGCCATCAGGACACATTATAAAATTTGATTAAATAGTATCACAAGACGTTTTACATAGATCATTTAAAAGGATTTACAAATCACAATTCATACATTATAACAATGAATTACTACACTAAGTATATTTCCTCTTGTACAGTTATCATCATGGTGGACTTAATTATCTTCCTGAGAGATGTCTAACCCTAATGGTCCACGCCCATCCAATATATTTCGCCAAGCCTATGGAGATCCACTCAGCTGTATTATATCTCAAGGTTAACAGCGCTTCTTCCCATGCCCGTGTGTTAACCCTTCTGCAGATGGGTTTTAGCCATTTCCGACGCGGCGCACAGTATGCTGGACAGGCAAAAAGAAAATGACCCATAGTTTCCTTTTGCTCGCTACACCAGGGGCAGTGCAAAGGCGGTTTATTATGCCATTTGTTGGTAAACTCCCTTATTGGCAATGTGCCAACTCGAAATTGATGGTAGAGTTTCCGATCTGCACTTTTAGTAATCTTATCCCAGTATATTTCTGCGTGGGAAACCACTTTATGGAGCAAAAAGAAGCCAGTCAAGTTTTGGTTTTGTGAAAGCAAAACCAAATCTTCTTTGACTGTGGCCCGAAACATTAGTTTAAATTCTTGTTTTGAAGGAAAAACCTGGTTTCCTGGATCTGACCACAGCATGTGAAGACCCATCCTATGGAGAATTTCCTTTATATTTTTAAACCAGGATAGATTCCCTGACCCTGGTATCGATCTCACTTCCAGAATTTCATTTGCAAACATAGAAAGTTCTGGGGTGGACCAAATTCGTCTCCAAAGGGCTACCATCCTATATTGAGCCTGATTTTTGATTGATTGGCAGCCCATATCTAACATAAGGGGGAGTGATGGAGTCGATAATGGGAGGCCTACCAAGCTACGGAGAAATTTATTCTGGATTTTATCTAGAGAGGCAAGATCTGCATAGCCCCACAGATCCGAACCATAGAGGATGGCAGAGCTAATTTTGGCATTAAATATTTTTAGTGCTGGCAAGACTCTTTTGGTTAGGGAGCAACGTTGTTCTTTGACTAGGCAACCCGATAAACGGGCAAATTTTAAATAAAGTGCCTCAATCTGCTCCTTCCAGTGCAATCTATAGTTTATAACCACCCCTAGGTAGGTTATCACCCCTACTTGTTCCAAGATGGTACCATTCATAGTAACATGACCCCTTTGTGATCTATTCTTGGTCAGAACCATGAATTTGGTTTTCGAAACATTAATTTCAAGATCGTTTTTTGTACAAAACTCCACAAACATATTTATTGCGGTCTGGAGACCCACCTGTGTTTTTGCCAGGATCAGAGTATCATCGGCAAAAATTAAAAGAGGGATTCTTGTCTCACCCAGAACTGGCGCATCTGTCGGGGTAGAAGAAAGGAACTGTACCACTTGATTGATGAAGAGTAGGAACAGGGTTGGTGTCAGGACACAGCCCTGTCTTACTCCACAGGTCACTGGGAAGGGGTCTGTCACCTGGCCCTGACGTCCCCATCTAACTCTAGCAAAGTTAGACTCATGTAGCCTGATGGTAAGCTCGAGTAGTTCAGGTGGCATACCCATTCTCTTTAGAGCTTCCCATAATTTTCCTCTAGGAACCAAGTCGAACGCAGATTTAAGATCTACGAACGCTGCGTATATGGTGCCTTCTCCTAAGTGCACTGTCTTCCAATAGATCATGATAAATCTGAGCACTTGGTCGACAGTGCTAATACTAGCCCTAAAACCAGCTTGTAGCCGGGATAGGATATTTTCCTCACTTATCCAAGACTGGATTTTACCCAGCAGCATTCTGGCAATTACCTTCTGCAGGGCGTCAATAAGACTTATAGGACGATAGTTCCCCGCAAGGGTCTTATCACCTTTTTTAAATATAGGGAGAATTTCGGTCTCTTTCCAAGAGTCTGGAATACTGGCTCCTCTGACAATAGCATTGGCTAAAATAGTTATATAAGGGACCCAGTTTATTATATCCAGTTGAAGAGATCAGCCGGAACGCAGTCCATACCTGGTGCTTTGCCATTTTGTATCTGTTTTAATGCAATCTCTGTTTCACTTTCTGTAAAAACTATGTTCTCACTAGTAGCTATGGAAGTGGGAGACAGATTCACTACCTGCCAAAATGTAAGTTGGTTAGTGGACAGACTGGCCTCGTATAGTTCCAGCCAGCGTTGGTCATCCCATGCAGTCCTTGCTTGGTTTAGCACTTTCTTATATTTGGCCCTCTCTATTTTAATATCCATTGTTACCCTGGACTTAATAACAGCAATCAAGGAACTGTGTGCTGTACGACAGGTTTTATTATACCATTTAGCGCCCAGGGTTTTTTTGTCTATTTTCGACGAGCCACCCTGTTTTGTAAAGAAAGATTTAAGTTAGGCAAAAAAGGACTCATGGATTGCAGTAATTTGCTCCAATGACCCCATTTTATCCAGCACTGATTTTACTTTTTTAGTGGCAGCTACAACTTCCATTGAAATTTTTTCAATGGTATCGGGGACTTCCAGAATCCGATCCCAGCGTACCCTATGACAGTCATTTGTAAGAAATGTCTCAGCCGTAGTGTACTTTGAGGCGTTCCTTATGGACAAGCCACCATCCACTTTCAGGTTTATTGAAAACGGATTGTGGTCACTTTCAGGCCTGTCTACTATTTCCATATCCTCTAATAGGCACCAGTACTCTATTTTAATAAGGAAATAATCTATGCGGCTAGTACTATAGCCATTATCAAATGTGGCTTTTCCTGCTTTGTCAGAAATAGACCTCCCGTTTGCTGCCCTAATGTCCCACTCCAGACATAACCCAAGCCATTGCAAAGCAGCATCAGTGACTTTTTTGATTGGTGATAAGGCAAGGCTGGGAATATTCCATAATCGGTCTGTTTCGCCATAACAATTGTCTTCCATAACTGGTAGGGGTTCAAACGTACAGTTTAAATCCCCTGCCACTGTTACACACTTATCTCGTCCAATGCTGTTCAATAGGAATTCTAGGTCCTCAATAATTTCGGGACTCTTACCTCCCACTCAACCCCTTGCATTTATGTTGATTAAAAACAAGTCCCGTTGGTTTGCTCTGCTGAGTTTAAGACCCTGTAAATCGGCACTAGGGACAGATAACTCATGGATCCTGTAGCATAAGGATTGTTTTATCCAAATAACGAGTCCCCCAGACGGGCGGCCCTTTTGCCCTTTATGTGCTGGTTTGTAAAAATTCAGATAACCAAGACGAAAAATCACATCAGTTGACCATCTTTCTTGAAATACAACAATATCAAATTGCTCAATAAAGACCCCCCATTCTACCAAGTCCACTTTCCCCTTCAACCCCGCAATGTTCCAAGACAATATCTTGAGTGTATTTACAAGCACTACCAGTGGCTCATCAGGTAAGGTTACATTCCCCACACTTTTCTCATATAATAAGGGGTTGTTTATGCAATCCTCTACCAGATTGGTAACATTAGGACCATTTCTTGTTTGATCACCCAAGGAATTTTCAGCATTATTGTGTGGGTTATCGGTGCTAGTGTCCATCACTTGGGTGCTTGGGAAAAGAGGGGATATTTTCCCAATAGAGAACCTGTGCACCCTATAGCTCTGTTCCAGTATCCCCCCATTATGTCAGTCAACACCATCCAACCCACACAGCGGAGCAAAACGATTCGAGAGATGAGGCATGAATATAGGGTAAGTAGCCACTTCTGGGGGGTATCTTCCTCTAAAGCTAACGTTTTGGTTGAAATGATTTTGTCAAGGAAACTCTCTCCCCAGGCTAAGTTTGGGGTAGAAATAGTGCAGGGATAAAGTTTGAACATCACCAACTCTTCCAAATCTTGGTTCTCTACTAATAAACTCAGCTACCCATGGCTCCCTGAAGCTGATGACAACACAATCCCTTCAAGGTCTTTTTTACTATAACCTACCCAGTCTACTCTCCTAACAGTTAGGATTTCAGTTTTAGACATAGGTGGGAGTGGACGGTTCTTATTTAACCAAAATTTTACTTTGTTGTGTAAATCACTGTGATTTCCACCCTACCCTCTCCCAATGGGGCTACTCCTGTCAGGATTACGGTGTATGGAAGTGATTCAGGAGGGAGATTCACGCATTTTTTCTTTGATGGAGCAGTTTTCCTAATCTGTGTGTTTTGTATTGCTGGGCGGGATGGTTTAGATGAACCTTTTGGGGTGGCCTGTGGTTTGTTACCCGAATCAACTTTATGGGGGATAGTCACTACCGCAGTCTGCTTATTTATATCTGCGGCAGGTTTCTGCTGGGGGACCTTCATTGAAGATGATACCTGATTTACAGTTTTTCCCTTGTCTCCATTAGTCGGCGCCCCTTTTTGTGCATTCATTTGCACTGGGCCCTTGGAGCTGCTAGATTGTTGAAGCTTTTTCAAAATGTCAGAATTTCGATCACCTGTATTTCCATAGAGTCCATTTTAACATTAAGCAGTCTAGTCCGTTCAAATAAGGGCAAGAGGAGAGATTTAATTAACACCTCAATTTTATCTAAGAGTGTACCTTCTACATTATTATTAACTGTGTTATTGTTACTCACTACAGGGTTTGGAGGTATCACTGTTGAGTTATTTTGGGGCAGAGTCGTACTATTGGTTTTCTGAACCTTTTTATTACCCCCCCTTCTGGGACGAATCTACCCTTTTCCTTTTGTTAGATTTCTGCATGTTCCTGTTTTCCAGAGATGATAGTTGTATTTCAGACTCTGGGCTTTTAGTAAAACTAGAGGAAATCGAAGTATCGGTCTCAGAGTTGATTGAATTGTAATGTAGGGAACTACCTTCTAATATGGAATCTTGAGTGTTTTTATCAGCTCCCCCTTCTAGCTCTGACTCAAGGCCAGCAGGCACAATTTCTGTAACTATAACATTACAGTCCGCGGACTCCAATTGTGTTAGTGGAACTGGGGAAACAGCTTCACAAATTTTCCCTAAGGAAGAGCGCTTACCCGTGACTAAGTCAAGAGATAAGCGTTTTTCTGCAAGAGCAATTTCTTTTCCTAAGATACATGTTGTACGTTTAAAAAACTGGTCAATGGTACCGGTAAAGACTCCATTTGTGGTGGATACTTGAACTTGTCTTTCTTTACCAGAGCGTAGGGGCATTTTGTGTGAATATACTTGACCACGCTACCAGAGGAAAAACAAGACAATGTACAATTAAGCAACCACTATGAATCAAAAAAAAAACGTACAATACCAGATAACACAAAGGGAAGATGAAAGGGGGGTGGCCCGACCCGACCTCCGTCGACCTCGGACGGCCTCAGACGGCCCCGCCCTTGTCCCGGGCTTCTCCCGGTCGCTCCCGCGCTGCGGGGCTAAGTGATTAACTTTATACAATACAATGTGAGAGGGGAGGTGCATGCAGGGAGAGTGGCCCAGGTGCTGGAAATTGGGTCTAGCGGGCCCTCCTAGGACTTGGAGTCCTGCGCCCGCACTCGCTCGCAGCCCCGCACAACACAGTCACCCACAGAGACTTCCTCAGGTAAAGGACGAAGTTCTTGGCAGTCCGACCTCGCTAGTTCAGGTTTAAGCTCCCACACGAAGCGGGACCCGCAAAGCGGGTTCCGCGAGTAGTAGGCTGAAAGGCAGAGATGAATCCACAAGCACGGAATCCCAGCGTCAGCACTCGCAAACAGTGTCCCAACAAACAACCAGGGAAGTGGATTTTTAACAGGCACTGGTGGGGAGCAGCATGCAGGGAGAGCGGCCCAGGTGCTGGCAATTGGGTCTGGCGGGCGCTCTTGGGACTTGGAGTCCTGCGCCCGCACTCGCTCGCAGCCCCGCACAACACGGTTACCCACAGAGACTTCCTCAGGTAAAGGACGAAGTTCTTGGCAGTCCGACCTCGCTAGTTCAGGTTTAAGCTCCCACACGAAGCGGGACCCGCGAAGCGGGTTCCGCAAGTAGTAGGCTGAAAGGCAGAGATGAATCCACAAGCACGGAATCCCAGCGTCAGCACTCGCAAACAGTGTCCCCTGTGGTGCCTACCAAAGAGGAGAGTGTGTCTGGGACCTGCTCAATTGAGCTGCACTGCCTTCATTAAGTAGGTCCTGTGAGGAGCACTGGGGGCAAGAGGGACGGAAGTGGAAAACGGCAGGAAAAGGAGCAAGGTGGGAACAAGACAGCGAAATGGCGTGCAATAGAGTTAATTAAATCAGCACAAATTAGAACAACACAACTAAATCAGCACAACCTGACACAAAATGCGAGATTGGATTTTATGATATCATCTTGTTTCCGTCTCTTGTATCTACACATCATATGGAATTGAGTGTTTAACAACTCACAATTATACCTTAAATACGGATGTAGATTGAAGTAGGGTCTCCCGTTATGTACTATTCAGTGGTTTGATAATTTAGGAATAATCATGTTCTGATCCAGCAATGTGTATATATTGATTTTTCTCATGTAAATAATTGTTTTGTATGTAAAATGTTTTGAAAATGAATTTAATAAGATACAAAAATAATACATCAAAAAGATATTTTTTATATATTGTTCTGTGTATTTTGATTGAATAATAGGTCGCCAGGTCTTGAGTTTCAGCTAAAAATATCCAGCACTGAACCCGGTGCAGCTTGTTTTCCAATAGTATTGTTCGCCTTGACAGGGTTGTAACCATTAGTCAGGGGCCCCGTTGTTTTTTCCAATGACAGAGCAACATCCCTACATACATCCATTAACACAGAGACCCCCGCACCTACAGTCACCTCACAAATGCACAGGTCATCAGACAGATACCCAAGAAAAAATGATTGTTGCAGCCTACCTTAGTAGCAGGGTTGAATTGGGATTAAAAATCGGCCCGGGCACACTCAAAAAGTGGCCCACATTTGCATATTGTCTTTCCGCAAAACACTGCTTCAGTGACATTTTATATGAAAAAAGGGGGTAAAAAGAAATGCACAGATTTACTGGTGAAACACACCTGAAAACAAGTGAGGCCACTTTAGCTCAGGACCCCTGCCCCGCTCAATATGCATATATTAATGGGCCGGCCCAGCGAGAATAAGGGGGTGACACCTCTGCATCTTGATAAAAGGGAGGTAATGGACGCCCATCTACCTCCAGAAAGGCCACTCATGCACCCACTGGGCCGCTGGCGGCATCGGACAACACAGAAACCGCCCAAATCGGCCCTCCAGACTGCTCAAAAAAGCAGCCCACAGCTGGAAATGGACACCGGCTGCTCGGGCATTGCCCAAGTGCCTGGGTTACCAATTCGACCCTGCTAAGTAGGCAACGTGGAAGTTGTAGAGGAAAATAGGCTGCAGTAGAGGGAATAAAGGATCAGATAAGGGCAGTAAATACAATACATCAGATTGTGGGGAGGGAGCGAGCAGTGTAGGGAGTCATGTTTGATGGAGATTTAGGAACCTTAGGCTGCCAGACAGATGCCTGGCCAGGCCAGGCAGAGGTAGGTACCACTGTCCTAAAGCCAACACTCAAAGTTTGAAACAAAGAGCCACCACATATTCAGGCAAACATATAGCCATACACAACACAGATACAGCCAGCAGACAAGAAGGTAGGCATGAAGGGACAGGGGAACAAATGGACAGAAAGAGTGATTCATGCATTTGTGGATGCAGGTTCCCTACCCACTTCATTTTTTCACCATTTGCTGACAAACTAACATTTGAGGGAGGGAAACATATGTGTGTCGATACCTAATCAACCATTGGCTTCTCCACAGGCAAAGAGAAGTGATGAATTGCTTAAGGCTCCATGCTTATTCAATTGTTGCCCTCTGTTGAACTGGAACATCTTCATAACAATCCAGTGCTATCTGCATATCCATATCATCATGACCTCTTTGCTATTATCATAAATATGCAGCCCCTACATTCTCGATATTCAGTTCTTTAATTCTAGCATATGGCAACATTCGTTTGCCAGGTTGCTCTGTCTACTCCAAATAAAGGGTTACCTGTTGTAGAATGTCCCTTTAGAAAATCATCATCAAATGCATTGGTTAATGGAGGAAAATAAAGACTACAACTCCCAGAAGGTACTGATATTTTTACATGAAAACCCATGACTAAAACATGGTGCCAGCGTGCACAGAGAGGACTAGTTAAATGTGTGTTTTCATACTGCTGCTGACAAACAAATTAAATGCACCTAAGAAAATGCTGCATACACTTTCATATGGATATTTTACTGGAGCTCATGATGTCTTGTTTCTGTGCTACTGTTTTCATACAAATTATGGGGCAGATTTACAAGCCTCCTGCGCCACCTGTACGTCACTTTTCGTGATGTTCTGGTGGCGCAGGGGGCTCCTCCATATTTACAAGGACAGGAAAAGCCACCCTGCTTGACTTGCGGTGCCGCACTGCTGCACTTCCTTGTAGTTCTGCCCCTAAAAGTTTTGGCATTTGGAAACAAGAATAGCAACCACGACACTAGATATATTTAATTATTTTACCATAATTAGGTATCGGCACCTGTTTATTTTATTTACACACAGTTGCCTTCATGCAAGGAATCAGTGTTATCGGAGGAGGGGTGATATACACAGAACCGTGTTTTGAACAAGAGGACATGTTGCCATCAGATAGCTGGTCATTGCTATGGATCACACTTCTGTCGCAATAAATGACCATCCTGAAAGTGGTATTTAAACAAACAACTCTTTGTTAATTCCGCAGCCAATGTACAACCTATGAAAACAGGAAAATGTTTATTAGCTAGTGAGAAAGATAAATTGCATTCCTGACCAATAGGTCTTAAATACCTCTCTCTCATCCAACCAGAAAGATGTTCCACATACCAAACCCTATTCTCTTCTTGTATTTAATTTGGGCCATGACTCGAAAAAGGTGCCACTTAATCAAACCTCAAAACTACACAACAATTTTAGAAGGGGTAACGTTCAATTATATTGCTATTGGAGGAGTGTGTTGGAACAAGTAGTTAATTTTTTTCTATCCATTCGATTTTCATTCTAATTTCTTCCCGTGTTGACCTCTTCGATACCCCTTTTCTTTGCCTTTTCGATACCCCTTTTCTTTGCCTTTTCGATACCCCTTTTCTTTGACACACAGAGGCATTGTTGCCAAACTGAACCACAATGTTACTTGTTACTTACTGACTGGAGTGCGGCCGCCTCTGATCTGGAAGTTTCAGCATGAACTAGTCCATGTGTGTTTGCCTCTGTGCTGTCCACTAATACCGGAGTCTTCTCACGAGTGGGAATTGAACATGAAGCATGCTTCTGTGTTCTTTCCTCCATACCCAGTGCCTCCCGAGTGCCTGAAACGATGGAGCACAGGACACGGGCAAAAGAGGAAGTAAAACGGGAAAAATAATAAAGCAAAACAAGAAACACAGTGTACTTTGCCAGAACTTAGTACAGTAAGGCAAACTATTACTTAGGATTTACCTTATGCTTTGAGAATCGGGGAATTACAAATGTGAACAATAAGTGAGCACAAAGTCTTATCCAGATGTGGAAGCTGTATAAAATAAAATAAAATAAATCAACTGGCATGCAGTAAATCGTGCAGGTCGTATGAAAAAATGAATTAGACGTTGACACTGGGGAGATTTTACAAGTGTGTGGGGAGATAGATGTCAAAGGAGTAATTATGCGTGGAAGAGAATACTCAAGAGTGTGTAGGTAAGACTAAAGTAGGGACACACGTAGTTATTGTGATAAAATGTTGCTTGTAGAAATTAATACTCCAAGATCTGGGGAGACAAAAACAAGGATATTCGACAAAAGTGCACAATGTGTGAAAAAGAAAAAATCTTTTTTTGATAGTATTGCAGTCATATTGTGGAAGAGAACCAGAAGGTTGGAACCCTCAGCTAGCTGGTTTTAATCTGAATGACTAGTTTCAAACACTTGAAGTGCTGTGTGAGCTACTTGGGAAGTCATGGCGCTCCTAGCGGAGATAAAAAAAATGCATTGGATGAACGTCAATGAAGGTGTCACTATACAGGCCTGGTTAGATATTGTTGCTTGTTAAGCTTGATTGTCTTGCAAGACTTGGATTAGGATGCTAACAAAGGAATAAGAGCATGAGTTTGAAACCTGCACTTACCGAACTCGTCATCTAGTTGAGTTACACAAGATACTATTTTAACTGTTGGTGAAATCGCGATGTGCATTGAGCTGTCTGAAGATAATCTCATAGCTGCAGTTTAATGATAATGATAAATGATATTTACGCACTTACATAGCACACGACTACCCAGAGGCATCCCGGCGCTTGTACGAATACCACCGAGGAACCCTTCCTGGCCTTTCCCTGTGAGGAGCCCACTCCTGGGCACCCCCAAGGTGAAGTCAGGCCTCCTCAGCGTTGTTGGGGCCGTTGTAGAGATTAAGCAAGCTATTGCCCAGAGGAGCAGAGTGGGGCTCATGATCACAATAGGCACCGAGGCAAGAATTATCAGGTCTGAGGAAATTGAGCCCAAGACCCGCTGAGGCCGGAATTGAACCCTGGTCCCGGCCAGACTACTGCATCAGAGTCTGCCGCTCTAACCATTGAGCCACACTAATGGCAGGGTTATTGCGATACACTTGATTCTGAATAGTCCTGAAAGACAATGACCTTGATGCTGGGCCACTAGATTTGTTGTGATGTTCAGGAAAGAAGACAAACTCTAATTAAAGCAATATTGTAGGTGGTTGAGCTTCATATCGGTGGGTTGGTGACCAACAACATTTATATGGTCAGTAACATTAAGTGATATGAAAGTAACAAAAATGAAAATAAAAGCAAGGAAATTAGCAGAGTGACAATTTGGGGATCAAAATAGTCTTGAAAGAGGCTGCGAAAATGATGAGACTACATTAACTAGCGAATAGATAATGCTTGATATTTGATCACCCTTAGTGTACGCTATCTAGAAGGTAAATATATTTGTTTTCTTGACTGGTGAGGCGTTGCTCATTGTTGATGCCTATTATAGTTTTCTTGATTTGGCCTACAACCCACTGATCAGCTGTTTGTCCGGGTTGTTAATAATGTCAAACCTGTAGGCATGTGACATCATTCCAAGCAGAAGGAGATTGGATAGCTGTTATGTTTTCTCATGATCTGCTTCAAATGCCAACCGGTCTGTAGGGCAGCAGACAAAGGAGTGTGTGCTGGCCGGGCAATTGGGACTTTACGCCTTTCAACTGAAAGGACTACATTGGCAATTGTTGACCAGCAATTCCAGGCAAATCCATTACTTTCCCTAATACCATTAAAGCTACTGATCTGGTGGTATGAGGTAGGACTCTAGACTTCATAGAATCACCTGGTGCCTGGTCCCTTGGTAAATCAGGCTTTCTAATCCATTGATGTGTGTGTTTTTTTCTTCAGAATTCTCTTCTACTTGGTTGAGCACTCAGGGTTGTTCTGTTTATATTAAGGGAGCATCTCACATTTAGAACCAAGCCTGACAAGCTAACTTATGATGTACATTGTTTCTTTGTGTGATGAGATCTACCTGGTTCTCTCCCATGCAGGCCCTTAGGTAGTTTTCATACGCACCCAGGAATTATCCCTAGAGGGCAACTGTTTTACATCCTCTATAGATGCAGCTGTAACTGCACTAGAGCTGGATTGGATGACAGGCTATCCATCTTCAGGTGTATGGGATGAACTCCTTCCATTAAGATGTTGCTCACACCATCCCAGAGTCAATATAAGGCAAGGGAATCAGACCAGGGCCTCTACACCAATCTGCATATTTGATAAACGGCTTCCCATGCTCAATTCAGTCCACCTCATGACTAAGAATGATAGTATCACAATCTCCTAAAATGTTTTTGAAATTGCTTTGACACTCCCCAATGTATTTGATGGGATCAATATTGGTCTTGTGGATCCGTGGGACGGTGGATAGTACAAGTTGGGCAGAGCGAAGTTGCCTGGTGGGTACATGGAATGAGAGGCGGTGGTTCAGGTATTCTGGTCCTATGCCATGGAGAGCTTTGTAGGCATGTGTGAGGAGCTTGAAGGTGATTCTCTTGTTGACTGGGTGCCAGTGGAGTTGTGTTGTTGAAGGTGTTCTGTGATGTGACTGTGGCGGGGTATGTCGAGGACCAGTCTGGCTGCGGCATTTTGAACATTCTTTAGTTTCCTGAGGTGTTTCTCGGTGACGCTGGCGTAGAGGGCGTTGCCATAGTTGAGTCTGCTGGTGATGAGTGCATGGGTGTTCATTTTCTAGATTCTGTGGGGATCCATATGAATGTCTTTCGAAGCTGGCAGAGCATGTGGAAGCCGGATGAGGATATGGCGTTGATCTGGCGGTTCATTGTGAGCGAGGAGTCCAGTTTGTTACCGAGGTTACATGCCTGGTCTCTGTGGGTGGGGGGTTTCCGGTGCGGGGTGGCACCAGGAGTCATCCCAGGCTGAGGGGGAGGGTCCCAGGATGAGTACTTCTGTCTTGTCCGAGTTGAGCTTGAGGCAGCTATCTTTCATCCAGTTGGCTACGGCCTTCGTCCCGCTGAGAAAGTTGATTTTGGCGTCTGTGGGTTCATTGGTGAGGGAGAGGATCAGCTGGGTGTCATCTGCATAGGAGATGATGTTGAGTCCATGGTTTCTGATGATGGGCACGAGGGGGGCCATGTAGACGTTGAAAAAGGTGGGGCTCAGGGAGGAGCCCTGGGGCACTCAGCAGCTGATCTCTGTAGGTTCTGAGAGGAACGGAGGTAGTCTGACTTGCTGTATTCGGCCGGTAAGGAAGGAGTGAATTCAGTCCAAGGCCTTGTAGCAGATGCCGGCGCCGGGGAGTCTCGTGATTAGGATGCGGTGGGGAACGGTGTCAAAGGCTGTCGAGAGGTCCAGTAGGATGAGGGCTCTGATTTTGTCTTGGTCGAGGAGGGAGCAGATATCATCGGTGGCGGAGAGGAGTGTGGTCTTGTGCTGTGGTTGCTTCAGAAACCAGATTTTGAGATGTCCAGGGCATTGCTCTCTTTGATGAACCAATTAATTCAGATAACGACCTAGCACCTGATGTGAAACCCAGTCTGGGACATGTGTTCACTTATCATAATGTCAAGGCCATCAAAAGAACATCCATAGATAAATCATTAAAAGGGTGTAGTTAATTGACATCCCTTCATTACCCATTTACTTAAAGATATGTGTAAGACACTTCTGGTGCCCATAATCTGTATGCAACATACCTGAAACTATGTCAGAGGTTTTCATCCCTAATAATAATATAGTACTTAAGGACCACCATTCGTCCACTTAAGTGGAGAGCAACTTCACCCAGGTCACAGATCACAGATCCAGATGAGAACATCACCAGGTTCCACCTTGACAGAAGAATCCTGCAGCAAGTCTCCCAAGGCCTTCCGAAGCATTCCATTCTGCCTTCCCGACTGGTGCTTAAATTATGATTTCACATAGACGCAATCTCCTAGCTCTTCGCCTTGTGCTTGAAATATCTGACAAGGTGTTCCAAACAGACAACAAACCCTGCTGTGAAAATTTGCACACCACCTCTGAAACTCAGGCTTATTATTTATTCATCTGCCAGAACTAGCATAGCGTTCAGAGACAGCACAGTGAGGGTGTAAGGTCTGTAAATTGCGAAGTTGTTATTTTACCCTGTTTTCAGTGTTATTGAAAAGCTTAGCTGCGTTTTAATATCTTCTGTGATGCCGCCAATATTATGTGCACTACATCATATTCAATTTCTATAGATATTGAGTGTGTAAAGCATTAATGAACGATCGTATGGATTGACACTGCTCCATGCTAATAACACAAAAGCATTTACACTACCTCATTTATGAATTGGGTGAGATTCTGTGGGGCTACAGTCACCTTTTTTCACATTCAACGCTGATGCATTGAACTAAGTTAACTCGTGTCACTCGTGGGTGTGAAAACAAGTCAAGTCAAGTCAAGTCAGAGAATTTATATAGCGCACTACATACCCAGAGGGTCTCAAGGCGCTTAAGGAGGGGTGGGGAATCACTTGTCAAATATCCACGTTTTAAGTTGCTTTCTGAATGCTAGGTGGTTCTGGGTAAGGCGAAGGTGGGTGGGAAGTGAGTTCCAGGTTTTAGCTGCCAGGTAGGAGAAGGATCTACCTCCCATGGTGGTCTTGTTGATGCGGGGTACAGTGGCGAGGGCTTGGTTGGAAGATCGAAGCTGGCGGGAGGGGGCGTAGAAGGACAGTCGTGTGTTGAGGCATTCTGGTCCGATTTCGTAGAGTGCTTTGTGTGCGTGGGTAAGGAGCCGGAAAGTGATCCTCTTATTGATGGGAAGCCAGTGGAGGTTTTTCAGGTGACCGGAGATATGTTCTTTACGCGGGATGTCTAATATGAGCCTGGCTGAGGCGTTTTGGATTCGTTGGAGTTTTTTCTGGAGTTTAGCGGTAGTCCCGGCGTAGAGGGTGTTTCCATAGTCCAGTCGGCTCGTGACCAGAGCGTGGGTGACCGTTTTCCTAGTTTCTGTGGGGATCCAGCGAAATATTTTTTTGAGCATGCGAAGAATGTTGAAGCAGGATGAGGAGACGGCGCTGACTTGTCTGTTCATTGAGAGTGAGGAATCCAGGATGACGCTCAGGTTCCGTGCATGGTCTGTCGGGATGGGTGCTTTACCAAGGGCTTCTGGCCACCAAGAGTCGTCCCATGCGGAGGGGGAGGTACCTAGGATGAGGACTTCTGTTTTATCTGAGTTCAGTTTCAGACGGCTGTGTTTCATCCATTCGGCTACTTCTTTCATTCCTTCGTGTAGGTTCGTTTTGGCGGTGCTAGGGTCATTGGTGAGTGATAGGATCAGTTGAATGTCATCCGCGTAGGAGATGATGTTGAGGTTGTGTTGGCGGGCGATGGCCGCGAGGGGGCTCATGTATACGTTGAAAAGGGTGGGGCTGAGTGAGGATCCTTGTGGTACGCCGCAGATGACTTCAGTGGCCACTGACTTGAATGGTGGAAGGCGGACTCTCTGTGTTCTTCCGGTGAGGAATGAGGTGATCCATTCCAGTGCTTTTCCTTGGATTCCGATGTTTCTGAGGCGCTGTAGAAGGGTGCTATGGCAGATTGTGTCGAAGGCTGCGGAGAGGTCGAGGAGGATGAGGTAGACTGTGTCTCCATTGTCCAGTAGAGTTCGAATGTCGTCTGTTGCTGCGATGAGGGCGGTCTCGGTGCTGTGTTTTGCTCGGAAGCCGGACTGTGAGGAGTCGAGGGATTTATTGGCTTCGAGGAAGGCAGCGAGCTGGTTGTTGACAGCTTTCTCGATGACTTTGGCCGGGAATGGAAGGAGCGAGATGGGGCGGTAATTTTTGAGTTCGGTGGGGTCCGCTGTGGGTTTCTTCAGAAGGGCGCTGAGTTCAGCGTGTTTCCAGCTTTCCGGGAAGGTGGCGGATTTGAAGGAGCAGTTGATGACGTCTCGGAGGTGCGGTGCTATGATGGAGTCTGCTTTGTTGAAGATGTGGTGGGGACATGGGTCTGTGGGGGATCCTGAGTGGATGGAGTTCATCAGGCGGATGGTGTCCTCAGTGGAGATTGGGTTCCAGTCATTAAGGATGTTCAAGGGGGGTGGAGGTTCAGCAGATGGTAGGGTGGGTTGGTCTTCGGGTTGGTTGTCGAAGCTGTTGTGGATGTCTGCAATTTTGTTGTGGAAGAATGAGGCTAGGGAGTCGCAGAGAGCTTGAGAGGGGGTGATGTCGTTAGAGTTGGCCGAGGGATTGGTAAATTCTTTGACGATGTTGAAAAGTTCCTTGCTGTTATGGGCGTTGTTATCTAGTCGTTCCTTGAAGGCGGTTTTCTTGGCTTTTCGGATCAGTTGGTGGTGTATGCGGGTGGCGTTTTTGAAGGCGTCCTTGGTGCTGGTGGTTGGGTCTTTTTTCCAGGCCTTCTCAAGGGAGCGGCAGAGTTTCTTGGATTTCTTAAGATCATCGTTGAACCATGATGCCTTCTTGCTGCCAAGTTTGCTTTGTCGTTTTTTCAGTGGTGCTAGGATGTCGGCGCTGTTGGAAAGCCATAGGGTAAGGTTGGCGGCGGCTTGGTCGGGGTTTGAGGAGTGGGCTGGGGGGTTTAGAAGAAGCGATGAGGAGATCTGGTCGATGGTGATTTTGTTCCAGTTTCTTTGCAGAGTTGGTTGACGTTGGTTGTTGGGTTTGGGCTTGTTGTAGGTAAAGTGAACGCAGCTGTGGTCAGTCCAGAGGAGAGCCGTAGTGTGGCTGAAGGAGACATGATTGCTGGAGGTGAAGATAGGGTCGAGAGTGTGACCTGCGATGTGGGTGGGGGAAGTGACCAGTTGTTTAAGTCCGAGGTTGGCGAGGTTGTCCAGAAGGGTGGTGGAGTTGCGGTCGTTGTTCTTTTCAAGGTGAAAGTTGAGGTCTCCCAGAAGGATGTAATCTTTGGAGGGGAGGGCGTGTGGGGTGATGAAGTCTGTGATGTCCTCACTAAATTGTGCGCGGGGTCCTGGAGGCCTGTAGAGGAGGGTGCCTCTGAGTGTGGTTTTGGGGTCGATGTGGATCTGGAAGTGAAGGTGTTCAGAGTTGGCGAGATTGGTGTCAGAGCTGGTTGAGATGTGGATGGATTTCTTATGGACGATAGCGATTCCTCCTCCTGTGTGGCCGGTACGGTCCTTGCGTATGATCTTATAATCATCTGGAATGGCAATGGTGATGTCTGGGGCGGAGGAGGCGTTCATCCATGTTTCTGTAAGGAAGGCGACGTCCGGAGAGATGGTGTCTAGTAGATTCCATAGGTCAATGGCGTGCCTGTGGACCGATCGGGTGTTGAGCAGGATGCATTGTAGGTGGTTGGGGTCGGGAATCTGAGGTGTGCTCGTAGCGGAGTTGTAGACGGTGCCGATGAATTTGCAGGAGTAGCAAGAGAAAGGTCCATGGGTGTGTCCAGGAGCGGCTTGGACGCAGTTCGGGGCGCGACCGGGGTTAAGGGCTAGGAGGGTGGTGGCATCGTAGGTAATGCGGGAGGGCTGGGCAAAGCGAGGACCAGGGGGTCTGGCGCTGGGCGCGGTCCAGGCGAGGACGGGCGTAGACGGGCTTACCTTTGGCGCACCTTCGGCGCGGATTGGGCGCGGTCGCTGCGCGTGAACGCTGCGCGCCGGAGCAACTGTCATATATGGATAGTGGAGGGGGAGGGGCGAGGGCGGCTCAGCTGGGAGGCGGGGCGGGTTCACGAGGACGACAACAACAAACAAAATGGAGGCGGAGGGGGGAGCACAGCGGAGCGCTAGGGTCAGACGCGCAAACCGGGTCCAAACTACACTTATAAATAATTAATGTGCAAATGCAGCAAAGCGGCGAGCAGGCAAACAGCAGGCAAAACAAATTGGCAGTAGCAATACAAATACAGAACGCAATGCAGCACGGGTCCAAACTACTATTATAAATAATTAATGTGCAAATGCAGCAAAGCGGCGAGCAGGCAAACAGCAGGCAAAACAAATTGGCAGTAGCAATACAAATACAGAACGCAATGCAGCACAACGATACCAGATGCCTACAAGGGACACTGGGAGCGACCACTCAGCCCGAGTGAGAGGAGCGAGTCACGGCGCCTTCAGGTAGGAGAGCGCTGTTCTAGTCAGTGGGAGGGCGGCTCAGCTGGGAGGCGGGGCGGGTTCACGAGGACGACAACAACAAACAAAATGGAGGCGGAGGGGGGAGCACAGCGGAGCGCTAGGGTCAGACGCGCAAACCGGGTCCAAACTACACTTATAAATAATTAATGTGCAAATGCAGCAAAGCGGCGAGCAGGCAAACAGCAGGCAAAACAAATTGGCAGTAGCAATACAAATACAGAACGCAATGCAGCACGGGTCCAAACTACACTTATAAATAATTAATGTGCAAATGCAGCAAAGCGGCGAGCAGGCAAACAGCAGGCAAAACAAATTGGCAGTAGCAATACAAATACAGAACGCAATCTAGAGAAAACAGCCTGTAGAAAACCTAACTGAATTTGCATAAAACACTTTATATGCTCTAAGTGAAGAATCATGTATAAAAACAGCTGTGCCCACTTAAATACTTAGGGGGAGATTCACAGATGTATTGCACAAGGCAGTACAGCAACCAAAGCTGCTAGGAGGTTAGAGCTGGAAAGTGCAATGTCTATGAAAATATGGCCCTGCTGTGCTCTTCCCTAGTGCAAGCACACTTGTTTTTTCTGGCTACCTAGTGCCACGCACACATATTGTATAGTGCAAGGTGTGTGCATGATGTCTAGCATAGAAGTTGGATTGGAAGGGCCCTCTGGCAGCAGAAAAATACACACTCTAAACTTTTCACACCTTCTAGTGTGCTGTACAGTGCAGCATGCATGCAATGAATCAAAAATTAGGTGAAATAAAAACATTTCTACATGCTAGCACTATCCAAGAGGCGGCTTTGTTTTTCGGTGCAAAGCCCTGTCTACCAATCTTAAGAAATAGGGCTTAGCATCACAAACTATGGGCAGTAGCGTGTGAACATCCATGTACCACCAATGGGACACCTGCCTGATGCAAAGTAACACAAAGCAGTGCAAAGCACTATTTACAGTACTTGTAGAGCTACTTTCAAGCGAAAAAGACGTTTTGTGCTGGAAAGTAAATGCTTTATCATCATTTTGTGCTGGTTTGCGTCACTTTGTGTTACTAAGCACTCGTGCAAGTGTTGATAAATCTGACCCTTACTAAGGGGGCTCAAGGTGAGGCCCTTCATCTTATATTTCATTGAGTTACCAATTAAGCATGGGCGGAAAATCCGTTCCGCTCGCGGATTTTGCGGATTTTCGGGAAATTCGCAATCCGCGAGATTCGCGAATCTCCCGCAAAATCCGCAAATCCGCGAGCAGCGGATTTTGCTCGCACTGCTCGCACTGTTCGCGTGAGTTCGCGCCCCGCGAATAAGTGCAAAATTGCAGAAATACGCTCTTAGCAAAACTGAAAGTAACTACTTACCAGGTTCAAAAGTTCAGGCTCATCATTAGTAGCCATTTCCTGTAGTGCTTCCTGAGGGGCCCCTCCAGAGTTCAGTTGCCAGTTGAAACTATTATGTGACCCTGCTCTGAACCTCAGAATAGTTACACATATGCCACAAAGGTCCTGAATTACAGCTAAGGGAGACAAGCAGGAGCCAGGCTGGAAGTTAAAATCCATTAATCAGCCCCTAATTCATTATTGTCAGTTGGGGCAGGGCAGGTGTTGTAACTAATTTTGCAACAATGAAAGCACTTAGCAAGTGCAAAAGATCACTAATCAGGGCGCACTAAGGAAGCAGGTGCCAGCTAAAAAAATATTCTGTGACACATTAATCAGCCCCAAATTAATTCAGGTCACTTGAGGCAGGGAAGGTGTGCTTTGCTTTGCCGAAAATAATGTACACTGGACAACCAGAGGGTGTGGTGATGAAACAGAGGGTGGCATGGGTGGGCCAGAGGGTGGCATGAGTAGTCAGAGAGTGGCAGTGGTGACAGAGAGTGGCAGTGATGAAGAAGAGTGTCCCAAACAGGCTGGACACGTAGAAACAACAAGTTCGCAAAACTTGCGACCCGACAGGTAAGTTCGCAAATTGCGAAATTGTAAAAACCCTCGCGAACTGGCAGAAACACGGGCGAACACAAAAAAAAAAATCCGCAAATTCGCGGGAATTCGCGGATTTTGCGGATTGCGAATCCGCAAATCCGCAAAATTCGCGAACGCGAGATCCGCAAAATTCGCCCATGCTTATTACCAATGAATTATGTCTCTTTTCTACTCGTCTTTCAGCTTGGGAGGCTGCATTCTGATGTATTCATGTGCAGTTGGTGGGGGCGGAGGCGAATGAAGGGGTGACGATATACAGTTTTATGTTATATGTTGGTAATACCACCATGCATAAAAATATGGAGATGTTCCCAAACATTTTTATAAAGGACCGCTAATCAAGCTCGGGGCTGTATCCTAAATGTGTGTGCTTACATAGGCCACAGAATTGTGCCTCTTTTGAGCAAAAATGTGTCAGGTAACCAGTGGCGTGGCCATTGTGTCAAGGGCCCTACGGCACAGATGAAAATGCCACCCCTGGCTGCTGCTTCAGTTATAAAATGCTGTAATAATCAGGGCTAAGTGGGCAGCTAAGGGCTCTGGGCGCCGGTGCTACAGCACCTGCAGCACCGAAGGGAGCTACACACCTGTAGCTCACTGATCAAGGCTAGAATTTCCAGGGACTGCCCTTTGCTGTCTTAATATATAATTAAGCACAACACATATTTATGATTACTTTAGATGCGGTATTGAACAGGTTTTATGGTGCCATTTTGAAAGGATATATGTTGAGCCATGTCATCCCCCATACAAACTTGATCAACTCTGCCTCAAAGGAGGAAAAGGCCAAAATAAAGAAAAAACATTGGTAAACCTATTATGTCTGGCATTAGTTGCCTGACATTTGATTTTGTCCATGTCAGTTTTCTCAAATGACTTTCTTTTTGTAGAAGTTCATTATTGGCAGTACTGCTGTGTCCTCAGCGATATAAAAAAATATTTCTAAAAGCAAAAATATTTTTGTATCAAAAAGCATACATTACCATAGCAGTCCCTGGCACTGAAGGGAACTACTATGTGTTCTGATTAGTCAGTTTGAATGGGCAGAATGTGTCAGTCACTGTGAAGTTAGCCAATAGCAGAAGTGGGCTGACCCATTGTCATAATCTGTATGCTGAAGTTGGTGGAAGAAAAATGTAAATGACACAACAACAGTGCTTGAAAATGCAAATTGAACTATCTAAGAGTACCTGTTTACTCCTGAAAAAGGTTGGCACTCTCCCTTTAGAAGTATTGCACTTTTGCTGAGAACCACAGGTACTCTCCCTTTCAAATTTAAGAAGCCTAGGTACTCAGTATTGGACAGTAGATGCCCATTTCAAGCACTGTACAATAACAGACAGATAGAAGAAGAGGTCTGGCTGAGAGTCCCTATAAGTAACTATATCATACATATGTTTTAATAAAATCAAAAGGTACTGGCTAAAAAAACAAAGACTCGCCCACAATCTTGCAATGATGCTACACCCGAGGGTTACCCTCGCTCCTGAGGATAGAAAACTATTGATAGAGCAGAAGAAACCTGGAAATGCCAATGTAAATTTCGCTCTACAAAGTAGGTGGCTACTTGCTGCAAGTCAGTAGTTTGCTAAATAATTAAATACATACATATATACCCCTTTTAAATTATCATTGCATGTTCAAAGTGCCATTTATGACAAACGTACCTGAGAATGTGGATGGTGTGCAACTGTAGGACCATCTGAATCTACCAGTGTGAGGGGTTCCAGTCTGGATTTAGACACCGCCTGAAACCAAGATAGATTGAGGATCCCGTTCTGAGCGAGGTGCAAAACAGCCTAATACCCCCCTCTAAGTTGTCAATATCGAGGGCGTCAGTAACTCCGGGAACGGTGGAAATTCATCAGATTATGATAGGGAGTCCATTAGAAATGGTCAATTGTCCTCAGCAAGCTTTACTTTCAAGAGGTCACTCTTGATTTTTTTGACATCACACATGCACAAGTAAAGATTTTTTTTTAATTCATTTCAGGGATTCAGGAAGGCAAGATACCTCAATGGCATAGTCGTCACTGGTGATGTTTGCAGTGATCTGATGAAAGGAGTTTAAATCCCTACTAAATCGAGTACACCTATAATCTGGGTAATGCTGTTATTCACAGCACTTCAAAACAGTAGAAATGCGGTGTGAGGCATTTATAGAGTTATTTTGTATCATATGTTATTATCAAAATTCAAGTAATAACTATATCAACATGACTGGTTTCCCATCAACAACACTGCATTTGATGCAGATGGGAAACCAGTAACATTATGGATGCATGCTTTTATTTATTTTGAAGGATTTCTGATATACAAACAGCTTGGAGGATTTTTATTTGGCTTATGTGGAGGGCTCCTGGTTTTATTGTATTTTTTTTTTAGCTTTTCCGTCTGTATTTATCCATATTTCTTTTTTGCCCACTTTATCTGTATTTATCCATATTTATTTTGTGTTTTGGGTCAAATGAAGTTGTAAAATTGTACATTTCAATATTTATTTGAATGATAGACTCGCACTCACACGTTGCTGTCTGTCTGTTTTAGCTATTTAATCCCTTGCATGCTCACGGTGGGCATGTGCTCACGACGGCCGGGGGCCATCCGAATCCCTCCCACTATGTAAATGACCCACACAGCGCGAAAATTCACAGTGAATGTAAGGGGTTAAGCTGCCAAATATTATATATCAAAACATGCACTGGTAAATATTAGCATTATACCACAAATGTATGTTGAGACGGCATTATTTAATGAAATTGCATCCATTTTTTTAAATTACCCATGCTGTCCATCTGCTCAGCTATTGGCCTATAATTCATAAAAGACAGCACAGTCACTTAAAAGAAGCCCAATTTTCTGTATTTATCCACCTTTAAAAATAAATGCAGACAGAAAACACACTGTTTCTGTCTGTATTTAGCTGTAAAAATCTGAAAAACTGAAAACCGGGGGCCTTATTATCAAGAAAGGGCAATACATTATCGCCGCTTTTATCAGCAGAAACTGCCGCTAAAGCGGTGATAATGGGCTTGAAAATATGCCCTTGTGAATTCCCATGGCAGCCCAGGTTAACACCAGAACCTGGGCTGCTATGGGAATTGACAAGGACATATTATCAAGGCAATTATCGCCGCTTTAGCGGCAGTTTACTGCTGATAAAAGCGGCGATAATGTATCGCCCTTTCTTGATAATATGGCCCCGGGAGCCTTACTTGTGTGTTATGCAATGTAGACCACAATCTGCTTTGCCTTCTGAGCTGGAATGTCCCCATGAATCTAGAAAGCTTGTGGCTTTGTTTCGGTAGTAGATGGCAGGGGGCAAATAGAGCTGCCTCTTTCTATACTGTGGCTTATCAGTGGTCATTCTGTGGTTAAAAACGGCTTTCCAGGACTGATGACACTTTTGTCATTAGTTACAGGGACCTGCTTCTAGTTTTCCGTCGGAATAACAACAGATTAAACTTGCAAAAGAAAATGATAGAGTGACTTCTTTCTTCCTGTTCCCATGGAAAGCCAGTGATAAAACAAACACCAGAATAGCTCAGGTATATTGAAATAGTAGAAATCAGGGACTTGGAAGTCGTCTGTGCCTCATTAGCATATGTCAGGATCTTATATGCAAAGCAGAGGTGCAATACAAAAATGTGGGTAGACTCTAGACTGCAGCTCTCCCATTCATTTATGTTTTTTCGAGGGCAGGACCAGGGGGCATTAATAAGGCGGTGAGCCCCCAGGGGGCCTGCACGGAATAAGCCAAGACAATGAATAAGTGATAATTTGGGTCTCAGAGTTTCATTGTACGGATTGGTAAAAATTGATACAAGTTAGTTCTTAGTTTGTAAAAACAAAAACAAGCATTTTCAAAGTGAATATGTCAAGCGCTTGGTACCAAATTGTTTTGCCAGTGGTTTTAAACATACTGGGCCCAATTCACAGAACTAACTTAAGACAACATCCTAAACTTACTACTTTTGGTATTCACAGAAGTTAGGATTTTGTCTTAAGTTTGTCTTAAGACAAATTTAAGACAGACTTAAGACAGACTTAAGTTAGGATTTTGTCTTAAGTCTATCTTAGGTCTGTCTTAAGTTTGTTTTAAGACAAACTTAAGACAAAATCCTAACTTCTGTGAATACCAAAAGTAGTAAGTTTAGGATTTTGTCTCAAATTAGTGCTGTGAATCGGCCCCACTGTACAGCATCCCTGAAGTGGTACAGCATGGCTAAAAAAAAGAGAATAGAGCACAAACCCCCCCCCCTTTTTTTTTCTTTTTGATTACTGATCCGAGTTGGATTGGTAAACAAAAAGAAAAGAAAGTCATGCGAGCAGATGGGGTAAGGGAGGGAGTAAGTAATGTGTGTGGGGGCAAGCAACACAGAGGGCAGGTTGGAATCAATGAGGGCTGTGGTGGGGAAGCAACTGATAGTGGAGGTTAAGTAACATGGGGTTGGGGCGGAAGCAGCATGGGGGACTCGGTGGGCTGAAAGCAACATGGAGCGCACAGGGAGGTAAACAAATGGAGACAGAGAACATGGAGGGGAAGCAAACAGGCAAGCAAGCGCAATGTGGAGCTGGGAAGGAGAAGCACCAGGACAGGAAAGAAATGCAGGGTGGAGAAGCACACAAGGGTGAGCAAATAATATTAGGGGCACAGGGAGAAGCACATGGACAGAGAAAGAGCAACACGAGCTGGTGGAGAAAGAGAATACATGACGGAAACTTATAGCACCTGAAAAGCGAACAGTTGAGGAGCATAAATAATGTGTCGATCCTTTAAGAGGGTGGCTATAGCACGCAAGGAAGTAAAGCCCACAAAAGTTGATGAATAAGAAGCAAGCAAATGATATTGGGAATGAAGCCAACCAATGATAGTCAATAGGTAGGCTCCAAGCCCACTGTAAGCTGACAACATCTCTTGCAACAGACAGTACATGTGCTGCATAGGAGGCAAGACTTAATACTGAGTACACATGCTCACATTTTGTTCCTATGGAGCTGCTACCCACTTCCACTGTTGGCTCTGCTCTCTTCCAGCACTGGCACCATTTACCGCTGGCACTGCATACTGCCTGCATGAACACCACTGCATAATATCAGGCAAGAGTGGTGGAGCAGTAGGGCGAGGTGGGGGGGAAGTCAACAGACAACAGAATAGGGGAAAAAAAATAAAAAAATAATGAAACCACGTGCCTTGCGCTTGCCACATCGTCAACTCGGCGATGAGACGAGCGCAAGGTAATTGTTTTTTCCCCCCATTCCGTCATCTGTTGACATCACCCGACCCCCCCCCCTCCCGTACACCCCACTGCTCTTACATGTGCCAGCCGCACCTGCATAAACGACCTAATTTGAGTTTCAGCATGTGTGCAAAGAGTGAGTGCCTGCCTTCCTCAAAGTATGATTTGGGGGACCTTCCCAAGAATATTATTTAATATACTAAGAGTCAAATATCACATTTTACAGCACAATTTAAACATAAATGTGCTAAAAGGCTATAGGGTTTGATGAGCACACATGTACATTTCCTGTACCCCATTGCTATATCAAGCAAACCTGCCCCAGGAGTGTTGCAGGTTCACTCAATCCAAGACAATTTTGAGAACATGGTGGACAATGGTGCATTTTTCAGCACAATTTCCCTAAAAATATCTGAATAGCTGTAGGTGGTACAGCATTTCAGAAAATGCTCTTTCACATGGCCTATCATTCACCATAGCAATGATCCACACTACTTGTGATATTTGTGAGGGTATTTCTAGAGCGCGACGTTCGCTCCGGAGGGAGCATCTTGGCGCTGAAAATCCTGGATGACCAGTCCTAGAGAAGGAGAGGGGTTAGATGGCTGATTTGGAGTAGTCGTCAGAAAGGTTGAAAACCCAGGTCTTTAAGAGCTTTCTGAAGGGTTTTTCAAGGGTCTGTTGTCTGAGAGTTTTGGGCAGGTTATTCCATGCTTTCGTGGCCAGAAAGCTTAGGGTTTTACCGCCCTTCGTTTTCAGGTTGTATTTAGCAGGGAGGATGAGATTGTCATGGGACGAGCGAAGGGAGCGACTGGGGGTGTAGTGGGGAAAGCGTCTGGAGAGGTATTTAGGGCCTGTTTTGTTGAAGGCACGGAAGGCTATGATCAATATTTTAAAAAGAATTCTTTTGTGAAGGGGCAACCAATGTAAGGATCGAAGGGCTGCGGAGATAGAGGCTCTGCGGGGCAGTCTGAGGACCAGTTACGCGGCTGTATGGAGCACACTCTGAAGTTTCGATAGCGTGTTCTTTTTTGCCCCTGCGAGAAGGCCGTTGCAGTAATCCAAGCGTGAGATTATAAGCGCTACTGTCACCGTTTTTCTGGCATCGATAGGAAGGAAATCAAAAAACTTTCTGAGGGATTTGATTATTCCAAAACATTTGCCGGCTACGGTTCTGGCATGTTGATCAAAGGAGAGGTCAGAGTCAAAAATGACGCCAAGATTCCTGGCCGATGTAACAGTCTGGGGAGGAGCGACTGAATTGTCTGGCCACCAAAGGGCTGGACAGAAGGAGGTGTTTTTTCCAATCGGAAGGATCTCTGTTTTACTAGAGTTACATTTTAAGTGGTTGCTGTCCATCCAGCAGAAGACTTCAGTTAAGCAATGCTTGAGGTTGAGTTCAGCTTCAGTGGAGTTGCCCTCTAGTGGCACGATGAGTTGTGTGTCATCGGCGTACGAGGTAACTGGTATGCCGAATGATTCGATCAGGGACAGGAGTGGGATGAGGTAAATATTGAAGAGGAGGGGACTTAGGATGGACCCCTGCGGGACACCTGAAGAGATCGACTTTTCTTTGGAGTTGAAGGGGCCAAGAGCGACAGTTTGTGATCGATCAGTGAGGAATGACTTTATCCAAGATAAGGCGGAATCTGAAATACCAATGTCCATTAATTCCACTTTCTTTCAATTTCCATCCGATTTCTTTCAAGTAAAATCCCACTCATATGGCATGACTTTGAAAGTCCTTGGGAGGAGCAGGCAATCATTTGCAGTGCAATAGGTCTCGCATTTGTGAGGGTTAGAGCTATTGGTGTTGTAAATGATAATGTATTTTATCTATGTGTTGGCCTTTGGGATGTTATAAGTGGAGAAGTGTGGCTCAATGGTTAGCGTGGCAGACCCTGATGCAGAGGTCTGGCCCGGGACCAGGGTTCAATTCCCGCCTCGGCTGGTCTTGGCGGATCTTGGGCTCATAATTCCTCGGACCTGATTTCTCGCTTCGGTGCCTATTCTAATCATGGTTCCCATGCTGCAACTCTGGGCGCTTAGTCTCCACAATGGCCTCCAACAGCGCTGGGGATGCCTCGTTGCACCTTGGGGATGCCCAGGAGTGGACATTTCACTGGGAAAAACCAGGAAGGGTTCCCTAGCGGTATGAGTACAGCGCCAGGTCACTCAGGAGTATCAGTGTGCTTTACAAGTACGGCTACATTTACATAAGTGCTTAGCCATGCAGCACATTATCCATAACGTCTGCACACACACACCGATCGGGAACTGCACCACAGATGGAGTATTGCGTAACATACTGGAGTGGACGAAGACTGCTCAGTGTACAAAGATGTCAGTTCAAAGAAGCAACAATGCCACCTAAAGATGTCCTGTCTGAAAACTGCACAGCAGACCCTTCCCGCTGGGTGTCCCTTCATGATGGAGTAAAGCTCGCTGCAATACCACAGCTAGTCCCTGGATGGAGTGGTAAGTCGAACACAGCTGCTGCAAATTTGTAATACATTTCACCTTCGGAACACAAATTGTAAATAAAGGGGTAGGATAGAGATGGAGTCACATGGAGGAAAATGTTACACTTTAAAGTAGTAGTTTGAAATAGCAATGTTACAACTTTTGGAGATGGCGGCGGTGTGTTCTGACAGCTTTCAGAGCATAGTCAGAATTGTGGAAGCATGAAACATTCACAATACAGGTGTGGAACACGGCAATTTGGGCAACTTAAAATGAAAATATGCAGTGAGGGGTGGGAAACACTTCATTTTTTTTAAATTACAGACTGATTCTAATTTGCGCTCATGGCCTGTTGTAGTCTGGGAACACACTGTACAGCTTTAAGCCATGGAGAAGCTGGTTGTCAGGTATACACCTGTTACAACGCATTTGTTACAACGCACTACCGTTACAACGCGACTTTTACAACGCATACCATTACAACGCATTGCGCTGGGGGGCGCTCTAGGATAGGGAATAAGTATAATTTACTATCCAACACCTTCCCTAGGGTCCACGGGGACTGGAGTTAGAATAGTAAATTATACTTACCACTATCCAGCACCTCAAAGCGCTATGCGTTGTAATGGTATGCGTTGTAATGGTCGCGTTGTAACGGTAGGTAGTTGTAATAGTATGCGGAGTAACATGGTACATCCGGTTGTCAGGGTGTTTGAGAACCACATTAATGCCGACGGTTGTGGAGATCAACAAAGCTGCTGGAAACATTTGCTGCATGTAGTAAACACATTATGCTACGGAGTATGGATCCTCAGACGTCACCAGCGCTGAGTTAAAGCAGCCTCAAAAGCAAGTTGCCCAAGCTCCCAACATAAACAGACACACTCGGAGGCTAGGCTGCAGTCAGTGAGAGCATACACACATATCCCATGCAGTCTCTTGGTGCCTGCGTGCCATATATATTTTTTTGTTTGAAATCTGTTTTTATTTCTTTTTCTTTTTATCTTTTTCTTCTTCCCCCCTCTCCCTTTCATTTCTTCCTCCTTTCTCATCCATGAATACTGTATGCTCCATGTAAATATATATTTTTCTACAATAAAAAAAAAAAAAAAAAGAAATCTGTTTTTATTTTACTAGAAAAAAAAAAGATAGAACACCGGGTCAGATACACACAGCGCTATGCCCACAACCATATTCAGGGCCGGCCGCCTAACATATAACTGAAAAGGTGCAATTGTGCGGAAGTTTAAACACAGCATGTCGCCTAAAACCCATGTCGGGCCGGCCGTGTGACAGACAATAAAAAGTAATACTGGCTTGGTGTGGCGTTTCATTGGACCCTTCAAAAACATCAATATTATAACAGGGTCCCGAGGCCCAAGATAAAAGCAAACGAGAGAAGTAGTAAGCAGGAAAATAGAGGAAGAATGAGTGGCAGCGTGCAGAGAGGAGTAAAAGAAGAGAGTGTGTGAGTGGGCGGGCGGGAAGGCGGGGGGAGGTGAGGTCAACGTTCTAAGCCAGCGGGGGCCAATGTCCTACATAAGGAGGTCATGCGCTTAGTGGGGTTGGCTACGGGAGCAACTTGTTGGGGTCAAGCGGGAGGATAGCATCTTCGAAAAGGCGCAGCGCTCTAAGCTTGGCTGGATAATAACCCGCATGTTCGAAATTACAAAGATAAGTAATTAGGGTTTCCAAACTGCAGTGAATGGAGTATCTTGCGCTTGTAGTCGCGCTGTGAAGAGCTCCATTGTTATGACATGCCATAGGCTAACGTACCAGGCGGCGATAGGGGGTGCCTCTGTCTTCTTCCAGTATTGCGCTATAAGTTGCTTGGCTGCTCCAAGCATATGTAGGGCTATAGTCCAATCGCACCAGGTGACAGCCTTAAGAGTGGTTGGTTTGATGCCCAGCAGGACTGTGTTGGTAGACTCAGGCAGGTAGAAACCAAGCACCCGCTTGATGTGACTAAGGACTTCCTTCCAGAACAGGGTCAGGAGTAGGCAGGCCCACCAGATGTGTATGAAATCACCAGATGCAGTCAAACACCTCCAGCACTTGGGAGAAGAGGAAGGGAACATTTTTTGCAGACGATCCGGTGTGTAATACCATTGCGTCGTGATTTTATATGCGTTTTCCCATTGTGGGATACTGTGGAAGACCCTACGTATGTCATTCCATAAATGATCCCACTGTGCGGGTGAGATGCCTGTATCAGATGTCAGCTGCCATATGTGCTGGTACGGGTGGGTAGGCGTCAAGGGGGGGTGTTGCAAAATCTGATATGTGCGGGAGATTAGGCCATTCGACACGTTAAATGAGCGGACCAGCCGCTCGAAGGGAGTGAATGGACGGGTAGCTACCTCCTGCATTTCCACCGAGGTGACCCAATGTCGTAACTGTGCATACTGTAACAGTTTCCAATGGAAGGTTAAATTCTTCCCTGCACTGCGCAAATGTTTTGAGCACTCCCCCTCATAGAGGTCACAGATCACTCTGTAGCCCCCTTGTACCCATCTATCAAAGGCCTGGGAGCGGTATGCCGGGGGAACAGGGGGTTGGCCACTATGGGCTTGTGGGGAGAGGGGAAGGTTGTGAGACCCCTGCGTATCGCCACTCTGTCCCAAATATCTAATACTGTTTTAGTAGGTACCGCCATATAGGCACTCCTTGAGCGTGCTGTGCAGTGGAGCTACGTAAGGTCGTACATTGTGCGCCCAGTGACCATCCTGTCCATATGGAACCAGACCATCTCACTTTAAGTGGTTGTCCACTCCGACGCAAAGAGAGATGAGATGCCCAGTAGTAGTCTAAAAGGTTAGGACAGGCTAACCCTTTCCTGTCCCGCGATAGCATGAGGATCTTGTGGGAAAACCGCGGTCTGCGCCTGCCCCATATGAACGTGGTAAGCTCGCGCTGTAAACCCTGGATCTCATGGTGTGGGATCGGTGTGGGTAGGCATTGGAATAAGTACAATGTTTTAGGGAGGACGGACATTTTGATGGCATTGAGCCTACCTAGCAATAACATCGTCAGAGGTTTCCACCTTCTTAAGTCCTCCAACACTGCCCTCCTACAATCCTGCCAGTTAACTTGGGTCCATGTGTCTAAGGAGGGAGATAGTTTAAGACCTAGGTATTGGATGTGGTCGGCGGCCCACTGATACGGCGCAAGTCTCTCTAAGGTAGGTATCTCCTCTTTAGGAATTGTGAGGTTCAAGGCCCAGGATTTGCCATGATTGATTTTGAGTCCTGAGGCCTGTTCGAAAGTCTGTAAAAGGGAGTGCAGAGCTGGGAGAGATGTATGTAGGCGTGAGAGTGCGAGGATAAGGTCGTCTGCAAATAATGCCACCTTGTTTTGCCGATCCCCCATGGACATGCCATGTATGTCCGTCCTCTGCCTGATCATTTCTGGTAGGGGCTCCACCACTAGGGCAAAGAGTAGAGGCGATAGTGGACACCCCTGCCGGGTGCCCCTATGAATGTGGAAGGGCTCAGTGAGCTGTCCATTCACCATGACCCTGGCCTGCGTGGACAGGTATGGTGTCATGATCCGAGAGATCATGTTCTGGCCAAGCCTGACTCTCCGCAGTACTGCCCGAAGGAAGGTCCAATCTACCCGGTCAAACGCCTTCTCCACGTCAAGCGATAGAAGGCAAGCTGGTATGTTCCAGGCGTGTGCCTTCCCCACCAAATGCGCAAGCCTACGTACGTTATCCGCCCCTTGACGATTGCGGAAAAAAACAACCTGGTCCGGCTCCAATAAACCAGGCATGTGGTAGTCCAAGCGCTTGGCGAGAATTTTGGTATAAATTTTAATGTCAGTACTCAGGAGGGCTATGGGGCGGTAGGAGGCGCATAGCGCAGGGTCCTTCACGGGTTTAGATATGAGCGCTATTTCTGCCATACCCATAGAGGGCGTCGGACCGTCAGTGTCCGAGAAAGAATTGTACAATCGCAGGATGTGGCGCATGAGTTGCATCTGAAACATATGGTAGAAAGCCAGCGGTAGGCTGTCCGGACCCGGAGTCTTACCGAGCGGGTGTTCCTTTAACGCCGTCGCCATCTCTTCTGCAGTCAGGGGGCCCTCTAGAACCTGGCATGGTGGGAGTGCAACGGGCTCCAAACACCCTGGTTTAAAGCATTCTCAATGAGATCTGGGGATTGCGTTTCCGCCGCATAGAGTGCAGTATAGTAATCGCTGAAGGCCTCACATTTGGTCCACTCTGAGGTGACTCAAGTGCCATCCGGGAGTTTAATATGAGCTATGTGAGCTTTCGCTGTCCGTGCCCTCAGATGCCTCACCAATTGCTTGCCCACCTTGTCCCCCCTTCAAAATACCGCTGCTTCAGGGCCGGAAGGGACATTTCCGCTTTATTGGTGCGTAAAACGTGCAGTTGCCCCCAGAGGTACACGAGCCACCATTGGAATGCTAGCGAGGTACGAGCCTGGTCTTGTTTTTCTGCCGCCTTGATGGCCGCAGAGAGGCTATTCTCCAAAAGCCGGAATTCGCGTGCCCGCCCGATCGAGAGCGAGGTAATGTGACCTCATATCTTGGCTTTGAAAGCATCCCACACCACAGTGAAGGGCGTCTCCGGGATGTCATTGCTCTCAAAGTAAGAGTCAATGGCAACTCGTATGCTTTCCACGTCCGCTGGGTCCCGCAGGATACTGGGCGATAAGCACCACCACGGAGTACGAGAAGAGCACGCAGCCGGGTCATGTAGGAGTAGCTCAACATGGGCATGGTCAGAGAGCGCTATAGCAGATATAGGTGCTGCCAGCATGTCTTGAACCATAGCATGGGAGATAAATAGGTAATCAATATGCGAAAACGAACGGTGTACATGCGAATAGAACGAAAAGTCCTGTGCCTCCGGCAAATGATACCGCCATGCATCCACCAAGCCCAGGTCTGCGATTTATGCATGTAGCGTAGAAGACATGGCTCCCACCCTAGTCGAAAACATTCCACTGCGGTCGATCCCAGTACCCATACTAGGTTAAAGTCCCCCCCCCCGCAGGATCAGGGAGGGGTCGTCCTGTGGGACGTGGTCTCTCAAGTGTGCTCGAAGATAGGAGTCCTGCATCTGGTTTGGTGCATACACATTACACAGCGTAAATATGCCATCCCAATTCCGACCCCCACTTTAACAAAGCGCCCATCTGGGTTTCGTAGTGTCTTGAGTTCCCCCTGCCTGACACCGGCCCTGCACAGAATCGCCACCCCAGCTGTTTTAGTGGTCACCATGGCCCAGAATTGTAGAGGGTATTTAGGATGCTTCATGCGTTGAACATCCTCTTTTAAAAGGTGAGTTTATTGGAGGAATATGATGTCGGGATTGTGCTGAAGGAGATAGCGCCATACCTGTCGCCACTTTTGGGAGAATTAAGCCCCTTAACATTAAGGGAGAGTACCTTTAAAGGGCAAGGAAGGGTCATGATCTATTCTTATCCCAAGGTAGTTCTTTAAGCCACTGAAGGGGGCAGCGCAGTTCAAGGGAGGGGGCGCGCAGGGTCGTTTCCAGTCTGCCTTGAGATACTCACCAGCGCCGCACAGTTTCTGGCCAGCCACACTCAGGAAGAGAAAGAAAGAGGAAGGAGAGAGAAAGAAAAGTAGGAAAGTACAACAGTGAAAGATAGTAAACCAGCAATGGCCAACGGGGCCACATTATTCTGTTCCCTTCGGAGGGCATCCTACACCGAGGGTTTGGATGGGTCCAGGGATGTCCCTCCCTCATGAACAATTGGGGGTAGGTTTGCAGTCCTCCTCAAGTTGGTCTAGTGGTAAAGCCCCAGCGTCCCCCACCCCATAAACAAGGAACTGGGGTGCAAATCAAGATGGCGTAGTGATCCACAAATCCAGCGAGAGGGGTGCATTTCAATACCAGCATACTTCACAATCCATTGCAGGCATATGGTAAGTCTATTGTGGAGTTGATGGGCGTGATGCGGATTCCTCTCTATCTCCTTCAAGGGAGCGGATGTACGCAATGATATCTTGCTTGGCCTGCGAGGCAGACTGCTCATCCTTGGGTGGCGAACGGCAACGATGGGGGACAGTAGTCCAAGTTGGTTTGGCAGGGACCCGATCCTGGCGCCGGGGCGGGATGGGCTGGCTGGCGGCGAGGACGGCGCAGAAGCAACTGTGCTGTGCAGACCACTCTTCGCTTGGATTCCCATTGGAAGATGAAGGCAAATGGGTGCCCCCACTGGTAGGAGATGTCCATGCTCCGCAGCTTCTCGGTCACAGGCTTGAAGGCACGGCGTCGTCGTAGGGTGTTGGGTGCCAAGTCTTGGAAGATCTGGATTCTATGCCCGTTGTAGCTAAGATCTGGTTTAGGATTCGCCGCCCTGAGGATAGCTTCTTTCTCTGTAAAGAAGTGTACCCTGGTCAAGATGTCCGGGAAGAGACCCGGCCTCCCCGTGGGCCCTGACACCCGGTGGGCTCTATCCAAAGCCGGCGGAGAGGCGTCCTCATCCCCCCAAACCTCGTGGAGGAGTTGCGCCACGTAAGTCATGATGTCCTTCCCTTCTGCGCCTAGAGGGACTCCTCGGATGCGGAGGTTATTCTGGCGGCTCCGTTTCTCCAAATCCTCCTGCTTTACTTGCAGTTCTATGTGTTGCTCCTCTAATGTAGCCACAGTTGTTCCTGGTCCTACGTGCGGGCATCAACTGTCTTTTCCAGCCCATCCACCCGGTCCCCCAAGTCGGTAACCTCTTTTCTGAGTTCTCCCACACACGAGCGGACCTCTGTGCGTAGGGAGCCAATCTCCATCTTGAGTTCTGACATAAAGAAGGTCATAAATGCATGGGTTACAGGCGTTGAGTCCCCCATGGTCTGGTATCCCACCTCACTGGGAGCCGACGTTCCCGCCTTGCCCCACATTGCCACCATGGTGTTGTCCCTGAGGGCCGCAGCCGGATCTGCCTTGCCCCCCCTGGAACGCGTCATCGCCAGTCTCCTAGCGTCCCGCTGGCAACCGTGGTCCGTGCGTGTTCGTTGCTACGCACACTAGGAGATCCTCCGCCCAAGCAGAGTCGCTATAGTTTCTGTATGGCAACGTCCAAGACTGCTGCAGGGGGGCCCAATGCGTAGGGTCCTCCACCCCGACCCCGATCCACCAAGTCGGATGTTATATCCCACGTAGGCCCACCGCACCTCCGCCCTCACTACAACTTTATCTACCCACTGGGCACTTCAGGCGGCTAAATGTACCCACTTCAGGCTGGGCACCCCTCCTGTAGTAGGCAGATTTGAAGCTAGCTGTACACTCCAACCGGCCAGGAAGTATCCACCATCCCCCCTGTGCCCAGCGCATTGTCTTCAGCACCGCCGTATACCCCCTGTGCGACTCCCATCCGGCCGTGCGTTGTCCCTCTGCGTCGTGTCTCCTGTTATCTCCCTGCCGGCCCACGGTAAATCACAAGGTGTCAAGGCCTAGAGGCGGGCTACCCAATGCTTCCAAGCCGCCCCTCTCCAATGCCACCCAGGGTCAAATAAGCCAGCCGTGCCCCCGGACTCTTCCTTGCTGCAATGTTAGTGTCTCGAACCCCTCCTCAGCCTCTTATACCGGTGCAGTGTGAAGTTCAGGCCTCCTCAGCGTTATGCCTTCAAGCAGCTCCTCTCCCCAGACACAAAATGGCGGAACACCCACCTTGAGTTGGGCGTCTCCCCGCAGTTCTCCAGTTGCTATTGAGGTGCAGCCTCTTGCCGTGTCTCTCAGCACCTCCCCCCAGGCAGTCTCACAGAGGTAGGGGCTTCGCGTGGGACACCGGCTCCATGGGTGCAGCTGCGCGCAGGACCCCGTATCTCAGGGCCGCCCAGTGGGAGAGTGTCAAAATGGCGGGGAGGCGTACGTCCTGCTGGGTCACTCACCGCGCTGCACCTGTTGCTTTCTTCTCCAGTCCCAAGAGGCAGTAGGAGCCTCCAGCCCCTTTAGGAACAGCACCACCGGCGATTTCCGGGCCGTAGGGTACGTGCAGCCAGGTCGTTCGGGCACTCTCTCCACCAGCCTGGATCTGCCAGCCCATGCGCAGGGGTCCAGGGAGTCACCATTCCATCGGGAGGGCCCCGTAAAAGGCTTCACAACACGGCCGGCAGCGCCGTCCGGCTGCCAGCCCCCAGCTGCTCTCCCCGACTCCGATGTCCACTTGGTGGCACACAATCCCTCAGCTAACTCCCGGGGCACCACGATCGCTACCCTCCACAAGGGCGGCAGCCACAGCTTCAGGCGAGTGCCACAGGGTAGGCCCCGCCAGGCCGCCTAGTCAATTGCCACCTCTGCAGTCTCCGACGCGGGCCCCGCCGGCATGGGCCGCCGGAGTGTCACCGGTCAGTTCACCGCAGCCCCCACCAGTTAGCCAAAGGTCGCTGTATCACCAGCCGTCCCCGACTCACAGGGACCCGGAGAGATCGACAGCATGCAGGGTAGGCACTGCCAGAGGGTTCCCAAGATGGCGGGCAATGTCTCCAGGCCTCCGACCCTCCTCTGACTTCAGCGCCGCCAGTCGCTGCAGGACAGAATGCCGCCCCTCTGCAGGTGTCCCAGGTCTCAGTGGTCAGCGTATACCTCAAGGACAGTATTTCCAGCACCCCAGCTCCGCTTTAATGGCCTATAATGGTGGTGGACCGCCAGAGCTCCCCAGAGACACGTCTCACCGCATCGCCAGCAAAGACCACACCCCATATATATTTTTTAACAATATATAGACAGTAGTACACAGTTTCATTGGCGATCTACAGCCCCTCCAGGTCAGAGTGTAAAATTACTGAGGGGGTCAATCAGTATGTCTTCTGTACTTAATGTATAGATTTGCCTATTGCTTTCCGATGTATTTTACCTTCTATACACTCTCCGGCCCTTCTGCCTTCAAGTGATGCTCAGTATATTTTGGTAAAAGAAGTTCGCTCATTCTTTGATATAAATTGTGTAATGCCCAACCCAACTACACAACTCACATCCTGCTCACACTCTAAATTGTTCTTGTCCCGCGTTTCCCTCAGCTGCCTGGCCCATTGCATTCTGCCTGTCATCTCAGGTATTGACTGCTTGAGACAGAGGAAAAAAAATTTGAAAAATGGCAGAATGCTTCCGGAAATAATTGCCTGGGAGGATTCCAGTAGTAGTAATTAAAAGCGGAAGCTGTGGGTGTATTGACAACCGCAGGGCACAGCTCTTGCTTCATCTTCGGAACTAGTCGGAAGGGAAATATTTGCAAAAATGAAGGAGTTTGCTGGTGCTGGCAGAGGGCAAGGCAGTTTTACTTTACAAGCCTGACTAAAGGCCACACACTGAATGAATGACAACCTAGGCTTATGTAACACTCTACACAGCAAAAAGTTTGTTGGGCTAGTAAAACAACTTTATGTGCTCACTCGACTGACTCACTCGAATGACTCCGTGAGGTGAATGCTCATCTCTTGAATCTCCTGTGACCTGCAGGTCACGAGTTCGAATCCCATCAAAGCCACCTCATTCTTCCTTGGTTACTGTAGTGTTGCGGTCTAGCCTCTCCGCAGTCACGTGACCCGCCGCAAGGCATTGCGGGGGTGACGTGACGCCGGCGGCCATAACGACCCCGATATTCAAGAGAGCAGTCCGGCTCTCCCCTAAAGAGTTGTAATAAAGTACCTACAAGCTGACCTACACTGTTTCCTGGTCCTCCTTACCCAGGGGCTCACTTTCCCACACCACAGTGGCGACGAGGCAGAGGAACCGACCACCATCCGACAGCCGTAAGGTAGCCAGCACATGTTCAGTGGCGGGCGCGCACCGCTCGTCATGCCCCGCTTGGCTAACTCCTGTGATGGCAGCTCAGTGCACCTTGACCCATTGGCGCACATATCGCGTGCGGCACGCGACCCCACCTCACTCCCAAATCGGCGTGCTATTCGGCGTGCAGCCCACGCCTCACTCGGGCCTGCGAGGCCTACCCAACAAAAAAAGGTGTCACATATGCCCCACTCCTAAATTGGTGCGCAATTCGGCTCGCGGGCCACGCCTCACCCGGCCCTGCGATGCCTGTACAACAAAGGTGACACACAGGTCTCAGCACCAGGGGAGTCACCCCAGACAGCCTTACATCTCGGCACACATTTCGGCACGCAACACCCAAGTCTCCAGAGGGCTGGGTGTCCCACCATAACCTCCCTCAAAGGGCCCAGAGCTAGTCACCACACCACTACCAATTAGCGCTAGAGGGACCTAGATTAAGCTCTCCCAGCCCACGCAGGGGTTGCAACCCTCCATGCCACACACGCCATGTGCGCCCAGACCTTTTCATTAATGAACCCGTGCCCTTCCTGCCGGGGGAATCAGCCATAAAATGGCCTAACTGGAAGGGGTATTTCATGAACTACCTCTCAGCGTTGGAGGACGAAGGCGAGGAGGAATTCTCCAGCAAACGTCGGAAAAAAATCCTGTTACATAATTTGGGGCCGGAGGGTTTGCGCGTATACAACTAGATGGTGAAGAAGCCAAGGCAGTCATCTGATGACAACGTCTTCCAGCACGCCCTTGAGGACCTGGACAACCATTACCAGCCGATGATATGCACAGCCATCGACCGTTACAACTTCTTCCAACGGAAACAGGCTGAATCTGAATCGGTGGAGGACTCCGTTGCGGCCCTCAAGAAACTGGCTATCAATTGCAAATTTAGCACCCTGCATGATGACCTCATACGGGACCAAATCATCATGCACTCCACCCATTCGAGTGTACAGGAGAAGCTCTGGGTAAGCGGCAAAGTGCCCCTTCCTGAGATCATTGTGATTGTCAAACGAGCCGAGCTATCCAAACGCTGCACCCTCGTGGCCAAGAAAGATGCAGTGCCACAAGCCACTGTGTGCAAAATCACAGACCGGAAGGTTCCACAACCTAAATTCATAACGGACAACACCTCCGCCCGACAACATACGTCCAAAGGCAGAGGCCCTGGTCGCGCCCCTCAGGGCAAACAAGGCGCCTGGTACCGATGCGGCAGCCACTCCCACATGGGTATTGACAAGAAATGCCCCGTGTTCCATGTTAAGTGCTCCTTCTGTGGCATCACAGGACATTTCAGCAAAGTCTGTCGACGGAGGCCCAGAAACGCATCGGTCAAGTATGTCCAGGATACCTCTGATGATCAAGAAGGAGCGGATCTCTACGACCAAGACAGCATTCTTTGCATTGATGACCACATCCTAGGCATTGGGGGTGTCGCAACCAAGAAGCAAGTTGGTGATCAGCGGTGTCCACGTCGCCATGGTAGCTGACTCCAGTTCGCCATACACTGGATTTGGGACTGAGACTTTGCCCACGTGGTGGGGGACAATCTCTACCCCACGGACGTCCATCCAGTCACATACACGGGGGAACGGATTCCCCTGGTGGTATTCCGGCAGCTCCAGGTCGAATTCAAGGGCAGGCACACAACAGAGAAGTTGTACGTGGTGCAGAAAGGCCAGCCGGTCCTGGGATGGGCAGACCAGGGAGCGCTCGGCATCCAGCTTAACCCCGGTGGGGACACACAAGTTCTCCTGATGGAGGACACTTTCACCTCTGCCTTGCTTCTAGCAGAGTTCCCCACAATTTTCAGCGACCAAATTGGTAAGATGTCCAAGTTCTCCCACAAGATCGTGCTCAAAGACGGAGCGGTATCAGTCTCCCACAAAGTCAGGAACATCTCATTCAACTGCCGTGAGGCAGTGCAGCTGGAACTCAAACGATTAGAGGACAGCGACATCATCAAACCAATCGAATGCGCTGAGTGGCTCGCGCCTCTGGTGGTGGCGAGCAAACAGGACGGGAAGATACGCCTCTGCATCGATCTTTGCGAGCTTAACAAGAACATCACTGTGTACAAGTTTCCATTGCCCAAAATAAACAAACTGCTAGCTCAGACCAAAGGCATGAAATGGTTCTTCACCATTGACCTCAAAGCCCCCACCACCAGGTATTACTCCACCCGTCATGCCGGAAACTCACATCCTTCATCATGCCCTTCGGATGCTACAGATTCAAACGCTTCCTGTTTGGACTCGCATCTGCAACTGCCGTCTTTCAAAAACTCATGCAAAAGCTGTTCAAAGGGGTCCACGGAGTCCTCTACTTTTAAGATGACATTCTTGTCATGGGAAATCCAAGGTTGAACATGATACCATTTTGCTCACCGTTCTACACACGATGGCAGCCAACGGCCTCACTGCGGAGTAGGAAAAATGCAAATTTGGTCTCTGAAAATTCACCTACCTGGGGCACGAAATCAGCGAAACAGGAATCACTCCAAAAGCCGCACACTTGTAGGCCATCAGAGCCGTACCTTCCCTCAAAAGCAAGGACGATGTTCACTTTTTTCTGGAGCTGGCGGAGTTTTACAGTAAGTTTGTCAGGAACTTCATGACAAAAAAGAATAATCTATGCCAACTGCTCAAGGAGAAGAACGCCTTTTCCTGGTTGACGGAGGCGAAATTCTCTGCCATCAAACTAGATATCTGTGAAGCAGTTCCCCTACAGGGATTTGACAGGGCTACTTCCAGTATCCTGACCACGGACGCCAGCGACAAAGGGCTGGGAGCGGTCCTTTCCCAGAGAGCTACGGATGGCACAGAGACAACGGTAGGGTTTGCCTCGCCATCACTCACCCCCAGTGAAGAGAGGTACAGCGTGATTGAGAAGGAAATGTTAGCTTCCAACTGGGCGATGGAGAAATTCTAACAGTACCTGTAGGGGTCACGATTCACGCTCCGTACCTACCACAAGCCCCTGATCAAAGTCCTCACATCCAGTGGCAACATGACGCCCACTCCACGCATCGCTAAAATGACATAGCGCCTTTTGGACTTTGTCTATGATGTGGAGTACATCCCTGCCCTGCAGAACAGAGTGGCAGATTTCCTAAGCAGGGCGGCAGCCATGGAAGAACCCGTCACACCAACCGATTGGGACGATTACAGCGTCGCCTTCATGACCGATCATGAACACACCATCAGTGCCCAGGACTGGGTGGAAGCCTACACGCAGGACGCAGAACTCTCCCAAGTCAAATTGTATGTCACGCAGGGCTGACCAGAGAAGAAGCACACTGAAAGCAACCTCAGGAAAAACTGGGAAGTCTGTGATGAACTCTCCATTGGTGAGGACTCCATATTTCTGCTGCTGGGCGACAAAGTGGTGCCCCCAAAGGCTCAATACGACCGCATTCTCCGCATCAACCACGAATGCCTTCTGGGCATCATAAAATCCAAAAGGCTAATGAAATTGCTGTACTGGTGGCTGTCATGGACATCCAAGTGGAAAGGTTCATGAGGGACAGTACCCGTTGCGTCAAGGCTGACAAAACTCTCGTCACCCTGAGACCCCCCATGGGCGAGTTCTCCACGCCAAACAACCCCTGGGAGGACTTATCCGTCAACATTGTTGGCCCCATCCTAGACACCTGGGGTACACCAAAACACCTCATTGTCGTCATGGACCGCTACTCCCAGTGGCCAGAAGTCGAATTCTGTGACTCAGTTGATTCAGACGTCGTCATCACCTTCCTCACCAACATCTTCCTGAGGGAGGGCATCCCCGAGTCCATCACCAGTGACAACGGACCCCAGTTCACATCAGCCAAGTGGACAGCTTTCACCAACCGCAACGGAATCCAGACAAAGCGCACTCCAGTCTACCACCCAGCCGGCAACGGACAAGTGGAACGTTTTAACCGAGTGACAATGGGCTAGATCCAGGCAGCCATCATAGCCGGTAGGAACTGGGAGTCCGAAGTCAGAAGGTATGGGCCTACCGCAGCACACCCACCTTGACGGGTTACAGCCTATTTAAGATCCTCAGAGGCAGAGAACCCTTCACCAGAGACAACACTGCCTGGATGACCATGCGACTGCAAAGCAAATGGTCCCCGGCCGTCGTCCGCAGCAACATAGAGAAGGCACAAAGCATCAACAAGGCACATTATGACAAACGGAACAATGTGTGTGAAGCCTCACTGGTGGAGGGTGATTGGGTCCGAGTCAAAAAGGGCCAACCATGACTAAAAGGTGACAGCAAGTTCAGCCAGCCTCTGTGAGTCGTAGACGTATACACCCGCTCAGCCCTGTTGAACGACGGCAAGGTTTGGTCACAATCCAGGATAGCCAAGTGCAACAAGATCTTGCAGTGGGGCATGGACAACAGTGATCTAGATGACAGCCCCAGCATCACAGAAGCGGAAGCACAATCTACAGACTCAGGAAGTGAGGACGGAACCTCAGCTAAAGCGGAAGGGCAGTCCAACAGACGGCCAACGCCGTGTCCGCCCAGCCAGGATGCAGACGGAGGGGTCATTCCGTGTGAGACTCCTACACCAGAGTTACGAGGTCGGAAAATAAGTCACTTTAACGTTTAAAAACAGGAGCACTTGGTGACGCTGCTTAGAGAGAGCAATACTTATATATCAGTCAATATATAACAAACACGTTATTTTAATAAATTTCACTGTCTAACAAGCATGTTGCACATGCTCTCCTTAGTTTTTCAGAAATATGTAGTTAAAAATATTAGCTAAACTATGGCTCCATAAAAAAACAGTGACAGCGCAAGAGAAGCTGCGCAACCCTTTCCTTTCAGAAATACATCCTCCTGCCGCATGGAAGTCCTCTTGTGAGCTGGTGCCGGTGAGGCGGGGGTGAAGGGGGAGGTGGCAGGTATGTCCCTGTGCGTTTGCAGCAGCACAAGCAGAGCTGCCTTGGGGTTGTCTGCAGGGACAGGCTGGAAGGGGAGAGCACTAAACAGCTGCAACTAGTTCAAGTGGTACAGTTGTCCAGAAGTGTAGACCTTTGTATATAGGTGTCACATCTTTCCTCCATGTAAGGAAGAAATGGTATTTTACCGACATCACAAAAAATAAACAAGCATTTGCAATGCAATAGGACGCTCATTTATGCAAGATCTATTACATTGCAAACGCCTAATGATAGTCATCACAGACAACAGGAGTGCGGGTGGGGGAGGGGAGAAGGCATATACAACTGGAGGGAGGGGGAGTAGAGAAGACAGTAGGAGAACCTCATTAAAGAAAATAGTGCTCACAGTCTAAATAACACGTGCTGTGCAACAATCAAAGTAAAGGGGCCAGTAACCATGGGAGGATACAAATGAGGATATGGCCATAATAAGGAGGAACTAACAAGCCTATAAACAAATCCGAAGTCCGCATTTACGAAGGACAAAGACAAAAGCGAATTAAAAATATGGGCCGGGGGAGTGGGCGGGGTTTCCCTCACTTACTGAACTACAGCAGATCTTCACCAGATCAGCGCTTGCGCGCCGATTCTAGGCTTGACCTAAAAAAGACATACACATATCACATTCTCTGGCAGTTCAACAGAGCTAGACACATTTTGCTGGCTCATACAGCTGTGGTGTAGCTAAGTTTAGGGAGATCTTAGAGCCTGGGGACAGCACACATTACACTTAACCTTCCAGATCAGTGTTTCTGACTGGGGTAGCGATTATCATTGAAATATGTGCTCTAAATGCATGTTTGGAAATAGCATCTTTGAATTTTAGCAAACATCTTTGTTGCCATAATTATCATTTCTGGGCACATTAGGGAAGGGTATTTATCTAAATGGAACAAATAGCAGAGAGCAGGTGTGGCTGCTGATTGTGTGCAGATACTAAATTAATAAATATGTGCAGAATTTCCAGACACGTTTTTTTTAATGAAACAAACAGCCAGAGGTATTCTAAAGTCTTTTCAATGACTGAGTGGCGTCCCACATCTGCCACTCACCCTCCTTCTTCTAAACCGACAAACAATCGTTTTGCACCAATGAAATAGTGACAAATGGCTGCATGCTATGTTATGTTATTTCTTATGCGTGAATTGCATTATCACCCAGGAGGGATTCCTGGCGCAGGTCTATGCATAATAGTGAGGTGGAATGTGCGAGATATGTATGGGGAAAGAGAAGAAGTAGGAGGGAGTGGTGGGAAACCACAGAGGATATAAAGAATGAGACAGAGAGAGAAATAGGAAGCATAAAGAGGAACGCTGTAGTGATGAATGTGATGGGAATGTGTGTGGGAAAGAGGACGAAGAAGCTGGTTGTAAAGGTAGAAGGTAATGAACAAGGACGTAATGGCAAGAGAAATAAAGAGGAAGATACCAGAGTTAGAAGTAAAGACAGAGAGATATGTGGGGAATAGGAAGTAAGGAAAGAAGAGGTGAGAGGGAAGAAGGGAGATGGTGGAGGAGGGAGGGGTGGCAAAAAGAAGTAAGGAATGAGCAAAATGGAGGGGAGAATAGTAAGAGACTCAGTGAATGCCATGTGTTAATAAAGGAAGATTAGGAAAAGATCCGAAGGTACAAGAAAAAAGTACAATAGATATAGATGATAGGAGATGGAAGGATTATGAAGGCAAATAAGAGTAAACACTGTGGGCAAAGAAGGTTGAGTGAGATAATGCTAACAAAAGGATGATGGGTGGAGAAAAATAAAAGAGCATAGTTGGGGAGGAAAGATGCAGGAGAAAACGGTGGACAGGGAAGGGAGTTGAAATGAAGGATGAAGGAAACAAAAAGGATGACAAATATATGACTGATGAAAAGAATGTGGAATGTAGGGAGAGACAAGAGAAGTCACAGGCAGGCAGTCAAGTGGGGTTATCACTACATGACTACCACGGTTTTACCACCACCTAATATCTAGAGTGAATAGAGCATAGCTAGATCCAAGTGATTAAACCCAAAACAGGTAGCGTAAAGGCTTTAGGAGAGTAGTTATACTTATACAGCCACATGCATCATTGTAGGAATTTGCGATTCCTAAATTGCAAAAATTAAGGAATCGCAATTTAGGAATCGCAAATTCCTATGCATCAAGAAATCGCAAACGTTTTTGTGATTTCTTAATTTTCCTTATTTGTGATTCCTTATTTGCGAATCGCAAATAAGGAATCGCTCAACATTGATTCCTATGGGCCTAGAGGCCCATAGGAATCAATGGGAAGGCATTCTCATTTTGCGAATTCGCAATTAAGGAATCGTAAAATGAGAATGCAATGTCAAGGGTGCAGGGGGGGTCCAAAGGACCCCCCCTGCACCCCTGAAATGTCACGTAAGTACATTTTACTCACACACATGTCCCAAGGGCATGTGTGTGTGTAAAATGTAAGTTTAAAAAATGCATTTATTTGCATTTTTGAAACTTTTCGCAAATTACCATGAAGGTGTACTTCATGGTAATTTTTCCCTTCAAAATTGCGAATTCGCAAAAAAAAAAAAATGCATAGCATTTAAGAAATCGCAAAATTTGCGATTTCTTAAATGCTATCGCAATTTGAGAAATCGCAAAAAATTGCGATTTCTTAAATTGAGATAAATGACAAATGAATGATGCATCCCAAAAAGTGATTTTGGAATCGCAAACGGCCAAATTTTGCGATTCGCACCGTTTGCATGTGCCCCATAGTCATAGAGATAGTCAAAGACAAGATCGATGATCTTTGTATTTGACTTCTTCACAGTCATGAATGTTTAGGTGTTCACCTTCCTTTATTTTATTTTATGTTTTTAGTGTATTGTTTGTCTCAAATCCTCCTCCGTTAAGGTCATCGGTTGGTTACTGTTACCTACCTTCTGTGACCATCTGGTGTCTTCAAGGGATTATTCAGTTCTCATTACCTCCGTGAACAAATCAAAGAGAAGAACACAATCCAGCCACGACAGCAGAAGTACCTTATTCAGATGTGCCATTTCTTAATTAATAAAGATTATGTTTTTCTTCAATATACATGCTTTTATGGATTCCACTGTGGCGACGAGCGTGGTGAGTTCTGTAGACCTGAATCTGCGTCAACTGTCATTTTTAACTCCAGACCACTGAGGTGTAGGTGCCCAGAGTAGTGTCCTCTTTTACTGCCTCTGTATGAGGCATAGTGTCTGTTTCCAGTGCCAATGCACCTTTGCAGGAAATTGGGGTGAAACCCTACTCAAGTCGCAATCACAATTTTTCTCAGGGTGAGACACAACCAACCACCTTATTAACCTGCTCTCAACCCTCTGTTGTAGCTTGGCACGATGTGGGCTTAATTTAGGGGCAATGTGTAAAGTATTTATGCAGGACTTCAAACAGTAATAAAGTGAAAACACAACACAAGAAAAATCCTAAGCCAATTTAGAAAAATAGAATCATGGTTAATAAATTATTTGAGACCGAAACAACAATAATTCAATCAGTGGAAACGGAGATATGGGATTTTAAAGATTTAAGTGAAAATAGTGCTTATATGCTCAAAGGGCCAACTGTGGGTATCTGGTCTTGCCGGACTGCAACTAAGTCAAGTCACAAGTTTAGGCTGACCACGATGGAGCTCGGGCTGGAAACAGGGACTAGGTTAGGCCTGCTTAGAAAAGTTCCTTAATTCCTGGTTGCAAACCGCTGAAAATTCTGCCCTGAGGATGATTCGAGCAGTGTCAGTTCTGAAGGCCTGCGGGCGGTGATGCAAGGCCCTGTATCAGAGATGCTATGCACAGTGGTGATTCCGATGAGGCCACCAACAGGCCTTGTGGTGTGAGGTCCGGCATGGTTGTCAAGGATGCTGAAGATAAAGGCATGCAATGTAAAGTCTTGCTCAGCAATATATCGCACAAGGGTGGTTCGGAGAAGCTGCAGGCTGCGTTGTGAGGTCCTGGGTCGGGGATGTGCTGCACAGAGGTTGTTCCGATATGCAGCGGTGAGGAGATGCATTGTGCTGTGTTGGTTCTGCTCAAGAAACCATGGCTGAGCTGGCACATCACCTTCAAACCCTCTTCCAAAGGTTCAGGAGTAGGGTAGGACCACTTAGGGACAGGACTCACAGCAGGCATTGTCCAGGTGCAGGGTCCAAGGTGGTTGTAACCTTTTCTGTCCCTGAGTTTCTGGTGGCCAGCCAACTAGCCCTTGGAGTCACTCTGGTGGTCCTGGGTTCAGGATGCAGGTCTGGTTCTTAACACTCAGGCAGCAGTCCTTCTTACAGGGCAGCACAGCAGTACTTTGAAGTCTTCTGCAAGTCCAGAGGTGTGCTGAAGGGTTGGGTCTGAGGGTCCTCTATTTATCCTTGGTGCCAGCTTTGAAGTAGGAGGAGTTTCTAGAGGGTTCCACCCACCACAGTGCTTGGAATGTTTTGCCTCCTTGCCCTGGCATCAACTTGTGTGGGAGGCACGGAAGACGAGTGTCAAACCCTTTGTAAGTGTGCTGAGGCAGAGGCTTTGTGATATGCAAATGTGGTAGGTGAAAGCCCCACCCCCTATCAAGCCAGAGGTGGCCTATCTTGCCAATACTGATTCCCCCTTTGTTTCACTGTCTGTGAGCAGTACACAAAGACCAACTGCCAACTACACTTAGTCATGCGGCCTAGGATACAGGCTGCAGGCACCAAAGGGTTTGTAAAAGAAAATGTGTTTCTGATTAACAGGACATGTAAAACTTAAAAGTACATGCCCAGCTTTTTAAAACACATTGCACCCTGCCCTCTGGGATGTGATATATGTGTATTAAAGAGAAAGGTTTATGCCTGGCAAAAGATTTATTTTTCAGTTTGAAATGGCAGTTTAAAACTACATACACAGACTGCAATGGCAGACCTGAAACATTTTTAGAGGGCTACTTAAGTGTGTAGCGCAATGAATGCTGCAGGCTTACTAGCAGCATTTAATTTACAGGCCCTGTATACATGCAGTACCACTCTACTAGGGGCTTATAAATAAATTAAATATGCTAATTGGGTGGAAGCCAATGTTAACATGTTTAAAGGAGAGAGCACTTTGGCAGTGGTTAGCAGTGTTAAAGTGCGTAGAGCCCTAAGGCCAGCAAAAACGATGTCAGCAAAAACAGGAGGATAGAAGGCAAAAAGTTGAGCGAAAAACATGCCATGGATGTCAGGTCCAACAACTTTCTTAATGTTCTTGCTATTCATGCACACAGTGGCTATTGTTACACCACTGCACGGGCATTCATTTCACTGTTCGCCAGTTCCAATTTTGGCTGGGTTTATTTTATGACAGTTTCTCTCACCTTTCTGTGCCAGGAGCAGGAGCTGTGATTAACAACACTGTTTAGAGACAGCCATTTCCTTCATGGAGCCGCAAGTTTCTGGCTTGACGTGTGAGTGACTGGAGTAACTCTGGATGGACTGTTTGTTCCCCCGCCATTGTCGGTGGCCTATGGCAATTGCATTGTGATGCAACGTAAGCATGCTAACAAAATGTATTTGATATTTTCTAGTTTCCTAATCTACTCTTATATTACTTCTTTAAGCGTACTGGGCCCTATACAATTAGACAAACAAATTAAATTCATTTACCACAGAGGCAAAGATTCTCTGATGAATCTTTCTCCGCTGATAGGAGGGGTGGAACTTAGGATCACTAAAACTCTCTGTTAGCTGTCCTATAAGAACCATTTATTGACAGCCAAGTCACAGGTTAGAAATCAGATTTAGATACAACACTCTCAAGAGCATACTGTTGATATAAAGAATAGCAACAGGAAGTCCCAACCTGCTAAAGAAGTTAGGACGAGTAAGGATTATACAAACCATGAACTCTGCAGTCGCTTCACAGAATACGATAAGTAACACCTGATGTTCTGTCAGGACTTGCTGATTCTTCTTACAATGCATTTAAACCCTTAATCACAGTCAAATGGACGAGTCAACAGGACTCAATAATATGCTCAGACAAAAGAAAATGAATACATTGATTATTGTGTTAGAGATGCAGAATTCATCATAACTGGTATTTGCTTAAGAAGTTCAGTCAAAATGACAATAGCTTTGATACCACTATCAAGAACTAACTAGGTGTTAAAATCAGCAATAGCCACAGAGTTCCAGAGTTCAACCACCAAATAGACGGAAGGATAGTTTGTAGACTAACAACTCAGACTCTAAGGGGATTAAAAGAATCAATTAGAGTCCATTAAGGGTGAATCCATTGCCATCACCAGCATTAAAAAAATTAGAAAAGTTTGGCAAAGTTGCTCAGACCATATGCTACAGACTGGACTGTAGCATAGACCAGGCAGTCCAAAGTTAGTAAAGATCTCAAAAATTGAATAGCATTCAAGATTGCAATGCAATGCAATACACTTCAAAAAAATGCTGAAGCAGAGTTTGATTACATATGCGCGTTCTGTCGAAAGAATCATGTTGCATGCATTGAGAGAGCTGGTAGATGGATGGGTGTATTGCCCCTCCGTTGGGGTTTCTTCTATCATAAGTTATTTGGTAAAGTCCAGTGGCATGACATCACGCCATCATCGAAAGTTCATCACATGGCTATGGTCACATCATGTCACCGAAACTAATTGAATAATTGAGCTGGTCTCCCATGCTAGTCATGAGAAAGGCATCTTTGCTAGTCCACACAGGTCTAACATTGCAAATAAAGAAATACAAAGTTGCAGCTTATAGTCATAGATAAAATTCTGTTTCCACATGAATATTTGACTGTGAACATTTGAAAAAAGAAAGAAAAGATGTCAAGGGGCAGAAGTATACAGAACAAACAAGTTACATTACTCTTTGCAAAAAATGATCCATTGTATTAAATCAGGGAAAAGGTCAACACCAGAGAAAAAAGCATCTAGAAAAAAAGGGCGTTTAAGTTAGCATTGCACAGTTAAATGAAATAACCCTTTAACATTACCTCAGCTATAATGTAATTAAATCATTTCACATAACAAATGTATACACTTTCACAAAATATTATTACACAGAAATAACTAACATTAGGAATATCCTGCTCCTACAAATTTGTCACGTTATTCATATGAATGCATGTTTTAAAGAAAACATTTTTCTAATATTGTTTGGTGATTTTCATAAACCATGCCTCTAATATCAGGTCAGCCACGAGATTCTAATAAACCGCATCAGAGAAGTTAGAGCAAGAGAATCTACATGCAATCTCATCAAATCATACCTGAAGGATAGAAAGTTCACAGTGGAAGTAGGAAACTCAAAATCAGATTCCTTTGAGGTACCATGTGGTGTCCCGCAGGGCTCATCATTAAGCCCAACGCTTTTTAACTTGTACGTGGCCCCCCTTGCAGAAGTAATAAGGGAAAATGGCTTCACGCCAATCTCGTACGCAGACGATACCCAAATCGTCATATCCATAGATAAAGACACAAAGGTAACAGCCGACAAATTCCAACATTGTATGTTAAAAGTTAGCCATTGGATGCAACAAAATTGCCTTAAACTCAATGGAGAAAAGAGTGAGGTGATGTTTCTGGGAGGTAATTCAGACATCTGGTCCCCAGACTGGTGGCCTGACAAGCTAGGAACACGTCCAGATCCCTCAGAGAAAGTGAAAAATTTGGGATTCATGATAGACACCAAGCTAGCATACGAAGCCCAAGTAAACAAACTGGCATCTTCGTTTTGGTTAATATTAAAAATGATAAAAAAAATACTACCATATCTGCCTCAAGATGCACGCAAAACGGTAGTCACAGCGCTAGCTTTATCCCGTCTGGACTACGGAAATGCACTGTATACAGGAGCCAGAATAAAAATCATAGATAAGATGCAGCGCCTGCAAAATGCTGCAGCAAGACTGATCCTGGATATACCAAAGTTTCAGTCCGTCAGCCACAAATTAGCTTCACTTCATTGGCTTCCAATTGCCAAAAGAGTCAAATTTAAATCACTATGTTTGACCTATAAGGCCCTCCATGGCAAAGGACCTCTCTTCATAAAAACGCAGTTGAGGAAATACGAACCATCCAGACTACTAAGATCTGGCCAACAAAAACTGATAGCAATACCTAAGTTCAAACGAGCGAACTGGGGGGGAAGAAGTTTCTTCGTCCACGCAGCAAGGACATGGAATCAACTTCCATTAGATATAAAAAACAGCCCATCCTTGGACTTGTTCAGAAAGCAAATTAAAACATGGTTGTTCACTGCATAAACCTAAGACCAGTTCAGGACTATGGACATATCATAGCGCCAAGACGCCTCCGGGCATTCGCGCGCTTTAGAAATAGATAAATCAAATCAAATCAATATCATTCTGTAAAATATCTAGTTTATACTTCATTTCTTAGACATGTTTGCACCGTCTTTTCTATCTAGAACGTATTAGCAAAAACCTCAAAACACTAGGCCACTTCATTTAGAGTAAAACTCCATTGATATACATTAAAAGCATAAGTAAATCATTAGTTCAACTTTGTTTATATGTATTGATATTGCCTTATGTATTTTTTCTTCAATTCACATTTTAAAGCACACATTTACGGTGCTCCTACTACAATTGTCTCTGTTTCATGTATCACTGTATCTATTGCGCGCAAAGTATACTTTCAACTTTTCATGTTCTCTATTTATAAACGTTATCTTGTTTTACGATTTTTAAAATCTCAACGGATCAGTTGTTGCCAGACAAACTCAATCAGTTGTTTCCCCAACCACTTGTAGCTGTTAATGTGTGTTGGACTACAAGCAACTCTACTTCCATTAGCTGAATGGAGTCATTTGTTCAAAAAGAAACAATGTATAGGTCACTTACGATCTCCTTTCCCTACTCATGTTCAACCGTTTTTGTTTCTCCAATTTTGGCAGCCATTACAGCTTTGATCTAAGCACAAACTGTCAAGTTTTCCTGATTTACCATGTTCTGATGTGCAGAAACGATTCTTTGTCTTCCAAGGGGCAGCCAAAGAAAAAGAAACAGGAGTGTTTGTCATTTCCTTTTCTTCTGTGTTACATTTAGTAATTCACCCTGTAATTGAGTGCATTTCATTTCATTATTGTTATACGATCTAGTCCCAGTGTGATATTGGAATACACTCCCAAATTTCCTATAAGTTAAAGCAGAATCCTCAATTCCATAGAAAACATGGAAAGAATTTAAGAATTGTTGACTTACATGGTAAACATGAGACTGATAAAATACGGTTGGAGCACCACAGAGGTATTTTACTCCTTTGTTTAGGGTTAGTATGGCGAAACCTCTTTAGACTATTTTCATAAACACTAGTACCACAATGAAATGGAGACCTGAATGAATTTGAACAAACCATGTTATGAGTAGACAAATATTTTAAATCTTGTATACGTCTGGTGCTAGAAAGGTAGCGATTATATATATGCATGTGCAGACCAAAAATAATAGTTTGATGAATTAGTGACAGGGTTAAGGGTTGTCTTGAATTGCTGTCATTTTGTGGCCTTTTGGATGACTTGCTCAAAGACCAATTTATGGTACACTCAAATTGTCAAAAGATTCCAAAAAGAGCGTGGAGTATGGGGGTGGGGGCGAGGGGTCATACTATTGAAGAAATAATTATGATAGCCAAGACAATAGAGCAGTCTGTGACAGCGAAGAAACAAGTGAGAAGAAGAGTGATGAGGTATGCAGCGCAGTTATTAATACCAGCAGACAAGAGTACAGCAATTAAAGAAAAAAGAATTATAAGAATTTGTTGTGCTAGAAATATGGCAGTAATTATCACTTAGCTTCCTTTTAAAGAATGTCCGCCCTGGGCCAGGAATGCAAATGGTGTGGCCGAAAGGACCATTTTGTGGAGGAATGCAGAGAGATCAGGAGATGTGATAAAGCCTGTATTGCCTGTTTGAGTGATTTCACAGACTCAGGAAATCTGTTAAGTCCTGAAAAACAAGGAATGCTGTTTTCAGTTGTGCATGAGGGCCAAAGGTCTAAAGCTGAACAAGGCAGTGGCCCTCATGTGTTTCAGTGAATATAGTAGAATGGTATATAAATCTTATGAAATCACCAAACATTAACATTAGAGAAAAAATAGTATAAGGGGAATTTTGGCCCATTAGTGATACAATAAAATCATTTTAAAATTGTTCGAAAGCTTTGCTTCACTGTTTTAATTTTTCAATTCAGTTAGAAATTCAAGGAGTGGTGTCATAAGATGAAAATAGTTAAGAAAAGCGAAGTCTATTTCAGTATTCAAAAGATTATGAGGTCCCTGGGGGGGCCGATTGTATAAAAACATTTTTTTGACAGAAACCTTCGCGGGAGTCTACTCAACAACTTCCCAAAGTTTCATGGCGATCGGATGAATGATGTAGTAATGCATAAAGGACAAACAGACAGACAATCAGACATACTTTCGTTTTTATATATATAGATGATTGTGTAAATACATTTATTGATCCTTGCTGTGTGTATTATTAATGTATTATTAATTCTTTGTGTAAATTGCCCTAAGGGAGATTTTTTTAATGGTTTAATGATGCAATAATTATATGTCTATGTTTAAAATTTCTGGCTTCAATAAGAATTAAAAAAAAAAAAGAATAAAAACATGAGTGAAGGGTAAATTTGTTCTTGGGTGGAGGAACAAGGTGGGATACATCAAAGAAATTGAGGGATTATTAGAGCTCCATGTTTCAAACTTGCAATGCAAGTGGGCTGAGAAAATGACTTGGGACCCTTGATTGAATAAACTTTTACTGCCGTACTTTCAGGTTTATTGAGTTATTTGGAAGTTTTTTTGTCACATAATGTGTTTAAAATGGATGTTTAACCTATTAAACAATGTCCATGAGTGTATAGAAAAAACTGATGAATGGTGATATTATAGAAGAAGTAAAAATGCGACAATGGGTTTCACCTGTTGTGTTTGCAAGTGATGGGGCCAAACCTTTGCATGTATACTTGCAGCTCAGAGCAATGAAGAATGAGTAGGTTGTCATCCTTTACCAAAAATTAATTAATTGATCCGTCCGAGCATAGGTGTTCTCAGCTTTGGATTTAGGACCTGAAGATCATCAGATAGATTTGTCCCATGAATTAAGGATACAGACATCATTCATTATGCCATAATAATTATTTCAGTTCAAAAGGATGCAATTTAGCATTGCATCTGCTAACTCTGTCTGCCAGAAAGCATTGCACTATATTTTCAGAGACATGAATTAAAATGATTTTTGATTGAACCACAAGTTGATCCTAAGGATGAAAAATCATATTTCAGAATTGTGAATGACAGTGTGAAAAGATTAAGATTAACAAGGGACATGTGATTCTTATTCCATAGACATGTAGGCTATTTAGGGTGCACATTATGAGATAATGGCGTCGTGCCTAAAGTGCCATTAGCTGATGCTATAAAATGTGCTCTGCTCCAAGGAAACTCCAAGGAAAAAGTACTCTCTTATGCTGGATTTTGTGAGTACTAGAGCATATATGTGGAAAAGCTTTAAAAAAAATGATTAATTGCACAAACTGTTAAGTAAATGAGCAGAATTTATGTAGATTGTTGAACAACAAAATATTTGAAACTACAAAGGCAGGCATTATCATTGCCTCTACTTTTAAGGCTTTAGCTTGGTAAACATGTAATAATAGTAGAAGCTCATGGCATGGTTTGGGGGCTGTTTTATCACAAACATGGTATTTCTGAGTGGAGGATAGAACTTGCATCACACACTCTAATCAACGCTGAATAAAGACATGATTGAGAGAGAACCTTTTGGTTTTTCTGTGAGCCATACAATAATTTCACCACTATATTTGGGGAAACTGTTTTGTTCTCTGCCCAGGTCTATATAGATTAAATATCGCTGATAGGATTTTTTTCCCCAGGATGTTGACGTACTTCCACTGGTCATATTACGGGCCTGAGTTCTATATTTCATTAGAATTCATTTGATGCCAATAATGTCCGTACAAAAATAAATGTCACTGCTGATGGAATATCGAGATTTGTGTACAATAGCACAGAATGTAGCCTCCTCATTGAATGAGAAGAACAAGATGTGGGGGCTTATTTACAAGCCCATTGCACCACGGGTGAGTCACTTTTTGTGACGCATCGCTGGCGCAACCTCCTACTCGATATTTACAAGGACATGTACAGCCACCCTAAACTGAGAAAAATCCTAATTTTAAGACTTTCGGTATTCACAGAAGGCATTTAGGAGTCCTAAAGTTAGGAGTCCTAACTTTACTACTACTAAACTGAGAAAAATCCTAATTTTAAGACTTTCAGTATTCACAGAAGGCATTTAGGCGTCCTAAAGTTAGGAGTCCTAACTTTACTACTACTAAACTGAGAAAAATCCTAATTTTAAGACTTTCAGTATTCACAGAAGGCATTTAGGAGTCCTAAAGTTAGGACTACTAACTTCTGTGAATACCGAAATGAGTAAGTGCCTTCTGTGAATACCGAAATTAGTAAGTGCCTTCTGTGAATACCAAAATAGTAGTAAGTTTAGGATTGAGTCTTAAGTTCATTCTGTGAATCGGGCCCTTAGGGTTTAGGGTAGTGGAGGAGTGGGAGTAGTGTGGCTAGTGTTGTAGTGTAGTAGTGTTTTAGGGTTTAGGGTAGTATAGGGGTGGGAGTAGTGTGGATAGTTTTCTAGTGTAGTAGTGTTAGGGTTTAGGGTAGTGTAGGGGTGGGAGTAGTGTGGGTAGTGTTGTAGTGTAGTAGTGTTTTAGGATTAGAGGTAGTGTAGGGGTGGGAGTAGTGTGGGTAGTGTTGTAGTGTAGTAGTGTTTTAGGGTTGGGGTAGTGTAGGGGTGTGAGTAGTGTGGGTAGTGTTGTAGTGTAGTAGTGTTTTAGGGTTAGGGGTAGTGTAGGGGTGGGAGTAGTGTGGGTAGTGTTGTAGTGTATTAGTGTTTCAGGGTTAGGGGTAGTGTAGGTGTGGGAGTAGTGTGTTGTGTAGGTATAGGGGTAGGGTTGTCACTTACCTTGCAAACTTTAACTACGAGTATAGCTTTACCACGCATGCCTTTGCATTGTAATGGCATGCATGGGAAAGGCATACTTGTGGTAAAAGTATGCGATGTCATGGCATGTTGGTGAAATTGACATCACGTAGTAATACCCGCGTTTTAATGGCACGTGTGGTGGTATTACTATGCGATGTAACGTCATACAACGCATCTTGTGCATATAGGGTTTGGTAGTAGCTGTGTTATGTCTTCTTTTTCAGTGGTTGTCCAGGTAGTATCACTCATCCTAATGTTAGTATTATTGGTCTTATAGGGTCTTAACTGCCCCTGTAAAATTGCAAACTGTCTCTTGTTGCACCTGGTCGGGGGCTGCCTGGTCGAGGCGCTCAAGGGCTTTATTCTCAAGTTCCAAGCACATCTCCACTAACCAGGACTCCATTGCTCTTGCAATTGCAATGATCGAAATCACCCCCCATGGTAGCTTAAACCCTTCCCAAAGTGTGTGAGATAATATGTCCTGGAGGACACAGAGGTAAAAAATAATCCACAACCTCCATTTGGATCTCTGCTGTATCTATCGGGTCTCCAACTACTTGTGAGGGAAATCGCCACCATATGGGACCTTGGTGCGGGTCCGTGTTACCAGCCCATACCACCTCCTCATGTGCATGATCGGAGAATGAAATGTCTGAGATGGTGGCTGTTTCAAAGTCGCAGAGTAGGGAGCAAGTGAGGAAGAGATAGTCAGTGCTGGAGTATGAGGTGTGGGCGTGAGAGTAGGATGAGTAATCCTGTGAGTCAGGGTACCTGTAGAGCTAGGCGTCTATCAACCCCAAGTCCATGATGCCATGTTTAACCTGAGCGGACATTGCACCTGTGCCTTGGTAGGAGGCTGAGCTTCAGTTGAGGTCTGGATCCCAGACCAGGTTGGAGTCGCCTCCCACTGGAAACATCCATTGCAACACAGTCATTATACCATACTGCTTTTACAATGCAACTGTTACAATGCAACTGCCTTTACATTGCATGCCATTACAACGCATACCATTACAAAACATGCCATTGCAACGCATGCCACTAGAACGCATGCCACTACAACGTATGCCATTACAACACATATCATTACAACGCATGCCATTACAACGCATTATAAGGTAAGTAATGCAGATTTTTTAATGTTATTGTGGGTATGGGGTTTGGGGTAGATGAGAATAGTAATGTTTACCCCTACACTATCCAACACTTTCGTTACTGCTGCACTCACTGGAGTGGGAATAGTAATTTTTATCCCTACTCTATCCAACACTTTCCCTACCGTTGCCCTAAAAGTATTATGCGTTGTAATGGTATGCGTTGTAATGGGATGTGTTGTAATGGTAGTTTTTGAAAATGCGTTGTAATGGCATGCGTTGTAAAACCATACGATGCAATGGTAGTTGCGATGTAAAATCATGAGATGTAATCGTAGTTGTGGTGTAAAAACCGCGTTGTAGAAGCATGCGTTGTAATTGTTTGCGTTGTAACGTCATATAGTCCCTCCCACTATATAATGTCACTCACTTAGTTTGTTATCTGGTTCCAGAGAAGTCCCCGAATATAGAGGTCCTATGTAAATGTTAAGCAGTGTTAGCGGGCTTGTGCTCCTTAAGATGGTAAAGTAAAAAAATGCCCATCCTTCTCCTTAGTAGACTTCAGGACTGTGGGGCAATAGCCTGCTTTGCACAGGATGGCTAGCCCCACTATTTTGGTAGGAGCGTCGGCTCAAAAACAATGGGTATATTTCAGGTGAGACATGCAGTGGTTGACCTCCCTCAGTTCTGTCCTATTGAAGAAGGTATAGCCAAACTTACTTTTGCTTGTCAAGCCAGGTCCGGCCCTGGACATTGAGAGAGAGTTGTTTAGTGTGTTGTGCAGTATCCATGGTGGGGGCAAGTGTATGTAGGCTGCATAGGTGGGACCACCCAAGATTCCACTTGCCAGGGCACAGTCAGAATGGTCCATATGTATAGGGCTCCCATTTCCCGGATGTTGAGTAGTCGGAGAGCCGGGGGGTTCGCTAGTGTTTTTGCCGGGGGTGGCTGGGGGGCACAGGGTAGCCAAAGTATCAATGCAGTGCAACCTATATGTGGTGGTGCCGAGCTCTAACTAGTGAGAAAGGGGTAATCATCCCCCCACAGAGCACCTGACCTATAAAGAAAAGAAACAAATATGCGAACGAATATTTCCTCTCTGCAAATACGCCACCCAGGATCTTGGCTATGTCAGTTTTGTAAGTAAGGGTATTAACCCCTTAAGTGCTGCTGACGGCCAAAGGTCGTCAGCAGCGCTACCTCCCTAGTGCTGCGCACGACCATTGAACGTCCATTCAGCACTAGTTCTAATGGACAGCGCAGCACTGGGGAGGAATGTGTAATAGCAGCTATGAGGTTAAAAAAAAATCTTCTTCAGCCCCTCTTTATGAAACACAGTGCAAAGTCCACAAGTGAGGCTCTGTGTTTCAAGCTGTGTTCAGCAAATGAACAAATTCTTCATCAGGTTTTTAAAACTTTTTAAAACATTTTTACTTTTGTACTGACATCATATTCCTCTTATAACCTGTCTTACTATGTATGTATTGCTAGGAATCCTGTTACTCTGATGGTCCCAGTATAGGTCAAAATCACTTAACCAACCAATAAAAGACACAGGCGCTATGCAGTTCTGGTTGGTACTAGAATTTTACCAAAGTGAAAGCTCTCACGCCACTTGCTGACAGACCCTAGTCAGGCTGCTCACTGCAAAGCCTAACAATCAATGATTTGATCCTAAAAAATACTTAGTTTAAAGAAACACTACAGCTCTGCCCTTCTGCAACCCAATTTTATTCCTATCAAGCAATTTCCAAATACATACATTCTGACTATATGCAACAGAAGGGCTGCACAAATGGATGACTTTGCTAAATATTTTTCCTAAACGAACTGCATCATTCATGAAAAAAAAAAGAATCACAGTAAGAAATGTCTTTTCAGATTTTGTCATAATGAATAAGACCTGACATTAGAAGCCGGTTGTTCCAGGGTTTAAGTTCCAGACATTTAATGTCCATACATACCGTCTTGAGAAAACCTCTCTATCTCTCTGTATCTCAAATACAAGAGTAATTGGTCCATCTAAAAGAACAAAATAAATATTTGAATTGCAGTTCATTAAAAGTGCTACAGAAAAGGCTTACCGTGAGGAGCCAGACTATGGGTGCATTCCACCTTGGAAAACCAGCACAGCATTCCACTGCTTGTATTTTTCACTTTAACAGTATTCTATAGCCTTATAGCACACTGCTAAGATCTAAACCTATTGTCAAAAGCTTTGAACATGGGTTATAGGCCCGACCTGCAGGCGAAGGCCTATAAAGAGGGTGAGGGCCGTTAACAACAGGCATAGCCTGAGATAAAAGGGCTATAAGGTTATTAGAACATATCACCCACTAAGGGTAGAATGTTCTTAAATAAAAAAGGAAGAAATAGAAAGACAAACATTGGCATGTTGGAGCAGAATGCGTATACCAGCCATTATAAGCCCAGAGGTACTCCATTGTCTTCAATGGAGCTCTCAACTAGCCAATGTTCTAATATAGTCTTATAGCCTGCCGTAGTGGTCTAATGCAGATTTTCAACATTTAGAAATGAGTAGAAAATCATGATTTTAATGAAGGCACGGAGGCTATTATTATGCACTACCTTTTATTACCACTCAGGCAGCAGCAACAAATAAATAGAATCAGAACACATAAAAACTTCTAGAATTCTGAACATGCATATCCACTTAGAACATGCAGCCATCTTCCTCTTTTGGGTGCTGCAACATTAGATAATGAAAACGACAGTCTCTCCTGAAAAAATCCAAATCGTCTTTCTTTCCAGGACATCAACTCTTCCCAACTCCAACTGCAAAGAAATAATTCTTCTTTACCCTGAATAAGATAAAACATTAAATCATTAAATACTGGGCGCAAAAAGCGGAGAGATAATATTAGCCTCTGTGCCTTTATTAAAATCATGATTTTCTACTCATTTCTAAATGTTGAAAATCTGCATTTTACATCAAGGCCCGGAGGCCAATATTATGCATGTTCAAAGTTTACCATCAACACTAGTCAATACATTTTCCACTGGTTTAAAATAAAATCTCTTAAATGTTGATTCACAGCTCCAAACTGCAGCCTTCATAATTCCACTTAAACTAAAACCTTTCATATAAGCCTTGCTAGCCATAGCCCCTCTCACAGAATGTGCTCCAAAAACACTAATATCTATCCCAGCCTTCACCATCACTTCTCTCACCCATCTAGCAAAGGTAGCAGATGAAACTGCTTTAAAAGGCTTCATTAAAGAAATCAACAACTGAGAACATCCACTTGGTCTCACCCTAAGAGTTCTTTTTTCATATTCCTTTAAACAATGCACAACGCACAAATTCTTATTCTCATCGAATTGAGGCTAAAAAATAGTCCTAGACATAGTCTTAGTTCTTTTCCATGATTCAAAACAAACTCCTTCCGGTTGAAAAAACCTAGAATCCATCTCCAAAGCCCTAATATCTGATACCCTTCTACAAGAAACCAAACATAGCAGCATGGCTAGTTTCCATGATAAAAATTTTATATTCAAAGACACATTCTCACCCCAACTATCTAATTCTCTCAAAACTAAAGAAACGTCCCAAAGAACACCATACTTTGCCTTATGAGGAAGAATCATCCTTGCACTTTCAACCAACCTTTTAACCATACCATGTTGTCCAATTGGAAGGCCTTCTACCAAAACATGCCCTGCAGAAATAGCCGATCTACTAATATTCACTGAATTATAAGCTAAACCTTTTCCATACAATTCAGACAAAACATTCACCACTTCTACCACAGGAGCCGATATGGGATCCAAATCCCTCTCAAAACACCAACCAGACCATCTTCTCCCTGCTGATCTATACAATTTTTTCGTTCCTTTTGACCATGAACCTGTGATAGGAGACTCAGCTTCCTCGGATAATCCATGCACCTGCCAAATTCTCCTGAAATCAGCCTTGCTACCAGTCTTAGCTGCCCTGTTTCTACTAAATTGTGAACATTCCCCTATGGATCCAGAATTATCTCCCTCAAATTTGGTAATAACACCGGGTCCTCTATCAACAGTTCCATCATGTCTGGAAACCACACATGGGACTTCCAAAATGGAGTTATCATCACGATCTCCGCCTTCTCCCTCCTGACCTTCATCAATGCTCTCTGAATCAAGGAGAATGGGGGAAAAGCATAATTCCTTCCTGCACTCCAATTCTGTAGAAAAGCATCTATTCCTCTTGCCTCCGGATCTGGCCTCCAACTGTAAAAGTACCTTATCTGACAATTCAACCTGTCCGCAAACAAATCGATTTTCGAAATTGAAAAGGACCCCACCTCATCTCCAAACTTCTGAATAATTCCCTGTTCAACTTCCAATTGCTCACATCCTTCAGATATCTTGAAAACCAGTCCGCTTCTACGTTGCTCGTCTCGGAATATACTGAGCTTGAACCACAATCTCCTTTTCCAAGCAAAAATTCCAAAAATCCTTTGCCAAGTTCGCTAGCCCCTTTGACCGAGGTCCTCCTAGCTTGTTTACATATCTTACTGCAGACAGATTGTCCATTTTCAAGAGCACACACCACTTTAGCTGATCCTTCATGAAACTCATCACAGCAAAATACCCTACCAGCAGTTCCAGACAATTTATGTGCATTTGCGTCTCCTCTTTGGACCATTTCCCTCCTGTTGACACCATTCCGCACCTTGCTCCCCAACCTTGAAGACTCGCATCCGACTCGATCTCTATTTCTGGTACTTCTCCAAATATCGCCCTTCCGTTCCATGCTTCCAAATTCATCATCCACCAATTCAGTACCTCCCTTGAAACCTGATTCAACCATAACCTCAGAATGTTTTGCTCCTTTCCTGAAGTGATAACCCTTCAACCTCTGTAACGCCCTGTAATAAGGAGGAGCTGAAAAAATCGCCTGAATCAATGCAGACAACAGACCCAAAAACCTAGCTAACTGTCTCAATGTGATCCATTCTGAAATCATAGCCCTCTTCAACTCCTTCTTGATTGTCTTCACTTTCAACATTGGCAATTTCAATACACAATCCAATGTCTGAATCTGAAAACCTAAAAATTGTATCTCCTGCTGAGGAACCACACAAGATTTCTCCTTGTTCACTACAAAACCCAAATCCTCTATCACTCTGATTGCAAACTCCGTCTGTTCCTTCGCTAGAACCATCTCTTCCGCCATGATCAAAAAATCGTCCGGGTATACAATCAAACGAATCCCCCTTGACCTTAACCAAGCTGCAACTAGACGCATCTATTCGTGAAACACCAAGGGGCTGACGTGAAACCGAATTGGAGACTTCTGAATCTCCCTAACTTCCCTTTCCACCTGAACTGAAGAAAAGCTCGCTGCTCTTTGCACATCGGAATAATTAAATAGGCATCCATCAAATCTAACCTTGTTAACCAATCTCCTTTTCTCAAAAGATCTCTCAACATGTGAATGCCTTCCATTTTGAAATGATTGTACATGACCCAGTCATTCAACTCCTTCAAATTTATTACAGGACGCATTTTCTTCTCCTTCTTTTCCACTAAAAATATATTGCTTATGAATCCTCCTCTTACAAACCTTGCCTCCTCTATCGCCCCTTTTTCCTCCAGAGCATCTATTTCCTTTGTCACCATATCCTCCATCTCCTTTGGAAACCTCAAAATATTTGGCACTCTCTCCTGAACTGGATTTTCTACAAAATCTATTTTGTAACCAACAACAGTTTGCAAGACCCAAGGATCCTGTGTAATCTCCTTCCATCTCGAAACAAACAGGGCTAGTCTGCTGCCCAACTTTATTCGGATAGAAGTACGGTCTTGTAAATCGCTTACCTGAGGCACCTCCTGTTCTTCGCTCAGAGCGCATGCCTCTTCCTCTGCTTCTCTGCCTCTGTGGGAAAAAATTCCCTTGACCTCCTCTCGAACCATAAAAATGTGTTCCATATCCTGAATTATAGGGTCTGCCTCGCCAGAAATTTCCTCACGAAATTCCTTGACCCCGGCCGGGGAACCCACCCCGCATTCGCCCGGCCACTTAAAAAACTCTCTTGATGTCTTTCTGCGCTTTCTCAAGGGAACTGAAGGCATTGACATACCGGGACATATCTTGAATAAAGTCGTCCCCAAACAAAAAACCCTCACCGCGTTCCCCTGGTCTTTGCCTGCTAAATCCACTAATTTTGGATCAATCTTGAACAAGATTGACTTCCTCCTTTCAATGCTCAATGCTGTATTTGCATTTCCCAAAAGGCAATTAGCCCTCTGGACCCACTGGCGCATCTCCGCCACATCAATTCCAATATTACTTGAATGTGCCTTCTCGCACCTATCAAAGATTTTTGTTAAAGGACCCAGGATATCTAAGAGCCTGTCCTGACAACCTTTTAATCCCTTCTCCAGGCCCCTCCTAGGATCCTTTCCTTATTTATTAATAAACGCCAACATTTTTTGATCTAACTCTGGTGTATATGCAACCTTACTGTCCAGACTAGGCTTCGGACACTCACTTCTCATTCTTGTCCTTACTTCCTTTGGTATTCCCTTCTTATCCAGAAACAAACATATTTTGCCACGTGCTCCAGCGGAGCCCATTGTGGTGACAAAGGGTGCTGAATTAAAAGAGGATCAAACATTTCCTCGCCATGTGGTTCAATTACTTAATTTTCCTCCAATTTAATTTCTCTTTCAATCATTTTACTTTTCTTAAGTGGAACCTCCTCCACGTCAGAATCCTCCAGACTAGAACTACAAGTTAGTTCTACATCCCCACTAGAACTTGTATCACATGCCACAGTGGTATGTTTCATCTTTTGCGCCTTCTTTGCGCTTCCTTTCGTCTTTAGAGCGACATCTCTGAGAACCTTACGTTCTCTCCCATTCCTACTTGCGTCCATATGCTTTCTTCTCTGACACTTTTTTTCTCCATGACTGGAAGTTCTAGCTATAGTATCCACCTCTTCTGTGGTCAAGAAACTCTCATCATCATTAATTCTATGTTTCTTTTGAATACCTTTTTCTAAAGCATTCTCAATTTTTTTATCAATGGATGCCGCCATCTCCCCAAACATTTTGTCCATATAGGACTTCATTCTTTCTTCAAAATTCCTCTCAGCACCCTCCATTTTTAAAAAACTCACATTAAAATCACAATTAACTATATCATTAAATCACAAACTCCTCAAAATACCAATCACAAACTAAAAACTCCTCAAACCACCAAACCGTTCTAACCTTCCAAATAAACAATACCTTTCCTCTCTTAATGAAAAAATGCGACCTCTCACAGAACTTACAACCGAAGTCTGTCAGAAACCGGTATCTGACCTGACAGACTTCGTTATAATACATCCCAAAACATGGATGCCATTTCCCTAATCATAAACAAATACACATATCCCAACTTCACAAAATGGCCACCGTACACTGCGTGAGTACAGCGGCCTGAAATTGACAAAAGTATTCGCGAGTCAGTTCCTCACTGTAGAAACCTGACTCGCGCCTTATCAACGCTCTCCTAGCTCGGGTTGCCTCGCGCCTACTGAGGAAAAACCTGCTTTGTGCCTTTTTAACACTACCCAAGCTCGCGGACAGTTGGGCTGCCTCGCGCTTTCACGCTCATCTAATCGACCGCCCAACTGCCAGCAAGACTGTAATTATACATTTTGTCTGCCAAATTTCGTCTAAATAAGTCCACCATCAGTGCCCAAAACTGCTAAGCCAAAGAAAACAATGATCCGATTCCAGCACTACCAAAACCAAACAAGTTAAATTAATTCCAATTAATCCTCAGTTTTGACTAATATCTAGTCTTGAAATAAAAACACTGTTTCAACCAAAAACCACAAAAACGAAATGGAAGGTGCACACAATTAGAGTCAATAGAAAATGGTGTATTAAAGTATCTTCTTCTTTATTTAATAGTATTCATCAGACATAGGCACAGCCAACGCGTTTCGTTCCATTTGCCTTTTAGGAACTTCGTCAGGGCTGTAAAAAGTTACAAACATATATATACATAAATATACATTTAAAATGACACATATGAACAGAAAAATAATCACAATAGACTAGATACAACTGGCCCAAATACACAAACTAACAGAACTTACTATTTACAAAAGACTAGAGACAATATCGAACGACAAAATTACTGATTTTAAAATACAGCAGCTCCACTAACTGCATAAAGTTTATAAAAAAGTGTTAAAACACTTATGTGAAGAAACCTTTATACAGAATTATTTAAAAACATTTTCAGCAAGGGAGGGCTAAAGTAGATTGCTGCTAACAGCAATAAAGTATCTGTTCATGAAAAACAAGTTTAGTAAGTAATCTTTTTGAAAAGGGGAATGCTTTTTGGAGAAAGGAAGATCACATTGCCAAGTTTACTTGTTTAGGATTCATCTAAAGGTATTAGTGTGATTCACAATTTGTAAATCAGAACACAATGGCTTTTACGTAATTCACCGTTTGTAAGAACTCAGTGGCTATTGCGTATCAAAAAACCATCGGTTTGGATGGCATAGATGGCGCAAAGAATACTGTGCCGACATATCTTGTATTTGGGATCTTGCCATATATACGTGAGACTAATGAGTATAATTTATGAACCACACCACTAGTATACACTGGTGGAATAGTACTAAATATACAAGTAAGGTGTAAATTTACCCCATGTGGGGAATTTTTTGTCAAAGTTAAAAGTACAATAGTTGAGGTGTCGTACAATACTGTAAAAAACTCAGTTTCTCACTGGTCTGGTTGTGGTTGTATCATTAGAATTTCTTATTCTTCCTCATCACTTATTGTGGATTCTTATTCGCTTACCTCTCTAAACAGTCTTTGTGAACTTCGAATATGACCTTAGGATATCAGTTGGAATAACCCAAGCTCGCCCAGTGTGGGCATCATCTTCACAAGCCTAAAGGTATACTTATATATGCAGTATGCTATGCAAACTAGGACAGAAAATGGGATCTATGTAATATTTTTCTCATTTCCCTGCTATATCATGCTATGCGAGGCACATGCACCTATAAACTTCTGACCGCCTTCGGGTACAATAGAACCCTCAACGGTTACCCGACTGTATATTATTAACAATTGCTGACGGTATACTTCTCCAAAATATGTAAAGCGATGATCTTATTATACATCCTTTTTTACTTCATAAATTTAAACTACGTTTGTGTTCCACTTTAGGTTATGTGATTCTGACCCGCAATTGGTAGTCGCCACTGATCTTCACTTCTCTGTCCAAAATTGGTGACAGCTCTAACTACACTAACTCGGTAAGTTTACAACACTTACTGAATAGTTGAGATTTCTTTGCGCCATCTATGCCATCCAAACCGATGGTTTTTTGATACGCAATAGCCACTGAGTTCTGATTTACAAACGGTGAATTACGTAAAAGCCATTGTGTTCTGATTTACAAATTGTGAATTACACTAATACCTTTAGATGAATCCTAAGCAAGTAAACTTGGCAATGTGATCTTCCTTTCTCCAAAAAGCATTCCCCTTTTCTAAAAGATGACTTACTAAACTTGTTTTTCATGAACAGATACTTTATTGCTGTTAGCAGCAATCTACTTTAGCCCTCCCTTGCTGAAAATGTTTGTAAATAATTCTGTATAAAGGTTTCTTCACATAAGTGTTTTAACACTTTTTTATAAACTTTATGCAGTTAGTGGAGCTGCTGCATTTTAAAATCAGTAATTTTGTCGTTCAATATTGTCTCTAGTCTTTTGTAAATAGTAACTTCTGTTAGTTTGTGTATTTGGGCCAGTTGCATCTAGTCTATTGTGATTATTTTTCTGTTCATATGTGTCATTTTAAATGTATATTTATGTATATATATGTTTGTAACTTTTTACAGCCCTGACGAAGTTCCTAAAAGGCAAATGGAACGAAACGCGGTGGCTGTGCCTATGTCTGATGAATACTATTAAATAAAGAAGAAGATACTTTAATACACCATTTTCTTTTGACTCTAATTGTGTGCACCTTCCATTTCGTTTTTGTGTATTTCTGATCTATACACCTAACGGTAGCAGGTGTAGGAAGAAGTTTGCACCATCCAGAATCAAGAACTAAAGGATCCGTAGTGCCTGACCTGGTCTGCTGCTTTGGTCTTTTGAAATTCAACCAAAAACCATTTTAAAACGTTTTCCTTGTAAATACCCTTTTTTCAAAAAACATTTAAATATAAACTCAGTTACTTTTTCAATATCTTTTTAAAAACTTACAGAATTATTAGATTTTAACTGATCTATTTAATAAATATAATTATTAAAGACAATTAAAATCATTAAACAGTATAAATCCTACATAATCCTACATAATAATATTTCTCTTTATCATAAATACTGTCACAAAACAGAACAACAGTTATGAAAAGTGACTTATCTGTAGCCTGAGCAGCAACAAAAGAGGAAGATGCAGCATGTTCTAAGTGGATATGCATGTTCAGAATTCTAGAAGTTTTTATGTGTTCTGATTCTATTTATTTGTTGCTGCTGCCTGAATGGTAATAAAAGGTAGTGCATAATATTGGCCTCCGGTGCTTGATGTAAAATCTGGCCATTAAAGACTCGATCCAGTCTTAAAGGCCAGAGCCTTTAATATGGGAGAGGGACTTTAATGCTGGTACAGCCCTGCTACAGAGGGCTATACAGCAATTAGAACATTCAGCAACTAGAGGGCTAAGCAACTATAGAATGTTCTAACAAATAAAAAAAAAGACCACATGGAGCCCCTTGGACTTCGTGAGGCCTTTGTTCACACCAACAGCTGTGAACAACAACATTGGAATATTTGAGCTCCGGATTTCGACTTGCCATTAGGAGGCAGGAACACTCCAATATCTTCATTGGAGCTCCCAACATTCCAATGTTCTAATCAGGCATACAACACAGGCAGAGAATATTCTGCACCACTTTCCCCAACTTTCACTGCGCTGTCTCCGGTAATGCATCCCTGTTCTTGCAGTTGGTCACAAAATTAGAGTGTTTTTATTAGTTTAGTACCAAACTGTGAGGCACAAAAGACCACAAGGCTGAGATGAACAAATAGGATCTCCATGGGTATTGTACTTGCCTGGCATTTGTATAAAACAATGCTTTTGTTTCACTTATGGGGACATTTAAGAGCTGCTGCTAATGTACCCAACATGGGAAAAAAACTTTCAATGGAAACAGCAGTGTATTGGAGCAGCTTCAACCCTCCACTATTGCTCTGCATCTGCAAAGAACAACTGACGATGTGACTCGAACACAGGCGTACTGCCAGTTATTGCTCATGTTCAGGCCAAGCTTGCCCTGCACTGACAGCGATGTGTGAATAAAAAAAGCAGTAAAATATTCTTTTGAAACACCTGCAATGTAAAAATTGGGTTGAGACTTTCCCCTGCCCAACTCTGCAGACATGTTGCAGTGTTGAATAAAACCATAGAGCTAGGGGTCTGATTTAGAGTTTGGCGGACAGGATACTCTGCCAAACCAACGGTCCGCCCACCCTTTTAGGGTGAGGAAGTCTGAGACCCTACAGCAACAGAGCCCATTTTAGCTCCTTTGATGGAAAGCTTCCTCTGATGGTCCGGGAGAGTAGAGGCTGTTGGAAGAAGATCATTAAACTAGGCAGTGAGGGTCAGAAAACAACCAATAATGACACCTGAATTCAGGGGACTTTTGATGTTATTTTCTTTCCTCTGTTTAACGGAAACCGAAGACGCACGACTTCAGCTGACACCTCATCAACCTATTGCAGTTCTTAATTTGTAGACCAATGAGTATCAATGCCCAAAGTTCTGCTCAGAAGCCTGTGACTGGTGCTACTAAATGTAAATGCGCCAAATAACAAGGCTGCGTTCTCCTCTATCCACTTCAGGTCTCTTTTATCCACTTCCCCTTCATCTTACTCCTGCAGGTTCCTGCTTTCTCCATTTTTCACGGTTTTGTCATCTTTCTCTTCGTACTTCTTTCTGCTTTGCGTGTTTTTCACTCTATTGGGAAAAATAAGTGCAGGTCCCCAAAACTGAGTGCAGTTGATCCCCATCAGCAACCACGAGCTAAAATTAAGCACTGCCTACTTGACAATGGCTTAAAGCTCATAATGAAAGACTAATCTACTGTTCTTACTTATCAGCATCCTATGTCAGGACCACCCACTACACAGACATTTAGTAATGTGCAAGCACATGTGTCCCTGATATTGAAGACTATTCAATGATGGACCATTTCAATTCGGAACATGGTCAAGCAGAGACGTGCATATGCACCCAACTATATTCCAGCCTAATCTGGCATATTCCTAGACAGTAACTAACCTTATTCTATGACATGTCCTAAAAAGACAAAGCTAAGAAAGCTCTGTCTAGTTAAACTTCCATCACCAAGCTCAATACCAGTCTTACATTCTGAATATACACCGATTGCCTGAAACCCACATTATGACTGTTTGAAAAACAGTAAAATCTTTGAAAGTCCAACCACCTGCATGTGCAACCTTGATTCTTTCTATCCATCTTGAACATGTAAACTACACCATAACTCTAGAGTGCTACACTTCGCCAAGGGTGCAATGATTTCAAGAGCTTACAGCAATTATTAGTCAATCTCAAAGCTGTCTAAAGGTCATAGATTTTCACCCTGATTCTCAAAAGAGCAGGTACTTTTAAAACCCAGCGCCATCTAACTAGGTCTCAGTATGGATACCAGTATGTATACAAAGATGATTGGAGACAGGGAATTGGCTTAAGGTGCAGTGTATTCCAATTACATATGTGATAGGGAGCACATATGTGTGCCTCCAGGAGCTTAGATGTTACTCTCCTCAGTCTTTCTGCTCTAACATACCCTAGCAACTAAGTCTCTTAGCAACACCTGCTCCTCTCGTTGAATGCTATCTACATCAAACCTTAAGTAGCTGAAACAGGAACTCACAATGACGCCTACGTAGGAATCTAACCCAAATATGATAGACCGTGATGGAGAACATAAGAGGTTTAATTAACTAACTGTCTCCAGTTCAGTTCAGACATTAAGAAGCTGGTGCTAGAGGACACAGTTCACCTAGATGTCTAACAGAGATCTGATCCCCTCACAAGTCAACTACCATGTTTTACTTGCTCACATGTCCACAAAGATGTAGTGACCGAGATAGGCATGGGGGTAGCAGAGATCCAAACACAAGAGTTAACCAGAACAGATTCCAACATCATCCAGAGGGTTGCAAGTTCTTAGTGCAAGACGGTAATAAAATCATTTTTCTTTTTAAATGAGTGATCAGTTTGCCTGAGGCCCGCATCTACTTGTGGATATTTGCAATAGGACATATGAAAGTCTTTGTTTACGTTCTTAAGGGATCTTGTTCTGGCCTACTAGTTGCTCACTTTTGCTCACTCAGTAGCCTTGGTTGCATTGGTGTTTTTAACTTCTTCCCTAATGTTCTAATGTAGCCTTATGGCCCGCGGTAGCAGGCTACACCGGCCATTAAAGGCCCGATCCAACATTCGGCGAAGGCCTTTAACAAGGGAGAGGGACTTTAATGCAGGTATAGCTCAGCTACAGAGGGTTATAAAACTAATAGAACATTCCGCCACTAGAGGGCAGAATGTTCTAACAAATAAAACAAGGGCCCCAGGGAGTCAAGGGGATTGATATCCCCTCGGGCTCCGTGAGGCCTTTTTTCACAGCAACAGCTGTGAACAAACATTAGAATGTTGGACCGCCAGGCTTCTATCGACCATTAGAAGCCTGGAGCACTCTGTTGTTTTCAATGGAGCTCTCAACATTCCAATATTCTAATAATGTATATGCCCTCACAATTGTCACAGTCTAGTGTCATTCTTTAAGGAACATCATCATCTATGTTTGCTGATCTTCTTGTTGTGTTTCGGTTTAGAAGTCCGTACATAGGTTTTCCCTATACATGTCCTTATATAGGCACAATTTGCATTGCCCTTATATAAGCACAAGATCCCAGCCCTTATTTAGGCATTAGCCATGTTCTCCAAATATGGCATGTCACCTACATCCGTCCACCCCAACGTCACAACAAGTTGTTAGAAACCAGACCCTTAAGCCCTTGGGACTTTCCCTAGCCTAGGACTATTGATTTCTCCGAGAACTCATCTATTATGCATGAACCATTATTCCTTAAGGGTTCATTCATGACGTCTTCCTCTGCCTGACTTTACGTCAATGCAACCATTCCTAAGCACCTTCCAGGTATAAATATACCTCTCCTTACCATGGCAAATCACGCCATTGGTCGACTTGGCTGCACGGTTCGCCATGGCATGTTCGGAAGAGATTGTATCTCAGCCTGACGCACTGACCAGATGCTGTCATCCCTGCTCGCAGAGAATCCAGCTTCCAGGGTTCTGACTCCCTTCGCGGGGTGTTAGAGTTTGAGACCCGGTAAGAGATTTTTAAAACTGCAGCTTTAATTATACCGCATGTTCTACCTATCACCTTGACTGCTGGCTCAGCCAGCAGGCATTGTGACGTGAGAAATTAACTGTAATAAGTTATTACAGCTGAGCAGCTATGTCATTTTGCTATTACAGGTGGTTACATGTTGAGACGAATTTTGATAAAGGTGTTGCAATATGCCCTGTATTATGACAACAACATTGTAAAGTGAACTTAATATCGACTCAAACTCTCTAAACACTGCCAGGCTTCCTGTTCTGGCAATCATCTACAAATTATTAATCCTGTGTACGTCCTCCTATCAAGCAGTAGCCCAAACCATTAAAAGATTTTAGAGAATTGTTTAAAACAGGTAATTTTGAAATGAGATGTTCTTATATCCATGCAGTACAATAGCATTTCCAGTTAGGGCATCATGAAAAGCCCTTCCCTCTTTGTTGAGCTCGTCAACCAATCATAGCCATAATACAGACAACTAACTTTGCGGCCGCTTAGGATTGCGGTGAATCCGCATCCTCCGGGCCGGCGGAAGCCACCGCCGGCCCGGAGGATGCGGATTCACCGCTGCGGTGATTCAAAAGACCCCCGCCAGATTAGGATGGCTAGGGGGTCATCGGCGGACGGGAAAACCATCCGCCGCTTTTCCGCCGCAGTCGCCTTCCGACCGCGGCAGAAAAGCTCAAATATGGTGGCGGTGTCTATCAGACACCGCCAGCCATATTAGGATTTGTATTGCCGCCACGAAAAGGCATACGGTCTTTACTTTGGGGGCCCGTTGCGGGACCCCAGGGTGAAGGGGGGGTGGGCAGTGCACATGGGGGGTACCTATGGTACACCCCTGCATTTACATGCACAAAGCGGCAGGCACCGTGCATTGCCTGCCGCTTTGTGCATGTAAATGCAAAGCATGCATTTTTAACCTTGCGGCAGTTGCTCCTTCAAGCAGCACCCACCGCAAGGTTACAGATCCAGGATGTGACCGCCAGGGTGGCGGTCACATCCTAATTGCACCGGAGGGACCGCCGCTGCCCCTGCGGATGGTCCCTCCACCTCGAGGGTGGCGGACGGACGCAGGTCCGTCTGCCATCCTTTTGAGGCCCTTAGTTTGTTGACGTGAACTTGACATTAAAATAGCTACGAACTGTTCCACAAAGCGAAGTGCAATGTGCTTACACGCTGTCCAGGCGTGTCACCATGCTTACTTTGCAAAATTAAATTAAACATTCACATCCTTTGGATTAAAAAAATCAATAAAAATAGTTTGATCATAAAGACACAGTCTGGAATTACAGTTGGCAATTATATACTCTACAACACTACACTTCTGTTTACACGGAAACAGGAAACTCCTCCTGAAAAAGGTCACGTGATTACAGCCAATTATCTTCCGAAGTGCCAAATTGTAATTGAAAAGTTATGCAATCACTGGTTCATCATAAAATATTCACGACACGCCCAACAGGACATTCTAGTCCCTAAATGTCTATACTTTGTTGCATTAAATACACATTTTACTTAGACATTATATTAGATTTGTACTCATGTACCCAAAAGCGATATATTGTAATACTATGATAGCAGCTATTTTCATGTTGGTTGATTTAACCTGTAGTTAACATATTCCAGATACAATCGATGGTGCAACTCCCTGGTTAAGTAATTACGAATGACTCAAGAATAACCTGCATTGTTCGGAAATCCCTGTACTTCTTGTGCCTCAGACATCAGCTTTAAATTGGGGGAACTTAACAAAAAGGCACACTATGAACCATTTTATTTTCAAGTGCGTTGTTTAACATCATTGTGTAGGCCTACTGGAAGTAAACTTCTTGAATGGGAGAATGGCTGTTAAATCTATTGATCAACTTTCAGCCAATCAGAACTGTCCTTTGCTGGCCATGACAAAAGTGGACGAATACCTTAGTAGTGGGAAAGTCCCGAAGGCGTTGTTCTGAGTAAGTACCACATGTACAGTCGCTGTGCGTGCATTTCACACGAGTCAGGGTGTTGGTTGACATCCAAGTATGCTAATGAGACACTGCTGGTAAGGCACAGGTGGAAGGCCATGAATGTTAAGAGAAACCTGCACATTTTAGGTAATTACTGGTTTTAGTTTCCTGTGGCAGGGAGATACACTGAGGTTATATTAAGAGTGGAAACAGGGCGTCTCTGACTCAGCATAAAGAAGAGTAAATCGCATGGAGCTTTGCTGCCAGAAGGGGCCAGGGAGCTGTCTTTGCTGTTCCACTGTGAAAAAAAAGAAAGGTGGGTGACTGTGAAATAAAAAGAAATGTGGGTGACTGTGAAATAAAAAGAAATGTGGGTGACTTTGAAATAAAAAGAAATGTGGGTGGCTGTGAAATAAAAAGAAAGGTGGGTGAAGAAGGCATTTGGGACAATAATTAGCTAGGAGCTCACTGGTTTGTGCACATAATTGCAGTGCACCCTGGATAAACCTTTTGATGTACATAACACTAGTCGACTGCCATCCAGGTGTGAACTCTAGTTACTACCATGGCGTGTGTTGTGGGACTATAAGCTTCAGAGTCTTTCCTGCTGTGACAAACAGACTTTCAAGAGGGAGATGAGAGGAGAGAAGGATGTAATTCAAAAGAAGCAGAACCCCACCATAAAACCTTAAAGACCCAGACCCTCATTCACATTTGTTGCCTGGAAATGGACCATAAGAAGGGGAGATTGAGAGCCCCAAAATTTGACATCTGCACACCACCCAGACAAGCTGTGTGAGGTGGTGAAGCTCTGCAAAATGTTTGCTTATGACAAGGCCTGCTAATCTCCCTGATGGGTCTGAGGACACCACCCAGGGAAACCAACACCACCAGCTCTCGAGCCTAGAGCACAGGCCTGCTGGCCTGGTGAGGAAGGGGAGAAAGTTGGAGGAAGAGAGGCCAAGTGGAGAGCCCTGCCGAGAGAACCCCAAGGTATGAGAAGGATGTGCACTGAACGGGTCATTGCCCATGTGTGGAATTGGATTAGCAATCCCCAAATGCCAGTAGAGGGCCTCTGTGAATTTAGCTGTGAATCAGGGATTGTGAAACCTGTACCGCCTTGTGACCCAGTATGCCAGGAGGTACCTTGGTGGAAGTCATTCTGCCAACAATGCACAAGTCCTGTACGGCCCTTAGCAGCAGCCCCATACGACAGGAGGGGCTGCTGTGGTGTAGATGGCTGCGCACTGAAGACCGACAGCTTGCCAGCAGGTACCGCCAGAAACCCTGTATGCCAGGAGAGGCTTCTGCTACCAAGTACTGTGAAGTTTAAGCCTTCGCCCAAAAAACTGAATCAGCAACTTGCAGATTGGATAAAAGCACAGAGACCTGCACCTGTCCTGTGGAGTCTGGAGGACATCGAGAGGGCATTGCTTAGTTGCTGGGACTCCAGTGGGATACCAGGATTAGCTCTTCACCCTGTATGGAGAAGCCAGGAGCACCTCTGATTGTTATTGGAGCAGGCCGCTCAGCTCAGGGAGAGCAAATGACTGGCAGTGGTGCCCTATGTCCCTAAGTACAGACTGACTTGACTAAGCAGGACTAGAGCATTGCAAGTGCCCACAGTCGGAGCACCAGCTGAAGCGCTGAATGCTTACTTGCTGCTGGATCAGGTAATACTTCATACAGGTTTTCTGTGCCCCAGGCGACTTGCTGTAAAGGTGCTGCAGCACCATATACACTTTTTACTGATTCCTGAGTGTCTGAGTGGCCTCATGGGTAAGGCCCACCAGTGACCATTCTTTGGATGCAGCCACCAGTGAATGGGAAATAACCCTGACCACATTTTGAGGAAGAGGGTGGGACTTGCCAGGTGAACATCAGAGACCTGACCTCAAGGGGGCTGTGTTATTGCTTTTGAATATTGAAACACCTTAAGCTTGAAGAGATACTCACTGGAAGCAAGGATACAGGATGGGTAGCCAGCGTAGATGGCATAAAGTATCCACTTAGCGCACAGAACCTAGGACAACTAACAATGATTCTATAGCAACTAACAATGATTTATTTTTAACATGCTAGAGCTTTCAATAATGTATGAGGGCAACACTAATGTGAGCAAATACAAAAATGTTTCCTTTTAGAGCACATAAAAACAATATCAAAAGTGTTACATATTAATTCACATCCACACTCCAATCATGTCTACATTCACACTCAATTCATCCTCGTAATAAAAACTAGATACACAGACAAGAGACGGACCAAATTCTAAGGTATGTGCTTATATCTTATGATGCAATGTTACATGAAAACTGGTGATATATAGTAAAACAATGCAAATTGTTTAATCTGGGAGCAATCAGTGGCTTATCAGTAGTCTTTCTTTTGTCATCTATGCAATTTTGGCACGTGAGTACCTTCTTCAGGAGAGCCACTGGAAACCCATGTGTGGTACCTTCACAAGAATTAGGAAGAGAGTTGCAGTTGTACTTGTATAAAATATGAAGATGCCTTTGTATGTGTAAAAAACACTTTCTCTGGGCAGTTGGTTAGAGCTATGTATTCCAGGGAAGATACGGGCGGAAACACGAGTACGCTGCTGATATAAGCCAGAAATGAACGCCGATATAAGACCGAACAGAAAGCACAGCAACTTTGTGAAGATTTCAACAGGTTAGAAGTGCTATGAAAATGATAAATGCACCGACAAGATACCAATAAGAATGATCAGTGAAAGGGAAAGATTTATGTTCGCCAGCAGCCGAGTGCCGTCTGGCATGAGAATCAGCTTGCCAGGGGTGAGATTGAGCTCAGTGGCAAGGCAGCCATGATTGATGTCAAGGTAAGGGAAAAGCAAGAAACTAGATGTGTCTTGGGCAATGATTTGATTGCCCCTGGCTTGGTGTCACAACCAGGAGCATGTATGGATTGGGCAACCTTAGCTGTGTTAACCAGGGCACAGGCTGCATATCAGTCTCGGAGTGAGACTAGGATCATCACTGATTTTCAGGGAGCTGCGAAAAATTGACCAAAAAGCCTCAGACTACTTCATCGACTTTGATGACTTCTCTTCCAATGCAGCGGGTCCACCACTGTCACAATGTCACTCACCAGATTCTCCTAGTATTCCCGGTTGTTTCCTTCTTGGTGCTGCGTGTTCCAAAATCCTCCCTGAATCAACCAACCCGGCAAAATTGTAACAACTCTTGTCGATCTGATTGATCCCTGGGGAAAGGGGAATTGGAATGAGAAAACAAGAAAAAACATGAGGATACGAAAGATAGTATCTATTGAAGTGTGTGCCTGGGCTCTTCTAGATTAGGTAGCCAATCACCTACATTATTTTGTTGTCCTAGAAGTTGTTATGATTCTATACTCATATTCTGTAATTCCTAATTATAGACAATTAAGAAAAGAGCTCAGAGTCACTTCCAGCTGAGAAACAACTACACGGCTACCTCAGAAGACGGCTTCTGAGGAAGCCATGTAGTTGTTTCTAAGCTGGAAGTGACTCTGAGCTCTTTTCTTAAATGTCTATAATTAGTAATGACAGAATATGAGTATAGAATCATAACAAATCCTAGGACATCAAAATAATGTAGGTGATTGCCTACCTAACCGAGAAGAGCCCATGCACACACTTCAATAGATTCTGTCTTTCGTATCCTCATGAGAACCTTTAATAACATCGAGAGATTTATTAGCAATTGCATCAAACAATATATAGATATATTCGTGATGTTAGAAGGTTAGTCGTGTTAATAATGGTTATTCGGTATTAAATCATGCCTGTGACTCTCAGTGATGACTTGTTCTGAAGGGGTTCTGAAATTATAAATAATAAAGCAAACACAGAACAATATGTGCTTCCACTGTAAAATAAATCTCCTTATCTTCAGGAATTTCTAGATGTACATCAAAGAAGATTCCTTTATATGCACAACAATAAGAGTTTAATACTTAGAAATGTCTCCTGATTCTCAAACATTCCTAAATCTGGGCGCTGGAATGAAGCCACTGTAAAACTGTATCTTATTTCTTTGTAAGCACTAAGGGCCAGATGTAGGTAGCCCTTTACCGGTCGGAAACGGCCGAAAATACCGATTTTCGGCTGTTTCCGACCGGTAAAGGGCTATGGAGATGTAGGGGCAAAAAAAAGTAAATTTTCGGTAATTTTACCGAATCGATAAAATTACAGAATCGGTAAATTTACTGATTCTGTACATTTTACCGAATCGGTAAAATTACAGATTACCGATTCTGTAATTTTACAGATTCGGTAAATTTACCATTCGGTAAAAATACGAAAATGTATTTTGGGATGTAGGTAGCACTTCTAACAGTGCTACAGGGCCCTTAGAATTCGGTATTTACCATGCAATACAATTGCATGGTAAATTACGAATTCCTGTGTACATGCACATCTGTGCATGTACACCTGTGCCATGTGGCACACAGACATGCCCTAAGGGCATGTATGTGTGCCACATGTGCAACAGGGTGTCAAAGTGACACCCTGTCTCCCTTAGCAATTCTGTATTTTTACCGATTCGGTAAATACCGATTCAGTATTTGCTATTGAATCCTATGGGCTCCAAGGCCCATAGGATTCAATAGCAAATACCGATTCGGTATTTACCGAATCGGTAAATACCGAATCTTACCGATTCGGTAAAAAATACAGAATTTTTACCTACATCTCATTTACCGATTCATAAATACCGAATCAGTAAAATTCGGTATTTATGATTCGGTAAATGAGATTTACCTACATTGATATATTGTCTCTCACACTGTAGAGTTCTTCAACAAATGTTCCTAAGTCTTTTTCTTCCAAGCGCAATGAAGTCTGTAACTTTTAAAGTGTAAGAATGTCAAAAGAAGCTTACCGGAGTTTCTTTTGAGATCAGCTTTTGCACTTGTATAATTTGCCGGTTGCGGGGCTTGAAGCAATCTCTCTCGTGTTTTCTTCTTTTCTGTAGGATTAGAGGAATGCTCTTGGCAGAGCCGCCGACTCAGGAAGGAGAGGGGCAAACCTCCGGAAGGACTCGAAGTTTGTGAAGCCGGGGAATCCACAAAGGAATCACAGGGAAGGAGCAGGTTTGGAGACGGCTTCTCTTTGAGGTAGGTTTTCAGCGGGGTCTTGAAAGTAGGTCCGGAGAACCTAGCAGAGAAACACCGTTTGAATGTGGGTAGAGTTTTTATAGCTGAGAGCGCACAAGCGTACCACGAGTCTTGCGCTCTGCACGTGTTCTATTCAGACAGTTTAACCAGGGGGCCCACGTGTATAAATAAAACGTTTGTATAACCAACCAGCAGCCATACGGCAGAATTGCCCACGTGAGAAAACAAACACTGCTACCTCCAAGTAGCTATGGAATTTAGTAGCAATACAGCAGAGCAGAATGTTCAAGAACATAACCAAAGGCACAAATACCTAATTCTGTCAATAATTATCAGGCAATCAGGATGAACCCCTAACAACTACCACCTCCTCTATCATTCAGGCTAAAAGTGTATGTTTTCTAACTTCGGCTGAAATTGACATATTTTGTTTCTCCTTGGTTACATCTTTGGATTACAATTGCGTTACTTTTCCTGGTCATCTGGATTGGTTTGGTGACAGTCTTTTTCTTGCCCCTAAAAAGACACTGCCTCCCAGAACGCTCTGCAGTACATGGTGATCTTGGTTCTTAAACCACACGTGTCATCACACCATGAACAAAGAGACCATTCCCTGGTGAACATTTCAGCTGTTCCATTTCCATATGGGATTGTTTGTGATAGGGTATCGTATGATGTGGATATCCCCACTGAACTTTTACAAATTCCATATATGTTCAAAAATAGCTTTGAATGATGTAATTACCCCTAGTACTGTTTCTGATGATTGGGACATTGATACAGTTCGTGAAATGCCAGATAATCTAGAGCATTCTACTGTGTTTTCTTCTGATGAATTGTATAAAGGTACAACTAATTATGACAAAATGTTTTGTTTTCAATAATATGGTCATCATTTTTGGCATAAAGCAAGTATTCCACGTGCTGTTTAAAATTACAATCAATGTGAACATTGCCCTACACCCCCATGGGTGGAGAAGTGTGGCTCACTGGTTAGAGGAGGCAGACCTGGAAGCAGAGGTCAGCCCGGGACCAGGGTTCAATTCCCGGCTCAGCGGGGTCTTGAGTCCTAAAATGTCCATGGACTTGACAATTCTCGCTCCGGTGCCTACTCGATTCACGGGTTCACACTCTGCGACTCTGGGCAATAGCTTGCTTAATCTCCACAACGGCCCCTCGTGGTGGGATGCCTGGCTTTCACCTTGCGGATACCCTGCTGGGGTTATCTCACAGGGGAATACCAGGACGGGTTCCCTAAGCAAGCGCTTGGAAACCGCTCGGTGATTTGCGCTATATAAATTCCTGTACATTTACATTTACATGGGGTAGTTCATAAACATTTGCACAGAAGTTTGCTTTTTTTCTGGTTACGATACATCTGACCCAGCTTCATATTGTTATAGGCTTGCACTATCACCTGCAAAGAAAAAATATGCTGACTGACACCAAACTGCTATATTCTGCTTTTTTTCTTTCCCAGCGTCTGTACAAGGTTTCAACTTTGGGAGGGGCACAATAGATGTAAAATCTATTTGGGGGACAAACGACTGTAAGGTTCAGGAAGCTGAGGCCTTGCTTAGAGAATGCCTAACATATTATCTTCCTGAACAAAACTGTGCAACAAACAACATGTCTTGGACTAGCTAAAATGAAAGATTTGAACACACCATGAATTCCCACATTTGCACACTTTGAAAACTGGCAACAGTTCACAAAATAAGGTGACGATACACTGGATACCATGCTGCGTTACGGTACATACAATTCATCAGACCCCAATTGGAAGTGATGGTTAGTGTGGCCATTAGATACAAACGGATGTCAGGGATGATTCCAAGATAACATAGAGGGATTCAAAACAAACAGGCCTGACATGCGGTACGTGCATCTGAACATTCGGGTGGTCACAATTTACAGTGTAGAGAAGTTGTTCCTTGGTTGGCTAAAAACCTCTACACTGTTCCAGGTGAAACAACACTTTTATCTGAGGGCCCCTTATGCCACATCAAAAACGTTTCCTTTATGTAATATATACTAAACAATATGGAAGATTTCTCAACAGGAAGCTGCTCAAAGGCTGCCCAAATTTGACAGGGCCAATTTAGAGAAATCTCAACAGTGGTTGACAATGGTTTGACCAACTTGTCCTCTAATATATGCTCTTTATGAAACATAGTTTTATCAGCAATAGACATTGTTCAACAAGACATGTCCGCATTACAAAATGGGCAGTCACAGCTTAGGTCAATTATGCTATTAAGTTGGACATTACAAACACTATGTTCTGGCCACGTGTCATGGCGACATATTTACACCACTGGCTCGTTGCTCTATACCAGCTTATGAAACAGCAGTTTCTCATGGCGCGCAAATATGCGAAATATACCATATTACACATTGAGAAACTAGAGAAGTTATCTTTCACAGTTGCTGAAGTACTGTCCATGGATTGGACAATCCATGGGTTCATCACCCTTCCAATTTCGACATTTCATTTTAAGTACTGTCTGCAACACCATCGGGTACAAAGGGTTTGTACACAAGTTTTGGGAACTGCCTTTCAAATTTCAATATCGAAATAGGGAAACTGAAGTTTTTCTTATCGGTTCGGATGGTGAGAATACTTTATGTGGGTCTTTAATGTGCAAGGATGTTTGCTTCAATGGACCTGTAAAGTCTCCATGGCAAATCTTTCTTGCTATTTGAAAGATTCCCCAGCGGCCTTGATACGTCCAGCTTTCAGATTGCTCTCCAATGGAGTTAACGGATGCTGTGAAATGAAACCAGGAGTTGCCTACCTGGTGACAGTTTCTTCCATTATTACTTTTTGTATATAAGTACTGTTTCAGCCTGCCTGTGCAGTTGGGGAGCATAAGCTTTGGCCTTCAGAAAATCTTACCAAGGTGCATTTTGACGCCCTGAGCAAACTGAAAGCCTTACTGTTTCAAAGAGTTGTGGCCTTAACTTCTGCTAAGGAGGCGTTTAATCTTCAGGTTGCAGGGTCCTCTTCAGAGATACAGGCACTACTTTGCACTAACTTCCCACAACATTTTGGAGAGCTGGTGCATCATATTTTTAACTTGTCTAGTACAAAGGAAATAGCGCATGTTTCCAAAAGTATAGGCCTTGGTTTGGTTAGCATCTTCTAGACAGCTTTCAGAGTTATTGCATCTTTTATGCATTCTGTGCTTGGAACAGTGGCGGCTCCTCCGCAATGGCGGAGGAGCGTTGCCTCCCTGCCTGACTCAGAGACAGCAAATGTAAAATAAAACAATGTTCTTGCATCGTTTTATTTTGTATTTGCCGGCTCTTAGCCAGTGGTGTTGGGAGGGACTGGGCTTAGGCATGGGAGGGGGGGAGGAGTGATACATGCACACCACTCCCTGGGTGCACATTTGTGTTTTGTCCGACCGTCTCAGTCTGAACAAAACACACATGCGCACTTATGTTTCCTCCAGCCCAGCTGCATTGAGCAGCCAGGCTTGAGAAACCCCACAAACTCCCTTGTCTGAGCAGGGCGTCTTTCCTGCCTGCTCAGATCAATTAGGATTGGATGGGAGTCTGGATCCCAGGGGCTGCTGGGACCCAGGAAGAGGAAAAGGCAGCACAATGCTGGAGGTGGCTGGTGGTACCAGGTACGTTTATTTTAAATGACGGATTTCTAACACCTCTCTGTGTGACCCCTCCCATGCGACCCCACCCACCTCATCACTGTTTGTTTATGGCGGCCACAGCTGGCTCAGAAGCATCTTCCACTGGTCCTGTTCCTGATTGCCGGGAATGTGATTTTAATTTTTCTGTACTGGATGTCCTATTTCAAGATCAAATGGACCTAGCACTAACACATGTGCTGCTGTGCCGTAAATACATGGTGCATCGCTTTGGTGCACCCTTGCTTCGAGAACTGAATGAGCATTGGTTCTTATCATTTTGGTCTGTGTGGCTTTGATGTGTACAGCCTGTGTTCCGCTGTCCATGGTGCACTTTAAAGTGTGCCTTGGATTTGCGCCTTGGATCGCAACTGCTTGAGCCTTCGGATATTAATGTACTGATGGACCCCTAAAAGGCCCATGTGTATAGATGTCCACTGCGTATTCCATTGCTCGCAGCTGCATTCTAAGAGTCTTCCTGAGCTGCATTGACTCCTGGTGAATTGGTTCTAGGCTCTGGATTGACTGAACTATTGACGGCTATAGTCACTCCCTCAGCGGTTGCTGTAGGTGTTGGATGTGAACACATTTGCTTTATAACCCTGCTCTGAAGTGTGCCTCTGAGATCATTGTCTGTGGATTCTAGGAATAGAAATGGTTCATCTACCATTGGAAACACATAAACATTTGGCTATTCTGCTTGGTGGGAACTTTTGATTCAGCCAGTTTTTTACATCCTAAATAGTTTTTAAATTGGTTTTTACTTTTGCTTTTATTTCAGATGGCTTTCTTTGTGCTTTCGGCTACTAAATTGCATGATTGCCTTTCTAATGCTCTTTAGCTTGGTTTTAGAACATGGATTTTAGGGTTGCATTTTACATTTGCATATGCTAATGCATTTTTAGCCATAGATTTCTAGTTTATGTCAGATAGCTTTGTAGTTGACTTATGTTCGCGGAGTGGGTGTCATGTGTCCGGGTTGGGCCTAGAAAGAAACACTACCATTTTACATGCACGCAGTTTTTGTCCTATATTGCCTTCACTCTCACACAATGACTTTTGACACACATTTGCCTCCACGAAAGTGCGGTTTAGTTTCCATGAAACTATACTTGCTACAAAATCAACTTAACAAGAACACTATCATGATACCTTGAACACCAAGTACAAGGTCTATATGTGATTGTTTGTTTTCGCCCATGCGGCGACATTGCCCATGCGGCGACATGGTTATCTATAGCACATAAACAATGACAGCTTGACTAGAATCTCATCCCAGGGCAAGGATGCCATCTGTTATAAATAAACGAGCATTTACAGCATGAGCCAAAAGATCCCTAGCTCTCCTGAACCTGGGAACTACCAGCCAGTTTTTGCTGGCCGACCGCAGATGTTTGGTAGGGACATACCGTAGGAAGAGCTGTTTAATGCCTTCACAGCCTGAGTTGTGAAGAGCCTTATGGACAAGGCAAAGGGCCTTGAACAGAATTCTCCTTCCAAGGGAAGCCAGTGTAACTTACGAATGGATGCCACAACAGACTGGAATTTGGGAAGATCTATCACAAGTCTGGCCACTGCATTCTGTACAAGCTGCAGTTTGTGGATGGAACACTTGTTAATGTCCAGATAGAGTGCATTACAATAGTCCAATCTGGACAGGACCAAGGCCACTGCTGCCTGCTTCCAAGAAACAAGGGAGAGACAAGGAAAGATCTTCCTAAGAATCCTGATGATGCCAAAGCAGGTGGAGACCGTTCTGTTGATCTGGGGATTAATGAAGAGAGAGCTGTCAACTATAATGCCAAGATTCTTTGCTGTTGGAGCTGGACTGGGACAAGAACCAAGCATTTCAGGTCACCAGGAGTGGGATCAAATGGATTGTTGGCCACCAAATATCAAGACTTCGTTCTTGTCACCATTTTTTAAAAACATTTTTTTAGAGCTTTCTATAGTGCAAACTAGACCTGAAGAAATCGGGTATCAGAGCGCTTTACATAGCACCAGTTTCGTTACATGAGGACACATTCATTTTTTTATATTTTTGTTAGGCACGGGGAGATTAAGTGATTTGCCCAGAATCACAGGATGTTGAGCGTCCTTGCCAGACTCGAACCCGGTTCCCCAGCTTCGACGTCGACCGCTCTCGCCGTTGAGTCGCACATAGTTGCCTACTATCCAGGAGGCCACGGCCTGCATGCAGCTCTTAAAATTTGCAGCAGACGTCTCAATGCTTTTGGTAATTGACACAATTATTTGTGTGTCATCCGCTTAGGACAGTGCCTCTAGCCCAAAGGATTCAATTACCTTGGCCAACGGAGCTACATATATGTTAAATAGGGTTCGACTCAGTGTTGAAACCTGTGGAACTCCGCAGAAGGTTTGAGTGGCGTCAGAGAGGAAGTGATGCAATTTTAACTTTTGTGACCGGTCTGTAAGAAATGAGGACAGAAGCATTTGAGCGGCGCCTGTGACCCCTATCTCACTAAGACGGCTAACCAGTCTTGTAGGCGAGATGGTGTCAAAAGCCGCAGTTAGGTCTAAGAGGATTATAGGAGAGGTGTACCCAGCTTCTAACTGAGCGATAGGGTGCCAGACCTGTCACCACGATCTCTGAGAGAGCTCAGGGTTGTCATGTTCTGTGGTTGGCAAAACCGTTTGCCACCCATATAGGTTTAGGGGGGTGGCTTCTGGTGGCCTTGTGGGCTAACTGGTCTTTAGGATGACATATCCTGTGGGGGTGCAAGGAATCAGTCTGGCACCAACCCTGTGTTTATGTTGCCCAACAAAGGTGCAGTTGCTACTGTGAAGTGGGGGACTTCATGACAGCTGCATTCCTGTGTGGTGGGTTGGACACACTGGACACACTGGAGAAGGGAGTGAGAGACTCCCACTGTACACTTCAATGGGTGTTCTTCCATTCAGTGAGAAATCACAAGGAAGGGGCCTGAGCACTTCTCAGAAAGGCGATAGGGCTGATTAAGGAATCATACAGAATTGGGTTGTGAGCATAGGATTAACCTTTTGATGTACATATTACTGTGACTGACGTTCAGGTGTGGACTTTAGTCACTCCTATGACATGTGTTGTGGGACCATAAGCTTTGGAGTCACTCCGGCTCCCCAGCATTTCAGGAGGAAGAAGGGATGAGAGAAGGGTGTACTTCAAAAGAAGTAGAACCTCAACATACAACCTTAAAGACCCAGACCCTAAATTACATTTGGTGTCTAGAAAAGGACCATAAGAAGGGGAGGTTGAGACCTCAAATATTTATGATATGCCAGGCAGCCAAACAGGCTGTTGAGGAGGGTAAGCTCTTCACAACTTCTGCCTGTGATCAGGCCTGTTAGTCTCCCTGATAGATGAGGGGACATCATGCAGGGAAATCAAGATCACCTGCTCTGAAGTCTGGAGTGTGGTCCTGTGTGGAGCCCTGCCAAGAGGACTCCTGGTGTGAGGTGTGAGGAGAAGCTGTGCACTGAAAGGGTCATTGCATGTGTGTAGTGTCAGGTTAGTGACTGTATGTCAGGAGGGGGCCTTCATGAACTTAGCTGAACTTCATGAATCGAGTGCTGTGCAGGGAGCCTAAAACTCGTACCGCCTCGTTGTTGTGTCCTCGTAGGCCAGGAGGGCCCACTCAGGAAGTAATTGCTGCAGACAAAGCACCAAGACCTGTGTTGATCTTAGTGAAGACCCTATATGCCAGGAGTTACCACCACAGAATAGGTGGATGAAGAGTGTAGACCAATGCCCTTTCAACTGGTACTGCAACAATCTCAAAGGCCAGGAGTGGCTACCAGTACCAGGTACTTAGAAATGTGTGCCGATAATAAGCACTGAGACCTGCCCCTGACCTGTCCTGTGGACTCCGGAGGTCATCATTCTGTTGCTCAGCCCGATTGGGAGCACTGGAATCACCCCTCCCAAACCGTTTCAGGAAGTGCTGAACTTACTGCACCAATAGAAGCCAGCAGCACCTTTGATTGCTGTTGGAGCAGGCTGTGCAGCTCAGTGAGGGCCTGTGCCTGGCAGGTGCTGCCCTACGTCCCGCTTGCAGACGGACACAACCAAGCAGGAATGGAGCATTGCCAGTGGACATGATCCAGCCAACGGCTAAAATTCTGAACGCTTCCTTACTGCTGAAGCGGGTAAGACTTGATTTGGGTCTGCGGGCCGCAGGAGACTCGCTGCTAAAAGTGATGTGGCACCATAGATATTTTTGACTGTTTCCTTAGTGGCCACCAGTGTTTGGGGAATAACTTCAACCACATTACGAAGTAGAGGGTAGGATTGGGATTTGCCAGTCATACACTAGAGCCCAAAGCTCAAGGGATTGTGTTACTGCTTGTGAAATTCATACTTCTTTGAATGTGTATAGTTGGAAATAAAATTTATCTATTTAATATAAAACAGTAATTTGATTTGAAATTGATTTAGTTATGTTGCTGAGTTATAAATCATGTTCACTTACCTTTATCTACACTTTCCTCCAAGGGAGCATTTGACTTCTCGACCACAGTTAACACTGAGAGTAAAGTGCTTAAGTGTTAATTGACCCAGTTACTCAGGATCCATAGTAGGTCGGGCCATGGGACATCAGGTGTAAAGGCCTCAACCACCTCCTTTTCAGCTAACTTTTCTTTAAAAATGTTTGAAAATGCATGATCTTTTGCTCAATAACAGTTTTTAATTTTTAGGTAAAGAAACTTATCCCTTACCAAACATTAGATTTTCCTTTCTGCCACTAAAGCCAAGATTGTTATATTTAGAAAATATTTTCAGTCTTCATAAACATTCCCTTATCATTCTTTACATTTTTACAGTCCACTTAGTGCCTCACATTACCACGTGGCTTTACTTCTTCTGGTTTTACATTACATGATCAGATACAAATTCACAGGCCCATTCATCGCTATCACCCATCATGCCTGACCTGCCAAAACCTGGGCCCATAATGTTCAGTGAGGATATGCAGGAAAGTCCAATACAAACCAATCTATGTCTACCAGGGTCCACTCTTTCATCCTTTCCCTTGGAAGCTAGTTGTGCCCATTAAGCTACTTGTAAGAACTGTCACAATTTGCAAATAAAACATGCATAAAATTGAACTGAATTGAAGATACATGTAGTTTGTCCAGCAACTTTGATCCAGTCCTGGTTTTGCAGAGAAGCAGGCACTCTAGCACTCGAGCAGCAGCAGGAGCTCGCTCGAGAGCTGCTCGGAGCTGGGAGCTGGGAGCTGGGAGCGGAGGGGAGGTGAGGTGCGAAAAGCTTTGCGAAGCTGCAGGAGATTCCGGGAAAAGCTGCGTGAAGCCACAGGAGACCGCAGGAAAGCCGCAGGTCCCAAAAGCCGGGGACCACACACCTGGACCAGAGCGGAGCGGTAGAATCAGGAGAATCGGCAAAATTGAAACTGATAGAACTAGCATTGGGAAAAAGCTTCTAGCTCCAAGCTCCAACGCCTTGGGGCTGCGCTGGTTTTTCGGTTTGGCGGTCTCTCTGTGCAGTGCAGTGCAGTGGGGAGAATATTAGAGCACCTGGAGAAATGTAGAGCCGTCAGTGCTCGAGCTCACCGGTCCTGAGCAGCGGAAGAGCACTGAGTAGTGCTCAAGGCTACCCTACAGGAGCAGGTGCAGGAGCAGGCAGGAGATTTGGAGCACGAAGTGAGAGGCAACTGAAGCAGGTGAGCAGAGAAAGCAATGGCGTGGTGGGGTTCGATGTGACTGGGGATTCAGCTACTGTTACAGCCACCACAGCCACTTAGGCTCAAATACTACCATGTAGCGCCTGTTCGCCTTGCTTCGCCACTGTGGGAGAGAATCCCCTCTGAAAGCCAGAGTTGCTTGGACTTTCTAAAAGAGGTAGGGGTCTGCGGGGTTGTGAGGCGGTGAGGGAATCAGGCAATCCATCAGCAACGAGTGACAAAAGATCCACAATCTCCCTGCAACTTTTCCGCTTTCTAGCCCGCCTAGCCAGAGGTGGTGAGTGAGGAGGGACAGCAGGAGGATTACTGTGACTATCTGCCAACTCCACAATACATCCTCCCTGCAGGTGTTATATTGCATCATAAAACCATTATCAAGTATGAGGTCAGGACGTGTGCGCCGCAGCGTCACATCCACTAACAATCTGAATAAACGAAAAAGGAAGCTGAAAGTACCATCCGGCACGCTTGGGGAACCAAATGCCAAAACAAAACCAACTACTCAAACTACTCAAACATCTGATGCAATACTTGAACTAACCCCAAATATCAAAAAATCAGGCAACGTAAATAATTCAATCTCAGGGGAAAAAGGTTTGAAGAAGCACTTTTTCCAGCCTAAAATAGACACAAAATGTTGTTTACTAAAGAACGCGGGTGACACCCTTCTTTCAGGCCCTACTCCCTTAATAGGCCTTCTGACTCCCTTACAGCCCCTAAACCGATTTGGAAGTAGAGAGGGCGACGGAACAACACATCAAAGTAGCAGGATGGATGCCACGGGCCTAAATAGCTCTCCCATTCTATCATCTCTACCTAGAACTGAATGTATAAAGGATCTAACAACCACACAACTTCTAGCAAGTCCAGCCCCCAAGAGGTTTGAGACCGTATTTTTTAAACATACGGAAGAAGGTACAAAAATAACAAGGGAGTTGCACTCAATGACCAGGACAGAAGATGTTTGGGAAGTCTCTAATGAAAGCGAAGGGCCTCAGAGCCTGCAGGCAAAGGTCATCTTAAATACTACTTTTTCTGAGAGCAGAGCACGACATAAGGTCGGAAAGGGTAACTGCGTCCCATTGGAATCCTTAAGTATCCATGAGTTAGACAGCCACGAAGAAATTCAACAGGCAACGGAAGGACACCACCTGCCCACTAGGGCAAAAGAAAACGTAAAAAAGACAGCGGGCGCACCGGAAATACTTAATGTAAATCAGGGTTTTGAATATAAAAAACTGTATGCTACACCATCACCCCAAAACAATCCTGCGTCACCTCGTCAAAGTGGATGGAGCAAACTGGACGCAAGCAAAAATCTGGACAGTTTCTTAGACCTTGACAAAGAAGATTGAGAGGCACTCCTTGAAACCAACCCTCAAGACCAAGGTAGGAATAAGACTACGGCAGGGACAAACGCAGAGGACCAGAAAAGAAAAGAGGGTTCGGAAGAAAAAACAAATACAATAGGCTGCCCAAAGAATGCACCCGAGAAGGAACCGGACAATATGCACCAGTCAGATAACATGAGTGCATGGGCGAGTTTATTAAAAACAGTACAACTCTTGGTAGAAGCCTTGCAATATCAGTCCGATAAAATGGACACCCAATTAACTTTAATGAACACCTTGGCAATATTCGTGGTCGCAATTGATAGCAAGTTTAGGAACCTTGAACACCTCCCTGCTGAAGATTCAGGATTATGCCTTAGCCAACAGTCAAAACTGTGGCTGCAGCCCAATCGTGGATAAATTAGCCACTCTTCCAATAATGCTAAATGATCTGTGTGCACAAGTAAAAAACTGTACATTTAAATATCGCACTGAGTCAATAGTGGAAAAACACTTAACTAGAAATGACATAGATATGACAAATCACTATCAATCGCCTACACATGGTGATAATGACTCCATCATGATTAAACAAACACAAGCTGAAGGCAATGAAACATCTGGCCAGAAAACAAGGATTGAAAATAAAGTGACAGACACTTCAGAAGAGGAAAAAAGGGAAAATAAATTGAACGCAAAACAAAGACGAGCACAAAAACGCAAGCGCCGGAATCAAAAACATATCTGTGAAAACAATGGATTTATGCGCCTATTCGGGAAAACACCAACCGAGAAGGAGCCTGATCAAGAAAATACACCAATAACAGAGACAACCAAAAAGAAAAGCCCTAATACGAGGGAGTTATCAGGATGTAACCTTACTCTTAGTGCTACAGAACCCAGAGTGACGGAACAATTAGGAAAGGCCACGGAGGACGAACTTGCACAACTAACCCTGGATAGGAACAGTTACATATACTGCAGCAAACATACTAAAATAGGAAACACAAGGATAAGTCCGTTGCAGGCCCATAAACAGGAGGGGGGGGCACCAGAAACTGCGCAAAATACAAACATTGACAATTATGTCCTGGCTTGGGGCAGAGTGAACACAAGCGACCAGGGCACAGTATGCTTAGACCCAGTGATTACAAATACGGACCACAATCCCAACCAGGCCATGGCCCACAGGGAAACAAAAAATATTAGCGTTTGCCAATCCCGAAGCCAGGTCACGAGAGACTTACCAATTCCCACTTTCATAAACATAGATCATCGTCAGGGACAACACCCTGAGGCACCTGCAGAGCAAAATCATATCAGCATGGAACAACATCAGAGAGAATAAGCGAGTCAACTGTTGGAAACCGGAAATTACAATCAAATAACAGGAACAGCCGGGACTCATAGAAAAATAGGAGTACATCAGATGCATGCTGCGGCACAATCAAATATGCAAGAAATAGAACTCAAGGGCATAAACTGGCAGGATACGACAGCATTGCTATTCACACCAGAATACATCTCTAAGGGCAGCTTTGACATTATGAATCGCGGCAACATTCTTCGCTTACTATCTCACATACCAACCCTGTCAGAAATAAGGTAATCTGACCTGGTCTTTATTGAATTTATCAAACACAAGAAATCCATGTTTGGGGAAACAATGCGTGCTTCATGGGGGTCATCTACTATCGCACAAAGAATATATCAAGAAAGGGACACGTTCAAGAACTGGGGGATAACCATTTTGCCATACATCAAGCCAGGATATCCCGATCTGTTGAGGACAAAACAAACAATTGAAAACTCGGCACCTGATGGTAGGTCCATCATCTCAGTATTGAAGGGGGCCAAGGGGCAAAGTAAAACAAATGGAGAAGTCTTCCTGGCTGAACGTGAAAGTCATCAAGTCCCCACAACAATATCGAAATTGGACACCGATATAAGATGGATCTCAAGAACAATAAACAACAGGGAAACAGATTGATGACTTAGCGGGAAAAAAAAGGATCAGACATAAGGGGATCTCTACGGATATGTTCTTGGAATGTGAACGGCCTGGCTAGCAAAGTGCTAGATGCGGATTTCATTGATTATATTAGGGCCTTTGATATCGTGGCTCTACAAGAGACATGGCTGAGAGAACCGCCACATCTGCAAGGATTCCTGCGCTTTTACACAAGTGCATTGGCTGAGGCAAAATACGGTCAGCTACAGGGCGGCCTGGCAACATATGTTGCATGTAGAATCAATCTCAAAGTCCAGGATCTAGGTTCTCCTTCATCTGCAGGTCTTGCCTTAAACTTAACCTGCATGGGCTTAACACGAGCAACGGATTTTAATATCACAATAATCAATGTTTATATCCAACCAAAGTCAAAAGGTAAATTAATAAAGGAAATGTGCAAGTTGGTAGAAAAATATATCACAGAAGGACCATCTGCGGAGCTCATTCTTACGGGTGACTTAAACCTAAATCTAATTGGGTACCCCGCGGACGCTGAAATGTCTATACAAAACACAATCTGGAACATTCCAACGCAAGGGGAGCCACCTTCTAGTAAGCAAACAAAGGCAGGTCAATCGGCCTTGGAGGAATTGGAAAACTTACATTTAAGAGCACTAAACGGTAGATCAAGAGGAGACAATCCCCCTGTAGCGACATACTGCTCATCCAGAATAAATACTATTCTGGACTACACCTTTGTGTCCCTTGATCTATTCCACCAAATTACCTTATTTCGTTTAGGGGATAAAGGGGATAGCGATCACCGGCCTCAAGAAATCGAGCTTCGAACAACAGTTCAAATGTTTGAGCATTGCCAGACTGCCCAAGGAATAGATTATACTATTAATCTTAAGAGAATCAAATTCAGGCCTGCCACTCATTGCAGAATGATGGGAGTTGCTAAGGATCACTTTGAACTGAGAGCCGGATCAGATGAGGTCAAAAAATGGGAAAACTTTACTGAAACTATGGCAGCCTACACAACGACTATGAAGCCAAAAACCCAACAAAGATCTGGCGGTGCGAAATCGATATCTCAATTTGCGCTGAAAGAAATCAGGCGCACCAAGAGATTTATCAGCAGTATATTGAGACAGCTATGGTGGAACCCTCAAGATGAAACACTACTAAATTCGCTGGGAAAGCAAAAGGCTCGCTTAAAATAGCAAAAAAAGGATGCAAAAAGGGATAAAGAGAACGCAATGTGGGCCAAATTACATGCGGATATAAAGCAAAACAACAGCGCAAGTTTTTGGAGAACCATAAACAACTTTGTTCACCCAAATAACGAGGGACCCACCTCCAACATCTCTGAGGCAGCCTGGGCAAAATATCTTAGTTCCCATTTCCATGAAGCTACGGAGACTAGAGCAAAAGAGGAAAACTCCTTGGGCACTCCACAAGGTGTTTATATCAGGGCTGCATAATATGCAGCAATTAATCAGATCATACAAAGTAAAACCGATAATGACAGCTTAACTACCGACACTTCAACTAATCGGACTATGATCATAAAAAGGCAAATAGGCAAAGGAAGGAGGGAAGGGGCCCCCGGCCCAAATGGTATACTCCCTGTGCTCTATAAGCAAGAGCCAACATTCTGGGCTGAAGCATTAGAACCACTGTTTAGGGAAATTAGGATGAAAAATATTCTGCCAAAGTCATGGAGGGGTTCCATTATTGCACCTATCCATAAGGCAGGGGACAGGGCAGAGCCTCAGAACTATCGGCTAGTTGCGTTACAGGATAATGACTGGAACACTCCTGGAAGAGCTCCAAGCCTGGGCAGAAGCAAATTCCATCATCCCCCTGAATCAGACCGGTTTTGCAAAGAACGTGGGGGCGACTAAAAATATAATAACGATGGCAATTCTCTTCGACATGGCAGAAATGACTAGGAGCTCCCTGCATTTGTGCTTTATTGATTATAAAGCAGCTTTTGATCATATAAAACGAAACAGACTGTGGTCCAAACTTCGTAACTGGGGTCTCCCCCAATCTCTTTTAAACCTTCTGATAAACCTGCATACTAACACCTGGGTCCAGATTAAACTGGGTGACGGAACATACTTGTCGAGACGTATTCCAACGGGCAAAGGGCTTAAACAAGGCTGCGTTCTGGCCCCCACACTTTTCAACCTATTTGTAGCTGACCTCATACCGAGATTATATACCTGCAACTCGCATGCACCAAAATTGGGAGATATCTTGGTGCTGTGTCTCCTATATGCAGACGATATAGTCTTGATTAGTAAAACAAGAGTAGGCCTTCAACATCTTATAAATGCAACTCATGATTATTCAGAGGAAAATGGCCTAACGATAAACCTCGACAAAACAAAGACCATCACCGTGAGCAAAAAAAGGGAAAAGCCCTCAACTTGGTACTGGGGCAACACCCGAATAGAGAGCACCACGGAATATAAATATCTGGGTGTGAAGATCGACAAGGGAGGTCAATTCCTTGCGCAGAAAAACAGCATCAGGCGCAAAGGCATCGATCTGGCAATCTCTCTGAAATCATTGCATTCCAAATTAACTGGCCCATCAATTCTGCCCAGTGTTGAGGTAATTCGTGCAAAGTTATTGCCAACAATAACTTATGGAAGTGAAGCACAGAAAGGAAGAGATGCCAAATTACTGGACTCCACAGTTTCAAATGCTTTTAGGATTATATTCAGATTACCCAAATATACCTCCCCATCGCAAATATGGCTTGAGTTTGGCATTCAGAAGCAATCTCTTTCGAGACACGGGGCATTTATATAATGTGGGACCTCACCCGCAGCAAAATACCTTAAAGAAGGGCTACAGAAACTGGGACTAAACCAGCTGTGGGAAACTCCCACTAGCTCTGGTGTACTTAAGAAATTAATTTGGAAATCAGTCAATCATCTATCGTGGCTGGAGAATAAAGCTTCACTTGCTGAAAGGTCTCATGGCTGGATGACTCTGAATACATACTATGAGCAAGCAGCCCAAAAGTACTTTAACACGGGTTATGCCAAGCATACAAAAATTAGCTTCATGAAGTTTAGACTTGGCTTGCTGCCTGGCACTCAGCATTCTCCACCCTGGCTAAAGGGGAAGGTGGATCCTAGGTGCCGCCTTTGCGGGTTAGCATCAGAAGACCTATTGCATCTATTATGCTCCTGTAAACAACTTTCCCAAGAACGGCTACAAATATTAAAAGTAAAATTCAACCAGCGGAGAATTCGAACTAGGAGGCAAGCAGTTTTGGCTTGCCTAGCTCCAAATGATCCCCAACTAAACTGCGTCCATCACCACCCCCTTTTGTACCGCTTTTGTATAATTTCTGACAGCGTGCCATAAGAAATTGCAGGAAATTAAAACATTGACTGAAATCCAATTTTCAAACTTACATATGCACTTATAAACAAAGTAGTATATCCAAGAATCATCGTGGTATAAAAAATCTGGATATAATGTGCTTGTACAAGTGACTGCTTATATTCGAACTTTTAATGTACATTTTTTTTATTAGAATTTTTTACCCTTTTATATTTAAGGAGTTTTTATATACAAAAATGTGTCTGTAATGAAATATTATTGTGTTGCAATGGTTTTAACAAACTATGCAAAAAATGAATAAACTTGACAAAATTGTCCAGCATTCAAAGTAACTCTTCTGCAAGTAATCTAATCTACTCACCTAACCAGTTAAGGTGGGGACTTCCTCCACATCAGAAACAATAACTTTCCTGTGGACTACCACAATCGTCTATCGCTAGGCAAAACCGCAATTGCGTTTGAATCTAGGACATAAGCCCTGAAGACACTACATTCTAAATCATCCAGCTCTTACTTAGAAATGGCATGACCAGTTATGCAGACAGAGCACTGTGTGTTATTGGAGCCCTCCAGCTAATGGTTCTTTCTTTGTCTTCTGGTAAGGGACATGGTGCTAGCTGTGGTATCTCAGTGCTGAGAAACTCAAGGTGATGATCCTTATGGAGCAACTTGACCACTCTCATTCACCATCTATGCAATGTTTTTGCACTAAGAAGGAAACATCTGTGCCACAAGGTAAAGGTTAGAATCCCAGAAATGTCAGATACTGTTTTGTCCTATATGCATTGTTTCTTCTTTTGGTTTTAGTAGACAGCTCACACATCTTCTCAAGTTGTTTATTGCAGATTCATGCACATCAGGTATTTTGTGGGTCACTACAATTACCAGAAACTCCAAATAAGTTAGCAACGGGCAGTCACCCATCAGATAATAAGGGGCATATTTCACTTTCCTGAGGCGGAAAGCCGGGAAAGTTAGGAGAAATATCTTATCCTGTTTTAATAGCGTTTTTAAATTGTTGCACTTTGTTTGCTGCTTACCTGCTCATTTTTGCACATAACCAATCTGTTGCACTGACATCGGACCGCACAGCCGATTGAACGCTGTTGCGGGTTGAGCCGGGGGTGAGCCACCATTTTTAGGGAGGTGCAGGGATCGCGGTCCAGTCTTTTCGACCCTCCCGCCTGTAGCATCCAGCTACAATAAACACACACACTTATGGTTGCCTTATAACTGGAACTTTATTTATCATGTCTTATCCATACCCTGTCCCTACACTAACCAACCCTTTCCTGTGTCCACTCCTCCTCTTCCTCTGGCCCCCTAGCTCCTCCCACTCCCAACTACTGGTGTGCTAACTTCACATCATCTCCCCCTTTTGTGACAAAACAAACGAGACATACTGACTTCTTAGTCCATCTCCTCGATCAGTCTCCTGGGTGGACGAACGTCACGATGAGGTCGTGGCGACTTGGCTCTCGGACTATTAGTGCTCAGTGTCTCAGTGATCGGAGCAATGTTCTCATGATCATTTGAATGTAGTTCTTCCACTCTGGGATTGTCCATTTCACTTGTCATGGTTCTTGAGGTATCTGGTGGCAATTTCTTAAAGTGCGAGATGTTTCTCGTGACTCGCCGCTGCTCAGACTCCGCGGTCACCATAGTTCCTTTTCTTCTTGTGACCACCAATGGTTCGTCTTTGAAAGGACAGTCGGTCTTTTTCTGCGTCTCTTGCTTGACGACAACATGGTCCCCTTCATGTAATGATAATGACCTCGCTCTTCTCCGGTGGTCTGCGTAAGCCTTCATTTTTCCTTTGTTGCGTTCGTCAGTGGCTCTTATTTCACGCGGATCTTTTGCAGATGATGATGCTTCCAAGGCTCCATCCCACGTTGGAATGCGATTCCTCATGGGACGTCCCAGCATAAGAGTCGCCGGGCATTGTCCAGTCGTTGCGTGAGGAGTTGTACGATAGGCTCGAAGTACTTCATTGAGTGCTGTTTGCAGGTCCCTCCCTTCCGCGGTAGCATGTTGGAAGGTCTTTTTGAGTGTGGCCATGAATCTTTCAATTGTCCCATTTGCCTGTGGCCAGAGGGGTGTAATCCTGCGATGGTGAAAGTCTAGGTGTTTCGCAAAAGCTGCAAAGTCATTTCCGTTGAACGGAGGCCCATTATCTGATTTAACTATTTTGGGAACCCCCCACGTTGCAAAGACCTCATTGAGTACTTTGAGAGTACTGGCAGTGTTAGTGGACGGCACAAAGTAGGCCATGGGGTATCTGGAATACTCATCGATGATGGCCAGTACATATTTGCCCGATGACAGGGGTCCATAAAAGTCTATGGCGATTTCTTGCCACACACCACTGGGTAGGGTGGTCATCTGTAATGGTGCCGGAGGATCGCTCTTGCTAGTGAGTTGACAGAGATGACAATCCTTCAGGGTGGCTTCGACCAGGTGATCGAGGAATGGAAACCACACTCGTTCCCGTAGTGCTCTTTTGGTTGACACGATTCCCCGATGCCCTTCATGTGCCAGAGCAATCACTCCTTGTCTCAGTTTTGTGGGAATTACAATCCTCTGATCTCGCAACAGTATGCCATCAGTTGTGACCGACAGCTCACCACTCACGTGCCGGAAGGCTTGCATTTCACGCTGGGTCGAGGGGTCGGCAGTATCATTCTGAGAATCGTATCTCCATCGATTGTTGCGGACTCTGTGGATGACTTTCTGCATGATGGCGTCCTGTGCTGTACTTTCTCGAATGGTCTCCATGGGTACGGCTGGCGGTAGAGCTTGATCTGTTACAAAATGAATGTACTCTTCTGCGATGGAGGACTTGGAAGCTGACGATGGAAGGGGGTGCCGGGACATGTAGTCCGCTGGATTTTCAGACTTCCCTGGTTTGTGAATTATGGTGAACGTATATTCCTGTAATCGTAGGCCCCACCTTTCAATCCTCGGGGGCATCTTAGATCTTGGATTTCCATAGATAGTGATGAGAGCCTGATGGTCTGTAATTAACGTGAAATGTTTGCCATAAATGAAAACATGAAAATGTTCACATGCCCACACTACAGCTAGGCTCTCCTTTTCGGGCTGGGAGTATGCCCGTTCTGGGTCAGTCAGACTGCGACTTGCGTAGGCAATGATGCGACGTTGATCCGAATCATTCTCGTACTGTGCCAGGATCGCTCCAAGCCCCACGGGGCTGGCATCCACAGTTATTTCAGTCTTTCGCTTAGGGTTGAAATATGACAGATGGTCCGCTGATTCCACCGCTTTCTTGATTTCTTTGAATGCCTGCTCACACTGGGGAGTCCATTCAAATGACTGACCCTGTTTGGTCAGCATGCGGAGGGGATGGCTGATCGTGGCGTAGTCCCTGATATAACAAGCACAATAGCTGGCCATTCCAAGGAACGACCTGAGTTCGCTGACATCTTGGGGACTCTTGGTGTTGTTTAAGGTCACAATTTTGTCAGGGTCAGGTTTCATGCCGGCTCCAGAGAAGATATGACCAAAGAACTTCAGCGTGGTCTGGTGAAATTCGCATTTTTCTTTGTTCAGAGTCAGGTTTGCTGCCAGTAGGGCATGGCAGACACGATTAAGTGCGATGTCGTGTTCTCGAACGTCAGAACCATAGACGAGGATGTCATCTCTATAGTTGAGCGTGTTAGGAATGTTTTGAATGACTTGCCGAATTGTTTCTTGAAATATTTCGGCCGCTGAGGAGACTCCGAAGCTTAGTCTTTTATATCTGAACAACCCCAGGTGGGTTGCAAAGGTGGTGATGTATCTGGACCCTACTTCTAGTTCCAATTGATGGTACCCTTTATTCAAATCTAATTTTGAAAACACGGTGGCTCCATTAAGCGCTGCGATCATGTCGCTCAAATGTGGCCCCGGGTGTCGTTCTCTTTCTATTGCAGTGTTGGGCAGGCGCATGTCCACACAGAGTCTGACTTTGTTGGCCGTGCCCTTCTTTGGGACGATAACGACTGGTGATACCCATGGAGTCGGGCCGTCCGTGCGCTCGATGATGTCCGCAGCTAACAAGTCTTGGAGTTCTTCCTCAACAGCAGTCTGTAGATGGAATGGTACCCGTCGAGGGTGTTGGGCGACAGGTCTGACTTGTTCATTGATATGTAATCGCACCTGACAGTCTCTCAATTTGCCCAATCCCTGAAACAATCCGGGAAACTGGCGAGTCACATCTTGGTGGTCGCTGACCTTGAAAAGGATTTCGACCAGGTGAAGCCGTTCAGCGGTTGGTAGGCTCAGAAGACAGTCTGCTTCGGGACCCTTGATAACATGGATGACCGCTGATATAGTTGTGTTGTCGTGTGTCAGGGTCGTCGAGAACTTCCCCAGGCAGGGGAGTGGCTTCTTGGCCATCCACGTGAAAACCCTCACCGGTGCAAATGTCAGAGGAGGTCGTTGACTCATTCTTTCATATTCGGTAACTGGAATGTAGTTTAGGGATGCACCAGAGTCTAGCACAAACTTTGTGTCGTGATTTCCAACTTTGATATCCAGCCGAGGGTATCTCTTAAGCTGGTCTGGATCTGCTGCTAAATTCAGATATTCAATGGTGTATGCTGAGTCTCGGGACGACGGTCTGGATTCTCTGGACGGTGACCTTCGCTCCCACCTGGACCGACGTGACTCTCTGCTGGAATGTGATGATCCAGAGGACTGTTCCGTCTGATCCTGGACAGCTCGCGCGTGGTGCCTTCGAGTGTCGGACCGAGACATTCTTGGGGCTCTGCTTCGTGTGTCAGACCGAGTTGTCCCTGTGGGACCATTTCGTTTTTCTTTATTGTACTCCCCGCACATTGCTTCGAAGTGGTTAGTTCGACCACACTTCCGACATCTCTGGCCCATGGCCGGGCAGCTGTCCACATGAGGGTAATCATACCCACATCGGTAGCATTTTCTCACTCTTTCCGATCTTTTCTCCTTCTTCCATGGTTCTCGTCGTTGATATCTTGATTGCTCTTGACGGGACGACGTGTGCGATCTCCATTGCTTGTCACTTGAGCTTCTCCGACTGTCACTTTTGGCGTGCACACGTCGCACCCGTTCATGACTCCCTTTGTGTTCCGTTTCCATGACGGCTGCATACTTCTCCGCCTGATCATAAGCTCGTGTCATTTCCTCTATTTCATCCAGTCCATGTGCTTTTCTCAGCAGGCGCCTCCTGAGTTGATCCGAATAACATCCATCTATTATTTGAGATTTGATGGCGTCATCGGTAGAGAAATTATCAAATTCACAGTATTTGGCTAGCCTCCGCAGACGCATCATGAAGGCACTCATGGGCTCATCCTTCCCTTGCCGAGCGGAGTGGAATGAGTGGCGCTCATAGTCTACATTTCGCTTGTGAAGAAACTTTTTATTCAAAACCTCACATGCTTTAACATAAGTATCCACGTCGGTAGCAGGAAGGTCTTTGAGTATTTTGACTATCTCTCGCCCCGCCAGGTTGCGCAGAACAATCAACTTCTTTTTTTCGTCTACGATATCCGAGCCTGCAGTGTAGTCTTCAAACTCTTCCAGCCACTCTTGCCATTTGGGACCCATGCTCCCTCCCGTTGTCACCTTGAGAGGTGCGGGTGCCCGTAGAAGCGACCCACTTGATGGAGGCTGAGCATTCTCTTCGTCGGACATTTTGCAGCAATCTCACTTGACTTCGCCAATGCTTGTTTCCTTGCCAATGCTTGTTTGTTTCTGTCGCCAATGCTTGTTTGTTCGCCAATGCTTGTTTCTTTCAGTCGCCAATGCTTGTTTTCTTGACCAATGCTTGTTTTATTTTCACTCGCCAATGCTTGTTTTATTTGCCAATGCTTGTTTCTTTCCGTCGCCAATGCTTGTTTCTTTCACGATGCCTGACTTCAAAATGGCCGCTCTATGATAACCAAGGGGTATGTCCTGACGAGCGCCTGACTCTAAAATGGCCGCCGCCAATGTAGTCACACGAGGTTTCTCTCTCGCTGGATTCAGACACTCCAGACTCACCGGCCGGCAGTTGCAGGGCAGCGCGCTCCAGGAATCACTCTTCCTTGGCCACCACAGCGACCAGGTAAGGTTGGGGTGGGCTCCCGCCTTGCCCAGCACTTTTCCGCGTTTCTCGGCCGATCGTGCTAGGCAGCGATTTCTTCGGGGCAGCGCCCCTTTCACCAGGGCACCTTCTGACTTGCTGTGGGGCACTGGACAGGGTCGGAGTGGGCTCCCGACTCCTGTTTTGCATCGGCTGGGTGACACACCCCCGGCGGGAATCGCGCTGAGGCCGTTCTTCGACCGAGCGTCCCAGCGCTCCCAGGTCACGGTATACTCGGGGTTTCTAGCGTCTTTGGGGCCGCGGTCACTCTTTCTTGACCCTCCTCGGCCGGCCTCAGCTTCTTCAGGCAGCGGAGCTCGTCTCTCGACGCTGCAGGGGACAGGGTGTCTCTAGGTGGTCTCGTGGGCTGCAATTAACGAGATCCCACCCTCGTCGCCAGTTGTAGCGTCCAGCTACAATAAACACACACACTTATGGTTGCCTTATAACTGGAACTTTATTTATCATGTCTTATCCATACCCTGTCCCTACACTAACCAACCCTTTCCTGTGTCCACTCCTCCTCTTCCTCTGGCCCCCTAGCTCCTCCCACTCCCAACTACTGGTGTGCTAACTTCACAACACCGCCCTCTCTGTTATTTAAATCGCGCTGGCCATGACGTGCATCGATTGACTCTAAGCAATTTCACTTTCCTGAGGCGGAAAGCTGGAAAAGTTAGGGAAAAATACCTTATCCTGTTTTAATAGCGTTTTTAAATTGTTGCACTTTGTTTGCTGCTTACCTGCTCATTTTTGCACATAACGCGGTCTAGTCTTTTCGATCCTCCCACCCTCTTCCTGTATAAATGTGCGTCATTTCCAGTCTGCGCAGCGGGCGGGTGCAGCGGGCGCGACGATGGCGCGCCAAAGGCGTGCCCGTCTGCGCCCACACGGGCCCCGGGGCCATACCCCCTGGCCAATTTACAGGGCCTTTCATCTCTTATAATGCTAAACAACTACTGGATCTGAGACCTTCGAGGACTCATACAGTAGTTTCTTTTGACTTGCTTGATCCGTTACCTCAACACTGCCCTCATTGCTCTTTTCACCTAGACGCCCGCATTTACGCAATAGCCTAGAATCACGGGCGATCACCCCCTCTCTCCCTAGTTACATGTTCTTGAGTCATAATTGCCGTTCACTGCCCAAGCATAAACGTGAAATTTTCGACTTGTTAACTGATGAAGCCCCTGACGCACTTTTTATCACTGAAACATGGCTTCACAACAGTTTCAGCCCGGATATTGCCGAAGCTTTGCCTGTCGAGTATGCCATTGTCAGGAGTGACCGTCTTAAAAAAGTTGGGGGTGGCGTGGCAGTTATATTTAAGAAAAAGTACCAATGTCAGTTTGTTCCTGTCTTCATAGGCAGCTGCGAAGCATTGCATTTTAAGCTTGCTCTTAACCCTAAAAACACTAGTGTATCGCCCTCCGGGCACTGTGAATTCCAGGCAGGCACAACTTCTAGAATATATAGCATCCGTTCTTACATCGTCCAGTAATTTTTAAATTGTTGGCGATTTGAATTTGCATCTCGAAGACCCTACGGACAGCGTGGCTGGTACTTTTACTGCGGATCTAGCTTCTATGAATCTAACCTTACATAATAAGGGCCCCACTCATAAAGGTGGGCATCTTTTAGATCCTATCCTTTCAAATATCATTCAATTAGTCTGTTTTTTGACGCTGCCAGTTTCTTGGTCTGACCATTACCTCGTTAAGTTTATCATGACGAGTAATGAAGCACAGTACAATCACAATCCTTCTGTGAATATCAGGAAGAGAGACTGGAAGAATCTTGATATTATTGCTTTTAACAAAGCCTTGCTCGATCTTGCGCCAAACAATCTACCAGGCTTAGGTGATATGGAAGCCGTGGCTAGTTCTGTGAACTGTTGGCTTTTTGAAGCTATTAACATCTGTCTCCCCCTTGCTCAAAAGAAAAGAATTATTTAATTTAATATTTCATTATGCTCCAATCACAGAAATGGGAACTGTGGATTGTTAGATGAGACTGATAGCCCCCTGGCCCATTTTGCACACACCATTAATGGGAATTGCCTGAACGAGAGCCTCTTCTCATTGGAGATGGACTACGCAAACGAGTTGGTATACCCACAAGTTGACTTCTCTCCGACATTTCATGGTAGGGGGTCTGTCAAGTACAATTGATTTTATTCTTTGCTCACAGAGTATGAAGGGCCAAATAGCAAAATTTCGCACAGGATCCGATATTAGTAGTGACCGCTTCCCTAATAGCGTTTAATACAACCAAAATCTGTTTCACTACACACCAATGTTACAAGCCTGTTAACACAACAATCGCTAAAAATGGATAAAGTGAACAGCTTTTCAGTAAAGTGGGCAAAAATAGATCCTGATGTAGTAACGGGGAAAGTTCTCCAAAAAGCCTGCCTCTGTGTAAATGACTGTTTAAATCCTGATTCCTCGCCTCAAACAGTCTTGGACAGCTTTGGCAGGATTCTGGGAACAATAAAGGAGGAATTATCTCGTACGCATGTACGAAAACCATCGGCCGAGGGTTGGTTTAACTCTGGGTGTCGGAAAGCTCTCTCTAAACTCAAGGCAGCTCTCCGGAACACTCCGAGGAACATCACTGAGATAACCAAACTAAGAAAGCTCTACAAGGCCGCAAGGGCAGAACGCAGTAAAGAAATAAAGGCGAACTTGTGGTCACAACTACATGACAGCTGCCGAAGCAAAGATAGTGGCCTCTTTTGGCGAGTTGTAAAATCTCCCTTCCTGTCAGACCCATCGACAGTCCAACATCTTGATGTCGCAGTGACAGCAGAAGAGTGGGTTGCCCATTTCTCGAGAATCTTTGGCGGATGCCAAACAGAGCCCGTAGAGGGGGGTTTTATTGCAGTTACCTCATCGGACTCAAAGACCTTTCCAATTAACATCCGATTTGAGCATGGAGAGGTGGTCAGGGCCTTAAAAGCGTCAAAACCAGGCAAGGCCCCTGGCCCAGATGGGGTGCCGGAGGACATCTTCATTCATAACATCGAGCTCTGGTCCCCACTTCTTACCCAGGTACTGGCTGCGGTAACAACCACAGGTCTTATCGACTCATGGTCCACATCTATTCTCCTCCCCATTTTCAAGAAGGGCGACCGGAATGATCCGGCCTGTTACAGGCCCATATCCCTCCTGGACTCCCTGGGAAAGGTAGCGGGGCGACTTCTGCTGGAACGTCTTCAGGAGTGGGCAGCAACTAACAACGTCATGACCGACCTCCAATATGGGTTCCAGGAGGGTCTTGGGACTGTGGAGCAGGCCCTGAATCTCGCCCTTCTGATTGGGAAGTACGTGGGCGCCAACAAGGGTCACCTATTTCTTGTATACGTTGACCTCAGCGCAGCTTTTGACTGTGTCCTGCACCCCAAACTTTGGGCTTTGCTCGGGGAAATAGGGGTCGATCCCTTTCTCATTGCATTCTTGCGCGAACTTTATTCGGATGCAACGGCAAGAGTCAGGTTCGAGATCAATGGAGAACTTTCCCCCCCTTTCTCAATTACCAAAGGGGTTAGGCAGGGCTGTGTACTGGCTCCCTTCCTGTTCAATTTATATACTAATGGACTGGAGGCAGCTATGCTAGAAGGGAGCCAGGACCTTCCACAAATTAAACATCGCCCCATACCAACGCTGCTATACGCGGACGACTCTGTCATCTTTGCTAGGACGCTGACCCAACTGCAAGTACAGCTCAACAAGTACTGTTCCTACATGGGATCCTTAGGCCTTAAGGTCAATATAAAAAAGACATTTGTAATGCACCTTGGCCCAAAAATTAAGAGCCCTAAATCTATTTTTGTTGAAAAAACCAAGCTTGAACGAACTCCCGTCTATCCTTACTTGGGCATTTTGGTGGACGATTCATTGAGCTGGTGGCAGGCTGTGGCAAGCAAAAAGTTGCACTTCCAGAGAGCAACGGCAGCCCTGGTCACCTTTTCAAGGAAACTGGGGAAACCGGCTCCTCCTGAACTTCTTACAATTTATTACGCAAAGTGTCACAGCGTGGCAACGTACGGAGCAGGGGTCTGGGGCTATGGTCAAATAAACCCACTTCAAACTGTTGAGAACGGGTTTGTGAATTATTTGCTGGCCCTACCACAAAGTGCCCCAACCTATGCCTCGTTAGCCGAATTGGGTATGGACTACATCACGGACACCATTCGCTGCCGACCCATGCTTTTGTGGCACCGCATATGGATTAAAGAGGAGTGCCACTTAACGCGTTCATTAATTTTGGATTGTATAGACCTTGATAACTGGGAAAAAATACCTTGGCTTGTATATATAAGGAACTTCTGTCGGGACATGGGCCGTAGCAGTTTTTTCCAGGATCCACCCAGTATGGGCGACATCTCAAGGAAAGAACTAAAAAAGCTGTGCTTGTGCCACTTAAGAGCTCTTCGATGTTCGATGGAATTGGTGAAACCCGCAAACACTCAAATTGTTGCTGTTCAGAACTATCTGGGTATTCAACCTTATTTGACCTTCCATCTGAACAACTATGAAACGTACCTTTTGACAAGGTTTCGTTTTAATTCTTTTTTCCGGCTTGTAACCTTTCCTAATTCCCAAGACTGGTCTCCTACAATCATTCCTTGTCCCTGCGATGGTTTTTCCCCTCAATCAACATTACATATTGTTTTCTTTTGTAAATATTATACTTTTCCTAGGAAGGTCTGGATCTTGCCTCTACTGCGATTAATGGGTTTAAGATCCTGTCGCCCAGCATTTTTGTTCCTGTAATCTCTTGAGTCAAGTTTTATAGCGAAGTACATAGCTAACTTTTTAAAATCTTGTATCAAATATCGATGTAATTATGAGTAATTTATACTTTAGTTAACGTTTTATAAGAAAATGTGTTTTCTTTTTTCGTGTATAATATGATTGACTTGTTTGTAAAACGTTTTTACAAATGTTTATTTTTAACGTTATTGTACTTTTTATGGTTGAAATAATAAGTGTTAACTGAATAAAAGTCTATGAACATGAACATGAAAAGAATTATTCATAAATCACCTGCCCTTTGGTATAACAAGGCACTTCGTCTTCATAAATCCCGATGCAAAAAATTGGAACTTGTCTGGAGAAGGGATTATTCCATCTCAGCCAGTCTTATTTAGAAAACGGAACTAAAGCATTATCACAAGGCTTGTGCCCACACTAGAGTCACTTATGCAAACAAAATAATCACCTAAGCAATAAACAAATCTAAAGTATTGTTTAATGTGGTCAGAGATCTTGCTGGCTCACAGACTACTGCTACACCCCCCCTTTATCTAGCAGTAAATATGATGAACTCGCCCAGTATTTTATCTCTAAAATTGAGAATATTTACCAGGATATTGCAGCCCAGGATGAGAGCAAGCCTTGATGAATTCACCCTCTATTACGCGGAATGGCGCAGACCCATTGTAGCTACCCACAGCTTTGTGTCCACCTTCGGTCTCACTTTTGACCTGGCCCGATCTCTGCCCTTCTACCTTACTGGAGATCTTGAGCAACATTAAGTCAGGCTCTCCAGTTGATCCTTTATCCATTTCGATTTTACATATGCTGGAGCTCCCCCAACTTACCACGATTTGCATGTTACTTAATTTTTCACTTAGCTCGGCCACTGTTCCTAGTTGTTGGAAGCACGCAATGGTCACCCCGCTATTAAAAAAAACGACTGCGGGCCCAAATGTTGCTTCTAACTTTTGCCCTGTTTCGTTATTGCCTGCATTCTCTAAAATCCTTGAGAGGCATGTTCATTTGCATTTGTCGCAATTTGTGGCAACTAACAATCTTCTTCATCCCTCCCAGTCTGGTTTTCGTCTGGGTTTCTCTACAGAAACCACTCTTCTAGGAGTGACTGAGAATCTTCACTTGCTATTGGATCGAGGTGAAATGGCTGCACTGATATTACTTGATCTCGTTGCAGCCTTCGACACTGTATCGCACAGCATCCTTCTCAATAACCTAGCTTCCTTTGGCATAGGCGAAAAAGCCCTGAACTGGCTTACGTCTTTTCTCACGGACCGGACTTTCCAAATTTTCTCTCACACGTCCACTTCCAATACTTATGTATCCCCACATGGTGTGCCCCAGGGTTCTATCCTTAGCCCCCTTCTTTTTAATCTTTACGTTATTCCTCTGGCCCATATTGCACATCGTTCCGGTTTAAATTTATTCACTTACGCTGATGATTCTCAAATTGTTTTTTCCTTATCCCAAGCTGATTCTACTTCTTCCTCTTCCCTGCAAACGGGTCTCAGCGAAATATCCTATTGGATGAATCGCAACTTTCTTAAATAAAACAGCGGAAAGACTGAGGTATTAGTCTTCGCAAACAAACCTGGTCTTTGGAGCCCGAGACACTGGCCATCGGCCATGGGTTCCTTGCCCATTCCATAAGGACGAGTTCGTAACCTCGTGGTCATTATCGGCAAAGGCCTATCTATGAAAGATCAGGCCAACAAAGTTGCAGCCACCTGTTTCACCATCTTACGGTGGCTGAGAAAAATCTTCTGGATATTACCTCCTAACACCCAGAGATCCGTGATGACGACCTTGGTGACTTCCAGATTGGACTACGGAAACGTGCTCTATCTGGGGTCTACCAAGGCGGTCATACATCGTGTCCAATTGGTTCAAAATGCTGCTGCACGGCTTCTCTGTGGTTGCCGCAAACGGCATCACATTACCGAGCGACTGAAGGAACTTCACTGGCTCACTCTGGACAACCGGGTAAAATTCAAGGCATTGTGCTTTATGCACAAGATCAAGATTGGAGTTGCCCCCTCTTATCTTCAGTCCCTCGTTACACCTTATATCCCTGCCCGTTCACTTCGCTCTTCTTCCCAACACTTATTCTGTATTCCTAAGTTCAGACTATCGAGAATGGGCGGCAGCTCCTTCGCAACCTTGGGACCCAAACTTTGGAACTCAATTCCCTTGGATCTGCGGATGGAGAAATGCCACATTCGTTTCCGTAGAGCTGTGAAGACCTGGCTTTTTGTCCAATAATTCTCCTGGGATTGTATTTTTGCTGCAATTGTCTTTCAGCGCCGGGAAACCCTTACAGGTAGCTGTCGCGCTATATAAACTTAATAAATAAATAAATAAATAAATAAAATAAGTCCTGATATCATTTTTGGCATGCATGCAGCAATTTGCTGGCTCCACTTGATCTTCTATTGTAGTTTCACGAAGAGTCAAGTTGAAACTACTTGTCTGGGTTTTTGCCATGTGGATGGTATGATGAATGATGGAAATTACCATCTTTTGCGTAGTGAACCTCTTAGATTTTTGTCTTAACTGCTTTTGCTGGCTATAGAACTATGTGCTCTTAATACCTGTTAACTAGTGATAAAGTGCCTGTTCTCCCCCTTTTAACATGATGAAATTGGCATAGCCATATAAGACCCTAGTATTTGGCACAAACGTGTACCGAGTGCCAGTAAATGAAGTGTCACAAGTGAGTCCCATTGTGCAGGCCACATTGATAGAGTAAACATGACTGCAGGCCTACCGTCTGTAACCAGACTATACAGTTTTAAAACTGCAAATTCAACATGTCCAAAAAATCCATTTTTTCGGGCCTAAACATCCCTTTTAAATGTTATGTCCACCCAAAATAGGGGTTACTGCCTCTAAGGCAAGGTGGATGGTATTTAGAAGTAGGATATGTAAAAGTTTAATGTTAATCATATCCTTACAGTGAAAAAGCCACAAAAGCTATTTTAAATGTAGCAGAGTTGGCTGTTCAAGGTGTGGCACCTGGATCAGTCACATCCAATACCAGAAAGGAGTCTCCTTCGAGGGGAATGTTTGCCATTTGATATGGTGAATTACCTTGCACCAGACTTGTGATAGCTGGTACTGTGTGAGCATGTGGGCTTGCAGAACAGTGAGTGTATCTCTTATGGTTCAGGGAGATCCAGCACTAGTTCATCACTGGGTCAGATCTGTCTCCAAAGAGCCAATCACTCACTGGAACCAGGTGGGAGGCCCAATAGTAGGCTTGAACATTGGGGGCCCCAACCCCTGGCATACTGGTGTTGTATAGATGTTTACAAGGAGACAAATTACATGTCACCCCATCTCCCCTCCCCATAGAAAAATAAGCAGAAGTCACTGCAAGTGTTCAAAGAAAATTCCTCAGTATGTATAAGAATCTACCTTGCCACATTGTTGGTTTGGTGGACCATGTAGAATTTTCTCCTCTGGGACAGTGCAGCCGAAAGATGACCGTGGCTTTCTCATCTTCTTAGTGTTGATCAATACTGAGAAGCAGCGATCCCTAAGATGGGCAGCACAGATGTCTTCACAATACAGAAATAATATCATATTCAATTTTCACCGGTTATGGTAAGTCACTGGAAGGGCATGTGGACTGGCTACTCGGCTCCCAGCTGCATGATCTGGTTTGGCCACAACATCGATGGACTGAACAGCAAATCGCTATCACATCTGCTGCAGACATGTCCACCGGGTCTAAAGAGTTCTCAATCTCATGATAAATCAGGTCCGGGGGATTTAATACTTCCTTCGTGGTAGTGGTAAGTGGGCAGCAAATACAATTTCCACATGGGTAGTGACCTACTGGTTTAGGTTGGCTCCACAGGGTCATTTGACTTTCAGTAGGTTCTTGATTAACTTTAGAGTGAACCAAGTTGTCCCTAAGGTTCCTGCTATGTTTGTATGCGAAAAGGGGGGGCTCCCACTTCAGACATCTGTGCTCTCCAATTACAGCTCATTACCTGAACCAATTAACAAATTGAGCTCAGTATATATACCCCCAGCCTTCCCATCAGTTTCCATCGACGGGGAGACCGAAAGGACTCATAAGGTAAAGCTGCTGGCAGCGCTGAAGATAGACAGTAAGAGTATGCATGATGCTGTATGTGCCATATGTGTGTATGGGTGCTTCACTCTGCCAAAATATTTGTAGTTCTACTTTGTGAGCCCTTTTTACAAACCAACAGGTTTTAAATCAGAATGTTGGAATCTTTACCACAAATGAATGTGTTTTTACTTCTTGTTTTCAGAAAGTCTCATTAGGTCCTTCCTCCTCTGCCCTCCCATGGAGCAAGTAGGCTAGATTATTTGGTAAGGTAAAAAAACTGTCTTTTCTTTGGTTTGCAAGGATACACGTGTACATGTCACGTGTCTCATATAGACCGAACCTTGTGCGCAATAGGTATGGCGCTGCATGAATGGTACAGTGTACTTTTTGTATTCATATTAACACTTTGCGGTGTATGCTTCTTTTTTTTTTGTTTCATTTTTCTACAGAGTCACTAATTAGGTTACTATACCAAGAGGGGTACTTGTAATTCACAGCCCCTTCACACATTAGTAGCGGGTCCATTTTCCTGACACTAGGTGGAGGGAAGTGGACTTCTAGGTAATAACCTCCCCTTTGGTCCTGAAGAATGCTGTGTACCCTTCGGGGACACTTTAGCAGAAACATGTCGACACTTTATAACACGGTGAAGGGAGATTAATGTCCCATATCACCAACCACATCTTTTAACTACCATACCTTTGATCCCTGAATAAACTTAGGATATGGACAAGGATAATGGTTTTTAATACACTTTTTCCTTCCCCCCATGGCCATCACTTAGATTTAGAAGTGCATCCCTGTCTCCAGGTGTATGCCTGCCCTCTGTCAAACCAAGTTTTTAGAGGGCGAGGACAGCCGATGATGAAGCATGACACCGGGCAGTGTGTGAGGCCAGTCCGTAAGTTTTTATGAGATGCCACCATTGGCAGTGCATGTCCCCCTAACTCTGTAGATACCTTTAGGAACACAATCTAGGGGCAGTCTTCTTTTGTGGATTCATAGTAGAGTGGAGGCTGGCTTGCCCCTTAGCCCTGAGCCTCTGGTTCCCACCCTTGGCATCTGCTGAGGTTAGTGTGTATGGATTTTAATACCTGCCAAGAGAATCTCTGTGAATGTTTGAATTTCCTTTTATGTGTTGGGTTGAGGCCCAATCCTTAGGGCTTCCATTTTTCAGGGTTCTGCTTCAAATTCTTTCTCTGAGATGATGTATCCTGAATATTGAATCATCGGAAATGGCCTTGCTTAGGACAACTTCAGACCCTCTTTTGCCAGATGATCAAAGACTTTAGGCAACTCCTTTCATGCTCCTCTTGTATCTTCCTGAATATGTTAATATAATGTTCTTGCGGATAAGACATTCTAGGAAATTCATATTTCACAAAGCATGCGGAATGAGGTTCTGAAAGATAGCTCAAGCCCCAGGTAGTCCTTTTGACATGCTTCTGAACTCCAAGAAACCCAGTGGGCAAGTGAATGGTGTCTTCTCAGCTTTATTCATCCTCCTGATAGGTGCCACTCTGGAGTTCTAGTACAGACCTCCACTGTCTCTAGCAAAGGGTGTCAAGTGTGTCATTCACTTTAGGCATTGTATACTTGTTTGGTATGGGGTGGTGTAAGAAATTGGGCTTCAGATTGAGATGGGTGAAACCCTACTCAGGCAGCAACCACAATCCTTTCAGGCTGACTGAAGTCACAAGCAAACCCCACATTAACCTGTGCTGAAATCTCTGTAGCTTGGTACAGAACATTCAGGCTTATAGTAGGCAATAGCAGGCATCAGAATGGCACAACGAGGAGAAATACTTTTACAGACAAAATACAAAACATCATTAATTATTGTTATGTGCAGAAAGGGACGCCTACAATCATTAAATAATGGTGATTTGCTACTTCTATGTGTGCTGTAGAATCTGTTCGCTTCTGCCGAGAGTGCGTAGGTGTTAGGAAACACTGTGTCGCCTCAATCTGTGCTCCCAAGTTTCAGTCCAGGACACGGACATTTGCGAAACCCAGCCGGGTTAACACTTGGTATCCTTTGTATTAGTAACCCTTCCCGCCCAAGATGGCCGCCGCAGTGGCCATCACGCTATCCTTAGGAATCAGTGGCAGTCTAGTGGAGGAAGGAAGAGCGCGGCTTTAGAACTGCGCACTTCAATGACGTTCGTGAGGAAGAAGCACCCAAGTCCTGCTGCTCCGCGTCTATTTGTCATGACGGGAGTCAACGGGTTGCTGTAGAATATAGAACACCCTGAGTTTTGCTGCTCCGCGTCTATTATCACGACGGGAGTTAGCGTTTTCCTGCAGAATTAAGAATTTAGTCAGAAAAGTTACCAACGGTCACTCTGCCTTTCCTCCATAGACAGAGTAACCGTTTTTGATATCGTTCGCATGATTGAGTGGGCTCTTCAAGCTGGTGAGGACAAGTGCAGCGGAGAGCTCAGTCCAAGTAAGAAGCTGTGAGGAGAATCTTCGCGCTAAGACTGCATCGCGTCAGACGAATTTTGGAAGCTGAACCTAGAACTAAGACAGTAAGACAGCGTATTCGCCAAGCATTAAGCAGTGTTAGAGGGCCAAGATTACCTACCCTTCTTGCGCTTGCCCTATCCTTTCCTTTTCCCCCTTTGCCTTACCCTGTACCTTTTTTGCGCTCTACCAGGAGGATTACACTGGCCATAAGCTGCAAACTATTTAGCCTTTAGAATTATATTGGACTATCACAGAACCCAGTTACAAGGTCGCAACAGAAAGTCTTTCAGGTATTTATAAGTGAGAATAGATAGAGGATTAAGCTAGTGCAGAATTTGGGAATAATAGGAATTAATCAAAGTTCTTTCTCTCCTCAGCAAGAAGGCTTCCTTTAAACATCAATATCAAATATAGAAGAGTAGCAATTACTTTGGAAGCAGCTGGTAGGATAAGCTTAAATTAAGTTCATAGAGTCAAGAAGAGAAGTGGGTTTGTTGTCTTATTCCTTCCCTCTCCACTTCTGTGTATTAGGCACCTCAAAACAGTACGGGAGAGTCCTGCAGAAGAATCCAACCGTCCAGTGGGTGTCAGCAGCTTACAGAGTGTCTCTTCTCTTATCCACTTCCCCTTTTCCCCCTTACTGGTGACTTCGCTCTTGAAGCGTGGGCACTGGGAGAGTGGCGATTGGGACTAGCATCATTCTGCCTCTGTGAAGGGACTGGGGCCTTCTGACAGTAGGAGTTTCCAAGGAGGCTATCGCTCGGAGAAGCTTTTCATCTTGAGTGGAGCTCAGGCCTCCTATGAGCCTTTTCGCCCATACCATTCCTGCCCGGACTACTAAAGAAGATCAGGAGGGACCAAGCCCAAGTCATCCTTGTGGCTGCAGACTAGGCACAGAGAGTCTGGTATCCCAAGCTTCTCCAACTGAGCATCGATACTTCGATCAGGGTGCCCCTTTGGGAGGATCTTCTGTCGTAATAGCAGGGGAAGGTCCTACACCCCAACCTGTCAACTCGACACCTTCTTACGTGGATATTGAACGGAAGCAGTTGATAGCATTCAACCTTTCTCCTAAAGTCTGTAATGTTATTTTGGCAGCCAGGCATCCCTCTACCAAGACCGTGAACACCTGGTGGTGGCAAAAATGTGTAAACTATTCTATAGAAAGATCTATTGATCCTCTTTCTGCTTCCCTGTCTCAGGTCTTACTTTTATTTTGACCGTTGGCCAGCAGGGCTCAGCTCTGGGCACTCTTAAAGGGTACCTTTCAGCCTTGTCTGCCTTATTAAGGCTGCAAGACCAACCCTCCTTATTTAAATCCCCTATTGTAAATAGATTTCTCAAGGGGCTTGTACACATGTTCCCACCTGCCCCTTTCATCATGCCTCAGTGGGACCTTAATTTGTTTCTCACCTTCCTGATGTGTGTTCCATTCGAACCTCTGCACAACTGCTTCCTCCAGCTGCTTACCATCAAAACAGTCCTTTTAGTGGCAATAACATCTGCTAGGAGGGTGAGCAAATTGCATGCACTGTCATCTAACCCTCCTTACGTGGTCATCTTCCCTGATGAGTTAGGCCTCTTTCTTGGTAACACCTTTCCACGTGGGGCAATCTGTAACCTTGCCCACTTTCTATGCTCCACCACACCCTTCTAAAGAAGAGGAGCGACTCTATTGTCTGGACCCAAAAAGAGCTTTGTTGTTCTACCTTGACTGCACAAAAGAGTTCTCGGCAGATGACTGGCTCTTCGTGGGGTACGTGGGAGTGAAGAAGGGTTGTGCGGCGCAGAAAAGGATGATCTATCAACGGGCTGTCCTTTGTATCAAAATCTGCTACACTCTGGCCAAAAAGCAACCTCCTGAAGGCTTAAGGGCTCATTCTAAGAGAACTAAGGCTGCTACCACAGTGTTGCCACGTGGAGTTCCAGTCCTAGACATTTTAACAGGCAGCAACGTAGACATCACTATAGACTTTCACCAAGCACTTCTGCCTGGACAGTTAAGTCCACAGGGATGGACTTTTTGGCCGCTCTGGCCTGCAAGACTTCCTGATCTTGATTTGTCCACAGTCCCTCCTCTGAGGATGGTATTGCTTGTGTATCTATTCAAAGGTAAGTAATCTGCGGATAGATGTCTCTATTAGATGGACAAGCTAGCTACCTTCGGTAACGCCTTATCTGATAGAGACAAGATCTAGTCGCAGGCTCCTTACTGACCCACCCTTCCTCCCCGGACTGCGGACAGGTTTTTGGGGTTTAGGTTGTTCCCGTGCAGGGCCCTAGTTATTCCAAACACACTTATGTCAGTACACGTTATGGCTCCGTGCTCCTGGCATGGAAAGTAATGAAAAGTAACTGACACCAGCACGCTGAGGTGGCACCTATACAGGTGACATGGACATCACAACGATGGCGGCGCCACTGTTGGCATCACGCGGAGCCGGCTGATGCCATATAACAGTGTGCAAGGGTATTGCTTGATGAAAATGTTCAGAATCCAGTCGGATGTCTGAGAAATTTAAAGGTAAGGAATCTGCGGCTAGATCATGTCTCTACTAGATAAGGCGTTACCGAAGGTAAGTAACTTGTCCGATTGGAGTGGGGTAGTATACAGTGAGATAGATTGGATTGCAATGGCGTAGGGTGGGGTGGAGTAGATTGCAGTAGGGTGAGGTTAAGTGGTGGTAGAATTGGATAGAGTGGGGTAGATTGGAGTGTAGTATATAGGGGTAGATTGGAGTGGGGTAAATTGGGGTGGGGTAGACTGTGGAGGGGTGGATTGAGTAGGGTAGATTTGAGTGGAGTGGGGTGGGGTAGATTGGAGTGGGTTAGACTAGGGTGGGGTAGATTTGAGTGGAGTGTGGCAGATTGGAGTGGGGTAAATTGGAGTGAAGTGGGGTAGGTTTGGGTAGAGTGGAGTGGAGTGTGGTAGTGTGGAGTGGGGAAGAGTACAGTGGAGTCAGGTAGATTAGAGTAGAGTAGGGTAGATTGTGAGTATTGAAGTGTGGTGTATTGGAGTCGATTGGGGTAGATTGTGGCAGACTGGAGTAGGGTAGGTTGTAGTGAAGTGGGGTGGATTGGAGTAGAGTGGGCTAGATTGGGTTAGATTGAGTTGAGTGGGGTAGATTGGAGTGAATAGGAGTAGATTGGAGAGGAGTGGGGTAGAATGGAAGGAAATGATGTAAATTGGAGTTGGGTAGGTTGTAGTGGAGTGGGTTAGATTGAATCATAGTGGAGTGGATTGGTATAGATTGGAGTGGAGTGGGGTAGATTCAATTAAAGTTACGCAGATTGAAGTGGGGAAGAGTAGAGTGGGTTAGGGAAGATTGGGGTGTGATAGAGTGGGATAGATTGGAGTCTGGTGGGGTGGAGGGAATTGGAGTGCAGTGGGTTAGATTGGAGTGGAGTGAGGTAGGTTTGAGTGGGGTATATTGGAGTGAAGTAGAGTGGGGTAGGTTTGGGTAGAGTGTCGGGATTGTGGTAGGGTGGAGTGGGATAGATAAGAGTAGAGTGGAGTGAGGTAGATTGAAATGTGGTAGATTTGGAGTGGAATGGGGTAGATTATTTTAGGTTGGAGTAGGTAGATTGTGGTAGATTGGAGTAGGGTAGATTGTGGTGGAGTGAGGTAAATTAGAGTGAAGTGAAACAGATTAGAGGGGAGAGGAGGTGGATAGATTGCAGTGGAGTTTGGAGTGGAGTGGGGTAAATTGGAATGAAATGGGGTAAATTAAACTGGGGTAGATTGGAGTGGAGTGGAGTAGAGTGGAGTGGGGTAGATTTGGCTGGAGTCAGGTAGACTGGAGTGGAGGAGATTGGAATGGGGTGGTTTGGGGTAGATTGGAGTGAAATTTAGTGGAGTGGGGTAGAATGGGGTAGATTAGAACAGAGATTTGAGTGGAGAGCTCTATTGATGTAGAGTGGGGTAAATTGGAGTGGGTGGGGTTGATTAGGTTAGATTGAGTGGAGTGGGGTAGATTAAAGAGGAGTAGAGTGGAGCAGAGTCGGGCAGATTGGAATGGAGTAGGGTAGATTGGGGTAGAGTGGCGTGGGTAGAGTCGAGTGGGGCAGATTGGAGTGGAGTGGGGTAGATTGCATCATAGTGGAGTGGATTAGGGTAGATTGGAGTGGAGCAAGGTAGAGTGGGTTAGAATAGGGTAGATTGAAGCGGGGTAGATGGGGTGTGGTAAATTGGAGTGGGTAGGTGTGGGGTAGATTGGGTGGAGTAAATTGGGGTAGACTGTAGAGAAGTGGAGTGGGGTGGAGTAGATTGGAGTGGGGTAGAGTAGAGTGGGGTAAGCAGTGTGAAGTGGAGGGGGAGTGGAGTGGCATGTTGCCTCGTGGAGTGAGTGACGTATATTGGAGTAGTGTGGTATGTCATAGAGTGGAGTGTCATAGAATGGAGTGGAGTGACGTGGCATAAAGTGGAAGGGCATAGAGTGGAGTGCAGTGGCATTTACAGACCGCACATGTTCATTGAAATGACCATTACATTTGCACCGAAATAAAGTTTTACTACACGCAAATGATAACGGGCCATATGTATGAAAAAGAGTTTTGCGATTTTCAAATTGCGATTTTTAGTGAATTGCAATTAGAGAATCGCAAAATGCAATGTATGTAGGATTTGCTAACTATTTTGAGAATCCTACATATTCCTTATTTGCAAATTGCAAATTGAGATTCGCAATTAAGATTAAGAATACCTTCCCATTCATTCCTATGGGCTAGGAGGCCCATAGGAATGAATGAGAAGACATTCTCAATTTGCGATTACCAATTAGAGAACCGCAAATTGAGAATGCAATTTCAAGGGTGTCAAAAGGACTCCCTGTTGCACCCCTGAAATATGCATGTTTGCACATTTTACGCAGATACATGCCCTAAGGGCATGTATGTGCAACATATGGCACTTTTAAAAAATCAAGAAAGTGCTTTTTTAAAGAAACCCGCAAATTACCACAAACTTGAAGCTGGTGGTAATTTGCAAATTTCTGATGCTTCCAGAATTTCATTTAAGGAATAGCATTTTGCAATTCCTTAATTGCATTTGCAAAATAGAGAATCGCGATTTTTGCAATTCTCTATTTTGCGATGGCCTTTTGGATGATACATCCCAAAACGCTTTTTCCAATTCGTAAACGTGCCAATTCTGAGAATCTGCCTGTTTGCAAACGGGAAAAAGGCTCGATACATATGGCCCAAAGTGTGCAAATGTCATCACCTACTGTATTGAAGTGTTTTGATCGAATTCAAATATTTGTTCGCCACCACACTTCAGTATTACAAACAAATGTGCTTAATTTGCACTAATTCCGATATATTCTGAAACATCAGCACAGTTCTTTTTTTTGTTGTGTGCTAGAAAAAAATATTCTATTAAAATAAAATGCTCTCACTTTAAAGTCAGAGAAATAACTAAACACCAAGCTCCCTTGGAAGAGAGAGCTTGACATTTGACCTCTGTCCTTGAATGAAGAGCAAATGTGACAAGATAAGAACAAAAGTTAAAGGCCTGTGTAAAAGAAAGCGGGTCCGTGGAAGAATACAGTAAACAAGATTTGGGCAACGGGAGGGACAAACACAAGCTGGACAGTATTAAGCAAATAAGGACAGCAAATATAAAGCCAGAAAATGCGAGTTACAAACCACAAAGCTAATGGTAAGCAACGGGAGAAATGCATTCTTAGGTCAGCTTTCTGAATGTCCCCAAGATGTCTTTGACAAATCAGACATCTGCGCTGTCTGGTAGGCTGCAACCTATAAATGTCACACACACTGACCCGTCAAATTAGCCCGTCTGGCACTGCCTGAGTGCCCTATAGGCCAGTCTGACCTTGGTGGCAATGATGTGGAGTCACAACCCTTAGGCTGCAGTGTAGTGTGGATAGAATATCTGAGTAATTGATTGTAATCTACGCCTTGTGGAATGGAGATTTTTATCTAGTCAGATTCCCCGAAAAAGCGATTGAAAAGGACTGAATTGATCATGACCTGAAGCATGTTATTTTATCATTTGCCTGGTGGAAAACAAAACTTACAATTATAAAAGAAAAATGTATACGCCTCAGCAGTTAGTAGCAAACCTATACTTATACAAACAGGTATGAGAAAAGGAACTTTAAGCCTGGAGTAAATATACCAATAAAAAAGTACTGGGTGTGACAGCAAGCTTAAAAAGTACACCCTTTAATAACTGGTTTGTGGATGTGTTCTACTCTCTTTAACCACCTGTTTCCAACAATGAAGAGCTATTGCTAGGGAGTTGTTTTTCTCAACTCTGCAGAGTTCGAGGCATTCTTTATCTTTCAGCTCTCCCTCTCCCGAATTGTGAAACTATTTTGGGTCTGCCTTGGTAGGTGAGCTGCCTTCCTACCTATTGTTTCCTATATTCAAGTGGGCTTTCGGACAGTCCAGTTCTGCATTTTGCTTTTTGGGTCAGTTCCTCATAAGCCATTGTGTTTGCACTTTTTCAATCACATGGTGTATCAGTCTAGAGCTATGGTTCCCCAACGTTTGGAACCACGGCCCATTTTAAGAACAACACACTTTGACAACCCACCTACCTTAAATAGACATGAGGAGGGGTGATTTTTGAATATAACCAAAAGATTGTACGGTAGTGCATTGTCATTTACAGTTCTGCAGCACATTTCCAATTGAAATGGCCACAAACTGTGCACAAACATACAGCTTTACTGATATTAGAATATACTATACAGCACTCAAATGATAATGTGTGGAAATGGAAATTCGGTGAATATTTATCATTTGTGCATCAACAATTAAAATGGCTTAATTTTTGTAAGCCTAATATCTCTGTTACCAGCACACTTCAGAAGTACAAAAAAGTGTACTTCACTTTTACTTTCATAGCTGCTGAATGCATACAGTTACTTTACAGGTGTTTACATTTTGTTGTGTGTTGCAAAAGAACGATATTCTAAGTTTGCCATATAATTCACCTTATAACGTCTTCCACTTTGCAGTCAGAGAAATAAAGGGAACAACAATTCCATGTTGGGCAGATCTGATTTGCCCTCTTCGAGAGTCACCCGCTCTGAGCTGAGCCGAGATCTATTTTTTTCGTGTTTCCCCTGAATGTCTCATTATTTCTGTGCTGATTTGAGGGAGGGGAGGCGGGGGACCCTAGCATAAATAAGTTCATGAGGTGTGGGAGCATACGGGTAAAAAATGAAAAAAAAAATGAATTTTGTCTATCATATGTCATACATAAGAAGACTAGGTCCCAATTCTCGAACTTCGGAGATAACAGGATTCTAGCTGGGATGGTAAAGGGATGATAAACAATAAATTGAACTTCATGTCCTAGAACGTGAATGGCTTTAGAGTAAAGAAAAGAAGAGAGGGTATCTTAGAATACTTAAAAGTGATAAACAGTGACGTGCTAATTTCACAAGACACACACCTTTTGAAACATGAGTGGGATAAAATCATGAAACATCAAAAATGGGTAGACAGCTATGTTTATACAAACCAGTTTTGTTGTGTTAAGGGAGTGGCAATCATATTTCAAAAATCTGCAAAAGTTACAATTTTAGAAGAGCTAAGGACCCAGGGGGAAGGTTGGCCATAGCAAAAATAAAAACAGGAAAGAATTTATATACAATTGTGGTATATAATGGTCCAAACACAGATGTCCCAGCACCCCTACAAGCACTTTACTCCCAGTTATTAGAAGCATCATCTCCAATTATACTGGGGAAGATTTCAATATATTAGTTGACCCTAAACAGGATAGATCCCCTCCGGGTATAGGTTTGAACCTACCGAAAATGAGGGCATGGCTGAACATATACATAGAAGACCTAGGGATTGTGGATATTTGGAAGAGCAAGGGGAAAAGTAAGTCAGGGAATAGGTTTACTTATGGGAACAAAAAATGCAGACATGCATCCAGAATTGATTTTTACCTGATAGATAACACTCTAAGTAACAGCATAGTCAGCGTAGAATATATCCCAGCCCATCTGTCAGACCATTCCCTGTGGAAATTAGGAAAATTGATGTACATAAGCGGCGTTCATTTGCCTTTTCCCACTCCCCTCCCTGTAAGCACCATGAATACCGTGAAATATTGACCGCATCACTCCGCCAGTAAAAGCCCGTGCCCATATGTACATGACAGCCATTTTAGGCACCATGGCCTCTTTGCCCGCTCATTGAAATCCCCGGCTTCCCTCCTGCGCGCATTTGAACACCCACCCCACTCTCAAATGACCCTCTCCCTCCGCGCACTCTGGCTGCCCTACCCTCACATGCACAGGTCCGCATGACCCTGTCCTTGGGAGTCATGGCCGCGCCTGACCAACACCTCCTTTCCTTTTATGAATAACCCCTCTGTTAGTAAACCCTCCCTCCGCGATTGACTGACCACACATGTCCGAGGCCATCGCCTAAACCGGGGGATACTGTTTACTGCCCCTTATTGCATGGAGTCACTCCTCTTCAAAAGACCCACTATTGATCCTGGCCTCCCCACCCCCTGGGCTACGATCAGGCGCACATATCCTAAAAATCGGCAGAACACTCAGCTGTGTGATTACCCCCTCCTCTTATCGGCAGGTCAAGGGTCGCTATTGTGGATATATGTGGGGTGGGATTGACACGAGGATTACGGGGATGTCTTTTCCTTGTTTCACAATGTCGTGATTGTAATAAGGAGTGTTTTGTAAGGTATAAAAGGCGATGTCTCAGAACACTTGTTAGAGCACCTCCCGAAAGACACTGTGTTTCGTGTCCGAAATGACAGGCTCTCCTCATGAGTAATAAATCCTGTTCTTGTGATCCCTGCTCCCAGCGCCCGTCTATTTATTTGGTAACTATTCGGAATGGGAACTAAGAGGCGACTTGCGCCAGCAGCCCGGGCATCGATAGTAATGCGGTTTCATTTTCCACAATTGGCGTCCCAACGCGGGGTCCATCAGTGACATAAGGTCCAGTAAGAGAGATCCAGACGATGAGGTGAACATCTAAATGATCGGAGTATACCTGCCTTGAGAGGGCCCTCGTCCGGCTGCCGATCGAATGAACTTCACCGATTCTGAACGGACCTCTATCGAGTGACCTACTGTCCTGACTGGAATCCCACAGGAATGCTGCATAGAGTAAGAGAACGATCGGGCGCTGGAGGGGGAAGACGAAGAACTATCCGCATGGTCCGGTCCGGGTAAGATTAAGTAGGGTGTTTTTACGCCTGATTGGTAGGGTGGTTTTATCCATCTGATTGATTGATTGATTGATTGTATTGGAATCGGTATTTAAATACTGATATTGTTGTTATTGGTTCATTTAGCTTTGGTGGCTACTTGAAATATTGGTTCTCTTCTTGAGAACGAGACATTCTCTGTTTGCAAACAGCGGCGAATAGGAACGTTCGTCTCTCTTTGCAGATGGAGAAGGGTAGGTTATGCCCCTTTATGATTCGTCAGGCCTACCTTTCTCCCCACTGATTGTTTGATATCGATTAATAATCGATTGTTGCTCTTTGAGATCTTCCCTGTCCACAAACAGAGACGAATAGGAATATTCTGTCTCCCTTTGCAGATAGCGAAGGGCAGGTAATGCAGACGTTTGTCCCCGTTGTAATCCGTCATGCCTGTTTTTCTCCCCACTGATTGATTGATTGACTGGACATTGTTGTCCAAGGAATTGTTTGTTTGAGGTATTTTCTGTTTGCAAACAACGTGGAATAGAAATATTCTGTCTAGTCTTTGCAAATAGTAAAGGGTAGGTTATGCCCCTTTATGATTTGTCAGGCCTACCCACTCCCCACTGATTGACTATTTATTGGGGGTAGCTCACCTGGTCCGCCCAGGAGGATACCCTAATGAAGGGACATGTGTTCCCCACTGATTGATAATCTAGTTCCACCCCGGACCATTTATTGGAGGTAACTCATCTGGTCCGTCCAGGAGTACCCCTAATGAAAAAGGACACGTAAAAATATGAAGTGATCACCGCACCCTGTTAACAGAAACTTTAGTTTGAAACACGCTAAGGAAAAGAAGGAAAAATAAAAGAAATCGGGCTAAGTCAGTAACCCCCTGATGAGCTTTCGACTTCACTAAAAATAAGAAACATTAGGAATAGTTCGTGATAAGAAATGGCGAAAGCTTGACAGCAAGACAGCCACGAGGTAGCTAGGCTCCGCTGCCTATTCCTGCTTCAAGCATGTCTTCCTCATTGCCCACCACGCCCAAATAACGGTAACATGAAATAGATACAAATCCATAGACACCTACCCCCATTCCGGAAGCTCCCGGCGTGCAACAGGTCCGCGGTTACGCCCATCCGGAAGGCGAGGCCTCGGCGCGTGCAGAGCAGGGCCTGGCTGGCCGCCGTCGGAGGGGGAGACTGTGGGGCGGACGGCCCGGAGGTCGTGATGGTCTCCCCACTCCCTTCCTTCCTTCTGCCCTGCGGGCCCCGGGGGGGGGATGTCTTGCCTCAGCCACCGACCCCCCCCCCTTCTTTCGCTTGCCCGATCCGGCCAACATCAAAGTCCGAAGCCAAGGCGAGGTCGGCAGCGCTTCTTTCAGCTATAATGGCTGCAACAACACTCCTTTCTTTTCACTTATGTCCTGAACGGCCCTGGATAGTTGCAGGTAGCCCCGCCAGCGGCAACCCCTGAGAGTGACAGGTAGTCCCGCCACACGACAACGCTTGAGTTGCAGATAGTCCCGCCACATGACAAGGGGGGGATGTCTTGCTGCCTCCGACCCCCCCCCCCCATCTTCATTGCCTGGCACGGCTGTACCAAAGCGCTGGAGCCGAAGAACGGCGCGGGGTCGCTGGAAGGGGGAGGCGGCGCGAACGAGCCTCCCCCACCTCCCTCCAGGTGGAGGCTTCCAGCGACACCCCAACGCTCCTGCTTGAAGAAGGGTCCATATCAAAAAGCGGGTTTCCTTGCCCGGGACGGGCACACGCCCTGTACTCCTCAACCTTGAAGATTCTAAAAGAGCCGGGGGGGCCGACCTCTCCACGAGGTGCCCCCCGCCCTGTCCTCCGATGGAGCCACGAGACGTCGGTGCACTCCTGCCGGCGCCAGCCTCAGTTTGGAAATGACTAAAATCCTGCAAGGATACAGATTTGTTCAGTTCCGGTGGAACACCAGAATGACCCGGTAGGAAAGATTATTGCCTCCCTCCCCACTTTTGACTGATGGTTCATATCGCTAGTCCGTTACCCCATTGCGAAAAACTTTTTTGAACTGTCGAAAGAGGTTCTGGTCCAACCACGAGTCAGTGGAGGCATTCTGACTATACTGGGACCTGCCTGACCTCGCCCAAAATGGCGCCGATACAAAAATGAAACTTTCAAACTCCTTGTTCACCCGGATTGCTCAAACATTGATGCTCCGAGATATGTATGCATTTTTTGGACAATGAAAGTCGATAAGATGGATAGTGATTATGTGTTGAGACAGTGAACTGATTTAGGGTGGGTACTAATTATGTTTGGAAGCAATGAATTGGTATGAAATAAGCACTGATTGAGCATTTGGACAATGAATTGATAAACGTTAGGCTTTGAGTAAATAGGTAGACAATGAGGTAATATTATTGAAAGTTTGAATTCTTGACATGCATCATACTCGCCCTGTAGGAAAGTTCGATACGATTTTATTGCACTGCTGCACTTTATGAAATAAATGATCACCGACTTCGTTCCTCTTATGCACGGTTCCAGTCTGCGCGGTGGCCGGCCCACTGGGTTGTAGGCCCGTATTTGTGCGCCAACATTATTAATTAAAGGTATTTTGAAAAGGAAAGTATAATTGTAGTGGTTGCATTAATGAGTTTTTGAATGTGTTACTACTGTCTCCAATATAAGCGAAAAATGAGCAGCTTTATTAAGGTTGAAGGGTAAAAAGGCCCGATATTTAGCAGCTACATTATGTGTCACAGGCAGCCGGAAAAGTGTTCTAGACGCCCTTAAGCGACACCACAGAAATACCACCTGACCACCACCCTTGCACACGACCTAAAAGGTCACGATCAAGTGATTCATGTAGATACGCAGACCATCGATGATTATCTATCTAACACTACTGGTCCCTCTGGGCTTAAACGCCGAAATGGTAGAGAATGCACTACGTGGAGATAGGTCGAGTATGTGGTAGGTAAAAACATTTTCGGACTATTGCACGCTGATGTGTTTTGAATGCTGCCCCCACCCCCTTCTTTCTCCTCCCTTCTGCAGGTCACGTCGGAACATCGGTTGAAGTATGGAAGAGCGATGGTCGAACGACCGACAGAAGGAGAAAAAGGGGATCTGAGCATAGTACTTATGCTAGCGGATTTTGAAAGACGTAGACTTAGGTATGACTGTTCCTCCTTAGAACGTAGCGACTGGGAGGATGAACTGACATAGAAACTTGACAGGTTAGTATTGTATGACGGAATCTGACTCGAACCAGCACACCAGATAGTGCAACTATGACGTTTTACTAGATAGGGAAAGGACAAGGAAAAGTTCCGGGGTAAGGTTTACCTAGGCACCACCCGTCTGGAAAAGTAGGAATGATGTTGATGTTCAAAAATGTACCTCCTCCTTCTCGCACTTTTATAGATATAGCTAAGCTGTCCGACTGTTCTCCCGATTAACGCCCTCCGTTGCCTCAGCCTGGAGAACCTTTCCGCCAAAGGGAGAAAAGGAAAAATGACTCAAAGATCCCACCGTGAGTAGTAGCACAACCAGGTTAATTCCTGACCAACTGGCCAAGGTGTAAGTATTAGCAACTGAGAACATTCGCAAAGATAGCAAACAAGAGGAAAAGGAGGAAAGGTAAAAAGAGCTCAGCACGTAGATAAACAGGATATTAAAGATACGCAGTATGCAAAAAGAGATCTTTTTGGCCAATAACTGTTCTATGTTTTGTCGTGAATATCTTGTATATGTAACACATGTACTGTCTTCCTTCGTCTGAGTTTGTGTGCATGTACTGTATGGGCTTATGTCTCCCCTTTGCTCGCGTCTCTGTGTTACCTGACCCCTGCTGTTCTGTGTTGTGAGCGCACTAAATGACTCATTACTGTACACGTCTCTCTCTCTCTCTCCCCCTCTATCTATCTCTCTCTCTCTCTCTCTCTCTCTCTCTCTCTCTCTCTCTACATGTCATACGTGTACCGGATGGCTCGTTTAGATTGCGGACGACTCTCACTCTCTACGAGAGTCCCCCTGTTCCATCTTCCTTTTTATGGTAAAATTGTGCCTCGCTGGCACCAGTCTGATTGGATACTTATTGAACGCGAAGGTGTTCAGCGAAATTGATAGAAACTAAAATGATTGTATCTCGCCATAATTACTACCTCTCCTTTCTGCAAAATGAATGAACTCGAATTGGCTAAGAAAGAAAGGACAGGTAAGACGACTAAGGTCCCCCAATCTGGCCTTTTATAGGGGAACTATATGTCAATGGCACCCTATTTTTTTTTTTCAGTTCATCAGAGACAAGCGCCAACGTCTAGATTGACCCCCAATGCCCAGATTGCCCCACCCCTTTGCACCCAAGCGCGAATGCCCGAAGCGTCCCCGCCCCACTTGATTGACCCCGGCTGCTGTCCCCGATATATACATGATGACCATGAGTAACTGTCGTCCCTCGAGAAAAACCTGTTTAACCCTGACTCTCGATGATAGCACCCCCGCCCTGTTTGAAAGGGTTAACCAGCTCTAAAGGGAAATGTTAGACTGTTAAGGCTCGGGTTAGAAAGACGAGTCTCCCTGGAGGTTCCGAAATGTTGAGTCTGATGAAATGCGCAGTTGATAGGAGTCTGATTTCTGTCCATATGTGTCATGAATAGACGATGAATAAACTCGGCATGAACCCAGTAGGAGTGCCGACATATACACTGCATGGTAATAGACTTCTGACTGTGACCAATGAACGTATCTCCCAAGTGCGTAGGATTGAAGGAGGAATTCACATGCATAAATGTCTTCTCCTGCCAGTTCTCTAAAGCTTGTTTTGTACTTATTCAAAGATATACGATCGCCGGAGGAGAAGGGTCGGACGTGACGTACAGCCTGGCTGCAGATCTTGAGACACATGTGACCTCGACCAAAGGTGGAGCTGCAGAGCAACAAGATACGGGACGAGACAGCAATTTCAAACGTGGAAAATGAAACTTGACGGGCTGCCCTGAAGCCCTCAGTCTGCTAACCCACGTGTGCCTGAAGTCTTCGCCCCCTTTTTGGGCCCGATTGATGGGCCTGCCTGCTCGTTATCCTTTGCTCCCTTGGTCCCTTGGAAGTGTCCGAAAAGATCTGACCCCACTCCGCCCTCTCTTCCCTCGACTATCCAACAACCCCCCCCTTTTTTTATCCACATGACTTTTTGACTCAGAAAGAAGAAACAGCATTTACGTGGAAATGAGGTTTGCAAACGGAAGTAAAAAGGAATATAGGTGGCGAGCATAAGGCACCACCAAAGGGATTGGTTAGGGAACAGGACCGTGGTCTAACAGCGGAGGACTGACCGCACCCTGCAACGCGTAAGGATAGATCCGAGCTGGACCTATAGCTCCACCGCCGGTGCTCAACAGCGCCAACGAAAAGATACGGACGAGAGCCTACCAGTGATGGCTCACTGCTAAAAAGACACTGTGACGAAGATATATTGGACTGAATTCCTCCCTCAACCACTTGGTATTGTTTTCAAAATGATTGTCGGTCACATTTTTTGAGAAAGTCAGAAGCATTTATGCTATGTGGTGCGTTTGAACGTTAGGAACTCAACAAATGCAATTTCCTATGTGCTGCATTCTGCCAATCGCATCAACTGTCCTTGATTATATGCCATATGTTAGTATTGACAAATGCTAATTCTTCAACCACACCTGCTTATATGTACACCCGTTGACTAGCAAATGAACTTTCTTATGTAAAAAGCGGCGACTGTGGAAATTAGGAAAATTGATGTACATAAGCGGCGTTCATTTGCCTTTTCCCACTCCCCTCCCTGTAAGCACCATGAATACCGTGAAATATTGACCGCATCACTCCGCCAGTAAAAGCCCGTGCCCATATGTACATGACAGCCATTTTAGGCACCATGGCCTCTTTGCCCGCTCATTGAAATCCCCGGCTTCCCTCCTGCGCGCATTTGAACACCCACCCCACTCTCAAATGACCCTCTCCCTCCGCGCACTCTGGCTGCCCTACCCTCACATGCACAGGTCCGCATGACCCTGTCCTTGGGAGTCATGGCCGCGCCTGACCAACACCTCCTTTCCTTTTATGAATAACCCCTCTGTTAGTAAACCCTCCCTCCGCGATTGACTGACCACACATGTCCGAGGCCATCGCCTAAACCGGGGGATACTGTTTACTGCCCCTTATTGCATGGAGTCCCTCCTCTTCAAAAGACCCACTATTGATCCTGGCCTCCCCACCCCCTGGGCTACGATCAGGCGCACATATCCTAAAAATCGGCGGAACACTCAGCTGTGTGATTACCCCCTCCTCTTATCGGCAGGTCAAGGGTCTCTATTGTGGATATATGTGGGGTGGGATTGACACGAGGATTACGGGGATGTCTTTTCCTTGTTTCACAATGTTGTGATTGTAATAAGGAGTGTTTTGTAAGGTATAAAAGGCGATGTCTCAGAACACTTGTTAGAGCACCTCCCGAAAGACACTGTGTTTCGTGTCCGAAATGACAGGCTCTCCTCATGAGTAATAAATCCTGTTCTTGTGATCCCTGCTCCCAGCGCCCGTCTCTTTATTTGGTAACTATTCGGAATGGGAACTAAGAGGCGACTTGCGCCAGCAGCCCGGGCATCGATAGTAATGCGGGTTCATTTTCCACATCCCCTTTCACTTTGTCATTAAAGATTGATAGGCACCAGGTATCACCCAGATGGACCCTAGATCATACACTGCTTTTAGATCGGGAGTTTATTGATAAGCTAAAAGTAATATCGGAGGAATACTTTAAGGACAATAGTAATAAAGAAACACCAATTCAGATAGTTTGCGACACTTATAAGGCTGTAATTAGGGGAGCCTTAATGAATCTATCGGCATTAAGGAACAAAAGTACAAGAACTAAAATCAACCAGCTAGATCCGGAAATATTAGAACAGATCAAGAAATTGGAGGAAGGTGAGCCTAATCAGGCTCAGGAAAGTATTGAGAAAGAAATACTGATTAAGAAAGCTGAGTTAACCAACATACTAGACTTCAAAATTAGGAAAAGGTGGGAAGCTAGCGAGCCGTCTAATTACAAATATGAGAAGGCAGTGGCAAACTGCTCGCCTGGAAACCCAAGACAAAACAAGAGAAATAGAATAGCAGCAAGAACCAAGCGGAGCAAATAGTAGATGAGGAGGGGGTTGAAAATGCCTTCTTTGATTTCTTTCAGTCTTTATATGCAGAAGACCTATAGGCATATTATCAAGGGGGTTTATCTCCGCTTTTTTGTCTTTAAAAGCCAAGAAAGCGGAGATAACATTATCTCCCTATTACCTAGCTGTCGCTAACACCAGTTAGCGACAGCTAGTAGGAGATAGCGACCATCCTGGGCCCCACTTTGCATGTCAGTGATATTTATCACTAATGATATGCAAAGTGGGCGTGCCAAGATGTTAGCGACTGAAAACAGTCGCTAACATCGCTATCTCCTATTACCAACTTTTGGAGATATATTCGCGCTAAGCGCAAATATCTCCAAAAGCTAACACCTGCCCTGAGCAGTTCTTAGCCATGTTATCCAATGGGAGGTGGATAACATGGTTAAGAGCATTAGCTCGGTAATGCATGAATATCGCTGACTTTTCAGCGATATTCATGCATTGCGGCGATTTTTATCGCATTTGCGATAAACCTTGGTAATACCAAGGCTCCCTCACGCCAAATGTAAATATACGTTACAGCCCGCTGCCGCTCCGGCTTCAGTGCGCCCGCCTAGCACGCCTCACCCGGCAGCAGGGCAAACCTTTCACTCTTCATGCAGTGCGTTCTCCCATCACAGACTCCAAAAGGGCCGAGGACAGCACGTCTAGGCTACATAAACGTGATGTTCTAGTGTCAGTCTATCCCACAGTTCAGTGGCACACCGAGTCACCTCACTCCACCTGTGGTCAGATTCACAGGGCTCTATTCTGCTGTCTCCTTGCGGGCGGCCCAAAGCAGGGCACTCCTGCCGATTGAGAGGGCGAATGCAAGCCAGGTCAATGACGGCGCAGCTGGGAGTCCACCCACACAGCAAACCCCCCTCCAAGCTCCTCAAGTTCTAAAATGACCGCTGCGATGAGCCCACGCAGCACCAAGCTCTCCTCCCAGGGGACAGATTGGTGGGGTCAGGGGATGCCCTCTGGTGCCTCAATGGCCTGCAAGTGATTATTCTCTGCTGCGTGCGCTCAGCAATCACCCAGCGTTGTCCCACTCTCTGCTCAACGGCGCCATTCGCCTCACAATCCTTAATCACGCAGACTCGCCCATTATTTCTACTGTCAAGGTCGCTGTCCCCTCACTTGGGTGGAGGAAAGTAGGGCTAGTCGCACTCTGCATGCGGCTCTTGGTTCACTCACCCCCGGTGCAGTTCTGCGGCGCAGATTTCAGCTGCCGCCAGTACGTGGCCCAGCCACCACGTGGGCGCCTCGGGACTCGATTAGCAGTCCAAGGCCAGCAGGAGCTCCAGGTCGTTCAGGTCTCCCCAGCGGCATCGCCTGATGTCTCGCCTGAGTGTGGGTCAGCAACACACTAGCAGTCCAAAGTTTTCACTGCCGGTGCTCTTGCACCCACTATTAAAGTTAATTCAGCCGTGCAGGTACAGGATACATGTCAGGATTGTTGGTGCCGAGCTGCAAGTGCCTCACATTTGTGCCGCCATTTTGCTTGTGCACCACCTAGAGCCCACAAGGGTTCAAAGTTACCTGAATTTTGGAATGATGTCACTATTATCATACTCTTGAAACCAGGGAAAGACCCTACGAGATGCGAATCGTACAGACCCATTTCCCTCTTGAATAATGATTACAAAATGTACTCACAAATTTTAGCAACAAGTCTGAGGCAGGTGCCAAATAAGCTTGTTCACAATGATCAAAAAGGTTTTATTATGGGCAGACAGCTCCACGAAGTAACACAGGAATTGATAAAAGCAATTGATATAACCACACAAGAGAACATCCCCCTTGCAATCCTCACTTTTGATGCCGCTAAGGCCTTTGACCGAGTAAACTGGGTATTCCTTGGTAAGGTAATTAGCAAATATAACTTACTAGCAGCCCGTCCCGACCTTGTCCGGGAGCAACAGGCTTCCTCGACCCTCGCCCGCCCCGACATTGTCCAGCAGCCCGGGCCCCGGCCAGGCCCGTCCCCCGCCTGCCCCGACCCCCGCCTGCCCCAACATGGGTCCCCTTACCTCAGCCGCCGCTCCTCCCGCCTGTCCGCTGCTGATATACTGCTTTAAATATGTTTGTTCTTCTTTGCAGAGGTGTACAGCTGACCAATCCGTTCTATTGATTGCTGTTTCACCATAAAAACACAGGATCATTCTCTTTTCTCCTGCAGCCCGGGCCCCCGCCCAACCCGTCCCCCGCCTGCCATGGCATGGGTCTCCTTACCTCAGCCGCCGCTCCTCCCAGCTGTCCGCTGCTCACACCGCCGCTGGACTGTCCTCTGCTTCTCACGTCACCAGTCCTCCCCCGCGCCATGTCCACCGCTTCCTTACCTCAGCAGCCGCTCCTCCAGCCTGTCCGCTGCTCGCACCGCCGCTGGCCTGTCCGCTGCTCCTCACGTCACCGCTCCTCCCCGCGCCATGTCCGCCACTCCTCGTCGCGCTCCTGGACGCCGCTCCTCCCCGCGCTCCTGACGTGAGCACGCACGTCGCGGCCGGCGCTACTTCGGAGGGACTACTTTTTTTTACTGTAAATTTTCTAAATAACGTTACATTTATATAGCCTATAACCATCTACACACCCTGACGATTCCAACAGTGTATCGGCTGTGTGGAGTGGCGCTGTGGTTCCCGAGTTTACCCGCCTCAAAGGCTGAAAGTTCTTCCTTTATTATAGTAGTATAGATGTGACAAATTTCTGAAGTCAATTATGAATATTTATGATTCTCCGGTGGCAAAAATACTGGTAAATGGGGCCCTGACCACAGAAATTAGGATTGAAAGAGGCAATGAGTTATTCTGTTTAGCCTTTAAGGATGGGAGATAAAAGTGGCGTTATACGCAGACGACCTGATGGTCTTTACTAACAACATCACAAGATATTTACCCAATATTACTAAACTATTAGAGGACTTTGGGAAAGTCTAGGGTTACCCAGTTAACTACTTAAAAACTGAAATCATGAAATGGAACTCCCCACTCCTACACTTTGCATCAAAAAATAGAATCAGATATCTAGGAATACAAATATTACAGGATATTGACGAGATCGCTCTAACAAATTTTGACATAAAGGTGAAAGAGGTTAGAAAACTCTTGAAAACTTGCAATGGGCTACCATTTTCATTCATGGTCGAATGCAATACAAATGATAAACTTACCCAAATTTACTCTTATCTTTAACACTACTCCTACGGAATATAAGACAAAATGGTTCAAGAAAATACAAAGCAAGGTGAATAGCTTCATCTGGGCATCAAAGGGTGTGCGAATAGCCTGGAAAAAACTATGCAGGAAAAACGAACATGGGGGATTGCCAGTCCAGTTTACTTTAGAGCCTTCCAATTCAAAAACTTTAGAGTCTTACTTAAAGAACATCGGCCCAGATACATGAAGTTAAAAACCGTTCGCAAAGGGGCAGATTCTCAGAATCTGCCCCTATGCAACCAGTATTTTTGCATTTGGGATGCATCATCCCAAATGCAAAAATCGCAATTTAAGAAATCGCAAAATTGCGATTACTTAAATTGCTATTGCATTTAAGGAATCTCAAATTGAGATTCCTTAAATGCAATGCCTTAAAGTTAAAAAATTAGCGATTTTGCTAATATGGGGCGGAAATTACCATGAAGTTGAACTGCATGGTAATTTTCAAAAACTTTGCAAGGAAGGGTCGTAGATTTCACTGCGTCACTTCTACGACCCTTCCTTGCGTCAATACGCCCCCCTTGCATACATTATACCTGGCGCAGGTATAATGTGGCGCAGGGGTTTACAAAGTGACGCATCTACCTAGATGCGTCACTTTGTAAATATGGCGCAACAAGGTGCATTTTTTACACCACTGGTGCGTCACAAAAAGTGACGCACCGGCGGCGTAAAAGTGACGCACGGCCTCATAAATGAGGCCCTAAGTGCCTTTTCTTTGTACACATCCTGATGACCTGACTCCAAAATGGCCACCACCTGACGTCTTGTGAGAGCAACAAAAAAAGCTTGATTTCATGATGTGTCCGGTGCATATTCACTTACCTGCTGTTGCATCAGCTCTCCTTCCCTGCTGCTCTTGCTGGCTTGATAGTTGCCTTAAATCTTAGTGTTGGGTGTCTGCCGCAGTCTCCAGATCTCCTAAGCTTTCCCCATTAGCACCCAGCTGACCAGCATTCAGTGTTTGAGGAGCAGCACCTGTGGTCTTTGTCCTCCATCGCATGACCAGCCGAGGTGTACAATATTCAGTACTCCACAGTAGCATAGCAAGGGAGCCGTGGGCCCTGGTTCAGCCCTTTGACTGCTGTTGCTGTCGTAAAATACTGCATTAGGGTTCAGTGGATGTCACTATACCTGCTGCACCAATGGTAGCAACGCCCCTGGGCTCGTGCCTTGCCGGCGTGACATGCCGGCTCCCCCTGCTTCCGCTAAGAACTGTGGAACCACAAGTGGACAATGGTGGTTGTCACAAAATGACGCTAAAGGAGGCAGGGAAGCAGGACCGCTAAAGAGGCAGGAACGCGCCTTGTCTGAATGCAGGAGGCTCAGGGACATCTTAGGGATTTTGGAGGCCCTGGACCTTAAATGTACGGATTCTGTATATTTACAGAATCTGTAAATTCACCGATTCTGTAACTTACCTAATCAGTAAATTTACCGAATCTCAAATTTGTGATGTAGGTGGCACTGAAAACAGTGCCACCGGCCCTTAAGAATTCGTTATTTACCATGACATACTATGTCATGGTAAATAACGAATTCCTGTGTACATGCACATCTGTGCATGTACACCTTTGCCATGTGTCACACATACATGGCCGTAGGGCATGTATGTGTGCCACATGGCACACAAGCCAGAATCAGGGGTGCAACAGGGTGTCAAAGTGACACCCTGTCCCCCTTGCAAATTCGGTAATTTTACCGAATCGGTATTTACCGATTCGGTAATTGACATTGATTCCTATGGGCCTCAAGGCCCATAGCAATCAATGGCAATTACAGAATCGGTAAATACTGATTCATTAATTACCGAATCATATCGATTCGGTAATTAATTCGGTAAAAATACCTACATCCCGATTGCCAGTTCTTAAATACCGAATCGGTATGATTCGGTATTTAAGAATCGGTAATCTGGGATTACCTACATCGGGCCCTAGGAGCACTGCAGTTCGGAAAAATGAGTACTTACTTGCAGTCTTCGCACCCTGCACAATGTAGTTAGATGCTCTTTCCCAACTAGCTATGTCCTTGACTCTGAAGATCAAATGAATCATATATCTAGTACAAAGTCAAGGGGACAGGGTGAGACTGTAATCTCTGGATAGAACAGTAAAAGGAAGAGCAGCTCTGAACCTCTGCCTTGGAGAATAGAACCTCGAATAACAAACATTAAAGAAATACATTTTGCATATCATCCAAAAAACATTTTGCAAAACACTAAAAGGAAATGAAATGTAGCTCCCTCACAAACTGTGGACTTTTTCATGAACGTAAGTACCTTTTGCCGCCTTGTCCCCATCCCTTCTTCCTTGTGTGCACTACTCTAGTTAGACAGTGATCCCCTGTTCTGCTGGGTAGTACCAACAGGGGCTGGGGGAAAAGAGGAGGTGAACAGAGTGGTAAAGAGGCAGTGTAATGAGAGAGGTGAAGTAAGGGCCTGGCTTCGGAGCCGATGGAGGAGGAAGCATGAGCCTGTAGCTCCGCATGAACCCCGCTAATTCTCCTGTTTTAGGGGCTGCTTTGGTCCCCTAATATAATCCTTGCTGAGCGGAAGAGTGTCGGGAGGTGTCACTGCCCGTGCTGGGGAGGGGGACACTTACTACGCAGATCGGAGTCCGTGCAGATCTCTGGGCTCCGACCCGGCCGACATTCAAGATGGTGGCGGCGGTGATGGCGCACCTCGAAATGACCGGTGGCGCCCGCCCTGGAGGACTACCCGGTTGACCGGAGAGTGGCGTGAGGACTCTGCGGGGGGCTGCTTGCTGTGTGAGACCTCTGGGGCCGGTTTGGGCCGGGCAGACAGAGGCGGACACGGGAGTCTATCCCTGGTGGCAGGTTCAGAGGTGTGCCTATGCCCTGGTGCCCTGCGGAGTGTTCCATCAGAGCGAGACGGCGTGGAAAGTACCCTTGGTCCTGGGGGATGCTGCTGGCCGCCCGGTGCTGGGGACCATAGCTGGGAGCGAGGCCGGAGCCGTGTGGGGGTGACACCACCGATCGCGGATCCCCCGTGAGCTGCAACGGGACATAGCGCTGCGAGGAGTTGCGTGGAGCAGTTTTGCTGTCTGGAATCAGTCGTTTGCTGACGCGGCTGGTTTGGTGGGCCCCCAGTGTCGCTAATGTCTTCCCCTCCCTGTTGGATATTTATGGAGGCTGCCCTGTGACTGTTGTGGCCTTCTCCATGGCCTCATTGCACGGAGGAGCTAATCGCTCGGGGGCCTTGCCTCCACTGCAATTGAGAACTGGGTCCACCTGGGCCCTGCCCTTGCTATTTCGGAGTGCGCATGGACTGCTGCCGCGCCCCGATTTGGATCCCTGTTCCTGAGAGTGGTGGCGGCAGTGGGAGATGCCTGGACCTGCTGTGGGTGAGAGTTGATCGTTGGAGTGGGCTGTGGGGTGCCTACGGTGGAACAGTGCCAGAGAGTTGGACTTTGGTTGGCCACCAAGACTTGGAGTAATAATACCTTCCCCGTGATAGTGCACAGCCAGTGCAGTGGATTGAGTGTGGTGGGACGATTTACACTGGGGCCTGCAGGCTGACGACTGGAACTATCGAGCGCAGGGGTATTTCATCGTCCGTGGGGGTACCGTACACCAAGCCCTTCTGCGAAGTCACTGCACTGTGAGCAATTAATTTCTGTAGGGTACCTGCCCCTCTTGCACTGCGCCAACTGTCTCAGCCAGCTGTACCATGGGGAAGCCCCGAGGAAAACAAGGGGCTGCCTCCCTGGACCGCGTGGAGTCGGCGGCGGAACAGGGGCCACAGGACCTTGCGACTGCCCCTCCTGGGATACTGCTGCAGACCCAGGTGGACCAAATACTGCAGGCAATACCAGATTTCAGAGTTGCCCTGCAGCAGGACATAGCGCAGGTAGCGACAGGCCTGGGGCTCTTAAAGGCCGACCATGCGAAGTTATCCGATAGGGTGCGACAAACAGAGGATAGGCTGGAGGAAGTTGAGCCCGCACAGCGCAAGCTGGATATTTAGATGGGTGAGGTACTGGACCGGCTGCGGACTCTGGAAAAGCGGGCTGATGACGCTGAAGGTCGCAATAGAAGAAATAATGTCCGTGTGGTGGGCCTGCCGGAAGGCGCTGAAAGGCCCAACACGGTGGCCTACCTAGAACGTTGGTTCAAGGAGGTGGTCGCACCGGAGGGACTGTCGCAGTTTTATACCCTGTAAAAGGGCCCTTAGGGTGCCGGCGCGCCCACCAGCTCCTGAACGTACGCACCGTCCGGTGGTGGTGTGCCTCCTTCACTACAGAGACAGGGATTTACTCCTCCATAAGGCCAGGTCCTCAGGCCCCTATACTGTTGACAACAGCAATGTCATGCTATTTACAGATTACAAGCTCAAAGTACAACATGCCCGGACATCCTTCTTTGCAGCTAAGTGAGCACTCAGGGAAGAAGGCATACAATACTCCTTGATATTCCCCGCCTGATTGTGAATTGTATTGGACGGTAAAACACATTTTAGCAACAGTCCTGAAGAAGCCTGGACATGGCTAAAATATTATTGAACAGGCAAAGGAGCGGCTGGACTCCCTTCGCGGCTTGCAGCAAGGGAACAACGGCCTCGTCGATCTCGCTGAGCTAGAGGACGACGGACAGTTCTTGCGGGCCCTTCTACGTCTCAGATGGAAACGGAATGGTTGGCGACGCTAAAGGCTGTTACGGATATCTCCATGTCCAAGTCCTCCACGCCGGTAGCATCCACTGGCTCGGAGAAAGAAGCAGGGGATACAAACACCGAGCTCTCCGAGGCAAGCGGCCGGGTTCTCCTCCAGGTGACACCGGGTACAGCAAATGACATGGTGGACGCTCCCTAGCAGGCAAGGTAGATTCTGTGACTAACCCCGCTGGCGACTGTTGCTGAGTGACCCCCACAGTCAGCACGTCCCTTGTCACTTGATAATGTTGAGGTCGTGACACTTGCTGGTCAAAAGGGGCAATTGATCTTTAATATGTTACTGCCCTTTCACCCGGGAGTGTAGCCCCTTCACTAGTGGGGGATCAGTTCTTGTTGGGTGGTTGGTGCTGGACACATCAGCTGACTGTTGTTGGTCTCCTAGGTTCTACCCTACCCCCACCGGATGGTTCCCAGTTAGTACGTCTTTGGTCCTCACTAGAGGGCGTTTGTTGGGATGACAGTTTGGATGGGATTTACTACGTTATTGCCTGTTCTGGGGAGGGAGGGTCATGGTGAGGGTGGGGTGGGGGTTTCCAGGGTTGTTGGGGGTTTTGATTGGGAAAAAGTGCTCAATGGCGTGTCTAGGGGGAACTGGCGGCCTAATGTGCCATGCAATTGATCCATGGGTCCCTTACCTGATGTAAAATGCATAACCTGGAATGTGCGGGGCTTACACTCCATGCAGCGGCGATACAAGGTCCATTCTTATTTGGTGTGTAGAGGCGCTCAAATAGTATTTCTTCAAGAGACACACCTTACTAGAACTGAGGGGTTAGCATTGCAACATAGGTGGAGAGGGCAGCTTTATTATACTACTTATTCGGCTTTTCCAAGAGGGGTGTTGATCTGGATCAGAGCGGGAGTCCCTTTCCAGGTGACTGACCAGTTAGTGGACCCTGAGGGCCGCTATGTGGTGGTGGTGGGACACCTTCATGGGCGTGATGTGACCCTTTGCAGTATATACGCCCCTAACATGGATCAGGCAACCTTCTTTGCTCGCATGTCCGAGACTTTGGCCACCTACCTCACGTACCCGGTGCTTTTAGGCGGGGACTTTAACTCTATAACGGATGTGACCATAGATAGATCCCATCCCCCGTTACCTGATGCCCTAATACATAGACTATCGAAAATCAGAAGTCAATGGCAAGACAGTTGGGGGCTTATTGATGTATAGCACGCACATCATCCCGGGGAACGGGATTATTCCTATTTGTCAGCTTTACATGATTTGCATGAGAGACTTGATGCAATTTTATGTAGCGCTGGCATCTTCACCATGGTGGTCCACAACGAATATTTATGGCGCACCATCTCGGATCATAATCCTTTGTTAGTGGGTTTCCGCTGGGCCCCGGAGCATCCGGCTATACCAGCTTGGCGGTGGTGCCCTGAGATGTTGGACGATCCGATCTTCTGAGCTGAGGTTCGAACAGGAATAGAGCAATATTTTAGCGATAATGAGGACACGGCTATGACGACCACATTAGAGTAGGACGCCTTTAAAGTGGTGATGCGAGGCTTATGTATTGCTAAGTGGGTAGGAGTGCGAAAGATGTTATTACATGATATAGACTTGGCGGAAGGTAAGCTTCGGGCAGCAGAGCGAACCCATTTGGCTAATCCTGAGGCGCGTGAAGAGGTCTTGAGGGCCAAGGAGGGCATGGCGGTAGAGGTCGAACGCTTAAGGTGCTTTGACCATAAGGCCTATCTGGCCCGAACATATGCGGAAGGGGACAAAGTGGGTACTTTGCTGGCATGGTTGGCTAACCCCCTCCCCAGAAGCACCCCTATATTGGCGCTGACTTCTCCGACTGGACAAATGGAATACACCCAGCGTCGGATAAATGACCTGTTTCACAACTATTATACAGAATTGTACAATAGTCGACTGCACACTGATGCAATTGACATGCAGGAATTCCTGGGGGACATAGAATTACCTCTCTTAGACGCGGAACAAGCCGACTTCCTTGGACAGGACATCACATTGACTGAAATTAGTTGTGCTATCAAACAGATGGCACGTAATAAGACCCCGGGAATCGATGGGTTGCCCATCGAGTTCTATTCGGCCTATATAGATGTCCTTGCCCCTAGATTACTGACGGTTTTTAGAGAAGCCAAGGAACTGGGGGTCCTGCCGGCCTCTGCTCGGAAGCGGTAATTATTCCTCTGCTTAAACCAGGGAAGGCTCCCGCTGACCTGACTGCGTATCGTCCCCTATCCATGCTCACCACGGATTATAAAATCTTGAGCTGCATCCTTGCCACCCGGCTCCTGCCATTTATGGTGCGACTGATTCATCCGGATCAGTCTGATTTTATTCCCACCCGTAACACCGCAGGCAACGTACGACGATTACTGCGCATCCTTGATGAGGACCATGGAGAGGACAGCTGGCGGTGGTCCTCTCTGTGGATACTGCAAAAACATTTGATAGTTACATCAGGTAAGGGACCCATGGATCAATTGCAGAAGCACATTAGGCCGCCAGTTCCCCGTAGACACGCCGGTGAGCACTATTTCCCAATCAAAACCCCCAACATCCCTAGAAACCCCCACCCCACCTCACCATGACCCTCCCGCCCCAGAACAGGCACAAACATAGTACATTGGAGTGGCCCTACTTGTTTTCTATCATGAGAGCCTTTGGGCTCGGAGAGAGCTATGTGCGCTGGACGGATATATTGTATTGTTCAGCGAGAGCCAGAGTGAAGGTCGGAGCGGTCATTTCTTCCTCGTGCCCCTTGGGGCATGGCATGCATCAGGGATGCCCGCTGTCCCCGTTATTTGCCTTGGCCATTGAGCCATTGGCCGCTCATGCTAGATTGGGGAGGGCGTACCAGGGATTAGGCCTCCGTGGGCATATGCAATATATTTCGTTATATGCGGATGACCTCTTGATGTTTTTGTCGAACACGGGAGATGCCTTGGAGGGGGCACGCGCGCTGCTTCATGATTTTGGGGAGGTATTCCAAACTCAGAGTGAACTGGGCAAAGACTTGTATATTTCCAATAGATCCGTTGCGTGACATGCCCACACATGTACGAGACATACAGTGGGAACCCCGCTGCCTTCCTTACCTTGGTATGCATATTTACCACACTCAGGGGGACCCACTGGACGGAAATATCGGCACAGCGATACGGGGGCTTAAGGACAGCATGCACTTTTAGGGGACCTTGCCTCTGTCGGTGGCCGGTCGAGTGGCCCTCTTGAAGATGGTGGCCCTTCCCCGCTTGCTATATTATTTTCGGACATTGCCGGTGTGCACACCCGCTGCCACTTTTCGGCAGCTCCGATCCTTGCTTGGCAGCTTCATCTGGGGAAACGGCAGACGGAGGGTGGTGTTGGACACATTAATGCGCCCAAGAGCTGAGGGGGGCTTGCGGTGCCAGATTTTGAGTTATATTACCTAGCTGCAAAGTTCCAGGGGTTCACCCAAGCTTTAGCTCTAGAATTTAGGGGCCCTGGGCATGAGGGAGAGCCCGGAATACCTCGGCAAGTGCTGTCGTTTATTGTGCTCCAGCAAAAATTGTACATGAGCTCATTGTCTCATGAGGAACGCCCTCTGAAGCTTTGCTGGAGACGGTATCATTGCAGAGCCACGGTACATCGCCCATATGCCCCGGTGATACCCTTGGGCATGTGCTCGGCCCTGCCACATGGTGGGGACTGGACAGCACTCGAGGATTGGAAAATGCTTGGAGTACATATGTACTAGGGGACCTATATGAAGATGTCACTTTACTACCCTATCGCGTACTGCAGGAGCGGTTTTGGCTCCCACAGGGGCACTATTTAGTTCATACAGCCCTGGTAGCTGCCATCCAAAAATATTGGGGTAGGGGCCTATCGGAACCACCGGTGAGCTTAGCTTGCCAATACGTGGTAATGGCAGCAGGCACTTATAAGGCCGTCACCTGCTTATATTGACGCATGCTCGGAGAGGGCTTGCCGCCTTGACAGAAGATACGCGACCAATGGGAGACAGACATCAATAAAGAAATCCCAGACACGGCCTGGATACACATAGTCAGGAGGGCATGGAAGAGCACTAGGAATGCCAGATTCCAGCTAGTTCATTTTTTCATACTGCATAGGGCATATATAACACCAGCTAATATAAATCAATATTTCTGCGTAGATTCTGCCCGATGTCCCCGTTGTAGACTTGTGGGAGCAGATCTGCTGCATATGTTGTGGGATTGTCCCCAACTGGGTACATATTGGAAGGACGTAGTGGCACTACTTTGTGATATTACGGAGCGGCGGCTTGAGCCAGACAGGGGCACCTGTCTATTGCATTGGTTCCCTCACACTAGTAAAACAAAGGTAACTAGTAAATTCCTTGACCTGGGGTTGCTGCTAGCCAAGAGGGAAATAACCAAAACACCTGAAGGCTAGAGGAGGGCCCAGCTTCACCAGATGGAAGGCAACATTAATTACATGGGCAGGGAGCGAGAGCATAGTTCGTTTACAACAGGCCCAAAGATCTAATAACGACAAGGCACTAGAAGCTGCACGGGCATGGGAGGGCCTAGTTATTAGAAGCTGCACGGGCATGGGAGGGCCTAGTTATAGATTTAAAGGCCCCAGACTTGGATAAGACACGGACTCAAGTGTGCTTGCAGAGGCTAGAATCACATGTGTGAGTGCACTTATTGAAAGGTATTGGAGTGCATGAGGGAAGCACCCCCTGAGATAGCTGTGTTATGGGAGGACAACATCAGCACGGACCCCCTTTGACTATTTAGTGTTGCTGAGGTATACTGTTGTGTTATGATGGGCTGTGGAATATGACACGCCGGTGGGAGTGGGTGGGGTTGGGGGCGGGATTAGTGAGGGTGGGATAGTTTTTGGATGATTACTGCATGGCTCTGCAAAGTGTAAATATTTACATTGCATTCAGACACTATGTTGCGATACAGGACTATTGAAACCGCACAGTCGCTAATCAACAGTTGGACACTGATTGCCCTAAATTAGTCTACCGGATATGTCCTTGTACACAGTATACTGTCGATAAATGCTGATGGAGGGTTTGGAAGGGCCACATACTGATGTAATTGGTTATTGTGTGAGTTGGATGTTGATGAAAATAATAAACAGATCTAAAACAAAAAAATGAGAGAGGTGAAGTAGACCCGGAAATCATGTAGTGATAGGTGTGATGGGGAGAGACATAAGGTAAAGACGGAAAGATTGGATAGCCAGAAGAAAAGGTACATAGCTATAGAATGAGGAGGAGGTAGGTAGATGATGAGTGTAAGAGACATAGGTCATACTATATGGTCATAGACAAACAAATGTAAACCTGCAAAGTGAACCTTCTTCACTTTTCCGAAGAGAATATGTATCAAATGCCACAGAGAATTCAAAAGAAGCAATAAACACCTTCTGTTCTCAGAATCATGGTTCAAGTAACCTAAAGCCAACTAGTGATATTGGTTTAAATATTCCATCTGAGTAACAATCCCTCACAATTCTTCACATGCCCTCCATGTGTAAAACACATGCTGTAGCACCAAATCTGAAGCACGTACTGTGGGCCACAATTGCCAACAGCTGCTCAACCTTATAAAAAGCGCTTCGCACTACATGGAATTTTATTTCTTTTTACTTACATATTTATGTACTTTTTTATTCCACCCGTTCACCTCTTCCGCCTTCTCACTTAGGACGATTGCTTAGTGGGTAAAACGCACTTTGTGGAGGTTGGAACCTGAAGTCAGCTAACATTTTTATCCTTCCCATGTGGATGAAATGGCTCCGGTACAAAACACTACTGCTTTCCTAGTACATATCCCTTCATGGTATCCGTACAGACGGCACTGCAGCGTAGAATAGTGCTCTCATGGGGTGCACCTAGATGGCGTCTCTGCACCCCCGCAATAATTGGAGTGTATTGTAGCTCCCAGAAGCACCCTTTGTAGATACAGATTTTGCAGGACGGTGCAGAAATGCCTCTTGTCATGATGTGCACATCTTTGATGTCGCTGGTATAGGTCCGGACGGGAAAACATCAGCACTGTACAGTACAACTGCAAGGATGTGCAACTAATGTACAAAGAAAAAAATATTAATAATCTACTATTAACCTCTAATCTTGGGTGCAGGAGAAGTTTGCTACTCATAATAAAGCACTTCAACTCATGTCAGGGATAGTAAGCGCTATAGAAATACATTTTACATTATGTAATTAAGCATGTGTTTCTGTGGGATGAAACGCAGCCCTCAGAATGATATATGTTTTCGCATTTTTACAACTGCTTTGCTGGTATCAGCAAGGCAACGTGACTTTTAAGTTCATTTGATGCCACATACCAACAATACACATAAGTACACTCCACATCATACCACATAATTCTAATCAGCATAATTTCACTCAATGCCACACCCTTCCACACAACACAATTCCACTCCACACATTATCATTCCACACAATTCTGCAGCACGCTACAAAATTCAACTCAACAACACATTTACACAACACACCACATACATCCAATCCACACCTCACAATACCACATAATGCCCAAAAATTCAACCACACCACATAATTAAACGGCACGACATGTCACTACACAACACAAAATATCATTTCACATAATTACACTCTATAACACACAATCGCACTCTACATAATTTCAGTAAACCTAAAATCACATAATTACTATCCACATAATTCGACTGCACACCATACCACATTATTGTACACCACATGATTCCACAACTAACAATTCCAATCCAAACCACATAATTCCACACCACAAACCTCCACTCCATAACACATGAGTAAAACACATTGTCATTTACAACGCCAATAGATCTAACTCTCTGAAATGCAAGACCTTTTGGCATTGCTAATGCTTGTTTTTTATTGTTCTTCCTTTTGACAGTTTTATATCGTATGAACTCAGCCCAAGGCTATTTGAGTGCTATTCATAGGAAGGGATCTGGTGCCAATGTGACAATGGCCTACACTATGAGCAGTAGAACAGTGAGGCCCCTTAGTTTACTTATTACTCAACCCCTCCCCAGATCTCCATTAGCTGAGCAACAGAACAAGTGCCAGGCCCCTTTGAGTTACTTAATTTCTCAAACCCTCCCCAACCCCTCACTGCCTCAGGACAATGGCCTGGCAAGGGAGGATAAAGGATAAAACACAGCTGCTTGGCAGTCCATAGGGGAGGGGGCTGAGGTGAAGATAGCCCAAGTCACGACATCACCTTACCCCCACAGCGAGGCCATATCATAAACCCACTATCCCCTGCCCACCATGCCCTGAAAAAGAAGTACTGTGGGCGAGGTGTCAAACACAACCAATGTTTCTGGCCTGCGTGGGCACCAGGGGGCCGAAGTGAGAGTTGCTAAAGGTCTGAGCAATACCTGGCCCCCAGGGAGGCCAATTCTCCCATCATCTGCGCCCTAGTCCACCATCAGTAAGTAAGTAAGTAACTTTATTGTACAGTTAATTAAAACTCACAATTTTTTTTAATTAACAGTTTAAAAGGAAGTATATATCAAAAGATAAAATTAATGATCAAACGTTAAAATACATGGGTCGGCGTTATCTCGCTTTGTGCGGTAGTGGATAAGGTTCATGATTCCAATTTAATTTGTTGATGTTATTGTGTGAGCTGGAGTCCCAATATATTGCTCAGGAGCACTGTCTGTCTGCTAGTTTGCTTCCTCGTTTTGATAGTACTTTAGTCTTTCCGTCACTGTATCAAAGAATTTTGAGAGACAGCAGTTTAATTGGGTCTCCTGCGGGTTAAAACACAGTTTGACTGCCTGTCTTCAAGTCCTCATGCCCTTCTGTTTCCATCTTGCTCGTAGTAAAGATCTCCTTTTATCCATTAAGCCTGGGCAAATACAAATTATGTGTAATAAATCTTCCGATCCTACTCTACAAAAACGACAAATCTGATCTTCTTGTTTCCTTTTCCATGGTACCAGGTGAGGGAGGATTGGTAAAATGCCAAGCCGCCGCTTTAAAAAAAATTCTTTTATCTTCTGTTTGCATCTCCTTTCCAAATAAGCTTTTGGCTTAAGTGTTTTGTAGTCATTTAACACTATACATCCGTGTGCCCTCTTTGCTAGAGCTTCCTTGTCTTCTGTTAACGATATTATTTTCGTTACTTTGGTTACAACCTTTTTAAAGCTCTTATGATCTGCTGGTGATTCCCAAAGATCAGTCAGTTCAAGTCTCTCTAATGATTCCGACAGATACTCTCTGGCTGGTGATCGCTCTCGTTGTTGCAGCTCGGTCCAAAGATGGGCATTTAAGGTCCCTTGTTCAGCATTTCGGATCTTATGCCAGCATTTTATATAGCTGCCCCTTCTTTCCACCGTCTGCTTCTGGAGGCCAAATTTGAGGCGTATTTGGGCAGGAGATACATAGCTGGGTAGCTGAAAGATTGATCTGTAGGTTCTACTAATCACTTTGTCTAGGATCAGCGCGTCTTTTCCATATGTTGATTCACTCCTATATGTCATCATAGGTTGTAAACGTGCTCTTATTACTTGTAGGAGCGGGTCCAGTGTACAATCTGGTAGGACTTTCTTCAGGTGCTTCATCCCAAGATAGCTCATGGTGCCTTTTCGATGCAGCGTCTCTAATTGAGGTTTAAACGAGCCCCTACTATCTAGTAGTACCCCAAGGTACTTATAGCTTGTTACCTGATCCAATTTCTGCCCTTCCAAATACCAAATTTTTCCTAGTCTTCCTCTAGTTCACGGTCATGGTTTTTGTTTTTGTTAAGTTGATGGTTAGTCTGTTGCGCTGTGAAAATGTACTGGTAGTATTCAGAAAGTGTTGGAGGCCAATTGGAGTCCGGCTTATTAGGACCAGGTAAGCATGGGCGAATTTTGCGAATCTCGCGTTCGCGAATTTTGCGGATTTGCGAACTCGCAATTCGCAAAATCCGCAAATTCTCGCGAATTTGCGGATTTTTTTTTTTGTGTTTGCGCGGGTTTCTGCCAGTTCGCGAGGGTTTTGTACAATTTCGCAAACGCGAACTTACCTGTCGGGTCGCAAGTTTTGCGAACTTGTTGTTTCTACGTGTCCAGCCTGTTTGGGACACTCTTCTTCATCACTGCCACTCTCTGTCACCACTGCCACTCTCTGACTACTCATGCCACCCTCTGGCCCACCCATGCCACCCTCTGTTTCATCACAGCACCCTCTGGTTGTCCAGTCAGTGTACATTATTGTGGCAAAGCAAAGCACACCTTCCCTGCCTCAAGTGACCTGAATTAATTTGGGGCTGATTAATGTGTCACACAATATTTTTTTAGCTGGCACCTGCTTCCTTAGTGCTTCCTGATTAGTGATCTTTTGCACTTGCTAAGTGCTTTCATTGTTGCAAAATTAGTTACAACACCTGCCCTGCCCCAACTGACAATAATGAATTAGGGGCTGATTAATGGATTTGAACTTCCAGCCTGGCTCCTGCTTGTCTCCCTTATCTGTAATTCAGGACCTTTGTGGCATATGTGTAACTATTCTGAGGTTCAGAGCAGGGTCACATAATAGTTGCAAGTAGGCAACTGAACTCTGGAGGGGCCCCTCAGGAAGCACTACAGGAAATGGCTACTAATGATGAGCCTGAACTTTTGAACTTGGTAAGTAGTTTCAGTTTTGCTAAGATCGTATTTCTGCAATTCAGCGCTTATTCGCGGGACGCGAAGTTGTACTGGGAAGCCGCGAACTCACGCGAACAGTGCGAGCAAAATCCGCTGCTCGCGGATTTGCAGATTTTGCGGGAGATTCGCGAATCTCACGGATTGCGAATTTACCGAAAATCCGCCAGCGAAACGGATTTTCTGCCCATGCTTAGGACCAGGTCGTCAGCATATAGGAGATTGGACAGCATGATTTCTCCCAGTCGTGGGGCATGTGATTTAGTGCTGTCCAATTCCCCTGGTAAATCTGCTAGGAAAAGATTAAACAGCGTGGGAGCTAGGACACACCCTTGTTTCAAGCCTTTAGAGTTGTTAATCCGCCTTGAGAGATGCATCCCGTCTCCCAGCTTAACCTTGACCCAGGTGTTGGTGTGGAGTGAGATCAGCTGCTTCAGAAGAGGTTTTGGTATCCCCCATTTTTTCAGCTTTTGCCATAATTTGGCCCGATCCACGTGATCAAACGCGGAGCTATAGTCTATAAAACATAGAAATAGCGAGTTCTCTCCTGCTTTTGCCGCGTCTGCCAACAGAGTCAATGCCATGACATTGGTGGTGGTGCCCTGTCCTCTACAGAATCCTGTTTGATTTACCGGGCTTATTTGTTTTGACTATGCCCAGGATGTCAATTCCTCCAGTACTAGGCCAGCGTAGTACTTTGCCTCTATGTCTATTAGGGCAACCAACCGGTAGTTGCAGGGGTTGCTCCTGTCGCCCTGCTTATAAATTGGGCTTATGATCGATCCTTTCCAGGATGCCCGGCTGGTTTCTAGCTCTTGAATGCCCATGAAGACTGGTACCAATGTGTTACTCCAAAATTCAATTGTCATGTTTAAACATTATTGGCGGTATCCCATTTGGACCTGGTGCTCCTTCCGACTTGCCCTACTGTATTTGTGTTTTTATCCGAGCCGCTGTTACGTTAATATTATCTTCTTTGCTGTTTGATGTTGTGCTGGTATTTCTTGCTCCATCTTCGTTTTTTTGATTATGTTTTTCCACTTCCCTTTTAATGTATTCTCTAGTCCCTTGTTCGATCTTTCCTATGTCATTAACCTTCTGTTCCATCTCCGTTTTCTGTGATTTCACTTCAGTTGAGATACCCTCTTTGTTTTTATCATTAAAGTGATTGTGCAGATGATTTGCCCAAACTGCCTCTGATATATATGAGCTTATTCCATGGTGACCTGGCCATTGAAGGCTATGAATTGTCTGCCAAAACTTGGCGCTGTTTTTCAATTTCGAGTCGTGCATTATTTTTGCCCAGAGTTTATCGTTCGTCTGTCGTTTTTTTCCCCCAGATTACCTTTTTTAACCTGGCTTTTAAATCACGTAGATCTTCTTGCAGTGCTTCATTTTGTGGTTGTGCTTGCAGTTGTTTCAGAATTTGTTTTATTTCACCATCAGGGCGAAAGCTTAGCAAGGTAGGTTGTCAGGGAGAGGCCACCGATGAACGTCGCTCAAGGGGACCATATCACATGGCCCCCAGCGAAGCCGCTTTACTCTCCCTGTTCAGTGCCTTCTGTGGGCTGGGAAAGAAAAAAAAAGCCCACGAACACCGGTACCCAACTGTTCGCAGTGCAAATCCGTCCCTGTCAGGGGGCGCCCTGAAAGGCTGGGGCCCTGGAACAGAGCCCACTTTGCCCATGCATTAAAACGTCTCTGAGGAGGCTTCAGTGTAAGGCCTTCCATAAGTCCAAACCAAAACACTTTACACGAGTAGCAGCTTTTCTCATCCTCAGCTGCAAGCAAGTGTACATGGAAACACCCATGATGTACTACAAACATGGGAGCCTAGCCGGCTGGTGGGGCCTTTAGAAGAGTATGCCCCACAGTAAACATATCCGCTGCCCATTTGGTGATGACTGTGACCACGGGACGCCATGAGTCAGACCAATAAGGCTACTACCCAGCAAAGAACAACCCCACTGCAAAGTGTATAATTTCAGCTATTGTGCACTGCAGTTACAATGAAGGCCCTTATTTACTAATTTTTCAAGCAACACAATATCCAAATGTACTGCATTGCGCAAGGAGAACAACAGCGTAGTGCAGTATGGACGCAAATTGGCCTGCTGGTGGGGTCACCCCATGCGCTGATGTTTTAGTAAGGTTGCCTTACATGACCCACAGCTTCGCACGGTGCTGCAGAGGTTCGTGTGTGTGTTCTGTCTAGCAAGTGATTTGTACTGGAGGCACAACCTGCCAGTAATATATTCCTATGTGTACACAAACTTCAAAGGTTCCCACACAATATATTTAAGCTGTGCACGGCAGCACCTGCAGGATGTTTTATTTTTGATAAATTAATACATTCCTTTTGTTTACTCCTGCTTCAAGTATGTGCTAGTTATTAGTATTACGCTAAGCCGGTTTAGCTTTCCATAGTACATTGGTCTTTGCTATATGGGTTTTTGTGTTGATCCACCCCAGTCGCACCTCCTTGAGGAAAAGTGGTGCAAAGCAGTTGCTGCATTGTGGTAAGCTCATTTTTCCAGCCCAAAACACATTATGTGTTGAATAGTAAATGGCAACTTCGCTTTGAGCCACTTTACATCTCTTTGTTTCATGCTCACCCCACGCTGAGCTGGGAACAAACAGGTGGCATGGTGGACAAAAGATTACGGATTGGGATTCTGCCCGAGCAATTGCCAGTGGCTGACATCAATTCAAGCATTCCATCACCTAGATGTTGTTGCAGGTGACGTATATGTGTAGAGGTGGGTCCTGTGCTCACTGTGCCCCCGGAATCAAGCTATACCTTGCTGATGAGCCCTAATCAAGGTGAAATTTGTCCTAGGCAGGGCCGGCTTTAACACTGGTGGTGTCCTTTGCGACAATCATTGATGGCGCCCCCCCAATGACCATCCCTTCCTGGATTCCCTCACTAACCCCCTTTTCAGTGCCCTTCAAGTCTCTTCCATAACCACTATCTCTCAGATTCATTTAGTTTTATAGCCACACTCATACCAGTGTAAGGTGTCAGAGCACTTTACAACACACACATTGCACCGAGACAATAATACATGTGTAAATCGGTATATAGGAAATGTTACATAAGACAGAGGACTACAAGGTGTAGGAGTCACTTGTCATCGATGTTGGTAGTATAGTTTAAGAATCCTTGGTCTGGAAAAGCACACATTTAGAATTTAAAATGTGACAGTATTGTTAGGGGTTCTCTTTAATAATAAGAATTGATTTCTACCCAAGGGAACCCTTTTTGCAAGATTGGGGTAATGAAAGACTGGGCAAAAAAACATATTGCTCTATTATATACCTTGCAGTTTGCATGCAACTCTTCGATGACAGTTAATTGTCAGTGTTCTATACTAGGATTTTAACTTCCAAACTGCAAGTAACAAAAGGATCACTCTGAGAGCAGCAGTAACACACTGACCTATTTTACATTATATGAACTTTATGACCTGCATGGTACACATTCTTTGAAGCAGGCATATTAACTGTCTTTACTACCTTACAAGCAGTCAAAACTTCCTCTAGACAAAACCCTGGTCTCTCACGAGGAAGAATATTAATAACCGGAGTTATCTTGACATTTTAATTGATGCCTAAAATTTGCTGGTGGCCAGGAACCAGGCAGCAGGTGCTTTTAAAACGAGAACATTTCAACAAACTAACACCCCCACCCCAAGGTGGCACCGATGGCACTGCCCTAGAGCCGGCCCTGGTCCTAGGTTGATTGTTTTCCGGTTCATGGAGGATCTGACTTGATAGTTAGGGTTGGACTGTTCCCATTGGAGAAGGGTCAAGACTGATTTACATTTGACTGGGTCCAAACTGAGGTGACACGGTGGGCAAAAAACGATGGATTGGAATGGTGTCCCAAGCGATTGCCAGTGGCTGAGATTATTTCAGGTACTCTATCCATCACCTTGTTGTTGTTGCAGTTGGCACCCACACACAAAGCCATAATACATTTGACCTTCATGTGCAAAACAGCTCATTTTACACCCGAGATTAAAAAAGGCCCTTCTCCTTACCTATGTCGGATGAGTGACACTGGTGGTTTACTTGTATATACTTTGTCAGATTAAAACAATCTGGACTTCTTAGAATTTAAATGCTCACAAATAAGCATGTTTAATGAATCCTGAGTTTTACCATTTTCTTAGCTCTGACACCAGCTAGACTGCATTCCATAAAGATCTCTGAAGAATGTTTAGCCAACTATAAGAGTTCCGGGCTACAGAGACATACAGGTAAAACAACATGCATAAAACATGAGCAGGTCAGCATACCAGAAAACCTCCCTGCCTCTGGGCGAACGTCTGACCTTGATGATTGCTGGTGTACCTTCCTTTTGTACGAGCCTAGGATTCAGTACTAATATTTACGGTCAGAATGTCTGACACGGTCACAGACCTTCTCTTGTTCGCTGTACCTCTATTCTGTCCTTCCTCATGTTTAGGCAACCTGTGGTAGCTGCTCTTAAGAGTGCCCGGGGCTTTTTTGATCAATCATAGTCACAGTCTGTGGGAAGAACTTATTCTCTTTTCCCAAGGGCACCTACCTTTATAGAGTCTGCCTGTGCCAAGTTTATTGTGACCAGGGCCGGACTGGGAACCCAAAGCAGCCCTGGCCAATATTGTCAGACCAGCCCCCCGTACAGTGCAGACCGAGAGCAGTAAGCGAACCTGACCCCTACAAAGTGGAGGTTTGGGGGTGGTTCTCCCCCCCCCCCCCAAAAAAAAATTTGGAAAAAATACATTCTACAACACATTTGTCAATATGTATTCATTTTTATTAGCATTTAAAGCATAGTAAATTATGATCTTACTATACACCAGGATGCAACATCGAACTGTGCCTCTCGTCTCCATAGCCACTCTCTCACAGGCATTTTATCTGTTTTAAAGCAACTCTCATAACAGTGTAGAGTGTTGGAGCACTTTATATCAGACACACATACAGAGACAATGAGTCATACGTGTGTAGATCAGTGTACAGAAAATGTTACATAAGGCAAAGGGGACTTTAAGGTATAGGATTCACATGTCAACTTTACTGTTGGTCATTTTTTAAGAGTGCTTGGTCTGGAGAAGCAAAAACTCAGGATTCAGAACATAACACAGTGGTTAGGGTTAACTTTAATAATATGAATTTATTTCTACCCAAACAAACCTTTTTAGCAACATCAGGATAAAGAAAGACTGGGAAAACATAACTTTCTAACCTGTACCATGCAGTTTGAATGTAGCTCTTTGATGTCAGTTCATAGCTCACTGTGCTAGATTGCGACTGTAACTTATGAACTGCACAGTAACTAAAGAATCTCTGTGACAAAACAGTAACCGACAGAGCTATGCACATAAAATGTTGTTTTTTATATGCATGGTACACGTTCTTTGCAGCAGCCATATTAACCCCCTGCGTTACTTTAGATGAGTAAAAACTGCCACCAGACAAAGCTCCCATCTCTCCCCATCAAGCACAATCATCACAAGAGTTATCTTGACACTTTTATTGTTGCCCGAATACTGCTGAATATATAAGAAACATTACGGTGCTTTTAAAACTGCTGCATTGCTACAGACCGGACCCACCCTCCCAGCCTCCCGGGGACACGCCAGTCCGGTCGTATTGGTGACGCCCATCTAAAATTCAAGTTTGCATTCCATTCTTTGTCTTCTCTGTATAGATTTTCTGTTGTTACAGCAATGAGCCCAACCTGAGAAACCGGTCTGGCTAAAAGTAAAATGTTGATGTTGTGCATCTAAGGATGACTAAGTAAATTAAACACCTTTGATTTAGCAGCTATTGAAACATTACAGTCTTGAAGCTAATAGATGTGAGAGACTAGAGTGAAGGTGCTGTGCTCAGGTAGACATTATTACAGGGTGAGTAACAATGTGCAGTGAGTTTTATGGTTTGACATGACAGCACAGGTGGCTCTTCCCACATGTTGGGAGCCAGGAGTATATGTTTTGAATGGTCAGAAGGGGTGTGCTTCCACCAAAAAATGCTTGCCCTCCTTTAGCTCTGTATTGTGTTTATTTATTCAGCTGTCTGTGCTTGAACTTACTTGTCCCCCTATGAATACAGGATTTAATTGGGCTGAATTTGGATGCTTCCACTAAAAAGACTGCCTTGTATTGTACTTTTTGGTTTGTGATAAAATGTATACTTGATGCAGCTGGACTGAGTTGGTTTTGGTGGTAAGCCAATGATTGTGGTTAAGGGGCCTGATCTGTATGATATGAAATGTTAAGACAAAGGCACTAGGCTTGACATATTTATTATGAAAACCATTTGTTAAAGTTGAAAGGCATTATGGTACGGATTGTTATTACTCTATATCAAAGCCTGCAAATAGGCTTTTTGCTCATGGAATCTCACAGATTACTTTATTAGGCAAGGGTTTAACATTGGCTACCAACTCTGACAAACGGAGGGGGTTTCACTGTGATGATTCTATTTAGGCCTTGTTGAGTGGGGTTGTATATTGTTTTTCAAGCTGTATTTTTCTACTTATTGGGAATTTTATGACTGTTTGCATGATGGTTGTGAGCTTATGTGCACTTCAAAAGGACTGTGCTGAGTAAAGTGTAAAGCAAGTTTAAAGGGCAAAGGCTTCACCAGTTCAATTGGAAAATCATGCCAAAATTCATAGGATTGATCTGTTCATTATGAAATGTTATGACAAAGCAAAAAGCCTCATGTAATTATTGTCAAAAGCATGCAATACAGGCAATAGTCTTTTAAAGATGTAGAGGTATTACACTGCTAATGCCTGCAGGCAGTTACGTTGTTACATGAAACTTCACAGATTACTGTAGTAGGCAAGGGTTTTGGTGTTGGTGATTCATCCAAGCTAGCTGGGGGGGTAGAAGATATGCACGACAATATTCCTTGTTAGGCTCTCTTAGGATCAATAATATTTTGCTTTGCCAGCTTGAGTTTTGTATACATTTCTACTTTTATGACTGTATGCTGGATGGCTGCCTTGTGGAAAGCTTATCCTCAGCACAATGGGCTTGAGATGGCTATGACGACAAGCCAGTGACAAAGGCTAAATGTCTGATTGTTTATTATGAAATGTTACCATAACGGCAGTAGACCTTACATATTGATTGTGAAAAGTATATGTTTAAGTCAATATGCATTTACAGGGGCGTTGTTATGACTCTGAATTAAAATATACAGGTTTTATTTTACAGAAACTCTCATAGATTACCTTAGTAGGCAAGGGTGTTCATTTTGGTTACCCCCCTGACAAACCTTCAGTATAAAAGATTTTTACTGTGAGGAAGCTTGTTAAGTTCTGTTAGGAGAAGTACTATTTTGCTTTGCCAACTGTAATTTTGTGTATATATGTGATTTTATGACACAGGGTCCGATTCACAGATCTAACAAGACAAAATCCTAAACTTACTACCATTTTGGTATTCACAGAAGGCACTTACTCATTTAGGTGTTCACAGAAGTTAGGAGTCATAACTTTTGGACTCCTAAATGCCTTCTGTGAATACCGAAAGTCTTAAAGTTAGGATTTTTCTAAGTTTAGGAGTAGTAAAGTTAGGACTCCTAACTTTAGGACTCCTAAATGCCTTCTGTGAATACAGAAAGTCTTAAAGTTAGGATTTTTCAGTTTATGAGTAGTAAAGCTAGGACTCTTAACTTTAGGACCCTAAACTGAGAACAATCTTAACTTTAAGACTTTCACTATTCACAGAAGGCATTTAGGAGTCCTAAAGTTAGGATGTGCATTCACTGTAGACAGCAACTAGGGGGGTTGAGGTGTGCCAGGCCCTTACTGGATGACTCAGATCTGAGCTGAATAGACCTTGACTACCTTTAGAGTAGTGAGAGGAGTTTTCCTTGCACCTGAATAGGGCATGTCTTCCTTGAACAATGCTGTCTCCACCGCCTGTGGTCATACTGCCCCAGTGAGGACAGAACTGATTTGGACTGGACTCAGAGACCCTTGCAAAAAGAAGAACAAAGACAAAATGGGGTATAAGTAGTGAACCATAAACCCCAGAACTTTAGATCACTTCTGGGCTCAAGAGGAACCTTTGCCAAGGAGAAGAACCGGAGAGCTGTGAGGAGTACTGCCCCTTTGCTATGTGCTGTGTGGGATTGGCCTGCAGTTGCTACTTCTGCCAAGGAAAGGACAAAGACTAGAACTTTGCTGTGAACCTGCTTGAAGAAGAATCTCTAATGGCCTGGTGTGCTGACCTCCTTCACCCCAGCTCCCCTGAACTCTGTTGCTGAGAGATCTCACCTGCTAGGAGGTGCCTATTCCAGTTTTGGGCCTCTGGCTGTTGTTCCTGCTGTTGGGAGCTGAAATCAACTTAGAAGAAGCAAGAAAACCTGTCTCCGATGCCATCAGCGATGCTGCCGTTATGCCTTGACCTGCACCGAGGACAAGGGGCACTGCTCATGCAGTGTATGACGCACCACCCGGCCTGCACCGCAGCTCCGACGCCCTTCGACACCTGCCAACACCTGCAGTTATTGGCTTTCTCAATGCCAGCTCTCTCACCAACTCCTTCATCGCCAGCGCCTTCATCCTGTTATCGCAGGGCCGATAACAGCCGAAGGTGGCTCCACGAACTCGCCAACTTCATACAGTCAACGGAACCAACACCTCACCGCCGTTAAGATGGCATGATTGAGTTTAAACTATGTTGTATGACATAATTAACTTTCTATGATGAGGTTTCCTTTTGTGATCCTCATGCTGTTCAAACTGTTGAGGTTAAATACTATGGGGCATATTACCAAGCAATAGCGATAATTATCGCTATTGCTTGGTTAGAGACAAAAATTTACCGCTGAGCTGCGGCAATTTTTATCAGAGATAAACCTTGGTATTACCAAGGTTTATCGCAAATGCGATAAAAATCGGCCGCAATGCATGAATATCGCTGAAAAGTCCGCGATATTCATGCATTACCGAGCTAATGCACTTAGCCATGTTATCCACCTCCCATTGGATAACATGGCTAAGAACTGCTCAGGGCAGGTGTTAGCTTTTGGAGATATTCGTGCTTAGCGCGAATATCTCCAAAGGTTGGTAATAGGAGATAGCGATGTTAGCGACTGTTTCCAGTCGCTAACATCTTGGCACGCCCAGTTTGCATGTCATTAGTGATAAATATCACTGACATGCAAAGTGGGGCCCAGGATGGTCGCTATCTCCTACTAGCTGTCGCTAACTGGTGTTAGTGACAGCTAGGTAATAGGGAGATAATTTTATCTCCGCTTTCTTGGCTTTTAAAGCCAAAAAAGCAGAGATAAACCCCCTTGATAATATGCCCCTATTTTCCAGTGCTTGTTCCATGCATTTTGAGCTATTCTGGATGATGGTCCACAGGTATGTGACATTAAGCTGACCTTTCAGCATACAAACTGTTTTCAGCATCAGCAGCTTGTTGGTCAATCAGACTGCTCCAACCCTGCCTCACTATTGCTTAGGGAGTTAGGCAATCAATTTCTTAAAAATGTCTCTCAGCCACAGATGCCTAATTCAGGAAAAGAAGCAACTGGCTGATGACAGACTCACCGGACTGCATTTCCCTATGTGGTGTTTCAAACACTATCCTCACTTTGTCTTTGGGACTAAAAAACATCTTAAACTTGCCCTATCTTCAGCAATGATGTTTGAGTTTAGCATTAGTACTGTAGCCTGTGTTTTCCACCCAAAAATGTGTTCTTGCTTGTTTTCTGCCTGGGAATATTTACCTCATCACACCAGCCTTGAAGTCCCTCCACTGGTTTTGTATTAAATTATGAACTAATTTTAAAACTGTCTGATTGGTCTTCAAGGCAGTGCATTCAAAGCCAGATTGACTGTACTAGGAATCTGGCATTTCTCCAGGAGGCTGGAGGGATGAGGGGTCGGTTTTCCTACTAGGGGCCAGTTTTGCAGCAGTGATGCAATATCGGCCCTAGCAACAAAATAAGCAGGGCTTGCCCGCATGATCACTCACTCTTGCTGCAGTATTCCTTGTATATCCGACATTTTTCAGGCAAGAATCAAAGTGTCAAGATTAATATCTCTGAGGGGAAACCTTAGCACCGTAGCGGTTGTGTTTGCTGTGGGTCGTGGACTTTGTTTGGACCCTTCTCTTCCCGCTACCGGATTTACAACTTGCGGAACCCGCTTCGCGGGTCCCGCTGCGCATCAGCACGACAGGGGAGTCTTGCTGCACCAGTGCGTGAAGGTCCAGGGCTGCGAGCGTGCGGGGCAGGACTTCAAATCCCAGAAGTCCCTGCACACCACGCCTCCCGTCACCTGGCCGCTCTCCCTGGACACACGCCCCGCCTGTAACCATCAAAAGGCTTGTGAGGACAGCAGAAGGCGGGAAACCTTAGCACCGTAGCGGTTGTGTTTGCTGTGGGTCGTGGACTTTGTTTGGACCCTTCTCTTCCCGCTACCGGATTTACAACTTGCGGAACCCGCTTCGCGGGTCCCGCTGCGCATCAGCACGACAGGGGAGTCTTGCTGCACCAGTGCGTGAAGGTCCAGGGCTGCGAGCGTGCGGGGCAGGACTTCAAATCCCAGAAGTCCCTGCACACCACGCCTCCCGTCACCTGGCCGCTCTCCCTGGACACACGCCCCGCCTGTAACCATCAAAAGGCTTGTGAGGACAGCAGAAGGCGGGAAACCTTAGCACCGTAGCGGTTGTGTTTGCTGTGGGTCGTGGACTTTGTTTGGACCCTTCTCTTCCCGCTACCGGATTTACAACTTGCGGAACCCGCTTCGCGGGTCCCGCTGCGCATCAGCACGACAGGGGAGTCTTGCTGCACCAGTGCGTGAAGGTCCAGGGCTGCGAGCGTGCGGGGCAGGACTTCAAATCCCAGAAGTCCCTGCACACCACGCCTCCCGTCACCTGGCCGCTCTCCCTGGACACACGCCCCGCCTGTAACCATACGGACCACCTATATAAGGAAAGGCTAGTTCCCGCTAAGCGGGAGCGTGCGGGAGCGTCCCGGGAGAAGCCCGGGACAAGGGCGGGGCCGTCTGTGGCCGTCAGTGGACTGCAGTGGACGGGCGGGCCACCCCTCTAACAATTCTATTAAAGGTGAGCACTTATTACGGATACTAAAATGGGCGACAACGTGAATGATGATGTAGAAAACAAGATTGCTGACGCCTCTGTTTCCCTTATTACTTCCTTTGAGTCAATGATAGACTCCGCTTTTAACGAAATAGTGGAGACCGAGCGAAGGTTTTCTATGGTTTCTATCAATAGCAAAACAACTTCCACAAGTAGCTCCAGTGGCATCAATGGTAATGCACATATAAATCCAGAAATAACCGTGGTAAAACCATCATATCCCTGTGTTGATGTGCCCATAATTCAGGATGATGAAAATACTGTCATCTACACAGCACAAGTTTCTGCCTCGACATCACCAGTGGCAGCAACGCCAAAGCCAACACTGACAATGATATCCCCGGTACCCACTCAGACAGAGAGTGTCACTACAATTGTAACTGCCTCGCAGGATGATGTCATTAATGTGGACATCATCGACTCCAGTAGTAACAAGCCGGGCAGGGAGAAACGCAAAAGAGGCACATCCAAGTTAAGTGCGAATAAAAGAAAACAGTCTGTATTCCACAAAAACCAACCAACACCTCAAAGTCTGTGGAATAAAAACAAATCTTCGGGGGTACAAATCGTCTTGACAGAGGATAAAGTGGATAAAGAATCCGCGGACCTGGATAGCTTTTCTGATGTATCCATCACTAATTCTTGTGGGAACTCTAAAACTATATGGACCCAAACTACAATAATGGGTGATAATTTTAATCTATCAAGACAGAATGGAAATATGATAGAAACCATAGTTGATACTATTTTTAATCGAATTGAAAAACAAATGATCAGCCAGTTTAATAATGTTTTTAAAAGACTTGATAGATTGGATAACCTGGTTAAAACTGGTGAAACAAAAAGGAAAGGGTCAATCATCTTGGATCAAGTTAGAGCAGATCGCCTTTTGAAGGAATTGGAAAATGCAAACAATATATTGTCATCAAAAAAACAGGTTAACATCAGTACCTCGGGTGGGGCACTAAGCAATTCTGTTTCTGCCTCTCCATTGACGGAACAATTATCAGTAAAACCCACAACCACTAAAAAGGGGCCAGCTATGAGCAAGGTTAACACATCCACGAAACCAACTCCTATACCTGCCCCTAGGACAGTTGTCATTCCATCGACTTCTAATACCTCTGCTCCAAGCAACAATAGTGGCCCAACCATTTTAAGTGCAGCTCCAAAACCGACAGCGGTTAATAACAATGTGGGCACTGGCTCCCAAGGGTCTACTAAATCTTTTAAACATCAAGGACCAGCATTACATCTGCCACCGGATGCCTGTCCTTTTGTTCTGGTTCTAGCAGGTGTCCCGCCCTTGAGGGAGGATCAGGGGGAATCGTGGGTGCAATTGCGGAATAAGAGCATAGACTGGCTAACTAAACACAAAGGTGTTGGTTTCGATATCTCTAGAGAGATTATATCTGCGCGTAGGGTATCGTGGGTCGGCCCTTTACTCAAGGACAAGGAAGGTGACTGCGTAGTCCTCAACTTTAATAATCCTGGGACAGTAAGAAACCTCCTAAACAGAAATTGCAATTATTCAACCATTCCAACTGTTGCAACTATGTTACCCTTGAGTTATTTCTACAGACAACCGGCCACTCAACTTCGCCCACCCCCTATGCAATTCACAGCGCCATTAACGCATTCACAACCAGCACCTTTTATGCATTTTCAACCACCACCTGTGCATTTTCGCCCACCTCCTATGCAATTCCACCAACCCTATTTCCCATTACAAATGTACAATAGATATGCACCACTTTCGGACCTGGATATGCAAGACTGACCATCTTCGACTACCTTTGTCGATTCTTCTCCGGTATCCGAACTCCTGATTGCCCCGGAAAACTCGCCTCAAAGAACCTTGAGCAAACAACATCAGACCATTGCTCATTTGCCTTTGGACTCAGTATTGTCTATTGTTAGCTGGAATATAGCTGGCCTAAATTCTAAATTGAAAATTTCAGAGTGGCTTAAGTGGGTTGATAATAATTGTGATATATTGTTGCTACAAGAAACATGGAGTACAATGTCACCAACAATTGAGGGCTTCTGCTGCCACAATGTTAAGGCTCTACCGTTACCCGTGGGTCGACCTAGTGGGGGACTATCTATTTGGTCCAAGATAAAATACGGGGTGCATATTAAATTGATCCCTACACCAGGTATCTGTTGTTTTATGGCCATCAAGTACATTAACAGATTGAAATTATGTATTATAAACTTTTATAATAATGATTTTGTTAGTCGCCCAAATGGCAATTTTATATTATTGTTTAATTTTATCGATGAAATTATGGGGGGGAAAAAGCATGGATCTTTCGATGGTATCTGCATCGGAGGGGATTTTAATGCACACTTGTATCGCCATAGCCCAATATGTAAGAATGGGGCAGAATTGAAAGATTTTATAGTTTCCCATGACTTAGTTAATGCTATGGAATTTGCAGGTACAGGTATAAATAATGTAACAACCCCCACTTTCATAGGTCAGGGCTGTGCTTCTACGATTGATTATATTTTCACATGCCCTGAGTTAAGTGAAATAACCTTAAAAGCTGAAGTCGTCTGTTCTGCATACAGTGATCACTATCCGCTTAAAGTTAACATATACAATCCCCAGACCTCAAGGGCTGCAGCGAAACCAGATGTAGGTCCTTTAAACCTAGCTTTATCAACCGATAGATTGAGACTAGCATGGAAGGGAGCTGACAATAAAGGGATACTTTCCAGAGTAATTAAAAAACACCCTGAGACAGTTGAGACTTGCCTGTCGCATACAAGTCCTGGCAATGAGGTGGTTGGCGCTTTTGGTGATCTATGTAGGGCAATTAAAATTGAATCATCCAAACCTGTTAAGCAGAACATCTCGCAGGGACCCCGATGGTTTGATACCTCCTGCTCTAGGGCCAACAGGGATTTGAGGGCTGCACTTAACACCAGCCCGAGGGACCCTCAACTTGTGAGAACACTAAGATCACAATATAAAAGGGTCTTATACATTAGATCTGAAACCCTAGTAATTAAACATTGGGAATCACTCACGCGCACCGCCAAACTGAAGGACTCAATGGGATTCTGGAAAGAAGTCAAGTCGTTAAGATCGTTTGGCTCTAACATCAGCCAAATCAATAGTAACATAACGGGCGAGGCATGGGTAGAGCATTTCTCCCAAATTTATGCCGCATCAGCTACCCCTTCAGACACTGTCCATCCATCCCTTAGTGATGAACCCTTGACCTTTTCATTATTTGAGGTCGAGGACGCGATCACTGATAGTGCTAGCAATAAAGCTCCGGGCCCTGATGGTCTCTCCATCGACCAAATAAAATCAGAAATTAATTTCTGGGCTCCTCTTTTATGCAACCTATTTAATAACCTAAATGACAGCTCAATCCCCGAATCCTGGTCGAATAGTGTCATCGTGCCTATTTTTAAGAAAGGCGATAGGTCGGATCCCGCTTGCTACCGCCCGATTTCACTAATCGACAATACGTTAAAAGTCTTGGGAAGAGTAATCTTCAGAAGGATAAGGGATTGGGCTGAAGAAAATAATATTCTTCACTGTAGTCAATTGGGTTTTAGAAGTAAGGTGGGCACCACAGAACAATGCTTAAATCTAAACCTGATTATGGCTAAATATATTATTGTTAAAAAATCCCCTCTTTATTTAGGTTTTATGGACTTGAGTTCTGCGTTTGATTTCGTTAACCGTTCTAGGTTGTGGTCAGTTTTGCTTGATTATGGTTTGGACGATTCACTGGTGTATTTCCTTTCTTATTTACATAGGGATCTAAAAGCACGAGTACGAATTAACAATGATGGTGATCTGTCTGACGACATCCCTATTAGTCGAGGTGTTAGACAGGGCTGCGTACTCGCCCCATTGCTTTTTATTTTATATATTAATAGGTTAAGCAACACTTTGAGTGAGATTGTTAAGGATGTCCCCATAATAAACGGCTCGCCCATCACTACTCTTCTCTATGCGGATGACGCTGTATTGATGGGGCGTACGCCGAATGCATTACGCACTTTAATCTCCGGCTTTGTTGCCTTCATGTCCGACCTTGGTTTAAACACCAATTTTAAAAAATCTTTTATAATGAATTGTGGACCAAAGAAGTATAACATTGCATCCATTAAATCGGGTAATAATATTTTAAAATGCACCAGCACTTTTCCTTATTTAGGGTTGACATTTTCTAACTCAGGCTCATGGCAGCAACATGTAGCCTTTGCAAGTAACAAAATTGGCAAGTCGATTAACTCGATCCTATCCCTTCGCCAACCGAAACTGGCTGATGTCGTTACCCCTCTTCTTTCCATCTACCGTACCCAATGTCGACCTACTGGGACTTACGGTGCAGAAGTATGGGGATATTGTAACAGCTCGGCCCTTCAGGTGGCAGAAAATAGATTCTGTAGGAGGGTGCTAGGGGGAGTCCCCTGTGCTCCCACTTTGATTTGTCATAATGAATTGAGGCTGCCATACATTGCTGATTTTATAAAGTCAAGGCCTGCCCTATTTTGGATTAAAATCTGGTTAAACCCAGCAGCAATATTGACTCGTAGTATTATATCTGACTGTTTGTCCAGTGATAGATCTCAACATATACCTTGGCTAAAAGCAGTCAAAACTAGCCTGCAACAGGTGGGACTAGGATCTTTATTTAGTTCCCCTGACTTAATTGTACCCGCCCATAAAAACAGCATTAAACGGGCACTTTTGGAGGTATATACTGAGGAAAGGATGAGATCAGAATCCAGTAAACCTGTGGTCATGAAATATTCACGTATTTGTGACCCAGATGCTGATAATCCTAACAGTTTTATTAGATATTTGACATTGCCAATAGGTAGATGGAACCGGAGTCTTTTATTTAGGTTCCGGGAGGGAAGCTTAGTTTATCTGCTTAGCTTCCCCATTGGCTACAATAAAAATTTAGAAGAATTGGATTGTCCCTGTTCTTTAGGTGGACGACAAAATCTACTGCATTATTTCTTCTTTTGTGGCCATTACAAATTGTATACATGTCAATATTTGAGACCAATTTTACGTAAATATAATCTACGGGAATCTATTCCTGCTCTACAATTTTTGCAAATGCTGCATATGGATGATGTCATTTACTCTGTTAGCTGTTTTATAAAAGCCTGTGTAAAATCTAGGGCAACCATGGAAATTGGATAATGGATAACAGAGTTATGTTGGTTCACGTATTTGAGTATCAGTTACTAAATGATTTTATGAGATATTTCGATATTGGGCAACTGTGGATATTGATGAATTAATACTCTTCAGTATTAGGCACTATGCACTTTACAAATTATATTATGCACTTTAAGTCATCTTGCTGCTTAACCTAAAACCTAATTTGATTATTGTCTTATGCGTATGAATTGTTTTTTAATGTTTCTAATGTATTCTCATTCTGTATGTACTTTTATGGATGTATTAATCCGAATAAAGATCATTTGAATTTGAATTTGAATTTTGATTAATCTAGCAAAGTGAGCTATGAAGTGGCATCAAAAAGCTGCATATAAATTGCATGGTACCGGTTTGGAAGTTATGTTTTCCCTGAGTCTTTCTTTATACTAATGTTGCTAAAAAAAAAGGTTTGGGTAGAAATGCCTTGTTATTAATAAAGCCAACAACAACCCCTGTGTTACATTTTGAATCCGGAGTTTGTGCTTGTCCACACCAAGCACTCTTAAAAAATGCCCACAAGTATGGATGACCTGGGAACCCTACACCTTGTATTCCCTTTGGTTTCATGTAAAATTTTCTATACACCGATTTTCACATGTGTAAATCCTTGTCTATGTATGTGTGATGTAAAATGCTCCAACATCCTACACCCTACACTGGTATGAGAGGTGCTATGGAGATATGAGGGGAACTGTTGCAGGGCGATAGTTGTGGGAATCATTGAAGGGCTCCAAAAAAGATTTTCCTATCCTGGTGCACTGTAAGCTCATCATTTACCATGCTTTAAAAGCTAGTAACATTTAATATATAATGAAAAATGTGTTGTAGAATGCACCATTTTTACCATTTCCCCCAAATTTTCTTGGGGGGAGAGCCCCCTAGAACCCTTTTGTAGTGTTTAGCCACGCTCGCTACTGGGCTGGTCTGACAAAATTTGCCTGGGCTGCTTTTTATTCCCAGCATGAACTGCAGTGTGTCTGAGAACCTCTGAATTTTGAATCCCTTTTCTGTTGACCAGATGTCTAAGAACAGCTTCCCAATAACGTTTTCTCTACTGTCATAGAGATGCAAAAACAATTGCAGAAATACTATTACAATGGGAAGAAGTTTACCTTTGGTACTCCCTACTTCTACCTCTTTGTCTCGAAGTGCACCTCAGACACTTCCAGAAAGTCTGATAAAACCGAGCTTATAGATCAACGTTTGGCCCCCCCAAAGGCTATAATGTTCTATGTTTGCTATGTCGAGTGATTCCATTCTCCCTGTCCCTTATTTGATTGTTGTGTACCAGAATATTGAGGAACAAAACTTTGACCTCCCAAAACATCCTGGGCCAAAAACCATCTTTAGAATATGTTTAAGAGAGGTATCAATAGGTAAGTATAGATTAACCATTTGGGCGGAGCTAGCCGGCGTCGATGGCGGACGCGTGAGCCTTCGGCTCCTCGCATAGCCCCGGAATAATCCTGTTAAACTATCCTTAACTGTGCCGAAAATGTCATAGCGGGCTCTCGATCACCTGCTGGTACCCCCGGCTGCCTTTGGAGAACTTTTGGACCGGCTGTGTGTGAGCCTTCCCGATCATTTGAGGGTACTGATCCTGGCGAAGAGGCAGTGGCGGACTAGGCCGGCAGCCGCGCACTATCCCGGAGAGGTGGCCGGGCGACGTCATCGGACGTGCGGCCTCAACGCTGAGAGTGATAGGGCCGGGTGCGAACCGGCCCCAAAAATTGGATTTATCACTGCTTGAGGAGTTCTCCCCCTCCTATTCGGCGACTGCTCATAAGTGTGGGGCCTGGAGGCTCCGAGGCAGGGGGTAGCGCACAACTCTGAACTTCTGCGCCACGAGGCGGAGCGCCTATTAACTCGGTGCCATAGCCGATCTGGTTCCCCGCTGCGACGAACCGCTATCCCGCCGCCCCCTGGGGAGAGGTGGACAGGGGCAGGAACTGTGATCCTGACTGACTCCTGAGCCGTGAGGGTGAGAGACTTGCTGTAGCGAAGGGAAGGGCTTCATCCGCCATTGCAGACGCCATCTTGGTCGCATCGGAAACCCGGTGACTAGCGGCAGTACTTCGCTTGCTTACGAAGATCCCAGGGTTGCGTTCGTGGCCTGCTGCCGCAGCGGGGCACCCCCGCTCACCACATAAGAGACTGCGATGGGGAAGAACGACGCGGCCCAGGGGAAACTCTCCTTCGAACGGCGCCGTCCGAAAGGGTCGGAAACGGCGGCGCCGGAGACATCGCCGAAGGGAGCCACGGCGTCAACCCCGGCACCCACGGAACTCAGAGACATGTTAGCTGCAATGGAGAAAGGCATCCAAGATAGCATTGAATCCATGGGCACCAAGATAGACGCCCTGTCCTACCGCATGGATCGCATGGCGGAGCGCGTGGATAAACATGCGGAGCGCCTCGACATGGCGGAGCGCCGGCTCACTGAAGCGGAGGAGGCCCAAACTGAGTGGGACAAGGAAAGAAAGCAGTTCGATAGGCTTCTTCATGTTATCCGGGACAAGACCGAGGACTTGGAGGCGCGCTCCCGCAGATCCAACCTCCGCATCACAGGCGTAGCGGAAACTATGCAAACGGGGAAGATGGAGCTGTATGTAGAGAAACTGCTGAAGCTTCTACTGGGTGAGGAAGTGTTCTCCCCCATGTTTATTGTGGAACGAGCGCACCGCACGTTGGGCCCACAACCTCAGCCTGGCGCGCCTCCTCGCCCCATTATCGCGAAGTTACTCAACTACCGCGACAGAGACACGGCCCTACGAATTGCGAGGGAGAAGGGCAAACTGCAACATGAAGGTATGGATATCTCCTTATACCCGGACTTCACGGCCAGGGTGCAGGAAGAGAGGCGACAGTTTGCACCATACAAGAAACAACTCAGAACTTTGGGCCTGGACTATGCGATGTTGTATCCCGCCAAGCTCCGCATAAACACCGGTGGGAGGTCGTATTACTTCACGGACCCTAAGGAACTTCACAAGTCCTTGAAAACTTGGACACGGGAGCGGAAGGAGGCCCGGCGAGGCCAGGACGACGAAGCTGGCTCGGCATCGAACTTGGAAGACCAGGACTAGAGGTCACCGTAGAGGGGTTTGGTACTCTTCCATGGAGGCGGTCACCTGACCCTGGCACCACAAGGACTCCATGTTTACTGAGGCCCGAGAGGTCTACATTCGCTGCATTGGGGTTGCACTGTTAGGGTGTGGAGACGCTGATCGGACATAGGTACCACGCTCTGCTGGTAAGGTAGCGGAAGCTACGGGGGAAGGTTTCATGGACAAATACTGCAGCACTGGGGGGCCCAGCACGGGTGGGGGAGGGTGATTATACTTGCTATTAGAGGGGCACTGCTACATAGGAGGGGCCGGTCTGAGGCGCTGATCACACATTTCTTCGGGACACTTGGTGGTGGACTATTTTGGCGCGCTCTGCCCTGGTGCCTTTGGTTGAGAAACTCTTTGAGGGGTTAGTGTTGGTCTGTTGAACACTACACTTGTGGAGGGTTGATGGGGGGGTTTTTTGGGTCCTGTCTGACCAGGTTGGGGGAGGTCGGCTGTGGGTGGGTTGGTGCTCGAGGGGTGGGAGCGGAGATTTGGTTGGTTGGGGTGAGATGTTGCCTGGGGTTGTTTATGGGGTTTAACTGTACGGAGTGTGTACTGCGGTGCGGTGCTGTTCCTGCTCGGAGACGCTGGCTGGCGTTTTTGGAATTGCGTGCACTGCTGTGTCCTTATTTGCCTATCCTTGATACATATGCACGAGTGACTCTTGGTAATGGCTAATGTTGCACCGAATTTGCCCACACATGCCCCGGATACGCTGAAACTTTTGACTTGGAATGTGAGGGGTCTGAACGACTTCCGTAAATTGAGGAAGGTCCTTAGCTATCTCGGCAGACATCACGTTGACCTAGCCCTATTACAGGAAACGCATTTACCACACTCCAGTAGGATGCTACAGGCTAGGGGACTAGTTGGGAACATAGTCGCCGCGGGCTTCACGACACACGCCCGTGGGGTGTTGATTTGGGCCAATCCCTCCTCACAGCTGAAGCTCATCCCAGTGCACTCTGACCCGGAGGGCAGGTACGTCCTGGCTAGATGTGTGGGAAAGGGGCTGGATCTATTGGTGGTGAATGTTTATGGCCCCAATTACGACCACCCTGAATTTTACGCGACTTTGTCAGCTCTTGCCAGGTCACACACACAACCTTGGACGCTGTGGGGCGGGGACTTTAACTTTGTATTTGACCCAACTATGGACCGTTCCGCGGGCACTGCTCGGCGCCCGGTGGCTTCGGCCTCGTATATGAGGGCTGAAATGACTAAGGCAGACCTGGTGGATGTTTGGAGGGAAAGGCACCCCACGAAGGGCGGTTTTACACATTACTCGGCCTTCCATGATGTCCACACTAGGATAGATTACTGGTTGGCATCACCCCAGGTACTTGGCAGTACTAGCGCATGCGAGGTCCTTCCACGCACACTTTCGGACCACTCCCCTATCCTTCTACACCTCTTAACAGCCAGGAGGGGGATCCCGGCCTTCACCTGGAGGTTCCCCCCTTTCGCGTTGCTAGATGAAGCCTTCAGGGGGGAGATCGCAGAGGACATAGACCAATTCTTTGTGACAAACATAGGCACGGTAGACGACTTCTTTACGGTCTGGGAAGCTTTTAAGGTGTACATCAGTGGGGAGGCTATGTCAAAGCATTCGAGTGTGTTACGCTCCATTAGACGGGACCTCACCACTTTGGAGAATAGGATAGCGGGGTTGGAGGCTAGACGACTGCAATCCGGCGGCGATTCTGAGGGGCCGGAGATCACCCAACTCCTGTCCGAGTTTCAGGCCCTGGCAGACAGGGAGATCCTATACATGGGTAAATATGCCACCGCCAGAGTATATGGGGAAGGGGAAAGGCCTGGTGCGCTACTAGCACGCATGGTCCGGAGCTCGAGACGCCCACTGGTTGTTGAGGAGCTGAGGACTCTGGAGGGAGACACAGTCACAGACGAGGAGCAGATCCTAGAGACCTTCAGGAGATATTACGCGGGGTTGTACCAATCCAAGACGCAGGGAGTGGAGGACGAAATGGAGGATTATTTAGATCACATTGCTATGCCGTTTCTCAAGAACTCGGATAGGGAATTCTTAATGGCCCCCTTCCACCAGGACGAAATATTGGAAGCACTGGCGAGTATGAGATCGGGCAGTGCCCCGGGCTCGGATGGCCTTACCGTGAGTTTCTATAAAGCCTTTAAGGACCTACTACTGCCGCACTTGGTTACTCTTTTTGATGCAGTTTGTGAGAATGGTGAGATGCCGCCCACTATGCGTGAGGCACTGCTCATTACTATCCCTAAACCGGGGAAACCGCCTGACCTTTGCGGCTCGTACAGACCGCTCAGCTTGCTGAATGTCGATGCTAAGATTTATGCTAAGGTCATAGCCACTCGTCTGGCCTTATTGGTCCCTGGGCTGGTCGCCCAGGAGCAGTCCGGGTTTGTCCCGTGCCGAAATTTGACCTACAATATACGCACGGTACTGGGCACTATGCAGCATGTCAAACAGGAAAACAGCGCGCTGGCAATCTTCCTTGACATGGAAAAGGCATTCGACTTGGTTGAGTGGCCCTTCATGGTACGAGTGCTGCGGAAGTTGGGTTTGGGCGAACCGTTCATGCAGCGGATTGGGGCGCTGTATCACCGTCCCACTGCCAGGCTATGTTTGGGCGATAGAGTATCGGAGCCGATCTACATTGGAAGGGGCACGCGACAGGGATGCCCCCTGTCGCCGCTGCTCTATGCACTGGTGGCGGAACCCCTGGCATGTGCCATTCGGGAATACCATAGCCTGGAGGGCATTAGTTTCCCCACCTATAAAATAGGGATATCAACCTATGCAGATGATACACTGCTGTATATTAGGGACCCGGAGGCTAACTTGGCCGCGGTTCTTCGTGAGGTGGTCCGCTTCGGCTCGCTTTCGGGCCTGAAGGTGAACTGGGATAAGACAATTGCTTTTCCGCTCACCCCGGTGACACGGCCGTTCGCTATGGAGTACCCACTCCAGTGGTCTTCCGACTCTGTTCGTTATCTGGGCATTCGCCTTCATACAGATCCCGAGATTCTAATCCGGGACAATTACGGGGTGGCATATAGCAAACTGGTCGATGACGTCGATACCTGGATCAGGCTCCCGCTCTCCCTCTCGGGTAGAATCGCTTTAATGAAAATGGTTGTGCTCCCCCGATTCCTGTTCCTCTTCCTGAATTTGCCTGTGGTATTAGCGAAGGTCTTCTTTAAACAACTTACCAAAGTCATGATAAGGCTGGCCTGGGGTGGCAAGCAGCCCAGAGTTCGGTGGACGACCCTGATACTCCCTTGCGAGATGGTAGGACTGGGAGCACCGGACCTGGAACGCTATTACAGGGTGGCGCAGGCCTCGCATTTACACTCTTGGATCCATGGTGATGCTCGGACACCGCACCTTATACTGGAGCGGCTGTTTGCGGACCCGCTCCCTCTGCCTGCCACTGTCTGTCTGCCAACGGACCGCACGGTTGGACACATGGACTCGCTTAAGGCGACAAATCATGCCTGGAACCAATTGGTGAGTGCTCGTGGCAGCACATTGCTTTACTCTCCACTGATGCCCGTCGAGTGGGCCCTCTGGCTTGACCCGTTGGGTGAAAAAGGAGTGATCAAAGCCCTACGGACCCTTGGCGTAGAGAGAATGGAGGATCTATTCGCGGATGGCACGCTTAAAACCTGGGACCAACTGACTTCTACGGAGTCAGGACACACCCTGCTACAGAAATTCCAATATCATAGACTCCGCTCTGCGTTCCGTGAAACACTGGGCCCAGACTTGGAGGAACCGGAGGAGGTCCCGGAACTGTCCTATGTTATTAAATCTACCTCGCCGGCGAAGCTCGTTTCGCAGGTTAACAAGTTGGGTGTAGCGCATCAGCGTTTGCAACCCTCTAAGGCCAGGGAGGCCTGGCAAGCTGATCTTCAATCCCCCATAGACGATCTTATGTGGCGATACTGCTGCTCGAGCACGCGTAAGATTTCGTTGAATAGCAGGCACCGGTTGGTGCACTTTAAATATCTACAGCGGGTGTACTATACGCCTGAGCTTCTGCACCGTTATGGCCTTCGCCCCACGGCTGAATGCGAACGCTGCCGGACAATGGTGGCCGACTTTTTCCATTTGGCATGGTTGTGCCCTGGGGTGCAGGCATTCTGGGGGGAGGTCTTTGCCGAACTGGATCAGATTCTGGGGGAGACCCTGCCCCGCACACCGGCGCTAGCGCTTATTGGTTATTCTAAGCCACTGGCCCCTTCTCTGCGTCGCCTGGTGGGCATGGCACTGCTATTGGCAAGGAGAGTGGTAGCGGCTTGCTGGATGCGAGGGCCCCTGCCAACCAAAACAAGATGGGTGCGGGACCTACAGTACTGCTGCACTCAGACAGAACTATATAGCGACCTGTTACCGCCCAGGAGTAGGCCCAAGAACTTCTGGGATCTTTATAAAGAACACCTGCAGAAGGGGGAGGAGGAGGACTCTGACACGTCTGAGGCGGTTGAACTACAGGATAGGGTGGAAGAGTAGGCACTGACTGGGCTCCTTGACACACTGGAGGGGGAAGGGTTGGGAGTGCTCCGAGTTAGGTGGGGAATGTTGAAGCTGGGGGCTGCAGGGGGGGGACCGTTCACCGAGGGTGGATAGACACTGGGCACAGAGTAGGTACACGCAGGTTAACAGAGGGACACGTTGGTTCGGGCTGGGTTGGCGGACACACAGACACACTCTAGAGGGGGGGATGGGAGTTTAGTTGGGGTTGTTTTTTGACCTTGTCTTGTTATCAGATCTATTGACCGCGATTGCAGTAGTAGATTGCCAGTTGGCACACCGAATCTGCACGTGGCTTATGACAAAACGCTTCTAATGGCACAGATATACAATCGATGCATTACCTCGCCGCCGGGCCCCCGGGATTCCGGCAATAAGGCTGTGTTTGAAATGATCCTTTGCTACTCATGTGATGATTCTACTGTATGTGGAGATGCACTGTGCGCAAGTGTTATATTTGGTGTGGTCAATGGCTTTGCTATCAATAAAGATCTTTATAATAAAAAAAAAAGTATAGATTAACCATTCCTAACTGCACATCAATGCACCGTGAAGATACATCAGTACTTTAACAAAACTAAAGTCTAAACTAAAATAAAAACACGCTAATACCAAATATGCCAATATTGGTTTATATTTTTCAGACTGTACTGTATGGGTGTGATTTGTGGCTATTTAAAGTTATAGAAAATTTGAAGTGTGCTCCTTACTGTCTGCCATATGCTGCCAATGTTCCAGCGTATATGTGTGGATGGTCTGCCGAAATCAGGTTTTTCCCTTAGTAGGTAAGCTAATGAATGTTTGACGTCACAAGAATGACCAGCCACACAGCTTGTCCTTTGCATTCAATTTTTTTTATTCCAGTTATATCTGCTTTCTAAAGGTGAATGAGTACACATTTAAAAGGTGATGAGTTTCAGACCAAAGTCCTTTGTCAAGCATTTACTAGTCTATATCCATGTTATCCGATAAATGGGACCGTTTATGTTTTACTGCAGGGAGTGTTTATTTACAGCTGTGTTCGTTACCTTGCTTATTCGTTGATTTGCTCCTCTAGGTAAGAGGGTTGGGTGTTCCATAAGTCTATAAACACATAAGCATTCATACTTCAGTTTTGGTCTCTGCACTGGGGTAACCCTTGCGGTTGATAGTCACACACAAAACCATTTTCCATCCCATTGTACCCCTTCCATTCTCTTTCACTGCACTCCATTTCATTCTATTCTATTCCAACTCTAGTGTTGTTTTCTCTCTTTTCAATCCCCAGCCTAATGTTTTTCCCCAGTATCATGTGACCTTTCCAGGTGGTCTGTAGCCACCGGGTTAGGTGGACTGACACACAAACGCAGCCCACAATTTGTGGATTTCTATTCCCAACACTCCCTTACACGGACCTTAATTCAGCACCTCGGGAGACCTAGCGACTGATTTTGAGGAGGACGCAAAAGAGAATCTAGTGCAAATTATGTATTTACTATCTCCATCTATGGTGACATAGAGGCCTGATGGTGTGTCACTGCAGGGTGAATACCCTTGTGGCAAGTCTTTCAGCAAGAAAGTAGCCAAAATTGTATCCAGGTATAAGTGGCAAATCCAAGAGACAGCTCCAATCGCACAAAAATGTTCCAAACAAGACTTGAAGAAAATTGTGCAAAGTGGACCTTTGAACTTGCTGGCCAAATTCAAAGTCCTCACTGATCAAGGCACTTATAGCAGGAGTCAGGGCACAAGCCCTCAAAAAAGAAGGGGGGGGGGACGAACCAAGTTAGGCAGTAAGCAAGTGACATCATGGCGCATGACATCATAGAGCGACATCACGGGTCTGCATCACAGGAAGTGGCATCACAACCCATGTTCTCATAGAAAGTGACCTCACAAATAGTGACAGCACATCTTAACACCTCACAAATAAGTTTTGCAGGTCTATCATAAGTACATTTGCGTCGGGGTTGAGCCAAAAAGGTGACACATCCCCGACGCAAAACCTCAATTTACACATTTTTTTTGTAAAAACTCTGCTACAAAGAAATTGGCAACAAGGAGAAATGTGGCAGTAAATATATTCTGTTTAATTGGTTGCACAGTCTGCATTTTTAAATACCTAATGGGGTTAAGGTATCTGCTGCAGAGACCTTTGTGTGCGCATTTAAATTCCAAGGACCAATAATAATTGTAAGGTAATTTTGAAGGGTAACGCATTTGCTGGAGAGATCTTTGTTTTCTCCAGTCCCAGTTCTGAATCAAACAATGTGCTCCTGTGTAGAATCTTCTCTGCGAGCTCAACTGGCTGACTGTGGATAAGCAAATACAGTTAAAAGCCTTGTACTACAAGCACATGGCTACATCCAGCACAGGTCCACAATAATTTCAAGATCTGGTGGTGCCCTACCAGCCCACCTGCATTCTTCTATCACTCAACCAGTCTGTAAGGCACCTAGAATACACCTGGTGTGCATGGTCAACTGGTACTTCGCATACCTAGGCCCAAAGCCCAAATCTTTGCAAAGCTGTCTCTCCCTCACCATGTTCCGCAAGAACCTGAAGACCTGATTGTTCTAACATGTGGGTTGATTCAACCTACCTTGGACCAGCACCGGGAAACCCTTCGGGGTAGTCGAACACTCTACAAGACACAATAATAATAGTAATAAAAATAATAATGACGTGACATTTTTAATTCCAATCTCCGCCATTTGGTTTGACAATATCTTTGAGAGTTTTCTTAAAGGTATTGGCACCAGTCATTGCATACCTTTAATTGAAAGTGTGTTCAATTTTCCCAAATCTTGATGATTGGTTGTATTCTGCTTCTTCTCTTTCTAAGGCGCAGAAAGATATGCACATGGTAACCAAAGCCTTGCAGGGAATCGGCTTCTTAATCAACTTCTAGAAGTATTTTCTGCAGCCAAGACAGTGCCCATTTGAACACCACGGTGGGGCAGTTTTTCTTATCTCAATCCCAAATCACAGCAATACGATTGGCCATATTGTGCCTGTTGAGGTAATCTATTATGTCTGCCTGAGTTAGGCTAAGGATTCAGGGACTGATGGCAGTAATTACTGCGTTGGTTCCCTGTGCGATTATCACTTGAATCCACTAGTGAATCATCTCCTTCTATACTGGTCTCCGAGCTCTCATAATTTCGACTCCCTCATAGCAGTAAGCACTCACAGCAGGTAAGAGTTGAGCTGGTGCTTGGAGGAGACCAATTTTATGAAGGGAGTTCTTCTTCGTAAACTCCCCCACCCCCACCCTCTACACCCTCTTTTGGAATTGACCATGGATGCCAGCCTGTGTGGTTGGGAGGCAACACTGGGAAATCGGATTCAAGAAGGTTGTAAGAAATTGGGTTATTCGTTGAGAAGAGTGGAAACTCTACTTGACCAACAACCACAATTCTTGTCAGGGTGAACCACAAAAGTCACTAAACTAACCTGTGCCTAAACCTCTGGTAGATTGGCACAAAAGCAGTCAGGCGTAACTAAGAGGCACTGTGTAAAACATTTATGTAGCACATACATTTTATTAAACAAAATGAGCCCATAACAAAAAAATCCAAATAGCAGAACTGGAAATATGCAGTTTCGAAGTTTTAGGTAAATATAGAGCCTAAATGCACAAAGCACCTCTCAAGGTCATTGGCTCATGTTAGAAGGGTTAAAATCACAAGTTCAGGCCAACCGTGATGGCGCACAGGCCTGATAAAGGGACCAGGTTGTCCCTCTGAAAAAGTTACCTTCTCAAAGTCCAACGTGAAGAGTTCAAAACTTCAGGATTTCAAAGGAGGAGCATTTAATTTACAGGCCCTGGATGCATGCAGTACCATATACTAGGGACTTATAAGTAAACTAAATGTGCCAATTGGGTGCAGGCCAATTTTACCATGTTTTAGGCAGAAAGCACAATGCACTATCATACATGCCAACCCTTTTAGAAGAGGAAAGTAGTGGATTAAAAACAAAAATAATTGTGAGTCTGTATTACCCCCATTGACTTCTTTTGAAGCAGAGGCAATTTCAGATGGGAAACAGCCAATATTAAGCCATTTTTACTTTACAATCTGGAGTCTCTGGCCTGATTTGAGCTTCTTGGCACCAGTTAGCAGTTTGCAATGCATAGAGTCCTTGCACCAACAAAAATTAATTCAGAAAACAGGAGGGATGAAGGCAAAATGTTTGGGGGTGACCCTGCAGATAGAGGTCAAGTCCTATAAAAGGAAAATGGCTCCTGGAAGAGAGTCTACAGTCTTCTAACTGGTGAGAACAGCAAGCTTATTTTTGTCTGTTGGAAGGTTCCAATGTTGCTGTCAGAACTGACAATCACATAGGCTGGTGTTATCTGAACCGTCAGGACAGTACCAAAAGCGACAGTCTAAATTCTTTTGCAGCAAAGAGTTTTACATGGGCAGAAAAGCATCTGTTAGCTCTGCGAGCAGTGCGTATTCACAATCAAAATTTATTTAGGGCAATTCACAACCTTCCATCCTCAGTCATGTACCAACTGGCTGTTCCTGAATTCAATCACATTTCAGTCTCTTCGGGAACACTTTGATAGACATATTCACATCTCCTCAGAATGCATGGTTAGGAGTATTTTGCTCAGAGAAGTGGTGTTGAGGGGCTTGGGAAGCTGAAGCTCTGTCAGACCCATGGCTAGAAGGGATTCGGTATGACTTTCTACTGATTCACCTACTCCTGAAGGTGCTCCGGAAAATTGAGGATGAGAGGACGTTGGCAATACTGATGTCACCCTTTTGGCCACAATGTCCATTGTTCTCTCCTATGATGGCACTCTCCAAAGGGGAATTCCTTCATCTCCCCCTTCAGCATTCCCCTCTCTAATTCTCATGCCTGTTGCTTTTGTAGCTGAGGTACCTCATGGCCTGGAACTTGATAGAGTAAGTTTGCAACATTTGGGGTGATTAGTGGAGGTTGTTAAAGATAGTCAGGAATCTAGGAAGCCATTAACCCTACCTCTTACAAAAAGCATCGGAGATTTTTTCAGAGGTGATGTTGTCTCAAAGGCTTTGATCCTCCTTCTCCATATATCATTCAAATCCTGAAATTCATTAGAGAAGGATTTTTACAAGACTTAGAGCCCTCTACCTTGTTGGGTTAGTGGGTGATCATTAAGGCTCTTAAAGGCAGGCAATTATGCAAAGATATGACACAGCTACAGGACAACTTTTAAAAAGTTTTCATCTAAAGAGGCCAGCAGTAGCTGCACCTTCTCCGACTTGGGATCTTTCACTAGTTTTGAAAAGTTTGTAGTTAGCTCCGTTTGAACCCCTAGAAGAGCCTGATCTGGGTTGGTTATCTGCGAAGATAGCTTTTATACTAGCCATTACCTCCACACAGAGGTTGGTGGAATTGAGTGCATTAGTTATCTCTTTTCCCTATTTGTGTTTCTTTCCAGGCAGAGTGAATTTACAGTTGGATCCCAAATTGTTTCCCCAGGTTGCTTCATCGTGTCATAACACAAAGGATATCTAGGGGTCAGGCAAATGTGACGCTCAACTGAACAAAACTAAGACCACGATATGACAAGCATAGATTAAGTTAATAGCTCATTGTTAAATGTGGCGAGAAAACCCAAAGCATGCACCTGTGTGTGACAAGTACTAAGTGAACTCAGGCTCAAAAGCATGGGTGAAATTTTCCCATCAGTAGCCGTTCTGTACCGCCCTTGACATCATATGGGTTCTCCTTGCCCAGGAGACAGCATGCTGAATTCAATGATGTGAATGTAGATTCTGCATGTTATGCCCCTTTTCCAAAGAAACAATTTAGAGCAGGAGCTAATTACTATACCTAGTAAATACCTCACCTAGGCATAATGGCATTTACTAACAGCCTGATTATGAGAGACCCGTGTTGGATGCAATATTTATCCCAACTGATAAAATCCAATATTGAATTTATTTGGAGTTGGATACTTATCACCTACTCTGACTTTTTGGGAAATAGCATGCAAATATTGATGCCTAACATACCAAAATATGCATATACCGTTAAATACCAGGCCTTTTCCCCTGTTAAATTCTGCCATGTTTGCCTACCGAACTTTAACAAATAGTGCAAACATTTAATCATCATACTACTTATAATTACAGCAGGATCCCAATATAGCAAACTACCTGTAATCTGGCCCTAGGTGGGGTGAATACCTCATCCTTTATCACTCACCTCTTAATTAGGGTAGAGTATTCATTGCACCCCACTCATCATCTTGTCATGAAAAACGTGGTGAAATTTGCTAGGACCAATGGACAAAAAAAGCATAAAACCTTTTGTAACCTGTGCAGTAATTACTGATTGTGCATGTTATGCTTCATTCCGACGTACTCAACTCATAATTGATGATATTTACCTCACATAGTAAATAACTCACCCGGGGGTGTTATTTACCAGGTGTGGTAATTATTGCCCATTTTCCTTATGCCTACGGCAAAAAGTGGTTTACTACTTGACTATCGAGATTGAAACGTTGATATGTCAATATAAGGGTCCAAAATATATGCTTCCAGAATATCTTGAAAGTTTCCAAAGCTAAGTATGGGTCAACTATAATATAGTCTTATAGCCCGCCGCAGTGGGCTATACCGGCTATTAAAGGCCCGCTCCCGCGTTAAAGGCCTGAGCGGAAGGTTTGGCATTACATGTGTCAGTTAAGTGCGGTGTAGAAAATTATAGTGAGTTAGTTTAAATCTAGCATTGCAGGACATAGTGCGTTGTAGAGTGTCTATGGATGCCCACTGTCTCTCATCTGTGCGCTGAGGTGTCTCTCCCAGGCTGACCTTGATGGTGGCGTCAGAGGTGTGGAGTCTTGCTTCATGGCTTTATATAGGAAGGAAATCAATCTACGACCCGTACTGCATGTGAGTAGGATGTCTAGTGCTTGTATGCCCGCGTGATTGTTGGGAAGTCTGAAGCTTACACCCCTGTTTAAGCCTTTAGTAGATCCACAGCTGCAGCAGCTCCCCTCAAGTCATTGAATCTTCAGGCACCATGTTTCATAAGCACGGTCACCAAAGATTTTTGCTCAAAGTGAATCAACCCCCAAAGCAGGGCTTGTACTTGCAGAACCAAATAACAATATCGCCCACGTGCAGCCAGTTTTTTGTGTGCATATCAGCCGGTGTGCGATTTTATCTTGACAGGGACTGCCATGTTGCAGACGGCTCTCCCAGGAAGCGGAAATGAGTGATAGTTTCCCTGCCCACAGGGAATTTGTGAGTTTGGTGAGATCATTCTTATGGCGGCAGGATCATTCATTTCAACTCAAAATGACCTCTCTGTGTGCAGTTGCTTTGAGAATGGTAGAGTGGTGAACTTGCGAGCATGATGTGAGACAGCTGGGAAAAACTATAAATTGTGCCTTATGTATATAAGAATGACTAAATTAACATTATACTTAGCTCCTGTATGCACCCTATCTCTTCTTGACCTTTGTTTCATTACTTAACAGATAGAAAGGCACGCAGCCTATATGTGAGGAGACTGCATGAGATATCAGTCCAGCTAAGGGGGTTGAGGGGAGGTACTCAGATGGGCACCCAGCAATACCCAACTGCTTGTGAAGGAACTTAAATCATTTGAACAGTAGGTTAGCAGTCAAAGACTAGAGGTCATTATAAAGGTCAGGTGCAACTACTCAGCTGACAAGAAGCTGGGTCTGCCCTGTGCATATTGGCTTTCCAAAGATTTCTGAACCCTGTAGATGTTCTACAATCTTGAGATGTTGCTCCTTTTATTCTGGCTGGCTTACTTGTAAGTGTAAATCTGTATTTGTAAAGCACGAACTACTCACCCTTACGGGTCTCAAGGCACTAGGGGCCGTCAGGGAAATTAATTGAGCTATTGCCCAGCATCACATGGTGCTGAGCTGCCGCCGGAGCTGGGGATTGAACCGTGAACCCTGTGCTCCGAAGTCAGCTGCCCTGGCTGCTGAACCACACCTCTCCACTTGGTTTCATTCTGTTCCCGAACACCACTTCAGGCCCGGCCTGTGCATTCACACAGGTACTCATGTGAGGACAGATTTACTAATATCTCATACAACGCAGATCAGCAACCTAAGTATGTCATGCAAAGCAGCGCAGTAACATAAGTTCCACTAAGATGTGGCACAGGCACTGCTGCTCACTTTCAAGCGCTGGTGCACAATTAGATTGCCTAGCGCCACGCACTCACATTTGCACAATATTGCATAGGTGGGTGCATGACTCTAGCACAGGTTTTGCACTGGGAACGTGCCCTTCAGGTCACGGCCACTGGAAGGGAAACAACCATTACAACTCAGTCATTACAACGCACTACCTTAACAATGCAGTTGTTACAACGCAACTACCTTTACATCGCATGCCATTACAACGCAGTCATTACAACGCATGCCACTACAACGCATACCATTACAACACATACCATTAAAATGTATGCCATTACAACGCATTATAAGGTAAGTAATGGAGATTTTTTAGTTTTAGGTTGGGTATGGGTTTTGGGGTTCATGGAAATAGTAATTTTTACCCCTACGCCATCCAACACTTTCCCTACTGTTGTACTCACTGGAGAAGGAATAGTAATTTTTACCCCTACACTATCCCACACTTACCCAACTGTTGCACTCACTGGAGTGGGAATAGTCATTTTTACCCCTACACTATCCAACACTTACTCCACTGTTACCCTAAAAGTATTATGCGTTGCAATGGTATGCCTTGTAATGGTAGTTTCTAAAAATGCGTTGCATTGTAAAATCATGCGATGTAATGGTAGTTGCGATGTAAAAACCACGTTGTAAAGGCATGCGTTGTAATTGTTTGCTTTGTAACATCATACATTCCCACTGGAATTATGTGATTGTGTGGCTGCAGCGTTTTTTTCTCATGTATATGCATTTGCAGCATTCACCACATAATCCATCAACCTCTGCATCATCTGCATATTTTAATCAAAAACAATGTGTATCTCAAATGGTTCAAAAGTTACTAAAAATGCAGTGACACGCGTTGCTGAGCAGTTGAAGGCCCTTTGCAAAGGGTTACTGGTCATCTTTCTGTTGCTTATTGTTACATTGGCTGTTAAACTAATACTGATGAGGTGAATCCTATGGCCAGTGTTCACAAGTGTACAAATGGCAAAATAATGAAGTAATACTATCACACAATATGCTGTATTATGCTGCATAATTTTCCTTTTTTTGCCACATACTTTAGTCAACCCTGTTGCATGATTTAGCCCACTCCTGCCGCATAATTTTAATGGCCTTCCTTCTAGTCCCCAACACTATGCTTAGGCTACCTTTGAAAACATTCCCACTTTGGAGGTGTGCTGTGTTATGCAGCACACATACAAATTGGGAAAAGTTTTCCGAAAATGAAACAACATGCTACAACGAGCCTTTTTTTTGTCTACTATTATAACTAGATAGGGTGTTGCGTCAAAAACCAAAGGTGATAGCATGATGCCTGTTAGAAATGGGATCCCTGGCTGGCCAGGGCTTGCGCCAAAGTCAGTCAGAGACCACCACTCCTAAGTCAGGGCAAGGGAGTTACACGCCGAGATAACCCCTGCTCACCCTCTAGGTAACGTGGCGCGAGCAGTCAAGGCTAAACTTGGAGGCGATATGAGTTAAGTATTTGCGCACGCACCCCAGCAACAACACCCGAGGCCCACCACAAAGGAAACTCCACACAAGGTTATATAAAAATAGCCTTTGTATTACACCAAAACACATTAGATAAAACACACACTTTACAATGTGCCAACAGGCACGGGCAGAATTTACAGGAGATATGGACAAGACAGGGCCACCTGAACCACTGTCAGGAATCAGCACTTTTTAGAACTTAGAATACAATACTTGTAGGCCTAGAACTTAGAACATAGAGCCTAACAGCCAGTACCTCCCGTCCTGGTTGCGGGATAATGCGAGTGATCTCCTTAGTAAACTTGAGCAGGTGGCCGGCTAGCTACAAGCGTTTCTCTGGGGCGAACAATGTGTGTGGCTCAGAAGAGGAGGGGAAGGCAGGATGCGGGCGACCCAGCGAAGCGGCGCGGCTCAGGGGAGAGCGGCGCTGCTCGAGGCTTGGACGGGCGGCCGTGCACGAGCTGCCGAGGGGAGTGAGCGAGGCACACTTCAGCGAGGCCCCAGGGGCCCAAGGGAGATCAGACAAGTCCCAGCAATTTGTCAGGGAAGGCACAATAGAGTCCACTGGTCCTGGGACTCTGGTCAGGGGGCGAGCTCAGTATCAAGCCCTTGGAATATCACTTAGAACATAACAGAAAATCACTGTAGCACAAAATAGCACACAATCAGTAACTACTGGTAATCAGGTAATTACCACCTACGCAATCCTAACCACCTTAGGAACAGGTCACGCAGGGAACCAGGACCTCACTAGCACCACCTGTACTAGCCAGAACAACCAACTAAATATCACCATACATTTAGGGGTATAGACCTGGGGACAAAACACATGATGCATAAACATACATTCAGAGGTGCAGGGAAGGAAAACACATGATGTATCAACAACACATTCAGCTGTGTAAGGAACACATGACGCATCAACACACGTTCAGCGGTGTAAGGAACAAGGCACATGATGCATCTACAACACATTCAGAGGTGCAGGAAACACATGATGAATAATCTACCCATTCAGAGGTGTAAGGACAAGCAACTATGCAACACAGTCACGTAAACCACAACCTGTGGCAGTCCCAATGTCAGGGTCCTAAACGGTGCAACTGCCCACGAAGTGCTGGGCAGTTGAAGGAACGCTGGTGGGGATACGTTGGAGCCTTCCAGGCCTCAAGAACATCAATGGGGCCAATGTGGGAGCCTCGCTGGACTCTTTAAACAAATGTGGCCTCTGAGAACCTCACAGGCTCTGTAGAAATGAAATGTCCCCCTGAGCCTCTCGGGGCTCTCAAAAAAGATGTAGCCTCACTGGGCGGTGGGGTCCCTCACGGGGGACCCGGGAACACTGGGGGTGCCCTGAGCCTCTCCAGGCTGTAGGCACAATTGCGGGCATCGTTGGAGTCCCCCTCCTGGGGACTCGAGAACAAAGGAATGCCCCCTTGAGCCTTGTGGGCTCTTAAAACAATGGTGGCGCCTTAAGGAGCCTCTCAGGCTCTGATCCAATATGCCCCCATGAGCATCTCCTTGGCTCAAAAAGCAGAATGGCACCTCAGAGCCTCTCGGGCTCGTGGCTCAAGGTGGGGGGTTAGGCGGAGTCCCTCTCGGGGGACTCGGCATCACTCGAGGCCTCACGGGCCTCCCTGGACAAGGGTCTCGCTCTGGAGGGGCGGGGCGGGCACCGGCAATGTGCCCCGACGCCCCCTCCCTTCCGCACACACTCACCGGGTCTCTGGTGCTTGGCGGCGGCTCGCCTCCTCCACCGGGGCTCCCTCCTGGTCCTGGGAGCCCCGCGACATCCGGCGGCTGCTTCCTGGCGGGCCCGGGGCTCTCCCCAGCTCACGGGAGCCCCGGGCGGCCATCACTCGCCTTCTTTTTCCTGCCGGTGGCGGCAGGCGGGACTTCCGGTTGGGGCCGCGCCGGGATTGGCCGGCTGCCCAACCGCTTCCGGGTCGTCGCAGGCAGAGCGGCGGCCCGGCAGTAGACAGCAGCAAATGCCGGGTGGGCACCGGCTTTCCTTTTAAATAACTGGCACGAGGTGGCACTCCAGCGGGGCAATGCCGGGTGGGCACCGGCTTTAAAATAACAAAAAAGCGAGGTGGGCACTTGTAAAATAAATACCGAGCGCAGCAGAACTCCAAAAATGCCGGGTGGGCACCGGCTTGGCAAACAAAGCGCTCTCAGCGCGCTGTGGCAGAAAGGAAGCGCTCCCAAGCGCTTAGTAGACAATCCAGCACTCCCAGGTGCTAGAAGGGCAAGACACAGCGCTCCACAGCGCTAGGGCAAAGAACAAGCGCTCCCAGGCACTTTAGGGAAGTCCATAGTCCAGCAAGGTCCTTTAGGAGTCCAGGGGCTGGGCAGAGCCCAGGGAGGCAAGCCTTCCCCCGGGCCCCAGCAGCAGCATGCCCCTGGTCAGATTCAAGTTGGGAACAAGAACCTTTTCATGGGGTCACAGCCCCTCTTTTATACACCTTTTCTTTTGTCTGTAGGCGCAGGGTGGGGGCAGAACCAGTCGCAGCTGGTCTGTGAGCACTGTTGATGGCTCAACCACCCCTTTCATTCATCAGTTAGGCTAGGGTCATCAGTCGCACCACAGGGGGCGGAGCCAGCATTGTGTGGGGGAAACCCAGCCTCATTCAGGACACAGGCGCAGCCCCTCCCTCACATCAGCATGCTAATCTCTCCATTCACCACCGAGGCAGACCCACACAGACTTCCTGGAGCCTGGCATCCCAGCCAGCTCCAGCCAATCACACGACAGGCATATTTTACACTAATATGCCAACTCCTAGAAGTGGCGCTACCGCACAAGACACATACACGCCGCACATACCATTGTGCAGCATTCACTCTCACGAGTTCGCACATACCAAACTTGAGCATGTACGCCTCACGCATCAGGAACTACCAGGGACACAGACATTCCCCATGCATTCCTATGGGAGAGCGGGCCAATCTCACACACGCACTCAGGGAGCGCACGCACTTTACACTGCGCCACAGTGTCAAAGTGCGCAAAGACCAGAAGTCACTAGGCAAAAAGTTCAGGGGTGAACCTGCCAGAAGGGCCAAGTCCAACACAACCCCCTTCCAGCCAAAACGCAGGGGAGAACAATCACCACCGTGATGGACTTCCCTGCTTGGGGCGATAGAACACGGACAGGGCCCGCACTGCAGGGACACCCTCCGGTTCTACGCCACGTCTATCCATAAGACAAGCACATACTTTAAAAAAAAACAGGCCCAACTAGGCTACCCCACTGGTACTCCTTAGTTGTCCACGGCTAGGACCAGACCCTAGGCCACCCAGATACCACTGGGCCCTACCAATCCACAGAGTGGGGGGTGGTAACCCCTGGCCTACATAGCCATTCTCCACTCCCTTTCTCAGTGTAGTTCCAAACTACCACTGATCCTTCAACCTAGGGTCTGCACCCTCAGGCTGACCAGAGGTCACGGGCAAGAATGCCCCACCCTACCTCTACTTCTGAAGCACCCTCCAGAACACAACTTTCCCACCAGTTCGGGACCTTTACTCCCTCAGCAGCAGTGACCACGGTTAGACCAGCACAAGAACAGTGTAGTGAGGCGTTGCACTTTGCGGGTTGCCAGATGCGGCGCAGGCGGCTGCTCGCGGACCGCGTCGAGACGGGGACGGCGAGCGGCATAGGCTGCGCGGCCGAAGGCAGACGCGGCTCAGTGCGGTGCCTACAGGACACCAGGCTGGTCATGACAGATTCACAGCTCCCTTAACTGGTTTACCACCTGGTATTCAAATTCTCTCCTCCTTTAGCAGCAAGGCAACCACTGCAGGTCAATCCTCCATACAGCTTACCCGGTTCCTTCTCTTCAAGCAGGAGTTCCTTCTTGTAACTTCAGGACACTACGTACAGTTGCCCTTACGTCCAGATCCAGACACACCGGCTACTGGCTCCCCAACCGAGGGACAAGTCAAGTCAAGTCAAGTCATAAAATTTGTATAGCGCACTACATACCCAGAGGGTTTCAAGGCGCTTAGGAAGGGGGGGAGGATTATTTGTCAAATATCCACGTTTTAAGCTGCTTTCTGAACGCTATGTGATTCTGGGTGAGGCGAAGGTAAGCGGGGAGTGAGTTCCATGTTTTGGCAGCCAGGTATGAAAAGGATCTGCCTCCCATGGTGGTCTTGTTGATGCGAGGTACATTGGCGAAGGCTTGGCTGGAAGAGCGGAGTTGGCGGGAGGGGGTGTAGAAGGACAGTCGAGAGTTGAGGCAATCTGGTCCGATGTCGTAGAGTGATTTGTGTGCGTGGGTCAGCAGTCGGAAAGTGATCCTCTTATTGACGGGTAGCCAGTGGAGGTCTTTCAGGTGGCCAGAGATGTGTTCGTTGCGCGGGATGTCTAATATGATCCTGGCTGAGGCGTTTTGGATTCGTTGTAGTTTCTTCTGGAGTTTAGCGGTGGTACCTGCGTAGAGGGTGTTTCCGTAGTCCAGTCGGCTCGTGACTAGAGCGTGGGTGACTGTTTTCCTTGTTTCGGAGGGGATCCAGCGAAATGTTTTTCTGAGCATGCGAAGAATGTTAAAGCAGGAAGAGGATACGGCGCTGACTTGTCTGTTCATTGAGAGCGAAGAATCCAGGATGATGCCAAGGTTCCGTGCGTGGTCTGTCGGGATGGGTGCTTTTCCGAGGGCTTCCGGCACCAGGAGTCGTCCCATGCAGAGGGGGATGTACCTAAGATGAGGACTTCTGTTTTGTCTGAGATCAATTTCAGACGGCTGTGTTTCATCCATTCGGCGACTTCTTTCATTCCTTCGTGTAGGTTATTTTTGGCGGTGCTGGGGTCCTTGGTGAGAGAAAGGATCAGTTGAGTGTCGTCCGCGTAAGAGATGATGTTGAGGTTGTGTTGGCGGGCGATGGCCGCGAGGGGGCTCATGTATACGTTGAAGAGGGTGGGGCTGAGTGAGGATCCTTGAGGTACGCCGCAGATGATTTCAGAGGCCTCGGATTTGAATGGTGGGAGGCGGACTCTCTGGGTTCTTCCGGTGAGGAATGAGGTGATCCATTCAAGTGCTTTTCCTTGGATTCCTATGTTATTGAGGCGATGTAGAAGGGTGCTGTGGCAGACTGTGTCGAAGGCTGCAGAGAGGTCGAGGAGGATGAGGGCGACTGTGTCTCCATTGTCCAGTAGAGTTCGAATGTCGTCTGTTGCTGCGATGAGGGCGGTCTCAGTGCTGTGTTTGGCTCGGAAGCCAGATTGTGAGGGGTCGAGTGATTTGTTGGCTTCGAGGAAGGCGGCGAGCTGGTTGTTGACGGCTTTCTCGATGACTTTGGCCGGGAATGGAAGAAGCGAGATGGGGCGGTAGTTTTTGAGTTCGGTGGGGTCCGCTGTGGGTTTTTTCAGAAGGGCGGTGAGTTCAGCGTGTTTCCAGTCTTCCGGGAAGGTAGCGGAGTTGAAGGAGCAGTTGATGACGTCTCGGAGGTGCGGAGCTATGACGGAGTCTGCTTTGTTGAAGATGTGGTGAGGGCATGGGTCTGTGGGGGATCCAGAGTGGATGGAATTCATCAGGCGGATGGTGTCCTCAGTGGAGATTGGGTTCCAGGCGTTAAGGGTGTTTACGGGGGGAAGATGGTCAGCAGATGGTAGGGTGGGTTGGCTTCCGGGTTGGTTGTCAAAGCTGTTGTGGATGTCAGCAATCTTGTTGTGGAAAAAAGAGGCTAGGGAGTCGCAGAGGGTTTGAGAGGGGGTGATGTCGTTGGAGTTGGCCGAGGGGTTGGAAAATTCCTTGACGATGTTGAAAAGTTCCTTGCTGTTGTGGGCGTTGTTGTCAAGTCGATCCTTGAATGCTGTTTTCTTGGCTTTTCGGATCAGTTGGTGGTGAGTGCGGGTGGCGCTTTTGAAGGCGTCCTTGTTGCTAGTGGATGGGTCTTTTTTCCAGGCCTTTTCAAGGGAGCGGCACAGTTTCTTGGACTTCTTGAGATCATCGTTGAACCATGAGGCTTTTTTGCTGCCAGGTTTGCTTTGACGTTTTTTCAGTGGTGCTAAGGTGTCGGCGGTGTTGGATAACCAAAGGGTGAGGTTGGAGGCGGCTTCGTTGGCGTTAGAAGAGAGGGCAGGGGAGGTTCGAAGGAGCGATGTGGAGATCTGATCCGTGGTGATTTTGTTCCAGTTTCTTTGTAGAGTTGGTTGTAGGTGGATGATGGGTTTCGGCTTATTGTAGGTGAAGTGAACGCAGCTGTGGTCAGTCCAGAGGAGATCCGTAGTGTGGCTGAAGGAGACATGGTTGCTGGAGGTGAAGATGGGGTCGAGTGTGTGACCTGCGATGTGGGTGGGGGAAGTGACCATTTGTTTAAGTCCGAGGTTGGCGAGGTTGTCCAGGAGGGTGGCGGTGTTGCGGTCGTTGATCTTTTCAAGGTGGAAGTTGAGGTCTCCCAGAAGGATGTAGTCTTTGGAGGGGAGCGCGTGTGGGGTGATGAAGTCCGTGATGTCTTCGCTGAATTTTGCGCGGGGTCCTGGAGGTCTGTAGAGGAGGGTGCCTCTAAGAGTTGTCTTGGGGTCGATGTGGATCTGGAAGTGAAGGTGTTCGGAGTTAGCGAGGTTAGCGTCGGAGCTGGTAGAGATGCGGATGGATTTCTTATGGACGATAGCGATTCCTCCTCCTGTATGGTTGGTGCGGTCCTTGCGTGTGATCTTATAGTCGTCAGGGATAGCGATGGCGATGTCAGGGGCGGAGGAAGCGTTCATCCATGTTTCCGTTAGGAAGGCGACGTCAGGAGAGATGGTGTCTAGTAGGTTCCAAAGGTCAGTGGCGTGCCTGTGGACCGAGCGGGTGTTGAGAAGGATGCATTGTAGGTGGTTAGGGTCGGGATTCTGTGGAGTGGTCGTAGCGGAGATGTTGTCGGTGCCGTAGAATTTGCAGGAGTAGCAGGAGAAAGGTCCATGGGTGCGTCCAGGAGCGGCTTGGACACAGTTGGGGGCGCGACCTGGGTTGAGGGCTAGGAGGGTGGTGGCATCATAGGTAATGCGGGGGGGCTGGGCAGCGCGAGAGGCAGGGGGTCTGGCGTTGGGCGCGGTCCAGGCGCGGACGGGCGTAGACGGGCTTACCTTTGGCGCACCTTCGGCGCGGATTGGGCACGGTCGCTGCGCGTGGACGCTGCGCGCGGGAACTCCTGTCATATATGGAGAGTGGAGGGGGAGGGGCGAGGGCGGCTCAGCTGGGAGGCGGGTCGTGCACACGAGGACGACAACAAACCACCAAAATGGAGGCGGGGGGAGGAGCAGAGCGAGCGGAGCGCTGTAGGTGAATGCGCAGACGAAATAGGAAAGTACTACAATGAGGGCTAGAGCGCTAATACCACAAAGCGCTAGACAGAGCACACAGCAGGCTATACACGCAAGTAGCTTACAAAGCGGATGTTCAGCAGAGCAGCGCTAAGAAAATGGTGAGATAGAGCGCTATATCCACACAGCAGTATGCAAAGCACAGAATATGCAGGCTATAAGCAAAAGTAGCTTTCCAGGCGAAATATCAGCACAGCAGCGCTACGATACCGGGCTTCAGCCAGGGACCCAGGGAGCGACCACTCAGTCCGTGAAGGATGAGCGAGTCACAGCTTCTGCAGGACGAGGAGCGCTGATAAAGTTTGTGGGAGGGCGGCTCAGCTGGGAGGCGGGTCGTGCACACGAGGACGACAACAAACCACCAAAATGGAGGCGGGGGGAGGAGCAGAGCGAGCGGAGCGCTGTAGGTGAATGCGCAGACGAAATAGGAAAGTACTACAATGAGGGCTAGAGCGCTAATACCACAAAGCGCTAGACAGAGCACACAGCAGGCTATACACGCAAGTAGCTTACAAAGCGGATGTTCAGCAGAGCAGCGCTAAGAAAATGGTGAGATAGAGCGCTATATCCACACAGCAGTATGCAAAGCACAGAATATGCAGGCTATAAGCAAAAGTAGCTTTCCAGGCGAAATATCAGCACAGCAGCGCTACGATACCGGGCTTCAGCCAGGGACCCAGGGAGCGACCACTCAGTCCGTGAAGGATGAGCGAGTCACAGCTTCTGCAGGACGAGGAGCGCTGATAAAGTTTGTGGGAGGGCGGCTCAGCTGGGAGGCGGGTCGTGCACACGAGGACGACAACAAACCACCAGAATGGAGGCGGGGGGAGGAGCAGAGCGAGCGGAGCGCTGTAGGTGAATGCGCAGACGAAATGGGAAAGTACTACAATGAGGGCTAGAGCGCTAATACCACAAAGCGCTAGACAGAGCACACAGCAGGCTATACACGCAAGTAGCTTACAAAGCGGATGTTCAGCAGAGCAGCGCTAAGAAAATGGTGAGATAGAGCGCTATATCCACACAGCAGTATGCAAAGCACAGAATATGCAGGCTATAAGCAAAAGTAGCTTTCCAGGCGAAATATCAGCACAGCAGCGCTACGATACCGGGCTTCAGCCAGGGACCCAGGGAGCGACCACTCAGTCCGTGAAGGATGAGCGAGTCACAGCTTCTGCAGGACGAGGAGCGCTGATAAAGTTTGTGGGAGGGCGGCTCAGCTGGGAGGCGGGTCGTGCACACGAGGACGACAACAAACCACCAAAATGGAGGCGGGGGGAGGAGCAGAGCGAGCGGAGCGCTGTAGGTGAATGCGCAGACGAAATAGGAAAGTACTACAATGAGGGCTAGAGCGCTAATACCACAAAGCGCTAGACAGAGCACACAGCAGGCTATACACGCAAGTAGCTTACAAAGCGGATGTTCAGCAGAGCAGCGCTAAGAAAATGGTGAGATAGAGCGCTATATCCACACAGCAGTATGCAAAGCACAGAATATGCAGGCTATAAGCAAAAGTAGCTTTCCAGGCGAAATATCAGCACAGCAGCGCTACGATACCGGGCTTCAGCCAGGGACCCAGGGAGCGACCACTCAGTCCGTGAAGGATGAGCGAGTCACAGCTTCTGCAGGACGAGGAGCGCTGATAAAGTTTGTAGGAGGGCGGCTCAGCTGGGAGGCGGGTCGTGCACACGAGGACGACAACAAACCACCAAAATGGAGGCGGGGGGAGGAGCAGAGCGAGCGGAGCGCTGTAGGTGAATGCGCAGACGAAATAGGAAAGTACTACAATGAGGGCTAGAGCGCTAATACCACAAAGCGCTAGACAGAGCACACAGCAGGCTATACACGCAAGTAGCTTACAAAGCGGATGTTCAGCAGAGCAGCGCTAAGAAAATGGTGAGATAGAGCGCTATATCCACACAGCAGTATGCAAAGCACAGAATATGCAGGCTATAAGCAAAAGTAGCTTTCCAGGCGAAATATCAGCACAGCAGCGCTACGATACCGGGCTTCAGCCAGGGACCCAGGGAGCGACCACTCAGTCCGTGAAGGATGAGCGAGTCACAGCTTCTGCAGGACGAGGAGCGCTGATAAAGTTAGTGGGAGGGCGGCTCAGCTGGGAGGCGGGTCGTGCACACGAGGACGACAACAAACCACCAAAATGGAGGCGGGGGGAGGAGCAGAGCGAGCGGAGCGCTGTAGGTGAATGCGCAGACGAAATAGGAAAGTACTACAATGAGGGCTAGAGCGCTAATACCACAAAGCGCTAGACAGAGCACACAGCAGGCTATACACGCAAGTAGCTTACAAAGCGGATGTTCAGCAGAGCAGCGCTAAGAAAATGGTGAGATAGAGCGCTATATCCACACAGCAGTATGCAAAGCACAGAATATGCAGGCTATAAGCAAAAGTAGCTTTCCAGGCGAAATATCAGCACAGCAGCGCTACGATACCGGGCTTCAGCCAGGGACCCAGGGAGCGACCACGCAGTCCGTGAAGGATGAGCGAGTCACAGCTTCGGACGTACCCCTTTGGTCTGATGCCTGGCGCACCAGGACTTCCTTGAGGGTGACACAACTAATGTGTCGTGTACAAGTCTGCCTGACACTCAGGACAGAAGTGGCATCACCCTGGTCACTTCTTGGCGACACAACCCTTCTGGTTGGCCCCTGACCCACTGGTTACTCCACTGGAGAACCTATCCCCCTTGCACCCCTCCATCTGGACTTCTGCACCCTCCCAACTGGAGTGGTACTGCCAGATAACAGAACTACTAGAGCCCTGCTTACAGGCGCTCCACGTTCTCTCCACACTGGGAGATCTCCCTAGAAGGACGCTCCATACGGACATGCTAGGCTCCCTCACCTGGTGTTCCTAAGAAAAAAAACCACCCAGACTACGAAGACCAGGCTTGTGCTCCTCTGAGCCACTTCCACCACACTGGGCTGGAAGACCAGAACTTTCCTTAGGGTCACTGCCCAACAATTAACACAATAGCACAGGGGCAGGGGAAACTCCCATGAGCTTCAGGCCCACCCATGAAATCCTGTTCACTGATGTTCTACGTTCTTCAAACACTCTGGGAGATCTTCCTCAAATGACCTATTGGTACAGCCTAGGCCCCTGACCTGACGTTCCCTTCAGAAACATTCCAGGCCCTGACACTGGGTTTCGGGCACCTGGAGACATGCAGTCCCACCCACTCCTTCTCCTCCTGAGACAGGACGTGAGCCCCTACACCGAGACCTAGCTGGGCTACACTTAACCTCTTCCACCACACTGGGCTGGAAGACACCTCAGCCAATCCTTTTGGAATCACTCCATCCCCTATGCCTCTCTCCTCCCAGAACATTACCAACTCCAAACATCTGTCTCTAAATAGACCACAGAAATCAAAAGCCGGCTCCACTGTCTGCAGACGTTCTTGGGAAAAGTTTAACACACGGAACTTTGGTATCTGAGCAAAACAAGAGTACACAAGCATTCAGCAAGCTCCCCATCCAGAGAACTCACACACACGTCCAGTGCCACGCACCATTCATCCACACACACCCCTCCCCAGACTGGTAAGGCAGTTTCTACCACCCCTGATTTCTCAACCTGACCACACGTGACACAGGTACCATAACTCCAGGGCAGGGACGGGGGACACATGCACTGAACACACTTATGCTGCCACCACTGGATCCCACCCTTCTGGTGAATCCAGAAACACACTGCACTTAGGGGGATGATCTACCCTCCCGAGCTAGGGACACCTAACTCAAAGTGCACAAGAAACACATTTCCACAGAAATAACATTTTTAGCAAACTCCATACAATAATCCCCAAAATGTGATTTATCTAAAATGCAGAGTTTTGTAGTGCGGCCAGTTGCCACTGTGGTACAACGCAAACACAAATCCTTATCCTCACCGCTGCGTCCAATGTTAGAAATGGGATCCCTGGCTGGCCAGGGCTTGCGCCAAAGTCAGTCAGAGACCACCACTCCTAAGTCAGTGCAAGGGAGTTACACGCCAAGATAACCCCTGCTCACCCTCTAGGTAACGTGGCACGAGCAGTCAAGGCTAAACTTGGAGGCGATATGAGTTAAGTATTTGCGCACGCACCCCAGCAACAACACCCAAGGCCCACCACAAAGGAAACTCCACACAAGGTTATATAAAAATAGCCTTTGTATTACACCAAACACATTAGATAAAACACACACTTTACAATGTGCCAACAGGCACGGGCAGAATTTACAGGGGATATGGACAAGACAGGGCCACCTGGACCACTGTCAGGAATCAGCACTTTTTAGAACTTAAAATACAATACTTTTCGGCCTAGAACTTAGAACATAGAGCCTAACAGCCAGTACCTCCCGTCCTGGTTGCGGGATAATGCGAGTGATCTCCTTAGTAAACTTGAGCGGGCGGCCGGCTAGCTACAAGCGTTTCTCTGGGGCGACCAATGTGTGCGGCTCAGAAGAGGAGGGGAAGGCAGGATGGGGGCGACCCAGCGAAGCGGCGCGGCTCAGGGGAGAGCGGCGCTGCTCGAGGCTTGGACGGGCGGCCGTGCACGAGCTGCCGAGGGGAGTGAGCGAGGCACACTTCAGCGAGGCCCCAGGGGCCCAAGGGAGATCAGACAAGTCCCAGCAATTTGTCAGGGAAGGCACAATAAAGTCCACTGGTCCTGGGACTCTGGTCAGGGGGCGAGCTCAGTATCAAGCCCTTGGAATATCACTTAGAACATAACAGAAAATCACTGTAGCAAAAAATAGCACACAATCAGTAACTACTGGTAATCAGGTAAGTACCACCTACGCAATCCTAACCACCTTAGGAACAGGTCACGCAGGGAACCAGGACCTCACTAGCATCACCTGTACTAGCCAGAACAACCAACTAAATATCACCATACATTTAGGGGTATAGACATGGGGACAAAACACATGATGCATAAACATACATTCAGAGGTGCAGGGAAGGAAAACACATGATGTATCAACAACACATTCAGCGGTGTAAGGAACACATGACGCATCAACACACGTTCAGCGGTGTAAGGAACAAGGCACATGATGCATCTACAACACATTCAGAGGTGCAGGAAACACATGATGAATAATCTACCCATTCAGAGGTGTAAGGACAAGCAACTATGCAACACAGTCACGTAAACCACAACCTGTGGCAGTCCCAATGTCAGGGTCCTAAACGGTGCAACTGCCCACGTAGTGCTGGGCAGTTGAAGGAACGCTGGTGGGGATACGTTGGAGCCTTCCAGGGCTCAAGAACATCAATGTCGCCAATGTGGGAGCCTCGCTGGACTCTTTAAACAAATGTGGCCTCTGAGAACCTCACAGGCTCTGTAGAAATGAAATGTCTCCCTGAGCCTCTCGGGGCTCTCAAAAAAGATGTAGCCTCACTGGGCGGTGGGGTCCCTCACGGGGGACCCGGGAACACTGGGGGTGCCCTGAGCCTCTCCAGGCTGTAGGCACAATTGCGGGCATCGTTGGAGTCCCCCTCCTGGGGACTCGAGAACAAAGGAATGCCCCCTTGAGCCTTGTGGGCTCTTAAAACAATGGTGGCACCTTAAGGAGCCTCTCAGGCTCTGATCCAATATGCCCCCATGAGCCTCTCCTGGGCTCAAAAAGTAGAATGGCACCTCAGAGCCTCTCGGGCTCATGGCTCAAGGTGGGGGGTTAGGCGGAGTCCCTCTCGGGGGACTCGGCATCACTCGAGGCCTCACGGGCCTCCCTGGACAAGGGTCTCGCTCTGGAGGGGAGGGGCGGGCACCGGCAATGTGCCCCGACGCCCTCCTCCCTTCCGCACACACTCACCGGGTCTCTGGTGCTTGGCGACGGCTCTCCTCCTCCACCGGGGCTCCCTCCTGGTCCTGGGAGCCCCGCGACATCTGGCGGCTGCTTCCTGGCGGGCCCGGGGCTCTCCCCAGCTCACGGGAGCCCCGGGCGGCCATCACTCAGCTTCTTTCTCCTGCCGGTGGCGGCAGGCGGGACTTCCGGTTGGGGCCACGCCGGGATTGGCCGGCTGCCCAACTGCTTCCGGGTCGTCGCAGGCAGAGCGGCGGCCCGGCAGTAGACAGCAGCAAATGCCGGGTGGGCACCGGCTTTCCTTTTAAATAACTGGCACGAGGTGGCACTCCAGCGGGGCAATGCCGGGTGGGCACCGGCTTTAAAATAACAATAAAGCGAGGTGGGCACTCGTAAAATAAATACCGAGCGCAGCAGAACTCCACAAATGCCGGGTGGGCACCGGCTTGGCAAACAAAGCGCTCTCAGCGCGCTGTGGCAGAAAGGAAGCGCTCCCAAGCGCTTAGTAGACAATCCAGCGCTCCCAGGTGCTAGAAGGGCAAGACAGAGCGCTCCACAGCGCTAGGGCAAAGAACAAGCGCTCCCAGGCGCTTTAGGGAAGTCCATAGTCCAGCAAGGTCCTTTAGGAGTCCAGGGGCTGGGCAGGGCCCAGGGAGGCAAGCCTTCCCCCGGGCCCCGGCAGCAGCATGCCCCTGGTCAGATTCAAGTTGGGAACAAGAACCTTTTCATGGGGTCACAGCCCCTCTTTTATACACCTTTTCTTTTGTCTGTAGGTGCAGGGTGGGGGCAGAACCAGTCGCAGCTGGTCTGTGAGCACTGTTGATGGCTCAACCACCCCTTTCATTCATCAGGCAGGCTAGGGCCATCAGTCGCACCACAGGGGGCGGAGCCAGCATTGTGTGGGGGAAACCCAGCCTCATTCAGGACTCAGGCGCAGCCCCTCCCTCACATCAGCATGCTAATCTCTCCATTCACCACCGGGGCAGACCCACACAGACTTCCTGGAGCCTGGCATCCCAGCCAGCTCCAGCCAATCACACGACAGGCATATTTTACACTAATATGCCAACTCCTAGAAGTGGCGCTTCCGCACAAGACACATACACGCCGCACATACCATTGTGCAGCATTCACTCTCACGAGTTCGCACACACCAAACTTGAGCATGCACGCCTCATGCATCAGGAACTACCAGGGACACAGACATTCCCCATGCATTCCACTTTACACTGCGCCACAGTGTCAAAGTGCGCAAAGACCAGAAGTCACTAGGCAAAAAGTTCAGGGGTGAACCTGCCAGAAAGGCCAAGTCCAACAATGCCCATGTACCACCCCTGGGATGCCCCCTTGAAGCACTGCTTTGCATTCATTTTAGGATACTTTCAAAGTATATCCCAAGTGTGTACCAAACTAAATGCTAATTCTACACTTTGTGCCTGTTTGTGTCACTTTTGGCGACTTGGCACCAGCACAAACTGTTGATAAATCTTCATGATTACTGAAAATCAAAGTCATAGATTTTCTCCATCTTTGTTTAAACTCTGATGCGACCATCTGGAAGCCCACGCAAGGCTCGACATCCATGTTTCAAAATCACCGAAAAGGAAACATCAGCAACATCTGGGCAACTTTAGCATGTTTTGAGGCACTGTCATTTTATACAAATATTTAGACTACATATCTTTTTCCGCTCACATAGTTTTGCTCTTGAGAATGGATTTTGTTCTTAAAAGAATAAATAATCTTGAAACACTCTGGAAAGTGTTGCAAAGATGTCGGAAATTAATTGAATGCAGAGATGACTTCCTCACCTCAGACCTCTTCAGAACAATTTCCTTAACAATTGTTTTTGATTTTGTATCCAGACAGATTCGTATTGGCTGTCGATATCTGATCACCTGTCCTATACCATTCAAAGACTGCCTTCCTCCCCCTTCCAATCTCAAAGGTTCTTGTCCCCATTTTATTCTTCCCTTAGGTACTGGCACAGTGTGTTGCAAGTTCAAAAAACATTGTCTGTGCTATTTTTTTTCACATGATGCTCATATATTTACTGTATTCTCATAAATCACAAACAAGTGCATAAACAAGGCCATGTGCATTCCTCGCAAGGTATTATGTGTTTGAAAATAATATTTACCTAGTGCTCAAGTTAGAAGCTGTGCTGTTAGTGTTTCTATAGGATTTCCAGCTGAGGCTCAATTAGGGTTGTCCCAGAAAGGGTGCGACTTCGCAGTGACATGGAAAATTTATAAATAGTACCCTTTATGATAATTGTCCTCTGAATGAGGTATAACATGAGGGTTTGGTGCTTACTGCGCAAAAATCTGCGTTTCCAAATTTGTCTCCTAGTCAATTTCATGCTCTGCAATACTTGAATATTGAAGCCCTATTTGCTAACTTCTATTTGGGCAAATGTATTTAGCATTTATTTAATAGTATTTTGTTTTTTTAAACATCTTTTTATTGAACAAAAAGAAAGACATTACACAACTCAGAACTGACCAGAGCGCATTGAGTGACTGCAAATATAAACAGTGAGAACATAGACCTCAATCAGAGACAAATGAACAGAATATAAAGAACGGGCTTAGGCGTCTTCAGGTTCCACGCTGGCGGGATCTACATCAGGTGGTATACAGATGTCACCCCGGTAAGCGTTCCAAACTCCCCAGATCTTGCTCCACTTGTGGGGTCGCCCCCTCGACACATATACAGACCTCTCCTGGAACATGCACCAGTCGAGGTCCTCCATCCACTTCCCAACCCGAGGCGCCCGAGAAGTACCCCAGAGTTGTGGAATATTGCGTGTGGCTATTGCACAAGCTAGAGTGACCCAGAGTTTGCCATGACTCGAGAGGTCGGAGGGCTCCCAAATATTTAACAAACATCGACGTGCCTCCAGCTCGATCATCTTCAGATGTATCCTCGTCCAAAAATCACGGACCTTTTCACACTCCCACAGGATATGAAGGAACGTTCCAGGCATTCCCAACCCTCACCGACAATCCCCAGATAAGGCCAACCCCATTCTCAACAATCCAGGACCCGTGGTGTAGGAACGGTGCAGAATCCTGAGCTGGACCAAACAAAGTCTCATTGGGACTGCCACTACTCTAGGGGATGACACCGCCTCCCTCCAATCTTCCTCATCCAGGACTAAGCCATCCGCCACCCACTGTTCCCTGAGCTGCACCAGGGGATCCTCAGTATGGTTAATGAGTTTTCTATAGGTCAACGATATTGCTTTGGTGGGCAGAGAACCATCCAACAGTCCGTCTTCCAGCGGGGAGGCTACCGGAGGTGTCTCTCCACTAGGGATTACAGCATGTAGAGCATGAGTGACCTGAAGGTATCTAAACCGTTCAGTATCATGCAGCTGGTCCTTGGCCTGCAACTCCTCAAACGTCAACACCCTATCCTTACCCCACACATCACACACCTGAGTAATTCCAATCAAATCCCAACGGTCAAACCCTTTCGTTTTCCACAGAGTACCCCATATCTCCGAGCTCCACAAAGGCGTAGCTAGCGTTATTCCCCCCGCCCATTTGAGGGCCCTGTTGGCCTCATGCCATACCCTCGTCGCCGTCGATGGAGGACCCACCAAAGGGAAATGACCGCACTTCGCATACAACACTCTGGTATACTCTCCCCCGGGCACTTGGCCACGGTCCTTCGCAAAGCCCGGGTCTACCGGCGAGCCATAAATGGCATGATTGATCGGAGCCAACTGGGACGCCGAATAGTATTTCCTGATATTAGGCAGACCAATACTCCCGTTATACCAGGGCAACATCAATTTTGACAATGCGATACGCGGCCTCCCCTCCCCCAGCAGGCCGCGCTGCAAAGATTCAATCTTGTTAAAATACGACGGAGACACCGGATCAAAGGAATTATGTAGAGCGTACAAAAAGCGCGGGAGGGCCAACATCTTGAAGAGGACTGCGCGGCCCAACAAGGAGATCGGTAATACTTTCCATCTTGCGACATCACCTCGCAGTCTTGCCAATGGGGGTAATAGATTCAGGCTAAAACGTACCTTGGGGTCCTTCGATATCTGGATCCCCATATAACGAAAACTGACCAATTCCAGCTTCACCGGGCAGTTCACTGGCACTCTGGGTGGTTCACCACTTAACACAAAGAGGACCGACTTCGCCCAATAAATAGCGAAGCCGGAATACCTCCCGAAAATAGCGAGGATGTCCATAAAAATTACCAGGGAACTGAGAGGGGAGGTAAAATACAACAGGATGTCATCAGCATACAGCGAGATTTTATCCTCCCACTCCGATGTCCAAAGCAGTCCTACTTATTGCATAGTTAGCGGTCTAAAGCTGTGGAACAGATTTACAGGACACTTGACCTTGGTTAACGATTTCTCACTTGAGGCCTAGTGAAGTAAACCTTTGGGCGCATAATTGATTGAAGACGGATTTTATGATGTTATTTATTGGTAATGTTTTATATGGTAATTGTATTGTGATATATTGTACGTTTTAATTAACGCAACAATACTGTTTACTTACTATTACATTTTGTCGGGTTTGGCCTGGCAAAAGTTATCCGGGGATGGGAAAGGGGTGGTGCTTCTTGCACTACTCGGAAATGCAATATGTGTCACAGATGGAGTTATCTCACATGTCACAATTAATCAGGCCAAATTATATTCTGGGCTGTAAGTTGAAGGAAAGCTACAAATATATTAAGGATGAGGACCAGCTGTGCGCCCCCCCCCCTTTGAGCAATAATAGCTTTAGCACTCATCTAAATTGCTTTTCCAGTCCATCATAAGCCATTTGCAGGCTTAAGAGGATTTCTTTGTTCATTTTATTTTTAAATATTTTCTACTTACTGTGCCCTTTGCAGTCCCTGGTCCATAACCCACTCAGTCCCCTTGCAAGATAAACATCAATGCTCCTTGAAGTGTCTGGGGAAAGGAGCAGGTGTAAAAGTGATAGAAACCAGTGCTGATCTTGAACAACTATTTAATTTTCAATGCAATGCCTTTTTTGTGCTGCAAACGTTATCTAAAAGTAATAAAATAGCAAGTTGTGCTACTTTGTGTTAATTTGCGTCAAGGGGACGTCCCATGGGTGGTACATGGACATGCCCATGCCACAACCCATGGTTTTAAGGCAAAGCCCGATCTACTAACAATGGTAGACATTGCTGTGCCAAAAAAAGACGGCTCATTGAGGGAGGTGTAAAGTAGAAAAAAAAGTTTTTATCTCCAGTGCAAAACTTATGCTAAACATCAAGCACATACCTTTGCACTATAGTGCTAATATGTGTGCTAATATGTGTGCGTGGCGCTAGGCAGCCTGAAATGCACCAGTGCTTATGGAGAGAGAACCAGTGCCAGTAGATATGGCACTATTCTGCTCTCCCCCTTTCATGAAACACAATGCAGCAACTTTGGTTCATGCGCAAGACTGCATGAAATATTAGCAAATCTGACTTGCCTACAAAGTACAGCAAAGTAGCAGTTTGCTCTGCTTTACATTACATTGCGTCAAAGGGGATCATACTGATCCAGCGGGACACCAACCTACGGACAACTATCACTAAATACTCATTTGGGCCCATAAACCACACTCACTCATTATCTGGACGATGAACACCACTGGGGATACATTTTTAGGGCTAATTATATATTGTCTCTCAGACTTGAGCCTATTTAATACTAAGCCCTTTCATTACAAATGGATCTATTTTAATTGATTATATTTGATAATTATGACATGAATCATGTACCTGTTCTGCTTGTTACATAACCACAGACTTGGATAAGGTTTAAATGTTTATCTGAGGTTGCCACGAGAATCAAAGACAAATTACAGTGTTAACTCCATCCTTCTGAAGAGGTAAGAGTCGATTTATCTAAATTAGACTAACATCTTCAATGACAAGTACCTCAGGAAGAGAGGATAGAGAGAAAAGGCACATTGACGCAATACACAGATGTATATTTACCTAGGATGGTGCGAAATAGAGTTATGGGCCCTCTAGAGAGTTCAGGTGACAGGTTCTTCGGGGCAGGAATAGGATAGGACAGGTAACCTCTTCTGGATTCGACGCCTGTGTCTCACCCCTCTCTGATGCTAACTTCCTCCTTGATTCTTCCGAGATCTTCTTCTAATTCTATTACCTCCTCAATTGTTCTGTGAGCTTCTTCTAATTCTAATTCCTCCTCCTTTCTTCTGCAATCTTCTTCTAATGCTATTTTCTGAAAAAAACATTCTAAGTCTGCTTCTTCAGCATCCGGACAACATCTCTATCTCTCAGCATACTGGCAGCGACTGCTCTAAACTAATCTAACTAACTACCCCAATTATACCTTCTAATGGCAAGTACCACCCCCAGATGTTTCAACCTTATGAAACTCCTAATTCTGATGGGACAAGCCGAAGGAATGATCATCACACCATGCTAAGTTTAATAATTTTTCTTAAGGGCATTGTCTTATGTTCCCTCCCATTAATTTGTTTCTTCCAAGCTTTATTTCCCACCCATGTTCATAATGTATCAACAACAATGTATATCATTTTTTTCACAGTTGTCCATTGAGTCTTCAGGATGTTCAGCTGGTTCCCAGGACATAGATAGAAAGTGTCCATGGCCAGGTCCCAAGACTTGCGGTCACCACTTCTGAGTTGTCCCTTCTGCGCATGCAGATGGTCTCAAGTGGGTGTCAGCCCTTAGCTCTCTTTTAAGTGCCAAATACGAACTAATAGAGAGGTCAAAGAGACAAAGTATTAGATTCAAATACAATTATTTCACTGTGTACCACCTATATCTACTCTAATCTCATTTAATTATAAAGACTATTTATGCTTTAGCACTTAGTATATAACACAGTTTAGTTTCAGCGGAGCAGATGCTTAGCATGTGAGTTCTTAAGCAGCCATTTTAGATGTTACTGCGCAGAAGCAGAATTTTCCTTCCAAGCGTTAAGACGTCATGCAGCTGACGCGTGCGCAGTTTATTTTTCCGCTTTAGCAGCCATCTTTAATGGCACTCGAGTTACTTGTTAGTAAAACACATAGGCAAGCTTCCCTCTTTTCTAGAAATGTAGGAATTTGTGCAAAATTAGTATAACAAACATTATTAATACTTAGTTACGGGGTTATTATGAGAAGATTATATCCAAGCAAGTCGCCTTTTCACGAATCCTTGCTCCATCAATACATTCTGTCACATGGGTGCTACCATCCATGATTGTTGGCACAAATCCTTCTACTAAAAGCAGTAGGCAGGACATAGAAGCCAAAATGATGCCTCCTTGAAAAGGTGCAAATTAGAAGAAATTTTTTTATTTCTCTAAACTTTGCATACTTTGCCCAAGTACTGCACTATGAAGCACAAATACAAAGTGGGAAACATTTCTAAGTTAGTTCTAATTATAGTTAGCCATACAAATATAATAAAAAGGGAGAGCCCAAACCTTTGAGGCGGGTAATCTCAGGAACCACAGCTCCAATCACAACACCCAATACAGCGTTGGAAAGGGCAGTTGCAGCAGATGGACGTAGGCTATGCAGACACCCACCATATACATTTAAAAGGTAAAGGAACCGTGCCAGAAAAGTAGTCCCTTGTGGGCGTGTCTGCGTTGTGCTGTGGGCGTGTGCTGGGAGCGTGACAAACGCTGGGGGAGTGTGATACGTTCCGCCCTTCATGCCATGTCTCATATCGTGTGCTAATCTCACCCTGCTCCCTTTAAATACCCCTGCACCCCATAATCATAACACACCCTTACTCCTTAAAATACCCCAACACCCTTAAACACTAACCCATCTTAACCCTATAAATATACCCTGTACTCCAAAACCCAAACCGATCCCTAAACCCTAAAAATACCCCTGTAACCCAAACCTAGCCCTGAACCCTATAAATACCCTTGTACCTCAAAACCCAAACCTACCCCATAACCCTAAAAATACCTCTGTATCTCAAAACCCAAACCTAGCCCTGAACCCTTAAAATACCACTGTACCCTAAAACCCAAACCTAACCCTAAAATACCCCTGTACCCCAAAACCCAAACCTAGCCCTGAACCCTTAAAATACCCCTGTACCCCCAAACCTACCCCTGAACCCTAAAAATACCCCTGTACCCCCAAACCTAGCCCTTAACCCTAAAAATAACCCTGTACCCCAAAACCCAAACCTACCCCTGAACCCTAAAATACCCCTGTACCCCAAAGCCCAACCTAGCCCTGAACCCTAAAAATACCCCTGTACCCCAAAACCCAAACCTAGCCCTGAACCCTAAAAATACCCCGGTACCCCAAAACCCATACCTATCCCTAAACCCTAAAACTACCCCTGTACCCCATAACCCAAAACTAAATCTGAACCCTTAAAATATCCAAACACCCCAAAACATATACCTCAGTACCCCAAAACATATACCCCTATACCCATACGTACCTTATCCAAACAAAAAAAACATGTTTTTACCATTCATGCATTTACAACGAATTTCGTTGTAAATGTATGCGTGGTAAAAGCATATAAAATGTAATGCCATGCGTTATAATGGCATTGCTGAGTCATGGTACTTTCGTAATGAAAGTATGCGGAGTGATGGTATGCGGAAAGAAAGTTGCGGAATAATGGGTGTTTTCCCTCCCCCGGTAAGTACATTGGTGGCACGGCGGCCCACATCTCCAGCAACATACTCATATTTTTTTACCACCCATTTAAAAAATGCAAAGGTCTCTCTCATTGATGGCCAGCACCGACATACACTTCTAGACACACCTCCCGCCACAAGTTCTAGAATTGCGAACTTTAGAGCTGGGGAGGTACGTTTGAATCTCGGCATTAGCTCAACATCCTGTGATTCCAGGCAAATCGCTTTGTCTCCCCGTGCCTACCACAAATGAATGTGTTCTTCTGTAATGTGAATTGTGCTCATGCCATGTTGTCGAGTTTGCGCTATATAATATTGCAAGGAAAAATAAAGTAGGGAAACTCGAGTTCACACACTACTGAACGCGCACTCTTAAGTGCATCAGCAGTGCACTGTGAATCGGAGCCTTTCACAGGCCTGTCACAGATAAGAAATGCTATCAAAACGAAATCCTACAAAACAATATACTACTGGCCAGCAGACGGGCTGCTAGTTTGTAATGTAAGGATTCAATGACAGTACAAAGCCTATGATACAGTCATGCATACACCTTTGCATTCTGGCATAAAGCTGAGTGTGTGGTGCTGGGCAGCCTGATTGGGCTCCAGTGCTTCGGAAGAGAGCAGTAGCACCATAGCTTTGTAGAAATGGCACTGTCCTGCTCTCTCCTTTTCACTCGACCCTGTGCATGAAATCATCTTAAATTTGCCTCTGGGTTCTATTGATGATTCCAATAAATGCCCCAGTCCTGTCAGTCTGTTTGATCCCCTAATTCTAGATAATTGTTGGCTTAATCAACATGTGTGTAAGGGTTCTGCATTCCCTCTTGTATTGTGCCATGCATATGTTTTTTTACCTATACGGTTGCTCTTTTGGGGTGATTGAAGAAACTCTTGGGTCTTGTAACTACCTGCTTTGCTTGGTTTAAATTGATTGTGCCTCTCCTAAATCTTCTCCTTCTCCTCTCTGTCCCTCCTGTGTGCCATCTTCAGATTCATTTTGGAAAGGGATACGTGATTGTTACCTGCACTGCCAGAGCATTCCCACTCATCCTCTCCAATTAGCTCCTGTGATTGTGGGTTTTAGAAATTGGGTCTCTAGTTGGCAGAGGTTTGCACCATGTTCAAGGAGGGACCACAATCCTAGTCAGGGTAAGTCAGATACACAATCTGAATTAATCTGTACACACCCTCTGACAGCTTGACACGGACCAGTCAGGTTTAAGAGGCAATGTGTAAAGTATTTGTGCACACTTTAATTACAGTAACACAGTAAAAATACCTCAAAAAGACTCCACCCCAGTTTAGAACAATAGAGAATATTCATCTGAGTAAAACACGACCAAAACGACAAAAATCAAATACCTTGAAATTGAAATATGAATTTTTAAAGAACAAACTTCAATCTAGTGCTTAGAAATCAATAGCGCTTAGCAGTTGCTTGACGTTGTGCTGGACCTGGGTATATTCAAAGTTTCAGGCTGACCATGATCTAGGGCAGGCCGGCTACGGGACCCATGCAGGGCAAGATGAAAAAGAACCTTGGATGGAGCAAGCGTCGGTGTGGAAGACTTAATGCGTCGCTCCGATTCATGCAATTGGGTTAATGTATCAAAGTCGAGCCTTGCAGTTGGGTCCCGCAACGTTGTAGATTCCCGTCTGATGCAACTCCATCCTAGCCCTCAAATCTGGAGCTGCCCGAGAGAACCGGATCATCCCTGTTGGTTCACATAAACCACAGTCACTGTATTGTCTGATTGTACCATAACATGTTGTCCCTTGAAACGGAAGAAGGGTGGGAGTACACTGCCTCACATCCCAGCACTCAATTTGTCCAAAGCATCATAGTAAAGGCAGTACATGATAACACTTAGTTTAGTGGTGGTCTTTAATTTTTCACCCTTGTTGGTTCGGCCTGTGCTGTGTAACTTTAGACACAATTTTTTTAGATTCATTCCTTCATAAGTAATAATGCAGTTTTTAAAGGGAATAGCTGCCTCATATGAGGTGTCCCAGCGCTAAATATAGGTATTTTCAGGCCAAAATGAAGCTGTTAAACCCCCGTAAATGCTGAGCTAAAAATCCAAGCTTTGAACTTTTTTCTGAAGAGACATTTCGACTGGGCTCGACGAACAGTCAGGAGAAGAGCATTCCATAATTGTGGTACTAAATAACCGAAAGAGCTTCCACCTATTCACACAATGTTTACTTTGGGAACACTCACCAACATAGTCCCTGCCGATCGTGAATTCCTTGATGGTACATAATGTCTGACAAAAGATTGAAGTTACCGTGGACCTTAGTTGGCAAACACCTTCTGACAATAGCATAAGGGTTAGAAAGACCGTAACCCAATGAAGCTTCTTAAGCACAGCCCCAATTGACACACACTTTGGCAAGTTCAATACGAGACGTGCAGCAGTTTCTGCACTCTTTGGAGTCTCTTATCGCCGCCACCGATGACATCAGGGCCCTGCTGGACAACAGCAAAACTGCGGCCCTCATCTTCCTGGACCTGTCAGCCGCCTTCGACACTGTCTGCCACTGCATGTCATTCACATATGAGATGATGGTAAACTCATAGCATTCAATGATCTCCCCCAGGGGGGGGGGTCAGAGGCGATGATGGGAGATTCCCAAGGAGGGGATTTGTCACTGAGTGTTAGAGGTGTGCCAGGGAGTATTGATAAGGAGGTTGGAAGAGGTGATGGGGTTCATGGTCAAGAATTTATGTGATTCAAACAGTTCTGAAGCCGGCTGAGGCAAGGGAAGGGTCTGAGGAGGGAATGGGAACATTGAATTGGAGTGAGCTGGAGGTGGTTAGTGTTCTGTCTAGTCGCCCTGGGGTTGAATGGTTAGCTACTAAGTTTCTGATCTTCGAAAAGAGTTTGTCGAACTGTTCTAGATTTTGATTAGAAGCTTGAATGAGAACAATCCCATTGTTATAGATAGTAATCGTGAGATCTATTTTGTGGATCAGGGAGGAAGTGATAGAAAGACTAAATCCATGGGGTGTTTTCCTTAACTGTTTGCACTGGAAAAATTAAATGAAAGATTTCCTCCATTGGGCTCTCTTAATCGTGAAGAAGATTAGGTCAGACATGGTGTTGCAATTGTACATACTGAAATATGTATCTGATATAAGTGTTTCAGTTTTTTTTTTATTAAGCTGTGTTTCAGTTTTTTATGCATTCTTAGTGAGGTTAGGTGGATAGGTGGTCTTAAAGGCACTGAGGCCCACTTCAGAACCGAGGCGAACCGAGATGGCAAGGGATGAAACCTTTCACTCCCGATTTGTCAAGGGCGAATGAATACTAGAAAGATCCTAGTATAAAAAAAAAAAGGGGCATGTTATTTCCAAAGAAACAATTTAGAGTAGGAGCTAATTACCATACCTAGTAAATACCTCACCTAGGCATAATGGCATTTACTAACAGCCTGATTATGAGAGACCCGTGTTGGGTGCAATATTTATACCTACTGATAAAATCCAATATTGAATGTATTTGGAGTTGGATATTTATCACCTACTCTGACTTTTTGGGGAATAACATGCAAATATTGATGCCTAACATACCAAAATGTGCATATACTGGTAAATACCAGGCCTTTTCCCCTGTTAAATTCTGGCATGTTTGCCTACCGAACTTTAACAAATAGTGCACACTTTTAATCATCATACTACTTATAATTACAGCAGGATCCCAATATAGCAAACTACCTGTATCCTGGCCCTAGGTGGGGTGAATACCTCATCCTTTATCACTCACCTCTTAATCAGGGTGGAGTAATCACTGCATCCCACCCATCATCTTGTCATGAAAAACCTGATGAAATTTGCTTGGACCAATGGACAAAAAAAGCATAAAACCTTCTGTAACCTGTGCAGTAATTACTGATTGTGCATGTTATGCTTCATTCAGACGTACTCAACTCATAATTGATGATATTTACCTCACCCAGGGGTGTTATTGCCCATGTGTGGTAATTATTGCCCATTTTCCTTATGCCTATGGCAAAAAGTGGTTTACTACTAGACTATCGAGATTTAAAAGTTGATCTGTCAATATAAAGGGTCCAAAATATATGCTACCAGAATATCGTGAAAGTTTACATAGGTAAGTATAGGTCAACTCTAATAACACTTATATATAGTTTGATATCTACATAGAAGTAGGATTAAGAGTAGTAAATCAATACTTACATTTACATACTTACCTTTATAATATTCTGGTAGTTGATATTTTGGACAAAATATGTTAGCAGGTGAATATCTTTGTCATTGATATTCTGACATACAGCTCTGAAACATGGATTTTCTCAGAGTAAAGAAGTATTTTATAAAACTAATCATGTCTACTGTTTCAGGAGAAGGAGAAGGAAGAAGAACCCCATGTTTGACATTCTTTGTGCGTCTACATTCTGCAGGCTGCCCAACACTCAACATCTTATGCAGAACATCTTGATGAGACACCATGATCACAGAAACCCTGGAGCTAGCTTAGCGGTACAGAGAAAAGTTCCTTACAACTCATACAGTGCAGGAATCAGAGATGTGCATCTTCCTCCTGAAAAAAGCAAGGCCAAGGGAACACACAGCTACTTTTCTCATATTATCTATGAAAGTCTCATGAATGCACTAGAAGGATGTGAGTTCTAAATGCTCAATATTCCACAACCACAGGTGGAGTGGTTAACATTTCTCAATGGAATTTGTCTTGAGAGTTGCTTTGCCATTACTTGCTGATAGTCCGGTCACTATAAGTTGCCAGCCACTGCTCTGACACTGCAGAAGGAGAAAGCAGAATTAGCTCTGTGAACTGGAGGTTGGTCTTCCTAGAATTAAGGGCCTGATTACGAGTCTGGCGGTCCATTGACTGCCAGACTTGCAGTGGCGGTGTCCCGTCTACCGGATTCCGACTTTCTGAGTCGTTCTAATGGTGGTCCGCCGGCTGCGCCAGGGATCCACTGTTCCCTGTCGGTGGCACGCCGGAGGGGCAATGCAATATGCTGAGCGGGACTAGTGCAGTCTCCTCGAGCATATTTCGAGTTACTCTCACCGCCAGCCTTTTCATGGTGGTGAGCCCGCCACAAAAAGGCTGTCCGTGGGTGAACCAAGGGGGCCCTACAGGTGTTGGGCCTCCATGACCCCTCAGCCATGGGGATGCATTTAGGCGCCGGCCGGGACGAGATGAAGTTTACCTTATGAGAGAAAGTTTCGAGATAAAGAGGATAGCGAGACGACTCACGTGATACAGTGCCTTAAAAAAATTTGAGATTCAAATAAGATAATTTTTGCCACTCGTACTACAGAAGAGGCTATCAATTTCGAATAGAATCACAGAAAAAGAGTCTCCCCTGATGAAGGCACACTGTAAGTGCCGAAATGCATTGGGCTTTATAATTACATTATGATTTAAAAAGCAAACTTGTTATATCAGCAGAAGAATTAATACAAGTGAATTTCATTTTGACTTTAGACGTTTCAGTTTATGAAAGAAATCAATTTTGATATTGTGAAATATTTGACAACAGATTGAAAAGTGAATAAAATGAATACTAAGATAAGAAAACAAGGTGTACATTGAATGAATTAACAGACCAAAAAGTGAGGTGTGGAAGCATCAAATGAACAGTGCATGATTAGATGGGCCTACAAACCCACAATAACTACGATGCATTCAGGGGGGCACAACATCTGCCCCCTTTCTGCTTGCACCGTCAGTTCCAGCACGGCATGAACTTCACAGCCCATGCTATCCTGGAAAAGTTCCCATTGCGGTGGCCTTTTTCAGGGCACTGCCGTGGGAAAGACAAAAGGACCGTTCACCTTCACGAGTTGAACTCGTAATCAGGCGGGCAGTCCTTGTGCGGATTTGGCAGTGCTGTGCCGACGGAGAGCCGGCGCAGCACTGCCAAAGTTGTAATCGAGCTCTAAGAGATCTGAACAGTATGTCAGGGTTCCCCGAGAATGACGGAAGTGCAATGGTCCATATTGAGGAGGGTTTAGTCCATATTGAGTAGGATATGGTCCATATTGAGGAGGGTCTTTGGTAGGTTAGTGTTAAAGGACCCTGGTCAGGCCCTAGGAAAGCTCAGATTGCTGTCACACAAAAGAACTATAATTCATGGCCTCACATTAAGTGCCGATTATAAAATGTGAGTCCTTCCCAGGGTTTAATTTACAAAGATTATTAATACTCCTAATGTTACTCAATAGTTGAATCTGAGAAAGAAGGGTTAATTTGTCTGCAACATAATTCCACACAAACTTTAAAATAATCTCTGGTTTTTCTGCCATTACATATCCTTATAAAATGAATTTATTGAGAAGCAGCCTCTATCTGCTTATTTGTTAATATCGCTAAGTAGGAAATATGACCTAGAAATCACAACCGGGAAGCCAAGCCAAGCAGCAGGTATTTGAAATGATAAACAAAGGACACTTTGTTTATGACAATTGTGGATCCTCTATTATTGCAATGCCCTTAATGTTGCAGTCTTGATTGGAACATACATAGGAGTCTACCCATCTAAGGCTTTTCACTATTTGCTCCCATTCTGATTCCAGGAGGTGTGTTTCCTGTAGAATAATCACTTCATTCTCCACTCCTTTTAGATATTCGAATATCCTTCTCCGTCTACTGACTGTTCTAAGCCCATTGACATTCCATGATAATATTTTGAATTCTTTAATTGTTACCATTGTTTGTTATTATTTTTTTTTTTTACATTTCCCGGACACTCCTTGTACTTGTACTTTAGTTTTAACTTTGAATACTGAGGATATTTTTTCTGTTTTTTCTCTAGTTTGCTCCCCACCTGTGCATTCTTTTTTAATTGTTTTTATATTTTGTTGTGTGCTTTGTTTCCCACCCCGAGGAAGCCTCCATTCTTCTTTTTTGGGCGGTATTTTTCACCCATTTGAGCTCCGCGCATCGCCTTATGTACATGTAGTTTACATAATTTCTCCTGTTTTATTTTTCTGTCGCCGTCCGCAGCTGCTCTTTCATTTGTTCTAGGAAAGTCTCTACTTCGCTGGGTTCCCTGATATTATACATTTTATTCCGCCACATGATTCTCAGTGCCGCTGGGAATCTCATCTGAACTGTGGCTCCGAGGGATTTTAATTCTTGCATGTATTGGCCCAGTTTCCACTGTCTGTCTTGGGTGGCTTTTGACATATCGGAGAGTATCCTGAAGGTCCAATTGTCTTTTATTAGGGAGCTATTCTTTAGACCTTCACTTAATAGTTTTTCCTTTAGTGTATATGTTTTAAAGTTGATTAAGATCTTCCTTGGTGTTCTTCTCTCTTTATTCCTCCCAAACGGGTCCCTTTGTATGTCATCAGCCAGATTCACATCTTTAGTCCAGGGGAAATATTCCTCCAGTAGTTGAATGGTGAATTTTTTTATGTCAGCCCCTTCCAGATTTTCCGGTACATTTAAGATTGTCAAGTTATTTTTCCTTGCTTGATTTTCTAATGATTCAAGTTTTTCATTTATACTTTCGCCAAGTGCGTTCAACTTTTGATCAAGGGTCTCACATACCTCCTGGATCTTAGCTTGGTTTGTTTTAGACACTGAGAACTTTTCCCTCATCCCGCCCAGTACCTTTTCCATGCAGTTTTCCATGAGCCTTCCTGTTTGTTCTAGAAAGGAGGGGGGAGGAGGGAGACCTACATTTTCTCTCTCAAGATCGTCTGTGTCTATCAGTGTTGGAGCTTCTAGTACCTCCATTTCAGGTTCCATGTGAGAATTATCTACTGTACTTATGCTTTGAGCGTTGTTACTTTGTACCTCCTGTCGTATCCGCGGGCTACTCCCCGGGGCTCTCCTAGGGGTATCTGGAAAAACTTGGGGGTTTGGTTGCTGAACTTTGAAGTAGGATCTCAGGGAGGGGGTAACTTTCACTTTCTGTACTGTTAGAACCCCTCCTTTCTCTGATCTGGGTTTAGATTGTCTATCCCGATTAGCTGTGCCTCTCGCTCTTCTGATGGTGCTTATTGGCAGTATCAATTGTTTGGGGGGGGGGAAGAAGATTTGTTTGGGGAGTTGCCTATTTCTGAGGCAATAACTAGATTTTGTCTCAAGTTCTTCGTCAGGTTCAGATCTGAACTGAAAGCTCCCTTTTTCTCTTTTTTCTCCTGATGTTGTGTATGCTAAGTCTTCTATCTCTGAGGTCACCCCCTTTACACACTCAATACCCTTATCACATAAGCTTTTGGCGCCCTTAGTGTTCTCCTTACCTCCTTCTTTTCCTGGTGGGGCTCCTGTGTTGCCCCCTTCACACCCCTCGATCAGATCTAATGCTCTAATCCCCTGCCCTTTTTTTTCCCCTCGTACTTTGCTCATGGGCTCTGGGTTGTTTTTAATCCTCTGGGCGTTCCACTGACCGTCTGTCAGCTTTGTCTGCTACTTTAAATCTCCTTTTAACTCTCCCTCTCCCGTATTTAATGCTCCACTCCAGTCCCTCGGGCTCTGCAATCTCTACTGGATGGCTCAACAAACTTCTTTGATGTTTGTCTTAAAGTGTTATTGTTAGTCTTGCAATTGATGGGGTTTGCAGCTTTTTTTCCAGTATGTTTTTTTAGATTGAAACCGGAAGTAATATTAGCAACGGTGTTAGCAGTGTTAGCAGTGTTAGCGGGCTCAAATCTCTTCTCTGGTGCTTCTTCTGTAATTTTTCTTCTATAGCAGCCGTTTAATGGGATAACAGCTCTTTCCGTATGTATTCGAAGTCGGAATCGGCAGCGCTGCCTTTTACACAACGGATACAGTTTTTGTCTTTTGGCCCTGGAAAAATGGTGCGATCGACAATACCTTCCCCGCTGCTGCCGCCGCCACTCTTACCCCGGAAGAGGAAATTAACTGTCCCGAACGCTCTTCGGCATTCTCTCTGAGCGCTTGCGGCCGCTGCCCATACCCCCGGGGAAACCACAGTCGTCTCGTGTTTTGCCTTGTGTTTTGTGGAGCCTTTGAAGAAAGAGGGAAAGTCTTGCATCTCCCGACGAATCTGGGGGACCAGTGTTAATAGAGACAGCGGTTCGTCTCTCACCCTTTCGGAGCCACATGCGAGCTCAGCCGGCGGACCTCAGACGGTAGGTTTCTTTCTTTTCTTGTCTTTTCTTGTCTATTATGATGTAACTACGACATCGTTGCAGCTGCGGTATTGTGCTGGGTCAAAATCGGTATAGAGCCTGTCGGCTAGCGGGAGCCCCCGACCGGACCTTCTAGCCGGTCGCCATCTCCCTCACTACTCCCTTAGTAGAATTGCCACTGAGACCAAAAACATTCTAAAAGTTTGGGATGGACTACCTTTAAGCTTCCTGGGAAGAACGAATATGATAAAAATGGCAATACTTCCTAAATTTACTTACCTGTTCAATGCTATACCATTGGAATTTAAGAGAGATTCCTTGAAGAAGATCCAGGGAGAACTCGCGAGTTTCATTTGGGCATCTAAAGGGTCAAGAATTGCCTGGCACAAGCTAAGAAGGAAAAAAGAACAAGGGGTATAGCAAGCCCGGATCTGATAGAATATTATAGGGCTTTTCAGTTCAAAAACACGAGATCTCTATTAAAAAGACACGAGTTTTACCCCGATTTCCTTCAAACAATGACTAACAAAACTGACCACTTCTTATTTAAATTTGGTCACCCGAAATTTTTTAAGAAAATAAAATTAAAGATCCTAAATAACATAGCAAAACTATGGTATCAAATCAGAAGTGACAAAAAAAGCAGGTTCCCTTTTCATGTGATCTAGAGGAAGAGAACTTACGTCTCTAGTTATAGAAGGGGTTTGGAGTGAGCCAAAAACGCGTAGTTAAAGTTGTTCAAAGATCCACAAATTCACAATCAATTACACACTACATTGCTAAAGATCATTCTGCTTATCTTTTTGCATGACATGGAGTAATAAGGATGTAAACACTATTTTTATAAAAAAAACTTCTTTATTAATTGATTATTTTCTGTTCATACCATTTTCTGAAGTAGTACATCGATATTAAGATAATTAAAAACAGCTACTATGGGGTTATACTCCCAAGCATCAAATATCTAAGTCACAATTTAAAAATAATTTTTTCAAAGCAACAATGTAAAAATAATTCTATCAAAACAACACATTTATCACATAATTTGTGTTTTGTGAAATAAACTTAAAAATGTTTTGTTTTATGTGATAAATGTATTGTTTTGATAGAATTATTTTTACATTGTTGCTTTGAAAAAATTATTTTTAAATTGTGACTTAGATATTTGATGCTTGGGAGTATAACCCCATAGTAGCTGTTTTTAATTATCTTAATATCGATGTACTACTTCAGAAAATGGTATGAACAGAAAATAATCAATTAATAAAGAAGTTTTTTTTATAAAAATAGTGTTTACATCCTTATTACTCCATGTCATGCAAAAAGATAAGCAGAATGATGTTTAGCAATGTAGTGTGTAATTGATTGTGAATTTGTGGATCTTTGAACAACTTTAACTACGCGTTTTTGGCTCACTCCAAACCCCTTCTATAACTAGAGACGTAAGTTCTCTTCCTCTAGATCACATGAAAAGGGAACCTGCTTTTTTTGTCTGTTCTAAAAAAACCCTTCCCTTTTCTAATAAGGGTTTCTCCTTCCAAACTTTTGAAGATCAAATCAGAAGTACCCTAAACATTCCCTACTATAGCTCCATGGCCCCCATATGGGATTCTCCGGGGACACCAGAATGCCTTAAAGACTCCTTGGCATTACCAATAAAAGTGGCTGGAATCAAAGAATGGGGCCAATTGATAACAGAAAATGCAATAGAATCATGGGAGTACTTAACAGAAATTACCAATGCTACAATGTCAAAATTCAAATATTATACACTCACCAGTTGGGCAAGTACACTAACGGATTAAAAAACGGGCAGAATAGAGCTGGAGAAAGAAATGATGAAGTCAACCCCAGTTAAGAAGGAAATATCAAAGTGGTATTGGGCTCTAATAGCTGCAGGTGAAGAGAACTTCCTGATCCCAGAAACAATATGGAAGAATGATATAGTAGAGACAGACCTTCAAGGCTTATGGCAGAGGTCATCAGAAAAATGCTGGTCAACCATCAAACCAGCTCGCCTAAAGAGAAATCACCTACTCACAATACATCGGGCATATAGGACCCCCAAAAGGCTATCAAAGTTTAAAGGAACCAGTGTAAAGCACTGCCCCAAATGTGGGCTCGAAAAGGTGGACGATTTGCACTTGTTCCAAGGTTGCCCTCACCTGGATTCCTTCTGGCAAGAAGTGGGTAAGATGATATGCCGTGTCCTAGGAAGACACCTAGAAGTAAGTACATCTTTAATTATTTTTGGGATTTATACCAAAGCGGAGTTAAGTAAAGTGAAGTTGACAAGAATACAGGAAAACTTGTTGTTTGTATTAATATTACTTGCAAGAAGGGAGATATGTCTAAACTGGGTTAAACCAGTACCACCAACATAGGGAGAATGGCTAAACTCAATAATAAAAACACATAAATTAGACAGGAAAGGAAAACCCTCTAAAAAATGAAACTTTTATGAAATCTGGGAAAATCATGTTTTACTTAATATGTAAGGCACGTAATAAATCCATGTAAACACAACAAATCCTATGATAAAAGCGGTGACAATAATTCAGACGGGAATCATTCCGTCGAGTAGCCAGGAAGGCTAGCTCTCTCCCTTGTATCCAAAGAATTATTGAATTTGGTAAAGGAGGCAGGAGTGCTAAGCCTGACTTAATTCCAACGAAGGGAAACTCTTCGTTGTCAGACCAGTAAAGATATGAGAGTGAAGGTACAAATTATGGAAGTCGCGACCTCCCGTCACACTCCTTATGCAATTCATCCTCAAAATGAGGATAAAAAAAATGTAATGGTATGCGTTGGAATAGTAGTTTCTAAAAATGTGTTGTAATGGCATGGGTTGTAAAATCATGCAATATAATGGTAGTTGCGATGTAAAAACCGCGTTGTAAAGGCATGCACTGTAATTGTTTGCTTTGTAACGACATATACATCCCACTGGAAATATATGATTGTGTGGCTGCGGCGTTTTATTCATGTATGTGCATTTGCAGCATTCACCATCAACCTCTGCATCATCTGCATATTTTAACCAAAAAAGTGTGTATCTAAAATGGTTGAAAAGTTACTACAAATGCAGTGGCACGTGTTGCTGAGCAGTTGAAGGCCCATTGCAAAGGGTTACTGGTCATCTTTCTGTTGCTTATTGTTACATTGGCTGTTAAACTAATACTGATGAGGTGAATCCTATGGCCAGTGTTCACAAGTGTACAAATGGCAAAATAATGAAGAAATACTATCACACAATATGCTGTATTATGCTGCATAATTTGCCATTTTTTGCCACATACTTTAGTCAATCCTGTTGCATGATTTATCCCTCGCCTGCCGCATAATTTCAAAAGCCTCCCTTCTAGTCCCCAATACTATGCTTAGGCTACCTTTGAAAACATTCCCACTTTGGAGGTGTGCTGTGTTATGCAGCACACATACAAATTGGGAAAAGTTTGCCGAAAATGAAACAACATGCTACAACGAGCCTTTTTTTGTCTACTATTATAACTAGATAGGGTGTCGCGTCAAAAACCAAAGGTGACAGCATGATGCCCATGTACGACCCCTGGGACGCCCCCTTGAAGCACTGCATTGCATTCATTTTAGGATACTTTCTAAGTATATCCCAAGTGTGTACCTAACTAAATGCTAATTCTACACTTTGTGCCTGTTTGAGTCACTTTTGGCCACTTGGCACCAGCACAAACTGTTGATAAATCTTCATGATGACTGAAAATCAAAGTCATAGCTTTTCTCCATCTTTGTTTAAACTCTGATGCGACCATCTGGAAGCCCACGCAAGGCTCGACATCCATGTTTCAAACTCACCGAAAAGGAAACATCAGCAACATCTGGGCAACTTTAGCATATTTTGAGGCACTGTCATTTTATACAAATATTTAGACCGCATATCCTTTTCCGCTCACATAGTTTTGCCCTTGATAATGGATTCTATTCTTCAAAGAATAAATAATCTTGAAACACTCTGGAAAGTGTTGCAATGATGTGGAAACTAACTGAATTGCATATATGACTTTCTCACCTAAGACGCCTTCAGAACAATTTCCTTAACAATTGTGAAAGGATTTTTATTTTGTACCCAGAGAGATACTTATTTGCTGTCGATATAGGATCATCTATACCCTTCTAAGATTGCCCCCCTCCCCCTTCCAATCTCAAAGATTATTTTCTCCATGTTATTCTTCCCTTAGGTATTGGAACAGTGTGTTCCAAGTCCAATAAATATTGCCTGTGCTGTTGTTTTGCTCATGATGCTCATATATTTACTGTATTCACATAAATCACTAACAAGTGCATAAACAAGACCATGTGCATTCCCCGCACGGTATTATGGGCCATATGCATGAACACATTTTCCCATAGACACAGAATGGGCAAAACCTTTTGATGCATCTGGCCCTATGTGTTTGAAAATTATATTTACCTAGTGCTCAAGCTAGAAGCTGTGTTGTTAGTGTCTCTGTAAAATTTGCAGCTGAGGCCTATCACTGCTGTCCCAGAAAAGGTGTGACTTCGCAGTGACATATACATTTTATAAATATTGTCCTTTATGATAATTGTCCTCTGAATGAGGCATAACATGTGGATTTCGGTGCTTACTGCCCCAAAATCCGCGTATACGAATTTGTCTCCTAGTATATTTCATGCTCTGCAATATTTGAATATTGAAGCCCTTCTTGCTAACTTCTTTTTTTTTAAGTTTGATTTTATTTGAGAAAAAAAGAAAATCAGAAAGGAAGGGGGGAGAAGAAACAGGAAATACGATATGAGAACGGTATACATCATACAGAGAAAACAATTGCAATTGCAAGGGGGGAATGCACCATTGCTTGTTTATTTTCAGGATTTGAATTTTTTATGCTTGCTGTAACATTTTTCTTCTTGCTAACTTCTAATTGGGCAAATGTATTTAGCATTTATTTCATAGTTAGTGGCCTAAAGCTGTGGAACAGATTTACAGGACACTTGACCTCGGTTAACGATTTCTCACTTGAGGCCTAGTGAAGTAAACCTTAGGGCGTCTAATTGATTGAAGACGGATTTTATGATGTTATTTATTGATGATGTTTTATTTGGTAATTGTATTGTGGTATATTGTAAGTTTTAATTGACTGAACAATACAGTATACTTACCTTAAAATGTTGTCGGGTTTGGCCTGGCAAAAGTTATCCGGGGAAGGGAAAGGGATGGTGCTTCTTGCACTACTCGGAATTGTAATATGTGTCACAGATGGAGTTACCACACATATCACATTTAATCAGGCAAAATTATATTCAGGGATATAAGTTGTAGGAATGCTACAAATATATTAAGGATGAGGACCAGCTGTGCGCCCCCCCCCCCTTTGAGCTATAATAGCTTTAGCACTTCCATTGTTTGCATCGCCTGGGTTGGTGTAGTAGCATCAAAGGACACAGAATTCTCCACCTGCCATTGGTTGTTGTGGGCCAGGCTGGGGCTGAGGACTCCAAGTCAGGCTCATCTAAATTGCTTTGACGGTCTATCATAAGCCATTTGCAGGCTTAAAAGGATTTCTTTGTTCATTTTATTTTGAAATATAAGTTCTACTTACTGTGCCCTTTGCAGTCCCTGGTCCATAACCTACTTAGTCCCCTTGCAAGATAAACATCAAGGCTCCTTGAAGTGTATGGGAAAAGAGGAGCAGGTGTAAAAGTGATAGAAACCAGTGCAAAGTCTTGACCAACTATTTAATTTTCAGTGCAATGCCTTTTTTGTGCTGCAAAAGTAATAAAATAGTGTTTTGTGCTACTTTGTGTTAATTTGCGTCAAGGAGACGTTCCATGGGTGGTACATGGACATGCCCATGCCACAAACCGTGGTTTTGAGGCAAAGCCCAATCTACTAACAATGATGGACATTGCTGTGCCAAAAAAGACGGCTGATTGAGGGAGGTGTAAAGTAGAAAAAAAGAGTTTTTAATTTATCTCCAGTGCAAAACCTATGCTAAACATCAAGCACATACCTTTGCACATAGTGCTAATATGTGTGCGTGGCGCTAAGCAGCCTGAAATGCATCACTGCTTATGGAGAGAGAACCAGTGCCATTTCTGAGTAGATATGGCCCTATTCTGCTCTCCCCCTATCATGAAACGCAATGCAGCAACTTTGGTTCACGCGCTCCACTGCATGAAATATTAGAAAATCTGACTTGCCTAAAAAGTAAAGCAAAGTAGCAGTTTGCTCTGCTTTACATTACATTGCGTAAAGGGGAGCAGCATACATTCACATGGGTGCTACCATCCATGATTGTTGGCACAAATCCTTCTACTTAAAGCAGTAGACATGGCATAGAAGCAAAAATTATGCCTCCTTGAGAAGGTACAAATTAGAAGAAATGTTTTTATTTCTCTAAATGCAGCATACTTTGCCCAAGTACTGCACTATGAAGCACAAGATCAAAGAGGGGAACGTTTCTGAGTTAATTCTGGCGTAAAGCTGAGTGTGTGGTGCTGGGCAGCCTGATCGGGCTCTAGCGCTTGGGAAGAGAGCAGTAGCACCATCGCTTTGTAGAAATGGCACTGTCCTGCTCTCTCCCTTTCACTCGACCCTGTGCATGAAATCATTTTAAATTTGCAGCTGGGGTCTATTGATGATTCCAATAAATGCCCCAGTCTTGTCAGTCTCTGGCAGCTTGGCACAGATCATTCAGGATTAAGAGGCAATGTGTAAGGTATTTGTGCACACTGTAAGTACAGCAACACAGTGAAAACACCACAACAAGACTCCACACCAGTTTAGAAAAATAAAGAATATTCACCTGAATAAAACACGACCAAAACAGCAAAAATCAAATACGTAGAATTTGAAATATGTATATTTAAAGATTAAACTGCAATATAGTGCTTAGAAATCGATAGCACTTAGAAGTTACTTGAGGTTGTGCTGGACCTGGGTATATTCAAAGTTTCAGGCTGGCCATGATTGAGGGCAGGCTGGCTACAGGACCCACGCAGGGCAGGATGAAAAAGTACCTTGGATGAAACAAGCGTAGGTGTGGAAGACTTGATGCGTCGCTCCGATTCATGCAGTTGGGTTAATGCATCAAAGTCGAGCCTTGCAGTTGGGTCGCGCAACGTTGTAGATCCCTGTCCGATGCAACTCCATCCTAGCCCCAAAATCTAGGGCTGCAAGAGAGAACCGTATCATACCTGTTGGTTCACATAAGCCACAGTCACTGTATTATCTGATTGTACCACAACATGTTGTCCCTTGAAACAGAAGATGGGTGGGGGCACACTACCTCACATACCAGCACTCATTTGCCCCAAAGCATCACGGTAAAGACAGTACATGATAATACTCAGTTTAGTAGTGGTCTTTAATTTTTCACCCTTGTTGGTTCAGCCTGTGCTGTGTAACTTTTTGACACATGTTTCTAGATTCATTCCTTCATAAGTAATAATGCAGTTTCTAGAGTGCATATCTGCCTCATATGAGGTGTCCCAGTGCTAGATACAGGTATATGCAGGCCTATATGAAGCTGTTAAACCCCCATAAATGCTGAGCTAAAAATCCAAGTTTTGAACTTTTTTCTGAAGAGACATTTCACAATTTTGGTGCTAAATAACTGAAAGAGCTCCCACCTATTCACACTTTGTTTACTTTGGGAACCCTCACCAACATTGTCCCTGCCGAACTTAAATGCCAGAAACCGGTCCCCGGTAGCTTGTCTCCTTTCTGGTGAAGAATTGGCTTGGTAGTTTAGTCTGCCCTGTTCCCATGATGCACTGGGCCAGGGACAGACTGATTTGCATATAGCCAGGTTCTGAACTGGGATGGTGCAGTGAGATAAATAACGGTGATGGATCAAGCCCTGATCTTTGGACTGGGTAAGAGTGGTCTGCTTAATTCAGACACTCTGTTCATCACCACCCCCTTTTCTGAATCGTTTTTGGCCACTATAGGTGTGGCAGGGTATACTCAGACATGAGTCCCTTTCTCACTGCACCATCAGGATTCAAGAAAGCCGGGCCGACGACGGCTGAAATGCCAGAAACCGGTCCCCGGTAGCTTGTCTCCTTTCTGGTGAAGAATTGGCTTGGTAGTTTAGTCTGCCCTGTTCCCATGATGCACTGGGCCAGGGACAGACTGATTTGCATATAGCCAGGTTCTGAACTGGGATGGTGCAGTGAGATAAATAACGGTGATGGATCAAGCCCTGATCTTTGGACTGGGTAAGAGTGGTCTGCTTAATTCAGACACTCTGTTCATCACCACCCCCTTTTCTGAATTGGATTTACTCTGTAGCCAGCTACAAGGCTGACTCAGTACTGTAGGAGTGACGAAAGCCAGAATGAGTCTTTTGCAGCTGGTCATGGCTCTCTATTAAACTCGAAAGTTGCTTATCAACAAACTTCTCCGTAATCTTGGAGAAGAGTGGTAGTAGCGAAACCGGGCGATTATTTTCTGGCTAGGTGGGATCCAACATAGGTTTTGTAAGGAGTGGAACCACCACAGCATGCTTCCATCACCCAGGTTCCTGGCCAGAGGTCGGGGAGCTATTAATCAGCTCACTTAATACATGGTGGACTACCTCCACACCTTGTTCCAAAATGGGCGGGGATTCTGGGTCTAATGGAGAGCCTGACTTCACCGAAGTATGTAGCATGGTCAGCTCCTCAATCTCGAGGGGCCTAAAATTCAGCAGCCTAGAACTGTCCACTGAACAGTCAAACCAAGCACTAAAACAAGAGGCATCTCTAGCACTTGCAGGAAGGGAGGCATAAATCTTAGCCATCTTTTCCAGGAAGAACTGGGCGAAGACAGTACATTCCTCCTCTGAAGATGAGACTAGAGATAATGATGAAAGTAACTTCACTATAGTGAATATTTCGTGGTAATAGTTTTAAGCAGACTTAATTTTATTACTGTAGAAGTCACAGCAAGATTTCTTGATAAGAAAGTGGTAGGTTTTAAGTGCTTCCATTTAATCAATTTTACAGGCTTGATCATAAGCTCTACGCCAAAGGTGCTCAAGGCGCTTAGTCTTCCTTTTAGTACTAGCAGATCCACATTAAAACCAGTCAGCTGATGGTTTTTGTTGGCGTAAGAGCTGATTTTATATCGGCGCTATTAGATCTAATGCTACATTGATCCACTTGTCCAGTTGTGCATCTGCTGTGTCTGTACAGCTATCCAGAATAGGCTTGCTCTAGGCCAGAGAACCACACAATTTAGGAGGGGTAAATTTGGCCCACCGCCGTGCCCGTACCATAGAAGCATATGTGTGACTAATAGACGCTTTCTCATAAGAGACCAAAAAAGGAATGTCGAAGTGGTCGGAAGAAGTGGGTGGAATAGGCTGCTCAGTCACTATACCAGCCAAATTTGAAAAATCGGATCAAGAATTAGGCCCAGTCCATGTGTAGGGGAGGACACCTGTTGAAGGAGCTGCAAACCCTCCAAATCTGTGGCCACAGTCGTCCCTGCTAGACAGATAGTATCATCAAAATACAGATTGAGATCTCCAACCACTGCTAAATTAGAGTAGTGAAGTACAGTGGGGACAAGAGATCAGCTAGCAATGAGCCAAAGTTAGAAGCAGGAACAGGTGGACAATAAATCAGAATTCCTGATATCCTACAATTACTTGTCAAAGCCAGAAAAAAGAAGGCCGCTTTTTTATCTCAATACCAAGCTCAGAGAAGGTGCACTGTAACGATTGCTTAAAAATGATCACAATCCCCCTCCTCTCTGTGCTTGTCTATCAAGTCCGGTCCCAGGATGCTTGTTTCCGGTCCAGGGAAGACATGGCTTGGCAGTTCGGGCTGGACTGTTCCCATGAGGCACAGGGTCAGACTGATTTGCATATGGCCATGTCTGAACTGGGGTGGTGGAGTGAGCTAAAGAATAATGATGGACTGAACCCAGATCAGTTGACTGGGGGTGAGTGTTTGATTTGCTCAAACGCTCCGTCCATCATCCCCTTTGGTATTGCTTTATCAAGTCTCATAAGGCAAAACTTTCGGGATGGCTTGTAATAGGCCAGGGGAAGAATCAGTGGGACCACTGCCTCCTCTTAAACATGTTTTTGCTGCCAATCACAAAGGGTAACCCCTTCCCGTTTGCGTCTGGCTCACCACCTACTTGAAGTAGGCAGTAAACTGTGATTGTTTTGGCACTGCATTCCCGTCGCAAAACAATCGTACATCCCCCTGCGACTCGCTATTAGGAAGGGATGCCCTTGGAACGCCCCTTCCTAATAGCGACTCCAAACCCTATTTTGCGAGTTGGTAACAGCATACAGACTCGCAAAATAGGGTTGATACATGCTACAGGCCATTTTAGCTGGCACAAATGGCCTGATTTGCTCTTTGCAACCTTTAAAAACGGCTGTACACGTGGCCCCTGGTCTTCTCAGGTCTCTATACCACTTACTGGGCACATGTGCTCCCATACTGTTTATGTGTTCCCTTGAGTTGATGTTGGAAGTGACACTTATCTAGAAATACTGCAAATAGATCCCTTCAATTTGAAGAGAGCCTATGTCCTGTCTCATGGCCACGTCCTTTTGCTAGCACTGTGCTCATGGTGACATCCAAAGAAACAGACTTCCATTATTGGCATCATCAGGAGACCTGCATGAAGCAATAAACCTCTCATTTAAAAATACTGGGATCAACCAGAAGTATAGCTTAGGATGTAGAAAACATGACAACGGAATCAACAGGTCGTAGTTCAGAGACACCAAATTCCAATGATGCAGAAAATGAAGTACAAGAGAATGAAGATAAAGATGTATTCAAGGAACTGCTAATAAGCAGGAGGCCATATGTTCCTGAACTTTCATGAACAGTCTGGCTGCAACTTGATGGAAAGATAGTTAGAGTGGTCCTTAATCTTTCTGCTCGGACCGCAGGCAGATAAAACCTATCCAGGTCTGTGTGGGAATGGGCTCCAATGAAAGTTCTGCAGAAAAATAGCTCTTTCTGGCATTTTGGCAGATTCAAAGGAAAGCCTTGCAGTATCACACAAGAGTAAAGTCTTGTTTAGAGAATGGGCACGTAAAAGCCAAATATCTAGATAAAGGAACCTACTCCAATTCTGAAGTGGAGAAGACCGACAATGGAAGCAACCATCTTGGTAAGGACTCGGAATGCAGAACAAAGTACAAAAGGAAAGGCCCAGACTTTAGGTTTGGTGGGTATACACCCGTTACAACGCATCTTTTACTCCGCACTACCATTACAACGCGACTTTTACTCCGCATACCATTACAACGAATTGCGCTGGGGGGCGCTCTAGGATAGGGAATAAGTATAATTTACTATCCAACACCTTCCCTAGGGTCCACGGGGACTGGAGTTAGAATAGTAAATTATACTTACCACTATCCAGCACCTCAAAGCACTATGCGTTGTAATGGTATGCATTGTAAAAGTCGCGTTGTGACGGTATGCGGAGTAAAAGTATGCGGAGTAACGTCATACATCCGGTTTGGTGACATACAGCTATAGAACACAAAAGTAAGCATCCAGGATATTGATTGTTGACATAAATGTACCCCTCAGAATCAATAGAAAATTTCTCCGTAGGGTCTTCATTTTGAAGGGAATCTTCTATGCCCAAAGATTGACTCCCATGATTGGTCCCTTGTTCCTGTCTGGGCACATGACTATTGCTTGTTTCTTTTATTAGTGGATAAACGGTGGCTTGAAGTATGGCAACATGTGGCCAGTATAACCTCCGACAGTCTGTGGTTATACTGGAGAACTTGATTTGATATCTGTTCCTCACTACCTCTAGAACCAAAGAGTCTGTGCTAGATTTTTCTAAACTATCCATGAAAGGTTGCACCTAACTTCCAACTTGCCAGTCACAGCCACTCTGTGAATTATCAGGAATGCTGTGTTTTTTGGAGGGGAGGAACATGTTATTATTTATTTGGAATGACCAGAAAAACCTTTACCTTTCTGGTGCTTTTTAGAAAGTGGAGGGAAACGTTTTGATGATTGTCTAATGCAATATGTCATCTATTACTGTTCAATAAGAGATGCTAATATCTTTTTTTTAAAATTTAGAATAGCACAAAGTCATGGGAGAGTAATTAACAGGTAGGATTATTGACAACTGAATGCCACTCAATATCAGGAAGAAGAAAGGTGTGTTAAAAATAAAAACCTGTGCGTTTTGCATCACACATCAGGTATGGTAACTGTTGTAAATAGATTAGGTAAGCAGCAGGACACGTCCTCAGATTATTAAGATAGATTTACTAAGATAGTACAGCAGAGCAGTACACCTCACAGCTGACCATACCATCAACTACCAAGGCTGGAACTTCCACATCCCAGATAGAACACTCATAGGTACTATGGGAGGCTGAGAAGGTGGGAACACAAAGAAAGGGCTACTGACACCAAGTAACCATATTGAAAGAAGCACAAATATACAACAGTAACTCACTAAGTTCAATATTTAGAGACCTACACACATTTGTACAGCCTCAAACATACTAATGTTGAATGTACTGAGTGATCTGTTTGTATTTGTTTTAAACATGTTCTTTTAGGGTCTTGTTGTAGACCAGTAACAAATTATTTTGAACTTGAATTTGAATGGCAGATTGAAAGCATACCTTCGGTCAACAATCAGGCAGGAGCGACTTTGTTGGGCTTGCACATGATATATATTTCATGAGCACATTGTGGCAGAAACTGGGTGGCCAGGAGAGAAGAGAGCGGCCCTTTATTATAGAGGGTTAAAGGAAGAAATTAAAGACATCCTGGCACAAGTGGAACCCTAGCCTGACACTTGTGTGGATTTAATTAATCTGGCCTTACAGTTAGACCATAGAAGGTGAGATGGCATTGTTGGCTGCTAGGACTGCAAACAGCTCAGAGAAGCACAACATTAATTTTAATTCTTGTTTAAGTGAACACTTTCAAAATCGGGTTTCAAAAATAAAAACATGACCATCATGCACGTTTTGTGAGCAGTACTATTCAAACAGTTACCATTAGAAATCATTTTCTAGGCCTGTAACCTAAAACACTTATATTTAAATAATCTACTAGTGTAAGCATGTTGTTCTACAATCTGGCCTAATTTGAATGTAACATATATGTATTACAGGGAAAGCCCTGCTACTCACAGCACTCCCAAATATCCTACACATCAATCCTGGCTTCCTTCAATTGATACACCGACTTTCTTTATTTTTCATAATAAGATAAGGAGCAACAAGAGTAAGATTGTACGTTTCCTGGTGGCATCTAGTGAGCCAAAGATGACAGTCATATAGTGTTATCCAAGTGGAGACTCATAAAAAGATGGGAAGGCTGAAGCAGTCTCCAAGATGCAAGCAAACATTCAGGTGCGTGTGACTTCTCAGAGCCTCTGCCCAGTCTCAATGAGGGCTCTTTAGGATACCCATTATAATACTGATGAAGTTGTATACATCAATCTGTGTTCTGTCCTAGGCATGGAAGCTGCAGTGCTCGACAGTGGTCAAGGACCACTTCTTTTGGGCTAGGAATGCTGAAGAAGGCTGATAGCCAGAAACCGGTCCTTGGATGCTTGATTCCGGTCTAGGAAAGACATGGCTTGGTAGTTTGGGCTGGACTGTTCCCATGAGGCACAGGGTCAAGGCTGATTTGCATATAGCCATTGTCTGACCTAGGGTGGTGTGGAGTGCAAAAAACAATGGATTTAGGCCCAGGTCTTTGTACTGGGGTGAATGTAAGACATTGTTCTGCATTCTGTCCATCAACTGTGTTTTTTGCGACAGTGGACAAGGACCACTTCTTTTGGGCTAGGAATGTATATAAGTTTTCGAAATAAGCTGATTTGGTGCTACAGTCTTTAATAAGACTAACATGCTTTGTGATGCATGTAGTAGATGAATTCACACAACAGCCCTACAGCGGTTATGAAGAGGGAAGTATAAAAGATTGTAACATTGGAGAACAAGCCATTGCCGAGATGTGCCCAGCAAAAAGATCTTTCCAGGGTCTGACTGGAATGGGATTTAGTATGAGTATGCGATGGACAGCAACGTTCCATCCTATGCTCTTTCAGCAGCAGGGAGAGCTACGCTTTGCAATTTAGTATTTTCCCATCTGATTCTTTTCACTTCTCCTCAGAAAGAAGGAAGATACAATTAGAAACTGGAGACCAAGGCTAATGAAAGGAAGGGGAGTGCAAAGCGGCTGGTGGGGGGGTGAAGGAACAGAAACAACAGAAAGAAGAAGGAAGGCAATACTCAGTATTTAGAAGGTGGAGACTGGCTCTGTGAGGCTGGGGAGGCAGAATAGAAGGAGGGGCCAGGTCAGAGGCAGGTTGTTGACCAAAATGAGACCAGGTCCAGGAGCAGCTGGATCAACACTTTTCGTTAAGCTGGAATAGTGTTGGTAATTTATTTCGTTGAAGGGCTTCCTGTTGCCTAAAGTTCATTACCCGTTTAGCATTCCCCTTGCAAGTTTGTCTTGTTTCCCTGCCGTTCTCCGGAGTCCTTTCCCTTTGCTCATGCCCTGTTACCCTTCTACCTACCTGTGCATCCCATCTTTGATTATCAAAGCTGTTGTGCTTTGCAGGGGTGTCAGCTGCTGGTTCACCTGAATCTGGGAAGGGTTCTGGTATTCTCTGGTGGCATCAACTGCCCGCCATTGGTGCATCAGGTAAGTATACTTTATGACTATGTGTACTAACAAATGGGAACCAAATGTTGTAATAAGACCTTATTGGGTGTTTCTTATCTTTCTATAAAGAACTGCATACATGAGCAGGCTATATTCAAGCCTTGGGCAGTAATCTACTGGATGAGCACCGAGATAAGATTAGACAAGTGGGGATAGGTCCAGTGTTTCTTTCTCTCTCCATACCCCCCATTTTCTCCTGGGGTGAGGGTGACTCAGGGCGTTGCCTATATCCCCCATCCCCTTTCCCTTCCTTCTGATAGGAGAGTGATTGACTGACTATTGTGATCAGGTCCACAACTTCTTTCCCCATACTCGGGTGATGGCAGACACCAAGGGTTTAATTTACAAGCTCACTCAACTGCTATTGCGTCACTTTTTTAGATGCACCGGCAGCATGGTGTGCCTGCCCATATTTAGAAGGCCTCGTAAAGTCAACCCTGCATGACTTTTTAGGCCTTGTAAATATGGGCCACTTTCACGCAATACTCTGCCTGACAGGGGTGTTCCATGGGTGTTGCTCTGGGTGTTCCCACGCAACATCCACGGAACCTGACACAATCCCAGATTTTACAAAGTGTCGTAAGCCTGGGAATAAGTCAGAATTCTAAACCTCCATATGCCTCCTCAGGCGAGTCCTAAGAGTGGCGCAATGAGGAGAAATACTTTTATTTTGCCTCGTTTTTTGCTCTTTCTATGTGTGCAGCACACATAGAAGGAGCAAAACAATATTAATGATTGTTTTTGTGCAGGAAGGTATCCCTTCCTGCACAACAAAAAAAGTAGAATCCTTTCTGTGGTTTTATAGTGTAGTTTTATATGAATGTAACTAGTGAAGCCAGACACCTGTCTAGAAAACTCAAATATCCTCAGTAACACATATACCAACAGACCATAGATTATATCAAAATATCACATTTATTAAAAAAGAAAGAAAAAGTTTCTTATATCAAATAATTAGACATGAACAATTTCTTTCCATAAGGTTACATACATATTATACTTCTTACACAAAAATACAATGTGAAAGCATATGAAAACAATTTAAAAACAAGTGTTGTCGATGCGTTTCAGTGCTTAGATGGGTAGAACACCTTCCTCAGGACTATGGTTAAAAACTTCATGAATCTAAAAAGATATATGTGACATTCATTAGTATGCAGTACATGAGGATTTTTTCAGTTTTTTACATAAAGAGTTTTTTATCTAGAATCATACAGGGTCATAGCTACTAGTGATCATAAGGTCTTACTATTATGGCATTTTCAATTTGCAGTGCCAGTCTTGATCCTGGAGTGGAGTAATCTTTATAGTGTTATACACCTCCGCTTGATCGTCTAGAGGATCTATGTATGAAGTAACAATAATATTCAGTTTCACATCCAACTGTCACTGTAAAGCATAATCTCTGCATTCTTGCTTATCAATATTAAAAGCTTACTTTATGGTAGTGCGCGGAGTTTATGTAGTATTAGAGGAGACTCTTCCAGGCGCCTAGTATGTAGCAGAATAGGTCACTTATGTGTCATCGTGTTCATTCCTCAGAGTCTTTTGAGACTATTCCAAGATCGTCACTTCTTTGATAAACTTGAAGGCGAACTTCTCACCTGTATAGGCAGTTAAAGGAAAGTTCGAGTTTTATGCCTAATTGTGATTAATTATAAGCATGGAGAGAATTCTCTACAGATAATGCGTGAACCTTTTTTGTTGTTGAAAAAAGGGGTTTTAACAGGCGACTTAAAAACCTCCTTTGTCAAACTTTTTCTTATCATTGTTAAAAAACTGGAGTATTAGGCTTTACTCGATACCACTCGTATGTGTGCTCTCGACTTTAAGATTCAAAGCACACAAAGGTGGAAGAACTGGCATAGTGCAGGCAGATGTCAAGCAAAGTGCCATAATCGATTTATCTGTTTAATACTAAGTTTCGCCTAAATATACAGCCGGTAATTCGTGCAAGAACCAGGAGTTAAACCCTCCGAGTTTAAGGTGATCAAAGGGCGTCTTCTTACCTCGATCGGTGATAACATGAGCCGTCCGCCTGGTCTCCCCGGTCTCCAGAGTCGGTATGGAGACCATGGCGCGGTGGTTCTATTTATTTGCATGATTATTGTTGTTAATTAAATAATGGCCCACACCTGATCATCATACCGCTTAGCTTTTTCGAATAGTCGCGCCATTTTGGTAGTTTTTTATCCTACGCTGAATCGAGTGTTGTCCACATGCGAAAATGGACTCAGTTATATAAAGCATGTGGCAACCACGAGCGCCATGTTAGTAGTTTTCTCGCTGCATAAAGACGCGGATGATAGAAAACTGACTCATTTATGTTAAGCTATTGGCGGTTTAAGAATGTTATTCTAAGTATTTATTCGTTAAACAGAGCCCCGATTTTTGGATATTTTAAAGGGCAGGATGGGTTCTAGATGGTGTTAAAACGGACTCATTTATGTTAAACTATTGGCGGTATAAGAGTGTTATTCTAAATATTTATTAGTTAAACAGAGCCCCAATTTTTGTATATTATAAAGGGCAGAATGAGTTCTCGATGGTGTTAAATATAAACGAAGGGCCACGGTGCAAGTCACTAGACCTTGCTACTGTTGGAATAAGTGGCTATAAACGTACAGGGAACTAATTCCACATACACAGCTGCGTATATGTAGTTAGCTTATTATGGTTCTATGATTTTTAGACCCTACATCCATCAATTTTGTAATTGTGATGGAAAATATAACTTTACCCATGTTGAATTAGGGATCCACTAGAAGCTTGTTTTTTTAAAATACTTAATTATATAAACTGAGTGCACAGATAGATAGGTAGATAAGAACGCTCATGTTATGTAGCTATAAATCTCTAAGGGACCAATACCATTATGTTAACTGGGCAATTTTAAGGGGGGAATCCAATTAATACAAAATAGCCTATACCCATGGCTAGAAAATTATTGGAACATGCGTGTATACTCCACACATGTAGCTGTTATAACGGAGCGTCCTTTTACATTAATTTAACCTATATCTGCATCAATGCAAATATTGACTGTTACATGGATAGCAATAGGTATTATCTTTAACATTCATAAAGTACTGTCATTTTCACATCACGTGCAGCACAGGAGTAGTCTCAAGGGACAATTACACAGTATAAGAATTTGTGCATATCTTTTACATACACATCCGTTTTAGTTTAAAACAGTGTAGCAGTCATGTTTATCCACTATGTTGAGATGGAACAGTGTGCATACAGTTATTGATACAACAAGAAAGATTTTTTAGTTATAAGTAACAACACATACAGTTACAGTGTACTAACTAAATGTCCATAGTGGAATGATATTATCTGACCAATCTTTCCCACTCTTCTCTGCTGTTAAGGCCATGATTGTAGGTTCGAAACTTGGACATAAAGAACTGTTCCCTTTGTTTACGTTTTAGATCTATGTCCCCTCCTCTGGCAGTTGTCCTGATTTTTTCTAATATGAACCATTTGAATTCATCCTCTTTATGCTTTTCTGTGATCCAATGATCAACCAGAGGGGCATTCTCCTTATGATTCTTAATGGCTGATCTATGTTCAGTTAGGCGCAGTCTCACTTCGCAACCTGTTTCGCCAATATAGCCCTTCTGACAAGGGCAAATTATCAGGTATATCACATTGGATGTTCTACAATTAACGTGATCATTCATCCAATGTGATGTGCCATTCAGTTCTATTTTATCAGATTGGACGATTGATTTAAAATGGGAGCATGATCCACAAGGTTGGTTGCCTCTAACGGGTCTCCCTTGTCGATGCTCAATTGCCTGCCCTTTTTTGATTCTTTGTAGGTATGGACCAGGCAATTACGTATAGTCCTATTCTTCCTGTAGGAGAAAATGGGTTTCGGAAGTGGGGTTTTGCCTTATTTATTTAAGATAAACCAGTTTTTGTTGATAAGGTTCTTAATTTTACAGCTTAGACCATTGTAGTTTGAAACCATTACAATGGTATTTTCAGGTTCTTGTTTTTTGTTATTAGGTTCAAAGAGGGATGCTCTATTCTGATATTTAGCTCTTTTATAGCTATCTCTTATTAATCTTTTCGGGTATCCCCGTTGGAGCCATTTAATTTTCAAATTTTCTGCATGCTTTTCAAAGGAATCTTTGTCAGTACAATTTCGTCTTATTCTTATGAATTGACTGTAGGGGATCCCTTCTTTTTGGTTTTTGGGGTGATAGCTATTATGGTGGAGCAAAGTGTTTCGGTCAGATGGTTTGACAAAGAGCTCTACACACAACTTCCCTTGCTCTGCCTTGATTTTGTTGTCCAAAAAATCAACTGCCACTTGACTTTTGTTCACTGTAAATTTGAGGTTACCATCCCCACAGTTTAGCCACTCAATAAAAGTTGTGAGGTCGGTCTCACTGCCTTCCCACACAAAGAAAACATCGACTATGAATCTAGACCAATGTTTAATATTTTCATAGAATGGGCTCAATTCATTGTAAATGTGGTGTTTTTCAAAATTACCTACATATAGGCAGGCAAGGCTCGGCGCACAGGTAGCACCCATGCTCGTGCCCTTTATTTGACAAAAGAAGTCACTATTAAACAAGAAGATATTGTTCAGAAGGACAATTTCAATACAGTCAACAATGAATGTATTTTGTGCAGGGAGATACCCTTCCTCATCACTTAAAATCTCCCTCATCATTTTGATGGTATCATGTTGAGGTATGTTGGTGTACAAGGACTCAATGTCCAAGCACACCATACATTGAGTTTCATTATTAAAATTGATACCTTCCACCTTGGAAATCATGTCTTTGGTGTCCTTTATGTAGGACGGTAATGTCTCTACTAAAGGGCGAATAAAACAATCTGCATACTTGCTGAGTGGCTCCGTGATGGAATCTATGCCTGACACTATGGGCCGCATGGGCGGATCCCTAATGTCCTTGTGGACTTTGGGGAGTCCATAGAGAGCAGGTATTTTAGGATGATTGTTGATTAAATATTTATATTCATCTTCACAGATGATACAATCCTCTTTCGCTAAGGTCACTACACTGTTTACTTTCCTTTTGAGGCTATTCCACTCACCTATATTGGATTTTCTATAATGAGATTTATTGCTGAGTAGGGCATACATTTTCTGGTTGTAATCCTTGGTGTTGAGGATCACAATGCTTCCACCCTTATCTCCAGGTTTAATTGTAATGTCATCATATGTTTGGAGGTTTGTCAGCGCCACCCTTTCTGCTTTCGATAGATTATTAGTGGTCCATATCTTTTCGTCTAATAATTTTTCAAGACCTATAGTGATTACTTTTTCAAACGTATCAACCTCTTGACTCATCATAGAGATTTCAGGGGTCCAGGTTGAAAGAGGTTTCAACCCAGATATGTTGTTTTTCGGTCTATTCTCCTTATTTTCAAAGAATCGTTTGATCCTTATTTTGCGAAATAAGTCCCTTATGTCCTTCTCTATTGAGTATCTGCAAACACCTCTACTTGGGGCAAATCCTAAACCTTTCTCAAGGATACTAATCTCTCCTGCTGTTAATTTCTTGTCAGAGAGATTGATTATAGGTGCTTTTTGGGTATGGCTATCTATTCCCAGTCCTTGTGACTGCGAGTCCTCATTTATGGTCTCCTTATTGTTCCCTCTTTTTGGCCCTTTGACCCTGTATGATTCTAGATAAAAAACTCTTTCTGTAAAAAACTAAGAAGAGATAGCTATAAAAGAGCTATATAAAGAGCTATAAAAGAGCTAAATATCAGAATAGAGCATCCCTCTTTGAACCTAATAACAAAAAACAAGAACCTGAAAATACCATCGTAATGGTTTCAAACTACAATGGTCTAAGCTGTAAAATTAAGAACCTTATCAACAAAAACTGGTTTATCTTAAATAAACAAGGCAAAACCCCACTTTCGAAACCCATTTATAGGACTATACGTAATTACCTGGTCCATACCTACAAAGAATCAAAAAAGGGCAGGCAATTGAGCATCGACCAAGGGAGACCCGTTAGAGGCAACCAACCTTGTGGATCATGCTCCCATTGTAAATCAATCGTCCAATCTGATAAAATAGAACTGAATGGCACATCACATTGGATGAATGATCACGTTAATTGTAGAACATCCAATGTGATATACCTGATAATTTGCCCTTGTCAGAAGGGCTATATTGGCGAAACAGGTCGCACAGTGAGACTGCGCCTAACTGAACATAGATCAGCCATTAAGAATCATAAGAAGAATGCCCCTCTGGTTGATCATTGGATCACAGAAAAGCATAAAGAGGATGAATTCAAATGGTTCATATTAGAAAAAATCAGGACAACTGCCAGAGGAGGGGACATAGATCTAAAACGTAAACAAAGGGAACAGTTCTTTATGTCCAAGTTTCGAACCTACAATCATGGCCTTAACAGCAGAGAAAAGTGGGAAAGATTGGTCAGATAATATGATTCCACTATGGACATTTAGTTAGTACACTGTAACTGTATGTGTTATTACTTATAACTAAAAAATCTTTCTCGTTGTATCAATAACTGTATGCACACTGTTCCATCTCAACATAGTGGATAAACATGACTGCTGCACTGTTTTAAACTAAAACGGATATGTATGTAAAATATATGCAAAAATTCTTATACTGTGTAATTGTCCCTTGAGACTACTCCTGTGCTGCACGTGATGTGAAAATGACAGTACTTTATGAATGTTAAAGATAATACCTATTGCTATCCATGTAACAGTCAATATTTGCATTGATGCAGATATAGGTTAAATTAATGTAAAAGGACGCTCCGTTATAACAGCTACATGTGTGGAGTATACACGCATGTTCCAATAATTTTCTAGCCATGGGTATAGGCTTTTTTGTATTAATTGGATTCCCCCCTTAAAATTGCCCAGTTAACATAATGGTATTGGTCCCTTAGAGATTTTTAGCTACATAACATGAGCGTTCTTATCTACCTATATATCTGTGCACTCAGTTTATATAATTAAGTATTTTAAAAAAACAAGCTTCTAGTGGATCCCTAATTCAACAAGGGTAAAGTTATATTTTCTATCACAATTACAAAATTGATGGATGTAGGGTCTAAAAATCATAGAACCATAATAAGCTAACTACATATACGCAGCTGTGTATGTGGAATTAGTTCCCTGTACGTTTATAGCCACTTATTCCAACAGTAGCAAGGTCTAGTGACTTGCACCGTGGCCCTTCGTTTATATTTAACACCATCGAGAACTCATTCTGCCCTTCATAATATACAAAAATCGGGGCACTGTTTAACTAATAAATATTTAGAATAACACTCTTATACCGCCAATAGTTTAACATAAATGAGTCCGTTTTAACACCATCTAGGACCCATCCTGCCCTTTATAATATACAAAAATCGGGGCTCTGTTTAACGAATAAATACTTAGAATAACATTCTTAAACCGCCAATAGCTTAACATAAATGAGCCAGTTTTCTATCATCCGCGTCTTTATGCAGCGAGAAAACTACTAACATGGCGCTCGTGGTTGCCACATGCTTTATATAACTGAGTCCGTTTTCGCATGTGGACAACACTCGATTCAGCGTAGGATAAAAAACTACCAAAATGGCGCGACTATTCGAAAAAACTAAGCGGTATGATGATCAGGTGTGGGCCATTATTTAATTAACAACAATGATCATGCATATAAATAGAACCACCGCGCCATGGTCTCCATACCGACTCTGGAGACCGGGGAGACCAGGCGGACGGCTCGTGTTATCACTGATCGAGGTAAGAAGACGCCCTTTGATCACCTTAAACTCGGAGGGTTTAACTCCTGGTTCTTGCACGAATTACCGGCCGTATATTTAGGCGAAACTTAGTATTAAACAGATAAATCGATTATGGCACTTTGCTTGACATCTGCCTGCACTATGCCAGTTCTTCCACCTTTGTGTGCTTTGAATCTTAAAGTCGAGAGCACACATACGAGTGGTATCGAGTAAAGCCTAATACTCCAGTTTTTTAACAATGATAAGAAAAAGTTTGACAAAGGAGGTTTTTAAGTCCCCTGTTAAAACCCCTTTTTTCTACAAAAAAAGGTTCACGCATTATCTGTAGAGAATTCTCTCCATGCTTATAATTAATCACAATTAGGCATAAAACTCGAACTTTCCTTTAACTGCCTATACAGGTGAGAAGTTCGCCTTCAAGTTTATCAAAGAAGTGACGATCTTGGAATAGTCTCAAAAGACTCTGAGGAATGAACACGATGACACATAAGTGACCTATTCTGCTACATACTAGGCGCCTGGAAGAGTCTCCTCTAATACTACATAAACTCTGCGCACTACCATAAAGTAAGCTTTTAATATTGATAAGCAAGAATGCAGAGATTATGCATTACAGTGACAGTTGGATGTGAAACTGAATATTATTGTTACTTCATACATAGATCCTCTAGACCAGTGGTTCCCAACCTTTTTTGACCCGTGGCTCCCTTGATCTAATTGGCAGTTGGCCGTGGCCCCCCCCATTTTTTTACCGGTGGACGGGTGGGTGGGGATGTGTGCCCGACCTCTGGAGTACTTCCTGTTGTTTTGCCTGCTTCCGTTGTGCCCTCAGACTACCCTTCTGTCCGTGCCTGCCCCCATACCCCTGACTACCCCTTCTGTCCATACCTGTCCCCGTGCACTCTGACTGCCCCCTCTGTCCATGCCAGCCCTCGCGCCCTCAAACTGCCCCTTCTGTGCATGCCTCCTTTCTTCGTGCACTCAGTCTGCTCCTTGTATCCATGACTGCTCCATTTGTACCCCTGATTGACCCGTCTGACAATGCCTGCTACCACTGTGCTTTCAGACTTCCCCTTCTTTCCATCCCAGCCCCCTTCGTGCTTTCAGACTACCTCGTATGTCCATGCCTTTCCTCCATGCCTTATCCCTTCGTGCGTTGAGACTGCCCCTTTCCTCCATGTCTGCTCCCTTCGTGCCCTCAGACTGCCCCTTTCCTCCATGCCTGCTCCCTTTGTGCCCTTAGACTGCCCCTTTCCTCCATGCCTGCTCCCTTCGTGCCCTCAGACTGCCCCTTTCCTCCATGCCTGCTCCCTTTGTGCCCTCAGACTGCCCCTTTCCTCCATGCCTGCTCACTTTGCGCCCTTAGACTGCCCCTTTCCTCCATGCCTACTCCCTTCGTGCCCTCAGACTGCCCCTTTCCTCCATGCCTGCTCCCTTTGTGCCCTTAGACTGCCCCTTTCCTCCATGCCTGCTCCCTTCGTGCCCTGAGACTGCCCCTTTCCTCCATGCCTGCTCCCTTCGTGCCCTGAGACTGCCCCTTTCCTCCATGCCTGCTCCCTTCGTGCCTTGAGACTGCCCCTTTCCTCCATGCCTGCTCCCTTCGTGCCCTGAGACTGCCCCTTTCCTCCATGCCTGCTCCCTTCGTGCCCTGAGACTGCCCCTTTCCTCCATGCCTGCTCCCTTCGTGCCCTGAGACTGCCCCTTTCCTCCATGCCTGCTCCCTTCGTGCCCTGAGACTGCCCCTTTCCTCCATGCCTGCTCCCTTTGTGCGGTTAGAAAAGCTGAGTTACGTTAATACTGGGGTGGAATGAAAGCCCAAACCTGGTGTAAAATACGCATTAAAAAAAATCAGATGAGGGGCTTTAAGATGACCTGGGAAAAGAAACAGGAAGGATAACTTGGACTAAAACCCGCATTTTGTCGCTGAGCTGGTGGGGTTGGCACGCTGGTTTGTGTGCTGTTGCACAAGAAAGGAACAATCACTGTGACATTGGCGAGGAGCAACAAGGCCCCTTGCTCCCCCCCCCCCCCCCCCTAAGCCTCCCCTTTGTGTGTGGCAGCCCAGGATGGTTAGTTACTGGGAAAGTTAAGAAAAAAGGGGACTCTTGTAAGGGAGTACCTATTATCTTTGGCAATGGACCACCACACATGTCAAGCATTTATCTGACACTGAGCATTTATAGGACACTGAGCACTCACCCAACCTGAAGTGAAATGCTCCGCCACATGGTATGCTCCCCATACATGCCGGTGGTCTCTGACATGTGGTGTCTGAACCTTCCCATTAAGGGGGTACTTATGGTGTTCCAGTCTGTGTAAAGACACTGCCTTCACCCTATAGTGCCTGTAGAGAGAGTGAGGGATGCAAGAGTTAAAATTATCTGAAGGTGTGCCAGTATTTTGTATTAATCCACCCCACGGTAAGACTGAAAACACCGATGAGGGTGGTGTTGATATACCCTGTAAATCAGTCCAGCATGTTTCTTCCCATAAGAAATAATAGCCCATAAAAGGTCCCTAATGTTAGTCATGAGCACTGAATAGCATAGCAGGCCCGCCCTACATAAAGGGAAAGGAATGGATGAGAAAGCACCATGTCATCCCCCTAAAAGACTCCTAAAGGATGCCTGACCTACTTGTATATTCGCCCTGGAGTTCGACTCAAGTCAATAGTGTCTTATAAATGTACTGACAGACCTCCAAGTGGTAGCTTTATATATCTATGATATAAGAACATTTCACAAAAGAGACGTTGTAGAGAGTTTCACCTCTAGAGGAATGGACTCTAGGCCTGATGGGCCTAATTATTTTTTGTCAACTGCTTGCGTAGTAAGATACAAGAGACTATCGACGTGCAGATGGATTTTTTTCGTAGTGACAAGACCTGTTTTCACAGGACTAAATTTACAAATGTTGGAATTGCCTAAAACATTTCGTTTTCATTAAATTGAATTTTCAAAACTCTCTTCACTTCTAAAGTGTGATGAGCTGTTTCCCCTGGAGATTATGGATTTGTAAATAAAATTGGGCAAAGATCTAATCCGATTGGCGCATGATTCCTGACTGCATAAGGCCTGAATCTTGCTAACCCTAGAAGCTAATGCTGAAATTATAACTACCTGAAAAGCAGACTTTCAAGTAAAATGCTGTGGATATGCCTTATGTATAGGCTCAAATGTCAAACCAATGTGTTTAGAAAGGGTGATTATATACTACAAAGATGGAACAGACCTAATGGGGGAATCGCCTTTATTTAATACCCTCTAAGAAATATTTCACGACTAGTATCTTGAAGAAAGTTTTGAGGAGATTTCTCTATTGGTAGTAATTTGCACAATGTGTACCTTAATTGAAGAACAGTGCAATCCAGATCTCTAAATGCAGACAATAAAGAAGTACTACTTATTCTTGACCACTATGAGGGTCAAAGCTATTTTGAATGCACCAAAATGCAAAACCTCTTTCACTTGAAAGTATATGATGTGCTGGTGAATGGATGCATTCCCTCTTTCAGAATGTCTGTACAGTCCTGTGGCAAATTCAAATGAACATATTGTATGTGTTTAGGAGCCAGGGCACTTAGTTCAATGATAGAAGGTTGGAATGCAGGATCTGGCCCCTACCCTTCTGCAGCCTCCTGTTTGATTACTTTGCAGGTGCAGACGGCCTGTAAACTCATTATCGCATCCATCCCAGAGCTAGGAGGATCATTCAGGCCCCTTGCTCCCCTCCCCCCCCCCTCCGCCTCCCCTTCGTGTGTGGCAGCCCAGGATGAGACAGCATCCCAGGTGCACACACAGCCGCACCCGAACGCTTCCAGGTCTTTAAAAGACCATTTGCGTGCTAATGAGGCCTTGCTGTTTTTTTCACCCTGTCTAAGAGCCCCTGCAGCTCCACTCTGCATGTTGCCCACATCGTGCCGCGGCGCCCCTGGCAAGTGATAACGGCGCACCAGGGCGCCGCGGCGCACAGTTTGGGAACCACGGCTCTAGACGATCAAGCGGAGGTGTATAACACTATAAAGATTACTCCACTCCAGGATCAAGACTGGCACTGCAAATTGAAAATGCCATAATAGTAAGACCTTATGATCGCTAGTAGCTATGACCCTGTATGATTCTAGATAAAAAACTCTTTCTGTAAAAAACGCAAAAAATCCTCATGTACTGTATACTAATGAATGTCACATATATCTTTTTAGATTCATTAAGTTTTTAACCATAGTCCTGAGGAAGGTGTTCTACCCATCTAAGCACCGAAACGCGTCGACAACACTTGTTTTTAAATTGTTTTCATATGCTTTCACATTGTATTTTTGTGTAAGAAGTATAATATGTATGTAACCTTATGGAAAGAAATTGTTCATGTCTAATTATTTGATATAAGAAACTTTTTCTTTCTTTTTTATTAAATGTGATATTTTTATATAATCTATGGTCTGTTGGTATATGTGTTACTGAGGATATTTGAGTTTTCTAGTCAGGTGTCTGGCTTCACTAGTTACATTCATATAAAACTACACTATAAAACCACAGAAAGGATTCTACTTTTTTTGTTATATTATTTCCCAGTCCTTTCTGGGTTCATCAGGGAAAACTCTCTCCTTTTCCGGCATCCCTTCCTGCACAACAACAATCATCCCTGCTACACAGGCACCCTTGCACCTTGGCGCATGGGTATCTGCCTTGGCCCAGGGCTGCTGTTGGTGTGCCGGTGCAGGGGAGAAGGACACAAATGCAACATATCTGGTAGATATGGCACATTCCTGCACTTCTATTTTGACACACAGTAGTCCAGCAGGAAAGCTTGCTGTGGTGCTGTGCATCAACATATAGTAAATGAGGCCACAAATCTCTCCTTCTTGATAGGACTTTGAAAGGTGTGAGATTTGGCCTGGGTTTGCAGCAGCAAGTCTTGCTACCCTAAAAGGAACAGAGGACTTCCATTGCAGTCCAAAGATGCTTAAACGGTCATTTATGGAAATGGAGGCACTCCACAGATGGAATCATATATACAATGCACCAGTAGCAGCTGGCAGGGAACGGGGCTATGGGGGGGAACTAAATATTTAAAAAGAAAAAACATTTACCTCCTCGTGCCACTGCTGCCTCCGTCGTTGCTGAAGAATTTGAAGCACACAGGCTCCTCTAAGCCAATGCATTGTGATTGGTCTGAATGCCATGGATTGGCGCTCAGAAGGTGACTGGTCAGAGTGACTGCTCTCCTCCCGCACAGCTCCACCAGTAAGTGCTGCCCTCTGAGCCCCTGAGCTCTCCGTTTTGCTGAGTGTTCGAGGCCCTCCTCCGCCCGCAGGCTACTGCCTGCGCCTCATCCCTGGTGGTCCAGTGGGAGAGCACTCTGCTCTTCTGCTGTTCCACCTCTCTTGTTTTTTTTTGGTGCCCTCTTTTTGCTCTCTCTGCTTTCTATTCTCTCTTTTTCTCTCTTTTCCCTCTTTTCTTTTTGCTCTCTTCGCTCTCTTTACTCTCTCGCGCTGCCTGCCGCTGCTGCCCCCGCTGCTCCTCTAGCGTGTCCTACCTACTCCTGCTCCCCCAGTTGACCGCCCTCCCACCGACCTCTACTTAATGGTGGCTGCTGTGCGGCAAGAACAGCTGGTCCATTGACTTGGTCAGAGTGACTGCTCTCCCCACATGCAGCTCCACCAGTAAGTGCTGCCCTCTGAGCCCCTAAGCTCTCTGTTTTGCTGAGACTTCGAGGCCCTCCTCCACCCACAGGCTCCTGGCTGCGCCTTAACCCTGGTGCTCCAGTGGGAGAGCCCTCAGCTCTTCTGCTGGTCCACCTCTCTTGGATTTTTTCTGTGCCCTCCTTTCTCTTTTTGCTGGTTCTGCTCTCTTTTCTCCCTTTTACCTATTTTCTGTTTTCTTTCTGCTCTCTTCTCTCTCTTTACTCTCTTGTGCTCCTCGCCACTTCTGCCCCCGCGGCCCCTCCTCCTCCAGCATGTCCTTCCCACTCCTGCCTTCCAGCTGACTACCCTCTGCCCAACCCCTACTTAATGGCGGCTGCTGCGGGGCAGGAAGAGTTAGTCCACTGAACTGGTTAGTGTGACTGCTCTCCTAGGGGCAGCTCCACCAGTAACTGCTGCCCTCTGAGCCCCTGAGCTCTCCGTTTTGCTGAGTGTTCGAGGCCCTCCTCCACCCGCAGGCTCATGCCTGTTCCTCATACCTGGTGGTCCAGTGGGACAGCACTACGCTCTTCTGCTGTTCCACCTCTCTTGGCTTTTTTTCTGTGCCCTCTTTTCTCTTTTTGCCCTCTCTGCTCTCTTTTCTTTTTGCTCTCTTCTCTCTCTTTACTCTCTCGTGCTCCCTGCCTCTTCTGCCCCCACATCCCCTCCCCCCTTCGGCGTGTCCTTCCCGCCTCCCAGCTGACTACCCTCCCCGACCACTACTTAATGGTGGCCGCTGCCCGGCGGCGCATCGGACGCGCCCAGCGGGTGCACTAAAGGCCGGCCCGACTGTGACAGTACCTGGAAATCTGGTCCTCTGACCCATCTCCGCTATGTCTCCAGCACCCTCCATGTTCTCAACCCCGGACGCCGCAACAACTGCCCGTTTTCGATGCCAAGCAACACCCAAATCCTGATCTCCTGTCGACACTGCACCTTAACCCACCACCAGACCCCAGCAGTAGCCCCAGCCTACAAGTTATTACCGTTCACAAACCACTCAACTGCATCCTCCTCCATGTGTGCTCCCTACACAAGCACACCATCGAAATCTGGGACCTCCTCAACACCCACGCACCAGACATCACCTTCCTTACAGAAACCTGGACCAACGCCAACTCTGTGCCCTACATTGCCACCACCATTCCGGACGGATACAAGATTCTGCTAAAAAAAACACCCCACCCGCCCAGGAGGAGGCGTTGCCATCGTTCACAAAAGCACCCTCCGCATGGCAACAACTGGTCTGGACGACACTAATACACTCATGGAGCACCTCCACTTCCAGATCCAGACCAACCTTAAAATGAACCTCCATGGAAGCCTCATCTACAGGCCACCCAGCCTGCGCTCCTTCACCGACACCATCGCTGACCTCATCGCACCTCACGCCCTCGCCTCCACTGACTACATCCTACTCGGAGACCTAAATTTCAACCTGGATGATCATGATGACCCCAACACCACCACCCTCCTAGAGAACCTCTCCAACATAGGACTGAAGCAACTGGTCACCACCCCCACACACACAGTGGGACACACACTCAACCCCATCTTCACTGAAGGAAACAGCATCCCCTACAGCCACACCACAGAACTCCTCTGGACAGACCACCACTGCATACACTTCCCCTTCAGAAAACCCACTGCACACAAACACGCTCACCGCCTCCCCTGCAAAAGCTGGAACAAAGTCACCGAAGACCAGCTCACCTCCGCCCTCATCAACACCACACCACCAACAACGCCAGACGCTAACATCGCGACACGCAACTTCCACCGCTGGACCATGAACTGCGCTGACATTCTCAGCCCCTCAAGAAAGCCACGGGACGACATATCAAGAAAGCAAGCTGGTTCCCCCCTGCACTCCAAGAGTCCAGGCGCTCCTGCCGACGACTTGAAAAAACATCTAGTAACACCAAAACCCCAGAAACACACACCGCACACAGAGCAGCCACCACAGCTCACCACCAACTCATCAAGTCCACAAAGAAGTTCCTCCAAGACAGAATCATCACCAACAACCATAACACCGAAGAACCATTCTTCATTATCAAGGACATTACCAAACTTAACAGCGAAACAACAGATGCCCCACCCTCCCAAGATCTCTGCAACAGACTCAGCACATTTTTTCTGCTCAAGATTAAGATGATCTACAATAACTTCGACAACCAAGACCTCCACATTGCACCAGGTCCCACCCCCAGTGACGCCACCCAACAGAACCTGCTTGCCTGGACCCCACTCACTACAAAAGACATCCTAAAGACCATGAAGAGCATCCACTCCGGAGCACCCTCAGACCCCTGCCCACCCTACAACTTTCACAGAGCCGCCAGCCACGACCATCGCACCCGAACTACACCTGACTATCAACTGCTCCCTCGAAACAGCCACATTCTCCGATGACTGGAAACGCGCCTAAGTCAACTCCCTCCTAAAGAAACCCTCCGCAGACCCAAGGGACCTCAAGAACTTCAGGCCCATATCCCTGCTTCCATTCACAGCCAAGCTCATTGAAAAGGCTGGCAACACCCAGCTAGCAAACTTCACCGAAGCCAACAACATCGTGGACATCTCCCAATTCGTATTCCACAGCAACCAAAGCACTGAGACCGCCCTACTCACCACCACCGACGACATTCGCTCCCTCCTTGACCAGGGCCAAATGGCAGCCCTCATCCTCCTGGATCTCTCAGCTGCCTTCGACACAGTCTCCCACCGCACACTAGCCACCAGACTCCACTACATCGGTATCTGCAGAAAAGCCCTGGACTCAGTATGCTCTTTTCTCACAGGCAGAACACAGCGAGTCAGACTCCTGCCCTACCTCTCAGAATCTACAGAGACCAGATGGGGAGTGCCCCAGGGATCCTCCCTCAGCCCCACTCTCTTCAACATCTACATGGCCCCCATTTTCAGAAACATCGGGCTCAACTTCGTCTCCTACGCAGACGACACCCAGTTTATCCTCTCCCTCACCAAAGAACCCAATATCACCAGTCACAACTTCCCCTTCCCCTTTGTGAATGTTGATACAAATATTTTTTAATTGCAGGCAGTGGTCCGGAGACCACTGCGTACTCTTAAAAAATTTAACTTAAATGTTTCATTTTTGTTTTGTAAACACATCTCAGTTTTCTTTAAGGAAAAAAGGCTACATTTAAAAAGAAAATAAAAGATTGCTTTATTAAAAAGCAATCACAGGCATAGTGGTCTGCTGACCCCAATAGGCCATTATCCCTGTTACGGTTGCAATTCCTAAGGGGTCACAAATTGCAACGTACCTTATTAGTATTCACAAGGTGGGTTGATTTGCGACCCAATAGGAATCGCAAAATGAAACTTAATGTGTTTCATACATTAGGAATAGCTATTTCCTAATAGTGATTCACAGAAATTAGGTAATCACTATCCCTAAAATGTGTACATATTGCCCAATGTTCCCTGTGCTGTCAGACTCTTAAATGAGCTACTAAATAACAGGTGGCAAGGAATGACCTTTTTGCTATGGAACACATATTTTAAAATGTGATGTCTGGGATTGCTCGGTACAAGTTCGACTAGAAGTCATTTTTGGCAAATGGGAGGTAGGAACATTCTGTTGCACATTCGTCATTCGTCCTCCCTTATGGAGGTTGGAAAACGTTTTTGGGTGTGAGCAGATTGTGCTTGGGTGTGTGCCTAATTTGGCAATATGCAATTTAATTACAAACTTATGAATTATACATGTAGTAACGTTGTATTTTAAAAGTAGGCCTGAACACTTTTTATAACACACACCAACTTACAAAATCACCTCTTGCCAGCAGCAGTCATAACACCTTGCAAGATTAGGCAAAAAGGAGGAACTTACCTCATCAAGTATATTTTGTATGCTTGAAGTGGACTGCACCATGGTCTGTATTGAGGCACCCCCGAATTGAGAGACAGGAAGCAAGTGAAGCACACACATCTCAGAACTGGAAATGTAATATATTTTCCCAAAGTTAAAACAGAGGAAGATTGTTGCTGTCTACAAACAGTGGCAGTAGAGGGGTGACACAAACAAGCAATCTAGCAAGAACATGAGCCTAGACTTCTCTTTATGTATTTGATCTTTATTACCTATGCTCTGGCAAGCTGATAAAAATGCCTCTAGATAGACCTATAAGGGGATGAGGTGGATCGAAGCTGCCATCCTAGATTGAGAGTTTCACTTTGTGTAATGCCACTTCTTTCCTCCCACACCCTCATATCAAATACGAGAGTATCGTGTCTGCCTTCGTATAGAAGGACTTCTTGATTATCACCAGTAGGGCTGAGAACATATACTGCAGACACTGTGAAACTAACATCTTGGCCATTGCCACACGCCCCATCATGACAGTGGGAAGAAGATCCAGAAGAGCAGCGACTGCCGAGCTACAGCTAAGACTTTACCAAGGTTACCCTTAACCAAGTCATCTTCCATTTGGTATCCTGTGAGCAGGAGAACACGTGCCCATTGTACCCTTAACTCGTGGTCCATTGCAATTGAACCCTACCTTGAGTGACCCCAGTACGCTAGTGCCAACACCCCCCATCTGGATCTTCAGAACTAATGAAAAAATTAACAACACTCCCAGCTCCTAACACCCATAGCTCCCACTCCCAGGCAGATGACATAACATTGACCTTGTCACCCAGCCATCAATAACAGTTGGAGAACAACTATTGCATTTAGTGTTAACCATCCTAGCCATGAAGGCGGGAAAGGCAGACTGCTCCTCTCAGTGAAGTGGTGCTGGACCACTCCCCAACCCCTTTGTAATGCATCAAGACTCCAACCCAAACAAATGTCCCATTGTGCATCCACTCATTGAGTACCCACTCCAAACATTAACAAGCAGCAATAAAACACATCATGCATGCAAATAGACCTCTTTAACACCATCGGTGCTCATGACGAGCTCAGGTCGTCATAAGGCACGGTGCTCGTGTGCTCATGACGAGCTGAGCTCGTCATGAGCCGTGGAACGCTCGCACGCGGGGCTAATTCCCCTGCTGTGCTGAGCGTTCCTCACAAACGGGTGTGGTCGTGACAAGCTCAGCTCGTCATGAGCACATGAGCATCGTGGCTCATGACGAGCTGAGCTCATGACAAGCACCGGGGCGCTGTGCGCGCCCCCCGCCCCCCAGGGGGTTAAAATACAGTGTCCGACGCTTTCAGCGTCAGTACTGGTCCACGGCCCATCTCAGTTCTGAATCAATCGGGACACCACCCCAGGATTCCGCATGAGTGTCATGGCCAGATAGTTGCGGCTGAGATTGACTGGCTCCTTGTGAAAACTCTCCAGAAGTATCTGTGCCATTTTTCTTGCTGCCTGCCGCGCCGTAGGCATTGTACAACATGCCCAGTTTCACCATTTTCTCTGGTGCTGGGTTTCCCATCCTGCCACCTCCCTTCCCCTATCAACCGGTGTTCACCCCTTTTGTCATAAACCATGTCTAGGTTGCTTTTGGGGTTAAGAAAAAATGTGTTTGATCGTCGTCTATCATTCATAGTTTGGCAGGGTACATGTGTGAGGACCTGTGGGGATTGCACCCATACCGTGCTCTATCCAGAACACAAAAGGCCAAAAGACGAGGAAATAATCACCTGTCAGAAAGCAGTAAATGCAGGCAGTGCATGTCAGAAGGATCGCAGTTTGGGCTTACCTTGCATTAAGGCTGGGAGACATATTTACAAAGAAGTAACAGAATGCGGCATTGGCTTTCTTGGATTAATGCTGTGCTCCGCCACTTCTGGAACGCAGGGCTGCACCGTATTTACAACAGTACAGTGCAGCCCTGGTTTTTTTCCCCCTGAGCTGGTGCTAAATTCAGCTGCCTAGCACCAACACAGGCACCCTTGCTCCATAGTACAAGGGTGCCTGCGTTGTGGGGAATTATTGTTTATGTGCAGGAAGGTGTCTCTTCCTGCACATAAACAATCTTAAATGGCGATTTGTAACTTTTATGTGTGCTGCTTTGTGTAGCACACATAGAAGATGCAGCTCATCATTTTTAAAATGATTGTATATGTGCAGTAAGGGACACCTTTCTGCACATAAACAATCATGCACAGCGTTTTGCTTTTTTATGTGTGTTGCACAATGCAGCTCACATAAAAACAGCAAAAACAAGGAGAAATTAAGCATTTCTCCTCATTGCGCCATGTTAAGACCAGGTTTTCCCTGGTCTTAATTGTGGTGCTGCCCCAAATTTACGCCACTCTTGTAAATATGGGGCAGCGTCATAATCAATGGGAGTTGCAGTGGAACACCCACCGCAAAGCCCATTGCCCTCCCCTTTCACGCTAAGTATAGCGTGAAAGGGTGCCTTATTTACAAGGCAGTGTTATGCCATGTTAAGAGGCTTAACGCTGCCTTCTAAATAAGGTGAAGCCCATTTCTCTGCCACAAAGTAAAAGAAAAGACATTCTTTTGGCAATGGGGGTTTTAAATATGTCTCTGGGTGTGAGAGCGGGGTGTCGGTTCAGCGCTTTGTTGTGCTGCATGCGATTCGGATTTGGAACGCATGTTCCATGCTAATCATTACGGGTAGTCGACAGTTTAGGAGTTGGACTCTTTTTGTTTTGACATATTCTTTATGTTGCATGGACATTGGCGAAGCAGCAATCAATGTAGATAGTTTATATTGAAAGCAGAGCATGTGGGGATTGAAATCTAAAGTCTCATTTATCTGGGAGTGCTGCAGCAGTCGGTTATATGCATTTATTGATGTATAAGGCTGCATTTTAAACAGTACAAATATTTCTGAAAGTCTAATGATTCTATGTGCAAAGTGGTGGTTTTATGTAGGAAGTGAATTGTGCATTTTCAGATTTATTTCCAAGCAGAACAATCACCTCCTTTGGTGGCATGTGTACAATGCCCTGAGTACTGGTACCCTCTAGGCTGATAATAGATTATGTACAGTTGCATGTTGATTCTCAGGCATTTATATTTGACATACTGACAAAAAGCATTACCTTGTGTATCTCAAGCTTGATGCCTGTTCTTCTTTTGTCTTACTGGTCTCCCTACGAGGCTTACCTTACCTACTAATTTACCTTCCCCCATCTAGCCAATCTGATCCTCTGTTATCTAGTTATCAGAGTCGGTGGTGCTGGAAGTTCGGCCCCTAAGTGATACTGTTCTAGAGTATCTCTGAAAGTCTGACAACATGAGAACATATCAGAGGTCCAATGATCGGGCCTGTGCTCTAACTTCCATGAAACTCCCTGTTTTTCTCAGAACTTCATTAGTATAGTCTGGGTAGATAACTGACCGTTCCTCCATTTCCCAATGTCCCTTGTTGCGTGCCATCTCCAGTAATAATCCAGAATTTGTAAAGTGCGAACTAATCATCTGTAAGCGTCTCAAGGCACTGGGGGATGCTGGGGAGAATAACTAAGCGATTGCCCAGATTTACATGATGCTAAGCTGATCTGCCTCCGGCGCTGGGGATCGCACCATGAGCCCCGCATTCCAGAGTCAGCCATCCTGGCCTCTGCGCCACACTTCTCCCAGAGCCCGGTCCTTGTTTGAGCAGTATGGACACAATGGTCTGGGAGCCATCTCAAGAAGTGGCTGGCATCCTGGGACTTGATGGGCTCTCTCCACTGAGAAGAACTTCAGTATTTTACCCTTTACAGTCAAACCCGAGAGCCACTTCTCTTCAAATAGCTCTTCTTTAGGCCTTCGGCTCACTCAAGGACTCTAACGATCCAGACATTATTGCGCTGACAGCACCCTTCAGCATCCTCAGCTTTGAACTGCAAGGCCATGATCTCCTCCAGTAGGTATTTTATTTGTGATTGCATCTCTACTATGATGGGCGCAAGGCAACAAAGGTGAATTCTGTGCTTTCGACCCTGTTCACCAATTTTCCGTGATTGACTCTCAGTAAGCCAACCTCCTAAGCAAATGAGTCAATCTTGCCCTGTGAGGTCATAAGGGATGTGTTGTCCTCGGGTGGAAGCAAGCTTGCCACCTTTGGTTTTACCATGATTGAGTCACCTCCAGTCCACATGGAGATTCAGTGCAGGTTGCAAAACTTGCGAGTTTGAATGTGGTTGATTTACTGTTGTGCTGATCAAAGCTCTGCTTGTTGCTGAGCTTATTGTCACACAGCCAAGTCCCAGCTAGGCAGCGGGCCTTAACACTCCAGATTGGCATTAGAGAAAGAGGTCTCCAAGTAGTGGCCCCTTGAATAATTTCCCAGGTAATGGAGCAGTTCAGTTCGGGAGCATCGCAGTCCCATGTCAATGTGTGCAGTAGCTGCCAAGATCATGGACCAATGAGCACAGCTCCCACTGGGGGACCTCAACAGCCGCAGTTCTCCATAGCCTGAATAAAGCATTTCTTTATGGGGCCAACTGGTATGACCCAGCTTGTGCGTATTGGACAGAGGATGGGAGCTGAAATCGTGGCATGCACCCAGTGTATATTGCCTCTGGTAGTGCCTACTTATCTGGGCCACGGTACACAGACCAGCTCCCAGTCCCAATGGAAGGCAAACAAGCAAGCATACCACCTGAAAGAGTCCTACAGACAGGAGTCCTGATCTGCAAAGGCGTGCCCCAGACCTCTAGATCATCAGACCTTCCACTTGCTCCTTGGGCCTCTCAGGAGTGGCGGACCCAATCATCAGTGTCAGTTCCCAAGATCTGGGCTCAGGCCTGTGTATTACAGTGGTTTTCCCAGTTGCTGCTCCATCGATGCACTCGCCAAAAGTATGGCTACCCAGGTCACACATCAAGTACAGACCTAGTGTCAAATATTTTCTAGATAACCAAAGCATGATATGCAGTTCATTTCAGCAATTTTATGCGGTCAATCTACCATAAAAGCACTGTGTTAGACCTGACACCCTTGGCGTGGTTTCCCCTATCTTTTTGCCTCTGCCTCCTGTATTTTTGATGCTGTGCTGGATTTCGTTTTTGCTGGTTTAGATGCTTTGGACACTCTGCCACTGCTGATCAGTGCCAGAGTGTAAGTGCTCCCTATGGGAATTATCATATTGATTGGATGTACCTGATTGGCATATTTGTATCACCACAAAGTTCCTAGTAAAGTACACCAGGTGTGCCAGGGATGGTGATGACAGATGCTACTTGTGGGCCTGCAGCACTGATTGTGCCACCCACATGAGTAGCCCTAAAATGGTGTCTCAGGCCTGCCACCGCAGTGCCTGTGTGCAGTCAGTGAACTGCCATGTCCTCCTGGTCAGTGTTCCACTGGCTAGGCCTAACCCTTCCCTTTGTGTACACATTGGTCACCCCTATGGAAGGCTCAAGGTACCCCCTTGGGCAGGGTGCAGTGTATATGAAAGGTAGAGCATGTACTAGTGCAGGTAACATGCTCTGGTAGTGAACAGCAGCCATTTTGTGTGATCACTACAGCAAGGTTATCTTGCTCCATAGACTAACATGGGGGAGGCAGGTCCCAATGGATACCAGCCTATCTTCCCACAGGAACAAGATGGGACATAAGTGATTGATATCCCTGAACTCAGAATTTAATAACACATCTTTTAGGAAAGGTTGTTTTTCAATTCTGTGTTTGAGAACAGTACTTTTAGAAAGTGGCTGTTCACTTGTCTTACCTTTCTGTGTGCCTGGGCCTGCTTGTGGATTGACTGTCTTGTTTGAGGGTGACAGGGGCTGGGGAGCCCCCAGGAGGTTGTTTGAGTCAGCCCTTGGTTGAATGACTGCATCTGCAACTAGAGTGGTGGGAGGAGATAGCACCTGGGAGTGAATAGGGCTGTGCCTGCCTGCCACAATGCTGGCTCCACCTCCTGCTGGGCGGCTGACGACTCTGCCCCTCACTCTGAAATGAAGGAAGAAGCCAGGAAGCCCAAGTGCTCCAGCAACCCCCAGAACTGGTTTAGACCGGGCTCAGGGCCCACTTGCACAAAGACTTCAAATACTTTTAGGGGTATAAGAGAAGGACCCCTGACAACAGATTTTCAGATTCTACAATCAAGAGGAACCTCTGCCAGAAGAAGGACTGCTGAAGAAACTGAGGAAGACTGCCCTTGCTGTGTGCTCTGGGGCTGACCTGTTTTGCTGTTCATCTAAAGGAGAGGAGAAGGGGACTTTGCTGTGTGCTGTGCCCCTGCCTGCTTGACCTACAAGACTTTGCTGTGTGCTGTGTCTTTAACAGAATCTCCAAGGGCCTGAGAAGAGCTGGCCTCCTGTCCTGGAACACATGGTCAAAAGGTTCTATAGAAACTGATGGAAGCTGTGAGGATCGTGCTGTAGTTTGCCTGGTGCGTGAGTTTTCAACTGCTGGCCGGGGGGGGAGATCGGTGTGCTCATCGGCACACATTCTACGAGGACCGGAGGATCATGGTGCCTCCCCTCATGAGTTTTGCCCCAAAGAAGATCTTGTGGCCGTGAGGGCGGTCTATTTGTTACCTGCGCCCCCGTAATCACTGTGCCGCTGAGTATCGCCCTTGCCCGGGGCCTGAAAGCGCCCGACGACCTCGCTGTCCCTTGTTGGGGCCGCGGAGACGGAGATCAAAGCCGCTGCGTCCCCATTGGCCGGAAGAAACAAGCCTCCTCAGTAACGCCGCGCTGGGATTGGCCCAGCGCCGCTGCGTCATCATCAGAGCTGCGCTGTGAGTGGCTGAGGCCTCCGCGTCACCAGTGGCTCGTCTCGGGAGCCGCACTGCCATTGGCTGACTCCCGAGTGTCTGCGAGGGCTCGTCTGTGGAGCCGCGACCCGATTGGTCCACACCAGGAAAACCTCGCCAGAAGACGCCGGAGCCGCAACGAAAGAGAGACCCGTCCTCGCCGAGGGAGCCATACGAACCTTTCCCAGCCTACCGTCTTCACGTCCCCGTGGTTCACCCAGAGAGAGCGGAGTGAGCAATCCCCGGCCCACCGTCTCCACGCTTGTCAGGTATTTAAGCTCCCCGCCGCTCGTAGGATTATCGAGAGTGGGCGGAGAGCTGGAGGGACCGGCCGGGGGGCTGAAGGGGAGGTAATTTGCTTAAAGAGGCTCCGGGGGCAACCGCACTGAGAGCGCTTCATGAACACAGCGCTAGACACGGCAAGAGGGCTGCTTCTGAAATCGTACAGCCTGCACATTTACCACTGCGAGATTTTTGGGGACTAAGATTGAGCTGTGACTTCCTAGAATAGCGTGCAAACATTTAAGAGAGTGAAGAAATCATGTAACTACCCTGAAAGTGGTTCTAAATTGCTGAAACTAGATAAAGTTATATTTTTAATATACCTACCTGTGTGGTCTCAGTTTGTGGTGTATTTTAGAGTTACTGTATATGTTAAGTGCAAATATTATACACATTGCCTTGGGGATAAGCCTGTCTGCTCGTGCCAAGCTACCTAGGGGGTGAGCAGGGGTTATCTACAGTGTGTATCCCTTTACCCTGACTAGAAGCAATGGTCCCTATTTGGACAAAGGTACTTACCTCTGTCAACTAGAGACCCCCAGATCTAACATTGTTGGACAGTGGTGAGGATTTGAACTAGTATTTGCACTTGACCTACAGTGATTTTGTGTACACCACTAGTCTAGTTTAGCGCAGACCACGTCGCAAAGTCTAGGAAGCATCATGTCTCAGAAGGAAGTAGTTGAAGAGGCAGAATTGGAGTTTGAGATTCAGGATTTGCTCACATACAAGAAGGAGCTCTTGAAACAATTCTGCAAAAAGCTTGGATGTCCCATGAGGGGTAGCTCAAATAAGGAAGAGCTGCAAAAAGCTTTAAGGGCCTGGTGGGAGGCCAAACAAGCTGATCCAGAAGATCCTACTGGAGAGGGGGATGCACAGGAGAATGGTTTTGAATCCCAGGATTTACCTGTGAATAGGCCAGCTTCTAGGGCTGGCAGCAACCATTCCAGTAGGGGTTTGTCTCCAGAGGAGCTGGAGGAGAATCAGAGGAAGAGGGCTCATGAGTTAGAGCTCTTTAAGCTCAAGGCCCAAGCAGAGGAAAGGAAGTTACGCCTTGACACTGAGAAAAGAGCGGAGGAGAGCAGGAACGCTCTCGCTTTGGGGGAAAAGACACTCTAGTGGGCTCATGAGTTGAGTCTAAGGGAGCTGGATCTCAGATCTAAACAAGTGGAGTCCAGTTCCAATGGTGGCAGCACACAGCCAGTGCAGGCGGGTAAGGTATACATACCTAAAGATTTGGTGCTGAATTATCAGAGGGGTGAGGATATCTATGCATGGTTTAGATCCTATGAGCTTGCCTTGAAGATGAATGAAGTGCCTGAGAAGAGTTGGGAGGCAGGTTTGTGGAAGCATTTTGAGGCCTCTGGGAGGGATGTCTTGGGACCCTTAGAAGCAGCAGGTACCTTAACCTACCCCGCTAAGAAGGAGGCTTTATGCCTCAGGTAAGGGCTTACTCCAGAACAGTACCACCATAAGTTTAGGAACTTCAAGAAACTTGATTCTTGTACCTGGGTGGAGTGTGTGAGTTTGTACACACGTGCACTGGAAGGTTGGATAAAGGGCAGCAAAGTAACTGATTATGTGGGGTTGTGTCACTTGATTAGTTAGGAGCACTTGAGTAGTCTATGTGTTCCAGAGCTGTGCCAGCATCTTTTAGACAGCAAGTTAACTGATCCCAGTGAGCTTGCTAAGGAGGCGGACCGCTGGACTAGCACCAGGGTCCACAAGGGGGTGGTAAGTACCCCAGCCAAGGGTGGACAGGGTCCCCAGCAGAAGGGTGGGGAGGACAAGGGTAACCGTAACGAGTTCTCTAAAGGGCCCCAAAATAGTTCCCAGGAGAAGGAGTCCCAACCCCCCAAGCCTAAGAAGTCTTGGCCCCCTAAGGGCAGACAGGACAACAGAACTCAGCCTACTTGCTATGCATGTAGAGAAGTGGGGCACATTGCCCCTAAGTGTCCCAACAAACCTCCAGCACCCACTGGTGCTCCAGCCCCAGGGTTAGCCAGTGTAGCTTTGGGAGGGGATTTGATTTCTGGTGGGGAGGAGGGGTTAGCAGTGATGACCCTTGTCTCTTTAGGAGACCAAGAGATGGTCCAGGAAACCTTGCTGCCCCTTAACACTAAAAGATACGGGCAGAAGGTGACCATCAATGGAAAAGAGATAGAGGCTCTGAGAGACACAGGGGCCAGCGTGACATCTGTGAGGTGTCAGTGGGTGTCTGAAGAGCAGATCATTCCCAATGTACTCCGTCCTGTGGTGGCAGCTGACAGTTCAGTGCGCCTCTGCAAGTTGGCACGTGTTCCTTTTGAATGGGGGGAGTCTCTGGTCTTTTGGAAGTTGTTGTCAGTGATGCCTTGCCTGTAGACTGTCTATTAGGTAACGACCTGGAGAGTTCTCCATGGAAGGATGTAGAGCACAGAACTCATTTGGAGATGTTGGGCTTGCCTGTGTGGATCTGTGTGACCACCCGTGCAATGGCAGCCAGTAAGGGTGAATAAGCAGAACTGGAGCCTGGAAGAATGGCCCAGGGACCTGCCAAGAGAGGAAGAGGCAGAGGGCGTGGGAAACCAGCCCCCGCAGTTCCCACAGTCCAGGAAGAAGCAGAACCTGAGGGGGATGCCCTGGAACCTACAGGGAAGCAGGTGGCCGAACTGGGGGAATTACCTGAGCTGACCCATTGGCAGCAAGAGGGTGGTCCCTCCAGGGAGGAGTTCTGCCAAGCGCAGAAGGAATGCCCTTCCCTCATTGGTGTGTGGCTGCAGATCAGGCAGCAGGTCTAGGGTCCAAAGAGCATTTTGTTTACTGGGAAGATGACTTACTCTATAGTGAGCCTAAGTTTGCTGAGCCCGGTGCAGCCCGTGTGCTGGTGGTACCCGAGCGCTTCAGGAACTTCCTAATGGGTCTGGCTCATGACGTGCCTCTCGCAGGACATCTGGGGCAAGACAAGACCTATCACAGGGTTGTCACCCACTTTTACTGGTCCCAGATGAAGAAGCACGTTGGTACCTTTTGTAGGTCTTGCCAAACATGTCAAGCCAGTGGCAAGAGTGGAGGGAAGTGCCTGGCACCCCTCCAACCCTTTCCTGTGGTGAGCACCCCTTTTGAGCGGGGGGCATCGACATCGTGGGGCCCCTGGACCCCAAGACAGCCTTAGGCAACAGGTTTATCCTGGGCTTGGTGGACCATGCCACCCGGTACCCAGAAGCAGCCCTCTCAGGACAGTCACAGCCCCTGTGGTGGGCCTTGCCTTAATGGGGATCTTTTCCCGAGTGGGGTTCCCCAGAGAGGTGTTCTCCGACCGGGGTACAAACTTCATCTCTAGGTACATGAAGTCTCTGTGGGAGGAGTGTGGGGTGACCTACAAGTTCACCACTCCTTACCATCCTCAAGGAAATGGGTTGGTTGAAAGGTTCAACCGCACCCTAAAAGGTGTGATTATGGGCCTAGAAGAACCCATGAGACGGAAGTGGGATGTCTTGTTACCATGCCTGTTGTTTGCCTACAGGGAGGTACCTCAGAAATCCTTGATGTTCAGTCCCTTTGAATTACTGTATGGCCACCCTGTTAGAGGACCTCTCACTCTGGTGAAGGAAGGGTGGGAGAAATTCCTTGGGAAAACCCCCCAGGATGTGCTCAGCTATGTGCTGGCCATCCGCAACCAGACAAAGCGCTTCAGGAAGCTCACTCAGGAGAACCTGGAGGCTAGCCAGGAGGAAATGAAAAGATGGTACGACCCGAATACCACTCTGGTTGAGTTCCACCCTGGTCAGAAAGTGTGGGTGATGGCGCCGGTGGAGCCTTGTGCGCTCCGTGACAAGTGGACCGGGCAATATGAGGTGGTAGAGCGCAAGAGCGAAGTTACCTACCTGGTTAACATTAAGTCTCCCAGGCAGCCCCTGAGAGTGTTGCACTTGAACCGCCTCAAACCCCACTTTGAGAGGTCTGAACTGACTATGTTCATGGCTACAGATGCTGGAGGGGAAGAGGATAGTGATCCTCTCCCTGACCTCCTGGCAGCCAAGGAGCAGGACGGGTCAGTGGATGATGTGGACCTCTCACCCACCCTAACCCCAGAGCAGCAGATGGACTGTCGCCAGGTCTTGGGTCAGTTCGCCTTCCTGTTCTCCCTGACCCCAGGTGTCACCAACTGGTGCGTCCACGATGTGGACACTGGAGATAGTCTGCCTGTGAAGCAAAAAGTTTACAGGGTGGGGCTGACAAGGTCAGAGCCAGCATCAAGGAAGAAGTTTCCAAGATGTTGGCGCTAGGGGTAATTGAGCCCTCCAGCAGCCCCTGGGCTAGCCCAGTGGTCTTAGTGACTAAGAAAGCTGCTACGCCCGGTGGCCCTCCAGAACTCCAGTTCTGTGTGGACTACCGTGGGCTCAATGCGGTCACCAAGACTGACGCACACCCCATCCCCAGAGCTGATGAGCTCGTGGATCGGTTGGGAGCTGCCCAGTACCTCAGCACCTTTGATTTGACTTCAGGGTACTGGCAGAATGCCTTAACTGAGGGGGCCAAGGGGAGGTCAGCATTTTCAACACCAGAGGGGCACTTCCAGTTACACGTCATGCCCTGCCCTTTGGTTTGAAAAATGCCCCTGCCACATTCCAGAGACTGGTCAACCAGGTACTGGCCGGGCTGAAGCAATTCAGCGCCGCATACCTGGATGACGTTGCTGTGTTCAGCTCCACTTGGGAGGAACACCTGCAACACCTCTGCGAAGTGTTGAAGGCCCTGCAGAAGGCAGGCCTCACTATCAAGGCCAGTAAGTGTCTGATAGGGCAGGGATCAGTAGTGTACTTGGGACACCAGGTGGGGAGCGGCCAGGTGGCGCACCTGCAGGCAACGATTGATACCATTCTGGCTTGGGAACCCCCCAAGACCCAGACAGAGGTGAGAGCCTTCCTAGGCCTCACCGGGTATTACAGACGGTTCGTCAAAGGATACGGCACCATTGTTGCCCCTTTGACAGAACTAACCTCTAGAAATCAGCCCAGGAAAGGGAATTGGACCGAGGCCTGTCAAACTGCTTTTGATGCCCTGAAAACTGCCATGTGCACAGCACCGGTGCTTAAGGCTTCTAACTTTTCCAGTGAGTTCATAGTGCAGACAGACGCTTCAGAGCAAGGCATGGGAGCAGTACTCTCACAGATCAACGACGAGGGTGGAGACCAACCTGTAGCTTTCATTAGTAGGAGGCTACTCCCCAGGGAACAGAGATGGAGTGCGATTGAAAGGGAAGCTTTTGCTGTGGTCTGGGCTCTGAAGAAGCTGAGGTTCTATCTGTTTGGAACTCACTTCCGTGTTCAGACCGACCACAGGCCCCTCAGATGGTTAATGCAGATGAAGGGGTGAGAACCCAAAACTGTTGCGGTGGTCCATCTCCCTACAGGGAATGGACTTTACGGTGGAACACCGCCCTGGTACAGAACACGCCAACGCTGATGGTCTGTCCAGATTCTTCCGCCTTAGTGAAGAGAACTCCCAAGAGGGTGGGTAGTTCTCCCCACTTTCAGCTGGAGAGGACACGTGTTAGACCTGACACCCTTGGCGTGGTTTTCCCCTATCTTTTTGCCTCTGCCTCCTGTTTTTTTGATGCTGTGCTGGATTTTGTTTTTGCTGGTTTAGATGCCTGGGCCTGCTTGTGGATTGACTGTCTGGTTTGAGAGTGACAGGGGCTGGGGAGCCCCCAGGAGGTTGTCTGAATCAGCCCTTGGTTGAATGACTGCATCTGCAACTAGAGTGGTGGGAGGAGATAGCACCTGGGAGTGAATAGGGCTGTGCCTGCCTGCCACAATGCTGGCTCCACCTCCTGCTGGGCGGCTGACGACTCTGCCCCTCACTCTGAAAGGAAGGAAGAAGCCAGGAAGCCTAAGTGCTCCAGCAACCCCCAGAACTGGTTTAGACCGGGCTCAGGGCCCACTAGCACAAAGACTTCAAAGACTTTTAGGGGTATAAGAGAAGGACCCCTGACAACAGATTTTCAGATTCTACAATCAAGAGGAACCTCTGCCAGAAGAAGGACTGCTGATAAAACTGAGGAAGACTGTCCTTGCTGTGAGCTCTGGGGCTGACCTGTTTTGCTGTTCATCTAAAGGAGAGAAGAAGGGGACTTTGCTGTGTGCTGTGACCCCTGCCTGCTTGACCTACAAGACTTTGCTGTGTGCTGTGTCTTTAACAGAATCTCCAAGGGCCTGAGAAGAGCTGGCCTCCTGTCCTGGAACCCAGGGTCAAAAGGTTCCATAGAAACTAATAGACGCTGTGAAGATCGTGCTGTAGTTTGCCTGGTGTGTGAGTTTTCAACTGCTGGCCGGGGGCGGAGATCGGTGTGCTCATCGGCACACATTCTACGAGGACCGGAGGATCGTGGTGCCTCCCCTCGTGAGTTTTGCCCCAAAGAAGATCTTGTGGCCGTGAGGGCGGTCTATTTGCGACCTGCGCCCCTGAAATCACTGTGCCACCGAGTATCGCCCTTGCCTGGGGCTGAAAGCGCCCGACGACCTCGCTGTCCGATCAAAGCTGCTGCGTCCCCATTGGCCGGAAGAAACGAGCCTCCTCAGTAACGCCACACTGGGATTGGCCCAGCGCTGCTGCGTCATCATCAGAGCCATGCTGTGAGTGGCTGAGGCCTACGCGTCACCAGGGGCTCGTCCCGGGAGCCGCACTGCCATTGGCTGACTCCCGAGTGTCTGCGAGGGCTTGTCTGTGGCGCCGCGACCGGATTGGTCCACACCAGGAAAGCCTCGCCGGAAGACGCCGGAGCCGCAACGAAAGAGAGACCCGTCCTCGCCGAGGAAGCCGCACAAACCTTACCCAGCCTACCGTCTTCACGTCTGACCCGCGGTTCACCCAGAGAGAGCAGAGTGAGCAATCCCCAGCCCACCGTCTCCACGCCTGTCAGGTATTTAGGCTTCCCGCCGCTCGTAGGGTTATCGAGAGCGGGCGGAGAGCTGGAGGGACCGGCCGGGGGGCAGAAGGGGAGGTTATTTGCTTAAAGAGGCTCCGGGGGCAACTGCAGTGAAAGCGCTTCATGAACACAGCGCTAGACACGGCAAGAGGGCTGCTTCTGAAATCGTACAGCCTGCACATTTACTCCTGCGAGATTTTTGGGGACTAAGATTGAACTGTGACTTCCTAGAATAGAGTGCAAACATTTAAGAGAGTGAAGACCTACCCTGCAAGTGGTTCTAATTTGCTGAACCTTGATAAAGTTATATTTTTAATATACCTACCTGTGTGGTCTCAGTTTGTCGTGTATTTTAGAGTTACTGTATATGTTAAGTGCAAATATTATACACATTGCCTTGGGGATAAGCCTGTCTGCTCGTGCCAAGCTACCTAGGGGGTGAGCAGGGGTTATCTACAGTGTGTATCCCTTTACCCTGACTAGAAGCAAGGGTCCCTATTTGGACAAAGGTACTTACCTCTGTCAACTAGAGACCCCCAGATCTAACATTGTTGGACAGTGGTGAGGATTTGAACTAGTATTTGCACTTGACCTACAGTGATTTTGTGTACACCACTAGTCTAGTTTAGCGCAGACCACGTCGCAAAGTCTAGGAAGCATCATGTCTCAGAAGGAAGTAGTTGAAGAGGCAGAATTGGAGTTTGAGATTCAGGATTTGCTCACATACAAGAAGGAGCTCTTGAAACAATTCTGCAAAAAGCTTGGATGTCCCATGAGGGGTAGCTCAAATAAGGAAGAGCTGCAAAAAGCTTTAAGGGCCTGGTGGGAGGCCAAACAAGCTGATCCAGAAGATCCTACTGGAGAGGGGGATGCACAGGAGAATGGTTTTGAATCCCAGGATTTACCTGTGAATAGGCCAGCTTCTAGGGCTGGCAGCAACCATTCCAGTAGGGGTTTGTCTCCAGAGGAGCTGGAGGAGAATCAGAGGAAGAGGGCTCATGAGTTAGAGCTCTTTAAGCTCAAGGCCCAAGCAGAGGAAAGGAAGTTACGCCTTGACACTGAGAAAAGAGCGGAGGAGAGCAGGAACGCTCTCGCTTTGGGGGAAAAGACACTCTAGTGGGCTCATGAGTTGAGTCTAAGGGAGCTGGATCTCAGATCTAAACAAGTGGAGTCCAGTTCCAATGGTGGCAGCACACAGCCAGTGCAGGCGGGTAAGGTATACATACCTAAAGATTTGGTGCTGAATTATCAGAGGGGTGAGGATATCTATGCATGGTTTAGATCCTATGAGCTTGCCTTGAAGATGAATGAAGTGCCTGAGAAGAGTTGGGAGGCAGGTTTGTGGAAGCATTTTGAGGCCTCTGGGAGGGATGTCTTGGGACCCTTAGAAGCAGCAGGTACCTTAACCTACCCCGCTAAGAAGGAGGCTTTATGCCTCAGGTAAGGGCTTACTCCAGAACAGTACCACCATAAGTTTAGGAACTTCAAGAAACTTGATTCTTGTACCTGGGTGGAGTGTGTGAGTATGTACACACGTGCACTGGAAGGTTGGATAAAGGGCAGCAAAGTAACTGATTATGTGGGGTTGTGTCACTTGATTAGTTGGGAGCACTTGAGTAGTCTATGTGTTCCAGAGCTGTGCCAGCATCTTTTAGACAGCAAGTTAACTGATCCCAGTGAGCTTGCTAAGGAGGCGGACCGCTGGACTAGCACCAGGGTCCACAAGGGGGTGGTAAGTACCCCAGCCAAGGGTGGACAGGGTCCCCAGCAGAAGGGTGGGGAGGACAAGGGTAACCGTAACGAGTTCTCTAAAGGGCCCCAAAATAGTTCCCAGGAGAAGGAGTCCCAACCCCCCAAGCCTAAGAAGTCTTGGCCCCCTAAGGGCAGACAGGACAACAGAACTCAGCCTACTTGCTATGCATGTAGAGAAGTGGGGCACATTGCCCCTAAGTGTCCCAACAAACCTCCAGCACCCACTGGTGCTCCAGCCCCAGGGTTAGCCAGTGTAGCTTTGGGAGGGGATTTGATCTCTGGTGGGGAGGAGGGGTTAGCAGTGATGACCCTTGTCTCTTTAGGAGACCAAGAGATGGTCCAGGAAACCTTGCTGCCCCTTAACACTAAAAGATACGGGCAGAAGGTGACCATCAATGGAAAAGAGATAGAGGCTCTGAGAGACACAGGGGCCAGCGTGACATCTGTGAGGTGTCAGTGGGTGTCTGAAGAGCAGATCATTCCCAATGTACTCCGTCCTGTGGTGGCAGCTGACAGTTCAGTGCGCCTCTGCAAGTTGGCACGTGTTCCTTTTGAATGGGGGGAGTCTCTGGTCTTTTGGAAGTTGTTGTCAGTGATGCCTTGCCTGTAGACTGTCTATTAGGTAACGACCTGGAGAGTTCTCCATGGAAGGATGTAGAGCACAGAACTCATTTGGAGATGTTGGGCTTGCCTGTGTGGATCTGTGTGACCACCCGTGCAATGGCAGCCAGTAAGGGTGAATAAGCAGAACTGGAGCCTGGAAGAATGGCCCAGGGACCTGCCAAGAGAGGAAGAGGCAGAGGGCGTGGGAAACCAGCCCCCGCAGTTCCCACAGTCCAGGAAGAAGCAGAACCTGAGGGGGATGCCCTGGAACCTACAGGGAAGCAGGTGGCCGAACTGGGGGAATTACCTGAGCTGACCCATTGGCAGCAAGAGGGTGGTCCCTCCAGGGAGGAGTTCTGCCAAGCGCAGAAGGAATGCCCTTCCCTCATTGGTGTGTGGCTGCAGATCAGGCAGCAGGTCTAGGGTCCAAAGAGCATTTTGTTTACTGGGAAGATGACTTACTCTATAGTGAGCCTAAGTTTGCTGAGCCCGGTGCAGCCCGTGTGCTGGTGGTACCCGAGCGCTTCAGGAACTTCCTAATGGGTCTGGCTCATGACGTGCCTCTCGCAGGACATCTGGGGCAAGACAAGACCTATCACAGGGTTGTCACCCACTTTTACTGGTCCCAGATGAAGAAGCACGTTGGTACCTTTTGTAGGTCTTGCCAAACATGTCAAGCCAGTGGCAAGAGTGGAGGGAAGTGCCTGGCACCCCTCCAACCCTTTCCTGTGGTGAGCACCCCTTTTGAGCGGGGGGCATCGACATCGTGGGGCCCCTGGACCCCAAGACAGCCTTAGGCAACAGGTTTATCCTGGGCTTGGTGGACCATGCCACCCGGTACCCAGAAGCAGCCCTCTCAGGACAGTCACAGCCCCTGTGGTGGGCCTTGCCTTAATGGGGATCTTTTCCCGAGTGGGGTTCCCCAGAGAGGTGGTCTCCGACCGGGGTACAAACTTCATCTCTAGGTACATGAAGTCTCTGTGGGAGGAGTGTGGGGTGACCTACAAGTTCACCACTCCTTACCATCCTCAAGGAAATGGGTTGGTTGAAAGGTTCAACCGCACCCTAAAAGGTGTGATTATGGGCCTAGAAGAACCCATGAGACGGAAGTGGGATGTCTTGTTACCATGCCTGTTGTTTGCCTACAGGGAGGTACCTCAGAAATCCTTGAGGTTCAGTCCCTTTGAATTACTGTATGGCCACCCTGTTAGAGGACCTCTCACTCTGGTGAAGGAAGGGTGGGAGAAATTCCTTGGGAAAACCCCCCAGGATGTGTTCAGCTATGTGCTGGCCATCCGCAACCAGACAAAGCGCTTCAGGAAGCTCACTCAGGAGAACCTGGAGGCTAGCCAGGAGGAAATGAAAAGATGGTACGACCCGAATACCACTCTGGTTGAGTTCCACCCTGGTCAGAAAGTGTGGGTGATGGCGCCGGTGGAGCCTTGTGCGCTCCGTGACAAGTGGACCGGGCAATATGAGGTGGTAGAGCGCAAGAGCGAAGTTACCTACCTGGTTAACATTAAGTCTCCCAGGCAGCCCCTGAGAGTGTTGCACTTGAACCGCCTCAAACCCCACTTTGAGAGGTCTGAACTGACTATGTTCATGGCTACAGATGCTGGAGGGGAAGAGGATAGTGATCCTCTCCCTGACCTCCTGGCAGCCAAGGAGCAGGACGGGTCAGTGGATGATGTGGACCTCTCACCCACCCTAACCCCAGAGCAGCAGATGGACTGTCGCCAGGTCTTGGGTCAGTTCGCCTTCCTGTTCTCCCTGACCCCAGGTGTCACCAACTGGTGCGTCCAAGATGTGGACACTGGAGATAGTCTGCCTGTGAAGCAAAAAGTTTACAGGGTGGGGCTGACAAGGTCAGAGCCAGCATCAAGGAAGAAGTTTCCAAGATGTTGGCGCTAGGGGTAATTGAGCCCTCCAGCAGCCCCTGGGCTAGCCCAGTGGTCTTAGTGACTAAGAAAGCTGCTACGCCCGGTGGCCCTCCAGAACTCCAGTTCTGTGTGGACTACCGTGGGCTCAATGCGGTCACCAAGACTGACGCACACCCCATCCCCAGAGCTGATGAGCTCGTGGATCGGTTGGGAGCTGCCCAGTACCTCAGCACCTTTGATTTGACTTTAGGGTACTGGCAGAATGCCTTAACTGAGGGGGCCAAGGGGAGGTCAGCATTTTCAACACCAGAGGGGCACTTCCAGTTACACGTCATGCCCTGCCCTTTGGTTTGAAAAATGCCCCTGCCACATTCCAGAGACTGGTCAACCAGGTACTGGCCGGGCTGAAGCAATTCAGCGCCGCATACCTGGATGACGTTGCTGTGTTCAGCTCCACTTGGGAGGAACACCTGCAACACCTCTGCGAAGTGTTGAAGGCCCTGCAGAAGGCAGGCCTCACTATCAAGGCCAGTAAGTGTCTGATAGGGCAGGGATCAGTAGTGTACTTGGGACACCAGGTGGGGAGCGGCCAGGTGGCGCACCTGCAGGCAACGATTGATACCATTCTGGCTTGGGAACCCCCCAAGACCCAGACAGAGGTGAGAGCCTTCCTAGGCCTCACCGGGTATTACAGACGGTTCGTCAAAGGATACGGCACCATTGTTGCCCCTTTGACAGAACTAACCTCTAGAAATCAGCCCAGGAAAGGGAATTGGACCGAGGCCTGTCAAACTGCTTTTGATGCCCTGAAAACTGCCATGTGCACAGCACCGGTGCTTAAGGCTTCTGACTTTTCCAGTGAGTTCATAGTGCAGACAGACGCTTCAGAGCAAGGCATGGGAGCAGTACTCTCACAGATCAACGACGAGGGTGGAGACCAACCTGTAGCTTTCATTAGTAGGAGGCTACTCCCCAGGGAACAGAGATGGAGTGCGATTGAAAGGGAAGCTTTTGCTGTGGTCTGGGCTCTGAAGAAGCTGAGGTTCTACCTGTTTGGAACTCACTTCCGTGTTCAGACCGACCACAGGCCCCTCAGATGGTTAATGCAGATGAAGGGGTGAGAACCCAAAACTGTTGCGGTGGTCCATCTCCCTACAGGGAATGGACTTTACGGTGGAACACCGCCCTGGTACAGAACACGCCAACGCTGATGGTCTGTCCAGATTCTTCCGCCTTAGTGAAGAGAACTCCCAAGAGGGTGGGTAGTTCTCCCCACTTTCAGCTGGAGAGGACACGTGTTAGACCTGACACCCTTGGCGTGGTTTTCCCCTATCTTTTTGCCTCTGCCTCCTGTTTTTTTGATGCTGTGCTGGATTTTGTTTTTGCTGGTTTAGATGCTTTGGACACTCTGCCACTGCTGATCAGTGCCAGAGTGTAAGTGCTCCCTATGGAAATTATCATATTGATTGGATGTACCTGATTGGCATATTTGTATCACCACGAAGTCCCTAGTAAAGTGCACCAGGTGTGCCAGGGCTTGTGATGACAGATGCTACTAGTGGGCCTGCAGCACTGATTGTGCCACCCACATGAGTAGCCCTAAAATGGTGTCTCAGGCCTGCCACCGCAGTGCCTGTGTGCAGTCAGTGAACTGCCATGTCCTCCTGGTCAGTGTCCCCACTGGCTAGGCCTAACCCTTCCCTTTAAGGAGAGAGGTGTGGTGCCGCGGCCAGGGTGACTGACTCCGGAATCTGGGGATCACGGTTCGATCCCCAGGGCCGGCGGCAGATTAGCCCAGCACCATGTGACTCTGGGCAATAGCTTGCTTAATCTTCCCGACGGCCCCCAGCGCCTAGAGACCCTTACGGGTGATTGTGCGCTTTACAAATGTGGATTATTATTATTATTATTGTGTACACATTGGTCACCCCTATGGAAGGCTCAAGGTACCCCCTTGGGCACGGTGCAGTGTATATGAACGGTAGAGCATTTACTTGTGCAGGTAACATGCTCAAGTAGTGAACAACAGCCATTTTGTGTGATCACTACTGCAAGGTTATCTTGCTCCATAGACTAACATGGGGGAGGCAGGTCCCAATGGATAGTAGCCTATCTTCCCACAGGAACAAGATGGGACATAAGTGATTGATATCCCTGAACTCAGAATTTAATAACACATCTTTTAGGAAAGGTTGATTTTAAATTCTGTGTTTGAGAACAGTACTTTTAGAAAGTGGCTGTTCTCTTGTCTAACCTTTCTGTGTGCCTGGGCCTGCTTGTGGATTGACTGTCTGGTTTGAGAGTGACAGGGGCTGGGGAGCCCCCAGGAGGTTGTCTGAATCAGCCCTTGGTTGAATGACTGCATCTGCAACTAGAGTGGTGGGAGGAGATAGCACCTGGGAGTGAATAGGGCTGTGCCTGCCTGCCACAATGCTGGCTCCACCTCCTGCTGGGCGGCTGACGACTCTGCCCCTCACTCTGAAAGGAAGGAAGAAGCCAGGAAGCCTAAGTGCTCCAGCAACCCCCAGAACTGGTTTAGACCGGGCTCAGGGCCCACTAGCACAAAGACTTCAAAGACTTTTAGGGGTATAAGAGAAGGACCCCTGACAACAGATTTTCAGATTCTACAATCAAGAGGAACCTCTGCCAGAAGAAGGACTGCTGATGAAACTGAGGAAGACTGTCCTTGCTGTGAGCTCTGGGGCTGACCTGTTTTGCTGTTCATCTAAAGGAGAGAAGAAGGGGACTTTGCTGTGTGCTGTGACCCCTGCCTGCTTGACCTACAAGACTTTGCTGTGTGCTGTGTCTTTAACAGAATCTCCAAGGGCCTGAGAAGAGCTGGCCTCCTGTCCTGGAACCCAGGGTCAAAAGGTTCCATAGAAACTAATAGACGCTGTGAAGATCGTGCTGTAGTTTGCCTGGTGTGTGAGTTTTCAACTGCTGGCCGGGGGCGGAGATCGGTGTGCTCATCGGCACACATTCTACGAGGACCGGAGGATCGTGGTGCCTCCCCTCGTGAGTTTTGCCCCAAAGAAGATCTTGTGGCCGTGAGGGCGGTCTATTTGCGACCTGTGCCCCTGAAATCACTGTGCCACCGAGTATCGCCCTTGCCCGGGGCTGAAAGCGCCCGACGACCTCGCTGTCCGATCAAAGCTGCTGTGTCCCCATTGGCCGGAAGAAACGAGCCTCCTCAGTAACGCCACACTGGGATTGGCCCAGCGCTGCTGCATCATCATCAGAGCCATGCTGTGAGTGGCTGAGGCCTACGCGTCACCAGGGGCTCGTCCCGGGAGCCGCACTGCCATTGGCTGACTCCCGAGTGTCTGCGAGGGCTTGTCTGTGGAGCCGCGACCGGATTGGTCCACACCAGGAAAGCCTCGCCGGAAGACGCCGGAGCCGCAACGAAAGAGAGACCCGTCCTCGCCGAGGAAGCCGCACGAACCTTACCCAGCCTACCGTCTTCACGTCTGCCCCGCGGTTCACCCAGAGAGAGCAGAGTGAGCAATCCCCAGCCCACCGTCTCCACGCCTGTCAGGTATTTAGGCTTCCCGCCGCTCGTAGGGTTATCGAGAGCGGGCGGAGAGCTGGAGGGACCGGCCGGGGGGCAGAAGGGGAGGTTATTTGCTTAAAGAGGCTCCGGGGGCAACTGCAGTGAGAGCGCTTCATGAACACAGCGCTAGACACGGCAAGAGGGCTGCTTCTGAAATCGTACAGCCTGCACATTTACTCCTGCGAGATTTTTGGGGACTAAGATTGAACTGTGACTTCCTAGAATAGAGTGCAAACATTTAAGAGAGTGAAGACCTACCCTGCAAGTGGTTCTAATTTGCTGAACCTAGATAAAGTTATATTTTTAATATACCTACCTGTGTGGTCTCAGTTTGTCGTGTGTTTTAGAGATGCTGTATGTGTTAAGTGCAAATATTATACACATTGTCTTGGGGATAAGCCTGTCTGCTCGTGCCAAGCTACCTAGGGGGTGAGCAGGGGTTATCTACAGTGTGTATCCCTTTACCCTGACTAGAAGCAAGGGTCCCTATTTGGACAAAGGTACTTACCTCTGCCAACTAGAGCCCCTCAGATCTAACACACAGTAAACAACACAATTAAAAACATCTTATAATGGGGCCCCATATCGCCAGAGGACTGGGAATTGATTTGGAAATCGGTTGCCTCTCCCAAATTTTATGCCAGCGCTCTCCTAGACTAAGTTGTGGCTCCCACACAGAACTTTTAGGACCCTATCCCACTACATAAAGGTGGCCTCAAAAGCAACTTTATCTATTGGAACTGTAATAAAGGAGACAGGCGACTTACCCCACCTGATATTCATTTGCAGCACTTTTTCTGTGTTTTGGGACATCATATTCAACTTCCTATCGACACTATTTGGTTTTCAAATCAACCGTGAGTTCCATTCTATCTGTATGAGGTTTTTGGACTTTTAAATATTCGACAAATGACCAATTGCAGGTCCATTCTTTCCATCTGGAAAAATACTGCCTCTACATGTTCATGGTTGAACTGGATTGTACATGTGAGAGGTGTAGACAATATTGCTTTACAACACTCCCCACGGAAATCACAACATAGGCCTCTATGGGGAGCCCTCAATTCCTATTTTGCTAACAGTAAACCTCCATGAGACCTTAATATTAATACTCAACCTCTCAAAGACAGCCTTTTGTGGTACTATTCACACAGTGTGCACCCCATCATCCTCTCACTTGTGAACCTGTAACACAAGGACAAACTCCAAGAAAATTAGCCATTGCTTTCAATTGTTATGCCCTAACACTCTCCTATTGAAATATATAATGCTTCTATATCGATTGACATATACTCTATGAACAGATTCACTATTAATGCCTTAATTCTACACAATGTCCATGTTTTTTTTAGTTCTAATATATTTGTTTTCTCACAATACTACCCTACCGATTTCCCTTGTATTACTCTTGTACCCCCACGTATAACTTTGTTATTCCTATTATACTCTTCATTTCTTTGATTGCTCATACAATTTATACTTTGTTTCCGTTACTGTTTATTGTATTGTCTTGTTTGATTTGCACAAAACTCCCAATAAAATGTATTTGAACAAAAAAAAATATTGAAGGAAAACCACAATATCATCAAGTTGTGATTACTCTCCCCCTTATTAAAAAGATACATAAGTAAAATGTCAAACCCAGCGAGAGAGAGAAATTTCATATTAAGATTAGGATATCGCAGGGGATACTACAGTATTAAAACACTAGCATTACTCAGGTAACAAAACATATTTCCTTCTCAATTTCAATGCTTGTGTTATAAAGTTCAAGACTGAGCAACATATCAATGGAGACTCAAGGTGCACAAGGGAAAGCAAGCCCTGATGGTTATTAAAAAGTCTCCAACTAAGAATGGGGCGAATAAACCGTACCCCAAAAGAAGTGTACACAGTGCAAAAAAGCATAAAGTGTTTGGTTGACTTGTACGACCTCCCATCACAGGGGTAACACAGTAATGATGGGAACCAGGTACCTGAGACAGGAAAGGCCACTAAGTAATAAGTCTTGTTCCCTCAAAGCCGTGTGAGATATAATCTAAGCTCCGGGTCCTTTACCCATATCAGATAAGACTCCATGACCTTGATGTGCAGGTAATCTTTTAAAGAAATGCAATGTTTGAAACTGTACTCAAAACAAGTTCTCATTGTCACCTAAATACCACAGGGTGTGTAAGTGTTACACATTTCTGTAGTATTCTCATGTCATGGTATTTCTCCTATGTTTCCCTTTTCCTAGCTGCTCAGCCTGTGTGCGTGTTCTGAGTGGAATGTTGGTGTGTGGGCTAAGTGTAGAATGCCTGGGTGACTGAATGTGGAGTGACAGTTGGTGGATGGGGCTGAGTAGCTAGCAGGCTGCTCCTGGTGGGGCTATTGATGTCAACTTGCGGACTGCCAACAGGACTTATACTTCTGTTTATGATGATCTACATGTTACAGGTCAACCTGTGAATAAACCTACTTTGTTTACATCATGCCAGTGTGGCGTGATTACTACAATTTCACGTCACACAGTAAGTGAAAATCAAGAAATGTTTATGAAGAAAGGTCATGCAGACCTCTCAACCTCTTTAGTTCAAGTTGCCTGTTAGCCATAAATAAACAGAAGATTGCTTTAGACCCAAACCTCATTGGCATGGAAAGTTGTTTGTTACATATGACCAGGTGCCTTGATCACCTTTTATTCTACAATGATATCTTTGTCGATCTTGCACTTAATGGACATGTTCAATGTAAAGTAAGACTCATTTGATAGGCAAAATGGAGGCATGTGCTAAAGTTAATGCTAAAGTTTCTCATTCTTTGTCCTTACAATTGTCATGCACTGGGGGAATGGAATGGTAGGTGGGAGAGTGAAACTTGTGATGGTTGCCTGGGGATATGATTTTAGAGGAGGTGGTGAGCAGGGACAGGGGAAGACGCTGTGTGCTGTGCTGACAATAAACTTGAAGAAAATTGAAGACTGTTGTATCCTAGTGGGTTATATTGGAATTGTATATAACATAGATAGATTTTTAGTGGTGTCAGGTCGACTAAACTGCAGTATCATTGCTAGGGAGCAAGACACCATCTTGTGATATACACCAAAGAATGACAAAAGGATAAAATGGGACAGGACAGATCTGTTTTGGTGTATATCACCTGACAGGTAGCACCACTATAGTATTTAGGCCAGGTCTAAATTTGTAAAAGAATAAGTGCTTGGGCCCAAAGTTTTGCTCAGCAGCCCAAGGCCAGCAATATCGAATGCCTTTGCAGGTGACAAATATCAAGGCTGTTTGTTTTTGATTCCAACTCATGCCTCTTTCATCCACCATAGACATACCCTACTTTTTTTAGATCACTGATTCTGATGCTTATTTATCCCTGCTTTCTTTCTTTGTCTCTGTTTTTCCATCTTTCGCTTCCTCATTATTCCCCCTTTTGTGTTATTCTCTCTCTTGTTCTGGGTCAAAGTCTAATGAGTAACAATAAATGCCGGTCCCCCGCGGCTACCAGCTCAAATTAAGTGCTGATTTAGTCAAAGTGAATAGTAAGAAGAAGAAGGATACTGCAACCAACTTAATACTAAAGCCTTTTCCACACTCTAAAAGAAAAGAAAATAACTTGGAATTCGTAAAAAGACAACTTATTCATATTGGAAATTGAGCTCAACAGTGGTTTTATGATGCCAAGTGCCTGCTGCAGGTTAAAAATGTCAATCATGGTTGTAACAGAGATAACAAGCATTTACAATGCAATGGTCTCGTCTTTGTTAAAGTTAGAGCTATTGGCATTGCAAATGGCATTTTTTCTTTTTTCATTTTTTTAAAAACATAGATAAATGGTATTGTCATTTACAAAGGCAATAGGTGAGCATTAGAGAGTAGTAGAGAGTATTAGCAGACACAGAGTCCCCCACACACACAGAGAGCCCAACACACACACACACAGAGCCCAACACACACACACACACAACACAGAGCCCAACACACACACACACAAACACAGAGCCCAACATACACACACACAGAGCCCAACACACACATACACACAGAGCCCAACACACACAGACACACAGAAAGCCACACACACACACACACCCACACACACCCACACACCCACACACACACACACACACACACACACACACACACACAGAGCACACACACACACAGAGCCACACACACAGAGCCACACACACACAGAGCCACACACACAAAGAGCCAAACACAGGTTCAAGGAAAGGACCTGCATTTATGTAGCACAAATCTACATGATGGCAATGAGGCACTGCAAATTGGAAGCATTGAGATGTAAGAACCATGAGGATACACACCCATGGCTGGGGCGAGTAGAAGGAAACAGTGGTCTATTACGGTTCATTTTATGCTAACTGAAGAGATGTGACTTCCAATGTTTCCTGAACTGTAGGAGCATTCGGACAAAGCTATCGCCTGGAGGGATGTAGTTTCATTTTGTTGGTCACAGATAGAAAAAGCTAATTTCTTGTGTTGTATTAACACACTGAGATGGTCACATTTGTGCAAGGTGGGGTGAGCAGGAGTATAATTGAATTTCTTGAAATGCTTGAAAAGAGAGCCTGAAGGATGGAGAATGCGCTTCCTTAGTGGAAGTCAAATCTGATATCCTGTGAGTAACAGACTTGGTTACATCTAAATGAGAAACGGACAAAGCATGAATAAAGGTTGTGAAATGAAAGAGTTGCATCATGCATCTTTTATTTGTAGTGGAATTATAGGTCAGATTCAAAGATCAAGCCAAAGGATTTTGCATTTGGGTTGAACTGAGGTTGAGAATCTATCTAGTTTGAGATTATTGAGCTATTCTTGTACTTGGACTTGCTTGCTGGCGATGCTGATGAAATTTAATTCTGCTTGGATATAGTTTAACTTCAGATAAACACTCAATGCAAGTGTTTTGGGTGATGGACAGTTTAAAAGACAGGCGTTCTCTCAAAAGATTTGCAACACAAAGCTTCAAAATTGTATGGTAATTGGAGACAGGTATTCAGTACAATTGATACTTAGGGGTCTTTACGGGGCATTACTGGAGAAAAAAAAGCTTCACTTATGGATGTTAATGTCCTCAGCTGAATGCATCAGCTGTCCCAGTCTAGCGCTTTCAATTTTCACCCTGAAATTGTCCACATCTTTGCTTTGGGGTTTTCCGGGTTGGCCCTAATCTAATGGATTAATCGCAGTCTACTATTCGATGACAATAATCCAATCTGACAACAGCAATATGTCCCTTCCTGGTCTGTGAAGGCGTGTTCTGAAGCATTTTACCACCTTCTTCTAGCTTTAGGTTGCCGCCAGAGTTATCTGTTTGGATCCCTGCGTATAATGTGGTGACCAGGTGTGAGCCGAGTGAAGAGCCAGGAGTAGGCACAGGGCCATGTAGGGTTTAGGTTCTAACGGGTAGGAGGGGTATCCTGTCCTGCACATCGCTTTGTGCTTGAGATAAGTAAACCTATGTGCTACAGGGGTCGTAAGTCTCCGTTTTCATTGCTCCACTGGCACTGAAGAACAAGCCTAGTGACAGAGAATGCCAATCTAAAACCATGCATTTCACAAACGTCTCCTTGACAACTCATAATATAAAGAGCAATGTTTGTAGGGGCTGCGAGACCCCTTCTCTTTGCTACATAATCATTTACGGTCATAGAGGTGTTGGACGCTCCTAAAATCATTCTTTTTCTCAAGTCAGGAAAACCTGCAGTAGCGTTAACAAAGTTGCATCTCCTGCCGCCCCTTACTCTGCTGGCTTGCCAAATTTACAGATTTTAGGAGAGGTTCAACACCTCAATGACCACAATTAAATAATAAAACAGAGGGATCTCCGAGCCCCAACCGGGTTTTTCCCTGGGGTTGGTGCCAACACTTCAAGGAGACTTAGGCAATATGCAGCCTAGCTGTAGCAAGACATGTTCTGTTTGTCACCATTAATTCACTAGTCGTTACTTCCAATTCTAAGGTGGTATGCGCCCCTGCTCCCTACTCCAAAATAATGCGAGAGGGGTGATATTTCCCGCTTCCAATGGTTCCTACAGATGTGACCATGCCGGCTCTGTGGATGCCCCAGAAGCCCCCCTGGATCCTAAGTGTCGTTCTGTCTCTCTACCAGTTCAATCTTCGACCTCTCTCTGGTGAGTCGCACTAAGTACAGTCCATCTGTGTGCCCTGGCACATTCGCCATCAAAAAACGTAAATGTAAAATGAAACGTGGACAGCAATTTCTTCTCACTCTAAAACAGCATGCTAAGATGCCACTTTCCATGGCCAGTGGCCTCTGGGCAATACAAACTTATACCAACGCACACGTCTCACAAGGGACTGGACAAAGACCCCCACAGCAAGGGGAGGGGGGGTGTCTTTTGCCCACCAGTAAACCTGACTCGGAGAGGCACAACAACATTTTCAAGTGGCGAAACAAAATGTTTTCCCCAGTCTTCGACAAATGCCCAAGAGATATTTGCTTGTGTGTTGGTTGCAACACATATGAAAATAAATTAAGCAGGCAAAGGGAGTCGCATGCTTGCTGTACCAAGGCGTTCATACGCATGCAAACATCTGCCTGATTAAGCAAACTTTAGCAGGCATTTGCATATCCTGTTGAGCTTTCGCCAATGGCGAGAAGCTTAGGTGGCATTTGCATATTTGTTTGAGGGGCATTAATAACAGCCGCAAGAGTCCCTGCGATGGCAGTCGCTGCTGGCTGCCAGCCAGTGTCACCATCCAGAAAGCAAGTGACTGCCACATGATGAACACGCGCCCTGTGTTGATGACAAATGGGGCAGGAGGGCGGGGAGGGGGAGGGGCAGGGCGGAGGTTGCTAAAAACCGGCATATGGATAATTGCAGGTCAGTAAACAATTTAATTAATAAAACGAATTTCGTAGCTCGCATTGCATTGCATTTTGCGATGCAATGCGAGCTACGAAATTCGTTTTATTAATTAAATTGTTTACTTACCTGCAATTATCCATATGCCGGTTTTTAGCAACCTCCGCCCTGCCCCTCCCCCTCCCTGCCCTCCTGCCCCACCGTAACTCCCTCCACGGGCCGTCGCTGCTTATTCCCTATCCTAGAGCGCCCCCAGCGCAATGCGTTGTAATGGTAGTGCTTGGTAAAAAATGCGTGCTAAACGTTGTATACCTCCAGAAATACATCATTTATAGTGGTATTTTTTAGGGCCAGGCACATAAATAAAACACGATTCATGCATGAACTTAATAATTGATTCGCAGTCGTATAGCAGAAACTAGCGTTAGGATGCCATCACAGTACTTTTTCTAATAGTCCGGGATAGCATCCTAACGCTAGCAAAGCGAGCTCCGGCAGGAAAGCGGACCACACCATGATCACCACCATCTTTTTTCCAATGTGTAAATATTTATTTGGGGAAATCGGGCGCACTGCTGTGCTCGCATTTGAACTTTTACTATAGCGCTCAATCATCTAATTCCAACCATTGGTCACACTTTCTTTTCTTTTTAAATATCTGTTTATTTATAAACAAAAACAATAACAATAATACAAGCATCTGGTCACTGTACACTTTGATACATGAGCAGTAATATATACATTATGTATGCGTTACCAACCAAGACAATATTCATTGCTCATGTTAAAGGTGACTACGGGGACTCCAACACCTCAACTTCGGTCCGTACATTAGGGGGGGCACAAATATCTCCTCTGTAGCTGTTCCATGGACCCCAGGTCTTCCCCCACTTCCTGGGACGACCCCTAGCCACATACACCGATCTTTCTCTAAACATGTTCCAGTCAAGGTCTTCCATCCATTTCCCTATTTGAGGGGCCTGAGTAGCACCCCATAATTGCACAGTGTTACGTTTTGCAATCATGCATGCCAGAGTCACCCACTGTTTCCCGTGTATAGTGAGGTCAGAGGGTTCCCAAACATTCAGAAGATAACGTCTAGCCTCTACTTGCACATCCACTCCCAACACATCACGTAACTTCTCATGGATCTTTACCCAGTATTGCTGTATTTCGGGACGGTGCCACAATATATGTAGAAATGATCCTATCTCTGCACACCCTCTTCAACACCTTTCATCTTCAGCCAGACCCATTCGCACCAATCTTGGACCAGTCATATAGCATCTGTGTAGGATTTTCAATTGCACCAATCGCAACCTCATGGGGATAACCACTATCCTGGAGATGACACAGCCTCTCTCCAGTCCTCGTCATCAATGACCAAACCATCCGCGCTCCACTGTCCTCTAAGCACTACCAACGGATCCTCCATATGATTAATTAGTTTTCTGTATATCAGTGATATGGTTTTGGTTGGGAGGTGTCCATCTAATATTCTGTCTTCCAGCGTGGAAGCCTCAGGCGGCTCGGAATCCCGGGGGATGGCGGCCATTAAAGCGTGTCTCATTTGGAGATATTTAATTTTTTCAGTCTCATTCAATTGGTTATGTTGCTGCATCGCCTCAAATGCAAGGGCCCGCCTTTCCCCCAAACATCTTTAACCCGCGAGATCCCAAAGAGATCCCACCCATCAAAGCCCTTCGATCTCCATAGATTCCCCAGAGCCTCTGAACTCCACAGGGGGGTGGCCAATGTAATCTTCCCAGCCCACTTAAGATGACGATTAGCTGTGTGCCATATCCCAACCGCATGCGCCGCCGGTCCAATGAGAGGAACCCCACCCGGTTTGGCGTATAAAGCTCACATATAATCTCATCCGGGCATCTGGCCCCTGTCCATTGCAAAGCCGGGGTCAAGGGGAGACCCATATATTGCATGGTTAATCGACGCGAGCTGGGAGGCCCAGTAATATTTACGGAGATCTGGCAAGTCGATCCCCCCGTCATAGCAGGGCAAAGTAAGTTTGGAAAATGCAATTCGTGGCCTGCCCTCCCAAAGGAGCCGTCACTGGAGCGACTCTATCTCTCTGAAGTATGAGGGAGGCACTGGGTCCATACTATTCTGAAGTGCGTATAAAAATCTGGGAAGTGCTATAATTTTGAACAATGTGGCACGTCCCAGTAGAGAAAGTGGCAACTCTTTCCATTTATTCACATCTCGTCGGAGCCGGGTCAGTGAGGGACCCAGAATACTATTGTATCGCAGTGAAGGGTCTAGTGTTATGTATATCCCCAGATATCTAAAGCCCACTGTCTCTATCCGAAGGGAGCATGTACTTGGGACAGTGGGCGGGTCTCCGCTGAGAGTGAAGAGAACCGACTTCATCCAATTAATTGCAAATCCCGAATATCTCCCAAATATTGAGAGGATGTCCAAGAATGCAATCAGGGAAGTACGGGGGTAGTCAAATAGAGCAGGATATCATTGGCGTACAGCGATATCTTGTCCTCCCATACTGGCGACCATCTCAAACCCCTAACTGTTCGATCCCATCTGACCCAAGCCGCGAGCGGCTCTAGCGCCAATGCAAACAACAGTGGGGAAAGTGGGCAACCCTGCCTCGCACCATGTCCCAAAGGGAAATCAGCAGATCTGTGGTTGTTCACTACGACTCTGGCGAGGGGTTTCGAGTAAATTAGGCGAACCCATCCAATAAATACCGGTCCAAAGCCCATTTTACTGAGAGCCGCAAACAAATATGGGCACTCCACTCTGTCAAAAACCATCGCTGCATCTAATGACAAAATGGCCTCTGGCTCATGAATATAAGATGGTGGAGGCTTCGTATGTTCAATGCTGTTTTCCGGCGAGGCATGAAGCCCGACTGGGCTGGATGTATCAGGGTCGTTATGACCTTAACCAATCTATTAGCCAGCAATTTGGCCAGGATTTTAGGCTCTGCGTTAAGTAGTGAAATCGGCCGGTAGGAGGAACAGATCTCCCGGGGCTTACCCTCTTTATGAATAACCACTATGTTGGCTATACGCTGGTCATTTGGTAGTTGGCCTTCCTCCCTGCTCTCCTGAAACATATCACGCAGGAAAGGTGCCAACTTATTGGCATTTGGTTTGTATAGCTCAATGGGGATCCCGTTAGGGCCGGTGGCTTTACCCGACTTCACCCATCTAACTGCCTGAGCGACCTCATCGTTAGTTAGGGGAGAATCTAAGAATTTCAGGTCTTCCTCGGACAGTGACTGCATTTGAATATCTCGCAACATATCTGCATTCTCATTCTCAGTGTAAATGTTCGCTGCTGTATAGACCCGACTATAGTAAAATGAGAACACGTCCACAATTTCTTGAGGGTCCGTGATTTTGCCCAGTTCCTCCGTGTGTAATTCCGGCACCAGTCTGGTCGACCTCTCCCCCTTTTCGAGCCAGGCAATCAACTTCCCCCCCTTATCCCCGTGTTCATAAATTCTACTTTGGGTGTCTGCACATTGCTCCTTTGCCTTCCCCCTTGCCAAGCTCTTGTATTCGTCCCTAAGTAGTTTCAGTCAGTGACTCCTCTCCGTCACCTCAGTCGACAACTCCTCCCCCTCCAATCTCGCCAGTTCCGTCTCTACTCTGTCCACCTCCGAACTGCTTTTTTTCTTTTTCCCAGAGATCAGAGACAGTGCCTCCCCCCGGATCACCGCCTTATACGCCTCCCACAGGATACTTCCCAATTCTACTGTCCCTTTATTAGATTGAAAATACCGATCCGTAGCTTTGCCAATCTCTTTCTTAATGGCCGGGTCCTTCAAATGCCACGAGTTTATAGGGGCCACTCTACCCACGTCTCCTTGACCCGTTTCTATGCGAATCCAGACTGGCGAGTGATCTGAGATACCTCTACCCAGGTGTCGCACCTCCCTAACTCCATCCGACTGCGACACGGGGACTAAGACGTAATCTATTCCAGAGAGCGAGCCATGGGCGGCCGAGGAGTGGGTGAAGTGTACCTCAAGCGGATTCCGTAGGCTCCAACCATCAATCAATCCAGTCGTCTCCACAAAATCACTCAACCATCGGCCAGAAGGTGGCCACACCCAGGGAGGAAATCTATCCATATCACCATTCATAACTGCATTGAAATTGCCCCCAATAATTAAAATCCCAAGGGGCAGAGTCAGAAAGATCCTAGACAGATCTCTGAAAGTCTCAGTACGGAGGGCTGGCGGGACATATACAGACAATAGAGTCACTGTTCTTCCCTCCCACAGCCCTGATACCCTGACACATCTACCACGGCAATCTGTCCAGGTAGCCTGAATCGTCATTGGAAAGGACTTTCTCATTAAGATCCCCACCCCTCTGGATCCCGAAGTGAATCCAGCATGAGCGACCATTTTGTAACCTCCCCTATGCAGCGCCATACAACGATTCCCAACAAGATGCGTTTCCTATAAAAATACAATATCCGGCGCATGTCTCCTAACCAATTGGCTGACCATTCCTCGCTTTATCTTGTAACCCAACCCATTAACATTCCAACTGAGTGCGGTAATCCCCATACTTTGCTTAACAGGCGCCATCCTGGTGGTAACTCCTATCTAAGGGGTAGATTAGGACCGCGGTTTTCCCGCATCCTCCGAGCCGGCGGAAGCCACCGCCGGCCCGGAGGATGCGGGAAAACCGCTGCTGAGCCACAAAAGACCCATCGCCATATTAGGATGGCGGTGAGTCTGGAAATCTGTCCGCAGCTCTTCCACCGTGGTCGCCTTCCGACCGCGGCGGAAATGCTTTAACATGGCTGGCGGTGTCTATCAGACACCGCCAGCCATATCAGCGTGGTGTAAGATGTATGCTTTTCCGCAGTGGCTTTTCCGCCGTGGAAAAGCATACGGACCTTCACTTCGGGGGCCCGTTGCGGGCCCCCTGAGTGAATGGGGGGTGGGGGATGCACATGGGGGTACCTGTGGTACCCCCCTGCATTTGCGTGAACAAAGCAGCAGGCACCTCGCGGTGCCTGCCGCTTTGTGCATGCAAATGCACAACTTACATTTTTAACATTGCGGCGGGTGCTGCTTGAAGCAGCACCCGCCGCAATGTTAAATATACAGGATTACCCCACTGAACCGCAGTCAGGATTGTGTTATTTACGTATATTGTGTTTTTTTTTTAACTTATAACTTTTTATATGCGCGGGATGGTCTTTTTAACAATGATTTTATGCTGTATGCTTTTTAAGATATTTGTATATCGAAATAAAGCCTTTTTGACTTGACTTGACTTGAAATATACAGGATGTGACCGCCAGGGTGGCGGTCACATCCTAATTTGCACGGAGAGACCGCCGCTGCCCCTGCGGACGGTCCCTCCTACTCTATGGTGGCGGACGGACTCAGGTCCGTCCGCCATCATAATCGGCCCCATAGTCTCTCGATGTTTGTAAAACACAACAAAAACAAACAACTATCGGCAATAATACAATCATTATACACAAAAGCAAATTTTCAGAACTCCCCGAACATCCCGTTTCTCCACCCCCCACCCTGCACCCCTGCCTGCAGCTAGCACGCATCCCCAACTAGCAGGGTGCCTGTCGCCCCAAAACTACTCTACAGCTAACTAAAGGTAGTAAATGGAGGAGGACCTCAAGCCAAACTCGCCCCCCCCTGCCCCAACGGCATATCTTTACAGACTAACCCCTATACAAAATGTTACCGTCATACGTTATAATGTTTTGTCGTTACTCCACCCCACCCCCACAAAATACTGCCCAAACGATCACTGCTCCTCCGACGCATCATGGTTTTGGGCCTCTGCTTCAGCCGCGCAAGTATTGTCCAACCAGTCCGCAGCTACCTCTGGGTCATCAAAGAACAACGCCCTGCCATTATGTTCCACTCACAGCTGGGCTGGGAACATCATAGCATACTTCATGCCTTTGTCTCGCAGTCTCTTCTTCACTGCAAGGAATCCCTGCCTCTGCTTCTGTACCGTTTGAGTAAAGTCCGGATAGAAGGACAGTGTCACATTCTCAAATTTTAACGGGGGCCCGGAGCGGGCCGCCTGCAATATAGCATCACGTTCTCGAAAGTTAAGAATCCTTGCAATCATAGGACGAGGGGGAGCCCCGGCTCGAGACCTACCCCCGGAACTCTATGGGCACATTCAATCATAAAAAAGTTACTGAGGCCTTTCGGCTGCAGATGCTTGAGAACAATGTTTTCCACAAACAGGTCCGGTGTGGGCCCCTCTGACCGCTCAGGCACCCCCAGTATGCGGATATTATTGCGCCAAGCTCTCCATTAAAATTAGTCGAATTTCCAATCAGTCTGAGCCCTCGATGTTTTGAGGTCACGAACCTCTTGCTGCAGAAGAAGTACATCATCGACAAGACTAGCAGTTTTGATCTCAAGCGACTTTACCTTCTCGCTTGCCTTATTGAGATCTTCTCTTATTAGCCCAACCTCAACCGTTACAGTATCGATCTTATGGTCAAGGGCCTCCATTTTCTGGCCCAATGTTGTCTATACACCAGTAATAGCCACCATAAGATCTGACAAGCTGGGTGCCTCTGTCGCAAAGGCTCCTTTCTCCACCTCCGCTTGTGATTTCTTAAGGTCCGTTGGCGATCCTTTTGGTTGAGTGTATCTCTCTAGAGTGTTGGTCTGCACTTGTCTAGGCGCCCTGGAGGACCGCGGCAGAGCCTTATCCTGATCCGATTTCGCCGCCATCAGGACTCGCACACTTTATCGCCACCTCTCACTAGATTTCCCTAGGTGATGTGCGCCAAGGCTGTCGGTCACGCTGTTGTCAGGGACGATCGATCACTCAATACCACTCTTGCAGCTCCAGTAGATCATTCACCATCACTCCAACCAAGGTAACTTGAGTGGTGAGTCCGTGGGCTCCAGGGAACCGGAAGGGAAGACTCAGAACATCCAAATGTCTGCCACACCCCAGCTTCGCCGCTTGATACCAAGGGTCCAGTCGCGGGCAGGCGTCTCGGTAGGCCTCTCCCAACAACTCCCACGATCAGGGGACCACCACTGTGCACCACAGTGAAGCGTCTGAAAACCGGGGGCAATTTTCAGAATTGAGTCGGAGGGCATAGGGAACTTCCGGTCTCCGGCAGCCGATGTTGTTGCATTCACCTTCCGGTTAGCCAAGTACTACAGGTCCCGGTTCGACCGCGGGAGTAGGCCTCAATATGTCCGTCGATGTTGCTTCGCCCTAGTACATTGCAGGAGAGTCGTTCGAAACTTGGCCGAGATCACTTCGAATCCGCCACCGGGGAGTTGGGTTGAGAAACAGGATATTTCACCGGGGGCGAGGGAGATCGGCGGAGCCGACTCTCTAAGCGGCCATCTTGGTTGCTGGTTAGGCTCCTCCCCTCACCAGTGTGGTCACACTTTCTTAATGTGTTTGCGGTCCGGGGTATCAGGTGGCAAATGTGACGAGAAGAACAAAACAAGCAGTAATCTGCTCCGAAAAACACACTTTTTGAGAAACATGCGTATACGAGTGAGCATTGTAATGTTTGTATTTTTTTACCTCCGATTTAAACACAATAGTTGGTCAGGTCTAACCATTGCAGTAATTGGATAAATCATTTATTTCATCAGTATAGCCATATCGGGAGTACAAACAGCTATAGTTCATGTAAAAAGAAAAATGGACACTGAAATCCGTCCAAATCATATTCCCTTTCTTTCCCACTTGAGGATTTCCTAGGGAAACTCACTCATCGGTTTAAAAAAAACATAAGATCAGGCAACCAAACGGATATTATTTATGTACTGCTTATGGGCAAGGGCTTTTGCGATGAGCGACCAAAAATGAGCCTTGTCATGTGCAAATGCGGTTCGTCAGCTCTCCAGTGCCTCAGTGCAAAGAGCGCTATTTAATTTGAAAAGGAAATCAATTGTCCCCGCGGGGAATGATCTAACAAAACCGTTGCACGGAAATCTTTTCCCAAGCTGCCACTGATTCCTTTTCCCGCCCAGAGACAGGTACCGCGTTTCAAGGGAGGAAGCGCTGTCAGCATGAAGCGCTTTGTAGTTGCTTTGCAGGTGCTCTGCCAGTCATTATAAAATTTACACTGTGACCCCTTGAACCCGTCGAACATCTGTTATTTTCAAACATAGTTATCTGGTCATGGCGAGGCGGGCAGTCCACGCGCTCTGCTGGGGCACGTCCCTGTCCGTGAAAATAAAGCACTCCCGAAGCAGCTTTCCAGACCCCAAGGAACAGCAGAACCTGTCCGCTTTGAAAACACATATATATACATGTACAATACACTTTAGGGCGGTGTAAAGAGCCCTGGCGTTAAAATTCCAGGCAAATTCTTTTATAGGCCATTGGAGAATCAGCGATGGGGAAGGCATCTTTTAACAAGCATCGGGCAGACGGGCAGCTGGAGTCTGGAAGCCCCGTCCATTTCAGACTGGGGGGGCGTGATTTTTGTTGAGTGACGGATGACGTCACAGAGAGAAAACAGCAATAAAAACACACCCCTCAATCCGAAACGGACTGGGCTTAGAGTGACAGGCAGAGCTCTTCTCCAATGGCTGGCCGCCGTTTAGGAAGCCAGCCAATGGCGAAGTGCTGGCTCGTTTACCTCCCTACTCTAAGACATAATTTCTCGCCCAGCAAGACTGCGCAAGCGCAGCCTATGCAGGCCGAGACCTAAAAAGCACAATTTACATTCACCTCCAAAATACTTTTACAGTGTACAGAATATTTTATTGGTAAGGTTTCTGTCTCAGCTGTGGTAAATAAAATATAATCCCTATTTCAAACTTTCGAACACCATTTTTCCTAATTAATCAGCTCTTGATTTTGAGGGTGTGGCAAACTACTATGCCTATGGATTTGATTGCCACCTTCGAGAAGTCTAGACACTTCTGCACCTAAAATATTGGGCGATATTTACTTACTTGATAAATAAATGCAATTCATGAACTAGATGAGATGAAAGATGGAACCACTGCCCAATTCTCAAAAAAGTACTGAATCTACACCTTTAAGTTACTAACTAGAATGGATTCATATTTACAAGATGTTAGAATTCAGAAGAAGCTTTGCCTGGTTATGCGTCGAGACCAACAATAGTTCCCGGTTTCCTGTCGTACTCTTGGAAACATTTGGAAGATCTTTGTGCACTACATTTTAGTATGAGCAAATGCACACATGTATATTTGTTCTGCAGTTAGTTACAAATACACTTTTTGTCACGCATTTTTCTTTCTCTACCAGACACAACTTTTTCCCTGTAGAGAAACTCATTGTTGTCCACTTCCACACATTTTTGGGGGTGTTTCCCTTCCCATTCTTATAAAGGTTCACTCTGTCCTCATCAGGTGTAGGTGACTGACATGTTATGGGTTGAACAGAGGTTGTGGGGAGTTTGCAAACACCCACACAAACCTGTAGGTTTGTGGGTTTGGACAAACTCACAAGGGCATTAATTACAGCCTTTGAAACGCACTCTCCTATTTTTGAATAGATTTTCTCACACAATAATCTTCGTTTCAATAAATCTTTTTATGAGTGCAAAATCATCTTTTTTGAATGGCAAAAGTGGTTTCACGCTAGTAAAAAAGGGTATTTGCATGTATGAGCTAAAGTTACGATATGCTTTTTAATTGAAATCGGACCCTTGCATTTTCACTTTTATGCAAAAAATGCCGCAGCTAATCCAAATATTTTTGATTGCTCAAACATCGAATACATCGGCACAGTAAATACAGACCCAGCCACCCAACAGCACTATTGCATAGGTAGAACCACCACAGCCGTACATGATATTGAAAACACAGTGCAAGCAACAACTGGTTTATACTTGTTAACTCCACATTTTGGATTTTTTTTGGCTTCATGTAGTGGTCAGGGGTGTGCACATAGGCGTAGTTTTTCCCTGTAAACTGGCAGATTCTTCCACATGAGTGCTTGCCTTGTTGTCACTGAAAATGGGTGCGTCCTTTTTGCACGAATGAAACTATTTTTACTGACGAATGAAACTAGTTAGATGTTTGTGCTCAGCTTTTTCCTTGAAACACCGAACTTAAAAAGTCTGTAAAAGTTCGAATGAAAAGACTAAGAATTAAAGGCAGTTCACTAGAGAAAAAGCATCATAACTTCGCAAAATCAATTTGACGGTCTCCATAATGACCATGTAGGGTTAACTGCAGCATTGGCTGTTCACGTCCTAATCTAGTAGGCTCCAGGGAAAGGAGAAGGCTGGCTCGTATGTATGACGAGCGTGTTTATTTCATTAGCAAATAATCGTCCACAGTGGAATGCTGACTTATTTTGCCGAGCCAAGCAAGAAAATGACAATGACTCAAGGCCTCCTCCTACGCTTTAATTTGTGCCCCGCCTCGGCACACCCAGTTACTGTTAGCAGAAGAGGTTTCATACCAAGCGCTTGTGAATTATTGTTTTCTCTGTCATGGCTGACTCAGACCGAATTGGAAACTCCCCATGAATGCCGACTGCACACATTTAAGGTTGAAGCCATTGGAGCGTTTTTCCCACATGACCTTAGAAAAACATCTTTGTAGGGTGGCATGGTGAGTTCATATGTCATTTCACCATTACTGGCTGTCATGAGCTGAGTGTGCATAGTGCTCTAAGGGCTTCATATGGGTGAGATCCAGTTAACCCTTAATTTCACATTCTAAGATAATTTAGGGAAGTGTAGATATGCGTTATATATATGGCAGGAACACACAATTTAGAAGTTCATGTTCTGAAACTTAGTTATGGTAGCCTTCTTTTAACAAAAATCTGAAGAAGCATACGTTCTGTTGATTTTTTTTTTGGTGGAACAGTCCAATATACATTCTGCACCGCACAGTCCTCTGACAGAAGGAGCCCTGTTTTCGAATCAGATTCACCTACCTGTTGATCAATTTCGTCAATCCTTTAACCAGGTCCACTTTTATCCTCGAACCCAGCCTGCGCGGTTCCCCGATCAAATCTTTTTCATTTCTCAGATCAGTTGCACCCCATACTCTGCCCTCTGACTGCATCCACATTACTGGCTGGGGCTATCCACTTCATGCTCTAATAAGAACCGCTCTATACTCTGACCACATCCATACTATGCTTTGATTAGGCATGCCCTAAGAAAGTGGCTATGTCTCCGATGAGGTTAATAAGGCCTGGAAAAGACATTCAGGCAGCTAAGTTCGTAGAACCTTGGATTGTTTGGAGAAAACTGTGTATCCCAATTTCTCCTGCTCATCCTATGCAATTCAGATGACGATGTGAGGATCTTTGTTGCACCTGGCTTAGACACATGTGGAAAAATACTCTTTTCCTCTCTGATACCAGTACTTTAGAGGGATGATTAACAAACAGATTCAAGATGAGCCTATCTAAAAAGAATAGAAGTGGTTTCAATGTTTTATTGATCACGTTGGCATTGGATCCATGATATCCCACCAAAATCTCAATTGGTTTCCCTTCTTCTAGTTATATTCGAGGTTCCAGAAAGAATAGTTAACTCTGAGATTCAGCAGTCCATGAAGACAAATGGATCATTAACACGTGGTACTTGATTTTGCCTCCGACCAGAGGACACAAACCCTTCTCCCCTCAATGTTGGAGAACTTCAGCTTGAATGTTGATGTCAGCTAAGTCATAACTTTGTTTCTGTTGAAGCCTGCGGTCTATTTTTAACACCCTCAACTGTGCCATTCTCAAAGAATATCTTAAACAACAAGATTTCAGGGGACTCGACTATGACATCATTGCCTAATCACATGTGGAGTGTCTATGGATTTTTATTTTTACTGCGTGTTATCCAATGTGTACCTTTCGTGTTTGCTTCTATATGTATACCAAAGACACCCCAGTTCTCCTCAGGTTAAGGTTGACCAGGCACCAAGGTGGTATTCTTTTAGACATGCATGTTGGGTGTTCATAGCTGGAATTGTAGCCTGTGGCAAATGTTCAATTCAGAAAAGACATATGTCATTGAACCGAGAATCACTGTCCTTCAGCATTTTGGACATTAGTACTAGGCGTGAAAATTGAAAAAAACACAGGTGATGGACAGAATGCAGAACAATGGCTTACATTCACCCCAGTACAAGGATCTGGGCCTAAATACATTGTTTCACTCCACACCACCCTAGGTCAGACACTGGCTATATGCAAATCAGCCTTGAACCTGTGCCTCATGGAAACAGTCCAGACCGAACTACCAAACCATGTCTTTCCTAGACCGGAATCAAGCATCCAAGGACCGGTTTCTGGCTATCAGCCTTCTTCAGCCTGGATAGCTTGACTCAAGTGATGTGGAGAGCCTGGGACTAACGTCTGAGCATACCCAGCCCACTCGGGGTGAAAATTCCAAAAAACACAGTTGATGGACAGAATGCAGAACAATGTCTTACATTCACCCCAGTACAAGGATCTGGGCCTAAATCCATCGATTTTTTGCACTCCACACCACCCTAGGTCAGACACTGGCTATATGCAAATCAGCCTTGAACCTGTGCCTCATGGGAACAGTCCAGACCGAACTACCAAACCATGTCTTTCCTAGACCGGAATCAAGCATCCAAGGACCGGTTTCTGGCTATCAGCCTTCTTCAGCCTGGATAGCTTGACTCAAGTGATGTGGAGAGCCTGGGACTAACGTCTGAGCATACCCAGCCCACTCGGGGTGAAAATTGCAAAAAACACAGATGATGGACAGAATGCAGAACAATGTCTTACATTCACCCCAGTACAAGGATCTGGGCCTAAATCCATAGTTTTTTTGCACTCCACACCACCCTAGGTCAGACATTGGCTATATGCAAATCAGCCTTGAACCTGTGCCTCATGGGAACAGTCCAGACCGAACTACCAAGCCATGTCTTTCCTAGACCGGAATCAAGCATCCAAGGACCGGTTTCTGGCTATCAGCCTTCTTCAGCCTGGATAGCTTGACTCCAGTGATGTGGAGAGCCTGGGACTCACGTCTGAGCATACCCAGCCCACTCGGGGTGAAAATTGCAAAAAACACAGTTGATGGACAGAATGCAGAACAATGTCTTACATTCACCCCAGTACAAGGATCTGGGCCTAAATCCATCGTTTTTTTGCACTCCACACCCCCCTAGGTCAGACACTGGATATATGCAAATCAGCCTTAAACCTGTGCCTCATGGGAACAGTCCAGACCGATCTACCAAGCCATGTTTTTCCTAGACCGGAATCAAGCATCCAAGGACCGGTTTCTGGCTATCAGCTATTAGATACCTGGAAACTGTAACAGTTAAAAATCGTAATTCTGTATTGCACAGCAATGCCTTTTACAGGAGGCTAAATAATAATATAAAAACATCTTTGTTGTAGATATATACAATTGCCTACCTGGAAATAAAAAGACCAGGAGAAAGACATCTATTTTTGTCGAGTGAACCTTTGGCAGGTATGTACACATAACCTCCAAAAATCTGCTTAAAATTTATGCGATTACACCAAATGACTGAAGTTTCCATATATGACTTTACAGATTCTTCTTTACTAAACCAACACAATTTTGGAAGATCAGCTACAGACACCAATTTCCTCAATATGAGTGTCCTATTGCAATAATAGCACTACCATGTATTAAAAATGAATTTAAAACATGATTTTTGGTCGCACCTTTCTCTTAATAAAATCGGAGGCCATGAGTCCCTGAAATTAAAAAGTTGAGATAAAATGTACACATAACCTCCAAAAATCTGCTTAAAATTTATGCGATTACACCAAATGACTGAAGTTTCCATATATGACTTTACAGATTCTTCTTTACTAAACCAACACAATTTTGGAAGATCAGCTACAGACACCAATTTCCTCAATATGAGTGTCCTATTGCAATAATAGCACTACCATGTATTAAAAATGAATTTAAAACATGATTTTTGGTCGCACCTTTCTCTTAATAAAATCGGAGGCCATGAGTCCCTGAAATTAAAAAGTTGAGATAAAATGTGTCCTTGACAGATTAATTCTAGTAAACAGCTATTAGGATAGCATAAGTTCTTTCTTAAACTAAAGGTTCCATCAGTTTGATGGTATGAACACAGCCGGAATGTTATACTTAGCATGTAAATAGCTAGTTAATGTTGTCTCGAATTTCTGTTGATACATCAATTAATTGTATATAATTATTTTTGTACATAGGGGGTTTCTTTGCTTGATGAAATATTAAGTCCTGAAGATGGTCTTACATAACTAATGAGAAAAGACCGAAACGTCGACCAAAGTCATCAACTCCCCAGTTTTTATGAACTGAAGAACACCTTTATACATATGTTGTGTTTGGCTTTCTTCGTTTAAAATTGTTTTTGGAGCTGATGAATTGTTATGAATTGTTAAGTGAATCTTTAAAAACACTGCTTTTCATGGCTTTTATTTAAGTTTTGTTCTATTATTTGTCCCCATGATTTGTTCTTTGTGATTGATTCAAATACAATTGACTTTTAACATAACTTCCTTTTGCTGTGTGCTTTTTCGCTTCTCTTTTCCTGTTTTGAATTACCAAAGAGATAATGTATACTCCGTCCTAAGAAATAATACGATTAATATTTAAGTAATCCTGTGGATACATTTGGCTCAATTATCTAATGAGCCTTTGATTCAAATTCCTTTAAGTTCATTCAAACCAGTTGTGAAACAAAATCCCTTGTAGTCACGTTTTACTTAAACCAACCATTGCCCAAGCCTACAAGGGTTTATTGGGTTCCCCACATCCTAAACACTCTTCCGTTGTCAAGCAGCAAAGCAAGCATACCTCTTGTAAAAAGGATTCTTTACTGTGGTGAAAACCGCACTTTCAGGTGCTGTTTTGTATACATTGTAACTTGGTCGACCTAGAGAATGTCATATGTCTTTGAATCGAACGTTGTTCACTTCTTCATCCTTTTACAGCAAAATCTAATGTATGTTTGTATCTGTACTTGTAACAATCTGCCACCGTGACTGCATTCTCTTAATCTTCTCACAATGGTTTTAGCATGCATAGTTACTGCATAAGACTTAAATCTGGTTTGTGCTTTGCTTTTTCAATCCTACAGGATTTGTTGTCTTTGTTGCTATGTCTAAGTAGGAATGCTGCTGTGGGTATTACTCCTGAACTCAGGAACATACATGTTCTCAGCCCTGAGCCTCAGTAAATCTGGATCCAAATACTCTGGTGCATTTTCTTTCCTTTTCGCATACCTATTGGCTGTGGCTGAAGGCTAAATTGTTCTCATATCTTTATTTATTAGTACAGATTACGTCAGTGATAATGTCTGAGACATAATGGATGCAGGTCTTGAAAACAGAAAAAACTGAAACAGATGAATGTGCTGCAAAATTAACTCGAAACCCTTGTAGGCTTGGGCACTGGATATTTAAGGTCAAAGTATGCTACAAGGGATTTGATTCAGAAAACAGTAGGTCTCAGTTACGAGTCATACAAATGTATCACACTCCAGTGTATCCACAGGATATCACACTTGAAAATTGACTGGAATAAATCAAAGGAAGGAAAAGAGAACACACGGAAGAAATAAATTGTATTCAAAAAACGTTTGTATTTAGTAATGAAGCATCAAATGTAAATCTGGGGAGACGGATACAAAGAAATAAATTCAAGCAAAAAAGTCATGAACAGAGGTATATATAACATCTACTCATCAGTTCACAACTAGACATCAACTCCTGATGGTTTGACAGACAACCAAAATAATCAATAAACAATGGTCGTGTGTTGGTGACAACGCAACGCTTCTGGAGATGATGGAAGTGTCAACGTTTCGGTCTAATATGCAGTCGTCATGAAGACCATCATCAGGACAAAACAATTTGTTTCTGGAAAAACCCCCTGAAATTTCCAAAAAGGCTTGCTTCCAATTTCAATAAACAGCAAGGGATGTAGGGAAAGGGATCCAACAGATGAATTTGAATCTGCGATACGGTATATAAAAGCTCGCTGGTGAGTAGTTCTGGAGAAGCTGATAGCTGAACACTCAGCGTAACTGTGATAACTTGCTTCAGTCAAGTTGTGCAATCGTATATACAGCGTCTTCCGTCGGCATGCCGGGTCATAGAATGACAAATGTAGTCCTGTGATAATGTCTGAGACATATTGGATGCAGGTCTTGAAAACAGAAAAAACTGAAACAGATCAATGTGCTGCAATATTAACTCAGCAAACGTCAACAATTCCGCTCCTTTATGTTGAAACCTGCTGACCAAAGGCCTCAAGTATTATTTCGATGTTCAATTAGTTCTCTCTGGCCATCAGATTAAAAAATACAAAGGACAAGATTTTCAGACTGCCATATGCATTATTTACTAACAGAAGCTCCATTGGCTTCGACCTGAATGTATGGGACTTAATACAAATATTAAACCGATTATGACCACAAAAAGAAGCAAAGCCTACACAAAATATTTTAAAATATTGTTACATTTAAAGTCATACACCGTATGCAAAAAAAATATTAAAAAGCTATTAATTTGCATGAAACAATAAGGAACAAGTAGAATGTTATCCTAATCACAATTTCATCATACGATTCTCTCACTTCAAATCCAGCAAATATCATGTAACTTTAAAGTTCATATGTTCAGTTTTTTGTGTGTAGACAGTGAGCTCAATAATGTGGACCTGTTGTTTTGGTGGCTTGAAATTGATTTGCTCCACCTTTTTCAGGACGAAGACATACAGTCAGCTACATATAAAGCTTCACATTTCACCGAGATAAATTCAAAATTGGGTGACCTGGAGCTGAAGCTAAAAGAAGACAGCGGGATAATTAAATGGTGAACAGCCAGGTCCCACATTTTTATGGAATTGCAAGCGATTGGAAGAGAGACAAACATCCTAAATGAGAGCATTCCAGTGATTGGCTGCCAAAAAGGCACAAAAATGGTCACCAAGTCTAGCTTTCCTAATCTTCGGGACATAAAGATGGCTAAAGAATGTCAAGTGCAGCATTCTTGCATAAATATACATTGCGAAGAGAACCTAAATTATATCGAGTCTAAGTCGTGAGTAGTTTTATAACATTGTTAAACAGCTTTACAGGTGGATTTTTTGGGCACTGGTAACCAATGAAATAATATCAAGGAATGAGAAATAGTAGACTGAAAGAGGAGATCCAGAATGATTTGATCAGCAGTATTGTGGACTATCTGCAATTTGAATAACAGTTAAGCCAAAAGTTAGTTCTTCAAAAATGTTTTGCGTCACATGTCCTGCTGGGTTTCTGCGGTGCAGTTTGTTACTGAACGAAGAGACAGAGGCACTGTTCCTGCTGTCTTAAACCCGACTGACACACGCTTTGTCTGGGCTGAACGTATCAGGGGGACCCAAGGGACATCTCTGCAAGGACTTCGTGACTGAAGCATCCCCCGTTTCTCCAGTTGGATTGAACACCTACTGTGCCAATCCGATCCCTGCAACACTTACCCGGTTCTACTGCATTCTGGGAGCTGTAGTTGATGTTCGTGCTACAGCTGAGTTGCACACACGTGACCTTTGTCTTGCGGACTACCGCCAATGGAAGAACACTGGAAGATTCAAAAATGGGGTGTGAAGCACTTCCCTGCACTCAGCAGCATCTGACGAAGGCGAGATAGCCGAAATGCATCATGCCGAGCTGATTTATTAAATGATGTCCTGAAGTTACCCCGAGAGACCTCCGCCTGTTTTCTTGAAAGCGGGCACACTTTGGATGTTTTCGCGCTGGCCAGAGGCGCGTTAGGAGGCCCCGTTCTATTAAGTGGCTGAAGTATCCCTGGCACACGCTGCTGGCGCAGCTTCCTTTCTCGAGGCATCGAATTGCTTCTTGCCCACCAGACATTGCACGTCCTGCTGGGTTTCTGCGGTGCAGTTTGTTACTGAACGAAGAGACAGAGGCACTGTTCCTGCTGTCTTAAACCCGACTGACACACGCTTTGTCTGGGCTGAACGTATCAGGGGGACCCAAGGGACATCTCTGCAAGGACTTCTTGACTGAAGCATCCCCCGTTTCTCCAGTTGGATTGAACACCTACTGTGCCAATCCGATCCCTGCAACACTTACCCGGTTCTACTGCATTCTGGGAGCTGTAGTTGATGTTCGTGCTACAGCTGAGTTGCACACACGTGACCTTTGTCTTGCGGACTACCGCCAATGGGAGAACACTGGAAGATTCAAAAATGGGGTGTGAAGCACTTCCCTGCACTCAGCAGCATCTGACGAAGGCGAGATAGCCGAAATGCATCATGCCGAGCTGATTTATTAAATGATGTCCTGAAGTTACCCCGAGAGACCTCCGCCTGTTTTCTTGAAAGCGGGCCCACTTTGGATGTTTTCGCGCTGGCCAGAGGCGCGTTAGGAGGCCCCGTTCTATTAAGTGGCTGAAGTATCCCTGGCACACGCTGCTGGCGCAGCTTCCTTTCTCGAGGGATCGAATTGCTTCTTGCCCACCAGACATTGCACGTCCTGCTGGGTTTCTGCGGTGCAGTTTGTTACTGAACGAAGAGACAGAGGCACTGTTCCTGCTGTCTTAAACCCGACTGACACACGCTTTGTCTGGGCTGAACGTATCAGGGGGACCCAAGGGACATCTCTGCAAGGACTTCTTGACTGAAGCATCCCCCGTTTCTCCAGTTGGATTGAACACCTACTGTGCCAATCCGATCCCTGCAACACTTACCCGGTTCTACTGCATTCTGGGAGCTGTAGTTGATGTTCGTGCTACAGCTGAGTTGCACACACGTGACCTTTGTCTTGCGGACTACCGCCAATGGGAGAACACTGGAAGATTCAAAAATGGGGTGTGAAGCACTTCCCTGCACTCAGCAGCATCTGACGAAGGCGAGATAGCCGAAATGCATCATGCCGAGCTGATTTATTAAATGATGTCCTGAAGTTACCCCGAGAGACCTCCGCCTGTTTTCTTGAAAGCGGGCCCACTTTGGATGTTTTCGCGCTGGCCAGAGGCGCGTTAGGAGGCCCCGTTCTATTAAGTGGCTGAAGTATCCCTGGCACACGCTGCTGGCGCAGCTTCCTTTCTCGAGGGATCGAATTGCTTCTTGCCCACCAGACATTGCACGTCCTGCTGGGTTTCTGCGTTGCAGTTTGTTACTGAACGAAGAGACAGAGGCACTGTTCCTGCTGTCTTAAACCCGACTGACACACGCTTTGTCTGGGCTGAACGTATCAGGGGGACCCAAGGGACATCTCTGCAAGGACTTCTTGACTGAAGCATCCCCCGTTTCTCCAGTTGGATTGAACACCTACTGTGCCAATCCGATCCCTGCAACACTTACCCGGTTCTACTGCATTCTGGGAGCTGTAGTTGATGTTCGTGCTACAGCTGAGTTGCACACACGTGACCTTTGTCTTGCGGACTACCGCCAATGGGAGAACACTGGAAGATTCAAAAATGGGGTGTGAAGCACTTCCCTGCACTCAGCAGCATCTGGCGAAGGCGAGATAGCCGAAATGCATCATGCCGAGCTGATTTATTAAATGATGTCCTGAAGTTACCCCGAGAGACCTCCGCCTGTTTTCTTGAAAGCGGGCCCACTTTGGATGTTTTCGCGCTGGCCAGAGGCGCGTTAGGAGGCCCCGTTCTATTAAGTGGCTGAAGTATCCCTGGCACACGCTGCTGGCGCAGCTTCCTTTCTCGAGGGATCGAATTGCTTCTTGCCCACCAGACATTGCACGTCCTGCTGGGTTTCTGCGGTGCAGTTTGTTACTGAACGAAGAGACAGAGGCACTGTTCCTGCTGTCTTAAACCCGACTGACACACGCTTTGTCTGGGCTGAACGTATCAGGGGGACCCAAGGGACATCTCTGCAAGGACTTCTTGACTGAAGCATCCCCCGTTTCTCCAGTTGGATTGAACACCTACTGTGCCAATCCGATCCCTGCAACACTTACCCGGTTCTACTGCATTCTGGGAGCTGTAGTTGATGTTCGTGCTACAGCTGAGTTGCACACACGTGACCTTTGTCTTGCGGACTACCGCCAATGGGAGAACACTGGAAGATTCAAAAATGGGGTGTGAAGCACTTCCCTGCACTCAGCAGCATCTGACGAAGGCGAGATAGCCGAAATGCATCATGCCGAGCTGATTTATTAAATGATGTCCTGAAGTTACCCCGAGAGACCTCCGCCTGTTTTCTTGAAAGCGGGCCCACTTTGGATGTTTTCGCGCTGGCCAGAGGCACGTTAGGAGGCCCCGTTCTATTAAGTGGCTGAAGTATCCCTGGCACACGCTGCTGGCGCAGCTTCCTTTCTCGAGGGATCGAATTGCTTCTTGCCCACCAGACATTGCACGTCCTGCTGGGTTTCTGCGGTGCAGTTTGTTACTGAACGAAGAGACAGAGGCACTGTTCCTGCTGTCTTAAACCCGACTGACACACGCTTTGTCTGGGCTGAACGTATCAGGGGGACCCAAGGGACATCTCTGCAAGGACTTCTTGACTGAAGCATCCCCCGTTTCTCCAGTTGGATTGAACACCTACTGTGCCAATCCGATCCCTGCAACACTTACCCAGTTCTACTGCATTCTGGGAGCTGTAGTTGATGTTCGTGCTACAGCTGAGTTGCACACACGTGACCTTTGTCTTGCGGACTACCGCCAATGGGAGAACACTGGAAGATTCAAAAATGGGGTGTGAAGCACTTCCCTGCACTCAGCAGCATCTGACGAAGGCGAGATAGCCGAAATGCATCATGCCGAGCTGATTTATTAAATGATGTCCTGAAGTTACCCCGAGAGACCTCCGCCTGTTTTCTTGAAAGCGGGCCCACTTTGAATGTTTTCGCGCTGGCCAGAGGCGCGTTAGGAGGCCCCGTTCTATTAAGTGGCTGAAGTATCCCTGGCACACGCTGCTGGCGCAGCTTCCTTTCTCGAGGGATCGAATTGCTTCTTGCCCACCAGACATTGCACGTCCTGCTGGGTTTCTGCGGTGCAGTTTGTTACTGAACGAAGAGACAGAGGCACTGTTCCTGCTGTCTTAAACCCGACTGACACACGCTTTGTCTGGGCTGAACGTATCAGGGGGACCCAAGGGACATCTCTGCAAGGACTTCTTGACTGAAGCATCCCCCGTTTCTCCAGTTGGATTGAACACCTACTGTGCCAATCCGATCCCTGCAACACTTACCCGGTTCTACTGCATTCTGGGAGCTGTAGTTGATGTTCGTGCTACAGCTGAGTTGCACACACGTGACCTTTGTCTTGCGGACTACCGCCAATGGGAGAACACTGGAAGATTCAAAAATGGGGAGTGAAGCACTTCCCTGCACTCAACAGCATCTGACGAAGGCGAGATAGCCGAAATGCATCATGCCGAGCTGATTTATTAAATGATGTCCTGAAGTTACCTCGAGAGACCTCCGCCTGTTTTCTTGAAAGCGGGCCCACTTTGGATGTTTTCGCGCTGGCCAGAGGCGCGTTAGGAGGCCCCGTTCTATTAAGTGGCTGAAGTATCCCTGGCACACGCTGCTGGTGCAGCTTCCTTTCTCGAGGGATCGAATTGCTTCTTGCCCACCAGACATTGCACGTCCTGCTGGGTTTCTGCGGTGCAGTTTGTTACTGAACGAAGAGACAGAGGCACTGTTCCTGCTGTCTTAAACCCGACTGACACACGCTTTGTCTGGGCTGAACGTATCAGGGGGACCCAAGGGACATCTCTGCAAGGACTTCTTGACTGAAGCATCCCCCGTTTCTCCAGTTGGATTGAACACCTACTGTGCCAATCCGATCCCTGCAACACTTACCCAGTTCTACTGCATTCTGGGAGCTGTAGTTGATGTTCGTGCTACAGCTGAGTTGCACACACGTGACCTTTGTCTTGCGGACTACCGCCAATGGGAGAACACTGGAAGATTCAAAAATGGGGTGTGAAGCACTTCCCTGCACTCAGCAGCATCTGACGAAGGCGAGATAGCCGAAATGCATCATGCCGAGCTGATTTATTAAATGATGTCCTGAAGTTACCCCGAGAGACCTCCGCCTGTTTTCTTGAAAGCGGGCCCACTTTGAATGTTTTCGCGCTGGCCAGAGGCGCGTTAGGAGGCCCCGTTCTATTAAGTGGCTGAAGTATCCCTGGCACACGCTGCTGGCGCAGCTTCCTTTCTCGAGGGATCGAATTGCTTCTTGCCCACCAGACATTGCACGTCCTGCTGGGTTTCTGCGGTGCAGTTTGTTACTGAACGAAGAGACAGAGGCACTGTTCCTGCTGTCTTAAACCCGACTGACACACGCTTTGTCTGGGCTGAACGTATCAGGGGGACCCAAGGGACATCTCTGCAAGGACTTCTTGACTGAAGCATCCCCCGTTTCTCCAGTTGGATTGAACACCTACTGTGCCAATCCGATCCCTGCAACACTTACCCGGTTCTACTGCATTCTGGGAGCTGTAGTTGATGTTCGTGCTACAGCTGAGTTGCACACACGTGACCTTTGTCTTGCGGACTACCGCCAATGGGAGAACACTGGAAGATTCAAAAATGGGGAGTGAAGCACTTCCCTGCACTCAACAGCATCTGACGAAGGCGAGATAGCCGAAATGCATCATGCCGAGCTGATTTATTAAATGATGTCCTGAAGTTACCCCGAGAGACCTCCGCCTGTTTTCTTGAAAGCGGGCCCACTTTGGATGTTTTCGCGCTGGCCAGAGGCGCGTTAGGAGGCCCCGTTCTATTAAGTGGCTGAAGTATCCCTGGCACACGCTGCTGGCGCAGCTTCCTTTCTCGAGGGATCGAATTGCTTCTTGCCCACCAGACATTGCACGTCCTGCTGGGTTTCTGCGGTGCAGTTTGTTACTGAACGAAGAGACAGAGGCACTGTTCCTGCTGTCTTAAACCCGACTGACACACGCTTTGTCTGGGCTGAACGTATCAGGGGGACCCAAGGGACATCTCTGCAAGGACTTCTTGACTGAAGCATCCCCCGTTTCTCCAGTTGGATTGAACACCTACTGTGCCAATCCGATCCCTGCAACACTTACCCGGTTCTACTGCATTCTGGGAGCTGTAGTTGATGTTCGTGCTACAGCTGAGTTGCACACACGTGACCTTTGTCTTGCGGACTACCGCCAATGGGAGAACACTGGAAGATTCAAAAATGGGGTGTGAAGCACTTCCCTGCACTCAGCAGCATCTGACGAAGGCGAGATAGCCGAAATGCATCGATTCATGCCGAGCTGATTTATTAAATGATGTCCTGAAGTTACCCCGAGAGACCTCCGCCTGTTTTCTTGAAAGCGGGCCCACTTTGGATGTTTTCGCGCTGGCCAGAGGCGCGTTAGGAGGCCCCGTTCTATTAAGTGGCTGAAGTATCCCTGGCACACGCTGCTGGCGCAGCTTCCTTTCTCGAGGGATCGAATTGCTTCTTGCCCACCAGACATTGCACGTCCTGCTGGGTTTCTGCGGTGCAGTTTGTTACTGAACAAAGAGACAGAGGCACTGTTCCTGCTGTCTTAAACCCGACTGACACACGCTTTGTCTGGGCTGAACGTATCAGGGGGACCCAAGGGACATCTCTGCAAGGACTTCTTGACTGAAGCATCCCCCGTTTCTCCAGTTGGATTGAACACCTACTGTGCCAATCTGATCCCTGCAACACTTACCCGGTTCTACTGCATTCTGGGAGCTGTAGTTGATGTTCGTGCTACAGCTGAGTTGCACACACGTGACCTTTGTCTTGCGGACTACCGCCAATGGGAGAACACTGGAAGATTCAAAAATGGGGTGTGAAGCACTTCCCTGCACTTAGCAGCATCTGACGAAGGCGAGATAGCCGAAATGCATCATGCCGAGCTGATTTATTAAATGATGTCCTGAAGTTACCCCGAGAGACCTCCGCCTGTTTTCTTGAAAGCGGGCCCACTTTGGATGTTTTCGCGCTGGCCAGAGGCGCGTTAGGAGGCCCCGTTCTATTAAGTGGCTGAAGTATCCCTGGCACACGCTGCTGGCGCAGCTTCCTTTCTCGAGGGATCGAATTGCTTCTTGCCCACCAGACATTGCACGTCCTGCTGGGTTTCTGCGGTGCAGTTTGTTACTGAACGAAGAGACAGAGGCACTGTTCCTGCTGTCTTAAACCCGACTGACACACGCTTTGTCTGGGCTGAACGTATCAGGGGGACCCAAGGGACATCTCTGCAAGGACTTCTTGACTGAAGCATCCCCCGTTTCTCCAGTTGGATTGAACACCTACTGTGCCAATCCGATCCCTGCAACACTTACCCGGTTCTACTGCATTCTGGGAGCTGTAGTTGATGTTCGTGCTACAGCTGAGTTGCACACACGTGACCTTTGTCTTGCGGACTACCGCCAATGGGAGAACACTGGAAGATTCAAAAATGGGGTGTGAAGCACTTCCCTGCACTTAGCAGCATCTGACGAAGGCGAGATAGCCGAAATGCATCATGCCGAGCTGATTTATTAAATGATGTCCTGAAGTTACCCCGAGAGACCTCCGCCTGTTTTCTTGAAAGCGGGCCCACTTTGGATGTTTTCGCGCTGGCCAGAGGCGCGTTAGGAGGCCCCGTTCTATTAAGTGGCTGAAGTATCCCTGGCACACGCTGCTGGCGCAGCTTCCTTTCTCGAGGGATCGAATTGCTTCTTGCCCACCAGACATTGCACGTCCTGCTGGGTTTCTGCGGTGCAGTTTGTTACTGAACGAAGAGACAGAGGCACTGTTCCTGCTGTCTTAAACCCGACTGACACACGCTTTGTCTGGGCTGAACGTATCAGGGGGACCCAAGGGACATCTCTGCAAGGACTTCTTGACTGAAGCATCCCCCGTTTCTCCAGTTGGATTGAACACCTACTGTGCCAATCCGATCCCTGCAACACTTACCCGGTTCTACTGCATTCTGGGAGCTGTAGTTGATGTTCGTGCTACAGCTGAGTTGCACACACGTGACCTTTGTCTTGCGGACTACCGCCAATGGGAGAACACTGGAAGATTCAAAAATGGGGTGTGAAGCACTTCCCTGCACTCAGCAGCATCTGACGAAGGCGAGATAGCCGAAATGCATCATGCGAGCTGATTTATTACATGATGTCCTGAAGTTACCCCGAGAGACCTCCGCCTGTTTTCTTGAAAGCGGGCCCACTTTGGATATATATATATATATATATATATATATATATATATATATATATATATATATATATATATATATATATATATATTACCTACTGGCGGTCGCCAGTAGGTATATATAGTTAGGATTTTTTTGAATAGGGATTTCTGAAAATTCTATGTGAATAATTTTGGCGTTGGAGGACGGAATTGGCTGAAATTTTCAGGAAAATGTCACATTTTGTTTCTGAGCCTCCCCTGAAAGTTTGGGGGGGTTTCGTGAAGTGGGGGCCGAGCAAAAAGGGGTGTCCAAAACGTTTTTCCCCATGTTAATTTCCATAGGGCGGTTGGACTCACTTTTAGCTCGAACGGCTGAATGGATTTTTATGAAACTTGGCAAAATTGTAGGGACTGGTAGCCCTATGTGCCTTTGCTAGGTCTCAATATATGTGCAATAGTGGATTTTGAGTAATTTAAGTTCAAAAAAATATATATATATTTGTAAGCGCGCCCCGGTACGCGCACCGGGGAGCGCTCCCGGCGCGCTACACAACTTGCGCGCGGAAAGCTGATTGGCTCCCCGGTGTCTGTAAACATTCTAAACAGTCCAGAGCGGCCGCCATCTTGTGTCTCGGTAGGATCGAGACACAAGAGGTGGCCAAAACAAAGGGGGAAATAACCATAAGGGGGCAGAGTAGATCCTCCCTGAACCCCTAGGTTTGATGTGGGGGCTTTAAAAGGGGCCCGAGGGGCAACACATTTTTTTTAAAAATCGTTTTTTTGCGGGGGAGCGTCCGGTACGGGCACCGGGAAGCGGTCCGGGGAGCGTAATATGGGGAAAAAAGAATGATACACTTTTCAAATATTGTATGTTTATTGATTGTTCTTTTTGTTGTTTTTTTTTGTTGTTTTTTTTTATTTAAGTAGCAACATGTAGGTACCAATGCAGAGTCTAAAAATTAATATACACCGTCTCCTTTGTAGATATCTTGCATGTTGTTTCAGAAGTTATTGTGGTATATGGAATTCATACCATAGTCTGTCAGGAAAGCAGAAACAATATGGAGGCAGGAGATGATAAAGAGATGATAAATACACATTTGAGATAATATAGTTGGAGAAAGGAAGTAACTATGAGCAAACTTACTGTGTAACACAAAAAAGTTGCACAGTATATTTTAAGTCTCACTTTATATTATATCTTTTTGGGTACTATTTCATAATTTTCATATAAAAAAGAATAATGTGTCAAACAATTTTAACTTTTAAAAATTAAATTTATTGTTCTGATTTTTCAAAATCTAAAAGAATTTGTAACATTAATTCATTAGGAATGTCCTCCTTTTCATTCCATGATTCACATTCTTCAACACATTTAATTAATTCTTGGTCTAATGTGTCATCCAAAAAGTCAATTTCTTCATTTTCTTCCTTTGGATTGTTTTCAATCTTAATTTGAAAGGAAATATTATTTTCTTTCTGTTGTGCTTCCATTTTCTTGCTGTAAATTGCATAAAAAATAAATATATCAGTAGAGATAGGTTACTGTTGGGTTTAAGTTCAGACAGGTACTTGTGAGTTTTTAACAGTGAAGTTATCTTTGGGCACTGTATGGATTCAGGCAGGAAGTAGAACTATTAAAAAGTGCCTGTGATGAAGACTAAGTAAATTCATAATTATACCAGAGAAGCCTAACTCAATCTATAATTATAACAGAGAAGCCTATCTCAATCTCTAACTCTTACAGAGGGACAGTATATAACTATCTGAAAACGTTTTCCCAAATTACCATAACATAGTTCTCCTTTCAAATTTTTAAAATAACTTCTTACCTTTCAAAAAGAAGTATAAGTTGTCAGTGAAAATGCTCTTGAAATGTACTTCAGGAAGTAGTAGTCAAAATGGCTGTGTTTCTCTCTCTTTCTTTATATATATTCAGGTACATAACCAATCAAATGTCATGAAATAATAGTAGAAAATGAAAGTAACATTTTAATTGGTTGTCAATTCTAACACTTTATATGTGTTTTTGTCATGTAATTTACCTCAGGATATTTAGTCAGGCCTACAGCATAAATGTCTCAATGGAATTCCATCAAATTTGGGTAAATGGTAGGGACTGCTATGTAGTAGGGCCTATTCTATATTTGATGAAAGTGTCTCCAGTGGTTTTTCTGTAAATTACTTTCCCACCTTTTTTTATCGAGTGCTTACCGGTTCGCTCCCCGGTTTGCGTAGCCGGCAGCGTTACAGGAGTCCTCCATTTTGTGTTTCGGTAGAATTGAGACACAAGATGGAGGGCAAACAATGTTCGGAATGGGTAGAAGGGGGCCCGGTAGACACTTCCTGACCCTTTAGGTTTTCTGAGGGGGGCTTAGGACACTCAAATAGGCAAAAAAAAAAAATCACGTGGAGAGCGCCCGGTACGCGCACCGGTAAGCGTACCGGGGAGCGTACTTTGGTGAAAAATAGTGAAAAAACTTAGAAAAAGATAAACGTTTAGAATGATCAGAGGTAGGGTAGCTCTGAAAAGAGCTATTGGGTTCTGTGGCTGATTTAGGTACCTTCAAGTAGGTTACAATGCACAGTCTTAAATTCAGGAGGAATATTCTATTCCCCTCATCCGACAAGTGCACACCATCTCCTCTGTAGATGTCTTGCATGTTGAAACGCAAGTTATTGTTGATTATTGAACCCATTCCATCGTCTCTCATGTAAGCAGAAACAGATTTATTCACATGTTTCCATGATTTCTCAAATTGTGGACAAAATTGGTTGGACCAGTTCCATTTCTGTCTTTGGCATATATTGGAATATACCAAGGCAGTTTGGGGGAAAAGTGTCATCAATTGATGAAAGGTGTCCTTTAAAAGCATTTCCAGACCAACCCCAGTCATAGTGCCCAAATCATTTCCACCACAGTGCACTATTAAGAGGTCAGGGTTTGGCAGATGCATAAAAAATTATATTAAAAACATATAAAATATATTTTTCCTTTAAAAGAATAATACATTTTACAGCTTTTGATATTTGCTATTAAAAAAACATTGAAATTCACTGAAAAAACCATAGGTTATAGACCATATATAGTTAGGAATTAGCATTTACAAAACCTTGAAAATTCAATGAAAAAACCATAGGTTATAGACCATATATAGTTAGGGATTAGCATTTAAAAAAAACTTATTTTACTCACACAAAACCATTGAAATTCGCATATATAGTTAGTTGCACTAACTATATATCGCGCACCCGCAATCCACTGCTGATGATGTCACATATTACATCATTCATGACATGGACAGTGACATCACTGATGACATCACTGATGACAAATAAAATGATATCACTGATGACAACATCCAGTGACTGTGTGTTTCTGTAAAGTTAAAATATGTCTTACATATTGAAGAATGAGTGGATGTATAAATGTCTGGATGGAGGATTTAGTAGGTGCATGACTGACTGTATGAGAGAGTGATTAAATGTGTCTCACTGAGTGCATGGGTTAGTGATTAAACTGTCTTAATTTATGCATCATTATATATGTTGTTCTGTAAAGTGCTGCATGTGTTGATCAGTACCTATATGAGTAACTATATGGGTTATTGATTGGTTTCCCAAGTATTTGTATGGGAGAGTGAGTGTGTGTGTGGGGGTGGCTGGGAGGTGTGTGACTGTGCATAGATGTGTGAACAGTTGATTCACTAGATGTATGGGTTCAAAACTGCATGTGGAAACAGCTGTATGGTGGTTGTCTGTGTACATGAGTGTATTGGTGAGTGAATGGATATGTCAGTGCTACATGTCAAAGTAAGTACATTTGTAAAACACAGTACAAGTGAGAGTTGACATGTATAAATTACTGTGTTTAAGAGCCAGTGAATGTGTGAGTGGCTGCATGGATCATTTAAAACTTGTATCAGTGATTGTAAAAGAGAGTAAATATGAGTTAGAATATGTTTGAATAACTAAGGTGTGTATAACTTAGTAGTAGAGGAAATGGAGGTGTGATTGATTCTTTGCATGGCTGACTAGGTGTATGAGTAACTCCATGGATGAGTGACAATCTGTGAGTGTCTGTTTACACTGAGTGTATCTAAGGTTATATTAGAGTCTGAAGAGGTTCACCGTATTAACACATGAATGATGTCATCAGTGATGTTGTCAGTGATGTCATTTGAGTTGTCATCAGTGATGTCATCAGTGATGTCACTGACCATGTCATGAATGATGTAATATGTGACATCATCAGCAGTGGATTGCGGGTGCGCGATATATAGTTAGTGCAACTAACTATATATGCACATTTCAATGGTTTTGTGTGAGTAAAATAAGGTTTTTTAAATGCTAATCCCTAACTATATATGGTCTATAACCTATGGTTTTTTTCATTGAATTTTCAAGGTTTTGTAAATGCTAATTCCTAACTATATATGGTCTATAACCTATGGTTTTTTCAGTGAATATATATATATATATATATATATATATATATATATATATATATATATATATATATATATATATATATATATATATATGAATACCAATTGCCCTAAAGCATTTTGAGAGCGCACTCGACACCGCTCTGACCATCCGGCCTTCGTTAGCAACCTGCCCTCCCGCTTCACTTTGATTCATGTGCCGACGCGTTTCGAGGTCTCCACCTCCTCCTCGGGGCTGTAAAGAAGTCAGGGCTGCAGTTTGTTGGAAATGCTCATTTTATTTCATTTCACGTTCCTCCCATGGGCGTGTATAGGTTATATATATATTAGAAATTAACTGAAAAAAACATAGGTTTCAAAGGCGTTATCGTTGGTTGGATATTTCACTCGTACAAAACCATAGAAATTCCCCCATTATAGTTAGTTCAGCTAACTATAACTTGCGCGCCCGCAATTCACTGCTAATGACGTCACATATTACATCACTCATGACATGGTCAGTGACATCACTCATGACATCAATGATTGAAATGTCCGGTCCGCTTGTTTGCCTCAGTGGCAGGGAAAGAATCGGTGGAATTGACGTCAGCACGCCGACGAGGTCCTCTTATGGCTCCGATGATGTCATACGGTGTCGCGAGCGGAGCCATGCTATTGTGACGTCCTCGTTGACGTGGGAGAGCTAGGAAAGAATTTCTGTGGAATGCTGGTGCAGGGGGTATTCACCTAAGTGTTCAGGGTAGCCCTTTGGGAGCCACTGTTTAGGCAGTGCAGTGGTGTTTGTGTAGTGAAGGGGGTCGTGCTGGGGGTAGTGTTTTAGGGTTTAAGGTAGTGCAGTGGTGTTTGTGTAGTGTAGGGGTTTGTGCTGGGGTAGATTTAGGGTTTATGGTAGTGCAGTGGTGTTTGGGTAGTGTAGAGAGTCATGCTGGTGGTAGTGTTTTAGAGTTTAGGGTAGTGCATTTGGGTAGTGTAGGGTGTCGTGCTGGGGGTAGTGTTTTAGGGTTTAGGGTAGTGCCGTGGTTTTTGGGTAGTGGAGGGGGTAGTGTTTTAGAGTTTAGGGTAGTGCGCCCAACCAGCCACAATATCTGTGGACAAAGGGGATCCTGACTCTTTTGAACGCTCCGACAATTGGATAATTTTTGTCAAGGGCCGTACCATGTCCAAGACCTATCAATTCCTTTCTTGAGATCCCTCACATACTTGGAGAAAAAGGTACATAGCTTCTCATCAATTTCAGGTGTGTGTGCCACCTTCCCCTTCAGAGAGAGCCTGGGGCATTCTTCCCTCATTCTATTCCTGGCCTCCCTTTCAAGGGGTTGATGGATTTTCACCACCACATACTCTGCCACTTTGGCATCAGGGGTCCACTCTGCCAACCTAGGATGGTAAATTTGGGTAGGCTCGAACATGTCCGAGTGGACCCCTTCCCCAACCGGGGACTGAGAGGAGTGGAACTCTGGAGGCAAGGGACGCTCGAGTCCTTATCCTCATCGGAGGAGAAATCGTCCTCCGATACACCCTCTCCCTCTAGGGGAAACCCACAGTCGGGGTGTACAATAGTGGTGACAGCGTCGCAATTTTCTCTGGGCTCCTCCTCCTCCCGACAGGGGGCATGTTTTAAAGTTCGCGCACTCTTGAGGAAGGTCTCCGTAAATTTTTCAAATCCTTGTAAGTGCCCAGCGTTATGCTTAATGGCCCTGTGGGGAAATCACCGCCTAGAGGTGTCAAAATTAGGCAAGGGTTGGTCGGGAATCAAGTGGACACTAAAGTAGTAACCGGATTCCCAAACATGCGTAAAGACCAGCGTGAGTGCTAGACGGAGCTGCCTAGTTCGGACTGGATGCGCCTGACAGGATCTCATCGCACGCAGAGCGCACAGCAGGAGAAACTGCAAGGGGGAGAACGAGCTCGTGCAAGAGCCTGCTGCGCAGGGAATATGAAACAATACCATTGCAATAATGCTAATAAAGTGCACAAGAAACAGCTATACAAACAGCAACAACGTCAGATTAAGCCAAGAATGTAAGGAATGCACTTAACTGACAAGCAGTGAAGAAAGCGGAAGGGACGTCACAATATTATATACGATGGACTGTGATATGATTGGACTATAGTTGACTTGGAGACTACCCCTCTAATGGTTCATGGGTTGTGTAGTCTTTTGTTTAATGATTGTTGTGTTACGTTTAATTTGACCTGCTATGCAAATAAAGTGAGGAAAGATATGCATAATTCTCGCCTCTTTCCTGCCATAGAATTCATTAAACTTTATTCGATCTGATTTAGAAACATAGATCATAAAAGTGTACATAAAAACAGGAAATCCTCTTCCGTAATGCAATACAGTGAGTATTAATTAAAACCAATAGGTAAAAACGGGTGTTACAAAGCCCGGTTCAGAGCAACTTCAGGTTAACAGAATCATAAAGTTCAATGTTTCGGAAGATCAATCTCATGTACTTCGTGCAAAATAAGCAACAAGGGGTCCAAGTAAGATGTAACGCTCCAATACCAGCACTATATAAAACTGCAGAAAAAATAAAAATAAAAAGTGTTTTGCACACTTCTGTCATTGGGCTATATGTGGGCTACATCTGGGTGATATTTGTGCAACATGTGGGCTCTTTTTTCTCTGGTGGCCATCTTGGGAGACTTATTTGTTATGAAGTTTCCTAATTTCCTCATTTACTGCAGTTTCCTCAGTAGGAAATGCTTTCAGTTTTTTACTTTTATTCCATCAAGAAGGCATTCAGATGTGTCACACATTTGCCACAAATTCAGAATGTTAGCACTCTAGTTGTTCATTAGATCACTGTATTAAAGCTACTGCTCACCAGGGAGTTAACTTAAAGTCTACTGCTGGTATTGAAAGTGATTGTTTCAGTGTGCATGTCAGAATTTTCTATTGAAATAGAAGAGGATTTGAGATCTCACTTTAACATGCCCTAAATTTTCTTTCTGCAGCACTAACCATCATTTCTATGGCAAAATGAACCCTCTCATTTTGTTCCTTTTTAAATGACATGTTTTAAGTGTTGCCAGTTTATTCCAATCAAGATGGCTTCATGTGTGCCATAATTTTGTCATAAGTAAGGCTGTTAGCTCTCTAGTTGTTCTTTAGAACACTCAGAGCTGCAGTAGAACACAAAGGCATCAAATGACAGGCTGCTCCTATTGAAATATAACAAGAATATATTTGAGATCTCACTTTTTTGTCCTAATTTTTTTTCTACAGCAATAACCATAATTTCTATGACAAAATGAACCCCCTGTTGTTCCTTTTTAAATTAAATGTTTTAAGTGTTTTTTCCAATCAAGATGGCTTCAGGTGTGCCATACTTTTGTCATAATTAAGGCTGTTAGCGCTCTAGTTGTTCTTTAGAACACTCTGGGAAGCTGCAGTAGAACACAAAGGAATCAACTGACAGTATCTGCCCTTGTTGGATGTACATGTTTTACTGAGAATGTCCGACTACATTCGCACATGACTGAGAAAGATAATGTGAATTTACAGAAAATATGCTCTCATTTTAGCTTCTGGAACACCTTCCAAAACTCTATGGGACAAGCATGTGAAAATAGTTTTCTCTCAAACATGATTCATGATATCCCAGCAGAAGGTTTTTCACAGGGTAAGATCATCTTAGAACACACCGCAATTCCTGAAATTAGTATTGTACCAATCAACAAATGAATTCTAATGTAACTAAAGTCTGTTATTACCCTTTATAGTTCTCCTTTTGGCAACCCTCAAAATCTTCGATTTACTACAATACATTTCAATGGGTTACTATCATGCATATTGGTCCCAAGATGGCTGCCAGCAATTCCAGGATGAAGTGCTGCCAGCCAATCAGATCTCACGATGACATGTGTGGTTAGGCACAGCCCAGATATCGATACTTTTTCTTTTTCAAATTTCTCAGGAACTACTGAATGGATTTACACCATTCAACAAAAGGAGTTCTTTCTGAACCAAGGACTACCTTTTTGCCAAATTTGGTGTAATTCCGTTGAGCAGTTCGGGCTGTAGCTTCGGCTAAAGTTTCCTATGGCAAATTGCATGGGGAAAATACGTTTTGGGGCCCCCTTTTTTCTCGGCGCCCGCTTGCCAAATCACCCTGAAACTTTCAAAAAACAGACCGGAGCGGGCCATAAGTTTTGTGAATTTCGCGAAGATTCGTCAATCGGCGCCAAAGGTATTGGGAATAGAATGTTGCGATTTTCCTATGGTAACTAGGTCCTAACTGTACCTACCTACTGGCAACCGCCAATCCAAAAGATAGTTGCTTGTCGCTTGAGGAGACCCACACAGCGTTTCTTTTAGCCTTTTCATTGGTTGACATGGACAAGCTGGTGAAGGGCCTTTTCGTGTACTCTCTGCCGTTCGTGCCACACGTGTTCCAGGACCCTGTCCCTTGTTCACTGGCTGTACATCAATTGGGGGAGAAACAGCGTGTTCATTTTTCAAGTATTCACTCGTTCTTAAGACTGCCTCCTAATGGGCGTGTCTGCACTGGGCATGATGGTACATGCAGTTCAGTTAAGTACAATCCTTTAGTAGGCGCTGTAAAATTCCCTCCGTAACAATAACGAGTTGCTCCGGTACTTGACCTTCTTGCCACTTTGCTTCAGTCAGCCAACCCGACACGCTGTTCCAAGCATGTAAATGTGATGTCATGAGTGATGTCACTGACCATGTCATGAGTGATGTAATATGTGACGTCATCAGCAGTGCATTGCAGGCGCGCAAGTTATAGTGAGTCCAACTAACTATAACGTGGGAATTTCAATGGTTTTATGTCAGTAAAATTTCCAGGTAACTATAACTGGTGTGAAACCTATGTTTTTTTCAGTGAATTTAATAGGTTTTTTAAATGCTAATTCCTACATATAACTGGTGTGAAACCTATGGTTTTTTCAGTGAATTTCATAGGTTTTTTAAATGCTAATTCCTTTCTATATCCAGTTTCTAACCTATGTTTTTTTTACAATTTGCTATTTTGTGTAAGTATTAATTTTTGAGTTTTTTTTATATCAATTTTTCCTGGGGAGCTCTGGGTGCGCGCTCCGGTAAGCTCTCCGGTAAGCTTTCCGGTAAGCCCACCGGTAAGCTCACCGGAAAGCGCACCCAGAGCGCTACTTTCGTAATATATGAATGAAAAGTTAATAATAATGCAAAACATTTCGTACCATACAAATAAAATAATTTTTTTTTATAAGGAAAATGATTATGCATTTCCATAAAAGTATGATGACGTCACTTCGGCGCGCAAGGTAAGCGCCCTCGGAAGCGCCTACGTTCGCGCCGCGTATACGCCCCCGGAAGCGCCTACGTTCGCGCAACGTAAGCGCCCCGGAAGCGCCTACGTTCGCGCCGCGTGTGCGCACCCGGAAGCGCTCCAGTGCGCGTAGCGTAAGCGCGTCGGGTCATGTGACCTTAAAATAACACTTTTCATTGGTTGCTAACAGTTTTTTTTACAAAGAATGAAATCCCCACCCATTTCCTTCACTTCTTCTTTCACTTTTGTGACTGCAAGACCTGCCTTTTTGCTCCTGGATATTTCTTGGTTTTACAATGGCTGCCAGACAATCCAGCAGTGAGGATGAACCAGAATTCATCAATGAAGAGCCTCCTCAACGAAAAGTTAAGGAACATTTCATTTGGAAATTTTTTTAAATCCCACCTGACCAAAAAAAGGTGAATGCTCCAAAAGTGGAGTGCAGAATCTGCAAAGAAGTGCTGTCGCGGGGTAACCCCTTAAAAAAGTACTCATTTGGAAACTTCATGATGCTGCGCCATGTCCAGAGGAAGCACCCCCAGAATTTTGCCCGGGAAAGTGTCAGGGCTTTGGCACAAGAGGTTCCCAGTGATGGGGCCTCTACATCCACCGGAGGAGCAACTTCTTCTGGGAGGGGGCAATCGCAGGAGCAGGTGCCAAACATTCAACCTGCATTTAACCATGGTGTCCTCAGATGCAGATACTGCAATCAACTCCTCACCTATGGGGAGCAAAGTGTCCAGCTCATGGTTCGAGCATTGGAGAACCATCGCTGCCCTTCCCACCTCTAATTTGTTTTGGTTTTTTTGCTCCTGTTGAGCAGTTTCCATTCCCTGTTTTTGTTCCTGTTTAGAAAAAAGAATAAAACAAAAAGTTCTTTTCAGAACTACCTCCAATTTTCATCAAAGAGCTATATTCTTAAAAAAATGAAAAAAGAGTAAGTGAAATAGAGTGCATTGATAATGGAAAGGAGAGTGAGTAAGAAAGAACAGAAAGGTATGAGAGGAGAAAGGAAGTGAAGTAGGAGGACTGAAAGAAGGTGAGTGTTAGGAAAGAAAGTAAGGAGAAGAAGAGTGAATATGGGGAATGTTGATATTCAAAGAAAATGTTGAAAAGGAACAGGGGTGTGGAAGGATAAGAAAAGATGCATTGCTGGAGTTGAAGTCAGAAGGCCTCATTTATGAAGCCATGCGTCACTTTAACACCACCAAAGCATCACTTTTTGTGGCGCATCAGTCCAATAAAAAATGCACCTTATTTATTCATATTTACAAAGTGGCGTTTCTAGGTAAATACGTCACTTTGTAAACCCCTGTGCCACATTATTCCTACGTCAGGTGTAATGTATGCAAAAGGGACATATTGACGCAAGAAAGGGTCGTAGAGGTGACACAGTGAATAAACTGGAGGCCTCATTTCTGAAACGTGACGCATCGCTACGTGAAAACAGCGATGCGTCACTTTTCTGTGCGCACTCCTTATGACATTCCAGATGTGTCATATTTAATGTATGATGAATCAACTCGCAAGGAGTTACTGATACGTCAGTATTTCTGACGTATCTGTAAACACAAAAGTGATGCATTACTGGAGTGTTTCACAAATGTCAGGCAACTCCAGTAATGCGTCCTTTCACATAGGGAAAGCACCATGTGAAAGGTCTTGCGTCAGTCTTACACCTGCTGTGAGGCAGGCGCAAGATTTTGACGCAACAGCATCCTAAAAGTGATGCAGTGAAATCTCATAGATTTCACTGCGTCGCTATTACCAAGCTTTTTGCGGGGGAACGCCCTCTCTGCATACATTATACCTGATGCAGGTATAATTTGGCGCAGGGTTTTAAAAAGTGACCCATCTACCTAGATGCGTTACTTTTTAAATATAGCGCAACGAAGCGCATTTTTTTACACCGGTGGTGCGATGCGTCACTTTTCTGTGAGCACTCCTTGCGACATTCCAGATGTGTCATATTTAATGTATGACGAATCATGTCGCAAGGAGTTACAGATAAGTCAGTATTTCTGATGTATCTGTAAACACAAAAGTGACGCATTACTGGAGTGCGTCACAAAAGTGACGCAACTCCAGTAATGCGTCCTTTCACATGGGGAAAGCACCATGTGAAAGGTCTTGAGTCAGTCTTACACCTGCTGTGAGGCAGGCGCAAGATTTTGACGCAACAGCATCCTAAAAGTGACGCAGTGAAATCTCATAGATTTCACTGCGTCGTTATTACGAAGCTTTTTGCGGGGGAACGCCCCCTCTGCATACATTATACCTGACGCAGGTATAATGTGGCGCAGGGTTTTAAAAAGTGACCCATCTACCTAGATGCGTCACTTTTTAAATATAGCGTAACGATGCGCATTTTTTTACACCGCTGGTGCATCACAAAAAGTGACGCACAGGCGGCGCAAAACTGTCGCAAGGCCTTCATAAATATGGTCCTGGATTTTCCCTGTGCTTCGCTCCCGGGTGCGCTTCCCCGTGCGTGTACCGGGCGCTCCCCCCGCGCAAATCGAAAAAAAAATATATTTTTAAAATGCCCCGCGGGACCCTATTTTAGCCCCCACATTAAATGTAGGGGGTCAGGAGGGGGTCTACCCTGCCCCCTTAGGGTCAATTCCCCCCTTTGTTTTTGCCACCTCTTATGTCTCGATTTTACCGAGACACAAGATGGCGGCCGCTCCAGACTGTTTAGAATGTTTACAGACACCCAAGAGCCAATCAGCTTTCTGCGCGCAAGTCGCGTGGCGCGCCCGGTGCGCTCCCCGGTGCGCGTACCGGGGCGCGCCTATAGATATATATATTTTTTTGAACCTAAATTACTCAAAATCCACTGGAGCACATATCTTGAGACATAGCAAAGGCACATCGGGCTACCAGTCCCTACAATTTTGCCAAGTTTGGTGTAAATCCATTCAGCCGTTCGAGCTAAAAGTGAAATCGACCGCCCTATGGAAATGAACATGGGGAAAACGTGTTTTGGGACCCCCATTTTATTTCGGACCCTGCTTGACGAATGAATCCCCCCCAAACTTTCAGGGAAGGACCGGGGCGCCGCGAGGCCATTTTGAGGAAATTTTCAGGCAGATTCGTCAACCGGCGCCAAAGTTATTCCAAATAGAATTTTGAGATTTAACATTGAAAAAAATCCTAACTATATCTACCTACTGGCGACTGCCAGTAGGTAATATATATATATATATATATATATATATATATATATATATATATATATATATATATATATATATATATATATATATATATATATATATATATATATATATATATATATGTATATATATATATATGTATGTATATATATATATATATATATTCAATGAAAAAACCATTGGTTTTAGGCCATATATAGTTAGGGATTTGCATTTACAAAACCTTATTTTACTCGCATAAAACCATTGAAATTCCATATATAGTTATAAGCGCTAACTATATATCGCGCACCCGCAATCCACTGCTGATGATGTCACATATTACATCATTCATGACATGGTTAGTGACATCACTGATGACATCACTGATGACATCTCAAATGACATCACTGATGACATCACTGATGACAACATCCAGTGACTGTATGTTTCTGTAAAGTTAAAATATCTCTTACATATTGAATAATGAGTGGATATATAAGTGTCTGGATGAAGGATTTAGTAGGTGCATGACTGACTGTATGAGTGAGTGATTAAATGTGTCTCACTGAGTGTATGGGTTAGTGACTAAACTGTCTTAATTTGTGCATCATTATGTCTGTTGTTCTGTAAACTGTTGCATGTGTTGATAAGTAGCTATATGAGTAACTATATGGGTTATTGATTGGTTGCCCAAGTATTTGTATGGGATACTGAGTGTGTGTGTGGGTGGCTGGGAGGTGTGTGACTCTGTGCATAGATGTGTGAGCAGTTGATTCACTAGATGTATGGTTTCAAAAGTGCATGTGGAAACAGCTGTATGGGCGGTTGACTGTGTGCATGAGTGTATTGGTGAGTGAATGGATATCTCAGTGCTACATGTCAAAGTAAGTACATATGTAAAACACAGTACATGTGAGAGTTGACATATATAAATAACTGTGCATAAGAGCCAGTGAATGTGTGAGTGGCTGTATGGATCATTGTGAACTTGTATCAGGGATTGTATAATAGAGTAAATATGTGTTAGTATATGTTTGAATAAGTAAAGTTTGTATAACTGTATAGTTGAGGAAATGGAGGTGTGATTGATTCTTTGCATGACTGACTAGGTGTGTGAGTAACTCCATGGATGAGTGACAGTCTGTGAGTGTCTGTTTACACTGATTGTATCTAAGGTTATATTAGAGTCTGAAGAGGTTCATCGTATTATCACATGAATGATATCATCAGTGATGTTATCAGTCATGTCAAATGAGATGTTTTCAGTGATGTCATCAGTGATGTCATTTGAGATGTCATCAGTGATGTCATCAGTGATGTCACTAACCATGTCATGAATGATGTAATATGTGACATCATCAGCAGTGGATTGCGGGTGCGCGATATATAGTTAGCGCTTATAACTATATATGGAATTTCAATGGTTTTATGCGAGTAAAATAAGATTTTGTAAATGCAAATCCCTAACTATATATGGCCTAAAACCAATGGTTTTTTCATTGAATTTTCAAGGTTTTGTAAATGCAAATTCCTAACTATATATCCACTATAACCTATGGTTTTTTCTGTGAATTTCATTGGTTTTTTAATAGCAAATATGAAAAGCTTTAAAATGTCAAGTACGTGATAGATAAAAACATTTTCGTATTTATGCACGCTGATGTGCTTTGAACGCTGCACCCCCCCCTCCCCTCTTTTGTCTTAGTAGTACTCTCTCTTTGCAGATACTGAAGGGTAGTTAACGCAGGCCTTTACCCCCGTTGTAATCCGTCGTGCCTGCTTGTCTCTCCATTTGATTGATTGTTGTCCAAGCATTTACTGTTTTAGAATTGGTTCTCTTTGGATCATTCTCTATTTACAAACAAGCACAAAGTCGCAATACTCTGTTTAGTCTTTGCAGATAGTGAAAAATCGTGTAAAAAAATAAAAGTAATCGAGCAAAATCAGTAGGCCACTAATTGGATCTCTTTTTGACCTCGCTAAAATAGAAATATTAGGAACAACCCTTCATGAGAAATACGAAAATAGTGAGATGAACTGAGCTCCACACCATGAGGGCTGCAAGACAGCTCGGCTCCATCACCCATCCCGCACAAAATAACGACAAACCCTATGCAAATATTAAAAATATAGACAACACACCAGCAAAGAAACAGGGTAAAACATTTTATTAAAAAACTATTTACATAACGTTGGTTTATAAGATGATGTCAGTAGTGGACCGATGTGTGAATAGGTCGAAAGCAGCACAAGGCTCCAAGATCCGGATGGCAACCTCCTGGATGTTGGGTGCCATAGTTCAGAGTTCTGAGTTTGAGCCTTTTTCAATGCCTGTGCTTTGTTGAATCAAAATGGCGGCTTGACACAAAGCTGGCTCAAGCGTTGCTACTGATGCTATGCAGACCAAAACTGGTTTTCAGTTTGTACATTTTTCTAGATTTTTCAATCCAAGTTTGGTTGACTTTGTAGAACGATGGCTTCAAATTTTCAACATACGGTGTGGTGGCGCTGACTGGGAGGGGGCGCTTCGCTCCTGCCCCCTCCCCAAGTAAGATTTTCATACGTGAAAGTACGTTAATGCTTTTGGTCCCTGAGTTGCTTCGATGTCACTGCCATTCTCAAATGGCATAAGTTCTGGATGTTGGGTGCCAAAGTTAAGAGTTCTGAGCAGTGCTTGTAACACTGTCTGAAGCTTATTTCCACCTACTGCAGCTTCACTATTCTCAAAGTAAGTGAGTGTCGTTTGTGGACCTGACTGCATTAGAAAACAATGTGATATGTTACCTTCCTAAACAGCTTGACGGAGGCCCCTGAGGGGCGGTGTGATGGCCATGGACTCGGAGAAGACGCTTGGCTCCGACACCCTCCCCAAGTCTTATAGCACTGGTGTAGCCTGAGATCGCCCCCGACATAGGCGGCCGGCTCCCGGGGTCCGGCAGAACTTTTTGCCTTTTGATGACTCTTCAATTCTGAACCTTGTCCCACAATCCGTTTGACCTGAAGACACGCTGTAGTGGGGCGCCCCTTTACCGTTTCAGTTGCCATTCCGCCCGCTTTTGCTACACTGTGCCTCTTCCGCCATTCAGCTGTTTACCGCCCGCTCTTGCGACTACAGCGTCTCGCTCATCATGTAGTTGAGTTGCTCCCGCTCTTGCGGTGCAGCGATAGGCGGCTGCCACAGGACTCTCAAAATGGCGGCCGGCTCTTCGGTTTTGGGCCTGGTCCACTAAAATGGCCCTGGGACACCTTTGAACTCGGACGCTTCCCTGATAGGGCTTGGGTCCCATTCTCGAAAAGCGTCCCCTCAGCCGTGAAGATTCTACAAAAGTCTTGGGGGCCTCCGACTCCCGCAGGCTTCTGGTGGGGAGCGGCTGCCATGATTGCTCGTGGAATGGCCACGACGGAGCTACGAGATGGTAGTGGTCTCATGCTGACGCCAGCTTTAGTCTGAAACATCCAGAAACACTGTAGACTACCAATTCGATCAGTTCCGGTAGCGCCCCAACATGACCCGGAAGAGAAGAACTTGCCCTCCCCTCTTTGACTGATGGTTCTTGTTGCCTGTCCCCTCTGTTGTCATTTAACAGAACTTTTCGGACTGCTGAAAGGGGTTGTGTTCCGAACGCTGGTTGGTGGAGACATTTTGACTATATTCTTGACCTACGTTGTCGCGTAATGCGTTATATGACACGCCGCGTTAGCGCACCCGGAAGTGATCCGAGGCGCGGCGCGCAGCGCGTAACGTAAGCATAACAGGTCATGTGACTTGTTAATAAAACTTTTCATTGGTTCATTTTACTTTTGTTAATTTAATGATGAAAAGCTTGATCATATGACCTAAAAATTACGCTTTTTATTGTTTTCGAACAATATTTTTTTTTCAAACATATGTTATAATATTCCAGGCTAATGTACTTTCCCGGAAAATTTACAACTGTCTTGCAAGTAAAATATATTTCTTTTTCGAGAAAAAGGGCGTTTCTTCCTTCCATGACGGAGTCGTTGAGTAAAAGAGATTCGGCCTGCTGTCTTAGTCGCCGATACGCCTGATTATCAGATTCTTATCGATCACTTTATGTTGCAGACATGAAAAACACAACTGCCCTTGACCATTTATCTTTACTGCGTTCCTACATATTATACCTTTTATCCGTCATGTAATTGGACTGCTTTATTTCACTTGCCTTTTACTGATTCGAAAACAGTGACTAAAAGTAAAAACTTTACCAATGTAAATACTACTACCGTGTTTTGTTTTAAAAACCTTTATTGTGAAAATGTCAGTATACAAATACGGGCCTATAACCACGTGGGCCGGCCACGGAGCAAACTGAAATCGTATATGATGAGGAGACATTTACACTGTAGAAGAACGTAACGAGCGGGCCATTAGGTTGCAAGAACAAAGGTGTCTAACAGTTGCGGAATCGGTGGACGTACATTTTGTAATTAAAATACGACAGGGCCACTTACAATAACATTTTCTAGATATACATTTGCGGGCAAGGAGTTACGAGTCCCATTTATACCGGCGCCATTTTGGGCGAGGCCGGGCAGGTCCAAGATATAGTCAAAATGTCTCCACCAACCATCGGCCAGACCAGAACCCCTTTCGGCCCTTTATGCTACAAGATGGTGTCTTCCATTCAGAAAATATTGTTGGCAGCATTTTGAAAGGAAACAGAAACAGCCGTTCTCCTAGTGAGTTTCACATTGTTACATTTAGGAAGAATGTTGAAGAGTAGTATGTGGAAAATCTGAAGCCATTTTTCTACAAACTCTCAATCAGACTTGGATGGAAAAAAAAAACCTGAAGAATGTACAAACTGAAAACCAATTTTTGTCTGTATAGCATCAACAGTAACGCTTGAGTCAGCTTTGTGTCAAGCCGCCATTTTCATTCAATCAATAGCGTCCCCCTGCACACATTCAGGGACCTGGTCGTGTCTTCAGATGAAACGGATTGTAGGAAAAGAAGCAGAAAGGAAAAGGAAAAAAGTTCCGCCGGACCTCGGGAGCCGGCCGCCTATGTCATGTGCGACCTTTGGCCACACCAGGGCAATAGTGAAGCTGCAGCAGGTGCAAATAAGCTTCAGACAGTCTTACAAGCACTGCTCAGAACTCTCAACTGAGGCACTCAACATCCAGGACTTGCCATTCGGATCTTGGTGCCTTGTGCTGGTTCCGACCTATTCACACATCGGTCCACTACTGACATCACCTCATAAGCCAACGGGGCACCCCACGCCGACTTTCGGCGCAGCATTGTAGGATGGCCACACCAGTGCGGCAACTTGCTGGACACAACATCGGGGCCATCCAGATCTCGGCGCGTTCGACTCACTGTACCGCAAGAGTGACCGCAACTCAGCTGGACACGCCATCTTTCGGCGCAGCATTGTAGGATGGCCACACCAGTGCGGCAATTTGCTGGACACCACCTCGGTGCCATCCGGATCTCGGCGCGTTCGAGTCACTGTACCGCAACAGTGACCGCAACTCAGCTGGACACGCCGTCTTTCGGCGCAGCATTGTAGGATGGCCACACCAGTGCGGCAATTTGCTGGACACCACCTCGGTGCCATCCGGATCTCGGCGCGTTCGAGTCACTGTACCGCAACAGTGACCGCAACTCAGCTGGACACGCCGTCTTTCGGCGCAGCATTGTAGGATGGCCACACCAGTGCGGCAATTTGCTGGACACCACCTCGGTGCCATCCGGATCTCGGCGCGTTGTGCTGCCTTCGGCCTATTCGCACATCGGTCCGCTACTGACGCCGCCTCACGTGCCAACGGATTTTCTACGCTTTTTGTAGCCCTATGCCGCATAACAGGTCATGTGACTTGTTTATAAAACTTTTCATTGGTTCATTTTACTTTTGGTTTCCTAAAGATGGAAGTCTTGGTCATATGACCTAAAAATAACACTTTTCATTGGTTTAGAACATTTTTTTTTCCCAAACGATGAAAGCCCCACCTTGTTTCTGGATCATTCAGACTGAAGCTGGCGTCAGCATGAGAGCACCACCATCTCGTGGCTCCGTCGTGGTCATTCCGCGAGCAATCATGGCAGCCGCTCCCCACCGGAAGCCTGCGGGAGTCGGGGGCCCCCAAGACTTTTGTAGAATCTTCACGGCTGAGGGGACGCTTTTCGAGAATGGAGCCCAAGCCCTAACAGGCAAGCGTCCGAGTTCCAAGGTGTCCCAGGGCCATTTCAGTGGACCAGGCCCAAAACCGAGGAGCCGTCCGCCATTTTAAGAGCCATGTGGCAGCCGCCTATCGCTGCACTGCAAGAGTGGGAGCAACTCAACAACATGGTGAGCGAGACGCTGTAGCCGCAAGAGCGGGCGCAACTCAGCTAGATGGCCGCCACCTGGGGAGGCCCGTTCACGCCGCCTCCCCCACGCCCCCCCCCCCCCCCCCGGGCCGCCGCACGCCAATTTTCGGAGCAGCATTGTAGGATACCAAAACCAGTGCGGCAGTTTACTGGACATCACCTGGGTGCCTGTCGTACATGTTGTGTCAGCCATGGGACACTGGACACAGTCCCATCAACATCTCAACGCGTTCTGCTGCCTTGGGACTATTCGCACAACAGACCGCTACTGACGAGGCCTCCCCCCGCACCACCCGGGAAGCCCCACGCTGTTTTTCTGTGCTGCATTGTAGGATCCCAAAACCAGTGCAGCACCCAGGCGACATCACCTGGGTGCCGTCCAGAACTCTGCACGTTGTGCTGCCTTGGGACTATTCGCACAAAAGACAGCTTCTAACCATTGTTGCTTTTTGAGTTGAAAAATGTTTAAATGTTTTTAGTTTTTGTTCCGTTCATTATAGTTAAAAGTTAATAAAGTTTTATAATCTTACTTTGTTGGAGTGTTATCTATTTTTTTTAAAACGGGTGAATAGGGCCTTGAATCGGGTTATTGTCATGTGTGGGCTTTGCAAGTGTACTGCTACAGGATCGGACATTTCAAACTCAAATGCACGTTCTTTTTCTTACCTTTCCGAAGCATGGAGCGCAATAGCAGGCAGAGAAAGGGTGATGCACGTGTTGAACACTGCCTGGCCTGGCAAGTTGCTGGCAGTGCCCCCCCGCCCGCTCCTGAAAGAGGGCACACACACACCGCCGCCCCGAGTACTTCACAAATCTTTAAAAGACCATGCGCTTGTTCATGAGGCTTAAATGGTTTATCACCTCTTCTAGAACCCCTGCATCGACCCTCTGACGTTTCCTGGAAAAATTACCATGTAACACAATACCAAGCCCTGTCAGCTGAAACCCCCAAGGAATCGTGGGGCATATTATCAAGGGGTTTATCTCCACTTTTTTGGCTTTAAAAGCCATGAAAGCGGAGATAAAATTATCTCCCTATTACCAAGCTGTCGCTAACACCAGTTAGTGACAGCTAAAAGGAGATAGCGACCATCTTGGGCCCCGCTTTGCATGTCAGTGATACTTATCACTAATAACATGCAAAGTGGCGTGCCAAGATGTTAGCGACTGGAAACAGTCCCTAACATCGCTTTCTCCTATCACCAACTTTTGGAGATATTCGCGCTAAGCGCGAATATCTCCAAAATCTAACACCTGCCCTGAGCAGTTCTTAGCCATGTTATCCAATGGGAGGTGGATAACATGGCTAAGAGCATTTGCTCGATAATACATGAATATCGCTGACTTTTCTGCGATAATAGCAAGGTTTATCTGCGATAAAAATCGCCGATGTGCTGCTATAATTTTTGTCTCTAAACAAGTTAGAGACAAAAATTATCGCTAGTTGTTCGTAATATGCCCCCGGGTTTTTGCTTGCAGAAATCGGGAGGCGGGAGACTAGCACTGAAATCAGTAGTCACACGCCTGAATCGGGAGGGTTGGCATGTCTGAATTCTCTACAGCTGGGGCCATAAACTACATCCGCAGGGGTAGGTGATAGCCTGGGACCAGCCTGGCATCTAAAATGGCTGCCGTGCACGACAAAATTGTGGCATTGGAAAAAAGGCAAGATGGCGCAGCCGCTGGAAGAGATGTATCAACATATATCAGCCTCCTCAGCCACCCTCAGGAAACATAGGGGATTAGGATACGTCTCCCGCACCCCCTTATACCTAGTAATTTAATTAACGAAGCACAAAATGGCGAATTCCCGTTTCGCTACCAGTTTGCGGCCCAGTTCGCGGCCCGTGAAGCGCTTCTACCGTGAAAAATCATTTTTTTTTCTTTTCCCCACGGGACCCTTTAATAACCCCAACAACATTCCTAGGGGGTCAAGAGGGGGATACCTTGCCCCCTTTCATTAAATTCCCCCTTCGTTTTTCACCTCTTCTTCTCTCTCGATCCTACCGAGAGACAAGATGGCGGCCGCTCCGGACTGTCACGCAGCAAAAAAAAAAAAAGCTCACGCACAGCCGCTGGAAGAGATGTATCAACATATATCAGCCTCCTCAGCCACCCTCAGGAAACATAGGGGATTAGGATACGTCTCCCGCACCCCCTTATACCTAGTAATTTAATTAACGAAGCACAAAATGGCGAATTCCCGTTTCGCTACCAGTTTGCGGCCCAGTTCGCGGCCCGTGAAGCGCTTCTACCGTGAAAAATCATTTTTTTTTTCTTTTCCCCACGGGACCCTTTAATAACCCCAACAACATTCCTAGGGGGTCAAGAGGGGGATACCTTGCCCCCTTTCATTAAATTCCCCCTTCGTTTTTCACCTCTTCTTCTCTCTCGATCCTACCGAGAGACAAGATGGCGGCCGCTCCGGACTGTTTAGAATGTTGACAGACACCGGAGAGCCAATCAGCTTTCTGCGCGCAAAGTTCCGAAACGCGAAAAGTAAGCGGACCGGATCGCTGCCCGGAGCGCTGTTACAGATATATATCTTGATTTAAACGTTAATTTCTCAAAATCCACTGAAGCACATATATTGAGACCTAGCAAAGGCACATCGGGCTAACAGTCCCTACAATTTTGCCAAGTTTCGTGCAAATCCATTCAGCCGTTCGAGCTAAAAGTGAGTCCAACCGCCCTATGGAAAACTCAATGTAAAAAACGCGTTTTGGGACCCCCCTTTTTTCTCAGCCCCCCCTTGACGAAACCCCACCAAATTTTCAGGGGCTGCTCAGAAACAAAATGTGCCATTTTCCTGAAAATTTCTGCCGATTCCGTCCACAAACGCCAAAGTTATTAGACATAGAATTTTCAAAAATCCCATAGGGAATTAATCCTAACTATATATACCTACTGGCGATAGCCAGTAGGTAATATATATATTATATATATATATATATATATATATATATATATATATATATATATATATATATATATATATATATATATATATATATATATATATATATATATATATATATATCATCCAAGGCTCAATGGAGGGCCGAGAGAAAGTGTCCATAATTAGCTGCAGCTGAGGTAACCCACTAGAGGGCATTAATTGGCAAAATGAGACCTCAAATCCCAGCGTGCATTTAAAAATAAACTGCCACCAAAGGAGGAGCACTGAAAGCCCCCTATTACGGAAACACGCAGGGGAGATGCGGTAGCCACTAATCACCTCCGCTGACATGGCCTCTGAGGAGATGCAAACAGCGGCATCGAAACGCATCAGGCCATGGACTTCAAAGGGATGTTAAGCTGCCTGCTTGGTTTAAATAGAGTTGTTACTCACCTACAGTGCTGTGCGACCACAAGCTTCTGGGCGTTTTTGGTTACATGTTATGCGGCGGTTCCAGGCCGCAGAGGGATCGCACTGCCCGCAACCAATGGGCATTAGGAGAGAGGAAAATTCCTCTTTCTGAAGCTGCAGGGAACCATTAATGAAGCCGGCAGAGTCTTATCCAAGGCTCATTGGAGGGCCGAGAAAAAGTGTCCATAATTAGCTGCAGCGGAGGTAACCCACTAGAGGGTGTTAATTGGCAAAATGAGACCTCAAATCCCAGCGTGCATTTAAAAATGAACTGCCACCAAAGGAGAAGCACTGAAAGCCCCCTATTGCGGAAACACGCAGGGGAGATGCGGTAGCCACTAATCACCTCCGCTGACACGGCTGAGGAGATGCAAACAGCGGCATCGAAACGCATCAGGCCATGGACTTCAAAGGGATGTTAAGCTGCCTGCTTGGTTTAAATAGAGTTGTTACTCGCCTGCAGTGCTGTGCGGCCACAAGCTTCTGGGCGTTTTTGGTTACATATATGTATGTATATATATATATATATATATAAACGGTTGTATGATTTTACAGCGCATTCCGTTGTAACGCATGCCTTTACCACGCGTGCGTTACAACGGAATGCAGTCACCATGCACGTCCTTTAGCAGGAAAATACCATTTAAACGCATACTTTTACAACGATTTTCATTGTAAAAGTATGCATGTAAATAGTATTTTCATGTTAACGGATTTTCACCCTAAAAATGTACTTTTACACCCGCTCATTCCTCCTTACCTCTCCTCTCCTTGTTTTTCCGTGGTGACGTTGTACGTCATTAAGAGGAAGCGGAAGTGTTTTTCCGTTTCCTCTTTAGACGCCGATCTCCTTCATATCTTTTTTCTCAAACAGGTGCGTCTTTTTCTTTTTAAACCCACGCTTTTATTTTGTTGGGGGGAGACCCCCCAAGCCCCCCCTTTGTTTTTTTTAACTTTAGCACACATGCCTTTACTACGTTTTTCGTAGTAAAGGTATGCGTGGTAAAGGCTTCTCGTTGTAACCACGCATGCGTTGTAATGCATACGTGGTTATGGTGTGCGTGGAAACGGCCGCGTTGTAGTGGCCGTTTCCCTATATAAACCACAGATCTTCAACACTTCTGATGCTCGGCGAAATGAAGACACGGACCCCAGGCTGTCAGCAAGGCAGTTTATTAACCTCTCAACGGGCGACGCGTTCCGAGCAATGAGTGGTCTTGTTCACACACATATATATATATATATATATATATATATATATATATATATATATATATATATATATATATATATATATATATATATATATATATATATATATATATATTTAAATATTACATGCATTACATGGCCATTGGTAGGAGGTATATTATATATTTTCTCCAGCAGTTTAGCATTGAGGTGGCTTTATTTGATTATTGCATGTAACTTGTTCGTACATAGTTGCTAAATGCATCGGGTAAATATGAAGGCCAAGATGTAAAAAGTGTTAACAAGCTATCCTTGAAAAATCAAGGACTGAACCACTGTTTCACAGCAATCTCCTGGAATAAAAAGTATACCTTTACACAGAATACACAAACAATAAAAGCATAATGAGGCTTCCTTGGTAACTTGTCTGGGAGAGGAAAGGGATTCATCAATAACCACACCAAGATTGTACACATTTGAAACAAGAACTGGAGGTGTGAACAACTCTGTAGTCTAACAAAGAGATGACCATTCAGTCAGAGGGCTTCCAACCGTGAGCACCTCTTCATCATAATTAAACTTTAAGGAATTAAGCTTCATCCATGTAGCTATTGAAGATAAACAGGCTCTTAATCTAGGGACTGAGTCTCACACAGGGCACAAAGATTGCTTTAAGGCATGCATCTGTCGCAGGTGAACAATTCATCATGTTATCGACATTCGTCTAATACAGTCTCCTTGTAGTGGGGTATGACATGCGGGGGGTGGGCATCCCCTTTGTTGCGCAATCATGATCATTACAGTTAAGTTTTCGGGTGCGCTTTCTGTCGATGGACGTGTGTTTCTCTGTCTCTCTTGTCCTATTCCCCTTTCCCTAGGTCTGCTACTGTCCAGCATAAGTACCCTTTGCATAATTGTCAGTGGGTGAAAATAATACTTCCAGAGAATGTGCCACATAATTTGCCTGTTATGTCGCATAATTTGAATAACCTTGCATCAAAATTTAAATAATCTTGCAGCATAATCCTAGTAGCTTTACCAATAACAAAGCTCTGCAGAGTGATTTGGGGGCTGTTATTGTGATGATGAAACCCGTATGTCTCAGGCAATCATGAAATATTTCCCGTATTTCACTGTTCCCTGCGACATGTGGGTTTTTATACCCCTGCATTTTGTGCAATTCAAAATGCCTTTGAGTAAACCATTTATGTAAATGTGCAGAGTCTACTAAGCCATTTATAATTAGTGTTGAGAAAGGAGAGAGGAGTTATAACCCACTTGAGGCTTTGATTCTTTGAGAGTCAAGGACCCACCACACTGAACAATGGTAATATATTACACTCAGTCCTTTTGCATATAAATCTATATGCAGATGGTTAAGGAATGATTTCTGGATTGTGCTGATATCTTGTAAAAGTGATTTATAGAGGTTTTAAGCAAATGCAGGATATTAAGGTCAATCCCTCCATCACCCCCTGAGGGTCCACACACCTCCTGTAGGAGACTCTAGGAACATGAAGAAAATTCAGGTGCACAGGGAATAGTGGGTTGGGAAAGAGTGGGAATGAGATATTTATTCCAGCAGGTAGTTGATTGGAAGATCGCGGCATGAATAGCAGGACTCACTGTAATGGCACAGTGTCTTGAGCAGTAGTGGAAGGACTGCAACTTCCCGCTGAAAGGTAAAAGTCATGGTGCACAAGGAAACAGGATAGAGGGCTGGGTGCGAAGTGAAGCGAATGCGAAGGAGTCTTAACAACCACTGTTGTCCAACACCTACTTATGCAAGTAGGAATTCTTTAGACAACTCTGCCTAGATTGACCTGGAAGGCTTCTCACTGTGGCCAGCCTTGTAGTTGCTGGTGTGGTGTAACTAACCTAGAGTATCCTCTAAGTATATTCCCTGGATGTTTGGTTTCCACTACCTTGTCCTGTATCTTCTACGTGTATGATGTTGCTATATTTCAATGTAGTACTTACACAGCGGAATAAGGAGAAGGATGGCTTATGCGAGTTCAATGTATATGTAACATACGTTGCAGTTTTTATCAATATTGCCCCATTCTTGTCACCATTGAAGCATCTGGTGTTGCGTGGCCTACATAAATAGGATTTATTAAACATGCAACATATAATGATACATCCTAAGAGGAGTGAACCCGTTAGCAACTACTAACGATTAGAACACATAGCCCCGATTGCGAGCTGGGGTTAAACTGCGAACTCATAAGAACTTCTTCTTTTGCGATGGGATAGTAATTCTGAGTACCATCTTAATTGTCACACCACCACTGTTTCACCCTAGCAGATTTCTGCTGATCAAATATGCCAAAAGTTATAAGGGTGGTAGGCAAAAAAAAGGCCAAACGTATAATTTGGTGTGTTAAATACCGATTCCACATGTTATGCCTCTTTTCCAAATTCAGAACTCAGAATCTCAGGTATTTATAACATTTGGTAAATAGCTGGTTAATGGGATTTATCAGCAGAATACTCTGCCCTACTTCTCACACGTGGGGGCAGAAAGTTCTCCACCAGAGCCATATGCAGTTGGCAGAAGAGGCAATTTACATAACAAGAATAAAACATGTCAAGCAGCTCAAGATACCTCTTTACAGGGCAAAACAGGTAGATGTTGACATGCGCTGATCTTTGTCGCAGTTGTAGCTCAAAATTGCCTTATTGGCGGATGGCCAATTAGATCACTTGATTAGGGATTGGCATGTCAAAGATATGGAGATATGCCCTCCTCCTTGTCACAAGTGAATTACATGCTCTAAATCAGGCCATTAAGATCATGGGGAAGCAAGGCAATTATTTTTGTGCTTTCTCTGAATGTCTTCAGTTTTACATTTGCGTGCATGTTTACTTAATCAACAAAATAGTTGTAGAGAGGCCAGAATAAAAGGCTTAACAGGCAGAGGGTTAAGCAATAGGTTTGCAGTGTTAAAGCACTGGGATGTTAGAATGTGTCTTATGCACCCCTGGGCAGAAATGTGAACAAATTTCGTAGACTAGTCTTGTGCTACATATAGGTAGAGAAATATTTCGCCACACAGTACTAAAGATATGACCTGATTTGCAGTGGGGTGTGATTTGAGTCTTGCAGAAAAAGAAGTCCCAGGGAACCCGGGTTTTGAGGCGCTACAGGTGGAAGTTTCTGGCAGGGCCCTGTGGGAGCTGTTTTACTACAGGGAACTTGGCCTCAATCTCAGAGAAAGTGCACGGGGTGAGAGAGCAACAAACTCGAGGTTGCAGATAGGTAAAGGGCAAGGTTCCCTTTACGACATGCTACGGGCCTGGGAGGCAGCAGACACCGAGCCACAGGAATGTGAAACACAGATAAGGAAGGCCACTGCAGAAATGCAGGGTGTGAGTCAGTAAAGCCTTGAGGCGGAAATGACTTACCGAACCGATTTTGCAAGAGGCATTTTTTCCATCCCATAGGTTTCAAGGAGGCAAGGAACACGTCAGGGCAAACCCATATTGTGATTTGCCCTTCTAAAAAGAGATCTGAGCTCAAATGGACTCTATTCACGTGGCCTGAGCTGTAAACTCAGCGCGACTGGCTTTGCTAATGCAAAACCTAAATGCGTAATGCACACAAAAGTGCGAGTCTTAATGGGTGCCACACAATGCAAAGCAAGAAATGCGATCCCTTGCAAACCACAAGGGTAATGGGGCAGGCTAGATGCATTCTTCCTCACTATCAGACCCGAGGGGCTTATTTACAAACCCCTTACGCCGCCGGTATGTCACTTTTTCCCATATTAAAAGTGAAGTTATGGGCGACGCCAGAGATTCTAAATATGCCCCTCAGTTGCTTATTTCTTTTGGATCAGCAGCAGCAGTAATTCAATCATTGTATGAGAGAAATTGCTAACTGGATGACTTCGAATTGTCTCTAGTTAAATAGTGACAAATCCGAGATCATACTTTTGGAAAAGCATTGGAATTGTGGTCACCTGAGTGAGTGAGTGAGTCAAGAACTCAGGAGTATAAATCAACTGGGTGTTATCTACGAGAAAGCAGGTCAACACAACATGCAGTGGCGGTTCCTCCGCTAAGGTGGAGGAGAGTCGCTGCACTGCTTTTTAGCAGTGTAAATAAAGGAAACATATAATGATAATAATTGGTTGTTGTTATCATTTTAAGTTACCCTGCTGCAGCAGCTCTGCGGGCAGGGTGGGGCTGCTCTGCTCTCAGAAGGAAGGAGTGATTTGCTAACTCCAAGTGTGAATGAATCATTGGCCGGCCGTCTTCGGCTGGACAAACATTCATGCACATTTTGCATGTTCTCCACTCAGGGTGTATTACAACCTGGGTGGAGAACATGCCCAGGCTCCCAGTCCCGGGCTGAGCGCCGAACCATGGCGCTCAGACCAATCACAACCTGCATTGCAGCGTTGTGATTGGCCATAGGGAGCCTGGGAGCTGGGTGCGTATTGCTTTTCTGCTCCGGCCTGAAGAGACGATGGAGGAGAGACGAGGAGGGACTCGGCAATCAGGTACGTTTTTTAAACTCTTTTAAACTACCTCACCCCCAACCCCGATCCGTGCCAGCTGCCACTGACAATATGTGGCATGTGCTTTGCCACACTGAAATTGCTAAAAAAGGTTTTCCCTTGGTTGCCTTCCACCTCCAGGAAAACGTTAGTCCAGGTGCTGATTATAAGTCGCCATGAAAATGGCAATGCATTGTTGGCGGCCTCTAATACTTAGGGGTCGATTACAATGCAGGTTGGAAAGGCTTTGAATTGGATTCGGGTCTGCGAATCTGATTCGTAACCCGTCTTTCCGACCGATCCGGAAAGCTTTCGGAACGACCGATCACGATGCTCGGAAAGTGTTCGGACTTTCCGACTCAATTCCAGATGGTATTCAGTGGAACCGAGTCCTTCTGAGTCGACTCGTACAGGTCTATGGACCAAATACCCTACTGAGCGATTCCGATGTCAGATTCGGGCAGCCTTTTTGATTCAGTTTGTCCGAAATGGATCACTGTCGGAATCTGACTTTGGGGGCCTGTAGCAGGCCCCCCTTCACCTGGAGCCTTTCAAATTGGGCCCATGGGGGTACCCAAGGGATCCCCCTTTCAAACCATCCACAGTGTGGCAGGTGCCAAGGGGGGTACCGCCATAGGGTGCATGATTTTCCCCACCCACCCCTTTGTTCAATGGGACCTTGTGTAGCCGGTCAGAACACAGGCTCCCATTGAAGTCAATGGGAGTCTCACCAAATGGTCCCTGATTTGGTCGGAATGCTTTCCGTCCGACTTTGTAATCGAGCCCTTAGTCGGTGGCCAGGCTGCAGATGGTTCAAAATACAAATGCAAAGACCTAAGGCAACTCAGAATACAATCAAGAACTGACAATAATTCATAATAAACTGAAGGTTCAAGCCCTTAGAAAGTACAAAATATATTTTAATGAAGTAGTACAATGAATATGAAATATAAATCAATCCACATGCTTACACCAATCAAATCAACATTCACTCACTCATTCTAGTAACTGAAGACATAAATATATATACATAACATACAAATTGGCAATAACCAGAATAATTGATATGTATGATTAATTTCACAGTAGCTGATCAGCCTACTTCGTAAGGTTATCAATAATTAAAAAGCTTGGTTCAGCACAGCAACAATAGATGATTCGAAGAACCATTCATCTGAGTAAAAAAAGCGTGGCTAGAAACCAGATGGTATCTATACATGTTTCGGCACAAGGAGTGCCTTCATCAGGAGAAGCCACAAATAGATATCTCTTGATACCCTAAATGTACAGGTGTCTCTGAGACAAAATGCAGGGATTGAAGGAGAAAATCCTCTGAGGCACGCTGTGCAAAGGACAGGGTATATCAGATGGGATAACAAGAAGTCCATATGTCAGGCAGTAGAGTAAGTTGACAATGCCAACTGGGTGAGACAGATCCTAAATAATTACACAGAGGGTTCAAATATACAAAGGAACTTAAGTATTCAGCCTCACAGGCAGGCTCCTATCGTTCATCAAAGGGAAAACAGATCCTTGCAATGATTTTTTATATATAGTTGCAACATGGGCCCCTTCTTCAGGTTCTTAGTCTTTCTTTCTGAACAGAGCAATACAATGTTCCATCTCTCAGCGTGTTCAGTCCAGTGTCTCGCTCAGCACCCCCGAATTAATCTAGCAATACCCTAGTACTCAAGTCTCTCCCTATCTCCTGCCGTGTTTGTCAGGGGTACCATGTTGTTTTCTGGGCCGCAGGTTGTAGCGAACATGACCAGGTAACTCCTGGTCGGCAAACATAACAGATGAAGTGGAATTCGTGATGCCTGACTTTGCATGAACTCCTTGTGCATCAATAGGGACAGCCGATTCCGGGACCAATTTCACTGTTGATGATGAGACCCCTCTCATGCCTGATGCTCCTTCCTCTTGCCTTTTCTCGATTTCCTGGGCATCAGAAAAAGGAACAACACAAGAAGCCCTCTCACTTTCCTGGGTCAAGATTCCTTCTGGATTTGGTTGATCAAAGGGAAGCGGGAAAGGTACTTTCTTCAGATGGGAAACATGGATCCAATGTTTCCGACCACCTTCACCGCTGTCCGAGTGGCCAGTAGAATTTGGACTGGTTCAGTCCACCTGGGCTCCAGACTAGATTTCCGCTGATAATTTCTTACCATCACCCATTGGCCGGGTTCCAAACGATGTCCGAGACCCTCCGGCAGGGGCTGCAGCGTGTCTGACACCTGTTGATGGATTGAACGAAGATCTTTAGTCAGAGTGTACAAATAATCTGTCATCATTGGGTAATCAATTTCTCGAAAGTTCCTTGGTCGTGGAACGCCCCAAACATTAGCCGGCCTACCAAAAATGACCTTGTAGGGTGACAGTCCTGAATGGGGGTAACCCGTAGGGACATTAAAGCTAAAGGCAAAGCGTCCGGCCACTTTAACCCGGTGCTTTCCTGAATTTTTGCCATTTTCAATTTCAGACTTCAATTGTATTTTTCGACCAACCCTGCAGACTGGGGATGCCGAGCAGCATGAAATTTCAGTTTGATGTGTAATCCATTACAGATATGCTTGATAAGGTCTGCGTTAAAGTGTTTCCCGTTATCTGACCAAATCACTCTAGGTAATCCGTATCTAGGGAAAAACTCCATATCAAAGCTTCGGCTGTAGCCAGGGCAGTATTTTCCTTGGTGGGGTAGGCTTCTACCCATTTACTGAACGTACAAACCACCACCAAAACGTATTTCAAATTATCCACTCTTTCGAACTGAATATAATCCATCTGAAGTACTTCAAAAGGTAAGAACGGGGGTGCAAAATTTCCACCAAGGACTGATTCCCCCCTACCTGGGTTATATCGCAAGCAAACCATGCAATGTTGAATTAGATGTGTTGCAGTTTTGGCAATATTAGGGTTATTCCAAACGGGGTCTAACAAAGCACAAATACCCTTTGCTCCAACATGCGCTGTTCCATGAGCCATAATTACTACAGCATTAACAAGTGCATTGGGAAGCATCCACCTTTGTTTCTCACTTAAGTTAATCCAGCAATTATTGTCATCCAACCTCCCCACCTCATTTTCCCAACAAAACAGTTCAGCAGGGGTAGCTTCTTTCTGTATTTCCTGGACACTTTCCATGGTGTAATCAAACATATCAGACTCCTCAACCCATCTAGCCGAATTTCATACATGGGAGATACTTTAGATCTAGCCGTTTCCTTCGCTATTTCATCAGCAAAAGCATTCCCTTCTCCTACAGTATCCACTATCGCCTTGTGTGCATTACATTTCACAATTGCTACCTTTCGGGGCAGTGTCAAAGCAGTTAACAACCTTAAAATCAAAGTGCCATGTTGTATTTGTTGGCCATGTGAGGTGAGAAACCCCCTTTCTGCCCACAATTTTCCGAAACTATGAGCCACGCCAAAGGCGTATTGGCTATCAGTATAAATGTTTACCTTCAATCCTTCACTTAACTCACAGGCTCGCAACAGTGCTATTAACTCAGCTGCTTGCGCAGAATGATAGGGAACTCGAGAAGCCTCGACTACGGTGCGAAGAGTAGTGATTGCATAAGCAGCTGTCGTTGTGCCATCTGGTAGCTTGAAACAGGAGCCATCCACATACAACTCCCCTTGGGGGTCAGATAGGGGCGTGTCTGTGAGGTCCACCCATCCCTTCGTTTCTTCCTCAGTCCAAAATATACAATCATGTATGTCATTGTTTGGTTCATCCGAAGGGAGGGGTAGTAACGTGGCTGGATTCGGAGTGGCACACCTTTTGATAGTGATATGGGGAACGAATAAAGTAAATTCATATCCAGTAAGACGTGCACTCGTAAGGTGCTAAGTCTTAGTTTTATTCAAGAGTGTGTCCACAGCGTGGGGTACCATCACTGTGAGGTCGGAATTTAAAACGAGTCCTTCCGACTGTCGGATGGCCACCGCCACCGCAGCAGTAGCCCTCAAACAGCTAGGAAGTGCTCTGGCAACATAATCCAATACTGCAGAAAAATAAGCACAAGGCCTTTGCTTACCACCAGATCCTTGTGTTAACACAGAAAGCGAACAGCCGTCCACCTCGTGTACATAAAGCACAAAAGGTTTTTGGTAGTCAGGAGTCCCTAAGACAGGAGCCGAACAGAGAGCAGTTTTCAAAGAATCAAAAGCCTTCTGACACTCATCAGTCCAAGGTAAAGGTTCATGCACATCTTTAGTGGTTAGATACAAAAGAGGTTTAATAAGAAGTGAAAAGTTAGGAATCCACTGGCGACAGTAAGAGGTTATGCACAGAAATGCACGAACATCACGTTGAGTACGAGGAACAGGCATGTTAGAAATAGTAGACACACGTTCAGGAGTTAGTTTCTTCCCCTCTTTCAAAAGTAGATGACCAAGATAGGTCACCTCCTGTCGACAATATTGAAACTTTGAAAGAGACACTTTATTACCGCTTACTGCTAAATGATGCCACTAATAGATCGTCCACATATTGGAGGAGAACGTTCCCTGGGGGCAAAGTCAATTCGTCTAAAAGCACTTTCAAAGCTTGACTATAAATACTAGGACTCTCCGTATAGCCCTGAGGAGCGTGACAAAATCTAAAGCTGCGCCCAGATAAGGAGAAGCCGAAAATATGACGGCTATCAGGGTGTATTGGAATACTAAAGAAAGCATTTTTCAGGTCTATAACGGAGAAATACTTAGCCGTTGGAGGAATCATAGTAAGAATGGTTGTGATAGCTGAAACTACAGGATATTGAGGTACCACTACTTTATTAATTTCGCGCAGGTTGATTGCAAATCAGATAAGTATCAGCATAATCAGGGCCACTTCCTGTAGGGGCCTTCTTAAAAATTGGTAATATAGGGCTATTACAACTATTAGAAACCGTTTCTTACACTACGCCTTTGTCAATTAAATCCTGTATGATCGTCAACAATGCCTTCTAACCATCCGGTGAGATCTTGTACTGCAGAATACAGAGCAGACGAGCATTCGGTTTTAAGGCGATAGAGACTGGCTGAAAATTTAGGAGGCCAACTTCCATATCACCAGTCGCCCACAATGGAGATGGAATGACAGCCAACTCGGGACAGGGGTTCATTTTTCCCAAAACTCTGCCGAGTGTGCTGATCAAGCAGTTGAATAGTTAAATACACTCCATCAGGAGAATAATACATCTTTGCATGCAACTTCTTCAGCAGGTCCAATCCCAATACATTTTCCCCACAATGTGACGTCAACAAAAATGGGGAATCCATCGTGACTGGACCTATGGTCAGCGGGAGAGGCTTAGAAATGGGGCTTACTACAGGGATTCCAGAAAACCAGACTAAAATATTATTTTGCCCGGACAGAGCAGCCCCTGGGACCAGCGAACGAGCAATCAAGCTATTCATTGCACCCGTGTCTACTAGGAAATCCTCAACAGTTCCCATTAATTGTCCTTTAACATAAGGCCCTCTCTGATCGACGGGTACTGCCACTCAGCCCCTGCTCTGTCTGTGGCTGTCCTACGCGTAGTGATACCCATCTGGCCCTTGAATTCCACAATGTTCATTAAAGTACTGCCTTCCTTTCATCTTATCAAAACAACTTCCTCCTGCCTCACTTCATGTCGCTTCTTCTCTTCTCATGTCACTTCGATCAACTCCTCCTCGTCCTCTCCCTCTGCCTCTCATAGATCCGTTTTGTGCTAAGAGGAAAGGACACTGAGCTCGCCAATGCCCTTGATGTTTACAGTAAGCACATTGGTTTGCTCCCAAAGTAACAGCTGGACCTCCTCCTCATCCTACTCCCACCCCTCTTGGAACAAATCCTCTTCCTACTGCGTCTCTACCCCGTCCTCTGGCTACTTGCTGCAATAACACTTGAGTCTTAAGGTCCTTCGTCTTTTTGTCAGACTTATCCTTACTCTCGTTTTCCCTATGTTCATAATATTGGGCCATACTCAAAATAACAGAAGGAGTACATGTGGTCCAAGTCCTTTCAGCTGCCTGGAGCCGGGCAGATATTTCGGGCAACAGATTAGTCACAAACCGATTAACGAATAATCTTACCCCACCTTCCACTGACAAATCTTGACCACTAAAATCAATAAACACTCCCTCAAACCGAGTAAATAAATAGGACACACTCTCATCCTTTTTCTGTTTGCGAGCGGTTAGTTTATCCCAGTCCACCTTCCGGGGTGGAATTAAAGAATGCATATATGTGATAATCCGACCCTGCAAAGCTAGAATTTCCGGTTTTGGTTTATCTCCGGGTTTCCGATCCTTGTCCCAGTCTTTAATTTGATCCCAAGCTCCTCCCAACTCATTAACGTGAGGATGATTATGCATCTGTTGCTATACGTTGACAGGGACCAGTAACCCAAAAAATAATTCAATATCAGCTAAGGTCATCACGGCCGACGAAGCGCCCTCAGTGAGTTCCTTATAATAAGCAGTGTGATTTTTCCAAGGCTCAGGCAACTGGGACTTCAGGGAGAGAACCTCGCTTCTTTTCCAAGGGGTATAAACCCATTGTTCTTGGAATCAAGCTTCAACACAAGCTTGAATGATTTGATTACCATTGTCCCTGACCTCAGGGATTTCAGGGTGATAGATCGGATGCACTTTCCGCATGGGATGTTGAGTATCCCAACTCGGACATTTAGCTAACAACCTTTCCCGATATTTCATTATGGTTACTAGATTCCCATATACATCTTCTAATCCTAATTCAAATTTGTGTGCCCTGTCGAAAATGTCATATAGGACCTGTGGGGCTCTTCCATCTGCGAAACATTGCTCCCATAGGGATATTAAACGATTGGCCATAGTTTCTAAAGCATATTGCTGCATGACTGGTTCATAATCTTTCATGGTCCCCCATATATCTGTAATCGTGTAGATGGCGTTCCGCACCAATTGGGATGCTTGATCTATTACCATCTGTTTCTCCCTTGAACCCACCGTATTGCGGGTATACAGCCGCCGGGCATCCAACGTCCCGGAGGCATTGGAGGAGGTTGAATCCATCATCGCGGGAGTGGCCGACAGGGAAGGCCAGGCTGAGGCCGGTGAAGGTAAAGTTACAGAGGACATAATGGGAGGGGACAGGCAACTCGTCAATAATGTAGCCGTGGCTTGTGCTGGAGTGAACGTTGGCCCCATAGGCGTAGAGGCCACAGTAATGACCGGGGCAGTGGCCTGTGGGGCGGACAAGATGGGGGCCATTTCAAGTGGTATCGCAGGGTATACTCGTTGCGGGGCGTAAGGAGGCGGGGGACATACATCCAATTGGTCCTCAATGTCATCTTCCGGCTCAGTTTGAGCTGTGTAACTTTTATCCGCCTGTAACCTAAACTGCCTATCTATACATTCAACATTTTTCTCAGTTTGTTCCCTATCATATGCTTCATCCTTCTGGGTTATGGTCTGACCATTTTTCACTCTGAGTAACTTCTCTTCCCTTATACGACGGCGTTTCGCCTCCTTCTGCCACAGCTTTAAAGAATCAAACATTGCCTGCCAGCTTCCTTTGGCAAACAATTGATCCTGTAAATACTGCATCTTTTTCTCATCAAATGATCCAGTTAAGGGCCATTGTAATTCCACATTATCCTTTGTGTATTTGTGCCATAAATTATTAAACAAAATAGGCGTAAGGCCATGTTTTACATACATATCAAAATTTTGGCTACCCTCTAGCGGAGCAGGCTGACTTTCATCCAATCGTCCGCTCTTACGGCGGTAACAACATCCAAAACATATTTTACTAAAGCACAACATTTTGTTTATCAACAATACACCCTCTTACAAGCTCTCAAACATGGCCATGTTCACTCATGCTCAATCTCTCCTCAACCAAGGGCTGTCACATAAAAAGGGGACGAACAAAACATACAATGTCTTTTCCAGAACCAAATAACCAAAGAATGGAGCCTGTCGACTCCCGCTCATGGAGAACTCGTAGATTTCCAACCACCAGACCAACAGATACCAGAAACAGGCAGTCCGGAGACTACCGTGAGGCCATCAGACAGGAATTAACCATGGACCAGCCTACAGACCATCCCGTAGTCTCCCTGGTTCACCTTCAGGACTATACTGACTGAGCCTGATGCCTTAGCGCTGCTTCAGATATGTCCAAAAGGCTACCCAGTTGTAACCACAGGCCTTTCCGAGAACAGTCCGGCCGGGTGCGCACCACATGTGCCACACCAAGGCGTCTGATCGAAAACCTCTATTATTCACCAAACAAGTCTGTGGAGCATCTGCCCGTGCAGCCTCAATGCCACCCTTCAAACCTCAAAAGTTCTCTGTGGTACACCGACCACCACCCAAATACAGTTAACTGTTTCCAAAACGCCGCTCAGCAGCAAAATCCAAAGACACCAAATCAATACACTCACCTGGTGCACACAGGTATGATTGCGTGTTCTCCACTGCCCACTCCTAAAGACCAACACGGTCAGCTCCTGGGTTACGGCCGTAGAACTCCGGCGAGGGGTCACTAGCAGCTGGGGCTCTCTGATCGTGAGAGCGGAGTTGTAGCGATCGCCACGGCCGGCGCAGCGGGGAGAAAGAGACTCCGTGTTAAGCGTCCATTACGGAAAAACTACATGTCCCAGAAGGCCATGCGGCGCTGGAAGTCGGGTCGATGGGTGGACTCTATTTAGACTCCTCCCGGAGAACAGTACAGTGCTTGTCAATTTGTATCCGGGTTCTCACCTAGTCGGATGGTGTGTTCCCGCCGGAGTTCGTGTTATCCTTGCCTGCGCCGACAAAGAGCCTGCAAGGTCAGAGTTCTTTGATGTTGCCTGCGCCGACGAAGAGCCTGCGAGGTCAGAGTTCCTGCATTGCCGCTGCGCCGACGAAGAGCCCGCGAGGTCAGAGTTCCTGCATTGCCGCTGCACTGACGAAGAGCCTGCGAGGTCAAAGTTCCTGTGGGTCTGTTAGTACAAGCCGTATCCTGCACTGCAAGTATACCTTTGGAGTGCGGGTTCGACTCCTACGTTTTTTCTCTTAGTTTCTTTGATAATCGTTTTGTTCCACATGTGCGGAGTGCACATCTTGTTTCATGTACCCTGGGGTTCAATATTCTATCATTACCAGTTTTAACTGGAGCCTAACTTCTTACTATCTGGACCTATTCTTGTCCACAAGGAGCATTGTGGTCATTACGAGACGTGCTGATATAACGCCTCGTATGAGGAATCTCCACAGCATTTAACATAGGCTAACTGAGGTGTGTTATGAAGAGAAGTGGAGTTAACTTCTCAGTACTATTGTCAAGATCCCCATCACCTTTTTATGAGTATTATCTGGATTCATTCACGGCAATTAAGGGTGGAGGAATTGGTGAGTCTAGTGCAAGAGGGGAATGAAGTTCAGGCAATAGTAGCTTGTGGTACTGATATTCTGCTCTCTGTCTTCTCCTCCACCTGCAGTGTCGTAATACCGGTGACTTCGGGGTAGTCCTTGACCAGAGATTATCGAGAGCACCAGACACCCCATTTGCCATCCCACCTCACGGCCCCTTTCCGTACATGCTCAGTTAGTGGTGAGAAGTCCATTGTTGGGTGTTGTGCGGAAGGGGGTTGGGAGGACTATCGTCTTATCGTCTCTGCTGGCCATCGGAGTCAGGTTAGTGGCACGTGCATGTTCTTGCGCTGCTTTCAATCCCAACAGATTGACAAGCCCAAGAATACTGTCCAGCCTAGACGATGGATACGAACACCGTTCTTACCTCCTTATTGGAGAGTTTTACGGAGTTACAACAGGAAGTCCAGACCTCACGCGCAGAGAACCAAGCCTTATATAAAGAAGTATCCGACTTGCGTAGAGAGATGTCAGATCTTGCACATAAGGAATCTGTTGTGAAACCATTGATTAGGCCTGCCACCTTGCCCCCACCTCCTTCCTTCCAACCAGGGGGTTCTTTTGTGGCTCCTTCAACTTCTACCGAGGCCAATCCAACTGTACATATCATCCTAAATCATGGTATACCTTTAGCTCCTCCTGAAAGATTTTATGGAGACCCTAAAAAATTCGAGACATTCCTGAATCAATGTTGTCTACACTTCCTATGTAAGTCTATGGTCTTTCAGGTTGAGGCTTCCAAAACAGCCTTCATGATGTCGTATATGGGAGGGAATGCGTCCAGTTGGACAATCCCTTTACTGGAACGGGATGATCCCGTGTTACAGAATTTTTCAGATTTTTGTCTAGAATTGAGGAAATTATTCGACAGGAAGTCCCATATGATGTCCCTAGACCGTGAGTTAATGACTTTACGACAAGGATCGCAAGACCTATTGTCCTACATTACCACGTTTAATCGCCTCATTGTCGAAACGGACTGGCCGGCTCAGAAACGGATTTCTTTGTTTTATCAGAGCCTGAGGGGTGAACTGAAGGATGTGTTAGCACAGGTGGTGCAACTGCCTTCTACTTGAGAGGAACTCATTGATTTAACTGTCCAACTGGATCACCGGTTGTTGGAAAGGAAGGGGGACAGAAACAGAGGAGACAATAGGTTTTCTTATCCCATGGCCAGACCCCGGCAGGGGGGTGAAGAAAAAACCAAGGCTCTTGAAGGACCTGAACCTATGCAGATTGGGGGAATTAGTGGTCCTCTCACCAGGGAAGAGAAGGACAGGAGACGGAGACTCAAACTGTGTCTGTATTGTGGCAAAGGTGGCCATTTTATTAATGAGTGTAGAGCCAGGAATTACGTTCCGGGAAAGAATCCCCTTCCCCGAGTACAGGCCACCATGAAATCGAGTGAGACGTCGGAAAACTGAAGGTCTCGGATCAGATAGAGACCTCTGATTTGAGACGCCCGCCTAACATGGTCTCCCCTTATGTGGCAAACAACCTTCACCCTGCAGTCGCCCATATGAATGTCAGTGTGTCCTTATGAATAACGGCCCAAGACCCTTTACGAGTCGATGCCCTGTTGGACTCAGGGGCTACGGGAAACTATATTGACCGAGACTTTGCATTCCGAATGGGTATCCTCTGCGAAAAGAAGCGGACACCCAAAACTGTCAAGGCAGTGGACGGAACGGTCCATTCATCGGGCCCTGTAGTGTACCACACCCTTTCTTTATTGATGGAGTTCGGGTTGGACCACTGTGAACATATCCAGTTCGATCTCATAGATGCCCCGCAATTCCGTCTTATCCTGGGTATGCCCTGGCTCAACTTACACGATCCTCTGGTGAGCTGGTCATCACGAACAGTCAGTATGACATCTGGTTATTGTAAGGAGCATTGTCAGAGTAAGATAACCTGTAACTCCACACCTGGACCATCACCCGCTACTTACCTAGCTGGTGCATGTACAGTTGACCTGTTTTGCTGTGCCACAGTCCTGCCGGTAGAGTACCGTGAGTTTCACGCCTTGTTTGACAAGAAAAAGGCCACCCAATTACCTCCTCATCGTGCATACGATTGCCGTGTAGATCTTGTCCCGGGTGCGGATATTCCGTGCAGCAGGGTGTATGCCTTGGCGGAAAAAGAGACGCTGTATCTGAAGACCTACATTGAAGAAAATTTGGCTACTGGGTTTATAAGACACTCCACGTCTCCTGCCTCTTCGCCTATGTTCTTTATTCCAAAGAAGGACTGCGAAGAGCTGAGACCTTGTATTGACTACAGGGCCATAAACAGAGTGACTATTAAGAACCGATACCCTCTACCCCTGATTCCCGTTTTAATGGACCAATTGAAGGGAGCTCGATATTTCACCAAACTCGATCTCCGTGAAGCTTACCACCTTGTGCGCGTAAAGAAAGGGGACGAGTGGAAAACTGCATTCAGAACCAAATTCGGCCTCTACGAATACCGGGTGATGCCCTTTGGCCTTTGCAACGCCCCGGCTGCCTTCCAGTATTTTATGGATGAGGTGTTAAGGGGGTGTTTGGAATCTTTTTGTGTAGTGTACATCAATGACATTCTGGTATATTCTGCATCTCTATTGGAACACATCACACAAGTAAGGACCGTGTTGGATAGGCTGCAACAAAACTCGCTGTATGCCAAGTTAGAAAAATGCCTCTTTCATGTGCAAGAGGTGGCCTTTCTGGGGTATGTGATTAATGCTCAAGGGTTCAGGATGGACATGAGTAAGGTTGATGCCATACTGACCTGGAAAACGCCATGGAATGTCAAATCTGTGCAGAGCTTTCTTGGCTTTGCCAATTACTATCGGAGATTCGTTCAAGGCTTCTCAAAGATCATTCAACCTATCACGGCCCTCTTACGAAAGAACGCTCCCTTCATTTGGGGAGAGGAAGCAGAAGGGTCATTCCAGCTTCTTAAGGAGAGGTTCACCCAAGCACCTATTCTTAGACATCCAGACCCTCAGCTGCCCTCCATTCTTGAAACTGACGCATCCCAGTATGCCCTCAGTGGAATTTTGTCACAACTTCACCCTTCCACAGGGCAGCTCCATCCTGTGGCCTATTACTCAAAGAAGCTCACGCCCTGTGAAGTCAATTATACTATCACGGACAAGGAGCTCCTTGCCATCAAAAGAGCATGCGAGGAGTGGAGACATTATCTCCTAGGGGCATTAGATACAGTGGAAATCATTACGGATCATCGTAATTTGTTGTTTTTGAAAACGGCAAAAGCATTAACTCCCCGTCAGTTGAGGTGGACACTCTTCTTTTCTGACTTCGACTTCGTGATCAAGTATAGACCCGGAACACGCAACGGAAAGGCAGATGCGCTCTCCAGGCTGGGGGATGAGGGGATGATAGTTCACACTGAACCCCCTTCTATTCTTCAGGAGACAGAGCATTCGGAGTCATCTATTGCCTTGATCACCTCCGAAGATTTACTAGAGGATGTCAGAGTTGCTTTATCCGACCTGGACATACCGTCCTGGGTCCAAGAAGAGCCAGCACACCGATGTGAAAAAGACCAGCTAGCGTACCATTACCATGCTTTGTACATACCCCGGACCGAGTTACAGCTCCAGGTGTTGAACTGGGCCCACGATTCTGTATTGGGTGGGCACATGGGTGTTTACAAGACCACCGCTACCGTGGAACGGTCGTTTTGGTGGCCTCGCGTCCGAGCTGACGTGAAAGAATACGTAAAAAATTGTGCAATTTGTGCCCAGGGAAAGTCCAGTCATGCTAAACCATCGGGTCTGCTGCATCCGTTACCGATTCCACCCAAGCCCTGGCATACCTTATCAATGGATCTTATTGTGGAGATGCCTCCCTGTGCTAATCAAACAGTTATTTTGGTGGTAGTTGACCATCTTATGAAAATGGGACATTTTGTATCTTTACCAGGTCTACCTACCTCCTGGGAGTTGGCTAGGGTTTTCCTGCAACACATTGTGCGAGCACATGGATTACCGAGTGTGTTAATAACGGATCGTGGGACGCAATTCACTTCCCGATTTTGGAAAGCTCTCTGTACCATCCTCCAGTTTGACGCACGCCTCTCCTCCAGTTACCATCCACAAACGGATGGTAAAATGGAACGTTTGAATCAAACACTTGAACAATATCTTCGCTGCTTTACTATGCAAAATACCACTGAATGGACCACCTTTTTGTGGTTGGCAGAATTCGCTTACAATAATGCTGTACATGCCACCTTGTGTTGTTCTCCTTTCTTTTGCCTTTATGGATTTCATCCGAACATGCTTCCCTTTGATTGGCCGGCTGAATCCCTGGTTCCTACCATTCATGAACATCATGCTCATCTTAGGGCGATCCTGATAGATGCTCAGAACTGTTTGGAAAAAGCCCAAGCAGCCCAGAAGCTCTTTGCTGATAGGAGAAGGTCCCTAGAGCCTGAGTATAAGGTAGGGGATAAAGTCTGGCTTTCCACACGTAACCTGCACCTGAAAGGGATTAGTAAATTGAGGCCTACGTTTGTTGGTCCCTATGGTATTTGTGAGGTGGTGAATTCCGTGGCCATGAAACTCTCACTACCTGTGTCATGGTCAATACATCCTGTGTTTCACGTGTCACTCCTACGTCCTTGCCTTCCGGGCGTTCGTTTGCCTGAAAGCCCTCGACCTATGGAGATTGAGGGTCAGGACGAATATGAGGTTGAGTCTATCTTGAATTCTCGCATGGTGCGTGGCAGGATTCAATACCTGGTTGATTGGAAGGGATATGGACCTGAGGACAGGACCTGGGAACCTGTGGATAATCTTCATTGTCCTGACCTGGTTGCTCAATTCCATGAGAGAAACCCTGGTAAACCGGGTCGACCGCCGGGTCAGCTGTCCTCGAGAGGGGATACTGTAGCGATCGCCACGGCCCGCGCAGCGGGGAGAAAGAGACTCCGTGTTAAGCGTCCATTATGGAAAAACTACATGTCCCAGAAGGCCATGCGGCGCTGGAGGTCGGGTCGATGGGTGGACTCTATTTAGACTCCTCCCGGAGAACAGTACAGTGCTTGTCAATTAGTATCCGGGTTCTCACCTAGTCGGATGGTGTGTTCCCGCCAGAGTCCGTGTTATCCTTGCCTGCGCCGACGAAGAGCCTGCGAGGTCAGAGTTCCTGCATTGCCACTGCACCGACGAAGAGCCCGCGAGGTCAGAGTTCCTGCATTGCCGCTGCGCTAACGAAGAGCCTGCGAGGTCAAAGTTCCTGCTTTGCCGCTGCGCCGACGAAGAGCCTGCGAGGTCAGAGTTCCTGTGAGTCTGTTAGTACAAGCCGGATCCTGCACTGCAAGTATACCTGTGGAGTGCGGGTTCGCCTCCTACGTTTTTCTCTTAGTTTCTTTGATAATCGTTTTGTTCCACATGTGCGGAGTGCACATCTTGTTTCATGTACCCTGGGGTTCAATATTCTATCATTACCAGTTTTAACTGGAGCCTAACTTCTTATTATCTGGGCCTATTCTTGTCCACAAGGAGCATTGTGGTCATTACGAGACGTGCTGATATAACACCTCGTATGAGGAATCTCCACAGCATTTAACATAGGCTAACTGAGGTGTGTTCTGAAGAGAAGTGGAGTTAACTTCTCAGTACTATTGTCAAGATCCCCATCACCTTGTTATGAGTATTATCTGGATTCATTCACGGCAATTAAGGGTGGAGGAATCGGTGAGTCTAGTGCAAGAGGGGAATGAAGTTCAGGCAATAGTAGCTTGTGGTACTAATATTCTGCTCTCTGTTTTCTCCTCCACCTGCAGTGTCGTAATACCAGTGACTTCGGGGGTAGTCCTTGACCAGAGATTATCGAGAGCACCAGACACCCCATTTGCCATTCCACCTCACGGCCCCTTTCCGTACATGCTCAGTTAGTGTTGAGAAGTCCATTGTTGAGTGTTGTGCGGAAGGGGGTTGGGAGGACTTTCGTCTTATCGTCTCTGCTGGCCATCGGAGTCAGGTTAGTGGCGCGTGCATGTTCTTGCGCTGCTTTCAATCCCCACAGGAGTTCAGCCAGAATCATTAGTTAGTCCACCCCCTCGACCAGAGTACCCCTTAATTTGTCCTTTCTCACCCCGTGTTACGGGAGGACGACCCCAAACGCGGAGTCCCACCAGAGTCGCCAACTGTCGTACTAGAAAAATAATCTATGGAGCAATACCTACCAATAGCCCCCACTCATCATCTTACCAAATAATCAATCAGTTGGCAGTGAAGAAAAGTCAATTGTTTATTAGACAACCAATACTCTATAGAGGAGCCCCTCCGTCGTCACCCAGCCAGTGCGCGGAGAAGACTGCTCATACACACTCAATACATGGCATATATACTTTCATTGCTTTACATGAGATCACCGTACATGGAAAAGTACTGATAGGCACAGTAGCTTCAAGGAAAGACCATATATGGCACACTAAGCTCATTTAGAAATCTGCTTCTGCTATTATTGGGGAGGGTCAGGAGGGGTGACTCCCTTTCGTCTCAGTGCCTGGGAGCACGGGTAAGGCGCCTCCAGGAATGTGCTTATCACCTCTGAAACCAGATGCGACCTTGGTTCTCAGAACAAGAAAGGATAGTAGGAATTCAGCTGTCTGTATAACTCAACTAACAGGGCTTACGGGACTATTGGAGGGTGGCACGTGATCACCGTTCGAGCCTAATACATGTACAGGCAACATGGAGTCTGTTTGGTTCACAGTCTGCGTACAGAGAAATGTAATGCAGGAGACGGTCTAAATTATAATATACATGTGAATATATACACATCATGTTAACACAAAAGATCAAGATAAATGTAAATCGATTTTATCCCTCATTGGAACCCAATCCTTGATGGCTGCCACTGTTCCTTCTTTATGTTTTATTCTAATACATCATGGCTAATTATTGTCTCCTTTTATTGTGGTTAATTTCCTTTTTCCATAGGTATGTGAGAAACTGTGAAGTAATGGTAAGTGTGCCGAAAAGCAGTAGCGGTTCCTCCTTTTGATCTTCACCAGGTCTCACCCAGACAGCTCCAGTGCTTCAGTCAGTTATCTTCTGGGTCTGCAGTACTGTTCAGCCAGTTGAGTTGGTCTTTCTGATAGCCAATCTCCTGTTCACCATACTGCAGGAGGTGTGATATGGCAAATTCCTTTTTCTCTTAGAAAACAATGTAAACTCTTTGAAGGCATCTGGACCCTTCACATGTCATAGTGTATATTCAAGGTAATTGCTGATGAGGGGTCACCCTTTCCCCAGAGGTGCAAAAATCAAGTTACCTAAAAGGTCATAGCGTCCAACCCTTTCTAGAGAAAAGAGTGAGTAGTATCAGAGAATGGATGTAGATTTACCAAAATACCAGGGGTAGTGGAAGTGACAACACACACCCTTTGACCACAATGACATCACAGGAACTGGCATCTTATGGGTTTTGTCCCTGAATTCCAGGAAGTGATGCCACATGACCTTGATCCTTCTATAAGCATCACAAAAGTTCACTTCATTGACACATAGGGGCATATTTATTTGGATAGTGGCGCAGGGCAGCACAGCTCATCAAATTACCTTGCTGCGTTGCACTGTGTCACAGGTAAAGGGCAAGAATGCGGAGTATTCCTGTCCTTTCCCCTGCGCTGGCACAGTTTTGGCAGCCTAGCGCCAACGCAGACACCCTTGCAGCGTGGTGCAAGGGTTCCTGCGTCATAGGCAGGAGTGCTTTTGTGCAGGAAGGTACCTCCAGAAAGGGGTTTTCCTCTTTCTATTCTTGCAGAATGCAGCACACATAGAAAGAGGAAAAAAGGAGGAGAAATAAACATATTTAAACATATTTCTCCTTATTACGCCTCACCTGGGAGGCATAAGATTTTGATGTGTTCCCTGGTTTACAAGTCCTTGTAAATCTGGGAATGCCTCAAAAACCACTGGAGTTGTGTGGGAACACCCACTGCAATGCCCACGGAATGCCTCCTTTGCAGCAATTTGCACGGTGTTGCATTACTTCACAGTTGTGAAGCCATTGAAAGGCACGCTAAGTGGCTTTGCGTGGCTTTATAAATATGGTTTGGTGGTTTGCACCGCAGTTGCATCACAAAAAGTGATGCAACGGCAGCGCATGGGGCTCGTAATTATGCCCTATAGTGTATAAATCAAAGAAAAAATGCATTCATAAATCACAGGGAGACCATATGATGGAACATGAACTATGTTATTGGCTGTTTCTCATTGCTAATGAGTTTTAATTTACTAACACTTGTGTTGAACTAGCACACTTACGTAGCAAAGAGGTGACTGTTTTGTTCAAACCCATCATTAGGTGTTGTTTAGAGACAGCTTTAGCTGTTCTGCCACCCTCATATAATAAAACCAAACCACAAATATAAACATGCATAGAGTGACGTTGGGTGAGCTCTCCTCATCCATTTTTCTGTCCAACATTCATTCACATTTTGCTTTACCCCACTGCAACATACAGCATGGAGCTATGGGCCAGCTGACTTCATCACATGGCTGCGTTGTACCATGAGTGGCAACATTTTGCTTGATAACATATGCACCTCTGACTAAAAAGAAGTGCACGTCATTGACCAGGGATGGTGGGTCAATGCTTCACTGTTCCCATGCTTTTTTCTTTTAATCCTTTATCTGTGTTTTACTTTTCCTTGTTTGTTTAACTATGTCTTCGGGCTACATTAACTGAGACAATAGTGCCATTTATTTGCACCAGTAAGAACCACATTTTCATGTGATGTGCACTAATACTATAAAGGGTTTATACTTTCTCTAAGTACATTCCAATTTCAAAGACGAAAATGTTGTAAGCATGTAAAGCCCGATTCAGAAGGCATGTTTTTTTTTATTTTAGTTACACATAATACCAATAATAAAAAATATTAACATCTCACCAGCTTGCATAGGCCAGACTTTGCCAGTAATTGATTTTCATGAATCACGATAATGAAGTATGGCAACTAGTTTAAACAAACATTGGCAATTCCAATAGGTCTCCAATTTGCGAGAGTTAGAGCTATTGGTGTTGTAGATGACAATGTATTTTACACATGTGTTTTGGTTTTGAAGTAGAATGGAGTGGATATATGTGGTGTGGAGTGGAACTCTGCGGGTTGGATTGGAATTTTTAGTTGTGGAATTGTGAGGGGTGGAATTATGTGGTGGGGTGTGGATTTGTGTAGTGGCATTATGTGGCATGGTTGATAGATAGTGCTGAGAGCTGCACAGAATTGATAGACAGGAAGACAAGACAGCGAGGGATAGGTTGTTTGTGCACGAAGTAGTAAATTAACTCCAATCAACAAAAGAGTGACGAAAAAACTTTAAAAGAGGAAAGGGTCATAGGACAGTTTAGTTTCTACCACCAAAACATAAGATCAAAGGCAGCAGGGAGGTAAAGTTGGCATGCATTGTGTGGAAAAAAGAACCCTCAGGCACCAACTGAAAGTTGGTTGCCAGTTGTCTTCATTGGGTCTCGCTGCTACCCTGGCCAGCAAAGCTGACAGAGGCCTATGTCAATCTGGCCCTGTCAGAACATCTAGCCCGGACCAATGCCCTCGATCTCACACAAAATGGCTTCCGTGCTGGCCACAGCACGGAAACCGCCCTTCTTGTGATGGTGGAACATCTCCGTGCGAGGTTGGATGCTGGTCAGACGGCGGCGCTGATTTTGTTAGACCTCAGCGCCGCCTTCGATACTGTATCTCACAGCATCCTCCTGCATCGGCTCGAGGAGATTGGCATCGGTGGCCAGGCGCTGCAATGGTTCCGCTCCTTCCTGGACAACCGTTCCTTCTGTGTTGCCATCCCTCCCTTCAAGTCCAGGTTCCAGCCTCTGGCCATGGGGGTTCCGCAGGGGTCCTCGCAGAGTCCCACGTTGTTCAATCTATACGTGAGACCGCTGGCTGATGTCGCTAGGCTGTGGGGCCTTACTCTGGTCTCATATGCCGATGACACACAGCTGGCGGTTACTCTCAGCGGGGATGCGGAACAAGATGCCCCCAGGTTTCAGTCTGGACTGAAGGCGGTGGCTAGCTGGTTGACAGGAAACTGTCTCCAGCTTAATGCCACGAAAACGGAGGTAATGGTTGTCGGGAAGGGAGTAGAGCTTTGGGGCGATCAATGGTGGCCTTCCCAGCTGGGCCCTACTCCGACCCCGGTGTCGGAGGTGAAAAATCTAGGGGTTTGGTTGGACGCGGGTCTCACCTTTGTAGGGCATACTAAAAAAACTGCAGCCTGTTGCTTTGGACTGTTAAGAGGTTTAAGACCTGTTCTTAAATTCTTTGACGCCCCAACCAGACAGCTTGTAGTCCAGGCAACTATCATCTCTCGCCTGGACTACGCTAGCTCTCTTCTGGCTGGGGCCAACCAGGCTGAGTTAACTCGTCTGCAGTGGGTTCAAAACGCCGCGGCTAGGGCCATTGTTGGCCTACCTAGATTCTGCCCGGTGGTTAATGTCCTCCGCTCCCTGCATTGGCTCCCTGTTAGGAAGCGTATTCTTTTTAAGGTCCTTTGTCTGACCTTTAAAATCCTAAGAGGTATAGGCCCTGAAATGTTGTCCAACTGTATCTCCTTCTATGTTCCCACCCGCAACCTTCGATCCCAAGGTCAGGCCCTTGCTGTTGTCCCCAGATTCAGGCTCAGCCGGATGGGGGGTCGTTCTTTCAGGGTGAAAGCTGCACTAATCTGGAACACCCTCCCAGTCGAAATCCGTCTGCTTGATGACCTGTTGTCTTTTCGGAGAGCCATTAAAACATTCCTGTTTTAGTTATCCCTTTTAGGTCTTATCTTTTCCTGTTGTGTTATGTTTCTCCTTGTCTCTGCGCCGGGATGCTCCTTCGCTGGAGTCGCTGTGCGCATAATAAATTAATATAACATAACATAACATAACATAACATATAGAAAGAATAATATCAAATGTGTAGTGAAAAAGTGAATTAAAAGGAGTGTGGACTACTCCCCAAACCAGAACATTCTTTTAATAAGGGGGTAGTTCTAACTCCATTAAAACCAGTGAAATAGCGGACGTATAAATGGTTATGTTAATTTGAACCATAAAGTCCTATAGATTAAAGAAAAAAAGGGTCAACATGTTTCTGCTATAGAGCCAATAATCAGTAAAGAGATTTAGTGGTCCGCCAGATGTGCTACTCACCTGTTTTTATAACTGGATTGGAATAAAAACATCTCTGCTACCACTACTGCAATAAACAAAAATAACTAGATTACGGTTGTGTGGAGGTGTGTGCGCAGGGTGTTTACATCTTTCTCGCTTGGTGCTGAACTGTACAGTCTGCTTCCGGATTACATGATGGGGTAGGGCCGGCATGATAGCGGCCGCTCTTAGGATTGGATGGGGCGGTTGCTTAGGAAGTGTAGAGGAACAGTGGAAAAGAAGGGTAGCGTTAAAGGGTGAGATGAACACTAGAGAACCTGAAACACACACATAGGAAAGCAGGTACCGTGTTTATAAAAGAAAGGCATGCAGTCTACTGATGTTGCCGGCATGCTGATGTCTGATCAAAGGCAAAAGATGCTGCTCTACTTGCCTGCCATGCCAGTAATCAGAGCCCTGTGCAGCTGTGGACCGCAATGAGCTGGGAGCGGTGAGTTAAAGAAAAAAGGAGTTTACAAACACAACACATGAAGATGAAAGCGTAATGATACAGTAGTTAAGCACTGCTTTGTGGGAGGATCTAAATGACAATAAGGAGGGACAACGAAGAAGGATTAGCCACTAGCAAGCAATCTTTTTTGTTGGACAATTGTAATGACAAAATAAAAAGACACTGGGAGGGCTGTAAACCCACAGAGTGAATACAGCATGTCTCAAAAAGACAGCACATGTGCTTTCTAGGCTTGACCTGACAATGTGTATTTCTGACTTTGTTTCATTCTCTCATACATTCTAAAGAGTACTTCACTGCTGAATACATTTATTATAGCAAACAGAAATATATAATAATGTAATGTCCCAGTGGGTGCTGCAGAAAATAAACAGTGTTAATTTCGACAATGTTTATTGTTTGTTCTTGAACAAAACTTTGGTCACCTCTTGGGTCAGTGGTCACAAAGTCAGTATTAGGGGTCATACGGGTTAAGCAAAGGTCACGCTTGACATGATGCCCATGTAATACATTTTCCCAAGAAGACATTAACCATTTATGTATTTTCCAAAGCAGGATAGTAAACACTAGGACATTATCTGTTAAAGGATTGACCAAAACTAAACCAAATAATATTGTTTGAATATACATTCTAATGGTCAGGGTATAATGTGCACTAACCTATATGGTGCTGTTGTTGTTCCTGCAAGAGCATATCATTCTACCATTCCCTCACCTACCTTCCACTATCTTCATGAAGTATCCTGCAACGAATGATACACATGAGGGGAAAGGGGAATGGGAGATACATAGGACAAAACCCACCTCTTGTGATTTGTCTACACCTGTCGTGTTGATATGCATTCACTGTCTGATCACATACTATGGGCTGGATGTGATGAATTGGGTGCAAAGTCACTACAACGGGAAATCAACAGGTTATACATCAAACATTACTTCACTAAGAATCAGTCAACATTTATACAATCAAGCTTGCAATGGCGCATATGGTTATATTCCTTCTAACAAAGCTTTTTTTAACCTCTCGGCAAAGTAAAGAGTATTGTACTGTACTAGTTATCTGTGGATATTCAATTGTACTGTGAGCATAATCCTTTTTTTTTAATTATTATATTTATTGAGTTTTGTATCAGAAACAAAGAACAAACAATCAACAAAAGTGCATATTATGCATAGACATGAAATGAGGCAATCCAATGACTAGTATGAATCACAGATAAGTAAACATCACCCTGCATGACCGTGTCATAAAGCACAGACTGATATCCACCACTGCACCTCCAGACGTGTTGTGGGTTACATCACCACAGCAAGTTACAGTCACATCTTAACATAATAGTCCAGTGGGCCATTGATTCCAGACATTTGCTTGGCCCTCTCCAGGCATAGCATCAACTCTCTGCTCTGTGTGATTTGCACATTGATCATCTATAGGTCCTAATGTGGTACCTCATGTATGAGCAAGTAGACCTGCAAAGGGCCCCAAATGTTGTGTGGGTGAGGTGCCTGTGGAAGTATGAAGTAGTAGAGTTCCAGAGGCGCATTGCAATAGATCACACTCTTAAGCCACAATTGAGCAGTTAAGTGAGAGCTCTCTACCTCATACAGAAGCCACACATCATTTGGCCAGAAGGAGGGCAACAGAGGCAAAGCATCTAATGCACGGTTCCACAGACATGGTGCAGCCCAGTAGGGCCATTTTCAGTGAGAGTGAGACCCACCATATCAGATAATATAAGGAACACTTTTTCCTAATAAGTGTAAACACCTGTGCAGCATCAAGCTATATGGGCAAAGTCTGCCTCTTTTGCTCTAAATCTTCTAGGGTCTGTTCTCAGTTTAAGCTTAAAGAGAGGAAGGGGCGTATGGTAAATGTGGTACAGGAATTAGAAGTGCAGTAATTGGAGTCAGTCATTGGGGAAAATTTCTCCTATATGGCTGCAGCAGTATGTTAATTCTTTATCCTAGATTATGATTCCAAAGTCTGCGTCCCACTGAGTTTTTGCTTGGGGGATGGTGACGGGGACCTCAGATTGCATAGTGGTATAAAGCTTGGTCACTAGGGGCCAGATGTAGGAAGCCAAATAGTGACCGCAAACGCCGAAATTCACAGAATTTCAGCGTTTGCAATCGCAATTTGGCTTTGAGCAATGTTGGTAAGAGTAAACCTACTCGCAAAATAAGGAATCGCAAAAATTGTGATTCCTTATTTTGCTATTGCATTTAAAGAATCTCAAAAATTGTGATTCCTTATTTTGCGATTGCATTTAAGAAATTGCAAATTGCGATTCCTTAAATGCAATGTAAGTAGCACAAAAGAAAGTGCACTTTAGCCTTAAGGAATCGCTAATTACCAGAAACTTCAAGTTGGTGGTAATTAGCGATTTCCTTTATAAAAGCACTTTTTTGCTTTTTTTAAAGTGCCATTTGGCACAGATTCATGCCCTTAGGGCATATATGTGCGCCACATGTGAACACATGCAAGGCTGAGTGCGCGCCCCTGACCGGGGAGATGAAACTCATCCACAAAATGGCGGCAGTCACCTGCGATGGTGAGCCCTGATGGATATGGCAGAGAGGGGCGAATTGTGGGACCACGGTGTGAAGGTGACAGCTGTGGACTGGCCCGACTTTACTTGGCAGCTTGAGAAGTACTGGGGGGGCCACCCTGAACACTGCGCTGCAGTGGTGTAGTAGCAGTGGGTGGGCTGTGCTGGGCCTGTGCTGTGTAGGCCCCTGACCGGGACTGTAATAAGGAGAGGTACGGCTAATTCTGGGCAAGTGAGAGCTCACTTGGCATGCTTGGGAGCTGGTTGAGAACTGTGAGAAAGGCATTGATACAGCGGGACGTTGCTGCATTGTTTGGGAGTTCAGCTGAGGCTGACAGCGCCGGTTGGCGGTACCTGTGGAGGGGTGATTCCCAGCACTGGTGTCTCACGCCAACAGCTTGTGTACACGGAAGAGGCCCTTTGAAATGGAACTCAACGCTGACGGCTTGTGGGCACGGATGTGAGTGTCAATCATAGGTCCTGTAATGTAATGTAATGTAATGTAAGTAATACTAGTATAGCGCAGCTGCCACCCAACGGGTATCCTGGTGCTGAGATTACCAGAGAAAGAAACACTGTGTGTAACTGAATTTAAAGAATCAGAGCTAGAGATTCATCTCTGGGAAAGAGTCTAGTTTTAAATTCCTTCCTAAAATGTGACAAAGTGTTTATTTGTCTGAGCTCAATTGACAGTGTATTCCAGAGTCTGGAAGCTACAAAACTAAATAATCTGCCACCCAGTCGAACTTTGTTCACATGTAGAATGCATATCAGATTGGCTGAAGAGGAACGCAGGCTTCTAGCTGGAGAGTACCAGAGGAATTTCCTCTGTAAAAGCTTAGGCCCCATATTATGTACTGCCCTGTAGACAATACAGAGTGCCTTAACCTGGACTCTCTGCGCAATGGATAACAAATGAAGATCTTTTAGGGCAAGTGAGGCTGAAGCTCTGCGATGTGTGTTTAGTGCAAGCTTAGCTGCGATAACCTGTATCCTTTGCAGCTTTTTTAACAGAGAAGCTGGTGTTCCTATGAGTAGGGCATTGCAGTAATCTAACTGCTCATAGTAGTACTCCTTGCCACTTGCAGTCTGGCTAAGGCTGGTAGAAAAGGGAGTATTTTTCAAAGAGCTCGGAGCAGAGGTAGATAAGTGATCCCTGTTTTATTCACTTGAGAGTCCAGTTGTAGATTACTGTCTAATAGTACTCCTAGATGACGAGCTGTTTTGACAGGCAGCGGAGGATTATTAGCAGAGACTAGCCAGAAACCTGCTGGTAGGAGGCCAGGAACTTTACTTGCAGAACAGCATAGTACTTCCGTCTTATCACCATTGAATTGTAGTGAGTTATCTCTGGGCCATCCTGCTGTTTCCCGAATGCAGCTATGGAATTTCTCCAAGGAGGCTACATTGTTGCCCTCAAATGAAAAGACAAGTTGGGTGTCATCCGCATAGTTTATAACTTCAATGCCAAATGATTTTATAGGAGAAATAAGTGGGCGCAGGTAAAGATTAAAAAAGATTTGACTAATTAGCGAACCCTGAGGAACCCAGTGTATAACTGGGCTATTCTGAGAGAGGAATGGCGTCATGGTCACCTCCTACTGTCTGTTTAGAAGATAGGACTGCAGCCAGTCCAGTGCCTTGCCCACAATACCATTCTCCTCAAGTCTCTTGATCAACATCTTATGGTTGACCGTATTGAATGCGGCTGACATGTCCAGCAGCACTAAAATGGCTGCTTGTCCACTGTCAGGCGAGTACACCAGCACACCTTGGTAGCGCTAAGAACTAATTCAAATGTGGGCTAACAGTGCTAAAATGGCTGAGTGCAAGCAGCTTTCACAAGTAAGTTACAAAACACTTTTAAAATACACTCCCTATGAGTTTTAAAAATTGTAGGCAATTTAAAATCCAGCACGTTCTAAAATCAGCAATAAACTCTGATGGAAACAAATTCTATGCTAAACAAGGTTTCAGGACGCGCAGCGGGTAATCAAATCACTGTGGTCTGATGGTGCGGACTGGCCCGCCCTACTGCTGAGCTCAGGGCCTACCCTTGGAGATCCTTGCTGATACCACCCCGAAGACCCCATAGAACCTATATAGCCGCTAACAATGGGGAGGGTGTTCAGAAAGAAAGGGTTTGCTGCGTTGCAAATGGAAGACACAGGCCGTACACGGACGATGAGGATGAGGTGGCGGTGAGGCCGAAGGATGCCGTCCCGGAGGGTCCCACTCTGGTGGACATCATGCAGGACATCACTTCTTCGAGAGAAGCTCTGGAGACAAAGATGGATTCAATAGGGGGCAGAGCTCAATCTGCTGAAGGACAACCATCGTAAGCTTAAGGACCAAGTGAAGCTTAACAAGAAAGCCTTGGAGGAGGTCCCAGAGGCAGTCACAGCACTACAGCATTCGCTGAAGCTAGTGGAGGCCAAGGTCAGGGTGCTAGAACCAAGAGCGCAGGACAGCGAAGGGAGCTCCCGCCGGAACAATCTGCGCATTGTGGGGGTCCCGGAGCAAGAGGAGGGGGATGATGCAGTGCAGTTTATGGAAAACTGGATTAAAACGGAAGTGGCTCCGGAGGGGCTCTCCTCCTTCTATGCACTCGAGCGAGCTCACAGGGTCCGGACTAGACCACCCAACCCTGGGGCCCCTCCTCGGCCGATGGTGGTGCGGCTGCTTCATTACCAAGATAAGGATCACATCTTGCAGCAAGCCCGAGAGAAACGGAATTTGCAGATTGGGAATGTCGGGCTGATGATCTTTCCGGATTTCACCAGGGAAGTACAGAGGCAACGTGCGTCCTTCCTGACTCTCAAGCAGAAACCTGCGCCAATTGCAAATTCCCTATGCCATGTTATTCCCAGAACACCTCCGGGTGGTTGACAACACAGAGACTCACTTCTTCACTGCCCCGCAAGAAGCTTGGCACTGGCTGGAGACGCGGCAGACACGTGTAGCAAGTATTTCGCCGCCAAGCAGTACCCGTACCCGGTGGGCATTGGGCACTCCTCCACGATCTCCGAGGGCTCCTACACCGACAGGTCACCAACTCGAGAGGCACAGGGCCGTGCAGGCCATTGCGGAGATTAGCCAGAAAGAGACTAGTCCAAACTCAACGAACAGCGAGCATGGCATGGACAGATCTAAAAGCTCCCGTACCAGTAGCACGAACGGAGACTCTGAGATTGAATTGCCAGAGTCACACCCCAAACAGCAGATGGCATTGTCTGACGGTCGCACGCCGAGCTGCAAGAGGAATAGTCATTGTTACGATGGGGGCTGACCGTTGGAGAGTCTACCATGATGTGATAGCAGCTCACTGGCACCAGAGCAACTGATGGGGCCACAATCTACATTATGGGGTGGGGGGTTAGCCAAGGGGGTTCTGGGTCCCACAGGGCCAGCCTACACCTCTTCACTTTTTCGTGACTTGTGGTTCACACACCAGTTTGGATGGACCCTTGTTGGTTGAAACCTGTTCTGGGGAGGGGGAGTTGAGGAGTTTGATTGGTAAGGGGGTTTTGTTTGGGTCCTATTTCTGATCATAACCCGTTGTTGTTGTCCTTAGACTGGCTATGACTTAGACCTACTATACCTAGTTGGCGTCTGGGCCCGGAGGCATTGGAAGACCCAGTGTTTCGGGCCACAATAGGGTCCGTTATCGATGATTATTTTTTACATATTGCCGGGACAGTGACGTGTTCACTTATTGAATGGGACGCCTTTAAAACTGTTGTTAGGGGTCGCTGCATTGGAGAAGTGGTGTGAGTGCGGAGGGTGCTGGGAAGTGCAAACTGCAGAGTGCAGGCTCCGGTAACTGGAAAAAGGGAGACCGGAGCGAATAGATAGGCAGGCTGATCTTCTCGCAGCCTGAGAAGTAGAAAATCTGTGCTGCTTCGATTATAAGGCATACATCTCCCAAGCCCATACGGAACATGACAAATCTAGGGCACTGTTGGATTGGCTGGATAATCCCGCACGTAGAGGAAGGACGATCTTGGAGTTAGGGGACAAGGGGACGAGGTATTTTACAGTCAATAAGATATCAATGCTCAGTTTTTGGAGGGTTATGCTTCCCTCAACCAGAGTATACTTGACTGGGCTGAGGATGAGACGGGTTTCTTGGTTGGTGTTGTGGAGCTTCCTACGGTTGATGCTGAAGTGGCATAGGAACTGGGCAGGGAGGTGAAGATTGGGGACGTTCGTAGCGCCATCAAACATATGGCTAGGAATAAGACCCCGGGGACAGATGGGTTCCGGGTGGACTTTTACTCTGCATACATAGATGTATTGGCCCCACGGCTAGTGGCACTGTACAACAAGGCGAAACAGGAGGGTTGTCTTCCTGCTTCAATGAGGGAAGTGATAATTGTTGCACTGTTAAAACCTGGTAAACCACCTGAGGGCCGAAGTGCGTAATGGCCCGTAGACATGCTTAACTTAGACTATAAATTATTAAGCTGTATATTGGCAAGTCGGCTATTAGCCCACATGCCGATGCTTATCCATGTAGACCAGGCAGGCTTTATCCCATCCAGAAACACGGCGATGAATGTCCTTAGGTTGCTGCGCATATTGGGGGCCGACAACTATTGCAAGGAGAAAGCATGCATTTTTACGGTTGAAATTGAGAAGGATTTTGACAGCCTAGAATGGCTGTATCTCTTTAGGGTTCTGAGAGCATTTGGCCTGGGGGACCGCTTTGTGGAATGGATGGGACTCCTGTACAAAAATTACACTGCCAGAGTCCGGACGGTGGGGGGGGGGGTTGATCTCGGAGGCCTGTATAGTGGGCAGAGGTATGAGACAGGGTTGTCCGCTATCGCCCTTATTGTTCGTGCTGCGATGGAACCCATGGCTGTGCACGCTCGGTCAGGCCATTACTATCAGCGGTTGGTGGTAGAGGGACAGTTACAGCACATTGCGTTTATTTATTTATTTATTTATTTTGAAAGTTTTATATAGCGCGAACAAGATCTTTGCAGATATCAGAGCGCTTTACAGAGGAGGGGTACGAGCATGTGAGTGAATAACCATTGGGGTGGGGGAGGTATATGAGGGAGCATAGACAAACAGATACATCAATAATGATAAAAGTACAAATAAGTGGTAGCATAAACAAACAGGTAAGTCAATATCACAAGTCATACAAAAATGCAAAGGGTTCGAACAAGTCTATAAAGAAACAATCTACCGACCCCTTAGCTTCAATTGATGTTACTAATATATCCATAAGAGATGCTTCATAATAGGTCTGTACCTGTGGTAATGTCAGCACACCCTGACTTATACCTAATTGAAGTAATGAAAGTTTTACCCTTGCGGTCTTCTTATTCCAGACAAGACACCAGAGAAGAACCTTGAGTTCCTTAAAATAGGCATTGGTAATTTTTATTGGGACATTTGAAAAGAGAAATATCAACAAGGGTAAAATGGACATTTTGATAAGGACTACCCTCCTTACTAACGTAAGAGGAACTAGTGTCCCCTTGTCCAAAATCATTAATATTCTTCATTATAGCCGCATAATTTAATTGGTAGAGATAGGAGTAACGATTTGTTACATATATCCTTAAATATCGAATCGGGTCAAGAGAATGAGCCTGCTGCTGAGTGAGGGGGGCGGATAGGGAGATTACTTACGGAGGTGTAAATTGATGCAATTATATGCGGATGACCTCCTACTGTTTCTGGCTAACTCAGAGGAGGCCCTACAAGGAGCCAAAGAGCTGCTAGGTGTCCTGGGGAGAGTTGCAGGGCTTAGGGTGAACTGGGCCAAGTCATGTTTTTTCCCCACACGATCGGGTATAGACGGATCTACGTAAGCTGAGGGTGTGCCTTGGGAAACTAGATGCGTACCTTACCTGGGCACTCGGATATACCATGACCCTGTCGATCTACTGGAGGGTAACATAGGGCGTGCAGTGCGCGTAGCACAAAGGGCAATTTCGAGTTCTGGGGATCCCTCCCATTATCTGTGGCGGGCAGGGTGGCGTTGGTGAAAATGGTTACATTACCCAGGCTTCTCTATTTCTTCGGGATGCTCCCAATCAGGATCCCACCCAAGATTTTTGCTCAACTCAACACAATGCTCACGGGTTTCCTCTGGGGTGCTGGGAGGCGGAGAGTGGCTCTCACCACTATGATGAGACCCAGGGCGGAAGGGGGTTTTGCAGTGCTGGATTTTGAAGCCTATTATCATGCAACGCAGCTGCAGTGGTACACGAAATAGATGGCAGGATGGTTAAAAATTACGGAAGACCTTGGTGGTCTGGACCCAGGCCTGAACCTCCTATCTCTGGTGCTGCTTCGTCTGCCACTAGCTAGACGAGCTCAGGTGCTGACCCCGTATGCGCCTGAGATCCTGTTGGTTGTTTGTGAGGAGGCATTGCCACATGGATGGGACTGGAGCAGGTTGCTTTCATGGAATGAGGTTGGGATCTCCACTGTAGGAGATTTATTCGAAGACAATACCTTGCTCCCATTTAATGATCTTCGGGAGCGGTACAACCTCCCTAGAGGTGATTTCCTCCTATATGCCGCTCTGACGGCAGCTATCAGAAAACATTGGTGAGAGGGGATGGTGGAACCCCAGACATGCCAGGCCTGTCAGTATGTGGTGATGGCGGCGGGCACTATCAGGGCGGTTACTTGCCTCTACAGGCGTATCACACAGGGACTGCGTCGGCCCCTAACAGCACTGCGCCTCAAATGGGAGGCGGACCTGGGTGAGGCCATTGAGGAGAAACCATGGGGGGAACTTGTGGAAAGGGCCTGGAAGAGCTCTTGGAATGCACACTTATAGTTGATTCACTTCTATGTCCTGCACAGGGCGTACCCTCCCCCGGGCAAGATTAATACATTATTTGGTGCCCGGACTGCGTGCCCGAGATGCAATCTAGAGGATGCAGAGTTTCTCCACATGTTCTGGGATTGTCCACATTTGGGAGAGTTCTGGCGGGGGGTTACAAATGGGCTGGCGGCTGTGATGGAGATGCACATATCAGTGTCACCAGTTTGTTGTTTGCTGCACTGGTTCCCCCACAATGCTTGGAATAAAGTTACTAGTAAGTTCATAGATCTGGGGTTAGTGTTGGCTAAAAGGGTACTCACTAGTCATTGGAAAATGAAAAATGGCCCAAGTGTGGCACACGGGACTAGGGAGATGATGAAGTGGGCCGATTGCGAGGGGACCTTCCGACTGCAGATGGCCAACCGCACTGGTAATGAAAGAACGCTGGAGATGGCACAGGCATGGGTGGCATTGGTGGACCTGTTGAAACACCCAACTGACAACACTGTTGGCGACCCGGGGGAGGTGGACCTTGTAGCAGGGAAATGATCCAGGGGTTGCCTTGTTGCCTTGCGGACATCCCTAGGCCGGGTTGACATGGTAATCATCCCATCCAATGGAGCCAATAAAAATGCCTATGCATACAGTATAGCAATTACCAATCGCCGAATCGCATGTTATGCAGCAGAATACATTAAGAATATGAAAATCAAATAGAATAGTGTAGTAGCCACTCCACAGACATTGCGTATATTTAACGTAGTAGTAAAAGGGCTCTGTCGAAGCCACACCACAGGGTATACACAAAATCTAGATAATATAGTAGAACAAATGTCCACCAGTGTTAGAAATGGAAATCTCTAGTTAGCAATGGTTTGCACCTTTGTCCAAGTAGGGACACTTGCTTCTAGTCAGGGTAAGGGAGTAATGTCCTTAGACAACCACTGCTCACCCCCTTGGTAGCTTGTCATGAGCAGTCAGGCTTTTTTCAGAGGCAGTGTGTAAAGCATTTGCACACACATACAGTAATATAATGAAAACACCACAAATGGACACTACACCAGTTTAGGAAATCTTTATCTAAACGAAACAAGACCAAAATGACAACAATCCACCATACATATGTCAATATATCATCAAAAATAGGTTATTCACAAAAATAAAGCTTATAACAGCAAATAGCTCCACCTGGGGCTGTGACAATATTGTGACCAATGAACATCCCAAAGTATGGCGCCGACCGTGTGGTGTGCAGGCCGGGCATAGAGTTGCACGGAACCCAAGACCATTACCTTGGCAAGCCATAAAAACAAAGACGGTGCATAGTGTCATGGAGGTGATGCGTTGTTGGCACCGGGCGGCGGCGGTTCCTTATGACCACAGAGGAGGTGAGGCGTCAGTTCCATACCGCGATGCAAGGGGAGGTGAGGCATTAGTTCCTTACTGTTGCTGGGGAGGTGAGGCGGTGGTTCCTTACAAATGTGTGGGATCGATGGATTCGGAAGGTCACCCATGTCAGGTATCAGCTCCGTGATGATGAGGCACCGGCGTTGGTGAGGTCAGGCTGCAGTGCGAGTCGGGCAGTGCATTGTGACCGTCATGAGCGGTGCCCTCGGCTCCTGTGCAGGCAGCGGCCTCGGTGACTGCGTCGGAGTCGATTACAGGGTGGCATCGGCAGGCGCCTGGGTTGCGGTGCAAGTCGGGGAGGTGCATCGTGCACTTCACAAGCGGTGCCCACGGCTTTATTGCAGGTCGCGGCATCGCTCGTCGGCTTCTGCGTTTTTCCCTCTATGGCAGCTGAAACAGCAGTTCCAGATGCAGGAGGACAGAGGAAACAAAGTCTTTTTGTCCCTGAGACTTCAGAACAGGAGGCAAGCTCTACATCAAGCCCTTGGAGATCTGCTTTAAGTAGGATACACAGCACAGTTCAGTCTTTGTCCTCTTCTTGGTAGAAGTAGCCACTGTAGGCCACCCCAGCAAAGCATCCACACTGCAATGGGGAAGAACTCCTCCTTACAGCTTCTCTAGCTCTTTTACTTGTTAGAGGTTCCTCTTGAGTCCAGAGTATTCTGAAGATTTGGGGTCAGGGCCCCAATATTTATAGCACATTTTCCGTTGTTGTCTTGTGACAAAGGTTTCTCAGCTAAGTCTAAACCAGTTCTGTCCTCTCGGGTCTAGCTTCTTGGCAGGAGGTGGAGACAGCATTTTGCACATGAGCTAGGGCCTACTCAGGTGCAAGGAAAACTCCTCCCACTACTCTAAATGCAACCCAGGTCTATTCAGCCCAGCTCCGAGTCAACCAGGAAAGGCAGGACACACCTCAACCCCCCAGGTGGCTGTCTGCAGTGAATGCACATCCCCAGCACCTGTCACTCCAAAACCAGACAGTCAATACATAAGTCAGCAGAGGCACATAGGATGGCTAAGCAAGAAAATGCTTAGTTTCTAAAAGTTATAGCAGAGAGGGGTTTGGCCCTAGGCGGCTGGACAGGGCCATATAATTGAACAAGAAAAGAGATTGTCCTAGCCATCGTGTTTATGTGCTGCTAAAACAATTTGACAGACTTAGGTCCATGAACTCAATTCGTATGGACTTTTAGCATTTATTTGCCCAGTCATTAATTTGTTTTAGAAGATTAGATTCACATTGAGTCAGAAGTCAGACAAAAATAGATACGCATCAATTAGTGTACATTGAAACAAAGTACGTGACAAAACTTAAAATGACAATGAAATCAACTATGTGATCAAACAATGTGACAAGACATACAGTTGATGAAGTTCAAAAGGCAACAATTATTAGTATAATAAAACACCAGTCTTATTTCAATGAACCGAAGCAGCAAGAGGCCGATCTTTTATATTCAAGTTGCCTACCACATATTCAGTGCTGCTATGCACGGGAAAAAAACATTGAGCCTAGCAGTTAGAAATGTATACAGCATTTCTACTAGGGCAAACTTAATTTCGTGCAAAAAGTCTCTGCGTTGCTGATGCCGACGTGTTTCCATTCCCAGTGCAATTTATGGGACTCTCTTCAGGGCGTAGACTGGTTTATCTGCTCTATATACACATAGGGGGAGAGAGGCATTATTGTAAAAAACAACACTTTTAGAGTTCAATCCTAGAAGCACTGAAAAGAAACGAGGACAGAAATAAATGCCTGTTCTCTAGGTGCTGTGATGAATTCTTTTATTATTTGTTTGTTTTACACAAAACAGCCATGACAGCCAACGCGTTTCATCCTTGCGGGCTTCTTCAGGGCTATGATACAATCCGCTATACGCAGGGTATTGGCTCAGGTAAGTAGATGATATCTCCAATGAATATTCGATTAAAAAGTCTGAATCAGAGTGCTCAGAAGTACCCTCACAGAATGTAAGTCGGTTGATCAAGTGTACACGGTTCACACTGATTGCAGTATAGAACCAAGACGCGCAGTGTATCACGCTACGCCACAGGCAGCGGCATATCAAGGAAATCTTCTCCCATCAGTTTTAGGAGAGATGTGTCTTCATTGCAGGCTCGTGGGGTCAGAAGGTAAATGAAAGGTACTTTCTTTATCGGGCCGGAAGGCACTTTTTTCATCGGGCCGGGAGGCGTTCTAGAGATTATGACTGGGGCAGAAGCAGCGCATCGTACCGTAACAAAGCGACACAAAAAGCTGCCCCATGATGAGCTCTAAAGAGACTTTCTGAAAAGGCTCATTTAAAAACGATTTTGGCAAATCTGCTGACAACCTTGAAGTAACGCCACTATTAAGCCTCCCAGCCCGATAAAAAAAGTGCCTTTTATTTACTTTCTGACCCCACGAGCCTGCAATGAATACACATCTCTGGGAGATTTTCCTGTGTGCCGACTGAGCCCTGACATAAATACTACAGCTATCCACATCACCAGAATTGATCAATTTGTAGGGCAAACTCTTAATGTTTCCTCTGGTTTTTAGGGGCTTAGGGAGCCTTGCCTTTCATGGGCAATAGCTTAGTCACACAAGTGGTGTACTATTGTTTACAGGAGAAGTGTAGTAATGCTGTGGTTTAGGCCATTTTTGGATCACCACAGATTCCATTAGAGCAGTTTGCTTTCACTTTTGTTCTGGTGTATGACGTCAGTGCTCACAGTGTGCTCTGCAATACAGCAAAACAAAATACCTGACTCAGGACTCATGGAAAGCATTTCCCTTGTGAGACAACTTTGATTTTGGAAAAGAAAATGCTACAGATGTTTTTACACCAGTGGCATTTTCATTTCAATTACCGTAGATGGTCTGTTGAAGTCCACTGCACTGTGAAGGTAGTGTTGTGCATGTCAACGGGTCGTTTTCTGCCCTAAAGCAGTTAATACCTGCTAAATCCATGCAGCCTTATGTCCTGTCCAACACGAATTGACAACAAGCTGCAGAGGTATATATTTTATTGTCTGATTAATAAAAATCATAACAAAATGATGCTTTAGAATACACATAAGAAAACAGATTACAGATTTAGGGACCTAAAATAACTTGTGATTAAAACATAAAAGTTCATTTATCCTAACATGAAAAGAATCATACAGATTCCATTAAAGTCCCGAGTGCTTGAAACAGAGAACACTCGACTATTCATAAATTCCCTATTCAGAGACATTCAGCCACATTAAAATCAGAGCTAGAGGCAAGAAACTGTACAATACTTCAAAGTGCCACGTGCTTAATTTGCAAATAAAAAACCCACAAAATAGCGTTTTCCAATACTTCAAAGTGCCACGTGTTTAAGGACAGAATGTCTACTTAATCTTGAGCCAACAAAAACAAGATAAGTTGTTGTTTTACATTACAAATAAAATGGCATATGCGGTACAAATAAAACCTGTAAGCATAAAAAAACTCCACAACCCTGGGCATAAGAATACGGTGGTCCTGATAAAAAAAGTGCCATGTGACTTGGTACAATATAGAACAGTAAATATCCGGTCATATAAATTATTCAGGCAGTAGCCAGGAAAGTGCCATGTGCATAGTCTTAGGAAAGGAAAATAGTTTGAACCTGATATTAAAACAAAAAGCATTCATTGTTAAAAAACAAAGTTTAACTTTCTGATGCAAGCATACTTTCTGCAATAGTCAAAAACGTTATCAACTGACAAGTTAGTGAGATCAAAGCACCAGATAAACATAAAATAAGGGCCTGACAAGCGGATCTCACCCTTATATTGAGAAAAGGGGATTTTAAAAGAATACTACGTGCATTGAGCAGGGTTGGGCAGACACAGACAATGTGCAATAGAGTTTCTTGCGAAAGCCTGCACAGTCTACAATCACTAGTTGTCCATTTCTGGATCCATTTCGGCGTGCTGTCCTTATTAGAATACATGCCAAGTGATACTTTTAAATATTTGTCCCTCATACGTGATGAAAAGTAAGTAGCCAAATAAGGCTGAATTCCCATGCTCTGCTGCAGGATCATGATGGCCATATTGCACTAACCTCTTTGTGCAATGATCGTAGGGGACTTCTGCAGTTCCAGGAGGCCCCTAGGAAGGTAGACTCTGGGATTGGGAACAGTGAAAAGCACAGTGGTCAGAGAAAGGTGGCAGGTGCTGCTAGTGGCCATGCACACCCAATAGAAATTTTGAGATGCCATGCATGGTTTATGGAGAACAGGGCTAGAGAGAGAGAATAAAAAATATTGAGAAGTACAGATAAGATGGAAGAGAAGATAAAGGAAAGTGGTTCTAGAAAAGGAAAGAAGATTGAGCGAAATAAAGGCGAGTAAATAGAAAAAGTAAGAGAGAGTGAGAGAGCAGGAGAGACAGGAATGAGAAGATAGATGCATCTGTAAACAGAAAGGGATAGTGGGGAAATGGCTCAGAGAGGCAGTGGGGAGAGAGGTTAGGAGATGGAGAGAGAACAGAGAAAGTAAGCAAAATCCTAAAGCAGCAAAATGAGAGCTAGGTACACGCGGAGAAAAGCTGATTGGAGCTTTTAAATGGAATTTATGGCTTATGTATTGGCCAAGACATTAGGCCCAATGTGATTTCAACGCCCAAGGTTGCACTCTATTTTCTAAAAGGCATATTAGTGTAAGATTCAAAAATCACCTTTCATATGGTTCTTGCTAACGTCACACCATTTTTTCTTTATCCACATTGCTTTTTGCAAAATGCTTAACAATGGCATCCCCTTGTTACTTGTTCCTATATGCGTTTGGTGAGAAATGCTAAGGTCTTCTCTTTTAATGAATATCAGCCCTTTCTTCATTTGCTGGTATAGTCGCTGGAAGGCACAACCTTTTTTCTGAGCAGTCCAAGTTGTATCAAGGAGGTTATTTGGCTTTCTGGTGAACATTTAAATATGGCAGTTTCTTAACTGCTTAATAACATGAAGCTTGACCTTAATCTGAACCTGTAGTACTACTGAACAATCCCTCTAAAAATGTAATATTTTCCATATCTAGTACACATGGCAGGCTTCCATGCTTTCTACAATCACCACTCAGAAAAGTGCATGCTCATCAAACCAATTTTAGCCAAATGGAGGGTGCCACCTCGAGGATATGCAAGGGGTCTACTGCATGTAAAAGAGCGGAGAATGTGTGTAATGCCAGAAGTGGAGGATTCAATAGCATCCAAATGGGAGGTACCATGCAAGCAGCTTCAAAGAGAGATTTTATCACATACGAGGATCCTAAATGTAAACAGTGAAACCACAACTCAGATCCTTAGAGGCAGTGCTGCTGCCTGCCCATTTATGGCTCCTTTAATTGAAATTGAAACTAATATCCTTAACTAGGCCACAGGCCTCCAATGGACCCATCCCAGACTCACACATTCACCTATCCTTTACCAACTTAAAGTTTATTTTGGTCTGTAACAAAAAGAGTATGTTTTCTTTGTCAATCGCTGTGGAAGATGGTACGCTCTGTAATAGCCATTTTAGAAAGGTGACGGATAAAAATACACTATTTCACTAGTGTTCACACTTTTAATCTCAGGGATAATCTGGTGTTTGGCAAATTTCTTAGAATTAAAATAAATTGTTCTAAGAGTATTGATTTCTTTAAGAAACAAACAGTTTCTCACAGTGTTTGTTATCACGAATTTGCCCTAAGTGACATGTATGTATGGCATGCACTATCATAATACTTGCATAATGACAGGCACACTTTGTTTGTGAGTACTGCTAAAACCAACATGTACAAGCCAGCTTCTGTAACTAACTCTGGCAATATGAGCAATAAGTTGAGATGTGTCATAAAAAAATTGTATCTTTTGAACTTAGGTGTGAGAAACTGGGTGTCTGTTGCAGTACCCCCCACCTCTTGCTTGATATTTGATGCAACTTTGATTGAAGTGTATTGGCTTCCTGCCAGACAGGCTTCCAGTACCAGTGTTCTTTTGCTGAAAATGTAACACAATTGGCACGACATCAGCAACCCCTATAAGTCACAAGTAAATGGTAACCCTGGTACCTAGGGCATTTGGACTGAAGAGGGACCACTGGAGCTGCAGCACAATAAGTGCCACCCAGGGACCCCTCACCAAGACCATGCAGACTGCCATTGCAGGCTGCGTGTTTTGGTGCGGAGAAAACTGAAGAGTCGACAAAGCACACATCTCTGTGTGACATGCCCCCATTCACCGCATGAGGAATAGGTAAGTCACCCCTACTGCAGGTCGTCCAGACCTAAGGCAGGGTGCACTGTAACCCATGTATAGACATTTCTGCCTGAGCAGATATGACCCTACAATAGGAAGTCCATTCTTGGGTATTGTAAGTGCACAAGGAAGCCATCGATAGTACATGGACTCTCTCCTAGCTCCATGATGGTTTCACTGCACCCTAAGATGTTTGGTACCAAACATCTTGTCTTAATAAATCCTCTGATGCCAGTATTGGATTTATTAACAAATGCAACAGGAGACCCTTTAGAGAGGCCCCTGAAATCCTACTAAGTACTTATGTGGTCTCTGACTCGTCATAGCCAGCCTGCCACCACCAGATATGTTTCTGACCTCATGGGTGAGAGCCCATGCTCTCAGAGGCCGGAAACAAAGCCTGCTCTGGGTGGAGGTGCTTCAAACCTCGTCCAGGCTGGAATGGTCTTCGGGAAGCTTTAAGGGCGGTGCCACCTTTGTAGTACAACCCAGACTTCCACAGATATTGAGGAATGCCATCCCCCCTGTCCTGCTCCACATTTGGTGGGAGGACAGACGGGAAAATTAGTAAGATTAGAAGGTGTACCCACATTGAGCCAGCACCACCCTAAAGGTGGGGCAGGCGATGTGGACACTACATTTCCAAATCCTCAATTTTGAGATTTCAGGAAAATACCTATCAGGGCTAGGTTAATGCCCCTTCTCACAGGAAGTGGTCACTTAGAGGGTGTAGGTGCCCTAAAGGTAGGTAGCCCATAGGCTACTACCTGTCACCCCCTTATAACACCCCTAAATTTAGTATTTTGGTGGCATCCCTGGACCTTGAACCTGGAACCACAGCAGAAATGGACCAGAAAAGAGCTGCTGCCAAGAACTGAAGCCCTGCTGCAGAGAAACTGATGCCAAACTCTGATTGATGCCTTAAGCACTCGACCATTGTGATATGCTGCCTCACCTTGCCACTGTGAGGACATAAAGAACCCCAGAGCACCTCCAGTCTTTGACACATTGCCAAAGAACCTCCCTAGGAGCAGAGGCTCTGCACCCCTGCGACAGCAGGCACCAAACAGCAGACTTTGGTCTTGCCAACTTGCTGCTCCCCGGTGACTCCGATGCAGCAGCCAGACCAAAAGTGGTACTCCAGCTCTGAAGGGTTAGCTCTGACCCCCCCCCCACTAACCTGAAAGACACCAGGACCTACAGGAGTTGTGCGGCACCAATACTAGGGGTACAGGACTCCCTGCAACTTGCATCCAACTGCCCAGGAAGCAGGCACCCATCAAGGGACATTGAAACCCCCGAAACCCACTTTGTGAGTCGCAGAGCTGTCCTGAAATCACCTTTCCAAGCTGCCTGCTACTGATCGCGAGGACATCTTGCCGCAAGCTGCCTGGCTGACCTGTCTGCTCTGATCCCGGCCTACCCAGCCCCGGTAACGATGATCCAGCTGCGCTCCTGTAGTCCTGAGACCCTTGTGACCTGCTCTCTCCAGTGGGCCCCTTTCGACTTACCTGTAAGTCCTTTTGTACAGTGTATTTTCAAGTGACCCTCTCTCCAATAGCGTACCACCTACCAACAAACCTCAGCACGAGTGGAGGCTCGCACAGGAAACACTGTGGGGCAGTGAGGCGGGGGAATGTAGTCTAAATTCAGTTGAATGGCATTCTGCTGAGACTGGTCCACAAGGTAATCAATAAATTACTATCTGTTACTGTGCCTTTTTAATTACATTAGTCCAACAGAGATGTCATTCTGATCTTCCAAGCATCGTGTTGTGTAAATCATATTTCCTGTAGTGATTAATCCTTGTGTTTTAATAACCTTATAATGATTGATGGATCGTTGTCTTTTTCCTTTTAGAGTGCTGCGTATTTCAATATGGTGCCAGCTAGAGGTTCCTGATATGATCTCTTTTCTTGATACATTTTCTTAGTGGTAGTAGTTTTGTTTAGTATTTTTGTTTTTGCGTGTGCTCATAATTTGTTTTCTTACTGTTGGATTTGTTTGACCCATTTCGCTCTTACAGTTGAGGCTGACTAAACATGAGGCAGTTCGTTCTTGCTTCTCATGATGGTCTTTGGCAACTTCAAATATGGCACTAATTTTGGAGGCATTTATGTGATGCAAGTGGCTTACCACGTGTGCCTTATTTACCAGATGTTTGTTGTACAAGCAATTAGTGTTTTGCAGTGCATAAGCAAGCGGACTTTGAGTAACATATTTGATAGATATCTTGAGAGTAGTATGGCGGAAGTTCCGTATCATGCACCTACTAGGTAAGGGTTGCTGTGTTTGTGTGAATTACCACTTGCGTACTGTTCGGATAGTCATTTTTTCTTACCTCGGTTGCAGTGATTCTGTGGTGTCATAATTTATCTTTGCTTTGGATGCCAACATCTGTCAACATTTTCAACCAATGTGAGTTTTCATGGCAAAGGCTGACTTTGCCATGAAGTGTATAATGAGACAATCTTTTCTTCTGAGTATTTTCATGCATGAGCAAGGTTAGCAAGAGCCTTTTGTGTTTAGTTTATATGTTTCTCTATCTTGCAGCATCTAACGCAGCTCTGGGGCACGCAAACGACTACGCCACACAAGGAGCTTATCAATAAAAAAAAATTGGATTGATTTTTGATTGCAGCAACATAGAAATAATTAATACATGTCATGACACTCCTTTACACAATATATTGAGAAAGAGGAGAAAGAGCGAGAAAAAAGTTTGAATCTTTAAACATCGATTTCTTAAATATACAAAAGATAAATTCATATGAACCTTAAGCAGCTTATGTCACCTCCAGAGTTTTTACCCACACTCCGATAGTCACTCAGTATGTCATGATCTTCCATCCACATATGTAGATGATCGAGTAAAATTCTCGAGAACAACATCTGACAGACATCAATCAGGCTCATTGGCCTGTAGTTGGTGGGCAGTAAGGGAGAGCCCTTTTTAAAGATCGGAAATATTTCCGCTATGAGCCATGTGTCTGGAATTTTCATCCCCCGCACTATAGCATTAAATGCCATCCAAAGGTAGGGGCCTCCGATCATTGGTTCCTCCCTGAATAGACCCCCAGGGATCTTATCCAAACCTGGGGCTTTACCTAGGGGGAGTGACTTAATTGCACCTTGAACCTCTGCTAAAGTAATTGCCTCTAAAAGAGCCAAAGAAGCAGAAGATTGATTGGTTTCCACAGGCGCTAATGCCAGATCACTAGCATAAAAAGATTTAAAATGCACTTCCCAGGCTGAAGCAGAAATATTCAGGTCTACCGGAGAACGTTCGTCAGAGTTGTGGAGATTTGAGACTAAGTACCAGAAGCTCATCATGTCCCTATGTGAAGGGTTACTCTAATATCTTCCCATCTAGCACTCTCCCAAAGTTGTTTGGCTTGCTTGATAGTTACCTTATACAAATGCCTTTTTATTTTTATTTGTGGTCTATTCTCACTCCGTATTGCCTCAATAAGAGCACCCTTGGCCGTTCGACAGGATTTGTCAAACCAGGAAAGTGTATGGGTCATATTCACAGGGGGCTTAGAAACAGGGTTGAAAAATGTATTAAGGTCCACCGTTAGTTCGGCGTGGGTTATTTCGACCACGTTCCTATCCCAATTTGTAGGAAGTCGATTTACCTCTTCCACGACCTTCTAAAAAAAAAATAGGATGATTAAAATGTATAAAGCTGCCAATTTCTCCGGAACTAACCTGACCGATTCCCACCTTATCCTTCTTTTGTTATTAGCCAAGACTAAATTGTACAAGTGTTGGGAAGACTCATCGTTGACATTTGATGGTCCGGGATCCGAAGTTCCAGGACTAAAGCATTATGATCACTGTTGTGTCTCGAATGGACCGTAAAATCAACTACCCACTGCCAGGTACTGGTTTCCACCAAAATATAATCCAAAAGGGAAAACTGTGCGGATCTATTAAAGGTGAACTTCCCTGGTTGAGAGTTAAAGAGAAGAGTTCTCCCAATGTCAATTTGAGGTCCAGAGGAGGGAGGAAAAATACAAAACAAGGAAATGCCTCTGATCAGACCTATATATTTTTCTCAATGAAAATCTTCACAAATCATTTTGAAAAGGATGCTAAATATCTGACAGAAACATTCAATTTATTCAAAAGTGTTATTTTTATTTTTCATTGTTTTTTATTTATTTTGTTTTTCTTATAATAAATACATTTCAATTTGTGTACACGCAGAGTTAGCACTTTCTATAAATCATTCCAAACAACATTTTAGAAAAAAGTAAAAGAACCCCAAGAGCCTAATAAAACATTCATAGCTTTCGTTCCAATATACATACCATAACATTTGCTACACAATCTTAAAAAACACTTTCTGGACATATCAAACAAAAGACATAAAACATACAATAAATCTATTTTTGAGAGACCCCTATGGGTTGCTGCAAGAGAAAGTCTTGAAATCTATACACTTTACAGCTGGTACATTTTCTATAAACTTTTAATTCCTTTTTAATTTTGAACAAAATGATTTTCTATATGGGTATCTCAAAAGCGTACGGCCAACGTACGTTTCGGTGATTGTCGATATTTAGTTCACCTTCTTCAGGGCCAAAACAAACTAAACGAAACGAAAAACATACAACTACATATATATGATGTTAAAACCGGGGGTTCTTGAAAATCTGAAAGAAGAACATTTCGTAATACAAATTAATTTCTTTTGGGGCATCCTTGTAGTAAATCATATTATTTATTAAACAAAGTTCTAAGCAATTTAGCATGCTATAGTATGTGAGACAGGTAAAACCTATTAGAGGGACCTGTTCTGTCGTACAGAGCTTGAAATGAGGGGTGGGGATACCCAGTGTTGTTACTGCATAGTTTATAAAAAGAACAGATAAAGTGAAACATTTTGGATATCTAGCCAAGGTGTGAGGTCGAGAAAATCAGACAGGTAAAAACCTATTAGAGGGACCTGTTCTATAGTACAGAGCTTAAGAAAAGGGGTGGGGATACCCAATGTTGTTACTGCATAGTTTATAAAAAGAACAAATAAAGTGAAACATTTTGGATATCTAGCCAAGGTGTGAGGTCGAGAAAATCAGAAAAGAAGAACAAACCTTCACCATGTGTTTTAGTAAAGAAAATCTATATTTTGTTAAGATTTACAGCGCAAAATACTGTTGCTGACATTGGCAGTAAAATTATAGGAAAATACCTATATCTCAAGAAGTAGCGGTGTCGGCCAATCTCCAGCTATTAGATGTGGCGAGTTGCTCAGTTCATTTGGGTTTGGCTGCAGGAGAGTAAATGGTGCTCATGAGATATTGTAATTGCCTACAACCAGACATGTGTACCTATAAGCTTAAGGATGTGTTACCTGATTCCAAGGAAACTTATGCATATGTCGGTTTCCAACTCTTCCATCTAGATGTTTTAATTTTTAAAGAAAGTTTTCTATCGATCGACCTGGGAAATAAATATAGATATAAGCAATTGTTCTTTGGGTTTGTCAAATGCGAAGTCAGAATTTTACACTCATGGTGTTTACCTGTTGTGTTGTCTGCCAGAATAGTAGGTCGAACGAGGGCAGGCTGCACTTCTTCTCCAAGTATTGTAGTGTACCCGTCTTGATGTGTAACGTTTGTAATCTATAAAAATAATGTTAGACCCAGGTATTTTTACCGTGCTTGTGAAGGCGGCGTATACTTAGACGCAGCGTTTGCTCATTATTTGAGAGTTGTGCTGGTTGGGCCGAAGGGCTGATATGAAAGCCCGGATAATTTTACCAGTACTTATGGGGAGAGCTTATTCTTGGGCACATCACTTAATCACTACTTAGACGTTGCATTAGTTGTCCCAAAGAACGATTATGCAACTTTGCTATAGGCATAACTGCCTAGGTGACGTATTGTAAGGATTGAAGTTTCCTTAATGGGGTCACAGATTCAACAATTTATGTTAACATGATTAGTTTTTAAAGAAAAACACGTCAGAGAGTAAGGTTAGGGATACTATATACAACCAGGACTAAACGATTGCATCTACTTCCTTTTGGCATTGTTTTGATCGCTTATATGAAAAACGCGTGATGATAGGTTGAAGAGAAGGGCAGAGCTTGTGCACACTGCGAGGCTATGGCGAGCTGAATAGCGTTATCCTATTTATTTTGCGCAAATAGGTTGGCGGGCGGAAAACTAAAACGTACTACTGATATTCAGCGAATAAGCCATAGTGCTATCTTACCGTTGACAACATGCGGCTGTTCGTATAAGGGGGGTCCTTCGGTTTACGAACCGCTACCGGGTAGACGCTGTGAACATGATGGTTTTTAAAGAGGTTTCAGCATCTCAGAAGCGTTGTGCCTCAGGTGACCGCAATCAGCGTTCTCAGATTGACCTGTGTGGCAACGTAGTGGTAGGACTACTATTGTTGTTTCTTTCTTTTAGGATATGAACACAAAGAGGGGACTGTTTAGGAGAGGTTAACTAAGTGGCCTGATAACAAAAATGGCCACTGTGTGTTTTACGAAAACCTAAGATATTATTGTCAGATTGCCTACCTGTATAATAGCAATTGGAGAAAACGGTAAATGAGTATTATTATCTCCAAACTATTGTGCATAAGTGATTTTACATAATGAATTTACGAAGCAGTAATGTCGTAAAAGTCATGATATACATTATGTATGTGTTTAGAAGCTACTTATCTAGATTTGGGGGATAGCTTCTTATGTTCTGTCAATATCTCACAGTATCAAATGGCATCTATGGTTAGGTTGTCCTATGCAGTTACTATCCATGATATTTCTTCGTTGTGGCCATGTCTTACAGTGTCAAGATGATAGATCCAGTAAGTTTCCCGTTGCTTCCTTAGCTTGGTTATATCTCTGCCTGGGAAGGCATAGATGCGTTCTAAGATAAGCCATCGCATATCTTTCTCAGTATGGCCATATTGGGAGTAGTGGGGTACCATTGGAGCGTTTATCTTTCCTGTTCTTACTGCTGATTTGTGTTCTGAGAATCTGGTTCACAGTTCTCTCGCTGTTTCCCCTACATAGCCAATGTTGCATGGGCACATTATTAAATAGACTATGTTTGACGTTTTACAGTTTGTCATCTCTTTTAACTGTCCAGATTTGTTCCCATATGTCCAAGTATCTCCTGGGATAACCTGGTCACATGCATGGCAATTGCCACATTTGTGGTTGCCTCTAGGGAGAGGTTTGCCATCTACGGTGAGCTGACGAGTTGGTAGTTGGTTCTTCCACCTACTGTGGACTAATTTGTCCCTCAGGTTTTGATTTCTTCTGAAAGCTACAATGGGTCTACTTAACTCTTCATTGTGATCGTTGACATTTAAGATCTTCCAGTTTTTATTAATTATTTGTCTGATCTTATTGTTTAGAGTTGAATGGTTTAGAACACAAACCAAGTTTTGACTGGTAGCTCTTTCAGTTGGGTGGAGTAGGGCATCTCTGTTATAGTATTTTGCTCTTTTCATGGATTCCCGAACCAATCTCTTGGGATAACCTCTTAGCAGCAGACGGTCTGTCAATTTGGTTGCATGTGTCATGAAGTCTTTCATTGAGGTACAATTCCTTTTTATTTTTAGGAATTCCCCAAAGGGGATGGAGTCTTTTTGACAAGTTGGATGAAAACTACCATGCTCTAAGATGGTGTTTTTTGCCGTAGGCTTTCTGTAGAGACTGACTGTAAGTTCTCCCTCCGTATCTTGGATCCAAATGTCTAAGAATTCTACTTTTTCAGACGAAAAATTGCAGGTGAATTTGAGATTTTGGTCTGCTAAGTTTAGCCATTCCATGAATTCCTTTAGCATATCTTCCGACCCTGTCCAGATAAAATAGACATCATCTATGAATCTATGCCAGTTAGTTATATTCTCATAAAAAGGGGCAAGTTCATTGTCGATGTTCTTTATTTCAAATTCCCCCATATAGATGTTTGCGATACTGGGGGCACAAGATGCCCCCATGCTAACTCCTTTGATCTGTTGGAAAAGATCATGTTTAAATTCAAAGAAGTTATTTTGGAGGACAATTTTCAAACAATCTAGAATAAAGACGTCAGGTCTTTGGCCCGGTGTCCTTGCCAGGAGCGCTGCCACCGCATCCATGGCTCGGTCCTGGGGTATGTTTGTGTATAAAGATTCTATGTCACATGTCACTAAGAACTGTGTGACATTGTTAAAGGGTGTATGTTCTAAAGTTACAATCATGTGGCCAGTATCTTTTATGTAGGATTCATAAGTAGTAGTAAGAGGGCATAAAAAAGTGTCCAGATATTTTGAGAGGGGTTCTGTACTAGAATTTATGTAGTTGTATGTTTTTCGTTTAGTTAGTTTTGGCCCTGAAGAAGGTGAACTAAATATTGACAATCACCGAAACGTACGTTGGCCGTACGCTTTTGAGATCCCCATATAGAAAATCATTTTGTTCAAAATTAAAAAGGAAGTAAAAGTTTATAGAAAATGTACTAGCTGTAAAGTGTATAGATTTCAAGACTTTCTCTTGCAGCAACCCATAAGGGTCTCTCAAAAAAAGATTGATTGTATGTTTTATGTCTTTTGTTTGATATGTCCAGATAGTGTTTTTTAAGATTGTGCAGCGAATGTATGTTGGAACGAATGGTATGAATGTTTTATTAGGCTCTTGGGGTTCTTTTTCTTTCTTCTAAATTGTTGTTTGGAATGATTTATAGAAAGTGCTAACTCTGCATGTACACAAATGGAAACGTATTTATTATAAGAAAAACAAAATAAATGAAAAACAATGAAAAATAAAAATAACACTTTTGAATAAATTGAATGTTTCTGTCAGATATTTAGCATCCTTTTCAAAATGATTTGTGAAGATTTTCATTGAGAAAAATATATAGGTCTGATCAGAGGCATTTCCTTGTTTTGAACTTCCCTTTTTGGTCAGACTTGGTGTGGCCATTACATGCCCTTAAAGAGTGCAATAACATAGCCTTGTTTATGTGCATCACCAAAGGGGACCACGCCTTTACCTGCTTGATCTGTGGGTCGGAAATTAACCAAAACCTGTCCTTGTCACTGGGGACTGTGTCTTAGGGGTTAACAAGGGGTTCGAATTGGCAGTTAAAGTCACCCCCTATCACCTTCCTTACTTCCTTAGGTAGTGATTGTAGGATTACAGACAGATCATCAATTAAAGAGGATTCCTTCGAGACACTTAAAGGGCGTGAATACAGGTTAATAACCACAATTCTAAGATTAGAAAGAAAAGTTAACTTGACGCCCTGGATGTCATCTGTTAAGGTTATCACTTCCTCCATCTGACAATCCAGATGAGTTGCAACCCAAAGAGACAGACCTCCTGAGGTTCTCTCCCTATTACTTCTGTGTGCAGGTACATTATACGTAGCATAGCCCTGGCTCACAATATCATCAATTGCCCAGGTTTCCTGGAACAGGCAAAGGTCAAATTGGGATATAAACTTTACCCAGTCTGGGCTCTGTAACTTATTTTTAATACCTGCCACGTTCCAGGATAATACCTTTAAATTCGAGCCCCTGGAAAAGCAATCACTAGGGTTATTAAGGACCCCATTTCTGGAGGACTGGGTTAACCACCGGTAATTTACCAAATGTGTGCCTGCTTCTGCCATTGGTGGAGGGGTAGTGTCTAATGAAGGGAGATAATTTGTATTGCGTTCTGTTATTCTGTGTGAGTTAGAGGCAGTAATCTCCAAAGGGGTTGAATCCTCTAACTTCACAGTTGGGTAAAAAAGCGAACTTGCCAGTCAATCACATTCCTCCAGATTTGAAAAACTTCAAATCTATTATGTGTTGGCACCAAGCCACTACCCAGCAGATGCATCCTAGTCTCTTCACTGGGTAGGGCGTGGAAGGGCTTGGCCCTATTCAGTCTATTCTTCCTAGGAAAATGATTATTATAGAAATAATCTAAAGTTAGAGGGACTATCTCATAGCTCCTGCGTTGGGGAGGATAGAAGTTTGCTAACAATATAGGTAGGATTTTGGAATTTGAAAAATTAACAATGACACAGTCCCCTTTAAAGCATTTTTCCTGGCTGCCCACCCATTCCACCCTCCTTGCCATGATTAGTTCATTTGCCATGAACGGACAGGTCTTTTCAATGGCACTTATATTGGAAGAAATCCAGTGCAGGCAGTTGTCCATGAGATCAGTCGTAGATTCCATTTGATCAGGTCGGAGCCGAGGAACATTAGCCAGGACCAGAGCCAAAGGAGCAGCAGCAGGCGGAAATGGAAAACTTGATCGGGCAAAGGTATTAGGTTATAGACATTTAAGGTCTTAGGGGCAGATGTATCAACATCCTGATTTGCGAAAGTAAAATAGTGATTTTTTTGAAATCGCTATTTGAGATTTGCAAATAGGGATGTATGTAGAAAATCGCAATTTTTTTGCGATTTCTTAAAATTCCTTAATTGCGATTAGCAAATTGCGAATCGCAATTAAGGAATAATTTCCCATTCATTTCTATGGGCCAGGAGGCCCATAGGAATGAATAGGAAGTTATTCTCAATTTGAGATTCAAGTCAAGTCAATAAAGCTTTATTTCGGCAGTTTTCAACCATAAAAGCAGAATAGAAAACACAATATAAAATTTAAAATTTAAGGCAATTGATCCACTGAATAATATAAAGCTTTACATAAAACCGAGTTAAAAAATGTAAATGGGGTCACAATACAACTATTACATGCTGTGTATGTTAAAATACCAATAAAAGTTTTAAAAAATTGAGATTCGAAATTTGAGAATCGTAAATTGAGAATATTTTCAAGGGTGCAAGGGTGTCATAAGGACACCCTGATGCACCCCTGAAATGAACATGTCTGCGCATATGGCGCACAAACATGCCCTAAGGGCATGTATGTGCGCCATATGGCACCTTCACAAATCCCAAAAAGTGCATTTGTGAAAGAAATCGCAAATTACCACCAGGTGGTAATTTGCGATTTCTTAAGGAGAATTTGCAAAAATTAAGTGCTTGTTGCATAGCATTTAAGGAATCGCAATTTGCGATTCCTTAAATGCTTACGCAAAATTAAGGAATCACAAATTTTGCAATTCCTTAATTTTGCGATGCGATTTTCCTAATAAATACCATTTCGCAAAGTTTTTGTTGCAAACGCTGCTTTTTTGCGAATGGCCGGCCGGAAGCGCAGCGGTAGAGCGCAGCGGGAGCGCCGTCTCCGCGCCGAAGCCGTGCCAAAGGGGTGCCAGTCTGCGCCAGTCCGCGCTGGGTCCGTGCAGTGTGCCACCCCCGCTGCCCAACAGACATCTATGGTATTCATTTACTCCAGGTCTCAGCTTATGACTATAGGAAACAGCATGCAGGATAGGAACTGCCCCCACCTCGAATTTTGCTCACTGTACAATTCTCCACACGCAGTCTGCCCAAATTGTGGCTTCACTATCACACCATCCATCTCCCAGCTCCCCGCGGTTGCTCGCCCAGGAGATCATAGCGCTTCCGATATAAACTGCATCTTGATAAATGCACGATCTCTTATTAAACATAGGAACGACGTTGCAGATCTAATAACCAGTCAAAACACTGACATCATGTTTATCACCGAGACCTGGGCAGACCTTGCCTCTGGCCCAGACTTTAACATCGCCACCCCAGCCGGCTATCAAGTAACAAGGTTAGATAGATCGTCAGGGAAGAGAGGGGGGGGGCTCGCGATCATACATCGGATTAAGTTCCCAATAAAAACCGAACCACTTGATCATAATTGTGCAGAAGCCCTCGCCTTTTCTATTTCTCTTTCTCCAATACAAATTTTTAAAGGAATTCTCCTTTACCGACCACCAACATCACGCACACTCTTCCTAAAAACCCTCAACCCGCTACTAGAACCAGTAGCTGCCAATCAAGACTACACCATTTTGGGAGATTTTAACTTCCATTTGGAGAATGAGAAAGACAAGGAATCGCACACGCTGATTTCAGACTTTCTGGCCGCTGGCCTAGAACAGCAGGTCAATTCAGCTACTCACCAAGCAGGACACACTTTGGATGCCTTATTTACTAATAACCCCTACATTACCGTTCCCACAGTGCTCCCTCTTACCTGGACAGATCATTTAGCTGTCAAATTCACAATTTTAGTTAAACCTCACAGAAATACCCACACTAGCACCTGTCCGTTGATCTCGTGTCGCGACTGGAAAAATATTGACGTCACTACTTTGCATAACATCTTGGAATCCTCGATACCCGAGGATAGGCCCGACCCCCAGGAAGCCTCCCAAAACTATCAATGCTGGCTATTTAAGGCATTAGACCACCTAGCCCCTCAAAAAGAAACAAAGCCTAACCGCACCAAACCTTCGGCGGCCTGGTTCTCGGAGTCATTACGGCTCGAGAGGCAACGCTGCAGAAACTTAGAGCGGCGATGGCGTAGGAACTACGCGGATCTCGACAAAGAGACATATAAGAACGCTTTGATTAGCTACAGAAAGATGATCACTGCGGCAAAATGCGCCTTCTACAGCACACAAATAACAAACGCTCTTAATTCAAACAAACAGCTGTATCAGGTGGTAAAAGACCTAGCCAATCCCCCTGCCCCACCCTCTGTTGAACCATCTCAATCATTCTGCAACAAGGTGGCAGACTTCTTCCAGGCCAAGGTCAATGACATCTTCAATGAATTTACCACAACATCGATCACTAATACAGTCTGTCGGGAGACTTCCCGTTGCTCACTTAAACCAACTCTAGAGGTCTTCACACCGCCGACCTCCATGACAGAGCTGATAAACACGGTAAAATCGGGATCCCCTTTGGACCCCTGCCCCCCGCGCATCATTAAATCAGTCTCTGACCTAATAGCCCCAGTACTCACTAACATCTGCAGAGCCATATTTCAGACAGGCATATTTCACGAAATTTGGAAAAAGTCTACTGTAACACCCCTCTTGAAAAAACCTTCACTAAATCCCCTAGAGCCCAAAAACTATCGTCCAATTGCCTCCCTCCCTTACCCTTCCAAAATTATTGAAAAGGCGATGAATCAACAGCTGTCGACCTTTATTGACCAGAATGACCTGCTGGACAATACGCAGTTCGGGTTCCGGAAGGGTCACGGGACGGAGACGGCCCTGATCAAAGCAGCCGAGGAGGTCAGGACTATCATGGACAGGGGTGGTACAGCGATTCTAATACTACTGGACTTATCCGCCGCCTTCGACACGGTCGATCACTCTACTTTGATCGACCGTGTCGCCGCCCTTGGCATCCAGGGCAGGGCCAGAGCAACGCTTGCTTCCTTCCTGGCCAATAGGATACAATCCGTGAAGATGGGAAACTTCAGTTCCCCTGACTTCACTCTTCCGTGCGGTGTCCCCCAGGGCTCCTCGCTAAGTCCGACACTCTTCAACATTTATGTGTCGGACTTGGCGAGGGTAATAAAGTCATTCGGCATAGGGCTTACATCGTACGCCGATGACACACAGCTGATCCTGGAGTTACATAAAAACGGAGAAGCTGTGGCAGCTAACTTTCAGGCAGGCATGAAGGCAATCAGTACATGGATGAATCGGAACTGCTTAAAGCTAAATTCCGACAAAACGGAGGTATTGGTTTTTGGCGAACTAACTCCGTTTTGGTCTCCGGTCTGGTGGCCTTCTGAACTGGGTACACCTCCACTGCCAGTTGCCAAGGTGAAAAACTTGGGCGTGCTTTTCGACAGTAAGCTGACGTTCCTTGGCCACGCTAACGCCGTGGTCTCGGCCTCTTTTTTCACCTTGAGAATGGTGAAGAAACTGCTCCCGTTTCTTCCTCCCACTGCTGGCAAAACTCTGATGTCCTCCCTGGTATTATCCAAGGTGGATTATTGTAATGGCTTACTGCTTAATGCACAGGAACAAGTGGTGAATAAGCTACAGCTTGTTCAAAATGCTGCTGCAAGGGTCCTCTTGGGGATACCAAAATACGCCTCTATCTCCCCTATAATTAGAGAGCTTCACTGGCTACCCATAAGAAGCAGGACAAAGTTCAAGGCCATGTGTATAACCTACAAGGCCTTGAACAATAACGGTCCCGACTTCTTCAAAAACGCCTTCAAAATTTACAAACCCAGTCGAACTCTGCGCTCATCCACAGCTCAACAGCTCCAAATTCCCCCAACAAAAAAGGTAACTTGGGGAGACAGACGATTTGTAGTGGCTGCATCCAAACTGTGGAACCAGATCCCTTCTCAGATCAAGGAACATACTTCGCTGTTTTCCTTTCGAAAATATCTTAAAACATGGCTTTTTAACCAGTAACATCTTCTCACAACCATGTAATCTGTACACACTAGCGCCGAGACACCGGAAGGTATTTGTGCGCTCTAGAATTTTTAAAAATAAATAAATAAATAAATAAATATTTCATGAGCAAGAATGTTAGTGGCCCTGGTCAAGAAAGAATCAAGAGTTGCGCCCACGCCCGCACCTCCTAGCTCCTTAAGACCTCTCCTTTTAGCCATTGCCAGGGGATAATAACAGTCAAAATTAAATACCTTATTCTGCGGGAGACGAAAGAGAGTGGGCCCAACCCCGCCTCCTCTGGGCGGTGACGGGCAAGGACGGGCCCGCCCTTGGGCCGGGCACGCCACGCGCGTCCCTTGCTGTGGGAGCCCTAGGGCTGTTTAAATGCGCCTCCTGACGCTGGCAGATGACGCTCTCCACTGCCACCACAGGGGGACTCTGGGAACTGGAGTCCCCTGAAAGTACAGGAACGCTGCAGTCCCCCACGGACTGGTAGAAGGCAGGAGGGCAGGGTGATGGCGTTAAGGGCAGCAGTGCAGCAAATACCAATAGCTCCAACTCAAACAAATGCAAGACCGGTTGCATTTACAATGCTGTTCCTCGTATTTTCTGCATCAGTGCCTCACATTTTCGGCACCAGCGCATAAATGGGGGAGAAATCTGCCTTTAAAACAGGCAGGACTGGAGTAGAAGTTCAAGAAAAAAGTGTGATAAATATGTAGCGTATTTTTCCTCTTTCTTACTGCACTTTTTCATTCAACCCTCTATTTATGGATTCCTACTTTGGGGCCCAAGGGGGGGAGGGCAGGGGGAGGTAAAAGCACAGACCAGAGACTCAATATTAGGTGTGATAAAGGCCGCTTTATTGGAAGCAGGTGCACCTTAAACAATAAAAACCCTTGGTATGCGCCGTACAAAACTATACCTCACTAAATATGCAATTTCCTGACAAAACCCCCTACCCCCTCCCCTAACTGGTTCCCCCAATCCACAAACATTAAACAATTAGCAGAAACGTCAATTTGCCTCTCCACCTGGCTAAATCCTTTATTATGCTTGCCCCGATAATCCAACAACAGATCTCCTACACTTCCCCCATATATTAGGAAGAACCGCCCCAAGGCAGAAAATCACCCCACACCTGCTCCAGCGACACAACCAACCCCACAACCATTGAGCAAAACTAGATGCACCGGCCCCCAAGAAAACTCCTTCCAAAAACCACCGCACACCACAAAAAACCCATCCTACACCCTAAAGAAAAGCAATCACCCCTCCCCCTGCCCCCCAAAACCCCCCCCAAACAACTTGATCGAAACCCAGGGAGGGAGGGTGGGAAATTAATTACCTCCGCCACACCCCCGTCCGGCTGCTGTGTCACCAGCCACCAAAATGTTGGCCTGTGACTCAAAATGTCCGGTTTTACAGGGGACCAGCCCAAAAGCAGCCCAAAACCAGCCCACCCCAGCCCAAGGCTACCAAGTAGCCCAAAACCAGCCCACGTACGGTGCTGGCTATACCCCCCCTCCCCCGGCCCCAAAACACCCTGGGGGTGGCAGGCCTCCCGCTGGTCGGCCGCCTTCCCCCCCAAAGCCGTATTGGGGCCCAAGGGGGGGAGGGGGGGGGGGTAAAAGCACCGACCAGAGACTCAAATTTAGGTGTGATAAAGGCCACTTTATTGGAAGCAGGTGCACCTTAAACAATGAAAACCCTTGGCCTGCGTCGTACAAAACTATACCTCACTAAATATGCAATTTCCTGACAAAACCCCCCACCCCCTCCCCTAACTGGTTCCCCCAATCCACAAACATTAAACAATTAGCAGAAACGTCAATTTGCCTCTCCACCTGGCTAAATACTTTATTATGCTTGACCTACCCCCCGATAATCCAACAACAGATCTCCTACACTTCCCCCATATATTAGGAAGAACCGCCACTCAAAAGGCGTGCTAACGGCTTTCGACACCCCCCTAGGACTCATGCACTTCCGGATATCTGCGCCCCAATGTCCCGCTCCAGTGCCTCCCTCAAGTGTAGCACATAACTCCATTCCGTACTCACAGGTAAAAACCCATCCTCCCTGCAAATCCACTGCCCCGTACCTCAGCTCAGGGTGCCCCATCCTTTCAACCTTCTATCTCCCCCAAACCTTCACTTCCTTGTAAATTTCCTCCGGGTCCTATCTATGGCCGCTGGCCTCTCAGCCGCCTTTCAACCAACCTGGGACCGAACTCTGACCACATGACCTGACACCCCGCCTACCCGCGCTGTATCTCTAACAGATCCCTCTTCACTTGTTTAACCCAACGCTAACCTTTTGCACGGTACCAAGCCCACGTCAGGCACACTCTCCCCTTTACCGCTGCACACAAAGCCTGCAACAACGCATGCCAGCTCATGCCCCTTTTCCTTGCCACTGATATTGAAACAACTTGTCGTCCGACTCCAACCACTGATTCCGGTGCTTGACCCAGTCCCCCTTTCCGCCTGCTTTAGAAATGAGTGTTCACCAACATAACTCTCCAGCGCAGCTGCAGTTGGCCCCTCCCCTGCGCCTGAAAAGACACACATGTGAGAGGCGAGAAATGTCCTTCATGTGGTATGTTCACTTCCCACCCCCGCAGCCTGACAGCTGCCCGCTAACAGTCCGACCTCCAGGGCCCGAGGCCTTCCCCAACCTGACGCGCAGCCTCTGTTGCCGCCCCCACTCAGACGTAATGCCTCAGTAACACCTTCGGGTCCTCACCCATACACCATAGGGCGTGCCGCAGGACCCCTAACACCTGTGCCGCATACACTCTGCCACCTCCTTTCTCGACCAAACCCCTGCCCGACCTTTCCACAGCTGCGTCCCCCCATTCCCCCGCCAATGGCGAATCGTCCCCCCGAAAGCCCCCGTCCATCAACTTCAACCTGAACCGAAACACCCGCTCCTGCGGAAGCCGCCTATCCCCCTACCCCAACTGCTCCCGACCGACGCAATTCCTCCCGTGTCCGCTCATATGCACACCATGGAAATGCCCCGAGAATGCCTGTCCCAAGCCAATCCCCCTTTACTCCCCACCGACAACGTACTCGAGGATGCGGCCGCGTCAAACTGGACAGCGTCAGACCCAAACGATGACGTTGCTGTCCCCTTGGCCTCCGGCAGGCGTGCTTCCATGGCCACGGAGTCGAGCTCTCTACCAAGGAATGACAGCACCGAACTGGGACCGTGCGTCTTCTCTGGGGCCCGGGACACCCCCAGGTAAGCCACAAGGCCCGGAAAACCGTCCAGCTTCGCTGGAAGTCCGTCGAAACCCGGCCGTCGCACCAGCAAGAAGTCAACCAGATAGTGGGTCATCGACCAGAGCCTGTCTGCCAGGAAAAAACCCACTGCAAAATTCACCAAATGGCACACCCAGCGCACACGAATTTGAACATCCCATGGGCAGTGCTGTTGCCCCCCATGCCAACCTTGCCGCCCCCTCGTCCTCTGGCAGGCGTACTTCCATGGCCCGGAGTCGAGCTCGATACCAAACAAGGACAGCACCGTACTGGGACCGTACATCTTCTCTGGCGCCAGGGGCGCCCCCAGGCAAACCCCGAGGTCCATAAACTGACCAGCAACCGCCGGCAGTCCGCTGAACCCGGCCGTCCCACCAGCAAGAAGACCTCCAGATCATGCGTCCGTCTCAGAGCCTGTCCGCCAGGAAAAAGCCCACTGCAACAAGGAAATGAAACACCCAAAGGCGCACGCGAAATCGAACCCCCATGCTATGGTCCCCCAAAAGTGCCCCCCCGGTCAAACCGTGTCCCCACCGACCGGTGATCCCCCGGATGCCTCCGAAACCACCAGGACGCCAACCTAACCTCGCACTGTGCCCAAAAAACTTTCACCCACCGCCGCCGGGCTCCTCCGCGCCATGTCCCTGATTGTATACGACACCCCCGGGAGCTCCGCTGCCAAAGTCACCGACCAACTTACCCCCCCCGACCTCGAACGCTGCTGGGACAACCAAGACTGACCGGGCTCCTTCCTGAGCCCCCACCCAGATAGGGGAAACACTCAAACCCGGCAGTGCGGCTCCAAACAAAAAGAGGCGGGCGGACCCCATCCCGGCCCGCTCTCCTCCTTACACACCTGCCCCGCGCTGGCCCCGTGATCGCATTGACGGCTCAACTCCTCCACCCTCACTGGCGACGAGCCTATGCCCAAAACCTAGACCCCCTTTCCCACCTCCCCGCACCCCCCATGGCACCCCCTCCATACCGCGCCATTCCCCGGCGCCCCCCCATGATCCCCGGTATCCGCACCAACCGACAGCCGAGGATTACCCAAACCACTCCCCTACTCCGCCACCATCCTTACCTGGAGTCAAAGCCGGCGTCGCCACTGGATCCCGCCGCCTAACCAGCAGAGGCAGGGGGGGGCCGTCACACTCGGCGCTCCTTGCCGTGGGCATACCTGAAACACACTACCAACACCGTTACTTTGCTCCCCCCTTTCCGCATCTCCCCCTCCTCCTCCGCATCCTCCTCATAGTTCAATGGCCCCATCGCCTCACCCCCTTTCCGCATCTCCCCCTCCTCCTCAGAATCCTCCACAAGTTCCAACGGCACCATGGCTTCCTGCCCAGCACTGGGCCCATCCTTCCACTTTCCTCTTGCAACATACTGTTTGCTACCCCTCACATTTTGTTTGCTTTAGATACTTGCACAAGTGCCACCATTGCCTACGTAACGTTTGTTCTTGTGCTGAAGTGTCTGCCATTTATTGCAGTATTATACCTCTACTGGTACTTTGTCCATTTTTGTAACCTGCACACATATCACTTTTATCTCCTGTAATGTACCGATTGCTACCTCATGTATTTTGGTTGCTCACCGTTGTCACTTTTGACCCATGTAACTTAGCGTTTGCTTTTGTAATTTGTTCTTTTGTAATTGTTTCCTCTTGTATCATTACTGGTCCTATTGTGAAGCGCTCTGACACCTTCGGGTAAAGTCCGCGCTATATAAAATCACATAGATAAATAAATTAACTCGTACCCCCAATCCCCCCTTCATGGCTCCGTCCTACTCCACCCTGCCACCTGCAGACACAATCACATCAAATCCCCCGATCCAAGTCCTCTCTCCTCTCGCCTCCTCCTCCACTCCTCCTTACTGTCTCCTCCACGGTGCAATCCTGGATGGACCAGCTGAATCTATGAAATGACACACCCATCATTGTCGACAGCGCAAAACCCTGGGGTCCTAATAGTCACACAACACAATCTATCCACCCTATTACTACAATTGCCAAGCCTGCTCGACACCAACTGCGCCCTCTTAGTGGGATCCATCGCTTCTTCCCACAGCATGACCTCAACAACCCTGGTCCCATCGCTGGTCCTCACCAAGACTGGACTACTGCAATTCTCCCCACCCCCCAAACCTCCCACTCCTCCTCCCCCGCTATCTAGCGACCAAACCAACTCCTCCCCGGCTTTCCAAACTGACCTCAAAGTTCCTCTCCCTCAAGGCCCTTCCAAATTTAAATCATGCCCTCACTATTACCTGCAGGCAGACCCTTTAGTATAGAAAATTCCTTGTCCCTCCAACTATGGAAGTGCCGTTCCAGTGGGTACGCGTGGTCTGTGAGACTGCCATTATTGCAGTACTACTCAGCACCCGTGATTGGGACTCCTAATACCATGCACACGTCACGGGTCCAGTGTCACACCCCTGTTTGCTACCTCCTACATTTGTTCGTTTCCAATACCTTCACAGGGGCCACCATGCCCACGTAACTCTCACTCTTGTGTTCGAGTGTCCTCCATTTACTGCAGCATTATACCTCTACTAGCACATCGCTTTTGTAACCCGCACACATGCCACTCTCCCTCCTGTGACGCACCGTTTGCTACCTCCTGCATTTTGTTAGCACACGCTTGTCACTTATGCCTCATGTACGGTAACCTTGCTTAAGCAATTCATTCACTGGTAATGCTCCTGTATCCGGTCTGTTCTTATTGTGAAGTGCTCTGACACCTTCGGGTAAAGTCTGCTCCATTTAAAATGCATAAATAAATAAATACTAATCCGCATCTGATAAACAGTCTCATGCCTTCCTCCCCAACCCCTGGCGGCCGTCCTGACCCTTCGGGGTGGGAGTGGCGGGGGCGCACCGCCCGCTACCCCTCGCGCGTCCAAGAATGGTCCCTCGTGGGAGCACGACCGACCGTACCAGGCAGAGCCGGCCCATCCCCTCGGTCGAGTGGAGGCGCATGCTGCTCTCCCGAGCGTCTATCTCAGCGTCCCTGCCCAGAACAAGAGGTGTGGTCCAGCATGCTGGGGAACAAACCACCCCTATTCCCACCCCCAAAAGCCCCCACCCCCCTGCCAAAACCCCCCTCCCCGCTCGCCGTGCCTCCAAACCCCCCCGACCTTGCCCAACCTCCGTTCCCCGCCGGACCCCCCCCACTTGAAGGCCTCCCCCCACCCAGGCCCTCCCGCTCCCCCACTTGCCCCGCACCCCTCCCCTCAACCCCGTACTCACCCCCGTCGTACACTCGCCACAGAACCCTCCCCCACCAGCCCCACCATCCCCCCCAGGCTCTCAACTCCTGCCCCTCCCACCCGCGGAGACGGAAACTCGCGAGGGCCCCACCATGCTCACCTCCCCCTCGGGCCCCCCCCACACCACTCACACCCGTCCCCCACCCCCGGTGTAAATCCAACTACCAAGATTCTCACACGACATGCAATTTAATAAAACTTCGTCACGAAGCATGAAAGCCGAAGTGTCACAAGAGAACTAGTCCCTCGCGAGAGTCTTATGACTCCGATCGCACTCACTGAACCGGCTATGGGGTATAGGACCAGCGGCGAGGCCGCACAGCGGAAGCAAGCTCCAGAGCCAAGACACTCCCAGAAGATGTAACCGAGGCCGAGCCCCCCAGCATCTAATCCATTCCGCCGCCGCCGACCTGAGCCACCGCATCTTCCGAAAAGGGGGAGGGGGGCCACCAGAAAGACAGACTCCCTCAGAGGCCCCCCCTTTTGCCGCACACCTCGGCCACAAACATCACCACCCCGCATCCCCCCGCACGAACACAACGCCGCAAGACCCCAACCTCTCATGCGCCTCCGCAAATATGAATCCGCATTACAACCGGCACCAACAATTAATGTACTAGCGTAACAATCGCGCTTATTGCGCACCCAACGGACAAGAAAATTATCACCGTTGATTGTCACAAGCACACGAACGCACGCATCCTCAATAGATGCACAAATATCATGGAGTACCTTTACGCTCGAAAAAATTACCAAATTAATTACCTCCGCCACACCCCCGCCCGGCTGCTGTGTCACCAGCCACCAAAATGGTGGCCTGTGACTCAAAATGTCCGGTTTTACGGGGGACCAGCCCAAAAGCAGCCCAAAACCAGCCCACCCCAGCCCAAGGCTACCAAATAGCCCAAAACCAGCCCACGTACGGTGCTGGCTCTACCCCCCCCTCCCCCGGCCCCAAAACCCCCGGGGGTGGCAGGCCTCCCACTGGTCAGCCGCGATAGGAAGCTAAGGGACAAAATTAAAAGGTCATTATGCTCATGCTGGTGGTTTAGGGAAGGTTGCGCTGTTACAAATATTTATTTTACTATATAGTCAAGGATTACTTTTTAAATTAAACTTTCATTAGTTAATCACAGCGCAATGGGCCGGCCTAGCAGACTTGCAAAGATTAATTCCAGGCATACCGTAGACATGCCCCAAAATGCGTCAGTGAAATAGTTGTTCCTCTTATTTACATTTTGAGCAATATGTTCATAGTTTTTGGAAACCAAACACCACAAAAGCTTCGAATAAGCCCGACCTATCCTCTAACAAAAATATCGGCACAAACGAAAGCAAGACTCTTGCTGCTGATGAATGTAACTATTTATATAGATAAATGCATGCCCACTTGCAATTGCTTTAATGAGCGCTGGATATGGAACTGAGGCCCACATGCATCAAGCATTTTTGGAGTCGCAAACGGTGCGATTCCTTAAAATCGGCCGTTTGCGATTCCAAAAATGCTTTTTGAGATGCATCAAGCAATTTTAGATCTCGCAACATTTTCGCGATTTCTAAAATTGCGATTGCTTTTAAGAAATCGCAAATTTGAGATTTCTTAAAAGCAATGCATGATTAGTTTTAAAATTGCGAATTCGCAATTAGGGTGTCAAATTTACCGAGTGGTTGAACCACTCGGTAAATTTGCAAAAAGTGTTAAAAACGCAGAAAAAGCATTTTTTAAACATTCATGTTACGGACACACATGTCCTTAGGACATGTGTGTGTGCAACATGATGCGAAAACAACGTTTCATGGGTGCAGGGGGGGTTCATTTGAACCCCCCTCACCACCCTTGAAATGCAATATCGCATTTTTTATGCGATTCGGTAAAAATAGCGATTTCTACCGAATTGCATAAAAAATGAAAAAAATAATCATGCATAGGCTTTTGCGATTTCTAAATTGCGAATCGCTATTTATCGCAATTTAGAAATTGCAAAAGCCGATTTTGATGCATGTGGGCCTGAGCCACAAAATCAGCGAATTTCATTGCACCACCAGAAAACTGTATCTTATTGTTAAGATGCGGTTTTCTTTCAATGCTGCGTAAATCAATTGTTCATGCATGGCATGTGGAATAATTGTTATCTCCAGAAGAGGGAATACTTGCCCAAAAATGACCCCAAATGCGGCCGAGTATAAATAAGGCTGTGGCTGTTTTCATCTCTTCTTTATAGTAGTGTTTAGTGTGTATCAGAATTCACTCACATTTTGGATGCTGGCAAATAGGCAAGCATTCAAAACTAGGATGCTTGTCTTTGCCGTGAAATCTCGGGATTAGCATTTTTCCCTTGGACTGAGTATACCTTTCTTTGCCCAACGTTTTTCGTCACATTAAGTAGTAGTTTATTCGATCATTTTATGACCATTCACATAAAAAGCAAAGCAGCTCAGTTATACCATAAAAACTTAAAAATAACAATAAAATAATAATAAAAGCACACCATAAAAACAACAGAATTCCAAGCTTGGTTTCGAAGATGAAACATGCAATATTAAGAAATATACAGCCTGATTCATCAAGCTGATTTGCGCTCGCAAAGGGCCAGATTCTGAGAATCTGGCCCTTTGCGAGTGAGATTTTTGCATTTGGGATTCATCATCCCAAATGCAAAAATCGCTAATAGCGATTTCGCAAATTTGCGAGGAATTGCATTTAAGGAATCTCTATTTGAGATTCCTTAAATGCAATTCATCATCCATTTTAAAATTGCGAATTCGCAATTTCGGCCCGCTATTTACCGCGAGGTCAAACCTCGTGGTAAATAGCGAAAACCTAGAAAAATGCTTTTAAAAGCATTTTTCTAAGTTGCATGTTGCACACACACATGTCCTTTGGACATGTGTGTGCGCAACACCTGTACAAATTTTCATTTAAGGGGTGCTACAGGGTGTCCTTTGGACACCCCTGGCACCCTTTAAATCGCTATCTTATTTGCGATTAGCTAATTGCTAATCGCAAATAAGGAATACTCCCCATTCATTCCTATGGGCCTTTTGGCCCATAGGAATGAATGGGGAGTTATTCCTTATTTGCGATTAGCAATTTGCTAATCGCAAATAAGGAATATGTAGAAATCACATTTTTTTTTGCGATTCCTACATGAATCCCGTTTTGCGAGCCTGTAATAGCGATTCCTTATGAATCGCTATTAAAGACTCGCAAAACGGGTCTTTCATGAATCAGGCTGTAAAATTCAATAAATTCCAAAGTCGGAAAGGATTCATATGGTATATCATCGAACACCATTTATAAATGTTTAAATAATATTGATACTCTTGTTCATTCATCCAGCTTAAAACGTCAAGCTTACAAGACTGTTTGCCAGCTATATTATACTCCGCTACAAATTTCTAAGTGGTCTGCTAATAACGCTCTTAATGATCGTACAAAATGCCCGAAATGCTACCTGCAGGCTGCCGACCTAGAGCATATGATTGTTTCATGTCCGAAATTACGTGTATCTTGGGACAATTTAGAAAATATTTTGAAACAGAAACAGTTAATTTATACTTCATTATCAGCTGAGACGATACTTCTAGGGGTGCAACCAACTATTACCCCATATGGGGATCTTGTTTTTATTTTGTTATCATGTGCTAGATTGATCATTGCAAGGGCATGGATATCGGATCAACCACCTCATGTAAACGAATGGTGGTTCTTGGTGAACGAAATACATGATATGGAACTTTCTTTAGCCAGAACAAGAGGGGATCGATCACTAAAGAAAATAGATAAGATCTGGGGATTTCTTTTTCCAGGCCTGATCTAATGTGATGTGATTTAGTTGTCATTCGTCACTTGAGTTGTCTTATATCATTTTTTTTTTTTTTTTACTGCTTGTATGTCTCTTTTCCTTTTTGCTCTTGTTTTTTGGTATTAATTGTTCTTGGTACTTGTCAAATCAGATGTTTTTGTTTTATTTTGAACGGATCAAATGATCTACTTTTGTAAAGTTTTCCTTGCTGCTTGTGTTATCAATAAAAAAATGGTTTAAAAAAAAAAGAAAGGATTCATATGGATTTTATCATGGGGAGTCACAAGTTGCATGGGAGCTAAGACAATCCTTTTCACAGATGTCGATAGAGGGCCACTCCTCCCAGTAGTCATTACACATTACACTGTTTCCTAGATGACAGATAACAGCCTAATCCTAATACACCACGCATAAAGCAGATATCTCGTTATTACGAACACAAGCCATTTAGTTGTGTCAGATCTAAACACAAGTAACGTAGCCACAGGTCCTCTCAAGGATAGGAGGTGACATACGGGAGATATCCACCTTTTTCTGATGTGTGCGTAGTGGGGACAAATAAACTTAAAATATTCAATTGATTCTGAGCTTAAGCTACATGCGAGACACAGCGGAGATAAGGTTGTATTCTTCCATTTACTTTTGATAGCATTAAGTTGTAAAACCACAACCCTGAATTGTATATAAAGTATACTTGCATGAGAAGGTTCAATATCATCCATACAAATTTCAATATATATATTTTTTTTAAATCTAGAAACCTATGAGTTAAAGTGCCTGGTGCCACCTTGTTCACACTTCGGAGCCCAGAATAGCCCCAAAATCTGTTTTTTAAAAGGGAGAGGACTTTATTAGTCATGGATTTTGGGTCCTCTCACAGGACCCCCAGTTTATACAGCCACTGCTTAACCTCCTTTAACCAACTCAGTCATCCAACTTGTATTTCAAGGGTAAAATGTTAATCTACAGCTTCCTTGATCGGGATTTGTGTATTACTAGTCCACAGTCTAAGCCAGAACACTAGGACCTTCAAAACTGCAATGAGTGAGATGGACTTTGGCCCTAGGTCTAGGCGTACCGAAAGTAGTTGCATATTTATTGGTAGATTTAAAAATGATCTTATGAATTTTTTTTCTATCACTTCTAGTTGTTTCAGATGGTTCGTGCCCCACAATTCAGCGTCATAGAGTGCAGCTCCCAGCCCTTTTGCCTGATGGATTTCAATTGCAGGGAAATTGGTTGGAACACAGGTCAGTCAAGTTTCTTGACATTTACACTATCTACATGCTGAAGTGTATAGGTACTCTTTTGTATCTGGGAAGACCATGCCAAATTACTAGTTAGCCTGACTCTCAGATACTCGAAGACTTTAACCTGTTCTAAAATGTTTAAACCCAGCCTCAGTTTCCCTTTCAATGATTTGTGTGGGTTAAAAACCATAAACATGCTGTTACAAACCTGTTTAAAACATTCTGAATACCTATTGGGGTTTTGGAGATAAGCAGTGTGACTCGTCTGCGAAAAGTAGGAAGGGTATTGGTCTACCAGCAAGTTTCGGGGGATCGTCCCCACAATCATATAGGGCATTGATAAGCCCATTTGTTTATAGGGTAAACAGGGTTGGGGACAGGACACAACCTTGTGGTACCCCTTTTAATACACTAACACTCTTGGATACATCTACTCCAGAGCTCCAACTAACTTGGGCATAATTATCTTGATGCAATCCCACAATTAGTTGGAGTAGGCCACTAGGAAGCCCAAGATCCCTAAGGACAGCCCATTCACGTCCCAGGCATATCCCTCCTCACACAAGAACATTGAAAACTGAGTACAATAAAGGGCCCCATATATTTGGCTCAGACCAGAAGAGATCACCGGGTATTCCATCTAGCCTAGTACAACTAACTATAACTGAGGAATTTCAATGGTTTTGTACAAGTGAAATGTCCAACTATCTATAACACCCCTAAAACCTATGTTTTTTCAGTGAATTTCTAAGTTTTTTTTAAATGCTAATCTCTAACTATAACATGTCTGAAACCTATGTTTTTTTCAGCGAATTTCAAAGGTTTTTTAAATGATAAATCCTAACTATAACATGTCTGAAACCTATGGTTTTTTCTGTTAATTTCCAAGGTTTTGTGAATGACAATTTTTAAATGTATTAATTCTTATATTTATTTTTTTGATACTGATTTACTACATTTTTTAAACTATTTATTTTTAGATATTTTATTTTTTAAATTACATTATAATTACATTATACATTACATTCCAAAATATACTTTCTCAGAATTAATTGCTTTAGTTTAAATACTTTGCAAATAGGCAATAGACTTTTAAGTACAGTAGTTACAGTTGTTGCAATGGGCAAAACAATTTCAAACACAATGCAACATTGAGGTCAATGGGGATTTCTAGTTAAATGCAATGAGATACTTTATGGATTACTTTTCTAACCACAGGACTGGATCCTAGATTCAGTCCTGTGACATCTCCTGTAAACAGTTGAGTAAAAGTGTTTTGGTTACAGTAGTGATTTTTAAGGAATATTTTTCTATTTTAAAACTTGACACTTAGAAACTTTTTCACATAAAATAACCTATGTTATCCTATGGGAGCAAATTCACTTAGCAGGTAAGTAGTGCTATCATCACTTTTTCTTACTCAGTGGTGGATCTTGGATCCAGCACTGGTGCATCTCCTGTAAACAGTTGAAAGAATGCGTTTAAGTCATACAGGCAATTTTTTAGGAATATTTTTAGTTTGTGAAAATATACACTTAGAAACTTTTCTGATGAAAACTAGACAATGGATTCCTACGGAAGGAAATACAGGTTACTGGTAAGTATGCTTAGAATTACTTTTCAGGGTCAGTGCTGGGCTAAAAGATGCAGCACTGGGTTTACTCCTGATAACAGGTGAGTAAATTGGAATTCGTTGTTCGGATGATTTTAGGTGAATATTTTAAAGTTCCAAAACTCCACAAGATTTTCCAAGTGAAACCAGTCAATTTTAGCCTATGGAAGGAAATTCAAGTTACTGGTAAGTATGGTTAGAATTACTTTTCATGATTAGTACTGGGCTCAAAGATGCAGCACTGAGGTCTCTCCTGATAACAGGTGAGTAAATCGTAATTCGTAGTTCTACTGATTTTATAGGAATATTTTAAAATTCAAAACTCCACACTTAGAAGAATTTCCAAGTGAAACCAGTCAATGTTACCATATGGAAGGTAATTCACTTAGCAGGTAAGTAGTGTTATCGTTACTTTTTCTTACTCAGTGGTGGATCCTGGATCCAGCACTGCTGCATCTCCTGTAAACATCTGAAAGAATGCGTTTAAGTCATACAGGCGATTTTTAAAGAACATTTTTAGTTTGTGAAAATAGACAACAACTTTTCTGGTGAAAACCAGACAATGGATTCCTATGGAAGAAAATACAAGTTATTGGTAAGTATGGTTACAATTACTTTTCAGGTCAGTGCTGGGCTAAACGATGCAGCACTGAGGTCTCTCCTGATAACAGGTGAGTAAATTGGAATTTGTAGCTCTGCTGATTTTATACGAATATTTTAAAGTTACAAAACTCCACACTTAGAAGAATTTACAAGTGAAACCAGTCAATGTTACCCTTTGGAAGGAATTTTTCTTAGCAGGTACGTACTGTTATCGTTACCTTTTCTTACTCAGTGGTGGATCCTGGATCCAGCACTGCTGCATCTCCTGTAAACAGTTAAAAGAATGCATTTAAGTCATACAGGCGATTTTTTAGGAATATTTTTAGTTTGTGAAAATAGACACTTAGAAACCTTTCTGGTGAAAACCAGACAATGGATTCCTATGGAAGGAAATATAAGTTACTGGTAAGTACGGTTAAAATTACTTTTCAGGTTCTGCGCTGGGCTAAAAGATGCAGCACTGGGTTCTCTCCTGATAACAGGTGAGTAAATCGGAATTCGTTGTTCGGGTGATTTTAGGTGAATATTTTAAAGTTCCAAAACTCCACACTTAGAAGAATTTTCAAGTGAAACCAGTCAATGTTAGCCTATGGAAGAAAATTCAAGTTACTGGTAAGCATGGTTAGAATTACTTTTTAGAATCAGTACTGGGCTCAGACATGCAGCACTGAGGTCTCGCCTGATAACAGGTGAGTAAATCGGAATTCGTAGTACATCCAGTAAGTGCCACAGAGCTGCGTAGCAGAGAGATGTAAATAGGGGCACGGCCTGCATTTCCTCTCTGCAACGCTGCACAGTGGCACTCCCTGGAAGCACCTGGTGGGCTACTTGGCCCTCATGGTCCCTTAGGTTTGATGTAGAATTTTTTCCCCAATTTAAAACGCGCCACAGGGCGTGTTTGCACTCATCACTTCAGGCCCCGTCCCCTCCCTTCACAACTGTGTAAACGTGCCCTGTCACCGTTCTAAGTTGAGAGATTAAGTCCCCTTCAATCCTAAGGGTCCCTAGGGTCAAACTAGCCAACTAGGTACCTCCAGTAAGCGCCACAGAGCTGCGTTGCATAGAGGTGTAAAAAGGGGCCTGGCCTCTGAACACCAGTCTGCAACACAGCTCCCTGGCACATTCTGGAGATACCTGTTGAGCTATTTGACCCTCAGGGACCCTCAGTATTGAAAGAGAATTAATTCCACAACTTAAAATGCGCCACGGGCACGTTTGCACCGTGGTTAAGGAAGGGGGCGTGGCCTGAGGTGATATGTCTGCAAACACGCCCTGTGGGGCGTTTTAAGTTAGAGAATTAATTCCTCCTCAATCCTGTGTGTCCCTGGGGGCCAACTAGGCCACCAGGTACCTCCAGTATGCGCCAGGAGGCTGCGTTGTAGAGAGGTGTTCAGAGGCCACGCCCCTTTTTACAACACTCTGCAATGCAGCTCCATGGTGCTTACTGGAGGTACCTGGTGGGATAGTTGGTCCCCATGGACCCTCAGTATTCAAGGGGAGTTAATCCCCCAACTTAAAACGCGCCACAGGGTGTGTTTGCACACATATCACCTCAGGCCCCGCCCCCTACCTTCTCCACTGAGCAAACGCGCCCGTGGCTAGTTTTAAGTTGGGGGGTTAAGTCCCTTTGAATCCTGAGGGTCCCTGGGGTCCAACTAGCCCACCAGGTACCTACAGTAAGCGCCACAAGGCTGCGTTGCAGAGAGGTGTAAAAAGGGGCGAGACCTGTAGCACCTCTCTGCGCCGCAGCCCTGTGGTGCTTACTGGAGGTACCTGGTGGGCTAGTTGGCCCCCAGGTACCCCCAGTATTTAAGGGGAATTAATTCCCCAATTTAAAACGCGCCACAGGGCGCATTTGCAGAGTGTGTTTGTGAGGGGGTGGGGCCTAGGGACAATCACGTTTTTTTAAAGGGGGCTGTGTGGCCCCCCTTCCTTTTTCTTTTTTGGGGACCTGGGGACCCCATCCCCCGGAGCCTCAGCCCCAAATTAAAATTATTCTTTTTTAAATTCCCCACTAATGGCCCCGGGGACCCATGCTAACATGCTGCTCCCCATATGGAAAAGCAATCTGCTTTGCTTCATTGAAGCGAGAGCAGGGAAACCTGCTCCCGCTTCAATGAAGCAAAGCAGTTTGCAATGGCAGGGTGGGAGCCGCAAGGCTCCCACCGTGCCATTGCAAACAGCAATCCAATGCTGATGATGTCACATATTACATCATTCATGACATGGTCAGTGACATCACTGATGTCATCAGTGATGTCATCAGTGATGTCACTGACCATGTCATGAATGATGTAATATGTGACATCATCAGCATTGGATTGCGGATGCGCGAAATATATAGTTAGTGCAACTAACTATATGTGGAATTTCATTGGTTTTATATCAATGAAATGTCCAGCTAACTATATAGGAGGAATTTCAATGGTTTTTTCTATGTTAATTCCTAACTATATAAGGCCTGAAACCTATGGTTTTTTCAGTGAATTTTCAAGGTTTTTTAAATGCTAATTCCTAACTATATAAGGCCTAAAACCTATGGTTTTTTCAGTGAATTTCAAAGGTTTTTTAAATGCTAATTCCTAACTATATAAGGCCTAAAACCTATGTTTTTTCAGCGAATATATATATATATATATATATATATATATATATATATATATATATATATATATATATATATATATATATTCTGAACTCCGTTCCCAAATCCGCTTTTCCAGCAAGAAAGGATGCAGACCCAAAGCTAGTGCTGAAGCTGTTTTATTTCGCGCGCACGTCCGCCATATATATATACATATATTGCTCTATCAACTAATAACAAGCATTTGCAATGCAATAGGTCTCGCATGTGCGAGAGTTTGAGCTATTGGCATAGTAAATGACCACCCACCTAATTTAGATGGGTGCATATATAGCATTTTTTCAATGCCTGTCACTGGCAGTAAAAAGCTTGCTGTAAAGTGCATTGAAAAGTGTTGTACGTGAAGTGGTGAGTTAGTGATGAAGTTGCAGTGTTACTAGAGATGCCAAACAGTGAATGGGCATGAAAGTAAACTTAACTATGAAGGTTGGCAATAAGATTTTGTAAACACACCGGAAAGCTCCTGCAGGGAAGCTGTGTTGCTGTTTATCCTGCCCTTGTTTGGTGTTTGTATTCGGGTGGTACCTGGGCGACAAGATTGTGGAAACCACGAAGTGGGACATTCCACTAATAAAGGAGTAAGAATCCAGTTTCCCATTCCCAAGCGGCACAGAATGAGGTGTCAGTGCAGACCAACTTGAGAAAAACAGAATGCGAAGCATTATGGGGCAATTTAAAGTAACTTTAGATGTAGTGATAAAGCGCAGACCAACATTTGGAAAACTGAATCCAAACCATTAAGGGGCAATTTAAAGTAACTGAGCACACAATGGTATGTTGTCTGCACTACGCAGTATGGCCTGTTAGTAAACTCTTGCTCTGTATTATATTTTAAATAAAATAGCACACAGGAGAACTTTTATGAAATAGCCTCTGTTCTTTGTTCGCTTAATTGTGCAGTTTTGTGTGTGGTCCTGTAGTTCAAAAATTAAAGCCCGAGAAATAGGAAGATGGTACCCATCTTCTTTGAGAAATTTGCGAAGATTCATCAACCAGCGCCAAAGTTATTCCCAATAGAATGTTGGGGATTTCCTATGGAAACTAGGACCTAACTATATATACCTACTGGCTACCGCCAGTAGGTAATGTGATAAAAACATGTATATTCAAAGAAATATTAAGTGATGTGCAGTGCAGTGCTTTGAAATGCAGCGCTGTGATGTGCAGTGCTGTGCTCTGACGTGCAGTGACACTCTCTGACATGCAATGCTGCACTGTGCTGTGATCTGATGTCTCCACTCAGTCTAAGCGCGTGGTGTGGCGTGCGTCAGAGGAGCACAGCGCGGGGGCTGGTCCAGGGCCGTCATTGGTAGCGCTATAAGATTGACGGCCCTGGGACCTACAAACTGGGTACGCAGCCGCTGCGCATTGCACCATCACCACTATGCTAGTAGATGGTGCAGGCGTGTGGTGCACGGCAGTATTTGTTGTAAGCAGCAGGCGCACTTGCACAGTGCACTAGTAACTGCATGTAATGTGTAAGGCTGTACTCTGTCACGGTTAAACAGTTTAGATAGGGTGTATACAGGCTTCCCACCTCTCAGTTTAACACTGTGTGTGCGTGCGCCCTTTAACATTCGGAGACTTTAAAATAAAAGTATACTTTTATATGGAGAAATATTACGCAGAACTACACCCACTCTCCTGTGCATATGTAGAGACTGTCATTTAGAGATATCTGGCAATAACAACATACAAAAGATTTTTGAGGAAACCAAGTTTAATGGATTGCTTAATTATCATATTCATGACGTCATGGTGTGTGCAGCTGATGGAACATATGGATATTGTATGTTTACACATTTAGCTTTGGCTTGTCTTCCATTTTTAGCAAGGTTTCTCTTGCTCCTATTATTTCAATCAGTATTCCTGGAGCCCCTGGGTTGCAGCTTACGCCACTGCTGTCAGGTCGCACCTGATCAGGCCTTCAGGGTTATACTGTGTCCATGCAATCTGATCATTTCCCCAAGCCGATTATCCCCAGACATTTGCTGTCACGCTTTGCAAGGCCATGCTGCTACATAATGTCACCTCCTCCGCTGCTTGCCCCTCACTTCTTGGGTGCTTCTGCACGACTTCACAGATGCTACCTTCGGGCCCCCTGCTGCGGCTCTATTCCGGTCGGTCTCCCGGCCTATTGTTGTTTCCCAGCCCATGTGAAGGCACTGAGGCGAATGAAAAAAAAAAGGTCAGGATGGGGGAGCCTCGGTTTACTATCTGCTGTACCTTTAAACCACGTATGTTATGAATGCAGGCCCCACCGCAAGCGAAGGGGTTTCCCAGCGCTTTCTGTAATATATGTAAATTGTATCCAGACTGTGATGCATGCTGGTTTCATTCATTTCCAAAGGATGAAAGGCTGAGTCAGTGCTGTTGGGAATTAATCCATGACATTCAATTTATACATATATAATTCTGCAAGATGCATTAACCTGCTGGGCTCTTTTTCTGTCACTTGAAGCAAACGTCCTGCAGGTTGCATAGGTCTCTACAGCGGGTACATTGAGGCACAGCTACCTGGAAAGAGTTGTGTGGAGAGTAAATGCGATTCCTTCCAGCCATGTTTTCCTAGGAATAAGGCAGGTGATGTGAGAGGGCAGCAAAAACGGGTGGGTCCACTCTAATGCCCCCTATGGGTATATAGAAAAACTTATGGCTGCTAAGGCCTGCATTCCCATGCTGCCCTTTCCAGCCACAGGCGGATCCCCTAGGTACTGGGCTTTGCGGCCGCACGCATTTCTGCATTGGCTTTTCCCCCCTTTTTACTCCCCCCTAGTGTTTTTAGACTCCTACTTTGTGTTGTAGCCCTGATGAGGATGCAGACCGCTCGTCCGAAATGCATAGGTTCCTGTGGCTGCACATCTCCAGGCTTTTCACCCAGGCATTTGGGAGCTCTGGCGTTCAGAGCCGGGCCGAACACAATTATTATCCTCCCTTTTTCGATGGTATACCGGGTGTGGCTGAGCCTGCCCCGTTTGGCGGATATCATCAGCTGCTTCACTGGGTGCACTTGGTTAAGTTGCTCTCAGGCTGCAGCTGCAGGACATTCCCCTTGGCACCCATGCCGTCAAGCACCCGGCTGCTGTCAGGGAAGAATGGTGAAGTAATAGCTCATGATTCTCAGTGGTGCAGTACGGCGCGCGTGATATCAATCCAGCGCCTGCATTAATCGCAAAACGTAGTCATAATATGTGTGCACTTCCTCCTGATTATAAAGCAGGGTGTCACCCGGTGCGGTCCGCACCCCCCGCACCCCCCTAGTGACGCCACTGGCGCACAGACCACCGGTGCCGCGCTGCACCAGACCAAGGATTCCCTCGATGGCAGCCCCCCCTCCTGCCCCCCGCAGCGCATCATCAGCGGAGGCCCCCGCCGCCCCCGGACGCGCTGCAGCTCATCCCGGTTCCATTAGAGGCTGCCTGGCTGCTGGGAGCAGGCGGGAGAGAGGGGGGGGGCGGCAGCAGTCACAGCACACACCTGTGCAGGCAGGGCTGCAGGAGGAGCCAATGAGCGCTCAGCAACGACGTCTCCTCTTTTCCCGGGGCTCCTCAGCACACGGGAGCCCCGCACCAGCCGGCATCATTATCCGGTCTCCCCCTTGGCACGGGAGACCGGCGGGCACACCAAAGGCTTCCACCAGGCAGGGGGAAGCGGAAACCACGTCCTCCCGGCCCCGCCCACAACCAGGCGGCAGCCATCTTGAGGCGGCTCGGGCCGCGGCGGTGATCTCGGGAGTAAAACGAGGGGTGGACACCCTCGAAATTAAAATAAAACACAGTAAAATAAAAGAGAGAAGCCCCCCAAGCCCCCTCCCCCAAAAAAATTCCGAAAATTCGCAGGGGTGCGCGCACGGGTGCGCGCTTATAGATATATAATTTGTTTCTCTTTTACTTTTCTCAGGAACCACTGGAGGGATTTACACTATTTTACCAAAAGCGTGATCTGCGTACCAGACACTACCATTTTGACAAGTTTGGTGTAATTCCCTTCAGCGGTTCAAGCTGTAGCCGTGTCTAAAGGTCCTATGGAAATTAACATGGGGAAAACACGTTTTGGGACCCCCCTTTTTTCTCAGCCCCCACTTGACGAATCCCCCCCAAACTTTCAGGGAAGGAGCGGAGCGGAGCGAGCCATCTTCTTTGAGAAATTTGCGAAGATTCATTAACCAGCGCCAAAGTTATTCCCAATAGAATGTTGGGGATTTCCTATGGAAACTAGGTCCTAACTGTAGCCAGTAGGTGATATATATATATATATATATATATATATATATATATATATATATATATATATATATATATATATATATATATATATATATATATATATATCCTACTGGCAGTCGCCAGTAGGTAGTTATAGTTAGGATTATTTTCAATACAAAATCTCAGCATTCTATTGTGAATAACTTTGGCGCCGGTTGAGGAATCTGCCTGAAAATTTCCTCAAATTTGCCTCCCGGCACCCCGGTCCTTCCCTAAAAGTTTGGGGGGGATTTGTCAAGCGGGGGCCGAGATAAAAGGGGGGTCCCAAAACGTGTTTTCCCATGTTAATTTCCATAGGGCGGTCGACCTCACTTTTAGCCCGAAAGGCTGAATGGATTTCCACCAAACTTGGCAAAATTGTAGGGACTGGTAGCCCGATGTGCCTTTGCTATGTCTCAAGATATGTGCTCCAGTGAATTTTGAGTAATTTAGGTTCAAAAAAATATATATATCTGTAAGCGCTCCCCGGTACGCGCACCGGGGCGCTAACCAGCGCGCTACGCGAGTTCGCGTGCGGAAAGCTGATTGGCTCTCGGCTGTCTGTCAACATTCCAAACAGTCCGGAGCGGCTGCCATCTTGTGTCTCGGTAGGATTGAGACTCAAGAGGTGGCAAAAACAAAGGGGCTAATGACCATAAGGGGGCAGAGTAGACCCCCCCTGACCCCCTAGGTGTGATGTGGGGGCTATAAAAGGGCCCCGCGGGGCAAAAAAAAATAATTTTTTTTATGATTTGCGCAGGGGTAGCGCCCGGTACGCGCACCGCGGAGCGTACCGGGAAGCGTTCCATGGGAAAAAAGAATGATGATTTCTTCTTTTTGTTGTTTTATATTTTTTTAATGTTTTTTGAAAATTTTGTACTTTTTCTGGTTTTTATGAACTATTTTATATTTTTTTGTTATTTTTATGGGGAGAAACAAAAAACAGGGAATTGAAAATGGCTCAACTGGAGCAAAAAAAAATCAGGAAAAAATTTGGGTTTTTTGGGGCAATTGTGGTTGTCACCAGCAAGGAGGATGAGCTTTATGCTCTGTTCACCATAGGAGATGGTCTTACCACAAAAAATACATGTAATTCTGAATTCCCCAAACCGTGGTTGTATGCAAGGGATCGTCTCCCTTGTCTCTGGTCCCAATGGAGTGGGTTGCTTTCTTTTGGAGGTGGTGGTTGAAGATTAGGGAGGGTTACTGGCCAGTTCTCTCACCTCTGCGGCAGCATAGTTGTTCGGATGCTTGCGCTGCATGTGTCTAATCATAGTATTATTACCAAAAGAATATTTTTTGTTAGGGTTCCCCCTTGAAAGTTACATGCCACAGATTAGGCAAGTCACCTTGGGCGCATTGACGTTCTTCTTGCCCTCTGGGATAGAAAAAAACTCCCATACAATGTGCTGCCTTGGCTTGTATGGGGTATTGTCTTCTGGCAGCCACCTTCTCCCCTCCTCCTCCTCCTCCTCCTCCTCCTCCTCCTCCTCCTCCTCCTCTTCTTGACCACCAATGTAATGTTGTGGTGGTCCTCTTGGTGGTGGTGGTGGTGGTGGTGGTGCAGATGCTCCAGCTGCTGCTGCTACTGTATTCATTTTAAAGTACAAAATATTTCTGATAGATTTCCAAACAGGTCTTCCTCAGTCAAAGGACAAAGTCAGAATAAGGAAAAAAGGTGGGGTCTTTCATCATTTGGAGAAAAAAACTGTCCTGAACCAATGAAAAGTGTTATTTTCAGGTTACATGACCCGGGCTTTCATCATTTAGAAACCAAAACTGTTCTGCACCAATAAAAGTGTTATTTTTAGGTCACATGACCCGACGCCCTTACGCGACGCGTGCCCGGGGGCGCGCCACGGGGCGTGTCACGGGGCGCGTCGCGTAAGCACGTCAGATGATTACGTTGCGCGATCGTATTCGCTCGAGTATTTCCGGGTATGCTTACGCCATGCGTATCACGCGGACGCGGCTACGCGATACGTCATGATGTTTTCATTCGCGGCAATAGCGCTAACGGGACGCTCACCGGTGCGCAACCCGGGGCGCTCCGAAAAAATGCGCTTTCCAGTGCGCACACCGGGGCGCGCACCGGGAGCGCACCAGGGCAAAACATAAATAAATAAATAAAAAAATAAAAAAGTATTACATAAATTTACAATATAGGATTCATTATAAATATTACATTTCATAGGTTTGAGGCCCTATATATAGTTAGGAATTAGCATTTAAAAAACCTTTGAAATTCACTGAAAAAACCATAGGTTTCACACCAGTTATAGTTAGGAATTAGCATTTAAAAAACCTCTTAAATTCACTGAAAAAACCATAGGTTTCACACCAGTTATAGTTAGCTGAAAATTTTACTGACATAAAACCATAGAAATTCCAACGTTATAGTTAGTTGGACTCACTATAACAAGCGCGCCTGCAATGCACTGCTGATGACGTCACATATTACATCATTCATGACATCGTCATTGACATCACTCATGACATGCATGGGTTGGTGACTGACTCACTGTTTGTATGTGTTTTGAAGACAGCATATGTACAGGACTGTATGGATGGATGAGTGTGTATATGTGTATGTTAGTGAGTAAACGACGGTCTCACTATTGTCTTTATCAGTAACGACATATGTTTTAATCTAGTATATGTGAGTATTGATATATATAAGTGAGTAAATGTGAGAGTGAGAGATTGAAAGAGTTCCTGTTTAAATAAGTATGTGTTTCTATAAGTGATTGTTTAAGAGAGTAAGTATGTGTAAGTTTCCTTAGAAGTAAAGTGGTAGTGTGTGTATAGCTGTATATGCAAATAAATGGATGTTCAATAGTTTATTTGCATGTGTGAATATGTGTGTGAGTAACTTTTGGATGACTGCCGGTGTGTAACAGGATGTATAGGTGTATCACTACATATGATGAGTGAATATATGTATAAGTGACTATATAGAACTGTTGGTGAATGAGTGGATGTGTATTTGATGATGGTATTACTGAATTGGTTGTTGTAACTGGTATGGGTATCTCCACTTTTTTGAAAATGTTACTATTTTAGAATATTTGTTTCAAGGGTTACTTTACAGTGAAAGTCTGTCACTCTGTCACAAGGATGGTGTCATCAGTGATATCATGAGTGATGTCACTGACCATGTCATGAGTGATGTAATATGTGACGTCATCAGCAGTGTATTGCAGGCGCGCAAGTTATAGTGAGTCCAACTAACTATAACGTGGAATTTCAATGGTTTTATGTCAGTAAAATTTCCAGCTAACTAAAACTGGTGTGAAACCTATGTTTTTTTCAGTGAATTTAATAGGTTTTTTAAATGCTAATCCCTAACTATAACTGGTGTGAAACCTATGTTTTTTTCAGTGAATTTAATAGGTTTTTTAAATGCTAATCCCTAACTATAACTGGTGTGAAACCTATGGATTTTTCTGTGAATTTCATAGTTTTTTTAAATGCTAATTCCTAACTATAACTGGTGTGACACCTATGGTTTTTTCAGTGAATATATATATATATGTATATTAATATAATACTTTTTTTTAAAGTATATTCATTTTTTTTATGTTTCACCCTGGAGCGCTCCCGGTGCGCGTACCAGTGAGCGCACCGGTGAGCGCAGTAATAGGGGGTCAGGGGCTGTCTACCGTGCCCCCTTCTACCCATTCCCAACGTTGTTTGTCCTCCATCTTGTGTCTCAATTCGACCGAAACACAAAATGGCGGAGTCCCGTAGCGCTCCCGGTACGCGTACCGGGGCGTGCACCGGTGAGCGCTCCCCAAAAAAATGTGGGAGACGAAATTACATAAAAACTGCTGGACATACTTTCACCAAATATAGCATAGACCCTACAATATACCACTCCCTACCATTATCCCACATTTGATAGTATTCCATTCAGCCATTTGGGCTGTAGCCCTGTCTAAATATCCTGAGGTAAATTACATGACAAAAACCCATATGAAATTGTTGGAATTTACAACCAATTAAAATGTTACTTTAATTTCTTACTTGTTTTCTCCTGACATTTGATTGGTTATGTACATGAATATAAATTAAAAATGAGAGGGAAACGCAGCCATTTTGACTACAACTACCTGAGATACATCTTTAAAAGATTTACTCATTTATCTTCATCACCTTTTTATAAGGTAAGTTATAAATTTGTGAAGGGGCACTTTAAGTTCATTTGTAAAAACGTTTTCTGACAGTTATTTACTGTCCCTCTGTTATAATTACAGATTGAATTAGGCTTCTCTGGTATAATTATGAATTATATTAGGCTTCTTCACATAGACTTTTTTATATTTCTACTTCCTACCTCATACCATACACTGCCCAAAGATAACTTCACTGTTAAAAACTCACAAGTACCTGTCTGAACTTAAACCCAACAGTGCCCTATCTCTACTGATATATTTATTTTTTATGCAATTTACAGCAAGAAAATGGAAGGAGAACAAAATAAAATGTATATTTCATTTGAAATTGATATGGAGAACAATCCTAAGGAAAACATTGATGAATTAGACTTTTTGGATCAGTCTCTGGACCAAGACTTACTTAATTGTGTAGAAGAAATTGAATCATGGAATCCAAATGAGGACATACCTGACGAAATAATGTTGGAAATTCTTTTAGATTTTGAAAAATCACAGCAATAAATTTTTATTAAAAAATTAAAAATTGTTTGAGACATTATTCTTTTTTATATGTAAAGTATGAAATAGTACCAAAATAGATATATTATAAAGTGAGACTTAAAATATACTGTGCAACTTTTTTATGTTACATAGTAATTTTGCTCATAGTTACTTCCTTTCTCCCACTATATTATCTCCAATGTGTATTTAACATCTCTTTATCATCTCCTGCCTCCATGTTGTTTCTGCTTTCCTGACAGACTATGGTATGAATTCCATATACCACAATAACTTCTGTAACAACATGCAAGATATCTACAAAGGAGACGGTGTATATTAAATTTTAGACTCTGCATTGGTACCTACATGTTGGTACTTAAATAAAAAAATAAAAAATAAAAAAGAACAATTAATAAACCTACAATTTTTGAAAAGTCTGTCATTCTTTTCTCCCCATGGTACGCTCCCTGGTGCTCTCCCTGGTGCGCGTACCGGGCGCTCGCCCTGCAAAAATCGAATTTTTTTTATTATTTTTTTTGCCCCGCGGGGCCCTTTTATAGCCCCCACATCAAACCTAGGGGGGCAGGGGGGTCTACTCTGCCCCCTTATGGTCATTTCCCCCTTTGTTTTTGCCACCTCTTGTGCCTACCGAGACACAAGATGGCGGCCGCTCCGGACTGTTTGGAATGTTTACAGACACCAGACAGCCAATCAGATTTCCGCGTGCAAGTCGCGTAGCGCGCCCGGTGCGCTCCCCGGTGCGCGTACCGGGGCGCGGCCATAGATATATATATGTTTTGGAACCTAAATTACTCAAAATCCACTGGAGCACATATCTTGAGACATAGCAAAGGCACATCGGGCTACCAGTCCCTACAATTTTGCCAAGTTTGGTGCAAATCCATTCAGCCGTTCGGGCTAAAAGTGAGTTCGACCGCCCTATGGAAATTAACATGGGGAAAACATGTTTTGGGACCCCCCTTTTATCATGGCCCCCGCTTGACGAATCCCCCCCAAACTTTCAGGGAAGGACCGGAGCTCCACGAGGCAAATTTGAGCGAAATTTTCAGGCAGATTCGTCAACCGATGCCAAAGTTATTCACAATAGAATTTTGAGATTTTGCATTGAAAAAAATCCTAACTATAACTACCTACTGGCGACCGCCAGTAGGTAATATATATATATATATATAGAGGAAATTAAAGATCTCAACACGTCATGTGATCAAGGCCCAGTTTGGTCTGAAACGCGTTGTGCCGGCGATGCAGGGTGCTTGAAAATAAAAAATACCTGGCACAAAGAACTTTGGGTCTGTGTTTCATCTTTCCTTTATAATTGGATTGATATCGGATGAAAATACTGGGATTTTATGGTGCTGAGTTGCTTCAGCGGCACTAGCGGTAACCCCTCCTTTGTTTTGGGCGTTGCGGATGGAAGCAGCTGGTTTCGACAACGAAGCTTTAATCATTGTGCTCCAGTGAGGCGCGTACCACAAGGAAGCCCCTGGACGCTAGTTATTCGCTTCTGCCTGCGTGACTGGAATCGAGGCGACCGGAGATCTAAAACCGGACTGCCAGAAGATATCCAGCGAAGGTAGGAGACGTTACTGATTGTCCAGTAGAGGAGTGTGCAAGGGGCGGACCTGAGCATTGTTTCGGCGTCCGTTACCGTTGTAAAGAGATAGTTACACCCACACGAGTGCATCATGGCCGCAGAGGCGTTGCAAAGCCACAAAGCAGCGGCAGACGAACTGTTTTATGACTCCCTGGCCGGGGGGTCTGAAAAGGTGGTGCAACAGCACGTTGCACCCCATGGAAGTTCAAATGCATGAGATTTGTTTAAGAAATTGGAAAAACTCATGCGATCAGAGCAAGCAAAGTGGTGGGAGCAGAAGTCCCAATCACGTTATTTGGAGGTAGGCAGAATCCCGAGAGGTCTACATATCACTTTGGCTCCGAGTTATGAAAGCCCAGTTCCGACATGCTTGCGGAATGGGCCGAATGTAATTTAGAGTCCTCAAGCAGGCTGGTACGCATTCTGGTTAAATATGCTGAAAGCGACAGATTTAAATTGCAAGCCAAAGTGGAGGAATTAAATATTGAAATTGCCAAACTGGATGTAACTGAAAATATTTTTAAAAATGAGAGATGACATGCAAATGAGATTACAAAAAGATGAAGAAACCATTGAAAGGCACAAAGCATACAAATTTAATCGTGACAAGCTGGACTATCAAAATGGCAATGTGTTTACCTTTGCCCGCAAGTATGACGGTGTGAAAGCGAAAGTGAGTGTCGCTAGGCAACGTAACAATTTGAAAGGTACTGGGGAAATAACTGTGGGGTCTACCTCAGCCTCTGATTTAAGCTCGGCTCCTGAGAGTGAAACGGAGGGGGAAGGGGCAAGATCGGCAACAGTGGGGTTTACAAAACTATCCCTGGCACAGGAGGTCGATTGCCTGTGCCAGGACAGGAGAGATGCATTGAGACCCCGCATCTACAAAGCCCAAAAAACAACAGGAGAGCAAACCAAAAATGCAGTGAAAGAAGAAAGTACTGCCAACAACGAAAAAAAGGCATTAGAAAAAGAGGCGAGGGGAAGGTGGAACCGCAAAACAAAATAGAGCAAGATGCGGCCACCAACACAGTGATAAATTTAACGGATATTGCTTTGACAAAAGCGGAAATACAGATTCTGGCATTAGGACTTTCTTATAGCCCTGAAAGCAGCTTCAACTTTTCAGAAACTAGGATGGATGTCTTTCAATTCATCAGAAAGCTCAAGTTGCAGAAATACCACAAAACACGGGCTAATAAATCGCTGGATTCTGATCAACAGACCATTTGTAGTCCCTCTTTATTCACAGCTGGTGACGTAAACCTGTTCCATGATTTGGTGGCATTGCAAAATGTACAAACAGATACCACAAGTGACTTGGGGTTGGAAAATATGGACATAAGTGGGACAGTCAAAACACCATTCAAGCCAAAATCGGTGTTTCAACCTATCATGCTCCATGACAACCTCGATGTTTACCATGAACAAGTTATACTTGATTTGAAAGAATTGTACAAATCCACAAACTTTGTGGGGCAAAAATATAGCCATCAACAACAGTGCTATGTACATCTTATGAAGAAGTTGCAGAACAGTGATAACCTGATTGTGAGACAATCTGACAAGGGGGGAAATATTGTCCTGTGGCTGCGGGCGTTGTACATGGAGGAAGCCCGCCTTCAATTGAATGAAATTGCATGTTATAAACTAAGTAACATCAATGTCGTCAAGGCCTCTTGGAGTAAATTAATTGCTTGGTAAAGTGGGGGTTTAATATGTGAAGATGAATATCGTTTTTTCCGAAATGACCATCCAATAATTCCTTCACTATATTTCATACCAAAAATACACAAAAATGAAACTAAACCCCCGGGCAGGCCCATCATTTCGGCTATAGGTAGCATTATGGAAAACACCACAAAATATATAGACTACTTTCTTCAAGAATAGGTCAAGAATTTACCATCCTACCTCCAAGACACTTTTGATTTCCTTAGAAAAATTCAGGGAATACAATGGAGTGATAACTTAATTTTAATAACTATGGATGTAACTGCATTATACACATCTATACGCCATCAAGATGGTATAAAGGCAGTTCAACACTATTTAAACCGTAGGCCTGCATATCTCTCACTGCACAACAAAATGCTAGTCAACATGGTCATTACATGTTTAGAGCAAAATTGCTTCTCATTCGACAACCATATCTATCAAATCAGGGGAGTTGGGATGGGGGCCTGCATCTCGCCCAGCTATGCTTGTTTGCATATGGGGCTGTGGGAGGAGCAGGTCCTCATGGGGCACTTTAAACACACCATAGACCAACATGTACCCCTTTGGTTACGATATATCGATGACCTTTTCTTGATTTGGAAGGGTCCCAAGTCACTGGCCATAGATTTTGTTGATCAGATAAATAGAAACCAGCTTAATCTTGAGTTTAGCGCAAACATGAGTAAATCCTCAGTGGTCTTTCTTGATGTGGAGGTATTTATAAAGGACAATGTTATCTCCACAAAAATGTATCGTAAACCCACTGCAGGTAATTCTTTGCTGCACGCCACAAGCCATCACCCGCAACATCTAATTCAGAGCATCCCCTATGGGGAGATGCTGCGGATACGATGTATATGCAGCAATGATTTCGATTGCAGCATAGCTCAGGAAAATAGCAAACAAAGGTTTCTAGCATGCGGATATGCCCCATTGGTTGTGGAAAGAGCGATTAATAAAACACAATTGCTCACCAGGGACCAAGCACTTGCCACAAAGAATGATACACAGGCTCCACGGATTAGCAGGGTTATGCTCACATATAATAAATAACATAAGACAATCAGGAAAATCCTAAAGAAAAACTGGAACCTGGTATTGAATGACCCTGTAATTGGTGCAGATCTGTTGAAACAAAGTCTTATACCTCAATTGACTTTTAGAAAAGCTAGATCTATGGGCAATTGTCTAGTAAAATACAGCCCGGAAATAAGAGCGCCTACGCATTGGTTAGCAACACAGAAGGGCTTTTTCAAGTGCATATCATGTAAGGCTTGTAAATTCACTAGAAACAGAAAGGATTATACAACACCTTTCAAGCCACATCCAGTATGTATTAAGAAAAGACTCAATTGTAAAACAGACCATGCCGTGTATGTGTTGGAGTGTTCCTGTGCATTAGGGTACATTGGTAGTACTAAACTACCAGTACATAAAAGAATTCTCCAGCACATCCGAGCCATAACCAACAAAGATCAGGCATATCCTGTGGCAAGGTATTTCAAGGTGGCCCATGCAAGTAACACAATACATCTTAGTTACTTTGCAATTGATTGTGTTCCGACACTTCGTAGGGGTGGTAATCGTGAAGGCACCCTACGTCTTTTAGAAACACGCTACATACTGGAATTAAATCCCAAGTCACCGAGGGGGCTTAACACGAGCGAATATTTATACACTTGCCTTTAGAATCACTAGGTATGTCCCATAACTTTTGATTTTAGTGTTAAGACATACATAGCTACACTGAATTTGTCAAAATGCAATGTATATGACGCTGAGTACTCCATGATCTATATTTATTCATTTTTTTACCAAAATTGTTTTTAATCATGTATCTATGTATTTTTGAGGTTAAGGTGTACAGAACATTATCACAATTTTTTTACACACTAGTATACTCCTTTTGACCGGCTGGTTCAGGGACTCTACATGTTCTTTTTGTTTTTTGGGGAAAAAATCAGCGGTACAAGTATTATCAGAAACACATTTATACATGCCCACATGGGCTATATATCTATGGAGGAAATTAAAGATCTTTCCTTCTTTCCTTCATGTAAAAAATGTACATGTTTACTCCATTTGCTATTTTGCACTCAATACTGTTTTATAACTGGACATCCGGGGTACAACAATTTTATTTATACTATTATGGTATTTAAATTGGCATTTTTAGCATTTTTACATTTTTTAATGTTTCTATTGATTTTAAATGCCTATGTTTTACCCTGTTTCATTGTATTATATATATCTATTGCTGTATTTAATCATGTCCTTGTTATATATTCATGCATTCATGCGGTTATTTATGAGTGCACTCTATACCAGAGTCTGTTTGCCTGTGTATTAGGCCGCATTTGGGAAAGAAAGTCTTTCTTTCTTACTTGTCTTTTACAGATCAGCTGATCATTAATGTTTGCCCTGGCACTTCAAATGTTCCTTTCCACACACACAACGCGTCATGTGATCAAGGCCCAGGTGGGGCTGAAACGTGTCGTGGCGGCGATGCAGGGTGCTTGAAAATAAAAAATACCTGGCACAAAGAACTTTGGGTCTGCGCTTCATCTTTCCTTTATAATTGGATTGATATCGGATGAAAATACTGGGATATATATATATATATATATATATATATATATATATATATATATATACTAGCTTACCCGTCGCGCGTTGCTGCGATCGCAGAAGAAAGGAAATGTAAGGAAACGTGTTATGATAACATTCAATTTACATTGTGTCATTTTTATTGAAAAATGTTCCTTTTAATATGGAAAACATTTTAAAGTGTTGTTTTATTTCTGTTTATTTATTCGCGTGCTTGTGGATATACGGTATTTTTTGTTTTTCCGTCTGGTGCGTACACAAATAAATCAGAAGGTTTTACGACGCGTGAGCTGGCCACATACAGTTGTCCATGTGAGAAGCATGGAGTCTCCAAATCTAGTCCACACACTTGCAGCGATTGTCCTTGTGCTTTGTTGATGGTCATTGCAAAAGCGAGTCGCACCGGAAACTGTAAACGTTCAGTATTGGAAAGATTATGAGGGCCCTGGGGGGCCGGGGGGCCGATATTTAACAAATTAAAAAAAAAATGTTTTGCCAGAAACCTTCGTGGGAGTGTACTCAACAAGTTTTAACACTTTTCTTTTTTGCCAGAAACCTTCGCGGGAGTGTACTCAACAACTTCCCAAAGTTTCATGGCGATCGGATGAATGGTGTAGTAATGCATTAAGGACAAACAGACAGACAGACATTTGTTTTTATATATATATATAATATATATATATACATAGCTGAAATGTGATACCATCCCATCAACCTGAAGAGTTGCCAATTATTTAATCGTGGGAATGTAGTCATACAGACGAAAACCTGTGGGATTGGACACCATTCAAAAAACCACAGCAAAGCAAGGGACAGACAGACTTGTGATAAGGCGCCTCTATTTGGGGGCACTATGGCTGTCATCTTACAAAGGACTGTGTGAATTGAGCCTGCATGTTAGGTACATCAGGAACATTTCGTTTTTACATTTTGTGCAAGAATAAATGTTGCATTTTCTATGAAAGACTTTATGAGCAAGAAAAACGAAATAATTACCATCTGGTTAAAGCAAAGGAAACTCATGCTAACATGGCGGCCAGAAATACTGGTTTTTGCACTACAAACTTTGACAGTCATTTGTCTCTTGCCATTGTTCAAAGTTCCACCAATGAAATGACCTTTTCTGTAATTTAAACACACGTTTCCTTTGATGAAGCTGCAATGAGCACTGAGGAAAGCTGTGTGTAGAAATGCATTTGCTCTGAATAAATCAAAGAATTTTCCCTTAGTGCTTAATGCCTGTTTGGAGCCTCATATTTTCTATGTGATTCACCCTCACGCTATCAGGAGATAGCACCCGTCAAGAGTTCGGCAGTTGGGTGAAAAAGAGCATGAATGTATATATTTATATGTAGATATTTTATGTGTGTTACCCCACATTCAACTTCTTTTTTGGGGGGGGGGGGGGTTGCCTCCCACACCCACCTTTTTCTAGTGTTTTCTTATTTTAGGGGATAACACTCCCAAGCACCCCCTTTTTTCTAAACAAAACCCCTAACCCTTACCTCCCTTTATCTTATTGCAATCTTAAACCCTAACAAACCCTTTCCTCCTTCACTTCTACCTACCCCATTACCCTAAAATCAATCGTACCCCTATACCTCTACCCACTCTTTAACTTTAAAATCACCCTTACCCCATTATCTATCCATTTACTTTGAAATTCCCTCTCCCCTCCTTTACCTTCACTCACTCTAAACCCTAATATAACCCTTACCCCCTATACCTCTACCTTCCCCCAAACCATAAAATTACCCATGGTCCTTTACCTCTGCCGATCCCTAAACCCTAAAATCGCCCTTCCCCCCTATACCTCTCCCCACCCCATGACCCTCAAAAACTCTTGCCTGCAGAGTAAAGGCATGTTGAGTAAAGGGAAGAAGACTGAAGGCACATGTGGAGTAAAGGCCCGCAGACTGAAGGCACATGTGGAGTAAAGGCAAGAAGACTGATGGCACATGTGGAGTAAAGGCAAGCAGACTGATGGCACATGTGGAGTAAAGGCAAGAAGACTGATGGCACATGTGGAGTAAAGGCCAGCAGACTGAAGGCACATGTGGAGTAAAGGCCAGCAGACTGAAGGCACATGTGGAGTAAAGACAAGAAGACTGATGGCACATGTGGAGTAAAGGCAAGCAGACTGAAGGCACATGTGGAGTAAAGGCCAGCAGACTGAAGGCACATGTGGAGTAAAGGCCAGCAGACTGAAGGCACATGTGGAGTAAAGGCAAGAAGACTGATGGCACATGTGGAGTAAAGGCCAGCAGACTGAAGGCACATGTGGAGTAAAGGCAAGAAGACTGATGGCACATGTGGAGTAAAGGCAAGAAGACTGATGGCACATGTGGAGTAAAGGCAAGCAGACTGATGGCACATGTGGAGTAAAGGCAAGAAGACTGATGGCACATGTGGAGTAAAGGCCAGCAGACTGAAGGCACATGTGGAGTAAAGGCCAGCAGACTGAAGGCACATGTGGAGTAAAGACAAGAAGACTGATGGCACATGTGGAGTAAAGGCTGATGAATAAGGGATATGAGGACTCAAAGCATGTGGAGTAAAAGTCGAATATCTTCTACACACTGGGCAAAGGCCAGGGACATACACTGAGATTCCTATGATTGCTTACATTGCCAAACTGGGTGAGTGCAGGCTCCCCCCTTTTTCAGTTTAGTAAAGTTTTATTTTGTTTAAGAAAAAAGTACAGCATAATATAACAGTATATACAAAATCAGAAGCAATATGAAAGGACAATGAGAAAGAGATGAAACAACATCAAGACAAGCAGAGCTCTAGAAGGGGTAGGCTTTTCACGGGTGGTCTTTACAGATAGGGGCATGACATTCACTGAATATATACATTGAAGCATGATTCCATCCTTGCATGATGGCATGAATCCTTCCATGTGCCCAATGGATAGACATCAATTACAAAATATGTAGGAGACCGGAGGCCTTATGTAAGTCTTTAATTCCTTGCACACTGCAATAAATTGCTCAGTGTAAGAAATCTGGGTCTGAGGGTAGACAATAGTACAGAGCCCTAACTATAAAGAAAGCTCTCTTGCTACTAGTGTCCTGGGAGCACCCCATACTTTGGACCTCTCCAACTGGGAAATAAGTACACCTTTCCAGCACTTGGCCTTCAGGGTAGCAAAGCAGAGCAATCCAAGGCTTACCCAGGGAGGTGGTAAGGGTTAGAGACTCAGATACAAAATAAACACCATGTAATAATTAATTGTCAAGTCAGTATGCTTTTCTTGTGAAAGGGAAAGTACTTTATGGCACACTAAATATATCACACAGATTAAAAATAATTGTTCAAACAGTCATTCGGAAATAAATGTCTATGGCGACACTCTCCAAGGGGCCTCATAAATAGGGATCACACACTCACGAAAGGCAACACAGATCAAGTTCGCCTATAAGTGTAACTTGGACCTCGTGCGCTGAAGGCACCTTTACAGTTCTGCACACCAGCAGGCTCTGAAGCCTTAAAACCTACTTTCATTTGAGGCACCGCAATGGGTGCATAACGTAAAAGCCAGTGCTAACGGCTCTGTCAGGGTGGGACCAAAATAATTAAAAACAAAATATACAGTTAATCGTAGTGCAAATCAACATTTAAACACTTCAGAGTCTATTACGTACATCAAGAACGTTTTCTATGTTCAACTTACCGCTTTCTGAGAGGAGAGTTTTTCTTCTACGTTTAACCTAGCTGCAAAGCAACCACAATACCTCATAACACACGTCCATTCACCACAGAGGCTTTACATAAAAACCCCAGCTCTGGGGAAGCTTAAAGTGTGCTTGAATCTTTCCTCATATTGGATGAGAAGGGCCCCATTGCTATTCATTCGGGGGTGGGGGACAAAAGCAAATCTATCCACTTTGGAAACACCCACAGAGTTCTGGGACACTGCAGGAAGATTACACAGATTTTAAGACCCCCTTGCTGCGGCGCCCCCTTTGTTGTGTTCTCTGAACTTTTCAATGTTTGTCTTTCCAAACACCATACCCTCCTCTCTGTTTCTTGGATCAGGTGCAGCTGCTTATTGCCCCCTGGTGTGGGTCTCCTGGGTGTTTCCTCAGGCTTGTAAGGGTTCAAGACTACACGGCTCAGCAGCTCCAGTCTCCCTGGCACACTGACCCCAATGCTGGTGGAGGAGCTGGCAGGTTTAACTCTCTCCCGCCACTGGTTGCAGCGAGGGTGGGAGTAAATGGGAAGTCTTGCTCTTCCACGAACCCCCTCCCCCACAGACATGGGTTCAGTAGTTAAGGAGGGGTGCCAGCAAGGGTATTTCTATTCACCTCTGCAGCACAGTCCCATGCCAAAAGAATTGGTGAATACCAAACAGAGCTTGCAGTGCATGGAATCCCCTGGGGCACTGGAAAGCCCCAAAGGCGATTCAAGATTTTGGGTAAGGGAAGAGCTACATGTTTCTGGTGCTTGGACTGCCTGGGACACTGACCTTTGATGGTGGAATTTTTAATTAAACCACTTGACGTGGAAAGGATTTCTTCAACAAGCAGCGCAGGGGACAACCTGTTCAGGTTTCCCTCCGAGCCAAGGGAACAAATGCAAATATCTCAATCCCTGTTGCCACTTTTTGGTGGTGGCATGTTTCAGCTACCAGAAATGTTAGCTACAAGCCTCCTAGACTCTAATTATTTGGTCGTGTCTGGAGTTTGTTGTGATAGCTCTCCCTCCAATGAGGGAGAACTCTGGCCCATAGTGTTCTTCTAACCCCAGCAGGTATTTGTCAATGCAGGGTCCATCTTTCCTTTTCTGCAATAGGGCTTCTCAGAGTGCAGGGGTTTAAATGCCGAGTTGCAGAGTTCTAGAAGGTGGGACCTCTGCCAGTCCAAAGTCGCCACATCATTCCTTCACTCAGATCCATTCCACCTGCAAGGCATCCTGAGATTGTCCAATATTGGGAATTCAAGCTTTGACCAGTCACAGTTTTTCAACACATTGTAACTTTGCCCCTAACTCATTTAACCCCTTCACTGCGGCGGCTATTCCGCCGCAGTGCTAAGGGGGCGGGGCGGAAATACGGCGGGCGCATGCTGGTGACGGAACTGCTCCGTCACCAGCGTCGGTTGCGCTGTGCTTATGGCGGAGCGGTTCCGTCGTGGCCTCTCCCGCTCAATAGAATGCTCAGCGCAGGCGCGGAATTCGCGTCGCGCAGGAGCATCGGGCGGGCCATGACGGAACCGCTCCGTCATCAGCACAGCGCCACCGCAGCTGATGACGGAGCGGTTCCGTTATCAGCAGGGGAGGGGTTAAAGGAAGGTTGGCCATAAGCGTTCTGTCGGCAGAGCCACCATTGTCTCCAACAACAGAAAGCTATCTCTGACTGAGTTGGGAACCCATCACACTGCCCCCTCTATTAAAAAAAAGTTGAATTTGAATTTAAAGCTTTTAACATAGCCACAGATGAGAGGACTGCATAGCTCTGTATGTTGATGACATACTGATATACCCGGGGGACACACAATGGTCGTGACAAAAATATTGGAAATGATTGGGATAGTTTCCATGGACCTCATTTGTGAAAAGTGACGCATCGCTGCGAGAAAACAGCGATGCGTCACTTTTCATTGCGACCTCCTTGCGACCCCAATGATGCGTCATATTTATAATATGACGCATCATTGCGCAAGGAATTACAGATACGTCAATATTTCTGACGTATCTGTAAGCGCAAAAGTGCTTAATTCAGACACTCTGTTCATCACCACCCCCCTTTTTCTGAATCATTTTGTCCACCATAAGCGTGGAAGGGTATACTCAGATGTGAGTCCCTTGCTCATTGCACCATCAGGATTCAAGCAAGCCGGTCGACGACGGCTGAAATGCCAGAAACCGGTCCCCGGAAGCTTGTTTCCTTCCCAGTATAAGAATTGGCTTGGTAGTTTGGTTTGCCCTGTTCCCATCATGCACTGGGACAGGAACAGACTAATTTGCATGTAGCCAGGTTCTGAGCTGGGATGGTGCAGTGAGCTAAAAAACGGTGATGGATCAAGCCCTGATCTTTGGACTGGGTAAGAGTGGTCTGCTTAATTCAGACACTCTGTTCATCACCACCCCCTTTTTCTGAATCATTTTGTCCACCATAAGCGTGGAAGGGTATACTCAGATGTGAGTCCCTTGCTCATTGCACCATCAGGATTCAAGCAAGCCGGGCCGACGATGGCTGAAATGCCAGAAACCGGTCCCCGGAAGCTTGTTTCCTTCCCAGTATAAGAATTGGCTTGGTAGTTTGGTTTGCCCTGTTCCCATCATGCACTGGGACAGGAACAGACTAATTTGCATGTAGCCAGGTTCTGAGCTGGGATGGTGCAGTGAGCTAAAAAACGGTGATGGATCAAGCCCTGATCTTTGGACTAGGTAAGGGTGGTCTGCTTAATTCAGACACTCTGTTCATCACCACCCCCTTTTCTGAATCATTTTGTCCACCATAAGCGTGGAAGGGTATACTCAGATGTGAGTCCCTTGCTCATTGCACCATCAGGATTCAAGCAAGCCGGGCTGACGACGGCTGAAATACCAGAAACCGGTCCCCGGAAGCTTGTTTCCTTCCCAGTATAAGAATTGGCTTGGTAGTTTGGTTTGCCCTGTTCCGATCATGCACTGGGACAGGAACAGACTAATTTGCATGTAGCCAGGTTCTGAGCTGGGATGGTGCAGTGAGCTAAAAAACGGTGATGGATCAAGCCCTGATCTTTGGACTGGGTAAGAGTGGTCTGCTTAATTCAGACACTCTGTTCATCACCACCCCCTTTTCTGAATCATTTTGTCCACCATAAGCGTGGAAGGGTATACTCAGATGTGAGTCCCTTGCTCATTGCACCATCAGGATTCAAGCAATGCCGGGCCGACGATGGCTGAAATGCCAGAAACCGGTCCCCGGAAGCTTGTCTCCTCGCCAGTATAAGAATTGGCTTGGTAGTTTGGTTTGCCCTGTTCCCATCATGCACTGGGACAGGAACAGACTAATTTGCATGTAGCCAGGTTCTGAGCTGGGATGTTGCAGTGAGCTAAAAAACGGTGATGGATCAAGCCCTGATCTTTGGACTGGGTAAGAGTGGTCTGCCTAATTCAGACACTCTGTTCATCACCACCCCCTTTTCTGAATCATTTTGTCCACCATAAAAGTGGAAGGGTATACTCAGATGTGAGTCCCTTGCTCATTGCACCATCAGGATTCAAGCAAGCCGGGCCGACGACGGCTGAAATGCCAGAAACCGGTCCCCGGAAGCTTGTTTCCTTCCCAGTATAAGAATTGGCTTGGTAGTTTGGTTTGCCCTGTTCCCATCATGCACTGGGACAGGAACAGACTAATTTGCATGTAGCCAGGTTCTGAGCTGGGATGGTGCAGTGAGCTAAAAAACGGCGATGGATCAAGCCCTGATCTTTGGACTGGGTAAGAGTGGTCTGCTTAATTCAGACACTCTGTTCATCACCACCCCCTTTTCTGAATCAGTTTGTCCACCATAAGCGTGGAAGGGTATACTCAGATGTGAGTCCCTTGCTCATTGCACCATCAGGATTCAAGCAAGCCGGGCCGACGACGGCTGAAATGCCAGAAACAAGTCCCCGGAAGCTTGTTTCCTTCCCAGTATAAGAATTGGCTTGGTAGTTTGGTTTGCCCTGTTCCCATCATGCACTGGGACAGGAACAGACTAATTTGCATGTAGCCAGGTTCTGAGCTGGGATGGTGCAGTGAGCTAAAAAACGGTGATGGATCAAGCCCTGATCTTTGGACTGGGTAAGAGTGGTCTGCTTAATTCAGACACTCTGTTCATCACCACCCCCTTTTCTGAATCATTTTGTCCACCATAAGCGTGGAAGGGTATACTCAGATGTGAGTCCCTTGCTCATTGCACCATCAGGATTCAAGCAAGCCGGGCCGACGACGGCTGAAATGCCAGAAACAGGTCCCCGGAAGCTTGTTTCCTTCCCAGTATAAGAATTGGCTTGGTAGTTTGGTTTGCCCTGTTCCCATCATGCACTGGGACAGGAACAGACTAATTTGAATGTAGCCAGGTTCTGAGCTGGGATGGTGTAGTGAGCTAAAAAACGGTGATGGATCAAGCCCTGATCTTTGGACTGGGTAAGAGTGGTCTGCTTAATTCAGACACTCTGTTCATCACCACCCTCTTTTCTGAAGCAAGTTTTCTTGCGGCGCTGCCCAATGCCAATGTGAAAGGGCAGGAATGCACCTTATTTATGAAATACGGTGCATTCCTGTACGTTCCCCTTGCGTTGACACACAAATTGCTGCCTAGCATCAACATAGGCAGGATTGTTTTTCTGCAGAAATGGGCTCCTTCCCTCACAACAATCCTGAGAGCTGTTTTCTTCCTTCTATGTGAGCTGCAGAATGCAGCACACATGGAAAGAAGACGAGCATTTGCAATGCAATAGGTCTCGCATTAGGAAAGTTTGAGCTATTGGTATTGTGAATGACACATTTTTTATTCATGTTTTGTTTTTGAAAATAGCGAAATTAATAGCTGTCATTTACAATGCCAATAGTTATAACTTTCGCTAATGTGACACCTACAGCATTTGTAATGCAATATGTGTTGTATTTACGTGACTTACATGTATTGATATTACAAATAACAATGGCTTTTAATTTTTTTTTATAATTAATACTTAAATAAAAGTTAGTGTAATTTATGATGGCAATAGCTTAAACTTTTGTAAATAACTTTTGTGAAGATTATGTTCAGTGTATTTTGTTGTGACAAAAATCCCAGAACAGAAGTGAAATATTAACATCTTTTTGTTACATTTGTAATAAAGCTTAAAACATTGAGGGAACATATTTGAACCAGTTGTTGTTGAATGGTTGCACAGATTGATGCTGTGGTGGCGCTGAGTGATGTTGTGGTGGCGAACGAGTGATGCTGCGGTGGCGAACGAGTGATGCTGTGGTGTTCAGTGATGCTGTGGTAGCGATAGTGATGTTGCGGTGCCCCTGAGTGATGCTGAGTGATGCTGTGGTGGTGCTAAGTGATGCTGTATGCTATGCTATGTTTTGTTTTGCTATCCTATATTTTGTTTTGTTATGCTATGCAATGTTTTGCTATCCTATGCTTTGATTTGTTACGATATGCTATGCTGTGTTTTGTTATGCTATGCTATGTTTTTTAATGCTATGCTATGCTTTGCTTTGTTATGCTATGCTATGTTTTGTTATGCTATGTTTTGTTGTGTTTTGTTATGCTATGCTATGTTTTGTTATGTATGCTATGTTTTGTTATGCTATGCTTTCTTGTGTTTTGCTGTTTTGTTATGCTATGTTTTGTTATGCTACGCTATGTTTTGTTATACTATGCTGTTTTGTTTTGCCATGCTTTGTTATGTTATGCTATGCTTTGTTATGCTATGTTTTGTTATGCTATGCTATGTTTGTTGTTTTGTTATGCTATGCTATGCTGTGTTGTGTTTTGCTATGCTATGTTTTGTTATGCTATGCTATGTTTTGTTTTGCTATCCTATGCTTTGTTTTGTTATGCTATGCTATGTTTTGCTGTCCTATGTTTTTTTTTCTTATGCTACGCTATGCTGTGTCTTGTTATGTTATGCTATGTATTGTTATGCTATGCTGGTGAGGGTGAGAGTGTGTGAGGGTGAGGTTGTGTGAGGGTGAGAGGGTTGTGAGGGGGTGTGAGGGTGAGGGGGTGTGTGAGGGTGAGGGTGTGTGAGGTTGAGGGTGTGTGACGATGAGGGGTTGTGAGGGTGAGGGTGTGTAAGAGTGAGGGGGTGTGAGGTTGAGGGGGGGGTGAGGGTGTGTGTGAGGGTGAGGGGGTGTGAGGGTGAGGGTGTGTGGGTGTGTGAGGGTGAGAGGGTGAGGGGGTGGGGGGTGTAAGGGTGACGGGGTGAGGGGGTGTGCGAGGGTGAGGGGGTGTGAGGGTGAGTGAGTGAGTGGGTTTGAGTGAGGGGGTGTGATGGTGTGGGTGTGTGAGGGTGAAGGTGTGTGAGGGTGAGGGGGGTGAGGGTGTGTGTGAGGGTGTGGGGGTGCGAGGGTGAGGGGGTGTGAGGGTGAGGGGGTGTGAGGGTGAGGGGATGTGAGGGGGTGGGTGAGGGTGTGTGAGGGTGAGGGGGTGTTGGGGTGTGTGAGGGTGAGGGTGTGAGGGTGAGGGGGTGTGGGGGTGAGAGGATGTGTGAGGGTGGGTGAGGGGGTCTGAGGGTGAGTAAGGGTGTGTGAGGGTAAGGGGGTGGGGTTGAGGGTGAGGGGGTGTGAGGGTGACGGGTGTGAGGGTGTGTGAGGGTGAGGGGGTGTGAGGGTGAGGGTGTGTGAGGGTGAGTGAGGGTGTGTGAGGGTGAGAGGGTGTGTGAGGTTGAGGGTGTGTGGGGGTGTGTGTGAGTGAGGGGTGTGTGTGTGAGGAGGTGTGAGGGTGAGGGTGTGTGGTTGTGAGGGTGAGGGTGTGTGAGGGGGTGTGAAGGTGAGGGGGTGTGAAGGTGCGGGTGTGTGAGGGTTAGGGTGTGAGGGTGAGGGGGTGGGTGAGGGGGTGTGAGGGTGAGGGTGTGTGTGAGGGTGTGGGGGTGTGAGGGTGAGGGGGTGGTGAGGGTGTGTGAGGGCGACGGAGGTGAGGGGGTGTGAGGGTGAGGCGAAAGGGGTGTTAGGGTGAGGGGGTGTGAGGGTGTGTGAGGGGGTGTGTGAGGGTGTGAGGGTGTGTGAGGATGAAGGGGTGTGAGGCTGAGGGGGTGTGTTAGGGTGAGGGGGTGTAAGGGTGCGTGAGGGTGAGTGTGTGTGAGAAGGAGGGGGTGCGAGGGTGAGGGGGTGTGGGGCTGAGGGTGTGTGAGGGTGAGGGGGTGTGAGGGTGACGGGGTGTGAGGGTGGGTGAGAGGGTGAGTGAGAGGGTGTGTGAGAGGGTGAGAGGGTGTGTGAGGGTGAGAGGGTAGGTGAGTGAGGGTGAGTGAGGGTGAGAGGGTGAGTAAGTCACGGCCGTGAATCCGAGGCTCCGGATAATCTGTCCGCTATGTGAACAGCTCTTAATACAAAGGCGGACATACTTTACTATAAAGTACCGAATAAGGGGAAGCAAAGGAACAAAAGAACGGTCATCGTTTAGGAACACAGAGCTAATAGGCGAACCTTGTTTATGTAAAAAATATATTGCGGCCGGTCAGGAACATTCCTAGTTCGCCGTCTTTCTAGTAACACGGCTAGAAACGGTCCGGGAAACAAGAGCAAATTAAATAGGGATGTTTAAACAGCCCAATGCAAAATTGTGTAGTTAAGAAAGGCGTGTCGTGCTCAAGGGGATTTGCCACTGGATTCAAGCAACCCTGGCTGAAGACGGCTGTAATGCCAGAAACCGGTCCTAGGAAGCTTGTTTCCGGTCCAGGGAAGGCTTGGCTTGGCAGTTTGGGCTGGACTGTTCCCATGAGGCACAGGGTCAGGCTGATTTGAATATGGCCATGTCTGAACTGGGGTGGCAGAGTGGGCTAAAGAACGGTGATGGATTAAACCCAGATCTGTTGACTGGGTGTGAGTGTTTGATTGGTTCAGATGCTCTGTCCATCACCACCCCCTTTTGCACTGCTCAAGGGGATTGGCAGAGTTTCTTAAAGGGCTACAGTTTTGTGTAGGATACAAATAAAGGTAACATTGAATAAATGGATACAAGGTGGCCGTCAATATGTTAGAAGTAAAAGAAGATCGCCTGCGGCAGCGCCACTGCTGATCTAAAAGTTAGCAAGAAGACAACTAGCTAGTCAAAGCACGTTAATGCGAGGATGAACTAAGCTCAGGTAAAACGGACAATTGATATCAGGAAAGCGCCGATCTAGAACAAGCTCTCGGCATTGCGTGGCGCGGGAGCGACTTCCTTTGAAGTCTGATGGGGCGTGGAGCGGGGGAGCGGCTTCCTTTGAAGTCTGATGGGGGGGGCGGGCGAGCAGCTTCCTTTGAAGTCTGATGCCGAGGCTGATGGTGTTTGATGTGCACGCACCTGGCTCACATGAACTGTACGCGATCCGCAGCTAGGTAGACTTTTCGGACCGCTTATTATAATCTCGACAAACAAGTATTGCTAAAGCATTGCTGTAGGTCGAGACCTGAAGAAATTAGAAGAAATGTTTTCACTGGGGTGATGTAAGTTTTTGGTGCTGCCCAGGTTTAAGTGATTTTGTAAATATGGCACAGCATCAAAATCCATGGGTGTTGTGTGGGAACTCCCACGCAGCACCCCTGGAACACCGCCTTGATGCAGAGCTAGGCGAGGCAGAAACTTGCCCTACTTTGTCTTACTGAATATCTATGAGGCCATGCAAAGACATGCAGAGTGACTTTACGTTACCTCATAGGTATGGTTAGGACACTTGCGCCGCAGGATGCTCAAAGAAGCGGGTGTTCTGGCAGTGCAGGCCTCGCATAAATAAGCCCCAAATATTCTGTATGTTTTTTAGGTCTTTCGCCATCAGGTACCTACATATGAAATAATGGGCAGCGTAAATGAAAAATAAATGTAAAAAGTTGTTACTTAGTGGGAAAAGCACTGTAGTAGATTATGAAACCTCAATTAGTTAATGCACTGCATAGGTCTGTGTGTAACCAGAGAGCCACAGAAATAAATCTTGGTTGGTGCAGTGAAGAATAGTGTATTTTAATACTACGAGGTCAGAGCCTATGACAGAAAGCACCATGAGTATGCAAGTTATTATTTTATATTTGCATTGCATTCCACACAGTGAAATAAAGACTGATACAAAATAGTTTTAAAATAAATGGTGCTTCCAAAATGCAGATTTTGGTAAAACCAGGGAGTATGTAATGCATTTGCTTTTTTACCTAACTGTCCATTCCACACCTCCTTAGGGGTACTAAGGGCTACTGTGTAAGTTCAATTAAAAGCAAACACTTCAGTTGTTAACTCTTTGCACTACCACTCTAAAGAAGAAAAAATATTTGTCATCACAAAGTTTGGAGTGATTCACCAGGTCCCAAGCACCCTTTACACTCACCGATTAACTAATGGGGCACATTTGTATTTCTTTCAGGAGTGGTGGCATCCTGGGAGGAAACCTGCACAGCACAGGAGACTCAGCTGAAACATTTTAAACAATGGAAATGAGCTGTGCCAGTACGACTGTCTTTTTTCCAAAATTAAAGCAAATGTTTTAGAATCCAGGCAAAGTGAGGCTGGGGAATGCGCGACCCCCTTCCCAGGACTCCAGGGCCCCCCTGGGGGTCGCGCCCCACAGATTGAAGACATCTGAACTAGAGGATGACAGAGACCCAATATATGTCAGTGGAAGAAGATAAAAGAAACAGTGACTTCGACCTGCCAGGAGGTACAGGGTCCCAAGAAACACCAGCATAAGGAAAGGATCTTGACCTAGACTCTCCGCAAAATCAAGAGAGAAAGGAAAAGAAAGCTGTAGTCAACACCAGCTGAACAAGAGCAGAAAAACAAAGTTCAAGGCTAGTACACCAAAACCAACAAGGACGCAAACAGGAGTTTATGAGCAGAGAAGCGACGATTCATCTATGCTCTTGACACAGAAGTCCAGGAACCAGCAAGCCATGGAACCTTGAAAGAACTCTACGACATAACAAGGAAACTCTCTGGCAGATACAGCATGCTAGAAAGACCTGTTAAAGACAAAGCTGGAAGATAATCATTGGAAACAAAGGCCAACAATGAAAATGGGTGGAACACTTTAAAGAACTGCTAAACCAGCCCATACCACCACCAGATATACAGCCAGTTGACAAGGACTGACCAATAGACTGCAGCGGACCAACTAAGGAGAAATACAGCAAGCCATCAAACAGCTGAAAAATGGGAAGGCAGCATGACCTGACAACATTCCTGGGAGAGGCACCGAAGGCAGACATTGAAACATCCGTAGAGATACTCTATCCTATATGCGGAAGGATCTGGGAAGAGGAAAAGGTGCCACCAGACCTTAAACATGGATATTTCATCAAGATCTTCAAGAAAGGTGACCGGAGTAACTTCGCAAAATAGAGGGATAACTCTTCTACCAACCCCAGGTAAAGTGTTCAACTGAGTCATCCTGACCAGATTGGCTTCAGCAAAGATGCATCCTACACAGACCAGATTACAACACTGCGCATCATCACTGAGCAGTCGATGGAATGGGACTCCCAACTCTTTGTCAACTTCATCAACTATGAGAAGGCATCCACAGCACGGACAGAAAGCCCCTTTGAAAACTCCTCCGCCAGTACGGTGTGCCAAATAAACTTGTAAGAATTGTTAGAAAGTCTTATGAGGGAATGACCTGTAAAATAGTCTATGGAGGACAACTCATGGAAGCCATTCAATTGAGGACCAGAGTCTGCCAGGGTTGTTTGCTCTTGCCTTTTCTCTTCATGCTGAGCCTAGACTGGTACATGAAGACATTCACAGTAAGGAGAAGAAATTGGATCCAGTAGACACCTTGGATGCAGCTTGATGACCTGGACCTTGCAGACAACCTAGCCCTACTCTCCCATACCCATCTGCAGATGTAAGAGTAGACTGACAATTTGGCAGCCACAGCAGCACAAGTTGGCCTCCTACCCACAGGAGAAAAACCAAGATCCTGAAGGCTAACACAGCCTGAACAATTGCAGTCACTCTTGCAGGTGATACAATGGAAGATATTGAGACGTTCATCTACCTGGGCAGTGTCATGGACAAGCAGTGCAGCACAGACGCCAATGTCAAGGTAAGAAATAGGCAAAGCAAGGGCTAGCTTCATTCAGCTAAAGATCTGCAGCTCCAAGGACCTAACGCTGCAAACCAAGATCAGGCTTTTAAACACCAACATAAAATCGGACCTTCTGTATGGAGCAGAAACTTGGAGGACAACAGTGTTCTCCACCAACAAAATCCAGACCTTCATCAACACCTGTCTGAGACAAATTCTCAGAATCCGCTGACCAAACACCAGGAGAAACAATGATCTATGACAGCAGACTTTACACTCCCTGCTCATGAAAAAATAATGTAAAGACGCTGGGGCTGGATAGGCAACACCCTCCGCAAGCCCACGCAAAATACCACAGGCAAGCCCTGACCTGGAACCCTCAAAGGAAAAGGAAAAGAGGACCACCAAGAAACACCTGGCGTTGAGGAATCGAGGCTGAGTGCAAGGAGCTGGAGTCAGATTGAAAGAAAAGTCCTGAACAGTGATGGCTGGAGACTCCTTGTTGATGGCCTATACCCGATGAGGAATAGTAGACATAAGTGAGAAAGCAAGCAAGGGAGACAAGAATAGTGGAAATTAATGGGATAGTTGCCAAATCCTCTGACTGGGAGAAATCAATACTATTTCCATTGCAAGGGAGAAACTACACCATAACCCACATAGAGCACAGCAAGAAAACTTGAAGCGGCTTGGTGTGTGGATATCGAAAGAAGAGTTGATGCAATGGACACTAAGCTTGGATGCATCAGTAGCTAAATTCAAGGAAGACATTAAACACTTGAACAGGTTTCTAATTTCCTTACTGGGGAAACTGTTCATGTTTTAGATGGTTACTATGCCAAGATGTTTGTACGCACGTACTACAAAATACCTAACTCCAAAGATTCTTTTGGAAGGAAGGAGTTGCACTTCTGGCACTTATTAAAATGATTCCCCGAACTACATACGAGGGAGGCATGAATGCACAAAGAATTTGGTATTCTTATTGTGCCTCTAAAATGGGAGTAGATCATGACTGCCTACGTATACCCCAATCAGAAGCCATGCTATGATTAGAAATGAATCTCCTTTAGGCAATGACGTCCCTGCATGTATTCAATGTGTACACTCTACTGGGTGGTAGTCTTCAGCTACGGGAACAGTCATTGGTGCTTGGAGGAGGGTATTGGTGGATTTGAGCTAGTATGGCAGACTGATAAAGCAGTGTTTCAAAATGGGACCTTATTCGAATTTGTAAACTGTGTGACATAGTGAAAAAATAACAAAATAAATCCGCAGAGGAACTGAAAGAACACTTTAAACTTGCCATGACCCAGTTTTATAAACAGGACATGCCCTTTGCCACTTCTAAAACACGAGACTTCCATTTCTGAATGTAATGGAGAACAGGCTTCTCTGCAATAGATTTGATTTCAACCAGGCCTTGAAAAGCTCAGAGAATAATGATAAATCAACGTGGGAGATCTAGAGGAGTGGGTTTGTCATTTCTTCAAATTTCAGATTTCTACCAATTAAATTTCACCAATCTTTGTACCCTGCTATTAAAAGTGCATTATCTGCCATTGAGAAAAAGAGAAAATGGAATGCAGGAAGAATTGTGTATGCTTGTAGTGGGGCTGTTAGGAACAGAGGCTCGCAAAAGATGGACTGGCCTCCATGCTGCTCCCTATTTCTTTCAGCTTTATCTGAGAATAAATTACCTGCACTGCTTAGGACGTCCTTGCTGCAGCAATTTACAGAAAGGCTTTGGAACAGTGGGTGGTCATTCCCTGAACTGCATACTTCTGCCTCACCTGCAGTGATGCACATATCCAGCCCTACAGGGTTGAGGTTACAAAATCTCTTTTTGAGGTTGCTTGATTGACCCTCAACTTTGGCCTAAACAAACAGTGTTGAAAAATATGTAAGATATGAAACAAAATGATGTATTGGCTGCTCTAACGGCAGAGTGGCGGGTCGGGGGAGGCATGGGAGGTGGGAGGGACGGACGGGTGACAAAAACAAAGAAAAAATAGAACTTACCTTCTTGCCAATCGCCGCTCTTCTCCTTTCTGCTGAGGCTCCCAGACTCCCCTGCGGCCAATCCCAGCGCTTCTCTCATGCACTGAGATTGGCTTGAGCAGGCTTGTTTTCCGCTCCAAGGGTGATTGAGAGCCTATGCCTGCTATTCTCTCCACCCGACAATCCAGCTCGGGTTGGGGAGATGTCAGTGCACATGACGGTTTGGCCGTCCAGAGACAGTCGGCCAAACCGTCATGTGCACTGAGTGCAGTGCCGCCACTCCTCCTGTGACTGCCCCCTAGATGGCCCTGCCCACAAGACCCAGCAGGAAGAGGAGATAAAACAATACTAAACATGTTTTATTATCGTTTTGTTTTTCAAAGTTTGAGTCCCCTGGCGGAGGGGGAAGTGGGGCAACGCTCCTATGTCATAGCGGAGAAGCCACCACTTAACAAATGAGACAAGCCGAGAGTCTGACACAATTAGATTTTGTGGCAAATAAAAGACACATAGCTAGAAAATGTGGCAATACTACACTTGACCCCCTTTTGAGCTGAAAAACGTGAAAGGTTGCAGTGCTTCCATGCACAAATTCCTAAACTTTTATCTGACTGAATATGTGCAGTATTACTGCAGAAGTTGTAGTTCTATTTTAGATGCAAACTACAGTTTGTGCCCGAATTGGGATTACTGGCATGACTGGAGAAAGGTCCTAAGTAGCTAGAGGATGTCTCAGGAAGCAACGGAAAATTAAGTGGAAATGTCCAGTTTGTGCACCGAAGGTTCATACAATTTATACAGGATGTCACGTCCCTAAGTAAACATATTTTATTCATATTTAGGTGTGATTAGACACAGAAACACAACTAATGTCACATCATTGCGCCTATTTGTTATTACAATTTTGTTTTTAGGATATAGGAGACTGTTTTTGTTTTTATTTATTTTTTATTTTTTTATTGATTTTATTGAAAGAAATTATAAACATAAACACAATAACAGTCCCATTTCCAAGTGTTTTCTCACATGAGCTATCACTGTTCATGAATAAGTGTCCAATAGAATAGAAACTTCCACCAACAATTATTCATTAGCGGTAAAAAAAAAAGGACTAGGGAAGGAAAGGAAAGGGGAGAGAGGTTCCACGCGTGTGCTCTGTACATCTTACTACGTTTGCTACACTAGTGGGGTGCAACCGCTTTTCTCTGTAATGGTCATTGAGGTGTTGATCAGTTCATATATAGTTTGTACCATATCTGATATGATTAGGAATGTGTATAGTACTAGGGTGCTGGTGTGGCATCTGGGTGTGGGGGAGTAGCGGGAGCAAATCCTGTTGGTGTCGGCTGGTGCATCTGAGAGGGATCTAGGGAGGACTGCTGTGTCTGCTATGATAGCAGTGGTAAACGTGCCATATGTCTTTGGGTCGTGAAGTTGGGGCTGGAGTGTCTCATATACTTCGGTTTGCATACCACAATATGACATGCTTCAGAGCCATGCTGCTTTCACAGGACTTTGTTTGGCGCCCCAATATATTGCGATTTCTCATTTCACTAGCAGCAATGCTTTGGCAATGAACCTGCAGTAGCAGCGCTTTATAACATTCACTATTCCCAACAAGGCGAGTTTTGGAGAGGGAAGGAGCGGCATGGAAAACACGTCCAAAAGCTTCTGGAATACATCTGTCCAATATGCAACTATCGGCGGACATGTCCATGTCATGTGTGCAAAGTCTGCGTCGGGAGCCTGTCATTTGGGGCAGTTGGATGATTTGGAGGGGTCATATTTGGTCAGCTGTCGTGGGGTGATGTAAATCTGGTGTATAAACTTGAAATGGAACAGTTTATGCCTGTATCTGCTGTGGCTTTTCCTGAAGAAGGCATCTTTAAGCCAAAACGCGCGTAGAAACTATCAGGCATCTGCAGCCACTCAATGAACGCAGATACATAACTGTGAACTATAGAGTCGCCATATAAGGCCCGTCTATAGAACATGTTGAAATAAATAGCACGATGATAATATAAAAATCTCTAATCATGTACATAATGTTTTGACCTATGATTTTCAGGTGTTGAACATACCTGTGCTGGATACATTATGACTGATGAGTATGAATGATGAGATAGATGTGATGTATGTGGTGTGTTTTAGTTTCAATGATGGAGTATTGAATATATAATTATTATTAAATAGCTATTTTTGTAAAAAAACAAGTTTATTTGTCTTTCCGTATATTAGAATTGTTATCATTCTCTGTGATATATGTTTTGAACTTACCCTAGTAATTTACATTGTAGTTGGGGGATAACCTCTTTATTTGTTCATGACAGCGGGCCCATTATTTGTCAGTCAGTGGCTGGCTCAGGTCCTCCCACCAGTGATGCCTCACTCCCCTGCCGCGGACCAGTTTAAGCTCCATACATGCCCGATATAGCTTGGTGACTAAGTGGTCCCCCCTCTTTGTCGGTTATAAGCAGTGTAAGTGGTGTGAACTCAACAGGCAGAGACGGGAAGGAAGAAGTGATCGAGCAAAGTGCTCCGAGTAATCTGGTCGCTACAAATGTATCCATATAGGACATGTCAGAGTGCACGGACATGTCTGCCATTGTTATAGCCTGTCCGTCGGGGAAGAGGGAACCAATGGTGCTTAGCTTCAGTTTATTGATAGTGCACTGTACCACCGTCTCAGAAGTAAGTGGCAGAACTGGGCAGAAATGGGAGATAAGGTGAATATAGTGAGCCGGTGCCTAATAGTCGACTAAGTCTACGCTAAGCCCAGCAGGTGGTAGACAGGGGATGTATGTCATGTGGGTCAAGTGGTATACCCACGGGGAATAATGCCCCTAATGTTGTAGGGGCAGCCAAATCTCGTTCAGGCCTAGTGTATGGAATACCGGCGTCTGGGTGAAACCAGTGTCGGGCAAATTGAGCTTGTGCAACCAGGTAATAGAGATGGAAATCAGGGACCTCAAACCCTCCCCGTTCATAAGGAAGTGTTAGGGTGTCCCATGCTACCCGTGGTTTACTCCCTGCCCAGGCCAGGTGGGTAAGCAGGCCCCGCAACTGTGCGAAAAATGCTTTTGTGAGCGGGATAGGTATATTGACAAATAAATATAAGAACTGGGGGAGGGCATTCATTTTGATGATGGCAATACTTCCGGCCATAGATATCCTTCTCTTTTCTTCGAGGTATTCCATACACAGTTTTTTCAACAATTTTCTGGATATATTACCCATTGAGAGTGGGTCATCATAATATTGTTGGCAACCAATTTGAATAAGAAAACGTTTAACGTAATCTAGCCAATCAAATCTACCCACATTTTCCAATTTTAATACATCCTGCAACATAGCCCGGTTCATGGCACACTCATTGTTGTCCATACCCTATGCCACAAGAGGATGGGTTGTGTTCTAAATATGTCCGAAATATGAGGTTGTCCAAGTTCAGTATGGCAGATGTAGGTCGCAACACTTTGTGGTACTGTTAGGACATCCCTCATAAACTTATTTTCGGCTATTTGAATTGATTCTACGTTCTAATACCCCCAAAGACCCGAGCCATACAAGGCTACTGATGTACACGTGGCATTATATATAGTTAAGATTTCTCTTATTGTTTTTTTACCCAACTTTTGTATAAAAATCTTTAAGGCCATTATTGTTTTTAGGAACAAAAGAGTTCTGGCCTTAACAGCGCTTGTCCAAACCCCAGATTCATGGAATACAATACCAAGGTAAGGGAAAGTAGAGGTGTTTTCCAAAGGAACATTATTTATAAACATTCTTTTCATCTGCTTTCCGGATCTTGTGCCACAGTTCATGGAGAAAGTTTTACTACAATTGATTTTTAAATCTAGACTCGACATGAACTTCTCAAAAGATATTATCAAATTTTGTAGGGCCAAGGGAGTACATGCCATTAAGACTGCATCATCCACATACAAGAGTGCAGAGATAGATCTCTTACCAACCCAAGGCATATCCCTGCACTCCTGCAGCAGATGATGCTCAAGTCTATTTATGTAAACCAGGAATAAGAATGGGGCCAGGAACCACGCCTGGCGTACTCCGCGTCCCACGCCGAATTTTCTGGTACATTCGCCTCCCCTACCATAACGGACTGATGCTGTAGCTCCAGAGTATAATTCTCTCAGAAAGTAGATGATGGAATCTTCCACGCCCAGCCCTTTCAAGATTGCCCACAATTTGACATGTGACACGCAATCGAACGCCGATGTAAGGTCAACAAACGTAAGGTACAGACGTTCACCTTTTACCCTAGTATACTTTTGTTGAACAATCATTAAATTTAAGCATTGTTCAACGGTTCCAATGCCCTTCTGGAATCCATACTGTAGGTCACTCATTATCTCATTCTCCTCAGCCCAGTTTTGAAGTCTTGCCAAGATGATTCTTCCAAGGATTTTTATAGATGAGTCTAGAAGGGAGATTGGTCTGTAACATGCGCAGTTTTGTCTCCGCCTGACCCAGGACCACCTCGCCTTCAGGAAGCAGCTCAAGACCTGGCTGTTCGAGCAGTAGCGGACCCCCCCTCCCCTAGCGCCTTGAGACCCTCCGGGTGAGTAGTGCGCTATATAAATGCTGTGATTGATCTATCTCCCTTCTTATATATCGGCACAATGACCGAGGTAAACCAAGACGGATTTAAACCCCTTGCTAGTGCTGCATTAAAAAGTTGTACCAGCATGGGGCCCCAGATCTCAATATTTGCTTTATACAGGTCTGCTGGGATCCCATCAGGACCTGCGGCCTTGCCACCCTTCGTTGCTTTCAAACCCATCATGACTTCCTCCAGAGTTATCACCAGTTTTTCAGACCCTGCTCCACTATGTCCCATAATAATAGGATCTAAAATGTGGCTTTCATCTTGGGACCTATAAAGGTTGGAAAAATGCTCCACCCAATCCTCCTCAGTAATTGCTATCTTCATGCGCGCCTTGAGATTGTCATAGAGGAAAGGGGTATTAACGGCCCTCCAAAATGCGGATGCATCCTTGGACTGTGATGCATCACATAGGGCTTCTAGGGCCTCCTTTTTTATAGCATTTTTTCTATTTTTTAAAGCCTCATTATATGTTTTCCTAAAACCTCTTATTTCTAACGGGTCTTGGGTGTCCTATGAATAGCATATTTCAAATCAGTCAATGCCCTTGTACATGCGTTATCAAACCAACTTTTATTACCCTTTGCCCTTTTCTTTACCTCCACCCGCAGACTATTTTTAATTACGGAAGCTATTATATTAAAATGCTCTATTATCTGCTCACTATTAGACTTCTCTCCCAGGCAAATCGAGAAGCTATCCGAACAAACATTCAGCAGTTTACCAAGGAACATTTCTGGGACGACCTTACCCCATTTTAGAGTATACCCATTCTGTCTCCCAAGAACCACATCAGGGACTGTACATAGGGAGAACACATCTTCATGCTATTCAAGAAAAGGGTTTTCAACCTCCATTATTTGGGGCAGATGATCACTTAAAGGTAACTCTATAGTCTTTATCCTATTAATCTTATGGCGATAACTATTTGAGGAAATGATGAAGTCAATAGTGGTCGATGCTCCTCTGCCAATAAATGTGGGCCCAATGGGAGTAGGTTTTTGGGCTATTTCATTTGCATATCCCAGGTCGTACATAAAAATGAAATGATATGGCCATAAGGGGGGAGCATGTGGGTGTGCCACCAGTGAGCCATTGTATCCGTACGGTGTGTGTAAAGGGAAGGCTACAGAAAGAAAAACGTAGAAAGGACATCAAAAACCAAGGGAATAAAAATACCATCAATAAAACCCAGTTGAAAAGCAGCAACCCCCACCCCCTCACACACCTGGGCTAGGTGAATACCCTCCATCCTGACACAAAGAAGAAAAAGGAAAAACCCAAAGGTAAACTAGTCACAGTCATCTGCAGGAGGCAGGCAACGCCTTGGATGTCCAATGCTCACTACTTAAGCTAACAATTCATCAGAATAGAGATAAGGAACCCTGTATATCATATGAAAAAATGGTCCTTGACTATTGATCATAGAACAAGCTTTACATGAAAAAAAATTTGAATTTTGAAAATGCAAATTAAATCAGCATACTTAGACTCAAGCTAGATGAGGGAGATCTACATCTTTTCTGAATTAGCTCTACATTAGATGAAAGAGAGCGAACATCCTGACATGCTGGCAATTACAATAACCTATTACCACACTCTGAGAATATACTTCTGAAGAATTTACATATTTATTTACAATTTTTAATAAACAATAGTAATCAAGAAAACGGCGCAAGGACTATTAAGTATAGTCAGTGAAAGAGTAAAGGGTGCTCAAGTGTTTAGAGAAGGAGCAAAAGAAATTGAGTGCACAGTTTTGATATTTACAGTAGAAACACAAGCGGGCAACCTTCCGCTATTGCTGTGTGCCTGTCCACACACTTGGTTGGGGGGGGGGGGTGGGTGGGGATGTATTGGGTACAGGCACAGTGGTTATAAAAGCGTCGACGTTTCGTTCCTGATGCTCATGGGTTGTTCGGACCTCGGCGGCGGGTCTTCCTCAGGACAAGGGTGGGAGGGGGGGGGGGGGGCTGGGGGTGGAAAGCTGGCTTGGCCGTGGTCCAATAAATGGTCTGGATCGGGTACCTAGAGTATAAAAGTGGGGGTTGCTATTAGAATCGTCATGAGTAAATATTTACAAGAGTGTGGTCTGAGTGTATGCTGCAGGGTACATTACCGATAATGCCGGTCAACTGAGGGTTCAATTCAAGCTTGCAGGGTATGAATCACCTACAGAATATAGAAGATATTGGAACAAAATCAGTTCCCATCTCCCAGGGGCAACTGACAATCAATATCAAATCTATAGTGAGGCAAGATATTAGACTCACCTACTGTCTTGGGGATTGATACACCAAGTGGGTCAATCTGTTCTTGTTTCCAGTACCTGTTGGGGAGGAGCACATGTTCAACCCCCAGTATTAACTGCGCATTAATATGCAATCAAGGTGCATAGTTAAACTTACCCAGGGATAGTTTATAATAGGGCAGTCCTACCGGTGCCCCCACGGGCAATCCGGTGGTTAGGGGAAGATATCGCCTCTGTTCGGAAAGCGAGAAAAAGAGCCTGGTTCAGTAACAGGGAGTCTCTATTAGAAGCCAAACAGAAATCTGACTCCAAGGAAGAAAGACTCATTTGCGTTACCACCTTTAACACACGGAGTACGGAAATAAAACAGACCATCAACGCACATTGGAATCTTGTAGCGGAAGAAATAGGAATAATTGAACCCCCAATGCATGCATTCCGTAAAGGCAGAAGTATCAAAGATTTCGTAGTACACTCCATGTTCAACCAAAAAAGGACAGAAAGTCAAACATCACTGTGGAATATACCCCCTGTCCTAGGACATTTTAAATGTGGCAGTTGTAAAGCCTGCAAAATGGCATCTGAATTAAAAACTTGTACGTACAACAATCACACTCACACTATGCAACATCACACCAACTGCAACACCATGGGAGTCATCTACGCTATAATGTGCCCATGTGGCTTCATGTACATAGGCCAGACCACACAAAAAACAAAGACTCGTATCTTGCAGCATTGCAGTAAAATACGTTGCAAGGTACAAGGGGCTCCACTTGTGGATCACTTTCTAAGGTTTAATCATCATCCAGAAAGTTTCACATGGTGGATATTAGAAAAGGTCAGTAAGAACCCCCGAGGTGGCAATTATGCCAAACTATTGAGCACTCGTGAATGTTTCTGGATGCACACCTTCGACACTGTGAACCGTGGTCTAAATGACCGTGAAGAAGTGCAGAGACAAATGGTGTCGATTAGAAATGGCTGATTGCTGATTTGAGAACTGACCCCCAGAGTTATGTACCATGCTGTTTTTAGGACATTTCAGAATTTTCCATCATACCCAGTATCAAATGTTTTATGTATTCTATGTAGAGGTCACTGTACTGTATAATGTGTGTTTTATATATGGTGTATCACACCACTGATTTATTGTACATACTATGGCACCTAAATCATTGTGACCCAGATGAAACATAACTGTTTTGTATTAATACAAGTTGGGACATGCTTTGACTTAATGCACTGTATATCGCAGCATTCTCTCTTTGTGAATCCCTTTGCCTGCACTAATATTCCAAGGGCAAGCCACTGCCCCGAGTGCTCACGATGAATAGTCCCTCTTTCATGTTTAGACTGGACCTGAATAAGTTTGGTCCTTTCTCTATGCCTATCGCGTTCCGATTGGCTGGAATCAGCCCATGTGACACACGCTGCAAACGCGGAAGCAGCAGCCGACTAAGAACGCTGTTTGCTGCCGGTGGAAGCAACTGCCCCCCGCGCTAGACGCCGTCCCTACTAGACGCTGCCTGGGCCAGGAATCACATAAACGCAGGTAAGCAGGCTCCCAACAATCCATAGGGAGGGTGCACCGTCGGTCAGTCCACGGACCGGGTGCACGCGCGCTAATAGAGAAATAATTAAAAATAGAGGGTTTCTGATACACCCCCTTGTCATTTTCTCTATACCAGGTGATTAAACTATTGACACAAACTATTGACACCAACGAACAGAGGCGATATCTTCCCCTAACCACCGGTTTGCCCGTGGGGGCACCGGTAGGACTGCCCTATTATAAACTATCCCTGGGTAAGTTTAACTATGCACCTTGATTGCATATTAATGCGCAGTTAATACTGGGGGTTGAACATGTGCTCCTCCCCAACAGGTACTGGAAACAAGAACAGATTGACCCACTTGGTGTATCAATCCCCAAGACAGTAGGTGAGTCTAATATCTTGCCTCACTATAGATTTGATATTGATTGTCAGTTGCCCCTGGGAGATGGGAACTGATTTTGTTCCAATATCTTCTATATTCTGTAGGTGATTTATACCCTGCAAGCTTGAATTGAACCCTCAGTTGACCGGCATTATCGGTAATGTACCCTGCAGCATACACTCAGACCACACTCTTGTAAATATTTACTCATGACGATTCTAATAGCAACCCCCACTTTTATACTCTAGGTACCCGATCCAGACCATTTATTGGACCACGGCCAAGCCAGCTTTCCACCCCCAGCCCCCCCCCCCCCCTCCCACCCTTGTCCTGAGGAAGACCCGCCGCCGAGGTCCGAACAACCCATGAGCATCAGGGTCGAAACGTCGACGCTTTTATAACCACTGTGCCTGTACCCAATACGTCCCCCCCACCCCCCCCCAACCAAGTGTGTGGACAGGCACACAGCAATAGCGGAAGGTTGCCCGCTTGTGTTTCTACTGTAAATATCAAAACTGTGCACTCAATTTCTTTTGCTCCTTCTCTAAACACTTGAGCACCCTTTACTCTTTCACTGACTATACTTAATAGTCCTTGCGCCGTTTTCTTGATTACTATTGTTTTATAAAAATTGTAAATAAATATGTAAATTCTTCAGAAGTATATTCTCAGAGTGTGGTAATAGGTTATTGTAATTGCCAGCATGTCAGGATGTTCGCTCTCTTTCATCTAATGTAGAGCTAATTCAGAAAAGATGTAGATCTCCCTCATCTAGCTTGAGTCTAAGTATGCTGATTTAATTCGAATTTTCAAAATTCAAATTTTTTTTTCATGTAAAGCTTGTTCTATGATCAATAGTCAAGGACCATTGTTTCGCAAACCAATTTATACCCAGGTCCTTTGATTTGATGGGTAATACCCCATTGATTTAATGGTATCATATGAAAAAGTCAAAGTGAAAGATTGATAGAACTAATTTAGGACAAAATCCTAAACTTACTATCATTTTGGTATTCACAGAAGGCACTTGCTCATTTTTTTATTCACAGAAGGCACTTACTCATTAATGAGTAAGTGCCTTCTGTGAATGGCAAAATGAGTAAGTGCCTTCTGTGAATACCAAAATGAGTAAGTGCCTTCTGTGAATACCAAAATGAGTAGGTGCCTTCTGTGAATACCAAAATTGTAGTAAGTTTAGGATTTTGTCTTAAGTTAGTTCTGTGAATCAGGTCCGCAGTTCTTTTCACAATCCCATTTAATCGTGATAGTTTGGGGTCTTCATGGGGTAGGAAGTCCTCATTCAGGGGTGAATAAGTTAGCACTCGCAGCCAGCTTTTGGTCAGGTGAGGAGTGTCCAGAGGACCGGGCTGGGCTCCTAAGGGTTGTACTTTGATGCTTCTTGCAGAAAGCCAGCACTATCGCAGAACCGAGGTTTATCACCTACCATCACCTGCAATTTAGCTGGGTACAGCATGGCATATTTCAGGTCCAGTGCATGGAGCTGGCGTTCCGCCTCCACAAATTTACAATGCGCTTCTTGGACTGCAACCGTGTAGTCCGAGTAGAAAGAGAGCCCAGCGCCCTGGTATTGCACCAGCATGTTTTCCCAGGCCAAGCGGAGCACCGCATTGCGATCTCTATAATTGAGTAGGTGGGCAATTTTGTGCTGCGGGGGGTAACCTGGGAGTGGGGACATGGGCCGAGAAATAGGTGTACTCTCTCTATGATGAAGGTTTTGCAGAAATTTTCAGCTCCGAACAGTTCGGTTAGCATAGATTAAACAAATGGCTCCCGTCGCCCAAAGTTTATGGATCCCGCCAGGCCAAGAATGCAAATGTTATTTCTCCACAACCTAGCTTCTAGGTCTTCATTCTTTATGGCTACAGTCTTGAGTAGGCATTCCATTTGTTCTAACCGGCACGTTGTGTCTCTGGCTAGGTCCTCGTGGGTGGAGATACATTTCTGCACCTCATCGAGTCTAGTACTGTGCCCCTCCAGGCGCTACCCCATCCTGTCTAGTCTGGCAGTTAGAGAATCAAATCTGTAAACTATTGAGCAGAACCCAGGACAGAGCTCCACCATTATGACTGTAGCGCCCTCCATAGCATGTGGCTGCTCATCTCTCTCCGATCCATCCCCCCTATCAAGAATGTGGTCCGTACGTTCCAACATGCCCTGTTTATCAAAAGTCAGTTTGTGCTGCTTTTTAAAAAAAAATGTTTTTATTAATATCATTCTGACCATGACAATAATGCCCTCATGACAGCATTAAAGAAGCACATATTCTTGAGTCACAAATAATATACTTGGAGAAAAAGTAATACATCCTTGTCTGTTAAGGATTTGGTCACATTGAAAACCTGCAGTGAAGTCGCCTCTTACATTGGTCGGATGTCAGTTTGCGCTGCTTGGGGTCCCCACACCCATTCTTGTGTTGTGTGGAAGAGTGGTTAGTCGGGATCGTTACGGATATAATGTTAGAGTTCCTGCAGTATGCAGGGGTGTTGAAAGTAGAGGTGTTGCTTCTGCGCAAGCCGTATTATCGGAGGACCCTACCCCTGATAGTTGTGTTAGTCTGTTGCTGTTCAAAAAGGTGTAGGCTTGCTTGCACAGTTCGGTCGGCGTAATACGGGGGGAAGCCATTCGTCAAACCTTGGGGTTGTAGGGGGGAGGGTGAGCAGGAAGCGGCAGCAGCCTTAAGCTATCTTAAGCTATGTGGGTCTTCTAACCCGTAGCATTTAAGATTCTCGGATCTGAGTGCCGAGACCCGGCCCTCCACACTCACCCAGCTCCCGGCCTTGGTTGATGCTCCCTCGGTCAGTCCGCTCACTGCGGCGCGCACTTTCTCCTTTCCTCCTTTGGCTGGGTGGCATGGGCAGGCAGGGGGCCCAGCAGAGCACCGCAGCTCCAGCCTCAGGCTTACCCGTGGACCCTGTCACGACGAGGTCTCTTAGGCGTGCTGGGCCTCCGCACGTCTCTACCCTCCGCCAATGCATAGGATTTCTTCACCCCAACTCCTCCACCGCGATGTAGTGTGTGGTTTCTGCGGCCGTTCCAAAAATAAAAACTACCAGATCATACCGTTTCCTTCATTTTGAGGGCACCGGAGCTTTAATGCTGTGTGGCCATTTTGGTCGACGGCATGGCCACGCCACTTATTTCTTTAATTATACTTTGTTCATACTTTGCAGACCATGAACAGAAACATTGTGATACAATATTGTCTCAAAACATCTTCAACTCAAAAATATCATGGAACAAATTAAAGAAGGTAAGAATATTGTTTTTGTTTTAAATGTACTTATGTATAATACTGTAAACATTATTATAGTTGCATTACTGTTGTTTTTAATTAATGTAATATATGCTAGTTATTATATTATGTTTAGGTGTTAGTATTATGATAACGATTGTTTTTTATTTTTAGGTCGAGCCTAGACAGCACTTGCGCTGTTGGTTAGCGACCTTTTGTATATGCTTTGTAGTGTTGAACGCCGACATTGTTTGCCATTGCTTTTCATTTGTCTATATCAGTGTGCTTTAAAACTCCTTGCTTGCTAGTGGTCAGTCCTGCCTCTGTGTCCGGTCCTTTTTCTCTTCCGTTCTTCCCCAGAGCAGGGAGTAAGTCCTATATCATTATGCTATGGTTGCTTATATGTTCCTTGAGGGACAATTTGTTTTCTTGGTTTCCTGCTCTTACTGTTTGCCTCTGTACAGCTTTGGTGCCATGGCTGCTTACATTGTAATATAGCATTCCTCCCTCCCACCCCCTCTTAATGCCACAGTTGTGTTAAAGCTGCCTCCCGCTCCGTGCCTCCTGCTCGTCGCTTATATTTTTTTAGCCTTTTTGCAATTTTGGATGTCAACTGGCAGTTGGGCCTCTTTTGGTAGGATATTCGTTTGGTCTTTATTTTAAGGGGGATTGGGCTTGTTAAAGTCTTAAAGAGAGGAAAGTAGGTGAGGCGATCAGATGTTTGAAGACTTTACTGAGCTTGAGAACATGGCAGCTACACACACCTCTTCCCACAGCTCCTTTAGTCATCAGCCTGATGAATCAAACTGCATGGTGAATCCTCTTTAATCCGACATTTTGCACATAAAGTCCCATCCCCATCTCAATCTCCCCCTCCCTCCTTCATCCTCTCTTGCCAACACTGAGCCACCCTGTCACCTCACACCTGACGCATTGTTGTAGAATTCAGAAAAACTCTGTCTGTCCCCGCCCTCAGAAAAACTCCCTTTCTTTAAGATGGGCTGTTGCAAATCCGGATCGCAACTCATGAATCCAGCATCGATGCTGTACTTCACAGAGATGCGCAATAACATTTAAGGCACACTGGCCTGGCAGCTTTGTTGCTTGAGCACCTGCTTCTGAGATCGTCCACAAAACTGAAAGCCCCATGTTCAAATCAAGCAGGTATACTAATCCTTGTTCCCTTTTGAGGTTAGTAAATATGTCTTTGACTTTGCTAAAAACGTGCTGTGTACAGTACCATAAAGCTCCAAACCCTTGCCTTATGCATTTTGCAAGTATTAAAACTCAAGTGCATAGGGGGAGCGTGCGGGACGGCGAACCAAGATGGCCGCAACCTGAAGAGCTCCGTTACAACGAGCAGCACTCGTACACGAAGGGTAGATTCCTCTGCAGCGTTTTTCGACGTAAACAGCTGATTTCGCCGTTGGTAGGGTCCAGGCATCCACAGGCAAGTTCTCCGCTACAAAATGCTTTTTTTAAGCATTTTTATGACTGTTTACCCATCTCTCTGACTACCGGCCGCCATTTTGTTTTTTCCTACGCAGCGTTTTTTTTCTTTTTCTTGCTGCAACTCTGTTTTTTGCCTACATGACCCCCCTCTGCCACAATGTGACTTACTTTTCACTTTTTTTTCACATATTATCCATACCTTTGGCTGGAACCTTTTCAATGATTCTACGCTGCGAATCTGTTAGATATCTCAGGTACTAAGGCTCCTAACTTCATCTGTGTGTTGTTAAAGAGGTTGAACGCCTATTCATCTGCTTACTTTTGCGAATGGCACTGCTCGTATATCGTTTTGTAGCCCATTCCATTTTCCTTTTTTACTGGATTTGATCTGATTCTACTTGCTAACTCTGGGCTCTAACTTTATTGCTTCTGGTTCCGCCTGGATTGGTCTTCTTCATTCCCGTCATTATATGGTTTATCAGACATCTGCTGCTTATCAACCTTCCTTTTGGCAACATTATTCAGCGCTCTTATCAATTACTCCCATTGTGCTTTCATTTTTACTTTTGCCTCATTCTTGCTGGGTCAATTCCTTCAAAATGGACCCTTCTCTTTCAACCAAAGCACATGGTACTTCTTCTGGTACTCGCAAGGACCCTGCTGTATCTTCCTCTGGTAAACGCATTAAGAAAGATCCTCCTTCGTCCAAATCTCCGCTGCCTATCACCTTAGAGGACATCATGGAGGAACTGCGACTCATCCGCCCCTTTATGATGGATACAGCTACGACTCTCCAGAGGCTTGATGATAAATGGTCCAGTCTTGATACAAGACTTACCGATGTAGAACAAAAGGTTAGTGACGCTCAAGATGTTGTAGCAAAGGGTGCTATCCTCACCAAAGAAGTTGATCAGCTTCAGAAGACCTCAGAAGATTTGGAAAATCGCAACAGGCGCAATAACCTGCACGTTTATGGTATTCCGGAGGGTTCTGAAGGGTCGGATATCATTCAATTCCTGAAGACTCAAGCCCTTCCAACTGTTGGCCTTCCTAAACACATGGATGTTAACATTCAAAGAGCCCATCGTCTTGGACCTAAAAATTCCTCACCTACTTCTAAGCCCAGAGGTATCATTGCTTACTTTCTCCTCTACTCAGATCTTATGGCGATCCTCCACTCCACCAATCAGCATAAGCTGCTGCTCTGGTCAGGTCACAAAGTCTTCTTTACTCAGGATGTCTCTAAACCGACTGCTGCTCGACGGAAGGAATTTTTGGGCTTGAGACCTGCGCTGAGATCCCTGAATGCTCGCTACGGCCTTATTCACCCTTGTTTTTTCAAAGTGACTTATAAAGAACAGAATTTCAGCTTTGAAGATCCTGCAGACCTTCGGAAGTTCATCCATACTCACAAAGGAGAACTTATGGACCTGAGCAAACCTATAGTCATTCTGTTAATTTACTTGTTGTTCTTTATTGCCTGCTTTTTCCCCCCATATTTTGTATTTTGCTGTAACAACCTCTCTATTTTTTGTCTTTTTTTTCTCTTCCTTGTTTCACAGGGTACTCCCTTGCAGTTTACTGTCTACGCATCCTGTATGTGTCATCATGGAGTCTGTAATGTGTAATTAATTCTGCTGCCATTCATTCCTCATTGTGTGGTAAGTTCCCTTCATTTCTCTTATTTGGTTACCGTTCGTCTTCTGATTCCTCACTACGTTATCTGATTTGTCATAATTATTTTACAGGTAACCCTTTTTTGTATTATTGTCTCTTGCTCGTGTGGCTGTCTTGTTTCTTGCTGCCCCCCTCCCATAGTAATGTCTTTTGGTGAAGTGTTCTCTATGACTAAAGCCCCTTGGCTTTTTGTCATGCTCTTTTTGTCTTCATCTCTTGGGGAATTTTGCTCCCCCTTTTTTTCCTTTTCTCTCACCTCACTTCCTCTCTCTTCTTTCCCTATTCTATCCTCTCCTCTCCCTGGCTGTCTTTCTCTTTACCTCGTTCTTTTCTTTCTTTCTGGCAATCTTCTTCCTATTTACGATCTTTAGCATCTTTCTCATTTTATATCTCTTCTTTTGATTCTCTATTACTTCCTCAATTTGTTCCTGTCCCTTTCTCTATGGTGATCATTGGGCTTCACCTTCTTTTGGTTATCTTTCTTTTGATATCCTTATCTTCCCTATGTCTTCAATCTCTATTCTTTCTGTTTACAATTCTTCTATCCCTCATAACCTCTCCTCTTACTGTTGGTCTATCCTTCTGTAATTTCCATCAATGAATGGTCTCCGTGTTATTTCTTGGAAAGTATCCGTAATCCTGTTAAGAAACAACGTGTTTTATCTCACGTAGCAAGGTTAAAATGTAGAGTTGCATTGTTACAAGAAACTCACCTGACACTTAAAGATCTATCTTCACTGCGTAAACAGTGGGTGGGTGAAGTTTTCTGCTCTCCGGCGTTTAAAAACAAGAATGGTGATATTATTTTATTTCACAAATCGTTATCTATTCAGTTAACAATTGAGCTCCATGATACTAATGGTAGATGGTTGTTTTTAGATGTTATTGTTAATAATACAAAGTTATCTTTCTGCAATGTTTATGGCCCCACTGGGGTAGATCTAACTTTTTGGAATGAGTTTTCCATGTTTCTCTCCTCCCATGTGAATGATGACTTAATTCTTGGTGGCAATTGTAATCAGCACATGGACCCCTTTTTAGATCGGAAATCTCAGGCTAGATATGAACCCAACAAGATGCAAAAAACCTTTTACAAAGCTATCTCCTCCAGAGGCCTAATCGATTCTTGGAGGATATCCCACCCTGATACATGAGAATTCTCCTTTTTTTTGCTCCTGTACATGCATCACACTCTCGCATTGATTACATTTTCCTCATCCAACACACTTTCCAATTCATGGCTAATTCAGAAATTGGCTCTAACCTTATATCTGATCACCCCCCTGTCATACTTGATATTGATTACCCCTCGTCCACTCCCACCTCTCTGCGCTGGTGCTTTAATAATTCCCTCCTCCTTGAACCCCAGTTTACCGAGCATTTCACTCTTTTTATGGAGGAATTTTTCCAAAATAACCTTCATTCCACGTCTCAGTTTTATTTTATTTGGGATGCTTTTAAGGCTGCTGCCAGAGGCTTCATCATAGACTTTGTCTCTCGGAAGAAGAAAAAAGCCCTCACTCAGTCTTCTCTTATTCTTAAACAAATAAAAGAGCTTGAACATCTTTTCTTCACTACCAATTCCCCTGATACCCTTTCCTCCCTCATTCAAGCGAAAATACAATTTAATAAACACTCATGGGATGCTGCTTGTAATAATCTCCTTAAATTTAATGCGAAAATGTATGGTGGACGCAACAAAGCAGGCAAATCCCTTGCGAATTACCTCAAAATCAAAAAACAGAAATCCAAAATCACTGTCATTACTGATGCCCATGGAATCAGACATTCCACTGATGACATTTTTTTAAATTGCTTTGTCCAATATTACTCCTCTTTATGCACTCCGGAATCTTCCCCCTCCTCTGCCCAAATTGATTCCTTTTTCCAGTCTATTCCTAACCCCCCTGATATCTGCACAGACCTCTCCTCGACGTCCCTATTTCTGAAAAAGAAATACTCCATGCTATCACTCTTTTACCCAAGGATAAATCACCAGGTCCAGACGGTTTTACGGTTCGATTTTATTTCCACTTTAAGAATCTTCTATTACCAAATTTATTTTCTTTTATTAATAATTTTCTTACCATGGAGGAATCCAAAGGCTCTTTCACGCAGGCTATGTTATGTTTACTCCTCAAAAAAGATAAAGATCCATCTCTCTGTAAAAATGATAGGCCCATTTTATTGATAAATACAGATTGTAAGATATACGCCAAAATTTTAGCCATTCGCATAAACAAAGTTATTCCTGATCGTATTAATATTTATCAATCTGGATTTATCAAGGGTAGATCTATTACGGATAATTCGAGAACTCTTCTTAATATTATTCATCTTGCTTCAAAGATGGATTCCCCTATCGCAGCCATTACTTTGGATGCCGAAAAAGCATTTGATAGGGTCAGTTGAGATTTTATGTTCGGCGCGCTCAGTTTATTATATTCCGCCCCCTCTACTTCTATATGGGTAATGGTTCTCAATCTTCTTATTTTCCTCTCCAGAGAGGCACCAGACAAGGCTGCCCCTTGTCCCCCATTCTTTTTATTTTAGCTCTAGAACCTTTCCTAGAAAATATTTGACGCTCCACATCCTATACTGGATTTTTATATAAGAAACACAATATCAAATTCACTGCATATGCAGATGATATTTAACTTTATATTTCTAATCCAGTCACTTCCTTACCTGCGCACTTCTCTTTATTACAAGATTACTCCTCAGTCTCTGGCTACAAATTGAATACAGACAAATCGGAAGTTTGACCCCTTAATACATTTTGCCTTCCTCACATGTATGTGTATGTAAATGTATTTGAGCTTATATAGCGCACAGCTGCCCGCAGTGGGTTTCCCGGCGCTTGCTTAGGGAACCCGTCCTGGTATTCCCCTGTGAGATATCCCGGCAGGGTATCCACAAGGTGAAAGCCAGGCATCCCACCGCGAGGGGCCGTTGTGGAGATTAAGCAAGCTATTGCCCAGAGTCGCAGAGTGTGAACCCGTGAGTCGAGAAGGCACCGGAGCGAGAATTATCGAGTCCGTGGAATTTTTAGCCCAAGACCCGCCGAGGCGGGGAATTGAACCCTGGTCCAGGACCGATCTCAGCTTCCGGGTCTGCCGCCTCTAACCCCTGAGCCACACTTCTCCACATGTTTCAGGGCTCTGGTTTTACCTGGAATCCTAAGCATATTAAATGTTTAGGCATTCTTTACACTGACAATATCAGAGATACTATTAAGATTAATCATAATGATATTCTTACTTAGCTCTCCTCGCTCATAGATCAATGGTCTCCTTTATGTTTGTCTTGGTGGGGGAGACTAGCCACTATTAAAGTGATGCTTCTTCCTATTGTCAATTTTTATCTTTCTATGCTTCCCATTTCTCTCCCTCTCTACTTTTCACACTTATTAATCGCACTTTTACTAAATTTCTATTGAATAATCGCAAACCTAGGATTTCTCTTTTTCGTCTTCAACAATCCAAAGATATGGGTGGGGTTAACTTTCCTAATCTTGCTCGTTTTTATTCCTCTTTTGCTTTAAAACAGATCTGGCCGTTCTTAGTTTACTCCTCCCCTCTTCCTGTGACAGCTTGGAGCTCATTAGAACAGGCGCAACTTTCACCTTTCTCTTTTCTTACCGCCATTCGCTTATCTCAACCTCCTCAACACTTTCTCACACCCACTTTTAAGCACTCAAAAACTCTTGCTGTATCTCTTTTTCGCTCTTCTTTCTCACAAGTTCATTTTCATTCTCTTACTCCTATTTGGTACAACAAATCCTTAATGATTAATAATAAGGCACTTTTTTGGAAGGAGTGGATTGATAAAGGCATTACCCTTTATGTTAGCCTTCTTAGAGATGGTTCTCTGAGGGACTGCTCTGATATTCGTACATCCTTTCACTTGTCCAATAAATATTCCTCCCAATACCCCCTACTCATGCATGCCCTAGCCTCCCTCATTTCTCAGAATAGTTCCTTATCCACCATAGTCCCATCAGATTCTCACCGACCTGATTTCACTACTCCTTTTAAGGCTTCTGCTATTTACAAACTACTTTCCCGCCCTATTGCGGATCGGTGCAAATCTAAACTTGAGCTTATGTGGGAAAAGGATTTATTACAGGAATTTTCCTTTTCAGTTTGGGACTCTATTTGGTCTACAATCCACACTGTCTCCCGTTCCGGTAGTACCGTAGTACCATGTACTTTTTTTACTCCCTCCGATCTATTCAAATTCATGGCCTCAGATTCTAGAAAATGTCAGTCTTGTTCATGTGTTGATAGTGATTTTCTCCATATGTTCTTTCATTGACCATTGGTTAAGTCCCTTTGGTCTCAAATTTGGTTTAAACTTAATGATATTTTGAATACGAACTACCCCTTTGATATTGTCCATATTTTTCTGGGTGGTTCTTCTCCTATTTGGAATGTTCAATGTAATGTTCGTAAATTTATAGATTTGTACATAGCTATTTCATTTCAGATTATCACGTCAAATTAAAAGGATACTTCGAAGATTTCTTACTCTGCTTGGTGGAATCTGTTATGTCATCATCACCGCCTGGACCGTGCTTTTGCTACCACTATACCTCTTTTAAACAAAAAAGACTTGTTATGGTTACCATTGACTAATTTCCTTTCCAGGAATGTTTCTTGATTTTCTTTTATCGTCCATGTAATAGATTGCCTTTCTCTTTCTCTCACCCCCCCGTTTTCTTTTCTCTCTTCCCTCTTCCTTTTCTTTCTCCTCATAAAATACCCTTAAAAGCTTTTTCTCTTGGCTCTCACCCCCCCCCCCCCCCCCACCCCCCTTTTTCTTTTCTCTCTTCCCTCTTCCTTTCCTTCCTTTTCTTTCTCCTCATAAAATACCCTTAAAAGCTTTTTCTCTTGGTAAAGTGTCTAAGTTCCCTTTCGGGACCTTTTACCATTTCCATATAATGTATAACCTGTTGTAATATTTTAATGCTTCTTGTATTGTAATACTGCTTTACATGGTTTATCTTATTCAATAAAGCTTTCTAAAATCAAAAAAACAAAAACTCAAGTGCATTGTTCTGTAGTGATATCAACTTTTTTGATAATATTTGGTTTTGTATTTAGGTTGGCCATGCCTTTGTGATACCCTCTGTTTCTCTCTGCTAACATTCCATGCCTGTTTCCCCAGTTTATGTGGCAAAGTCACAATGTGTGCCCTGACTGTACACTACTGTTTGGGACTGGTAGAGTCGTCTACCTTCTCTGTCCTCCTTGTTGATTTCTGTTGTAATACACCAGTGTGCAGAAAGGGGCCTTGAAGCTAATGCAGAAGTCAGGTGTGCTTGGTGTACAGTGTGAAATATTACTGCAGGAATGGTGAGAGTTCCAGAAAGGTGAAAGCACATATCAACTGTCCACTGCATTTTCACACATGCTTTAAACAGTATTTAGCCTTCCTTTATTGTAAGACGTTCTCACATTTGAAGGAGAGTATGTCTATTTTGCTAAATTTGCTGTTTGTTTGTGTTGTTGCAATAAGCTGAACCCCTGGTGTATGCCCTGGTGTTTGCATAACAATCCACGTCCTGTTCTCTAAAGCTCTGTGTATGTACTTGAGTTTGATAGATGTTGGCACTAATTCAGCCAGTTTCTGCTCTTGGATTCGTTAATAGCCACAACTTTATTTCCATTCGATATAAGTGGACATTTTGCATTCCTGAAATGAACATTCATGAACTTGTTTTCCTCTTCGACTTTCCTTCAAAAGGAACTTGTGCCCACATGCATCAAAGTCAATTGCATTCGCAAACGGTGCAAATCGCAATTTTCGGCCGTTTGCGAATGCAATTGACTAATTTGGAATGCATCATGCATTTCGCAATTTTAGGAATCGCAAACATGCTGCGATTTCTAAAATTGCGATTGCATTTAAGAAATCGCAATTTCAGATTTCTTAAATGCAATGCATGATTATTTTTAAATTGCGAATTCGCACTTTGGAAGGGGTAAATTAGTATAAAGTTGAACTTCATGCTAATTTACCGAAAACTTTCAAACATGCACTAGTTGCATATTTGAAAATTTTAATTTACACACACACATGTCCTTGGTTCATGTGTGTGTGTAAATTGCACTTAAAGTTACATTTCAGGGGTGCAGGGAGGGGTTCTTTGGACCCCCCTGCACCCTTGAAATTGCATTCACATTTTGCGAATCGCAATTTGAAATTCGCAAAATGTGAATGCCTTCCCATTGATTCCTATGGGCCTTTTGGCCCATAGGAATCAATAGGAAGGGTTTTCCTTAATTGCGATTCGCAAATTGTGAATCGCAATTGAGGAAAAATACTGAATCGCAAAAAAATGGCGATATTTTAATGCATAGCATTTTGTGATTTCTTAATTGCGATTCCTTAATTTTCGCAATTAAGAAATCGCAAAATGTTACAATGATGCATGTGGGACAAAGCTCCTTACTTGCACCAGACTTATGTTCTCACAGTCTCGTTTGCCCAAATATGAGCTTGCAACAATGAATAAATAATGATGTAACTCCGACCGGCTTTGTGACCTACTACATCATAACATTCAAAGCCAGAAAGATAGCATGATGGGTTAATAGAACTGTTGCAAACATTTAAGCGACACATGCAAGCTATTGATTTCAATTTCAGTGCAGTCTAGTATCCTCATAAGATTAATTTAGGAAATGCTAACTGTTTGATTACACTGTCTAGAATAGATCATCCGTTAGAAGAATATCATACATTAAATACCATTGAACACAAATATTGTATACTAAATGACAAATACTATTTACCCACTGGAGTTAGTAATGAAAAATCTACCTCAAGGTAGCCTATAATTTTCTAAACAAAATTTAGGAGACAATATCCAAGTCAGACAATATTTCTTCAAAGCTATTCTGACATACAGCTTGCTTGGGTATATCGGATATTCCACCTCAGTAACACCACCGACGTAAAATCTGCCACAATTATAGGTTGTTGCCCTGTCCACAAGGTCTCCTGCCCTTGCAACTCGGCCCAGCACAATGTGAGGACAACCGGTACTCCAATATCCACCCTTATGCTATATGGAACAGGACAGGTCCACTACTCCACGCAGATGAGTCTGTCTCATACATGCCAAACTTTGAAAAACTGCTTCCTATTGCCTTCGTGTTTTGTACTTTACATTTGCTTGCTCTCTATTTGCTGGCATTATTTGTTTTAACCAATTCAGCATGAGGTTTTTTTCCTTTAGAAACAGGAAACGTCAATTAATTACACACAGTCTGCTAAATACTACGCAGTAATTTACAAATATACATAAGGCTAGTGGAAATATCTTCGGAGACATAACATTTTATCCCTAAACCTCCAAATTCACAGTGCATCCCCTTCATGTAAAATACAGCACATACCCATAGATGGGGGTGTCAGTTTACATTAGGTTAATGTTGTCCCACTTCAAGATTGGAATCACATGTTATGGTAAAACTTCATTCCATCACTGACTTCAGTAAAAATAATTCCTCTGCACCTATTAGGAATAGTCAAACATTGGACTCATGCGCCTACATTACCAGTAATAAGGCATGACATCCCTGCATTATCAAAAATAAAGAATGGCATCCCCTTCAGCACTTATAGGTAACCAGGCATTGCAATAAAATTGCTCACTTCATCATTAATAAAACATTGCAGCATCTTGGGAACATAAATTAGTCAGCATTAAAAAACCTTCCAGGAAAGCATTGTTGACATCTATGAATACAGCATCGCATTGGACCATGGAGAATACTTTTTTTTTTTTTTTTGCATTTCAAAAACCTTTATTGAAGCTTGGCACGATACAGGCATGAACGTTACATTTCGCCCATCTCTCAAGTGTCTTTATAGCAATGTCATGTTCCAGCTACATAACGACAAACAACCCATCCCCCTCCAACCCTCCACCCCCCCAACATGGTATGTTGCAACAAGACAATCAAGATGTTCTTTAGTACATTTTGTTTTGCCGCAGTGCAACTATCCTACCCACCACCTAGAGAGCCTGTTAACGGGACCAATAGGGTGACCTTGCCCCGCCTCTACATCATGCAATTCAGCTTGAGTTTGTTTCTCCTGAGGAGCATAGACTATTTACTGTATTCTGCCACATGTGCTTGCTTTCTGTAAAATACACACTTGCTGTGCATTCGAAGAAAGAAGTAAATACCAGGCTCTGTCATGCTTGTTCTTTTGTTTTAACTCCCAAAGACACAGATCCAGAGATTAGCTCCTACCTATTTGTTTCTTCATCACCAAAAAGGCAAAGCTATCCACACAGTTTCACCCCACACATTTCACCTCCACATTTTTCCAATCCACACCACATAAAATCGACACCAAGCCACACAATTCAACTCAACAACACAATTACACAACACACCACATACATCCAATCCACACCACAGAATTGCACATCATGCCACAAAATTCAACAGCACACCAGATAAATAAACTCCTCTGCGTACCACTCTACAACACAGAATACCATTCCACATAATTATACTCCATAACACACAATCTCACACCTACATAAATCCAGTACATCCAATCCCACATAATTAGTATCCACATAATTCCACTGCACACCATGCCACATAACTCCACTACACAAATCCACTCCACTGTCAAGCGTTGAACCTAGGCGCCTACTGATCCTGTGGAAGAAGATGTACATCTCCAAGGTACCCCAACGTAGGAAATGGGCAGGGCATTTTCGTCATCTCGCAACAAGCGTGAGCAGTCTACGCGCGTTATTCTGGCCTTTGCTGTGTGTCGTGAGGATTCACGGCTTCCTGATTCCCGGCGTCCTTGGAGGTTGCGAGGCGTATCCTCGGTTGGCCGCCTATGATTCTGAAACTCGTGCTGAGATAAGCGTTTCCAAACCTAGACTTTTGCTTCTCTGCTCCTCCCGGCTGAGTTCCTGGTGTGACGGAACCGCGCTGATGCAAGCGCATCGGGGGCAGAGAGTTCTTCAGTTCCTGAACTCGCGCTGAGGTAGCGCTTCCAATTTGGTGACTGCTCGGATCTCTGTCCCTCCGGTGGCTTGCAAGGCTCCTCCTTGTTGACCACATCTGTGTTTGAAGTCGCACTAGGCAAGCGCTTCAGGGGGGCTGTGAGATCGTTTGAAAAATCGCGCTGAAGTAAGCACTGTTGGTTTTATGGATTTCCTCAGAACTTGTTGCATCACAGGGAGTAAAGGGATGGCACTGAGGTAAGTGCTATCCTTCCTCTGAACCCTGGTTTTGCTTTCTTTGGATTTAAGGATTCTAGTTTTCTATGATTTCAAGACTGTGTTTTCCACTCAGTGCTTCCTGCGATACATTCCTATGGATTATTTCCGGAATTGCTCTTTGATGCTACGTTGCTGTGGAGTTATGAGGATATTATCATTGGAACTCTACCTTTCTTTTATCTAAGAGTGAAAGGAATGTCTATGGGTATGTATGGTGAAGTACGTTCATGTTTTGGATGTTGGATTTGTATGTTGGCAGTTTGACCTCATATATGCTTTATTGTTGTAGGTACGCAAAAGTACAATTGGAGAGGAGTATCTCTGATTTGATATACAGGAGTACAGCGACATTCCTGCAAGGTTCGCAGGTAACAGGCAGTTATAGTGAGATCATATGAATGTAGTCTATGTATTAGGATTGGTGTTTAACCTTGTATTCTTTTGTTACAGGTATCCTCATCCCGCTGTTCCTACCCTAATTCCGTTCCCTTACCTGATTGCCTTAATACTCTGTGTAGCATTATTCAGAGTTGGGGACGTCAGGAGGTGGACCCCTTTGTGCATCACTCGAATCCTAAGGAGTCACTGTGGATCTTACATCCATACCACACAATTCCACAACTAACAATTCCAATCCAACCCACATAATTCCACTACACACTACATACATACACTCCATAGCACATTGGTAAAAGACATTGTAATTTACAATGTCAACAGCTCTAACTCAAGCAAATGCGAGACCGATTGCATTTCCAATGCTTGTTTACTATAAGTTGTCATTGTTAATGTGTAACTTTTTTTACATTTAATTAGTAATTTATTATTCAGTAGCTGGTTGTTGGGTTTGTGGATGATTTAGATGAGAGGTTATTTCAAATCGAAACTGATTTTTATTTGTAATTAATTTTGTGTTAATTAGATAATTAATTGGTAATTTATGATGTAAATGTGCTCATTAGTGAATTGTCATTTAATTTATTTTAGTATAGTTGGTAATTCCCAATGTGTAATTCTTTTTTAATTGTTAATTCGTTGATCAGTGTATTTAACAATAACATAACATTTTGAAAAAGGGTTTTAAATGTATTATTTGTTTTATATTTTGTTTATTTAACAATTAATGTAATATTAGTAATGTTTATTTATAAAAAAATGTAATTGCTGGTGAGCTTCTGTGGCTAGTAGGGCGGAAAATGCATTTATTTCAAATATGTATTAATTTGTTATATATTTTTTCAAATATATTTTATAGTATAATTTTTTTCTTTACATCAAATTGTAATTCTGTATAATAAATTTTTTTTTCATTTTGAATATTTTTATTTATTTTCATTTTGTTCACATATTTCGTTTTAACATTTTTAGGAATGAGTGGCTAATCTAAACTCTCCAAAGTACAATATTGTCCCTAATGTTGCTACGGAATGGACATAGAACATGTAACCCACCCTCAAAGTCTAACACTTTTCTAACTGTTGCTGAGATTGGAGTGGGTATAGTAACTGTAGCCCCTCAAAAGTCCCAAACTCTTCCTGTATTTGCTTATGCTGGAGTGGGAAAAGTAAATCTAACCCCTCCAAAGTTTAGCCCTGTCCCTGCTTTGACTTACTTTGGAGTGGGAATAATAAATGTAACCCGTCCAAAGTCCAACCTTTTCTCTAAGTTTGGTGACATTGGAGTGTGAATTCTAAATCTGACACCTTTAGAGTTCAACACTTACTCTGGTGTAGTTTTTTTATTGCAATTATTTTTCTTATTGGAATATCTTTATATTTTTTTTCCATACAAAACAAGAAAATGCAATGTCTGGACAACATAGCTTTATCAAGGAGTGGGTATTGGGGGGGGGGGTTGCGTATTCAGGTGGGTCAATCTCTTGGTTTGCTCAGTGGGCAGATAAATCATCTTACCCTAGGGTGAGATGGGTAATATGAGAGTCAAAACCAAAACTATTTTCGGGGTACTCGGAGTAAGGGGGAGGGTAGGGGAGCTGGCGTGGTGCGGCCAATAGCGGAGAGGCGCGGGATGTGTTTAGCTCCTTATTTATTCAAGAGGTGAAGTGCTCTGAGGGTTGGGGGCTGGAAGCATGTGTGTTGCAGTACAAAAAAGGTGGGTGATCAAGTGGCGCCACCGGCTCGAGAATTGCTTTTCAATGTGGGTGAGCTTATTTGATAGATATTCCATGACCAGCACCTGCCACAGTTTGTGAAACCTGGACCCTATGGTGGTTGTTCCTGTTTTGACCAATACTTTGCTAAGAGCTGCTTGGGCGCTCCTATCTTATGGTGTACTAGAGTCCATTCAGCATGTGTTATGTCCTCAAAGGTGGGGGGTTTCATCTCTAAGTGAAGGGTTGTGGTATCTGCCTGAAGGGGTAATACATGACCCCCTTGATATAGCAGAGAATCTACTTCCAATATGTTTGAATCATGGAGCAGGACCACGAGATGTAAATGAATGAGCCTGTCTCCCTGTGACACCGCCAGCATGTCTTGGGTGCTGTGGAGTACACGTGGGATAATCTGTCAGGGGTGAGGTACCACTGGAACATTATTTTCAAGGCTGATTCTCGGTTCGGGATGCTTCTGTGAGACTTAGGGAATTCCTTTCCGAGGTCATGCCATTGCTTGTCTGTGTACTTGTGGTCTAGGTCTCTCCCAGCATGAAAAAGTAAAGCAATCGGGGCAACGCCACCAATTTTGCTACCACTATTTGTCCTGCCACCAAAAGCGTCATTGTCCTCCAGAACTCCACAAGTAGGCTTCTAGTTACCACGCCAATGTTACCCTCTAATAAATCAGAGGGTGCATAGTATATTCGAACCCCCAAATATTTTTAGCAATTTCCCTCTCTAGTAAGCTCCCTTAGATCCCCAGGTTGTGGCACATCCTTCAGTAATGGGAACAGATATTACAGACAGGGCGAATACTGTGTCTAGGAATGTGAGATTTAAACGGATTGCTTCTTTTTACTTACATTGGGCGCATCTGACTCTAGGAGAAAATAGCTCAGATTTATCAGGGCACAGTCGAAGCTTGCCCTAGATGGGGTGAACGAGGAGTGGAAATGATACATATGATGTGGTCATGTCTATCATTTGTAGGATACTGGAGGGAAATAGTGTCCTGTACTAATGATGCGACTCACAGATGTATTGAGTGTGCGCCTGTGATCTGTCTTCTAAGGGAATTTCAAAGACCAGTTAGGTGGAAAAACGCAACAGGGTTATTGACTTGGACTTGGTAGTTGCCAGATGGGAGATAACCATGCATTGGAAGATGGCTAGGCCACCCAGGATAGCAAAAAGGAAGGAGCAGCTAATTCGGTGGGCAGGCTATGAGAGTGCAGTGTTGTACGGTGAAGTAAGGGATGGAAGCGGATCAATTGACAGGGTACAAACATGGGATCATTTATAAGAAAGTCTTACAAATCTTGATATGGTGGATGAATCCGGGGAAGAAAGCATATAGAAGAAGAAAAATAAGTTCTGAAATGGAAGGGAAGGATTAGGGTACATGAATTTACAGATTTGAATTGTATTTTGTAAACTAGTATGTAAACATTTTCAGATGGGGACTTGACTTTTGGGGAGGGAGGGAGGCAGGGGGGTTAGTGGAATAGTTACTGCAATGTTTTATTATAAATGCTAATAAAATTCTGTATAAACTAACTAGGTCTGTCTCCCTGCAAGTCTGTTATGTGTGTCAGGTGTGAGGGCTCAGAGTATTGTATTGAGGCAAAGGCTTGCGAGATGAGTCCTTTGGTGCCATCAAAGGATTGCGCCATCTTTTCAAAGGGGCTGAATTAGCGTGTTGCTGCTTGAGTGTTCAGAGGCTTGAGGCCCCAATGCCACAGCTGTCAGTATGGGAGGTGGCTGACTCTGGGATCCAATAGTTGTGTTGACTTGATAAGTGGACCCTGAAAAAGGCTGCTAAGTGTCTTGCAATCTCCCTCGGACCAGGTACTGAAGGGTCTCGGGCGATAGCCGGGGAGACATCCGGGTTGCAGACGAGGTGGGTGTTGGGTGAGGGAAAGGATGTGAGTCTCTTCTTGGTGGCTACACGGTCCCATATCTCAAGGACTGTATGTGTAGGTGTGGATATGCATGCACTGTTGGGGCGGTGGTATTTCGGTAGCCAGTCCAGTTCTTACATGCCATAGCGCGGTCCAATTTTAACAACATTTTACTAAAGCTCAAGTGTAGCTCATCTAAGATAAATCGGAGCTGCTTTGCCCAGTAGTATTCGAGAAGGTTGGGGCAGGCCAATCCTCCCTTGGCCACCGGGAGTAGGAGCAGTTTGTTTGATATGCATGTTTTGCTCCCCCTCCCCAGATAAAGGCACACAGCTCACTTTGGAGGGTAAGGATGTCTGCCTCGGGTATCTGAGTTGGGAGGGATTGGAATAGATATAGTACCTGTAGGAGCATGTTTATTTTGATGACGCTGATGCAGCACAATCAGGACATATAGAGTGGTCTCTATCTTCAAAGGTCCTCCTGAAGGGTGCATTGTAGGGCTGCTCAGTTGTAGGCTGCCCAGTCATTCATGTGGGCAGTGATGGTAAGACCCAGGTAGTGGATGGATCTAGATGCCCACTGGAATGGCGCTAGAATTTGAGGGTGTCTGAGGGCGGCCTTGGGTAAGGTGAAGTTTAGGGCCTGAGACTTCTAATTATTTATTTTGAAACCTAAGTCCCTCTCGAAGCCGCCCAGAGCCTATACTACTGCTGGGAGAGAGCCTATGGGGTCAGTCAGGATAAGGTTTAGGTCATTTTCAAATAAGCTTATCTTGTGGATATAGCCCTGATCGGGATTCCAGAGATTTCCAGGGTGTCCCTAATCTGAATGGCAGGGGCTCCACTTCATAGGTGAGGAGGGGATAGTGGGCATCCCGGTATTGTGCCCCATTCTATCTTAAAGGGGGGATCACTGGCCGTTAAGGCGGATGTAAGCTGAGGGGGAGGAGTTGGCCGCCATGATCCTATCGATCATCTTGAATCCCAGTGTGATTTTGAGTAGCACTGCCCTCAAGAAGGCCCAGCTGACCAAGTTAAACACCTTCTTCACATCTAAGGAATGGAGCACGCTTGGTATCTGATTTTTGTGCTCTTTTCCGATCAGGTGGACTAGGCATCTGATGTTGTCCATACCCTGGCAATTACAGATAAACCTCACTTGGTCAGAGTGGATCAAGATGGGCATTCAGGTTTCAAGCGGTCGGAGAGGACTTTGGTGTAGAACGTCCGTGTGAAGCAGAGCTACGAACCGACATGACACACATTTGATAGGGTCTTTCCTGGGTCTCGGGATGAGGGTCAGCTCAACCTCAAAGATTGTGGGGTTAGGTTTATGGCCGCATTAAAGAGTGGAGTGAGATGGTCCAGGAATAAGGGTAGAAATATTTTGTAGAATGTGACAGGGAGGCCATCAGGCCTCAGGATTTTTCTTGTTGGGAGAGCCCGTCGGGCTTCTCTAATCTCAGTTAGGTCAATCGGGGCCTCAAGGAGGTCACTCTGGATAGAAGACAGGAGGACCAATTTGCATGTGGATAGATATGTCTGGATGTCTTGGATGGTTTCGATTCCCTTATAGTAAAGGCCTTGATAGTATTCCTGAAACTCCCTCAGTTTCTCTGGCTCCATGGCCGCTCAAGTTCCTTCCGCCTCTTCAATAAGGGCTATGGGCATTTTCTCATGCTAAATGCATAGCATATGTGCAGGGAGGGTTCCCACGCTGTCCCCTTTGTCCTCGAAGTGTTGCTTCAAATATAGAAGTGAGCACTCTATCTGGTTTGTCCTGTGTGCTCTAAGTTGTCCGTGAAGTGTTGCAGGTGTCCTCCATGTCGTCTTGGGTGAGTGCTGGTGGTCTTGGTGCCCTAGCACGTTGATATCAGCAGTTAGAGTGGTCTCTACATGCCGGATTCTCAAGCTTAGCAATTTTGAGTGTGATGAGTGTGCTTCCTATTGCTGCCTTCAATGTGTCCCACATTATGTGAGGTGGGATGTCAGAGAGTGTGTTATTGGCAAAATAGTCTCTGGTGGCTGTTTGCACAGTTTCTCTAGAGACAGGGTCCCGCAGGGTGTTGTGTTTTAGGAGCAATCGTGCCCAGGCTAGGGGGTAAATCCATGTTCGACTGACAAATTCAGTTCCAAATTGGCAAGGTCGGATATTGACATATCCTATATCCCCACCGAGGCTATGTGTTGCAGGAGCGAGTAGGACACCGGGATGTGGTTGATTCAAGCGTATGAGGTGTGCACATGTGAGTAGTAAGAGTAGTCCGTGATTCCCAGGTGGAAATAGCACCAAGCATCAACTAGGCCGAGTTCAGTGATTTCTTTTTTAAGGATGGCCTACATCACTCCCATTCCCTGGTACGAGTTTTAGCTTCTGTCCTGCTTAAAGTCGCCACTACTGTTATGTCCCCTTTGGCGTCTTTCAGATGTTCCATGAAGAGGGTGCCTAGGAAGGTGTCTTGGGTAGAGTTAGGAGCATATATGTTGAGGAGTGTTTAAGGAAGCAACTCTCTAAGCGAAACACTGTATGTTTTAAACAAAATATTACGACTTGGGAGATGGAATAGACAATTTTAAGAAACTGTGCTCCTGTGCTTCCATGCAAACCAAAATCGTTATTTGCTGGTGATCAACATTTTAATAGGATCTAGTCAATGTGTTTTAAATAGGGATATAGCACTGTTATAGTATATGCCACATAGTACCAAATTGTTTGCTGTTTCTTGCAGCATAATACAGTCAACCCGCCATATAATTTGGCTCTCTTCTGATGTTTAATTCCAGTGGCCCTATCGGTCCAGTTATCAAAAGTGCTGATTTCTTGATCTTAGTACTCCAGGCACTCTCTCAATATCTTCTAGGGATAATTGCTAAGAAGCGGCTTCCCTACTAGTGAAGTAGTGTGGCTCACTGGTTAGAGGCGGCAGACCCGAGAGCAGAGGACGGCCCGGGACCAGGGTTCGATTCCCGGCGCGGCAGGTTTCTGGACCAGGGTCAGTGGACTCGATAATTCTCTCGCCTCGGTGCCCACTCTGATCAGCGATCACACTTGGCAACTCTGGGCATTAGCTTGCCTCATCTTCACTAACGGCCCCACCAGACCGCCGGGGATGCCTGGTCTCACCCTGGAGATACCCATTAAGGGACCATCTCTCAGGGAAGCCAGGAAGGGTTTCGCAGCGGTCGAAGCGCCTTGGGACCCTACGGGTAAGTAGTGCGCTATATAGATGCCAATACATTTACAATACATTTACATACATATATCGTAGCTGTTTTAAGATGCTATGTTTATGATAAAAGTGTGGGTTCTTTGGCCATCATGTTGAGAAGAGGAAACAAAGCGACCAGCTCTGCCACAACTATGCTGTGAACAGTTATCAGCCCGCCCTTCTGAGCAGACTACAACCCCTCTCTGTTGGAGTTCTTGGAGGTAATGGGTCTATTCACTATAGGATCCGGGAACATGTTTGCATATGTGATAGCCCAGCTCTTGCTCCTGTGCAGCCTTATGCTGTCCAACAAGTGTGGTGTCCTGGAAGCTGAAAATACTCCAGGTCCAAAGAATCACTTCATTGTGAGCTGAACATTTGTCAATGTCTGGACTGGAGGGGTTGGATGGACAGAAAACTGACAGTTAGCAAGCATCCCTGTTTGAATCCTTCCTTCATTTTCCTTGCTATTTTTTATTACTTCCACAGAGATGGACTCATCATGTATAGGATTTATTCCAACAGTCTTTCTTTGCTGTCTTTTTCATGGCCCATTTAAAATTAGGCAAACAATAAAGTAGTAACTCATTGACCATCAATCATAGAAAATTAATAAAGACAAACAGAAAACACAGTTTAGCCATACCCTGCTGTAGGCATAGTCTTCTATACTTGTTTTGAAGTTCAAGACCTGTCTCCTTTTACAGTTATCACATGATTGTAGTTATTCAAAATATCTTACTTTATGTCCTACCGATAGTCAATTCAATTTATAATTTAGTGTTTGTGTTAGATTTATATATGAGGCACTTTCTGAAATTCAATGCAAAATACAAGACTATGCCTACAAAAGGTCACGGCTAAACCATGTTTCTTGTTTTTCTGAGCAATATCCTATGAATTATGGCCACTGAGGGACTACTTTATTGTTTGTTATATTTATACACAGGATTAGAATGCCTCATTGGGCCTCCACCCAGCCCAGCCCCAGCCAGTGTGACTATGTAAAACGAGGGCATGTTTAACCAATCTGCAGCATGGTGAAACTGCAGATCCAATTTTCTGCTCTAAAAACTTTCAAATAATTTTATGACAGTAGATGACTGACTGTCAACAGTAACACATTTAATAAGATTTCTAAAGGTCCTCATGAAGTAGGACTTATGCTTTAGTTAGGATTTGTTCAAAGACAGAGAAACGGCACACAGTCACTCACTTTCAGCAACTATTTTTTAAAGTAAGGAGACATTGCACATAAAGGGCCTCATTAGGATGATGGGCAGAGCACCACCGAAAGGCCGTCGGTGGTGGTCCGCCGGGCATCCAAAGAAATGGTCCAAACGTTGGCTGAAGATACCGGCGGTTAGAGGGCAGTTGGCAGGGGGAAAGACCCCCGCCTCTGACAGGCAGTAATACCTACAATAAAGGTGGGACCTGTGCAGGCACCGCCGTAGGGATTACAATGTCCATTTCCCACAGCCTTTTCATGGCGGTCCCACCGACCTGGGAAAGGGACTTTGGGGGCCTCTCGCTGGGTCCCTGTGGCTCTCCACTATGTGGCCAAGGGGTACATGTGGTGCCCCCCCCCAATCATCCATGCACCATGGTACCTGGCACACGGTGCATGGATGTTTAAAAATATGCCTTTTACTACTGCCGCTTGTGCTGCAGCCCTTTTCTTCAATAGAGAAAGGCATAATTCCGACCGCCTACACGGAAGTCACATTATAATATGGCAGCTGGAGCCACCGACTACTTGTCGGCCGGTCTCCATCCCACTACAATGGCGGTTGGACGCTTATCTGACCGCCATCGGAATGAGGCCCAAAATGTTTTAATTATTTAAATGGTTCACCCTACACCCTTAACTTACCACTACGAAATAATAGGTCGAGCAAAGAGTACAAATCTTGCAGAGAGACTTGGAGACTGATAAAAGGCTCATCAGGCATTCACTGGTAACAGGAGAGGCATATATTAAGTACAGTTTAAATAAATGATGCAGAGGTAATCCCTAAGACACTTAAGCAAAGTATAATAACACAGCAGTATCCTCATCAAATGTTTAACAGCCACATCTATTCTAATGTACAGCGTGTGAGAATGCACTCAGTTTTTGGAAAGCATTGTTGATATCCGATAAGAAAGGATGGGAGTATTTGGATTGCTTTATTTCAGGTTATGTTAGGTTTCTCTGCTTCTGTTCGATGGCGATCACGCTAAAAAGAACCCCAGTCCCATCATAATCATATGGCATCAATTTTATCAATTGGTGTTTAGGAGGATTGGTCTTTTCAAAAATCCCTTAAATTTGAACATCAAGGGCCCATGTCTTTAAAATATTGTAGACATCTAGATGTGTAGTACACTCCTGTATATTGAAAAGATGTGCAACATACTTCACGACTCACAAAGTCTTCAGGTGTGTGGGAGGAAAAAGTAGTATGTATGCACCTTACCTGGCATACAACTTTGGTCATAACCCTACAGAATTTTCACTTTGCTAAGAATGCACCCTGATTCACCCAACCACTCACTCATACATCCGGGCACTTACAGCCTGATTCATCACCGACCCGTTTTGCGAGTCTATAATAGAGATTCATAAGGAATCGCTATTACAGGCTCGCAAAACGGGATTCATGTAGGAATCGCAAAAAAAAATGCGATTCCTACATATCCCTTATTTGCGATTAGCAAATTTCTAATCACAAATAAGGAATAACTCCCCATTCATTCCTATGGGCCAAAAGGCCCATAGGAATAAATGAGGAGTATTCCTTATTTGCGATTAGCAATTTGCTAATCGCAAATAAGAAAGCGATTTAAAGGGTGCCAGGGGTGTCCAAAGGACACCCTGTAGCACCCCTTAAATGCAAATTTAAACAGGTGTTGCGCACACACATGTCCAAAGAACATGTGTGTGTGCAACATGCAACTTAGAAAAATGCTTTTAAAAGCATTTTTCTAAGTTTTCGCTATTTACCACGAGGTTTGACCTTGCGGTAAATAGCGGGCCTAAATTGCGAATTCACTATTTAAAAATGGTTGATGAATTGCATTTAAGGAATCTCAAATAGAGATTCCTTAAATGTAATTCCTCGCAAAATAGCAAAATCGCTATTACCGATTTTTGCATTTGGGATGATGAATCCCAAATGCAAAAATCGCACTCGCAAAGGGCCAGATTCAGCAAGCGCAATTCAGCTTGATGAATCAGGCTGATAGTCCTATACTCATCCATTCACCCCGGCACTACCTCACCCGCCGATTAATCTATCGACCTATTCTGTCATTTACAAACTTACAGATACACACAACCATATGCACACAATCCCCAACTAATGAAGACGCACTTTCATTATATAAAGCCTGATTTATAGACTTTGTCAATCTATGGTTGTCTTTGCCAGTGTTTGCTAAAAGTCTTTTGAGCCGCTTCAGACTTAATGGCATTGTATAATCATCTGCCGCCTCTCATTAAGATGTATATACTTACATGTCGGTAGAGGTTTGATTGGATATTTCAGAAGACTTGAAAAATGTTTTCCACTCTTAGTGGATTAAAGTAGGAGCGCGCTTCAACAGGAGACGTTTTTGTTTGACATGGCGGATTTGACTGGCGATTTAAGATGGACGACGCACTCGTCTAAATGAACTTTAGTTGCCTTTACTCACTCGGGTCAAAGACAATAATGGGGACGGAATGAGCCGTACTAACTGTGCTATTCAAAGCAAGCTGTTATTGCCCCTAGACAAAAGGCATGTGATTTAGTATGTTCGGTGCCAGAGGCAGTCTCCACACATACTTATTGGTCTTGATGTGGAACAACCATGTATACATTGCAAGTAGCCAATATTTAGCATCGAAATAGCAGTTGTGAAATTCAATATATGTGTTTTTGGGGTCTCATTGAAAACGGAAACAAGCCTCTTGTAACAAACGGAGTTGTGATCAGGGGTTAGTCAGTGGCGTAGCATTATCCCTTGCACTGCTCGGATGGTGCCCGAGCTCCAAGGGGCCCCCTCTGGCCTGAGAGCTCCTGACTGGGTACTGGGGTTGGACTCCTTCATATACTTTGCAGGGAGCCCTCTCAAGTTTCATTAGCCACTGGGATTAGTTCCCTTGTTTAAAAACTTTTTTTAGGTCGAGCCTGGGCGGCGCATGTGCTGCTCTGAGAGGCATGCCGTATTCAAGTATGGACTTGAAGCTCCGCCCACAAACCGGTCAACGCCCATATTTGTCATTGACTTGTGACATTGTCCTTTGTAAATGCTGGCTTCTGATTTGTTAATAGACTTGTAAGCTCCACATTGTATTAATTTATAACCTCCCATGAGGACCTGCCCTTTTACTTCTGTTGTTACACAGCATGTCTTATTTAGTCTATAAGCACTATTTTCTTTAATGAGTTTCGCCTACAGCAGGCACGACATGCTTTTCTGCAACATGCAGCTGGAAACAAGCATTGGCAACGCCAATATGTCTCGGATTTTTTGGGAGATTGTTCTTTGTTGTAATATCTGTATCTCATGTCATATGAGTGGTGACACAAATAATGCACACAAGTAGACAAAGGTGGATGCTCTACCTGAGGTAAATCAGATCTCTCAGTCTGACATCTTGGGACCTGGAGTATATGACTGGTAGGCGTCCTTCGGTCCGTCAGTGTGGTGGAGGATGTTCTCGCTACCGGGCTACCGCATGCAAAACCTAGAGCTCACTGACAGCTCAGCAGTGATCTCTGTGCCCTCCCTGTGGATCCTCTGCTGGCACTGCACGTAGCGGTTTGAAATCTAGGAAGTGAGGTCATGCCATGCGAGTAATAGGACATTCTCTTTAAAGGCTCAAGGGGACATTTCCTTTAAAGGAACAAGGGGGGGTGGAGAGGGCGGGGTGGTCAAGATGGCCGTCTGCGCGGACGTGCATTCCCCGAGCTCCGCTCCCGCCAGGCCTGCAGCATCTACTATGGCACACCAGTGTCTCAGGTCCCCGGTCAGAAGCTCTGTTCCTGCTCAGCACACGTACCATGTCATATGAGTGGTGACACAAATAATGCACACAAGTAGACAAAGGTGGATGCTCTACCTAAGGTAAATCAGATCTCTCAGTCTGACATCTTGGGACCTGGAGTATATGACTGGTAGGCGTCCTTCGGTCCGTCAGTGTGGTGGAGGATGTTCTCCCTACCGGGCTACCGCATGCAAAACCTAGAGCTCACTGACAGCTCAGCAGTGATCTCTGTGCCCTCCCTGTGGATCCTCTGCTGGCACTGCAAGTTTGGTTCACAGCCTACATCTTTCAGGTGGTTGCACACCAACTGTTTATTTTAAAACAAACTCCCAATGTTGGAGTTTGTTATTTTAAAACAAAAAAATGCTACCCTGAGAGTTTTGTCTTTTCTTTTTTTTCTGTTTGAAACCACCAGGTTTTTCCTTGCATTTGCAGAGAGAGAAAAATACATCAGACCGTGTGCACTAAATAGCTCTTGTGTTCGACAGCCCCTTTCTGCCGCCTTTAGAAAGATGAGGGTCCGGCAGACACGTACTAGTGTGGGAGGGTCAAGTGTTTGACAGCCAGGTTTACTTCACCATGTTTATGGTGGAGTACCTTGTCCGTTAAACTCTGAATCAAGCAGCTAGTCAGCAGATTCTCTCCCATACACATAGATCAAGAGGCATTGGCCACCAAAAGCAGAGCTATACCCCGTGAGGAAAGCAAACTGGATTACTGGCTCGGTCCTCACAAGGCAAAGAAACATTGAAGTTTTGCAGATCTCATGGATGGATGGGTGAATGGGCAGTGTGTCAAGTGAAAAAGGTATATTGTGAGGTGCTGTGAGTGAGACAGACACTGAATGAATGGTGCAAGCGATAAGTATTGTCAGGAGTTAGTGTTGTCGAGTATGCTGCAGCTTGATCTGGCTGAGCTGAAGATCCTCCAACCACTGGCTTTAGACCTGGATATGCTTCCTGGTATCTGGTTTAGTGAGCTAGTTGCACTCTCCAATTTGATTAGTTCATTTAAATATGACACTCTTCAGCTCATGTACACAGTCTCGCTTCAACAGCGATCCCTTCAAGCATAGATACCGCTGCCAACAGCCTATCCACATGCAACCCTGTGCAGCACACAAGCAGCCACATAAAAGACTCCTAAGAGTTCCACATACGTGACTTTCCCCTTGCCGTGAGGTTACACCGAGTGCAACAAACACCTCAACACAGGAACCTTCCCTTTTGATCTGCACCCACTAATAGGTCTGTTGGCTCTGGGGACTGATGCAGTCACTGCAGGACTCTGTGTTTGACCTCATTGTCACAGGTTTGAATCGTGGTGGGTCTACTTAGACTTATCCCTTCCATGGCCACGGTGGAGTAATGAAAGTTTAAGGGGCCCCCCTCAAATGTACACATAGGGGCCCCCGCTCCGGATTTCAGACCTGAGTACTGTGCTGAGGGGGCCTCCTGCAGCTGGGGGCTCTCCGCACAGCGTGGGATGTAGGGGCCTGTGTTTCGCCCCTGCAGGGCCAATAAAACAAGTAACATTGAGTTGAGTAACAAAGTTCTATTATTCATTGGCAACATACTCCACAGGGTGAACGTGTGCTTTACAAATACATTTTATATTACTGTAGCATGGGGACAGGTAAAAATGTTGTCTCCTTCCTATGCACATGCATACATCTACACTTCCAGTGAAACAGCTGATTCTTTTAAAGAGAATAAGCTACGTGTCACGAATGAACTTTACAACATTTAATTGCTGTAATGTTGGATGAGCAAAAACGTAAATGACATTTACAACATCTAAAGTGCTCTGTATCTGTTGTATATTAGTGAAAAACAGGGCAAGCTAATGTCTAAAACAGATCTAAAAAATAAGCATCTAAGAATTCAAGTGTGGAATATTCAGGGTCTGATTCACAACCCGTAAATGTACACTTTTGTGTAAGTTTATGATTTGTTGTAATTCACAAAGGAATCTTCTGAGTAGTACCTTTACAATTGTGGAGCCCCCGCACAAGTGGATGAGACTACACACATAAAAAGATAGGCAGTCATAAATATACTACTCGTAAAATTCATTTTGAAAAATGTTGCAACCTTACACAACAGTGTAAATTTGCCTTTGTGAACCAGGCAAAAATTTGGTTAATCGTTTTCTCAATTACGCCACAGAATTTACCACCTGCCAAGTATTTGTGCCAAAAAAGTATAACACAACCAACCCCATATAGAATATAAACCAATGTGATAAAATGTGTAGGGCAGCTGGTGCAGTACTCAGCCTCTGTTCTCTACGCTGTATCACATTTTTGTGCTGAGATACTAAACCCAGGGTTAATGACACACCTCCTGACTGTGGGAATGTCTCTACTGCATCACATAATAACAATGCCGATTAAGCTCCCCCATATAAATGAAGACTGACATGCAAGTATGAGCGACCACAGCTGGCCTCCTGAAATCTGACTAAATTAAATCATAATTTCCCCCCTTGTTCGTGCACTGAAAAGCAAGGCAAATAAATATAATGTGCCCACTTTTGCAGTGATGAAATAAATCCCTGTGAATGGAATAAGAGCAGTAGTACAGCATGTTATGGTTTTCCGAAATTAAGGACATTTTTAATTTATGTCATAAAATCAGAGGCCACCACCATCATCTTTTCTGATGACATCATATCTAACATCATAAATGAAACCAATGAGAGGAAATCAGTCTTACTGCCAAGGCCCCCCGTTTATTCCCCTGCACATGTAGTGTTTTTTTCTCTGCAGTGGCTGTATCCTCCTAAACAGGTTTCAGTATCATGTGCTCTTTTTAAATAGCAAAAAAGTAGATTGGAAGGTTCCCCTGGTTAAATACACAGGGAGGGGAGCAAATACAGAGCAAAATATTGAGGGACCCTGTGTATTGAGTAGTCAATCTAATTCGACCAATGTGTTTGTTATGTGTGGGCCAAGTAATTTTTAGATCGCAGGGCGGGACCTTAGGAAAGCAAGGGTTACTATACAGTATTTATCACATTCATGATAGTGGGTAACACAGGAAAAAACAGGTAGAACTAAGATATTTATAAAAATATATAGTGCAAATTATTTGGGTACCTCCCTTATCAGGGTTACATTCTAAATTAAAAACTTTAAAAACAATAAAAACAATGCATTTGTAAATTACAAGAAAACAAACACTTTGGTAAATGGCCCAAAATAAAATCTATAATCCGTTTTTTTGACAAAATCTTGCATAATGCGTGGTCCCTACATGAGACTAGCGCTTTATATAATGTATTCATCCCACAGATATGAGAAAGTGTATCTCCACCCAAGTCACCCTGCGAGTACTCCACCGCAGAAGTGAACAGATTAGATGAATAAACCGCTTCTTTCCTGGTGAGTAGAATAACACTTTAATGATAAGGTGTAAGGACAAGAGGAAGGAACTAACAAATAAAGAAACAACATTGTGTTATGTTTACCATTTCCTTAGAGATTCCAATTGAAAAAAGGAGTCCTCAAAGCACTATCGGATAATAGCCATTATATCAAATACCGGTGGCTCCTCTGTGCCGATATAAGAAAAAAAGGCAACCAAATTAAGGTAATAGTAAAAGAAACTGCCGAGTATAAATTGAATCAGCAGTACTGAAGAAAAATTGCATTTATCACAAACTTTATTTTTTAATCCCCTTAAAAGGTTTTGCTTCATTTTAACGGATCTTTACCATAAGGAGACACTACTATAAAAGAGGGTCTCGCCCTACAATGAAGTCTTCAATGTGAAGGTATATAAATAGTTTGCAACATTATGTTAATGTTCCTTAAACTGACAGGAATAGGCTGTATAAAAACAGTGAGAGCCTTGGTTCTATAAATACACGGGGTGAAGATAGGGTTATGCAGTGGGTTTGTAATGAATTAGAACAGTAATTTTGAATGTTAACATACAGGATTAGGTACCTAAAAAAATGTCGTTCTGTTTTCATATGTGATGTAACCCTAGTCAAAAACGTCCTGAAGAAGGTGAAACAATTGTAACAACCACCGAAACGCCGCGTCGACTTTTGTCTTTTGACTTTTTATGATTGTGTACATTGTTTTCTTGTAATTTACAAATGCATTGTTTTTATTGTTTTTAAGGTTTTTAATTTAGAATGTAACCCTGATAAGGGAGGTACCCAAATAAATTGCACTATATATTTTTATAAATATCTTAGTTCTACCTGTTTTTTCCTGTGTTACCCACTATCATGAATGTGATAAATACTGTATAGTAACCCTTGCTTTCCTAAGGTCCCGCCCTGCGATCTAAAAATTATTTGGCCCACACATAACAAACACATTGGTCGAATTAGATTGACTACTCAATACACAGGGTCCCTCAATATTTTGCTCTTTTTTAAATAGACCATTGTTTTACCTGCCATAATTGTCTCTCTGGTAAGTCAACTGTTGATGTGCATGGCTGCTATGTTTCTGGACTAGGAACTGCACCTCTAAGAAAAGATTAGGACTGACCCCTACTGCCAGCCCTCACCAGGTTGCAATGCCATAGGGCCCGATTCACAGAACTAACTTAAGACAACATTCTAAACTTACTACCATTTTGGTATTCACAGAAGGCACTTACTCATTTCGGTATTCACAGGAGGCATTTACTCATTTCGGTATTCACAGAAGTTAGTAGTCCTAACTTTAGGACTCCTAAATGCCTTTTGTGAAAACCAAAAGTCTTAAAATTAGGATTTTTCTCAGTTTAGTAGTAGTAAAGTTAGCACTCCTAACTTTAGGACTCCTAAATGCCTTCTGTGAATACTGAAAGTCTTAAAATTAGGATTTTTCTCAATTTAGTAGTAGTAAAGTTAGGACTCCTAACTTTAGGACTCCTAAATGCCTTCTATGAATACCGAAAGTCTTAAAATTTGGATTTTTCTCAGTTTAGTAGTAGTAAAGTTAGGACTCCTAACTTTAGGACTCCTAAACCGAGAAAAATCCTAATTTTAAAACTTTCGGTATTCACAGAAGGCATTTAGAAGTCCTAAAGTTAGGACTCCTAACTTCAGTGAATACCGAAATGAGTAAGTGTCTTCTGTGAATACCAAAATGGTAATAAGTTTAGGATTTTGGCTTAAGTTAGTTCTGTGAATTGGGCCCTGAGTGTCTGGTTTCTTTGACTCCATAGATCAACATCTCCAGGGTTTTTTGTCTACTATCCGGCAGTGGCAAACTCAGATCCAGGTAATATTGAATGAAAACGTTGCTTTATGGCAAACCTTAGAACCACATACACTTTTGGATGTTCCCTTAACCAGTCCAGAGTGGTCTACCATCAGTGGGGTTCCCCTAAAGGTGAGAGAAACTCTGGATACCATCTGGGTACATGTTACCTTATGGACAGTCTGTAGGATGCTGGCTCTTTATATGATATATCAAAATTAGATTTATCGTGCAACAAGTCCATGGGTTCCCTTCTGAGTGGACAGGGGTTTGCTGTAGCAATCCCAAGGTGCTCTTTAAGTGGGTAGTATGGTCGAGCAGCCTTAGGCTTAACAGAGGGGAGTGTTAGACATTCAAAAATACACACAATAGTCAATAAGTGGGACACATGACTCAATAAAGAGATCCACACCAATTTTTAAAAATTGCACATATCTATATACATATGAGACACCAGAAGCAATTTGCTGAGGGAAGTACATTTTCCAAAATAAATATTTTTGTATTTAAGGTGTTGAAAGTGCAATTTTCAAAAACTGCAATGCTATCCTATGGAAGGAAAAGCAAGTGCAGAATTCAGGTACAGTACAGCGACTTTCACGACCAGTCTCCAGGAGTTAAGGTGAGTGGTGGGCAAGGTGCAAGGCAGCACCAGCAGAACACCACTAGTGGCACTAAGGCGGCGAGGTACATTGGTGCGCAACAGCGTCGGGTGCCCAATTTTACCCCATGGGGACAGGTTGTGGCATAGAGAGGCTGCAGGCTTTGACCAGGGGTGGGGGGGGGGCAGTCAGGCTGAATCAACAGGGGGGCTCAGGCCTCATTACGCTCTGGGACGTAGGGCCATCTTTGGTCCTCTTCTCTTCAGTCCAGGGGCAACAGGTGCAGAGGTGTACTCAGGCGTCAGGTTTTTCTTACCAGGAGCAGTCGTGGTAGAGGGGGCTTCTTTGCAGAAACAGCAGGTGGAGAATTCACTGAGGGCTAAAGCACGGTGGACTCGGTCTCTAAAGGGCTGGGGGACTATGATGACACGGTTGGCCCACTTAACTTGGACTTTGAGCAATGGGTGCAGTGGGGTATTCAGGCGTCGGGTTTCTGCAGTCACAAAGTCCTCTCAGGAGTCTTTGGGTGCCTGCAGGATGCAGGAAAGCAGGTCCGCTACTTCTTGGAGGTTCTTGGTTCCTAGTTGAAGTGCTGGCAGGTCGTGAGGGCTTTGGGGACTCAGCAGCTGCAGGACAAGTTGTCTTTTGGTGTAATTGTCAAAGTCAGAAGGCAGGCCGGCAGGGTTGGCGCCAAGTCAGTTGCTGGGGCTTCAGTTCTTGCTCTTTGTGGCTCTTCACGTCCATCTTCTTCTATTGGGTCACGAGGATCTGTTATTCTGGTTCCAGGGGCTACCCTAAAAACTGAATTTAGGGGCGAGTGTAGGATAGCAGCTAATGGGCTACTGACCCTTGGGTCACTACGCTCCCGATATGACCCCTGTGGGAAGTGGGCATAATCCTGTCCCAGAATTCCTAAGTTTGCTGTCACAAAGATGTCCAACTCTAAAAAGTTGTGTCCACTTCAGTTAGCCCACCTTAGGGGTGGTACTAGCCTAGGGGGTGGGCACACCTACCTTTCTGATTAATTTTCCTGCCTGTCCAGAAACCACAGGTCTCTGGACAAAGGGTTTTGGCTTTCCCTTTGTTGAGGAGAGCCTCATTCACATTTCAAAGGCGGTGGCTTCTTTGAAGCTCCTGTGTCTTGCAATTTTTACCAGTAGGTCATCCTGTGTGAAGGGATGTGAACAATCTCTTCCCGTGCAGGCTTTGTTTCTAGCCTCCTGAGAGCAAAGGCCCTTACCCCCTGGGAGTTCAGAGATCTATCTCAGTTAGGGATGCAGGTGGAGATCACTCTGCCAACACATCAGAGGATGGTAGGTTTTCAAAAGGCACCTCTAAGGTGCCCTCTGTGTACATGTATTCCCAAACCCACCATTGGACTCAAGGTGAATATGAGATGTTGATACTGAGCATCCCTATTTTTAGTGAAGCTATCACGCAGCTGGGGAACTTGTTTTCTTAGAACTGACCAGCACATGGGCATACTTGCTCATGCAAATTTGTCCTCACATGTAATACAAGGCCCCCTGCCTTAGGGCTGTAAGGTTTGCTGTAGGGGGGACTTGCAAATATTACATGCAATGCTAGCGGACATGTGCAGCCCGACGTGTGCCATGTTGTGTTTTCACTTTTGTCTGTACCAAAACATGCAAGCTGCGTTGGCAGGCCTGTATGACTTTGGTGAGGGGTCCCTTAGGGTGGCACAATTCATGCTGTAGTCCTTGGGGACCCTCTTTAGTACCGTAGGCCCTAGGTACCAGTGGTACCATTTACTAGGAACTTATAGAGAGGGCTAAAGGTATGCTCAGTTGGGGATACAATTGTAAAGATTAAGGAAAGAGATCTGGCACTGGGGACCTGGATAGCAGGACCCAATGCACATCCAGTCAAAATCCACAACAATTGGAAGAGATACCCTTTTCTTACAAAAAGGTACAGGGTCTGGATGTTAATCAAAACAAATAGAGCTCCATTTTGTTACGCACACATCAATTCATATCATTCATTACTGTCACTCTCAATATTTAAAAAATAAGAAAAACAATTTATATTTATGTCTACACACTTTCTAAACACCGACTTATGTAAAAATGTAACATTTATTGCAAATTGATATGTATAGGAAAAACTTTCTTTGAACCACATTACTTTAAAAACCTCTACATAGCTAAAATCACAACTATTAAAAATCACGATTCATTACAAATCCATCTTCAAATAATTGTCTTCTACACAAAGTAATGGATGATAATATCACTAGGTGTATCAGATATAACCCCGGGCGAAGACCTCTGCTCTGCCTGCTGAGAGTGCGGAGATTTGCCTTCTCCATGGTTCGCCGGAGAACGGGGAGAAGGCCAATCGCTGTACACTCCGCAGCGGAGCGGAGTTGGCCAGCCCCTGCATCCACCCCCACTATTAACAAGTAAGTAAACATTAATTATAAATAAATTTAAAACCACTTACATCTGTACTGCGGTGTCCCCGGGCTGCAGTCCTAATCTTCCTCGCCCTATTGGTCATCCTTGCGAAACCTGCGCACGTGCATGTGCATTTCTCGCAAGGCAGCTGACAAAAGTGCGACACAGCTATTACCTAATGTAGGGGCCAGCTGTGACTGGAAGGATTTTTTGTACATGTGAAAGGACAACATAATCGACACCAAAAGATGCAATCGGGGCAACCAAGAAATGACTGTATCATTGTGTAATGTAACTAGTGCTCATGTATTGCTATACACTGATGATAAGGTTCTCTACACACGTCATCCAGCGGATAACTTAAACAAACGTATCTGAGAATACATCTGCTTCGAACTCTACTCAGGTCTTAGCATTAATTGGTCCAAGTCATTGGTGATTCCACTCACTCCCTCTACAATACAACCTCCACTAGATTATCCACTACAATGTCAGACAGAGCCTGTGAAATACCTAGGTATCTGACCCAGAGGTAGTACTCCATGAAAATTATGGCAGAGCTATATCAAAATTAAAAGACCAGAGAGACAAGAGGATCAGATTACCCCCCTCGCCCTTTGATAGGATAGCAATACGAAAGATGGTGGTACTTCCACGTTTCCTCTATCTGTTTATGAACATACCGGTGAAGCCCACACAACAATTGTTTATTAAGCTACGCAACCCCATGACCCGTCTGGCACGGGCAGGAAATCAGGCGAGGGTAGGTTGGACAGAACTGACCAGACCATACACCCAAGGCCGATTCGGAGCACCATACCTGTAACTTTATTAATACTGAGCACAAGCGCAGCACACACACTACTGGTTACACCCACATGCACATATCCTGCACATAGCAGTAGAATACGACAGTGTCAGCGCGACCCCCCTGGCCACTTAAATATCGGGTCCAAGACAGACCACCCCAAGAGCTGAAATAAATCCAGTTTGCTGCACGTCAATGGCAGGGCATATGCTGGCAAAGAGAGTACACAAACTCCCAACATATGCACCAGCAAAGCCCTTGAATAATCCCCTGAATATAACTGTGACTCAGGGAAAAAACATGATGACATTACTAGGGGAAATAGGACTATGTACTATGGGTAGTATATTCCCACACGCACAATTTATATCACAAACAGACACTTTTCTTAGTGCACATCGTACACCCTTAAAGATATTTGCGTACCTCCTGCTGAGACTGGCAGTAAAGGAACTCTACCGCACATTTCCTAACGAGTCACCGACACATAACACGCTCCAGATTCTCTTGACGTCACCAACACACCAACGCCTAGTCACATCCCTCTACAATGCGGCTCAACACGAACAATTCAGAGAACTGGAAAAAACCCTTCATAGATGGGAAGAAACACTTGGCTCTACTATTTCCAAATGGGACTGGGAGTACAGCTGCGCACAAACACGATTACTTACGTCAAACTGTAATCTGCGCATCATACATTTCAAATGTATACACCAAGCATACTATACACTGATGCAACTATACAAATATGGTTTGAGAACGGATGACAGATGCCATAGATGCAGCGCTCACCGAGCAGACTTTTTGCATTTGGCATGGGCGTGCTCACAACTTCAACAATACTGGCAGGAGGTGACTAATATTCTCCCTACCATGCTGTCGGAACAGATACCTAATGTGCCCCTGTTTTGTTTACTGGGGATATACAAAGTAAAGCAGGCTAGATGACGCATATTCCTGGCTGTGGTGTTATTACTAGCCAAAAGAACCATAGCTCTACGATGGGGTAGCAGACGAACACCCCGGAGTAAGGATTGGATCGCAGATATGACCTATTGTAAGGAGAGGCTAGAAACCAATGCAGAAGAAATACCACAGACCTCCAGACCTAGAGATTTCTGGACCCACTGGTGCAATACCTCTGATCAATACAAATAGACGAATGGACACACACCACAGTATACACATTGAACTCGAACTGTAATGTTGCCTCACATTATTATGTCGTTCAGAGTGTCTAAGTGGGAGAAGTCGGAGATAGAAAATATGGGTGTTGGGGAACATTACTAGTTTGGGATGTGCCCAGATCAAGACTGATGGACTGAAGTTGCGTCCAGTGCACATTATGTTACGTAAGAGGAAAGCTTCAGCATGGTAATGCAAAAAATTTATTTGAATTATTGTAAAGTAATTATGCATATCCTGTGGGACTCCGTATGCTATGTCTGACCAAAAATAAATACAAAAGTTAAAATAAACTAGTGCTTATGTAAAGCTCTCCAATCCCTGTGGGTTGAGTTGGCACTATGACAAAAGTACAACAAAAAAACTAGCTGGAAGCTAGCAGGAGACAGAGAGAGGATGCAACCGCAGACAGTGAAAGAACAGGAGGCTCACTACAGAGCACGGTGCAGAACACACTTACATGCTCACTGCAGAGTACACGTAAACGCACACTGCAGGTTCACTGCAGAGCAAAATGCAGAGCACACTTACACTCACACTTACAGGCACAAAGCAGGCTCACTACAGAGTACGCTGCAGAGCACACTTATGAGCACGTTGCAGAACACATTTAGCAGGGTTCATCAGGGCACTACATTTACAAGCGAATTATTGGGCATTCGTAGAAGCGCACTGCAGGGCATGTAGGGCAGACTTATGAGCGCAATGGAGAGCATGCTGAAGAGCCTGCTGTATGAAGGCAAGGTTTGTGACCCAACAGTACAAGGGGATCACATTTACTCCAGTTTGCGCAGCACTTTAGCGCTGAGTAAGCGGCCTTTACAGTGCTAAATAGGCACTACATTTTACACCAGGTTGAGTTGTTTGACCCCTCATGAAAAATTCTGCAAAGGTGGGTGGAGTGTGCCAAATGGGACATAGTGCCCACAGGACCCCTTCACTTCCTGCCCTGTAAGTATGTACTGCCCTCATAGAAGAGATTGTAAAAGGCTGATTGTCTTATTTAATCCAGGAAACAAGGTTGTCTTCAAAGAAGCTTTATTCCGAAGGTTTACCAATCACAGGAGGAGCGTCTCATCAGCCAGGAGTCCGACTAGCAACTGAAGATACACAACGGACCCCTGGCTTCTGAAGGCTCCATACATTTAAATGAATACATGTATACATTCCCTGCACGCGCCAACGCATGCGATACTAAAAGCACGAGATGATAACATTTACACCAGTACATTCCACTACATCACCTTCCCCCTTATGCAAAACACAAACAAAAACAGCAAAAATTAATAAGAAATAAATTCATTATATCGTGCGGGAGGTTTTCTGACACGACCACTGCGACTACAAGAAGGGGCAGCAGGGTCAACCGCAACACCATAAGAAGGAGAGAAATTATTGGAAGAAGAGAGAGGATGAGAATCCAAATTAATATTTGGTTGTAACCAATGCATCCAATCACACCCTTCCTGAGTTGACAAATTTTTCCTCTTAGAAATAAGAGCAGCTTGTTCCCCAGTCAACTTTGCCAATTGCCTGACACTCCACCAGCCCTTGTCACCCAAGAAAACAGCATTCTTGCTGACTTTAACAACCTGAACGGGGCTTGAAAACACAGAAATCCCTTTTGCAACCTTATAAGGTTTTTTAATCATCACCCAATCTCCCACAGCCATTTGAACATCCTTCACGCATGTGACTCTATCAAAATTCTTTCATCACCGTCTGCTTCTGCTTAACTGTAGCATTAAGATCATCCTGAGTCAAAGAACATTGATTAGAATCCATCCTACCTAGCCATGCAGGAAATAAAGGAGAATGTAACCTTCTTCCCCTCAATAATTGGAAGGGAGACACTTGAGTGGTGCAATGAGGAGAAACATTATAATTCCAAATTTTCTTTTCCAAAAACCTAAAAACATCCACACCAGAGGCTAAAGCAGTCTGAATGCCTTCTTTCAAAAATGTATTTCCACGTTCAACCAAACCATTGGAAGAAGGGGAATAAAGCGCCACTTTCAGTTGTTTCACATCATGAACCTTCAGAAACCTACACATTTTGTCCGAGACTAAATGAGTCCCATTATCTGATACCAACACTTGAGGCGCCCCCTCCAACAAAAACACTCTTTCCAAAAAAGAAATAGTATTATCCGAATCCGGGGCCTCCACAAATCTATAATACATCCACTTCAATAAGTAATCAATAGCTAAAATAAGGTATCTTTTCCCCTCTGGAAGTACCTTATACGGACCAGAAAAATCCAGACCAACCTTCTCCCAAGCAACCCCAGGAAATTGAGAAGGTTGTAATGGAGAATCATGAGTTTCCAATGCTTATCTGACAACAAGCACTCCTCACAGTTGTTCACTAAAGCCCTCACCTGAGCGTCAATGCCAGGCCACCAATAATGAGATTTAATTCTCATGCAAGTTTTGGTCTCTCCCAAATGACCACTGTGCGCTAGCTTAACACTAACATTTCTTAAACTACTGTGTGGAACAAATGTGTCACCCCTCAACAAAACGCCATCTTTCACTGAGAATTCCTCAGCCACCTGAGCAAAATTCCTCAAGTCACCCGACAAATTTCAGACCTTAGGCCAAACATTAGACGAAAACTCCACCGCTTGAGACAAAACGACATCCTTCACACTAGTCTCCTTCAGTCCTTTTCGGAAATGACAGAACTCCATTCTTCAACAGCATCCACCACTGACACACATTCCACATCCTCTTCCACCATATCATCGTCATCATCTTTATCCATTAACATCCTGGATAAACAATCAGCTCTGAAATTTTTACCCCCAGTAATATGCCTTAATTCAAAGTTAAACTCCTGAAGTTTAGAGACCAGCCTGGTCAACCTAGGAGAAAGACTGTTGGAGCCAGACACCTTGCTAAAAATAAAAGAAAGGGGTTTATGATCCGATAACATAACAAATTTACGACCCCAGATGTACATCTTAAATTTCTGAGCAGCCCACACACAGGCCAACGCCTCTCTCTCAATCGTGCATTAGTGTTTCTCAAATTCTTTTAAAGACCTTGAAGCGAAAGCTACAGTGTGCTCATTTCCTTCCACCTGTTGACATAACACTGCCCCTAAGCCTTTCATACTAGCATCCACTGCGATAATACAAGGAGAATCATCCCTGAATGCCTGAAGGGAGCGTGCTGAAACAATTAACTCTTTGACTCTAACAAAAGACTCATCCAAATCATTGGTCCAAATGAATCTCTGACCTTTTTTAAGAAGCAGTCGGAGGGGCTCCACCACCTGTGCATAATTTTCCACAAATCTGGCATAATATTCGGCCAGCCCCAAGAAAGAACGTAGAGCATCTTTATCACCAGGAGGTTTGGCTTCCATAAGAGCTCTGACAACAGAAAACTTTGGCTTAATGCCGGACTCAGAAATCGTATGGCCCAAATATTCCAACTCAGACACCCCAAACTTGCATTTGTCCTCTCTGACAGTCATCCCTCTTCCCCCCAGAATGGACAACACTTTTCTCAACAAAATGTTATGTTCATCCATTGTCTTTGCGAAAATCAAAATATCGTCCAAATACGCTTGAACCCCCACCAGATCCCCAAACAAGGAGTCCATCAATCTCTGGAAAACACTGGCTGCCGATGCCAACCCAAATGGCAGCCTCAAAAACTTAAAAGCACCGAATGGGGTAACAATGGTAGTCAGTTCCTACGAATCCCTTGACAAAGGGATCTGATGGTAAGCGGATTTTAGATCCACAAGTGAAAACCATTTAGCCCCACCTAGATTCGCCAACAGCTCCTGAATCTTTGGAAGGGGGTGACAGCCAACCTTAATATTTTTATTGAGACCCCTGAGGTCCGCACATAGCCTGATTTCATTATTTTTTTTACGTGCTACGACGATGGGGGCGACCCATTGAGAGGATTCAGATGGTTCTATAATTCTGTCTTTGCATAAATCCTCCAGCAGTTTCTTAAGTTCAGCCCTGACACTCAAAGGAACTGGACGTACCTTATGAAAAACTGGGGATGCCCCTGGAATTAACCTAATTTTGTGTTCAGCCCCTTTCACCAGACCAATTTTATTGCTAAAAACGTTCTTGAACTCATTCAACAGGTCAACTCGGTCAATTTTTGCTTCCTCCACAAAACAAACAGGAAACTCCCGCACTTTAATAGGATTTTCATCACCTGGGACCAGATACAAACCCATCTTAGCTAGGTCCTTCCATCCCACAATATCCTTCCCCTTTATTGCCACATAAATTTTAGTAACAATAGACCTGCCAAGAACTTGTAAATTTCCCAAGAAAAAACCTAACATATCTATATCTTTCTCCCCGAAAGCCTTCGGGTTGACATCAGATTGTATTAATTTAATATTTCTTCCCCATTTGTCATAAAATGTAGTGTCCCTGAGAATTATAATGGGTGCTCCGGAATCTGCCATTATTTGTACCTTAATGCTATCAATTGAAGCTTCACATAAAGGTCCCTTAATAGCACAAGAACCCCCATTAACATCCACCATTAACATAAGGTTGTCAAAATGTTCACAACACTCGTCCATGTCCACATAGTTGACTTTAACAGGTTTCTTTTGGAACCTGCAGACTTTTTGAAAATGTCCTACTTTCTTGCACAAAACACAGCTTTTATTAACAGCAGGACACCCCTTGAAATTCCCAATATGGAATTTAGAACCACATCTAAAACAAAAATGTTGTTTGTTTTGATTCAGATTCAGTTTACTTTGCCACTTCTCCTTATTTTCTTTACCAGAAATCGCATATAGACCTTCCTCTGACATCTCTTCAGAAACAAAATTTACTTTAGGAGAAGAATCAACTGTCATAGCTTTTGTAGAAATTATCGATCTTTCAATACTAAGACTGAGATCAATAACTTCAGATAAGGACGGATTCTTACAACTGAGAATCCTTTCCTTAACTTTAGGGGAGGCACAATTAAATACAAATTGGTCACGAATATAGTTATCAAGCAGAGGCCCAAAATCACAAGTAATTGCCAATACCCTTAACGCAGAAATATATTCATCAATTTTTTCATCTTCCTTTTGTTTTCTTTTATAGAACTTGTGTCTCTCTAACATAATATTAGGAGATTCCTCAAACTGTTTCTTTAATCTCGCAATAGCCTCAACATATACATTCCACTCACTATCACCAGATTGAGCAGGTGGAGGTGGAATAGGTACAAGACTCTTAAAAATGCGTTGAGCCGCTAGACCTAAACTACCAAACAACAGAGCAAACTTTCTAGGAGGTGAATAGTCAGCAGCATCAATCGCCATAATGTGGTTCTCAAATAAGCCAAACCACTCCGACCACAACAAAGTAGGTTTTCCTGGCTTTTCAAGAAAAGGAGGAGGTTGAGTGACTTCTCTGACAGAAAACATATTAAATGCGAAAAACAGTCAGCAGCAGATAAATAAACACAATTGAAATCAGCAAAAACAAATCGAAAACAAAAGGAAGGAAAAGTTAGTAAGTTAATTGTTCAAACAGTACCAAACTCCCTGCAGAATAATCCTTGCGTCTGCGTATTAGAAATAAGGCGTGTGAATCGCCGTTAAACAAATCATAATCCTTGCGTCTGCGTATTAGAAATAAGGCGTGTGAATCGCCGTTAAACAGATCACACGCACAGCAAAGAACTGATTGTAGTCTTGAAAACTTCACCAAAATGGCCGTCGCACGTAACGTGTAACGTGAAACGTCACACGTAATGCAGTATTCCCAGAATGCAGAGCGAGGGCCAAAGACGTGAAGAAGACACGAAGAGTCCAAGTTCTGTAGCTGCACTGCAAAAGGTTCCAGGAACAGAAGTTCAGACACGAACACTCCATACTGCAGTAAGGTTCGGTAAGCGCATGAGAGGAAATGTTGATTTATGAATAGATCGCCTAACAGACAGCGATAAATTAAATCATCAGAAGGAAACTTAGCAATTAGAGCCAGGTATCGTGAGAACTGGAATCATCACCAATTCATTTCCAAAAATATTCCGCTCCTCCACAAGACATCAACATGTCTGTAAATATTTTCCGAGAATTTCTTGACCAATAAAAAATAAAGTTGAGATGAGTAGAAACACCACCACTCAAAACACAGTTCTTTCCTTTTTCATATAGTCACAGAAGAAAAGGTTTCAAAGTAATATTCCAAGAAGAAATCCCAGAAAATCGCCAAACAGCAGAAAAATTCTCTTGCGTGGGTCGGTGATTGGAAACAAAATCCCGATCGTCGCCAATATGTAAAAGACCGATTGTCTTATTTAATCCAGGAAACAAGGTTGTCTTCAAAGAAGCTTTATTCCAAAGGTTTACCAATCACAGGAGGAGCGTCTCATCAGCCAGGAGTCCGACTAGCAACTGAAGATACACAACGGACCCCTGGCTTCTGAAGGCTCCATACATTTAAATGAATACATGTATACATTCCCTGCACGCGCCAACGCATGCGATACTAAAAGCATGAGATGATAACATTTACACCAGTACATTCCACTACAGAGATTCTGCCCTAACCACAGTGTGAAGAGCTGGGAGCCCCTCTGAGCTATCCTCTGCACCACATTAAAGGCAGGGAACTGAAGACCTCACCACAGCATTACAAGACCCACATCATTGGGGAGCAAGTGTCGCCTTCAACCTGGACAAGCAGCAGTACTCTCACCTGGGGCCCATGGAGTGACATCTGTACTGGGGCACAGTTTATTAAACAGAGCAGGGCGCGCTGCCTCTAGGTCTGTAGTGATCATTGTCCAACTGCTGGAGAATGGATGTAGCATAACACCCAGAGCTACTGACTTTGGAGCTGGGGAATCAGGTTCCAGTCTCGGCACCGGGTCAACATCCTGTGATTCTCGGCAAATCACTTTAATCTTTTTGGAGCTACCAAGAAATCAATGTATCCTCGTGTAATGTATCTTGTGCTCATGTAAAGTGCTCCAATGCCTTCTGGTCGAGCTAGTGCTATAGAGAAAGTGCAAAAAACATAAAATAGCAGAAGACACAGCAAGGATGCAATAACAAACAGTGAAAGAACGGGGAGTGAGAGAGCAATATAGAGGGATTGGGAGAAGCAGAGAGAGATAAAGAAATAATGAGCTGGCACAAGCAAGAAACAAAGAACAGCAAGTAAAAACAGTAGTGCTGTGAAAAGCGCTCTTAATATAATTAAAAAAGTAGTCCAGAAATAATGCCTTTAAATGCATATGTTTAGTAGTATTTGGTTGCTGCTCTCGGGGAGGGCTAAAGACGGGAAGAGGCATGGCACTTGCATGCCATGGGCAAATGGGGAGAACAAATAATGGAGCAGCGAGGGAGCCAGGAAATGGCAAGCCAATGGGCTGGCTGTAGCCCCCATAGTACATTCAACAGGTCTCTTTTAGAGACGGCACATGTGTGCTGTCTAGAGCTGATACCTAAAAAAGAGTGAGTCAATAAAGTGCTGCCTCACAACACCTTGATTCTCATTAACCAGCCAGCCAATGTCACTGGGGCCCATTCACAAGGGTAAACTAAGATGAAATTCTAACTTTACGACTTCCGGTATTCACAAAGTGCATTTACGAATAAGTAAAGTTAGACTTTTTCTCAGATTTGGTCGCAGTTAAACTTAAGACCAAAAACGGAGACAAAGTCTAACTTTACTACTCGGAAATGCCCTTCGTGAATACTGAAAGTCGTAAATTTAGGCTTTCGTCTCAGTTTACCTTTGTGAATAGGGCCCTCTGACTTTCCTGTTGCTTCACCTGAAGAATGTATGGAAATTAGAAATGCTAGGGAAGGTATATCAGTTGAATAGCAAGCTTGTAGGCTTTGTTTAGTGCTTTGGCTAAAATGACTCAGCAAACATATTTTCCCTCATGTCCTCGAAGCACTGTCTGTAACGATAATATAGTCATTTGCATCAATTCCCTGCTATACACTAGAATGGGACGGACAGAAAAGAGCCTTTTGTGAAATATAGTGTCACAGGAAGAAATAAGCAAAAATTGCAAAAACAATGTTAGGCAGGTTAAAAGAGAAGGCATTACAGCATTTAACACATATACAATGCAGCCTACCGTTTTTCTCACAGACCAGGCTTCAAAATAATAAATTAGTTGCTAACCTTAACTTACACTCATTCAATTAAATGAACAAGGCAGAGTTCGAATCATCACATGGTGTCCGCAATGCTCTGTGAAAATGAAACTGATGAGCCATCTTCCAAGGAGACATATGTAAAAGGTCACTTCTGCGCTTCCGGATAGTTAGGCAGCTTGGAAACAAACATTTCTTGCTTCCCAAACACTCACAAGTTCCTGATGTATTTTTCTTCAAGAAGATTAAACCATTTTATTTGTTTAATTGATTTTCTTATGGGAGGCAAGTTGCAAACATTTCTTTTCTTATTTGGATTTCTTCTTTTCTTCAAAGATTAACTCTTTGTTATCGTAGAAGGTTTGGTTTGTTTCTGCTGCCACTCCTGTGTGCTTGGTCAGTGTTTATTTTAACATGTCAAAGTAATTTCTAAACTCAAAGTAATATGCATTTATACAGACTTAACATTTGTTATCTATTTTTTTAGGAGCATTTTTTAAAAGACATCAGATGTCAGAGAAACCCATTCTGAGCTAGATGAATTATTCAGAAAGGTATTCAAAAAGCGTCCAATTATTATAAACATTATTTGAATATTTAATCTGATTCTAATTAGAAAGCTCATAATGTTGTGTGTGTGTTACACCTTCCATGGTGGGTGTCAATGAGATGTCCTGTGTGAGCCACAATCAGAAGTACATCAGAATCCGCTCAACTGCAAGCATGTGTTTCTCTTGCCCTTTACTCCTTTCCCCCTGGGGTGTCTGTAGTTCATTTGTTTATTGGAGGGAACTGCTGGAGAGATGAGGTGTTTGTGCTTTTTCCATGATACTCCTATGGAGGTGAATCAGGTGAGAACCGTGGCAGTTTGGAAAGCCCAAGGAGACCCTCCACCCGAGTATCATGGGCGCTGATGCCTTAAGTGTTTTAGGGCATGCAATAGAAAACCTTCAGAAAGAGGTGGCCGTGAGAAGAGCAGAAAACCAGTGTTTAAGGCGCCGAATTATCGATCTGGCAGATAGATTGGATCATTTACATGCCTCCCAAACAACACTACCAGGTGCCATGCCTTCTACGTCAGCCACTTAATTTTTTTTTAACACCTGCATTTTCAGTGCCAGCTAGTGTCCAAGGAGGGGGAGCTACTCCCACCCTCACATTACCAGTAATCCTACCACCACAGATTCCTTTAGCTGCTCCAGAACGCTGTGGAGGGGATCCACAAAAGTTAGGCATATTTATTGATCTGTGCAGTTTGCATTTTTATGTCGGCCTACAGCATTTCAGACAACATGCCTCAAAGGTAGCCTTCATGCTGTTATATTGATCTGGTGATGCAGCTGCCTGATCAGTTACTTTGGTGACGGAAGACAGTCCATTGTTGTATAATGTGGGATTATTCAAGAATGAATTAAGGCGTATTTTTGATAGGAGAACAGTAACTCAGTCCATTGATTCAGAGCTGTTGGATTTAAGACAGGGTAAAAAGGATCTCTTAGCATATTTATCTCAGGTTCAGAGATTAGTAGCAGAAGCTAACTGGCTGGTTGAGAAAAGAGCAGCATTTTTTTTATCAAGGACTTAATGACGAATTGAAAGTCAAGTCTCAGGTCCCCAGCCGACCTACAGACGTGATGTATTAGTTGATTTGGTGCTTCAAATGGATCACAGATTGGCAGAAAGTAACGGGGAGAAAAGAGAACCAGACTCCAGATACAGGGCTTGGGAAGGAGGAAGAGCAGATTAGCTTTCTGAAAAATCGAGTTAATGCTCTCCCTATCTGATGCAAATTGGGGCAATGCACCCTCCTCTTTCTAAAGAAGAACAAGATTTGAGTAGAGTCAGAAACCTCTCTCTGTATTGTGGCTCAGACAAACATTTCATTAGCAATGCCCTAAAAAATCTAAAAGGTAATTTATGGAAAACAAGAAAGCTCAGCGGGAAGAGGGACCGGGATGGGGGGGGAGGGGGGAGGGGAGGTAAATCCACTGAGCACATTACTTAGCCAGACCCCAATGAAAAAGATCTTGATCAACACATTGCAACCTGAAACTGCACATATTACTTTAAATGCATCCTTACTTAGTCAAGAGATGGCATATTCTGATTCATCTGCAATAATTGAGTCAGGAGCCACTGATAATTTTGCCGATTGGGCATTTGTTAACTCTTTTGGGAATTGAGACTAGACAGAAAGAAAGACATGAACAAGTCAGAGCAGTGGATAGAACTTCTCTTACCACTGGGCTTATAACACATTGTACTCTTCCCATTCTAATGGTTTGCTTCCAAACGCACAAGACATTCACAGAATTTGATTTAATAGATGCTCCACAATTTCAGTTAATCTTTGGCATACCTTGGCATGCAAAACACAATCCTGCGCTGAGTACTTGTTTTCATTTGGCTACGACCACAGAAAATACTCTGCAACAGACTTCATTGACTCTTCAGGGAATGATTTCTGTGGAGTACCATGATTTTCTGGATGTTTTCAGCAAGAGTGATGCAGAGACCTTGCCCCCCCCCTCGCTCATGTGATTGCATGATTGATTTGGAACCAGGGGCACAAGTTCCATGTAGCCAAATCTTCTCTTTAACTGATCAAGAACCCAAGTATTTGCAGCAATATCTTGATACCCACTTAGCCAATGGATTTATCAGACCATCTCAATCTCTTGTGATTTCTCCACTCTTTTTCAAACCCAAGTAGGAGGGCGCATGTGCATAGACTATAGAGTTTAAACCGTATTACCATGGAAAAACAGATACCCCTTGCAGTTGATTATAGTTTGGCTAGATCATGTTAAGCATTCTTTATTCGTTCTCCAAGATTGATTTAAAGGGAGAATATCATCTAGTTCGAGTCTGTGAAGGTGACGAATGAAAGACAGCCTTCCAGACAAAATTTGGCCTATTTGAATATAAAGTTATGCATTTTGGTCTTAGTAAAGTCCCAGCTGCTATCCAGTTTTTTAAAATAAATTATATACTGAAGGCACAGACGTGTTTGTTATTGTTTACATTAACAACATACTTATTTTTTAACACCTTTTATGAACATGTCCATCATGGCCAAAAAGTGTAGCTTTCATGTACCATCTGTGGAATTTCTGGGATTCATCATCTCCCCACATGGTCTTCAAATGGATATGACCATGGTTAAAGCAGTAGTAGATTGGCCCACCCCAAAGACAATTTGTGCAATGCAACGTTTTCTGGGTTTTGCAATTTGTTTTCGCTGCTTTATAAAAGGTTTCTCAAACATCATAGCACCCATCAATCGATTATTGAAGTAAGGTACACCATATCATTGGACAGTTGAAGCAGAAGGTGCAAATAAGAAATTTAAATAGTGTTTCACTACTGCTCCAATATTAAGGCATCCAGATACCACACAGGCCTTCTATGTAGAAGCTGATGCCTGTGACTTTGCACTATGTGCTATTCTATCACAGTGGCATCCTACTACTGGGCAATTACATCATGTGGCCGTTTTAGCTACAAAATGGAGTCCAACTGAATGCAACTACACCATCATTGATAAGGAACTGCTGGCTAATAAGGCAGTATTTAGAAAATGGAGACATCATCTGCTCAGTACGACACATCCAGTCACAGTATACACTGATCACGTGAATTTGATGTTTCTTCATTCAGCAAAAGCATTATCAGCAAGGCAATTGAGACGGTCACTCTTTTTTACAGATTATGATTTTGTTATTACCTATCGTCCTGGTAAATGAAAAGGCAAAGCAGATGCATTTTAACATTATATAGACAATGATGTTTCTGATCCAGGACTTCCTGTGCCAATAATACCATCAGAAAAAATAATAGGTGTATTAAAGAAACAGAGATTCCAAACATTAGGAAAAAAATAAGGCTTCTATTACACCACAAATGATACAATCATGGGAATCTCAAGGAACATCTCGAAGGTACAATCATGGGTTACTATGGTACAATAATCTTTTATATTTGCCAAATAAAGAACTGAGGTTACAAGTTATGCAAGTGACACAGGATTCCAAGACCGCAGGGCATCCTGGGATGACAACAACTGAAGAATTGATCAAGAGAAATTATTGGTGATAGCATCTATGACAGAATGTACAAAAGTATGTAAGGACATGTGATATTTGTGCATGGGCTAAAAGTGACAAGACTAAGTCGATGGGATTGTTACATCCACTGCAGACTCCCCTAAGACCTTGGCACATGATTACCGTTGACTTTATTGTGGATCTGCCTCTGAATCATGGCTATGATAAGATCATGGTGGTTGTGTACGACTTGACTAAGAAGGCCTATTTTATTCCTACCAAAGGTTTTCCAACTGCTGTAGAGTCAAGTACATTCTTTTTATAATATATTCTACAATTTCATGGCCTTCCTTCTCTCATTTTGTTAATAGAGGTTCCCAATTTCTTTTAAAGTTTTTGGTCTGCTAAACTGCCAGAACGTGTTTCTCTTCCCCTTTACTCCTTTCCCCCTTGTATGTCCTTTAGTTCATTTGTGTATTGGAGTGAACTGCTGGAGACTCAGGTAGGAGAGTGGGGTTGTTTGCGCTTTTTCCATGATTCTCTTTCGGGGGTGAATTAGGTGAGAACCGTGACACTTTGAAACCATCCAGAAAACATGTTGGGTGAGACTATGTCTATGTTACTGCCACTTGTACTCTATTTCTTAGTATTTTTAATCAAGTCACCAAGACACCAAGAGCCTTGACCACGAGAAATTGGCTGCCGGTTGTGAATCTGACCTCCCCCCTCCTCCAAATCTCACCACGGTCGACAACCTCACTGAACATTACTCCACAACTATATCCAACATTATCAATGACCTTGCTCCGCTAAAACTAAAAAGAACCCAGATCAAAAACAGGAACCCCTGGTTCAACGGATCCCTCAATAGCTAGAGGAGGTCCCTCCGACAAACAGAATGGAACTGGAAAAAGCACCCATCAGCAGCCCATCTTATACTTCTCCGACAGGCCAGAAACGCCTATAACAAGAAAATCCTCAACTCTAAAAATGATTTCTAAAGAACTGGATAACGCCAAGAATAGACCTAGCAAATTATTCGAGTTAGTCAAAGACCAATCGAACAAACAATTCCATGCAAGCAATTCTCCTCCTTCTTCTGTGATAAAATCTCTGCCCTAGGAAAGGAACTCATATCTACTACCTATCTCCAAACCCCGCCGGCTCTACCTCGTGACTCCGCGCCGCTCCCCCCCAGACTTCCCTCAAAAACCAAGCGTCCTAGACCAACTTTAAAGTCTATGATGAACAATCTGTCTAAAAAATTCTATCCTCTTTAAACCCCAACAATCACTACAATGACCCTCCCCCTGCAAACTGCTAAGCAGCTGCCTCCCAGGCTATCATCCCATCTTGGACTGCAATAATTAACGCTTTCCCTCTTACAGGGATCGATACCCGACTCTCTCAAAGCCGGCCAGGTTGTCCCCATTTTAAAAAAAACTACGCTAGATCCTGCCTCTCCTGACAACTACAGACCTATCTCTAAATGTGTACAACAGCAGTTAAGCCATCACATCTCTAACTTCCACCTACCAGATGACTTGCAATCTGGATTCAGACCTGGGCACAGCACGGAAGCCACACTCCTCCACATCATGGATGATGCCGTTCAAGCCCTTGACCAAGGCAAAACCTGTCCCCTGATCCTCCTGGACCTATCCTCTGCCTTTGACACGGTTAACCTCGAAATTTTCCTTAATCGCCTCAATCCTAGGATGGGCCTTGATGGCACTGTTCTTGCTTGGTTTAGGTCCTTCCTCCAGAATCGCTCACAGAGAGTCCTGATCAACAGTAACCTGTCCGCTGCCTCTCCGATCACGGCCAGAGTCCCTCAAGGTTCATCCTTGTCCCCTACCCTCTGAGAACCGCTCTCAGAGGTGCTGCGCACCGCCAATATCTCCTACCACATGTATGCTGACAACACACAGCTCTACATCAAAATCTCTTCTCCAGAGGACATTCGCTCCCTGAATGAGGTCCTGAAGTTGACTGTTCACTGGCTCACATCTAACAAGCTTAAACTCAACGCTAAAAAAACTGAATTCCTCCTAATTGCACCACCTAACGCCAATACAGGCATTCAAGAATGGATCAAGGCTATCACAGCACTAAATTGCTCTCCTACCATTGTGAACTCTGCTAAATCCCTTGGAATTACCTTAGACAGCAACCTGAACATGCGTGGCCATATCAACGCAACGGCCAATACTTCCAGATTTCACTTGAACTACCTAAGAAACCTGAAACCATTCCTCGACACCCCAGTTCTAAAATTGGCAATTCAGGCTCTAGTCATCTCTAGGCTACAATATGGTTGCACCACCCTCGCAGGCCTCCCAAAGAGGTCTCTGGCACCCTTGAAATCCTGCCTCAACGCCGCCACCAGACTTCTAACGGGTTCCAAGAAGTACAACCATATCTCACCCCACCTCAAAGCTCTGAACAGGCTTCCTCTTGAGGCCAGAATCCAATTCAAGCTGGCTTGCATCACCCACAAGGCCCTTTACTCCAAGTCCTCTGCTTTTCTTGCCCAGAAACTCGTGATATCTGTAGGAGCCAGAAACTCCCGGTCCACCAGAGACCTTTTGCTCCAACCTGCACGCTTCAGGATAAAAAGAATGTATAATCGTGCCTTCTCTGGGGGTGCCCCAAGAATATGGAAATCAGGGGGGTGGCCAGCAGCATGGAGGAGTAAGACATAGCCTCGGCTCGGCTCCGGTATGCTGCGTTGATCCGATGTTTATTTCCTTCCAAAACTTCTTAAAACAGCCTAAAACTGTAGCCTAGGCTAGCCCTGATACCTCTACTACAGCAAATGCGAGTATCTTGCCGGACTGCGACCGGTAATCGTCCGGGTAGAGGAGAATACCGAGGAGGTGCTGCCGCAGCAAGATGGCGAACAGGCGAAAACTAACGGCCCGGCTCTGACTCCATCCAGGTATCAGAGACTCCGGCCGGGGGGCTCCCCAGACATTGGCGCCAGAGGGAAGGCAAGACCGGCAGAGGAGGAATCGGGCGTTCACACCGAACCCTTACATCCGGCGAGAGACCGTCTGGCGAGCGGCAGAGACCGGCGATAGAGTCGGCCGGAGGAGACCCAGGAGGCCCTTACCCCGGGAGAGGAGATCGAGTCGTTCGAGCGAAACCGGTTGGAAGTGTCGCGGAGACGAAGGGCGAGACAATCCCCAACCCTGGGGAAGACAACAGCGAGCAGGCCTGGGGGGACACAGAGGAATGTCCATCAAGGGGCTGAGAGACCGGCCTGACCGCGTGGCTGCCCCCTGCCTCCGGGAACTGACATACGGCCTGAGAGTGAGACCGACCCCAGAGACCCACTTCGGCTGCACAGGCCTTGATCCCTGAACCCACCCTGCTGAACCTTACGGAGGCACCCTGTCGCCATTGATCGGTTGAATACCGACACACCTCACGGGGGACACACGGCCTGATACAGCTCAAGCGCTCTACATATCCCCAAGAATACCTAACCATACCAGAGGAGCAGCATGGGGAAGCGAGATCCGCCCGCAAGGCCAGCAAGGCAGGAAACCATCGAGAGCTACACCACGGCAAGGGCGCAAAAATAGATGCCCCAGAGCCTCCCGGAAACACACACGGATACTGCCATGCTGCTGGAGGCGACCCAGGCCTCCAGGACAGATATCAAGGACTCTAGAGCAGCACTCGAGACCAAAATAGGCGAGATGGGCTCCGAGGTTCTGTTACTACGCCAAGACTTCCGGAATCTCACCGAGAGGGTGACCACGGCGGAATCCAGAATTAGTGAAACAGAAGACTCTATCTCAACCCTCCGTAAGGAAATGGCGGAGTTGCAGGCGTCCCACAGGCAACTGCTGTGGAGGGTGGACGACGCTGAAAACAGGGCGAGGCGAAACAACCTCCGATTCGTAGGCTTTAGGGAAGGCATTGAGAAGACGGATGTAGCGACCTTCCTGCAGGACTGGCTACGAACCACATTCCCGCAAGCCCAGTTCTCTAACTGTTTCATTATTGAAAGAGCGCATAGGGAGCTGCTAGCAAAACCGCCGGAGGGGGCAAGGCCGCGGCCGATAATTGCGCGCTTTTTGAACTATGTCGATAGAGACCTTATCCTCCGAGAAGCCAGAAGGAAAGGTGAACTCAAAATCGAGAACGCGAACATCATGATTTTCCCTGATTACAGCCAGGATGTCCAAAATCAGAGACGATCATATGACTCGGTCAAGGCGAAAGTTCGAGATCTCCATATCTCGTATATGCTGCTCTTCCCGGCGAAACTGAAAGTATTGTTCAAAGGCAAGTCGCATTTCTTTAATCGCCTGGTGGAGGCCTGGCAATGGCTAGAGGAGAGGCCCCTACTTCGGGAAGCTGAGGAGGAAGGCCGCAGAATCCGAACAGAACTGGCGGCGGCAAACTTTCGGAGGAACTCGCCTAAGACTCAAAGGTCCCAAATTCAGAGAATGCGGCGGGGCTCACATCCATTGCCATATCCGGACCCTCATGCGACAGGCCGAGGGAGAGGAGGCCGCGATGCACCTCCTGCCGACCCCAGGAATCAGGGTTCTAGATTCGGAAGCCTAGCTCATCTAAGCGATACCGACCTGGGAGGATTGGACGATGAACATTTTTCAGATGTGGAGGAATCAACAGACCGCTCAACACACCCGCTGGTTGAGGTAATCCGTGAGATGGAGCAGGGAGCTACTGGCGGAACAGATGAACAGGACATTGAAACGCAAGATTCGCAATCGTGAGGAAGTTTGGACCTTATATCCGTAGCAGCAGCACGCCGTTGCTGGTGCTACGCAAGTTATAAGCACTTTTATTTCTTTTTCTTTTCTATTGACTCAGACTACTGTTCACAGGGTAATGCTGATAGTCTTGTGGACTGGTACACTTCTGGCAAGACGAGACACGATACACAGGGTACTCACAAAGACAGTAGCCCTGTTGGAGCTCACGTTCGCACCCTGGGTATAGTTTGATTTGGGATCCTGCGGGTGGGCGCCATACCTTTATCGCCTGAAAGTCCTATTGGTTAATGGTTACACAGATGGGCTGGACGGGGGGGAAAGGTGGGGAAGGGGGAGGAATGGGGGGGGGAATTGGTACAGTTCTGTTGGGGGGATCTTGGTTGGGGGGAGGGGGGTGAAGTTGATTAACTGCAGTCAAGTATTTTAGTGCCCTATGCCGCGCCTCTGCACTGAACGTCATTCCCATAACACTAGGAACGCCCATGAACAAGTCACAACACAATACACAAATTTCTGGGCCGCCTACCACACGGGGGCTGCCCGCCTGACTACACAAAGCCCGAACCATGTTAGGTGACAATGACACACAAGGGGAGAGCCAGAGAGGGATTAGCATTTTGTCCTGGAATGTAAATGGCTTGGGAGGTAAGATTAAGAGGGGCTTGGTCAACTCGTATCTGAAACGTATAGACCCGGACATCACGCTCCTACAAGAAACCCATCTCAAAGGTACTAAGTGCGGCTTCTTAACCAGAGGTCGTTTTAAGCTACTAGCGCATGCCGGATACACATCTGACTCTAGAGGAGTAGCTGTTATTTGGAAAAAGACCACTCCATTTACCATAACTCAGACATGGACAGACCCCCAGGCAACATACGTGGCTATCAAGGGGATGTGAAATAGATGTGCTTACACTATAGTTTCAGTCTATGCTCCGCCGAAAGTCCAAGCACCCACACTGAAGAAGGTAGCAGATATACTACCGGAAACAGCCGATACCATACAGATTGTAGGGGGAGATTTTAACGATGTACTGGATGCCACGCAGGATAGAACAGGCACAACACAGAGGGTACGGACTCAGACCCCCTTGTCCCAATGGATGACCAATCTAGGTCTCACTGACGCCTGGAGGTGGCTACACCCTGAGGCGAGGGTTTACTCGTATTTCTCGGGCGCCCATAAAGCCTTCTCGAGACTCGACTATGTCTTTATGGCCCGACAGCACTTGTCAATGCAAGATGTAGCAGAATATAAAGCTAGAGGAGTATCTGATCACTCACCACTGCTAATCAGACAAGGGACGAAACGCCAGGGGGATATGCGACAACTGCACTTGACGGCATGGGATCTGCAGAACCCAAATGTGATACGGGGACTCAGAGCGGACATCAAAGTATATATCGCTGAAAATGAGGGCTCAGTGACCTCGAAAGTGATCTTATGGGAGGCTCTAAAGACATGTATTTATCAATAAAGGACTAGCTTTGTTGTGTTTATAGGGAGACTCAGTACGTATGATGGCAAACCATTTGGTTTGGTTGTTAAGCCCTCACCCACCAACCTAGTTGGTGGCATGCTTCATCATCGGGCCCACCACAGTGACACTGAATGTGTCCCGGGTGTGCTTCCACTCCAGATTACTGAGGAGCTGGTATACTTCTCTGAGTGTGCTGTGAGGGGGTGTGTAAGAAAGTGATTTAAAAGCTATGCAGTAGGTCCCAGTTCCCGAGGGTATAGAGAACTTTAATATCTGGGCCCACGCTAGCGAATAAAAAGGCAAACGGACGCAGTGGAGCGAATTATGAACTCCCGCGTCCTATGTGGTCGACATGTTTCAGCCAGGCCTTTTATATTTACAACTGGCTTCCCTCAGGACCAATGAGTGTGTGGGTGAAAAAACTATAAATTATATTAAGTGATACTTGTTTAAAATAATGTGTCGCACACGCTAAGGTGCTATACGTGTGTGGAGGGGGATTCCCTCCGCTTTACTGTACACAAAACAAAAAGGGGGACGAAGACAGACGTACAAGGTAGAGTCAATGAGTATAATATACTTGTAACACAACATGTTGCCGGCAAATTAAGGTGTGTGAACGACCTCTACCGGCAGGTATGGAACGTGGCCATGAGAATTGCATGGCAATTGTGACTACAAAGCGGTTAAAAAACGGGGTGTAAGTGGTGGACTAAACAGCAAAAAATAGTCAAAGGGTGAGAAACAGGTAAGAACATTTCTTTTTCCTCACACTCGCTATTAGCTGTTAAAGCCTCATGGGTCACCAGGCAGGGGGAGAGGACCCTAAGTATTGTAAAAGGCGGAGGTTAGAGCCAATCCTGTTGGGAGAAAAAGCTGCTTACCTAGGCAGTCGTGCTGAGCTTGTCTCTATACTCACGAAATTATCGGTCTGCGAGCTCCGTGAACCTGTAGTCCTGCTGCGGTGTCCCGAGTGACTGACTGGAAAAACGTTCGGGTATTTATACTCAGTCGTGAGGGCGGCACCTGCAGGGGGGTGGAGCAAATGGGCGCGGCTATATGCACTGTGCCTATTGCGCATGATCAGAGTCAAGAGTAGTGTGTTCATAGATAGAGCATGCGTATTGGTGCTGGTATGTGATTAATACATTATATATTCCCAAATGTTATTTGGGAGGAGGACATAGCACTGATAAAACGTACAGATCGGGACCAAACCACGAGTCCAAACGGAAACAGGGGTTCAACAATTAAGTGAATTCCATGGTATGGAATCGTTGAGTCCGGTTAGATGAGTGGAAAGGCGGTAAATCCACCGTTGTTCCCTTGTATGGAGAGTTTTTTCATCACAGTTGTCAAATTGTTCAATTACAGTCCATGTGAAATCGTTGGGGGTGTGATTGTGGGTCAAAAAATGTTCCGTCAGTTTACTTATACTTTTGCCACATCTCATGGTGCTCCTATGCTCAGTCATTCTAGTTCTCACTTTCCTGGTGGTCATGCCGATGTATCTTAGGCCACAACGACATATGATCAAATATACCAAGTTGGTGGAGTTACAGTTTGTAAACTGACGTTGTGTCCAAATTTTGCCATTTTCCAGATTGAGTGTCTTAGACGGAGAGGTGAGATGGCAGACACTGCAATTGTTGCAAGGTTGGTGTCCAGTGAGTTTAGGTAGACCCCATGCATTGAGGATAGTGTTGTCTGTGGGTTGTGGGTTCATTCTTGGCCTTGTGGACACCAGCTGGTCTCTCAGATTTTTTGCTCTCTTATAGGCAAAACGAGGAAGGTCCCACTTCCTTGCTCCTGAGTTGATTATTTTCCAATTTTTTTAATTATGTTGGACACCTGATTTGAAGCAGTGTTATAAGTTGTCACGCAAGTCATGATTGGTGACTCAGATGGTTTTATTATAGTGTCAAGGAGTGCTTCCCTGTTCTGATTGCGTGCCCTTTTGCAGGTCTTAGAGATGATTCTGGTGGGATAACCGCGCTCCTCCAGCTTGTGGATTAATGCTTTTGATTGTGATTTATAGTCTTGTATTTTACTGCAATTTCGCCTTATGCGTAAAAACTGGCCAAAGGGAAGGTTTTCCCTGAGTGGCCTTGGATGGAAACTGTCAAAGCGCAATAAGGAGTTGCGTGCGGTAGGTTTGTAGTGTGTGGTGGTAATCAAGCCATTTTGCTCAGCCTTGATGTTGAGGTCCAGGAATGCTAGCTCAGTTGGACTACTAGTGCACGTAAACCGGAGATAGGTATCACGATCATTAATCCATGTTAGGAATTGGCTCAGGGTGTCCTCGTTGCCTTCCCAGATGATGAAGATGTCGTCAATATAACGACGCCAGGTTATGATGTTGTCTGAGTAAGGATTAGTGGGGGCCTCGATGTGGGTACGTTCAAAATGATGAACGTACAGCCCAGCTACGCTCGGGGCAAAGACACTCCCCATCGAAGTTCCATTTGTCTGGAGATAGAATTAGTAATTAGTAAAGTACTTTTACACCTTGCCTAAGGTACATAAAGGTATCACTCCACCACCAGGAAGACCCATCGTATCGGGCATTCAATCTTTGCTCGAACCCCTTTCGCGCTTCTGCGATTTTTTCCTCAATCCGCTTGTACAAAAGACATCATCCTACATTCAGGACACTAAACACCTGCTAAATATCATTAAAGACACCAGTTTCAACCCCGAGACACAACTCCTTGTCGGATTAGACATAGAGAGTTTGTACACAAGCCTACCTCAGGATGCAACCCTACGTGTACTACACGATGTACTGATGGAAAACACTTGGACAACACCGAACCCCTTGACACTTTATCCTTGACTGTGCGGCCTTAGCACTAAAAGACAACTACTTCGAGTATGAAGGAAAATTCTATCTCCAGACAAATGGAACTTCGATGGGGAGTGTCTTTGCCCCGAGCGTGGCTGGGCTGTACGTTCATCATTTTGAACGTACCCACATCGAGGCCCCCACTAATCCTTACTCAGACAACATCATAACCTGGCGTCGTTATATTGACGACATCTTCATCATCTGGGAAGGCAACGAGGACACCCTGAGCCAATTCCTAACATGGATTAATGATCGTGATACCTATCTCCGGTTTACGTGCACTAGTAGTCCAACTGAGCTAGCATTCCTGGACCTCAACATCAAGGCTGAGCAAAATGGCTTGATTACCACCACACACTACAAACCTACCGCACGCAACTCCTTATTGCGCTTTGACAGTTTCCATCCAAGGCCACTCAGGGAAAACCTTCCCTTTGGCCAGTTTTTACGCATAAGGCGAAATTGCAGTAAAATACAAGACTATAAATCACAATCAAAAGCATTAATCCACAAGCTGGAGGAGCGAGGTAATCACACCAGAATCATCTCTAAGACCTGCAAAAGGGCACGCAATCAGAACAGGGAAGCACTCCTTGACACTATAATAAAACCATCTGAGTCACCAATCATGACTTGCGTGACAACTTATAACACTGCTTCAAATCAGGTGTCCAACATAATTAAGAAAAATTGGAAAATAATCAACTCAGGAGCAAGGAAGTGGGACCTTCCTCGTTTTGCCTATAAGAGAGCAAAAAATCTGAGAGACCAGCTGGTGTCCACAAGGCCAAGAATGAACCCACGACCCACAGACAACACTATCCTCAATGCATGGGGTCTACCTAAACTCACTGGACACCAACCTTGCAACAATTGCAGTGTCTGCCATCTCACCTCTCCGTCTAAGACACTCAATCTGGAAAATGGCAAAATTTGGAGACAACGTCATTTTACAAACTGTAACTCCACCAACTTGGTATATTTGATCATATGTCGTTGTGGCCTAAGATACATCGGCATGACCACCAGGAAAGTGAGAACTAGAATGACTGAGCATAGGAGCAACATGAGATGTGGCAAAAGTATAAGTAAACTGACGGAACATTTTTTGACCCACAATCACACCCCCAACGATTTCACATGGACTGTAATTGAACAATTTGACAACTGTGATGAAAAAACTCTCCATACAAGGGAACAACGGTGGATTTACCGCCTTTCCACTCATCTAACCGGACTCAACGATTCCATACCATGGAATTCACTTAATTGTTGAACCCCTGTTTCCGTTTGGACTCGTGGTTTGGTACCGATCTGTACGTTTTATCAGTGCTATGTCCTCCTTCTCCCAAATAACATTTGGGAATATATAATGTATTAATCACATACCAGCACCAATACGCATGCTCTATCTATGAACACACTACTCTTGACTCTGATCATGCGCAATAGGCACAGTGCATATAGCCGCGCCCATTTGCTCCACCCCCCTGCAGGTGCCTCCCTCACGACTGAGTATAAATACCCGAACGTTTTTCCAGTCAGTCACTCGGGACACCGCAGCAGGACTACAGGTTCACGGAGCTCGCAGACCGATAATTTCGTGAGTATAGAGACAAGCTCAGCACGACTGCCTAGGTAAGCAGCTTTTTCTCCCAACAGGATTGGCTCTAACCTCCGCCTTTTACAATACTTAGGGTCCTCTCCCCCTGCCTGGTGACCCATGAGGCTTTAACAGCTAATAGCGAGTGTGAGGAAAAAGAAATGTTCTTACCTGTTTCTCACCCTTTGACTATTTTTCGCTGTTTAGTCCATCACTTACACCCCGTTTTTTAACCGCTTTGTAGTCACAATTGCCATGCAATTCTCATGGCCACGTTCCATACCTGCCGGTAGAGGTCGTTCACACACCTTAATTTGCCGGCAACATGTTGTGTTACAAGTATATTATACTCATTGACTCTACCTTGTACGTCTGTCTTCGTCCCCCTTTTTGTTTTGTGTACAGTAAAGCGGAGGGAATCCCCCTCCACACACGTATAGCACCTTAGCGTGTGCGACACATTCTTTTAAACAAGTATCACTTACTATAATTTATAGTTTTTTCACCCACACACTCATTGGTCCTGAGGAAAGCCAGTTGTAAATATAAAAGGCCTGGCTGAAACATGTCGACCACATAGGACGCGGGAGTTCATAATTCGCTCCACTGCGTCCGTTTGCCTTTTTATTCGCTAGCGTGGGCCCAGATATTAAAGTTCTCTATACCCTCGGGAACTGGGACCTACTGCATAGCTTTTAAATCACTTTCTTACACACCCCCTCACAGCACACTCAGAGAAGTATACCAGCTCCTCAGTAATCTGGAGTCGAAGCACACCCGGGACACATTCGGTGTCACTGTGGTGGGCCCGATGATGAAGCATGCCACCAACTAGGTTGGTGGGTGAGGGCTTAACAACCAAACCAAATGGTTTGCCATCATACGTACTGAGTCTCCCTTTAAACACAACAAAGCTAGTCCTTTATTGATAAATACATATTAATTTGGGGATCCGGACTGGCTTACCTAGTCCTCTCTCTCCGTTTTGATTTGCTGAGGCTCTAAAGACAGTCATGAGAGATAGGGCGAAGAATAGGTTAGCGGAGGAACGAAGAAAGCTCCACTCTGAGGCCGAAATGATAGAACAGGACATACTAACTTTGGAAAGGGAATGCCAACACTCGAGAGACCCAGTGGTACTTAGGAGACTCACAGATAGACAATCACAGTATAGAGAACTTGAGACAGGAGAGGCGAAAACACAAGCACTAGCTACTCTGCATCGCCTATACGATGTAGGGGACAAGTCTGGTAAGCTCCTGGCATGGCTTAGCAAAAAAGAATGCGCGAAGAGATGGGTGGAGCAGATCACAGACCCTCAGGGAAAGAAACTCCGTTCAGACACACACATAGCTAAGGCATTTGCAGACCACTATGAACACTTCTACGAGGCTAGAAATTTAGGGACACGTGAAGAAGCAATGCTGTATATGGATCACATCGAACTCCCGACTTTGTCCATTGAGGACGCAAAAACGATGGACTCCGATATTACCCTCGACGACATCTCTGAGGCCCTGGCCAAACTGCGCCCGGGGAAAACAACTGGCCCCAATGGCTTCCCAGCCAAATTCTTCAAACGTATGGCTGACCTCGTGACGAAACACTTGAAGGGCCTATATGAAGATGCCCTGCAGGAAGGGAGGCTTCCCCCTGACCTGACCCTGGCTACCATTGTCCCTATCCACAAGGATGGCAAATCAAAAGAGTGTTGCGAGTCCTATCGTCCCATCTCATTATTAAACACAGAAACAAAGCTACTGGCCACTATCCTGGCGATGAGATTGCGCTCGGTGGTCTCGCAGCTAATACACCTCGATCAGACTGGATTTATACCAGATAGGGCCACCAGACTGAACCTCAGACACACCCACAACTGGCTGCATGAGGTCTGGGACAGAGAAGATCCACATTGGTTCCTGTCCTTTGACGTGGAAAAGGACTTCGATGCAGTACATTGGCCGTTTTTGGAGGGCGTCTTACAGAAATTCGGCTTCGGACTGAAATTCCAGAAGTGGGTACAACTGCTATATACCGAGCCGAGGGCCAGGGTGAGAGTAAACGGGATCCTGTTGCGAGAATTTCAAGTACAGAGAGGGACCAGACAAGGGTGCCCTCTCTCGCCACTCCTGTTCGCCCTAACGATAGAGGTTCTAGCGGCTAAGATTCGCCAAAACCCAGACATCAGGGAATTTCAACGGGCCGAAGGAGATATGAGCGAGGAAAAAATCTCGCTCTATGCGGATGACGTACTTCTGTATGTAACCACGCCGGAGACGTCGATCCCGCAGCTATTTCATGAACTGGCGCTATACGGTGATCATGCCGGATACCGAATAAATTGGCATAAGTCGGTCTTATACAACCCCGCAGGGAGGGACGAGTGGCCGGACCTTCCAGGATGGCTGCTCACTACAACTGAGGGATTTCAATATTTAGGGGTGTATCTCACCCTGGATAGGCATATCTCGTACACCCGTAACATTGAGCGCATTATGGTGAACTCCATTGCAGATATGGACCGCTGGAGACTTCTCCCACTCACTCTCCTGGGCCAAGCGGCTATGTACAAGATGATTATTCTCCCCAAGTACTTGTACGCCCTTCAAAATGAGTATTATCCCCTCCCCCCAAAAGTCTTCTCCAAGATACATGCAGACCTACGGGCCTTTATATGGCTGGGTAAGCAACCCAGGGTGGCTTTGACTACCCTACAGCGGCACCAATATAGTGGGGGGATTTCACTCCTGAATCTGGAGGCATATTACTCGGCGGAACACTTGGTCCCCATCAACGAATGGATTCACGCACGGGCGGACCATCCCTCATATGCACTAGAGCACCACAAACTAGTACCCAGACATATTCTTTCCTATTTATATGGGGGGAATGACCGGAGAAGCCTTTTACCGGCCACTGAAATTACCCTCCTCGCCTGGAGGGCATCCACGAAACGTATGGGGTGGGACAGGAAGTCATCGAGACAAACACCAATCTGGCACTGCACATGGCTGACGGAACTTCACAAACTAACGGGCTATAGGAGGTGGGATGACATAGGGATCTCTACACTAGGAGATATAATTGCCAAAGGGCAACTGAAATCGTTTGCGGTTTTGACCGCGGAATTCGGTCTACATCCCACACAGAGATACAAATACACTAGATTGAAACATGCATGGGGGGCTCAGAATATCGACACCACAGACCTGGCAGAATACGCCCCACTCGAAGGCAGGCTCCTACAGGAACACATCCAGCAGAAGGCGGTATCTCTAACTTATAAGACCCTTACGAATAACATGTTAGGTGACCTGGCCAAGCTTCGACAACAATGGGAGGCAGACTTGGGTGGCATGGAGGACATTGATTGGGAATTGGTCTTAACACATCCCAGAGAGATGGCAGTTAAATCTCGGCTCCGCCTTATCCAATTTAACGTATTACATAGAACTTACTTTGATAGAGTGAGGCTCCAGAAAATGGGGAAGATAGATAATGCTAAGTGCTTACGATGTCAGGACTCCAGGGGGGACTTCTTTCATGTTTTGTGGTCCTGCTCTAAAATACAGGGATACTGGTCAGATGTTTTCACGGAACTGTCGGCAGTCCTGGAGAGTCAACTACAGGTAGACCCCAAGCTGGCTCTATTGGGCATGACAATTGATGTAGATCTCCCACGCCCTCTGCTGACCTTCCTGGTGCTGGCCTTAGTAGTGGCCAAGAGAGACATAGCGAAATACTGGGGAGCACCAGAGATACCACTTCTGGAAGAATGGAGGAGAGGCCTAGATATGTATATGGTGGCTGAGAGAGTCACATACCAAGCAAGGGGGTGTCCTAGGAAATTTCACAAAGTATGGGGGAAGTGGAGAAGCTACCACGGATTGGATGCTCGACTGTGATGGGACACTACGAGAGGGGCATATTGGAAGACAGAGAAACTCAACGATTATGGTCCTGTTGATGATAATGTGGAGAGTTCACCTTGTGGTCCGTTTATGTATGAACTGTATGCTTCAAAATGGGTAATGAAGGGGGGGACGGCGGAAGTGGGGGGGGAAATGTGCACTTTATTTTAGAGATGACTGCAATGTTCAGTTTTGGAGAAAATGCAAATAAAAACGGTTTAAAAAAAAAAAGAATATGGAAATCACTCCCACCCACCATCAAAAGAATACCTTCTCTAGCTCACTTCAAAAAAGAGGCCAAAACTTTCCTAATGGGCAAATTCCTCTCCTAACGCTCATGTTATAACCACCTCCGTAACCTGGCTTCGCCTACTGTTACTGCATTAGCTTGGGGCCTTCTCTCTTAACCATACCCACCCGGCACTTCCGAACAAACCCCCCAGGTATTGAGACTGCTTCTCTAGCTTAATGTATCGATTTGATCCTACCCCATAATGTATCCTGATATTATGATTGTTTGTTCTACCATATGCTGTTTGCACCTGTCTCTATCCCTTTGACTTTTTTCCCCTATGTCCTTGTTTTCTACCTGTTACTACTGTAAATCGCTTTGATACCCTCACGGGTCTGGTTTGCGCTCTATAAAACACTAAAGAAAAAGGCAAATTCTGGGCGCTGTTTGCATGTGCCAGCACTTCTGTACTCAGGAGCTACTAACATATCAAGCACATATGTGAAACCACAGTCCATTCCTACGATCACAAAGAAACAAGCAGACATGGTATTGCCAGTGAATGATACACTGTGGCTTCAGGTACAGTACATGTAGATACAAATACCCTTATTTAGCCTTTGGCGGATTGGCAACTTCGCTACAAACTTGATGGATATCCTGTCTACCTTTATAGAAGTGTATTTGTATATAATGCTCGTAATAAAGTGGACGAGATATTCCTCATACTTGTGATGGAGCAACCCATCTGCTTAACTATAATTCAGGCCCACAGCCCTTATGTGTAACCTAATGAGACATCAAGAAAATATTTTCATTTGTTGTCATTGAGAACCCAATCATCTTGTAATTTTAGGATTTAGCTTCTACACCACAACCCATATACTAATTGGATGTCCACAACCATAGTTATTAATCCCATCTTCTGTCATTAGCATTGCAGGTCATCATCTGGTTATTAGTCTCCACCTGAATCGACTTAATACTTGGGTAGATCTGCTTCTGCACATGATGTCTCTGAGGAAGCTGAAAGTAGAAGATCAACTTCTGATAACAGTTGTCCTAAGCCAGTCAGCTGGTTAATATGATACCCCAGAAGATAAAGCCTTCAAACACTTTCTTAGCATTTCCTCAGGAGAGCTGAAGGTGACTGAGGAACAATAGAGTTCATACTGCTTTATAGGCACAGTTCTTGTCTGAAATGACCAGATAAAAGCTTAATTTTATCCCGTACACAATGGTCTTGGGAGGAATGGGCAGTTATCAACTGAATAGCTTTTTGAGGCTCATCCTATTCCTGGTTGAAGACGGCTGTAATGCCAGAAACCGGTCCTAGGAAGCTTGAATCCGGTCCAGGGTAGGCATGGCTTGGCAGTTCGGGCTGGACTGTTCCCATGAGGCACAGGGGCAGACTGATTTGCATATGGCCATGTCTGAACTGTGGTGACAGAGTGGGCTAAACAACTGTGATGGATTAAACCCAGATCTGTTGACTGGGTGTGAGTGTTTGATTGGTTCAGATGCCCCGTCCATCACCACCCCCTTTTGTACCGCTTTCCTATTCCACAGCATTACATTTAGAAGCTGTGAAAACATCTGACCAGTATATCTTATCCATTGAAGCTCTGCATGTAGAAACAACCACCTAGAAAGCTTACTGACCCACCTGACCTGAATAGCCAATCATAGGACGATCAGGAGCAAAGCAACAGTTTATTGACCAATGGTCCCTTGCACAGCTGACAGGCCAGCCTTGAGTAGATATCTAGCTAGGCATGAATTATTATTACGTGTCATCTCATTCAATTTAGTTAAAGCCAGCTCCTATATTCCCTGATTCTCACCATCATCAGGAAACTTGGAGCTCAAACAGGTCGAATGCTAGTATGGTTCCGGTCCAGCAACAAGTACGGATGTTAGTAGGTAGCTATATTCCAATTCTCCTAAATTCTTCTTTAGTGAAACCTCAGTTCCAAGATGGCCACCAAATATAGGGGCAGATTTACAAGCCCCTTGCGCCACTTTTGCGTCACTTTTAACATGGAAAAAGTGACGCAATAGTGGCGCAAGAGGCTTGTAAATCTGCCCCATAGACTTTACTCAAAGTTGCATGCTAAACATCAACATCATTTTGAAAATTCTCTTTCTGTGGCCAACATCTTCATGACAAGTGGTTTCTTCTCAAGGACAAGTATGTTCTTGATAAAATAATAAGTAATGGTATTGCAATACTAACCCAAACCTTAAATACTTTTAACTAATGCCTTTTTTAAGGTATCCAAATATTACTTACCATCATTTGTTATGAAACAAATGTTCATCATTAAAATTATTTAAAATTAAAGATAGTGACATTTTTATAACTCAACTTCTAGATTACAAGTAATTTTCCCAAAGCTTTGGGTGGCGTGATAGTATAGCTCAGTAAATACAGATGAATGTATGGTTCTGGCTAAGTGAAGTCAGAAGTAAATGTCAGATGAATTAAGGAGGTTAATGTAAAGGTCAAACACTGCCTAAGCAACCAAAAGAACACCCTAGTCAGATTGATCAACCATTCAAACCCTAGACTTTCATCAAAATCATCTAATATAAGCCATTTGGTATATCATCATGGGTCTCTCAACAGCACCTATCAAATATCATAAACGGTACACATATTCATCCCTATCCAGATATATTTATTATTTGCTTTATCCCTACAGAACATGTTATTAGGGCCTCAGTGTAACCTCTTGTTCGCATGAGAACCATATAAGTAAACAAAAAAGTGATGGATGCAATGTTTAAATTAATCTTAGCCATTAGTAAATATTCGGGCAGTATCGCATTTCATTATTTTGCACACCATGCCAACTCAGATTGGACCCAGCCATATATAAATCAGTCTTGACCCTGCTACAAGGAGAATAGTCCAGCCCGAACTTCCAGGCCAGGTCCTCCTTAATCCGGAATACCAGCATCCCAACACTGGTTTCGCCCTGACTGGGGCTTATCAGTCAGGTGCAGCATCCAAGGGGACTTCATCCCCCAAACAGTATTAAACCAAGAGGTGAGTTTGCAGGGTGCTGGAGAAAGGGGGCAGGCCTCTGGGACTTACTAGGCCATCTTTTAATTTTGTATTTATTTGTGTTATTAGGTGAGGGGGCAGTGTGGACCCCCTCCCCTGGGCAGATTTCGGCCTCAGGGACCCCATTCCCCAGGGTCAGCCTTTATGGAATGGGCTTTCAGCAATCCCACTATCTGGGACATACTAGAGGTATCAGGTAGGCTAGTTGGCCCCTAAGGACCCCCATCAGCGAAAGGGGCTTCAATCCCCATCCAAGTGTATGCCAGGAAGTGCATTTGCAGAGTGGTGGGGAAAGGGGGCGTGGCCTGCTATGACAACTTAGCAATCCTGCTGTGTGGGACTTGTGGAGGTTTATAGGAGGAGTAGTTGGCCCCCAAGGATGTCTTGGGACCTCCAATAAGTACCACACAGTGGTATTGCTGAGACTTCTTCAGAGGCCATGCCCCCCTTTCTCCACCACTCTGAAAATGCGCCTCCTGGCAGACTACGGGATGGGGGAAGAAGTCCAATTTAATCCTGAGTGACTTTGGGGGCCAAGAAGCCCTCCTGGTGCCTCCTGTAAGTCCTACGCACCAGAATTCCTGAGCACTGGTCGGAGGCCCAGCACCCTTTCTCCACCACTCTGCAAAACGCGACTACTGGTTAAAGAAGTGTTTACAATGTTATAGGTTTCGCCTTTGCGAGAGTTAGAGCTATTGCAAATGTAAATGTAAAAGTTTTTAATTTTTTTCGGAGTGGAGTGGATGTACGTTGTGTGTAGTGGTATTATGTGGTAAGTTGTGCAGGGAAATTATGTGGATAGAAAGTATGTGATATTTATTTTATAGCAATTATATAGAGTGGGATTATGTGTTATGGCTAGTAATTATGTGGTATGGTAGTCTGTGTTGTGGAGTGGTAATGTCAGGGTTAGTCTTCCTCGTTTCCATAGAAGCTCAACTATGAACTTAATGAGACAAAAAAGAAGGAATCACTGAGGAACAATTCTGGACCTAGTCAGAGGTATGAGCAATGTCACTGGAATTATGCGACTGTTTGGCTGCACCGGCTTTTGCACAAATGTACATTTTCCGCATTAGCCACATAATTCATCATCTGCTCCCTAATCTGTAGATTTGAACAAAAAAAGCCTTATTTCTAGCTCAAACGGCTCAAACTTTACCAAAAATACAGGGGCAAGTGTTACAGCGTGTTGGACGGCCCTTTGCAAACCTAGAATGGTCACCTGCAACTTATTGCTAAATGTGGGTGTTAAATTGGTACTAATGGTGTGCAAACCACTCTTGCTTCCTTCTGTGCATCTCTCTGCACCTCTCTTGCCTCTTTCTGCATTTCTGTTGCTTGATTCTGCACATTTCTTTCTTTTTCTGTACTTCTCTTGCCTCTTTCTACAAATCTCTTCTACTTTCTGCATCTCTTTTGCCTCTTTCTGCATGCCTGTTGCCTCTTTCTGCACCTCATTTGCTTCTTTCAATACCCTCTTGCCTCTTTCTGCACCCTTCGTCCCTCTTTCTGCACCTCTTTTGCCTTTTTTTGTACCCTTCTTATGTCTTTCTGCACCTTTTTTCCTCTTTCTGCACCTCTGTTCCTTAATTCTGCACTTCTTTTGTTTCTTTCTGCACCCAACTTGCTTCTTTCTGTACCCCTCTTGCCTCTCTCTCTCCACCCCTTTCCTCTTTCTGCACTTCTGTTGCTTCTTTCTGCACTTATCTTGCTTCTTTCTGCACCTCACTTGCCTCTTTCTGCTCCTTTAATACCTCTTTCTACACCTCTCTTACCTCAGTCTGCACACCTGTTTCTACTTTATGCATCCCTTTTGCCTGTTTCTGGACCTCTCTTGCATCTTTCTGCAGTTCTCTTAGCTCATTCTGTACCTCACTTGCCTTTTTTTGCACGTCTTTCGTTCTTTTGCACTGCTTTTGCTTCTTTCTACCCCTCTGTTGCTTTTTTCAGCAATTCTCTTGACTGTTTCTGCACTTCTCTTGCCTCTTATTGCACCTCACTTGCTTCTTTCTGCATCCCCGTTGCCTCTTTTTGCACCCCTTTTCCCTCTTCATGCAACTCTCTTGCCTCTTTCTGCACCTTTCATGACTCTTTCAGCACCTCTGTTACTTCTTTCTGCACTTCTCTTCCTTCTTTCGGCACCCCTCCTACATCTTTCTGTACCTCTCTTGCCTCTGTGTACCTTTCCTCCCTTTTTCTGCACACCTCTTGCCTCTTTTTGCCCCTCTGTTGGTTCTTTCTGCACTGCTCTTGCTTCTTTATGCTTTTTCAGCACCTCTGTTGCTTTTTCTGCTGATCTCTTGCCTCTTCTTGTACCCCTCTTTTCTCTTTCTGTACCTCTCTTGCCTCTTTTGGCACCCCTGTACTCTGTTTCTGCACCTTTCATGCTTGTTTCTGCACCCCTCTTGCCTCTTTTTGCACCTCAGTTGGTTCTTTCTGTACTGCTCTTGCTTCTTTCTGCACCTCGCTTGTCTCTTTCTGTACTTCTGTTGCTTCTTTCTACACCTCTGTTGCTTCTTTCAGCAATTATCTTGCCTCTTTCTGCAATTCTCTTGCCTTTTTCTGCAATTGTCTTCATTTTTCTGAACCCCTCCGGCCTCTTTCTGTACCTTTCTTGCCTCTTTCTGCCTCCCTCCTACCTTTTTCTGTACCTCTCTTGCCTCGTTTTGCACCTCTGTTGGTTCTTTCTTCACTGTTCTTGCTTTTTTCTGCACCTCACTTGTCTCTTTCTGCACTTCTCTTGCTTCGTTCTGTACCTCTGTACCTTCTTTCAGCAATTCTCTTGCCTCTTTCTGCACTTATCTTCCTTCTTTTTGCACCTCTCTTGCCTCTTTTTGCCCTCTGTTGGTTCCTTCTGCACTGCTCTTGCTTCTTTCTATACCTCACTTGGCTCTTTCTGTACTTCTCATGCTTCTTTCTACATATCTGTTGTGTCTTTCAGCAATTCTCTTGCCTCTTTATGCACTTCTCTTGCTTATTTCTGTACCTCTTTTGCACGTTTCTGTATCCCTCTTGCCTCTTTCTGCACGCTCTTTCCTACTTCTCCACCTCTTTTACTTCTTTCTGCACTTCTGTTGCTTCTTTCTGCACTGCTCCTGCTTCTTTCTGTACCTCCGTTGCAAATTTCTGTATCCCTATTGCCCCTTTCTGCACCCCTGTACCCTCTTTATGTACCTTTCTTGTCTCTTTTTGCACCTCACTTTCTTCTTTCTTCATCCCAGGTGCCTCTTTTTGCACCCCTTTTCCCTCTTCATGCAACTCTCTTGCCTCTTTCTGCACCTTTCATGACTCTTTCAGCACCTCTGTTACTTCTTTCTGCACTTCCCTTCCTTCTTTCGACACCCCTCCTACCTCTTTCTGCACCTCTCTTGCCTCTTTGTGTACCCTTCCTCCCTTTTTCTGCACACCTCGTGCCTCTTTTTGCATCTCTGTTGGTTCTTTCTGCACTGCTCTTGCTTCTTTATGCACCTTACTTGCCTCTCTCTGCACTCCTGTTGCTTCTTTCTACACCTCTTTTTTTAGATATCTTTATTGGATTTTATATTTACAAAGCTACCCCACTTCCTCCCCCCCCCGGTCAGACAAGACAAAAGAGAAAGGAAAATAAACAGAGAATAATTCGGATACAAACATGTAGGGATTAGGGATATTGGATTAATAGTTCATACAATAATAGCTTGATGCATTAATCAATCAAAACATTTCCCTTCTATTTAGAGTAATACAAACATAATCTGATGAGTTATAAACTACAAAAAATTTACAAACGTACCCCTCCCACTCCCCCATTTAGCGATTCTGTCTGGAGTGTAATACATAAATAAGCAGGTTTAATAGAACTGAGTTTGCAGTTTTGTTGACATAAGGATAGTTCGGGACAAACCAAAAGCATAATTCAACTCTTCCGTAGTGATAGCTATTTTTCCCTGCCACTTCTGCGCCGTTTTCTCTTGCCTGTTTCTGCACCTCTCTTGCCTCTTTCTGCACTTCTCTTGCTTCTTTTTGCACCTCACTTGCTTCTTTCTGCATCCCCGTTGCCTCTTTCTGCACCCCTTTTCCCTCTTCATGCAACTCTCTTGCCTCTTTCTGCACCTTTCATGACTCTTTCAGCACCTCTGTTACTTCTTTCTGCACTTCTCTTCCTTCTTTTGGCAGTCCCTCCTACCTCTTTCTGTACCTCTCTTGCCTCTGTGTACCCTTCCTCTCTTTTTCTGCACACCTCTTGCCTCTTTTTGCCCCTCTGTTCGTTCTTTCCGCACTGCTCTTGCTTCTTTATGCACCTTACTTGCCTCTTTCTGCATTTCTGTTGCTTCTTTCTACACCTCTGTTGCTTCTTTCAGCAATTATATTGCCTCTTTCTGCATTTCTGCGGCTTCTTTCCACACCTCTGTTGCTTCTTTCAGCAATTCTCTTGCCTCTTTCTGTACTTCTCTTCCTTCTTTCTACACCCTTCTGCCTCTTTCAGTACCTCTCTTGCCTCTTTGTGCACTTTTCCTACCTCTTGCTGCACACCGTTTTGCATCTTTTTGCACCTCTGTTTGTCCTTTCTGCACCCCTCTTCCCTATTTGTGCAACTCTTTTGCCACTTATTACACTTATCTTCCCTCTTTCTGCACCACACTTGCCTCTTTCAGCACCTCTGTTCCTTCTTTCTGCACATCTCTTCATTTTTTCAGCACCCCTCGTGCCTCTTTAAGCACCTCTGTTGATTCTTTCTGCACTCCTTTTCTTTCTTTTTGCACCCCTTGTGCCTCCTCTCGCACCTCTGTTGCCTCTTTCAGCACCTCTGTTGGTTCTTTCTGCACTGCTCTTGCTTCTTTCTACGCCTCATTTGCCTCTTTATGCACTTCTCTTGCTTCTTTCTAAACCTCTGTTGCTTCTTTCAGCAATTCTCCTGCCTCTTTCAGCAATTCTCTTGCCTTTTTCTGCACTTCTCTTGCTTCTTTGTAAACCTCTGTGCTTTTTTCTGCACACCACTTGTCTTTTTTAGCACCTCTGTTGCTTTTTCTGCAGATCTCTTGCTTTTTTCTGCATCCCTCTTTTCTCTTTCTGCACCTCTATTGCCTCTTTTGGCACCCCTGTACCCTGTTTCTGCACCTTTCATGCTTCTTTCTGCACCCCTCTTGCCTCTTTCTGCACCTCTGTTGGTTCTTTCTGCACTGCCCTAGCTTCTCTCTGCACCTCACTTCTCTTTCTGCACTTCTGTTGCTTCTTTCTATACCTCTGTTGCTTCTTTCAGCAATTCTCTTGCCTCTTTCTGCACTTCTCTTGCTTCTTTCTACACCTCTGTTGCTTCTTTCAGCAATTCTCTTGACTTTTTCTGCACTTCTCTACCTTCTTTACGAACCCCTCCAGCCTCTTTCTGTACCTCTCCTGCCTCTTTCTGCCTCCCTCCTACCTTTTTCTGCACCCTCTTTCCTCGCTTTGCACCTCTGTTGGTTCTTTCTGCACTGCTCTTGTTTCTTTCTGTACCTCACTTGTCTCTTTCTGCACTTCTCTTGCTTCTTTCTGCACCTCTGTTCCTTCTTACAGCAATTCTCTTGCCTCTTTCTGCACTTCCCTTCCTTCTTTTTAAACCTCTCTTGCCTCCTTTTGCACCTCTGTTGGTTCATTCTGTACTGCTCTTGCTTCTTTCTACACCTCACTTGCCTCTTTCTGTACTTCTCCTGTTTCTTTCTACACCTCTGTAGCTTCTTTCAGCGATTCTCTTGCCTCTTTCTGCACTTCTATTGCTTGTTTCAGCACCTCTTTTGCAAATTTCTGTATCCCTCTTGCCTCTTTCGGCACCCTTTTTCCTATTGCTCCACCTCTTTTGCTTCTTTCTGCACTCTCTTGCCTCTTTCTGCACCTCTGACTTAGAGGTAGTTTTAATCCCCCTGCCCTATTAAGTACTAGGAACTTACAGGGGAGGTCATGCCAATCAATAGTTTACCCTAGTGTATGTGGGTGTTTTCACTGTATTCTAAGTGTCTTTCAGGATAGCACTGGCCTGGTTAGTCAGAGTCAGTCATAAAAATGTTGTGGGCACAGGATGACTTTGCAACACGGCCTCTTTCTGCACCTCTGTTGTTTCTTTGTGCATATCTCTTGCTTCTTTCAGCACCTTTCTTTGTCTTTCTGGACTGCTGGTGCGTATTTATGCATTTCTTTTGCTTCTTTCTGCGTGTTTATTCCTCTTTCTGCACATGTCCTACCTCTGTAGGAATAGTTAGAAATTAGCATTTGAAAAACCTTTGAAATTCACTGAAAAAAACATAGGTTTCAGGGAAGTTATAGTTAGAAATTATCCGTTAAAAAAACCTTTGAAATTCACAGCAAAAAAACATAGGTTTCCGGGACATTATAGTTAATTGGACATTTCACTTGTACAAAACCAGAGAAATCCACCCGCTATAGTTAGGTGAGTTAACTTTAATTCCTGCCCCCGCAATGCACTGCTGATGACATCACTGATAATATCACTGATGACATGTCAAATGACATCACTGATGACATCATCCACGTGATAATCTGATGCACCTCCTCACACCCTAATAGAACCTTTGATATACCCACTCTAAAATAAAGACTACAATTTTTGAAACCATAGACATACCAATACCAGTTACTACATACCCACTCACTGATTCCTAGGTCTACACACACGTCCACTCATTCACCCATACAGTCACTCATACATGCAGTCACTTATCAATACAGCACTATCATTTGCACTCATACACCTCATACACCTATACAGACGCTCACACATCGCTACTCATCCATAGAGTTACTCACACAATTAGTCAATCATGCAAAGAATCATTCACACTCCAATTTACTTATCTATACAGTTATACACACCATCTCACTTATTCATACAGATACTAACACATACTAACAATCTTATACAATCATGATACAAGCACACACTCATCCATACTGCCACTCTCACAATCACTCACTCTCACATATAGTGATTTATATACTCCTACACTCACATATACTGCCTTTCACATATATAGTTACTCACACATATACCACTGAGACAACAATTCACTCACCGACACACCCATACAAACACTCACCCACTCCTACAGCCCTTCACAGATGTACTCTTGAACCCATATACCTAGTGAATTACCCACTCACACACCTATGAACAGAGTCACACACCCCATACCCACCGACACAGACACTTGGGCATCCATACAGATACTCAGACAACCAATCAGTAACCCATATAGACACTCATGTAGCTACTCACCAACCCATGCAGCCGCTTACACACCAATCGACAGACTAATTCAGACATTCACACAGTTTAGTCACTAACCCATGCATTATTCAGTAAGACACGATTAATCACTCACTTATACAGTCAGTCAGTCACCTACTAAATCATCCATTCAGACACGTATACATCTGCTCATATATATGTATATATATATATATATATATATACATATATATATATATATATATATATATATATATATATATATATATATATATATATATATATATCCAAGAAGCTGCTTGCAAAGGTCGGGTGCAACGACGAATTCCCAGCCAGCACCAAGGAAGCAGACACGAGCCCAGAGTATGTGCAAAAAGCAAGTAGCGTTTATTCTTTCATGAGTCCGCCATTATATATATATCTTTACACAAAGTGATCCTCAGGCCATACGAGAGCGCTCAGCAGTGTGTGCTCCACCCAGGGGTCGGATCCTGACCCAGGAAAATTTCATCAAACAAAAGAGGCGGCACAATCAGGATATTTCTTAAGCCTTTTTAATCAAGACTTCACCCTACCAACGCGTTTCAGCCACAACTGGCCTTGCTCAACCGTGAGCAAGGCCAGTTGTGGCTGAAACGCGTTGGTGGGGTGAAGTCTTGATTAAAAAGGCTTAAGAAATATCCTGATTGTGCCGCCTCTTTTGTTTGATGATATATATATATATATATATAACATATTTAAACTTTACAGAAACACACATTCACTGGATGATGCCATCAGTGATGTCATTTGAGATGTTATATATATATATATATATATATAAATATATATATATATATATATATTCAATGAAAAAACCATAGGTTTCAGCCACGTTATAGTTAGGAATTAGCATTTAAAAAACCTTAGAAATTCACTGAAAAAAACATAGGTTTCACTCATGTTATAGTTAGCTGGACATTTCACTCATACAAAACCTTTGAAATTCCCCCGGTATAGTTAGTTCAGCTAACTATAACTCGCGCACCCGCAATGCACTGCTGATGACATCACATATTACATCACTCATGACATGGTCAGTTACATCATTCATGACATCACTGATGACATCTCAAATGACATCACTGATTTTGCATTGGGAAACATACAGCAAAGATTTGAAGTGCATCAATCTTAAGTTATAAATGGGTTCTGTGACGAATACAGAACTTTAAGAACCTAACTTTATTTAAAGCTAGAAATCAGATTCCAAAAGTTGGAGGACCATGAAAGCGGGTCGTCATTAGCGAAGGCCCAGGCTTTTTAGAATTGGTACTAGCCATCGCTTTCTAGGTTCAGTGTAAAATTTACAGGAAAGGGTCAGGTATAGAAGAGATTGAGAGGATATTCCATCACAGAGACAATGGCATAACAACTTTGACCAGTCGTTAACGGTTGGAAAAGTAATAAATCAATGGAAAATATTGAGTCTAAACCGGGTCAACAGAAATCTGTCATAGCTAGTTAATTTCCAAGTTAAATATGGCTGGATCACCAGGGAAGTTTGGATCAACAAGGAATGCTGAGCCGAGATTTTATTAACTTCCGCCACCAAGCGAAGATCGGCTAGGTGCGTTAGGCATTGATTTTTTAGAAAATTCCATGAGATCAGTGTCAGATCAAGGGGGTTATGATAATATTTCTCCAGGCCAAGATCATATAAAAACTTCCTGACATATTGCAGCCAACCAATCTTTGTACCGTTTTCAAGAATAAGACAGTCTGTTAAAACAGATTGAGTAAACGTTAACTTTTTTGACGTCCAGAGACGGTGCCATAAGAGAATTTGTAGGATCTTTATAGTATCAGAGATGTAGGGCAGTCCTAGTTCTAAGTGCCAACTAAATGTGGACGTACTCTGCAAGAAGAAATCTTAAAAAGCTATTTTCTACTTTTTTGGAGAGATTCCGCCTGTACGTATCCTGTACGTATCCCCACACCCCTGCCCCATAGATGGCAGTGATAACACATTTAGCCTGGTAAAAAGGTATCATCTCCTCTGGGGGTCGTTTGCTTAATTTCTGTGTGAAGTTTACTAGGGCCATTGTTGATTTTAAGAACAGCAATTTTCTGGCCTCTATAGCTCTTCTCCAAGTGCCCTTTTCGTCAATTACAACTCCAAGATAGGGGTAAGTAAGAGTATGCTCCACCCTAGAGTTATTTATATAAATATATCTCCCTTTTGTTAATTTTCGGCCAGAAGTCATGATAAAAGTTTTTTAATATTAATTTTTAGATCTAAATTTGACATAAATGAATTGTATCGATTTAGTGAGCGCTGGAGTTCGAGGGGAGTGCGGGCAATAATCACTGCGTCATCCCCATACAGGAGAGCGGGGATCGGACGATTCTGAACTAAGGGTAGGTCATGGCACCCTTCCAACATGGCTAGTTCCAAGCTGTTTGTATATAGAGTAAAAAGGAAGGGGGCCAGGACACAGCCCTGTCTTACTCCCCGCTCAACCCTGAAGGGTGCAGTTAGATGACCCCCAAGCCAAATCTCACTCTGGCAGTCGCATTAGAATACATTTCACACAGATAATTGACTAGCAGAGGATCAACACCCATTCTTGTTAAGATATCCCAAAGTTTTGTATGACCTACGCAGTCAAACCCTGCAGTAAGATCTACGTAGGCCATATGTAATCTTCCACCCTTCGCGTCCACATATTTACTCCTAAGTAACGTCAGGTGAAGAACCTGCTCGATGGTACCGAGGCCTTCCCTAAATCCGTACTGGAGGTCAGATATGATCTTATTATCTTCCTTCCAGTACTGAAGGCGTTCTAATAAAATGCGCCCCACAACTTTTTCCTAAAGAGTCCAGTAATGAGATAGGACAACACGTAGGACTGTTGCAATCGCCCTTTTTAAAAACTGGAACCAAAATGGATTCTGACCAGGAGTCCAGCGAACCAACTTTACCAGTTCCTTGCAGTACCTTGAGCAAAATTGGGGCCCAAAGATCCATTTTAAATTTATAGAGGTTGACAGGCACCTCATCAGGGCCTTGGGCCTTCCGCTCCCCCCCTCCCCCCCCGGCCGCTGGGGTAACGCCCAACAAAGTCTGCTTGCTATTATTCCCTCCTACCGCCATATAGCCGCAGCAATCCTCAATCCACGACCATCCCCGCCCCCACACAGTCCATATATGGCATCACATACACCATTAGGGTCACTGATACACTGCTGTACGTGCTAACACTAGTCCGATTGTTGTTGAAGTGTTTTCCCTCCTATTTCCGTTATTTCCCTATTATCTCACTTGATTGGCAGTTAGCTTGTTTCTGCTGTGCTCACGATGATGTTAATCTCCCCCGCCCCATTTACCCTCTCTACAATGTTTATTGAATACTGCCACAATCACACGACTATAGCCCTGTGTCTCATATAGTAATGTGGGATGTGATTCCTGTCTTTAACATCACCCGTGCCACCCAGGGAACGCAGCCTAGAATAACCACTGTTTGCTATCATGACCACTTTGGTCCTTCTGCAGTGACATACGCTGCAGGCACTGCAACCCAAGATTTCTCCTGGAACAGACAATTGCGGACTAATGCATCTTCCCTGGCTACTGTTTATTTTCACCTATATACGACCGAAATGTCGAAAATGTTACTGACTGGGTGATGATTGTCGTTTATATGACATTGTATGATCTATTGGCTTGTTACTTGTGAAATTAAATAAAATCTGGGACCGTTGGTCTCAAAAAAAAAAAAATCAGGGCCTTGGGCCTTGCCCCCTTTGCTGGCATTTAGGGCATGCTCAACTTCAGCTAGAGTAAAATCTAGATCCAGTGAGATGGAAGAAGACCTCGTACTGTTGCTACTAGTCCCTAGATTGCACTGTAATGGGATCGTATCTTCTATTATTCCAAATATTTGGGAGAAATTAGCTATCCAGGCTGATTCATCAATCGTGACCTCTATTTTACTGTTCTCCCTTGGGCCAGAGCGAAATGGAGTGTTTATGACATCCCAAAAAGCTACGCTATCATTTGTTACGCAACTGTTATGTAGGGCTGCCCATAGTTCCTCTTTCAGTTCTAATTCCCTTTGTCGTAGGGCCTTATTGTATATTTTCCTAAATTGGATAATCTCTGTCCTATCTCTAGGGGTTTTATTAAGAGCAATGTTAAGGTTAGAGTAAGCTTTGGTACATGTTGGATTAAACCAGCCAACCTTATTTTTTGTATCCCTTTGGGTTTGCTGGTTAGGGCTTCTTTAACAGATTTGGTTACTGCCTTAAAGTTGTCAAGAATCTCCTGCGGGGTTGATCGATCAGCCAAACATACGCTAATTGCAGTCATGGAATTTTTGACAACCGTTTCAGTTATCTCTTCTGTGTCTGAACGAATCCACTTAATGGAGTGACCATTTAATCTATTCATAATCAGACTTTCCTCCTCATAAAGACTCGTCAGCCTGTCCCTTCCTCGTACCAACTGTGGGGAAAAGGTAATTGAAATAGGGAAGTGATCGCTAAATACGCAGTCATGGGTTTTAAAATTTGATATGAGGGATGAAGCCCTACTTGCCAGGAGAATAAAATCTATACAGCTAGAGGCTCCTCTGCCGTTGAAAGTTGAACTTAAGGGAACAATAGGATATATCAATTAATTTGCATAGGCCAATTGCAGGATCAGGATCGACTCATTCAAACAAGCACCAATCTGAGGGTGGTTAAAATGGGGGATGTTATTTTCTTGCTCGTCTAAAAGGCCACATGTTATGTTGTCATTTCTTTCACAAAGGGGTGAATTGAAGTCACCACCCCAAATAATAATAGGGTTTTTCCTTTGATGGTTGTTATTAAAATCTAGAAGGAAGTAACGAATTTCCTTCAAAGTCACAATTAACTGGGATTGTTGTAAATTATTATAAAAATTGACTAGCACAAGTAGATCCAGTTTATCAATATCTATTAAAATGATTTGATAATTCGCCTCATTTTTTAAGGTAACGATTTCCCTCACTTGTATTAAATTCGAGATATGAACTACTAGGCCTCCTTTTGCACGCCCTGATGGAGATGGAGTAGCGAGTGAAAATAATGTTTTGTAACCATTTAGGTGGACTGGTAATACGGCCCACGTCTCTTGTAGGCAAAGAATACCATAAGTCCGCACAAATGTAAGCCACTCTTCTCTGTTGATCTTGGAGCGGAGGCCCGCAATATTCCAAAAGATTATGCTAAGAGGGACCCCTCTCGTGGAATTTAGAGCAGGGTGAAGGGCTGTTATCGAGCCTCCAGGTTCCTTCAGACTCATACTACCAGTTAAGAAACCCGTAGCTAGATCTAAGCCATTTGTTATTGGGGGACTCTGTGAAAGAGATCTATTGCCAAGATTAACTGTGAGAGATTCTTGCTCCTGTTCAAATGGAACCAGACTAAGATTAGAAGAGAGAGTCAAAGGATTTACTGCACAAACTACTACCAAGGGTGGAATAAGAACAGGAGTGGCGGACCGATCTCTGCTATTACCCTCGTCTAAATGGGGAACAGTACCGGATGGACAAATTGGTTGTCAGTCCACTTCCTATAGAAGTGATAGCAGCTCAAACCTGTTAGATGTTATAACAGAGCCGTTTCCTTTCGCTCTAGACATGGAGACAGAATTGTAAAAGAAACCCAGGGGAAGGGACACAATTGCTGTGGGTAAAGCGGGAAGTTCCTCTTTGTAAGTTAGATGAGAGCGAACCATTCGGGGCGTCCTAAAGTTTATGGCGATGCAATCGCTCTGAGTGGACTTTAAAGAGGGACCAACCCACCCCACTCTAGGGTCCATCAAAATTTGATTTATATGCTGAGGGTTGAAATGCTTGTATTTTGTCAACCAATCCACCCCTTTATTACGAAGGGAAAACCAGGATTCGGTCTGTCCCTGTTTTAATGGTGCGACCCCAGTTAAAATTAATATGTAGGGGCAGGATGCAGGTGGTAAATCTAGGTTATCTGTGTTGGGCTGAGCAATCGAGTTAGTAGAGTTATGATTGTTATCCTGCCCTTGATTACGCGTATTCTCCACCTTGGCAGTAACCTTTAATATGCAATCCTCTGCTACGGGTCTTTTTAGGGTTTCTGGGTGAGGTTCCTTTAAGGGGCCAGACTTGAGCTCTTGGGAAGATTGCCTACGTTGGGAAAGAATTCGTACTCGTGTGGGTCGTTTTTGAAAGTTCCAGTCAGGCACTAATTGAGTCTACGTCCTCCTTCAATTGCTCTATCTTCTTCTCTATCCAGCCAAATCTTTCGTCAAGGAGTGCAGTCATCTGGATCGTCAATGCCCTCAACTGTACTTCTAAGATACCTCTGACAAGATTTTCCATGGGAGCCCTCAGGCCTTGTTAGACATCTTTAGAGTTTGATGTGCATACATCTAACTGCTTTTCAGAGTGACTGGGAGCTACCTCTATTTGAGTTTGTGCTGAAGCTGTTCCCAAAAAACTCGGACTGTGGTAATCTTTTTCACTTCCATCTTTGCCCCCCTTATCTCCCTTCTGTTTCATTCTTATTGCCTGCCCTTTCATTTGTTTAGTTTGTTTCCGAGTTTGGGGCCCTTTCCCTACAGAAGTAATGTTATCAAACTCCCTCTAATGTCTATTAAAGGCTTGAAATTGAGTGGTCGGGGGGGGAGGGAGAATGTGTTTGGACGATGTTAATCTTTGGGGTTAGTGATCTAGTAAGTTCTTCCTCCCTGGTAAATGGAAATCTCACCAAGAAGGCATCCAAGGTGCCCACAGTACTCTTTCGTTTCTCCATCGGTTATAGTACTTATAGCAAAAATCACAGTTTAGTAAGGGCTACGTAAGGAAACTTGGGTACATTCAGAGTAAATAACTGCTACTGGCAGAAAGAAGAAAAGAAAGACAAAATAGCTCTAAGGCAATGAAGCTCGTGCTAAGGGGGACCACGTAGGAAAGTCAGTACAACCAATGTTCTTTCCACTCCTCAAGAATTACACCTCAAAGTGGCAGCCAAGGGACATGGCCCTGCCCTGCCCCTAACTGGCCCTGACGGGCAAAGATGGGTCCTCCCTTGGCCCGGGCTTCGCCTGGGGCGCGCCCGCGTGCGTCCCGCGGGGCAGGAGATACTGATTGGTTAAATACTCCTGTTGGTAGAGGGAAGGGCTGCCTCTCTGCGCCGAGCCCCGCTGCTTCCTGGGGCGAGTAGTCCGGCTCGGTCGGGTCCGTCCGACTGATACCGGAAGACTCCACCATTGGAAGGCAGGCGGGACTCCTTTTCAAGATTACCTTAATATGGACACCGCTTTGGATGCACCGAATTGAAAGAAGTACCCGACCTTCAGATCCCCATTACTAACACCCTTGATGGACTGCCGAATCAGGCACTCGAGTTAACTTCACTGCAATCTCCTTTCCTTTCCGGGCAGTTCCCGAGAATACTAAATTCTTAGTACGGGCCATTGCGACGGACCACTCATCCAGAACCTCCATTAACTCAATCAGTCTCATTTGGATCACCGTGAGCCGAGGTCTTTTCAACTTTGATTCCGATTAAATAAAGGTTCATTTGGGAATTTCATGGCTTCCTGATGAAGGCCCTCAGCCGAAACGCGCGTAGTTGTTACATCTAGCCATGTTTTTAGACCGCAAATGATCAGTTTGTATAGCACCACCATCACAGTCTCCAAACCATGAAATGTTATAAACTGTATTGGAAAACAGAAATGAACAAAACAGTATAGCTTACGATATATGCAGATTAATCATAACATGTACAGAGGAGACATTAAACTGTGTGCCTTTAAATTATAAAGAAATCTTTAAATAAAATAAAATATATATTTTTGTACCATGCATGGTGTTTAACCAGATTTATTACTGTCTGATGTCAGGTCGTGTCCATTAGTTAAATATTGTTCCTAATTACCTGTTTTTCCAAACGAACCTGCGAGTAGTCCGGCTTCCAAAGTGCCCCCTGCAGTCCTCAGGTGAAGCGTCTCCCGTAAAGCGGGAGTCATGAATAGTTTTTGAAGGTCCTGTTGGTGGGGGAGGGGCTGCCTCTCTGCGCCGAGCCCCGCTGCTTCCTGGGGCGAGTAGTCTGGCTTCCAAAGTGTCCCCTGCAGTCCTCAGGTGAAGCGTCTCCCGTTCTGTCCCTCAAGCGCAGCCCTCCCCGTGCCTCCTTTGTGGGGGCAGCAGTAGTAAGCCGTACGACCAACAATTCAACATCCAAATATGTTCACACTGACTTCCTGGTGTGCCCCAGCAAAAGAGCTGTGTGTCTTCCCCAGTTCCCCAAGGGGTATTGAAAGCCTAAGAACATTTGTACATCTGGGAAGCAGCTCCCCGCAATTCTCCCATCCTGTGTTCTGACATAATACTTGGGGATAATGGATGATTTTGTTAAAATTACTGGCACTCTACTCCTGTACCATATCTGTGCATCTCCAACTTTGGATCCATTCTGTCTGTCAAAGAGGTAATTCAATGAGAGGCGACTTGAGGGATGGGCATAGAAGGGAGATATCTTCCAATCAATCAATTAATGGATTTCTATAGCGCAACTAATCACACAAGAGGGGATCCAGGTTCTTGAGGGTCATGATGCTTCACGTGACCCAATCAAACAGCCGGATCTTAAGAGCTCTCCAGGATTTCAGACATTCACCAGCTTTTATATTATTCCAGAATGTCTGATACATATCCCTTACCGTTCCAACAGGCTGCACATGCCATTACCTGCAGTACTGTAGTAGTTAGTCCTAAATCAACCGCCCTCAATTAGTAGTCATTCCCTTTGTGGAGGTCCCTGGAGGAGACCGCTGCAGTCCCAGCCTATCTGCAGCTATCCCCATAAAGGAGAGGCCTTAAAGGTATGCTTCAAACACTCTCCCCAGGAGGATCTGGACTTTAACATTGCAGCGAGCTAGTAAAGATGGACAGTCAAGACATGCGCTGCTCCATCGACTTATGTGGGGTGCGCCTATTTCAATAAGTCTAAAAGGGCATTTGCCAATACTTATGGTACTAGACCCCTTATCAGTGGCACCAGCAGGCTTCATCGTCTGCTTGGGCTGATCTGATTGTGTCCTGGCAATCAAGTTTCATTGCTCAGCAGACACAAAATTGTTCAGGAGTGCCACAGAACCATGATCGGAGTACTCACCAGTTCAGATGTGGGGAAGCCTGTTGAAATTACTCAAGTTCACATCCTGACAACTGTCAGGTGTGATGTTGTCAGAAATTGATCACGTTCACCTAAGCCATCTGCAGGTCAACATTTCCAGCGGTTTTCAATGGTTCTTCAGTGCCATGTTGGGTACCCACTGTGACCTTCTTCACCTTCTGCTCAAAGGAGTGCAAGTCTCACACCCATGACACAAATTAAGCAGTTTCAGGGACTCCAGATGATTCTGTGGCCAAACCCAAAGTAAGATCCACAGCTAAATTGATGTGTGGTCAAATTACCCTCAACATCGGCTGCCACCAAGGAGCCACGCAGCTCAGCAACTTCAGTGTGAGCTGTAGACTTCCTCTGGGGCACAGTCCTGTGTTGCTATTCCTGTGAACTGGTCGGATTGAAATAAAAGTATTTGTTGACAAGGCTGTGCCAGCACGAAAAACTGTGACTCCTCTGCTTACCCAATGTGTGCTAATGGCTTAGACCAGGAGTGGTGTAGTCCCTATACTGATTTTGCTGCTCCCCAACTGGACCAATCTCTCTTCTGCTAGATCTTACACATTAGGATAAAGCTGTATCTTCATTAGAATGATAGACAAGGACTAAAATTTAAAAGTTTATCCAAAGACTTAAAAAATAGAAATACATAAACTGGACCATCAATCAGGCAGTAAAGTGGTTCATAATTCTAAGTGAAAAGAACTCAGTACAGTTCCTGTTGCAAAATGGACCTCCTTGAAGGGCCACCTCAAATGTTTTGCCTTCATCCTCCTATTTTTCTGAACTTTTTTGTTTTTTGACCATGGGACTCTGAGCACTTCATTACTGCTGATTAGTGCTAAAGTGCATGTGCTTCTCCCCTAAACATGCTTGTATTTGGTATATCCACAATTTGGATATTTAATGTATATGTAAGTCCCTAACTGAGTGCACTACCTTTGCCTAGGTCCTGTAAATTAAATGCTACTAGTGGGCCTGTAACACTAATTGTGCCACCCACACAAGCAGCCTTTCAAACATGTCTCAGTCCTGCCAATGCAAGGTTTGTGTGTGCAGTTTACTGCCATTTCAATTTGGCATTTAAAATCCCATGGCAAGCCCTAAACTCCCCTTTTATTACACATACATGTTATGTTGTCATGTTATGTTATTTGCACTTGTAGAGCACACGATTACCCTTGGGTGTCCTGGCGTTAAGTATTGGTCTGCCTGGGAAGCTGAAAGAGCGCTACTGTGAAAAGAGCCATGTTTTCAGGCCTCTCCGAAACGTAAGGAGATCCGCAGCGGTTTTGAGGGAAAAGAGGAGCTCATTCCAAGCTCTTGAGGCACAATCGGTGAAACTCCTGCCTCCCCAGTTTACCTTTTTTGACATGAGGACTTGCACTTGTTTGGCACTGGTGGATCTTAGCGTTCTCCCAGGAACGTACCAGTGAAACTTTTGCCTAAGAAACTCCGGACCAATACCGTTAATGGCTTTAAAAACTGTACAGAGAGCCTTAAAACGGGTTCTTTGTTTTATTGGGAGCCAATGTAGCTTCTTAAGCTGGTCTTTCATGGAAGCAAATTTAGGTGTTCTGGATAGTAGCCTGACCGCTGCGTTTTGGACTAATTGGAGCCTGTTCATATGTTGTTTTAGTATTTTCAAATGTAGGCTGTTACAATAGTCCAAACGCGATGTTATAAGGGCCATGACCACTGTCTTGAGATTGCTCTCGGTCAGGAAGAACTTGATTTTCCTTATGATTCTAAGAATCATAAAGCAGGCTGAAGTCACCAGGCTTACTTGATCCCCCATGGTGAATTTGTTATCCACTAATACCCCAATATTTTTGGCCTTCTTAGTGGGTATAGGGCAGAGGCCCAGATCTTTTGGCCACCACTCCGGTGTCCACACCTGTGGATTATTCCCGAACTTTAAGACCTCGGTCTTGTTGGAGTTAAGCTTTGAACAATTGGAGGACATCCAACCGGATATTGCGCTCATACATTCATGGAAGTGGTCCCCAGTCTCTTTCTCACCTCCCTTAGTCAGTAACAACACAATTTTTGTGTCGTCAGCATAGAAGGTGAGCTGGAAGCCAAAGGATCTAATAACTCCAGCTAGAGGTGCCACATATATATTAAAAAGCGTTGGACTAAGAGAAGAGCCCTGTGGCACCCCACAAGGGAGTGAGAATGGTTTAGATGAGTTACCATCCAGATCCACAGTTTGGGACCGTTCAGCTAGGAAAGACTGTAGGAGTTTCCATGCTAGGTCTTCAACACCGATCATGGACAACCGGTCCATCAATAACTTATGATGGACCGTGTCAAAGGTCGTGGACAAGTCCAATAGAATCAGTACAGCACTACCTCCTCCATCTACGGCCTCTCTAATTTCCTTGGTGGATTTCAACAGAGCCAACTCAGTGCTATGATCAGCCCTGAACCCATATTTTAATGGGTCCAGAAAGTTGTTACGATGGAGAAATGCACTGAGTTGGATGTTCATCACCTTCTCCAGGATCTTAGCAGTAAAAAGGAGCCGCAATATTGGCCTATAGTTGTTAGGATCTTTCGGATCCAGATTCTGTTTCTTCAGAAGTGGAAGAACAGAGGCTTGTTTCCAGATTTTAGGGAATATGCCTGATACAAGGACAGCATTTAACAGGGGATTCAGGGCCATTCCGACCACTTCAGGAATTTGTTTAATGACCCAGGCAGGGCAAGGATCACTAGGGGCTCCTGAGCGGATCGAAGTCAGGACCTTGACTGTCTCTGATACCTCCAGTGATGAGAATTGATAAAGTGTCAGTAGAGGATCGCTACTGCCTAGCCTGTTCATATTGGAGCTTAACTGTGTCATTTTCTTGGCTTCAGAGAAGGAAGAAAATATAACTTCAACTTTGTGTTTAAAAAAATCAGCAATTTCATTGCAAAATGATGGATTACTATGGCTCCTAGGGACAGTTGGAGTAGACAAATTTTTAACAGTATTAAAACTTTCCTTTGAATTGGACTTGGTGAATGTTATCTGCATTGAAAAAAAATGTCTTTTAGCTTCAAGTAAAAATTGTTTATAAATCGTGATACAGTGTTTGTATTTTTCCTTATCTGTTTCATCATAGTTTTTGCGCCATGCCCTTTCTAGCAGTTTACACTTCCGTTTTATGGCTCTAAGTTCTTCCGAGTACCAAGGGGCTGATGGTAAATCTCGTTTGGGACACCACTGTTTCCTATGAGCTAGTAAATTGCAGGATGTGGCTAACCAATGATTGATTGGTATTTTTCACCCCTAAAGTAGGGCCTAGGAAGCTCATAGGGCAGGGTACTGTGTAAATAAACGGTAAGACATGCACTTAAAAAGTTTGCATGTCCCTGGAGTGAAAAACCCCTACATTTGTTTGTCATTACTGTGAGGCCTACACCTCTCATAGGCTAACATTGGGAATTCCTTAATAGACTGTAAGCTGTAATTCATGATAGAAAGGAGTAGCTTTATAGTGTTTTATATCTTTGGAATTCTAATGATAAATCCTCTTTACTGGTAAAGTTGGATTTAAAATAACTGGTTAAGAAATGTAACTTTTAGAAAGTAGACATTTCTGTGCTCTTAGAGCTCTGTGTGCCTACAGACTGTCTCCAATGAACGTCTGGGGTGGTAACAGCTTCACTTTATGCATTACCTCCAGACATCCACAAACAGAGGAAGGTTAGGTGTGTCTGAGTGCCCATCTGCATTCTGATGGCTTATCTTGGGTAGGATGGAAGGAAGGTGCTGAAACTTATACCGGATTAGTCCCACAAAGGGCTGATTACCCTCTACAGTAAGTCTGAAGCCAAGGCTGGGAAGAAAAGACTTCTGTGCACTTCAAACACCCTTCTTCGAAGTCACCCCCACTTCAAAGGTACAACTGAGTATATGTACTTGGTATCTGACCCCATCAAATCAGAAACCTCTGAACCAGTAAAGAACCTCTGTCAGAAGATCTGCTGTGCTGCTACAAGGACTGACATTCTGCTGTATTGCTGATCTGGAAGACCTGCTTTTCTGCTGTGCTGTGCTGCCATGCTGCCCTCTGACCTGCTGAGAGAAAGCTGGGCTCTGCCCTGGAACCAAAGTGATCTCCAAGGACTTGTTGCTTGCCTCCTGTTTCTTGAGACTGCAGCTAATAAAGTCTATACCCCTGCTCTTGGGCCTGGCTCAGTGGAAGTGGACCCAGATACTCGCGCTAGCGAAGTTGACGCATCTCCATTCTTCTTGGAGCAGAACCCATTATACCAACCAAGTTGCGGGAGTAGAATCAGTGAATCACACTCTAAACCAATGCATCACCTCCAGAATCCTATGCATCGGAACATGCATCTCCACCGCAGCAGTGTGGAGAGATCGATGCTTCCACTTGACTGCATGGATCAACCCAATGCATCACATCAGAACTAAGGCCTTTGAGCTTCAGGGCTTTGTCTCCGGAACCAGCGCATTGTCATCACTGCGGGATCGACATCCAAGCATCACTCTACTATGCCCCACTTCTCGTTGTTGTGACCAGGATCAAGGTATTCTGTTCAACAGGACTGTGTGGCTCCTAGACCTGGCCTGCATACCAACGTGGTCGCCATGAACTGTTGACTTTGTCCCGGTCCAGCGCAACCAGAGAACCCCTATAGGCACTTATTGCTTCTAAGCGCTAGAAACACTTTTATTTATTTTTAATTCATATCTCGACTTCTACTTTTTGGATTTTTGTTGTTTTGGTCTTGATTTTTTAATAAAATTATTGTCTATTTTCTAAATCAGTGTGGAGTCTTTTTGTGGTGTTTTCATTGTGTTATTGTGTGTTGCACAAATACTTTACTCATTGCCTCTTTAGATTAGCCTGACTGCTCTGTGCCAACCTACCACATGGTGAGCACAGGTAATCTTTTAGTGTGTATCTAGCTTACTGTGACTAGGATTGCGGCACCTGCTTGGACAGGGCGCATACCTCTGTCGACCAGAAACCCAGTTTCTAACAGTTCCATAGGAAATGCAGCATAGATTTGCTTATGGAAATGAGTGGTCTTCAACAGGGACTAATCTGCTCCTTTTATTAAGCCTGGATGTTTGCGGAATTTGGGAACTCCGAACTCCACAACAGAACAGAGGTTTTTTTTGGTCAGCACGCTCAAATTGTCTTTTCGCTGGAGCGACTTACCGGGCCCTCGCGATTGTCCACAAGACTGTTAGGGCCGTTCATGAGTGACACAAGATTTGCTAGCCGGCAGCATGCTTCTGTGAGATTTTGAGGTCACCAACACATCATTTGGGCGTGCCAGTGACTTCCATTGGATGTTTTCTGCTGTACGGAATCCTGAACGTGCAGGATCTATCACAGCTGCAATCTGGGGAAGATTCTCCCCTCGAGAAGCATCAAAATCTTCCCAAACTGACGATTTGGAGTTAATAACCTCCAGGACACCCTCTAGGGTATTTTTCTTCTGCCGTGAGGTGAACGGCTCTGCAGTTTACTCCACGCCATGAGGGGAACAGCTTTGCAACCCATTCCTATGCCATGAGGGGAACGGCTCAGCAGTACCTGGACCACCGAGAGGGTAATGGCCTACATCCCCCAGAAACCCCTGCTTGGCGTAGGGCAGGAGCATCATCCCTGCGCCGGCTGCAGCCTCTAAAGCGCCGCAGCACCCCCGCAGCACGGGACGGGCATGGGCCAAGGATGGGCCCGTCCTTGCCCGTCATCGCCATGAAGAGGCAGGGCAGGGCCATCTCCCTTTCATCTGCTGCTAAGAACCTCCATACAGGTAGTGTTGGCCCCTTTTTGCGCTATTAACATCTTGGTTGGCCGGTAATCAAGGTGCTGTTTTGATATTTTTTAAATTCCCAACGTACCCTGCCTTGATGGACAAGGGGTGAATATTCAGTTACACACTAAAACTGTTTGTGCAGGACATATTGGACCCATGACTCTGTCCTATGTGCTAGGATTTTTGCACTGCACTTTAGAACCATTTTTTTGATGCTGCTAATTAGTACATAAGCACCCAGCACTTTTGAGGATTATAATTAAGGCTCTGAGGAGCTTTGTTTTTTGCCACTACAGCAATTTGTGCTCTAGTTTTGAATTGTCTTTTGCATACTGCACTTTGCACATAGTATTTTGCACATTGTATTAAGTAATCAGTCAGTAACAGTAGATTTGTACCTTACTAGGGCTTGGTGTATTTACCATAGTGTGTCCACAGACTGTTACGCGGAAAACAAACATGGGGAAAAGCGTGGTTGGTACGTTAGATGCCTTCATTTTGAGGGCTGAATCCACCCTCATCCACGAAATACAATTGACTGAGCAAAAGGTTATCTCTTGACCCACACTCCCCGCAAGGTAGACTTTCCTTAACCCCTGCATTCCCCGACTCCTTGCAGGGACTTAATGTTTCCTCAGTCCAGTGGAGCCAGCCCTTATCTGCAGCCCCAGTTATAATGATAAACTCTGGTTCCTGCTCTATTAAAGAGCACAAACCAACTTCTGTGAATACTAAAGCGACAACTAGAGGGCAGAAAGCTAAGCTTAAATCAGTTTGTAATAATGAACCCTTCTCCACAAAAAGAACGGGTTGGGGGTGCGAAATTCAATAAATCTGTACTGAGAACCTCTGGAGGGTTGGCACTATCGGTCCCTCCCACAAGTGCTGGCAAGGAGGGCAATCCCACATTCATGAATCAGACTATGGGAGGGCAACTAATTGATAGCACAGAGGAGGGGAATTTTTGGAAAAGGCTAGAAACCATGTTATCCACCTTACTAGACCCAATGTTTCAGAAAATATGTGTGATAGAAGCTAGGTTGGCTAAACCAAAGGGGACTATTGGTTGTAATCCCCCAGCTAAGCCGACTGTTAGTACACTCACAAACATAGACAATACAGCTATAAGGGACAAAAGAGCTGCGTGGGAAGGAGTAGGGGGTGGGCCTACTGAAAGGATTGAAGGAAATGGCGAGGCACAAGCCAAGACTAGTCTTAATAGTATCAGGCCCAGAAGTACAGATACCCCCGCAACTACACGCCAGCCCCCTAGTAGAGCAGGTTCCCCCGTGCCTCATAGGGAAAGGAGGCCAGAGGGTAGGGATCTCCAGTTATTAAGTCTTCCGATCATAGACCTCCCACCCAAATCTACCCCATATGTAGTGGTACTGGGGAATGTACCTCCTCTCCCCAATGGGGTAAAGGAAGACTACGGGCAGCTGAGAAATAAATTAAACCATTGGTTCACACACAATACCACCCTGGGCACCTGAGTATCTAAAAACATCCTTATGGCGCGCAGAGTTAGTTGATTAGGGAGTTCACGCAAAGTGGATACTGGCGATTGCGTTATCGTAAATGTTGATTACCCCTTTACTGCTGGACGTATCTTATCCAGGGAGATTAGTCTCACTCCGTTAACTGGATCTGTCATTAAGGCCTTACCCCTGTTTTTTTTTATAAACCAGCCCCCCAAAGGGTAATGCCAGAAAATGGTCATAGGGTACGTCAACAGGGAGGTTGGTTAAACAATCCAGCTCCCAGGCAACAGCCTCACATCTTAGCCCACTCAGCTTTTGACTTAGATGGGCAATCTGGTAGTTCCCACGCACTGGCGTTAGATAACAGATACTCAGCCTTATCGGGGTTGGAGAATTGCAACTGCCTGGGGGCCCTTGTACCTCCTGGTACACAACTAGCTACACCTCCTCAGCCCCCAGGGGTGGTAGCCGAGAGGCACCCAGCTGTGAGGTCTAACAATTTTTTATATTGGAACATTGCAGGGCTGGCTAACAAGCTCCAAGACCATCAGTGGGTTTGTTATGTGAAGCAATACACCGTAATCAGTCTCCAAGAAACGTGGTCGGTGGACTGCGATCTCTTCTTCGAAGGCTAAAAGGCATTCTTCCTTCCGGCCACGCCATTGGCGAGTGAAAGACCAAAGGGTGGTTTAGTTACATATATCTCTGTGGCCGTTGATTGCAAGCTGTAGGTGATACCACCCACACACCTGGGAATTCTTGCAATGATAGCAACAAGGTGGGACACTAGATGGGGCATTGTCAATTTTTATAGCTTGGCGGCTTACCCAGATGAGGCATACAATATTACCATCTTGGGAGCAGCCATAAAACAATCTATGGGCCCTGGAATTAATACACTTTTGATTTCTGGTGATTTTAATATACACCCTTGTGGTAACCCCTCAATATCTTGCACTTCGGAGATGGGCTGCCGCCGCATGATGGGCTTCCATTTTGAACATCATCCAAAAGGGAAACTGTTGAATAATATCCTGAATGAATTAGATCTGGTGGTTACGATGTCCTTAACTGACCCATATACCAGGTTCCCAGTGTCAACATTTAGAGGGCATGGAAGTGGATCTTACATTGATTTTATTTTAATTTCCTCATCGTTGCAATCCCTTTTTTAACGGTTTTAATATTGCAGAGAGCGAATTTAGTGACCATAACCCTTTGTCAATCTAAATGTAGGGTCCTTTATCAAAAAAAATTGGGGAGGCCTCAAACAGGGGTACTCTGAAACCGACGGATGGAAAGCGCAGGTTAAAATGGTCCCAGGTGTCCCTTGACAGGTTTTATAATAGGTGAAATCATCCTGTGCCCATGAACTGACACTTTGTAAATCTGAGAGGTCCACTCCTAATGAGATCCTCGGTGCCTATGAGGTAATAGCCCAAACAGTGGGCGAATTGTTAAGTGTCCCGGCCAGAGGAAACATCTTACATGGCCCCAGATGGTTCGACTCCCATTGCTCCAAATCAGCTAAGCGGCTGAGGGAAGCTCTGGCAGCCAAACCAAGAATCCAAACTGAGGTCTGTGTTTGTCGAAAGTAATACAAGTTAGCCCTGGCTAAACGAAAGGGAGCACTAAAGGAAGACGCTTGGAAGGAGCTGATCGACTCTCGTGCTCTGAAGAACAGCTCGCGGTTCTGGAGTGTTGTGAATGGGCCCCTGATTGACAAGGAAGGGGGGGGGGTCTTGTCGCTCACATTACGGAGGAGGAGTGGGTACTCCATTTTAAAACTATGTTTGACTGCCCGCTTGAGTCTACTTGCAGAGAGCCCCAGAACAGGAAGGGTGCTGTGATTAGTTTTGATAGGGGTGAGATCTTGGAATGGATTCTAGGGTTAACTATCAATAAAGCCCCAGGACCAGATGGGATCCCCCCCGGATCTAATTAAATCAGACCCCATGTTCTGGGCTCCAATCCTAGAGTCACTATTTAACAATGCGGCTAATAATGGGTGTCCCCAGTCTTGGGCTTCTTCAACCATAGTCCTAGTTTTTAAAAAGGGCAACAGAAATAGTACTCACTGCTATAGACCAATCTTGCTTATCGACTCAGTGGTCAAAGTGGTGGGACGTGTCCTCTTACAAAGACTAACAACCTGGGCAGATGAGAATAGGATCCTGTCGGAGGCCCAGTATGGCTTCCGGCCAGGGCGCTCCACTGTTGCTCAGTGTCTTAACCTATTTATGATACAGAACAAATACACTGTTGCGCATCCTGGAACCATCCACCTTGCCTTCATGGATCTGCCATTTGCCTTTGGCTGTCCATGAGGGCAATGGGGTGGAAAACAGTATTGTTAGTTTCCTGGAGGACCTGCATTCATCGACCAAAGCTAATGTTAGGTTCTCGCAAAATCTGCAGGTTACAAGGGACTTTGAGATCAAGAAGGGAGTTTGGCAAGGCTGCATTTTGGCGCCTTTTTTATTTAATTTTATTTTAATGAATTAGAAAGTGTCCTGAGGGCAACTCGAGACGATTTCCCTTATGTAGGAAGGTGAGGTATTCCAGTTCTGCCTTATGCGGATGAGGCCGTCCTAATTACCAAGAACTGAACTGGGCTTACAAACCCTTTTAACTGCATTCTCGGGATTTATGACAGAACGGGACTTGGCTATTAATACCTCGTAGTCATATTTCATGAAAGTGGGGAAACATATGAAAAATAGCTTTCAGTTCAGTACTGGCAATGATAAGATTCCCCGTATGAATGTCTTCTCTTACTTAGGGGTCCTATTTGATGACCAACTTAACTGGGACCCCTTAATTCAGAGAAAAAAAGGGGATCTGGTTCGAGTCAATGCAGCAATTTTGAATTTTGCCTCTAAAGTGGGGAAGAAACTGACAGGAGCAATATTACAAGCATATCAAGCAAAAGCATAGCCATAGCAATTTACGGTAGTGAGATCTGGGGATATGCGGTTACAGAACCCCTCCAGGTAGTGGAAAATAGGTTTTTAAAAAGATTACTATGTGCTCCGCAAGGAACCTCGAGTTTGGTGGTTCATGAGGAATTCGGGGTTTCCTACCTAAGTGATACTCTTGCTCTGCGTCCCCTGATTTTCTGGTTAAAGTGTTGGTTAAAAAAAGATCTAATCCTGACTCATTTGATCTTAAGAGAATGCCTGCCCCAAGATAATGTGGCTCGTATCCCCTGGCTCAACTATATTAAAAGAGGGTTTGAATGGATCGGGCAGGGTTTTTTATTCTCTAAGCCAGATGTCATTGCTAGAAAGGATGTGGAACTAACCAAGACAGCCTTTTTGAGCCGAAGGCTAGCAGACCGGGAAGCACAAGAGGCAAGGAAACCTAGTGTCCAGGAATATTTACTGCTTAAATCAACGCCATTGGCAGAACCATACCTCATGGGGTCCTTGACAACACATGAAGAATTCCTTTTAACCAGGTTTTGGATGAATCTCTTCCACCTCTTGCTAGCAAGACCTAAGGGGGCTTCCAGAGGCCAAGTTTTAGCTACCTGTGGCTGCGACGGAAAGTCTTCTTAGGATTTGCTGCACTTTGTGTTTTTTTGTAAATTGTAAGAAGCCCCCAGGAGGCATTTTTTAGTTCCTATTTTAAAGAAATTGAACCAGCCCTTGTATATCTTCAATTGTTACAGGATGATTGTATTATTTATATAGTAGGGTTTTTAAAAGCATCTTTGAAATCTAGGCATGTATGGTCATGTAGTGTCTGCTCACTTAGACATGTTTTTAGATGAACTATTGTGTGGTAACAGAGTTTGTTTGTTTTAAACTATGCTATTAATTCTCTGTCTCTTTGTACTGTATTTGTGTAACTTTTATGGTTTTGTAAACAAAAAACGAATAAAGTTTATTATTGATTGATTGACCTCCTTGAATTGACATTTGGTGGTATGTTTTTGTGCGAAGAGTCTTTTCTTCTAAACTTTTTTTTCAACTGGAACAGCAGGCTTCTCCTATTGCTTTGTCCATCTCCTGGTCACTTTTCATTTGGAGCTAGAAGGATCACTCTTTTTGCCTGATGCATATCCCATTGGATTTAGGGATATTTTGTATTTGCGATTTCACAAGTAAGTTGAAAAACTGGTGTTGTTTGTTTGATTGGGCCATTCATCTGTTTTTTTTGTACTGTTAATGGATTTTTAAAATTGTATTGTGATGGGTGGCCAGTTGTTTCAGTAGGGGCCTAGTGATCACTGATTTCTTTGCATTTTATTTTTCTACGTTTGTAAAGGAAAAATGTTTCACAGTTTATTACATTTTCTCCATATTTTTTTAATACATTTGCAATATTTATGTAATTCACTGGGTGGCCTACTCTTTCAATTGGCCTTTCAGCCAGTAGGCCCAGTGCTAGTCACGGCTGCACAAAACAACTGTTTCTGTGGTGTTTACAGCATTTAGGGCATGGATGGATTTGGATTAAAATACAAAATGTGTTTTTTTTGTGGCATTTCATGTTTGTTTTCATGCAAACAGTGAATAGGACTAGGTGGGGAAATGCCTATGAAGGATGTTTGTTGTAGTAAACATTTTCCTTTCAGCCTTTTTAGTTATTTTTTGGCATTGCTGAATTAATGCTGTTTTCTCTGTTTTACCATGATTCCTTTGTCTGTCCAGTGTGTGTGTATTTTGCCATAGGCCACCATTTGCTTTTGTTCCAGATGCCATGTGGCCATTGGCCAGGGGCCATTTTATATAGGTAGTGGACTGTCCCTAGGCCTGCATGTGCATGTTTGTTTTACATGCCTCCTGCTTTTTGTTGTGATTTGTGGGTGACCATGTGGCTGGCGGACATTTTGTGTATCCAGCCAGTGTGCTTTTGCCATAGGCCTGCATGCGTTCTTTGTTAATGGCCCCCAGCTTCTTTTTGTATCCATGTGGCTGGCGGCAATTTGCGTAGGCAGCCTCTGTGCTTTTTCAATAGGCCTGCATGTGCTCTTTATTCTAGGCCTCCTGCTTCTTGTTGTGAGTCTGTGACCATGTGGCGGGTGGCCATGCCTTCTTGTTGGTTGTTGTTGTGACCATGACCATGTGACTGGTGGCCATTTTGTGTTTACCACTAGCTAGCCAGCGTGCTTTCCCCATAGGCCAGTATATGTTCTCTTGTTGTGATCACGTGGTCTATTCCTGACCAATATTGGTGCAGACCAGGCAGCCAGTGTGCTATCTCTATAGGCCTGCATGTCTTCTCTTTGTTCCCAATGAATGTCTTCCTGTTCAGTGTTTTTGTTTATGACAACGTTGCACTGTCTGGCAGCCATTTTGTGAGTCCAACCAAATTCTGTCCTTTGCCATAGGATAGATGGATGGTTTAGCAATGAGATAGCAGTTTAATAACTTATGATTATATACCTCACTTATGTTTAATTTTTTTTATTTTATTTTTTCAATTAATTTTTTTGTTCATACCATTTTTCACTACATCTGGCATCAATCAACCCCATGTCTGGTATAGGTGCATGTACCGGGGGTGCCGGGATGTGAGGGGTCTCGACCACCGGGCTAGGAGGTGACGGGGTGAACAGAAACACTGGCACCTTCAGTAAGGGTTTCAGAGAAGGCTTTATTGGGATGTATGTCCTTTTCATCAAGGGGGGGGGGCTCTGTCTCTTAACCAGGGATGCAGGGTTCAACGCAAAGATTGCTTTCTCCAGCTTTATCTTGGTCCTGGCGGTCTGCTTTCAGGAGGGGACGTCTCTCCGCACCGGGATCCTCTCCGTTACCAAAAAAAGAAAGGAAACGCGGGTCACACACAAGAACTCTGGGAATACTTGTAAGGGCCGGGAGCGAGGGTAAACCATCCGTGATAAGTGCTCGATTTAGTGTAAAGGGGCGTGCTAGGAGTGCTCGTGTTCAGGCAGGGTATCACATATAGGGCTGTACACAGTTTACACTGGGGGCTGTCTCCGCCTCCCAACCCAACCCGCGACCTGGCCCCGTACCTCTTGAAGCCACGCTCCTCCCGTGGGAGCGTGGCGGGGCGAAGCGTCCAACCGTTGGACTCCTGGCTTGTCGTTCTCGGTCTCTCTGGCCTCGGGATACCGCCTTCCGTCTTCCTCGATGTCCGTCTTCTCCAGGAAATCGCCATCCGTCCTCCCTCCAGTATTTCCGCCTTTTGACGTCACGACGCTTGTGAGGGGCGGGGTCTCGTTATCCGGATCCGCTTTCTTAAAGGAGCCAAACATGGTATAGTCGTCCGGCCATCCAGTCTCTGGGTCCTCGTTCCATGTACCAGGTTGAAGGTGTGGGGAAAATGTGCAAGGTGAGAGGGGGTGGCGGACCACCAGTCCGTGGGGAGAGTCATTTCCTGTCCGCCTGACCCGTCACACTCCTCCCCTCCCTGGCTTCTCCCGTTCGGGGAGAGGGAACACACGGGAAAGGAAGTCGCATTGCCATTGTCCTTCCCTTTTCGGTGTTGTACTGTGAAGGAGTATGGCTGCAATGATAGAAACCACCGCAATACCCGAGGGTTGTGGCTGCTGTTCTGATGTATCCATTTCAGGGGGGCATGGTCAGTATGTAGGATGAATGGTTTACCTTCCAAGTAGTACCTCAGTTTCTCTATTGCCCACTTTATAGCCTGTGCCTCTCTCTCAATGGTGGAATATTTACACTCCTGGGGGAATAGCTGCCTGCTTACATACAATACCAGGTGTTCGACCCCTTCCTTGCTGACTTGGGACAATACTGAGCCTATCCCCTGATTGGAGGCGTCGGTGGCTAGCAAGAAGGGCTTGGTATGATCGGGAGATACCAGAACGGGGGCAGTAGTCATGGTGGTTTTCAGGGTTTGGAAAGCTTTCAGGTCTTCAGGAGAGGGTTGGCTATATTCCCGGGTCTTTGTGTCCTTTCGGAGCAGGTCTGTTAAGGGAGCTGCCACCTCGGCAAAACAGGGAATGAAGCGGCGGTAGTATCCTACCAGCCCGAGGAAGGCCCGTAGGTCTCTTTTAGAGCTGGGAAACGGGACTGATGCTATCGCTCGCACTTTCTCACTTTGGGGAGCGATGGTACCCTCCCCTAGTACATATCCCAGGTAGTTCAAACTCTGGAAAGCGGCTCATGATTTTTTTGCATTGATATGGAGTCCCGCTCTCCGTGGTGCTGTAAGTATGGTTTGCAAATGCAGAAGATGCTCCTCCCACTCCTGGCTGTAAATGACGGTGTTGTCTAAGTACGCTGAGCTAAAGGCGGTATAGGGTTGTAAAACCTGATTCATAAGGCGTTGAAACGTCGCCGGGGCTCCATGTAAGCCAAATGGAAGAACAGTGAATTCATAGGCGCCTTCGTCCGTCACGAAGGCAGTTTCCTTCCTGTCTTCCTCACGAAGAGGCACCTGCCAATATCCCTTCGTGAGGTCGATGGTCGTGATGTATTTGGCGTCTCCTATTTTCTCGATCAAATCGTCCACCCTAGGGATAGGGTAGGTATCAAAGTGAGACACCGCATTCAACGCCCGGAAGTCCATACAGAAACGTTTGGACCCGTCGGGATTGGGTATCATTACAATTGGCGAGGACCAATGGCTCTGGGAGGGCCGAATGACCCCCAACTTGAGCATGTCGTGGACTTCCTGACGTAGGCCTCTTTCCGAGCTGCTGGTATTCTGTAAGGTCTCTGTTTTACTACTTCTCCCGGAAGAGTTTCTATACGGTGTTCTGCTAGGTTAGTTCTTCCGGGTAAGTCGGAAAATACGTCGGCGTAGGGTTTCAGGGCGTCTGCCAACTCGATCTTCTCTCTGGAGGTCAACCCCGGGTTAACCACCAGTTGCTCCAAGGTCGAAGTGTCGGGGTTACTGGTCTGCCCCACGAAATGACCCGCTCAGGGTACCGGTCCCAACCATTCCTTCAAGAGGTTGATGTGGTACGTTTGAGTTTTAGTCGGTGAGAGGCGTAATCTGTAGGTGGTTGTTCCAATGGTGTCAATAACCCAAAACGGGCCTTGCCACTCATGTTTGTTCTTGGTACTTAGGGAGGGTAACAACACAAGAGCCCACTTTCCGACGTCAATAGTTCTCAACTTCTTTCCTTTGTCGTACGTTTTTTTGTATCTCTCTTGCTGGTGATCCAGAGTGGAGTAGGCTAGTTCTCGGAGCTTTCCCAGTTTGGTTCTCAGCTGCGTGGTGTATTCCAACATACTTTTCTGTTCTTGGGATTCCTCGTTTTCCCACATTTCTCTTGTGATGTCCAGGAGGGGCCGGGGTAGTCTTCCATACAAAAGCTCGAAGGAGGAACATCCCAGGCTGCTTTGTTTCTGTGCCCGTATGACATACAGGGCAATGGGCAGGAGTCGGTCCCATGTGGGTCCTTCGGCCGTCAGCATTTTCTTCAGGGTTTGCTTGAGGGTCTGGTTGTACCTCTCAACGAGGCCATCGGTTTGGGGATGGTACACCGAGGTCTTCAGATGTTTGATATCCAAAGAGGCACAAACCTCCTTCATCAGTTTCGAGGTAAAAGGGGTCCCCTGATCCATCAGCACTTCTTTGGGGAACCCAACGCAAGAAAACAGTTCCACGAATTTCTCGGCAATGGCGGCTGTTGTGGTGGTTCGCAACGGAAAAGCTTCTACAAACCGGGTCGCGTACTCGACAATCACCAGGGCATACAAATGTCCACGGCCCGATTTTGGCAGGGGCCCAATTATATCCATGCCGACCCGTTCGAACGGGACTCCTATGATGGGCATCTTCTGTAGGGGCGCAGCGGGTGGTCGGTGGGTGTTTCTTCTTTGGCATACTTCACATTTAGCGCAGAAGTCCTGTACATCCCTATAGATCCCAGGCCAAAAGAAGTTCCTGAGGATGCTGTCTGTGGCTTTCTCCTTGCCTGCATGGCCGGCCGTTAAATGGGTGTGAGCGAAGAAGAGCACCTGTTCACGAAAGGACCGGGGCACCAACAGTTGTAGATCCCCCTCTGGTCTGGTCTGCCGGTATAGCAATTCGTTCTTAATCAAGAAACGGGAGTAAGACTGGGGGTTGAGTCCATCAGAGTTGTGGGCGTTTTCCCAGGCGTGAAACAGGGTCCTATCTTCTCCCTGAGCAAAGCGAAAACTCCTGTCTATAACCCAGGGTTCTGGGGATAGGTAAGACGGTAGGTTCTCACTTTTTCCCGGTCTGGACAGGGATACCCTAAAGAGAGAAAGGAATTCGGGGTTGTCTGTCCCTAAGATCATGTCCTCGGGTAGGGAATCCACCACCCCCACCCGGACTGTACAAGGATCTCTATCCGGTAGCGTTATCGTGATGGAGGCAACGGGGTAGGGCTTCACATCCCCGTGCACACACCGAATATATACAGGACTCTGTGCATTCATCTGTTCGGTTTTGACAAAACGCATCTGGATGACTGACTGCCTGCACCCTGAGTCTAATAGGGCCCTTACTCTACAACCATTCATCCACATACTCACATAGAACGTGCTGCCCATTTCCGCTGAGTACATCACTGTTCGCGGAAGGTAGCCGACTTCCATGGGTTCTTCTTGGGTCTTTCTTTTGGGACACATTCTCGCTATGTGGCCCCACTCCCCGCACTCAAAGCACTTGGGTCCTTTATTCATGGCAGACATCATTCCTGTAGGTTTAAACGTTCTGGGGACCTCTGGCACGGCTTTAGGTCTTTTGTCCAACTTCGAAGGATGTATTGTCTTAAGGGTCCCAAGGTGTGGTCTTAGGTTGGGCTCTGGCGTACTGTGACGCCATTTCTATGGCTTGTTGCACCGTAATCCCTACATGTTGCCTCAGCCATCGTTGGGTGGCATAGAGCAATGCCTCCATGAATTGTTCCAGGTATACTTTGTTCAGAATGTCCTCTTTACTGCAGAGGTCCGGAAGCAGCCATTTGTCGGCAGCCATCTCTAATCTGAAGAACAGAGTCTTAGGGTTCTCCCCTTGAGTCCCCCTTTCCTTTCTGAAGCGGACTCTATAGGCCTCTTGATCTAGACCTAGGTGATCCAAGATGACCATTTTAATGGTCGCATAGGGGGTAGTACCCAGGGGGTTGGCTGCTTGATAAGCTGATTGTGCTTCGGCCGTGAGAAGGGGAGCTAAAAAGAACGGCCATTTCTCCTCGGGCCAACTCATTGCGCGTGCGGCCTCTCAAAGTTTAAAAGAAAAGCGTCCGGATCTTCACCAGGCACGTATTTCTGAAGGGCCATCCCAGTGGGATGGGGGCTGTGCAGGCGAGCCTCGCTGGTAGAGGACTGGGTGGTAGGCTGCACATTCTTGATGCCTTTCCATGTGCGCTGTTATGGTCTTCGTGAACAATTCACGGTCCGCCTGGGCCATTGTAAGCTGACTTTCCACGGCCCATTCGAGTTTTTCTTGGCCTTTAATTAGGTGGTCGATAAGGGCCTCCATCTTGTCCTGGCAGATGGGTGGTGGAGGAGATCCCACTTCTGACACCAGTTGTCCCGGGGGTGCCGCGATGTGAGGGGTCTTGACCACCGGGCTAGGAGGTGACGGGGTGAACAGAAACACTGGCGCCTTCTGTAAGGGTTTCAGAGAAGGCTTTATTGGGATGTATGTCCTTTTCATCAAGGGGGGGGGGCTCTGTCTCTTAACCAGGGATGCAGGGTTCAACGCAAAGATTGCTTTCTCCGCCTTTGTATTGGTCCTGGCGGTCTGCTTTCAGGAGGGGACGTCTCTCCGCACCGGGATCCTCTCCGTTACCAAAAAAAGAAAGGAAACGCGGGTCACACACAAGAACTCTGGGGATACTTGTAAGGGCCGGGAGTGAGGGTAAACCATCCGTGATAAGTGCTCGATTTAGTGTAAAGGGGGCGTGCTAGGAGTGCTTGTGTTCAGGCAGGGTATCGCATATAGGGCTGTACACAGTTTACACTGGGGGCTGTCTCCGCCTCCCAACCCAACCCGCGACCCGGCCCCGTACCTCTTGAAGCCACGCTCCTCCCGTGGGAGCGTGGCGGGCGAAGCGTCCAACCGTTGGCCTCCTGGCTTGTCGTTCTCGGTCTCTCTGGACTCGGGATACCACCTTCCGCCTTCCTCGATGTCCGTCTTCTCCAGGAAATCGCCGTCCGTCCTCCCTCCAGTATTTCCGCCTTTTGACGTCACGACGCTTGCGAGGGGCGGGGTCTCGTTATCGGATCTGCTTTCTTAAAGGAGCCGAACGTGGTATAGCGTCCGGCCATCCAGTCTCTGGGTCCTCGTTCCACATACCAGGTTGAAGCTGTGGGGAACATGTGCAAGGTGAGAGGGGGGTGGCGGACCACCAGTCCGTGGGGAGAGTCATTTCCTGTCCGCCTGACCCGTCACAGTGCACAACAGCATTAATTGTCCAGGGATTATTCCTTCCATTGTCATTTGTCAGCTGCACCTCCCTAAGTGCCACATCACACGTGATTGACGTCACATGAAGCAAATAAAGCAAATAGTTTATTCTGTATGTTGTTGTTGTTTTTGCTCTCTCTCTTATCCTTCCTCAGAGTCCTGTCAGTCACCACAAAAGTTTATGTTAGTGTGTTTTTCCATTTTGCAAATAGATATACACTGTATTGGTAATTAAGAGAGTAACCAGTGACAACACTAAATAATATTGTGTTTGTTTGTACTACTAATTGAACGCCAACTATGCCATGTTCACTGATGTCCTTCTTGCTTCTTCTCTTTTAGGTGCACAATAAGTCAACAAGAGACAAAATCACCCACAGTACTGCCAGAGAGAAGGCCTGTGCACGGCGTGACGTGTGAGTGACCCACACATCACAGACATCTCTTCAACTCGTGACGCTAACTGCCACTGCTAACTGACAGCTTCAAGATGGCCCCAAAGAAAGGTGCTAAAACTGCTACTAAAAAAAGAAACCAGTGAGAAGAAGCAGCTTACCACCACCACTGGTATGTCGACCCAGATATTTTTGGGAAAACAAAAAACTGTGCCTGCCGCACTGGCCCATAGGGAGCAAGCCGGGAGCAGCACCCCCAAATCAGTGGACACACCCCAATCTAGGCCCAAGCCCATATCTGACACAGAGGCGTCCAGTCTAACCACAGCAACACCGACAAGCCGTGATGTGGAAATTGACTTATCTCTATCGCAAAATAGTACCCAATTATAGCAGGAAACTCAGAGAAGTAGACAAGAACAACAGCCACAATCACCAATAGTAGTTCCTCCCGAAGTAGGAGCAATTCAAGAGATTGAGATTCATTCTGAAGAAGTAGAGCAATCTACTACAGAAGATCCATTGTCTTCCAGATCTCCAGCTAGAAAAAGGAGGGTTAGTGGTGCATCATCTTCTTCTTCAAGCCCCCTTCTGATGATCTAGGCACCACTTGGATCCCACCTCAGTCTAGGAGTTAGATACACCAAGAGACGACTCAGATGAGGCTAGGGAAAAGGAAGGTTTCAGAAAGCCTTAGAGTTATGAAGGCAGATATAGAAGAGGAGGATGAGGATGAGCCAGTCATCATGGATGTTAGCCCAGCCCCAGTGGGGACCGACGTTACCTCATCCCAACTTCTTGACGGGGATGTGGCAGTGGTACCACAGATCCAACCAACGCTAGCTGCAATATTTTCAAAGTCCCAGCAGTGACCTACATCCACAACCACCTCGGTATAAGTAGGTACTCTAGAGAGTCAAATGTCAAAATGTCCACGTACCACCAGTTCATCTGACATTGGTAGTGACACCTGTGTCAGAAAGTTGAGCTTCCCAGTTTGGAACTTCTTTTCGGTTAGTCAGAAATAGGCAAACATCGCCATACACTCCCTTTGCGAAGCAAGTGTTAGTCTGGCTAAGCTTGGTACACACTATGGCACCCAGGGTCAAATAACTCATTTGAGAAAGCACCATATGATCCGTTGGGAGGCGCATCTTAGGGGCCCAAAAATGACAAGTGTTGTTGGTGGAGGGGGTAAAAGCTGAGCAGGGAATCTGAATCCGATCAGACCACAGTGGTAGGTGAAGAAAAGGAATACCTCTTCATTATGCAAAGCAGCCCTCTCCCCAGCAGTGCAGTAGTATTGCCCACATCAGCAACATCGCAGTGGCACAAGACTGAGCTCGAGACACCAAGGCAACTGAGGACAGTGACTGCCTCCGCTGAAAAACACATTGAGATTACCACTGTCTGCTCTCAAGAAGTCACCTGCATCAGTGGCATAAGGAAATAAAACAAATCAGGGTACTATTCCTGCCATGTTTAGGCCGGAGGGGCACTATGAACGTAACCACCCAATGGCATGTTTGCACAATGCGAAGCAGGCTAAAATGTTAGCGCTGGACCTCCTCCCTTTTTCTTTTGTGGAATAGTGGGTTTTCTTGAAATTGTGGCAACCATCTGCCCTAAATAGAAGGTGCCCATCTGGTCCTATTTTGCCAGAGTTGCTCTTTCAGCGATACATCACGATGTGTTTGAATTGCTTGGACAAGCTTTACAGCAGAGTGATGTTCACAGTATCCACCTGACAACAGACATGTGGACCAGTTGCCAAGCGATCTCTTCTGTTCGGGCTAGAGAAAAAATATCTGCAGGTGTTGATACTGCTGAAATTTTTAACGCTGCTCAGAAGCTGTGCAACAGCAGCGATGTTCACCATGGAGAAATCCCATACAGCTGCAAACATTTTGGAAGACTTTAAAAACAAGGCCTTTAAATGGCTGCCATGAGGGCTTAAGATTTGAATTGTTGCCACTGACAATGGCAGAAATATAGTTAAGGTCATGGCTGATGGTGGTTATTTCAGGGTCCTATGTTTGGCGCAACATCATTGTACATTACTTTCTCAGAAAAGTAGAGCAAGTATGCAACTTATGATCCATCTGCAAAACCTTCTGCACTCATTTCAGCTATTCATTTAAAGCCCGTAAACAGATGAGGGTCATTCAGCATGATAATATAATGACAGTTAAAGCACTCATACAGGAGGTGCCAACATGCTGGAACTCGACTTATTACATGCTTGAACACCTGTTTGAGCAGTACAGACCTATCAATAAATATATCATGCGAAGAGGGGATGGAACTGTGAAAGGGGTGATCATTGAGTGGACCAATGGGGCCTAGTCAAATGCCTGATAGAGATGCTGCTTCCTTTTGAGGTGTTCACACAGGAAGTCAGCAAAGTGAATAGAACCCGTTGTTGCACATGCTAGAGGAACAGCTACAGGAGGTGTCCGCAATGTACATAGGTGTGGAGGAAAAAAAAGATGCGTATAACTTAGTGGAGAGCTTAATCCTACGCTTGTCTGGTAATAGAAGTGTGCAAAGAGACATTTTATCCTCCAAACATTACACCTATGCCACAATTCTTGATCCATCGTACAAACCATTACTGTCCACTTTCATTCCTTTTTCAGACAGGATGTTAGAAAATACAAAACATGGACAGCTGAGCAAGGCAGTAAGGTAGAAAAAGAACGGCAGGGAACGAGATGCCCACTGATTCAGGGCAGAAGTCCTATGGGGCAGCCTTCAGGTTCAGAGCCTGAGGGCAGTGCTGTTGGTTCACAGCAGCCAAAACCAACAACAAGAACACCATCAACAACAAGACCAGGAGCATCAGCCCCAAAATCTGCAACTGAGTGGTTTCTTCTGGCAGGGCTTATATCTAGGAGAGTGGTGAGGGCAAAATATGTCGAGTATAGTGGAGCACCAGCAATGAACATTGAGCAAAATGTCCAGGCCTATCTGGATGACACAACAGAGGTCTACCTTCATTAAAACCCATTGGTGTATTGGTACGGGAAGAGTCGCCAATGCTAGTGCTCAGCAGTCTGGCAATAAACTATCTGGCTTGGCCTGTAGCTAGTGTCTCTGGTGAGCATGTTTTCAGTGCTGCTGGTGCCGTTGTCACAGTGAGAAGGACCAGTCTCTCACCCCAAAACGTGGAGAGATTAACCATTATCAAAATGAATCAGCACTTTATACCATAGGATTACAACATACCAGAAGAACCACAGGAGGAAGATGGGGGAGACTCAGGTCATGGAAGTAGTGCATTAGATGACTTTCTTCTAAGTGAAGCACCAAAGTTTGAGGACGAGCTCTACTTCCCTGACTACTAGGACTCAGCCATCAACCACCATAGAACTTTCTCTATCAGTCTGCAGTCTATCGCTGCTTTGCTTTCTTTCTTTCTTTGGCACAAAAAATATAGTTAGGAAACATTATTTAATTTATTATTTGTGCGTGTCTGGTTGACTAATTAATCCCCACTGTCTTAATTTTAAACACATTTGATTGCCGGATTGGAATTGCAGCTGTGTGCAGTGAAGAAGCCCCGACTCACCCATTTCCCTCAAGCCAGGCATTGGATGGAGAATACAAACAAATGTGTGCCTGCCTCCAACAATGGGCTGTGACTATCTATCCCTTCCTACGCTAGAGGAACTGCCCCACATGTGACATTATAATTCGATTTACACCGGCAATTCTCTGCTTCTTGAACAAATAGATCTGCATTCTGCAATGTACCACCAATCAATCATGGTGAGCACATTGGAAGAACAGGTAAATGCTGGAATGCATTGCATGCTGAGTGATTGTTGTTTGTTGTGATATTTCATCATCATATGTGTTGAGAAGAGATCATTCATGTGGTGGCAGGCAGTGTGAGACTGGGTGTCTGTTTGTTACGCTTAATGTGTTAGTGATGATTCACAATGTTGGTGGCCTACTGACGGCTGATCAATAATTTTCCCCTGAAGGTTATTTTTTTCCTTCCCCTTTGATAGATAGCGAGATTCCTTCACTGGGTCCGCTCCACAGTCCACACTGCTTTGTTTTATTGTTTTCTGCATTATACTCCTCAAAGAGTCAGACCTGACCAGTCCCTTAGATAATGCAAAGTTTGCAAACACAAAAGTAGTCTACACAAAAAGGGACTCAATCTTTCCCTTTTTATTGTTCAACAACAAAATTATACTACTACAGGCCGATCTATTGTACTTTGAGTCCGGACTCGGGACACAGTTGGTACGGAGTTGGACACTATACTTGAAGTCAGATTCAAGAGGATCAAAGATGATGGAATGACTCAGGGCATGGGCGTGAGAGTGACTACTTTGTGATCTGCCACCAGAAGAAGAAGTTTTCAAATTCACTGAAACCAACTGATTTGGATGCTGACTTTAAAGTGGCCTAAAGGTGAACAACAGACCTGCACAAGTCTGTGTAGTGGTGGTGAGTGGTGGCTGACATCCATGCGTTGATTTTTTCCTTGATTTTGAAAATACTATGTTGCTGGCCGTGTTTGTGTGCTCAGTGATGTCTGGTTCAAATTCGAAGTTAAGTGGTGGTTGCGTGGGGGGCCTATTGTTGAAGGTAACTGCCGGAAACAGACATTTAGCCATGCTGCATCTGAGTCTTCTCGTTGTACACCTTATGTAGTTGAACTTTTGTCCTTGATTATTCAATATAATTTTTATTAATCAACAGACCCTTTACCCTGCACGTACTGAAAAAACAATATACCATACTCACACTTACCTTACTGAACCACATACGCCAGGCACCAAAAGTTGACGGACAGTCCAAATGGAATGTAGATGCAGCACCCAATTTGGCAATACAGTATATATATATTTTTTTAATCATTAGAACTGTGTGTGTGTTGTTTATGTTTTTTTACTTGACTCCTACAGATATTTTAATTCTATATGCTATCTTTTAAAGCTCGGTACAACATAATATAATGTAACTTGGGTCTCTCTGGAGGCAGACGGTCAATTTGATTTGGTTTACATGTACTAGTACTCATCACCATGCATGCATTCCTTTTCCTCCTATAACAGATTTATGATGGTTTCTGCCAAGATGAATGTTGTCCTTGTTTGGTGTTTGTCTTTGTCATACCTTTCCCCCAAATCCCCCTTTCCATCTATTCATCAAATTCCTAACCCTATTCTCCCAGGTTGTGTGATTTATTGAGGTGTGACTAAATTAAATTTACACCATTATGATCTCACACTTGGTGGGGAAGATGTGGTGAAAGCAACACAAACTCAAGGCAGGTTGAGTATCTTCTTCTGCTCTAAGTATAGCCAACACTGCCAATATTATACATATTAGATTGCCCACCCATGCACAGTATACGATTTTTACATTTTTTCAGAGTAAAATAATTCATAATTGCCGGCATCATCATACTCTGGCACTAAATGTTACGCTTGTCCACTTCATAGCTCGAGTCAACTTAATTTTTTAACTTTTACTAGCTCACCATTCTGATTATTTTACTTTAGCATTGCTTATCATTTTTTTCTCTTTTGGCTCTCTTCTTCTTGTGTACTAGTAGTACTCGAGTCTGCCTCTGGTGACTGTCTCATTTATTTTGTAAAGCTTGCATACAAAACAGCATTAACTCAGTTTTGATTTCAATTTAATTAGTTCCCTGCGATAAATATTCCTCGTCCCACAGTTTAAGCTTGGCTAGGAGGCAGTGGACTTCGCTTCTGGATCTGGTGCTTTTACTAGTATTCAACTAGTGCGCTAGCATGCTGCTGCTGTCTACTGCCACCTCCATGGCACCAGGGGAAACAATGCAGCCATTGCTTCGTCTAATCACAGGTAAGAGAAGAACTGCAGAGGATTTATTGGGGCCCACCGGGGAGGGGGGGACAGCACCGACCACAGACTCGTTTTAAGGTGTGACAAAGGCCGCTTTATAGGAAGCAAGTGCACCTCACAAAAATTCCCTTGACCTGTGCCGTATAATACTAAACCTTGCTAAGTAAAATGTCCCTAACAAAAACCCCCACCCCCTCCCCTAAACATGGTTCCCCCAAACAACAAAACAAGACCAATTAGCAAATTTCAACTTGCCTCTCGACCTAACTAAATAACTTCTTGCACTTACCCCCCCTTCCCGGCAAAAGCAGACCTCCTAAATTCTCCCAGTCCTTAGGAAAAACCGCCAACCTGATGACCGAACAACACACCAGCACCTGCTCCAGCGACAGGACCTCGTACAGTAAAGACCCCTCTGATGCACCAGCTCCCAAGAAACCGTCCAACCAACCTGCCAACACATACCCGCCCCCTTATGTACAACCTTACCAGAGTCCCCCATCTGACACCAAACAAAGGGAGGGCGGAGGGAAAAGAAAACAAAGCCCCACAGAAACCCCTTAACCGGCTGCTGTGTCACTGCCACCGACCTAAAATGGCCGCTTATATTTACAGCAGCCCAAAAGTAGCCCAAACTGTAGCCCAAACAGCCCAAGGGAACCAAACCAGCCCAAAGCCAGCCCACTTACAGTGCTGGCTACTCCCCCCCCCCCCTCCCCAGGCCCCAAAACCCCCGGGAGGAACAGGCCTCCCTCTGGTCTGCCGCCCCTCCAAAAGCCCTCTTGGAGCCCACCAGGGAGGGGGGGGCAGCACCGACCACAGACTCATTTTAAGGTGTGACAAAGGACGCTTTATCGGAAGCAGGTGCACCTCACAAAAATGTCCTTGGCCTGTGCCGTACAAAACTAAACCTCGCTAAGTAAGAATGTTCCTAACAAAAACCCCCACCCCTCCCCTAAACAAGGTTCCCCCAAACAACAAAACAAGACCAATTAGCACATTTCAACTTGCCTCTTTACCTAACTAAATAACTTCTTGCACTTACCCCCTCCCCGGCAAAAGCAGACCTCCTAAATTCTCTCAGTCCTTAGGAAATACCGCTACTCGAAAGTCGGCTGCCGGCTTTCGACCCCTCCTACGACGCCTGAACCCTTGGATACCTGGTCATTCCCCGAGTGCCTTATCCAGTGCATCCTTCAACTGAACAACAAAGAGTTCCATCCCATACCTAGAAAGGTGAACCTCATCCTCTCTAAAGAAGTACACCGCCCCATACCTCAGCTCCGGGTGTTCCATCGTACTCACCCCCTCCTTTTCACAAAACCCCTTCATCTCCCTGTTGATTTTCCTATGGGTCCTATCTATGGTCCCGGCCTCTCCGCTCCCCTCCAAAACCTCATTGGAACAAACTCTGACCATATCACATGGCAACCCGACCACTTGCACCTTATCTCCAGCAGATCCCTCTTCATCTGCTTCACCAGGGCTATCCCCTTGCACTGAACCAAGTCATTCTCCCCCAAGTGAATGACAACCACATCCGGGCAAACTCCCCTTTTGACAACCTTGTTCAATGCCGGCAAAAGTTCATGCCACCTCATGCCCCCTTTCACTTGACATTGACAGTGAAACAACCTCGGGTCCAACTCCAAGTTCAAACTCTGTTGCTTCTCCCACTCAGCCCTCTCCGCTCACTTTACAAAAGAATGCCCTATAATGAAAATCTCCATGACTGCCGCACTCAGCCCTGCAACTGCACCTGCAAAGACACACATGTAAGAGAGCGGAAAGTCAAGCATGTCATTGTTCCGCCCCCACCCCCCTCAGCTTGACATACTTCTTGTAGCAATCCAACTGCCAATGCCCTAAACGCATGAGTTCCTCACTCCACCAACCGTGCCTCGCCGCCTCTGTCGCCGCTCGATCCGGAACGAGTGCGTCCCAAAAGCCTTTGGATCCTCACCCATAACGCGTGCCACAGGACCCACAACAACTGCACCGCCGTAACCTTGCCCTTGCCCATCCGGTCAAAGACTTCTCCCAACAGATCCCGCTGCTCGGACGCCAGCAGCCTTCCCCATGCCGCTGGGCAAACCACCTTTGATTCCGCCAGTTCCATCACCACCCACGTTCCTACACTCCGCTGGTCCATCTTCGAACGCCGCAACCGCACCGCAACCTCCCTAACCCTCAGGTCAACCTCCTCCCCCAAAGGACCCCAAGACTACTTTTCAGCCCCACCATTTCTGAAACCCTAAAAGCTCCAAAAAACATCCACGACATGAGCGTGGAAAACATTAGAGCCTCTCCCCGGTCGCGGCAAACCGCTGGCAAAGTCCGTAACAAGCCAGCGAGCATGTCCTCTGTAATGGGCCGGCGCTGACCCACCTTGGCCCCCTTTTCCCTTGCCCAGCCTTCCAAGAGTCGCTTCCCCAGTTCCCCCGCGGACGGTGCATAGCCCCACCACAACTTACCCATGAAAGCCACAGCCGACAATTTCCCCGCAATCGTCACTTTCGATAAACCTTTCTCCATCAAACTCAGCATAAATTGCACCACCTGCTCCTCCTGGCGCCATTGATCACTCTGTCGCACCGCTCCCCCGTGCAAGAAGTCACCCCAAGCCTGCTCATACGCCTTCCAGGTAGAAACGGCCACCAATGCTCTTACCAGTTGAATAACCCGGTCTCTCCTACCGCCCACAACTCCACTGGCACCGGCGTCTTGAACTCGTCCACCTCCGTGGCTAGCCCATGGAACCTCTGCCACTGTGAACGAGACAAAGCATGCGCAATGTCATTGTCCACCCTTGGTGGAGAAAACTACCTAGGCAGTAATTTTAAATTTAAAAACACAATACAGAAAGGACCAACACTGAGAATGAACAGCTTCCAGTTAAATACATAAGTTTATTACAGTCACAAAAACAATAAATAAAATATACATTTCATAAAAAGTTGAATTTACATCAATCTTGTCATAAAAGTTCTTGAACATAGAAGGTAAGTTGTGTGTCGACGCGTTTCGGCGACCAGCGCCTTTCTCAAGACAATTTACAATTTTCTGAAAATAAAATATAATGTATAGTTTAATTTTGCATTCTCAGTTCTTACAATAATATTTTATTCTACATAAGTTTTATAAAATTTACGGAAACACTGTTCAAAAAACTCAGGTCCTAAATTAATTTAAACATCGCTGATAATTCGAGAAAATATAACACATAAATCATATATCATAACCTCTCTTATGGCCTGCTACTATTTTATATAATTCATTACCACAGTCTATTGATGTAATGACTTGTGGGTTACTTATCTCACTGTGTTCATATTTCATAGGTAGGTCATTATTATTTTCCAAAATATCATATTTGACAATAGTTATTCTGTGATCAAAAATGCGTTGGCCTATGTATTAAACAAAGGGATTATTTATCATTTGCATCAGATAATAATGTTATGTACATTTTTTGACTATAATGCGCAGAATGACGGATGTGCTATAAGTGTAATCTTAAATATCTGATACACAAAAAAAAAAGGAGCATATCTAATTACTTTATTCTGTTTCATTCTCCAATATTCTGTCAGGATATATGTTACCATATTGAGTAGAGAATGCTCAAGGTTTAACATGAATCGTCAGTCGGAAAAATAGAGCTAAGGTATCAATATAGGGCTGAGGTGTCAATGTACAAAATGTCATGCTCCAAACAGGGCAGCACGAAAACTCTCATCAACTTCAACACCTGTGGGTCCCTGGCCGACTGCCTATTAACAACCTGCATCACTGACATATTGTCCACCTTGAGCAGCACTCGTTTGTGTGCCAACTCTGGCGTCCAGACGGATACCGCCACCACCAGTGGAAAAAGCTCCAAAAAAGCGATGCTCCGCCCCCGCCCTGCCAATGCTGCGCCCATTGCTCTGCACACCACCTACCCCCCCAGTACAGCCCGAAACCGCCTACCCCACCGCATCCGATGACATGGTGACGTCCCATTCCCAGTCCTCCGGACAACGCAAGACCCAGCAGTCTGCAAAAGGTACTTCCCGCCCGCACAACGCGGCATGCAAAGTCCAAATGTCCCAACAGCACCTGTACCTCACGCACCGTCACTTTCCATTTGTCCAACATGCCGTCCACCAAAGCCAACATCTTCGCCCCCTTCTCCTCTGGTAGGCGTGCATCCATGGCCACCGAGTCGAGCTCAATCCCCAAAAATGACAGCACTGTACTGGGACCGTGCGTCTTCTCCTGCGCCAAGGGCACACCCAAGTAGCCCATGAGTTCCGTAAAACCGTCCAGCTGCTGCTGGCAGTCCGTCGAACCAGGCCATCCCACCAAGAATAAGTGATCCAGATAGTGCGTCACCGTGCTTGAGCCTGTGCACCAGGAAAAAGCCCACTGCAAAAAAAAATTGAAACGCTCGAATAACGCGCACGATATCGAGCACCCCATGGGCAACGCCTTATCCACAAAAATGCCTCCGTCAAACTGGATCCCCAACAACTGGTGATCCGCCGGGTGTACTGACAGCAGCCTGAAAGCCGACTTGATAATGCATTTTGCCATGAGGGCACCCGCCCCTACCGCCGCCACCATCCTCCGTGCCACATCCACAGACGAGTAAGACACTGACATCAGCTCCGCCGAGATGAAGTCATTCACCGACGACCCCTCTGGCCACGACAAGTGCTGTATCAGACGATACTGCCCTGGCTCCTTTTTGGGCACCACGCCGATAGGTGATATAATCAAGCCCCGAATGGGAGCCTCCCGAAAGGGGCCAGCCATCCGCCCCTCCCGCACTTCCTTGAACAATTTTTCCAGTACCACCACTTAGTGCGCATTCACTGACTTGAGATTTTCTGCCCACCTGGCGATTCGCGAGCCCTCGTACCTCAGCCGGAAACCCTCTCGAAAACCCCGTTGCAACGTGGCCGCATCGTCTGCCCGCAGAAAGGATGCCAAGAGGGGCTCAAGCCACTCCAGCTTAATCGGCGTATGAGCCTTTTCCCAAAGCCCGACCCCCCTTCTCCCCCCCTGACTGTGCTCCGGCCGCCGCGGGCTGTTGTCCCTGTGCACCGCCCCGACTCCCCAGCAGTGCACCACCGGGTGTCTCTTCCCGCACTTGGAGCACTCATGCCGAAAGCGGCAATATTGCCTGCCACACGAGCCTTTGTTGAAGTCCCCTCAGGCCCCAACTGTGGTAGATGCAGTACAATCTCCTTGCCCCCCCCCGCGGGTGAGGCACGCCGAAAAGGGGGACGGAGTCAGCCGGAGGCCGCTGGCCGTATATATCGTCTTGCCGAACTTCGCCCCTCCCATGGTTTGGTGATAAAAATCTGAGTCAATCTCGCCCCAGTTCGCTTCCGGAACAGACGCCAAAAACGGGCGAAACTCCTCGTCATAATGCTACCAGGCATACCCCCATACGTGATCTGGGCCCACCAGACCACATCCATATATTTAAAAAGCGCCACCGCCGATCCGGACGCCAGCAGCCTTCCCCATGCCGCCGGGCAAACCACCTTTGATTCCGCCAGTTCCATCACCACCCACGTTCCTACACTCCGCTGGTCCATCTTCGAACGCCGCAACCGCACCGCAACCTCCCTAACCCTCAGGTCAACCTCCTCCCCCAAAGGACCCCAAGCCTACTTTTCAGCCCCACCATTTCTGAAACCCTAAAAGCTCCAAAAAACATCCACGACATGAGCGTGGAAAACATTAGAGCCTCTCCCCGGTCGCGGCAAACCGCTGGCAAAGTCCGTAACAAGCCAGCGAGCATGTCCTCTATAATGGGCCGGCGCTGACCCACCTTGGCCCCCTTTTCCCTTGCCCAGCCTTCCAAGAGTCGCTTCCCCAGTTCCCCCGCGGACGGTGCATAGCCCCACCACAACTTCCCCATGAAAGCCACAGCCGACAATTTCCCCGCAATCGTCACTTTCGATAAACCTTTCTCCATCAAACTCAGCATAAATTGCACCACCTGCTCCTCCTGGCGCCATTGATCACTCTGTCGCACCGCTCCCCCGTGCAAGAAGTCACCCCAAGCCTGCTCATACGCCTTCCAGGTAGAAACGGCCACCAATGCTCTTACCAGTTGAATGACCCGGTCTCTCCTACCGCCCACAACTCCACTGGCACCAGCGTCTTGAACTCGTCCACCTCCGTGGCTAGCCCATGGAACCTCTGCCACTGTGAACGAGACAAAGCATCTGCAATGTCATTGTCCACCCTTGGCACATGCCGAACTTGAAACAAAATGTCATGCTCCAAACAGGGCAGCACGAAAACTCTCATCAACTTCAACACCTGTGGGTCCCTGGCCGACTGCCTATTAACAACCTGCATCACTGACATATTGTCCACCTTGAGCAGCACTCGTTTGTGTGCCAACTCTGGCGTCCAGACGGATACCGCCACCACCAGTGGAAAAAGCTCCAAAAAAGCGATGCTCCGCCCCCGCCCTGCCAATGCTGCGCCCATTGCTCTGCACACCACCTACCCCCCCAGTACAGCCCGAAACCGCCTACCCCACCGCATCCGATGACATGGTGACGTCCCATTCCCAGTCCTCCGGACAACGCAAGACCCAGCAGTCTGCAAAAGGTACTTCCCGCCCGCACAACGCGGCATGCAAAGTTCAAATGTCCCAACAGCACCTGTACCTCACGCACCGTCACTTTCCATTTGTCCAACATGCCGTCCACCAAAGCCAACATCTTCGCCCCCTTCTCCTCTGGTAGGCGTGCATCCATGGCCACCGAGTCGAGCTCAATCCCCAAAAATGACAGCACTGTACTGGGACCGTGCGTCTTCTCCTGCGCCAAGGGCACACCCAAGTAGCCCATGAGTTCCGTAAAACCGTCCAGCTGCTGCTGGCAGTCCGTCGAACCAGGCCATCCCACCAAGAATAAGTGATCCAGATAGTGCGTCACCGTGCTTGAGCCTGTGCACCAGGAAAAAGCCCACTGCAAAAAAAAATTGAAACGCTCGAATAACGCGCACGATATCGAGCACCCCATGGGCAACGCCTTATCCACAAAAATGCCTCCGTCAAACTGGATCCCCAACAACTGGTGATCCGCCGGGTGTACTGGCAGCAGCCTGAAAGCCGGCTTGATAATGCATTTTGCCATGAGGGCACCCGCCCCTACCGCCGCCACCATCCTCCGTGCCACATCCACAGACGAGTAAGACACTGACGTCAGCTCTGCCGAGATGAAGTCATTCACCGACGACCCCTCTGGCCACGACAAGTGCTGTATCAGACGATACTGCCCTGGCTCCTTTTTGGGCACCACGCCGATAGGTGATATAATCAAGTCCCGAATGGGAGCCTCCCGAAAGGGGCCAGCCATCCGCCCCTCCCGCACTTCCTTGAACAATTTTTCCAGTACCACCACTTAGTGCGCATTCACTGACTTGAGATTTTCTGCCCACCTGGCGATTCGCGAGCCCTCGTACCTCAGCCGGAAACCCTCTCGAAAACCCCGTTGCAACGTGGCCGCATCGTCTGCCCGCAGAAAGGATGCCAAGAGGGGCTCAAGCCACTCCAGCTTAATCGGCGTATGAGCCTTTTCCCAAAGCCCCGACCCCCCTTTTCCCCCCCTGACTGTGCTCCGGCCGCCGCGGGCTGTTGTCCCTGTGCACCGCCCCGACTCCCCAGCAGTGCACCACCGGGTGTCTCTTCCCGCACTTGGAGCACTCATGCCGAAAGCGGCAATATTGCCTGCCACACGAGCCTTTGTTGAAGTCCCCTCAGGCCCCAACTGTGGTAGATGCAGTACCATCTCCTTGCCCCCCCCGCGGGTGAGGCACGCCGAAAAGGGGGACGGAGTCAGCCGGAGGCCGCTGGCCGTATATATCGTCTTGCCGAACTTCGCCCCTCCCATGGTTTGGTGATAAAAATCTGAGTCAATCTCGCCCCAGTTCGCTTCCGGAACAGACGCCAAAAACGGGCAAAACTCCTCGTCATAATGCTACCAGGCATACCCCCATACGTGATCTGGGCCCACCAGACCACATCCATATATTTAAAAAGCGCCACCGCCCGATCCGGGTACTTTTCGCAGTACATGCTGGCGAAGATCAGAAAAGCCGCCGACCAGTTATCAATGTTCAAGGGCACCTTGGGTCTAGGATCCAACTCCTGCTCCTCCTCCTTCGACCCTTTCTTCGCCGTTAGCTTCCTGTGAAGGAGCTTCAGGATCTCCACGTATTCCCCCTTCCAAATCTTCTCCTTAGTCACCAGCGATAGATGCGCACCTAGCGGCTTTGTGATGCCCATATAGGGAAGTTTGCGCACTGGCACGTCACAGCTCTCCTTCCCCCCTTTTCCTCTGTCGGTCCCGTCACCTGGCTTCTCCGCCTCGGTACCCCGACGCTCCTCCCGTCAGTCTTGCCGTCCCCCGACTCACCGGCCGCCTCATCCGGGCCCACCCCTGTATCTTTCACATATCGCCCCTTATTAAGGCGCACCCCCAACTCCCTATGTGCATCCGTCCCCACCGACACATCCACTCGAATGGGTGCACCCAACACGCTCCACGTACTGTCCTTACCTGGCGTCAAGGTCGGCATCCGAATTGGATCCTGCCACCTAACCAGTGGAGCAGGGGGGGCCGTCGCTCTCGCAGGACCGTGTCAGGGGTGTTCCTGTAACACACTATGAACATTGTTACGCCGCTCCCCCCTACCTTCCCCTCCCCCCTCTCTTCCCGAATCTCCCCCTCCTCAGAAGATGCCTCCTCGTAATCTACCTGCAGCATCTCACCCTGGTCCATATCCTGCACCTCCACTAATTCTAGCCCCCGTCTGCCCCTTTCCATGGGCTCTAGCCGACTCAATTGAGCCTTTTCCCTACATGTACGCAGCAAGTCCTCCAAGTCCACACTCTCCTTCCTCCCATCCACCTGATACTCCTCCATAATCGGTTACGCCGCTCCGTACCACCGTCCCTGTCCCCCTGCGGCGTCTCGATCCTTTGGGGTGGGGCTGGTGGGGACCTACCGCCCCGCCTCCCTGTGTGCGCTGCTGCCTGGTCCCTCGGTGGAGGGACCAGGCAGCAGCCTTGTACAAGGCAGAGCCGGCCTATCCCCTCGGTGGAGTGGAGCCGCATGCTGCTCTCCCGAGCACCTTGCCAAACGTTCCTGTTGGGAAAAAGAGGTGGAGTCCAGCATGCCGGGGTAAACTCGACACCCCCGCCCAATAGCCCCCGAGCCCCCCAACCCCCCCGTATACCCCGACCCCCTCCCGCCGAGTGCCCCCCGTCCACGGCGGGGGATCTCCCACCCCTTCCCCATCGCCCAAGACCGACCAGCCTCCCGTCCCGCCTACCCTTCCGCAACCTTCCTCCACCCCGACGCTCCCCTCCGAGAGGTCCCTCTCCCGGCTAACCGCCCCACCCCCCCCACAAGCCCCACACCCCTGCCTGCCCCCGAGAACTACCCGACGTCCCCCCACAACCCCAGACGCACCCCTCCCCAACCCCCCACGACACGCCATTATCCCGTCCCCCCTCCCCACTTCCCCCAGCTCCCCCCTCTTGCTCAACCCCACCCTGCTCTGAGGTGCCCCCAGCTCACCCTCCCCCCTCCCCATCCCCTGTGCCCCCCTGCCCTTACGGTCCGTCGTGCCCCCACCCCTGGTGACTGCGGCCTACTGTGTCCCACCACACTCCCCTCTCCCTCCGAAGATGACTCCACCCCTGCATCATCCCCCGGCCCCCCAGCCCTCCTCCTCCTCTACCTCTGACTCCTCAATAAATACTGGGGACACCAACCCCTCGAAGTCCGGCGTAGGGGCCCCTCCCCCACCCTCTGCCAACTCCCCTTGCCTGGCTTGTGCACCATTCCTCTTGCCTCGCCCTCCCCGCCGTGCCCCTCTTGCCTGCAGCGCCGCAACCAAGCTCTGTTCCCCACCCTCCCCTCCGCTGCAAACTCCAGCGCCTGCCTGTCAGCCGCGCCCGTCTCCCCCCGCCCACCTCTTCCCCCTGCTTTCCGTGGCCGTAGGGCGGCTATGCCGAACTCCCTCCCCGGACCTCCGGCCCCGCCCCCTCCCTCCGCCTGCAGACACTGCCTCACCCGAGGCGGTTCTGTAGCCAGTACAGCCGCCGCTGCGTCGCTGGCCGCGTGCCGCGGCGGCCTTACCTTTACCTCCGGCTGCACGATATCCATGCCGCCCGCTTCATCCAGAAGGCGGAGTGCCTCCACAACGCGAGGGTCGTCCAGCCTTGCCATCGCCCGGGTAAGTGAATCTGGACGGCCTGCTGCACCGCTACCCAGGAAACTGATCCTCCGCAGAGCCTCACCATCGACCAGCGTAGCCCTCGCCGACACCGACCAGCGTAGCCCTCGCCGACCCGCGCCCCCACACCAGGCCTCAACCACCTACAGCGCAACGCTCAGTACAGCACGGCCGCAAGGCACCCTCCTACCACGTTGCCCAACAAAACACCGCGCGGGCCACAGCAGGACCGGAGGACACTGGCAAGGCTCGGCGATAAAGCACTGCCGCCAAAAGAAGCAAAGGAAGCCTGCAACATCCTTCGCAAAAGAAAACAAAGCCCCACAGAAACCCCTTAACCGGCTGCTGTGTCACTGTGTGTCATGGTGTGTCACTGTGTCACTGTGTCACTGCCACTGAAATGGTTAATATAGTTGCAGACTGTCGAAACTAGAAGGAGAGAGTAGTAGGACAAGTGAGGGTACAGCATAACTATTTGTTGGTGTGTTACACTATCATCAGATTTTAAAAACTGGCTGCAGGCCTGCGAGAAAGGAATAAGAGCGAAGTAAAAGAGTAACCCCAAAAAAAGATTTATATCATATGTACAACTATAAAAATGTATTTCCCTAAAAAATATAAACTAGAAAACCCATATCACCTGGCCCACCCCTCTCCCTAACGCCACCCAATGTCCAAAGTCCAAAAACATAAATCAAATGTCCATTAAATAAATTTGAGAAAACCCCAAGATTGCCCCAACTCCCACGTTCCCACCCTCTCCCCAACAAGTCCCACCCACCTAAGAAAAGATTAAAAAAGGGGCAAGAGAGGCTTAGCGGCGGGCTAGGAGCTTTCTCTACAACCAGTTGAAATGCTTCTCCATCCTGGCTTCCAGGTGTGCCATTCTCTGAAGAATGCGGCGCTGAAAGACTCTATAGAGTCTATCGGGGGGGCAGCTGTGGTTCAATAGCGGAGGGTGGGTGCCTGACCACAGCGCCATACTACCGGAGACACTAGGGCCTGGCCGGGGCCCGGGGCATTGGAGGCTGCAGCAGCTGCAGCCTCCTCCTCCTCGGCCACCAGCCACTGGAATTTAGCCCTGATGGCCTCTAGCTTCCTTTGCTGGGTCCTGGCTGCTACCTCCTGTCTGTTGAGTTTTGAGGATGATGGATTGGCAGGAGTAGCTATATCAAGAAAGAAAAAAGACAAATTGTAATCATACTCTAAGCAAAACAGTAACACATAAAATTATATAGTAGCACTAGCAGTACATAACATTTGCTGGTATTCTCCTCGATTCCTCTGCCCATTTGATCTTGATGTCATTAGAGTTTAAGGCATTAAACACTATGAAGTATACCCGTATTCTTCTTCTCCCACTGGTTTAGCGAAATTAATGTAGGCATGCCAGCTCAGCTTGCGCCCTAGACAGACAGACTAGATAAGAAGGCAACACAACTTTGGGGGTGTCCAACGTGACCATGGCCACTCTCTCATTTTACTGATTGAGCATGAGAAAGTATAAGAAAGCTTCTCATCTCAACAAACATGCGTAGAATACCTTACTTGGGCATGCAATCAGCACGGCAGAGTAGCAGTACTAGCAGTAGTAAGTGACCATGACCAATGGGTTCTCTGAGTCTTACAGAACCCACACTAGGCATCCATAAAATATATAAGGGGAAAGGGAAAGCTGACTCAAAAAGCAGAAGAAAGGAAGCTACAGACAGACTATACACACAGTTTGAGGTAAAATACAGACACTAGAAATATAAAATAAGTTAGAAAATATGATAATGCAGGGATAACTAGATTTTAGAAATGGATAGATCGAAGAGAATTTGGGGAAAAATAAAATTAGGAAACAGGTAGAAAACAGTTCAAAATAAGGAGTGGTAAATGTTAGGGAAATATATATTAATATTAACAACAGGAGGACTTACTGTGGCCAACAGAGCCCTTGGCCGAGGAGCATTCCTCCTGGGAGGCACCTTCAGCTCACATACTCACCCCGGAAGACCTCTTGCCCCTGGATGCTGATGTAAGACATAATGAAAGAGACAAAAAACAGTTGGTGGTAAATAAATAATCTCTTCTAAAAAGTTTTTTTGACAGTAAACAGCAGCTGCAATAACATTGAACTTTCCTAAATCAGATCATCTAGTACTGGACCAGTATTGTGGACCTTCCTATCTATTTATTCCACAGTTCCTAAACCTACCTAGCCCGCCTATTCCAAAGACTTTGGAATAAATTACAACAAATTATATTTGCTTCTAAGTTCCAATCTCATTTGCAATCATTCTTAACTCCATTTGATGGGCGAATTCACTAACAGGTACATGCATCAAACTCGGCATTTGCGATTCCTTAATTGCGATTTTTAAGGAATCGCAATTAAGGAATTGCAAATGCCTATGCATCAAGAAATCGCTAAATAAATTGCGATTTCTTAGAATTCCTTAATTGCGATTAGCATTTTGCGAATCGCAATTAAGGAATCCCTTTCCATTCATTCCTATGGGCCTAGAGGCCCATAGGAATGAATGGGAAGACAATCTCAATTTGCGATTCGCATTTAGCTAATCGCAAATTGAGATTGCGATTTCAAGGGTGCAGGGGTGTCCAAAGGACACCCTGTTGCACCCCTGAAATCAAACAATGCACATATGTTGTGTAAACACATGCCCTAAGGGCATGTGTGTGCACAACATGAAAGTTAAAAAAATGCAAAAAATTGCTTTTTTTAACATTTCGCAAAATTACCATGAGGTCCAACCTCATGGTAATTTTTTCTCTCTAATTGCGAATTCGCAATTTTTTTTAGTTTCATGCATTGCTTTTGAGGAATCGCAAATTTGCGATTCCTTAAAAGCAATCGCACTTTGAAAAATCGCAAAAATAGCGATTTATTCACTTCTTGGTTCATGCATCTCAAATAGTGATTTGGGAATCGCAAACGGCCGAATTTTGCGATTCGCACCGTTTGCGATTCCTAAATCGCTTGATGCATGTGCCTGTAAGTCTGCATTTTGTCTTTAAATGCATAGATGTACACATGCATGCACAAAATTGGGTGGTTGTTTGTCACTGTACAAGCTACAAAAAAGGTTCTAAGAATTGAAGTAAGAGAACGGGTGCTGCTAAATTACTAATAGTAACTACCACCAGCTTAGTGACAGGACAAAGGAAAGGAGCCTCTCTCTAGTCTGCATTACTTAACTTAAGTTCTTACATATTAAACCCAAGTTGGCGCAAAGTTGCAAACAAGTACAATTATGTAGCGCCGAGCATCTGTCTAGAATAATGATCACATAATATAAGATTTGTAAACATATCTTAACTGCAAGTGAGCAGCATGCTTGCTATTTGGGAGAAAAATATTAGGAATAACATAGAGCACACAAGTAATAATAATATTAATAATTAGCTACTGACCAAGCCCCGCGACGTCAACCTCTAGCAGGTCCAGCATGTCCTGCTCTTCTTCCAGGATGTTGGATTACCGGTGTGTCAGCTGATTGTGGGTTCGCCGGACCCCAGAGCAGCAATACACTGCCCGGTGTGCCGTACCCCAGAGCAGCAATACACTGCCCGGCGCGCCCTCACCCAGTGCTGCTGACGCTCCTGGAGCTCATACCCAGACCCAAGCCTGCCGCCTGCTGCCAGGGTGTAGGGGAGGTGGCGTTGCACAAAAAAACAAGTGTTGCCACCTCCATCTCTGAAAACAAGGCCCAGGACTGCACCCCACTGGGTGCCGCCTGCCGTCTGCCGCAAGGAAGGCGGCTGTTGTTTACCGCCTTTTTCGTTGCACGCTTCTGTCATGATGCTGGGGAGGGCGGAAAATAAAATGTAGAAAGTATAAAAAACTAACAGGGAGAAGAAGGAAGGAAGGAAAAAAATTAGTAACAAAGTAGAGAGGAAAACAGTACAAAACTCCCACAAAGAAAGTAGAAAAAAACACAAAATATACACTTAGCAAGACTGAGGGAACGATAATAAATTAAAAAGATCTGAAGAAAAGTTTTGGGAAACAAGGATTGAAAGGATTAGGGAAGGATTCAAAAAGGAGGCCCCAGCACCATAACAGAGAAAATAACAAGCTGGTCACACCCATGCGTGACCACGTGGTGCAGTTCGCCTGATATCTCCCCCGAAGATGCAGTCCGCGTTGCTGTATGGCGGAAACGTCATGCATACGGGCGGGACAAGCAACTCTGCCTGCTCCCAGAACTCCACGTAGCGCAGCAGAGTTTTTTACTTTTTTGTGGAGTTTCGCATAGCGCGGCTACGTGAAGTCTGCCCAGGCTTACCTATTACAGGACTGGGACCAAAGGATTTCATACATTCATTACACAAGAACAGGGTTCCCAGTAAATGCACCAATCAAGAATGGGCAAGAAGAAACAGTGTATTACAGAATACATTTGACTGTTATCTCATAATACCATTACATTATTCATTCATTCATAAAACTTTATTCTGTTTTACAGAGTGAAAACCATAAAGGTCACAGTAAATATACACATCTCATAAAAGAAGTACATTAAAAAGTTTATAATTCATAGCCATAAAACAAGAAAAATTCCAGATAAAATATGGCGGGTACAGAAAAAGTATTTCTAAGCTAAAAATAGAAAACACACACAAGGGACAAACCTTAAGACTATAGGTGCCTCCTCCCCCTTAAATATCTGCTATTCCAGACTTGCCCTGGTTCTCACCAAAGATTTCAGATAGCCTATAATAAAAATTATGCAGTCTGGTTTCAACAGTTGCAGATACAAAAGTGCTGGGCGGACCTGATTAAAATTGAGCCTCTTTAAAAGGGGGAGTAAAAAATGTCTCTGCGGTACTTCATAAAATTTGCAGAAGAACATAAAGTCTAGCAGGTCCTGTGGAGACAGGTTGTCGCAGCCTCAGGGTGCTAACACCTGTCCTCGGCTACACCCTTTCGGAACGGCAATTAAAAGATGGAAAAAGTCGAGGCGAAACCTGGACAATAAAAACCGCTCGTAGGTGCTCAGTGTTCCCAAAAGGTAAGGCTCAGTCAGTGGATGGGTTTTAAAGGTCAAAGATTTATAGACACTTGGTTTACATGATTCCTGTTCATCTCTTTCTACCTTCCTGGCACAAATAAATGCTTTTCTGACCAGTTCCACATCCTTTTTTGTTATAGTTGAGGGTTTTTAGAAAGAGTTCAGGGCGACCCATCTCTGCAAAGCGACATCTGACATACTTCAGCCATGGAATTCTGGACATATGTTCCAGGGGCATGCAATCCGGTATGATCTGCTGGGTAAGCTTTAGCTCCTTGTTTGGCCAACATTTGAGCCAAAACACCAAGGGACGCAGGGCCAGAGTATCGCATAAAAAAGGAACCCCTAGTTCTTCGTGGGCTATCAGGTTCGATAAACCAGTTGGCATTCCCAGCAAGCCCTTTAAAAAGTTATTCTCAGCCATCCGCAGCGCATCTTGTGTGATATAACCCCAAACTTCACTACCATAGCTTGCGGTTGACACACCCTTTGCCTGATACATTTTCAGCATGGCTGAAATTGGGCGCTTGCCTATCTTTGCAGTAAAGCTGAAAATAGCTGCATTTATTCGATTGAGCTCTCCGCTCGCTTTGAGGAAGCTGCTGCATTTGTTTTGCTCAGATCCCCCTTCGCTACAGGAGTAGCTGACGGAGTTTCCTACCTGCTGCTGAACTGATTGAAAAGTCAACACCCACTCCGTGGCCGCAGAGGAGGGAGAGGCGCCGGCCCCGGTACTGCGAGGACCAGCATTCACCACCTACAGCTGGGTCCTCTTCCCGCGTGAGCCGCGCCCCCTCCCAGGGCCACGCCCCCAGCCAATTGCTATAACTTCTCGCGGCCCCCGCTTCGCAGGGGCCGCTCGCTTTGAGGAAGCTGCTGCATTTGTTTTGCTCAGATCACCCTTCGCTACAGGAGTAGCTGACGGAGTTTCCTACCTGCTGCTGAACTGATTGAAAAGTCAACACCAACTCCGTGGCCGCAGAGGAGGGAGAGGCGCCGGCCTCGGGACTGCGAGGACCAGCATTCACCACCTACAGCTGGGTCCTCTTCCCGCGTGAGCCGCGCCCCCTCCCAGTGCCACGCCCCCAAAACGCAATACAGTATTTAAACAACCCCGTAACGCGCATCGCGGGACGCGCGCGGGCGAGCCGGGCGAAGCCCGGGCAAAGGGCGGGCCGTCTGTGGCCATCCGGGGACGTCCAAGGACGGGACGGGCCATACCATTTTCATTTACATTTCCAACTGTGACCCACTAGAACTTGGTATCCAGGGATCGAGTAGCAACCTATGCCATTGTGGTAAGTGTAACATCTGATTACTCGAATCTGCAGAATTGGAAACGATTGTGTGAGTAGTGTGCAATTCAAACATCGATAGAGAAGGAAGCACTAACCACACTTCGCAAGCCACTAGCAGGAAAGAAATATGGCTTTTAAAAAATTAAGATCTCGCACGATATTCATGAAGCGAATGGGCACTGAGGAAGCGGTCAAAAAATCCTCTGATAAAGCAATCAAACATGGTCAGATAATTAGAACTCCGGCAATCAGCAACTATTTTCTAACCGTATCATCAAAAAAGCAAGTACCCACACATGTTGAGGAAATCCCAATAAATCTCGACATTTCTAAAAATATGGAGGCAAAAGAGTTACCCCTTTCGGATCATCAAACTATTCACAATTCTAGCGTAATGGATGTTGAATCTAATCAAAAGTTATTGTTTTCAACACAGGAACCACAAAATCCGAACTGCGAAATCTCACATTTATCTTCCTTAACACCCATCAAACGAATAGGTAGTCTTTCTTGTGTTGAGGAACCGAATGGAAATGACATGATGTCGATGGAAAATAACTTAGACCTACACTCAAATCAAGACAAGTCATTCACTAGGTTCCAGGAAAAACCATTAGAACATGATCCAGCTCTTGATTCTTCTTTGGACTTATTTCTTCCTAAAAACATCAATTCAACAATTACTGCAACACCAATGTCAAAGGCTCTCTATTCCCTACAGGAAATTCTGGAATCGGTCCTTTCGTTTTTAGGTCACATACTGGAAAACTCGGACCAAACTTTAGATGTCCAAATTGGCATACTAAAATTTCTAGTAGAAGAAAAAAGGAAAAAAGTACAGGCTGATGCCATAACAAAACTACAAATATCTGAAGAGATGAAGGAAAACAACAATGATTCTACAAATCATCTCAAAAGTACAGTGCCTCAAACAAAATGTGACATCAGTACTCAAACATCTGACGTAATAATACTAGAAAACCCAGATAAAAAAATCCGGAAAAAACAAAAGGATGTTAATATATACTCCTTGAAGAAACTATTTAGAGAAGAGCCCTTACATACCGTCAAACAGTATCCCATTTTTTCGGCTACAAATAAAATACATTTTCAAAATACTGGGATTGTTAAGGAAGAACAAGGAAAATTTAACAAACCCTCTCTTGACGAAGACGGAGGAGAGAAGTTTCCTCAAATAAAAAGCACTCAAGAAAAAAAGGGGAAACATAGGAGAAGGAAGCCGTTAAGAAGAATAAATAAAAAGAAAACTCGTAAGCTAAAATTTAAAAACATAATCACTCCTCAAAAAATTCAAGAGGGTCAAGTTAACAACATAACACCAAAGATTTCCATATTGGAGGCAACAAGTGTCACTGAAAATACACAATCAGTAAAGTCATTGAATCACAGAGCAAACGAATATATACCTGCCATACTTACTGAAAGAGCTGGACAGACAAATAAGAGATTAGGCGAAAAATATTATAATATGTCTCTTGGCGGACAACAAATCTTATCAAAGCATTTGCTTTTTGAAGATCTTTTTCCCACTGATAATACGCCTTTAAACCGAGGAAGGATAATTAACCTTTTACAGCAAATACCTCCTTTACAATCTCTAACAAGCAAAGAAATAGACCTGGTGAATTTTCCCATAAAAGAAAACTATAAAATAGTGGAGGTCTCATTCTGGTCATCAGTACTCCCTGGGATCATTCTAAATGAAAAAGAAACACTACACAAATGTGGTTATGATGTTATCGAAAGAGTTCTATCAAAGAAAACTAATTCTAAAAAAACGACCACTGGTCTCTTTGGCACAAACATGGATATGCCAAATGATAATTGTTATGAAAAAAATCTCACTCCAGATGATTTACGATCAACACACTTAAGGAAGGACACGTTGAAAATTCCTGTGAACAAAGGTGAAAGAAAAGTATGGAGTCATGATCCAGAAGCTACAGAGGACAAGAAATCAATAAAGTCTTGGGCATGGGTTTCGGAGATATTAAACAGTAACAAAGCAACTTACAATCAACAACACGCTGTTTAACAATGGTTTAGCGATCACTTCATGGAACATGGCCGGAAAAACTATAAATAAAATGAATGAAGCTATCAAAAATCAGCCTGACATCCTGGCTTTGCAGGAAACCTGGGCAACAAAATCTTTCGGTCAGAAGGGCTATTATGTCTATGATATTCCTGCTAAAGCTACAAACCGGGGGCATGCAAAGGGTGGACTGGCAATTTTGTTAAGCGAGGATTACTTATGGGATCAAGAAGTTGTCAAATCTAACTCTGAAAATTTTCAATGTATCAAGGTTTCGCTGAAAACACATAATCTTGATCCAAAAAAGGCTTTTCTAATTTTTAATATGTATGCCCCACCCGGCGCCAACCAAGATTCCACTTTCACAGACACCATGGAAGCAATTACAAAGATAATCGAAGATAGAGCAAACATGTCATATCTAATAATGGGGGATCTGAATGGAAAAATTTCAAACGCCGAGATCAGAAAATGGGCAAATCTATATGAAGAAGAAAATCTAGAATTGTCCATACCGAAATTTCCCAAGGGTAAAACTTCTGATAAGAGAGGAAAACTGTTGTTAACGTATTTACCAAATTTAAATGGGACAATTTTGAACGGCAACGTGGAAGGAGACATTCCGGCCTCTTGTACAAGACGAGGAAACGGATCCCTATCAATAATTGACTATATAATTTGTGGCTTGGAGCTAGTGGAGATAGTATCACATCTGAGTATCAACTTTTCAGATGAAAGTGATCATGCTCTTTTGCACTTAAAAACTGATTGGTTGATTCATCCTTCCTCGACAAATCCTATCATGTTCCATAAAAGCACTATTGAAGTTAACAAAAATCAGCGACGGATATTTTGGAATTCAGCGACTCTGAACAACATCACCGCAATGATTACATTTTCTCAACTTTTAACTAACATTCATTCTGCTGACCAAATTACAAACTTTGAATGTATTATCAATAAACTCAAGAGTGCTCTCACAGATATGTTAAGACAAAATACTACCAGAATTAATAAGAAGCACAAAAATAGTATAATCAGGAAAAAGCTCAACAAACTCATTCGAGCACAATACCTGAAATTTTCTCCCTTAAATCAACTAGACATCAACAAACTAAAAAATCAATTGAGAAGAGAAAAGTACAGACATAAAACAATAATGCAGGATAATAATTGGGTAGATATCCAAATTGCTGCAAAAAATCACAATCAACGAAAGTATTGGTCTTTAATTGCTAAAATGACAGGAACAAAAAAGAAACTACACGCTATATAAGTTGCACCTCATGAATGGGAAAATTATCTGACTGAGTTATACAAGGAAAATTTAAATAAATCTGACAGAAACGACTCGGATATTGGTAAGGAAAAGAAATCTTCTCTGACAGCAGATACCACAGCAATTTCCATAGAAATGCACATCAGAAAAGCAAGAAGTACCGCAGCGTCAGGTCCAGATCAAATACCCATCAAGGTCTTGCAAGCAAATCCAAAGGAGTGGAGTCAGATGTTACTACCCCTCTTTAATCATATCTTTAAAACCGGGAGAATACCCAAGTCATGGCAGGGGAGTATTATAATTCCCAACTACAAAAAGGGGAGTAAAATTGCTGCTTGTAACTACCGTCAAATAGCGTTGATGGACGCTACAGGGAAAATCTTCGCCGCGGAGGTATTGGATAGACTAAAAGATTGGGCCTTCTCGCAGAGTTTAATACCTATGCACCAAGCAGGTTTCCGACCTAACCATTCTGTTATGGACAATATTTCCATTCTCCAGACTATCTTAGACAAATACACCGTAAGAAATTCACAGCCAGTGTACGCTGCATTTATTGACTATTCTACTGCTTTCGATCGCGTAGATAGACCTACACTGTGGAAAAAGTTAAGGAGATTGGGAATTCCTGAATATCTGCTGCAGGTTATAATTAATCTCCATACCAACACTTGGTCCCAGGTGCAAATGGGTAGTGAAAAAGGATTAACTAAACCAATCGGAACGGCTAACGGGCTCAAACAAGGATGCCTCTTAGCGCCGATATTATTTTCACTATATCTCAGCGATTTACCATACCATCTGCAACAAAGTTTAAGCCTGCCTCCTAAGATTGCCTCACAAAGTGTACATGCTCTGTTATATGCAGATGACATAGTAATGTTGGACCTTACGCCCTTTGGCTTACAAAAGCTCCTAGACATCTTAAATGAATACTCAAAAGCCCATTTTTTTATTCCAAACTTAACAAAAACCAAAGTGGTAGCTTTTTCTTGTAAGAAACAAAGCGTTAAATACTGTTGGAAGCTTGACGGGGTAAAAGTAGAAGAAGTGGACAAATATACCTACCTCGGCAGGATTTTCACAAAGAACTTACAAAATATAAAACAGATAAATAACTTAAAGAGAAAATCAGATATACACGCCGGGGCTCTCTCAAAATTGTACTCTGCTACAGGAAACAGACACTTCTCTACTTTGTTAAAAGTGTACAGAGTAAAAATTCCTCCGGTTTTATCTTATGCTACTGAGCACATTCCAATCAAACAATGGTCTTATATGGACCTAAATGAAGGGAAAATTTTGAAAAAAATCCTGAAGGTTTCAAAGTCAACACCAGTACAAGCGCTTAGACTTGAATTTTCATTAACAAGCACTTATGCTACAGCTGTCGCCAATGTCATCAGATGGGCTTATCATATTCTGCATGCAAAGGAAGGATCATTGCGTTCTTTGCTAAAGACTGAGACCTTTGAATCAGATGCAACAAAGCTTACTTTTTATAGGAACATGACAGCGGCATTTGAAATTGCTAAACTTAGCAAAGATATTTTGCTTACCTGGTCTACCTCTCAATTGAAACTTTTTCTAAAATGTTTTACATCTAGATTGAGCTTCGATCTTGATTTTGCACATTGTAGTAAGTTAACTTCGTATAAACTCTACACTGAAACAATGGAATACAAGCACGTTCAGCCATATTTAGGGTTTACCCTCACCCATGGTGCAAGAAGGGCAATAACAATGTTGCGCTTAGGTATTCTTCCCGTGCAAACCTTTACTGTTAGATGGTCACCAGATGGATCTCCGAAATGCAAATTCTGTCACGGAGGAGATCAGAACATTGAGCATATTTTATTTGTATGTCCTTACCCAAATATTGTTGCAGCACGGTCAAGATATCTTGACCCGATATATATCAAATGTAGAATTGTGAAAGTAAAAAATCTGCTACTTGTGTGTAAACAACCACCCAACGAATGGGTATGTTACAATTTTTATAAATTTCTAAAGTCATTTCTAACGTTATATTAATTACTGTTGATCTTATTTTTTTTTGTAAACTGTTTATATTTGTGGTCCTCTGTCGAGTACCAAAACAAATAAAAATGTATTTGATTGAGCTCTCCCTTTTTCTTTTGAATGAGCGGCCCCCACTTCAAGCGATCATCCAACAGGACCCCAAGATATGAAAAAACTGGCGTTATGGGGACCTTTGCAGGACCTACGTAGAAGAGGTACTTTTTCGTGGGATGAGCCCCTACCTGCAGGACATAAGATTTTGCATTGTTGATCGTTAGATCACGGGACCTCATGAAGTTTAGGAATGCATCTAATAGAGATTGGAATGAAGCCCTCTGGCAGTTCTCACTAACAGGACAGCGTCATCCGCATATAGGAGGACGAGAGACCCCGGCGACCCACATGCGGAAAATCGGCCCCTGTGGCTACCAGGGCTCCTTCAAGATCGTTAATATATAGGTTAAACAGGAAGGGTGCAAAATGCAACCCTGCCTCAGTCACCCCTCTTTCAATATTAAATTCCTTGGAAACCTTAAGATCCTGCACATATCTAATGTTTGCTTTGGTGTCCCTATGCAGATCCATTAGAAAGTCCATGATGGGGGCCTCCACCCCATGGCCCTCATGGACTGCCACAATTTGACCCGATTTACATGGTCAAACGCTGAGGATAAGTCCATGAAGGCCATGTAGATCGTACCTGGGCGTGCCATCGTGTACTTGCCAAGGATCAAATAAAGATTTAAACATTGGGCCACCGTAGACCTCCCAGCTCGAAACCCGTATTGAGTGTCAGCGATGATATTGTGCTCCTCTGCCCATTTTTTTTTTTTTTAAGACGTTTATTAGTGTTCAAAAGTGCAGTACATATAGCAAAGCCTACAACCCTGTGGGCCGGCTGCAACAAGTCGGTGTATCGTTGAGGCAGAGGGTTACAGGGGAAGGCATTTTGCAGTTGTTTCACTCGCCGTCTGGCGTGCTATGTCACGGGTATTTTATTCATAACCTACGCGTTCAGCACGCAATCATCTCTATAATTGACGTCTCATTTTAAATTTTTTCTATAAATCAACCTTTAACTCTACAACAAAGAACAAAGCTGTTCACATCGGCATGTCCCAGTGTGTCTGTGGTAGCAGCGCTGCGCCATGTCCCACCGGTACGCATAGCACCGATGTCCCTTCAAACTGCGAGGTGTGCACTGGGAGTGTGTCAGTGGAGTGGGGGGTCTATGGCGTGCTTGTGCAGATAGCTGTAGAGCTGGTGAGGAACAGACTTGGTGAGCGGTAGTGCCCCACCAACTGTCAGCTCAGTGTGCGGTGTGTGCGGCAAACATATAAGTCGCCCCTGTTGTTGTTTCGGTGGGCGCCGCCCGCTCCCGGGTTCGCCGCCGAGTGTTCGGCTAGTGGCACCTGTCTGTCACTGTGCTATGGTGGGTATACTTGCAGCTGGGAAGAACAGGTGTTCGAAACCGTAAGCATGGGAGTGTGGAAGGGGTGAAGGAGAGGGGGGGGGGAGTGTACTCGTGGGGACGGTGTCAGGGTTATGGTGCTGAGGGTAAGAGTTGGGTCAGTATATGTTAGAGAGCCCTCTTGTGTGTGGCAGGTTGTGTCTGCGGCTTGCATGTCAGGGGGCCGGTGTCACTCTCAGAGGGGGGGGGGCGCGGCGCGCAGCCCTGCCTATGGTGCCGTCGCTCCTGGGGCGCCTGCCCGTCTCAGCTGTCTCTGCGTGAGCCCCCTGGCCTCGCCCTCCTCCTGTAGGGACCCCAGGATGTCTTCCCAGATGTGTGCGATCGGGAACTGTCTCAAACCCGCTATCTCCTCTCCGCGCAGCGCCGTGCCCTCTGCTCTGGCCCAATTAGTAAAGGATGCATACCAGTGTGCGGGGGTCGGCGGTTCCCTTCTCTTCCAGTGCCGAGTGAGCAGGCGCTTGGCTGTGATAAGGCCTAGATCCCAGAACCGGGCTTGCGTTTTATTTTGTTTAGTCCTTTTGTATAACCCAAGAACGCATGCCTCCCATGTGTCAGGTAGTCCCGGGCCTGTGCTGTGTGTCAGGAGTGATGTCACCTCCCCCCAGTATGTGGACAGAGATGGGCAGTTCCAGAGCATATGCAGGATGTCCGCACCCAGCAGGTCGCATCTGGGACAGGCGGCAGTGTCGGTTGCAAAGTATTTGTTTATTCTGTCTGGCGATAAATACGCCTGGTGCAGTATATACAACTGAATGGTACGGAAGCGGGAGTTACGTGGGACGTTCACGGGGCTGGCCAGGACCAGTTTCCATTCTTTATCTGTCCAATCCCTCCCTCGGTGGGCTGCCCATTTGTCCCTGATCGGTTGTGTGGGTCTCTGGGTGTGTATGAGTAGTGCCTGCGCCAGCCAGTGTATAATGTGCGAGCCTCTGCCCATAACCTGCAGGTATTGGATTAAGTGATGGAGCGGTGGCTCCTCTTGGATATCCCCCCAGGACTCCGTATATGCCCTTACCACTGACGCGTGGAGCAGGAATTGCCCTGCCGGCAGACCCGTGCCCTCCGACAGCTCCGCAAAGGGAAGCAGGGCCCCGTCCACGTACAGGTCGCCCATTGTCTCCACTCCGGTGGCAAACCAGAGCTCCATGTTACGTGGTGTCACCATCCCACTCCTCCGGGGGGTGCCCATCAGGGGAAGGGCAGGGGCATACGGCCTGACACTCTGTGTCAGCTTCAGGCAGCGAATGAAGCATTTACGGGCTACGGCCATGTGCAGGGGGAGAGGGCGAGGTCCCTTGGTCAGTGGATGGAACAGGGCGCACAACTGTGGGTGTGTCCACTGGTAATCTGCGTTGGCGGTGTCGTCGAGGTGTGAGTCGCTGAGCCAGTATGTCACCCATTGCAGTTGCGCTGCCAGGTAGTACAACTCCATATTAGGGACCGCCAGCCCTCCCTCCGCTGTCGGGGAGTACAACTTCGCCAGGGCCACTCGTGGGCGCCCCGTGTTCCAGATTAAGCTGCGCAGCATCGATTCCAGTTCGCGGAAGATCCTCGTGGGGACATACAGTGGGATATTCGCAAAGTGGTAGAGCAGCCTGGGTAGCGCTATCATTTTAGACAGTGCAATCCTGCTGGGCACATTCAGTGGCAAGGTCTTCCAGAAGTTCATCTGGGCCCGCAGCGAGGAGATAGCGCGCACCAGATTGCCCTCCAGTATGTTCTGCGGGTCTCTATAAATGTGTAGCCCGAGGTACTTGAACGTAGTCGGGTACCAAGCAAGCCGAGCCCCTCCAAGGTGCACGTCGCATTCCTCCAGGTCCGGGCTAAATGCGTATACTCCGGACTTGGTCCAATTGACCCTGAGGCCCGACACCTCCTCGAAGGTCCGGAAAATGTCCGACAGTGTGGCGGGCACCGCGGTGAGGTCTCGCACATAAAGTAATAGGTCGTCCGCATATAGCGAGACCGTGTGCATCCCATCAGCCAGCGGGATCCCCCATTCCGCTCCCTTGTCCCGCAGTAGAGCTGCCAGGGGCTCGATGGCTAGAGAGAAGAGGAGGGGTGACAGGGGGCAACCTTGTCTGGTGCCTCTGCGTACCCGCACCGTCTCCGACAGCAGCCTGCCCGTCCGCACTCGGACGCTAGGTCTCTGGTAAAGCAGCCCGACCATTTCCGCAAAGGCATCCCCTACGCCAAGTTTGTCCAACACCGCTCCTAGGAACGGCCACTCCACCGAGTCAAAGGCCTTCTCTAGGTCCAAGACGAGGCACCCCGATCTTGGCCAGTGTATTGTGGCCGCTTCCTGAACCCGGAAGAGGCGACGCAGGTTACGGGAAGTGCTCCTTGCCGGCATGAACCCGTTTTGGTCTGCATGTACCAGGGCCGGGACCTCCAAGGCCAGGCGGCGGGCTAACAGGGAGGTGAAGATTTTGTAGTCCGTGTTCAACATGGCTAGAGGCCTGTAGGACCCCATGCACGTGCCATCCCTACCTGGCTTCAACAGCGAGACCAGGTTCGCCTCGTTTAGAGAGTCTGGGAGCGCCGAGTCCTCAATCGCATTTACATACAGCTTGAGCATCTCCGGGATCAGTGTGTCCGAGCAGGCCTTGAAGAATTCGGCGGGCAGGCCATCTGGGCCGGGAGACTTGCCATTGGACAGTGCGAAAATGGCCTCGCGCATTTCCTCTTGAGTGAATGGTTCTCCTAGATCCCCCTGTTGCGCGTCCGTCAGGGAAGGCAGTTGAATGTCTGCAAGGTAATCCGCGATGGTGGCCGCGGAGACCCTCAGTTGTGACTTGTACAGGGCCTGGTAGTGTCCCACAAACGCCTGATGTATCTTGCCTTGCGTGTACACTATCTCCCCTTCAGCTGTCCGGATAGCGGACACTGGTTCTGTGCAGGACTCCTGTTTGACCAGCCAAGCCAGTAGTCTCCCCGGCTTGTCGCTGTGTTGGTGCACTCGCGCGGAGTGGGCCGCAAAATTAACGTGCCTCAGTCTTTCTAGTAGCGCTGCATGCTCCTCACGGGCCTCCCGCAGCCGGTCCCCCGCGCCGACCACCGCCTCCCGCTCCCAACGGAGTAAGTCCGCTTCCACCCTGCACAGGTCCGCCTCTAATTTCTTCTGTATACTTCCCTGTGTACCCAGGCAATGACCCCGTATCACCACTTTAAAGGCGTCCCATTCCACGCTCGGAGAGGACGCTGTGCCCGAGTTGTCGGTGAAGTATTGTGCTACTCTGGCCTGCAGGGAGTCTCTAAAGGGGGCGTTGAGTAGCAGAGCAGGTTGCAGTCGCCATGTGGGGATGGGTGGGTGTGGGCGTTCCCAAGCTACTGCCAGCGTGTGTGGGTTGTGGTCTGAGTGTGTCCGGCCGAGGTATTGGGACTCAGTAATGTGCGGTAGCATTTCCGTTGACACCATGTACCTGTCTAGGCGGACATGTAGCGCGTGTGCCCCCGAGTAGTAAGAGTATACCCTGGTGTCTGGGTTGTGCGTGCGCCATGCATCTTTCAGGTCCCACTGCGCCGCCCATCTTGTGAGTGCCTTCGCAGCCCCTAAGAATGTGGCATCTGGCCTGGGCGGGGTCGAACGGTCCAGTACAGGGTCCAGCACTGTGTTGTAGTCACCTCCCAGTACCCAGGGGACACCGTGCCAGGGCGCCAGTTTTTCCGAAAGGTGTGTCAGGAAGCTTCCCTGGTCTGTATTTGGAGAGTAAATGGACGCCAGGACTACTGGCTGCCCGTCCATGCGACCCTTCACTAGGACATATCTCCCCCCCTGGTCCGTGAGCACTTCCGACATTGTGAAGGGGGTGCCCGGCCTGACCCACAGTAGTGTCCCACGGGCAAACGAGGAGTATTCAGTGGCGTATAATTGACCCCTCCACCTGCGCCGCAGTGCTGCCACTTCCGCCCCACATAGGTGTGTCTCCTGCAGGAGTGCAATCTGTATTTGCTGTCTTTTCAGGTAGGAGTATATTTGGTATCTGCGTGCGGGTGTGTGCATACCTCTGATATTCCAAGTGCATATCTTAATCGCAGTCATATTAGCGGTGTGTACTCCTCCCCATCGTTCTTACAAACAGCAACTCCACCAGGGGCCCTTCCATCGCTATTCTCATCATACCCGTTTCCACCCCCCTTAGTGCACTTAACATTGTTCAGGAAGACATTAGGTAGGGGAAAAACAATGAACAACAGTAACCAACTGTGGGTGAATCCCACTAAAATACCAAAAGGGCAGTGGCGAAACGGGCCACCGTCCATTATCCCAATTGAGAGGGACAACCGTTCCAGTTTAAGGGGCAGTGCGCATAAGCACAGTTGAGGCAAAGAGGATGTTGAGTCAATTAAGGGATTTCAGTTCCATCCCCGAGCCTCAAGTTACAAGCAGACGCTGGCCACCGGCTGCGTTCCGGCATACGATGCCATTCTGTTCGTGCGGGCCCCGCTTGTGCGAGACCCGGCCAGCGGGGGGGAAGGGATGCGGTGTGATGTGAGCTCTTAGTCCCAGTCAGGAAGGGCGCCCCTCCCTCCCTGAGCCGTACCTGCAGACGGTGAAGGATGAATACAGGCCGAGAGGTAACCCCACCAACACCAACCCCGCCGGCCACCCGTGCCACTTAGGCAGTACTCACTGTTCCTGAGGTCCACTGTCCATTCGGTAGGCAGGGGGGAGGAAAGTGCGCCCCCGGCTGCGCCTGGCGTCAGCTGCGCCTCAGCGTCCTGTTGGCCTTTGCCGCTTCCCCCCCCGTCTTGACGGATACTTTCCAGATTTCTCCTGTGGGGTTAGTGGATCAGGTCTGAGGTTTGCGGCGTGACGACTGGCAGGTCCACAGAGAGCTGTGAGTTCGGGATCCCATAAATGGCTTTGTCTTCATCGCTGGGCACTGTCTGCTGGCCTTCCTCGAGGTTCGTTTCCTGTGAGGGCGGGTTGCTGAGCTGGGAAACCTTCCGGAGCGCATCGCGTTGTTCCTGGATCATCTGGTCCAACGGGGGGGAGTGTCGCGACCCCTCCTCCGTCCGCTGGGACTGTTGAGTTCTGTGTCTCCGGCGGCGCCATGGGCCGCGTTGCCTGGACCTCGCCTCGCCTCAACGAGGGTGTTTGGGTGCCGTGTCTGTGCCTCCGTCCAGCCACTCGCTGACCTCCCCAGGGGATCCGAAGAAGTAAGTGTTGTCCCCCGCCACCACTCTCAGCTTTGCAGGGAAGAGCAGGGAGTATTTGAGGCCTGCGGTGCGTAGCCTCCTCTTAACTTCCATGAAGTCATGTCTTTGGCGTTGCACCTGGATGGTGTAGTCGGGGAAAAACATAATCGACGCATTGTCTATGCGTATTTCACCCATTCGCCTCGTTTCCCATAGCACCGTGTCCCGGTCCCTGTAGTTCAGTATCCTGAAGAGCAGTGGTCTTGGGTTGGCGTCAGTTGTGTAGGGCCTGGTCGGCACTCGGTGCGCGCGTTCCACGACAAAGTGGGGCAATAGTGTGCCCTCAGGCAACAGGGCCCGTAGCCAGTCTTCCACATGCTGCGCGGGGTGGTTCCCTTCCCATTTTTCCGGGACGCCTACGAGCCTGATGTTGTTGCGTCTCGCCCTCCCTTCCACATCCTCGGCCCTGTCTTCCAGGAACTCTACTCTGTTCAGGAGATCCCGCACTTGCCTGTCCGTTTGGGTGACTTTGGGCTCGATCTCCTTCACCGCGCCCTCCAGGACCTTGGTCCGGTCGGACAGTTTCCTGTTGTCGTCCCGCAGGAGGGTCAGGTCCACAGCAACGCCATCGATCTTGGACTCCAGGGAGGTTCTGGTCTGCTGAAGCGACTGTTCCATTCGCTCTACGGCCGCCAGCACACTGTCTAGCCTCGTGGCCAATTGTTCGGCGGCCATTTTATTGAGCAGCTTGTCCGTTTTCCCCTTTAGCGGGGCCCCACCAGTCCCGGTGCGGGTCCGCACCCCTCCTGACATGTGCGGGGCGCACGTCCAGCAGAGTCTTTGCCTCCGCCACTCCGGTGGCACCTCTGAGATCACACCCCTCCTGGGCCGGGGGTCCGTTGGTCCAGGGTTCCCCCCTCAATCATGGCCGTCGTCTTCGCGGGGGGGGTCAGGCTGGTTCCCTCCTTCCCGCGGCTCAGCACCGCCACGCAGCCCCAGGCACAGCGGGAGTCCAGGGAGTCTGAGTGCCTCGTGTTCGGTCGGCCACTTTTTCCTGGTTTATTCCCCCCTGCACGCGTGTCTCGCTACCCCCTGAACAGTCACCGCCTCTGCGGGGGGGGGGGATCCACAAGGGTCTCCCCGGGTGTCCTCGCTGCAGGGGGGGGGGTATCCGCTTTGTCACCAGCTGTGGAGCGCCAGTCGGGCCGGGGGCTCAGGCCCGCGGCGGCAGGCTGGGGGGCGGCCTCTCCGCTCTGGGTCTCCTGCGCCTGTTTGCGCGCCTTGAACTCACCGGGTGGCGCCTGGTGCCGCGCGGCGCCCCGGGGGTGGGCCTCCCGTCACTCCCGCTCCTCACCGGGTCAGTCTTCGCTCCTTGGCTACTCCAGGTGCGCCGGCAGCAGTCTTGTTGGGGCCGCGATGGGGGCGCCGGGCTCTCGTTGTCCGCTGGTCGGGGCAGCAGCGGCAGGGCAGGGCAACTGTCGAGCCCCCGGTGGTCGCTCCCAGTGCAGCAGCAGTCCGCTAGCGGCCCTCGGGAAGTGTGGGTTGGGGCCTATGTGCTGGGCCCAAGCCTCGGTCTCTCGTGGCCACACCGCCGGCCGGGAGGCCTCCAGGCTCGCAGGAGGGTCTTAGGATAGGTCGGGGTCCGGCCCGTCGGAGCCCCGGATTGAAAGTCGGCCAGACTGCCGAGATGGTCTCCGTGGATGTCCGCCTGCAATTTCCGGCGGCCGCGATGAATTTTAGTGGATAATCGGCTCGGGGAAGGGGAGCTTAACCCGGAGCTCTACCCAAGCGCGTCCTCCGCCATTGCGCGCTTAGCCACGCCCCCATTGTGCTCCTCTGCCCATGATGATAATATTTGCAATAGTACTCCTCCCACCACCTTAACTACAGATTCGATTCAGACTGTTGCTTGAACATGAAAAATACCTTGAAAAAAAGAGACAAGAAGCGTTTGGCAAAACAGGAACAGTTTGTTTAATTAAACAATGTGGCTGGCAGCATAGTCACAGGCATGGGGTGTGAGGACTCTCTCAATTTACAAACAGCGTAACACAGACTTTTTATACAGTTCATTGAATGTAATAAAATGTTTCTGGCGATCCTTGTTTGGTAAGGAATGTGTACCTCTGTCTTTGGAGCCATACATTACGGTATTAGAAGAGGAATTTAGATGGGCCTCAACACTGCATGTACACAATGCAGCCAGTGGGTAACATATACAGATGCCCACCCTGGGAAGCGTGTGATCACTGTGTGTACTGTGTGTGCTGTCCTGATTGGCTAAGTGTTCCTAACTTCATGTGGCATTTGACTTTATCGTGTGTTGGGAACGCGCGCAACCCTCCGGGCATGTTTCCTTTTAGGAGCCAGTCTCCCTGGACTATTGTGGTGTTGCTGCATCTATCTATAGGCTTGATATGTGATTTCCTGTCCGCATGTTTGTATGCTGGCTATGTGCTACCCTACCTGTGATCTGTCAAATCAGCAACCTCGGGCCTGGGTCTCAGGGCCTGCCTAACCACATATTTCTGAATCAGGGTTGATGTGGAGTTCACAAAGGGTGAATTTGTCAATAAAGATTGCATTTTGTTTTTATACATGAATGTATCGTTATTCACATTTACATCGACTTTCTCCATATTAACAAGACGTCCTCAGATTCTTTTCAGGTACTGTGAGTTGTACATTCTATGGAATTCAACCTGGGACATCCAGGTTGTGCTTTGTTAGGTACATTGTATCCAGTGTGACTAGGAAAAAGTCAGTCTTTCATTGTAAAGCTCACAATTCTTTATTAGATCAAGGAAAACAACAGCATTGGTGATCACGTGGCGTACTACGATGTCATATTCAAAATGGAAGGATGCATGAAAACTCGCTTATGTTATTATAGGCTAGATTTCAAATACATTAAACACTCAAATTCAAAAACGGATTCCACAGCTGTGTCTGCGTTTTCTAAAAAGCACGGTTTCACAATTTCACCTTATTTTATTTCCAGATTCTGCAGCAACTGGGATATTCTGTTTCAATACAGCAGCAACAGCTGCTGCTGCATTTTTTGTCAGTCTCCCAAAAGATGCAACTTCATATTTGCTTTAAAAAGCAAAGGTTTGCATAAATGGTTTTAATAAGCCTGCCACATGTTCCGTGAAATGTAAATCACACAGGTATTTCCTCCTTGAGTTCCTGCTCCGTGTTTGGTTTCACCTTCATCAGACACACTCCTGATGCTGCTCCAGGCTTACACTGTGTGTACGAAAGTGACCCTTTTGACATGGTTACTGTTGGAACCTGGGATGTCAGGTCACCTAGGGTAGCCTGGCCTAGGGTAAGACACATTCACTAGAGGCACATGTGTGAAGGTTGCAAACCACCCAGCAGTAAATTAACGCAATTTCACTCAAAAAGGACGCTACACCAATGTTGGAAAAATACGAGCTTGTTTATAAAAATATCCTTTGCTCTTTTTGTTCTTAGAAATCACAGCTTAGCACTTTACAGTTTGACATAACAATAATATTAATACTTTCCCAGTTGCTAAATTATAATGTTATCCAACATCAACAGTGCATTACATTGGACTTCAAACTTGATGAGACACAACTTCTGTGAAATGCTCTATACTTCTTATCACAATACAATAGTTCAAATGAGGCAGGGTCTGCACTTCGCTAGATAAGATTTACTCTTTTACCCCCTTTCCACCAGAAGATTTGGTGAGCCTTCCTCACTCTAATGGCTCCAAATAAGCTCCTCACCAGAGTTGACAAACATAAGGGAGGAAAATTGTTATCAAATCATTCAGTCACCAAAGAGGAACATCCTGCTTTAAAGATTAAGACTTATTAGTTTCCTTTAAGCCGCTGGATCGCCTTCCCCAGGGCCATCCTAATCCTCAGGTAGCCAAGTGGTAGTCTGAGTTCCTTTGAAGGAGACTCTATGGCCTCCCACGTCCCCCACTCAAATTCCTTACTTCTTTAGTGTTGGGCCCCCTTCTCATGGGCCGGTGATTCTGCCTGGCGTGGGGAAAAACAACACCAACTTCACAGGCACTCGTGACGGGCCCCCGCCCCTTCTCCTCTGCTCAATGCCGCTCCTCCGTGTTGGAGCTCAAGCAGGGAAAGGGGTTCCAGGAGCGGTGAAGCGCCGGTACCTGCTTCCTGCCCGCTTCCTCGACGTTCTTCCTTCCGCCGGTCCAGGTCGTTTCTCTCACAGCGGTGCAACCGCGCATGTGCAGGAGATTAGCGGCACAAGGCGGGAGTCGGCCCTGATCACCTGACACTAGCAGCGTCTCTTTCACGGGCCTGCTCACTCCCAGGCCCCTCCTTCCAGGGACATCTGCATCTACTTGGGGCATGCGCAATGGCGCCTTTTGTCAGTGTCTAGCCCTCACCTTCTCCTCAAAACAGTGGCGCTAACACAGCAACGCGACCGGAGCCCCCGGGGTCCCACACACGGCTGAGACGGCGTTGCCACAAGAAAACCGGCACCCCTCTCCTTTCTCCAGTTCACGAGGGAACCAGGGGTTTTGCCGACTGCACATACGGGAAGGGCCCTCAGGGACACAAGGGCATTAGCCTTCTCTAATACCCAGGGAGATGGGAAACAGCGCAAGATCTCCTCACACATCAGCTCCTCTCTCCTATCCCTATCAAGGTCCTCTTATCACTCAGTACCGGACGGAGGCTGGTGACAGGGAATGAGGGACACTCTCCCAAAGTCTCTTCCACTGGGCAGAGGACTGCGCTCCACAGCGCCGCAGTCTCCTTCTCCTTCTCACACCCCTATCTTCCAAACTTGAGGTTGGTCAGGCGCCCAGGGTCTCCAGGAATCCCATGTAGCGGGGACAAGTCAAGTAACCCAAGGGAGGAAGGGTGGTGAATCAATAGGTCAACCCTTTGACTATCCTACCCCCACCTTCTGCTACAGCCTGCCCTCCAGCTGGCTCTCTCTGGTCAGACAAAATGGCTGACCAGCATTCCACCTTTCAAAGGCTGACCCTCAGAGGTCCAGAAGGGACCCGAAGGTTCTGGAATGCCCTACTCTATCCTATGGGACAGATTCTAGGTTTGTCAGTTGGGACAGTTGGTAGCCACCATTTTGTGACTCCAACTATATTCCTGTCAGGAAAGGCCTCTAGGCCTGAGGTGAAAAACTATGAGGGTGAAAGAACACCTATCCCCTTGACCAACACCTTGAAAAAACTAGTGGACACAAAAATTAATAAAGGTATGAGGGGCAAAAAGGGGACAAAATAAATAATAGATTGGAGGGACTACGCAAAATGTCAGACAGGTCTAACAGTTACCCCCTCTTTTTGCCTGGGATCTGGTGCAATTGTGACTGAAAGTGTGCTGGATTCCTGCCAACCAGGTCCCAGCACCAGTGGTCTTTCCCTAAATTATACAATTACCCCACAATTGGCACCAATTTAGGATCCAATTAAGCCCCTAGGAAATGGTGTCCCTGGTACTTAGGGCACTGGACCTAAAGAAGGTCCCTAAGGGCTGCAGCACAAATTGTGGCACCCTAAGGGAACCCTGACCAAGCTCATGTAAGCTGCCGTTGCAGTCTGCGTGCCTTGGTGCAGAGAAAAGCAGAGTCGACATCCCTGTGTTCCATGCCTGTCAGCACTAAATGTGGCATTTATAATATAACCCTAGGGCAGGCCTTACAGCCCTAAGGCAGGGTGCTCTACACATGTCTGCAAGCGTGGATATATCCCACTGATATCTAAGTTCACCCTTAGATATTACCAGTGCACAGGGAAGCCATAATGAATACATGCACTAGAGACTTGTCATTACATGTTCCCAAGCTACATGATAGCTTTACTGTAGTCCAAGGTGTTTGATACCAAACACCTGATGTTAACAAATCCACACAGATGCCTGTGCTGGATTTATTAATAAATGCAGACAGAGGGCACCTTAGAGGTACCCCTGAAAACCTACAGATTGCAAGTGTCCTTGACCAGTCAGCCACCATAGACAGGTTTCTGGCCTCCTGATGTGAGCGTTTTCGCTCTCAGAGGACAGGAACAAAGCCTGCTCTGGACGGAGGTGTTCACACCTCCTCCAGGCAGGATGGGTCATTCCAGAGCGGGAAGCTTCAAAGGTCTGACGCTTTTGTTATGCGACCCCAGGCCTCTCCAGATAGTGGAGTTACCACCCCACTGACCTTACCCCACTTTTGTGCAGCAAGAAAATCAGTAAGATTAGGAGGTGTGCCCACAGTCAGCCAGCACCACCCCTCGGGCAGGCCAGCTGATGTGGACCCCACTTTTCAGATTCCTCCATATTGTTTTGGATTGAATTAGCCTTCCCATAGCAAGTGGTGACACAAAAGGTGTAGACACCCTAATGATAGGTAGCCCTTTGGTTACTAACTGTCATTCCCCATAATGGCCCTAAATTGAGTATTTAAGTGGCACACCTAAACCCAAGTACTCAGATTCCATGGACCAACAGAAGAAGGCAAGAACTACATCAGAACTTTGGACTTTGGTGTAAAACCCTGCCGTTCTAAGCCCTCTCTCGACAGTTGCGACAGAGTGACTCATCCTGCTGTGAGTTGGAGAGCTACCAAAGTCTTGGGTAGCCTGCCAGCACTTCAACAAACACCAAAAGTTACCCTTGGAGTAGAGGAGCTACTCCCCTGCAGACCGCAGGCACCCACAGAGTTCGGTCCTCCGCCTTGCAGCTCCCTGGCCCAGCCGATGCCACAGACGACCAGGAGAAGCTACCCTTGCTCTGGAAGGTCAGATCTTTTCCCTCACCGAGTGTGAAGACACCAGGACCAACCGGAGCTGTGCCGTACCAGCCCCTGGGGTACCAGATACCCTGCACCAAACACCAACCATGAGTGTCCAGTTACCTTGAAACAAAGTTCTTGATTTTGAAATATATACAAAAAATAAGTGTTTTTTTCTAAATTAGTCTTGGATGTAATCTTTGAGTGTGTGTCTCAAATATTGCCTCTGTGAGTACAACAAATGCTTAGAACTACCCTCTGATAAGCCTTACTGCTCGCCCACATTACCACAAAAAAGAGCATTAGTATTATCTACTTTAGCCTTTGTTAACCAATTGGGGACCTGTTGGACTCTCAGCCCAGTGTACTTCTTTTTAGTACACTATATAGAGAGCCAGCTTCCTACACTGTGCATATCACAATGCGCGATAATAACTTTCTTTCTGCAAATTTTCTTTTTTTTCTGCTGAGGCACAGCAAAGCTTATGCAGTTTATTTTCTTTATATTTTCAATGGCACCAATATTAATGGTTTAAAACAACTTTTAAAATCACCATATCTCATGGAGCACAGCGATATTAGAACCAACAGGTAGTCATGTGATGTGCACCAATTTTATGTGTTCCGTTGGTAAAACAAAACCATGAAAAAATTCTCTCTTTATTTGGTTCCTTCCGATTCCAAAGACATATTCAAGACTTATAAGATACTAATGATTTTGCCAGCTAACACTCATTTTAAGAAAATGGTGAATGTGCTCACTAAGACTTAGCACAAGTATGATCCAAGTAAAATAACATCCAGTTGTCTTCCTTTCAAGACCAGTTAGTACTCTGGTAAATACACAAGCGTTGGCTTGCATGTTTCAGTGCTCATGAGCCACACCCGCTCTTGATAACTGGTGACAAGATACAGAACTTATTCTGCCACAAACCTTGAATCCTTCTTAATCAATCTTCTCCTCTTCCTGCTCCAACCACCCCATTTGCTAGACTTCTCCCTATCAAACTGTTAAATACACATGACGCACCATCATCAGTCAGGCCAAGTTGCACAATGTGGTTTGAGAGGCTTAAAAACATGTTCTTGTCACAATGAACAAAGACAACTCTGCAATAAAGAAGTCTGTTTTATTATACTATGTTGTGGGGTAAAGGTACTATGTTTTCAAGTTTTCGAGACTCAGTACAGACTTTGAGAGCTGAAATGTGGAGACTGAGCAGTAAAAGGAAAATGAATCCATTGATGTTTTTCTGCCAGGCTTCAACATCTGGCAGACCCCTACTCATTGCCTGTCATGGATGCCAATATCATACGTTCAATAATCCAAGGATGTCACTCCTCCAAAGTCCACCAGCTGATTGTGCAGCCCCCATGTTTGTCAAAGGAGAAGATTCATGCCCAGCAAGGGAAAACAAGCTTGCTCTTTCCCTGAGCTGCATGTATTGGCAGTATAGCCAACCTATCACTATAATCCTCGACTGTTTTGTGAATGTCCTGTTGTCCTGCATATGACACAAGAAAAGTGGTTCCCAGCAAATGTTGGCCTCAGTTGTTAAATCGTTTTGGCGCATGCATCTAAGTGCCATAAAAGAAGTTGTTATGCCTACACCGCAGGCCACGTGTGTCCATGACATGCCACAGAGGACCAGAGCAACTGGCCCATACTTGCATATGGGGACAAGCCTTTAAGTCGGAAATGCTGACCTTGTCCTCATTGGAATGGGGGTGGCCACCGCTTACCCCCCTTTAACAAGTCCTGAACCTGGGAAATATTCAGATGTCACCATTATCAATGAAAGGGTCTCAATGATAGTCATGTCTAAGCAAAAATAATTTCAATTTAGCAGTTAATATTATACACAACTAAGATTAATCAGAACAAACTGGCTATATTTAGTTGAATGTATAAATTACCAAACAATGGTAAATTTTAGCAAGTTGATGTAATCATATGTACATTTACTCTTGCTCCTAGTTGTAAATCTGTACTTTTGTTACTCACCATTTCTGAGTGCAGATTAACACCTAAGTATAGACTTACATGTCTCCTCCACTTGAAACCCATAGTTGGAGACACCCAAGACTAAATATACGAGGTTAAAGTTACTACTAATAACTTTTCCGTCAAAGGGCCCAAATGTCAAACTGAATTTTGTAGTACATAAAGCAGTAGTATAGTATTACTTTGTACTTACAACAAAATGCAATTCACCATCCCACGAGTGTAAATTGCCACATCCTATGTTTTCTACGATGATATCTCCTCAAATGTACGTTTGTTACTCAGAAGTAAATGTGTGTAGTGTTGCGATAACTACCATTCTTGCGTAACCCTACAAGGTTTACTTTCCCACCCATGGGCTGAATGTGCAACACAGGTTATTGTAGCCCCACAGAACCGCACCCAATACATTGTTGAAGTGTAATCATTGCTTTTGGGTTACTAACAATCCCTAAACTGGTATATGGGACACTGTGGTACTGGAAACAAACCTATTTCTCTCTTCACAATTGCCCACATGCATCAAGCCTTTTTGGAATCGCAAACGGTGCGATTCCTTAAAATCGGCCGTTTGCGATTCCAAAAATGCTTTTTGGGATGCATCATTGCTTTTTCATGAAAATCGCTAATTTTACGATTTTCAAAAATGCGATTGCATTTAAGGAATCGCAATTTTGCGATTCCTTAAATGCAATGCATCATTCTTTTAAAAATTGCGATCTTGAAGATTGCAAGTGCAATTTACCACGAGGTTGAACCTCGTGGTAAATTGCGAAAAATGTTTAAAATGGTCAAATTCACATTTTAAACAATGTCATGTTACAGACACACATGTCCTTAGGACATGTGTGTGTGAAACATCCATCTAAAAAAACATTTCAGGGGTGCAGGGGGGGGTCCTTTGGACCCCCCCTGCACCCATGGAATGCATCAACATTATGCGAATTCAAAATTGCGAATTCGCAATTTCCATTGATTCCTATGGGCCTTTTGGCCCATAGGAATCAATGGGAATAGCGAATTCGCAATTTTGAAGTCGCATAATATTTGCGATTCGGTAAAAATTGCGATTTTTACCGCATTGCAAAAATTATGCACTTTCTGTGATGCATCCCGTTTTGCGAATCCATATTTGCGATTCGGTAAAAATCGCAAATTTGGAAACGCAAAACGGGAGTTTGATGCATGTGGGGGTAAATCACACACACAAATGGCACCAAGAGGAATCAACACTTTTCCCTAAAAGTATTTATTTCAACAGGGCAAACCTGTTTCTCAGCACATCTAAAATAACCACAGAATATATCATAAAAGCAGCAAGAATGCACATTGCGGACAATGATAATAAAATGAACATTTCTAACATAAAAATATCATCTAAAAGTGTGACACACTAGAGCCTACGTCTATGTGCTATGTTGGCAGTACATACCTTGTTGACAGCACAAGCTGTGGTTAGCACAGAGCTGTGAAGGCAGTATTCTCTGCAAAAGTAAAACACACACTGCAGCAGCATCCTTCCTCCTGGGCTCAGTTCGTTATCTGCCTCAGTGCGATGCAGCATCTTCTTACCACCCAGCATTCTCCCACTTGTCCCAATAAAAATGCTACCTCACTTGTGTGGCTGGGCCTAGTGCAGGCGAAATGCAAGCAGCAAACCAAGGTCAGTAGGAGTGTGATGAACGGCTCTCATTGAATCTGGTTTGATGTGGTTCTATCAGGGGCGCTTGGCCAAGTCACACAACTCGGGTAGCATGTTAATCAGGGCAAGTGGAGGAATGCTGGGTGGAAGGAATTTTGTTGATTGCGGACGTTTCTGTCACAGAAATGCATGGTACAAGTGCAATTCTAGGCAAAGTTTGAGGTTTGCAGAGCATTGTGTTTAAGAAATTAAGAAAACTTTGTGGGATCCACACGAGGAATACAACCCTGGATTCTACTGGATGTCTAGTTTTCAGAAATGTCTGTTTTTTGTAGGTTTCCCCAGGTGGCAGCTGGCGTTAGTCGGTAAAGTGAAGCTATTCAGAATTGCCAAAAGGATGGGAATGCTTTAGTCCACAAGGGGGCAGGAAGTCTGTCGGCGTCATATTGGGCCATGTGTAGGCGGGTGTGCAGGCCACTCCCATACTTTGTAGCAATAAAATAAAACTCGATGTTGTTGTGGGCTTTCTACCCTCCCACCGGGGCAGACTGGAGTTAAAGATCTCTTATCTTCCCGGGGGGGCAGAAAGACTATTGCAGATCATTTGAGGGGTAGGATTAGGCCCAATACCTAGGCCGGTCACCCCCACCCACCTTCTCCACAAATCAAAAAGCATCCTTGGTGTTTAGCTGGCTCCCCCCCCCCTCCACGGGGGCAGATTGGAGGTGACAAGTGGGCAGAAAGACATTTGGGCCTGGGGGTTCGGATAGCATCAGCACATTAGCCCATTTCAGGGGGCCACTACTCCCTCCAAGTACAATCCCTGGTGGTTTAGTGGGCTTTTCACATTATCCTATGTGGCCTGTTTGAGGGCAGAAAGACTGCTGGGAGTTATTTGGGTGGGTAGTGGCTAGGCCCAATTCCTTGGATTCTGCCTTACCCATTTTGCCAGAAAAAATACCTTGTCTCTAGTGGGATGTCTGCCCCCTGGGGGGCATATTGAAGGTAAGAGTTTCTGGGGGGGGGGGGGGGGTAGTAGCCCATTGCTGGGGGGTCGCTTCTCCCCATCAAATATAATCTCATGTGGCCTAGTGGACTCTCTGTCCGCACCAGGGGCAGAGTGGAGGAAAACACCAAATCCGTTAAGTGGCTTGTTTTGTTTTGGCTCTTTTATAGCGAAACATGTTTTCACAAGCTTCTGTAAGCCACATAGAGAGCTACCATGTAGACATCTGAGGCGCAAGATTCCTGTGAACCTACAAAAGTAGAATCAAAAAGGAAATCAGCAGTGCAAGCTTCCTTCAAACATCCACATCCACAAGGGTGTTAGCAATTCAATCCTTCCTCCCTAATAGGAGACGTAGCGCATGGTAGCAGCTGTCCACGAATCTCGCTCTCAGAACAGGCAGAAAGAGCAGGCAGCATAAGGGCAAAGTTCTGTCCCTCACAGACGTTGCCCGCCTGCGTAGGTAAGAAACAGAGGTCTCTGAGGCAAGAAGAAATATATATTTATAGCCTTTTACAGACGTTTCTATAATGGGTCACATCTCTAAGAGGTTTTGATACATAAGAAGCAGGTGCAGGGTGAGTTCATGAGAACAAGAGCAAACAACCTTCAAATGTGTCAACATATGAGCATGTGTCTAAAAACCATGCTTCAATGGAAGGGGGGCATTGTGTCTCTGACATGAGGCAAGAACATCGAGTTAACAGTTTTTAGCATTGTCACAAAAACATGGCTTTAACATGTTTCATTAATTAGTATTATAGCAGGAAAGCTGCATTGCTTTTACAATTTCCTCTTTTCTGCTCTTCTGCAGTATAACCCAATATATTAGCATACCAGTGTTCATAAAGTAAAACCCTCCTATCCTTAACCTCTTTTCTGGCCTCCAAATCATCCTCATCACAAACATCAAAGATCCCATCATTCAAAACCATTATCAGAGTACCTAGGTCTTCAACACTATTTCAAATTTCGGTAATTTGTTGGTGTATTTCCACTGAATTATCAGGTATACACACAACTCAACTCCTACAATAGCACCGACACTGCTCTTTGCAGCCAGTATGAAATTGAGAGCTATTCTGCTCTACAAAATGATTGTTTTGGGGCTTTCCATTGTGTAGTTATACAATTCTGTGTTAAACTGGTATGGGAAAGTAAGCAACAGAACTCAAAGACATTTTGGTCACTTGTCAACAACATCGATCGAAATATAACATCCTTTGGATCAGCGAACATCCAGGAAGCAGACTGGATCTCGTACTTAACAGAGCATTTCCAGGCACAAGATAACCCTGACCGTCCTGGATTAACATGGGTTTCTGAAATTGGCACGGGCATAACATCGAACCTTCCACCCGATCAAATGCAGGGGCTTACCTCACCTGAGGAATTGTCTGAAGAAAGAGTAGTCAAAGCACTGACGAAAGGGAGACAAGACGGAGCACCAGGCCCGAATGGCCTGCCGCAAAGGCTATTCAAGTCTGACGTCCCTTTCTGGTCCAAGGTGCTATCAAATCTCTTTAATTACACCCTGAGCTATCAAACCATACCGGATTCTTGGAGAAGTGCTATTATCCATCCCATCTATAAAGCTGGAGTACGAGGCAACCCGAACAACTACAGATTAATTGCCTTGCTGGATATAGAGGCAAAGCACTTTGCAGGCCTCATTTTGGAGGATCTCAGACAATGGGCAAAGGACAAAAATCTGATTCCTTTGAATCAGACAGGGTTCGTTGCCAAATCAGGAACAATGACAAACCTATTGGCAATCTCCACCATCATTGACAAAGCCCTTACAAACTCCAGGTCGATTTTCTGCTGCTTTGTCGACTTTAAAGCAGCATTTGACAGGGTGCCTAGGGCTGCTCTGTGGCAAAAACTGAGGCAGTGGGGAATCCCAGACAATATCCTGAATCCCATCATCCTACTGTATTCCAACACATGGGTTCGAGTGTAGTTAGGGTCTGGCGCGCATCTCTCCCGGAAAATCTGGACCTTTCGTGGTGTTAAACAGGGATGCGTGCTGGCTTCCCTTCTCTTCAATCTATTCATTGCTGACCTATCAAGCTCTTTAGAGAAAGTAATTAGCCATCCACCAAAAGTAGGAGGCACGGCATTATGCAATCTCTTATATGCCGATGACCTGGCACTGTTCAGTCTCACCAGAGTGGGGCCACAGAGACTCCTGGACGCCTTTATGCAATACTCGGTCAACAACCAGCTAGAAATTGACATGAAAAAAACTATGGTTGTTCCGTTTGGCAAAAAACGCTACAGCGGTGGAGGCTGGACAATAAACAAAGAAAGCATCTCAATCGGCCAATCGTACAAATACTTAGGGGTCCATTTGGACTCCAGGGGCAGTTTCACCAAACAGAGTACTGTGATTGCAGCCAAGGCTACAGCGTTAATGGTATCCTTGGCTAAGCTATCGAGGAGACTCTCAGGCCCCACGGTCTTGCCTTTACTGGAAGTGCTTAGAGCAAAGATCGGGCCCACACTTTCGTATGGCATAGAGATCTTTAAGGGAAAAATGAATAATTCCTTAAATAAACTGACAACCAAACTCTACAAGAAATTGCTTCACCTGCCGAGTTCCTCCTCGCCAGCACAGGTCAGACTAGAGTTGGGCTTAATTAATTATGAATCCTCTAACGTTGGCTCATATCTTAACCTGATCCACAAACTAAGACAGGCAGAAGCTGGTACCCTGGAACTCCTGGTCTGGAACGAAATCAGTGTGAGCAATCCGGGGGGATCATTCGGCCGCCTCCTAAATGACTACATACAACAAATGTCTGCTGCGGATCTTTGGGCCCTTAACCCAAGCCAGACTGCTTTCAAAAATACAATTAAAAAAGTTATAAGACTGAAATCCCTGATTACGGACAAAGCTCTCCTTGCGAAACGTAGCCATGCTTGGGCAGTAGCCAACTCCTATAAACGACTATCTCCGGCTAATTACCTTTCGATAACATTCTCTTATCATCTAAAGCGATGCCTGATCGCCCTAAGACTGGGAGACTGGCGCTTCCTTCAAAATCTCCCTGTATGGCATCAAAAAAGGGTTGATCAAACGTGCAGAGGGTGTGGGTCAGCAAACAAAACTTTTTTGCACGTGCTTTGTACATGCCCTTTCTTTATTCTCCAACGCAGACGCCTACTCAGGCCAGAATGGAACAGGCTGGGAGTTTGGACTTGCAGACACGCCATTATTGCTGCTCTGTCCTTAGAGAACACTGTTTTAAATATAAAATTGGCCAAATTCGTTCAGCATGTTTATAGTCTTTTAGAAAAATTGGACAACTGTGCAGAATAATATGTACTTTAACCTCATCTGCATTGTCCGGGAGTGCTAATTTCTAAATTGACACGCTGCAGTAAGCACTGATAAGAAGGCCAAATTTTATTTTGTTTTTATTTTCTTCTTTTCTTAATCTCTTTTAAGCTGTAAAATTGTATTAATGTGCTGGAAGAATCTTTTAAAGATATGTTTTCATATATCTAAATAAAGTGTTTATACCTTGCAAGCTTCCTTCAAACATCCACATCCACAAGGGTGTTAGCAATGCAATCCTTCCTCCCTAATAGGAGACGTAGCGCATGGTAGCAGCTGTCCACGAATCTCGCTCTCAGAACAGGCAGAAAGAGCAGGCAGCATAAGGGCAAAGTTCTGTCCCTCACAGACGTTGCCCGCCTGCGTAGGTGGTTTCTGCGCCATTAAAAACAGCCATTAGAATCTACTGTACATTTCAATAACAAATTCAAGTGATCATAAAACATTTACGACACACAATAAATTACATTAATAAGAATTGATTGATTGTGGAAGAAAACATTAACTTCAGGTATCGGTTCTGCCTGAAAATGTATTTGTTACAAAGAGCTGTGAATGGAGCAATTTGATTCCCCAGAATCAGCAAAGAAACAGAGGTCTCTGAGGTAAGAAGAAATATATATTTATAGCCTTTTACAGACGTTTCTATAATGGGTCACATCTCTAAGAGGTTTTGATACATAAGAAGCAGGTGCAGGGTGAGTTCATGAGAACAAGAGCAAACAACCTTCAAATGTGTCAAATGTGTCTAAAAACCATGCTTCAATGCAAGGGGGGCATTGTGTCTCTGACATGAAGCAAGAACATCGAGTTAACAGTTTGTAGCCTTGTCACAAAAACATGGCTTTAACATGTTTCAATAATTAGTATTGTAGCAGGAAAGCTGCATTGCTTTTACAATTTCCTCTTTTCTGCTCTTCTGCTGTATAACCCAACATATTAGCGTACTAGTGTTCATAAAGTAAAACCCTGCTACCCTTAACCTCTCTTCTGGCCTCCAAATCATCCTCATCACAAAAATCAAAGATCCCATCATTCGAAACCATTATCAGAGTACCTAGGTCTTCAACACTATTTCAAAGTTCGGTAATTTGTTGGTGTATTTCCACTGAATGATCAGGTATACACACAACTCAACTCCTACAATAGCACCGACACTGCTCTGTGCAGCCAGTATGACATTGGGAGCTATTCTGCTCTACAAAATGATTGTTTTGGGGCTTTCCATTGTGTAGTTATACTTGCAAAAGCATTTGCATTGAAATAGTCCCCAGCCTCTAGTACTCTAACTAGGGTTTTTGTTAATAGACAGGCATATTCCAGGGTCTGTAAATATTATTGCAAAGAATCTTGCGGTCTCCAAAATTGCTAATTTTTCTGGTGTAAAGTAGAAGGGGTTATGCTTAAATGCCTAATAGCTGACACTACATTGCCAGTGAACCAGACCAGTCCTTGGGTAGTCACAAGTAGGATCTAGTACCACAAAGCATGCTGAGACACAGTTTATTCAGTCACACTACTCTGAGTGAGCTACACTCCAGACGAAAAGACAAATCTCAGTATTTTAATGTGGGTGACCAAAGTAAAAGAAATGGAATGTTTGTGCTGTCCCAGAGTTACCTTCAACTACTGTGCCCTACATAGATGCTGCCATCTTCTTTCTCACAACCAATCCTTTAGTTCTAGCAGCCAAGTGAAAAGCTGAAGGAAGTACATGCTTGCCAGGGAGTGTCATATTCAAATTATCCCTGTTCACAGGAGTAGCTAAGTTATCACACTAAGGAGTAAAGTGCACCTGCAGAGGTAAACCAGGTCATTGTTCTTCAAACTCAAATAGGATCTGGATTATGGCCACAATGCTCATTTGAGTCTTTTTGTCGGGATCTAGACAGACGCGCCTGCATGGAACTACAGTTACCGGCGGTCCTGGGCGCGGAACTACATTACCCAGAGTTCCCGGCGGCTTCCGGATATCTGCCGGCCGCCCAGGAACGCCGGTGCCAGTGATTCTTTGTTGGTCTCGAGGACGCGGCTGCTCCTCGACTACTGCTCCTGTTCGTGGCTGGAGGTTGTCGTCTGACCGGCTGGTCTTTGTTCAGGTCAGGCGGGTGCCGGTTTAAGCGCGCTGGCTAGCGTGCTGCGCTTGCTGTACTTTGAGGGTTTCTCGTTTTCACGGAAACCGAGTCTGTTGATTGTGGTATTGTTCCTCACGGCTGCAAGGGAAGACTTTGTTGTTACCCAGCGCTACGCTCTCCGGGAACAAGCTTCTTGGGAAGGAGAGCATAGGATTATAGGACTCATTCCCTTCCAGTGGCGGAGTGCAGGGGGGTATTGAAGGACCTTCGCACTGCCGTCACGAACTTAAGACAGAGGGTAACAGTGCATTGTGTGGTCACCTGAAAAGGCAAATACCAAAGCGGAGTGTGGTAGTGATGGAACTACACACTGCCGTATTTGGGTAATTAAAGCTGTGCAGTTTTCAAGTAGCGGAGTGTAGGGGGGTATTGTTGGACCTCCGCACTGCCGTTACGAACTCTTGGCATATGGTTCAGTGGCATATATTACTGTTTGACAAAGCAATTACCAAAGCGGAGTGTAGTAGTGATGAAACTACACACTACCGTGTTTGGGTATTCTGTGGGGGATTTGATATATATCGGAGGAACTTATAAGTTGCTGTGTAATACGAACCATAGTATAAACTACAGCATTCATCCAAGCACAGGAAGTGCCTTTTCATTTTACGTTATTTGGGTCCGTGTTCCAAGCTCATACGCTATCACAGTGGGTATGTGTATGTCTGTTACCTTTAGGCTTTAGGTTTCTCAATATAGGTTTGATTATAACTCTGTTCTTTTGTGTTGATCAGGGAGGAAGACGGGAGTTACAGCAAAAGGGAGGTTTAGTGCCAATTACATTCAGGTGAATACATGTGGGTGTGTGTTAGTAAGACTTTATGAGAATAGGGTTTAGCCGTGTACTAATCTGTGTATTTTTGTCTTTCAGTTTCTTTATCCCTGCTGCCCCTTCCTTCTCCTCTTTATTCTTTTGGGTTTTTTCTCCTTTTGGGGTTTTTCCCTCGCCGTATCGTCTGAACACCCTGTGTTTATACTTCAGGGTGTTCGGAGGGTCCGGAGGTGGAGCATTGTTGCTGCACGTGAATCCTGCGGAGTGCCAAGCCTTACAGAATCACTGGCCCACGAAATACACTCTGCCCGATTCATATGTAGCCACAATGGCGTCCATGGAGGATGTGTTACAAGCCTTGGTTTTGGTACAACAGGAGCTGGCCTCCTCCAAGGCTGAGACCGCAGCTTTGCGTGAGAAGGTGGAGCGTTTGAGTGGTAACCCATTCAACGCTTCCGCATCTTCTTCTAACGTTCAGGTTACTGTACCGCAACCCATTCCCTTGGCTACTCCTGAACGGTTTTCAGGGGATCCACGTAAGGTGCATGTGTTTATGACACAGGTGCTCATGCATTTTTCCTGTAAACCGTCCTCGTTCCCCACTAATCATTCAAGAGTGGCATTTTTAATTTCTTATTTAATTGGGGATGCAGCTGATTGGGTGGTACCCTTGGTGAAACGTGATGATGCTCTTTTATCTAATTGGGCAGAGTTCAAAAAGGAATTTGAAAGGGTCTTTGACCGAAGAGCTACCACTTTCTGTGCTGATCGTGAGTTGTTGACACTAAGACAAGGTAGAGGAGAGTTGATAACATACCTAACGGCCTTCAATAGGCTGGTGGTAGAAGCATCATGGCCAGAGGAGAAAAAACTATCTTTGTTTTATCAGGGGTTACATGATGATTTAAAGGATGTTGTAGCGCAGGTGGATCCTCAGCCCAATACCTTTGAGGACATGGTAAACCTGGTGTTAAGGTTAGACAGTAGATTAACGGACAGGGGTAGTAACAGAAGACGGTGGGAAAGAGGAGCGTACTTTGTTGAAAGGAACCCTAAGAAAGCATCTGGGGGTACGGACGCTACGCCTGAACCAATGGAAATAGGGGCTCTTAGAGCACCATTGTCCAGAGAAGAGAGAGAAGCCAGAAGGGTACAGGGCTTATGTATGTACTGTGGTAAGAAGGGGCATTATGTCCGGGAATGTCCTTCTAAACCAAAAGCGTCAGGTACTTTCAGTAGATTTAAGAAAGTTGCGGTGTCTAAAACTGTATCAGATACCGAGCAGAAGGAGGACCGCTTATCGGGAGGGGATGGAGAACAAGCATGGAAACTTACCTCCCTGTCCTCTTCGGGTGATGAGGAAACAGAGCCTCACCTGGTGGTGGTGATGACGCTAGAATACGAGTTAGAGAGGTGTCAGGTAATGGTGATGGTGGATTCAGGAGCGACTGGTAATTTTGTAGATGAAGGTCTGGTAAGACGTCTAGAATTGCCTCGAGTTCCTAGGGAGACGCCCGAAGATGTGTTGGCAGTGGATGGGCAGCCTTTAACCTCAGGTCAGATAACGGAGAGAACTGGTGATTTGGGGCTGTCAATGGTGACGCATGGGTGTGTGCATTCTGAGGTGTTAACATTAAATATCATCGATGCCCCTCAGTACGAGATTATTTTGGGCATGCCATGGCTGCATAAGCATAACCCTGTGGTGAATTGGCAGGAAAAAACTATTACGTTCGAACCAGAGACCTGTAGGGACCATTTAACTCCTTGTATGTCTGCTAATGTCACCGTGTTAGCCACACCGTTTTTGGCTGCCACTGCTGCGGAAAAGGATGTCAAGCTACCGTTAGTATATGCTTCTTACAGTGATGTGTTCAGTGAGGTGAAGGCAGAAACTCTGCCCCCTCATCGAGAATACGATTGTCGAATTGATTTGGTGGAGGGGGCATCATTACCATCATGTAGGGTGTATGCTTTGTCGGTGCCTGAGACCTCCCATTTGAAGCAGTATATTGAACATTATTCTCGATTGGGTTTTATTCGCCCCTCTCGCTCTCCCGCAGCTTCCCCTCTTTTCTTTATATCAAAAGCCAACGGGGACTTGAGAGCGTGTGTGGACTACAGAGCATTGAATAAGAACACCATACGTAATCGATACCCTCTTCCGCTCATTTCAGTCTTGCTCGACCAGGTGAGAGAGGCCAGGATTTACACCCGTTTAGATTTACGTGGGGCCTATCACCTGGTTAGAGTAAGAGAAGGGGATGAGTGGAAGACGGCGTTCAAAACACGGTTTGGGTTATATGAATACCTAGTGATGCCTTTTGGGCTTTGTAACGCCCCTGCAGCTTTTCAGTTTTTTATTAACGATGTGCTAAAGGAATACGTGGATCAATTCGTGGTGATGTACATAGACGACATCTTGATCTACTCTCAGGATGTTTCATGCCACAACATTCATGTCTGCAAGGTTCTGGATAAGTTGAGAGAACACCATCTGTATGTGAAGCTGAGTAAATGTGAGTTCGGGGTGCATGAAGTAGAATTTTTGGGTGTGAATCTAAGTCCTGAAGGATTACAGATGTCAGAGAGGAAAGTACAGGCGGTGAGGGATTGGCCAGCCCCCAAGAATGTAAAAGAGGTACAGAGCTTTTTGGGGTTTGCCAACTATTACCGCAGGTTTATCGTACATTTCTCCCAAACCACTGTCCCTATCACTAGGCTATTACGGAAAGGGAGGTCTTTTGAGTGGACAGTGGAGGCTGAGCTCGCTTTCCAGGCATTAAAAAGGGCTTTTACTACAGCTCCTGTGTTGGCCCATCCAGTTTTGGAACATCCATTCATTGTTGAAGCAGACGCCTCAGATGAAGCCATAGGGGCAATCTTGTCTCAGAGAGATGTACAAACAGGTCAGCTTCATCCTGTGGCCTACTTGTCGAAAAAACTGAGTCCTGCTGAGGTCAATTATTCAATCGCAGAAAAAGAGCTTCTGGCGATAAAAAAGGCTTTCCAGGAGTGGAGGCCGTACCTGTGGGGAGCAAGACAGGCAGTAACTGTGTACACAGATCACAGGAATCTCCAGTACATGTCCGCAGCTAGGCACCTTACACAACGGCAGATGAGGTGGATGTTGTTCTTTTCCGAGTATAACTTTGTTGTGACATTTCGTCCTGGCTCGGAGAATCGAAAAGCGGATGCTCTTTCTAGACAGGGAATCACTACCACACACAATGCAGAGGAACAGTCCATACTTCCTTCCACGAAGGTGGTTTGTGTAGTAAGAGCCGAGAGGTTTCTGGAGGACATCAAAGACTCTAGGTCCATGGAATGTTGGGTTCGTTGGGCTTCCGCCAAACCAGGCAGGAAGATTAGGCATGGTTTACCCTTCCAGGGAGAGTGCTTGTTTCTGCCTAATTTGGAGATAAGGAAGAAGGCATTCAGTTGGTGTCATGAAGCGCCTGCGGCTGGACACCCAGGGATCACAAAGACCGTGGATTTACTTAGAAGGCATTTCTGGTGGGAAACTCTAGTGAAGGACACCACTCAATGGGTAGGCAGCTGTGACGTCTGTGCTAGAAGCAAGGGGGAAACATCAAGAAAGAAAGGGTTGTTAATGCCAATGCCCACGCCTGATCGCCCATGGTCAAACATTAGTTTGGATTTCATCACGGGCCTCCCAAAAGATCAAGGGAATACCGCAGCGCTGGTGGTTGTGGACAACTCGACAAAAATGGGCCATTTCGTACCTTGTGTGAACCTCCCCACAGCTAGTCAAACAGCACAGATAATGGCATCACAAATTTTTCGTTTACATGGCATTCCAAGAGTCATTGTATCCGATAGGGGACCGCAATTCATCGCTCGTTTTTGGAGAGCATGGTGTAGTGCCTTGGGCATAGAAGCAGCACTATCTACTAGCTTCCACCCACAAACCGATGGACAGACTGAACGTCTAAATCAGACTCTAAAGAAGTACTTGCGGTGTTACTCTAAGGAGGCTCATGGGTCTTGGGTGGAGCTGTTGTGGATGGCGGAGATGGCATACAACAACGCTTGGCATAGCTCCATAGGTATGTCCCCATTCAAAGCCAATTATGGGTATGATGTACGTACTTTGCCGATCGATATACCAGAAGAGGTGAACGATCAGCCCTCGGTGAAGGAGCGGGTGATACTGATGAGGAAAATACACTGCGCAGTGCAAAAACATCTGCTAAAGGCCAAAGAAACATACAAAAGGTGGGAGGACAAACATAGAATACCCGGTCCTCAATTCGAGGTAGGAGATAAAGTGTGGCTCTCAACCAAATATATACGTTTCAAGCTCCGAAGCGTGTTTCATCCGCGCTTCATTGGACCATATCCTGTGGTGCGCCGCATTAATCCTGTGGCGTACAAATTGAAGTTGCCAAACACGTTACGAATCCACCCCGTTTTTCATGTCCAGTTGCTAAAAAAGGCTCTTACCTCACGCAGAACGGCACCTCCGGTGCTGGCCAAGGATGGGAATCTGGAATATGAGGTGAGATCTATAAAAGACTCCAAGTATCGCAGGGGTGTTTTATGGTACTTGGTGTCCTGGAAAGGTTACGGGGAGGAAGAGGATTCCTGGGAACCCGTGCACAATGTCCATGCTCCCAGAGCTGTGAGAACATTTCATGTAAAAAACCCCGCCAAGCCGGGGCCTAGGAGGCGCTTGGGAGGAGGGCGTACTGTCGGGATCTAGACAGACGCGCCTGCATGGAACTACAGTTACCGGCGGTCCTGGGCGCGGAACTACATTACCCAGAGTTCCCGGCGGCTTCCGGATATCTGCCGGCCGCCCAGGAACGCCGGTGCCAGTGATTCTTTGTTGGTCTCGAGGACGCGGCTGCTCCTCGACTACTGCTCCTGTTCGTGGCTGGAGGTTGTCGTCTGACCGGCTGGTCTTTGTTCAGGTCAGGCGGGTGCCGGTTTAAGCGCGCTGGCTAGCGTGCTGCGCTTGCTGTACTTTAAGGGTTTCTCGTTTTCACGGAAACCGAGTCTGTTGATTGTGGTATTGTTCCTCACGGCTGCAAGGGAAGACTTTGTTGTTACCCAGCGCTACGCTCTCCGGGAACAAGCTTCTTGGGAAGGAGAGCATAGGATTATAGGACTCATTCCCTTCCAGTGGCGGAGTGCAGGGGGGTATTGAAGGACCTTCGCACTGCCGTCACGAACTTAAGACAGAGGGTAACAGTGCATTGTGTGGTCACCTGAAAAGGCAAATACCAAAGCGGAGTGTGGTAGTGATGGAACTACACACTGCCGTATTTGGGTAATTAAAGCTGTGCAGTTTTCAAGTAGCGGAGTGTAGGGGGGTATTGTTGGACCTCCGCACTGCCGTTACGAACTCTTGGCATATGGTTCAGTGGCATATATTACTGTTTGACAAAGCAATTACCAAAGCGGAGTGTAGTAGTGAGGAAACTACACACTACCGTGTTTGGGTATTCTGTGGGGGATTTGATATATATCGGAGGAACTTATAAGTTGCTGTGTAATACGAACCATAGTATAAACTACAGCATTCATCCAAGCACAGGAAGTGCCTTTTCATTTTACGTTATTTGGGTCCGTGTTCCAAGCTCATACGCTATCACAGTGGGTATGTGTATGTCTGTTACCTTTAGGCTTTAGGTTTCTCAATATAGGTTTGATTATAACTCTGTTCTTTTGTGTTGATCAGGGAGGAAGACGGGAGTTACAGCAAAAGGGAGGTTTAGTGCCAATTACATTCAGGTGAATACATGTGGGTGTGTGTTAGTAAGACTTTATGAGAATAGGGTTTAGCCGTGTACTAATCTGTGTATTTTTGTCTTTCAGTTTCTTTATCCCTGCTGCCCCTTCCTTCTCCTCTTTATTCTTTTGGGTTTTTTCCCCTTTTGGGGTTTTTCCCTCGCCGTATCGTCTGAACACCCTGTGTTTATACTTCAGGGTGTTCGGAGGGTCCGGAGGTGGAGCATTGTTGCTGCACGTGAATCCTGCGGAGTGCCAAGCCTTACACTTTTGGCTGTTAGAACAAAGCCAACAAATGGAAAAATTATTATACTGTTTGTATTGATCCAATACTTTCAGAGACAGTGTTGTCTATGTAGACTTATCTCCTACTTATGTGAAGGAAAGAGAGCTTTATTCTGTTGACTTTTCCAGATCAGCGTGTCTCTCCTCCTGAAACAGCCACACGATGAACCAACCAAACAGGCATACTGCAAAGAAGGCCAGGCAGACCCATTGAAGGATTAGGTAGCTGGGATGCTGTCCATAACCAAAGCCACAGGCAGTTTGTAGTGATGAGGTCCGTAGCCAAGACGTAGTTTGATGTAAATTTAAGTTCAGTTACAGGTAGTTGAGTTCTTTAGCGCTGGTGGTTGCGCCCAGTGCGACAATGGTTGTTGGTACCCCCCAATGACCACCTCCACCACAGATTCCATCACTACCACTCTTCACTAGTGCCCCTTCAGTCTCTATATCCACTCTCTCCAAATGCGTTTAATTAGTTTTATAGAGCTACTGCCACTCATATTAGTGCAGGGTGTCAGAGCACTTTACATTATACACTACACAGAGACAATCACTCATACATGTGTAAATCAGTGTATAGAAAATTTTACATAAGGCAGAGGATTACAAGGTGTAGGAGTCACATCACTTCATCCATACTGGTAGGTAGTACAGTTTAACCGTGCTTGGTCTGGAGAACCACAAACTCAGAATTTAAAACTTAACACAATGATTGGGGTTCTCTTTAATCATCAGATTTGATTTCTATACAAATGAACCTTTTATGCAACATTAAGATGATGAAAGACATGGGGAAAAAATCATAACACTTTGAAATATACTTTGCGGTTTACATGCAGCTCTTTGATGGCAGTTAATAGCTCACTGTTCTATGTTAGGATTATAATGTATGAATTGCAAGTAACAAGGGGATCTCTCAGGAAAAAGCAGTAACCCACTGACCTATTTCAATTGTATGCACTTTGTAATCTGAATGGTACATGTTCTTTGCAGCAGGAATATTAACCCTCTGCACTACCATCGGACGAGTCAAAACTTCCAATAGACAAAACTCATCTCGTTCCATGAAAAACATTAATCACGGAAGTTATCTTGGCATGTATATAGTTGCCTGAAAATGTCTGGAGGCCAGGAACGCCACAGAAGGTGATTGTAAAACAATAATATACATGTAAATAGGGTGCCCCCACCCAAAGTCAGCACCCGGTGCGGTAGCACCGGTTGCACCGCCCTAGAGCAGGCCCTGGTTGGGTGTAGAGATGCAGCAACGCTGGGAACAGTCTCCCTGCTGCTCACCCCATACTCCAACTGTCACACTCAAGCATCCAGGCACCCAAACATTCCATTCAAGACCATCACACCAACATTCCATGCATCACATTCACACTGGCTGAACAGCTAGGGAGAAAGTAACAGAGAGTAACCAGATGATTATAATTCAGGTTACGACACAGTTGCCATGGGCAGTAGATGGTCTGCATCTTCAATTACCCTCTGTTGAGCAGATGTGGAGAAATACTTTTCCCATTGGCGGGTTGGGTTTCATTTGTTTCTGTAGTCCACTCGCAATGTGATGCGTGGATCCAGGCTGGCAGTGCTATGCACTTTACAGCGCTGTTGTTGATCAGCATGTCTTAATGGGCTCCTAACCACCATGGTTTCCGATGATGGATTTTCAGATGTACCTGGGTTACAGATCGTGGCAGGCACCGGATGGATTGGCAATGGTTCTTGTACCTGAGATTGGAAGTTTTAAGACAGCATATTAGTTGTTTGCAGTATTTTAAAGTCAAGACATCAGGCAGGTGTAAATCTAGCAAAGTTGGAGACACTCCAGGGGTGGACAAAGTAATCTGTTATAAAGGATGATAGGCACTTGTAATCATGAATCCAGGGAGCGGGCATGTAGGTTATAAGAAGAAGGTTTATTGTTCAAGATAGGTCTTAGTGAAAGGTAATTTAAGTAAGATGGCAGTAGAAGACGCCCTACCAGGAGCAGCATCCTTGCTGCTCAGCCCACTCTCTTCAACTGACTTTCATCCACACAACAACCTCATCAAGGTTCAGTGACATCACACTCACACTGGATGAGCAGCAGGGAACTGGTAACTAAGGAAGGGGTGCATAGCAACAGTTCAAGTCACAACAGAATCATAAACCTTCCCATCAATATTTTGCGCGGCTCAACTCAATTCTTTGATCAGGGATGGCTTGTTATTGACAAAGGATAAGGGTAAAGCCTCAGGCTATTTAAACCAGTTTCTACACATATATTTGATATTTTGTTTTTGAAGTTCCCTCAAATTGTTCAACCTGTCATGACGATTTGAGGTGGTAAGCACAGCGCAAATGTTGATGCACAGACTGCCAGTAAAAAATACACCAAAGTGGTGCAATCAAGTAAAACACTTTGAATAATATGAGTCAAGGTTGCCTCTCAGCTTGTCGCCCAATGCTATGCTCTTCGACATATAACCAGTGCCGACGCGAGTACTACTAGTCACAACCGCAACCACTGCCACAACCACGCCACAATATAAGGAAAGGAAGTGTTAGCACAATGTTTCATCATTTAGAAAGTGGTTACATACTGTGAAAGAATTTAAACTCATTTGTGCCCTGTTTTAGCATGACTCTAACCTGCTGCAGCCATGTTTCTCTGCACACTCTAGCCTAGCCTACCGGATGAGCCCATCTCCAAGCCTTAGATGTGCTATATTCTGCCACTCAAGGGGCATATTATTCACATCTAACATGGGCTTCGATTGGAATTCATAGAGCATATTATCAAGGCCATTATCGCCGCTTTATCGACAGTTTCCTGCCGATAAAAGCGGCGATAATGTATCGCCTGTCCTTGATAATATGCCCCAAGATGTGATAGTTTAAAAACCTGCTTGCTCAGCTGATACTGTTGGCAATTTTGTTACACACGAAAAACACTAATTCTCATGAGATCCGCTAGGCACCTGTTTGTTCTCTTGGTGAGAATTTTGTTATGTGATCAATACGAAACGTATGTGTGTTTGTAGGGTGTATATATTTGAGCATTGGGAGGCTTAGCTCCATTGCTAATATAAAGGTATCCCCTTGCAGTAGTTGCATTGATCCACATGTTGCCTTGTGCTAGGAAGCCTAGCCACATTGCCAACGTATAGGAACGCCCTTTATTGGAAATCTCCATGATGCATAGACTATTGATGTTTTCAATCAGTACCTTCAGACTCAACCGAAAACGCGAGATGGAGTTTTCTTCGACAGTTATCTCTGTATATTTAATACAAAAAAATGTCTCGAATCTTGAAACTTTTGTACCAGGCTTCCCTGTGCCCGTCCCTTTCGCTGATTTAACAACACTGCGAAGAAACACAAAAACCTATTGGCTTCAAACTCAAATCATTGTGGAGTTTATTTAGTCATGGCAGCGTGCGATTCCCTGTGGTAAATTCCTGGAGAGAGATTCTTTCACTTCCTGAAGCGTGGGTTGGTTTAAATAACTTGAAACAATGAATCTTTCTCCCACTTCCCTTTTAAATATAATGTATCGAGTGTCCAAGCTATTCAGCACTCTGCTGAAGTCTCGAGCTGGACACAGCACTGCGGTTTGCTGTTATTATTTTTGTACCTGAAAGGCTTCTGTTTCTGCGTTGATTGTGGATCATGGCTGCAAGTGAATGAGGTTCATGGTTGACAACAGATCATAGTTTGCAGAAGATATTCGAATAAGAAGGGTCACAATCGCAAACTCAAAGTAAGGTCTGAAAGACCACTATGAAAAACAGGGAAATAGATTTAAGTAAGCCTCCACCCTGTCCCCATTTTCAGTTAGCACCTGCAAGGTCTCACCTCACTGCTTTGGGGCAGTGTGAGAGGTGGTAGTACCCATGCAGTGTTGTAGCAAGGGTTTCAGAGCCCTCATGCAAGCAAGTGAAATGGACCCCCTTCACCAAGCCTAGGTAGCAAATGATTGCACTGTTTATGGTTCGATGGCACCTTCGGTCTAGGGGCCCTAGAGCCACTGCACCTGCTGCACCACTGATAGCTATGACCCTGATAATGAGGTTGTATGTATCATGATCAGTGGCGTTTGGTAATGTTACCATGGAGTTGGCAGGGGCCACACACGCATATATGAATTCGCACATGCACACACACACACACACACACACACACACACACACACACACACACACACACACACACACACACATTCACAACACTCACTAACAAATACACATACATTCATACAAACACACAGGCAGGCACTAAGCATAAACAAAAACATAAAACTTAGATTCACTGTAGAGCGGGAAGCCTCAGAGGTCCCTGGAGGGTTGGAACTGCTGCATCCTTCACTGGCTGACCTAAGGTCAACCAATGAGGAAATGCAGAAGTTTCTCTCTCGTCACAGCTTGGGATGGAGTCAGTGAGATTGCTGACCCCACTCCACTCTGTGAAGAGGTGTCACTGATTGACACTCAGTCCTGGGCATTTCAGGGCTTAAAGCTGAAGTGCCCAGGTCCGAGGCATTCAGAGACACTTCTCCCTCATCACGAGGGGAAAGTCCTCGATACACTGTTCCCAGGCTGAGGAGCTCCTGCCCACAGGGCTGTGAAATCCTCGTCCTGGCAAAGTTCCGCTCGGGCAGCCAGGAGCCTGCACATTTAGCTCATGTCTACTTCCTAGTTGCCTGACCTGAACAAGTACAGTGTCTGTCAGGCTGACCTTTGTTCAGCATGACAGATACTCTTCTTGCGGAGAAAAAGGTGGGCTGCATGGCGCCATTGCCCATATGGAAGGGCTGCGGCTGATCATGATCACATTCTACACCACTGTCAATGTACAGAAAGGCTTCTGTGCCCAATATTTGAACAACTGTTTTCTATGCACACATTGCGGAGGGATACGGGAGACATAAGTTTGCCAAGTTCTTGCTGTAGAACCAGAGGTTTGTGTGCAACAGTGGTTCCTCAGCTGCAATTTGTACATGCTAACCCAAGGGAGGCACAGCTCGGCTTCAGGCCCTGATAAGAACTGGTAAACCAATCAGTGACACTAGTTCCCACAATCCAAATAAACCAAAACCACAATATGCTAAGACGTTTGGAGTAGGTTTCTATCCAGCTAATTGGTTGTCAGCTGCTGGGTGCCACAAACTGTGTACTTGATTAATAATTATTATATAAACTGATTGGCAAAAGGCTTCTTTTCAGCCAAACCAGTGACTCAATATGGTCTAATAGGTTACAAAGTTTTTATAATAATTACGTTTTGCAATACCCTGCTATGTAAACTGTTAACGCAAACAGTCTTAGATGTGCTGTGTTGTTATAACAATCACTGCTGATTAAAACAAATAGTGAAAATCTAGTTTGTCTGATATTTTGACTGGGACAATGTTACATTCTGCACTCATGGGATTGACTGCAAATGCAGTATTTTAGAAAATCTCACAATAGATACTCAATCAACAACAGTTAACCAGCCAATCATGGAGCAGCAACAGCATTCTAGATTTAACATTATCATTGTACCCTTCTTTGCACCCTTAGGAAATCAAACAGATGCCTGTTTTGCATGTAGATGCAAAATGTGATGCACTCCTCTCCTAAATTCCAGGAGTGTCCTTCTATACTACTTACAAAATATTTTGTTATAGTGGTGCTAAAGCCAAAATGCCAGGTCGCAAACCTCTACTTGTTGATCCATTGTTAGCCTAAAATGTTTCTAGTTTCTTTTTTCTCATGGTCTAAGATCTGTTTCTTCCAGATCCTATTAGTGCAGCCTTAAAAATCTATCAGCGCCCCTCTTAGTTTCTGATCAGTAGTACTCAACTACAATGGGGAGTGCCCTACAAGACAAACTGCACCATATTCGTCTTGTTTGAATTAACACACATAGAATTTATATCCACTTTATGTTCACTATTTTGCACTCTTTTATCACTCTTGTGACCAGTGTGCAGCTAGTCATAGGCCGCTCAGGTCACAATCGGGGCAGGAATGAAAAAGGCACAAACATTGTTGGTGCACATAGTTAGCGTTCCATTGACCCCTGTGTCACCAGCCATAGGATGGTAGCATTAATCCTTCCTTATTTGAAGGGGTTGTGGCCCCTCTTAATTGCCCCACCTGTATTTCACCACAAGGAAGAGAATGAGTCTCCTTTTACATGATTATTAATTGAATTAAACAAATGCACATTGTTTGTTGTTATATAGCTGTCCATTGGAGCCAGTATCTGAAGCCGACAAGTCCTAAGTGCTCGTACTGTTGGCAGTGCCATACATGTGCCAGGGCCTGCTAGGGCTGGGCACTAGCAAATCAAAAGAAGGGACACTGAATCATGAATCTATGTGGCCCTCTACTTATGTCATTCACTGACTGAAGAAAAAAAACATTTCTCTGGCTCTAGCTTGGGAGTGCTGCAACACAATGTCACCAGATATTCATTTTGGTACACAGGGACTAAGTGACAGATGGGTACTGTTGTTTACCATTGGTGTTCCAAGCCCCAAATAATTATTTCAATTACATAACTAATGAATTGCTACTTTTTTTTTGAAAATCTGTTTATTAGCAGAGTGATTAGAGCAACAGTACAGAATTATTATTGTATGTCTAAACCAGAATGAGGCGTGCTCCTGTAGACATGATAACAGCAGTTACATTATACATTTTGTGTTTTGTTGTATTTCTGAATAAGTGAACAAACCCCTTATGAACTGGAAAATTCCCACCCTCCGCCCACAAAAATCCCCCCCGACACTCCTACTATATGCGTTTATAAACCATATCGTACTTGGCTGAACCCATAGGTCCATTCTTTGCAGAAGTATTATTCTATACAGTCTGTCAGGGACATCAGCAATAACATCACGGGATATCCTGTATCATTGTCCAGTGCACCACTTTTGGGTACGGTACATGGATGCCCAGTAAGGTAGGACACAGTTCAATGCAGAGGTATCGAATCAACAGACTTCCCATCTCCCCCTGCTTCGAACATCCCCAGTATGGCAAACCAGTCCAGTGAAATCGGCGTTTTCCTGAGGCCCCTGCGTTCTTCACGCTGCAGAGCTTCACCCTCCGCTTTGCCCCAACGTGTCACTTCCGTTTTCCATAGTTCGGGATCAGGTGGCTTGGGTGACTTCCACCTCATCGTGATCGCCAATGAATTGCTACTTACTTTTAAACTTACCATGTCAAGTTTAAGTAGTTGAAGAAAGGGGATATGTAAACTGTTAAATACAATATCCTGCTGATTGTGATTATGCTTTGTTTAGTGAGACCCCATGTATGCATTTGTCACACACACATTGCTATTTCACATGTATTAATTACGTATGCCACCCCTCGTGCAAAGGCTTCTCAAGATACACCCATTTTAGGGGCCCTCCACCTTTTTCATCTCACCTAAAACACTGATAACTGTACTACTGCATACTAATATCTTGAGAAGAACTGGAAACCTAGTGATTGTAATGTTGGTCAATGTACTGGGATATTTTATGATAGTCTTCAATATACACACATATTTAAAAATGAATGTAGGTCTTAGTATGGTTGCCTTGATTGAGGGGTATTAAAACTAAGGGCCTGATTTAGGTCTCTGCGGTGGAGTATCCAAGTACTCCGCCAAGCTGATGGCATCCCGCCCACCGTACTAGATGTGTGCTTGCTGAACCATGTCCGCATTGACAGACTGTTTCAAGTCGCGTAAGCAGCGCACCGTCGTCGAGGTGATGGACTCCTCTGCTGGCTAACAATACTGAGTCGCTGTCAGGTCAGTGGGTTTGTATCAAGCCTATTTAGATGTCCCGATTGTACTGGCGTGGTCCTAGCTGTGGTTTGCTGACGCAGTGATTCCCTGGTGGAGTGGAGATTGGTAAGTACTACTGACTTATGTGTCAATACAATTATATGTTGTGATTGCTTCTTAAATATATGTAGGCAATGTGTTATGCCCCTTTTCTTACATATTCAATAGCACACAAGCAATACACACTCACTATTGAATGCACACTCACAGGCACCACAAGCACAACAACCACAACCACCACAACAACATAATTTTTTTTTGAAAAGTCAATTCAGATGTGTTCATTTTACCTTGATAAGTTATAAAATGTGCACTAATGCATTACACATTAAAAAAATGCATCGAAGAGCAATGTAAAAATATACAAGACTAAAACAATTGTCAACACACTATTCATAGTAAGACAAGTGTAAAAGAAGCTTACCTTAGATGTCGGTGACAACAGAGTTGATTAACATCATGGTCATGCAGCAGCAGCAAAGGGAGGACCTGGTCAATGGCGTTGAAGGTGGAAATGGAAGTGGGAAACAGGAAAAAAGGTTTGTTTCTACCTCATTTCCTACATTTTCAGTTAACTCAAAGTTGGAGGTATCCCTGCCATAGTTTCCTTGACGGAAAGGCACTTCGTAATTGGCCCAGCAGTAATCTTGGCTGGACTCCCGCCAACAACCCCTTCTGCCTATGATGCTGACAACGCGGGTGAAAATTCCTGTCGGAATCTGTGGCACTCGGGCGGTGTTCCGTCTATGGACCTACTACCGTCTAAATAGAGTGGCTGGACCACCGAGTAGGCGGGCGGACTGGTGAAAAAGTGACGGCAGGACCAGATCCACCAAGATCTAAATCAGGCCCAGACTCAGCTGCGGCCTATGTGCATATCTCCACACCACAATTCATCATAGTTATGACATTTGTCCTTATGTATTTGGTGCATTTGTAGTCTCCCTGAATGCTGCAGATATATTTTGTGGGCCCAACAACAACTGAAATCACCACCAATCCAAACAAAACCTAGAGCGTATTTGACTTTCCAGCAATAGCACTTTAATAAAATAATGAGATGTGATTGGATACTGTTTTTCTGAATTTTTTTTAATAAAAAAAACAACTAAGGTGCAAGGACATAATGTAATCAATGAGACTACCACCATGTAAAACTGGGTAACTACTTTTACCAGCAATCACTGTAGTTGCTCTATAAAGAACACTACAAATAATCCTATTGGAGAGCAATATTTGGCTTCTGCCCACATGGGATGAAACTGAGATATAGACATATTGACCAAATTTAAAGAATAGAGGTTGCTGCATGTCCACGCTGCTGGCATGTTGCATGCTCATCTAAATCTGGCTGTGGTCTGCCTTCAGCCATGGTAAATGCCAGCCGCAGGCGAGAAAGCTAGATTAGCATGTAGTTTGATGAAAATAAATGCATAATATTGTTTAGCAAGGTGCACAAACAAAAATTAAAAACACGCTCAATAACCTGCAGGAGTGTGACTTCTTTTGACGCTGTCAGGTGGCTTTGGTAATGTTTATTAAAAGGATTTCTATCGCCCTGCAGTAACACACTAAGGGAGAATGTTCTCTAATTTGTATATCTGAGCGCAGAGTAAATCAATGTAAGGTTATCCACTTGTCATGGGCCTGTTTTTTTAAAACATTTTTATTTGCATTTTATTAAGTAACCACATTACAATCATGTCATCATTGGTCATCACACCCTTCCCCCCAACCCCCCTCCCACTGAGCATCACCAGTAAAAACAATATAGTATCATTCAAAGGAAGTATCTTCGCCAGAACAGTCTCGAGCCCAAGCCTGTATCGCCATAGTAGGCTACCGTCCGGAGTGCCTATGCCCATTGTCACACCTTCTCTCCATATCCCCTTTCATAGACCCCCATCGAGTCCATGATAGTTCCGCCACTTACTCCAGACTCTGCCAAATTTCTTAGGGCACCCCTAGCCTTGTAAGTGACCCTTTCGACTGCCATGTATATACGTGCGAGATCCACATCCTTGGTCATACCCAACAGGACCAGTTTAGGGTCTAGGGGCAGGGGAGTCTCTAGCACCTCCCCCAAATCAATGAGGACCTCTGTCCAGTAGGCTTGGATTATCGGGCATGACCAAATTATATGGTAGAAATTCCCCTCCTCTCGGCCACATCTCTTGCAGTATTGGTCTCCAGCTATTCCCATTTTATGTAAGCGCACCCTATCAAAATAGGTCCTATGAAGGATGTTAAATTGGATGAGCCTCAACCGGGATTTGATAGCTACCTCCCTGGGATGCATTAAATCTGTGTCCCAGTCTACCGTATCCGTTTCTCCCACATCCCCTTCCCATCTGCCTCTAAGTGTACCCAGGTACTCAGGCATGTTATTCATAAGTGTCCTATATGTGAGGGACACCGCCCGCTCTGGAATTTGTTCCTGTAGGAGGCGGCCCTCTAAAGGTGCATATTCAAGGAGTGTGCCCACTGGGATCCCTTCCGCCCGTCAGGCATGCCTCAGTTGCACATATTTAAAGTACTGGGAATGGTGCAGGTCAAATTCCGCCCTTAATGCTTGAAAAGATTTTAGTTCCCCTTTTGCAGTCACATCGCCTAGTGTCGAGATCCCTATGTCGTCCCATCTCTGGAACCCTTTCAATTTATTCAGTTCCTGCGGCCAAGCACATTGCCATATGGGCGTCTGTCTAGTGGGCCTTTTTTCCCAGCCTACGGTCTTGGTTGCACTGTTCCAAACCGTCAAGGTAAGCCTAGTAGCCGGCAGCCCCTCCCTTTTCCCCCATAGAGATAGTAGTTATATGGGCGATTAGCCATTGTGTGCCTCTCCAGTGCATATGAGGGGTGCAGGACCGGGGCATGGAGCCAATCATTAACGGGCGCCAAGTGTTCCACACAATAGTAGGCCTCAACACTGGGGAGTGAGATCCCTCCACTGTACTGGTGCTGTTGTAGGATCGTCAGTGCTACCCTCGGGTGCTTACCCAACCAGAGAAAGGTTCGTAGTTCCGCGTAGATTTCCATAAACACCCTACGAGGGAGGGGGTAGTACTCATTCTGAAAGGCATAAAGGAGTTTGGGCAGCGTTATCATTTTAAACATGGCCGCACATCCCAGGTTCGTGAGGGGGAGCAGGCGCCATCTGTTCGCATTGCCTATAAAATGATGTACTATCTGTCTTATGTTCTTGTCCTATGAGCGGCCGCTATCGAGCGTCACAAACACACCAAGATAAGTAAATCCCTCTCCAGTTGTCTGCAGCCTCTCCGGGAGGCCTATCCAGTGCTCCTGCCCCTTAGGATCATATAAGACGGACTTATGCCAGTTTATCTGGTGTCCTGCGTGGGCTCCGTACCTTTCCAGCTCTGAGAATAGTGCCGGTACCATAGTTTCTGGGTGCGTTATGTATAGAAGGACGTCATCCGCATAGAGGGATATTTTTTCTTCAGCGGTATCCGTTGACCCTATTTGGAAACCTCTAATGTCCGCATTTTGCTGAATTGCACTCACGAGCACCCCTGCCTAGTCCCCCGTCTTACCGGGAAGTCCCAGGATAAAATCCCATTTACTTTACCCTTAGTTCTAGGGTCCGTGTATAGCAATTAGACCCACATTCTGAAGTTGGGACCAAAACCCAGCCGCTCCAGGACTCCCTCCAGAAAAGGCCAATGGACGGCATCAAATGCCTTCTCGGCGTCCAGAGATAGAAACCAGTAGGGGTCCCGTCTACCGCCCACCTCCTGTAGCCAGTTGTGGGTCCATCTGAGGTTAAATCTAGTGGCCTGCCCCGGCAAGAACCCTGTTTGATCCAGATGTACTAGTTCTGGAATCACTTTCCGCAATCTAAGGGCCAAAATGGTCGCCAATAGCTTCACCTCTATATTTAAGAGGGAGATAGGGCGGTACGATGAACATTCTTCCGGTGGTTTACCTTCCTTGTAAATCGGGATTATCGTTGCCATGCGGAGATCCAGAGGCAGTTCCCCCTCCTGAGCCACCCCTTCAAAGAGTCCCAGTAGATGGCGGGCCACCAGATCGCCGTTCGCTTAGAAATCTCTGCCGGGAACCCGTTCGGGCCAGGGGACTTTCCTGCCCGCAGTTTAGTTAGGGCGGTCTTAATTTCGTACAGTGTGATTACGGCCTCCAGGTCACAAAGGTCTGTGGCAGCCAGCACCGGGAGGTCCAAGTGCGTCATGTATTGCAGGGCCTCATCTCACGTCCCTAAGGCTCGAGCTTCATAAAATTGTTTGTAGTGCATAGCAAAGGCCTCAGCAATCTAAGCGTCTGATCTCGTCAGGTTCTCTTGGGCGTCTCGAACCTGCTCCACCCACCGGGCATCTCTTTCCTTCCTGCTAAGCCAAGCCAGCAACTTTCTCGACTTGTCTCCCACATCATACAAACGGGGCAGCGTCGCTAGCGCCTGCGTTTCTCTATATTGACATTGAACATCTAACAATTTCCGAATGGATTTCGGGGTTCCAATAAGTTGGTGTTCCTTTTCCAGTTCAAGAATCTGGTTCTCTAACGCCACAGTGTCTCTCTGGACTTTCCGGGTCTCCTCCACCAATCTATTTTGTGCCCTATCCCTCAGGACCGCCTTAAAGGCCTCCCAGAAAACCACTTTTGACGAAACCGACCCCTTATTTTCGGCTACGTAGACTTTTACATCGGCCCTTAGGCCCTTCAAGATGGCCTGGTTTTGCAGGACCCAGGCTGTCAGCCTCCAGGATCCGTTTCTCCCTACCTTCCTCCTCCCTACCTGCACCAGGAGCGGGGAATGGTCCGAGATCCCACTGGCTCTGTATTCAGCTAAGTCGTCACTCGTCAGAAGATGCCGGGCAAGAAAAATATAGTCCAGTATATAGTAGACCCTGTGGGCACCCGAAAAAAATGAGTAGGCCCTTACGTCTGGGTTTAGCCATCTCCAGACATCCGTCAGTCCCAGGGTAGTAATCGTCCTAGAAAGCAAGGTCTGGGTCTGGTCTCTAGACCTGTCCCCCGATCTGTCTTGCGTCGGGACCAGCACGTCATTGAAGTCCCCCCTAGTATCTGTAGGGTATCTGAGGAATCAAGGAGAATATCTGTTACCCCTTTCAGTGTAGCTGCCTGCAGTTTAGGAGGGGCATATGCCGAGACAATTGTGTATTCCTGCCGTCTCCAGGTGCACCTTACTTCCACAAATGTCCCCTTGAGGAAATATAAATTTTTGGTCAAGTTATGTTCCCTACCGTGTACCCCACCGTCTCCATGTACGAGTTAAAGTGCATGTAACTTCCCTCCTGTGCCAGCTATGAAGACGCAAATACATTTGCGTCCAACGTTAACATGTCCTCTTTCAGACCCACCCTGAATGGGTTGAATAGTCCGTTCCTAAGTATGCTATGCCAACGTCTTTTTGTAGTGTACCTTACATGTTTTTCAGCTCTGGCAAAGTAGGCCCTGAATTTCTGCCATCGAGCCTCTTTCTTCCTTCTGACTCTGAAAGCCTCAGCCCAGGCTGCCCCCGTACCTGTGAACTCTGCCTTACTTCCAGCGCAGCCCACCACGCTTAGCTTAGCCTGCTGCCTGCCAAGACTGACTACAACCTTCGAGTTATCTGTTCCGCTCCCCGAAAATACATTCCTGCCTACTAGTTTCAGTAAACATTCCCCAGCTGCAGAGCCGAAGGGCCGGCCTGTCTCCGTGCAAGTAATTCATAGCCTCTGTTACCATGCTCCCATGGAAGGCCCATGCCCCCACGCTTCTCATGCAGACACTCAGGCGCTTATACACGCACTCACAGTCAGTATAGAATAGTTTCTGCCCCAGAGACCTTTCCGCCCAGATAGCTCAGTTCCTAAAACATCAGATATCAGATATGATAGAAGCACAAGTTGATCTGACATGCCAGACTTCTGTCTCTTTCCGTCAGTGTAAATGTCAAGCCCCCTGCACCCTCCAGTTTCACGCCAATCACACGTCATGCTGCTGCGCGCGCATCCAAGCCTCCGATTTCTGCTGACATTGCAACATTTCTGTTTAAGTGCCACCCACATGTGACACCTACCTGTGACATTTCTAGAGCACACCTCCAGTTACGCCTAGTCCACGCCTTCTGATTACGTACTAGTAACACGTGGATGCTGTTATCTTGTCTTCTCTCAGCTGTTACGCCTACTATACTGCTTTCTATGATGTAAATTGAGTATATAAGCTATGTATTGTCAATAAAACATTGCTCTATCCCTTCCTGAACCCTGTGTGGTTGCAGGAACATGATATCCAGTTCCGGAACGATTCCTTTTTAAGGAATAAAAACCCTAAGAACTCTAACACCACGGACTCTGTTTTCTTTCTTTCCGATTGAGTTATTATTGATTAAGTACTTACCTGCATAGAAATTAAGATGGTAAATTAAATATTTACGACACCCTGACGGTATGACCATACTCGCGCAACCTGGAATGGTGGAGCCTTCTTATTAATATGGCCACTCCCCTCGAGTCTGTAGTAAACTTCGCATGTGCGAGAACTTTGTACTGCCCTCTGGCTAGAAAGCTGCATTTAGTGCCCTGAAGGTGTGTTTCTTGTAATAGGATTATGTCCGGGCCCACCCTTTTTTAGCGCTACGAGGCCTCCGGGTAGTATGCGCTTAACAAAACTCCATTAATAATAATAATAATAATAATTTTCACATATGCATTCACTAGGCCTCGCTTAATCTTACTTCCTAGACCATTCACGTTCCATGTTAAAATCTTGAGCCCCTCCAGTTCCTGCTGTGTCTCTATATGGTTAGCTGCCATCTTGTCGGAAGTCCTGGTATGTGGTGCATAATCTCAGTGCTAAATGGAGCGTCCTGGGAGCAGGTGTGTGTGATCTTTCTGACATGTCCCTCTCCCTCCCCCCAACTTTCCATCCCTCCCTGCCCTCCCAACACATCCACCTCCAGCCCCCAACCAGTCCCGACGTTAAAGCCCATGAAACTCCCTTCCCCCCCACCCTACCTCCCTCCCCTCGCAGTCCCCTCCTCATCAGGGATGGGATAGAGGACTCACAGGCGGAGAAGGTCTGTCGCCCTCCCCTAGTTCACCCCCTACAAACTCACTTCAAACAAATTATCCAGCAAGTGCAAAAAACAACAACTTTTCCATTAAAAACCCACTGCCCTAAACATTCTAGTTGAGAACTATGAGCACAGTGAATATAGGGTGTGAAAAACAACTTGCGTGCCCCTTTGCTGAGCCAGTATCTCGCCCATCTCTGGTCCCTCTTAGTTCATGCGTTAGAGTCTGGGGGGTCCCCCTGAAAGGACTGCACCTCTGTAACCACCTCTTGGTCCAGTTCATTGATAGCCGCTACCAGAGGATGTATCGACTGATCTTCTACGTCCTCGCCTCCCGAGGTGGCACCCCGGTGTCTTCTTCCCCTTCGGATCGTGCATTCCCAGCCAGGCAGCGAAACCTAGCAACCGCCTGATCTCCGGTGGTGAAAGTATTGGCTCCATGTTATTGTGTGCTCGTCGGATTCTGTGTAGGGTAGGGCGTCGCCTTCACCCGCCTAGAGCTATGTGTTCTCCGCTGTCTATATGTCTTCAGTGTCTCCCACTGAGTCCTGGCATTGGTCTCCCTCTCCACCGCCCCTTTCATCTCTCCCTCACGCCGTCGAAGCGGTGGGCGCTCCTCCAGCCATTGCCACGCATCTTCCGGGCGGGTGAAAAAGTGCGTCTTTTCTTTAAAGATGACTTTGAGTTTGGCCGGGAAGAGCAGCATGTATTGGTTCCGAAGATCTCTCAGCTTTGCTTTTACTGCATCGAAGGAGCGTTTCTGTTTCTGAACTTCTTGGCTATAGTCGGGGAAGATCATAATCTGTGCATTCTCCAGACGGATCTGACCCAACTTCCGGGCTTCGCGAAGGATCTCATCGGGGTCTGCAACGTTAAAAAGACGGGAGATGATCGGGCGTGGTCTCTCTCCTACCAGTGGCTTTGCTAGGAGCGCCCGATGTGCCCTCTCTATTATGAAGCAGTTGGAAAATGTCACCTTAGGCAAGGTGTGCAACAGCCATGTGCGCAGGAACTCCACCATATTGGACCCTTCGATTCCTTCCCTAAAGCCCACAAAGCGGAGGTTGTTGCGCCGGGCCCTATTTTCCGCATCATCCACCTTCCACTGTAGCTGTTTATGTGAGGCCTTGAGCTCCTGCATGTCCTTCTGCAACGAGTGGATAGTGTCCTCTGCTTTCCCCAATCGTGTTTCTGCCATGGTCACCCTCTCCGTGAGGTTGCGAAAGTCCTGGCGTAGGAGCGTCACCTTGGAGCCCACTTCCCCGATCTTGACCTCCAACGCCGCCTGAGATGTCTGTATGTCTTCTCTAGATGCCTGGAAGGCCCCCATCAGGAGAGCTGTGTCCGAGCATGGACTCATGGCCTCCACGCCTGTTGGTGCTGTGGTGGGAGCCGACGGATAACGGTCCAGTGTGCCCTGGCGAGGGGCCTTGGGGGCCGCTTCTTTCTTGTCCATCTTGTCTGTCCGGGGTGGCTACAGGGTCAGTGATGGCTAGATAGAGTCTTCTCCACCTTCCAAATGCGGGGTTCAAGGGTCCGGTCTTCTGTGCCCCCTTGTCACTGTCGGCCCAGCTTCACTTCATCAATCTAGACGCATGTGACTCCAGGCACCGCAAGGCCTCAGATGCTCCCCCCGCAGGGCCAGTGCGTGTGGCCGTCCGGTGGTCCAACCAGCCGTATGTCCAAGGCGGGGGTGGGGCCAAGGGCCAGTGGGCGGCACCCCCAGGAGATGATGGCTTGGGTCCCTGCCACGGAAAAACGCCGCCCCCACTACGCCTCTCCCCGGCCGGGCCCCACTTACTGGTGTCTGCTGGTGCCCCCCATAGGCCTCCGACTCCCGCAGTGCCGAACCACAGGCCTCGCCTCGGACGGGCAGCTTCTCAGGGGTCCGGGTCTGTTGTGTGTGCGGGGGGCCTTTGACGGTGTGGGGAATGAGCCACTTCTGCCCCGGCGTCCCTCTCGCTGTAAGTCACTCCCTTTTGTGGGGTACGGGCCGGTATCCCAGGCGTCCCGCGATCCAGTCAGGGCAGGCGGATGTTCCACTGAGCTGTGCCCGTACCTTCCGACCACTGGGCCTTCCCTCCTGGGAGCAGGCCCTCCCCTCGGATCCCACAGCTCCTCAGCCTCACTATGCTTCGTCCCGGGGGGGGGGGGGCGGAGATACTCTGCCTCCCCGGTGGTATGCCCTGGTATCTCGGATCTTCTGTCTGGTCTGGCAGTCTCCGGGTGTACGTCTCGCGGCTCCGACCCGACCCTCAGTTCGCCGCCATCTTGAGGCCGCCTCCGCCCGCCTCCAGGGATCCGCCGCTCATTGCCATCTCAAGAGGTTCTGCGAACCTCCCGTTGCAGCCTCGTCCACGTCCACGGCCCCCCGGGACTTTCCGGTGATCTGTGGCGGCAGTTGAGGGACCTCAGGATGCCTATATGTCAGTTGGATTAAGTTGGCTTGCCGCGGCGTCACTGGTGTGCGACTTATTCGGCCATGCTGTTGGCCACGCCCCCTGTCATGGGCCTCTTTGATACTTGATTAGCACAACGACCACCTAAAAACATTGTAAAAAGTGGATTGACCTACCTAGGTGGATGCATTACTCTTTCTTGTTGAGTGCCTACGGTTCCGCCATATTGTTGTTTATGTTTTGTGTACTTATGTTTGCAAGTTTTGTGACTGGCACCTGGACATCATAAAGATTTGCTGTTGCTTCCTCTTTTTTGAAAGCTATATCGGACGTTCTATGTGGCTGCACCTCCCCTCTTGCTCTTTTAGAGAGCTTGTGTTCTTTGCAGTTCAGTTTCCAGCGTTTGCATAACAAATGAGTACGTTTGAAAAGATAAAAATAGTACACATCCCAAACCATCTGGCCGGCTAAGGGCATGTACTAGGAAAAGAAAAAACAGAAAGCATGTGTATTTCAGTTTCTTTGCTTGACAGATGTACTTGAAGATACTTTGGAACTATGGGGGTTAGTATTTTTACAGTCATTTCATCCCCTTGGCCATATGGTGTTTCTCATGGAAGGAATGCTTGTCGCTTTTTAATAGTTATATAGAACTAAATTATTAAGATGGCAAGAGGTTATTATTGGTCAGATATCTTTAATTTCTACCTTGAATTAAATTCCTGAGAAATAAAACTACATGTATGGGCATCTTAACATTGACTCTTCTGAGTTTTTTTTTAACAGGGACATGGTTTACCAAATCCTGATCTTTTTCAGAAACACATATTTGGAGAGGAAGGGAGGTCAAGATAGTTGTGTCATACAACTCTATGTGATGTCGTGGTGGAGCTTGCCGGCTCGCATGATGGCAATGCAGTGGCAGAGCTCCTGCAAGCCATCAACATAATCCAACACTTATCCAGGCATCTTGCTGCCATCTAAGCACCTAACTGGGCTGTCTTTGTTGGGGGTGCGCTGCTGAACTGATACGTGCCATACTGCCCTGGACGACCGTGCAAAGGCACCGTAGAGCAGGAAGCATGGGGGAGGCCACCCTGCCCACGCTTGAGACCCGACGACCTGCTGAGTGAGACGCCCGTAAACTACTCCTTGGCGGGGGGCCCCCTCGGACCCTCAACCTGGTCGGATATGTGCCAGATGACGCTCCAGGGGAGTGCAGGTGCTGCCTGGTGCTCCGGTGGCCTGGGTCCACTCCAAGCTGGTCTCCTCGCTACCTGGCCCACAGCATGGTTGAGGCCTGCGGTAGGGTCGGGAGTTGCCTGGCGGACGCTGCTGCATGGCCTGATCACTGCCCGGCGACTTCCCTGACGGTAGATGGAGCCGGCTGGAGAGGGGGTAGAGATGTTCACCCCAGCCCAAGTCCAGCACAGAGACGAGTATCCTACAGCTGGTAAGCAGAGAATGCTGCAAAGTGCCTGAGAGAGAGATAGAGAGAGAGAGGGAGAGAGAGAGGCCTAGAAACGGCCGGAGAGAGACAGGCGACATCACCGTGGCGGTGGTTCCTCCTGGAGCATCAGCTGAGCTACGTCAGCGATTGCCCCACTGATATTCATGTCGCCCCCTCTAGAGCAACAGACATCATGTAAATAGGCACCTTTCCTGCTACAAATGGGCATCTGGCATAGGGGCCAACTTTACCACATGCTTGGATTTCCTTCCCTTGTTTGTCTTCTGTGCGGGATGGCGCTGATTGAATGCAGGCATTGCTGAGGGCGCTGTCTGTGCTGAAGTGGCTTGACGTCCTGGGCAGATCGTAGGGAAGCATTGCTCTGCCCTACCCCCATTGTTTAAAACACTACACATCCTAGTAAAGTGTGGGGTGATGTAGTCTTTCTGGTTTGCCCTGACCTTAGTCAGCATCAGTTGATTTTTGTGTGTGAACCTCCTGTGGAGACAGCTTGTGGGTGACGGCCGACGTGATCTCCTCAACGATGGGGAAGGTGGACAAGGTCCAATCCAAGTTACAATTTGAACAGATGTAAACGCGGGCCAGCAAAATGGGTGACCCTCAGCCCTCCCCTGAGCAGTGCGACGTGCCTGAGGATGCACCTGGAGATTTGCGTCAAATCCTAACCGCCATGCAATTGAGGCTAAGCAGAATTGATAGAAAAATTGACTCTTTGGCGTTTTGTATGGACTGTATGTCCAAGAGCTTGGATAAGCATGCTGAACGGCTTGATATGGTGGAACAGCGCGTGTTCGAGGTTGAGGAAGCCCATTTGGAAACTGGTGCAGCACAAAAACAACTCAATGAGGCCTTGGCACAACTGCAGGTCAAGGCAAAAGACTTGGAAGCCAGGTCTAGAAGAGATAATCTTCAAATTACTTGCCTTCTAGAATCCTCCTCCACAGGTAATATGGAGATAATCACAGAAAACCTCTTAGTGACAATACTGGGCCAGCACTTTGTTTTCCTTCATGTTCATGATCGAGCGTGCCCACTGCTCCCTCGGTATGCCACCACGCCTGATTATTGCCAAGCTCCTGAACTACATGGACAGGGATGCTGCACTTAAAAATGCAAGGGAAATATGGGACCTGCAATATGAGGGCTCATCCATCTTGCTTTTCGCTGACTTTATCTTCAAGGTCCAAGAGGCAAGGAGGCAGTTCACACCTTTGAAACGCACAGTATGAGCACAAAATCTAGAGTACGCCATGCTCTACCCTGCCAGACTCAGGGTCACGTTGAATGGAGTTTCAAAGATTTTCTTAGACCCAAAATCCCTACAGAAAGCCCTAAAGGACTCCTCCAAAAACCAGCAGCATAAGGGCGACACTGAGCAATTGATGGAAGCTGCCTGGGGCAACCTGGATGAACAGGACTAGAGACTTGGACAGACAATAAGCTATCATCAGTGCCAAAATAAATGGGGGAGGGGGGATTTTCAATCACCACTGCTCTATTTGCCAATTGTTATACTGTGTGAAAATGAAGGTTTGAGGGGGTGGAAGGATCTTGACCTGCAGACAGCGGTGGGCTGACTGGATGGCCACCTCCCAATGAGCAAAACGCCTACACTGCTATACAGGTATCGGGTGCGATCCAGGATATAAAGTGTTTTTGGTAATTGCTAATTGCTAGCATGTTTGCGGGCATTCCATTCAGTGGCCCTTGAATTTTTATGGTGCCTTTGTATCTTCGATTTTGCCTCCCAATGGATAAAAGAGTTGAGAGGGGTGCTGGTTATTTTTGTCTGGAACATTGGGTGCATGCAACCTAGAGGCTAATATGTGAAATATTTGCCGGGTAAAGGGATGGATATTGAACTCGGCCCTATGACGGTAGTGTGCTACAATGCTGGGGAAGGCAAGATGCACCATATGGTCCTTGATGGCTTTAATTTTCACTCTTGAAGAACCGGGGTTTAACCCAGCGGCGTCAGGGGCACGCCTAAGATCTTCGAGTTCACCTGTCTTGGTATACAGAGACACGGAATACGTCTGGATGGCATCAGAGACCAAGTTTATTAGCTGCAGCTAGTAACAGTAATCCTAGAAATACATCACAGTGTAAATTCTCAGGAGACTGCTCATTTTACTAAGGCGAGACGTCTCCTTTTATACCCAATATTCAGATTATAAATGTACACCCACTGCACAAAATTCTAGCCAATAATGTACATTTTCAAACAAAGTATCACATAACAAAAACTCAATTTACAGTATCCCAACCCAAAAGTTAATTATTAGGAATGTCCCAAATTCAATCTCCACAAGCCGGACAAACCTATATTTGAAAGCATAACCCATGTAATGAAGAAACATGAAAAAAAAACAGATGCTGAACAAGATAAGGCATGTGCAAGGAAACTAAAGTTAATGATGTCCTGAACATTGAATGGCAATCTCAGACAAAGATCGATCAGGGAAATTGGCTTTGCGAGGTCAGTTTCAGGTGAAGAGGTCAGTTTCTTACAGTTCATTTTAGAGTCAAAAAGAAACCTAGTTAATGTATACATGAACTAAGAAGGCCAGGCCACTTTGTTCGCCAGGCTACCTTCACAGGCCTACGTGAGGGCAACACAAAATGGTGGCACAGAACAAAATGGAGTCAGACTCGAGAGTTACAAAACCTCAGACACTCCTTTTGCCATTACGTAGGCAATAACCTAAGACTCATGTTAATCTGAATCTAGGTCTATATCGATATTCATTAGGTCATCAAGGTGTTGCTGTAGCGTCATCTTATTATTCTCTACTTCTCTCGGGACAGGTCTCTGAACCCACATAGTAGCACAAAGACTACAAATGGCGGGACCACACTGGATGCAAAGACAACAAGAGAAATGGATGGTTAAAACCATACCAAGGAGTGTCAGAGTCTTCCATCCCCATTTGGACAGCAGTCCCCCAAACCATCCCGTCAATGACCAGTCTCCTTCGTCTACATGGATAGACTCAGAGATTTTATACAACCTAGAGATGGCTTGGTACACTGTAGGGGCATTATCTGGTATGTAAACACAGCAACTGGATCCAATCAATTTACATACTCCTCCTCGATCTGCAAGTATGATGTTTAATACCATACGGTTCTGCAAAGTCATAAGGCGGTCCGCTTGAAGCTCAGCTGTAACATTACTAAGAGCACCTGCTGTCTCATTAATAGTAGCTTCAGCAACGCGGACAAGCTGTCGAATATGCCTACTATTGATCATAGGACCCCCAAAGGGCAGGAAGGCCTTGAAGAAATCTCCTACTTCGTGTGCTGCAGTATCTTCCTGATTGAAGACACCTCTACCATATATCGTTCTATGATAGTCTGAAGCAGTAGTGTATGTAGGGGGAAGCAGAAATGCCACATAACACGTTCCTGAAAAATCAGGTGGCAACCATGTGTAGGCTCGGTCATGACAAACAAAATATGTGCCTTTAGCTGCCACAAACGGAGGAGAAGTCCGAGATGAATAGACAGAGGTTTGACCACACACACTCTTACCTATCTGAGCTTTCGGATTCCGACCATTACCTTGCAAACAAAAATGGCCTCGGTGGGGTACAATCCAAATAGGGGGAGACCTTTTTCATCTCTCCTTCTCTGTCAAGCTGGTACTATATCCAGTCACGTTCCAACCAATGTAAGCCTGCACCTCATCCTTAGGGATAGCATTATATGCATCAATATCTTGGATCATAGCTACTATTCCCCTTATCAAGGCACTATTGCTCGAGTTATCTTTAAGGGAACGTAAGGGGCGTACCTCATTTGCATAGATAAACATGGTCTGAAAAGCCCACACAGACCCATTAAAAGAAAAAGGCAAAACCAAATATGGCATACCTTTTTCGGTCGTATGAAGCATAAGACCACAAACCCAACAATTAGTGGTATTTACTACTAACTGATGCTGATGCAACAACTGTATCAACGAGTTGTTGACAAATTCTGATCTCCTTGTCTGTTCATGTTCAGGCAACGTATAAAACTGGTGCATAGAAACAGTAGTGAACGAAAGCATAGGTTGGGAGGTGGGTGCAGATGTCTGTTGTGTAGCATAGACAGTCCAACCCACACAAGCTAACGTGATACTTAAGTCTTATACCGCGACCCTGCAGCTGAACCCGGATGGTGGTTCGAAAAAGAAAAAGAAAAATAGTCTCTTGTCTGAAAGAGTGTAATTCACAAAAGAATTCAGATTTTATTTGTCCTTTTTAGACCTTAAGTTGTAGCGTTCTTTGCCAGGCACAGTTTGATCCTGAAAGAGTGTCTCTGGGTGCGTAGTATCAAGTCTCAAACACGACGTGCGGATGATGCAAGACTTCATCATCCGCACGTTCTGACTGAGTCCACTCCAGATGTGCTAAAAGGTACAAATCTCGGAACCCTTTCACTCTCGGAATCGGCAACACCTTCCCGGACCCACTTATCGTACGGTAAGGGCAAAGGTATCTTCTTGCAATGGGTACCATGTACCCAGTTTTTCTTGCCGAACACCTTAATAGCAGTCCGAGTTGATAACAGGACTTGGTACAGACCGGTCCATCTTGGTTCCAAGTTCTTTGACCTCTGGAAATTCCTGGTTAGAATCCAGTTGCCAGGTTGAATCGTGTGGCATGCGTCTACAGAAACTGAAGGCAAAGTGTCATGGACCTGTTGGTGAAGAACACGCAATTTAGCAGTCAAATCATGTAAGTAGTCAACCAACATAGGGTACTCGATATCACTGTACTTCTTAGGCCTCAGCACACCCCAGACATTCGCCGGACGTCCAAAAACAATCTCGTATGGGCTAAGTCCCACGCGAGAATGTACTGTCGTTCTCGTGGACAAAAGTGCCAATGGTAAGGCATCGGGCCATGTAAGACCAGAGCTCGCTTGCACCTTGGCCAACTTCAGCTTCAGAGTGCCATTATAGCACTCGACCAGGCCTGCTGACTGGGGGTGATTCACAGCGTGAAATTTCTGTTTAATACCCCGACCCGCACATACTTTCTTCATAATCTGACCCACAAATTCACTTCCATTATCACTCCATACCATCCTCGGCAAGCCATATCTGGGAAAGAATTCTTTGAGAAAAAACCTTGGCTGTAGACAAGGCAGTATTATCCTTTAGGGGGTAGGTCTCTATCCATCTGGAAAAGGCACAAACAACCACAAGGACATACTTCAAGTTATTGCATCTTTCCATATGAATGTAGTCTATCTGCAGCACCTCGAACGGATACGTTGGAGGAGCAAAATGACCCGCTGGAGTTGGGGTTCCCTTTCCAGGATTATGCATCAAGCAAATCATGCAGTGTTTAACCAAATTCTCAGCACATCTAGGAATTCCACCATTCTGCCATACCGGAGCCAAAAACGTACATATCCCTTTTGAACTAATGTGGGCCAACCCATGAGCCATAGTAACCACTGGAAGCACATATGCCTCCGGCAACAACCATCGCTGGTGCTCTAACAACTCAACCCAACAGCCTGTTGAATCCAACATTCCCATACTCTCTCTCCACTTTCTCAATTCTTTCTCAGTAGCTTCTGCCTGAATCATCTTCACACTTTCTGTTGTATCTTCACACATTCCTCCTTCCACAACCCATCTGGCTGGACCTGCAACATACATCCGACTTGTCACATCTTTCGCCGTTTCTCTCGTTACTTCATCTGCAAACGCATTCCCTCGACCCACATCATCCGTAACCTTCTTATGCACACTACACTTCACTTTTGCAATTTGGGTCGGCAAAGTAAGTGATTCAAGAAGTTCACTCACTAATTGTCCATGCTGAATTTTTGTACCATGGGAAGTAAGAAATCCTCTCTCTTTCCACAAGCGACCAAAACTGTGAGCCACGCCAAATGCGTATTGGCTATCAGTATAAACATTCACTCTCTTTCCTTTTGACAACACACACGCTCTAGTCAATGCTATCAACTCCGCTGCTTGCGCTGAATTCTGTGCAATACGTGCTGTTTCAACAATCGCGTGCAAAGTTGTGACAGCATATGCTGCAGTCATCTCTCCATTCGGAAGCTTAAAGCACGAACCATCTACCCATAGGGTGCCACCAGGATTCGAAAGAGGAGTGTCTTTCAGATCAACTCTACCCTTCGTTTCCTCCTCTGTCCGGAGAAAACAGTCATGCTGTTCCTGAGACAAAGTAGGGAGACATATAGTCAATATGTTTCCCAGAACTAGAAAGATAAGTAATATAAAGAATGGTCCTGCGCAGGACATCTCCTCTTTGCAGAAAATTCTTAGTGCACCAATAGACATGTGCAACCGTAGCAGGAAAAGTATGCTGGGAACTTATCTCACAAACCTCCCAGCTTAAAAGTTTAGAAAGGACGAGCCACCACACCCTGTGTTAAAAAAGATCAGTTATAGCCCCAATGATGAAGTCGTCACGAAGGTGTAATAAATGGTTACTCAAGGATGGCATATCAGTGTAAAGCCGCCGTGATTTAGTATGAAGGCGCCTTTGCAAGAAAATATATTATCGAGCCGATCTTAAGATGTATAACAAATACATAACAAAAGATAATAACCGTTTTAAAATAGTAACCAAAAGGAAGCAAATAATATTTGAACATGACCACAAACTTTGCCTACCCATAAAGCTATTTGTAAAGAAGTATAGATAGGACAGCATTATAATCACTCCGTTCCAAGATGGCGCCTCCAGTAACTGAAGTCAGGCGCTATGGAAACGGCTACGGCTCTCCAGGTGAGACTAATCTTCCCCGAGTAAGCCGGTATAAAAAAGAGGCGGCCACGAGCAACACTTCAGTGAGTGTTGGAACGAGGCATAATCGCGGCTCCAGGAAATACGAGGTAAGAGACTCCCGACCAGCTAGTGAGTGCAGAGAGAGCAAGTACCTAGGGATAGACCAAAAACAGCGTGTAGAGTAATCTTTGTGATTATAGAGGATACCGAGGGAAAGGGTCCTTCTGTAAGGGAGGGTTCATTGGCATATATTAACCTTCATCTCCCCCACCTAGCAGACCTGTAGTCACTTGCAAGATAGGAGTAGGTCCTATTGACACCCATTAATGTCTTATCACACTTGCCTACATTAGAGTACGTAGAGAGAGCGTACATTCTCTCCCTTCATTTGTGATAAGGACAGAAGTAGGTAGGATGATGGAACTACTGCAGTAAAAGCCATAACATAGAAATAGTAGAGAATCACGTGCATTGTTACCGATAAAATCATGATGGAGCAATAGATAATAAAATAAGCGATAACAAATGGGGAAAAAAATGGGGGGAAAAAAAACCCATAGATACATAGACAGAAGGTGGAATATAAAAAACATCAAATCCTGCAGAGAATGAGAATAGAGAAGAGATTGAGGCAGTATGTCCGGGCCATTATTTAAACATACTTCTGTATCTGTTTGCCCCAATAGAACGTATCCAGTTTTCTCAAGGAGATCACTAACCCTATGCCCGTTCAAGGAGAGTTTTATAAAATTTTAAGGTAAGATGACTAAAGGGGTATTCTGCTAAAATTAAAGTACAGTCCCCACTCTAAAAGAAGGCAGTTATATAGTAAATATCCTGTTCTCTGCCCATATAGATATTCAGCCTAACAACTTAAAAGATTGGAACAACAGGAGAAGCGAACCCATTGCAAAGAGCGCTTTCTTAGAAAAGAAAGGTAAACTATTTAACCAGCCATGGTCCACCAGTAGAGACCCATTTTTATAGATCAGTATGTCTAAATATATACCAATATCTCTTGATATACCACATTAGGACTCTGAGAAGTAATTCGGAAGAAGTCTACCAAACACCATAGATGTACCAACCTGGACTTTCCCTGAAATAGAAGGGGTAAGAACGTGCACTGAATGTCCGGATTTGAATGAAAGAGTTCTATAGAAGTCCCCCCCTTGCCCATAATAATTTCCATATCAAAATGGACTCGGAGGGAAGTTAGACGCCGACATAGGCAAATGTGACGAATAGCCTAAAATAGAGGGTTAATGGAATTCTAGGCATATGCCATCGAAACCAGGAAGTATTAACTATAAGGTTAACTCATATGTACCAGAACAACTGTATTATCAACATGGGAAAGTGTGAGAGACATCAATGTACAGTATGTGATTAGAGAAACCTTAATCTGTTAGAGAAACCCTAATCCGTGAGAGGTTGCCAATCTATACTTTGAGGAAGTGACACTTTTCTCTCCATATATTTGCAGAGAGGGTGTAATTCACCACTTATTCAAGCGAGAAAACCCCGATCAAAGAAGTCCTGAAGAAGGTGCCACAATATCACTTGTTTTGCACCGAAACGCGTCAACGCATTTTTCTTATATACAGAGAATCCAATCAGGGCCCAGTAAACAACTGTTGTACATGTATTATTGTTATTGTTGTTTATATTGATGAAAAAACTGTAGGCCTTTGGATCCAGTGACTAATAGTGGCAAAGAGACCAAGTAGCCACATTTAAACTAGGGGTTGTTTTCTGACAGGTTCTTGTTTACCGCTTTCATGTATATTTTTCTGAGATGCCTTATATGTATTTTCCTTTGTTTTTAACTTTAAATTTTTTCTTTGTACATTGTGATGAAATACTGTGATTAATTGTTTCTTACTTTATGCTTTCAAAGAATATTTCTTTGAAATTGAATTTGTGATATTCAAGCGCTTATGTGTTTTATGTATATGGTTTTTTATTAAAAATAGATTGTAAACGATCCATTTGGTTGTGGAAATTAATATATATTTTCTATAGTGTGGCAAATTTGCCTTCCCTATTCAGGCTTGTGTGTTTATCCTTAGTGGTATGAAAGAATAACGAGTGGTTCCCAGGGATTTCCTTTTGACTTACTGTCTCTGTACCCTGTTCCCTGGTGTCAGTGGGGTACCCTCTCTCAAGATACATGCTGTTCCTGAGCATCTATCTCTACAAAAATCGGCAACAATGTAGCTGGATTCAATGTGTTGCACCGCTTGATGTGCACATGGCTAGCCAAAAGCGTCAACTCATAACCTGACAAACGCGCACTGGTAAGATGTTGAGTCTTCGTTCTATTCAATAGGGTATCCACTGCATGTGGGACCATCACAATCAATGTATTATCCAATACCAAACCAGCAGACTGTCGGATAGAAACAGCCACTGCCGCTGTAGCTCTTAGACAACTAGCCAACGCCCTAGCTACCGGATCTAAAGTAGCTGAAAAATACGCACATGGGCGCTGCTTGTCTCCAAATTGTTGCATTAACACTGACAATGCACAACCTTCTCTCTCGTGTACATAAAGTGTTAAAGGTTTACTGTAGTCGGGGGTACCCAACACCGGAGCAGAACACAATGCATCACAAAATTCAGAAAAACTCTTCTGACATTCGTCAGACCAAGGAAGAGGGTGTGGTGTGTCCTTAAGAGTAAGTGCCAACAAAGGTTTTGCCAGCAAAGAAAAATTTGGAATCCACTGTCTACAATATGAGGTGATACCTAAGAAGGCACGCACCTTTCTCTGTGTGCATGGCACAGTCATTTGGGCAATCGCTTGAATACGCTCTGGGGTCAATCGTCTTCCCTCCTTCGACAAGAGATGACCGAAGTAGGTCACTTCTTGGCGGCAATACTGCAATTTCGAAGGTGACACTTTATGATGAAGGTCAGACAGGTGTCGCAACAAAGAAAGAGTAACTTATTTACAAACCTCTTCATCATCAGCAGCAACCAACAGATCATCAACATACACGATAAGAGTAGCACCAGAAGGCAATGCAAGAGTATCAAGCTGAGTTTTCAAAGCCTGACTATAAATGGAGGGACTCTCACAATAACCTTGAGCACCGCGCTTAAACCGGAAACTGCGGCCTCCTAAAGAGAAGCCAAAAATATCCCTACTTTCCTCAGCAATCGGAATACTGAAGAAAGCGTTCTTCAGATCAATAACAGAAAACCAAGCAGCTGAGGCAGGGATCATAGTCAATAAAGCAGTAATGTCCGGGACAACAGGAAACTGTGGCACAACGATCTTATTGACCTCTTGAAGGTCGATCACAAACCGATACACAGGTGGCTGAGAAGAGTCAGTACGCTTAAGGACAGGCATAACAGGACTGTTACACACATTACCTCTCGTTTCTTCAACCACACCTTTCTCAACCAAGTGATAGATAATCGCTAAAAGAGCTCTTTCGCCATCACTGGAAATTTTGTACTGAGGAATGCGAGGTAATTTAGCATTTGACTTAAGGGTAACAATGTAAGGTGAAATCTGCAAGAGACCAACATCATTGGGACCTGTATCAGGGTGAGAACGCAGTTCCAGTGGATGGCGATCCTTAGACAGATACATCGGGGAAATCACTTTCTTACCCACTGTAAGATGTACTCCCGAAGGAGAACAATGTAATGTCTCATGCGATCTTTTCAACAAGTCCAAACCCAACAGATTCTCGCCACAGCCAGTCGTTAGAATAAGGGGAGCCTCCAATTCACAGGGACCAATAGAAAGGGGCAAAGGACAAGAAACCGGGATACGAACTGGGGCGCCAGAAAATCTTACTGAAACATTGGTCAAGCCAGACAAAGGTGCGCCAGGGAGTTTAGAGTGCATGATAGAACTCTTTGCTGCACCAGTACCCAAAAGAAAAGGTTCTGCTACACCTGATGTAGTCACTTCAACATAAGGTCCACTCTGGTCTACTGGAACTGACACTACTCCCTCCCTTTGTCCATGGCTGTCCTAACCATCATTAAAACCAGCACTCTCACTTCCAACATAATAATCATCAGTGTAGTACAGAGCGGACTGGACGGTCGGAACATTCTGTTGGTCAAAATAATTCATAGAATTCTGAGGGGAAAAGGAACGTTCATTCTGGGGAAACGTACCACGTCCCCTACCCCTAGGTACTTGTTGGAAACCACCACGACCTCTCAGACCAGACATACCATTTTCCCTCTGTAGCAAGATCGGGCAACTATTCTTGAAGTGACCTTCTTCTTTACAGTAAGCACACTGATTAGGGCCTAGCGGTAGTCGCGAAGCAAAAGACTCAGACTTCTGCAACAGTTTCTGAAACTGTGGGGGTTGCTGAAACTGGGAAGGTTGCTGAAACTGACGCTGATTAGGGCGAGGCGGATAAGCCTGCTGCAGAAGAACTTTAGTTTTTAATTTGCTTGTCTTCTTCTCTACCTTATCCTTCTCATCTTTATCTCTATTCTCATAGTATTGTGTAGTAGCCAATATCTGGGCCGAAGAAGAAACAGCCCATGAACTCTCAGAGTCCCTCAACTTATTAGAAAGTTCAGGAAGTAAATTAAAAACAAACTTATCTACAAACAACCTCTGACCACCTTCTGTACTCATGTCCTGACCACTATGATCAATGAATGTTTCCTCAAACCTAATGAAGAAATCAGACACACTCTCGTCTTTCTTTTGTCTGCATGCTGCTAACTTGTCCCAATTCACCCGCAGAGGAGGCATCATAGTTTTCATTAAATTAATAATCCTACCAGGTAGTTCTGCAACTAAGGGTTCAGGTTTGGCACCTCCTACCTGCCGACCATCTGCAGCAGTAATATTAACCCACGTATCTCCTAACTCTAGTGCGTGATCCTCGTGACGGATCTTCACCCACAAGGGTTGAGGAACTACATTACCCATCAACATATCTATGTCAGCTAAATTCATAACACACGCATCAACTGTCTGAGACAACTCCTTGTAATACCCAGCAGGATTTTTACGGGGGTCAGGCAAGGTCTGCTTAAGAGCCAGGACCTCAGCTCTCTTCCAAGGGACATGCACCCACACTCGCTGAAAATGAGCCGGTGCAGACCCAATACCATGAGCGGCATCAGCCACAACTGCCTCTCTCCATACAGGGGGAACCTCTCTCATAGGATACTGCTTCACTTTTCTCCTAACAGAAGGATCAGGTTCGAACAATGACTGAGGTGGAAGTCTAGACCTAAAAATGAGTAGTGTCTCTACCGCTTCCTCAACATCGGAACCCACTACCGTCCCTTTAGTAAATTCAGACTGAACATTAAGCAATTCCAGTGGAATTGAACCCAACTCATTATCTTCCCACTCCTGACGAAGGAAGGTACACATGACATCAAAAACATACCTTTGTTTTGGTGCCTCCCACTGTAGGAAGATATCCATAACCTCTTGTGGACTGTACTTGGAGGTATTCGAAACCCATCTACGAGCAAGGAGATCTAACACTGCCCGCTCTTCGGGACCAGGGAGCTGACTACTTACGTTCAGAAACAGGGGTCATATTCAGTGACCCAAAGAAAGGAGACAAAAGAGAAGACTAGTGACAGTCTCAGTCATTCGTTGCCGAGCAGAAGGAGAAGAAGTTGACATGAGGACAGGAGACAAAGTGTTTTGAGGCGACAGAGACGTAGGGACAGAAATAAGAGAAGTCGAAGATAAAGGAGTGTAAGGCAAAGGAGTTTGAGGCAAGGCTGGTGGCAAGGCTGGCGGCCCTGGAGGGGGCTGTGCCGGGGGAGGAAGAACCACCTGGGAAGCAACGGGTGGCTGAACAACAACAGGGCGTTGAACGACAACAAGGGATGCAACAACTGGAGGTAATGGAGGTGCAGTAGCACACTGCACATAAGGGGGTGGTAATCTCAGTAAATGTGACATCAAAGGATCCTTTTCAGGGTCTTCAGTCACATTTGAAAGGGGGAGTGACAAAGCCGGGTAACATTTGTCAATGGCCATGCAATGTTGTCTATCTGACACTTCAATCGCACGATCTTCTTCATCTTCCTTAAACTGCCTAGCAGCTTGCATTACCGATATATTCCTTTCCTTCCTATCTCTCTTAGCTTGCTTAATTTCTCGCTGTTTGGCTTCCCTACGCCAAAGGCGGAAAGAGTCAAACATTACCGGCCGGGCTTTCTTCTTAAATAGAGCAACTTCTGGGTTATCTAAAACATCTGATTCAAAACTACCATGTTGGGGCCATCGTAAAACACCATCTTTCCTTGTATAACGGACCCATACTTCATTAAAGGTAATGGGACCTACACCATGCTTTGAATAGAGCTCATAAGTTGGAGATCCAACCGGAGGTATCGGACACGAGTCCTCCAATCGGGAATCCCTATTACAACTACAACAAAACCATTTCCTAAATTTGCTAAAACCAGGCATCTTTTAGCTCACTAGTCTTGCTTCAAACTTCAAGGGGTTATCAAAAATGATACACTCGCAAATATACGAACCCCTCGGCTTCGACTATTGCAATGGCCAAACCAAAACCAAGAAACAAAACAAAGTCATGGGAGCGACCCACTTATACTTAACCAAAATGCCTGTCACGCCACCAGAAGACCGTCTAACGTCTCGCCTTACAAATCATCACAAGAGGGTCCAAGACAGGGCGACAGTCAGGGCAGCAGTCCTTTGCAGCCGTCGGAAAGGGGAAGCCTCGCAGAAAAAAACCTTCGGTCCACGTCGACATGCAGGGGTCGATGAAGTGGTGGCCGTCCTCCAGAATTTCCTCACGGGGTTCCTCATAATCTTCGGGCTTGGACCAATACCGCTGAAGTCGCCCCACGTTGGGCACCAGTTGAAGAACCGGGGTTTAACCCAGCGGCGTCAGGGGCACTCCTAAGATCTTCGAGTTCACCTGTCTTGGTATACAGAGACACAGAATACTTCTGGATGGCACCAGAGACCAAGTTTATTAGCTGCAGCTAGTAACAGTGATCCTAGAAATACTCCACGGTGTAAATTCTCAGGAGACTGCTCATTTTACTAAGGCGAGACGTCTCCTTTTATACCCAATATTCACATTATAAATGTACACCCACTGCACAAAATTCTAGCCAATAAGGTACATTTTCAAACAAAGTATCACATAACAAAAACTCAATTTACAGTATCCCAACCCAAACGTTAATTATTAGGAATGTCCCAAATTCAATCTCCACAAGCCGGACAAACCTATAATTGAAATCATAACCCATGTAATGAAGAAACATGAAAAAAGAAACTGTAACAGATGCTGAACAAGATAAGGCATGTGCAAGGAAACTAAAGTTAACGATGTGCTGAACATTGATTGGCAATCTCAGACGAAGATCGATCAGGAAAATTGGCTTTGCGAGGTCAGTTTCAGGTGAAGAGGTCAGTTTCTTACAGTTCATTTCAGAGTCAAAACGAAACCTAGTTAATGTATATATGAACTAAGAAGGCCAGGCCACTTTGTTCGCCAGGCTACTTTCACAGGCCTACGTGAGGGCAACACAAAATGGTGGCACAGAACAAAATGGAGTCAAACTCGAGAATTACAAAACCTCACTCTTCTGCGGTGGCGTGAGAGTTGGTGGAGGGGTAACATCTGCCCCTGTGTGTTCTCCAAGTTATGGCGCTATGGCATTTTTGTTTGGGCATTAGGAGGGGGGATATGTCGTCCACGACAAGTTGGGAATGGCATGGCGTGGGTGGGGGTGGAGGTTCACATTTGTTTATTTTTTGAACCAAAGAGATTGTATTGTACATAAAAACTGTAATAGGGGCGATAGGCTATTGTCCAATCTAGGTATGACTGAGCTAGACAAACTGAGGCACTTGGATTCTTTAAGGAATGTGCAGGGAGAAACTAACAAGGTGCGATTCCTCACCTGGACTGTCAGAGGTCTCAATGATTAACACAAAGTACGGTGCTTTATTGCAAACTTCAAACCGCATTCTATAGATATCGCTCTCCTACAGGAAACCCACCTCCCGGTAGATAGTAAAATCCTTACGCAGAGAACACAGCAGGGACCTTTTCATGCAGCTGGCTTTTCGATGCATGCTAGGGGGTACTCACATGGGTCAACCCGAAATCGGGAATTGTATTGGAAACTGTTGTTGCAGACGCTGAGGGATTATACACTATTTCCAGATGCAGCGGGAAAAGCCTAGACTTGCTGGTGGTTAATTTATATAGGCCAAACCACGACAATCCACAGTTTTACCAGACCCTATTAACTTGTCCACACATTAATACCGCATTAATGCTCACAGTGGAAGGGGGATTTCAACTGCAACGTTGACCCGGCCCTGGACCGTTCAGGGGGCTCGGTGCGCATCGGCTTCCGCGAAACTTATTGCAGATGCTAATGGTGCGCTTGGAGTTGGTAGACGTTTGGCGCATTCGTTCACCAGGTCAAGGAGGTTACACTCATTATTCAGCCCTGCATGAGCTGCACACAAGAATATATTATTGGCTCCTAGCGAGAACATTACAGCCAATGGTTAGGGAGTGCACGGTACACCCACAAACACCATCAGATCATTCACCAATACTACTCGTGGTTCTTTGTCCGCTGAAGAAACCAGCCCCGTTCACATGGAGATTTCCCCTCTACTCACTGATGGATAGCGCCTTTAAAGCCGACATATCCGAAGCTATAGTGGACTTTTTTATGAATAATATTGGCTAAGTACCTAGATTTTCCACAGTCTGGGAAACTTTCAAAGTATATATTCAGGGCATTGTAATTTCCAAGCACCCAGGGGTACTTCGCCCTATTAGAGGCCGCTTGAATAGCTTAGAAAAATGCCTGGCTGACCTAGAACTGGAAGTACTGCGTGGGGAGGAAACTAGTACAACAGAAATGAAAAAAAAGACTTTAGGAGAAGTCAAACATATGGGTAAATATGCAGAGTCTATAGTGTATGGGGTGGGGGAGCGCCCTGGAGCAATATTAGCAGTGCTGATGCAGCACAGGAGCGAGGCCTCTGCAGTCACTGCAATTCGTACGGAGGTGGGGAGGACACTGAAAGACCCTGAAAGTATCGCTGATCAATTTGGGCAGTATTATTCTGAATTTTATCGCTCTCGTACAACTGCAGATGAGAGAAATATTCTAGACTACCTCGAATATATTAAGCTGCCCTGGCTAGCCAATGAGCAACTTGAACATCTGATGAGACAACTGGAGGCCTGCTAGATACACAAGGCCCCTGGCTGGGCAGGATGGTCTCACAGTTGCCTTTTTCAAAGAATTTAGAGACCTCATAGTCCCCCACTTGTCGACACTGTTCACAGAAATTAGCGAAGCTGGTGAGATGCTCCCTACGATGAGAGAAGCTTTGATAGTCACTATTTTGAAACCTAGTAAGCCTCCTGATGAGTGCTCCTCTTTCCGTCCATTGTAGCTGTTGAATATTGATACCAAACTATATGCCAAGGTACTCACAAACTACCTTGCTCCGCTGGTTCCGAAGCTGGCCAGCATGTCACAGGTGGGTTTCGTCCCAGGGCGCAACCTAATATATAATCTATGCACCTTCTACGGAGCTGTACAACACATCAATCCTGACAACAAGGCTTCCGCAATTTTCTTGGACGTGGAAAAAGCTTTTGACTCCGTTGAATGGGCATTTATGAGTACTGTGTTGAGAAGAATGGGCGTTGGCAAAAATGGTATTAAATTGGTGGCTGTCCTGTATACCTCTCCTACTGCCAGAATAAGGTTTGGGAACATGGTCACTGCTCCTATCAAAATCTCCAGAGGCGCTAGGCAAGTGTGACCGCTATCCCCACTCCTATATGCAATTGTTGCAGAACCCCTTGCCTGCGCACTTAGGGAATACCATGGCAACGAGGAATCCAATTCCCTAATTATAATTTAATAATATCATCATACGCAAATGACACTCTCCTATATATTAGAAATCCTGAGACTAATTTATCTCCTGTGCTTAGAGAAGTTGTCCACTTCGGGGAACTCTTTGGACTAAAAATGTATTGGAACAAGTCCATAATATTTCCATTGACTGAGTTCACTTCTCCCTTTGAATTGGACTTCCCTTTGACTTGGTCAAGTGACCCGGTGTGCTAGCTGGGCATCCAGATCCATACAGACCCAGAGATAGTCTTCAGGGAGAACTATGGCAGGGCAATCACCAAACTTGAGGGGGATGTGGAACATTGGGCTCACCTTCCTCTGTCTTTACTTGGTCGCATTTTACTGATGAAAACGGTGGTACTCCCTAGGTTCTTGTTTCTGTTCTCAAACATACCTATGGTCCTTATGGTACATTTCTTTAAATCCATAAGAACAATGCTGACGAAATTGGTATGGGAGGGAAAACAGCGGCGGGTGCAGTGGATGGTTCTCACCCTTCCCTACGCTCTGAGCGGCCTAGGGGCCCCAGATTTGGAACTTTATTATAGGGTAGAACAAAGTTTGCACGCCTACCATTGGATACATCAGCAGTTGGATCCCCACAATTGCTCATAGAGAGGATGGTTGCTGCCTCTTCCGCACTCCCCTACCGTTTATTCCACGCTCCAGAGCGTCATGCGGGTATCTTGGACTCAGTTAATGTCACAGTACCTGCGTGGTCCGACCTGGTGAAGAGGCAGGCGAGCACTATACCATATTCCCTGATAAACACAATAGAGTGGTGCTACTGGTTGCCCATTAGTGTAGACCGGGAAGTGGTTAAGGCTTTAAAGTCTATTAATATAACTAAAATTGGAGACCTCGTCCTAGAGGGAAAGGTGCATAAATGGGTAGAGACTGGACTGAAAATCAGGAGGTCACACTGCTGGTGCGATTCCACTTCCATAGAGTGCGACATACCCTGCGGGAGCTCCTTGGAGATTGGCAGAGTCGCCTGAGGTTATTCCCTTCTCATCAATGTTGCGATCTGAGGTTCCCTCTAGGCTGGTATCTAACATCTACAGTGCAGTACATGGCTACTGCAAGAACTTCTACACTAAATTGCGATTAGAATGGCAATCTGACTTAGATATGGCTCTTGACGATGACACCTGGAGCTACTTCTGCGAGGCAATTTTTACAAAAAGTCTATTATACACCTGCCTGCCTGCATAGATATGGCTTGCGGGAAACAGCAGAGTGTGATAGATGCAGAGTCAGTCCAGCTGATTTTCTACACCTAGCCTGGCTATGCCCGGATGTTGCTAATTACTGGAGCCTGATATTCCAGGAATTGAGCGATATTGCAGGAACACAAATATGTAAATGTAGAGGTACTTCTATAGCGCACAACTACCCGGAGGCCTCTCGGCGCTTGTACGAATACCGCTGAGGAACCCTTCCTGGCTTTTCCCTGTGAAGTGCCGACTCCTGGGCACCCCGGAGGTGAAGCCAGGCATCCTAGCGCTGTTGGGGCCGTTGTGGAGATTAAGCAAGCTATTGCCCAGAGTTGCAGAGTGGGACTCATGTACTGGAACCTCTACTAGGTTACTCGAAATGGATAAATAAAGATATTCGACGACTAACAGAGATGGGGTTACTGATAGCAAAGCGCAGAAATGCTATGCGCTGGGTGCGAGGCCCTCCTCCTACCCTAGCAGAATGGTGAAGGGATATGCTCTATTGCATATATGAAGAAAGAGAGAGACCCCTTATGCCACATCAAGGGAATAGGGTACTACTGACAAGTGGAAACAAGATATCCCTTGGTTATTGTTACAGCAGCACTTTACTTATATTAGAGTCACAAATTCCAAAGGATCAAATTTAAAGGGCCATGTAATAGAACTAAAGAAAAATCTTAAAATCCAGCAGTTTTCGTTATATCACCAAGATATATATTTTATTATTATTAAAAAACAAGTTCACGGAGGAGCCTAGCTGGCAACCGTGATGGCAGCCTGAACCCTCGGCTCCGCCGACCCATCCGCTTCCCTACCGAGCCGCTCTTCCTCCTGTTAGCTATCCTGTCTTCGTGAGGCGGTATCGGACTTGGGAAGCGACGCCGGTTCCAGCGATGTGCTCCCCGTCGGTCTTCCTGCGGTAGAAGTGTCTGAACGTCCTTGCTCTCTTGCTGGTGTTTGCCGACGGGGACGATCCTTTGTTCTCGGAGGCGGCCGTTTTGCTCCAGATACCAGCGGCCATTGAGAGCGGGACAGAGACGGCCGGCGGGACGCGGCAGCTGATCGGGATCCTCCGCAGCAGCGCAACACTTCTTCATCGGCTGCCCACGCTTCCACTGCTCCATCGCCCCATTGCAACAATTGTATCTGCTTCCCCGGATACCTCCGTCAGACTATCATCATCCAGCGACTTGAGGGGGGCCATTTTGGATGGAGTGCTCAGAGCTGGTAAATGTTGCGGGCACTTGCTACGATCGCCGCTGTCCTGCCACTGTGCATGGCGTTCGAATGAAGGGTGCTACCCCGGTCCCCTCGCCCTTGCTGCACTCGCCGGAGCACCGGTGCGGTGATCGGCTGCTGGGAATGTATGCTGGCGGCTGGGCACGGGGATTGCACCTCGCCTGTGAGCCCCGGGTTCAGGGAGCTGCACCATCATTCTCTCCCGAGACGCCCTTCCACATCGGAGATGTCTTGAGTGCCCTGGACGACTTGCGAGCTGCCCTGTGTTGCGGTGCCCGGGACCTGGGGGGCCGACTAGACGCCATCTTGCCCCCGCACTTCTCGACTGGCCGAGTTGGTGTTCGCGCGCAGAGCACTTCGCCACACCCTGGGTTCGACTGTTGCGAGCTGCCCTTCCAGAGCTGCATGGAGGCGCCGAAGGTGAGAGAGCCGTTCACCATCGCGACATTGCCTGCCACAACAGTTGAGGAAAGTATGCTTCCTGACCTTGCACCGACGCTAGGGAGTCGCCCCTGGACGCCATGTTTGGTGCCTCCTTTGAGAACTGGTGGAGTATCTGGCACTCTTATTCTGGGCATGTTGCTTACGCTTTGGTTGTTCACATCTGGAGGATTACTGCTGTGCGCTGCTTCGTTTGGTACACTTGCGGTTCAAATGGCTCTGCAAGGGGTGGATATTGATGGACGGTGCCTTGTTTCGCAGTGGTCATCCCGGCTGCTTCTCCTGTTCCACAAGGCTTTTCCACTATTATACCTCACTGGAACACTGGACCGCAAGGGACAAGGTTGATGTTGCTTTTTCCCTTCTTACTCACTGCGGACTGCATTGCCAAGACTGTTAGGGACAGACGGGGGAGCTGGACGTTGGCTGTGTTTCGATTAGGGGTCGGGGGTGAGGCGGCCGATAATGTTCATGATGGTTGTTACGGATACATATGATCGGCCCTCCTCCGGTAATACGTGTTTCCTTTTTCTTTCTTCTTTCTTTCCTTTCTTCTTCATTTCGGGCACTCTTTTTGGGCGACAGGCACACTGCTAGGGGGGGGTAGGCCGTAGCCTCTGCATGCGTGTAGGATGGGGGGTAGGGGGGGGGGTTTATTTCATCCGTTTGATTTCTATGGGCCTTATTTTTTCTCTTTATTTCGACATTCTTTTTCTTTCTCTTTCTTCTTTGGGTCAATGGCGTTAGTAGTAAGGGGGTGGGTCGCAACCGGCACACCATGTATTCTGCGATGATCAATCCTTGTGTAATGTCTGTGTGCCGCCATTTTGATTGGATCTCAGTGCTTGCTGGACTTAATTGCTGCGCATCGCCCACTTCAGTTTAGGATGATATGTTTGGTCCTTGATCCTTTCTAGTCTTTACGGTTTAATATTCTTCATTAAAAAAAAAACTTTTAAAATAAACCTTCACTTCTCCTGTTTCCCAGTAGTCCGATCCTCCAGTATGCCCTAGGTCGATTGTAGTTTGTTTACAGTACTACTGAGATGCCGTATTGTTTGCTGCTGTGCTCCATAAGTTGGCGAGGCTGGCCGGATGGTTGTAGGCCCGTATTTGTCTCTTGATACTGTGCAATAAAGGTTTTCAAAAATTAAAAAAAAAAAAACAAGTTCACATATCACAAACATATTATAAAAGAAATCATAAAAACAATTACAATAGCCATCCGTCTCAAATTCATATACAGTTATGAAATATTTCCTAAAGACTCAAATTCATGTTGTACAGTTGATACACAAATACATCACATACCCAAAGAGAGAAAAGAAAAGACAATATATTTTGTCATTGGAAGAACATATCTGTTGGAACAATTATGTAACTAGGCCTGGATATAATATATTCTTTCAGTATCTACAGAACTAATTACTTCCACGAATTATGTAGGTGATGCGTCTATTGCAATACAGATACTGAGCTATACAGCAAATTACTTCCTCCCCAGAACCGTCCCAAGAATTTTTGGGGACTTTATCAAAAATAGTTAGCAGGAAAGATATCGGAGGACCCCAAATAGATTACTGCCATAAGTGTGAGAATCATGGTTCGGGGGGAACTGACTGTGGATGCAGGGATTAGGTTGGTTACTAGGCCACTGAATATTGCAATGTGCATGAGTATCTCAGAACTGGAGCTTGTTCCTTATTGTATCTCATTCTCACCTTCGTTCTTTGAGCATACTTACACCTTGCGGATTCCTGGTGAAGGTTGAAGTTGGGTTTCCAGCAGCTGATCAAATTGGAGTTAAGGGTATGGATTTATGAGGCAGGTACTCTTTCTTGAGGTTGCTTCTTGTCAATAGTCATGCATGGACGCCAATGTATGTACAACTTGCGAACACGGTTAATGTATGATTTTACAGTCACAGGAGTGGTTCTCTTATGTTTTTTGTTTTGTTTCTTTTAATTTTTAAGTTTTGCTTAGCCTATGTTACAGCACTGATGGCATTGGAGATGTGTATATAACATGTTATAAAACTTCAATAAATACAATAAAAAATAAATTTAAAACTCTATGTGATGCCCTTTGACTTTCTGAAGCACACAGGGCTTCAAAGTGTGATTTTTTCAATTGCCGAAGAACTAGATGAGCCTATAATCGTGAAAATAGGAGATATGGAGAAAGAGGCACAAGAACTACCTGAGTCAGCCTTTAGTTGTGACTTAATCTTAAAACAGTTTTTCATTTCAGTATCTGCCTCACAGATTTCACTCCCTTCAGTTCCTTCTGTGGGGATTTGACCTTAGGTAAGTACTCTTTATTAATGTATGTATTATGTTTGTTTATTCTGGGCTTTGTATGGAAGTGCTGCATGGTGCTCTCCTTTGGCAACAGTGCATTTGAAAAGAAAGGGATGTACAAAGATGATGGTTACATACATTTACAGGTTCTTCTGTGTAGAACATTTTGTGGGGCTCTTTCAAGTGGGACAATGTGCAACTTTGAAATCCTTGAAGTTCTTCTGTAAGTTAAAAATTGTAATTATTTGGGCGTGGCCAGCAACATAGCCGAGTAGGACGTGTGCCGACGCAGCTCCGGCTACTTACCTTGATCCAACGACCTTTAAGGCGGTCTGCAGTCCTGAAACCTAAAGTGTTGCCATCCACGGGGGTCCCTGCTCCCCCGGACGACAACGACGGTTGCTTGAGAGTGGAGGCGTCCCTGTTTCCGAGGCGGGGAAGATCGGACCGGAGGCCTTGGAGTGCAACCCAAGATGGCACCGCTGGGGCCCTGAGAGAGGTTGCGGCACAGCAGGTGGCACCGCTGATTGCCGAGAGTATCGGACCTGGAGTGGTGTTTCCCTCCTGCCTGGTTAGGATCGCGGAGGTGGTCTGAGGCTCCGGCGGGACGCTACATCGGTCCCGGGGAGCCGGTGATTGATCCGGAGGAGGAGCGGACGCTGGATTTGGCCTATAGGCCCAAGTGCAGCCTGACACGTTGAAGGGTGCGGGCTGGCCCCGGGGAGAGCGGCGCGGACAGTGGGAACCCTGGAGGAACTGAGGCAGTGACTGGCAGAGGCGTGGGGCTCCCGCTCCGTCTGCCTACCCGAACGGAGAGTGGAGAAGCGGGCTGGGCCCTGAGCACTGTGCGAGACAAAGGAACCCCCTGAACCGCAGAGCGAGTGCGGGGATCCTGGAGGGCCAGCGAGGCGGGACGGGAGGAGGCCGACATCCCGGCAGCCTCTAAATTAAAGACCTGAAGTGGCCCATCTTTCCCCCCTCCTCCCTTGCTTCCCCGTCCCTGTGGTGAGAAAGACTGTGGCGAGAGGAGGCCTCCGGCCGCTCTTGGGAGACATCGGAGGGCGCTGCACAGAGCGGTGGCCAATATTGCCCCCCCTAAGGGAGACCACCACGCAAGAAGGCGAGGGCAGGCCCAGGGGAGAGCAACACAGACGTAGATGGCCCTGACTGGACACTGAGTGTAGCACCCGCCACGTCTGACTGCTTGGGCGAGGGCCGGGGAGTCAGCCTGGATCCAGCGAGCTGAGTGAGTCGGGAGGGACCCGTGGAGCTGTGGCGGTGGTGTGAGGGAGCCGGAAGGCCGGTGCGGCGGCAAGGGGGAGGTCACCATCACTGCGGACCTGCTTTGAGACCTGGAGCGGCCCGTTTCCCCTCCTCCTCCCCCCTTCGCTCCTCTGTCACTGTAGTGTGGAGGCTCTTGGAGAGAGGAGGCCTCTGGGGGTTCTCAGGTGCTGTTGGTTCGGGGGCTCAAGCTACATATCCCTCCGGCGGCGGGAGCACCGACAGGAGCTGTGCGGGACTGCCGAGGTGGGTGAGCTCAACTGGGGGGCACTGAATCCCCCTGGAACATTTGGTATCCTGCTTGGGGCGGACTCCACGAGGTGCAGAGAGTTTGGCACGGTCTCCTGGGTACTACTGGCAGTGATCCCTGGTGGTCCTTGTGGGGGTTCACCGGCTGGGGGTACGGAGCTCCCTGTCTGCCCCCCCTCCTTGGCTTGGAGAGGGGCACAACCTTAGACTATCCTTGGTGCCCGGGAGGGGAGATCAGTGCGGCACCTGTTGGAGGGCCAGGGCTGAGGGGTCCGCCCGGAGAGGGCTTTGAACTGTGGTGAGAAGCGGAGAGATATAGAGTGGTGCCTGGACAGAGTGGTCCCTGTGGGTGTGTGACCAGCAAATAGATCATCATGGGCAAGAAAAATATTGAACCTAAGCCCCCAATACAGGGAACACTGGATCGCTATACCTCGGCGCCCCCCCCCCCCTCCCCGGAGGGTGACCCTTCCGGTGCTTGTTAGGACACAGCCCTACTGATGGTTGCCATACAAGCGTCTTGTGCGGCCCTGGAAGCTAAAATTGGAGAGGTGGGCACGGAGGTGATGCTCCTTCGACAGGACCTCTGAAATCTGGCAGAACGAGTGATGGCTTCGGAGACCAGAATAGGGGAGGCCGAAGATACCATACAGGACTTGAAGAAACGTATGGCGGACCTTCAGTCCTCTCATAAGCAGCTTCGGTGGAAGGTGGATGATGCGGAAAACAGGGCAAGACGAAACAACTTCCGCTTTTTTGGGCATTAGAGAGGGAATTGAGGGTGCAAACATGGCGGAGTTACTGCATTCCTGGCTTCTACGCACTTTCCCTAAGGATAAATTCTCAACTTGTTTCGTGATAGAAAGGGCACATCGTGCGTTGCTGGCGAAGCCACCGGAGGCAGCGAGGCCTCGGCCAGTCATTGCTCGCTTTCTGAATTTCTTGTACAGAGATATGATTTTGTAGGAGGCTAGGAAACTTGGGGAAATCCGCCTAGAAAATGCCCACATAATGATTTTTCCGGACTACAGCCAGGAAGTGCAGAGGCAGAGACGCTCCTTTGACTCTGTTAAGGCTAAACGGAGAAAACTCTGCATCCAGTACATGCTCCTATTCCCTGCGAAGCTGAAAGTGATGTACAAAGAGAAAACATACTTCTTTCAAAATCAGGAAGAGGCTTGGCAGTGGTTGGAGGAGCGCCCTCCTCTGTCAAGACAAGTGTCTGGTGCTCAGGAGACACCGGGTGTGGAGAGACCCGTGGTAAGCCTGAGAGGATCGCCAAAACCGCAGAGATTGGGGCAGAGACACGACAGCCGAACTGTGGCGGTTACCCCATACCCCACATCCGGATCTGTACAGAGGAGGCAGCGGAACACCCATGCAATATAGAGGTAGTGCCAAAATCCTTACTTGGAATGTGAATGTCCTGGGCAATAAGATAAAAAGGGGGTTGGTTATGTCCTTTGTCAGACGGGCAGCCCCAGACATAGTCCTGCTGCAGGAGACCCATTTTCACGGTACACAATGCGGGTTCCTGGCCAGGGGCTCGTACATGGTTCTGGCCCACGCAGGGTACACTTCGGGCTCTAGAGGGGTCACCATATTGATTAAGAAGTCCCACCCTTTTGCAGTGACACGAACATGGACGGACCCACAAGGTACTTATGTGGGGATTACGGGAATATGGAGACGCCAGAAGATCACAATAATTTCTGTTTGCGCACCATCAAAACTCCAGGCTAGAACTCTAGCGGGGGTTGCTAATATTCTGTTGAATACACCAGACACACTACATGTGGTGGGAGGGGATTTTAATGATGTTATGCACGCCCCACTGGACAGGTCGAGGGATCGGACAGATCCTTTGATTTTGACCCCTTTGGTAAGGACCGTTGACGCGTTAGGACTGACGGACGCCTTATTTTCAGGGGCCCACAAGGTGTATTCCAGATTGGACTATGTCTTCCTTCCCCGCCACATTCTTAGCATTGACGATAAGGCCAAATATCAAGCACGGGGCATTTCGGACCACTCCCCGCTTTTGGTAACAATAGGGACGAGACACAGAAAAGGGGGCAGGAGCTGGCGACTGACGGCGTGGGACCTCCAGAATAAGGACTTGCTGCGGGGAATTAGGGCGGATGTGAAGGTGTACTTTATGGAAAACCTAGGACCGGTACAGTCAGGTGTGATTCTATGGAAAGCTTTTAAGGCAGTCATGCGGGATAGAGCCCAGAACAGGTTAGCATGGGAGAGAAGGAGCGAGCAGGGCGAATTACGCAACCGGGAATCGCGTATTTTGGAACTTGAGCGGCTACACGTGGTAGACCATACCACGCAGTCTCTTAGACTACTAGTGGATGCACAGCAACACTGCAAGGGACTGGCAACAGATGAAGCCAAAACACAGGCGCGAGTGACCTTGCATAGATTGTATGATGTGGGGGATAAGTCTGGAAAACTCTTCGCGTGGTTGAGTCGTAAAAAGCAGGATGCGAGATGGGTGGAGCAGGTGTCAAATGCCCAGGGCAATACTTGGCGGACGGATGTCCAGATAGCGCAGGCTTTTGCTGCCTATTATGAGGAGTTCTACAAGGCCAGAGACCTAGGCTCGACTGCAGAGGTAGGCAAGTACTTGGACAGCATTGAGACCCCCATCTTAGCGGAGGAGTATCAGGCGAGTCTGGAGGTAGAGATTACAGCCGCAGAGGTTAGGGAGTAAGCATGGGCGAATTTTGCGAATCTCGCGTTCGCGAATTTTGCGGATTTGCGAACTCGCAATCCGCAAAATCCGCGAATTCTCGCGAAATTTTTTCTTTTGTGTTTGCGCGGGTTTCTGCCAGTTCGCGAGGGTTTTGTACAATGTCGCAAATTGCGAACTTACCTGTCGGGTCGCAAGTTTCGCGAACTTGTTGTTTCTACGTGTCCAGCCTGTTTGGGACACTCTTCTTCATCACTGCCACTCTCTGTCACCACTGCCACTCTCTGACTACTCATGCCACCCTCTGGCCCACCCATGCCACCCTCTGTTTCATCACAGCACCCTCTGGTTGTCCAGTCAGTGTACATTATTGTGGCAACGCAAGCACACCTTCCCTGCCTCAAGTGACCTGAATTAATTTGGGGCTGATTAATGTGTCACAGAATATTTTTTTAGCTGGCACCTGCTTCCTTAGTGCTTCCTGATTAGTGATCTTTTGCACTTGCTAAGTGCTTTCATTGTTGCAAAATTAGTTACAACACCTGCCCTGCCCCAACTGACAATAATGAATTAGGGGCTGATTAATGGATTTGAACTTCCAGCCTGGCTCCTGCTTGTCTCCCTTAGCTGTAATTCAGGACCTTTGTGGCATATGTGTAACTATTCTGAGGTTCAGAGCAGGGTCACATAATAGTTGCAACTGGCAACTGAACTCTGGAGGGGCCCCTCAGGAAGCACTACAGGAAATGGCTACTAATGATGAGCCTGAACTTTTGAACCTGGTAAGTAGTTTCAGTTTTGCTAAGATCGTATTTCTGCAATTTTGCACTTATTCGCGGGGTGCGAAGTTGTACTGGGAAGCCGCGAACTCACGCGAACAGTGCGAGCAAAATACGCTGCTCGCGGATTTGCGGATTTTGCGGGAGATTCGCAAATCTCGCGGATTGCGAATTTACCGAAAATCCGCGAGCGAAACGGATTTTCCGCCCATGCTTATTAGGGAGGCCTTAGCTAGACTTCGACCGGGGAAAGCTCCAGGTCCCAAACGGATTCCCTGCAGAATTATTTTAAAAAGCGGCGGACCTGCTCACTAATCACCTGCTGGCCCTGTTCTTGGGGGCGGTTCAGGAGGGTACACTGCCGCCAGACCTACGTATGGCCACAATTATACCAATTTATAAACAGGGTAAGCAGCCAGAGGAGTGCGCGTCTTATCACCCCATCTCACTTCTGAACGTGGAGGTTAAACTCCTGGCGACGATTCTAGTGCTGCGCCTGGGAAGCGTGATTCCAGGTCTGGTTCATTTGGATCAGACCGGCTTTATGCCAGATAGGGCTACCAGGCTGAATCTGAGGAGCACCCATAACTGGCTGATGAAGGTGTGTGACGGTCGGGAGCCCCATGTGTTTCTGTCTCTGGACTCTGAAAAAGCATTTGATGCAGTACATTGGCCTTTCCTGGAGGGAGTACTGCTTAAGTTTGGCTTTGGACGTAAGTTTAGGAATTGGGTGAACCTTCTTTACACTGACCCAAGAGCGAGGGTTAAGGTCAACGGGGTGTTATCAGCGGACTTTCCCATACGGAGAGGGACCCGGCAAGGGTGCTCTCTGTCACCGCTATTGTTTGCCCTTACAATAGAAGTTGTGGCGTGTGAGATACGACTTGACAGAGGGATAACAGGGTTTAAAACTGACCGGGGAGATGCAGTTGAGGAAAGAATATCGCTATCCGCAGATGATATCCTCCTATATGTCACCCATCCAGAGGATTCGATACCACGACTATTCACCATGCTGGGCCGCTACGGCTCCCACTCTGGATACACGATAAACGGGCATAAGTCGGTCCTGTACAGAGAGAACATGGGGCTTACCCTGCCTGGTGCGCTTCGGGCAACAGGCGAGGGGTTCACACTTCTGGGGATTTATGTGACGTAGGACAGCACAATCTCGTATCAGAGAAATATTCGGCGTGTCCTCGCAAATTTCGCTAGTGACGCGACCAGATGGAAGACCCTCCCCCTTACGATTTTAGGACGTGCAGCAATGTTCAAGATGATAACCGTGCTACGGTTCTTGTACACCCTACAGAGCGAGTATTTCCCCCTCCCCCAACAAGTTTTTAAAGAGATAAACTAAGCGCTTCGGTAGTTGCTTTGGTTTGGGAAACAACCCCGGATTGCCCTAGAGACAATGCAGAGGAACCAATACAATGGGGGGATTTCCTTACAAAACATTGAGGCATACTATTGGGCGGAACATTTATCGCCAATAAATGACTAGCTCGATGCCCCATTGGACCACCCCACATATAGACTGGAGAGGGGGACAATGGCGCTACACTCCCCAGCGCACCCTGCGCTCTTTAGGACAGCACCTTGTGTCCGTCCCTCGAACTAGGCTTAGCAGAATGGGTGGCCGCTCTTTCAAGGTTCTAGGGGCGAAACTTTGGAACTCCCTGCCACTGCATATTCGCGTCATGACCAATCTGACTGCCTTTCGCAAGGCAATTAAAACTCATCTATTCCCTCTGATTTAATCTCCCTGTTGTTTCACCCTCTCCCCTCAGGTGCTTTTCATGGTTCAGCGCCGGGACGCCCCGTTGCTGGGGCAGCTGTTTTGCACTCTAACAAATTTTAACATAACATATGTGTCTGCACTACATTTATGGGGGTAGGTGAAGAGAGAGACTACTCTCAGCAACGCGTGTGACTGTGGAGGTGTGGGAGAGGGCGACAAGAAGGATTGGGTGGGCACACAAACCGATGAAACAAACCCCGATATGGCATTGTACATGGCTAAAGGAACTGCATAAATTAAAAGGGTTTAATAGATGGGACGACATTGGTATCTCTGTTCTGGGAGACCTGCTTAAAAGAGGAGCTCTGAAGTCCTTCCAGGCGCTGAGGGTGGAGTATGGTTTACATCACACCCAGTACTTGAAATACGCGCAGGCACGTCATGCATGGAGGGCGGAGGGGGCACTCTCGGGTCCACTGCCGGAAAATGCACCACTGGAGGTCTGTCTGTTGCAGGAGCACGCCTGACTAAGCTAGTTTCCCTGACCTATAAAACTTTGATTAATAATATGCCGGATGGACTGGTGAAACTGAAAGAGATGTGGGAACTAAATCTGGGGAAGATGGAAAAGATTGATTGAGAGACAGCCATGATGCACCCTAAGGAACTTGCGATTAAGTCACGGTTTCGACTCATACAATTTAAAATCCTCCACAGGGTCTATTGCGATAGACATCAACTGCACTGGATGGGGTGGGCCAGTGACCCCAATTGTCTGCGCTGTGAGTGTGTGGTGGGAGACTTTTATCATACCATCTGGGACTGCTGTGTTATCCAGGATTACTGGGCCAAGATATTAAGGGAATTAAGCGACATACTGGAAACGGCCCTCTCGGTGGAGCCTAAACTGGTTCTGTTGGGAATAACAAATTTGGTGGATCTGATTCGCCCACTCTTAATTTTCCTCACGCTGGCCTTGGTGGTGGCTAAGAGGGATGTGGCTCGGGCATGGGGCGTTCCCACACCCTGCGACTAGATGAATGGAGAAGAGGCATGGATATCGACATGGTAGCGGAGAGGGTCACGTACAAAGCTAGAGGTTGCCCCAAGAAGTTCCATAGAGTGTGGGGGAAATGGAGGCGGTATTATGGTCTAGACAGGGGACTGTGAATGAGAGAGGTCAGACCACCCTGCGGTTCTGATACATGTGGGGGGGATTATGGAAGGCTACGTGAAATGCAACGATAGGTGGCACATCATTGTATCCATGTGTAGTGTTCTTTTATGTGAGATTCTGGGGAGGGTGGGCGGTGGGTGGAAGTGGGGTAGGGTATGGTGGGCGATCTTATGTGACATGCTCTATATGTTTATATGGTTTAAAAATGCAAATAAAAATAGTTTAAAAAAATTAGTGTTAATGATTTAAGTCTGGAAGCCAGAAATTACATGTAGCTGTCTTATCTGTTTGAAAGCAAAACAATATGTAGAAGTCCTGATTGCACTTAAAACACCCACCAAAGTCCGAAGATCCCGAGAGGGTATTCAAGATCATAGTCAACAATTCACCCAAGATCCCCTTTTTGAGAAAACAATCTGCAAACTGAAGAATCCAAATGTATCGTAAATGTTATCTTATCAACAGCATATATTGATTTTTTATATTCATGAGTACCAAACCTAGTTCTGAAACGTCATTAGTAACCTCGAAAGGGGTTCCAGTGAGATATCAAAGAAGAAGGGTGACAAAAGGCAGCTTTGGCTTTGTACTCCAAACACCGTGGGATCAAAGATTAGTTGATGACCACCCTTGCAGTAGATGCTATTCTCAAAACATTTAGAGTGCCATAAAAGCGTTCACCAAAGTTAATGTACTCCAACACTGCCCTGCTTGTCACTTTTGGTGTTGAAAATTCCCTGAGGTTTGATTCTGTTCTTTGAGAGATCAACCATGCATTGTTTTGACTGCCCTCTATTCTTAGGAATGCCATTAAAGTATTCACCCTAAATCTCAACTATAGAGACACTCAGACACATTACCCAGAATCAATTTAAGATCGTATGAGTACTATTAACCACTGTGACAGGCTAATAGTTTCCACAAACTGCGGAATCGGTTCTCTCTTTTGGAATCAAAACTCTTGCTGTGTTCTTTAGTTCAGATAGGAATTCTCAATTTCCTATGTTGTTAGACCTGACATCCTTGGTGCAGTATTCCCCCAAACCTTTCACCTTCACCCCTTCTATTTTTCTGAATTTGTTTTTGCTGGCTTTAGGACTGTGCATTTTCCTACTGCTAATTAGTGCTAAAGTGTTTGTGCTCTCACCTTCAAATATGGTAAAATTGGCCTACAACTTCTTGGTACATTTAATTTACAGGTACACCCATAATAAATTGCACTACAAGTACCCAGGGCCAGTACATTAAATGGTACTAGTGGGCCTGCCGCACTCATTGTGTCACCTACTGAAGTAGCCTTTTAAAAATATGTCTTAGGCCTGCCACTGCAGTCTGTAGTGGAAGCTTTAAATTGCCATTTCAATCTGACAAAGTAAACCTTATACCAGGCCTAAACTTTCCTTTTAAAACTAATACATCACCCCTAAGGTAGGCCCTAGAGTATCATAGGGCAAGGTGCATTGCATTAAAAGGTAGGGCATGCTTACATAAGTTTTACATGTCCTGGTAGAGGAAAAAACCCTAAAGTAGTTGTTTACTGTTGTATGCCCTAAATATCCGACTGACTAACACTGGGCTACCTTATTACATATATTAAGTGCTAACTTTAGATTCGGAGCAGGTAGAGATATGATGTTTACACTCAAAAACATTGAAATTGGGAATCATCTTCAATAGTGAAGTCAGATTCTAAGTTACAGTTCTAAAAAATGACACGTTTAGAAAGTTGCCATTTTCTTGTCCCAACCGTTTGTGACTTTTTCCAGTATTTTGGGTCATATTACTGTGAAGGGCTCTGCCTTTGGGGTTTGTTTAGTGCTTCCAGATAGTGACCTAAAGGGGGCTTAGGTGTGAACAGGATGGGCCATCCTAGCAGGAGGACTGGGAGGAGCTGTACCCAGTACCGCTTACACTTCAAAGGGCTTTGCCTCCTGCACATGCAAAGCAACCCAACACCAAGCCTGCCTGCCTTTTGTCAACTCCCAGACAGTTTGAAGCCTTGACAGGATTGGGAAGAACTTTCTAGAACCTGATATGGGAGAAAGACAGTGAGTTCCCCCTCGCAAAGACTGGCACAAGTTATAAACATTAGACCTTCAGAGTGACTTCTCAGAATACTTCTGGACCTGTGGAAGTTACAGAACAAGGACTGCCCTTCTGTTTGAAGGACTGCCTTTCTGATTGAGAAGAAAGACTGAACCTCCGTGCCTCTATCCTATGCTATCCAGAGTGACTCTAAAGGTCACTTGGCTGACCTCCTGAGTGAGCAACAGGGACACACGTTTCATAGGCCTTACTGCAACTGCCCAACTGACCTGAAGCAAATGGACCTGTCTGGAGCTGCAACTGGAGCTGGCTGAGACTTATAGGCCTAACCTGGCATGAGCCCTGATCCCCAAGAGGTGCCTCAATAGGTCCTGGACCCTTGGCTGGCATCATAGTGTAATGCTCCTGAAGAGAAGGTGGAATTCCTGAAGTTTGGGTTGCTTGTGACTGTAAAAGGGTCATGTCCCATCACAACTCTGATGGCCAACGCGAAGCTCCAGTGAGACCTGCGCTTTACATCGACAGCGACTGCCAGCAACGCAAGATCCTGCACTTCGCGCTACTGCAATGACAGCCAGTACAAAGCTACAGAAATGACTTTTTGCGGCATGCAACACTTGACTGGCTCTTCACACCTCAGCAATGACCGTCTGCAACGCCCGACCTGCTCTTTGCACTACAGCGATGACAGTCTGCAATGCTCAGCCTCCTCCAATACAAACGGAACTCTTTGAGCCATACTTATATTTAGCTTTTCAGTGGGACTAGCCTGGTCCTTGTACCCAACTCACGATCCATTGAGATTGGCTTAAACTTGTGACTTTCCCTCGGACAAGCGTGACCAGATCACCTTGAGTGGGGCTTTGTGCTTTTTGGGACTATTTTATCTTAAAACTTTAAAACGGAATATCTCCGGTTCTACGAATTGAATTTTTGTCATTGTGGAATGATTACATTTAGTAAAAGATACTCTATGTTTCTAAATTGGGTTGGAATTTTTCTTGTGTTGTGTTTTCACTTCATTACATTTTGTGTGCAGCATACATTCTTTACATATTGCCTCCAAGTTAAGTCATACTGTGTTGTGCCAAGCTACCACAGGATTAAGCATAGGTTAATTTAGTTACGTTGGTGGGTAACCAAGACAAGGATTGTGGTTGTTGCTTGAGAAGAGTTTTATCCCCTCAACCAATTGCCAATTACTCACAGTTATATTGGGAAAGAGTGAAAAGATTGGAGATAAAGAGGGGCGTTTGAGAATTGAGCCTCTTATGACAAATTGTGTGGGTCCTCGACTGGATCTATTTGTTAATAGGCCGTCATTGAAAGTGTATAAGATGGTGCAAAATGGGTTCTCTTCATGTCAGTGAAGCAAGTCGGTCTTTCCCAGCATTTCTTGTTGTCAGTGTTTTGAAGAGCACTTAAGAAGACCACTGTAATGCATTAATGTAGTCACGACAACAGCTGACTATCATCGGAATGGACAGAAAAAGTTAGTCAAAATGTATAAAATAAAGGATTTTTTTCTGTCTTTTAAGATGGTCAAAACAGGCAGATGTGAACTTGGAGATTTGACTTTCCAAGCACAAATTCTGATTGAAAACAAACCCTGCATTATGAACCAACAGCACATGGATTGGGCAGCCACCCAAACTTCCACAGAGCAGAATACCAAATAGAAGCAACTCTGCCCACAAACAGAACTTTAGACTTATCTGATTTCAGCTTTAAACAGTGTTTCCTCATCCAAGAAGCCATGGCCCTGAGGCAGTTTCAGAAACTGGTTCTGGATGTTTGCTGACCACTATTTAGCTGAACCAATGTGTGTTGTGGGCATAACACACGAACACAAGGCAGGAAAGCATGATTAGTCTGGCTAACCAGGGCATATATAGATTGAACAGAGTGTGGCTCAGTGAGAAACCCCCCAAAAATCTTTTTTGAGGATGAAATAAATGGCTGCATATGGACTGCCTAAGCTCTTTCTTGTGTCCCACAACCTGGAAATCAGCATTGTATGAGAGCGGTGACAAGTCTAGCAGAATAAAAGCAGTAGTACCCCCGATGGAGAATCACTTCAACTCACTGAGAGCAGCCAATAATGCCACTACAGTGCCATGATGTGGCCACCATTGTGCTTGTGTTGCATCAAAGAGAGAGGTTTTCTGGATAAATATTGAGAACTGCCTGTTGACTTCTCATACTGTAGCTGCAGATAGGAGAACAGACAGTGGGCTACAATTGCTCAAAGTTGAAGGATGAGCAGGGTTTCTTTTAAAGAGGGATATTACCCAGGATTTTCTTCTAGAGTTATAACTTTAGTAGGCTCAAAGAATAGATTGCACTAGATATTTTGTGGTTGGCCTTGTTGGCAAATTATCCCAAATGTTAATTTCACCTAATAGAACAGGTATGGGGTTTTTACTCTAGTGGGAATATTACAATTAGTACTATTAATACCAAAACATAGGACTGCACTAGGACGATAATAAATCAGGACACCTGAAAAGTAAGTTTTAGAATTAAAAGATCGATTGGGGAAGGTGCTTTGTGTCCATAAAAGAGTCTGTTTGGTTACATTTAGATAACCTCTCAAAATGATTTCTACTTAACAACCAGTTTGTGCAGGATGATCAATGTGGCATATTTCATACGCTACCGGGATAGCTAAAGAAATTTAGGTATAGATGTTTTATTGGCCCAGGTTTCAGTTAAAACATACAATCAAGCATTTGTTCAGTAATAAATTCATCTATTTCCAATCTATATTCAGTATACATTTATGTTATTATTAAGAACACTGTCATCTGTAGCCGTTGCTGAAGTGTTTGAAGAGCAACTGTTAGCTGTGAACTTAGACTTACTTATTGTGTGAAAGTGCCTCTTTTGCATGGTCACCCTCATTTTTTACTGCCAGATATTGCTGTTTTCCTAACTCTGCACACTGGAGCACTGTTGTTGAGGGCCGAGTGTATGTGCTCTGACCCTAAAACATGGAAAATTAGCAACTCTCCAATTGCCATATTTAACTTATAATAATGTATGGTGAAGGAAAATACAACAGCTCCATGGAAAGTTCAATGTCACCAGTTGACTGCAGTACTTATTATGCCATCCACTACAGTGACAAAGTAAACATGGTTTCAGACTAACCTGTTTAGACAGACTTCTGCAGCTTGGTGAGCCAGTCAAAATAATCATTTGACAGAACCCTGCTTTTCAATTTTAAATATGTTTCCCCTTAGTAGCTCTTGTAGCTCACATAGTAGGGAGTCTAGTTTAGACTGGTAAATGCAGGATTTTTTGTTGGCATGTTCCTACAATGGCTAGCCATCATAACAATGTTTTACTGTTATGGTTGTAGCTGCCCTATGAGAAACACTAAGCTTCACATAAAATAATAAGTCTTCAACCTTGATAAAAAAAACAAATTCATTGTTGAAGTTGGATTTTTAGTAAATATTTAGGAATAGTGACTTTTAAAACATTACACTTTACCTGCCTGAACTTCCAGTAAGCTAATCACCATTAGGCAGCAGCTGGACCATGTCAGTGCTTCCCCTTAATGGGCTGTTCAAATTGCTCCCTGATCAGGAACAACAACTTAGGCCTTTTGACAGGGAGACCAGGGGTTAAAGAATGTGACTGCTTTCAGCCCAGTAAGTATAGTTAGGTTGGGTGTAGTAATTTCATGACCTTGAAAGGGGCTACCCTGAGGTCTGCCTATTATTAGTTAAGTATAAGGGGAGACCTGAAGAAGGGAAGCCTTTTGTTTCTTAGGCTATCCGTCAACAGCTTGGTATCAGGCTAGTAGGAGGAGGTGTTGGTCCCATAACCAGTTTGTTGGATTTGAACAGGAGGGGAATACTCATTTCCCTAAACATAGCCTTGGATGGCACACAAATCCTTTCATGTTTAGATAGATTCTGCCTTGCTGGATTTGCCTCAGAATATTAACATGGGGGTAGTTTCCAGTGAGATAAATAGGATGTGCTGCAAATGTGGGAAGCTCTCCCTTTATTGGTTAGAGAGTGACCAGGAGTCATCCCATCCTCTGGCTAGTCAATTCTACAAAGTAGCAGGGTGGGTCAGGGGGAACTGTAAGGGTGGTGGTGGGGTCACAGGGTTAGAGGATAGAGGGATTTCATTGGGGGTGGGGAAGGAAAAAATAAGCCATGTTTGGGGAAGGTTGGAGGAGGTTAGTTTCATTAGGCCTCTTATGTTAATTAGGTCAAATTATTCAGTAGGTAGGGTCCACGTCTGTTTAGATTGGAGATGGAGTGATCTCTACTAGGCTCTGTGTATGCTCCTTTAATGTTTGTGTCGCTCAGGAGCTAAGCGTAATATAACCTGATGTGGTCTGTGTTCAAGAGACACAAATCCCTTAAGGTAAGCACAGAATAATGTTGGGACTGGGATACACTTTATTGGCTTGTACGCAGCAGGGTACTACAACCCGAGGTGTGGCCATCCTGGCAAAGCAAACCAATTATACAGCTGGCAGTACACTTGTAGATTAGTACCGGTGCTGGGTGATTGTGGAATGCGTTCCTGACTCTACTAAGTTTGTAATATGCTCGGTTTATAGATCTAATACTGATGAAGCACAGATCCTGGCTTTCCTCAACACAGAACTTGCATCTTGGCCTACACCACTGGTTTTATGTGGGGATTTTAATATCCATTTAGATGGTCTGTGACACAAATAGGCAGTAGCAGGTACACGGGGAGAAAGCCTATGGTATTTAGGGCATTACAACAGCTTTTATCTGATCACTGTTTAATAGATGTTTTGTCTAAAACTAGGCTTCCGACCCTGGTTTTACATACTATTCATGCCCACATAATAAACTTGTTAGATTAGATTTTTTTTATATCTATGACAAATGCAGCAGAGCTTCAAATACAGATCTATCCTAGAGTATCGTCTGATCACAGTCCCTTGTTGCTCGATATCCCGGTTGACGGCTTTTCCAAGCCCAGAAGGTCCTTCTCTTTTGACAGGAAACTTTTGTTAGATCCTTCACTTGTCAGTCATATCAGGCAGTGGATACTACAATTCCTGGAAATCAATCGTAATATTGCTGCTTGTGTAGTGCTATGCAATGCCCTAAAGGCAGGTCTCAGGGGGAAAGTCCTTAGTTTTGATCTTCATACCCAGAGACAATATAAGCTCCTGATTCAGGGCGTATACGATGATCCTAGAAAGGCTGAGCAAAATCTTGTACAATTTCTGCAGGGTAACTTGATGATCACCTCGATACAAACTAAGGTTGCCCACTGTAGGACCAGGATTAATCTACACTGGTCTAAGAAGAATACCCGTAAATGTCACTTATATAGAACGGAATGTTACAAATATGGTTAGGCTACAGGAAAATGTTTGGCAAAACGGATTAGGCGTAAGGAAGTTGAGGGTCTGATAGCCTCCACTGAAGATTCTTCAGGTAGGTCATTTGAGACACTTCCTGAGATTCTCACAGTGCTCAAGACTTTTTACAAAGATTTATATACATAGGGCGTACAATATGGGAACTCAGGGTATTATGCACTGATACAGGATTTGTGTATGAAGAGTCTTAGTCGCGAGCATTGCGTCATTTGGAACAGTGGCGTAACAAAACTTGAGGGGGCCTCCCTGCAAAGTACATGGATGGGGGCCCCCCATTCTCTGTGCCAGTCAAGAGCTCTCAAGCCAGCAACCCGCCATACTGCCCATGAAACACATAAAAACTTGCCTCCCTATGTGTTTAGTCGACCCTCTCTGAAAACCAGGACGTGCTACAATTGTCGAAATCTAATGGGACTGCTGGTGAAAAACCTGACGGTCCTGGCGAATCCAGAACACCTAGTCATCCTAGCCCCTCCAGAGGTTGGTGGCTTGTGCTCTTCTACAGTAGTCAGTGCTAGCTGCGAGGCAGGGGCTCCTAGTGAGGCACTGCAGCAGAGGCAGAAGCCAATGAAAAGTACCAAGAGGAGGGATGAAGTTATGGACTATCATTTAGAAGTCGCCAGGGATCGCACCTGCAACACCTTGCTACCAATGGCACTCCCCTTGCGACCCATGGCACTCCACTTGCGACCCATGGCAGGTAGATTAAAATGAAGAGCAGAAGGCAAACAGGATGCCAATAAGAACTGTTTACTTTCAGAAACTTCTCGTTCTTGTGGCAGATGCTTTCTGTTTTTTTAAATAAATATATTCATCCTGGCAATGTATGCTCTGAAAAACTTTCCTCGGTTGTCTTGATTGCAAAGATTAATACATTATATGATCCTTAAAATATAAAGCCTTTATTTCTCTATTCTGGCCAAATAGATAGATTCCAAATTAAAATGCATTCTAAAAGGAATAGATGGCCCTGAATAGGGTGCTCCTGGTGACCTGGCCTATCTAGTAAACTTACTATACATCAATACCAGCATAAGGGCCTGATGAAGAGGAGATTGTATATCTATCTGATAGATATTGAGAAAAGAGCAAAACTTTGCAATAATAAAAACTTTTCAAAAATAAATTATGTGACACCCAACCAAGTCAGCTATACCAGGTTTGACAAACTCCAGACAGTCCTGATCTTCGAGCCAATAACATGTTGCATTTTTGAGGATGCTATTAATTTCCCTAAACAGAGTCGGTACAATCTCGTGCAGTTACAATATTAATTAGGAATATAACCAAAATGGCACAATATATCAGAGCTAGTGAAGAAACACATCAAACACCCTTCTTTGTATTGAGAGAGCCTAAATAACTAAAAGCAGACCAGAGCCTAAATAACTAAAAGCAGACCCACTGTGTGCTTTTGTTTTACAAAACAATTACCAGGATACTCTGGAGTAACAGAGCGCGTTATAAAACAGCTAAATAAATAAATAAAGAAATAAAATAAATCTATATACATTTACCAGGTTGGCTTTGCGTATTGTGCTCTGTAAAAAAAAAGGGAATGCATATACTTCTTTCAGAGAAACGTGATCTGCTTTACTCAACTAGAGCTAGGGTGACCAACCGCCCGTAAATTTCACTGACCGTCCATAATTTGGATCTCACATCTGTTGTCCGTGATGATCCCTTTTACGGACGCCTTTTGTCTGTAGTTTTGGGCATTGGGGAACATCACTGTTCCCTGGCCAGAAACCTCACCTCCCTGATGGGGCCGCCACGCACTTATCCTCTGAGCGCACTGACCGCAAGACAAGCCCCATCCACCCATTGTCATTCTGTATGGGGCTTCTGGCCACATACAAAATGACAATGGGGACAGTCTGTTCTCTTAATGCATGCGGTGAGCCTCCTGCAGTCTCGGTCTAGGGCAGAGCATTCAGTCAGGTGGAAGAAATGCACAAAAACGCCAATGCTGCTACACGAGAATAAGGTTTACGAAAAGAAGGCGATGAAACAAGTTTAAAAAAAAGGGTAATGGGTCTTCCACTGTCTCATCATTTTAAAAGAGACGCATTTTCAGTGTTATATTCAACAAAGCCACGGTTGCTGCTTTGTTATTTTATAAAACTGACAACCATCGACAAAGCCAATAGTTCTGGGTTGTAGGTGTAACTCTACTAGTTGTGTTATATATCTGGATGCAATGAAAGAAGCAGCAAATTGCCAGTCAGGTGGTACACTATGCTAAGCACATATTTTTAGCTTAGTGGTGTTAAGCCATGCCCTTAGTTACATTGAACACCCCTTTTGGAGAGAGTTTCTTCATCCCACTTAAAGCCCTGAAAATAACACCATGTCACAGTGGCACTGTGCTTCATGCATGACTCATGACTTCCATTTTTTTGGTGTGCCTATGTACAGGAGTATAGTGAGCCATCTCCCGTCCCACACCTTGCTTCAGGAACTGCAGCAGGGGTGAAGCACTTGATGGGCCCCTTCTGTCTGCAACTCTGTAGACAGAACTAAAGCGGTAATATTGCAAAATAATACTTCAGCAGAATGCCCGGCATTGTGCAGAATAACTTGCCCTATCTTGATGCAGAACGGAGTGAACCCTTCCGCCTAATCAGTCTTCCACTTCAACATAACTCTAGCCGTCCTGACTATTAAGTTTAACAATCAATGCAATATTTTTTTGTGTTGTTTTAATCCAACATTATATGCTTCCATGTTTACAAGGCTACAGCCGAGTATCCGATAGATGCCACGAATGAGCTACAGCGAAATTACACCTAGCTCAATCCCTAAAAGTGGTCCCCCAAACCCCCTCCCTCCTCTCTCCTCCACCCTACGCAGAAAGATCACTGGCAGAGACATTTTAATGCATGGGCAAAGTGGGCTCTGGCACAGGGTCCCAGCCTTTCAGGTGGCCCCCTTACAGAGCCAGTTCTGTTCTGCAGAGTCTTGCCCTGATGACTTTGACACATTTTTTTTTTTTTTTTTGATTTAAAAAAAAAAGATTTTATTGAAAAATAAACAAATTCTTCTAAATACAGTTTACCTTTAATTTATTTTTAATGTGGGTGATGTGTGAGAGTCTATTACTGGCATTTTGCAGACAAATGTCGTGTTTAGGTTTCATCAAACTTCCATAAATATTTTTCTTTTAGATCAAAACCAAACCCCATGTATGAAAAATGGGAGGGGGTCTCAAGAGATTATTTGCAGTAATATTAGTGAGCTGCTGCTGTGTTACAATATTGAAAACACACATCACTGTCCCTGAATTTTAGAAATAAACACATTTAGAATTTAGATGAGTGAGTCTGTGCATTTTCAGTGACCTGGCCAAAGATGACATAATAGAGCTGAAACAGGATCATAAATTCAAAACTGTTCTGAACAGGGGCCATAAAATCCGTTTGGTCCTGGGCCCCCAGATTTTTTAAGATGTCCCTGATCGCCTATTTACAAAGATTCCTCTAAATGCACATCCCAGGCCTGTAGATCTGAGGGCCCCCACCCCCATCCTTTTTCTGGGCCTGGCGCGCTCGGACTGAAGAGAAACAATGTAACTTGTTACTTTGTTTCTCTTCAGTCCAGGGTCAGCGCAGGAGCTCAGAGCAGACTGCACACCCAGCTGCTTTAGAGAGTGAGACACACAGCTCTCTGCCGAAGAGCCGAGGGGCCCCCTTCACCTACTGAAGACTGGGGGCCCCTCGCACTGCGGGGGCTACGGGGGTGTTTGTTACGCCCCTGATTTGGTAGCTCCCATTACACTAGATGAGCTTGCAGAAGCTTTAGGTAACGCTGCCGGTCCTGACGAATTGCCTCTCATATTTTATAAAACCTTTTTCCAAGAGTTAGAAACAGATATGTTTATAACTTTTCAGGAGGCACAGAAAGGGCAGGCTCCACTTTCCTGGGATTCCATAAATATCTTTAGAAAAAAAGATTTAAACCATCCATATTACCGGGGTCGTATAGACCCATTTCCTTGTTGAATTCTAATGATAAAATCTACGCAAAGATCCTGGCAATGCGTTTAGCTAGGGTTATCACTCCGTCGGTCTAGTCTCTACAACACGGTTTCATCCCGGAAAAAGGCACGATCAATCATATTAGCAGGGTGGTTACCTTATTTGATTTGGCTAATGTACACCAAGTTCCGTTGGGATTGATGCTACTCGTTGCCAAAAAGGCATTTGACTGTGTGTCCTGGAAGTTTTTGTAGATGAGTCTGCTTCTGCAAGGTTTTATGCCAGGCGTAATTAATTCAATAAGGGTCATGCATAGAACACCTACTGTCTGAATCTGCGCGATGGGTTTAGATGTAGAGCCAGCTTTCATTTTAAGGGGAACGAGGCAGGGATTCCCATGTTCTTCTTTATTGTTTGCTTTATATATTAATCCATTTTTGATTATCTGCACAAAGCAAACTCTCTTTAACATCCCAAGGATCACTGAGGAAGTAGTGTACCTCGGTATTAAAATTAGAACTTGCTTGGACAAATTAGTAGCTGCCAACTTGGGTCCTTTGCTGGCTAGAATTAAAAATAAGCTCGACAGAATTGAGTGTTTAAACCTGTCGGTGGTCGGAAGGTGCAATGTCTTGTAGATGAATGTACTACGTAAAGTGCTTTATTATTTTGGGCTGTACCACTGGAGCTTAGTAGAGCTCAGTTGTAGAAATTGCAGTCGAACTGTAGAAGATTTATTTGGGTCCAGAGGAGACCCCAATGAATTTTATGACTCTACCCAGAAATCGGGGGTCTGGGTAGTCCCCAATTTTACATTTTATTAATGGGCATGTCTCTAACAACACATGTAGATCTTATTTATAGGTGAAGAGAACAGTAATGCGGCAGTGGCTCCATCTGTATATCACATGCTGCTGGGATCGGAGGCAGAGAGGTGTTTATTTAAGATGGTTGAACCAAGTTATTATCAGACGACTCGATTGAAAGTTCTTCTGGCTGCTTAGAAAACCTGGAAACAGGTTCGCTGATGCCTCCAGCTCAATGAGATTTGTTATTATACACCCACTTCTGCATCATTAGCATTACCTTCTATTTTTTGGGATATCATTATGGCTAGATGGAAATGAAAGGGGATGGCGATAGTAGGGTATTTCTTTGATAAAGATGATATTTTCCCATTCTTCACTTTGGCAGGAAAATACTCTGCCAAAAACAGATTTTTTCAAGTTTTTACAGATCCAGGATTTTCTGTAGCGAAAGCTAAAAATCAGGCCACATTAGTCCAAAATGATTTGATTGAGGCAATTAGACGGAGAGATGGGATTGGTAGCCTTTATAACCGCCGTGTGGAAACTCAGATGGATGATTTGGAGGCTCAAAACCTTAAATGGAATGTTAGATTGAGCCAAGGCAGCAAAATCTATTGCTATGGTGGAGAAGATTTTGATTTCTTCTAATTTGAATGCACAACATTTTAAAAACATTTTTAATCTCGATTATACTCCAGCCAAAATGCTTAAATGGGGCGGGATACATGATGGTAAATGTTTTTGCTGTGCGGCCGATCAAGCTGATATTCTCCGTATGTTTTTTATGTGTCCTAATTTAAGACAATATAATCGGTGCAGCAATTATCATTACATCCACAGTGATTTTACTGTGACTGTTAGATGAGTCTCTGACTAATTGGGCGACGCAGCACAGCAGATATTTGATTTTTATTGCAAATGCGGTGGCTCCGTTGTGCATAGCCTCTTTTTGGCTACAGAAGGAACCCCCGTCCTTCAAAATTTGGAGAGCACGCCATTTTTAATCTTGGGTATAGCTTATACTGAAAGGGTCAACTAAACGCAAATTTGGTGTAAGGATTTGGAGGTTAATTTTAGACCACCTGAATTCTTAATGAAATCTGAGCCTCTATGCTTTTATTTACTCCCTTACCTCGATGACTGTTTTAACCATGTCCTGTATGAATTTGAAAGAATTGTTGCCGTAATTTCTATTAATCACACATATTTACTTTTGATTGATTGATGGCATGTGTAACTTAAGTGAGGGAATACTAAGGACAGAAAAGAAAAAAAAATCATAACACCCTAATTGGATTTTGCCCACTTTGTAGTCCTTTTGCTTCTCACATTTTTCTATGTTTGAAATTGGTTGTGGGATTTTCATTGTGTTGTGTTCTCACATTTTAATTGTTTTGATACTACTAAATACTCCACTATTTTCCTAAGTTAAGGCTGTCTGCTCTGTACCACAGCTTTTTAAAAAAAATAAAAATTCTTTATTAAGTGGTCACACTTTATGAGAACAATAGTAGTGTGAATGCAATAATACCATCAACAACTGGTTCACATAGAGGTCATACGTACATGGCATCAGCATATCTGCAATGAAATAGTATACGTAAGACGTTCATTTTCGGGCAGCGGATGTCTGAGCCCATTTCGGGTGAGTGAAAGCAACCACACTAGGATTACGCCCTGGATAACATTCAAGTGTCAAGGGTATCGGGGAACACCTCTTTGCATCCGATGAGACCTGTTTGGAACCCTTAGGATCTTAAAACTCAGCAATTAACTCACCCACACCCTAAGGTTGTCCTCCACCTTATCATCCTGCATACACTTTGTCAGCTGCACTTCCTTTGCCACGACAATTCAGCAGCATCGTGCACCCAACACTTGAAACTGGGGCTCACCTGCCTCATCCAAGTGACTGCCACACAGCTTTCAGCCAACAGCAGCAGTAAATGTAAAAACCTGAAAGTAATTTTCTGACCCTTTGTCGTATGGATGTCACCCAGCAAACATACAGCGGGGTCCAGTGAACACAGTATGGACACTCAAGCTAACACTCTACTCCAGAATGCCTGCACTGGTACACAGTTTCATCCCAAATGTAAAAAAGTGGCTCTGGGTTGCTGGCAATGGGGGAAGGTGGTTGATTTATAGGGATCCATTTTATACGAGCGCACCAGTGTTATGTATGTAAAATGTAGATAATGCAAATATATATGTTTGAATCTGGCATTAGTCAAAACTGATTTCACAAACACACTCATTCTCTCCCATTGCGCATCCTTGAGGTGTATCCCCAGGTCTTCATTCTAGGCAGCCCGTGCAGGAGAGGGCGCACAAGTCTGTTCAACCGTCATAGCTTTGTAAAATAGGGAAACTAAGTAACATCTTCCCTCAGCTCTAACAAACTCTGAAAGGTGTGCAACACAGCTAGTGCAGTGGGTAATGAGGTCCATATACTCCTAATAAAAGCGGCAAGACGAGCATATTGTAGGAACTGCCCTCTCCCAAGCCGAAGCTGCTTTAGGCGCCTTCAAGGAAATACATTCCTTGAAGGGGTAGAGAGCCCCCATTATAGTTAGGTTCAGATTGAGGTAGATGGTGGACCAGTTGGCCCCCAGGGACCCTCAGGATTGAAGAGGAATTAATTCCCCATCTTAAACCAGACCATGGGGCGTGATTGCACATATGTCACCTCAGGCCCCGCCCCCTCACTTCACCACTGTGCAAACATGCCCCGTGGCACGTATTAAGTTGGGGGATTAACTCCTCTTGAATCCTGAGGTTCCCTGGGGTGCAACTAGCCCACCATGTACCTCCATTAGGCACCACAGAGCTACGTTGCAGAGAGGTGTAAAAAGGGGCGTGGCCTCAGAACACCTCTCTGCAACACAGCACCCTGGCGCACACAGGAGGTTTTTTTGGAGGGCTAGTTGGCCCCAGGGACCCCCAGTATTGAAGGGGAATTAGTTCCCCATCTGCAAAAGTGCCAGGGGGCACGTTTGCAGAGTGCTGCAGGGAGGGGGCGGGGCCTTCGGCGCGATGTCAGACTTTTTTATTTTATTTTAAGAAGGGGGGCTGTGCGGCCCCCCTTCTTTTCCTAATTTTTTGGCCCCCTATTTTTATTTTTTTAATAAAAAAATTTGGATGGGGACCCCTATAATTGGCCCCGGGGACCCCATCCACGGGGCATGGCCATTTTTTTAAATGTTTTGGAGGGGGGGCTGCTTTGCCCCCCTCCTCAGGCCACTTATGGCCCTGGGGACCACATCCCCCGGGGCCGGCGTTTGTTTTTTAAGGAGGGGGCCCCATCCCCCGGGGCTGGCCCTCTCCGTTGGGGACCATGGGGGGTCCCCAATCCCCCACGGTCCCGCTGGCTCCCCGCGTCCTTCGGGAGGCGGCACTGCTTTTCCACCTGGGGAGCTGCTAGGTGCAGCTCCCTGTGTGGAAAAGCAATCGTCTTTGGTTTTTGGAAGAGAGAGCAGGTTTCCTGCTCTCTCTTCCAAAAACCTAAGCAGTTTGTTATGGCAGGGTGGGCAGTGTCCTGGGGGTGGGCAGACCGGGACACTGCAGGAGCCGGCTCTGGGGGGTGGCGGTCCCCAGGGCCATTACAGGCTCCAGGAGGGGGGCCACGCGGCCCCCCTCCCAACATTACAAAGCCCTGGGGAGGTGGTGGTCCCCGGGGCGGGGGGTCCGTCACCCTAGGGGGTGGCGGTCCTCGGGGCTTGGGGGGGCCTTTGAGCCCCCCACCCATTTATTTTTGAAGCCCCTGGGATGGCTGTCAGGCCCCGCACATATTTTAGAAAAGCCCCAGGGTGGTGGTCCCCGGGTCTGGGGGGGGCCCAGATAAAAATATTGCCCCCGGGACTTGGCCCACCCGGGGGCTAAATATTAGCGAAGTGCAGGAGCCCGCGCTTTGTTTTTTTTCCACAGCTGGATCCGCGGATACTTTGCACATTTCGCCAATTTTGTTCATGTTTTGCGACTTAGTTTTACTGATTTCTTGTGCTATTTTGAATTTGCAACATCAGGACATAGAACTGGGTGTGAATCCAGGTAGTGGATTCAAACCAAAATCTGTCTAACTTCCCAACATTGAATGTGATGCAATTGAAGTGTTTGAGAGGGGAGTCTTGGGGGATCTCAAGAAAATTAGATATCAGAAAATTCCGGGGTATAAGAAGAACTTAAAGGTTAATCAAATTTGTGCTTTGGACAGCCTAAAAGCAGATACATTGATTGTAATTAGGCAGTCAGATAAAGGGGGCAATGTTGTTGTGTTAGATAAACTAGCCTACCTTAATGAAGGTCTGAGACAACTGACCGATGAAATATGCTACTCGGTTTCAGATAGAGGTGCTGTAGCCAGATCCAATACAAGATATGGTGAGATATTGGTGGAATGGAGGGAGAGGGGACTGCCTGAGTGGGAGGATTTTAACTATCTTAAATGTCCACATCCCAAACTCCCCATATTATACCTACTGCCTAAACTACACAAAGATCCAGAGCACCCACCAGGGAGACCTATTGTTTCGTCTAGAAGTTCCTTACTGGAAAATACATCCCGTCTCATTGACCACTATTTGCGACCATTTGGGGTATGATTACAATCTTATCTACGTGATACTACCGATTTTTTGATGGAATCCATTGGGATACCAATTGCACTCTGGTTGCATTGGATGTTGGCAGTCTGTATACCAGTATGCAGAAAGAACTAGGGCAGCAGGCTATCAGACACTATCTCGAAACTCGATCCAACTCATTGTTTTTCCACTCCGACATGATTATAGATATTGTGGAATTTTGCCTCACAAATAACTTTTTCCTATTTGATGATGTCATCTATCGGCAGTCACAGGGCACAGCCATGGGCACCTGCTTCGCCCCCAGTTTTGCCAACTTATTTATGGGCTTTTGGGAGGAGCAGGTGGCTTCCCAACTGGAAGAATTTTCCAACTGTGTCCTGTGGCTCCGATATATTGATGAACATCTTTTTTATTTGGAATGGTGATCCGGAGTCTGCGAAAGAGTTTGTTATAAAACTCAATGATAATGAGTGTAACTTGATCTTTACTGAACACATCAGTAAAACAGAAATAGAGTTTCTTGGTAGCGGTAGAGGTAACAAATCAGATGATACAAACTCGATTGTTCCGCAAACAAACAGCGGGCAACAGCATTCTCAGTGCATCCAGTGCCCATCCTCTGAAACTAGTCTACAGCATTCTTTATGGACAGCTTTTGTGTGCGAAATGCAATTGTAGCCTGGATGCCAGCCATCTCATGGAGAAAGAGATCATGTGCCAAAGATTTAGGGAAAGAGGGTATAGTCGCAAAACTGTACTTGATGTATATAAAAGAGTTGATTTAGTCACTTATAATCAGCTATTGTACCCAGTCAAGAAACCCAGTGAATCTGAAACCTTGAGGTTTATTACGACTTACGCAAGATGTCCGACGGATATTGCAAAAATACTGGCATGTCTTGTTAACAGACAATAATCTAAAAATATATCTTAACAGCTGTCCCCAAATTACATTCAAAAGAAATAGATCCTTGAGGGATGAACTCAGTCCAAATTTGGTAACTGCAAACAATCAGGGGAATTTGTCTACCCGTCCAGGGTTTCGTTGCTGCAGGAATTGTAAAGCCTGCAGCAAAAGAAATGATTGCACAAGGCTTTCGATTTCTAGTATTGACATCCGTAAAACTCTGATATGCAATACAACACATTGTGTTTAGGCCTTAATATGCCCGTGCCATAAGGCCTACATAGGCAGCACCATCCATCATGCCAAGAAGCGTGTGTTGGAATATGTAAGGGCAATCAGGCATAACAACAAACAATACCCGGTGGCAAGGCATTTCTTTGATCACCACCTACAAAATGAGAAATTAATAAAGATGGTGGGGATTGATACAGTACCTGAGAGTGTACGAGGTGGCACCAGAGTATTGAGCCTTAGACAACTTGAGTCTAGATACATTGTTGAATTACAAACCATGATTCCATTAGGCTTAAATTCAAGTGAATTAGCAGTTCATCTGTATTTGTAAAGAATATGAATTCTTGAATGTTTTTGTTAAACTGTATAGCTGAAGTGTCTTCCATTTCCTGATTATATTCAGTTTTTATATTTGATTTTTTATAGGTGTGTGTACTTCACTTATTCTGGCTGGTCATCGATATGATGGTTGAGTTGCATTACTTAGAAATGCCATTTGGGTTTTGACTTTACTGGACTTGGCACTTTTTTGTGGTTCTTCCAAAAAATGTCTAACTATTAGCATGCCCACTAGGGGAAAAATATTGTACGTGGATTAACATTTCTTATATGAATATTTTTTTCCACTACCCCCCTCTGTTTTTGCTTATATAATTGCTGTGATTACGAATCAACATTGTGGGAATTTGAACGGTATACGAGTACGCCCACTTGGGCAGGACTGCTTTGAAATTCTACGTACATACGGACCTACATGCGGACCGCGCATGCTTAATGTGCAAGATTGTCATTATTGAGACAGTAGATCGTGTACAATTGTCATGGGATGGAGATGTGGTTTAATTTTAACAAATCTACTATCATTATATGGTGAAAAGACACATTTATTGCGGTCATACCAGTTCAGTTTTTACATATTATATGCAATTTATAAAGTGGCTAATTTACGTAATATTGTAATGTAAATAGATCTTAAGGCTGCAAAAATGATTCATAAGGTCATCGAGTGCCAAAAACTATTAGAATGAATTGATATGCATACAACTTTATTTGTAATGCATGATTTGACTATACAAAGATGGCACCCGAGAATGCACTGGGTGGTGGATTAAATCCTTTGTTTATGTCAGACTGTTTATTCAGTATATATGCTGTAATGGTATTCAGCGTTTCCAGCATGACCAAGGCAAAATATATATATATATATATATATATATATATATATATATATATATATATATATATATATATATATATATATATTTATATATTATCTACTGGCGGTCGCCAGTAGATAGTTCTTGGAAGGCAAGAACAGGTACAATTGATACTGTTAAGACATACAGATACCTTGGGGTGGTGTTTGACAATCGTGTGACTTTTAAATTTCATCTTAAGGATCTAAGGGCTAAGGCTGTGACTCTGATCCATGCTTTTAAATGTCTTAAAAAGTCATTGAACTGCCAATCATATGATTTTATTCTTAAAGTAATTAAAGCCAAATTACAACCAAATCTCATAAATGGTTCTCCTATTACTTGAGGGAAAGATTTGAAAATACTTGACCTATTGGTGGTTAAGGTTTTTAAAGCAACCGTTGGGATTGCTAAATCAGTGTGTCAAGCAGGAAAAATGCATGGACGTATTGTCTACATCAGACCCATCATCCTTAGGGTACATTTGTTGGCGAGAAATAGACAGGTCTGTCTATATGGCTCAATGGAGATCTTATATTTTAACTTCCATAAGAGACATCGGTCTGTAAATTGCACTGAAAGATCTGAAAATGCCCAATTATAAGTTAATTTTATAAAGCTTATTAAAAATTAATAGTTTAAACTAGACAAAATTGATGTAGCAGAGTAAAATTATGCATGGTATGTGATTAATTCATACCAATCACCACGTATTCAGCAGCATTTGAATGTTTTTTCTCAGTGAAGTTCAAAAATATGTTTTTAAGGCTACGTATGGGATTAAACCCAACAAAGGAGGGCACGCAATTGTGAATTAGGCAGTGGCCGGACTCTAATTGTAGACTTTGTGGTTGGCCACAGGAAACTCTAGTCCATATAGTGTGTGTGTGCCCTAAGTTGATTAAGCTTCGACGTACAGTTTTGAGACCTTATTTGTTGGAGAGCGGGGTTAGATCTGCTCGTCAGGCATTAGTCATGTCTTTATCTGGTGAATCTATTCCGTTATTGTGTCATTTCGTAAAATTTTTATTGGCAGTGGAAAAAATGTTTGAGACAATAAGGTGGATCTCCAGTATTATCTGGCATATAAGTTTTATCAGTTAATAATAATGTTATAAGGGTGATAACGTGACATCCTAAAAACAGACGTGCCACTGCTATTGTAAATGGACACACTTTATATTTGACTTAATGTGATGGTTAGTTCAATAATTGCATATTAGCACATTATAGTAAAATTATGCACTTTATTATTGCTTTAATATGATGGTTAAGGCAATGAATGTACATTAGTACTTTGACATGTAACTTGTGCATGAAACGTACATGAGAAAATTTTGTTTTTAGGTATTTTTTGCATTTGTATAGGGAAATAGTATGCTGTGCTCTACGTCACCTTTAAAATATAAAATGTGCAATATAAATCTGTAATTATTGATGTTATGTGAATGGATTCTATTCTTTTGATAAGTTTTAAAATTGCATATATCGGATAGCTTTTATATTATGTGCTGGGAAGATGTTTCTGTAAATTAATTTTTAATGATTAATCTAGTTATTATGATTGCGATGTGAAGTTGTTGTGATTGCAATGATTTTAAGTAATCAAGCAATAAAGATTTATCACGGAGTAGTCTTAGGAGATTGTTCTGTGTTGTAAAATCAGCGTGAACCACACCAAGCTGCTTCTTTCTGCTGCTCGAGTAGATTTTTTACTAGAGCTGCAGTTTCTCAATGCGAATGGTCGCGACCATCCTTCTATGCTGAAGCTTTACCTCTCTATCTGCATAACGGCCCTCATAAATAAGGTCACATTGTAGGAGACAGGAAGAGATACTGAGAGGGTCGATCAGGAGAACCAAAGGAAATAATATTTGACAAACCAATGAAAACAAAAATTGTAAGGTCGTAAGAGCACTAACAAATATGTCCCTGATATGGGAGCAAATGAAGGTGTACAGATGAACCTTGACTCAACAGAATGAAAGAACATCCATCTGTTGGCTGAAATATCAGAATATCTTACAGTGAACAGAAGAACAACATTCTAACTTGAAACAAAGGGAGAAATCTGTCATAGACCATACCTTTGATAAACGCTCAGAAATTGGGACAGACAAAAGCAATATTTCTTTGGAAAGACTATCCTGAGTCTATTTGCCATGATGTTGTCTGCTTCCTGTTTAGGAAAAAAACAGGAACAAAATGTTTTCTCCTCCCCTTCCAGTGATCTGAAATTCTACAAGTGCCAGACCTGTAGACTAAGATATGACCTACAGTCCTCTGACTTTTTATGCAGGCTTTTCTCACAATCCTGACTGTTTAGTCCATGACAGCTAGACCATTTAATGGGAATGTGAATCTTACAAAGGCTGAAAAGGTTTGAGGAAGATCTCGTACATTTCCTGTTCAGACCATTTTCTATAGAACAAGAGAACTCAGTGTAGCATCCCAAGCCATGTTCTGGGTACCTGCGGACAGGACCAATAGGAACAAAGGGGCCAGAAGAAAGTTCTTGCTGAGATAGATGGGCACGAACCACTACATAGAAGGATCCTAAATTAAATTAGAATTAGATTTTTGCAGCAATCATATTCTTAAAAGACTGAGACCTGGACAACCAATATTGTGGTTGATATCTCACTAAAATTAAGCTTGGCAAAACATAATCCATGCTGCCCATTAAGTGCCATTAGGCCTCCATCCACTGTTAATAAAATGTCCTTCTGGTGAATGTGCAACATTCCAACTCAACAGCTCGAGCTTCCAGCAGAAAGAGGGTCGATATATTGCAGCACATGAGATGGAACCAGTCAAGATGCCAACCAGGTTACACATAAAACTGTGTGTATTCAATAGGACGCACACCAAATAGATGTTTTGATTATAGGGCTGCATGAAGGCAAATTCTCTCAAATGTATGGCGGATAAAGATATTACTTTACTTGAGTAAATGTTACATTAATTATTTGAAGCAATTTACTACAGTTAAGGACCGTAACTACATGTACGGCTGTTCTTTTCCTATCAAGAGCATTTTGCTGGAAAATATCAAACCCTCATGGTAATTTTTAAATATGTGAAGTGGTGGTACTAAAGAGAAATTGACCTGAAGTATTAACATAATCACTCACACTAAGGACTAATGTGAGTTGTAGCAGCAAAGACTGTGACCACATTTTCTTGCACAAAGGTGAGAGCCAGATACTCTCTTGTTTACCTAACACCGCTTATGTTGTCAAATAAGGGGGGGGAAACTGGTATTTGGTTTTAAAAATATTAAATATGCCCCTTTATGTGATGTTAATGTATTTCATAAAATGTACCCAAGAAAACAAGTGACATGTTTTAAACTTGACTAAGAGCGATCAATGCTCAATGTACACATGGTTGTGTGACTGTGATTAGAGTGACTGAAATACAAGTTCTAAAATGGTGTAGTATGTTTTAGCTAAATCATAATGTATGTAGTTTGTGTGTACAATTACAAGTTTTTTGTGGGGCTAAGGATTTGTGATGCCTTTGGAGTGCTCCAAAAGTACTGTGACTAAAATGGCAGATGTGGAATGCCATTGACTTAAATGTCCTTAAGTAGGTAAAATGGTTGCACATACCTAATGTCTGTTGCACTATTTTGAAAAGATAAGTGCCCGATTAGGTGTTTTTGAGTATGTACAGGACTGTTAAGATCACGTGTGGCAATGCCTGTGTATGGCATTGGTGGATGTTGGGAGCCAGAACCAAATATGCTTTCCAAACCAACATTCTTCATACGATGCAAAGAGAAAGAAAACTGCTTCTTTGGCAAACTTGGCTACTGGAAGTGAACACTGAGATGTGCCCAAACCCTTGCCTTCAGTCTGCAGAAAGCAATCTAACAAAACAAGTGTGAGCTGTGTCCAAAGTGGGTTTTACCCAACTCGAGCTAATATGAAAAGGTGTGCACAGTGTGCATATTGACCCCAGGATATCAATGGAACACAATAAAAAGAAAAAAAGATATTGATGGGTAAGTCTAGATTGTCTTTAATTAACTTCACATATATGTACATACGTGGTACATACATTTTCAAGACATGCATATGTGGAGTCAAAAATAGTAAATCTATATGTCCCTATATGCATTTACTTTTCGATATGTTGTCCCTCGATATTCTAGTACCACAATACTCTAAAGGATTGTTATTCAGTAGTACAATCATAAAAAACACAAGCAGAATTTTACATACTTATAGTGTTTGGGGGAAATGTGGACCAACAGTCCAGCCTTGCCTTCTAGAGGTTTAATATATTGAGAGTTGTTTGAAGGAGTGAGGGGCTTACCCAGATGACTGACAGAAGGCTCTGGTTGACAGATGGAACCTTATGGGTGGGGGAATATTAGGCTTAACTAAAGGCAAGGTAGTCAGGGGAGATCCATGTAGTGGCAGTTAGGACCCTGTGCTTTTTAATAATCCAATGGCTTGTGTCAATAGGATGAGGTGGGAGTGTATATGGGAAGACTGTATAAAGGTCTTTTTGGGACATGAACATCTACTGCATGATGCACAGCCATGTCCCCTGCATGCCCGAAGTGCATATATGAGATCTTGTATTTTTGATTTTTGGTCATGCCACACACTAATACAAGTGTGTGCATTGACCTAGGCCCGAACTGATTAGAATGATTGGTTCTGAAACGTGAGTGGTGAACTCTTGCAGTGGCAGCGTACCAGAGGTGGCTGCTATGGGGCCGTGGTGGTGCGGTGGGCGAGGGGGTGCAAGCGGTAGGGGGGAGTTAAAGCAAGGAGAGAAAATTGCACTTACCTGACTGCCACCTCTCCTCCATTCTTCTTCCATTGAACAGGAACAGGAAGCACCCAGACTCCCAGTTTCTCCCAGCCAATCATGATGCTGCTGACAGCAGCATCGTGATTGGTCTGAGCAACGTGGTTTGGCACTCAGAGAGGCCGTGTGAACCTGGGCATGTTCTCCACCAAGGCTGTGACATTAAACAAAACTGTGCCAGTATCGTAAAAATATGATAATATCGTTATGTTATTATAATTTTATTTTTATTTATATTATCATTTTATTTTTTGTGTGGGGTGACGCTCCTCCACCTTAGCGGAGGAGCTGTCGCTGCAGGGTAATACTTCCCTGTCACTGGTTTCATGCATGGAGCACAATGGTATCGGCATACAGTGTTAATGAATTATAGTGTCAGGCCTCATTACTTGTGAGACATGAATGTGCACCTACTGGCCCGTTCATCTAAGAGGTTCAGCAGCTCACGATGGATCCAGAATCTGGAATGTGACTGACATTCCATGCACATGTGTGCGTGTGTGTGTGTGTGCTAGAGTTAGCAGTATGCCGACATGAGTGATACAAGCTTGTGAGTTCCATTTTGGAAACCCACTGCCAGGACCAGAGTACAAGATGGAGGACAGGTTGCTTTCTCCGGAGAACAAATGTGTATTACTGGCATTTTCTAGATGGGAGGGAAAGTACCAGATGATATGGTGAGGAAAGAGGAGACAGCCTTTTCGTAGAAGTGGCAGGGCCCTTCCTGATACACGTGGCTGTAAATGTGCAGCCTCGTCTCATCTCTTTGTACTTCTGTAGTGGACCTTCCACCTGGACACTGTCTTCCTGGGCACCACATCCTTGCAGACACAAGCTAGGCCTGGAAGGTCTAGAACAGATTAAAACTGGATCCAAGGAATAAGACCTGGAATACACATCCTCCATCTGAGAAATCGATATAAACCTGGGTGCTTAAGATCCTTAGTTGTTCATTTTGAGGTGTCTTTACCTGAGAACGGAGTTATCAGGGACCACTATGCAGCCATGAGCTGGTGTTACACTGACAGGCAACTCACCCAAGTGAAGGGAAGATTGCCAGGAGTCTGATTTGAAGGAGGAAATACTGACTTTCCAGGTTGCCAAGACATCCTACCTGTGAGAGTGAGGGGGAAGCTCCAATCCTGCAGGAGGAAAAGATCATGAAAGGGACTGCTGTAATTGACTATGGCACAAGGGCCATCAGACAGAGACATCGTTAGCAAGGGAACTAAAGACATTCTAGTACTGTTGGATCAGTTAAATCATCAAATATCCCTGTCAGACCTGCCAGGACACTAGAGTGATGTGCCTGTGTGGTGGGTTCAACTGAAGCTGGGATAAGCTCCTGCTGGTGGACTGTATGCCCTGTAAGAGGAGAAAGTATGACAGTGGCACTGCCAAATGTGCTGTTTGGTAGCGACCTGTCCTGAAAACTAGGTGAGCCTAGATGCACCCAGGGGTTGTACCCAGGTGGTGCCTCATGAAGAATCAAGGTTGCTTCAATGCACTCTGTGCCGAAGATGGCACCTGGCATCTGCCACCCAGACTACTCACCGAAGCGAAAAGCTTGTGGGGGTATGGGGTTAGTTGGCGCTCATATCGTAGTATACACTATTATCTCCTTTCAAACTAAATCAGCTGGTGCATCCAAAGTTCTGGGAAGAGAACACCCTACTCCCCTATACTCAATAAATATTGAGATTCTTAAACAATGATAGTTTCGGAGCACACAGATACATATAACTATTAAGTGGTTGCAAATCATAAGAACACAAAGCAAAAAATAGATAAATGGTAGGGCTTTGTCAGTGCTTGTCTTTATTTTCGTCAAGTTCCACTCCCTTTGCCAACGCGTTTCGCCGTGGTTGCGTTTAACCTGCGGCTTCGTCAGGGCTTAGAGTTTTCGACGACGTTCAGTACCTCGCAGGAGTCTTGTCTTCAATCGGTACTGTTTGTTTTAAAAAAAGTTCATTGCTTCACAATAAATTAGAAATTTCACTGTCGATCAAATTGTGTGTCCAAATATCTCGAATCCATGTCATGTAAACTCCCAAAGTAATTTTTATGCCAATCAGTATCGCGGTTGGACAGTTTTTAAATTCCAAGATATCACTTTCTATGCAGTTCTACCACAATGCATTAATTTCATATCGTTCTGCAAGTCCTCCATTCGTTCGCGTCGCGCCCGTGTGCAGGCGAACCTGCACACTGGCGGGACGCGAATGAGTGCTATTGATAGTTGAGCCTCGGTAATCCAACACTAACCTCCCTGAAAAGCCAATGGCTGCTTGCCTACATTACTACTGAGAGTCAGGTGTGGAAAATGTTGTACTTAGTCCATTTTGCACTGCCATAGTAAAGCTGGAAGAGGTCTATGTAGTAATGGGTCTTTAATAGATTGGAGAGTCTGGAATGCTTAGTTGACTCTGTATTCTGGTGGTGATAAAATAAAATGTATAGGACAGACACGGTGTGGCAGTGGACGTGCTCACACCTCAACATCTATGCTGTCAGAGGTTGTCAATAAACTTCTTGAATTACTTCCATTGGCAATTATCTTCATTACATATTTGGCAACGCGGAGTGGCAACCTCGGGGACTCTCGCTGAACCGTTTCCAGTGGATCAAAGTCAGCTACGGTGTTGGAGGTTTACGGCAATTGGATTTCTACAGAGATCACCGGACAAGCTTTTACTTCTATCTATTCTCTCGGGTAAGCGGACGATCTTGGGACACACAGGAGAAAATTATTTTTTTTGTGTAACATTTTTAATACATTATCTATCCGTGCAAACCCAACAGTTAACCGCCCACACGCACATGGTTTACCTTTGAGTTCAACGTTGCTGGGGCTCGAGCAGCATACAGCATTCTCCGTCAAGTTCTCTTCATCGCGTCCTTAGGGTATGCAGTACGTGGTTTAGCGCGTCGATGTCACCACGCTGGTCATGACCCTAACGTAACGCCATCTTAGAAATGTGACTCTTTAGTCAATTTCAGTGTTTACGGAGGACGGAACTTCGCCCAGTAGAGAAGTTTCATTTGGTTTATCGCCTTTACCGCGGCGGTTTTTCCGCCGCGTTGCAGGCATTCTATTAGGTGGGTGGGGCTCGGTCGACCGTTGGCCGACGGCAGCACTAGCGAGGTAGTGAGCCGACGGGAGCACACAAGTGGTTAAACAAGACGTACACCAGTGGTTCTATTTGTTCTATTTAAAAAGAAATCAATCGGACAGTAAATGCATTTCGTCCTTTTATTTTCCTGTTACATTACTTCGGTTTATAAAAGTATCTCTACATAATGACCACTCCAACATCATCTTCTCGAAGAGAAGCAAACCCACGAGGTGATTCTGCATTTCATTTAAGTACCCCCAAAGAATTGTTACCTTCTCCTGGAGAACCCATTATTTAGTGGATTGAATGGAAGGAGTATTTATTTAACTATATTGCAAACCTTGAAGATTGTAGTGGAACGTAATGAATGAAAAAAAATTATTTTAATGTACTGTCTGGGTCCAGAAGGTCTTCGTATTTTTGGAGAATAACAACAAAAAGATAGACCTGGTGATATAGATGTATTTAAAGTTGCCGTATTGAATCTAGATGAACACTATTCACCCACAGTGTGCGTTGCCGACATGCGCCACGCATTCTTTCAAAGGACACAGGAAAAACACGAATCCATTGAGGATTATGTATCAGCCTTAAAAAAACTTTCCATTACATGCAAATTTGGTAATCTTCATGATGGACTCATTAGAGACCAGATAGTAATGTATGCAAAAAATAAGGCTATCCAAGATAGATTGTGGGTGGAAGGTGATTCAAACTTGAAAGATATTATTACTATTGTCAAAAAAGCTGAGTTATCGGAGCGTTGCGCTAAAGTTACGTTATCATCTGATAAAAAAAAAATAGCGACTCTGTTAACAAATTTCAAAATGTCAGGGCAAGTCCTCTCAAACATACAAAAAAAAGTTTGATAAAAATTATGTTAAGAAAAATGATAGTTCTTTGAAAAAAAAACAGCATAACTATTCCTGTTATCGTTGTGGTAGCAGCTCACACTCTGCACAGTATTACAAATGCCCTGCACGTCCTGCCAAATGCTTAGAGTGTGGATTAATCGGTCATTTTGCCAAAGCATGCAGACGTAAAATGTTGCTTGCATGAGAGTGATACTGAGGAATCTTCCTCGGATGATTGTGATGATGACATCAAATTCAAAAGTGACACGAAAAAGAATGTTGTCTTGAAAATTTCTGGCGAGGTGGGTGACAGTAAACCTTATGTTGGGTTTCTTTTGGAGGTCTATCATTACAAGTGGCAGCAGACTCTGGCTGGCCTTATACTATTATTGCTGAAAATGTGTGGTTACACCATTTCTGTTCCACCATTGGAAACCATTTAGAATCACCAGACATTAATCCTGAAAGCTACACAGGTGAGAACATTTATATTATTGGTTTTAGACAACTAATTTTCAGATTCAAGGGCAGAACTGCTTTGTGCAAACTATACGTAGCCAAGGATGGACCTTCCGTCCTTGGATGGAAAGACCAACGCAAACTGAACATTATTTTGGACCCTAACAATCTAGAACAGGTTTTAGTAGCTTGTGAATCTGAAGATACAAAGAAATGGGTCTTGGAAGAATTTCCTAATGTATTTAACAGAAAAGTAGGAAAATTGAAAGGATTTTCTCACTCCATTAAGTTGAAACATGATGCTATCTCCAAAACTCATAAAAACACAAAACAGTCCATTTATTGTGCGAGATGAAGTAAAACAAGAACTGGATAAGATATTAGATGCACATATCATTGAACCTGTAGAGTCTATAGAGGTTGTCAATAAACCTCTTGAATTACTTCCATTGGCAATTATCTTCCTTACAGTCAACACCAGTAAAAGGCCTCACCCCTCATGGTTGCAGCCCAGTAGCCCCCGCCTGCCTCGAGGTCTGACAGGTCTAATTCAGAAGTTTAACCCCTTAAGTGCTAAGGCCGAGATGGTCTCGTCCTGAGCACCATTAAGGCTGGCTGGTTTAAGGATGAGACCATCGAGTCCTTAGCACTTAAGTGAGGGGATCTTCATTGCTGCTGCCTGAGGGCCTCAGCAAGACTGCATGGACCAGACTGCTTCTCTCGTCCTGTAACACTGCTTAGATCACACCTCGAGGCGAATTTTACATAGTACTTATAAGCGCTTCACTGCTGCTACCCGATGGCCTCAGTCGGAATGCATGCCCCAGACTGCATCTCTCCTCCTGTGACACTTTAAAGACCACGCCTGGAGGCGCATTTCACATCGTGCTTATAAGCGCTTGCCTGCACCCGCAATGTGGGACACCCGCCATTGACTGGAAGAGGCAGGGTGAGGTCCCTTCTCTTAATGTTTCCATCTGCTGAGACAACTGACTGACTAGTAAGTGAATTTTTCCTTTATTCACATTGCGGAGTTAATCCTAAAACATTCTGGACTAAGACTTTAAGATTGGTCTAGTAGTTAGGGTGGTTGAAATTGGGGTAGCGTAAGGTATCTGAACTAGTAAAAGTAAATGTCAAGAAGTCTAAGAAACCCACTTACAAGGACACTTCTCTAAGCTCTATAACAGGGAAATACTCTACCCTGTAAAATATCGACCATTTGATAAAAGAGGTCAAGACAATATTAACAAGCATTGGCATAGCCAATCGGTCTAACATTTGGGACCTTATAAGTGTATAGCCATGCAACAGTTGATGTTGTTGCAACAAGAATATTCTGCTGCATAACTAAATTCTTATAGGGTCCAAAAAGCAAGACCTATTGGCTATGCCAATGCTTGTTTGTTTTTTGTTGCTGTTTTTAAGTTGCCAAATCTACAATAGCTGGACTTGGTTTTTGTTAACAGTTCTTTGCATCAAATGAACTTGTTTTCATTGCTCTGAATGTTGTTTCCATTCTGGTTGTAGGAAGCAGTGTGGGGGCTGCCTAGCTGTGCGCATGCGTTAAACTTTGCAAATGAGAAAAAGCCTGGTGCAGGCGCAATTTACAAGTGTGGAGTGAGTGAGCCCCAGGCAGCATGACTCACTCACACAGGAGTTCATGCACTGCACCTGCATACTCAGTATGGTTTAAGGAAACTCAACCCACTCTCTCCCAGGCATCGAACACATATTTACCAAGAAACTCTGAGAAGAGCCTGCCTGCTGCACCGACGGCTGGTGGTGTGTGTGCCTGGTGGAAGCGTGCACTGACGGCTGTGGGTGTGTGTGCCTGGTGGAAGTGTGCACTGACGGCTGATGGTGTGTGTGCCTGGTGAGAGTGTGCACCGACGGCTGGTGGTGTGGGTGCCTGGTGAAAGTGTGCACTGACGGCTGGTGGTGTGTGTGTGTGCCTAGTGAAAGCGTACACTGACGGCTGGTGGTGTGTGCCTGGTGGAAGTGTGCACTGATGGCTGATGGTGTGTGTGCCTGGTGGAAGCGTGTACTGACGGCTGGTAGTGTGTGTGCCTGGTGAAAGCGTGTACTGACGGCTGGTGGTGTGTGTGCCCGGTGGAAGCGTGCACTGACAGGTGGTGGTGTGTGTGCCTGGTGGAAGTGTGCACTGACTGCTGGTGGGGTGTGTGCCTGGTGGAAGTGTGCAGCGACTGCTGGTAGTGTGTGTGCCTGGTGGAAGTGTGCACTGATGGCGGATGGTGTGTGTGCCTGATGGAAGCGTGCACTGATGGCTGATAGTGTGTGTGCCTGGTGAAAGCGTGCACTGACGGCTGGTGGTTTGTGTGCCCGGTGGAAGCGTGCACTGACGGCTGGTGGTGTGTGTGCCTGGTGGAAGCGTGTGCTGACAGCTGGTAGTGTGTGTGCCTGGTGAAAGCGTGCACTGACGGCTGGTGGTGTGTGTGCCTGGTGGAAGCGTGCACTGACGGCTGGTGGTGTGTGTGCCTGGTGGAAGCGTGCACTGATGGCTGGTGGTGTGTGTACCTGGTGAAAGCATGCACTGACGACTGATGGTGTGTGTGCCTGGTGATAGCAGGAGCATTCACAGCTATTGAAGACACAATATAAACTGACGAAGAGGGAGGGGGAGAAGGGAGAAGGATGTGCGAGCAGAGGAGCATTGACAGGATAGGAGACACAAATGAAACTGACGAAGAGGGAGGGGGAGAAGGGAAGGGGAGTGCGAGCAGAGGAGCATTCATAGCCATAGAAGACACAAATGTAGCTGACCAGGAGGGAGGGGGAAAAGGGAGGGGGTAGTGCAAGCAGAGGAGCCTGATTACAGCAATAAAAACATAGATGACAGCTGTGCAAGTGCAAGCGCTTGTGAATGCAAGCTGGAGGTCAGCAAAAGCCTCTGATGGCACTTTTCAAAGCCAGAGACCTAAACACTGACCTTGCTAAAGGGAGTGACCATCTGCAAAAGCTACATCCAAGGTAGCAGCAAAGTTCAAGAAGAGAACATGTGATGCAATTGAGGAGCGCTCAATGGTAGCAGACTACTGTCTCCTAAGATTACCATTGTTGCGAATGTTCCATGCACAAATAGATTTACAGCTTTAATGGAGGAGGCTACATTAAGCTCTCATTCAATTTCTGTTATAATTCAGCCCTGTGATTACATTGCATCTGGGGGTGCACTGGCACAAAAGGAACCTCCAGGCATGATGATTTTTGTCAAGACTGATATGGCCTGCACCCACAAGTTATTGAATATTGATTCCCCTGATATAATGGGTATAGTGTTTAAATTTCCGACTGGCTTGAACTTGATAATATTGAAAGTCTATGCCACTGTCCACATCTTGTAGTGATTCACTGACGGTAGTTCTATTGGTTGAGCTGATCGCCCAGTTCCAACAGAAAACCAAAATACCAGCAGTGGGTGATTTGAATGCCTCACTTCAACCCTCTCAATGTATTGAGATGGTAACTGAGAAGGAAGATGAGTACTGGGATATCCCGGGGTTCTTTGTCATTTTTGTGAATTTCTGGGATTAAATATAATTGTGGAGTCACCGGATTGTCATTTTTTAGGAACTCAAATTCTTGCTTGTTCAACAATCCCATCCCTTTCCATCAATATAGCTTGTTGTGGTATTTTTGTTGTATTCCTACAGTGTGAGTAGGACTGATTCTCGTGTGGCATTCCTGATCTTGAACTTGTGAACGTGCCTCTGTTATACATTTCTAGTGGACATAGGACAATGTTGCCCCCCTTTTCCGACCACCTCACCAACAATGTCTGATCTTGCTTTGATTTTTTCCATGAGGTGGTTATATTTCAATCTGTGGTTTCGATCTTGTGTCACAAACTCCCTAGTGCTCAAAAGTGATAGTTCTTTAAGGTCTTTTATAACATAATCAGAGAAAAGATCGAGACCATCTTTAGGTAGTATCGGCATAAATACGATCTTGGTTTCAAATTGGTTCTTACTGTTTGATAAATATCCAGGTCTGACAGTGCTGCTGCTGCACTTGGCGATATTAGACCTGCTTCATTATCCTGTTCCAAGTCAAGTATATGTACAAAAGGATAACACTCATAACAGTACATTAGGTAACTCTATGAGGCATACTTATCCCTTAAAGTTTGTTTTAAAAAATGAGGCATACTTATCCCTTATTCTTAATGCCCAGTGGATGAAACTGACAACAACACACCAAGTAGAATAAGTCTCAAGATGCTGCAAAAATTGAAATCCTAACTTATAGGACCTTAGATTTTCAGCCTGTAAAATTGGAAGCAGAAATTGTGACCTGGGTAGGCTATAAAGCTTGCAAAGTAACATAAAAAGTACAGTGGACTGAGGTGACATTTTGTGACATGATCAGCATGGCAAAAAAGGAAACCAAGATCCTTGCTTGGGAAGGCTGCTAAAAAGTGCACAGTGATAAAATCACTAAATAAAAGAGTGAGATAAAATCTATATTCAATTTTAGTGATTCACCCGAAATATGGCTCTAACCCTGTTGGCATCAAAATCATGGAATATTTGATAACAGTATCCATTCTTTGTGTACTAGACACCTAAAGTTCACACCTTTGCCTAAAAACTATTTTTTTTACATGTGGTTTGAGGTTGTTACCAATAGTTTCGGGGTAACAGAAACAATTTGGGATCCCCAAATCATGTAAAACATATTCGACATTGGATAATCAGGGGATCTTATCCATATGGCCCAAAGTAATACAATCCCCAAGTATCAATCATGAGAATTTTGCCTGGGGGTGTTCCAAATCTTTATCCGAAGAAGTGAGAGTGCAAGTCTAACAGAGTCTTAGATATAGGTTAGACCTAGTTCCGAGTGGAGAATGTGACTCACGGTGCTCTTAGGAATTGATAACAGCCTACACAAAAATCTATTGGAATGGGGGTTGGGAGCACACTGCCTCACAGTCCCAGCACAGTTTGCCCCTTTGCATCCTGGTAAATGCAGTAGACAGCACTATCTGCACCAACCTTGGCGAAATACTCGAAAATATCAGAGCGAGCTACAAGAGACTGCATTTACCAGAATGCCAGGGGTGAACCTTGCCTGAGAGGTCAGCGGTGTGCTCCCACATCCTGTTGTCTATTTAAAGTACTCCTGTGAGTCATTGAGCTGGCGAGCTCATGGATAAAGCACCTGTGCGCCAGTGAGAGGTACCAGACATGATATAATGTTTGGCAGCCTACTCAGCAAACCCCAAAATAAAGACTGTATTCTCTATTGATGACGGTTAATAAACCAGAAACACATGTCTAGAGATCAGCACTATCTGCGCCAACCTTGGCGAAATACTCGAAAATATCGGAGAAAGCTACAAGAGACTGCATTTACCAGAATGCCAGGGGAGAAACTTGCCTGAGAAGTCAGCGGTGTGCTCCCACATCCTGTTGTCTATTTAAAGTACTCCCGTGAGTCATTGAGCTGACAAGCTCATTGATAAAGCACCTGTACGCCAGTGAGAGGTACCGGACCTGATATAATGTTTGGCAGCCTACTCAGCAAACCCCAAAATAAAGACTGTATTCTCTACTGATGACGGTTAATAAACCAGAAACACATGTCTAGAGATCAGCACTATCTGCGCCAACCTAGGCGAAATACTCGAAAATATCGGAGCGAGCTTCAAGAGACTGCATTTGCCAGAATGCCAGGGGCGAACCTTGCCTGAGAGGTCAGTGGTGTGCTCCCACATCCTGTTGTCTATTTAAAGTACTCCCGTGAGTCATTGAGCTGACAAGCTCGGGGATGACGCACCTGTGCGCCAGTGGGAGGTACCGGACCTGATATAATGTTTGGCAGCCTACTCAGCAAACCCCAAAATAAAGACTTTATTCTCTACTGATGACGGTTAATAAACCAGAAACACATGCCTAGAGATCAGCACTATCTGCACCAACCTTGGCGAAATACTCGAAAATATCGGAGCGAGCTACAAGAGACTGCATTTACCAGAATGCCAGGGGCGAACCTTGCCTGAGAGGTCAGCGGTGTGCTCCACATCCTGTTGTCTATAAAAATCTATTTTCTAGAATTTGCAAATTCCCTGGATCAATATAGCCCCATACTTCCGCCCCATAAGAACCAACGGAAAGACGTTTCCTTTTAGAAAGCATGATCATTTCTGTAATAGGCTTATGACCCAGTTTTTCTGTGAACCTAATTATTGCTTCAGAAGCCCCTGAATATTTCTGAGGTCTTTGATTTAAGTGGTCCTCCCACTTTGGGTTAGAGTCAAATATGATACCAAGATAATTGAAAAAGGTACACCTTGGCAACTATGGACCCATCTATCACATAGTTTTTTGATTTTGAGTTTTTGGGGTCACTGGTCATAACATAAGATTTCTGATGGTTCACTTTTACACTAAGGATATTCATAAAACTACTAAAAGAATCCTGTAAAATGTGGAGACCATTTGCTGTACGGGCAAGGAGGACAGCATCGTTCACCTATAAAAGGATGGGACAGGACGGTTCCCAGCCATGGGCAGATCCTTCCTTCTTTGGACTACCTCACAGTCCAGGTCGTTGAAGGAAAATAAAAATAAAAAAGGAGCTAAACTATATCCCTGCCTAACACCTTGATTAGACCTGATGCTGATTTAGGTATATTCCCCAACTTGACCATAGTGGACTTTCACAACCGTCCCCTAATGCAAACGTTTGAGTAGGTCCCGTAGAGAATTATCAATGCCCATTTTCCTCATCAAATCCCATAGCTTCTCCCTATTCACCATGCCAAATGCACAGGAGAGGTCCATAAAAGCCATATGTACAGAACTTATCAGGGATAGATTTAGGGCTTGCTTAACTGTTCCTATTCCAGGTTGGAAGACTTACTGGACTTCAGAACAAATATTGCTATGTTTATCCCAATCCTCGAGTTTCTGAAGAATAACCTCTTCTAGCAATTTGGAGGAAGAATCCAACAGGGCTACGGGCTGATAGCAGGTTAGCTGATTTCTAATACCCTTTTTTTAAATTGGGACAATTATGGATTCCCTCCATGATTTCGGCAAATTACCTTTTATTGCAGCCCAAAGCACATTCGTTAATAAAGGTGCCCAGAAAGGGAGATTCTGCCTAAAAACATCAGTGGGGATGCCATCCGGTCCAGAAATTCTGCCTACGGGGCTTCTTAAAATGGATTTAAACACATCTTGGCTATCAATTGTGTTACTTAGACTAATAGCACCTCAAGATGAAAAGCCAGCGATTCTGGAGGATCTATCTGAGACGGAAAACATTATCTGAACCAAATACCTTCAAAAAGTGAGTTATCCACTGTTCAGCAGAGATATGGCATTCCATTTATGGGTTTATTGGGTTCAGTAAAGTACAGCTGGTTGACAACTTCCCAAAAAGCTTTATGGTCCCTACATTGCATTGCTACTTCCATGTCTCCCCAGGCTGCCCTGCTTATTCCCCCCCTGCGCTGCTCCAAGATCATCTTATAGGAGTGTCTAGCAATGCTAATATACTCTAAGTTACAGGGTGAAGCTTTAGTTAAGGATCTAAGGTGCCTGTGGGAAGCTGAGCAAGTGGAATTGAATCATCTATGGATGGGGCTATTCCTATGGGGTTTGTTGGATGTGAGCATACAGCCGATCGAATGGCAGATCCCTCAAAACTACTCAGTACTTCCCTTGGACCAGCATCTTCTGATAGTCAGCTATCAAACTTTTCTTTGTTACCTACCATTTATGACTTCGATAACAAATTTGTAGGATCAATTGGACTAGATTCGTAATCCTTTATTAGGACAGTATCTCAAATTTGATATTTAACTGTCTCTTTATTCTTATGTATGAAGTTATCAAAACTAATTATTAAGGGACTATGGCTGTTTGTGCATATTGGCAGGACCTGAGAATTTGAAAAAAGTGCAAAATCAGGAGAAAGTATTATAAAGTCAATGGTACTGCCCCTCCCATTACCTATATTTGTGGGAGGGTAATCGGTTCTCTCTTGAAAAAATAAGGAGAAAATGATAAATTGCTTTTATTTATGAGTGGGTTCAAGGCCTCCCCCTAAGGAGTATAGATAAAATGCGAGGTATCCCACCCTTCCCAATCTATTATATTACAGACATGTTTTCCACCATGTTGTCACCTTTTAATAATAAAATCTCCGGCCCATATCATGGGTATATATCCTGAGCTTTTCCGGTGAGAATCTAAGAGAAAACCATCTTGGTCATCAATTACATTAGTAACCTAACTAGTGAAAAAAAATATAATAAAAATGAATTAACAATATATCAAAGAAACTTGGCAAACACAAGTATAAGATTTTAAACCAAAGGGTATTGAATAACATTTCAACTTTGATATCAGGGCATTTCAGAAAAAACCAACACTGCAAGGCCAATTTTCGACTTGCTGGATAAAGATGAGATAGATGTTGTACAAAAGGAATGGTAACCATCCACATGGAAATTCTCAATTGCCCAAGTCTCTTGACAACAAATTACATCGATGTCTTTTACCAGCAACACCCAATCTTTATTTGATAGCTTTACGTATATACCAGCTATGTTCCAACACAGAATGTAAAAACCATCGCTCCTCTCTCATCCTAATGGGCTGTCAACTAAGTTGGCAATTCCATTATGTCTGATAGTTTTATCTAGCGTGGATGTAAACAAGGAAAGGTTCTGGCTACAGTAGGCTGATGGATCCAGCCACTCGTTTAAAGAAAATTCAGACAGGAGGACGAAAAAGTTCTATGCTAAGAGATGGTTAGAAGAATGTACTTGTATGGCCTATTGTTATTTAGACCGAATAAAGTTATTGAATTGAATTGACTGTCCAACCAAATTTGGGACTGAGCTGTGGTAGGTGATTACAACTCCTTGGGATATTTGGAGAGGTGGCCTGTAAAAATATCCAAAGGGAAGGGCACGAACCTTACCTTGTATATTGGCTAGGTAGGAAAGAGGATGTAGCAGAGAACTCACCAGCCACTTGGGTGTCTAAAATTGACAACGCAGTCTCCCTTCAAAGTTTTTGGTGAGTGTCCTAATCACTTGACTCACCGTACCATAAGTACATCATCCTCTACATTAATGGGCCAACCAGAGTTTTTCTTGCACCAGTAACACAATTTTTGTTTTAAAGCGAGACAATCTTAATAAACATTTCCTCTAATGTAAGAATGTCTTCCATTACAATGACATAAGGGGCAAATTCAGGTGGCAGTTGTAGATGATGCAAGGCGGCCCATCCTCACAATTTAGCGGCTGATGACCCGAGGGTCGGTGGCTACGAAAACTGTCAATAGTTGACTTCCAGTTCCATTTATCTAAAAGCGTTGGTACAGGCAGGCTAGGGGTTGACAAGATTACAAAGGAGTTTTTGGGTCCCAGTGGGCCACTCAGAGATTTAGGAGCGCTCTTCATCTGGCGTTTATTATAAACATCTGACAAAGCTCAAAGTTTATCATTCAGAGATTTGATTTATCCAAGTACTTCTTTTTGAAAATCCCCCAGTACGACCTCCATCTTACTAAAAAAATATTTACAAAGATCCATTAACTGAGTCTGAGGGGCGAGAGCATCCAAACTGGGAGGGTTTAGAGATTTACTATTGGGTTTAAGGCTTCTGTCTCCCTCATTCTCATCAATGGATTCCTTAGTGTATGCCTTTTTTTGATGGGCCCCTGGATATTTTCCGTCTCCTTGCTTCTCTTTTAAAGGAGGGGGTCTGAAAGTATTGGGGCGAGTTTCGTCAGGGGTGTCAAGCAACATGTCAGCAAGCAATTTGTAGCTGAGACAAAGATTATTGGTCTTGGCAACGGCTCTGGGGGGTGCCTGTAGGTGAACTTTTATGGTATTCTCTGAATCAATGTCAGGTTCCTCTTCAATTGGCTTTTTTTTTATAGAGATTGGGGCAGTCATTTGTGTGGCTCGGTTATAGGTCCTTTAATGAGTCTCTGCTCCCCATAGATGACAACAGGTATGAGGTAATTGAGGAGGTAAAAAAAGTCTCTTGCCCCTTCCACTGTTGGCTGGTTCGGCTTTTTCTTCTCCATTAGTATAAGCTTAGTAAAACTTGGCAAGGTAATAATATATTCAGGCCGCCTACTTATCCTGACTTGGGATTATATGCACCACGCTCTGGCGGGAGAACGAGTGGAAGATAAGCTCACCCTCGTCTGGTGACAGACGTGCCAGCTCCTTTCCTGGTCTTCGCCCGGGCATGTCTCAAACCATGCGGTTATACAGTGTCCAGCCCCTCCTCCTGGATTCGCAAAGGGCATGTGTGTAGTGGAGGTTGTAGCCCCCTTGCAGCAGTGCCACAGGCAAGCGCCCTCCGCCTGTGGGTCCCCATTCACTATTAAGTGCTCAAACAGCGTCCCGACCCTCTTCCTGGGCTTGCAAAGGGTAAGTGTGTTGTGGGGGTTGAAGCCCCCCTGCAGTAGCGGCACCATCAAGCATCCCTTCTTTCTCATTTGCTTGTCTTCACCAACTCATCCGTTTTAAACTGTGTTGTAACAAACTGCCTTAATGGTGCTCATGTGAAACCCTTACTTACTAAACCTAATCTTCTCTCGTTTAATATTCCAAATTAACGCCTCATCTAAAGTCTTCCCTTTCTGGACAAAGTTATTTAGAAAAGGGTACTCTCCCAACTTAATACACCTAAGTAAGACAATGACCTGTTGGGTCTATTTCAACCAGTTTTCAGGGCAGTTCACAGTCCTGAATCTGCAACAGTTGTAATGATCTTCTCTGCACCTTTGCCTCCATATCTTACTGGATTTTGCTGTGATTTTTGATACAGTTCACAATCAAATTCTCCTTGAGTCTTGAAAAATAGGATGGGTCTAGGGGGAACTGTCTGTCGGTGATTTTACCTCATGGCTCTGAGAATGCACTCAACTGATCAAAACTGGCAACACCTTCTCTGATCCAACCCCGCCCCACATGCTGTCCCTCAGATCTCCATTGCAGCACCCATTCTCGTCAGCTTCTATGTTGAACCAATGAGACTAAGAGATCTTGGTGTGTTCCACCACCAATAAGCAGAGAACACCAATATTTGTTCCAAATTTAGCTCCCTTGATTACGTGCCCAAAATAAACAATTTCACTTCAGAATATCTACAAATAGACAGAGGAAAATCAAATAAAACTTTCTGCTTAACTCTGAACTTAATCTCCAAAGTCACATCCAAGCTATGGCTAAATAAGCCACGATCTGCCTCCAAAAACTTTAGAAATTAAAACATATTCTCTCCTTCAAAGGGTTTTAAACTGACAGTTGACATAGATAGATAGATAGATAGATAGATAGATAGATAGATAGATAGATAGATTTTTATTGTTTCTAGTTATTTAAAACCATTACAATATATCATAGAACGCCTAAACAATTAAAACAACGTAAAATCAAGTGATGTCACAATTAGTCAAACCATATATGTATACGTCAGATCAAACTTCCTAAAGAAACATAATCTTTACTGGTATTCCAGCTATCTGGACTTACTTACTTTGGGAGGTTTTCTATGGGAAAGGTATAACATTTTAACATGGCTTACTAAAAAGAGGATAATAATAAAACTGGACAAGGCTGCAACGCAAGGGCCAACATAGCCTGGTGCCCGCTGGTCCTAGCCAGAATGTGGCAACTAAACAGTAGGCCTAGGAATGGGTGCTCAGTAGGAACAGAGCGACAGTTGGACTTTAGCTTAGGGACCAGTTGGCAGCTGCCTCTATTAACTGTCCGTAGTGCATGAATTCAACAGCTTTGAGTCTTTCTTACTGGTCTTAGGATGGTGGAACGGTTCTTGACTTCGGCTCTTGTAGGTCCTGGTTTGTCCGAGATATGGGCGACCTCTTCCGTTAGCCACGGTGACACCGGCCGTGAAAAGCCTAAGCAGCCAGTGACCTGCAGAAGGAGTCACAAGAGGAAAACACCCCATAGGGAAAAACTTCTGATGACAAAGAGACTCCAGAAATGACAGAGAAGATATGAGCCAGGAAACACAGACAAACCAGGAGCCTAAGATTGAGCAGGAGATAAACAGGAACTCAACTGGAGCAGGAGGTGCCAAGGGAAGAAGAGCGTCGAATGAAGGAAAGGACCAAAAACTGGAGCAGGGAACCAACAAGAGCAAGGACACACCAACAGGAACAGGGAGTGTTGCAATGCAAGGAAGGAAAAGATTCTGCCCCTTTTATACCCAAGAACATAAAGTAAAAAACAGGGACAGGAAGTGACAAGACAGGAACAGGAAGTGAAAAAACAGGAAAAAGACTGTTGCCATCTTGAATAGAGAAAGGAGTGAATAGCGGAATAGGAATACCGCCATGTTAGGAAGGTGGAACAACCTATCGCCAAGGCTCTGGGAGCACGACTGAGAAGGAGAGAAGGAGAACAGGTAACAAGATGGCCCCAAAGGAGATGACCTACAGGATAATACCATGCAAAAGGTAAGTGCAAGTGTCCCCCAAAAGGCATAGGAAGCTGCAGCCTCCACCTGGGAACTGCGGTATTCCTAAAATGTTATGTGAAACATCTAACGGGCTGCAGTGCTAATCCAGGGTGTACCAGATGCAAAGAGGCAGCATGCGCCGCTGGGCGCACCCACAACACCAAAATGACAATAGCGGGCTTCCTGTCTAAAATTACACAATCGACAATGATGATCGGAAAAACTTTTTAATCGCTCACATGTTTATGCTTTTAGGGTGATTAGGCCACATCGCATCCTCATGAGCTCTTTTTTGAGCACTAGTTTCTTAGGGCTAGATAGGTGTTGGCCTTGGCCCTTTTTGGCTAAAGTTTCCTAAACTTTTTGCCTCCCCCCCTAGACCTTTTTCTGACATGGTGTTGCCAACTTAGATGCTTTGGGCACTTTGCCACTGCTCATCAGTGTCAACGTGCAAGTGCTCCCTGTGTAAAGTATAATGGTAATTGGTTGTCCATGATTGTTATATTTGTTTCACTAGTAAAGTCCCTAGTAAAGTGCACTATGTGTGCCAGGGCTGGTAATGCAAATGCTACTAGTTGGCCTGCAGCACTAATTGTGCCACCCACACCAGTAGCCTTAAAAAGAGAACTCTGGCCTGCCACTGCAGTGTCTGCGCACAGTTTGTTGAACTGCCTTGTTGTCCTGACAAGTGCACCCACTTGCCAGGCCTTACCCATCCCTTTTTATGCACCTCAGACACCCCTATGGTAGGTCAAGGGTGCCCCCCTGGGCAGGGTGCAGTGTATGTGATAGGTAGAACATGTCCAGATGTGTGTACCATGTCCTGACAGTGAAATACTCTCCATTTCGTTTTTCACTTTTGAAAGGCCATCTTGCCCATAGGACAGAATGGGAAGGCTGTGTAATATGCTTCCAGCCTATCTTCCCATAGGCTTAAGATGGAGAGCTGACGTTTGGTATGCCTGAACTCACAATTTAATAACACATCTTTTTGTGAAGGCGGTTTTTGCATTGCGTGTTTAGAAACCCCACTTTTAGAAGTGGCTGGTTTCTTGTGTCCGAACATTTCTGTGTGTCTCTGCCTGGTTGTGGATTGACTGTCTGGATTTAAATGTGATAGGATCTGGGGAATGTCATGACCCATGGGGGGAGATGAGACAGCAACAGGCTGACCTGCGTCTGGAGTGTAGGGGGAGGAGTAGCCCCTGGAGGTGAAGAGGCCTGGGTTGCCACCATAAAACATTGGCTCCAACCTTCTACTGAGTGATTAAGGATCCAGACCCCCACTATCAAAGGAAGAAGGTGTCACTGGCAGGGAGACACCCAGACCTGGTTTGGACAGTGGTCAGTGACCCCCCTGAACACAAAGACTTCAAATACATTTAGGGGTATAACTATGAGAGCTGAAGTCCCTGAACATTGGATTGATCAAGACTGAAAAGGATTGAAACTACTTTGTGGTCAAGAGGAACCTCTGCCAAGGAAGAAACAGCTGAAGAGACTGAAGGAAAGGACTGACCCTTGCTGTGTGTTCTGGGGCTGGCTTGCCGTTTGCTGCTTTAACCAAGGAGAGTCTAAGGAACTTTGCTGTGTGCTGTGTCCCCCTGCTTAAAACAGCTTTGCTGTGAGCTGTGTCCTGAGGTAATTTGTCCCCTAGGGTCCGAGGAAAGCTGGCTCCCTGTTGTGAAAACTCAGGAACATAAAAGTTTCTAGAGGTGTCTCAGTGACGCTGTGTGCGTGTGCTTTTTTTGCCCGAGACCTTCGTAAGAACTGCTCCATGATCGTGTGCACCCGGAATCCAAGTGAATCTCAGCGACGCTGTGTGCGTGTGCTTTGTGCAGCCTGAGACCTTCGTGAGGATTGCCCTGTGATTGTGTGCACCTGGAGTCCAAGTGAGTCTCAGCAACGTCGTGTGTGTGTGCTTTGTGGAGCCTGAGACCTTCGTGAGAATTGCCCTGGGATCGTGTGCACCTGGAGTCCAAGTGAGTCTCAGCGACGCTGTTTGTGTGTGCTTTGTGCATCCTGAGACCTTCATGAGGAATGCCCTGTGATCGTGGGCACCTGGAGTCCAAGTGAGTCTCAGAGACACCGTGTGCATGTGCTTCGTGCAGACTGAGACCTTCATGAGGATTGTCCTGTGATCGTGTGCACCCGGAGTCCAAGTGAGTCTCAGTGACACTGTGTGCATGTGGTTTGTGCAGCCTGAGACCTTTGGGAGGACTGCCCTGTGATCGTGTACACCCGAAGCTCCAGTGAGTCTCAGCAACGCTGTGTGCGTGTGCTTTGTGCAGCCCGAGACCTTTGTGAGGATTGCCTGATGATCGTGGGCACCCGCAGCTTAAGTGAGTCTCAGCGACGCTGTGTGTGTGTACCCTGTTGCAGCCTGAGACCTGCGTCATTGTCAGTGGCCCGGACCAGCATCCCCAGAGGAGCTGTGCTGCTGGTCCTAGCCTGTCTTTGCCAAGGGACCTCGAACCAACCCCGTCGGGTTTCCACTGCCCAAGATCAACGAAGTCGCATTGAAGGCCAAGTCGCGAGGAGAGGAGAAGGGTGTGAGATCGCACCCCCCAGGTAACGCTCAGCGAGCGTGCGTATGTCGCTGTCAGGCCTTACGTCGTTGCTCCTCAGGATTGGATTGATGCTAAACAGGGGCCCACCTCTAGATCGTCCCAAGTCTGGCTTTTTGTAACTCAGACTATTAAGGAGATCAAGCGGGGGAAAAAATAAGGTAGTCCGGAGGGGAACAGCTGGGCAACTGGAGATGGAGACCTGTAAATATATAAAGCAGGGAATCAATGGGAGAGTCACTCTATGCCTAACTACTCTCTACCAAAAAGCGTTATGTTTGACACCCACCTGAAGAGTTCTACAGGTGATGTGGAACGAAGAGTGACAGAACAGGCTTCTTCTCAATTCCCAGGCTTTCCTGCTTAAATATATAAAGAAGACCATACATATGCCCCTTCCTTCCCACCACTATGCATAGGGTATCAAAAGCACTAGATGTAAGGAAGAACATTCACCACCTACCCACTGAAGACTGGAAGGGAACCTGAATGCCAATGGGGATTCACATTGTCTGTCACTGAGTAAAGAAAATAATATTTCCCCTCCGATTGTAAAGTGAAAGATAGTACCAGCCGGTACTCAAAACACCCTAAGAGTTTCTCAACCAACACGGGAGTCAATTAGGGTATTATCCAGGAAGAAATGACAGAAACATAACTATTGCCCAGCGAAATCAAAAATGAGGAGAAGGGCTTAACTCCCCGGCAGATACGTCTCTGCAGGGAAACAGCAGGACCACTCCTCCCCTAAAGTACACGGATACTTGGCTTCAGTATCCAACCAGACCTCCGAACTCAGCCGAGTTGGAAACCAATGGAAACAGTAGTACAAAGTACAGCACAGAATGAGAACCCCCCTTGCTCGGGGAAAACCTGTAGCTGGAACTCGCTAAACGCGAAGTGGGCGCTTCCTAAGCCCCTCCGATTAATCCACAAATGCGGTGCAGAACAGGGTTCCAAACTCGGAAGATCAGCAAACCGGGACGGGCGCTTCCTAAGCCCCACCTGATAATCCAGCGGATCCAAAATCAATCCAGCTTGAGCTTCCTTCAGCCCACCTGAACAAGCACAAACAAAGAACAGGTCACACGAACCTCCTGCATGCACGCCAGGAACGAATAATCGGCAATGTGTCTACTGCTAATGCCATGATATCCCGTTTCCTGGTCGCGCATCGTCATTCTGACGCGCCGCGCTAGGAAACATGGGAAATGTAGTTTTCGTTCATGTTCCAGATAGATACGCATTGCAGGCAGTGATTTACCGGCGGCCGGGGATTCCTGACAGAACACCCCCCCTTCACAAGATTCACTGACTGCCTCCAGGTTTACCAGGATGAGACAGATGGAATTTCTTCACCAGCCTAGGGGCATGAACGGCACCAGCAGGTTCCCAAGAGTTCTCCTCAGGCCCATACCCCTTCCAGGCCACCAGATATTGGAGCTGACCCCTCACCTTGCGGGAGTCCATGATGCCCCTCACCTCGTACTCAACATCTTGCTGCACCCTCACAGGTTCAGGGGTTTTAGTTCGAGGACCCTTCGCGGGTTTGAGCAGCGACACATGGAATACAGGATGAATCCTGAAATGTCCCGGAAGGCGCAGTTTCACGGCTACAGGGTTGATGTGACGAAGCACCTGGTAAGGGCCAATAAACCTAGGGTTGAAGACACTATATTTGCGAAAGCGAATGTTTCTAGTGGACAACCACACCCAATCTCCCTTGTTGTAAAGAGGACAGGGCCTACGATGTTTATCAGCCTGTGCTTTGTATTTCAGTTTAGCCTTTTCAAGATTTCTCCTCGCTAGTAGTACGGTTTTCCGCAACTGAACTAACCTAGTCTGTAACTGAGGGATTGGGACTTCGGAGGATGGGACACTCAAAGGGGCGAACCTAGGGTGAAACCCATATGTGCAGAAAAACGGGGTGTAGGAAGTAGAAGAGTGCGCAGCATCATTATATGATACCTCAGCAGTCCATAACCAGTCAACCCATGCCTCAGTAGTAGTATCAACAAAACATCTCAAGTATTGCTTGAGTGTTTGATTCAACCTTTCGGTTTGTCCGTCTGTCTGGGGATGAAAGCTTGTGGATAAGGAAGATGCTATGCCTAACCTGTTACACCATACTTTCCAAAACTTAGCGGTGAACTGGGCTCCCCTGTCCGAAACTATTACCTTCGGTAATCCATGTAACCTGACCACATGAAGGAGCAATAGATGAGCAAGTTGGCTGGCAGTTGGGACCCCTTTACATGCAATGAAATGACCCAGTTTAGTCAAATAGTCCACAACTACCAATATAGCTGTCATCCCCTGATCTTTAGGGAGACCCACCACAAAGTCCACAGAAAAGCTCTCCCAAGGACCCACAGGAGTGGGCATGCTTTGCAGAAGTCCTTGTGTTGGACGATGGTCACTCTTGGCCTGAGAACAAGTGTCACATCTCTGCACCCATGCAAAGACATCAGGACGGATGGTAGGCCACCAATACGTGCGTAGCATTTTCTCCAAAGTTTTCTTCCCTCCTGTGTGACCTGCACATGGCAGATCATGACACCAATGAAAAGCCTGTTGTCTTAACGCTAACGTGGGCAGGAGCAGCTGTGAGCCCTTTCTTGGCAAACCTTGTCGGATTTTCCACTCAGGATGTAGGCGGATCCATGTCTTCCAGATAAAGGTTTGCATACCCTTTTTGACTTTGTGAAGGAACTCCTCGGTGTGTATCACTCCTACCACCTTCTTGGGATCAATGATGCTTTTCTCTGGTAAGACCTCCATGGCTGGGCTGTTTTCTTGACGCGAGAGAGCATCGGCCTTCCGGTTGTCACAACCCGGACGAAATGTTACCATGAAGTGGAATTCAGCAAAAAACAGCATCCAGCGTAGTTGTCTAGGAGTAAGGTGACGAGCAGCTCGCATAAACTGTAAGTTACGGTGGTCTGTGTACACCGTGATTTGCTGAGAGGCTCCCATCAACCAATGCCTCCATTCTGCGAAGGCGTCCTTGATTGCAAGCAGTTCTTTTTCCGCAATGGTGTAATTACGCTCCGCGGTGTTCAGTTTTCGAGACATGAAGGCAATGGGATGGAGATGACCGGTACTCTCATTCCTTTGGGAGAGCACTGCACCGACAGCTAGTTCGGAAGCGTCTGCTTCAACTACAAACGGGAGTTTCGGATCGGCATGGGTTAGCACAGGAGCAGTAGTGAAAGCGTTTTTCAATTGTTCAAAAGCTGTCTGTTCTGTCAAACCCCACACAAAAGGAGTGTTCTTCCTAGTGAGCTTAATAAGCGGAGTTACCATGTCCGAGAAGTGAGCAATGAACCTCCTATAGAAGTTCGCAAAACCAAGGAGTCTTTGAATGTCTTTGATGTTGTGAGGTCTTGGCCACTCCACGATTGCCCGCACTTTTCTTTCAGCCATAATTTGCCCTGAAGGAGTGAGCATAACTCCAAGGAATTCAACAGTGGTGACATGGAACTCACACTTCGTTAACTTACAATATAGATGGTTCTGTTGTAAGGCGTGAAGGACTTGACATACATGGTTTTGATGTTCCATCTCCCCATTGGAGTAAATCAGGATGTCATCAATGTAGACGACTACGAAGATGTCCAAAAAGTCTCTCAACACCTCATTCAAAAAAAATTGAAAAGAGGCTGGGGCATTACAAAGCCCGAAGGGCATCACCAGGTACTCAAAAAGCCCGTACCGTGTTTTAAAAGCGGTCTTCCACTCGTCGCCACTTCGCACTCTCACTAAATGATAGGCTCCTCTTAGGTCCAATTTGGTGTAAATAGTGGCGGATCTCACTTGCTCCAATAACACCGGTATCAAGGGGAGCGGGTACTGATTTTTTATCGTGATGGCATTTAAAGCCCTGTAATCGATGCAGCAACGGAGCTCCCCGTTTGCTTTCGGGATAAAAAAAAGCGGGGAAGCTGCTGGTGATCTGGAGGGACGAATGAAACCCAATTTAAGAAGGTCATCCAAGTATTCCCTGAGATGTGCAGTTTCGGGTTGTGACAAAGCGTAGATTCTACCACAAGGAACCACAGACCCCGGCGTCAAATCAATACGGCAGTCGTATTCACGATGCGGGGGGAGAACTTCCGCCTTTACTTTACTGAATACTTCTTCATACTTCTGATAGCAACGAGGTAGCGTTACTTCTTTCTCAGCGGCTGTGGAAATGTAATGAGTAGCGGCTGAAGACATGGAAGGCCGCAAATTCTCTCTAAGGCAATGGTCTTGACAATAAGCGGAGTGGAATTGCAAGGACTGATCCGTCCAGCTGATGGTGGGCTCATGTTTTTTCAGCCATGGAAGTCCCAAAATAACCCCGTATGTAGGGGCATGAATGAGGTTAAATGATATGTTTTCGGTATGATAGTTCCCATACCACATCTCATATTCTGGCGTATGTTGGTTGATTGGGCCAGATTCCAGTTCATGTCCGTCCACCGCAAAAACGGCCTCAGGAACAGATTTGGTAACAGGAATTACCCCCAAACGCCGGGCTTCCGCTAGATCCATAAAACAGCCAGTGGCACCAGAGTCTATCATTGCTCGAATGTTCTTGGGAGTGTTGTCTATCCACAACTCCAAGGTCAAGAAGAACAGGCGGTTTTCTACGTAGTCTTCTTCTGTTACTGAAGGGATGAAATGAGTGCTCAAGTTTCCCTTCTGATAAACTCAAGCGTTGGAGTTTTCCGACCCCTTTTCCACTGTAGACCCTGCCACCTGTCCTGAACGATAACGACCTCCCTTAGGTTTCACAGGGCATTCCCGTAAGAAGTGTCCTTTCTTTCCACAATAGAGGCAAAGCCCAAACTTACGGCGATGTTCTCGTTCACTCGGGGTTAGGGATGCCCGTACCACTCCGATCTCCATAGGTTCTGTTTTTCCTTCCGACTTCTCCCCCGTGACGGTTTTTTCACCCAAGAGTAGTGGTCGGTCCTTTCTGCTTTGTTCTCCTTTTCGTTCCCGTAGACGATGGTCTAGGCGTAAGGCTAAATCAATAAAGGCAGCACATGTCGTAGGTTGGGGTTCGACTTGGGCGATGACATCTTTAAGGTTTTCTGTGAGTCCCTGGTAGAACAGAACCATTTGTTTTGCTTCAGGCCAATCGGTTTCCGCTATTAATCTCCTAAAGTGGTTCAGGTAGGTGACTAAATCGGAAGAGCCCTGTTTAAGCACAAGTAATTCTTTATCTGCTGAAAAGGTTTCAGCTCTCCTGTCAAAGGTCTTTTCGAACTCAGTCCTAAATAGGTCCCAATCATAAAGAATGGCGTCATTATTCTTCACTATGGGAACCGCCCACTGAGCTGCCTCTCCACCCAGGTAAGAAATCAGAAAAGAAACCCTGGCTTGGTTAGTTAGGAAACACTTAGGTTTACAAGTGAAGTGCAACAAAACCTGGGTCATGAATACTTGTACCTTTTTTCTATCACCCAAAAACCGCTCAGGGGGGGCTAAAGGAACAGGGGAAGGCATTTCCACTACTACTGAGGCAGGTTGAGGGGCAGTGGCCCCTGCATCAAAAGGGTTACGCTGCGAGGCATCAAACCGAGCCTGCAATGCGGCAGTCTCTTGTCGAGAGGTGGCTAGTTCTGTTTGCACCCAGGCTAGTGCAGCCAGGACATCATCTAAGGTGGCCATCCCTTTATTCAACCCAACCAGGAGGAGAAGAACTCGTGGGCCGATTATTCTGTCAGGCCTTACGTCGTTGCTCCTCAGGATTGGATTGATGCTAAACAGGGGCCCACCTCTAGATCGTCCCAAGTCTGGCTTTTTGTAACTCAGACTATTAAGGAGATCAAGCGGGGGAAAAAATAAGGTAGTCCGGAGGGGAACAGCTGGGCAACTGGAGATGGAGACCTGTAAATATATAAAGCAGGGAATCAATGAGAGAGTCACTCTATACCTAACTACTCTCTACCAAAAAGCGTTATGTTTGACACCCACCTGAAGAGTTCTACAGGTGATGTGGAACGAAGAGTGACAGAACAGGCTTCTTCTCAATTCCCAGGCTTTCCTGCTTAAATATATAAAGAAGACCATAAATATGCCCCTTCCTTCCCACCACTATGCATAGGGTATCAAAAGCACTAGATGTAAGGAAGAACATTCACCACCTACCCACTGAAGACTGGAAGGGAACCTGAATGCCAATGGGGATTCACATTGTCTGTCACTGAGTAAAGAAAATAATATTTCCCCTCCGATTGTACAGTGAAAGATAGTACCAGCTGGTACTCAAAACACCCTAAGAGTTTCTCAACCAACACGGGAGTCAATTAGGGTATTATCCAGGAAGAAATGACAGAAACATAACTATTGCCCAGCGAAATCAAAAATGAGGAGAAGGGCTTAACTCCCCGGCAGATACGTCTCTGCAGGGAAACAGCAGGACCACTCCTCCCCTAAAGTACACGGATACTTGGCTTCAGTATCCGACCAGACCTCCGAACTCAGCCGAGTTGGAAACCAATGGAAACAGTAGTACAAAGTACAGCACAGAATGAGAACCCCCCTTGCTCGGGGAAAACCTGTAGCTGGAACTCGCTAAATGCGAAGTGGGCGCTTCCTAAGCCCCTCCGATTAATCCACAAATGCGGTGCAGAACAGGGTTCCAAACTCGGAAGATCAGCAAACCGGGACGGGCGCTTCCTAAGCCCCACCTGATAATCCAGCGGATCCAAAATCAATCCAGCGTGAGCTTCCTTCAGCCCACCTGAACAAGCACAAACAAAGAACAGGTCACACGAACCTCCTGCATGCACGCCAGGAACGAATAATCGGCAATGTGTCTACTGCTAACGCCATGATATCCCGTTTCCTGGTCGCGCATCGTCATTCTGACGCGCCGCGCTAGGAAACATGGGAAATGTAGTTTTCGTTCATGTTCCAGATAGATACGCATTGCAGGCAGTGATTTACCGGCGGCCGGGGATTCCTGACAGTCGCACCTGGGGTGGAGTGCAGGCTACGAGAGAAACGCTCTGAGCCTTTCCTCACTGTGCAGAGCGAGCCTCAGCTAAAGTCTGTATTGCGGCCCGTACTTGCCAAGCAGCGGCAGTTCCGGGGCCGGAGTGTGGAGCTACACTTTGCTTTACACCATACCCGTATTGGGGTGAATATTTTGGCCGCAGCTGACAGCGAGTCAGCAGGAGTGGCATAACGACCGGCTAGAGCACCGTTACCGGTGCCGGAGTACATTATTTTGGTATTACGAACTGCCTGATTGTTGCATTATGCATTACATATTTTTTTATTACGAACAACCTGATTGTGCATTACGCATTGCATTATTTCTGCATAACGAACTGCCTGCTTGTTGCATTATGCATTGCATTAATTCTGCATAACAAACTACCTGCTTGTTGCATTACGCATTGCATTATTTTGCATAACAAACTGCCTGATTGTTGCATTACGCATTGCATTATTTTTGCATAACGACCTGACTGATTGTTGCATAACGAACTGCATTATTTTTACATTGCGAAATGCCTAATTCTTGCATTACAAACTGCATAGCACTGCATTGGATCATCTAGAACTGCTCATTAATACTGTAAGAACCTACAAGGGCTTGCTGGCCTAATAACCGGCCAGGTGAAATATTATAAATATGCATATGTTGGATTTTTATCGTGTGGTCACATCGTATATCTTTTAATATAAACATATACTTGTCTCTTATGAAACTCGTGTGGAGTCCATTTGTGGTGTCATCATTGGATTACTGAGAGCAGGGTTGATTTACACATTTGTGTTGGAGATAAGCCTGGCTGCTCGTGCCAAGCTTCCGAGTGGGTGAGCAGGAACTATCTGAGAAGGTGTCCTTTCCCTGACTTAGAAGCAAGGGTCCCTATTTGGCCTAAGGTACCTACCTCAGCCAACTAGAGACCCCCAGTTCTAACAATAGGTATAACACTTTTCTCTGGTTTTGGTAGCACGTTGCAAAGAGATCCGCGAGGGCCGTTCGGGCTTGCTCTTGCAGGTCTTCTTCCCTCGATTTTATTTTTGCGTTTTTGGCTAGCATTTCGACTGTCAGCTTCAGGAGAAGATTTTGTTCAAATATGCTTTGGGCTCCTAAAAGTTCAGTTGCTGTTCTTAAACAGGGTTCCCATTGGAGTTTATTTTTCTGAATGCCAAGCCATATCAGTTCTTTTAGGGATCCTTTGGGGTGTCATGGAGATGGGCTTTGACTTTACACTGTTTTAAGTTAGCATGAGCTTATTAGAACTTTAAACGCCATTTTTCCTTTCTGCTGCTTTTGCACACGGCACATAATATTATAAATGTTTAGAGTCTAACAGAATGTTTTGCTTCACACGAGAATAATATGTTTTTCTATTGTATCAGCTTTGCTTGGTAAGCTATGTCTGAACAGTGAGTGCTGAGGCCTTCAAGGTTATTTCAACACAGTGGCTGTTGTTCGGTCTGATCAGCGCATGTCCTAGACATAACACATATGCAGCTGTGGCCACCTCTGATTTTTGCGCATTTAATAATGCAAAGCATGCACACACACTTGGAGAACATTTGCATGCAGAGCTGGTGTAGAAAATGATGTGATACCTTTCTACTAGGACCAGAGGTATGGGCCCATCCTTGTAAACCCAAAGAGACCTTCTGTAGATATAATATAATATACTAGCAAGGGAGGGTAAGACTGGGGTGTAATTTAGCCTTCTTTCCTTTAGCATTTTAACATGCTTTCTCCCTTTGTATTCTATGGAATAGTAACTATGCTGATAACCTTGTTGCTTATAATATGTTTGCTTGTATTAGCTAAGATACTGTGCTTGAGAACTAGAAATAAATATTTCAAACTTGCACGTGTCTTCATTTACTCCTCGTTTTGGGCTGGTATGATAGTATAACGAAAGAGTGTTCATGTGTTCCACGTTACCTGAGGTATTCTAAGTTCATGTTCTGGCTTGTCTAATCATTGGGGGTATGGAAGAACCAATGAGACACTGATTGCTAGTCTGGTAGGGGATTTTGGATACTAAGGTGAGTTTTTGGCACACCCTAATTCACTGAGGTTCCAAGTCTCTATGCACAGTTCTGTGTAGGAGCAGAATCCCTGCGACCTGGCGCCCAACTGTTGGTGGTCTTATTACATGACACTTGAGTTGTACTTCATTTACCGCTAGATTCATGAAAGGAAATTGCGCTCGCAAAGGGCCAGATTCTGAGAATCTGGCCCTTTGCGAGCGCAATTTTTGCATTTGAGATTCATCATCCCAAATGCAAAAATCGCTATTTGCAAAATCGCATATTTGCGAGGAATTGCATTTAAGGAATCTCTATTAGAGATTCCTTAAATGCAATTCATTAACCAATTTTAAATTGCGAATTCGCAATATTTGGCCGCTATTTACCACAAAGTCTGACTTCGTGGTAAATAGCGAAAAAATATAAAAATGCACTTTAGTGCATTTTTCTCTGTTGCATGTTACACACACACATGTCCTTTGGACATGTGTGTGCGCAACACCTGTGTAAATTTGCCTTTCAGGGGTGCAACAGTGTGTCCTTTGGACACCCCTGGCACCCTTGAAATCGCTATCTTATTTGCGATTAGAAAATTGCTAATCGCAAATAAGGAATACTCCCCATTCATTCCTATGGGCCTTTAGGCCCATAGGAATGAATGGGGAGTTAATCCTTATTTGCGATTAGCAATTTGCTAATCGCAAATAAGGATTGTGTAGGAATCGCAATTTATTTAGCGATTCCTACATGAATCCCGTTTTGCAAGTCCTTAATAGCGATTCCTTAATAATCGCTATTAAGAACTCGCAATACGGCTCTTTGATGAATCTAGCTGTTAGTCCCTAACCCCTTCGCTATTGTTTCTGGATAACAGTGGTGTCGGACAAACCTACCTATAATTATATAGATCTTTTCAAGCTTGAATCTTTTCAAATGGTTTCCTTTTTGAATTTCTACCCAGTTGTGCTACATAGGTTCTTCATTGTACCACTTTATTACTGTGTTGTTATGGCTGACGTTGACATACCGCAGCATAGTCGTATTGCGGTTCGCAATCATTTGCAAGCTTATAACGTTGGATTAGAGGGCATGGCAGTTATCATGGTTGTGAGTGCGGAAGTGGCTTACCCTTTTGAGATTTTCTACTCGTGGGTGACCTTTCCTGCTGTGAACGCAAATGCTGGTGTGTTCAACACAAATACTCACACAGCCGTGCCCGGCGAATATGTTCTGTATAGGACACAGGAAGTTCCAATTAATGCTTGGCAGCACTGAGTTTGGTTTAATGGCTCCCTACCCCACTCTTTAACAATAACAAGATTAGGTCCTTTGTCCATTCCAGGTGCTACTTGGCCTGTTTTGGCTGGATTTACACCGCATCCTCAAGCGGGAGCGTGTCCCCTTGCTGATCTAAGACGCCTACATAAAGTCACGATTAGCATTATTAGGTCGTTAGTACAATACATTACCCGCAATCTCCCGGCGGGGCCCCAGGTGTTGCGGCGCTTCGAGCCGGACCGAGCGGAATGAAGCTTAATCCTGTGATGGTCAACGCAGTGATGGGCAAGCGTCCCCAGGATAAGGATGATATGCCTTTCTGGCTTGCCGAGAAATTTGACCAGCTGGAAGCAGTATTTCCTAACACGACTCTAACAATTAGTTTGCCTAAAGACTTCATACCGGAGGTTGGTGACTGTGAGTCTTGGGGTAAGATTTTTGCGGCAGTATATACAAGGTGCTTCGGCCATCCGTCCATGACCGTCCTTCCCTCGGTCATTAAACGTGTTCAGTTTGAGCAAGGACCTGAGGCAGCGCTTGAATTGGGAATGAGGCTCTGCTGCACTTTTGACGTAGTTTCTGATCTCGTACTTGCGAATGTCAAGGGAGATGCTGTGAGCTTTCAGGTGTCTAATGCGTTGCAGGCTGTTCCCGATGCCGATAAACCCAGACAGTTACCGAGAATAATTACGGCGGCTTATAAGACCGTGGGCCGTAATAGTTTGGGTGTCAAGCCTTTCTCTAGTAAGTAGAAAAAGCAACCCCAAGGGCAAAAGTCAGAAACAGATGAACAGCCCAAGGTTAAAAAGAAAAATTGGCCAAAAAATAAAAAACAGGGTAAACAACAGCAACAGAAACAGGGGTCAAGTCTTGCATCTCCAGTGCCTACATCTACAGAACGCGTTTATGACTTGCGCGATCGCGCGACGATAAAATCACCTGATCGTTTTCAGGATTCTGAACAACGCTCTCCTTGTTCTTTACAGGACTCATCGGCCTCATCGACCGGTGGTGGAGGAGGCTGCAGAGGTTGGGGTGGCCAGCAGGGACGCAACCAGCCACGACCGAAAGACGTTAAAGGCAAGCAGGACGAGTCTACACCGAAAAGACCCCAGTTTCAAAAGAAGAAGGTTGCCGCTTTAACAGCGAGATATGCCACAGATAGTGAGAACACAGCTTCGGAATCAGACATGGGCGCTGACGTTGTTGGACAGCGCGCAGGAGATTACCATAGTGCGAGAGGCCCTGCGTCCACTACTGAAGGTGACAGCGACTGACCGATATGTTGTTGTGGAGACAGCTGATACCAGAGTGGCTCCCCCTGATAGACTTTATGAAATAGTCCTTTTAATTGAAGGTGACATACAACGTACCATAAAAGGGGTACTTTGGGAAAATCTTACAACTACCTATGACATATTGTTAGTGGAGGCTGACAGGCCCCCACCTTTTGTTCTCGTGGCTCGGAGAGGGGAGGAGGTGATCCTCCCTAATTTCGCGCACACGGTCTCGAAGGAGCATGCGCTGAATTTTGCAGAAGAGTGGGCTAAGGCCCTTGCGCCGGCTCTGTACCGTACGCATTGTGGTTGGAATAAATTTTCCCCACAACACGAGATTTCCTTGCGGTCTCTGCCACAGCCTCAACCTCAATATTCCATCCGACGTGAAGCTAAGGCTTCCGTTGCGGAATTCCTTGAACAATTGGAATATCAAGGTGTAATTGAAACTTGTGGGTCACAGATGAATAACCCTCTTTTTACTGTGACCAAGCCTGACGGTTCGTACCGTTTGGTATTGCATTACCGGCATTTAAATTCGCATTGCCTTACCTGTGCAGTACAGAATACCCATGGCTCTGCTTTGGTGGATGGTCTTGTGCGTAAACGGTTTAAAACCACACTTGACAAATCTAACGTTTTTTTTGCCCACAATTTGGATGGTCTGAGTTCCCAATGGACCAGTTTTACCTGTGGCGGCAAACAGCGCCAATTTAAATGCCTGGCGATGGGCTATAAAAATAGTCCAGGTGTGTTTGCTGCCTGTATAGTCTCTCTCTTGGAGAGGGTCGACCCAGATGCTTGTTCGTAGGTGGATGACATCTATCTCAGAGATGACGAAATTTGGGCGCATCTGTGTTGCGTTGACCGCATAATTTGTTACTTTGCGGTCTTCGGGTACAAATTCAACTTTGCAAAATCTCACATTGCAGAGTACACAGTGTTGTTCCTGGGCTATGAGCTCAACAATGAAGGTCGAGGATTGGCTCCTCACTTCTTGGAGAAATGCGCACAGTTGCGCACTCCTACAACTCCGAAAAAGTAACAGTCCTTGCTGGGATTTTTGATCAAATTTATTTTTATTTTCATTGAGACAAAACATTGCAATATTAGGACAATCACAACCAAAAATGCTTCTTTAGCCCCCTGTGTTGGACCCAGCGTCAGAAATCTGATCCCCGGGGATAAATGCCTTGTGTCCATGTATGCTGGTTAGGGTAATACCCATCAAGATGATGCACCGTAGAGCTCCTGTAACCAACCCCCCCTCAAGGTCCACCCTAACCCCAACTGCCCCCCCCCCCCCCCTTGAACGTCCCCCCTCCCCCTGCCCGCCCCTTCGGTGTGTTCCGCTGGGTAGTCACTCGGAATTCAACTGGATCCTATCATTTCTTCTGTTTCTTGTCTCCCGGTGGTTTATGAAACTCATCCACCAGTCTGAGGACTTTGAGATATTTGGGGCATGTAAGCTCATGGAATTTGTGGGATAACAGGGAGACCAATGGTGACCATGTTTCTCTAAAGGTGTCTGATGTTAGTGAAGGAGAGGCTTGTATGCGCTCCATCCCCATTATATACCATAGCCGGTGGAGCCATCCTGTGCGTGTGGGTTTCCGAGAAGTGCCCCAAAGTGAGAGGATGTGTTGTGTCGCTGCCCCTATCGCCAGCCCCATTTGTTTCCCCCGTATTGACTTGAGTGGAAAGGTGAGTTTGTTAGGCAGGCCTAGGATTGCATACGCGGGGAAGCGGGGAATCTCTGTCTTAAAATATAGGTCTATATCCCGGAGTACCACCTCCCAGTATTTCTGTACCCCTGGACATTCCCATAGAAGGTGAAGCATGGTCCCTGTGTGCCCGCATCCCCCCCAGCACATGGGATCCCGACTAGGGTTACTCTGGTGCAATCTCTCCGGGGTCAAGTGCCAATAATAGGCCACCTTGACCGCCGATTCCTGACTGGCTACGTTGCAAGCCGTGTGGTGTGCCCGGTAGAAGATGTCCTGCCATTCCTTATCCGAAAGCGTGCGTCCCAGCTCTCGCTCCCATCGTTTCTGCCCCGCAGATCTAGTCACTGGCGGGGGGGGGGAGTGGGTGTGGGGGGGGGGGGGGCAGCAGCTTATACAGTTCCGTAATCGCCCGTTTATCTGTGGATTTGGTTAAGAGCCACTTCTCGTATGGTGTGAGAAAACGGCCCACATGTGGGATTGTATCTTTGTGAGTAAGCCAGTGCCGTAACTGAATATATTGGAAGTTTTGCGGCTTATCTATGGCATACCCATCCTTTATAGCGTCCAGTGTCATAAAGCCCTGTAGATCGAATAAGTGCCTGGCCGAGCGACACTCTGTCTGTCGCCACTGCGGGAAGGACCCAAGAACCATCTCAGGCGGGAACGCCGGGTTGTCAAGCAGGGGCGTCATCGGTGACGGAAAGGGTGTAAGGTCTCTGGATACCACCACCGCGTCCCATACCTGGAGGAGCGTTCTGGTGATGGGAGACTTTTTAATGTATACCGGCCTGTCTGAGCGCGCCAGGAATGGGACTCTCCATAGCTGCATTCCCACCATCGCCCTGTCTTGGAACAGCCAATGTTTCTCCGAAGTTGGCCTGGACCATTCTAAGAGATATCGCAGCTGTGCTGCCTGGAAGTATTGCTGCAAGTCGGGTACGCCTAGCCCTCCCTCCGCTGGAACCCGCGCGATCAGGTTGCGCCGCATCCTAGGACGTTTACCAGGCCAAATGTATTGCTGAATAGTGTCTTGTAATTTTTTAATCATACCTATCGGAGGGGTGACCGGGATGGTCTGGAATAGGTATAGCACTTTTGGCAGTAAGGACATTTTAACAGCGGCCAACCGTCCCAGCCAGGAGAGCGGCTGTTGTCGTCATCTCAGAATATCCCCTCGGATGCGCGTGAGAAGCTTGGTGTAGTTTAGTTCAACAGTCTGGGCTGTTGTGGGCGTCAATTCAATCCCCAGGTATGGTAGCTCCATTTGCGTGGATAACTCCTCCCAGTTGGACCGATCCTCTGTTGGCCTGGCGGGTGTTACACCCCAGAGGAAGAATCACTGATTTCCCGACATTCATTTTAAAGCCCGATACCTTCCCGAACCGCTCCATTTCCTCTAAAAATGCTGGTATCGAGACCCTAGGGTTGTCTACGGCAACTAGAATGTCATCCACGTACAAGCTTATAGTTTGTTCTTCACCCCCGAATGTAATGCCCTTGATGGCCTGGTTGTCCCGTACGTGTTGGGCGAAAGGTTCGATATAGAGGGCGAATAGCAGCAGCGAGAGCGGGCAGCCCTGCCTCGTGCCTCGTCGGATGTCGAACGGTTTAGAGCTAGTCCCGTTCACCTTGATCGTTGCTCGGGGCGACGCATAGCAGCTCGCCACCCAAGCCCTGAACCTATCACCCATGCCAAATCTCACCATCGTCCTGTCTAGATGGATCCAGTCCACTCTGTCGAACGCTTTTTCGGCGTCGACTGATAGAAGAGCCGCGTCCGGACCGTTATAGTGTGCTTTACCAATAACGTGCATCAGGCGCTTGGTGTTGTCTGTGCATTGACGGGAGGGTATAAAGCCTGCCTGATCCGGTTCTATTATACCTGGAAGACAGGGGCCCAGTCTCGCGGCTAGAATCCCCGTAAAGTGCTTTAAGTCAAGATTGAGGAGTGAGATCGGCCGATAGGCCATGCACCAGGACGTGTCTTTGCCCGGTTTCAGCAGGACTATAATGTCCACCTCCAGCATCTCTTGTGGGATCGATCCCGGGCCTTGAAAAGAGTTGAATAGTTTTGTCAGTATGAGACCTAGGAGGGGGCAGAAGGATTTATAAAAGCCCGTGGAGAACCCGTCCGGGCCCGGCGCCTTAAGCGGTTTGAGACGTGCAATGGCCGAAATCATTTCTTCCAATCGTATGGGGGCATCCAGAGCCATGGAGTTCGCCTCATTAAGGGTAGTTACATTAGCTTCGTCTAGGTACGCAGTCCCCGCCTCAGCATCTGAGGCTGGATCAGCTTTGTAAAGTTTGGCATAGAATGCCCTGAACAACTCCGCAATGCGGGCGTCCTCTCGGAGTTCCCCACCACCTTCCTCGCGAATGACTGGGATCTTAGACCGGACGATTTTCGCTTTAAGTTTACTGGCCAGCAGGTGGCCTGTCTTATCCCCCCCATGTAGTACGTGTGCTTGAGGCGCAATGCTGCATATTCCGCCCGATCTAGCTCGAGGCGCGCAAGCTGCGCTCTGGCTGCCTTCAACTTGCGCCAGATCCTAGGGGCCCCCGTCCGGCTGTGCACCCTCTCCAACTCCAGCACCTGTGCTGTCAATCAATCAATCAATCACGGCATTTGTAAAGCACGCTACTCACCCGGGAGGGTCTCAAGGCACTGGGGGAGAGGGGTATGTTACTGCTCGAACAGCCAGGTCTTGAGCTGCTTCCTGAAGGAGAGATGGTCTTGGGTTGGCCGAAGATGGGTGGGGAGGGAGTTCCAAGTCTTGGCTGCCAGGTAGGAGAAGGATCTTCCTCCGGCGGTGGCTCTGCGGATGCGTGGTACGGTGGCGAGTACGTGGCTGGTCGATCGTAGCTGGCAGGTGGGCGTGTAGAAGGTCATGCGGTCGTTGAGGTACTTGGGGCCCAGGTCGTGGAGAGCCTTGTGTGCGTGGGTGAGGAGTCTGAACGTGATTCTCTTGCTGACGGGGAGCCAGTGCAGGTCTCTCAGGTGACCGGTGATGTGGCTGTGTCGAGGGATGTCCAGGATGAGTCATGCAGAGGCGTTCTGGATGCGTTGGAGTCTTTTTTGAAGTTTGGCTGTGGTTCCGGCGTAGAGGGTGTTCCCGTAGTCCAGTCGGCTGGTGACGAGTGCCTGGGTGACGGTCTTCCTGGTTTCAGTGGGGATCCATCTGAAGATCTTGCGGAGCATGCGCAGGGTGTTGAAGCACGAGGATGACTCGGCGTTGACTTATCTGGTCATTGACAGGGAGGAGTCCAGGATGAAGCCCAGGTTGCGTGCGTGGTCCGTTGGTTTGGGAGCGGTGCCCAGGGTCGGGGGCCACCAGGAGTCGTCCCAGGCGGAGGGTGATGATCCCAGGATGAGGACTTCCGTCTTGTCTGAGTTCAATTTAAGGCGGCTGTTCCTCATCCAGTCGGCGACGTCTTCCCTTCGTGTAGGTTGGCTCTGGCGGTGGTGGGGTCGTTGGTGAGGGAGAGGATGAGCTGGGTGTCGTTGGCGTAGGAGATGATGTTGAGGTTGTGTTGGCGTGCGATGGTTGCGAGGGGGCTCATGTAGACGTTGAAGAGGGTTGGACTGAGTGAAGATCCTTGTGGTACGCCGCAGATGACTTCGGTGGCCTCGGATCTGAACGGAGGGAGGCGGACTCTCTGGGTTCTTCCGGTGAGGAACAAGATGATCCACTCCAGCGCTTTCTCTCAGATTCCGATGTTGCTGAGGCGCTTCACTAGGGTGCGGTGGCAGACAGTGTTGAACGCCGCAGAGAGGTCCAGGAGGATGAGGGCCGCTGTTTCCCTGTTGTCGATCAGGGTTCCGATGTCGTCGGTGGCTGCGATTAGGGCGGTCTCGGTGCTGTGGTTGGTCCGAAACCCGGACTGCGAGGGGTCGAGGGATCCGTTCGTCTCGAGGAAGTCGGCAAGCTGTTTGTTGACGGTCTTCTCGATGACTTTGGCCGGAAAAAGGAAGGAGCGAGATGGGACGGTAGTTCTTTAGGTCGGTGGGGTCCGCCGTTGGTTTCTTCAGGAGGGCGGTCAGCTCGGCGTGCTTCCAGCTCTCCGGGAAGGTGGCGGTGTGGAAGGAGGAGTTGATGGTGTCTCGTAGATGGGCTGCGATGATGGCGTCGGCTTTGTTGAAGACGTGGTGTGGGCACGGGTCGGTTGGTGATCCGGAGTGGATGGAGATCATCTGCGGGTGGTGTCTTCGGTGTTGATCGGGGTCCAGTTGCAGAGGGTGGTGGTGGCGGGCGTTGGTTTGGTGGTAGGGTGCGTGGTCTGTGCGTTGAAGCTGTTGTGTATGTCGGCGATCTTGCGGTGGAAGAATGAGGTGAGTGAGTTGCAGAGGTCTTGCGAGGGAGTGATGTCGTTGTTTCCGGCCCTGGGTTGGAGAACTCTTTGACGATGCTGAAGAGTTCCTTGCTGTCGTGGGCGTTTTTGTCCAGTCGTTCCTTGAGTGCCGTCTTCTTGGTGGCGCGGATCATCTGATGGTGTTTGCGGGTGGCGTGCTTGAGGGCAGTCCTGTTGTCTGTGGTCTGGTTGAGCCGCCAGGCTTTCTCAAGGGTGCGGCAGTTCTTCTTGGATTCCCTGAGTTCGTCGGTGAACCAGGGGGTTTTCTTGCTGCCGGGTCTGCTGGGAGGGTTCTTTAGTGGTGCGAGGTCATCGGCGCAGGCGGTCAGCCACTTGGTGAGGTTGCTGGCTGCTTCGTTGGGGTCCGTTGTGCTGGTGGGAGTGTTCTGGCTGAGGGAGGCAGTGAGCTGCTCGGCAGTGATCTTGCTCCAGCTTTGGCGGGGGACCTGTTGCGGGTGGTGGTGGGTCGTTGTTCTTCTGAAGCTGAAGTGGACGCAGCTGTGGTCGGTCCAGTGGAGTCCGGTGCCGTGGCTGAAGGAGATGTGCTTGCTGGATGAGAAGACGGGGTCAAGCGTGTGGCCGGCGTAGTGGGTGGGGGTGTTCACCAGTTGCTTGAGTCCGAGGTTGGCGAGGTGGTCCAGCAGTGCGGTGGTGTTTCTGTCGTTGTTGTTCTCCAGGTGGAACTTGAGGTCCCCTAGGAGGGAAGGGCGTGCGGGCTGATGAAGTCTGCGATGTCTTCGCTGAATTGTGTGCGTGGTCCCGGTGGTCTGTAGATGAGGGTGCCTCGGAGGGTGGTCTTGGGGTCAGTGTGTATCTGCAGGTGTTCGGCGGCGGTGAAGGTTTCGTCGGAGTTAGTCGAGATGCGGATGGTGTTCTTGTGTACGATGGCGATGCCTCCTCCCGTCTGGTTGACGCGACCCTTCCGGGTGATCTTGTATCCGTCCGGGATGGCTATGGCGATGTCGGGCGCTGAGAAGGCGTTCATCCAGGTTTCGGTGAAGAAGGCGACGTCCGGTGCTGTCGCGTCGAGCAGGTCCCAGAGTTCCACGGCGTGCCTGTGGACGGAGCGGGTGTTGAGCAGGATGCACTTCAGGTGGTTGCTGCTGGTGCTGGACTTGGTGGGGGCGGTGCAGGTCAGGTAGCAGGTGAATCGGCAGGCTTGGCAGGCGAAGGGTCCGTGAGTGCGTCTCGGGGTGGCTCGGTAGCAGGCAGGGTTCCGGCCGGCATTGAGTGCGTTGAGAGTGGCGGCGTCGTAGGTCTGTCGTGTGGTCTTGCATCGGCGGTGGGGACCAGGGGTCCTGGCGCTGGGTGCGGGCCAGGCGCGGACGGGCGCAGACGGGCTTGCCCTTGGCGCGCCCTCGGCGCACAATCTGCGCACCCGCTGCGCGTGACCGCTGCGCGTTTGTGGGGGCGTCATAAGAAGGGAGCCGGGAGGGAGGATCCGCTGGGTGGCGGGAGTGGGGGGGGCCAATCGGCTGGCGGGGGCGGGGCCGCAGGTAGGCAGCGGCGGGAAAGACGAGTGCGGGCGGCTCAGCGGCGGCTGGGTCGCCTGCAGCGGCAAACAGCACGGCAAGCAGGCAGTAGCAGGAGGAGCGTGGGGGGCGCCCCGGCCAGACAAGGCACAGTGGTCGCTCCCGAAGGCAGGAGAGGTGTCCCCTTAAGAAGGGAGCAGGGAGAGAGGGTCCGCTGGGTGGCGGGAGCGGGGGGACCAATCGGCTGGCGGGGGGCAGGGCCGCAGGTAGGCAGCGGCGGGAAAGACGAGTGCGGGCGGCTCAGCGGTGGCTGGGTCGCCTGCAGCGGCAAACAGCACGGCAGGCAGACCTCACTGGTCCGTTATTCCCAGGTGATTTCCATACGGAATTTTTGTCACGTTGGAACCTAATGTTATGGCAGCAGTTTGAACCTTCCTCACAAACTGGCGTCGTTCCTTCCGTTCCCTATTGTCCGCAGCTGAGATCGCTATTAGCTCCCCTCTGATGACCGCCTTGAGTGCCCCCCAGACTGCTGTCATGGCCACATCCCCCGTGTCGTTCTGGCTTAAATAACCCTCGATGCTCTGGGAAAGTTGCTGTGTGACCCCTTTCGGGAAAGCAGGTTCTCTCTGAGTCGCCATATACCCTTATGTGACTGCATACGTGGGACCTGCAGGTGAAGCATTACTGCATCATGGTCTGACAGGGCCGCCGGGGCAACCTCCAAATCTTGTACCATGGGGGCCAGATCGGTAGAACCGAGAAAGTGGGCTATTCTGGCATATGTACGGTGCACATGTGAGTAAAAGGTGTACCCCGGGGCTGTGTGATGGATCTCCCTCCATGTGTCCAGGAACCCCCTGCTAGCGAGCCAGCGCTTCCCCTCAGTAGAGAGAGCTCCGGAATAGCCGAACCTCTGTCCTGACCTATCCCTTTCATTATCCAAAACCAGGTTTATGTCCCCGCCTATCAGGGTGTGCCTCGAGTCCGTGCTCATGACCTCCGATAGTGCTCCTTTAAGAAATGTCTCTTGGTTGGTGTTGGGAGCGTAACGGAACCCACCGTGATCGACAAGTTCCCAATAAAAACAGTATGGGCTAATAGTCTGCCTTTGATTTCTGCCACTTTGCCCCCCACCCGGCTTTTGAAGTGTCTAGCGAAGAGAAGGGCTACCCCTGCTTTCTTTTCTGTGGTGCAGGAGTAAAACTGAGTAGGGAAAGCCCTGAATTTCATGCGATGCCAGTCTTTGGCCAGCAAGTGCGTCTCCTGGAGAAGGCATATAGCCGCCCCGGAGTTCTCCAGATAGGAGAGTACTGCCCTTCTGTTGATTGGGTTCTTGAGCCCTTTAACATTTAAGGTAAGAACCTGAATAGACTCGTCAGCCGTCCTGGTCCAGAGCCACCCCAAGCTCCCGCTGCCTTAGTGAATTGAACACACCGGAGCCCACCCCCAATCTTCATTACCCCCCGAACCCCAACTCTGTTCCCCCCTGAAGTGCCCTTAGTCCTGCTCCCTCCCGCCCCCCCTTCCCCCCCAACCCCAACTGTGAATCCCCAACTGTTGAACATGGTCCCAGGCCTATTCAACGTCATAACCTCGTGATCCTTCTCGTTAGGTTGAGCCGTTGATGTCGGTTTGTCCGGGCTCTTTTCCCCTTTCAACGATCCTTTATCCAGCATTTCCGGGATGGTGCGTCCCCCTCTGAGATTTGCGGTGCACATGTTCTCGGTCTTTTGGAGGCCGATCCCCCCACTCGCGGCCACTGGGTCCCTCGGTGATGCCCTAGATTTTGGCGGATCTATGAAATGGGCAGCCCGTTCTGGCCGGCCTCGTGTGCGCACCGGTAGTGGGCCTGCGGTCACGCTATCCTACGCCTCCTGCTGTCCGGGTGTGTGCGTGAGTTCGCAGTTGCTGTTCTGGCTAGGCCTGCCTTGTGGTGTCGCCCACCTGACAAAAGGCCCGATAGTGAGTGGCCGCCGTGCATGGGCCCTGGTCTGACCCGCGCCAGGGGCTCGATTGTCTGCCCCCCGAGGTGCTGTCCCCAGGCGCACCTTCCGGGTGCTCCGTACCGCCTCATGCGTACACGGCTGCCTCCCCCTGCGGCCTCGTCTGTTCCTGCTGGTCAGGCCCCCTCCGGGGCCCCAAGTGCTGCCCTTCTCAATCCCGGGGCCTGAATGATCTCGGCCGCGTGGCTGCGCTGTGGAGGGCCTTTGCGTTGTAGGCCTTTGTCCGCCTCCCGCCGGCGGCTCGATTAGCTGCCCCCCGAGTCCCGACCGTCTGGCACCCCACCGGCTCGCCTCTCACCTCGATGCGTGGGGTCGCCTGCTCCTCGCGGAGGTTGCCGATATTTCCGCCGAATAGGCCCAAGCCGGGGCCTCAGGTGATGCTCCCGGCCGTGTGACTCCGCCTTCCAGGCCGGGAGCCTGCCCCCTGCCCCGGCGGTTGATGCTCCGCTCGTCAGCTCTCGCCCTCCTTCGTGTGGGTGGAGATCCGCTCCGGTGTTGCGTGGTGTCTAGCAAACCGCCAAGGCGAGTCCTCCGAGCCTCCGTCGCTCCGTGGGCCGGCCGCTGCGTACCCGTCCCCGGCTGAAGACGGTTTCTCCGCCGAATGGCGATCCGCCCCTTGGGACCGGCGCCCACGAGTGCTTTTGGGCCCCCAGCAAGTACTCTGCTCAGGATCGGCTGCCGGTATAGCGTGTTTGGGGCGAATTACAGCATTCTGTGCGATCAATGGGGGTTTGGGACGAGGAGCCTCTGAATGTCGCGTCTGCTCAGGCCGCCATCTTGGCCACGCCCCCCTTGCTGGGATTTTTAAATTTTGGGCGTACTTACAATCCCGAAAATGCCCAGTGTATCAAGCCTTTGTATGCTTTGATACAACCTCCTTTTACCAAACCGTGCTAGCTGCCTGAACATTCAGCCATTTTGCATTCTTTGCAGGCTGATCTTCTAGAATCTAAATTCTTACTGATTCTTGATAACCACACCAACCTGGTGATAAGGATCATCCCTGGGGCGGTGGGTTTCACATACCTTACTTTTAACGAAGGAGACACAGTACCTATTGCTTACAAGTCACACTTGTACACTTCGGCAGAAATGCGGTTTTCCTCTGTGGAAAAAGTTTTGACAGCAGTGCAAATGGCGATTCTTAAGGAACGTGCACTGTCGCAGGGAAAACGCATGTTGGTTGTTACCCCGTATCCTACACTAGGGGCAGTGACAAAGGCCAGTGTACCTAATTCTAAAGCTTTACACCCACGGTGGGGTTCTAAGAGCTGGCAAGTGCAAAGCACTGAGGCTTTGCACCGTGCATGCCTCATCCCGAACCATATGTTGTTCTTGAATTCGACAATTTCACAGACAACTTACTTTGGATTGGCTACTACTAAAAAATTAAATGCTCCTTCTTTCCCAGATTTTGAAGAATATTCCGGTTGGAATAATGCCACTAAATTTTCGATCAGAGCATTACAAACTCTGTTGCTAAATTCTTCCTTTAACATATCCAGTTTGGATCCCGAGGGTTGGTTGCTCTGGCACAGAAGTGCAGACACTTGCCAGCATCGTTTTCTGGGTTTGGCTCATGGCTTTACACAGGTCAGGGTGGATCCCCGTTTTGAAAGTGGCCATTCTGTGACTACCTATTCTGTAGGCAAATTATGTCAAAATTGGCTCAAACATTCCACCTTGGCGTCAGTTAAGCTGCATTTATCTAAACTGACTGACGATGTTGATCTGAATGATTTCATAAAGGGCCCGGCTAACGGCAGATCTAAAAGATGGATATATGCTATTTACAACGAAGTCTGGAAAACGTCCCAGATTGAGGCGGCTACCCGCATTAGAGCTATAGACCAGGCTAATTTAGAGAAAGTGCTGGCAGTTGTAGATAATAGCATAAACACGCTCTCTTCCCGCATTTACACGTTAGACAATATTGTATCATCTGTTGTTGATGTTGTGCAGGATGAAGTGTCTGTTTTGTACCATGGTCAAAATCAATTGCGTTCTATTATGCTGTTTGCATGGACCTTGCAGACCTTAAAAGCTGGAAAAGTACCCTGGCACTGCATGAACACGTCATCATTGTTTGCCCCGTTTAATTTGACTGACAAGAAACGTTTACTGTCAATGAAAGATGCATCTTTTTCTATGTTACACATTGAGAGGTTGGAACCTTTACCGTTTTCAGTGGCTGAAGCCAACTCAGCAACGTGGCTTATCCATGGGTTAATAACTCTCCCGTTTCCTCTGTTCCAGTTCGAGGCGTGTATGAAGTACTTTGCCATTGGTAGATATGAGCCTCTAGGCAGTGCTTATCTCCATAAGGCTTGGTCGCTTCCATTTACCTATAGATGCCTTAGGGAGGGTAAGGAAGTTTATTTAAATGGTGAAGATTGCACTGAAACACCAGTTCACTCATTGATGTGTAGACATTTCCAATTACATGGCTCTTGTTATCAGAATGAGCCAAATTTAGCCTGCATTTTGAAAGGTACACCGGTCCCTGCTATCGTCCCCACATTCACATTACTGGCAAACTGGAGTTATTTACTTTTAAAAAATGAGGACTGTTGTGGGTTAGCAGCGGGAATTGCTTATGTGGTTACCGTCAGTGAACGTGTGGTTTGCTGTAAAAATATAATGTATCCTCCTCGACATGGGAAGCTTGATGTTTCCATCTGGCCCAAGATTCCGACCTTGAAAGCAGAGTTCAGTAGGATGAGTCGCATAGGAGCTCTATTGTCCCAGAAGGAAGTTGCCCTCACATCTGCTTGTGAGACATTCGTCCTTCACATGGCAAACACCCGCACAGAAGTGCATGCTTTATTGAATACTGATTTGCCCTTGCATTTCGGTGAGTTAATTCACACTATCTTTAATGCATCCTCCACCACAGGGCTGGCACACTTTTTTAAAGTTGTAAGCAGTGGCCTTGTGACTTCTTTTCAAACTATGTTTGGTGTGCTCCCGGCATTTTTTCATTCTATTTTTTCCAGCCTATTTGGTGGATTTCCTTTACTGCTGGCTCTGGCTACAGGCGTGCTTTTACTGTTTTGTTTGTTTCAAAATGGATGCACATCCTGTGTATCTCAAGAAGAGCTGTCACGGCTGGGGCTGCTTCGCAACCGAATCCTTGAGTACTATGGAGCACTGCCTCTTGCTACTTTGAGGGCGGCTTATGGATTATCGTTTCGATTTTCCTACTTTACATGCGTCCAGCCTGTCTTTCATTGCCTGAGTTGCGATTTCAACTGGGCCCTGGATTTGTGTCTCTGCAATACGGTGTCTCCTGATGCGGATTATGATCAGCTTATGAGCCCCTTAGTTGCTCATGAATTGCTTTGTTCTGGCGGAGGGATTATGGCCTTTGCAGCGATGCATGGAGTTCTGGGCCTGTGGAATGTGTTCGCAGCGGCGCAAGATTTCTTGGCACACAGCTTCATTGAAAACTCACCGAGTTATCCTCTGATGGTGCTAGAGGCTCCGGTAATTGAAGAACACGTATGTTCTTTCCCTTTATTAAATTGGATGGCCAAAATGTTTTCAGATGGGAACAGTGACTTCCTGTTGGAGGCCTTTGCTGCATATTTTACATATTCATTGTTGGAATGAGATGTGTCGTCGTCTCTTTCTTCCGTGACCGACGTCACTTATTGGACATCGGATATTTTTTACTTTTTATCAATTTTTTTCTCTACCCAGGCCTATTGACTTCACTATGTCCAATGGCTACAATTTTTAAGGTTGAACTATTCTCAGACAATAAGGTTTTTGTTCACACTTGGAAAAAAAAAAAAGAGAAAAAACCCTTGTGCAAATTTGATATTGGTTCTGACTATTGTTCTTGAACTCTGCATTCCAAAATGTGCCCCTTCTATTATTTTGTCTTATCTTATCTGTGCTCGGATCAAGGGAGGGTGTCATGGAGATGGGCTTTGCCTTTACACTGTGTTAAGTTAGCATGAGCTTATTAGAAGTTTAAACACCATTTTTCCTTTCTGCTGCTTTTGCACACGGCACATAATATTATAAATGTTTAGAGTCTAGCAGAATGTTTGGCTTCACACCAGAATAATATGTTTTTCTATTGTATCAGCTTTGCTTGGTAAGCTATGTCTGAACAGTGAATGCTGAGGCCTTCAAGGTTATTTCAACACAGTGGCTGTTGTTCGGTCTGATCAGCGCACGTCCTAGACATAACACATATGCAGCTGTGGCCACCTCTGATTTTGGCGCGTTTAATAATGCACTGCGCAAAGCATGCACACACACTTGGAGAACATTCGCATGCATAGAGCTGGTGTAGAAAATGATGTGATACCTTTCTACTAGGACCAGAGATATGGGGCCGTCCTTGTAAAACCAAAGAGACCTTCTGTAGATATAATATAATATACTAGCAAGGGAGGGTAAGACTGAGGTGTAACTTAGCCTTCTTCCCTTTAGCATTTTAACATGCTTTCTCCCTTTGTATTCTATGGAATAGTAACTATGCTAATAACCTTGTTGCTTACAATATGTTTGCTTGTATTAGCTAAGATACTGCGCTTGAGAACACAGCACCAGAAATAAATATTTCAAACTTGCATGTGTCTTCATTTACTCCTCGTTTTCGACTGGTTTGATAGTATAACGAAAGAGTGTTCATGTGTTCCACGTTACCTGAGGTATTTTAAGTTCATGTTCTGGGTTGTCTAATCATTGGGGGTATGGAAGAACCAATGAGACACTGAATGCTAGTCTGGTAGGGGATTTTGGATACTAAGGTGAGTTTTTGGCACACCCTAATTCACTGAGGTTCCAAGTCTCTATGCACAGTTCTGTGTAGGAGCAGAATCCCTGTGACAGGGGGCTGCCTTGATCTTCGCTCAGTATCCCAAAAAATTAGTTTTCTGCGTGATGGATTGTTTGCTTAGTTTGAATTCTAATCGAATTTGAGAGGATGGGGTGGCAACAGGAAGAGAAAACAGATTTCTGTAGCACCTAGTTTGCCATTTACTGCTGTAGTCATCTCTTATCTTGACTATGACTCCTTCCTACTCATTGGGTTACCAAAGAAATATACTAGCTCCACTAGGAGCAGTGCTACATGCAACTTCCAAATTTCTCACCAAGTCAAAAAGCAGGAACATATTAACCTTGCATTTGTTTACTTTACATTAATCCCAACTGAGGAATTATGCACAATAAGAAATGTCTGCCTTGCTTTTAAAATGCTGAATCCCCAAACTCCAAAATATCTCACAAAGAATATTTCCTTTCCTGGAAGCTCCCACTCTCTGTGTTGCAAAGTCAACAGATTTCTCTTATTTATTTTAAAAGTTTTACATATCGCAAATATGACTCCTGGGGGTATCAGATCACTTTATAACTGATCAGGAAAGAAGGGCATGTAAAGCGAACAACAAAGTGGATGCGAAAGGTACAGGATGTAAGAACTCAACCAACAGAACAAAACACAGTCATAACAGTAGAGTAACAGAAAAGAGTGAGGACGACGTGCCACATCTGGCCTGGAGAGTAGAGGTTCTGAGCAGAAATGTGTTCATAAATAGCACTTTAACTACCTTTTTGAATGATGCCGTTGAGGATTTCAGTCTGATTTCAGGGGAAGTGGAGTTCCAAATTCACTGGGCGATACCCGAGAAGGCTCGGTTGTAAGTGTTCTTTTTGTAGAATTTCTATGGTTTCAACAGTAAGGTGCTGGAACTTCTAAAGGATCTACAGCCACCAGAAAGCTCTAGGTTTTGAGAGAGGTAAATCAGGGTGTTGCAGTGTTGGACTTTATGTGTCATGCAGGCAATTTTGAGCTGCATCCGTGGTTCAAATGGGAGCCAGTTTAGGGATTTCAGATCGGGAGGGATGTGGTTGTTTCTTTTAGATCCTGTGACGAGCCTTGCCGCAGAGTTAAGAGAGACCCTTAGTGGACCTATCGTAGTAGGCCGCAGAGGGTTGCACTACTGTAGTCCACCTTGGAAATCACAAGGGCTTGCATTGCAGACTTGTGGTCATTAAGGGGGAGGAAAGGTTTTATTTTCCCTAAGATGTTCATTTGGAAGTTTACTCCTTTGGTGACAACACTGATGGGCTTCTGCATGTTCAAGTTTTGTCTAGCATTATTCCTAGTGAGCTCGTGGGATCTATAATGTGTGGTATGCAATTAAAAGCTGTTAGTTGCTTCGCCCATTCTTTGACAGTGGATGACTGTTTGGGAGGGGCAGTAAGGAGGAATTTCGTTCTGAGAGTGTATAATTTGAGGTGGTTGTAGGTCAGTCAGTTTGGGATTTTTTGTAGTGTTGTGTAACGGGACCGGATGTCCTCAGGGGAGGAGACTTTCAAGTACAGTTGGGCATCATTGGCATACATGTCGTAATAGATGTTGGATAGTTTCAGAATTTCAGTTGACGGCTCCATGAACAAATTGAAGAGAGTGGATGAGGGCCTGGACCCCTGTGGTACCCCTAAAGTGATTGGTGTGAAATTGGACAGGGAGTGGTTAACCTTGAATCTTTGAGTTCTATTGTGGAGAAACGAGGCAGCCCATTTTAGGACTGACCCCGAATGCCCCAGCCCATGTTCTAATACATCTAGAAGACGGTCATGTTTAACCGTATTAAGAGCTGACTAGAAGTCAAGAAGGATCAGAAGGCAAGATTCGCTCTGATGCAGCATTTTTAATGCGTCATCCACTATGTGTGTTAAAGCGTATTCGGTGCTGTGACCCTGGTAGAAGCCGGATCGGAATCGGTATACCAGTTGAAATTGTTCAATGTAGTTACATAGTTGGACGTAGATATATGTTTCGAGGAGCTTCACCAGAGTCGGAATGTTGGACATTGGATCGAAGTTGTTCAGGTCTGCGTGAGCAGCAGTAGGTTTTTTCAGGATAGGGGTAACCTGCCCAGACTTTCAGAAATAGAGCCTTGAAGTAGTGGGGCATTAACTATCTTGGTCTAGAGTGGGAGTACAGATGATTGATCTCACTGAAGAAATTTGATGGCAGAGGGTCCCTGAAGTGGTTTGAGGGTTGCTGCAAGAATTTTAAGAATGGTGTTTTCATCAAAGGTTTTGAATAAGTTCCACGAAGCATTGTTTTTAGAGTGTGAACAATGGGGCCTGGGGGGGCAGCAGTCAGGGGGGAAGACTGATAAGTGGTATGATCGGCAGACACCCAATGCAGACTGCAAGTAATATTCAGACTTTTACTCCTTTTCAAGAAAGAAGGTGGTAATATCCTCGCAGTTTGGCTGTAGACTAGATCCATCTGGGGAAGGGTTGGGTTGGCTATGTAACTGAAGCTTGATGAGCTTAAACAGTTTTTTGGGTCGGTTTCTGGCTTGATCTGGTTGGTTTCTGAAGTAATTTCCTTTAGCACTTTTAATGTGTTTGTTATAGATGTTCCTCACTGATCTCAGATGCTTAGGATGTTTGAGGGATGGAGAGGATCTCTACGATCATTCAGCAAATCTCAGATTGCATTTTTCTGCATTTAGACTACCATTAAATCATGGTTTGGAGTTTTTGGTCGACATTCTTTTTAACTGTAGGGTAGCAATTGAGTCAAAAATGTTCATCATAAAGCTGTTATAGTGATCTATAAGATCATGGACATCTGACATGTCCACAGGAGGAGGCAATATGTTATTGCTGAGAGATGTTAGTTCATTCAGGTTAATGTTTCTTAATCTTCTTTTCCAAGGTTTGGGTTTCTTTAGTTGAGCATTAATAGTTCTCACAGATTTTGTGATGAGGAAGGTGATGAGATGGTGGTCAGTCCAGTCACAAGGGACAATAAGTTCAAGTTGAATAGAATTGACCTTAGCAATGATTAGATCTAAGGTCGCTCCCTTGTTGTGTGTAGGGCTGTTGCATATTTGGATCAGGTTGAGGTCAGCTAAGAAGGTTTTAAGGCTGTTGACTGCAGAGTCATTCGGGTCATTCTAGTGCAGGTTGAAATCTCCAAGGAAGATCTGGGTGCAGTGTTGACCTGCATTGGTTGAGAGGATTTCCATAATGTGTTCTATGAAAGAGAACAAATTCTTCTGGTGGGTGGTAGATTGTGAAATGTACATAGTGGCCTGTTGTTACATGCAATATCGATGCATAGGTATTCGTATGAAGATGGAGCAGCGGATTTTGACCATTTCACTGAGGGATTGCTATGGTGAATGCAGGTGATACCACCACCTGGTCCACTAGATTGATCTAATCAAGTGACGTTGTGGCTAGGGAGGACATGTATGTCAAGGATAGGTGCAGAGGAGCCGCTTAGCAAGTTTCAGTCAGTATTAAGAGGTCAGGTTTATGTGTGAGAATGTGGTCAGCGATGCCCACAGCGTGTCTTGCTGCCAATCTGCAGTTGAGTAGCATGCATTTCAAGTGAGGTTTGGTGTCAGCTAGGGAAGATTCTGTGGGGGTAACTTGCATGCTGTTGTGCTTGTTTATGGATCTTGGGTTGAGCCTAGGTTCTCTGTAAGGTTCCATATTATTTTTTTCGATTTGATACAGATTGTCTGTGTTAACAGAGTTAGTTGGACCATATGAGAGAAGGAGGGAGTAAATATCACAGTTTGACAGTGGATCTTTCAGTCTAATGGGCCGAGTGGGGGCATTAGGGTAGGGTGAACTTCTCCATCTTGGGTGGGGAGAAGCCTGGATTAGTGAGATCATGGTGGTTAGGGGGTGTGCTGGAAGCCTAGTGCAGTAGTTAGTGGGTTGGACGTAGTTGTGACTATTGATCCTCTGAGTCATGTTAGGCCACAGGTTGTTGGACTGCTCTGAAGTGATGTTTAGTAGGCTTTGTAAGTCTGCCTTGAGTTGTGGAAGGTCTAGTGTGAGCTCTTCAAGTTTAGATTCTAGTACGGTGTGGGAGCGGGTTTTTTAGTCTTGTAACAAGGGACTAGAGGGAGGGGGTGTGCTCAGGAATGTGGTGTTAGAAAACTGTTGGCATGGGAGAACCAGCGGAAGTGAAGACTAGCCAGGGATGGAGTTAAGCTCGAGGGGAGGGGGTGGGGAGCTCAAAGGCTGGCCGAGTGGGAGCACTGGGGTAATAAGGGTAGAGTTGGTAGCCAGGTTAGGGTGTTTGGGCTTCAGGAGAGTCATTGATTGAGCTATGGGGAGTCTCTAAAGGATGCTAGTAGTGTCCACAATGGTATATTCGGAAATCATGCCTATAATTGCATGATGGTGTGACTTCCGAAGCTTTGTGCCTCAGAGATAGCTGCTTCTAGGTTGCAGTCTGATGATTGTATGAGGCTATTACCATTGTTATAAAGGGAGATGGTTGCTTCTGCTCTGTAAACACGTGAGGGGGATACAGAGAGTCTAAGACCATGAGGAGTTTTCCTACATGTGATGATCAAGAGAAGTGAATATAGGGCTTTCCTCCATTGAGCTCGTCTTTTCGTGTAGAAGATAGGATCACTTATTATAGCTCCTTTTTTTAAACAGAAGTAGGGCGCTTCACAGATCCTTCTTTGGCATAACTCCATGAATTTGCAACAAAATTTGCACTAAATACTCCTGACTACTGCACCCTCCCTAGGACAGGCCACTGTCATTTAGATTGTCATATTAGGTCTTCTATTGCTTTTAGTGCTCTTAGTAAGTTGCTGCTTGTATGCCTAATAGTATTTTTTTATTTCTTGATGATGCTGAACCTATACTTCATGCTGTTGACCACCTTGTGTTTCTCACTAATTATATACACACACCACACACTACTCATAAATTTCTACGGTGCTCGAAATTTTCTCCAACTCATGACCATTGCTGTACAGTTAGAAAAACTGTTTCTGTTTCTTCCAGGTCAACTCTCCTTCCAATAATTAAAAACAACTTACCTCTAGTGATCCACTGCCCAGCAGCACCAATGTTATTCTATTCAGTCCTTAATGCTGGGTCTTCTGCTGCTTCTCTTACCCTTTCAAGCCACTGCTAGTATTGCTGCTTCAGGTCACTGTTTGTACGATTAACGTCATCCATCCAAACCAATGAACATGTACTAAATGCTCGCTGGTAACTGTGTATTTCTCAGAACTCATACATTTTCTCTCTGTACTATCGTATACATTCCTTAAATTGCTATCTTCTTGACAGTTGCAATTAACGCCAATTGCATTACTGTAAATAATCTGCTCTGTTGAGCTACCAATCCACAGATTGTTTACCTCTGCTCAGTGTTGGTGCTCTATACAGCGTTCTGAAACCCTGTTGCAGCGCTTTAATGTTTCTCAGTTCCATAAGTAAGTAGCTCATCAAGCAGAAGAATTTTTGTTTGACTTCATGGACGTGTAGTTCTACGGTATTTTTTTTATACATCGCGAACTCAGCCTGAAGGTATTGGTGCATTTTATATGAGCACCAGTTACGTTATAAAAGGGCATATTCACTTCTTTTTATGCACAAGGAGAATAAGTGATTTGCCCAGAATCAAAAGATGTGGAGCTGACACCAAGACCTTGGTTCCCCAGTTCCGAACTAAAGTCGGTAGCTTCTGTTTTACTGATTTTTGCAAATACAGACAGAAAATGATCTACTTTCCTGTCAGGATTAATAGTTATAAACAGATTTTCTTTTGTTTTCTTTTTAGCAGTTCTAAATGCTGATAGTTAGAACTTCCAGGCCAATAGCAGTGTGCATTTATTGGTTAAGTAAATGCGGACACACTCTATTTCCAGCTTAATCTATTTACAAAACCCAAAGCAAATATGGATCAGTACGGATACAATGTCCCCAAAAAATGGACACGTACAGACGAAACGTGAGAAAATAAATACCAAAACACCGGGAGCCTCACTCAGGGCTTTAAGTGGCACGAAAAACTAGAGGGTCTCTCAAAAGGGCGTGGCCTATGTAATTAAGGATGTGGCTTAAAAAACTGGTAAACTAAAAATCTTTGTTTAGCATAGTACGCCACCGACTTGTATTTTGCTGTTTCTGTCATTGCATCCAGATATGTTATACAACAAGTACCACCATACCTACAAGAAGTCAGGACTATTGGCTTTGTCAATGGTTGTTAGTTGCATAAGATAAATAAGCAGCAACTATGGCGTGTATATAATATTGAAAAAGCTTCCACTTACAGCCCTGGTGACACCACCACAATGTTGCTGCTCCTGAGATTCAAAAACAGAAGGGAAATCCAGAGAGGAAATTGCTTTCTTTAAAAGGATTCCCATTCCCCTACAATGCTCACCTGGCATAATGAAGTGCCCGCTGTCACTGCAGTCCGTGAAAAAACGGACCGCCTGCGCATGGGACTAATAGGAGCTCGATAAAGAACCGTTTCGAGGCCTCCTTTAAAAAACTGCCGCTGATCAGCACCGGTGAGACCCGGCCCACCTAAAGCCCTGGCCTCACTTATAACGGGTTCAACTGGACTACAAATTATACCAAGCAACGAGTTGGCCCGGATGAGCTACGCACTCATGGAACTGGGTAACTTCCGATCTCTAAGGGTTGGCCCAGATTGTGTTCTGTAAAACAACAAACAAAAAAATAAACAAACAAACTACTATAAGCAGCCATTACCCCGCTGATTTAAAGAGATAGCACTGCATAGAAAAGTGGAGGTCAGGATACTATTCTACATGAAGTAGCTCCTGGCACATCCCGGAGATAAGCTACAATGAAAACGCTTCCTTACAACGTTGATAGCTTAAAGCAATCGCCATTTTCGAATGGGCTTTCATTCAGTGAAATACCTGGGATCAGCGGTGGGACGGGAAAAGGGGGACAGAAATGCTTCGCAACGTTAAAGAATCGCTTTCAAATGCATTTTAAGCATAACAGTGGGCATTACACGCTTTCAGTCAGCATGAAAATGTAAGTCTCGACCAGAGGGTAGCGACAGTATTTCTGTTTAGTGCACTCACACTAAGTGATGAAAAATCAGGACGTCATAGTTAGCGTATGCCACTGGCACTGGCTGAAGTTACTATGCGTGCTTATGTGCGTATCAAATATAGGAAAGCAAATATTTATTCGACTTTTATTATCGCCCATCGTTCTCGTGTGGGGCTGGGCTTGTTTAGGATATTTCTTTTGAACTATTTGGGCTTGTTTTGGGCTTCTATTCATGGGACATTGTGCTTGTTTTATACGTCAAACCTGCCTGTCCGGCAGGACATCTGTGTCTGTCCTCCCGCCAGTGACAGTTGTATCTCGGAGGGGACAGAGAGCGTCTCATCTCTCCGGAACAAATAGAAGCACTACACCGGATCATGGAAGGCGAGAAGATGGACGAGAATGAATGGAAGTACCACGGAGAGGGCAATAAGAGTCTGGTGGTGTCCCACGTTCAGGTGAGGCTCTGCTCCCCGTCCTTAAATGCACTCTGGGGAGTCGGAGGGTGATCCTGGTGGCTGAGGAAACAAGGAAGAGGCATTCATCTGGCCGAGGCACGATGCTCTGCAGTGTAGTCTTCTATGTTACATGCTTCCTCAACTGCTCTGTTTAACGTCAAGCGAGTACACTACATCCTCTCTCCCCCTCAGCTTTGTGTGGCATCCCCTGGACGTCTCCAAACTTTGATGGCTCATGTCCACGAAATGGACTTCGACCCGTGGAACTTGGGAGTGTGGATATCCCCTTTGGTGATTTTGCTCTCACTCCTCATTCGCCTCAGCAACTGTCCCTATATTGTCTGATTTGGTGAGGGTTAACAGGGCGCCCACTTATCGCCGACTCGTTTTTAACAGGGCGCCCACTTATCGCCAACTCATTTTGGTCCCACGCTTTGTTTTTATCCCCATAACCGAAAGCGTTCCAGCATTTCACCTTTAGAAGGGAGATTCGTGATTTTGGTAGTCACTTCCTTTAAATTTACACCCCAAGCGAAAAAAGCAAAGACTGCTGGAACTGGTGGGACCTTAGAGTACTTGCCAGAAAACTGGAATAGTTACCCTATTAGGCTGGCAAATTCCTCGCCTCATTTGATCATTTAAGCATCTATATGTCCTCGTTCAGCTTTATCCCAATCCCGTCTCCATGCCTTGTCTCCTACATAACACTGAAGAAAAACAGTGTACTGGTTGTCTTATTTTTCTCTAACTCTAGTATTCCATGATCCACCACCGCACGTATTCCTGTCCCACTGAGTTGTGCTTCATGGCTTCACCTGCTCTGTATTTTATGAAAATCGGTTAAAAACGTATTGGGCACTTTATTACACGCCTTATTGGTCAGTTTAAAGTTTTTATACATCCAAGCCCAACTATCATAAATTGATTTCATATAGATATCTCAATCCTCATTCTCTCAAATGTATCATCCTCTTCGGGTACATAACCCTTGTTAAAAAAAAATCGTTTCCCCTTTACGCATCTTTCTTTCAACCTCTTTAATTTGATGCATGCACTTTCTTACGCAGTGGGACACTTGTTCTTCTGTCCCCTTATTGTGTCTGTGTAGACTGCGCTCCATCTACACCCTTATTATTATATATTTGTTTACATGTGGCATGGATCTGCTTTATGACACCTTGCTTTGAGATTTGTAACACTTCAAGACTTAAACCTCACAATCTACATTCATGTAGTCCTTGTGTTATATTTAATATGGTGTCTCTCCTGGCACTTTCCGTCAGCCTCTAGTGCCCGAGATAATACACAAACATTGTCTACGAAAACGCTGCTTCCTGTGTAGTGTTTCCCTTTTCCCTTGGTTGCGCTGCTTTACAGCGCATGTATGGTACATATTGCTTTCACAGCCCATGTATTTGTTACTTTTGATTTTCGTTTTTGTTTTCAAAACAAACTTATAGATAACACCGTTCTACCACCACTGCCTTTCCTGTAATTCCATTGATTTTTTTTTTTTACTTGGCAACATTTCATTATTTACATGTGTTGAAACAAATAATATTGCAAAGCAAATCAGTATCACTGACCAGTTTTGAAAGACTGTGATTATTACTATAATGAGGAAATACAATATATATTTTATGAAATACCGTAGCAATTCAAATAATTATTTCAATCAAATAAACCATATACTGGTCTCATATCCTGCAAGATCTATGATATACCTACATATCCTGGAATAAATATTCTTAGGGGAAGTAAAGACTTCCAAATAGCACAGGCTTATTCACCCTGTGGATTCTGTAATTACATAGCATATTAGGAGTCTTTCGAACAGGCTGGGGAGGTTGGAGCTATGGTTGTCCCCTGAGTTATCCTGCCCCACGATATCTAGGGCGGATCTCGTAGAACATTTTAGGCAATTCAATCTGCTGTCTCTACACGAGAGTGCAAGAGGGCAGGCCGACAATGGAGTTCTTACAAGTGAGAGGTGTACATGAAGGAACCCTTTTTAGATGCAATTCAGCCACCCATGGCTAGGAAATTGTACATGCAATTTAGATTGGGGAACTTACCTTTGGCTGCATGCACCAGTTAAGTGGGCTCCCGAGAACTCAAGTATGTGTCCCAGTTGTAAAACAACGGCTGAAACTGATTTGCATGTATTGTTATTCTGTCCAGCCTATGCGTCATCTTGCAAACGTTGGATAATCCAAATATGTAAAAATTTAGGTTTTACACATTGTACAGACGCTTTTAGAGTTTTAAAATATGACACTGACCCTCCAATAGTATTTGCAGTATCGCGGTTTTTAAATGCCATGTGGCACATTAGGCGAGGTCATTTAAAGTAATATTAGGGGAGGAATTATTTGATGACATCCTATGTTCATTTTAGAGTGGCGTAAAAGGATTATTTTGCTCCTTTCAGGAAACAGAATTTGTATATATGTATTTTTAAAGAGTGTATGTATTATGGAAGTGTAAATACTTGTACATTTTATGTAAATTGTGGGTATTCTTCTCTATGCACTTTTATGGCCTGAATGCCCGAAATAACGTTTTTACAACAACATAGCATAAAGTGATGAATAACGTAATATTAGAGGGCATCATCTTAAAATGATGTTACTGCTGCATGAGATTGTAAGCTCCTTCCAGGGATTTGACATTGTCAAACACTAGATAAGTGTATGTAGTATTTGGCGATTCTGACTTTATATCTGGCACTCGGGGTACCTGGATGACTGTGTATTCTGACTTGACTTAGAAAGACTTGCTGTAATGTACACTGCTCTCTTTCATTGGAAAGGAGGAAGAGTTTGTGAGGCACTTGGGTTATATTTAAACTGACAAAAGCCCAGGTCGTAAAATGTCCCTTTCCCCTTGTAGTCTGCCCACTATCGGTGCTTGAGTACAGACACAGAAGGACAGCCAACCATACTTGTCACACATTGTAGATCAGATGTTGTTTATCATTTGTGATTGATAGTAACTCTCCCAGGCATTCAAGAATGGCTGCCACTTGGTTAAAGGTGTTGTTTTCTAAATCATGCTGTGACTCTATTGGTTTATGGACACACTTTGCATGATACTGCATCGTTTTATGTTTGGGATTATATGTTAATGTCCCAGTTCTTTTGCCTCTTAAAGTGTGGTTTCATCTATCCTGTAGTATCACCAGTGACTTCATTGATGTAACTTGGGGGCATATTACCAACAACTAGCGATAATTATCGCTATGTTGGTTTAGCGGCGATATTTTTATCGCAGAGCTGCGGCGATTTTTATTGCTTAGGAACCTTGCTATTACCAAGGTTTATCTCCTAAGCGATAAAAATCGGCCGAAATGCATGAATATCGCTGAAAAGTCAGCGATATTCATGCATTACCGAGCTAATGCTCTTAGCCATGTTATCCACCTACCGTTGGATAACATGGCTAAGAACTGGTCAGGGGCAGGTGTTAGCTTTTGGAGATATTGGCGCTTAGCGCGAATATCTCCAAAAGTTGGTAATAGGAGATAGCGATGTTAGCGACTGTTTCCAGTCGCTAACATCTTGGCACGCCCACTTTGCATGTCATTAGTGATAAATATCACTGACATGCAAAGCGGGGCCCAAGATGGTCGCTATCTCCTACTAGCTGTCGCTAACTGGTGTTGGCGACAGCTAGGTAATAGGGAGATAATTTTATCTCCGCTTTCTTGGCTTTTAAAGCCAAAAAAGCGGAGATAAACCCCCTTGATAATATGCCCAAAGGTTTGTTACTGTTCGTGGTGAGGCAGGGAGTTAAGTTCGTTCCTGTACTTTTACTGGGGAATTTCCATTCTTTTTAGCTTTTAGTCGACACAGTGTTGCTGCAATTATGTTGCTCAATTACTCCGCCTTCTCTCATCCCTAACTAAACCTATCTATGGTTTGTGCAAATTGATTTCAAGGGTTTTTGTAGACTATATCCCTTTCTCCTAGTGGCATTGGTTGGTCTGTTAAGTGCCATTGCTCTAATGACCCATAAAGCAATATTGCTTTATGGCTCATAAGAGCATGCAACCAGTGTTTTATTATGGTGTCCATCCACAGATTGCTATCTGTTTATCATTATCAATTTCAATATTCAGATAACTTTATTTCAAAATGGAGGAAATGTTGTGATTGCAGTCATTTACATAGCGACTAGCGAAATAACCAGGCTTTCGTTATAGAACATGTGTTCAACTGTGGGAATGGGTTGGTTGTTGCATGCTGTTGGTAATTATGCGATGCTGAAGCGCACGTGCCTATGAGCCAACAAGTTAGCGTATTTTAGCAAATGTTGTGGCAACATCAAGCACAATTTATATTCTGATTGGGCGCTGTGTTCAGTTCCACTGAACATTATACAATATTACCCAATCAGAAAGAAGACTCCCATTTTAAAACATGTTCTGATCACACGCATCTAATAAGATATATAAATACATAACTGGCGCATGTCCTATGTAAAGTGGCAGTTTCTTTAATATCACTGAAATGACTGAATTAAAAATGCTCTAAACCAGCGAAAAGAGGGTTTCCTGCCGGTATTTCAATGAAAAAGATATACGAGTTCCCCTCATTTAACTATGTGCATTCCAACCATTCTACAGTATATTTGACAAGATCTGAGGGGCATATTATCAAGGGGGTTTATCTCCGCTTTTTTGGCTTTATAAGCCAAGAAAGCAGATATAAAATTATCTCCCTATTACCTAGCTGTCGCTAACACCAGTTAGCGACAGCTAGTAGGAGATAGCGACCATCTTGGGCCCCGCTTTGCATGTCAGACAAATTTATCACTAATGACATGCAAAGTGGGCGTGCCAAGATGTTAGCGACTGGAAACAGTCGCTAACATCGCTATCTCCTATTACCAACTTTTGGAGATATTCAGGCTAAGCGCGAATATCTCCAAAAGCTAACACCTGCCCTGAGCAGTTCTTAGCCATGTTATCCAATGGGAGGTGGATAACATGGGTAAGAGCATTAGCTCGGTAATGCATGAATATCGCTGACTTTTCAGCGATATTCATGCATTGCGGCCGATTTTTATCGCATTTGAGATAAACCTTGGTAATACCAAGGTTTATCTGCTATAAAAATCGCCGCAGGTCGGCGATACATTTTTGTCTCTAACCAAGCAATAGCGATAATTATCGCTATTGCTTGGTAATATGCCCCTAAGTGAGTGCTATGTGGAAGCTTTGCTGGGGGTTGGCCAAGAACGCCAAAGTTATTAGTGAAGTAAAAACAGCTTGTCTTAGTGAGTGTTGTCAACCTTAACTACAGTGATGCAAATACCGCCTCTGTAATTTCTTAACATGATTCTTGTTATACAATTTCAGTTGGGGTCTGCTTCTGTAATATTAGTTTTCTCAGAGGCTGTTTTGTGATCATGACCCTTAGCCACTGTGGTCCGGTTTGTCTTTGGTACACGTTTTCCTGTGTATCTGGTGGTACCGTGAAAGGTCAAGCAGTCTGCTTTTTGCCTTTTTATAATTGGACAGTTGCACCATGTTCTGAACATGTGTTCAGATGTCTTCGTGCCATTCAGAAAGGAATATCCTTGGTAAATACTAAGTGATCACCTGATGGAGAATTATTTTTTAGATGTTTCCGGCAACAGTCTGGATGAGGCCGGGATGTGAGTTGATTGAATAAGGGTTATTTTAGGTTGAAAAATCGGCACCTGTAGAGACTGTGCTTGCTATTTTTGGGGGGGTCGGGGGTGTCCGGGGTACTTAGCAGTCCAGCCTTCTTTCAAAATATTATCAGGTGTAGATCATCTGTAAAAGTCGTATCTCCCTGAATAGTGCACATAAATTCAGGCTCGTATGACCAATGAGCATACATTTTTAGGCCATACAGCATAGATTTTCAGGGTGACTATAGACCTTGTATCTGTATCCCTTTATATTCATAATTTGCTGTTTTACCTCCTGCTCCTTCCCTGTGATCAAGTCTTTTCATATCGGCTTTGTACCCCTAATGGAGAAAAGACAGGCAAGGTAGGTGGGTGTTCCAGTGGAGAGTCGTGTAACAATAAAATAAGGGGTATCCAGTCTCTTCGAAGCTGGTAATTGGTGTATGCAGTCATATTGAACCTCCAGATAATAAAGGGGTTGGGAAGACTACATTAGTTACAAGATTCTTTTAGGTTTGTCTTTTTAAATGTCAAGGCATTCCATTTTCTCAGGCTAAGGGAGGTAACGTGTAGTCTGTTACACGAAACGGCATTGCTGGCTTTGTGATTGGTTCAGCAGCCAGTGTCCTACTGCAAATATTGATTTTTGACTCCTGTACAATATCTGTCTTAGAATATACTGTGTTTCTTCGGTGTAATGTTAGGAAAAAATAGAAAAATAATATTCTTCATTGAAGTACATAATTTGTTACGTCGTACATTGCCGAACAAAGGCAAGTCTCATATCTTCTTGTATCCCTCTGCAGTGATTTTTATTTGCATGGGCCGTTTCATGCCTAAAGTGAGATGAAAACACTGCATATGGAAACATTCGAGAGGAACAAGGTGAACAAAAATAAGCAAAATTGTTCTATAACAACTTGGCAGCTAATCCTTTCCCCTTTTTTTATGCTAATTCCTCTTCCTTACATTAGGAACTGTTTGAATTTAAGATTTCATAACTCCCCCCCCCCCCCCCCCCCCCACCCCACAACTGCTATGCCGGCCACATTAAAATCCTTTTAGGGATTGTAAATACACAAGTATTTGTTTGTTACACGGTAAGGGTTTGCAAATATAGCCAAAGTAAGCCTTTTTCCCAAAAAAGAAAACTGCTGTACATGATTTTGATTTCTTCTAAAAAGCGGCATCCATAAAAACGGTGCAAAAATCGCCCTATTCCCAGCCTAATGACACCGACAGCATGGGGAAAAAAACTCACTAGAATGTTTGCACTTGTAAGATATGGTCAATGTGTTTCTTCTCTGTAATATCCACTTGCTTATCGTTTGTGGGTAACAATAAGTATGAAACACGGTGTGAACACGGAAGCTTAAATGTTTCTGAAAAATAGTAAAACTTCTGATTTCCGAAAAGGCTGATTTGTGTAGAACAGTGAAGATTTTCCCAAGCAAACTAATAACCGAATCCATAAAACAGAAAATGTAAAAAGGGTTGGGCAAGTGAAATTGGAGAATAGGTTTACATGTGTGGAATGCAGTCTGATCACCAAAGTAATACAGCATTACTATTTTTTGAATCTACTTCTGCAAAAATCAAATATCAGTTGAAATCCTGCCCTACATTTCTACTTCTCCCCTTTATAGACACACATTACTCCACATTTGCAGGTGGGCATATTGTACAGAACAGTAACAAGCTAATCGTGTGACCATGTCATTCTGGGGATCAACAATCTTCTCAATTTAGCATTGGCGATGGCTGCGTTGGTTGGGCCTTTTTGGTGGCTTGCAAGGAGCCAACTACATTTTGTCACCCAGAATGCTCTGCAAACATTCCCAACCAAGGATTTCACGAGGTAAGTGTCAAGTATCCCCTTCTGCTGCAAACCATTGCTATTTGTATGCCATTGTGTGCAACATAATTAGTTATTCAGTATTTCAGATTGTATTGTAAAAGTACTCACTCTGCGGTTTGATTGTGCCCTTTGCGGTTCACATTGTGCACTGTAGAAGTGCTTATTAACAATGACTTAATTAAGTTGGACATAGTAGATACAATCTTAGGTATGTGATAAGTCCTGCAATGGAGGTGAATGCTAACTGGTGCCTTACTGAAAGTATTTCGGGGTGTTGTTGTTTTTGGGTGCATGTAGGTAGACTTTATTGAAATCCTTCAGACCAGGGTTTGTGGTTCCTTCAGTGCTAGTGTCCTAAATAATGCAGTGTGCAAGAGTATAACTTGTCCTTGGTTTCTATTTTATTTAAGATTCTGCTATTTCTGTTAACTGTCATGTGAGGTTATGTGAGATTTATTCTGTTGTATTGTCCGGTCTGACCATTGGAAGGGTCCAAGCTTTGTAGGTCTTATAGGGTTTGTTGTCTTGCACGCTAGAGAAATTTCCCGTCCAGTGCCTGGCATTGAGCATTAAGATATTCAGAAGAGAAAGTAATGCATATTGTAAATCCATTAAATCTTAGGCCTATTGGAAGAAACTGCCACAAGTATTGCAAATTATGAGGTAGGTGTAGCAAAATGGTTCTGCCCATGTAGTCCTCCTGGAGTTTCCACTTTTGATCACCCATTTTTTGAACCTTTACCATGGGTGACTGTCAAAACCTGGACCTCACCCGTGGTATTTTCATGGTAATTGGACTGAGCATGTTGAGTGCCACGTTTTTGGAGAAGGCCACTGCGGTGCAGTTATGATAAGGGACCATAGGCTGGTTACACGTGTACATACGCGGACTGCGGGTGAGACTCCTGTCATGCACAGGTCCGCTATTGCTCACAGTTAGCCTGGCGCAGAAGGAACTCTGCCAGGATAGGTGCTGACATGGGGGCAGGCCGTCTAAAATTAGTGGCTATTAATAGATAGATCAGTAGGGCTTACTAAAACTATATGTAGTGCTTCATTGATTTATACACATACATGAAATCTGCCTTAAGTTTTGTGCCACTTAGGTCTACATAGTCCAGTGAGGTATCAAAGTAGGTTAAAAAATGCAAGATGAGTTTGAATATGAAGGTCCCAGTAACATTTGTATATGTCATGGGTCATCAAAAATTTTCATATTTCTCTAGCTCATCTCATAATCCGATTCCAGGCCCTTTGTCCCCCTCCTGGGTCAAGTTAATTACCCTGCTCCTCGGCAGATGGAACAATGGGCTCCCCACAAAAAGGAAGCAGTTATCAGTGATTTACGCCGTTCCTGTGAAGGAAGGGATGGGGAAGAAATAATCTGCATCTGGTAATTAGATGTCACACTGCACCTGGTCTGGGTCAAATCAGGCCCACTGAACAGAGAAGGAAACCCAGACATCTGGAGCTAGCCTAGGAGGAACTCCCCTTTGAGGTTTTAGTGGGAAGGTATCTGGCAGTGATGTCAGCTAGGGATGGAGTTGAGCCCCTCAGAGAAGCTCTTCACAGAGAAAACTTGACAGTGCCATTTTTAGATTGCCCCAGAATGCTGTGCAGAAGTGATGGGACAGGGGTACAGGGATGATGTGGTATTCTAGGATTGCTCCGTGGTGTCAAGGGAGAGACTGGGAATAAGACCCTAGACCTGGAAAGTGACAGCCACAGAATCACGGACAACTGGAAGGAGAAGCTACCCGATTCCCTGCTACATAATCTGGATCTGACTCCCAGGACTAGATGGATTTCTCCAGGGCCAGTGGCACTGGTCCCCTTGTGCCCCCTGAGGACAAGTTTGGGGAAGATCTGGACCCCACTGTCACCCAAGTGCCATGCAAGACAACCTTGAGGCTTTGGGGCATAGGAGTGTTGCCAGATGGTGCACTGTTGGCTAGTGGTAGAGGGGCTGTGCATGAAGCCTCCACCTTCCGAAGAGGAGCACTTCGAGATAGGAGAGGAGAAGGGAGCCGTTAAAACCAGCTCATTCCCAATGGCGGCATGTTAGAGACCAGGAGAGCTGTAGAAAATGGTACCGATGGCTAGAGTTCGCCACCTGGCATAAAGTGAATTGAAGATCATGGAATGCAGCTGAGATATGGCTGTTTGAAGATTTCACCTTTTGAACCTGAGGCAGAGAAGCAGAGCGTGTTTGCCTCTGCTGTACTTTGAAGAAAACCCGTAGGGTGGGTGGGCAAAGGTCTGGTGCAGATTTCAATCCATGGGGGAGCGGGCATGCTTGGGGGCTCCCATTACACAGGGATGAGGCTGGGAGGGGGAGGGATACAGGGTTGGTCCTGTCAGGAAGCTGGAACTGGGCTTCCCGAGATGCACCCACTGCCATACCTGTAGCTTCGTGCCTTGTGAGCATGGGCACCTGGAATTAAAAGAAATATAAAAAGCCTGTTGAGGTGCAACACCGCTTACAGAAATGAGCAGAATGCAACCCACTCATTAAGTATTCACTTACTCTGGCTGGAGTGCCCCATTATGTCTTGCATAGGGTAATTTCAATATTCCCCATGCTTAGTGGTGGCCCAAAAAGGGGCAGGGGCATCACAAAACTTTTGCCACGTGATTTGGGGCTGCAAGTGGAACGGCACAACCCTCCCCATCTACTTTTACTACATTTCTCTATCTTTCTGGGGGCTGAAATTGTATGATTGTAAAAAAAGACTCTGACATGTTGTTTTGATTTGCAATGCTTTATTCAAGGTATTTTATTGTAATGATTATTGAGAAACATTGCATTGCTTTTATTAGCCTCTTGACTGCTCATGACGAGCTGAGCTCGTCATGAGCCACGGCGCTCCGATGCTCATGACGAGCTCAGCTCGTCATGGCCCGTGGAACGCTCACACGCGGGGATAATTCCCCCGCTGTGCTGAATGTTCCATAGAGCCAATGCACCTGTGACGAGCTGAGCTCGTCATGAGCACAGGAGCGCAGTAGCTCATGACTAGCTCAGCTCGTCATGAGCATGCGGACGCTGTGCGCGCCCCCCTCCCCCCCCAGCACAGCGGGGCATTAACCCCCGCAGCGAAAGGGCTAATGATAACAATTGCATTTAAATATGGTTATTGATTGCATTGGTTTGGGCATAACGTCTAGCTAGTAATTATTTTTCTTATAATGTGGCGACCCCTTTGAAAAAGCTAATAGGCTTGCCTTCTATGTTATGGCACTCCTTTATAGCATGATGTTTCATTTGCTATAGCTGGGAGGGGTATTGTGATCATAGGGTTCGTAACGCACTAGATGTTAAATGTGATTCAGGGCTGACACCAAAAGTACCTAATCTTTCTGATATATATTTAGTAGTGCATATGTAATATATGTTCTTTTCCTTTTTTCGAAGAAACAGCACCGACTGGACAACATTTTATTTAGTGTTGTTGCATGCCAGCAAACGGAGATTACTAGCCCACACTGCCTCCCCAGAGAAGTCCTTGGACTGCTCTGCTTACCTACTCTGAGAGAGTCTGGTTCTAAAACGGGGGAATTGGTTCCCAGAAAGGAGACCATTGTGCACCTTTAGTCGCACTGGACGTACATTCTTTGGAACTGATAACCCCATTTTTTACAGTAGAATTAGAGAATAGGGTCGGAGTCGTATGTATACAGTCAGGTTAATAAAAAGAGAAATTGTGCAATAAGAAATCTCTAGTTCTGGTTAAGCAAGGAAGATGGAAAGGCGAGAAATATGAGAGCAGACCGATGTATGGAATGCATGTTATACCTTATGGCTTGTCAGCAGTCTTTTTGTTTTTTGCTTGTAGCTATGCTATTAGTTGTGTTTTTTTCTTTTTGTTTTAAGATATCTGTTTTGTCTGGTTTCTAAATTCCTTCAGCTCCCGTTTTCATATCTTCCTGACAAAAATATCTCACCCAGCCCTGCTCGGTTTCCGACAAAGTGCACATTTTTTACATTTTCTGCATACTGAAAATAGGCAAGGCTGTGCACAGTACTGACTCCACCTCATAACTTAAGTTGCCTGGTGTCCTTATGATGCAGAACACCTACTCTGTTTTGTAAAATCCCTAGAAGGCCAATCCTTTACGGAAGTGCCCTCTGTATTTTTAGGGCTGGCTACAGACAGCTTTGGTTGTGTGAGAGACCCCTTCTCAACGTACTGTAGAAACAGAACATTGCTTTGGGTCACTGTTGTAAATAGAATTAAGTAGGTAGCAGGACACGTCTTCAGGTTATCAAGGTATATTTATTAAGTTAGATAGAAGATAAGACAGCAGAGCAGTAAAACCCCACAGCTGACCAGACCAACTGCACTAAGAAAGGACTACAGACACCAGGTAGTCATATTGATGTAAGTATAAATATACAACAGTCACCACTTCAGCCATTGGTTTGTTAGGGAGAATCCCGTTTAGGCATTTGCTTGTTGGGATGTCCTTTACTTCTTGGGACCAGCCAAGGTATGTCATGGATGTATGTTTTTGGTCTTAAATGTTTTGTACTTGAAGATAGAGACAATTTAGTCCCTCCTTAGATTGCACCCCTGCTCCTATTAAACCTCCGCTCCAGCTGATTTAAAAGAATGGTGGAAGAGGACTTACTTAAGCGAGCTCCGGCTGCTCTCACTTTGGAAGAATTCTGGAACATGGTATCAAAAGCAGCAGCACTGAGCAGCTGTGAACAATAGCCATGGACCAGAGTGCTGATAAAGGGACCGGTGGGCATGTATCTGTGGTTGGCAAAGTGCTATCCATTTCTTATCAATCTCAATATGACATCATGACTATTGCTGCAGTGAATATAGCAGCCAGGCTGTGGAGCAGCACAGGATCCAGTGCTCTACACTGCAGTGCTGCTTTCATCGGCTTTATGGCCCCAACTGGCTTCTTGGTCGACAGCTCTTGTGGTTGCTGCTCATGGTTGAGCAGAGCAGCTGACTGGAGGTTGGGCCAGAGCTGTTATGGTAACATGGACTGTGGTTCAGTGGCAGCTCCGTTTTTCTGTGCCCTATCTGAGCTCACCGTGTGTATTGGTTCTGAAGCTTTTCTGGTAGTCGCATGTCTCGCAGGAGGGGCAGAAGTTGCAAAATGACATTGGAGCATTACCCCTGGACAACTGGTAGTTGCCTATTTCACTCCTCACTACTCCTTCCTCTGCTGTCTCCTCTTCACTTTGGAGACAGAATGTACTGCACCTTCTTACTGGACAGAGGGCCAGTGCTCATGCTGTGCTCTGCCCAGGTAATGCTGCTCTTTATTAAGGCAACTTCTCTTTCTTTAGGTAGGGAATCGCCTGTAGTTTAATTCCGCTGGACATAACCGGGCTGGAGACTCTAAGCTGTCCTCTCTCATGATGCAGAGCTCTTAGTATTGTCAGTTGTCAATGCTTGTGTAACAGTGAGAGGTCAGTCTTCAACAATGCTTATGCTCTCAGCTTCTTGCGAGCAGCGGATCTCATCAGGTTTGCCAGTGTTCTGGCTTTTGTAAGTGAGGTAGTACTAGATGCATCTCTTGTGGCCAAGGATGGGCGAGTGCAGCTATGTTGATACATTTTGTGTTCTTAAAAAATATATGTACATTGTGGGCTCAGACAATTGGATTCCTTCATTGCCTGGGAAGCCAGAGATTCAGTGTAGGGCTAGAAAAAACTGTTAGTAGGTTAGCATTGCCTTCGTGATCCGTGACCCTGACCCGGCCTTATATCCCAGGACTGCTTTCAGTCAATCGGGCATGATGTTTGTAGTGGGGCCATGGGTGATGGGAAGCAGAATTGCAGTCCCAGCACCTTCTAGCAGATTTGCAGCTCAAGTATAGTAGAGAGAATGGTAAGTGGACCAAATAGTGACTTTTGAAGTGCAAGTGGAAACACAACCACTTTCAGCCTGCCAGTGGGTATGGATGCTGTGAAATGGATGACAAGCAAACTGCACAGCTAATCATTTATTTCATGGGGTTGGTGGTGCATCAGTGAGTAGAATGCCCATGATGCTGCAAAAACATTTCGTATGTAAGATTGAGATAGTACATATGTGAGCATTGATGATGCAGTAATCGGGACACTTTTCTACAACTTTGTTGTGTTGGGATATGTGTTTGAGCTATAAATTGTATAATAAACCTTTATTTAACAAGCATTGTAGAGTTTGAGCAATCTTGTAATCCTCATGCACGCGCATACCCACTCGCCCATCAATAATACCACACAAACAAACCGGTATTATAAGTAAGATAGTTTGGCTTTGCCAAAGCTTGTTTTTTCATGCTAAGGAAATAAATGATAAAATGTGTAAAACCTTCTGCAGAACATAGCCTTGAACTACTACCGCCAGACTGATACAAACAATTTTTCTGTAAAAAAAAGAATTAAAAAATCTGCTTTTATTCTTTTTAAACGTTGAAAAGGATGTGTTAAACTTTTTTGTTGAGTTTTATTTGCTTTCATGTAAGAACAATTGAGTCACACTGCCCGAAGACAGAATTTTTGGTGTTTGTGAAATTTTCTCCATGTTACATTTCAATTATATTTCCAATTTACATAACTTTTTACGTTACAATTGAAACTGCTGGGAAATACAAAATACGTTGGAAAAGTAATTAATTGACATTATATACACGTTAGATTAAGGTTCGATTAAATCATAGATATACACACATTTTGAGCAATGAACAGCAGATAGTCAACTTGGATTTGGCGGGAAAAATATGTCCCTTTTCAGGTTTGCACACCATTCATGGCAGTTTTGTGAGTGCAGTCTTGTGTAAAGCAATGAGGTCTGTTGACAATTTACCCCTCTTAATGAGAACAAAGAAAGTTTTAGCTTGTAACGTTTTTATTGTTTTTTTACTTTTTAATCTCACTCTGAAACATCCACACGATGTAAAGGTGGCATATATAGGATGGGAATAACAATACCAAAACAATAATGAAATTGGGGACGCTCAAACAAAATAGTAAAATAAATGTAATGGGCAAAGGAGAACCGTTAGCTCACCTTTTCATTTAAAACATCAGATATTGTTTTTCATATGTGATCAAACCTAAGACTGCTATGTCGTCAAGTTAGTAGTGATAGTTCCTTGAAATACGGTTCGAGGGAGTAGTGTATTCTATTTAAGCCCTTGCCAGATTTTTGGTAACTGCTAGACTAAAGAAAACGAGATGCTGTAGGTTAGATGACATATTGTGGTCATAACCCAAGGTAAAGCGAGCCTATTTGCCTCGTTCGAGCCTCATTTAGTACAAACTTGTATTTCTTGAATATACTGTTTGACAGTCGTATTATTGGAAAGATTAAGTCTGCAAATAGTATGTTAGTATTTGAGGTGGACCCAATGAAGATATTGCCACAAAAGTAGCAAGGCTAGGGCAACCTTTCCTAATCGGTGCTAGATGACCAACCTCTTCTGTCTGCTTCTCACGGTTACTTCAAGTCATTACCAACCTGGCTAAGAAGAATTTGATAGTAACCAGAAATTAGTTGCATGGAACAACGCTACCACACCATGTTCTTCATGCTACGTATTTTTCTCAATAGCAAAAACTACATAAGATCTCAATTGGAAATATTTAAAGAAGTCCTGCCAGAAAATAACAAATAATTCGATATTAAACTTTCAAAGCCGTGAATCTTGTTAAAGGTCAGTCAGTGACCTGATCTCCAGCTTACACTGCTTCTTTATAATTGAATCACATTTACACAATTAGAGGTATTTTTAACCCAAATGAGAGCACTTCCTGAAACAGCCGGAGTGTTAAAAGCGTGGGCGATGTCATGCCAGATTTGTTTCATGGACCTCACAAACTTTAGTCATGCGGTTTATTAAAAAAACACAACAAAGAACAGCTGATGAAATTTCAAAAGTCCATTGAATCGGTCTAGAAAAAGCCATAAAGCCATTCTACAAACGGATGGATGAAAAGTGTCTGTGTGTTCATTGCATCCAATAAAACGTGTGCTTCCGCTACCCAGAAATTGAATTGGGGGCCTGCAAGGCTCAAGACTTTTCCCTGTTTTTATATAGGAGTTTCAGCCATTTATTGCTCAGCTTGTATTTCGTTTCCATAGCCCAAGTGATGCTGAAATATCGGGCACATTTCTTCAAAATATCTTTTTTGTAATGGAACATATATTTATTGTCCTGAAATGACACAGAAAGATGGACATTACAAATACTCTAGCAACACTATTCTTTGAATGCACTTCCCATGATGAGAAATATTAACCAGCCACCACACAAGCCACTACCACTATGGTTTCAGTGGTCGATATGGCTGCCTCTAGTTTGAAAATAAAGTGAATCATCAACAAAATACTGAAATCATTCCTTCATGGTATAAGGGAGATGACACAGTGGGATAATTAAGCAATTGGTGTTGGAATGGATCTAAATAGAGTGCAAAGATAGACTGTGACAGTGGGCACTTTGCACTCGTGTCAGTTTAATTAAGGAATACTTCTGTTATCCCATCATACACCAGATTGGGAGCCGTAGGGGCTGGATACCGATTTCTTACGTGTAGAAACTCACTGCTCTGCAAACCCTCAATTGAGCACAAAAATCCACAAGAACTGCATCGCCATCCTTTCGAATGCCTTTTCAACAAAGAGAAAACTGTGGCCACTGTTGTGCCATTGTCTTCACATGTTGAAGAGCAGAACCTCCAGCTTCTGTACTGCAGAGTAACAGACCTTTGCCCCGTATCTGACTTAAAGTGTAGTTGTAGTAAGAGTTGTAGTTTAGGCATGGTAAAGTTGTATTCTGAATGGAACTTTTCGGTGATAAAGTAGGTTGGGTAGTGGACAGATTGAATAGTACCCGTTGTAGGACAGCCATTAGCTTCTCTCAAGCTATACAACAATGCTCTGGTCTGAACACTTAAAACAGAATATAAATCAGAAGGACTCTAATGCTGAATTTTCTGAAGTGGCTACAACTGTTCAGATGAGATCAACATATCTTGTTCCTGTGTAATGCTTGCTACCACACGTTTTCTGTCGATTCTTTCATTTTCCCCACCGAATTATTCATTCATCCATTTCCTCAAAGAACTCACTCCCTCATTTATCTAACTATAAATGCACTTGGTTACTCATTCAACCTTCCAGCCACTTCGTGTTCCGTCCATCTACCCACTGTTCCATCTAGGCCCTTATTGATCTATTGATCGCTCACCCCTTGCACATAAGCAAACATTTTTCAATCAGTCAAGAAGCATATTTACGTTTAATTGATGAATGTAAAGCATTGTACCGATTTGGAAGATTTCTGAGTATGGAATGAATTGCAACGATTGGCTATTTTAACAAGCAAGGTTTTGGTGTCTCCTTTTGACAATCACTCTTTTCTTTTTGCGTGGTCCTTCCTGTATACCAACGTGGTGCTATGCAGACTGAGCCTTCTTTATTACCTTGCCTCCCTCTGGTTCCTGACCTGCAAGAGCACTAGCTGCTGTTTAATTCGAGGTGTTTCTGTGGCATGATGTGCTGCTAAGTGTGTCACAACGCTTCAGCTGAGCCGCTCACTGTTTATATGAAACCCTTTTCACAATTCGCCTTCTCTAAGACTTTCAACTTTTATTGACTGGTAAAATAAACCCGTTATGTCTTCCGGTTCGTGTTGAAATTTTCCTGCTCTGTTGCGGTACTGTTTTGGCTTAGTTATGCAAGTTTGCCTTCTTGACACTACATGCTCGGCGATTCCTGTTTTTTAGTACTTCTTTGATTGTGTATGATCCTCTATTAACTGGCAAGGTTTGCGGTGTCCATTCCATCTAAAAAGACAAGCTTTGCTAGCAATTTTTTCCCTACCGGCAGGTAAACCTCAGCTAACACATGTGACCTGCTGAAACGTCCACAGGCTATTCAGATTATTTGATTCAATTAAGTGCATTTACTTGTAAATTAATCAAAATAGCAGGTGAAGTAGAGGTCTTTTCTGCGCCTTCGTCTGGCTTGGTTCAAAGCATAGTTTGCTCCCCCGACCTCTTCTGCAATTTTTTCCATTCTTTTAATAATAGTTGATGGTTTGATTTATCACCGCTGGATATGCACTTAAGCCTTTAAGGCATATCAGTACCATTATATGCTGTTGAAATTCTGCTTGAGATTGGACATTCTATGGTTTGCCAGTTGGTAGCTAGCAAATGATGACCACCACAATTGGCTCTCACTTCTAATGAAGCCTGTACCAAAACTGCTTTGTCTGCTGCCACATGGCTACCACAACTAAACACAGACGCTGATTCATGACACGCAGTAAGATAGCATTAGGAGTTTGTACATGGCAAATAAAGTTTAATTAGAAGAGAACTTATGCCTGGATTTTGATACGCACATGGTATCCCGTTACTTACTCCCAAGCAAATGCAAAAACCTCCCAGTCATTTGAGGTGTAATGTAATGTATGTTCACACTACATCTCAAAACATATTGTGATGGGAAATGGCTGTTCTGTGCACTCAAACAAGAAATGGTATCCAGTTCCTAAATGGGTCAGCAGGGATTATAGTAGAGAGAAGTATATGTAGGATAATGTAGTTCTATATTAAAGAGTAAGGAGGAGGGGGAATCCTCCCTTCAGAACTAGGGCCCTCGTACACCCAGCCAGCTAGGTGTCATGCTTCATCATTGGGTCTGCTCCTCGTCGGGTCGGCGCTGCAATACCTGACGGGCACCCAATGAGGGTCTCTTTAGCGGAGAGCTTTTGTTCCTTGCCGTTTGGTGAGGTGTGGGGGAGGGGCCTAGAAAAGTGTAGCTGTGGGGTAAGGAAGGTGAGGGCTAAAACAGGTTGGGTAGTCCAAAAAACTATTTTAATAGGATGGCTCCCACCTGATTAAAAGGAGAAAAGAGTGGCGACTTATCTGAAAATAAGGGTTCAAGATCCTGAATCGTAAATTGTACGTTCTTATATAGCGCCTTTCACCGTAAGTTATCAAGGCGCTTGCTTTGGGAACCCGTCCTGGCCTTTCCCTGCGAGATTACCCCTACTTGGCATCCCCAAGGTGAAGACCAGGCATCCCATTGCGGTGGGCCGTAGTGGAGATTAAGCAAGCTATTGCCCAGAGTTGCAGAGTGTGAACCCATGATTCGAGTAGGCGCCGAGGCGAGAATTATCGAGTCCGTGGACATTTTGAGCTCAAGGCCCTGCCACGTCGGGGATTGAACCCTGGTCCCGGGTCTGACCTCTGCATCATGGACTGTCTCCTCTAACCGGTGAGCCACACTTCTCCACTCCTAGCGCTCTACTCTAATGGGGTCAACCTGTTTCTTGCCTGAACGTCCTAAGGATCAGACGGCAATTCATCAGGACCATGAATAAACGATCTACACACCGTGGTAGTTGTGGACCAATCTACCTACCACGTCAAAAGGTAAAGTACCTTGAAAGTGTTGAGGGAAATCTAAAAGAAAATAGAAGCATACATTAATATAGACATATGTGATTACGCATTCTTTGTAACAATGCAGCTCTCTCTGAATATAACCAAAAATAGTAACCCAAAATGTGTACACAAGTGATCAAGTGACAAGTAACACGTGATGTCGTCATAAACATGAATTATATTAAAATGTTGTTTATCTAAGCAAAAAGCAGTCATTCAGACTCACCATAAGGCTCTAATAGCCATGCCTCAACAGTGTCAGTCGGGGCTGTGACACCTCTAGGTACAGTGTCCTAAAGGAAAGCATCAATGAGGTCGTTAGGTTGACATCATCAAGTATCAGTTGACATCCCACCCTACATTGTGAGCCCGTCACGGGTGGGAATTATGGACCCAGGGTCAATTGTGAGCTACCTAGAACGTACCAATGTAATCACCGAGGGACGGTCCCCGTTGGCCATGAGCGCCGAGGAAGCTACCGCCAGTCCTGCCACCTCACAATAGTGAGGTAGCAGGTAGGACAAGTACTGCGGAAACCTGCCTCTTTGCCTATATGTCGCCCAACGGTAAAGATGCACTTAGAAAAGGCCGCGTGCGTCTGGAACTGCAGACAGATGCCGTGCCACTGCAATTCACCAGTGACGTAGCTAAAAAAATCAGGAGGATAACTTCGCCGACACACGTAAGAGACAAGAGCAATCACTTCAACTCAGCATCACTGCACTGGACGACCTACCCCTGCCGCCAGAACCGGGTAGTAAAGAGCTGCGCCGGAAAGGCACTGTTATACTCACCGGATCCCTACAATGGGCGGGCGCAGCGTCAGTATCGGTGCGAATAGACCCCTACCCTGTCTCCAGGTGAGGACAAGAAGTAACTAAATGGACCAGGACGGGGGCCATCTTGGAATGGTCGCGGGGATCCTGATGTTCAGAACTCAGGTAGGTGAAGGTATTAACAGACACAGTTCCATTGTCTTAGGGGCCGCAATGGATTTAAGGACATGTGGCCGAGGGTGATCGTGCAGTTGATCGAAGGTCAGTAATGCCACGTTAAAGTTAATTGTAGTGTAGTAACTACTTCACAGTACATATTGGCATAAAGGTAGTAAACCAGTGTTACACCTTTCTCAGGGGCTGGAACAACCTCAGTGTATAATATCAGTGCTCATCTTGGGTCCAACAAAGTTTTTAATTGCGAAGTCACTACTATTTCAGGGCTTGGTATAATAATAGTGTATGATGTCAGTGATCATCTTGGGTACAACAGAGTGTTTCCAACCTTTAGACAAGTAAAAGTGTCAGCCCAGAGCCCCCCAAGGTATTTCATCGTTCAGTCCACGTTGGTCAGTGGATAGACGATGTATCCATCTTTGTTCTATCCTGAATAATGCTCTTTGTGTAATGTGAGAGTGGGCTTCGAGTACTGCAATGGACCCACCTACCCTGGACCGCCATTTTGGCAATTCTCAATGTACCCACAAGACCCACCACAATACTTCCCTGGGAATAACCCACCTTTTTTAGGCAGAGGTTGGGGCAGAGGAAAAGGGCAAAAAAGAGGGATGCCAAAACAAGTGCAGTGGCAAGAGCAACCAACACACAATGTAGAGAGGAGGAGCAAGACCAGGGGAAATAGGAATTAGTGGTTAATCTATCTCACAGGATATTGACTTTGACTGAAAAAGCAGTTCTTGAGAAGGGGTTGAGGTATGTCCCCACTCCTAAAATTGACAGGTTCAGGGACCAGTGTGGGTTACAGAATTTTTTCTGCAAAATCTGTCTGAAAGCTTTCTTTCAAGACAAACCACAACCAGCTTTGGATGATACTGGGCTACGGAATCCTTCGACGTTCACTCCCAACAACAGCATGGTCCCTCCAGAACCTCTTACTTTTGGGCAAGCAGTTCTCAAAGACCTGGCTTCAATCACTAATCAAGCCACCTTCCATAACCTATAATCAGCCGAATCAGCTGCAGCAAAATCGCTCGCAGATGATACCAGAATCACTATCAAGCAGGCTAATAAAGGTGGGGCTACGGTGATTATGTCCACGATTGACTACGACCTGGAATGTCAATGTCAACTTGACAATACAAGGTATTACACCTCTTTATCTGAAAACCTGACAACGAGATTGACCACTAAGATCTCGGCCGTGGTTTTGCAGCAGAAACTAATGGGTGGATCACTAGAAAGGAGGCAGATTTTCTCATTGCTAAGGAACCAAGAACTCCATACTTTTACTGCCTGCCTAAGATCCATAAAGGTACCACATCCCTCCCTGGGTGACCAATTGTCTCTGGCATAGGTTCACTACTCGAACTGTTGTCTAAGTTTAGTGATCATTTTTTACAACCCTTGGTGAGACAAACTCCGTCCTTTGTACGTGATACCACGGACATCCTTTGCATCATAGAAGGGATGCAAGACCCTGCCGACATTGATCTTTTGGTCACACTGGACGTCAAGGCCTTTATACACCAACATCCCCCAAGGGGCTACCCTGGAGGTCATTGAGGCAGCCCTACAGAAGGGGGGTATGGAACTCACCTACACCAATTCCATTTATCATGGAATGCGTCACCTTGGCACTCATTGAAAACGTTTTTGAGTTTAAAAGGCAGATTTACCATCAGCCCTAAGGTAAATCTATGGGCAGTACATTTGCCCCAAGTGTGGTTTGCCTCTACATGGCGGCATTCGAGGAGAGGGTCATCTTGCATCCTGATAATCCATACTCTGGTAACTTGAAACTATGGAATAGGTTCATAGACGACATTTTCATCTTTTGGAAAGGTGACTGGGTCTCCTGTGAAAACTTCCGTCATTAGATTAACAGCTAGAACAAGTATCTAAAATTTACTAAAACCATATCTGACACTAGTGTACCTTTCCTGGATCTCAGGATTATACTAGCAAATAGCCAATTGAGTACAACACTTTACAGAAAGCCCACCGACAGGAACAGTTTTCTACTTTACAGCAGTCACCATCCGCGAGCCCTCAAAGACAACTTACCTTTTGGGCAATTCCTATGTATTTGTTGGAATTGCAGTTCCATCACCGATTATAAGACTGAAGCCAAAATCCTGGCCAACAAACTAAGACAAAGAGACTACCCACAGCACCACATCATGACATCCATTAAAAGGGCCAGAAATAATCACAGTCGGGCCCTATTGGTGGTGGTTCCTAAAGAACCAGAAGCCACGCTTACATGTGTCACTTCCTTCAACCCATGCTCTGGGCACATGAGAAACATCATAAAAATCACTGGGGCATCTTGAGTACCGGGTCATTACATTTACCCACACCAAGATTCGCTTAAAAACGCCCAAGGAATCTGAAAGATATTCTTGTGAACACGCGACCTAAGATTCCCTAAGACCATTGATCAGAGACCCCTTTGGGACCTTCCACCAGTACAGGGACATTATCCCTGCAGCTCCTGTTCGGTGTGTCGCCAAACCTCACCAACCAAGGAGATTGAATTCTCTGATACCTTTACTTGGCGTCTCACAAAACACACAAACTACAATACAACTCAGTGTATTTATATGATCACTTACCCATGCCGAATGAGCTCTATAGGCATGACCATGAGAGCAGTCACAAGGATCACAGAACACAAAAATAACATTTGGTGCCAACAACTGTCTACCAAGATGTGTGCACATTTCAAAGACTTGGGTCACCTACCAGATACCATTCGGTGGGTGGTACTCGAAGCCCACCCTCACATTACACAAAGAGCATTATTCAGGATATAACAAAGATGGATACATCGTCTATCCACTGACCAATGTGGATTGAACAATAAAATCCCTTGGGGGGCTCTGGGCTGACACTTTTAGTTGTCTAAAAGTTGGAAACACTCAGTTGTACCTAAGATCATCATTGACATTATACACTGTTGTTATACCAACCTCTGACACAGGTGTGATACAGGTTTACCATCTCTATGACAATGTGCACTGTTAAATAGTAGTGACGTCTCAATTAAAAACTTTGTTGGACCCAAGATGAGCACTGATATTATACACTGACGTTATACCAACCCCTGAGACAAGTCTGATACTGGTTTACTAACTTTATGCCAATATGTACTGTGAAGTAGTTACGACACTACAATTAACTTCAATATGGCATTACTGACCTTCGATCAACTGCACGATCATTCTCGGCCACATGTCCTTAAATCCATTGCGGCCCTTAAGACAATGGAACTGTGTCTGTTAATGCCTTCACCTACCTGAGTCCTGAACATCAGGATCTCCGCGACCATTCCAAGATGGCCACCGTCCTGGTCCATTTAGTTACTTCTTGTCCTCACCTGGAGACAGGCTAGCGGTCTATTCGCATCACTTCCGACTCTGCCCCCGCCCACTGCAGGGATCCTGTGTGTATAACAGTGCCTTTCCGGCGCTGCTCTTTACCACCCGGTTCCAGCGGCAGGAGTAGGTTGTCCAGTGCAGTGACGCTGAGTTGAGGTGAGTGCTGGTGTCTCTTACGTGTGTCGGCGAAGTTATCCTCCTGATTTCTATAGCTATGCCACTGGGGTGAATTGCAGTGGCCGACGCGGCAGCTGTCTTCAGTTCCAGACGCACGCTGCCTTTTCTAAGTACATCTTTATCATTGTGCCACATATAGGCACAGAGGCAGGTTTCCGCAGTACTCGTCCTACATGCCACCTCGCTATCGCGAGGTGGCGGTACGGCAGGACTGGCGTGAGCTTACTCTTCTGCGCTCATGGCCAACAGGGACCTTGCATCGGTGATTACATTGGTAAGTTTTAGGTAGCTCACAATTGCCCCTGGGTCCCTGATTTCCACCCGTGACGGGCTCACGATCTAGGGTGGGATACCAACTGATACATGATGTTAACCTAAAGACCTCATGGATGCTTTCCTTTAGGACGCTGTACCTAGAGGTGTCACTGCCCCGCCGGACACTGTTGAGGCATGGCTTTTAGAGCCTTATGGTGAGTCTGATTGACCTCTGGGAGCTACTGCTTTTTGCTTAGATAAACAACTTTTTAATATAATTCATGTTTGACATAACATGTGTTACATGTCACTTGATCACTTGTGTGCACACTTAAGGTCACTCTTTTTGGTTTTATTCAGAGAGAGCTACATTGTTACAAAGTATGCATTAACACATATGTGTATGTTAATGTATGCTTTTATTGTCTTTTAGATTTCCACTTTTAAGGTACCTTACCTTTTGACGTGGTAGGTAGATTGGTCCACAACTACCACGGTGTGTAGATAATTTGCACATGGTCCTGATGAATAGCTGTCTGATCCTTAGGACGTTTCAGGCAAAAAAACATGTTGACCCCATTAGAGTAGAGCGCTAGGATCTTGAACCATTATTTTCAGATACGTCGCCACTCTTTCTCCTTTTAATCAGGTGGGAGCCATCCTATTAAAATAGTTTTTTGGACTACTCAACTTGTTTTAGCCTTCACCTTCCTTACACCACATCTACACCTTTCTAGGCCCCTCACCCACACCTCACCAAATGACAAGGAACAAAAAATCTCCGCTAAAGAGCCCCTCATCGGGTGCCTGTCTGGTATTGCAGCGCCGACCCGACGAGGAGCAGACCCAATAATGAAGCATGACACCTAGCTGGGTGTGTGAGGGCCCTAGTTCCGAAGGGAGGATTCCTCATCCAGCCAACTCTTTAATATTGGACTACATTATCCTACATGTACTTGTCTCCACCATAATCCCTGCTGACTCACTTAGGAACAGAATAACATTTCTTGTTTGATTTACCTGGGCATGTATGCTGGACCTTACCAAAAGCCCTTTTTCAGTCCCTCTTTTGATTACTGTTCTGTGGACTCACCAGGGTGTTTCTTCACCGTGCCAGTGCACTGATCACACAACAGTTGCACTGGCATTCGCCCACAACTTAGTGTGGGGCTATATTATCTGTTAAATCTACAGCAGCTCAAAAACTGTCTGTGTGTGTGCCCGGGAAGCTGTCTCAGCCTGGGCAGACACACACAACGAGGAGGGTTGAACCCCTTTGAGCCCTATGGGCGTTGCGCGCCTGACCCTAACCTATTAACCATTTAAACTAGGTGTATAGAATCTGATGTGCTTGTCTTTCTTCGGCTCTCATCTATATAACTGTGCAGAAGAAACTTAGAATTTGTATATTACACAAAACAACATGAATGCCTATTGGTGGTATAGTTCACGGTATAAACGCATTGAAAACAGAAAAACGCGTAAACAATGTACAACTGACCTATGTTAGTTATGTGGTCTTCAGTAATGATCAGTCCTGGATATGTAAAAGACATGTGGTTTTAGGCTTAAGAACAAACCTACTTTGGGAGTTTTGTGCACGCTTAATGTATGTGGCTCCCCCCCCCCCCCCCCCCCGCTACCCTCCTTCTGTAGCTAGTGTCAGACTGGGACAAAAAATAGGCACAGGCACCAAAGTGAAAGTTTCTGTCATTAGCGAACCAGGAAGTTAAAAAAAAAAAAAAAAGTGCACCACATTTGCAAATGTTTTTGAACTTGTAAAGATGCGTACTATGGGAATTTTGCCAGATAGAGGAGACTGCATACATTTGTGCTAATGCAAGCAATGCTTGTTTGTAGTATTATCAGAGAAATTAATAGGAAAAAACGCCCCACCTTGCCGTAAACAGACCCACAAACTGCAAAAAAAAACCGCCCCCTACTCTGACCTGTCAGACTAGCCCATCAGGCACCGCCTGATTGCCTTATAGCAGTGGTTCCCAATCTGTGCAACGCGGCACCCCGGTGCGCCATCAACACTTGTTTGGGGCGCCGCGAATAGATGTGCACCAGTTTGGGAACTGCTGCGTCTTACTGGTATTCTGTGGACCGTACCAGTTGTTGTGAAGGGACTGCTTGACGGCTTTTCCCTGCGGCAGTAGATTGGGTTTGCTGTTTGTAATACAGATGGCATTGTTTTCACGCGGTCGTTGCAACACTTGGGGAGGTCTCGAGATTTCTACTGCGCGCCTGGGGCTCTTGCAGTCTCCTGCAAGGGAGAGAAGGCGGCAGCGGTTGGTGTGACCTCTTTTATGGGTCTCTCATGGCTGTGTCTCCGGGAGCCAGTGTTGCTGCTGAGAAACTGGCTCCACCTGGCCTCGAGCCATTGACTACCCCGGGGGGAGGGAGAGGGGGCCGGACACCTCCACTCCTGGATGGGTGCAGTGGGGGGCATTTGGTGAGGGGGACGGTAGGCGCAATGGTGCGGGCCTCCACCTCGAGGCGTGGAGCTGGAATGCTGAGGGGCCTGGGGTGGAGGGGGCGGAGATCCTGGGAATGGACTTCCACTCTGAGGCATGGAGCTGGCACACTGATGGGCAGTAGATTCTGAATGCCAACACACTTACCCAGATCCTTGTACTGGGGTGAATGTAAGACATTGATCTACATTCTGTCCATCAATTTGTTTTTTGTAATTTTCTCCCTGAGTGTACTGGGGTAGCTCAGACGTGGGTCCCAGAGCCTCCACACCACTGGAGTCAAGCTAGCCGGGCTGATGAGAGGTGTTACCTCGAAACCGGTCCGGTCCTCGGATGCTTGATTCTGGTCTGGGAAAGATATGGATGTGTAGTTCGGACTGGACTGTTCCCATGGGGCACAGGGTCAGAGCTGATTTGCATAAAGCCATTATCTAACCCAGGGTGGTGTGGAGTGCAAAAAACGATGGATTTAGGCCCAGATCCTTGTACTGGGGTGAATGTAAGACATTGATCTACATTCTGTCCATCAATTTGTTTTTTGTAATTTTCAACACACTTACCTGACACACTGGAGGGGTGGCTGGTGGAGGGGGCTGAATGGGTCTGAGTTGTGCACCTTTGCTCGGGGAAGAGATATGGGAGGCCTGGGGTGCGAACCTTCACCTCCAGCGCATAGTTGGAACGCTGAGGAGTTGGGATAGAGAGGGACAGCAGGCACAGGGTGCGCCTCTCCTGCTGTGGAATTGTGCTGCCGGCACTGTGCGAGGAATGGAGTGTGCATGGGGCGGCAGTTCCAGCATGGTCACCTCCTTCTCTGGATGGACTGATGAGCCTTGAGGGGAGACAGAGTGCCGGGCAAGGGGTGGTATCCCTCCGCACTGGGATAAAGAGTGGGTGCTGCTGCTTGATGAATGAGCTTTGGTGGAGAAGCAAGAGTGGGCCCAGGGTGACTGCTGCTCCACGTGCCCTACAGACATTCTGCAGTGAGGCCAAGGGTGGATGCCTCATCTGTGAGATGCTGTCGGAGCGCTGCTAGCACACAGTGTCTAGTGGGAACTGGAGGGAAGGGCCTGCAACCTGCATCCATGGAGGTGCATCCCAGCTGTTTTCGGAGAGAGGGATGGAGGTGCTCCTGGGGCCGGGCTTGCATCTCTCCACCATCAAGGAAAAGTGTCTAAGTGGGGAGCCACAGCCTATGGCCAGTGGGTCAGGGGAGCCACGGGTCAAAAACGTTTGGGAACCACTGCCTTATAGTCTAGTTCGACCCTTTCTCTAGATAATCAGCATGCATGATCCAGTGTTACAAATCATATGCTGTCTACCTGTGGATGATCACAGTCCGACAGAATCATTTGAATAGTAGGTTTGGCACTCAATACCAAAAAAAACTTCATTTTTTAAATTCATGTAGTTTGTAATCATTTATACCTATGTGACTGTCTCATTTTCAAACCAGTGGATAAGCAAAGCAAATTAAAATTTAGTCTACAAAGCCTGCCATGAGTGCTTTTAACGAGGGTGTTGATTAGGCCGTGTGTGTGGTGTGACAGAAGTTTGAGTGACTTTACAAGTCAAGGTTGCTCCCGTTCTGATCAGGGATAGAGATGGCACCACATGGTGACTAGAAACAGCCAGAAAACCAAAGAAGAATTACATTTTCATGAAAGGGGCTTTAGCTAGGGAGGTGGGAAAGAGTGGCAAGGAGGCGTGAAGACCAGACCTTGCATCCTGGATAAACTTGATGATCCTCATTTGTTGCCAAATTGTGTGTGTTTTTTTTTTCAGATGTTCCCCTCATTTGTTGGACTAGTGGAGAATGTCCAGTTAAACTGTATGGAGTTTTGTTTTTGAATACAGATGTGGGAATTGCAGAGTAATTTATAAAGCTACTTAAAGTTTTGACATGTTGCAACTGTTCTTTTTTTTTTTTTTGTAGCTGTTGGGTTAGTGAAGGGTGTAGGAAGCTGGTGTGAGTAGTTAGGCTTACCAGAGGGCAGTGTTAAGCATTTGTTGTACACACTCAGGCAAGAATTGATTACACTCACACTCAATGACTAAATCCTAGTCTAATTGTTGTAAAAATATCACTTTTAGCATATTTATTTTATAAAACCAAAGATACTTCGTTGCAGTAAAATAAATTTAGCAATATCACTGTTTTTCAATATCACAAGTGGAGACTTAGTGCTTTTTTCAAACAATACAATGTTATCCTATGTGAGGAAACACAATCAGCAATTTGCATGTAAGGAAACTATTTATGAAATTTAACTTTTGGATGAAGAATCAGTAGCAAGGTTCAAATAAGTGACTTCAGTGCACCACCAGCGGCACTGGGGCGGCCGGTTGCAGAGATCAAACTTGTTATCTGGTGGCAATGTTATCCAATGTAGAAAAGGGGCAATCGAAGTGGTGCTACTTGCAGGTATGCGTAACTGCAACAAATGATGGACGGAATGCTGAATGATTCAAACATTCTCCCCCAGTCAAGAGATTTGGGTTAAATCCATTGTTCATTTGCCTACTACGCCACCCCAGTTTGGACCCAGCCATATGCAAATCAGCCTTGACCCTGTGTCAAACCCACAAATCAGTCCCAGGATGCTTGTATCAGGTCCAGGGAGAACCTGGCCTGGCAGTTCGGGCTGGACTGTTCCCATTGGGCGAAGGGTCAAGACTGGTTTGCATATGGCTGGGTTCAAACTCGAACGGCATGTTGAGCAAAAAAACTATGGATTTATGCCTAGATCTCAATATCGGGGTGAATGTATGACATTGTTCTGCATTCTGTCAATCAAATAATCTTTTTGCACTTGCAGGTATGCAGCATGGTTTTGGAACCCAGTGTCCGGGGGTTAGAGTAGGCAGAGGGAGGGCCGCAGCACCAAACTTAGACCTCCAGCGGCACAGGGGCAGCCGAGTGCAGAGTGCCAACACAGCGCCGGGTGCCCAATGCAAACCAATTGGGTATCTCTCATGTGGGAAAAAGCTGCAGGCTCACGCCAGAAGGCGGATCGATGGAAACATACAGCTGCGCAGGTAAGTTATGATGTGCTGGAGCGTTGGGACACCGGTAGATCTCCCCAAGGCCCAGGGGCTCCAAAAGCAGGAGTGTCCCCTGGCATCTGAGCATTGGGTGCGGAGGTGGTCGACTTTGTGGTTCTACAGGCAGAGCGTTTGTCTTGAAACTTGGTTTCTGGACAGGTCTGCTGTCCACAAGAGATCAGGAGTGTTTGCTGAAGGCAGGCAGTCGCCCAGGGTTTTGGAGGTCGCTGGTCTGTTCGCAGCCAGGCAGGCGGGTCTGGGACCACGGCAGTCACTAGAGATCATTGTCGTGTAGAGATTGGCTTTTCTTTGTCCTCTTCTTTGTAGGACTTCGGTAATCTCAGTATTAAGGTTCAAGGGTGCCCCTAAATACTGAATTTAGGGACGTTACAGGGATTAGAAGGTAGTAGCCAATGGCCTACTTACCTTAAGGGTGGCTAAATCCTTTGTATGTCAGCTCTCTGTGGGGAGGGGGCATACCCCTCGCCCTATTGTCTAGAATGCTCCAAAACGAGAAGGAGGATTTTCAAAGGAGGGGGTCACTTCAGCTCCGGGCACCTTATGGATGGTCCTGGCTGAGAGGGGACACGCCTCTCCTGCTTACTAATTTTCCCGCCGACCTTGCTGCCAAAGGCCGGAGCTTGGTCGGGGGGAAGCGGGCATCTCCACTAGCTGGAGAGGTCCTGGGCAGCATAACAAAAGGCAGGAAGCCTTTGAGGCTCACTGCCGTCCTATCCTGCTTCCGCTTGGGGGTGGGTGTAAAACTCCTCTGTAAGAAGCTGGCTCTGTATATACAGTGCAAAGTAATTTATAGTGTGCACAGAGTCCAGTGGATCCCCAGAGTTATAGCAGCGGTTAAAGTAGATAATACCTTATTCTCTTTTGTGGTAGTGTGTTTGAGCAGTCAGGCTTATCAGAGGGTAGTGTTAAGCATTTGTTGCACACACTCAGGCAAGAAATGATGTCACACATTCAAAGACTGAATCTAGACCAATTGTTTGTATACGTTGTTACTTTGTTATATTTATTACTAGGACCAAGATTTACTTAGTAGCATGTCAAAGATACTTCAATCATTAATACGTTTCAAAATACGGTGTGTACTGGATTTGTATAAGCATACAAGTTACTTTGCAGAATAGGAAACACTTTGCAAACTCTTTTGAATACTTGTAATTACTTCAGATTACTTTCTGGAATACTTGGTAAGTACTTTTTTTACTTTTAAGTTACTTTTACAGTGAAAGTTTAAAAGTGATACTGCACTACTTTAGGGGAAGCAATGTAATACTTTTGTATGAATCGATACACTTTTGATATGCATGACAATTAACAGTGACACTTAGTACTTTAGCAGAAAAACTCGTTCAGGGCAATCCTGTGAAGGAAAAAGCAGTGTTAAGTTTTCAGGTAAGTTAACGGTTTTGGTAACAGAGTTTGAGAGGGTAGAACCAAGGTTCAGGTTAGCACTCCAGATGCACCACCAGCGGCACTAGACCCGCCGAGTGCAAGGTGCTAAGGTTAGCAAATGAGGCTATTGGGCACCTCAGTTGGTGGCTGCTCAAGTACAGGCCACTCGGTTTAGGAGACAAGCTCATAGGGTTAAGGTGAGGATAAAGGGGGTCCCAAGTTAGCACCAATACTACCACCAGTGGCACAGGAGCGGCTGGGTGCAGGATGCTTAGACAGTGTTGGGAGCCCAATGCAATCCTATGGAGAGTGTCGTCTTCGGACTTCGGTTGCAGGCTCGGTCCAGGAACTCTTCTGGGAGGAAGCAAACGCTGGGCTGGTTAGTAGGCATGTCCCTTGACGTCTGGGTGCTTTGGGATCTGGTCACCACGACTCAGGGTGCCTTTTGACATCGGTCTGGTCGCGGTGGAGGGGCTGGGTGTTGAGGCTGCAGGTGTCACCACTGGGGCTTGGAGTTGCCACTCATTGGATTCGAGCTCCGGGCTTCTGGGAAACCTCCTCTGGACCCGGTGGACCACCTGGACTTATGTCGTGGACGTTGGGTGCAGAGGTCAACCAGGCAGGTGAGTTTCTCATGGTTTGCAGGGTCCTGGAGCTTCTGGTGTAGACAGAGCCGCTGTCTGCTGGAGTCTGGGTCTTTTTTGAAGAAGATCTGTCTTCCTGGGTTTTCTGGAGGTCGCTGATTTTCGGTTGGAAGTCGTTGTGCTGCAGGTCTCGTTGAAGGAGCAGGCAGGCGGTAGAGCTGTGGCCAAAGCACTTGTTGCTGTGTTCCTCGTCTGCAGCGTCGTCTTCTCTGCCAAGCACCTTGGGTCATCAGGAACTCAACTTTGGGTTTAGGACTGCCCCCTAAATACTTTATTTAGGGGCGTTTTAGGGGTCTCTAGGTAGTAGCCAGTGGGCTACTGACCTTAGGTGACTGCACCCTTGGTGTGCTCACTACACGTGGGGGAGTGAGCACATTCCCTAACTCTGATTGGGTGGTGCCCCCATCAACAAGATGACGGGCACTGAGAAGTGGGCTTCACCTCACCCCCCCCCCCCCCAACCCGAGGGGAGGAGTTTGCAGAGGTGGGCACACCTCCTGGGCTTGCTAAAACTTCCTGTCTGCCTTCCTGCCAAAAAGGGACAGGAAGGGGGTCTGTTCCTGGTAGTAGGAGAGGCTGGGGGTTGCGTTGTGTAGCGGCAAGTACTTCAACTCCCCTGCCACAGATGGCTCTTCCTGACCTGGCGGAGGTGTGAACACCTCCCAGGAAAGGCTTTGTTTCTGGGCCCTAGGAGCAAAGGCTCCCACCCCAGGGGTCCAGAAACCTGTCTCGTTGTGGCAAGCTGGTGTTCACCACCAGGACCCCATCAGTGGTTGGTTTGGTTCAGGGGTACCCTCTAGAAGGTACCCTTGAGTGCACGTAATAATACATCTGACATTGAAATCTGAGCAAGGTTATTATTCTGAGATGTTTGATTTCAAATATCCCAGTATTCAGTAAAGCCATTATGGTGCTAGGAATCTCATATTGACCAGTTTCTAGACCATATACTCAGAATGGCTTTACTGGGGACTTATATCATCTAAGAATGGCCTTTGATATTATAAGGACCTATCTGCTCATTTAGATAGGTCCTCATGTGAGGTAATAGAGCACCCTGCCTCAAGGGTGACTTACCTAGGCCTCATGCAGTGCTGAGCAGGCATGGCACACATGCATGAGTGCCATGTCGACTCTTCACTTTTAGCTGCACCACAACACGCAGGCTGCAATGGCAGTGGTGAATGTTTGTGGTGAGCGGTCTCTGAGGGTGGCATAATACATGCTGCAACCCTCAGATGCCTTTCCCTCGCTACCATGCCCTTGGTTCCATAGGTACCACTTACAAGGGACTTACAGGTAGGCCAGAGTTGTGGCAATTTTGGAAACAAAGGCACAGGTTAGAGAAAGAACACAGGCACTGGGAACATGATTGGCAGGTACCTAGGACACACTCAGTCAAATTGCATCGGGTATTTGGCAAATAGATAGGGGCAGCCATGCAGAAAGGGCAGTTTTCTACAACCTCAGATTTCTGAAGAGCTCATTTTGTCATAATCCATCATACTAGTGAAACTCTTGATTGACTGTTTAATCCAATGCAACACGAAAGTCTTCGGTGGCAAGTTCAAGTTCAAGTTCAGGAATTTGTATAGCGCACTACTCACCCAGAGGGTCTCAAGGCGCTTGAGGGAGGGTGGGTGCATTACTTTTCGAATAGCCAGGTTTTTAGTTGTTTTCTGAAGGAGAGGTGGTTCTGTGTGAGTCATAGGTGAGTGGGGAGAGAATTCCAGGTTTTGGCCGCTAAGTAGGAGAAGGATCTTCCTCCCATGGTGGATCTGTGGATGCGCGTAATTGCGGCGAGGGCTTGATTGGATGATCGTAGTTGGCGGGTGGGTGTGTAGAAGGACAGTCGTGTGTTGAGGCATTCGGGTCCTAGGTCGTAAAGGGCCTTGTGTGCGTGGGTGAGGAGACGGAACGTTATTCTCTTGTTGACGGGGAGCCAGTGGAGATCCCTCAGGTGACCGGAGATGTGAGCATGGCGGGGGATGTCCAGTATGAGTCTGGCTGAGGCGTTTTGGATGCGTTGGAGTTTTTTTCTGTAGTTTGGCTGTGGTCCCGGCATATAGGTTATTTCCATAGTGCAGTCGGCTGGTGACCAGGGCGTGGGTGACTGTCTTTCTTGTTTCGGTGGGGATCCAGCGGAAGATTTTTTTAAGCATGCGTAGTATGTTGAAGCATGAAGATGAGACGGCGTTGACTTGTCTGGTCATCGAGAGGGAGGAGTCTAGGATGAAGCCCAGGTTACGTGCGTGATCTGTAGGTATGGGTGCTGTGCCCAGGGCCGGTGGCCACCATGAGTCGTCTCAGGCAGAGGGGGATGATCCTAAGATGAGGACTTCCGTTTTGTCCGAGTTAAGTTTTAAACAGCTGTTCTTCATCCATTCGGCTACTTCTTTCATTCCTTCGTGTAGATTGGTTTTGGCGGTGTTAGGGTCTTCGGTGAGGGAGAGGATCAGCTGGGTGTCGTCTGCGTAGGAGATGATGTTGATGTTGTGTTGGCGCTCAATGGATGCGAGGGAACTCATGTATACGTTGAAGAGGGTGGGGCTGAGTGAAGATCCTTGTGGTACACCACAAATGACTTCGGTGGCCTCTGATTTGAATAGGGGGAGGCGGACTCTCTGGGTTCTTCCGGCTAGGAACGAGATGATCCAATCCAAAGCTTTTCCTTGTAGTCCGGCGTTGTTGAGGCATTGTATGAGTGTGTTATGACATACTGTGTCGAAGGCGGCGGAGAGGTCAAGTAGGATGAGGGCAACTGTTTCTCCGTTGTCCAGTAGTGTTCGGATGTCGTCTGTGGCTGCGATGAGGGCGGTTTCGGTGCTGTGTTTGGCTCGGAAGCCGGACTGTGAGGGGTCGAGGGAATTGTTGGATTCGAGGAAGGCGGCGAGCTGATTATTAACGGCTTTCTCAATGACTTTGGCCGGGGAGGAGTGAGATGGGCGGTAGTTCTTGAGTTCAGAGGGGTCCGCTGTGGTTTCTTCAGAAGGGCGCTGAGTTCGGCATGTTTCCAGCTTTCTGGGAAGGTAGAGGAGTTGAAGGAGCAGTTGATGACATCGCGGAGATGGGGTGCGATGATGGAGTCTGCTTTGTTGAAGATGTGGTGGGGGCATGGGTCAGTTGGTGAGCCTGAGTGGATGGAGTTCATCAGACGGATGGTGTCTTCAGTAGTGATTGGGTTCCAGGCGCAAAGGTTGTGAGAGGTGGGTGGTGTGGGTTGTTCTTTGGACCGGTTTTCAAAGCTGTTACGAATGTCGGCGATTTTGTTGTGGAAGAAAGAGGAAAGAGAGTCGCAGAGGTCTTGGGAGGGAGTGATGTCGTTGGTGCCGGCGGTGGGGTTGGTAAATTCTTTGACGATGTTGAATAGTTCTTTGCTGTTTTGGGCGTTGTTGTCGAGTCGATCCTTGAAAGCTGATTTCTTGGTGGATCGGATCAATTGGTGGTGTTTGCGGGTGGCATCTTTGAAGGTGGTCAAGTTGTCAGTGGTTGGGTTTTTTCTCCAGGTTTTCTCGAGGGTACGACATAACTTCTTGGATTTCTTAAGGTCATCGTTGAACCAGGTGGCCTTTTTGCTACCTTGTTTGATCTGGTGGTTTTTCAAGGGTGCTAATTCGTCAGCGCTGTGGGTGATCCATTGTGTGAGTTTGGTGGCACCTTGGTTTGGGTCCGATGATATGGCGGGGGGGTTTTGGTTAAGTGATGTGAAGAGTTGGTCGGTGGTGATTTTGTTCCAGTTTCTTCTAGGAATAGGTTGTGGTGGGATGTGGGACGTGGTCTTTTTGTAGCTGAAGTGAACGCTGCTGTGGTCCGTCGAGTGGAGAGCTGTGGTGTGATCGAAGGAGATGTGTTTGCTGGAGGTGAAGATAGGGTCGAGTGTGTGTCCGGCTAAGTGGGTGGGGGTGTCAACAAGTTGTTTGAGTCCGAGGTTGGCCAGGTTGTCTAGGAGGGTGGTGGTGTTACTGTCGTTTTTCTTTTCCAGGTGGAAGTTGAGGTCTCCCAGTAAAATGTAGTTCTCGGAGGTGAGGGCATGTGGGCTGATGAAGTCAGTGATGTAATCGTTGAATTGTGTGCGGGTTCCTGGTGGTCTGTAGATGAGGGTGCCTCTAAGTGTGGTCCTGGGGTCGGTGTGGATCTGGAAGTGAAGGTGTTCGGCGGTCGCGAGGTTATCGTCTGAGCTGGTCGTGATTCGGATGGTGTTCTTATGGGCGATGTCGATGCCTCCTCCTTTTTGGTTGGTGCGGTCTTTTCGGATGATCTTGTAAGTGTCCGGGATTTTTATGGCGATGTCGGGCGCTGATGAGGCGTTCATCCAGGTTTCTGTAAGGAAGGCGACGTCCGGCGATGAAGTGTCGAGTAGGTTCCAGAGTTCAGTGGCGTGTTTGTGTACCGATCGGGTGTTCAGCAGGATGCATTTCAGGTGGTTAGAGTCGGAGTTGTGTTTGGAGGAGGGGGATTTGGCGTGGGTCCTGATGCAGGCGAACTTGCAGTAGTGGCAGGCGAATGGTCCATTAGTGTGTTCTGGGGTAGCTACGCAGCATTGTGGGGTGCCACCTGGGTTAAGGGCAAGGAGAGTAGCAGCGTCATACGATAAGCGAGTGGGGTGGGTATAGCGAGGGCCGCGAGGACCAGGGGGTCTGGCACTGGGCGCGGTCCAGGCGCGAACTGGCGTAGACGAGCTTACCTTTGGCGCACCTTCGGCGCGCATGGGGCGCGATCGCTGCGCGTGAACGCTGCGCGCAGTAGCATCTGTCATATGTGGATGGTGGAGGGGGAGGGGCGAGGGAGGGTCAGCTGGGAGGCGGGAGCGGGGTGGAGATCCGGTGGGTGAGGCACAACAACAACAAGAAAATGGCAGCGAGCCAAAAGCGCTACAGCATTGGGGCACAAACAGCATGAACGCGAAGCAAATGGCAGTGGCAGCAATCAATATCAGGCAGCAATCAATATCACAGGCAGCGCAGCGATATTCAAAATACAAATAAAGCGTACTTCGGCAATGAAAGCGCTACGATTATAAATTGTTAAACAAATTAGCAAACTAGCAAACTAGCAGGCTAGCGCTACCGAGTACTTGCGATATTCGAGCAGTCAGATTTAAATGTGGGAGCGAGGCGAGGTATCACACAGCAGTCCAGGTGGCAGGCAGAGCAGGGAGCAGCGTGAGGAGCGACCGCTTCTGTTAGGAACAGGACGGTCACAGCGCTACAGCGGGGGGAGCGGGCCTAACTGTGTTAGTGGGAGGGAGGGTCAGCTGGGAGGCGGGAGCGGGGTGGAGATCCGGTGGGTGAGGCACAACAACAACAAGAAAATGGCAGCGAGCCTAAAGCGCTACAGCATTGGGGCACAAACAGCGTGAGCGCGAAGCAAATGGCAGTGGCAGCAATCAATATCAGGCAGCAATCAATATCACAGGCAGCGCAGCGATATTCAAAATACAAATAAAGCGTACTTCGGCAATGAAAGCGCTACGATTTTAAATTGTTAAACAAATTAGCAAACTAGCAAACTAGCAGGCTAGCGCTACCGAGTACTTGCGATATTAGAGCATACAGCACTGGGCTGTAACACTGGTACATTTCCCAGGACCTCAACGAATGAGTTGCCTGAACCTTTTTATGATCTTGAACAAGTATGCAGTCCTCTGCTCTGGCACCATCTTATTAGCCTTTATGGACCTCTCCTCTGCATTCAGCTTTGTGAACAGAAGCAAGCTGTGGCAGACCTTGCTTTCCCTGGGGGTGGACAGGGTCATAGTTCTCTTTTTACAAGATCTTCATAGCGATACGAAGGCGGCTGTGCGATACTCTGGTGACCAGAAGGTCTCGTGCCTGTTTTCCATTCAGGGAGGGGTCCGTCAGGGTTACATTCTGGCCCCTTTCTTATTTAATGTTTACATCAATAATTTGGATAAGACTCTTCTGGAAACCAAGGTGGATTATCCTCTGATGGGAAGGCATAGCCTTCTGGTTCTGCTGTACGCAGACAATGCCTTCTTGATGGCCAGGACCGAATGGGGTCTGCAAACGCTTTTAAATTCTTTTGTCCAACTCATGGGGGAGTAGAACCTAAAGGTTAATAACTCAAAGTCTTATATCATGCAAGTAGGTGCCAGCTCAAGAAGGCCATATACTTTCAAGGTAGGGTCTACCCAGGTCCCAAGGACGAGCATTTTCTCATACTTGGGGATATTGTTTGATGCCAAAATGAAATGGGAGCCCCAATTAACTCGCAAGAAAAATGACCTTACACAGGAGACTGCAGCTATTTTTAACTTCACCTCTAGATTTGGAAAAAGACGGGTGGGGGCTCTGTTAAAGTTTCTCAGGGCCACATGTCTCTCCGAAGCTCTATATGGCAGTGAAATCTGAGGGTGCACTACCACAGATGACCTTCAAATTGCTGAAACAAGTTTTTGAGATGGCTCTTAGCCGTTTCTCGGGGGCCCCCCTTTAGGCTAGCAAGTTGACCTCCTCAAACAAAGTGATTTTAAAGGACTGTCTGGCCCTTGATCATGCCACCCAAGTGCTGTGCCTCAAATACATTGAGGATAGTTTAACGAGTATAGGGAAGGGAGATCTTTTCACTAACCCTGACCAATAAGAGGGATTTCAGCCAGATAAAGGCAGCATTCCTCACGCAGCAGACAATGGCCAGGAAAGAGAAGGAGCTCTTGAAGCCCTGTGTACGTTGCTTTATCATGTTAAGAACCACCCTGATTGTGAAACCGTACTTACTGGGGTTCGCAAACTCATATGACAATTTCTACTGACCAGGTTCCGGTTCGGCCACTTCCACCTTCTCTTCACCACCCAAGGGGTCAAAGCAAGAGCCAAAGTCTATCGTCATTGGGGATATATGATGACAGCTGGTTGGCCAAGATGCCAGGAGAGGAAAAATTCAAGATCTTAAAAGCAATGCAGAGAGACTTAAACTCCACTTGTCTGGCCACTGGCAACCAGTGTAGCCGACGAATTGCGCAGGTGATGGAGCAGGTTCTAGGAAGGCCAAGGAGAGTTCTGGCAGCTGCATTTTAGACCCTGTGCAGTCTCAAAATCTCAGTCCTGTTGGCCCCCAGGTAGAGCGAGCTGGCGTAATCCAGTCTCAACAAAACGGAGGCATGGACAATAACCTGCCTGATGGGTGGATCGAAAAAACCCAACAGCGGTTTGAGTCCCTATAGTATACCCCTGCAACTTTCTTAGTTTGGGCTTGGAAGCTGAGAGCAGAGTCGACCCAGACACCTAGATGTTTCACCACCTGTATGGGGGCGGGTGCACAACCCAGGGTAGCAGGCCCCTAGCGTTCACTCCACAGCTCAGGATCTTTCCCTACCAGCAAAACCTCAGACTTGCTGGCATTGAGCTGGAGGCAGTTGGCAGTCATCCACTCAGCCACAGCAGCAAGATCTCTCTGACTTTTGAACATCCTGCACACAGTCATCGGACAGTACAACTACCAACTGCGTGTCATCTGCATATGATACTACTGTAAGCCCTCTACTCCTGGTCACTGCTGCTAAAAGTTGGACATACGGGTTGAAAAGCGTTGGGCTCAGAGCTGAGCCCTTCAGCATACCCTGTTTAATAGTATGAACCATGGAGGTGAAAGGGGGTTGGGCCGTTACCTGGAAGGTCCTCTCAGAAAGAAAAGAGGCCAACCAGTCCAGTGCAGGGCCCACAATGCCTACCTCCTCCAACCTTTGCAGCAAGATCTGGTGAGAGACCATGTCAAACCCGGCACAGAGATCCAATAAGATCAGTGCTGAAGTACGTCCATCATCCAGTTCTACCCTCAGATGTTCGGTCACCACTAGGAGGGCAGACTGTGCTGTGACCCGGACAGAAGCCATTCTGGGAGGGGTCAAATTTGTTATTCTCTTACAAAAACCTGTCAAGATGGAATTTATGTATGCCTCAGAGATCTTAGATGCCCACGGCAGGAGAGAGAGAGCACGAAAGTTCTCAGGTTTAGCTGTATTGAGGGTAGTTTTTTTTTTTTTAACAGGGGAAAAACCCTGGCCTGCTTCCAAGTCCTAGGGACAACTGCCATAGACAGGGACATGTTAATCACCTGGCCCAGAGGTGTAAGCACAGGTAGCAGTTTCATAAATTGATCAGGCTTCATGGGATCAGCAGGAGAGCTAGATTTAACCTTGCTGCATAATGAGCGTAGCACATTCTGGGAGATCGGCGGGAAGGCGGCAAGTGTGTGAGTGGGAAGGAGTCTACCCACAGGGTCAGAGCACATATCCACTTAAGGGAAGGTGCTTTCCACCTTGTTGACAAAGAAGGTGGCGAGAGCCTCACAATACTCATCTGACGTGATAGAGGGCACTGCAGATACCCCAACCGATTTAAGATCTTTAAATATGAGAAAAAATACTCTTGGTGGGGTTACTGCTGCTCCTGATCTCGTCTTCAAAGTAGGCTGCCCATTCTTTCTGAAAATCACTATGATCTTTCTTGGTGGCCTCCTGATAAAACCCTTTCAGGATTGGGTCATAATCTCGTCTCCACGATCGCTCCAACCTCTTACAAGCTTTACGCCTAGTAGCGAGCTTGTCATTATACCAAGAACTAGATTTGGTGTTACAGCACTTAGACCGTTTAACAGAAATAAGTATGGCCAAAGGGCGGAGGATCCAGTCTGATAGCGCTTTATCAGCAGCATCCGGATCATCAGGCAAGCTGGGTATGTTTATAGAGAGGAGGGCGTGGAAATGGTCAAAATTAAATGTTTGCCAGGGGCGTTTGAGAGAGAATTTCTGGAGCACCCTCCGAGGGGGCTCTACCCCTGAGGGTGTCATGGGGATCAGACTGTGAAATAGGTAAGGTTAGAGAAGACTGGATCTTGCAAATGGCCAGCAGAGTGGGTGGGGCCTTGAACCAGTTGGAGCAGCTGACAAGCCGCTAGGTCAGCAGTGAAGTTACCCAATTCTGAATCATGGGGGTTTTCAAGATGCAACTTCAAATCGCCAATAACCCTGGCATTGGCAGATCTCATAGCCAGGGAACTAACAGTGTCAATTAGTGTCCCACTTTGTCTCCCATAAGTTATCTATGGCACCACGCACTTGGCATTGTCTCGCTCATCCGTCCGATTATCAAATATTTTTAGGAGATGTGGTTTATTGTGTTAACCAGAGCGATTCCTTTTTATCTGGTACTGTTTGTGTGTATTGGAGTTTTTGTATCCCTGATTTATTTTTAGCCTAGGTTATTATTTAGCCTGGTATGTCCCTGTGAGGACTGTTGTTATCAATTTTTACATGTGCTTTTATGGTTTTAAAATTTGAAACCGAATAAAGATCATCCTGACTTGACTGTATAATCATTTTTTATGATTTGGCTCAGAGCGTGGATAAACTGCAGGATTTCCAACAAGCTCATTGATTGAACGTCAAGGATTAAATATAATCTGCCGGAATCCTGCAGTTGGTGTGGTTACGCCATTTTAATAGTCTAAAGTTTATTAGAGGTTCTTGAATGCTAGGAAGAGCTACTTTTCTTAGAAACTAAAAAGGAAGTGGTTTATTGTTGGGAAGTTCCTAGGCCACTTTTATTTTCTTTTTTAAAGAATATTTGAATAGTGGCCGCATCTACAGTTCTAGGAAGTGAAACCGATTACTCCCCCCTATATAATTGGCAAAACTAGTAGGAATCGCCTTTGGGAATTATTGTCCCATCCTGTACATCATGTCCCAATACAAAATTAAAAAAAAGAAACAGCGTAATGACACCATGAAGGTGCCCATGCATGTGTCGTTGACAGAAAAAAAAGACCACGGATGGGTGAGTAGGGCGAGGGGACAACAGGAGCTCTTGAGGATTAAGCAATGTAGAGTTGGCTGAGGAAGGGTAAAAATAGCACAGTTCGTGTGATGATACTCTCGTGGAGTCTTATGAAGAAAGTAGTTCTCTAAAAGCAGGCTATAAAAGATAAATATCAACCAAGCCAAAGGATGGTGAGGAAGCTCTGGTCCATGGGACAAAGAAACACAAGACTGGCAAGGCAAGCCATCTATTTGGGAGCAACTCAGCAAGCAAATTAATGTAACAATAAAGCCCACCAATGTATAGCAGTTGGCCTTCTGTAAGCCCACTGTAAGTTGTTGGTAAATCCACAATAATATTTTTTCTACCAGACTACTTGAGCTTGAGCTAGCAACCCCACCACCCATTATTCAAAAGCAAATTTGCAGTCCCTGTCACATTGAGATGGATTGCATAATCTTTATAACGCAGCTGCAATTAGACATCTGAACGTTTTACTAAGGGCCTATAACACACTAAGATTCCTCCGTCTCTTCTGTTTAGCATTAAATGTATAACTTTTGAGATGTCCTCTTTTATAAGTGAAACTAAAAGAAACGCTTTGAAATCCTTGTTACCCACGAGGAAGGACTTTTACGTCCAAAGAATATTTCTTGAACTTGCTTTGATTAGCATGCAACCTAAAGCTCTGGGGGCCACAACCGGATAGGTATTCTACATAAACCACAAAAATCTCTGAGAGACTGTGGCAGAAAAAGACTTGGTGCAGATTTTGCATATGCGCTTCTTTTACAAATCAATATTATATCTGCATTTAAAAATGCGAATTTTACTGTTGATGCAATGTCTTTATGACATAATTACTTGCTTTACCCAAATATTATTTGGAGAGGTGTGAGTGATAGGTTATAGATTAGATTAGCTCTCATTGTGTGATAATTACTGACTTCCACTTCTATGCAAATCTGCTGTTATGCAAAGAATGCAGCCATATTATGTATGTTAATCGGTCATCCTGTAGGACGGCTATGTTTACATTTGAATAGTGGTGGATTACATTTAACCCCTTCCACGCTCATGACGAGCTGGGCTCGTCATGGTGTAGCCTCCTCGTACACTGATGACGAGCCCAGCTCGTCATAAAACAAGTAAAATAGCAATTCCCAGCACAGGAGGGAAATTGCCTTAGCAGCCATGGAGTTAAAAATGTAATACTGGCAAGTGGGAGGGATTTAAATATGAAGATTTCTTTGTCCCTTCTGTACTCTTTCCGTTCAGGGTCTGCACCATGTGCCATTTATCTGCCCTGATATTCAAATCCATCTCAGGTTGTACCTTAGAAATATGCTTCTAAGGCAATATGAAAAATGCTAAATAGTCCAAGATTTTAGAGTTAGCTCTGCCACATGTTACAGATGATCAGGTTTCGAAAGTTTAAAACCGTTTTTAGGTTTTGCCTGTGCTGTACTTGTGTTATCTCTTGTAAATAATAATAAAAACATCTTAAAAGGGGCTTACAGTCCTTCTTTTACTTACCATTTATTGGCTTGCTTGTGACTCTAAATTCCTTGCTTTTTATTGGTCACTGCATACCATTTTCTGTACGTTTCTTTTTATCTCTCCTCATGCGTTTTGTCTTCTCCTGTGGAGTGTGGACCTAATAATTCTTCCTTTTGAAGGCTTCAGCCACTTTCTTTGTTTCTGGAGCTACTAAACAAGGTCTTTTGAGGAGCGCATGTTTATTTTGTAGCTGTGCTCACCCATTGTTTTTAACCTCCCCCAACCTGGTATCCGTTGTTTCAATCAGCGCCCCCGCCTCCCGCTGCCACCTCCCCTGCTGTTGTTTTGAACAGGAAACAACCTTTACTATGAGGTTTTTACACCGCAATACCATCACAACGCGGTTGTTACACCGACCGCGTTGTTACATCTACCATGTTGTTACATTAACAGTGTTGTTACATCAACCGTGTTGGAGAGAAAAAAGGGGGACCCCCTCTGAAATAATTACTTTCTGTGTCCGGGAGAAGAGGGGAAAAACAAACAGAACTATAAGAACTCTCCCTCACGACCCATTTATTTTAAGGATCCATGTAAAAGATTCCACATTAGGCACTAATAAATACCGACAAACCAATTATTTCTTTTCACTTTCTTTTTTCATTTTATTTATTCATCTTTATGTAGTCCTTTATGGTTGTTATAAAATCTTATTCTGTTTTTTTTTAATTACACTATTTGCTTTATATGAAACAATTATTTTGTAAGTCAAACAGTTCTGTTACAAAATAACAATATTACAAAGTTATTTGCACATAAAAACTCTAATAATTGACATACACATCTGGGTAGAGAAAACATGCAACCAACATCATACATACATACATACTACATACACACTATTCCAACAATACTCTCCATCTGTACGAGTTAACACGTTTCAGTTGTTCATCTATTGATCACAATGGATTCACTACATTCCGTAGGATTCAATAATAGACTTGGTCAACGCGTTTCGGTGGAATAAGCGATATTAGACACCCCCTTCTTCAGGACCCGTCAGAATATTGCATAGGGATCTCTAACCCAGGAGTAGCTACAAAAGAAATATATATATGAAAAAGTTTTTCTTTTTTACTCGGTAAAGTGCCCTTCTACGTACATAAAAATTATATATACAGTAACATCCATTTGGACCCAAGTGATACATGCAACATGTGCTTCCACCGAAACGCGTTGACCAAGTCTATTATTGAATCCCACAGAATGTAGTGGACCCAGTAAAGTGGGAGAGAGATAATTAGCTGACTTCTGTGAGGCAGTTACATGAATTTCACTCAAACCTTGACCCGTCTGTTGTACATTTCTGCTGTAAAAAGTGTGCTGCGCTATTGGAGCTCTTATGTCCTAGTCTATGCTATAACCCTTATGTTACACCCAGATTGCCTGCATAGAACAACCCATTTGTGAGACTTGACTTCTCAGCTAACTCTGTCAAACCCCCGTTGGAAAAATGCCCAGAAGGGAAGTTACCTCCATTTTCCCCTATCCAAAGTAACATAAGGGGTCTGTCAGTAAGGTGAAGCGTTCCGGTAAAATTATGTCAGTATCCTAGATAAAGTCCATCCTATAGCCAAACATTTCAGATGTTTGAATAATGTCGTGATGAGCGATTCCAGGTTAGACTGTACTTAATGATAGCCGAAGGCTTTCTGAAATAAAGTTAATGCTAGAACGTCGTATTTCCCCGTCTACCTTTCCTTCAGATGTTGTGGGAGTACAATATGAAACCTCTTAAAACTAAACACTTGTGTAAATATTGAGCAGAATTTAAGTATGGCAGCTCCAATCAGTATTAATATTTCTGCTCCTGCTGCTGATGACAAAACTGCAGCTGACAGCCAAATGGCAATCAATAAAAAATTCATACAGACACCATTTATTCTTCTTCGCTCATTATGACTTGACCTCCCTGGCTGTTTGACAGATGTGATAGATATCCTTTTGGCAGCTCCACCAGCCTTTTAATATTTCAAAATACGTTTATTGACTTAGTCGGAACTTTTCTATTGCCCAGAAAGAAATCGCCAAAATGATTTGGCTCTAGCAACCGGTCCTTGAATTGGGGTTCATGACTAAAACAATATTTTGTCACAAATGTGGCTAAATTGACCATTAGTGTTATGAGTTAGGGCCTAATACTTTGATATCATGGTAATGCCTGTATAGCCTCGAAAAAATTTGCCTGTATCTGGTAATTGTGTGCTGCTGCAAATAAAACTAGCACAGCTTACTGTTGTGTGTTCTTCTAATCAATTTGTTCGCTAAATGTCTGTTGATCAAACTACTAAATTATTATCTTCCATCCATATCTGAGCAGTAGAATTATGAGCATGTATTTGGCTTTCCAGCAGCCCAAAGTCCCGGAAATTGAATGATTTAATCATGCACGAACCCGAAAACACAGTAGAACCAGGACTAGTAGATACTGTACAGGCAGTAATATGTAGTATAGTGAGAAAGTGTTACACATATAGAAATACACCTTAAACCAGGGGGACCCCATTGACAAAATGGCCAAGGTTTGGGACTGTTCTTCAATTTTATTTGTTTTAAGGATTCACCAACAATATCGAACTGCAGGAAATCAGACAATTGTAGATTTTCTGGAGTACATCATTGGTTGCCCCTGTGCTAACCATCTATAACATCAAAACTGGTGCCTCTATCCTATACGGGGCTGAGTTATGGGGCCATGCCAACTTGGATTCTTTAGTGGTGGGTTAGAATAAATTCCTAAGATCACTAATTGGCCTACCCCAATCCACTCCTTTGGCGCCCCTGCTTCTTGACCTGGGATGCAACACCATACGGCAGGTGGCACATTATATGTACCATACTGGAGAAAGCTCTGGGTGACTCCTGAGTTAGTAAACTATGCAATGGTCCTACTAGAATTTAGGGATTTAGATGTTAACAGGCACATTGTGTAGTTTAGTCATGTTAAAAGTATTCTATTTGACTTGGGAATGAGTAACCTATGGAGCAACCCTGTAGGTAGCACTTTTCCAAGCAAACTAGAGCTTAAGGTAGCCTATTGGAAAATGATTAATATACAACGGCTCACAGCTTCTTCAAGCCCATCCCTGTCCAGAGCTTTCATTGACATCAAGCATGAACCCAAGTATGAGATGTATTGGGATCTTATTACCACAGTACGTGATAGGAAACTATTCCACCAGTTTAGGGTGGGTGTCTTACCGACTAATGTTTTTACTTCTAAGTGGTGTAATTCCAATGCAAACTCGAGTAAATGCCACTTCTGTCCAGAATGGTCTGAAACTCTCGAACACATCCTCTTTTGTTGCCCAGCCTACAGTTCATCTAGACGTTGCTGGTTAAAACCTATTTTTGAAAGTCTGGGGACTAGGTCTAGCAGCGAGGCCTTTAGCATACTGAAATCAACATTGGAAGACTGAATTGTGATTGCAATCTCAACATTTCTGGGCGGGGTTTGGTCCATTCGATGGACTGCAAAAAGATCAGGGCAGTTCACGTTTTTATCTTGATCATGTCGTCCCTAGAAAAATCTGATGCACTTCTTTAAAGTTAAGTTGCTTATGTAAAAATCCATTTTTTGTGCTTAATTGGGTCGTACTATCTGGGTACGTTTTATAGTTCTTATACTGTATTCATTGTTTTATCAAATCATAATTTTTAACTTGATGTTTTACAAGTTTTTGTGCTTGAAATCATGATGTGGTGTTCCTATGGCCTACTGTATTTTATATCTTACAAAACTTTTGTGATTTTAAATCGAAATAGTTATGATGATGATGATGGTTGTGGATTTCCTCCTGCATGTGGAAAATAGTGTTATGTATGTGTGTTGATGTTCTGCTTTTTAAAATATATATTTCTTATCATTGTATTTTTTTATGTCTCTTTCCCCTTCTGTTACACTCCATTGAGAATTGGTTTGTTTTCTCCCCATCTTCACCCTTAAGTGCACTCTTGCTCCTTCCTTTGATGGAGAAGCATTTATGCGTGTTTCCAAGGAGAGAACAGCAGTTAGTTTGTGAAGTGCTAAAAAAGTTTAAGTGCAACTAGGCACTAAAGCTCGCCAGGTAGTATGAGAGTATCCAAACAAATCGATACTTGGCACTTCCCTAAGTTGGAATGATTGTTGTAAATGTTTCACCGCGTGCTGTCAAAAAGCTTTTTTCCTAACTATCTTGGTAGGTAACAGTACATGGTTGCCCTATTGCTTTCTGTGGGCAGTCAAGAGCATATTTATTTCAGGTATTGAAAGACTTTATCATAAAAAGCTTTGCTTTGAAAGGTAACTTTTCTTAAATATAATTTGAGACACCACCAATAGTTGATGCTGTTCTTTATCAGCAGCAGAGAAGCGAGCCGTCTTCGGTAAATCATGGCCTACCCTCTCTGCAGAATTCCAAAGACATTGCAAGTTGTTAACATTGCCTTTAAAAGTCGAGATTTCGAGAGGCAACCACAAGGATAAATAAAGAAATCATTTTCCCTCGTGGTCGTCTCTCGAAATCCCACCCAGCAGGCCCCACCGCGCTTACCGGCCGCGGCTGCCTGTGACACACCCAGAATCCTTGCTTAAGTGGTCAGGGGTACCCAGTGCTATTGATGCATCACTATTGCTCAGTCACGATAGTCTGCAATATTCAAAATAGTTGAACGGGCATTACTTAGGGCATTTTAAGACTGGCTGTTTATCCTTTCCTTGGACTACCTTTGAGCTCAACGTACTCCTAAAGGTGTACTGTAGCTGCCTTCTCCAATCTCTTAAGGAACAAGTGGATGTATTTAAGATAGTACACTAGTGTTTCAAATCCACCAGATTGAAGCTTGATGTTTTTCAAAAGAGGCATTACCCATGACTCCATCAGAATGACTTGGAAAAACGCTTGCCTTAAGTAGCCACTCATAGTTTGCAATCTAAAGAAATCTCCTGGAAGGAGAAGGTGGTAAATTCCTGCTTATTAGAAGCCAGATTCAAGTAATCCTCCACTGTGGCATCAGTAACTGGAAATATATCTCCGATCTGCTTTATTTTAGCCAGAAAATGCTCTTGAATGATATCGTCCCAATTAGTTGATGCTCAAAGGACACTGTGATTTAGAAGACTGTGCAGCACAGTATACATTTTTGGCTTTTTGTTGGCCACTTTGTAGGCAGTTTTGACATGGTTTTACTTAGAAAGCCTCACATGGTTCTTTTGCCATACACATTCATTTTTGTTACTCCGGAACTTAGTGTCCTGAGTTCCTCCTTGGGCCAGGCTGGTGGTTTATTGACCTTGTTTCGCCTTAAGGTTTTTAATTGTGCACACTGATCTACAAAGACAGTTGTACCGTTAGAGACTACTGGCATGAAACCAGTTACCAAACGTCCTATGATTAACCGTTGCCAGTTTATCAGCAGATTGTCCTTCTATTTCATAAATAAAACGATAGGAAGTTGTGTTGCATTATTTTTTTGTGTGATCAATTTTACTAGGCCTATTGAAAAATGTAACCATGTTTTGTGTCAGACCAATCCATTGGGATCACCATCAGTGTCTAGCCCAAGTGGGAGTCCAAAACATGCTCTTTCTATAAGAAGTAAGTGAATACCCGAAAATGTATGAGCTGGTGGATATTTATCTAATTTTATAGGACAGCCCACCGAGAAATGTCCACAATCTCAACCTAATCTTAATTTAGCAAATACAGTAATTTCTGCATTACCCAATCTAAATTTCCTCTAGGGAATTTACATTCAGAATCTGATTTTATTTGCATGTGAAAGTTGTGTTTGGGTCCAGAAAATGCTAAGCAAAATGGGCCCAGGTTTAGTAAGGCATGCATCTACAGCAGAGGTCTTCAAACTTTTGGATGCCGAGACCCCCCTGTCAACATTTTCAAGCGTAAGGACCCCCTCCTGACAAAAATTTCTAAACCTCTAGGTTATGAGGAAGGTGAGGACCAAATTATGCGACAGGCTTGACTAAATTGTGTGAGTAGAAAATGTAAATAATGTTCTGTGATGCTGCGTATTTTGCGGTAGCATTGCTTTATTATTTAGAATTTTTAACCACAGTAATACTGAGGAAAGATTTCACCCCATCAGTACCAGTTTAACCAAAATACATGCAATTAACATCAGAAAGATGTCTAGTCAACCTCTGTGAAGGGCCTCCCAATCCGCAGGAATACACGCTGCCACATTAGAAGCTCACCTGGCCATGGCGGGGAGCAGCAAGGGTGCATTCAAACCGTGGCGGTCTTGTGCAGAGTTTACCCATGCCCCTTTCCTCTCACCCCCTTCCTTCCATCCCACTCTTCTCTCCTCTCCCAAACCCGGATCCCTTTCTCACAATGCAGGCAGATGGTTATTAGCCCCAGGACTCCTTTTGGTAACAGTAGCGCACTACAAATGTAAATAATAGGCAGAAGCAGGGGATCCACTAGACCCGAACTTCGGGGGGGGGGTGTAACACTCCCAGCCAGGGCTTGTCCAAGCACTGGTCGCACACGGTGCAACAGTCTTTCCACCTTCTCCATGAATTCCTTCACTACCACTCACCAACAATACACCTCATCTCTCTATAACACCTGTCTGACAAGCATTTCACTTTTTTACAGCGCTACTCATAGTTTACTCTCACTCAGTTCTGTGATGTGCATAGTACATCTTCTTTGTACCAGGCACTTTAACCTTCTGCACTGTGTGGGTGACAAGAGTGCCCATGTGACTGCACGGTGAGCAATGCAACAGTTTGAGAGTAGGGTAAAAGGAGTGAATGCAGGGTGAGTGAGGTGACCATATGAATTTGGGTTCGGCTGTAAGTGCAGAGTGGGACGAATTAGTGCATGGTTAGTGATGGCCTTGTTTGAGTGAGCTACAGATTGAGCAGTAAGGGGGGGGGGACAGGTGAGTGAAGTGGCACATGAGTGCAGGGTGAGAAGTGTGCTCGTGTGACTGCAGGGTGAGGTATAGAGTGAACAATGCAAGCGAACTTTTAGTGCAGAGTGATCTCTGTGAGAGCAGGGTGAGCGGGTGAATGTTGTGAGTGCACGGTGATCAGTGTGAGTGCATTGTGATCACTGTGAGTACATTATGATCACTGTGAGTGCAGGGTGAGTGGGTGAATGTTGTGAGTGCATGGTGATCAGTGTGAGTGCATTGTGATCAGTGTGAGTGCATTGTGATCAGTGTGAGTGCATTGTGATCAGTGTGAGTGCATTGTGATCAGTGTGAGTGCATTATGATCACTGTGAGTGCAGGGTGAGCGGGTGAATGGTGTGAGTGCATGGTGATCACTGTGAGTGCAGGGTGAGCGGGTGAATGATGTGAGTGCATTGTGATCAGTGTGAGTGCATTGTGATCACTGTAGGTGCAGGGTGAGTGGGTGGTCAGTGTGAGTGCATGGTGATCACTGTGAGTGCACGGTGATCAGTGTGAGTGCACTGTGATCAGTGTGAGTGCATTGTGATCACTGAGTGCAGGGTGAGCGGGTGAATGGTGTGAGTGCATGGTGATTGGTGTGAGTGCAGGGTGAGCGGGTGAATGATGTGAGTGCATTGTGATCAGTGTGAGTGCATTGTGATCACTGTGAGTGCAGGGTGAGCGGGTGAATGGTGTGAGTGCATGGTGATCAGTGTGAGTGCATGGTGATCAGTGTGAGTGCATGGTGATCAGTGTGAGTGCATGGTGATCAGTGTGAGTGCATTGTGATTGCTGTGAGTGCATGGTGATCAGTGAGAGTGCATTGTGATCAGTGTGAGTGCATGGTGATCGCTATGAGTGCATTGTGATCGCTGGGAGTGCAGGGTGAACGTGAAAGTGAAGGCGAGAATGAGAAGTGAGTAGTCTGAAAGCGGGGTGCATTCCCAGAAACTTGAAGCGTAGGGTTTCAGATATAAGTTAAACTATTGCTATGATGGCATTAATCAGGGTTCGAGGGTGGAGGAAATAAATAATGTGCTGATCCTGCAACAAACTTCCAGTCTAATGATTAGGGTTACCAGCTCATTATTTTGATGGCCCAGAAATAAGCAGTCACCAACAGCTGTATTTTTTGCACTTATCTGTGAATACTTAGAACAGCAAATATACATAGAAAGCACTTTTAATTGTGTTCTAGGGATGCCTCAATGATCCATGACTAATAATTAAAGAGAATAAAGACAGAAAAGTCACATAACTAATTAATACATACTTTATTTATAACTCAATTTAGTGTCAAGCGCAGGTCTCTGCAGGATCTTTAAACAACACATAGCAGGCATGTTTCTTTTGGCAACCCAACTTTATATTTCTTTTCATTAAATGCATTCTCACACTACAGCAGTAAGTGTAAAAATACAAATGTAAGGAATAGGCAGAGTGCGACCCAGGGGGTACTGGAACCATAAACAAACTAAGCTTTGGTAATCAGTTAACAAAGGCATGTAAATATGCTAATGGTCTTTAAAGACCTGTGAAAAACTCTGGCCAGAGATAAGACTCCAGACACTGCCCAGCCGAGGCCCCAGGAGCGCGAGCTGCACTGCAGCAGCCCGGGCTGAGACACAGGATGGGGAAGGAGGAGGGCTGAAGCCCTGGAGGCCAGGGCAGAAGTGACACTGTGAAGGCGTGACCCCCTTTGCATCGCTCCACGGCCCCCCTCGGGGTCGCGCCCCACAGTTTGAAGACCCCTGATCTACAGACACCCACCATAGAAAGAGGATAAACAAGCTATGCACAGAAACAGTACACCATAGAGATTGGACGTCCACCAGTCTTGGGTGATAAAAGTAAGACTAGGCTACCTGCACATGTAGTGTACTCACTGTCTGCACCTGATTACGAAAATGAGTTAGCATCTGGGCGTCAGTGGCCATCAAAGATTGAAATGGGAGTTCCCCATAAGATTTGACCAACCATACCGTGAAGTGGATCACTGTGACGGAAAATCTATCATTGAAATCTTTCCTCTATCACTTATTTATAAGAATCACAAATTGGTTAAAACCGGATCAGCTTTGCCTATGCGTTCCTCGTTGAGTAGCTAAAGTTTTACTAGATGAAGACATCAAAACGCACATTTAAAGTGAAATAATAAGCGGTTTCCTTTAGATTCTACTAATCTTGGCGAACAAGTAAATCTAACTTCACTGAAAGTGTTTCAACCACAACAAAGCAACATAAATGAACAAAAACAAAACTTTTATGATGACTAAATAATGCAATTTTCGGATTATTCTGAAACATGCGTGGCAGACGTCTTATCAGAGTTCCTTCCACGTATTGGCTGCTGGTTCTCCCTTCTCTTCCCCCGACTCGTAGTTGTACCCGTTTCTGCTTCTGCTGTCCCTCCCACACTAGCGCCCAGTTCTCTGTTGATTCATCGCACCACTCTTCCTATTTCTCTGACCGCATTGGACTGATTTCATTCTTCCTAATCAGCGTCGTTATCGACCGTTTAAACAAACATTGTGATGATAATAGAAGGTAAATGCATGATATGATATGGAATACTTGATATACAATACTTTTAGGAAACTGACCCGAGTTATCAACACAGTGTTTGCAGTTAGTTTCTAGGGTTGCTTCTTATAATCTGGATGCTTTAATATATAACCTCTGTGCTGTAAATCTACTCGCCAGTGCTTGGGTCATTTTGTTTTTACTAACCTGTCACACGATTATAACATTTAATTTAATTGAACGGTTAATGCAGCCAGGACTCTCACCTGTGTCTTTTTTCTTTCTTTCATAGCGTTGTGTGGTGCTGCGGTTTTTGAAGTTTGCCCCTGGTCGGAGCATGGTAAGGTGGAATAAATTCTACTTCACTCCTTGTTGCAGTGTATATAGATTCTATGGCTGTTATCTTGTTTGCATAGCAGTTCAAATATCAAGATCGCTCTGTTGTTTTTGTATTTTCAGACTATTTTGTTATTGAAAACACAACTGTTTAACTCGCTGTTTGGATTGTATGTTTAATAACCCGTCACAGTGGAGTAAAAGTATATTTTACGACATGAAGTAAATCGTTCCAATTGAACTGTGGGCACATGTTCCGATCTCTTCATGTCCTACATTTTGTTTATAAGCCATGTAATAAAGTTATACACATGTACTCATTTCTACCTTGAGGCAAATGGGATTAGTGCTTGTTAAAGCTCAAAACTGCATCTCAAAAATGTAATTAATGATGGTCACCACCTTCACAGGCAGCATCATTCTTGCTTGGATCACAGCCTGTGCTGATGCATTGCTCCAGTCAAGTCAAGTAAAAGTTTACTTTATTCGGTTAAAATGTAAAACCAACAAAGCACAGATCACATTACATGCTACCTATAACACATTATAAATAAGACAAACATTGAATACAATTCATATTCCATTTACAAAAAATCAATTTGCCGCCCAACAATACGCGCTCCCATCAAAAAACGCCCTTGATGTTCATAAATATATTAATAAGTTTGTCACACAGCAAAAACCTTCATTTAAAAAATCCATTTTACATAAAATACTTAAAAAATGAGAAGAGAGACAGCACTATAATTGAAGTTTATTCCTTCGCCCGATTGCCCCTGAAATGTAGCTAGCTGCCCCAACATTGCTCCAGTCAATTTCCATGTAATCCCGTCTGAGGTTTGACTTCTTGTCAGCAAATGCCACCCTTTGCTGTAGGGAAGAATACCTCCTGGTGGTAAATTCTACTGTACCGACTTAAAATTCACTTTACTAGTTTAACAGTATTAGTACATTACTCTTGCTGCTCCGAACTGATTTTAAAAGATCACCAGCCTCTCACTCAGGGAATGGTTTGTACTGTGGACCTCTCTCTGCCTGTGAAGCTTGAATAGATTGCGAACAGGAAAGGGACGAGTCTGCTTGAGTTCTTCTTTACACTTAAAAATGTTATTTTCCAGGCTTTTTCAGTAATTTGGAACTGTGACTAGGTAATCTTGCCTCACTTTATTGAGGTGTCTGCCCTGATTAGGAGCGGCATATTTTTGACTGCCAACTTTACATTTGTACCCCTGGCTGTTTTTGTTTAGCTACTGGAAACATCAGAAGAACACCTCTTCCTGCAGTTGTATTTTTGTGCCAGTAGTGATTCTCACTGACCCTATTCTCCACTAGTATGTACAATAGTAGTGCCTAATTGCTATACCATTGAGTTTATGTTGGCAGAGTGGTGACCCAGGCATAGTGGTGGCCCTGGCAGGGTTCAATTCCTTCAGTAATATCAGGTAAGTAGTAATTGCTCCTAATTTCCCATTATAGAATTTAAGCCAAATATGTAGAGCTTTGTAGTAACGAAGAAAACTGCCTTTCTCTTGAAGTTGACCTGAGAAGGAGAAAAGTGGCAGACTTCCAACTGACCTGTGCTGCTTAACAGCTGGAACGGGTGGAACAGAGGTCATGTGTGGCCTTTTTAGGTCTTATCTGAGACATTGCCTGCACTGTCACTTGCCAGAGGTTTTTTTAGATTACAGTTGGTTTAGAACCTGCCAATTGCTTACAATTGGTTCGATTCATCATTACTCTTATTTCCTTTCTTCATTTTGGTCTGCCCTTGTTGGCTTCATGTTTTTGTCCCTCCCCTGGAGCATGGCCCAAGTACTTGTGTTCTCCCACTAATCGTTGTTTTGAAGCTTTTTTTTAATTTGAAGCACTCAATAAGAGTGCTAATGTTTACAGATCGTCTCCCTCATGCCCTCCTACCCGTAAAACTCTGTGTTATTGCTTACTTCCCCACCCTAACATCCCTGTACGTGGTGTTGTACTTGACCCCCTCTACCCATCCATCCGTCCTTCTGTGGTGTTGTTGACTGCTCTTCTATTGCCCTGCTCTGTGTTGTTGCTTGCCCACTTCCACCCTCCCGTCCCTCTCTGCGTTGTTGCTTGCCCCTTCGTTCTGTGTTTGTTGCTTGCTCACTCCCACCTTCCTGTCCCACTCCATTTTGTTGCTTGCCCCATCAGTGTTGTTGTTCGCCCCCTCCCACCCGCTCCATCCCATTGCTTGCCCTCGCGCATTGCCTGCTCCCTCTTGTGCCCAACCCACTCTCACTATCCACGTGGCTTGTCCCCACTTCCACTGCCCACTCTTGCATGTTTCTTGCCCCCCTTTCCTCCCACCCTCTCGTTCCTGTGTTGTTTCTTGTCCTCCTCCTGATCCTCCGTTGTTGCTTGTCCCACTCTCACCCTCCTGATCCTACGATGTTGCTGGTTTCCCTTCCAGCCTCCTGATCATATGTTGTTGCCTGCCCTCTCCCATCTTGCCTGAAAAAACACATCATTGGCAATGTCAGTAGGTCTTGATTACCCATCTTTGTCAATAATTTTGCACATGAGGACTGCTGATGTACAGCATGGTTGAAAGTTTTTATTTAATGGGTTCAGGAGCCATTTACGCCCTCCTTGCTGCCCCTCCTTCTGAGATGTGTCATTGCTTGCTCCCTCCCACCTCTCTCTCTGTGTTGGTGATTTCCTTCTCTCTATTGTCGATTTCCCTCTCTCTGTTGTTGATTGCCCCCTTACATCCCTCTCTGTGTTGTGGTTTGCTTTCTCCTACCCTTTGTTCCGTTTGGTGTTGTTGTTTCGCCCATGCTATCCCTATCCATTCTGTTACTTGCCCCCTCCCACCCCTCTCCGTGTTGGTACCTTTCACCTTCAAACCCTCCCTCCCCTCTCCACGTTGTTGATTGCCTCCTCCACCCTGCTCAATGGTGTTGCTTCGCCCTCAGTCTGTGTTGTTGCTTGTCCCCTCCTACTTTCCTGTACCACTTTGTGTTGCACTTTCCCCCTCTTGGGCCACTCCATGTTGTTACTTGCCATCCTCCATGTTTCTTGCTGTCCCACCTCATTCCATGTTGTTGCTTCCCCCCCACCCTATTCATCTTGTTGCTTCCCCCACCCCCTACACCCTGTTCCTTGTCCATTCCCACCCTCCTGATCATTCACTCCTACTTGCTCTCTTCCACCCTACAGATCCCTTGTTGTTGCTTGCCATCTCCCTCCCTCCCCGGTCTCGCATTGTTGCTGGCCCTCTCCCACTCTCCTAATCCTGTGTTGTTGCTTGTGCCACCCACCTTTCCATCCCACTAGAAAGAAAATCAGCATTAGCAAAGCCAGTAGGGCTCGCCTGCATGACCTTTTGACTTTGTTATTGCTTTAGCCATGTTGCAGAAAGTTAAAAAAAAAAAAAGATTTTTTATTAAAAAACCTGTGTTATGGCCTTTTTTTCTTTATTGGTGCCTGGAGGCACCTACACCCTCCCTTTAAAATGCTTCATGACCCACCCTTCTGCTAGAAATTTATGAAAAAGAGCGTTATAAGGTAGCCAGTGCTGGTCACATCCAAGCACTTTTTTTCTTAAAACCTACAGACGTGCTGCTGTGCAACATGGCAAAAACATTGACTAAGCTAATTAATTGCATAGTCGAGACCTATTGACTTTGCCAACACTAATTACACTGACATTTGTTTCAGACTTTGCATGACATTGTAATCAAGTCACCATCTCTTCATTAAAAGCTTGCGTCACAGACCAACTTTTAAAATCTCCAGTGTATATTAATCCTGCAAAGAAGATTGTCCTAAGGAGTCATCTGCAAAATGAGACGTGCTAGTCCTGACAGAGAGCCTGATGCATCACTTTTGGAAACCGAGAAATGGCGCAGAGGAAGACGCGAACGAGAAGGAGAGGAAACCTTGGAGGCCTCTGAGAATTTTGGTATAATCTTTATCTCCTACACTTCCATCCACTTACTTGTCTGACTGTTGCTACCCAAGGATGGCTCTTTGTGCTGATCTTGTTACCCCCGCTCCCGGGCGCTCCTGTGGCTCGGTTTTGCTTGGCATGGCGGGGTGAGGTGAGTCAGAGTGGGCACGGCATGACACACAAACAGCTGCATGAGGCCTGTGCGCCTCTCGGTGTTTGCTGCTACCCTGGTCTACTGTCAACCGGCGCTCCTCTAGCCAGTCAGAGCGACTAGAACCCACCAACTACCTTCTCTAAGTAGTGGATGCTATAAGGCATTTTAGAAAACCATTACTGCTCGCTCACTGCACTGCTTCCCAGTTAGATATCCTAGTGTGACCATGTAACTGGAGTTTCCAGAGCTTATATGGCATTCAGCTACATTTTCCGAATCGAACTGCTGCATAAGACCCAGTGCGGACTACTTCACATCAGTCGTGTGCTGCAGATGTCTGGAATTATGCTGGCAAGAAAACTCAGATCGGTAAGAGTACTATCTACCAGTCTATGACAAAAAACAAAATCTAATCCTCTAAGAAATAAAGAGTCATTTAGGATCTCTCAAAGGGCAGGGAATAATACCTAATTATTTTCAAAAACAATCTTAAGAGAACTCTACCTACAGCTCAGTGGTGCAGACAACATTGAATGTAGCACTGAAAGCTGTTAAAACTCACCCGGCTGTGTCAGTAGAGGACTTTCATGGGCCCCAGATCTCAAAACAACAACAAGATCAAATAGATCAAGCAACACATTCTAGTTAAAAAATTAAGTAAAAAATAAGCCCATCTAGGGGTTGTTAACTAGTTTGTAATGCTAAGGAGGGTCAATTAGCCTCACAGTCTACTATTGTCTTGGACTAAACACTACCCGATATTTCATCCTTTAACCCAGTTTTTGGGGTGGTAAAAATGTATGGAATTACCGCCTGGAACACCTTTATTACAGAAAAATTTTATGGAAATGCTTTTTAGTACCCCAAGTATTACAAATGTTGTTTTATCAAATATTTCAGTGTGCCCAGACTTCGAATCCACCTAATAACATTTCATAGAACTTTGTGCGTTTTTCTAAGTCATTCCAAAACCTTGAGCTTATTTTGTCATCTATTTCGTTTTTGTTGGTGAAGTCTACAGATAGTTCAGAGCATACCCTTAAAACCAGTTGGTGATGGTAGTTTGATTAGTATCAAAAGCTCTATATCTAGCTTTATTGAGGTAGGTGTTCAAGTAGATGGGTCTAGGCAGTCTGACCTGTCAGTAGACTTATCCCATTTGGAAGCCCTCTTTAAAGACGTTCTTACAGTCCCAGAGGTTATTAACAACGGGGAGGCAATGCCTAGCCATGTCCCTGATTTTTTGTTTGATCAAATATATTTTTATTGAGTTCCACAAAGCAATGTCATACATACAATATTTGAAGAAACAAAGGGCTATGTCGTGGCGCCCGTCCCCGACCCTGCAGCGCACCCCATTGTGTGTCCATGAAGTGAGGCAAGTCCGGGTGCCCGAGTATGCTTGCGTGGCGGGGGGACACGCCCCCCTGCAGCCATCCGAACTCTTTTCCACCAACCCCCCAACAGGCCCTCCCTCCCACCCAACCCCAACAGTATCCCACCCCTCCAACAACCCCCAAACCCCCCCCAACCTCCCTCCTCCCGCCCGGTGTGTTCCTTGTAGCGCCTAAAGGTGGTTGTACGGTGTATAGGCTAGACTTTGTGTTCCGCTCTGGTCTTTTCATCTCTAAACCCCTCCGCCAATTTCAGGACCCGGAGATACCTCGGGCATGTGAGCTCCGTGAATTCCTGGGAGAGTAGAGAGATGAGTGGTCGCCAGGTTTCTCTGAAGGTTTCGGAGGACTGAGTAAGCGAGGCCTGTATCCTTTCCATCCCCATGATGTACCATAACCGATGTAACCACCCCGTGTGTGTGGGCTGCCTAGTGGACCCCCATAGTGACAAGATGTGCTGCGTCGCTGCCCCCATTGCCAGTCCCATCTGTTTTCCCCTCATGGACTTGAGGGGGAACGTCAGGTCGTTCGGCAGCCCAAGAACAGCATAAGCTGGGAACCGTGGAATGTCGGTGTCAAAGTGAGTGTCTATGTCCTTGAGTACCGCCGTCCAATATTCCTGTACCTCAGTACAGTCCCACAGGATGTGTAGCATGGTCCCCGTGTGCCCGCACCCTCTCCAACATTTAGGGTCTTTGCTCGGATTCCCCTGGTGTAGACGCTCAGGGGTCAAGTGCCAGTAGTAGGCGATCTTGACCGCCGCCTCCCTGCTAGCGGTATTCCTGGCCGTGTGGTGAGCACGGTGGTACACGTCTCGCCATTCTTTAGCCGAAAGAGTGCGCCCCAGTTCCCTCTCCCAGCGCCTCTGCCCAGCAGATTTCTCCGTAGGGGGGGGTGGGGACAGCATCTGATATAATTCCGTGATGGACCTTGTGTCTGACGTCTTGGTCACAATCCAACGCTCATAGGGGGTGAGGGGGCGGCCAGCCAAAGGCGCCACATCGGCGTGTGTCAGCCAGTGCCTAAGCTGGAAGTACTGATAGCGGAGTGGCTTATCCAGTGAGTAGTTTGCTATCACGACGTCCCATGTCATGAAGCCCTCCGTGTCGAATAGGTGGCCCGCGGAGCGACATTCGGATTGTCGCCATTGCGGGAATGAGCTCGGGGAACTGCCAGGGGGGAACGCCGGATTGTCCAGCAGAGGCGTCATGGGGGAGGGAAAGGTCGTCAGGCCCCATGTCCCTGATTTAGGGAAAAGTAGGGAAGTCTTCCCATTTAAAAAAAATCCTAAGAGTGAAAACCTGGCATCCAATGTTGAGGAATCTGCAGCTAAGCCCAGCAAAAGAAAGGAAAAAAGAAAGGTAAAAAGGAATTACGCGGGATAAACAAGAAAAGTTTAAGAATGGACAAATTCCCTACGATGGACCTGCACTATGACATCCCTGCAGCCCAATCAACTTCTGACTTAGGTCTGATTCTCAATCAACGGCCCTTAATCCGACTGAATCAGTAATGGTGAGTAGATATGACCCAGTTCATAAGTCTGTGATGTGGGGCCATGATATACCAGTGGCCATACATGGCAAGACTGCATATCCTGACAACGTCGTGGATCTAAAGATACTCTAGAACCATCCCTTCATAGGCACTCAAATCATTGTCTCCTTGTTTTAAGCAGACTTCCACTCTGTAATTTAATTCATTCAATGATCATTTTATTTGTAATCGTTAAATGTGGTTCATATCATTTTCTTTTTTCGTTTACATGATTATTGGCATTTTCATCATAATGTCAAACATTGCCATCTCGGTTGAATGAATTAAATTACAGAGTGGAAGTCTGCTTAAAACAAGGAGACAATGATTTGAGTGCCTATGAAGGGATGGTTCTAGAGTATCTTTAGATCCACGACGTTGTCAGTATACTGAATGCCGTTGGACCCTCGGTATTACCTTCTAGTGCACCAACTAAATTAAGGAACTCAGAGAGCCAAAAAATAAATACAAGCAGTGCATTCATCCCATCCGAATCAAGACTGCATATCCCACATTTGATGGAGTGAGTCCTTTCAGTGAGAGGCTGAGCAAATGTGGAGTAGGGGAATTGTAGTTAACCCCTATGAGGAAGTGGATTAGGTCCTCCAATTGGTGAATATTTTCACAATGAAAATCCCACCAGACTCAGCAACCTTGTCGCACAAGGTTGCTGAGTCTGGCAGGATTTTCATTGCTAAAAGAGAGAAAGGGAAGCAAATGTTTACCAACCGTGAAGAACTATCAGAACAGCATGATAACAACTGGAATTGGATTGAGGGAACAATTAATGCAAAAAAGGGGGTTTCAACACCACTATTCTGCAGATTCTGATGAAGCTGGGGTTAATTTTGTCATTAAATATTGGTGGTCTGAGAGGGAACCTTGTGTCTGTTATAGAAGATAAAAAGGTTATGATTATTGCATTGCAAGAGACCTGGGAATTGGAGGATGTGGGATGGAGCGATTACAGTTTTTAGTACAAAAGCTCTTGAAGGGCAGTTTGATGCCCTCTGGGCAGTTTGATGCCCTCTGGGTGGTTTAGCTATTATGATGGCTGTAAAATATGAAATTATTGGGGTCATCCTATTCAAGGAATTTACCAGTTTTTTACAATGTCAGTCCCCGGTCAGTCACTAAAAAAGCAAGAAAAAATGGCGAAAAACTGTTTCCCAGATTTAATACTGGTTAATACGCCCCCCGAAAAAAAGGCATGAAAAACAACAGAAATAGCCAGCAGTTCTAATGGATGAGGTTAACCTTTTTTTTCCTGATGTGCCATTCTATTGATGGGAAAATTCAATGCAAAGATTCCCCCAGACCCTTTAAAGGACGATTTTCAATTGAAGAAAGAAAATGCTTTGGGGATTCCATGTCCAGTATTACTGCGCCAGCGGGGAAATGGGATTGGCAGACAATTAGTTACACAGTTAGACAGCTTGAACATTAGTTACACCATTAGACAGCTTGAACATGACCATTATTAATGATATATGTGTAGGCGACCAGCCGGCCCAGCTCTCCTTTGATAATGGGAGGGTGTCCATACTGTGAATGTAATAATTTCCTCTGAAAATGTTCGCATAGTAAAGGTCCTAGTAATAGGCGATCTAGCAGGTAGCGACTATAAACCACTCATGCTCTTGTTGTATAGTGGCGCTGATTTAAGAGCGCATTGGCAGCATAGTTGGCTAATATACTGCAGAAATGGTTGCAGATTATTGCGGTCAGCAAAACAAAAATCTCAAACCATAAATGGTATGATGGAGCTCTTGAGATCTCAGAACAATCAGCTCTGTAAATAGTACATGATTTTGAGAATGTAACTATTTCCCTAAGGGATATGGCAATAGCGAGTTCTAATAGTGGTCGTGTTAGGAAGGGTATATATCTTCCTGACAAGGCGTGGGCAGTCTACATTAAATAAGAACATAAGGGTGGCATATAGGATAGGTGGGGTTAATACGGAATGCCTATTAAAACACACAGGAAAACTTATAGAAAATAATTAAGGCTAATAAGGTGGAAGGAGAAAGCATGGACAACGGCAGTTGTCTCCCCATGTTCTGAAACCCTAAAGACCTTCTGGAACATGGCTAGTAGTGACCTTGGGCTGTCTAAAACAAAAATTGTAGCCGTGCTGGTACCTGAAGAAGCATTGTTTGGGTATATATCACAGTTGTAAAAGCTGAGCGAAGAAAATAGGGGAGTAATGGGGAGTATGTTTCCTGGGCTACCAGAGAATGGGATGGCAGAGTTTATTGTTCCCCTCAGTAAGTAGTATTGAGGCTTATATAAAAGGTCTGAAAAGCTGTAGCGTTCAAGGTCTCGATGGACTTTCATCCGATGTAATCCTAGTTTGTGGGTTAAAGTTCTGAATCCGGTGTTTGGAGCAATATTATATCGTCATGATCTACTAGAAACCTGGAAAGGTGGTATTTTGGGTCCCATTGTATAACAAGCATTTGCAATGCAATAGGTCTCGCATTATTTAAGTTTGAGCTATTAGCATTGTAAATGGCAATTGTTTTTTGCTTTATGCTATATTTTTTTTTTACATAAAAAGCTTCATATAAAATATGTTTTATTAAAGTTATTTATGCAGTATCTAAATTTTGTTTGCATAAAACAGTATAATAATATCTTAGTAAAAAAGTCAAATATTTTAATGGAAATTCACCAAACGTTCATTTATGTGTTGGTTTTGAAAATAGCTAAATTAATAGCTTTGTCATTTACAATGCCAGTAGTTATAACTTTCGCAAATGTGACACCTATAGCATTTGTAATGCAACATTTGTATTTACGTGACTTAGATGTATTGATATTACAAATAACAATGGCTTTTAATTTTTTTTAATACTTAATAAAAGTGATTGTAATTTATAATGGCAATAGCTTAAACTTTTGTAAATAACTTTTGTGAAGATTATGTTCAGTGTATTTTATTGTAACAAAATCCAAGAACAGAAGTGAAATATTAACATCTTTTTGTGACATTTGTAATAAAGCTTGAAACATTGAGAGAACATATTTGTGCTGTGGTGGTGCTGAGTGATGCTGTGGTGGTGCTGAATGGGGCTGTGGTGATGCTGAGTGATGCAGTGGTGGTGCTGAGTGGTGCTATGGTGGTGCTGTGGTGGTGCTGAGTGATGCTGAGTGATGCTGTGGTGGTGCTGAGTGGTGCTGTGGTGGTTCTGAGTGATGCTGTGGTGGTTCTGACTGATAATGTGGTGGTGCTGAGTGACTGTACTCACTGTCACTCTGCACGCACTGTCACTCTGCACGCACTGTCACTCTGCACGCACTGTCACTCTGCACGCACTGTCACTCTGCACGCACTGTCACTCTGCACGCACTGTCACTCTGCACGCACTCTGCACTCACTGTCACTCTGCACTCACTGTCACTCTGCACTCACTGTCACTCTGCACTCACTGTCACTCTGCACGCACTCTGCACTCACTGTCACTCTGCACTCACTGTCACTCTGCACTCACTGTCACTCTGCACTCACTCTGCACTCACTGTCACTCTGCACTCACTCTGCACTCACTGTCACTCTGCACTCACTCTGCACTCACTGTCACTCTGCACTCACTGTCACTCTGCACTCACTGTCACTCTGCACTCACTGTCACTCTGCACTCACTGTCACTCTGCACGCACTGTCACTCTGCACGCACTCTGCACTCACTGTCACTCTGCACTCACTGTCACTCTGCACTCACTGTCACTCTGCACTCACTGTCACTCTGCACTCACTGTCACTCTGCACTCACTCTGCACTCACTGTCACTCTGCACTCACTCTGCACTCACTGTCACTCTGCACTCACTGTCACTCTGCACTCACTGTCACTCTGCACTCACTGTCACTCTGCACTCACTGTCACTCTGCACTCACTGTCACTCTGCACGCACTCTGCACTCACTGTCACTCTGCACTCACTGTCACTCTGCACTCACTCTGCACTCACTGTCACTCTGCACTCACTGTCACTCTGCACTCACTGTCACTCTGCACTCACTGTCACTCTGCACGCACTCTGCACTCACTGTCACTCTGCACTCACTGTCACTCTGCACTCACTGTCACTCTGCACTCACTGTCACTCTGCACTCACTGTCACTCTGCACTCACTGTCACTCTGCACGCACTCTGCACTCACTGTCACTCTGCACTCACTGTCACTCTGCACTCACTGTCACTCTGCACGCACTCTGCACTCACTGTCACTCTGCACTCACTGTCACTCTGCACTCACTGTCACTCTGCACTCACTGTCACTCTGCACTCACTGTCACTCTGCACTCACTGTCACTCCGCACTCACTGTCACTTCGCACTCACTGTCACTCCGCACTCACTGTCACTCTGCACTCACTGTCACTCCGCACTCACTGTCACTCCGCACTCACTGTCACTCCGCACTCACTGTCACTCTGCACTCACTGTCACTCCGCACTCACTGTCACTCCGCACTCACTGTCACTCTGCACTCACTGTCACTCTGCACGCACTCTGCACTCACTGTTTCTGCACGCACTCTGCACTCACTGTCACTCTGCACTCACTGTCACTCTGCACTCACTCTGCACTCACTGTCACTCTGCACTCACTGTCACTCTGCACGCACTCTGCACTCACTGTCACTCTGCACTCACTGTCACTCTGCACTCACTGTCACTCTGCACTCACTGTCACTCTGCACTCACTGTCACTCTGCACGCACTCTGCACTCACTGTTTCTGCACGCACTCTGCACTCACTGTCACTCCGCACTCACTGTCACTCTGCACTCACTGTCACTCTGCACTCACTGTCACTCTGCACTCACTGTCACTCTGCACTCACTGTCACTCTGCACTCACTCTGCACTCACTGTCACTCTGCACGCACTCTGCACTCACTGTCACTCTGCACTCACTGTCACTTTGCACTCACTGTCACTCTGCACTCACTGTCACTCTGCACTCACTGTCACTCTGCACTCACTGTCACTCTGCACGCACTCTGCACTCACTGTCACTCTGCACTCACTGTCACTCTGCACTCACTGTCACTCTGCACTCACTGTCACTCTGCACTCACTGTCACTCTGCACTCACTGTCACTCTGCACTCACTGTCACTCCGCACTCACTGTCACTTCGCACTCACTGTCACTCCGTGTGTGTGTGTTTGGGTGTCTACATAGAGCCTCTGAACCCCGGCACCAATGCTCCTGCTGCGCTAATGGAGGCTACGGCTCTGGTCGGTGCATCTGATTAACGAAGGAACTGAGATTAGAGAAGGTTTAAACCTAGTTCATGGCTCTGGGCCCACGGCAATGGAGTACTGTAATGTTGCTGCAGCACCTGGCCTCGCGCTTGTTACATTAGGGACAAGCGTACGTTTTCCGGTCCAAGGTGCTTGAATGTGCAGAAATGGAAGCGAGTGACAACGAACTTCTGCTGCATGTCTAGCTGCCACAATCTGATCCGAGGATGCATGTCCATTTTTCTGTACTACACCGGACACTCAACACTCCTCACTGGAAAGCACAGGGAGCACATTTCCTTAAATAATGTAAGAGCAGAAAGGTATTCCATCATCAAACCTGCACCATTAAAGGCCCTTCCATGATGTTAGCGTTTCTGACTCCCCTAGCTCCGATACCCCTGTGTCACATCCTGTTCGGTGACACACTAGCTCCTCCGAGAAGAACAGATTTTCCGGGAAGTATTAAGGAATATCTGGTTCTAGACAAGAAAATATACAAAGGTACCATGTGCAGCAGACAGCCGCCTTGTGCCCTACAGCACATTACACTCTATGACGCAATGCAAAATGGAGGGGGCCCACAGGCAGAATTTGAAGAGGGCCCCTGAGTCTCCCGTATCTCACAGACAAATCTTGGCCTTCAGTGTGGGCTCACTGGAGGATTTGCAGTCACTCTGCACCAGAATTACGGCAGGGTGTACTTTATGCCCTTTTTACATTAACATAGTCCCTCATATTCAAAACTCCCTCTCCGCCATTCTTCATGTCTCTACATGAAGGAAATGATGTCTGGTGAATGTTGGAGCTGTTCAACAGGGCCTCAAATCACAGCAGCGCGTATATTGTAAAAGCGGTGCCAATTCTGGAGGATTGCATGCAATACGTGTCCCCTCTTTTTGTTGAACACGGTCCTCTGCCTACCTCCTTTAATCCCACTTGTAAAAGAAATATGTGCTGTTAACAGTGAAAACGAAAGCCGGTTGTGACAGTGACTGTAAGTGCTCAGAGAAAACCTGCATTGCAGCATCAGTGTTCTGATGCACCGAGTCCTCTCAGCACCTCAGCCGTCCCCGCTGCTCCAGCCGGATCGTGTTGTTAGAAAGATGAGCTCCGGAGCTCATCCCTTGAAAGGCCTTGCCTGATAATGCGCAGGTAACACCTAGCGTTACTGAAATCCGGAAGTGAGTTTGATCGCAACACAAGGCAATCCGCAAGTCCTTTGGAGAGGCAGTAGTGGCTGGCCACTGAAGCACACATAGAGAGAGGACATTTCTGCTCTTGCCCGCATCCAGAGATAGATGCACACGTATGCATGCACACCTCCGCGCCAGTCAGACGTGCGTACATTCACAACTACAGGTGCAACGTCATATACACACATTAACACACACACGGGCCACCTGTGAGGGAATTAAACTGTGTCAATGTCCTGAAGAATAGGCTCAGGGAGCAACTCTAACGTGTGTTATATAATGAGTTGCGAACTTACAATACAAACCAAATGGGCACCAGGGGCATAGTACAGGCCCCTTCAAGCGGGGGAGGGGGCACGGTTGAGGGAGGCAGGGGGCTCTACTCGAAACTAAATTAAGCGAGATCACGTCCCTCGCCTCACACCCCCACCACCTCCTTGCGAGCCGCTTACCTTGTGCATTCCCTCTGCTGGTCAGCACCGCGATGACTTTACCGGCGCACGAAAGATTCTTAAGACACTTTTTGTCTGTCTGTTTGCCATGAACATTCCGTGTCTTCTACCAGGAAGTCAGGCAGGCCGGGCGGGACAACCGGAAGTAGGAGGGCGGGAGCCTACCCCGCCTCCCACGGAAGAGCCGCGATTGTTTGGCGCACCGGAGCAGGCAGGAGCCTACCCTGCGCCCCGGTGCCGAAGAAGGGAAGAAGAGTCTTGCTGCCGGTGGGAGCCGCTGCACTGAGGATGCCGGTGAGTGGGGCGTCGCCTTGTTGGGGGGGGGCGGGGGGCATCTGTGTGCGCGCGCGCGGCGGCGGACTGTGTATGTGTGTGAGCGTGCATGTGTGTGTGTATGTGTATGTGTCCTGGAGTCTGTGTGTATGCGTGTGTGTGAGGGGGGGGGGTTGCCTGTCTGGGTGCCTGCGTGTCTGTGTAAGTGTAAATGCGTGTGCGTGTGTGTGGAGCCGAGAGGAGAGGGGCTGGTGTGTGTGGAGGGGTCTCTGTGTATGCGTGTAGGTGACGGGGGTGTGCCTGTGTATGCGTGTGTATGTGCGCATGCGTGAGTGCTGTGTATGCGTGTGGCTGTGATGTGCGCATGCGTGAATGTTGACGCGCGTGCACGCAGCTCAATCCACGCTCGTCACAGTTTTGTGTCCCTCATTCCCCCGTGTCAGCCGACTATAAGTCTCCGCCCTGGACGCATCCTTCGGATGCGAATTCCAGGGCGAGACCTAAAAAGCAAAACTCGACCTGCCCTTGAGTTATTGTATGAGTACCCTTTGGGTATCTTCAGCGAGAGGGGCGTAAAGTTGCATTTGCTCCTTCTGTCAAAATGCTCCTTTGTCTTTTCCATATATAATTTGTATTTTGCACTTACTTTGACATATTTAGAAGAAGTCTGCTACTCCCTGTATTTAGAAATGTACAGGTCCGTCGTATTAGCAAGGGAATGACAGTAAAGTGTAATATTATGAATTTGTGTTTCGCCGTCGGGAAACGTTTCTCTGTAGTTGCTGAATGGGTAGCTATTCTGGGTAGCTCATAGTATTGGATGTATTTTATGGAATGTGCTGATCCAACTATCTAGGACTTGTGAGTCCTGTAAAATAGTCTTGACCTATTAATGGTATACCATGTAATAAGATATGAAGCAAGAACCTGATGGACCTTTAAGGTAGCCACTCTTTATAATTTTATTTGGTTCTGACATCTCGCTGCTAAAATGTTATTTCCCACACAAATTACTGCACCCAAATAAACATATTTTGCACAAATAACAGCGATGTCGGTATATCATTGGCCCTTTCCCAGCTGCAAAACCCATATTTTGCACAAAAAGAACTCTATCTTGCATACATAATTCACTATGTAAAATAGGTACATTTCTGTTAGTGGTTTTTAGAATACTTTGCACTTATGATCTGCTCATTGTCTCCAGTATTGTATTTACCTTCTAGAAAAGAAGTTGAAGTGCTGCTAGAATTATATTTTGTATATTATCAACTGTATCTGGTACAAATAATACCGACCTTTTTATTATTGGTAACTCTCCTGTTGGTGGATTCACATTTTGTCTTCAACTGAATTTCCCCTTTATAAAAGAAGTTGAAGTGCTGCTTTAATCCATATTTTTGCACCTAAAAAAAATACATTTTGTATAATTAATAAGGATAGTGTTTGTTTTACCATTGGTATATTCATGTTTTTGTTTTTTAGAATAGGTTTGTTATTACGATTAGTGTAGTACAGAGGATATGTATAGAGTTGTGAAGGAACAAATGTATGTTGGATGGAAGTTTTTTTAAATAAATAAGTTGTATTTTTAATGTATACAAAGAAGTGTGTGCATTGTCTATTGGCAAGATATCAAACTGTTAAATAAGAACACATGGGAATCCAGCCAGGGGCATCTTTGAAGCTACTATCTAACACTTGTTATCTGTGTTGCACCAATATCAATAACATTTTACAAATCTCAAAATGATTAATAATTGTGAACACATTTTACATTATCAGTTTCAATACCTCTCTGGCTGCCAGCACCATTTTGAAAGCTTTTTTATAGCATGAAAGGCATCAAGTCCTAGCCCTAATGGTTTAACATGTTTATTATGTCTTTGAAATGCTCAGTAGACACACTATGTTCCACCTCTTGCGATAGTGCAGAGGCTCCAAGACAATTATAGACTGTCCGTCCTTTCTGAAAGATCAAGTGTCATGCTCCCACTCAAACTTTCCACTTTTTATTGCACCATCTCTGGCACCCACAATGTTCCATTCTCTCGCCACTCCTCTTCAGTACACCCTCTGCTAGACCTCAGCAGCTCCTTTACTCTAACCCGTCAGAACCATGCAGATCATCCTCAAACTTGAACATTTGTTCGACCTATTCTAGTTAATTTCTCAGAACTGTGAACGTATGGAGGTTGATCCTCCGGGACTCCACTTGTTAAAAACAGGGGTTCTCTTCTGTGGAAACTGGGAGACCACAACCAACTGGCTGTGGGAGCTTGAAGCATCTCTGATAACATCAGCCTGAGTTAAAAAAGAAAAAGAAAACGTTGGGAGTTGGCATTTACTACAGCCTATTCCTAGTGCTGCAAGAGAGTCTTGTTCTCCATGTTACCTTATCTAGGCTTCCTCAAGATTCAGGCCTCTGTCCTCCTGGTACAGCCGTGCCAAGACTACACCCACAGATTTTACATCAATTCCCCACAGTTTCTATTCTAAAGACTACATAGATATATCTATTCTAAAGACTACAGAGATTTTGTGAAAGATGCTAAACCTCAGAAGATCCAAAGTGGTACCTAACAAGTCCTTTTGTTTGGTGTATCATGTATTCTTCGTGTCCATGCACTGTATAAAAGCCTAATGTGTTTGCTTTGGTTGTGTTGTTTATAAAGGGGCACCCAGTAGAGGATCTTGGCCTGTTAGAGGGAGTTAGTAATGTGTGTTTGTCTAGAAGCACTGGGTTCTCACTAAAGCTACTGCCAACCGATTTGAAAGCAATGATCAATTTGGAAGAAGGAGCCATATAACAAAACCAACCCTGCTTAACACTAACCTGTTGCACACCATGTTTTGGTCAAACTGGGCATCATTCCTTTGGGATTGCAAGCAATTTCTAATTTCATTTAATTGAGAATTCTTTGTTGGATAAGGAAAGGTGTTTTTGTATTTTATTTACCTGAGCAAGCAATTGCTTCTGGAAATAACTCATTTAACCCGTTAAGCGCGCGCAAACATTCCGCCCCAGTGCGGACGTTCGATTGCGCTAACGGGATTCGGACGTCCAACGGTCGTGCGCAGCACTAGCAAGGTAGTGCACGCGACGACCGTTGGACGTTCGAAGCACTCAACGGGTTAAGACCGACCTCAAGCCTAGTGCCAGTGGCAGCCACAACCATAGAGATGAGCTACAAAGGATTGTCATTTTACTGGCACCCCGGTGTAATCATAGGAGTACTTTATGTTTCCTTCCTATCTCAAGAAACAGTCCCAAATGGTAACATCTCCTCAATTTACATTGCTGATATCCAATGTATAAGTCCAGTAGACGGCCTATAACCACGTTTCCATGGAGGGTGTACGGATTGAGTAAATTCTTGCAGATTTCCCTTCTAGCAAGAAGCAACAGAAGAGACCACAGTGCAACGTCCAGGGAATTACAAATTGCGGTGTCTGTCCTAGATAAGACCAGTACAGGTTTGACCACGATAGCAGATCGAAAAAACCCTGCCAAAACCTTGCTCACATCATCCCAGAACTTCATAAGCAAGGGGCAAGAAAGGAACAGATGTTTGTTGTTTGCCTCAAGATGGCCACATCTTCTACATCTCTGGATCTGATTTTTTTTTTCTGCAAATCTCACAATCTTTTGGGGAGGCCAAAAGATCATGTTAAGCGTAAAAAAGTGATTTCCTTTTTAAATAAGCTGGTCTAAAAACTCGGTGTAAAAGCTTGAGAGAGGCTTGCCACAAATGTTGGAGGTCCTACCCTGGCATTCTACCTTCCCAATGGAAAACTGAGCCTGCAACCAACTTTCATTGTCATCCAGTACCAAATGAATACCTCTTTCTTTATAGTCTTTGCATTCTGTAGCCTGCTCTCAATCTTCCAGAGGCCTCCAATTTCCTGCTTCTCGCTAGTATATCACGAGAGAAATTGCACATATTTGAACCTTGAAAGCCGAACCTTGGTCCTACTCATCAATGTCTCCCTAGTTACAAGACCCTGGACAGTTAAGAGATCCCCCACCCTGTTATACCAACATCCCTCAAAGGAAGTCTCGAGCTATCTTGTAGGCATTCAGGTGTACCCAGGGTGTCCCAGAAAGGGGAGAAAGTGGAGTAGTATTTAATGCTTATTTTGTACCAAAGCCTAATAGCTGCATTTAGTACCTTTAGCCTAACTTTTTAAAAATATTTTGGATCTCATAACTGTGCAGCAGGCTTTGATTCCCCAGATCCTTTGTCATAGCTGTTAACAACCACCCTACGTGTTAATATCTTCTGTCCCTAACAACATTCTATAGTTCTTGAACTGAAAATCATCACAATACTTCCCCAGATCAGGTAATGCCAAGCCTCCTTTTTCCAACATACACCTCCGTTTCTTCCATGCCAGTCTTGCTGCCCCATAGGCCCATAAAGTTATTTTCCCCTGGATCTTACCAATTCGTGATTCAGGGAAGGGAAGTAGAATATAATTGAAAAGGTATGTCAATTTAGGTAAGATGCTCATTTTAATCAGATTGACCTGCCCACATATATAGTAAGTGGCAGGTTCCTCCATTTATTGAGCTACATACCGATTCTTTAACAACCCTCACCTGGCTATAAACTGGAATTATATGTAAATCAATAGGGACTAGCTAATTTTAGGGAGAGTATAAGAGACTCAAGTACGTCAGACAATATAGGTAAGGAAAAACGCTGTTTTCCTTATAAAGCCCTCACCCACCGACCTAGTCGGTGGCATGCTTCATCATCGGGCCCACCACAGTGGCACCGAATGTGCCCCGGGTGTGCTTCAACGCCAGGTGACTGCGGAGCTGGTATATTGCTGAGTGTGCAGTGAAGGAGTGAGATCAGTGAAGTTTAAAATGCTATACAAGAGATCCCAGCACCCGAGGGTGCCGCGGAAGGACGAATAGGTCCAAGGAGGAACCAGACCGAACTACTCGGTCTCTTTCTCTGCCAGGCGACCCATGAGGCTTTGTACCAGAAAACACAGACAAAGCTTGAGGGAATCCCCCTCTAACAGTTACAGTGCCTTAGCGTGCGCAACACATAATAAAGAAAATAACACAACCACTTAATATAGTTTATTATAATTTATTTTGCACCTTTTCACTTATCCTATTGGTCCTGAGGAAAGCCAGCTTAGAATATAAAGGCACTGGCTGAAACATGTAGACCACACTGGACGCTGGAGGTCATCATAACACTCCTACTTACGTCCTTTTGCCTTTTTAACCTGCTAACAGAGACCCAGTCTATTAAAATTTGCTAACCCTCGGGTGCTGGGATCTCTTGTATAGCATTTTAAACTTCACTGATCTCACTCCTTCACTGCACACTCAGCAATATACCAGCTCCGCAGTCACCTGGCGTTGAAGCACACCCGGGGCACATTCGGTGCCACTGTGGTGGGCCCGATGATGAAGCATGCCACCGACTAGGTCGGTGGGTGAGGGCTTTATAAGGAAAACAGCGTTTTTCCTTACCTATATTGTCTGACGTACTTGAGTCTCTTATACTCTCCCTAAAATTAGCTAGTCCCTATTGATTTACATATATAACCCAGGGGATCCGGACTAGCCTATCTAGTCCTCTCTCTCCCTTTGATCTGTATAAACTGGAATTACCTCCAAGAGATGAAGGAAATATATAGGTTTCAGATATCTAAACTCTGACTTTGTGCCTCCCTGCTGGCCAGTTATATTCCAACACATATTATCTGATTTACCTTTCTTGATGGAATATCTGGAGAAGGACCCAAACTCCTTTGCTAATTCCTCCACTCTGGGAATTGTTCTATCTGGGTCTGCCATCCAATCGTCGTCGGCATAAAGGGCTATCTCAGTACTGAACCACTGTAATTCAAATGGAATTACTTGCTGATCTCCCCATAGCATTTGGGCTAATGAACCATATAAAAATCATAAGCATTTGCAATGCAATAGGTCTCACATTTGCGAGAGTTTGAGCTATTGGCATTGTAATGGACAATGTATTTTATTTATGTGTTTGTTTTTAAAACCTAAATAAAAATATTGTCATTTACAATGTTAATATCTAAAACTTCCACAAATGCAAGACATATTACATCGCAAATGCTTGTTTTGGGAAGTTAGTAGCATAGGATACCTGGGGAACTGAATTGGTAACCTCTGGACTGATTTAGGAAAAAGGCAATCACTCCCAGGGTTAAGGTTTTGTGTTCCCCAGGAATGCATGGAACCCATTTGTGTTTTTGAGTTGTCTAATAGATAACTGGGTTCAATTGTAGAAGCACTTGTTCACTGTGACATACATATTTGGTGAACTGTTTATTGAAGGTACATTAATATAAAAAGTAGTCAAAGTAATGAGGTCTGGCTTTTGATATTTGTGCAAAAATGTTTTTGGTAAGTTTCATGAATTATGATTTATCATGTCTTATTTATTGCCAAAGGCAGTATGGCTTAATTTTGACTGTGCGCTGATGTGCTGAAGTCTGCAGGCTTCAATTTAATTGGTGGTCTGCAAGGCCCTCTTACCTGGAATTGTAAAATTCTGTGGGCCTGATACACAAAGGTAAACTTGCACTGTTGTGTAAGTTTTCTTAATTTTGGTATTCACAAACTAGGAGTTTACTTTTACTAATAGAAATGTTATGACTGCAGAGACTCTGCTCATAGAAAGATAGGCCTAGCCAAACTTTTTATGTGCAGAGTTCTCTTCGCTGACTGATTGCTCTGCTCAGGCATAAAATTACTATTAGTAACATTAAACTCGTAGTTAGTGAATATCCCAAAAATAGTAAACGTGCACAAAAGTGTAAGTTTACCTTTGTGAATCAAGGCCCGTCCTTGTAATTTCTGTTCTTTATACTATTTCTGCCAACTCTGTACTGTTGATATATTTGTTATTAACTTTGTGCGCATTAAAATACTTTAATTTTATAAATATAAAAGCACTAACTTGACAATGGTTTTTGAGTGGAATTATGCGTTTTATTGAGTTCTGTGTTCAGACCCTGAGGTAGCCTTAGACCGCTCTTCCATCAACTGCTAACGGGGTGTGCTTGGTTTTCAGTTTGGTGTGACAATAGTACGGCAGTCCTTGGACACAAGAACGTAATTACCTCGATTGAAAAAACTGGGTCCCAGGAACCTCTGGACGCCATTGCCCTTTCCACCACCCACCCCAAGAAAACTACTATCACATTTCTTGTAAAATAGTATAATCACTTTTAGAATGGAAATCTTTCGGTCTATGAAGTGGCCATTTTACCGCCGAAAGTACAGGTCCTAGATTTTTACAGTAAACTTTAAAAATGCACCATTTATTAATGTAATTTATAAGCCAGAATGTAGTCACTCAGTACTAACGTATTTATCTTCTGAAAATCTATAATTACATTACGTTTGCATTGAATGCATATTATGTCCCTGATGTAACAATGTAACTTATTTTAATCTACAGGAATACTTATCTGAAAAATATTCCCTAAAAGTATATTTGGCTAATTTTTCCGGCTTTATGCAGATCATTAAGTTGGTCAGCAAGATTGAATGATGTCTTTCCTTGCACTAAAAAGGAATAAATACATCACCGAACTGAAAGTAGATTTTGGCCTGTGAATAAGACCTGCTGCCTGATTAAACAAGAGGCAACAGTGGAGGGCCGAGCATGGAGACAGATTATATGAAACCCATCATTACCAGAAAGAAAACCCACATCACATCACACGCCCCGCCGTTCATTGCTCCGAGTTTGGATTACCAAGCGACAATATGCATGGTGGTGTTGTAGATAGGAGCATAATACATTTTGCAGAAGGCGTCTGTCTATCTTCTCGCCTGCCCCCTTTGTCTGCAGAGCGTGTGTGGGACAGAGGGTCCCCCTCCTAACTACAAATCTGAGGTAGGCGACAATATTGGTGTGAAGTGTGCCTCTGCTGGTTGTCGCTGCTGTAAAGGCATTATAGGCAACACGACTCTGTGCATGTGGGTGATCCAAATTCGCAAGGCAGGAAAGAGTGCTTCTCCAGTGGAGTATGAGCAAGCGTTAGGGCTGTAAAGGGGGGCAGAAACTACCGTAATAACCTCTTACCACCCAGGCAAGGGGTCCTGCGACCAGTCTCTGAAAATTGGTGTCGCTCTCTACCCTGGCCCAAGCACACCCTCATTACTCACCTGTCCCAGGTGCTTGTCTTACTCTCCTTTGCACCACCAGACACTCTCCTGCTCCACTAACACGACCGGAAGTGACATAAGTGCCATACGAGTCTCCAGTTGTTATCGATAAAGCTGTCTCTGTCACGTACAGCCGGTGTGCGAATGTACAACATTAAAAAAAATTAACATGAAGTGCAGCACCCGGCCGTGAAGGGGGCGCAGTGCAGGGTATTAGCTGGAAAATGCATCTTCACGGTCTGGTACCTTGCTTCATGTTCATTTTGTAGGTCTTGCCTAAGCCATCGCGTTAGCGATGCTTTGGCGAGATATTAAGTAGGAGCTTTCAAAAGTGCTCCCAAAGTCTGCAGGCGGATCGGGTACAGTGCATGTGCGCCGGTCGCGCGCACCATTTGTCAGCCTGCAGCCTTTGGGAGCCCTTTCGCGGCCGCTTTGATGTTCTCCGTGAGCCGCGTGGCCACTGAGAACATCAAAGCGGCTGCGAAAGTGCTCACCATTGGCCACCCCCTCCCTTATCCCACTTCTGCCCACAGGCCTCTTCTAATTGTTACACCTCTGCACCACCTTCATCTTCATTCGTTAATGAACTTTAGTGATTTCATCAAACTACATTTGCAAAATTCACGTTAACTTGTGCATAGCGTCACAATACCGAGCCTCAGTGAGCTAATCCTCTTATGGTCACTGTTCATAAAAATATCAACATCTTAACGCCGAAGAGACCCTTTGGAAGTAGTTTCTAATCCTCCCATTTTAGAGTGAACCCTCAGTCTCCTCGGAGCGCTGTACGGACGGCGCATCGCTTTGTGGCGGGGTGCAAGGCTTACATCCTGCGACTCTTTCCTACGTGGAAACGACGGGCGCAGAGAAGCAAAACAGATCCCACGCGGCGCCAGACAGACAGGATGTGTAAAAATAACCCCCTATTTCGAAGCCCCCTCAGCGGGCAGCTCAGAATGGGGCGCTGTGACTCAGCTGGTGAGACGTCGCCACTCGTGTGCCAGCTGGCCAGGTCCTGTCTGTGACCCCTGGACGCCCTCTGCACTTCTTGGCGCTACTCCACAATTAGTGTTCACAGCACACTGAGGGCGCAGCAGTGCAGGACCCCGAGGCAGCACAGAGCTCAGAGAAACCAGACTACACATAATGCAGGCATTTGATGTCCCGGCAGCCAACAGACACCAGTGTGATCCTCAGCGCAGTACTACTGGTTCTTTTTAATAAGTGCGTATCCATTACTTTAAATTGGGTTTAAGAATGCTACCGAAAAGTTGACTTGACCCCGCTGAGAATGTAATCTGTGTACTGCGGGTAACAAACATTGATCGGTCATTGCCAGTAAAATAGCTCAGTGAGCTAAATAAACTACGCTGCTGAGAATGTAATCTGTGGGTAACAGCCAGTGGTCGGTCATGTTTTTTACAGTTTTATATAGCGCAACCTCGATATTAAGGCATTGGAGCGCTTTACATCCACACCAGTTACGTTACACAAGGACACATTCATTGATAGTGAAATAGCTCAGTGAGCTAAGCGCCTACTGCTGACTGCAGTCTGTCCCGATTGAGAGAAAGAAAGTTTTATGTGCATTAACGTTTCGTGAATAGATGGCATTCAAGGGGCGCATTCAAAACGTGACCCTTCTGTAACCGCTGACTATATACCAATACCTTCTTTTTAATCGCTTCCAGTGCTTAATGTGTGAGAAACAATCTGTGCCGGGGCTCAAAGCTCTGCGAAGCCGGTACAATTAAGAGTCGGCACTGGAAATACTCAGGTACCTTTAACCTACTACCAGGCACTCCCTGGCCCTCCTTCTCACACCTGCAGGCTCCCGCTTTCTTTTTATGACTGTTTTGCCGTCTTTCTCTTCCTATCATTCCGAGCTGTGTTTTCCTTCTCTTACACCCCATAAATATCTGATATGGGAACAATAAGTGCCGGTCCCTAAATACAAGTGCCGGTGCCCCTCACCGGCAACCACCGGCTCAAATTAAGCACGTCGTGAACTAGGACTAGGACTCCCGATTTTACGGTATTTATTTTGTTGATCTTTATGTCTGTATTTATCCATATTTATTTTTTGTCAACTTTATCTGTATTCATCCATATTTATTATTTAATTTAATTTGCGTGTTTATATAGCGCTAGAATCACTCCCGGGGGAGTATCTTCGCGCTTCGACCGCTGCGAAACCCTTCCTGGCTTTCCTGAGAGATGGTCCCTTAATGGGTATCTCCAGGGTGAGACCAGGCATCCCCGGCGGTCTGGTGGGGCCGTTAGTGAAGATGAGGCAAGCTAATGCCCAGAGTTGATCGCTGACCAGAGTGGGCACCGAGGCGAGAGAATTATCGAGTCCGCTGACCCTGGTCCAGAAACCTGCCGCGCCGGGAATCGAACCCTGGTCCCGGGCCGTCCTCTGCTCTTGGGTCTGCCGCCTCTAACCTGTGAGCCACATGGGTTTTGTGAAAAAATAAACCAGAAACTGGTATATTTCCACATTTATTTAACCAATAAATATGCAGTTGTGGTTGAATGCCCGCCAGATTTCAGTGATATGAACACCCACAGAAGATAAATCAATGCACTTATACGAAAATATGCACATTTCAGAATCAGCCTTGTGCATATCTACTGCTGCTTAAACCTCTTCACCATAATTCCTTTCTTTTTTAACCCCTTTACCTATCAATCCAAACCAATTTCCGTTTTTATCCACATTTAAAAATAAATACAGACAAGAAAAGAAATTGTTTTCTGTCCGTATTTATCTGTAAAACTCAGTAAAAACGGAAAACAGGGAGCCTTAATTATGACGCACGTGGGTACACGAGCGGGACAGTTTGTATTTCACTCATTTCATTGGGCGACACTCTCCTAGCTGTCAGTATTAGGTAAAGAACAGTGTACACCTTGCCTTCATATGCCAAGGACGCATCTTTACTGATGCACTGTTGAATAACTGTCAAGGTAGCCTGGGCTCCTCGCCCTGTGGGTGGCTGATCATCAGAGCGTCTGTCCCGCATGAGCACCCTCAGGGGGAGGCGTCGATGTGTCGGTCGAGCCACCCGCACCTAACAATAGCCACTTAACTTTGACTTTATCTTCCAAAAAAAGATCGCTCGTTCTGCTCTCCATTACAAGGGAGAGCTGTGAAGATGCTGGCAGCACCTGGGGAAGTACCATAGTGTTGTTTTCCGTGCCACGCCCGAGCACAAGCCTGTGCGTTTCTTCTTGGCGTCTTCAGTGCGCACATTAACTCAATGTATCTCTCAGTTAGGGCATGTTTTGTTAAGCTCGGACACAGTTAAGTCTGTGCCCTGAATTTCTGAGCTTTGTCGTCAACACAGTACACATTAGCTGGAAAATATTTCAAATTCATGTATGCACAAGGTGTAATAAAGTGTTTGTGGGGTTGGGGAGAGGTTCTACTCTAAATATATTTTGAGAAACAATGCTAAATTTGCATTTGGATCCAAATTTCACATACACTACCAAAACATCCAGGCGTTCTGAGTGAGCTATTCCAATATTGTCTTGTGCTGCTCAAACCTCATTATCCCCAGAGGTGCTTAAGCTCACCCTTCCCTACAACATCTTATAAAATTGGGGCAATATAATTGAGTTTGCTTACCCAAAATCAAATATGCAAATGCAACTTTAAAATGTTTTCTGTAAAAGTTAACACCTAGCCTCAACCTAAACAAGCATTGGAAATGCAATAGGTCTCGCATTAGAAAAGTTGGAACTATTGGTCTTGTAAATGACAAATATTTTATTTATTACTTGGTTTTGAAAATTGCTAAATTGATAGCTTTGTCATTTACAATGCCAATAGTTATAACTTTCGCGAAGGTGACACCTATAGCATTTGGAATGCAACATGTTTTGTATTTACGTGACTTAGATGGCAGCTCTGGTCGTTAGGCCACATCTCTAGAGAGCAGGGTTGGATTTTTTAAAAAGTGTCCATTTGCTGCAAACAGTGGCGATGAAGTGATACCTTTGCTCGGAGTGCGCACCCCTTTCAGCAGGTGTTGGCAGATGCAACTTCAGCAAGGACAAGTTTTAAAGAGCAAAGGAGCCTGGCCATGCAGGTCTGCAGAGTGAGACGTGACGTCACAGGGGGCGGTGCAAACATGTGTGTGAGGGAGAGAGTCAGATGGGGAAAACCTGAGAGGTGATGCATGGCATGCACAGATGACGACAGTCAAAGTCTGCACCAACCGGGATATATGCTGCCACACAGGAGGAGCTCAACTACATTACTATCGTGTAATCCAAAGTTCTTCACATAAAACATATTTATTCAACATTTCTCTTATTCAGTGAAGAGCCCTGAACAATGTACCAACATTGGAAAGATGAATGTTTAGGACGACATGCTAGGATTCTGCCTAGATCCCGGCAGGTCATACACAGATGAAACTGAGCGCTTGTTTATCTCTTGAAATGGTGAAGCTGAAAGACGTCACTCTGCGCACAGAGATAAAACAAATAATTATCCCCACTCTTTTCTACACGAGCTTGTTTCAAAAGAAGCTGAACAGTTTCATCTGCAGGTTTATTGTGCTAATGAGCCAAGCTGCAATCTGAGAGCTTCTTTTGAAACCTGCTCATGGAATTTGGAGCGGCACCTCATTTACTTCCTCTGGTGTGATTAAATCTTGTGTCGAACTGCAGATAGTGCCAGTAAGTAGCCCCATGTGATATGTTTCACATATCATGCACAATACTTTTATGAGAGGGCAGGCTGTGTTTGAATACGTCCACACACTAAACTACTCCTTGTTGAAAACTGATTGAAGTGGGCGGCCAGGGCGACTAGCAGATGCGTTCTGACTTTTTAGCAATCTTAAAAACGCTGCGGCGCTGGACTTTGTGCACCTTTGTTAACACGATGAAGGTCGGACGCACGGGGCGAGACGGGATTTGTCTCTAAACCAGGAAGGTGGTCGTTTCGCACCAGGCTGTTAACAGAGGTCAAGTGACAGGGGTGCGCGGGTGGGGAGTTTATCAGACGACCTCCGAGCAGAGGCTAAGAGAGGAGAGGAGCCCGTGACCGGGCTCGTGTTATAAGGTCCCGACACCGAGGCTGTGGTAGCGGCTACATGCAAGCCTCAGCTGGTGAAACTCTGCTTCTGTGCCACCACTGACCTCTGCCCCGTCCGAAACCCTCCGAGGACATAAATGGATTCATTAGCAGGGTAACGGAGTAGGGAAACTCTCCAAGCATGTACCCTTTCTCTGTTCTGGGCCCTCACACGCACGCACGTAGAGTAATGCAGGATTTGACAAACAAGCTTTGCGCACCATCCTTCCCATTACAAATAAGGCGGTGTAAAATGAAATCATCAATAGGTCTTGAAAGTCCGCAAGTCTAAAAAGCAGCACAAAAGAATAAACACACAGCCCGAAAGAATGACATCCATACTCTGGTCGAAGTTTGGCTGGCGGGGTCATTACTTGTTCTGTTTGCAAAATCCCAAACAACTCTGAACTGGTTGGTGCATGTGTTTTCGAAAGTGCACTAGGTTGTCCTTCAGTAGCGCGATGCTGCATCAGTAACAGATTTACGTGAAATCTATAGTTTACCCATTAGGATTTTTTTAAAACACAGTGATCACCCGGCAGGATAGCCACAGCACTGAGGTAGCACAGCAGAGACTTGGCGCCCGGCTATTTTATATAAAACCAGGCCCTGCTTCTAGTTAATACATTGAAGTAAAAATAAAGTATTGCAACACGCTAATATATATTTTTTTAAACTGCACACTTTTTCTCTCAAATAACTCTTCTTTTGTGGTAGATGACGCTGATATTGTCTACATAGGCATGAAAATGCATATTCTAAATTGTTTTCAATTACAATGTCACCTCACATGTCAATGAATGGTTGTGTAAACTGCGTTTGTGCTCGGAGGGTGGGAGGAGGGCTCCTATCGCAAGGAGGGAGGGAGAAAGCCAGAAATATAGAGGCAGCGATGGAAAGGAAAGATAAGGCGGCAGTAATATAAATGCCGTCCAAAACATGAAGTAAGGCGTCCGCTTCACAGACGCCGTGCTATTAGTCGAGCAAAGGGAAAGCAACAAAAATAATAAATAAATGGACATTGGGAAAAGGCACGCTGAAGGGCGAGGGAGGCGAGGGAGGGAGGAGAAATGCGAGAAACGTGTGAAGCCTTTGAAGCTTCACTTCAAAGGCTTGTTGGCACAGCGCACGCTGGGGGATGACTGTGGGAGGGAGGTTGGTGTCTGTGCACGCGCTTTTTATGGCAATGCACATGCGCATTGAGCGAGCTTTCACGGGCACTTCATGGAATCGCCCGATCTAGGTAAGCTCTGTATAAGCCACTTTATATCGAGCTCCCGCTCTCAATGCCCATGGGCATTGAGATAGGTCGCTCGACCTAAAAAGGAGCAGGAGCCCTGCCTGGTACCTCTGTAAATATTAAAGCTCTTAGTCAGCGCCCGATTGAGGAGAATTCGGGCTGATGGGGCTCCGTACAGCCTTTGCAGGGTGGAGATAAAGTTCAAACGGAACTTCTGCAACTTCAACGCCACCCACAACTACCCCCAACAGACTCTGTTGAAGGCAGCCAAAGGAGCGGAATAAGCAACAGCAAGATCGATTGTACCAGTAAGCTGTTGTGTAAGCTCATGGATCTGTTGCTTGGAAAAAAGCCCTCCTGTTCTGGGTGTATTAATTGGTGAGTCAAAAGGGCCATCCTGCTTGCGAGAATACTGGTAAACACTTTGTAATTGGCGTTTAATAATGAAATCGGCCAATATAAATTTGCCTGCTTAGGATCATTAGTCAGCTTCAATATTAATACCAAGGTGGCTTTCTCCCAAGATTCAGGAATCTGATTTTCTACGTCGCCACACATCTACCAAACCCATACCCTGAACCACCTTTCAGGGCCTGCCTACTCGTTGGGATATTGATACTATCTCTCCAGGCAGATCTGTCAAAATTAACATCCAATAGTGTATTAAAATCGCATCCCAGGATCATTGGAAAGGGTACCTCTAGTAGGTCACACTGCAGGGTTGAAAGATGAGATGGGTTTTCTGAGTTCAGGCCATACAAACTGGCACATAACAAACTGTAGTTGTAGCACTTCATCCACCCTACTACCCATCTGCCAGAGCAGTCCATTTGTAACCCACCAGACCTACTCCATCCCCTTTCCTTATAATAATTGCAACCCCCTTGAAGTATTCGACTTGATTGGAGAGCGCATACTGTCCCATCTATTTTTGCTTTTAGAATAGCGCCTTGCTCTCTATTGTCGTCAAATGGGTCTCTGGCAGAATCATTATATGAGCTAAGCTGTCTTCCAAATTTTATACTACCATATTCTGCCTCCACTTGGACCTAAACCCATTGGTGTCCCATATAAGGAGTTTAATTTCTTACCCGTACCCATCAAATCGGACCATTGATCTCCAGTCTCACCCATATTTCCAACTACACTGATACTAGGCCCTTTTACCATTGATTGCAGGAAAAAAAGGTGATCATGAGGACTAAAATGAGCCACATAAAAGGACAACCATACTTGACACTAAACTGTTGCAAGAAAGTTCTTAGACAAACTAGACATCAGTCCTTTGGGATTGTAAACGCTTTCTAATTAATTTAATCAGGAATTCTATGTTGGATAATGAAAGGTTATTGTGGTTGTTTAGGTTTCACCCAAGTAGCTGACTGGTACAAATTGCAAGACCCACCTGGAAAGAGTTGGGAAGGGCCTTTGTGTAAAACCCTGAATTAGCTGGTTCTGTTGTGTGTTGTCATTGTTTAGCATATTCTTGAATTTACTGGTGTGACTCTGTAGAGACATGAAGCTGTGATTACTTTATATGAAGGTTTGTTTGCATTTCTTAGGCATTCATGATCTGTTTCCAACAATAGTGGATAACATACAGGACACTGCTTCTTAGATAGTTGGAAGGAGATTGTAACAGGACGGGTTCAGAGATTAGATACTGCTGCTTTGTCCAACATGCCACCTCAGCCTTAAGGATACTAAACCTGCTCCTCCATAGTTACTCGGTCACCAAGTAGTATGTCCTGAAAGGACCAGCGATGTTGGTGTACTGTGGGTTGGGACTCTGAAGATGAATCACCAGATGGAAGCAGTAGTTCTCGGTGGCCTTTGCATGATTAGATTATTCAAGAAAGTGTTGTCTTTTGTTCCTCTGGATTGCCCAACATTATTGGTTGGCTCACTCTTCTTAAGAATCAACTTCAGTCAACTACAATACGTTCAGAATATGTCTGGCAGCTTGATGTTTGCCCTCTATAAGTTTGATTCCATTACCATTTTTTAATGGCTGCCTGTTTGAATTGGAATCTGCTTCAAAGTTGCGTGCCTCATGTTTAAATAACTCTGTGGCACAGCTCAGGGTTATTTTATGGATGAAGATGCACTTGTGTACTAGTCTGCTCCATTTTCTCAACTGATTGGTGTCTTTTGACAATATTTATCCCACAACAAGGGGACCGAAAGGGATTGTAGTCCAGCACATGTCCGTCTTCCCTAATCGCAATGTATATCAAACATCAGGTATGTTGTTCGGTATTCGGGATCCCAATCTACTAATTAGATTAGATTGGGAACCTGCATAAAAAATAAATACACTAGACACCAGTTTATTTATTTTTTTTTTTTTTTAACTTTAGGTGGTGGTGGTACATTGTGTTGAAACCAACATCAGTCTCTTTGACCCTCATTGTCAGTTCATAAACATTACAATGACAACATGGAAAATGGCCAACTATAGGAGGAGGGCCCCAGCTTAGTGTGACACCGTTTTTGGATTGTGATGGTTTTGGCCTAGTGTGGCAAAAAAGTCCTTCAAATTACACAATATTTTGAAGAGGGACTGTTCAATCTGCAGTACCCGCGAGTTTTGGAATATATCAATTTTCCTTTAGGATTCCCTTCGATAAAGGTGTGAATGTTGTCACGTTCATTTAGTTTTGTTTTAAGGTTTTATTGATACTAGGAAAACCGAAACATAAAGCCAGGTTACAAGAGAGGGTAACCGCATTAACAGACCAGGCATACAGAAAGGACCACTGGACCATAATCATTAGTCACAAGCAGTAAATCTGTACCTTCGTCACATGGGTGAGATGGGAGTCAGTGAATGTTCCCCTGTAGTCGTTCCCCCAAACCACCAATCAGTAGCCTGTATATGGCAGTGGGTATCAAGCCTTCATTGGGGCTTTCACAGCGCTGCACTCCACAGCTTGTTGCAGGGCGCTCCGCCACTTAGTCATGTGTATCATTGGGCTGTCGTAATTAGGAAGGTTTTGAGGGGCACCAAATATGTCTAAGCCAGGATGAAGGGGAAGAATAGTGACATATAATTCAGATTGTTTGTTGCAGTAAATAAGTGATTGAATCTAGTTTTTGTACTTTGGTGATCATCCTATGCCCCAATAGCAAGCTACCAGTCTATGCGCCTGCATTAGGACTGGAGCAGTTTGCTGGCGGTAGGACGCCGGAATGTTCCATACCCACACCAGTACAGTGTCTCTTGCCTCTCTAGACTTTTCATAAGCTGCAATGGTGGAGAGTGCCTTCAGTACCTCCTCCTAATATGCATAGACCGCTTGACAGGACCATGCTTAGTGCAAAAAGTTAAGCCCTGGTTGACCTCATCTAGCTCAATTTGTAGCTTCCCTCTGGCCATGTTTTTGGAAATATCTGGGGGTGTGCCATGCTCGTGGAGAATTTTATAGTGCATGATGCAAAACCTACTGCTTGGGGATATCATGCCGGTTTGGGTTCAGCTAAAAGACCACATTTTCTCTGAGATCTCATGCTGCAAATCCCTTTCCCATTTTATGCATGCAGATTGTGCTGTCACAGGCGTGTACTCTAACGCTGCTCGATAAAGTTTACTTACCAGCTGTCGTCGAGGTGGCCGTCAAGTGTGTGTCCAGTGCTCTGCAAGGCACCTATTGTGTGGGGAACTCATAAAAAACAAAAAGTAAAAAAAATTAAAAGTGTGCCCATAAGGCATTCTTTAGTTTATAATATAGGAAGGCATCTAAAGGGGTGCGCTGTGTGGCACCGGCGAAGTCGCCCCGGATCAGAACCCTCTTATTTATGTATGGTTCTCCTCATTTTACAAGGCCCCTGTCACACAGCTGGGATAAAGCCTTTGGTTCATTTGTGGCCGGAATTCGTGAGTGCTGGCGGAGTGGGAGCAAAGGAGAACATAGAGCGTCCTGGCCCTCTCGTCTGCCTAGCTTGGTCCTTGCCCAGAGTGTGCAGTTTGCTGTGGATAGATAGAGAGTATCTAGGGGGTGGACTACCTATAATCGCCCTTTGCAATACAGGTGACATTGCATCAGTCTCGATCGCCAGGTGCAGGGTATTTTCACAAAATTTTATTGTAAACTTGTAAACAAACCCAGAATATTTTTGTGGTTCATTGACAACTGAGGATCAACCAGACGCTCACTGTTTCACCTTCTCTACTTGACTACAATGTTTTATTCTTATTTAGATTACTTCATTTTACCGTGCCTTGCTTTAATTAGGAGTATGTATGAAATGCTGGATCAATGACCTGATTACATTTTACAGCTGGAAGAACTCTGCCAGATACTATCAGTCAAAATGCTCAAAACCCAATTCTCAAAGCTATTTACGCATATAACTTTGGTTTACACATGCAAAATATGATTTTGCATGTATAAAATTATATACTTGCATTAAGATTTTCATGTGAACACATTTACTCACAGAGGCTGATAGGTGGGAAGTGGTAGTTCCAGGGCTGGAATGCCCAGTGAGTTTGTGCCCACCCACACACATAGAAGTTTAAGGTTATTATTCACCAAGTCTCTCGATTCCCTTTAAAGGTAGGGAATTTACTTCTGACAAGGGCAGGAATTAAACTTTTTCTATGATGGGAACAAAGCGCATCCTAAAAAGGGGCGGTGAGAAGAAGTGACTTTTCTTCATGGTGTAAAATACTTTTTGTTGAAAAAAAAAAAAAGAAGAAAATGTTTTTAACATGTGACTTTGCATTTCTTGTGCAGATTTTCAAATGACAAAATATATACGTTTGTATTTGCTTAAAAATGGAGTTCACAGTAGTGCTCTAAGAGCATGGTTTCCAAAATTACTTGTGTAAACTATTGCGAAATCCTGACAGTCTGAAATCTATACCAGTGCTGGATCATAGAGCTGCTGGTACAGTTTTTTGTACTTTCTTTAAGAATGCTGCTCCTGATTTATTTTACATGTTGCCCTTAAAGGTTTTACACTGTTTCTTAAATGCTCACATTTTTAGGTCTCGCCTGGCGAAAGCAGCGCATGCGCTGCTCTCGCCATGCGAGTGCCTTTTGCGATCAATTCTCCAGAGGGCTTACATGCACACGTCTGCATGGACAAAGGTGGCTGCTCTAGCCATTTGTCCAAAGCAAACTGCATGCGCGTGCCCGTCGGGACAGTGGACAGTCCGACGCTATTTTGTTTGCATTTTGTCGTCATGACTAAGCTGCCGGTTCGCTTATGTGCTCCTCCCAAGAGCACACACACCATGTGGAGGAGGCTGGCTCGCAATGAGCTAAGTCGATGTAGCTAACGTTATGAAGTGACTGAGCGGACGCAGAATATTTGCCTTACTTTCCAATAACATCTTGCACTTGGCTCCGCGCCTCCTGAAGTACTTTGAACGCGTGCCCGCCCGGACCAATAATAAGTGCTGCTTCTTACTGAGTTCCTCTGAGACGAGATAAAGCGCAAGAATAATCCTGAACACACAAATTAGCTGCGCTTCTTCACTGACTGATTCTGAGAGCAGGCGGCGCCTCGCGCGCTCAGATTGGAAGTAAGAGTCGGCTAGTTTCTCAGTTTCGCAACTGAGTGATTGACGACCCCCCCATCAAGGAGGGATTAAGGGAAACGGGAAGAAGACAGCGCACGTGCATCATGAGCTCAAAGGGTCCCCAAGAGACCAAGGGAATGAGAATATCAGAGAATGCGGTTTTAGGGCACGAAGGCGAGGTCAATATGGAAAATGCAATGCTGGGGAATGAACTAGAAGGAGACTCGGGCACCATGCATAAATGTAAAGCGGGAGACCGGTCAGGGATAGGAAGCCGACGGTGTGGATGAAATTGGAAGATGGATTGTGGGGAGAGGTGGGGGTTGTGTCAAGGAGGAGATAGCCTTGTTTATTCTTCCACCGCATGATGCCCCCTGGCAGGAGTTAAGGGCGCTGGGTTATAAGGCAGAAGTAAAGGGAGGGGTTAACAAGGGATTTAGGTGATTGCGCGGGAGGGCCAGTGGCATAACGAAGATGATGACCACCACCCCCAGGCGAATGTAGTCCGGGCCCCCGTAACTGATATATATTCGCAGGCTTTAGATAGATTGCTTGGATACCTCCCTCCCCCGGCACTGCAGGGGCTGTGTTGCAACCAGTGTTACCCCCTGCTGAGGGCCTCCTCCTTAACTTTCCCCTGCACACCCAGTGGATTTTATGAGCCGCATTTAGCCAGGATAGCTTGACTCCATCAACTGTTGTTTTTGCATTTGTCACCCCGAGTGGGATTGGTGTGCTCAGACGTGAGACCCGTGCTCTCCACGCCACTGGAGTCAAGCTAACCTTGCTGAAGACGGCTGATAGCCAGAAACCAGTCCCAGGATGCTTGATTCCGGTCCAGGGAAGACATGGCTTGGCAGTTCGGGCTGAACTGTTCCCACGTGGCACAGGGTCAAGGCTGATTTGCATATGGCCATGTCTGAACTGAACTGAAGTGGTGTGGTGAGCAAAAAAACGATGGATTTAGGCCCAGATCTCTGTACTGGGGTGAATGTATGACATTGTTCTGCATTCTGTCCATCAACTGTTGTTTTTGCATTTGTCGCCCTGAGTGGGACGGGTATGCTCAGACGTGAGTCCCGTGCTCACTACGCCACTGGAGTCAAGCTATCCTGGCTGAAGACGGCTGATAGCCAGAAACCGGTCCTAGGATACTTGATTTCGGTCCAGGGAAGTCATGGCTTGGCAGTTCGGTCTGGACTGTTCCCATGAGGCACAGGGTCAAGACTGATTTGCATATGGCCATGTCGGAACTGGGGTGGCTTGGTGAGCAAAATAACGATGGATTAAACCCAGATCTGTGACTGGGGGTGAATGTTTTGCCATTGTGCAACATTCCGTCCATCATCTTGTGTGTTATGCTGTTCACCCTATGTGGAAAGGGTATGCCCAGACGTGGGTCCCGTGCTCACTACGCCACTGGAGTCAAGCTATCCTGGCTGAAGACGGCTGATAGCCAGAAACCGGTCCTAGGATGCTTGATTCCGGTCCAGGGAAGACATGGCTTGGCAGTTCGGTCTGGACTGTTCCCATGAGGCACAGGGTCAAGACTGATTTGCATATGGCCATGTCTGAACTGGGGTGGCTTGGTGAGCAAAATAATGATGGATTAAACCCAGATCTGTGACTGGGGGTGAATGTTTTGCCATTGTGCAACATTCCGCCCATCATCTTGTGTGTTTTGCCAGATTATTATAGATCAACATTATAGTCTGTTAAATCGCACACATTTTTTTTGTACAACTGGCATTCTGCACTCACATATTTGATAGTGCTTTCAATTATGATAAGGAAGGAAAAGGAGTTTTGGTTAAATAAACTGTGTCATCTTAAGTTAATATTTTAAGTTGGAAAGTTGCGATTTATCCATGTTTTCTGGTTTCCCTTAGTACAAATCAGCCACAAAATGGGTATCTATTTCTCTTTCTTTTAACGCTGTTTTTTTCTTTGTGCATTTTTCTGCCGTTTTTGTATAGTGTGAATTCGACCTAAGGTATTTTAGTGTTTTACATGAGCACCTGTTACATTACACAAGGTCGCCTTAGTTTTTTTTTGTTTAAAGGCATGGGTAACTTAAGTGATTTGCCCAGACTCACAGAATGTTTAGCTGATGCTGAGACTCAATCACAGTTTCCCCAGTCAGCAGCTCTGGCCCTAACGCCACATCCTGGGTAGAGGGTGGGTGGCAGGCAGAATCCACACTAAAGCTTGACTCCCTTTTGGGCTCAAGCATCAACAGGACCTCAAGCTGAGTCAGAGCCAGGCTTTAAGGTCGAGTTTGGCTCTAGCTTTCAGTGGCTCAACCACCTCTACACAAACCGCACTATACACCTACGACTGCCCTCTTACAGACTCGTGATTAGCAAAGGGAGGGGCCAGAAAACACTCACATCACCAATAGAAGAACACAACATTCTGGAAGTGAGTCAGCAGGTACATTTTAATTTTAATGTCATTTGAGTTACTTTTCCCTTTTGGGATACTTCATGGGCTTGATGTTGCCTATATTGCTCAATGTACATGAAAAATCTTTGAAATATTCTTTGTTGACTTGACCCTAGTAAGTATCTCTCTCATGATGAGACACAGATTCAGGTCACTTTTTCTGGAAAAATAGATGCCGGGCTTTTATTCCCAGTGGTCAGCCTGACTGTGTGGAACAGTCTTCCCATACTTTTAAAAAAAATTGAAAAAAACTTCTCTGTTTAACCCCTCCCATGCTCATGACGGAGCCGCTCCGTCATGAGCATCGGCTGAGCTGTGCTCATGAAGGAGCGGTTCCGTCATGGCCCTGCCACCGCCTGCGTGGCGCTGATTTCGCGCCTGCGCGGCGCGTTCTATTGAGCGAGCGGGGCCATGACGGAACCGCTCCGTCACGAGCACAGCTCAACCGCGGCTCGTGACGGAGCGGCTCCGTCACGAGCATGCAAGTGCTGCTCGGCCCCCGGGCCCCCCTAGCGCTGCGGCGGAATTGCCGCCGCAGCGAAGGTGTTAAGAACAAAATCTGCTTGAAATCACAACTGACTACCTTTGATCAACCTCTTCTGGCTAGTGAAAAAGCCATAGAGAAATGTATGACATTCACTTTTAACAAGCACATTGGAGTTAACAATCTCCTTGCGTCCCTAGCAAAAATGCTTTAGGACTGACTGTAATCCTGAAAATGCAGCCATAAAAATCTTGGAAGCTATCCTGTGTATGTTAGACAACAGATCAGCATGTATTCTTGTCCTTCTGGATTTAATCTGTCGCTTTCATAATCACTAGCGGCTCCTTCACCTCTTGGAGACCCACATGAGCATCGAAGGTGAGATCCTCGGATGGTTCCGTTCTTACCTAACCAATGGAAAACAAATAATAAGAATTGGTAGTCTGTCATCTTGTAGTGTAGTTCCTATATTCCCAATAGGCTCTGCGCATTGGAATAATATATACTGTAGTTTAGACGTAGGACTGAGGTCGACTAGGTCTCTACCGAATATATTACACTTAATTGTGAGTGCCAGCTAGCTCAGAGGTCACTAGAAACTTTCTCGAATAAACAAGAAGGGATTAGTCTCTGACAACCATATAACATGACAACTTTGTTTCCCAAGAATGAAACGTATCTCTAGAGTCGCAGAAACAATAGACTGCTATTTCACTAAGTCAATCGTGCATGCTTCGTTTCACCAGAGACGTTCGTTTTCAATAAAAGTATTTATTGAACAGTCTTATTTCTTAAGCATAAGAAATGCCCTGCTACAATTGAAATGCTAGTTAAGAGGTACGAGGCATATAGTACGAATAGTATTTTAAAATAGTACTGTAAAAGCATGATATGGTTTCTAAGCCAAAAACATAGAATACATAAAATGCATAAAATATATACAGTGATAAAATGATGGCTAAAAGTACTCAACTGGTGCTTCTAACGAACGCCTACCCCAGTGTACCTAACCTAAGCCTAGTACGAGGGAGGAGTAATTTTAGTTTTAGTATTTCTCTGCCAAGAATCTGTTCAAGAATTCTCTAGGGATCTAATCCGCTCCGTACCTTCGATTTAGAATGATAGAGGTCTGGTATCTCTCTCTCTGGACTCGATCTCCCAGCAACCCGCAAGTGTACTCTGGAAACACTAGAGCTGAATTTCTCTGCAGGAGAAAAGACAGCGTCTTTTCAGTGCGTCAGTTGGAGGGTCGGCTTCCTTCAGCACTTGCATCAGCAGGGCGTCGGGCAAGTAGTTAGTCGATCTGCTCCAGAACCACAGTGTGTTTGACTGGGCAAATGTAGGCATATTTATACCCCTGAAGGTGCTGAGTCTGACGTAAGATTGGACATAATATCGTCACTAGTGCCTTAGTTCCTTGAAAACTCAATGATTTCTTGGATAAATCAGTATTCAAGCAGGGGGAGGTTCCTGACTGCTGAGGGCTGGTTTTACCATGAAAATAATGTGGATTCTCTGAGTTTAGTGGAAGTAGCCATGCCATATTAGGGCTGCGCCGGCTATAACTAAATAAGGCAATGATTCTTTATGCCTATATAAGGACTGGATGGTTTATACCTATATATGGGCATGAATCGGGAAAAGTTACTCTAGGGTCCTAGATTCCCACATAACAATCTACGCTTGCACTTGTGACATATGGAGCCTCCAAAAAAATCCATTTAATCTTTACATGCAACCATTGAGTATTCTTAATGAAAGATCTGGTGCGCCATTCATCAGTATGCAGATGATACCCAGATCTGCCTGAGGGCTTCATCAACGCGGAACATACCTACCCTAAAGTCATGCATGCAGGAGATTCAGGACTGAATGGCATAAAAGCTACTGAAACTAAAGCCTGAAAAAACTGAATACCTCATGATCAAACAACAGTGCTCTCAATGAAACTTCGACAGTCTGAATCTCTATTCATTTTTTGGAAAAAAATAGAAACTCTCTGCTTTGAAAACCACCTTATCACCGTTTGTTAAAAAAGTGCATAATCTCCTCTAAGCTCTTTCCCTCTAAGCTCCCCATGGTTTTACATTTCTCTTCTTTCTTTCGTGTTCTTTTGCCTTTAGTCCCTAGAATTTCCCACTCCTTTATTTGTGCCTTGCACTCTATAATTTTCAGCTTATAGAATCATCATGGCCCATTCTGGACCTAACCAAACTAATTTGGCGCTGTCATTGGTTTGTGCTTGTTGAAGTGTTAAATTGTTTTTCTTTTCTTTAGTTTGATGTAAGTTAAAGCTCGTCTTCTATTGTTTTTCAAGTATCATTTTGCTAATACTTGGGGGTGAGTGCTCTTTATAAGAATGCACACATATATAAACAGTCTGATGTATCCTGATAAAACAACTATCCTGCTAGTAAGTTCAAAGATCCTTCTTGGAGCAGGCTAGATTAAACTCGAGCTGCCACTAAATATTATATTTTGTCCTATGTCTATGTGAATTGTGTACAAACTAAGCATCCTGAATATGTCCTCTTAGAAAGTGGTAAGATGCAGTTTTATTGTCAAGAGGTTTCCGGGTACTTAAGAATTGCGCCCATTTTCAACAGTCTAACTAGAATTGTTGATCCAAGACATATTTGAAACGTTTGGGCCACAGAAATGCCTAAATACATTGCCTTCCTTTGGACTAATCCAATAATGTTTATTTATGTGGGGCTGTTATTTGGATGCTAGGAATGTGGTATTCTTATAGTATGCAAACGTTTCTATAGTTTTTAGTGAGGTTATGCACATTTGGAGTTGGTCACAGAGACCTATAAATCTCTGCATGGAGTATATTGGCCCTGATGCTTAAATGTTGTAAAAGAATAAGTACCTGTGTCCACAGCCAGAGATATTGATCGAGTTTCAAATACCACAGCTTCATAGTCATGATTCCACCTTACGCCTCTTTAATACTTCTCCAAATACTCCCTGGCCTCTTTATCCTACTCCTTCAGGTTACTTTTCACCCCTGCGTTTTCCCCTTTGTCACTGCTTTTCCGTCGTTCTCTTCCCCTTAATCCCTCCCCCCCCTTAATCTCCCCACCCCCCTTTGTGGTTTTCTCTCCATTCCAAAAGCCGTTGGGGAAAAATTATTGCTGGTCTCCAAAAATGAGTGCCGGTGTGGCCCAACCTTCAACCACCGCTCTCAACTACAGCACTGATTGGCCACCATTATTTACAAGCCTGCCTAATGCTTCTCGAGATGACAAACATTTCATTTGTCCTAGGACACGCTTTTTTAGGTCGAGGACCGAAAGGCTGCGCTTGCGCAATCTCCGGTCGGAGATTTAATGTTTTTTAGTACGGGGCTTGAACCCGCCTCTCTCCTCCATTGGCTGGCTTCCTAAACGGAGGCCAGCCATTGGAGGAGAGGGGCGTCACTCCAATCATGTCCCGTCTCTTTCGGATTCGGGGGCGTGTTTTTTGCGTTCTTTCCACCTGTGACGTCATCCGTCACTCAGAACGCCAAAACACGCCCCCTAATCCGAAAATGTTTGGAGCTTTGCGGCCGCCATTTTGCTGCTCGTTAAGATGAGGTCGGCCGCTCTCACGGTCTTCGTTCCCGCCGTTCGTGTCTTTTTCCCGCCCCCCTCCCGCTGTCCGTGTCTTTGTTCCCGCCCCCCTCCCGCTGATGAGGTCAGCCGCTCTCGCTGTCCTCGTTCCCGCCGTTCGTGTCTTTTTCCCGCCCCCCTCCCGCTGTCCGTGTCTTTGTTCCCGCCCCCTCCCGCTGATGAGGTCGGCCGCTTTCGCTGTCCTCGTTCCCGCCTTTCATAGAGTGGCACTTTCCTGGGGCAGGAGCGTCTCCCCGCCTCTGCTTTCAAGCTCCTTTAGCTCAGCTGCACAGCGCTCCAGCTGGCCGCTGGCTCCGTCACAGGTGGCATGAGTGGGCAATGATGGTTTCAGGGAGCAAGCGCAGCCACAGACCCCAAAGGCTGTCTTATAGCGCGACGTATGAAGTGACCTTGGCCTCTGCGGTCACCTACAGCTGCGGTCCGTCGCGGGCAGTACAGGCGAGTATTATAATGGCCAGCGGGCTGTAGTTAAAAATGACAAAAAGAGACCCAGAAACCGCGTGTCAGTTGTGAACAGGTGCGCATGTACCGGTTATGTTGCAATTGGTACTGTACATGCAGGTAGCGGAGTTCACCCAGACTGCAAATCTCCACGCACCTCGCAGGTAGTGTCGCGCGCAGAAATGAATCGGGCAGGGCCGCAGGCCTCCACAAATGCGGGCCGCAGCAGGGACCACAGTCCGGGATCGGAGCACTCACCGCATTGGATAGTTCTTTCAAATACTGCTCTAGATCTTGCGAAGGGAAATGTTCAAGATCTCAGATTTATCTATATTTATATTGAAACCGGATACTATTTTGAAGGCCCTCCAGCATTCCCAGAGTACTTACCAGTAGAGAGGTCTCCGGGTCTGTAAGTGGCAGTAAGGCCTCTGCAAATATGCAGATTTTATGCCCCCGCATAAATCACCACCACAGCGACTTATCTCATGGAGGGGGACACTGTCCCAGTTTCCAGAAAAGTTATTGAGTGTTAGGGTTTGCACTAGTAACTGCAAATTCTCTGTAAATGTCTTGTGAGGCCATCTGGGTTTGGAGCCTAATTTGGTTTAAGTGATTTAATCGCGTTCAGAACTTCTTGCTGGAAGATCGGTACCTTCAGCATGTTTTTCTTATCTGCTGGGTCTGTAGGGTGTGCCTGGTCAATAAGGTAAGAGGCTTATGGCGTCCAGGTTTTTATTGCCTGAGGAATAGAGCCTTCTAAAATTGCAGAAAAGCATCCTGCTTTCCCTTCTAGTGTTTAGCTGCTCTACCATTGAGTGCATGGAACTGAAAGACCAGGAAATGTTAATGTGTCCTCCCCTTCGGCAGTATATATGGTAATTATCTGGCATACATTAATCCTGAATGCGCCGTGTTGCTAGGTCTAATTTCCGTTAAAGGAAGCATGTCCATATTTATTCGAAAGCCACATAGTTTTTTACACTCTGGGCCAGTGACACCTGTAGGGACTTAAGCGCGAGACATCTGTGAGTGGGAAGCCTAGTTGCTATGCCAACCAGAGGGCCTTCCGGGCACTCCCACCACGAAACGGAGGGGCCGCGAACAGCACCTCGAAAAGCCCCAGGCGATCTTTGGTAGAGTGAACGGCGGTTGTCGCAGCTCTGTGGTGAAACAAGATACTGTGTCAGGTAGGATAAATAGTGTATTATTGCTCTTACTACAGTGTGGTGCAATAACCCTGAGATACTTAGGCGGATGAGTGGCTGAATGCTGCAGGGACTGCTCTTTGGTATAATGATCATCTTAGGGAGTACACATGCTTGAATGGGAGTTGCCTCTCACTGATCCAAGGTCTAATTACCCTGAGATGTTACCCTGATTGCACTCGTTTTTTTTCTTGCCTTCTGCCCTCTGATTGCTCTCTTTTTTCTTGCCTCTGCCACCCTGTTTGTGCCGTTTTTCTTGCCTCTGCCACCCTGTTTGTGCCGTTTTTTGCCTCTGCCACTGTTTTTCTTGCCTCTGCCACCCTGTTTGTGCCGTTTCTCTTGCCTCTGACACCCTATTAGTGCTCGTTTTCTTGCCTTCTGCCCCCTGATTGCATTCGTTTTTCTTGCCTTCTGCCCCCTGATTGCACTTGATTTTCTTGCCTTCTGCCCCCTGATTGCACTCGTTTTTTTCTTGCCTTCTGCCCTCTGATTGCGCTAGTTTTTCTTGCCTCTGCTCCCCTGATTGTGCCATTTTTCTTGCCTCTGCTCCTCTGATTGTGCCATTTTTCTTGCCTCTGCTTCCCGGATTGTGCCATTTTTCTTGCCTCTGCTCCCCTAATTGTGCCATTTTTCTTGCCTCTGCCCCCCTGATTGTGCTCGTTTTCTTGCCTTCTGCCCCCTGATTGCACTAGTTTTTCTTGCCTCTGCTCCCCTGATTGGGCCATTTTTCTTGCCTCTGCTCCCCTATTTGTGCCATTTTTCTTGCCTCTGCCCCCCTGATTGTGCTATTGGCAATGTAAATGACAATACCATTTATTTATAATTTTTTTTAAAAAGTCCTGAGCAATGCCAACAGCTCTACCTTTAATAATGCCGAGACGATTGCATTGTAAATGCTTGTTTTCTAATGGTGTTGGTAATGTCTATTTTACGTCTTTCTTGCAATAGCGTTTGAGGCAGTTTTTGGTGAAAGTGTTTAAGATACGGCAAACATAAGTGACGCATAACTCTATGGACCATTAATATAACAATATACAAAATGGTTCGAGAAAGAATATATCCTTTTGATATCTTTCACAGCCGTAAAGGTGAAATTGTTCTGTTTTAAATTGTTTCATTTCATCTTCCAATGAAAAAAACGGATTTATACATTAAACGATAGATAAGACCTCACATTTGTGCTGTCAATTTATGGTTCATGACCTGTGTCCTTTGTCTTTCAGACACCAGAGGAAATATTTCACCACTTGAAGAACATAGTGGAGTTTGGCAAACACATCATGAAGTTATATTTGGGAGAGAACTACGTTCATTATGGGGTAATTATTGTAACATTTTTCTAGCAACTCGGTACAATGTGTGCAAGTATATTTGAGTCTGCTTTCATGAATATTCTGTTTACCGCGATGTGGAAGCAAAAAAAAATAAACAAATTGCGGAAAGCTGCTTTTTTCCACATTTTTCTATTTGAATTATTGCCTATTTTTGGTGATTCATATTCGTGAAAAAATGGCAAATTAATTTCGCAAGTACAATTTACCCCTCGAGAGGATTTCACATGTTCATCGTTTCACTAACGGCTAAATTTGAGTCCATAACTCTTGTGTTAAAGATGCTGTAGGCGGTATGAGATGCACTGCTAAACGTATGCAAATGAAGCAAACTAAGCAACATTTCATATCCTTCTCCTGAAGGAGAAGAAGATCTCTCTGAAAATATATATACATAAACACGTTCGTCTGTATTGCCATTAACTCAGACAATTGAGCAGAAATGGTAAGACTAGTATTTTAGGTACTTTCAAACATCATTTTCTGAATGCTCCACATGTTCTTTTCTGTCTCGAGCTCTTTCAACTTGATATTATAACTACCTGAGGGATATCAAAGACGAATGCTAATGGAAGAGACTCTTATTTAATAGTTCTCTAAAACTAACCTCCACTACTTTTATTTCAAGGTTCCCTTTATTTTACTAAAGACTGACACCAGTTTCTGTACAACCTGGTAAAATCAAACGGAGACATTAGACACATTTCTATACCTCTTGGGACAGTGCAACAGCTGGTACTTATTTGAAACAACATGTTAGTCTTCAACTCGTGATCACCGCTTAAAGCAAACTCTTCTTTGATAGAACTGCTCTCACCACTGGATCTGACTCAGCGGTCTTCAACTTAACACATTTTCTTTTCGATAAGCGTAAGCAAAAAAGATAACTAGTTTACGCACATATACCAAATCACGACCTGGAAGCGTAGGTTCAGGTATTTTAATATACATTTATTATTATACCCTATTACCCCCTCCACCCCAAGGCCACCCTCCCCCGCCTCTCTGGTGTGTAGCCTCTCTTTTGCTGGATATATGCCTTGTGATGGTGCCTTCCTGTAAATGCTGATCCCTCTAGTCTACACTCACAGTATAGGTGTATTCAAATTATGTTGAGTTTCATAGTTTACCTGTCTTCATGTTAACCTTGCACTAAATGCAAACATCAGGGGATGAAACTCTGTTTAAGCTATCTATTTGTTACTCCACATATTAAATCTAGGTCGGTCAGGCATCTTCACTAGGACAACTATTCTATGTCTACCTATCTGTGACGAAGTGTATTTTGTCCAGTGGGAGAGGTCCGTATTTGCAAGCTTTACAGCTGCTATTCATTACAGTCCTATTTAAATATTCAAAGCTCCCATGTTTTGTGCGTATTCACTCTTTTATTTTCTTTGCTGATGTTGTTTCTACCATACTGACATTCTGGGCCCATAACCCTTATTTGACCCAGCACTTCCATTTTATAAACGTTCTTGATCATACATTCATACATTGACTAAATCTTTTCTATAATAAAAAAAACCCCTACCATCACTGACACTGTAAAGCGAGCCCCCTGATGAGAACCACCCTTTAGTTCTTTTTTGTAGACCCGTCTTGGGTACTAAGGCATTAAGCGAAGTCGGCGCCCCTGAAGTTAACTATTACACAATCCTAATACGCTGCTGAACAAAAACCTGAAGGTGTGTCAAAGACCGATTTAAAGGGTCAGCAAAAAGCCCACACTGCCATACCAACGTACTACTCTCAATTGAAGGTATCTCACGCAAGAATTAGGACAACCAAATCCCTTTTTTTCTGTCCATTTGTAAGCCCCATCTATCAGCGTGCTTGCATTGACATCCACACATTTCATCTCCATTGTCATTCTCACTTAGGCATGGTTGGAAGCATTCATTATTACCCAAACATGATTGCATTTATTCGCACCCAGCTCTGCTTTCACCCTCCCCCAATTGTGATTTAGTTTGCTCAGCAAGCCCTATTGTCCTCTGCACATTCATTCATACCTCTGCGTTCTCCTTCATCCACACCCACCCATTTCTTAGCGCTTCATGCCCATCCAATGTAGCCTGACAGCAGCAGCTTTATCCCTGCTTCACAGAACTGTCAAAATCATCCTTTTAGCAGGTCGGAAATCGTGATTTTAAAAATGAAATAAGTCCCCACTAAGCACACCTTGCTGCCTACAATGGAGAGTGCTTAATATTTACGAATGGAACATGTGTGACATTCGAAATGGCACATTCCACCCACAGTGACTAGGCCCAAAACGATGTTGTAACTGGTATATATGAAAAGCCAAAGTTTAGATTGTTCTTCAATCTATAATTATTTTTGTGTACCAGCGACAGTCTCCAGTCAGTGACTAATTTTTATATTTAATAAAAATCCATTTTAATGGTCAAGTCGTATTTTCATTAAATATTTCGGAATTGTAACTTTTAGAAAGTTTTACTCTGCTGGAAACCGCTGGAGGCTAAGTTGTATTAGCAGTCTTTTTACTACCCAGCCTGTACGTGGTATGAATTAGCTATGAAAGAAATGAAAACTGTTCCCGGAGCAGGGACAATGGCCTTGGAATAGGGGGCTTTTTTTTTTCTTTCCCTGGCAGGGAGACAAGTGTGGTGGGCCCAAGGACCTAATTTTCTTCAAAGGGCCCTGCAATGTCGCAAGTAAATGTTAGGTGACACCTGGAAAGGCCGCCACTCTTTGTCTCCAGTCATGCTGGCACCAAACCCAGTGAAAGAAAAGCTACTCCTTAAACCGGTTTTTAGTGATCACAGAGGAGAGAGCTGCTCATTACCTTGGTTTCACCTCAGGGTGTGTGTTTAAATAACAATGACAACCCTATCTGCCCACGTGGACCAGGGTAGTTTTGTATTAATAGAAGAATTGTCCTGTGGGACTCCTTCAAAAGTGGTATCTTTTTATGTATCGTAGAAGTAAACTAGAGTTACTCAGACATATTCATCTGATCAAAATTAATTACAAAGAAAAGAAAACACAGGACTGATATAGATGGCATCTTGTAATGTTTTGACTCGCCCCAAGTCGGACAGGTATGCCCAGACGTGTGTCTTGTGATTATTATGCCACTGGATTCAAGCTAGCCTGGCTGATGAGGGGGTGATACCCTGAAAGCGGTCCCAGGATGCATGTTTTCTGGTCCAGGGAGGACTGCCCTGGCAGTTCGGTGTGGTCTGTTCCTATGGGAAGCAGGGTCAAGACTGATTTGCATATGGCAGGGTCCAAACTAGGGTGGTGTGGTGAGCAAACAAATGATGGAGTTAACCCAGATCTGTGACTAGGGGTGACATTTTGTCAATGTCAGCATTCCATCCATCAACTTTTTGTGTTGCTATAGTTGTCGTACGTGGGAAGTGTATGCCCAGATGTGGGTCCCATGCGACGCTATGCTGCTGGATTCATGCTAGCCTTGCTGATGAGGAGTGATTCCCCAAAAGCGATCCCAGGATGCTTGTTTTCCGGTCCAGGGAGGACCCGGCCTGGCTGTTTGGGCTGAACTGTTCCCATGGAAAGCAGGGTCAAGACTGATCTACATATGGCTGGGTCCAAACTGGGGCGGCATGGTGAGCAAAAAAAGCAATGGATTTAATCCAGATCTGTGAATGGGGGGTGTATGTTTGACAAGGTTCAGTATTCCTTCCATCCTCTTTTTGTGTTGTGATACGTCCGACACAAGAAGCACCTCAAATGCTGTCAGTTTGTTCAGGTTGTAGATCGTTGATGCAGATCAAGAAAATTGTCTGTAGTAATAGAATTGTAGAGCACCAACAAGGCATGCACTGCATTTCTACTTCAGTATGGTGCAATCCCAGTAAATAATGTGGCTATAGTCTTCCTTCATATTGAAAAAGGTAATCAAGTCTGAAATTTGGCAAGGAAGTCTAAGGCATTTATTTGTGATACATTAAAGTAACTGATATGGCTTGTGCCATATTTTTCGGCCATGTGTTCATTTTATCAGCACTCCAAAGTGACCTTCTTAGGGCATTTGTGCTACATAAAAACAAAAATGTGATAGCACAAAAATGGAACATTTTTGATTTTCGTTTTAATTTGTATAACTTTCCTCAGTTTTCTACATATAGATAACGTAGGACTCGATAACCCTCTTTTTTAATAGATGCACAGCACTTTGCAGTTGCATTTTAAACTGCTTTAACCCATATATAAAAATACACCAGCACATTTCATTTAAAGGCTACTGATTTACTGTTGTCTTCTTACAGCTGCCTTCTTTCTTCAGCTTCAAACACCAAGGCACCTGCATTTTTGCATCAATAAGAGCTATACGAATTAATGATGTGCTTTTTTTGGTCATTCACAGTTAAGTTAAATATATCCCCCTCCTATGCCATCTTACCTACAAAGAGAAGATGCTACTAGTGGTATGACATTTTAGAAACATCTTGCCACCATATTGCTAAGGAATGCAATGCATTATAGTGTTTAGAACACACACGTGACCAGTGTTGGGGCAAAATGTGATACTGCCAGCACCTCTAAGCCTCAGTTCTTGAGTGAAAGGGAAGGAGTCCCCGGTCTAAAAAATAATGGGAGAGGGGGTATAGAGGGATGCAGACTCGGTCCCCCCCCAGGCTTGTACTCTGCCTCTAGTGTCAACTGGGTGTTTGTGCAGATGTGCAAGTCGGGGAGGATGCTGGGCTGAGATGGGAGAGTTAAAGATTGCCTTGAAATTGCAGTAGGGATTGTCCGGAAGGGAACACAAAATACACAAGACCATGATCACATAACGTACAACTCTGGAGGGCAAATTCAGGGTGGTATTTCATTCAGCACCAGGAAAGCTGTTGTGGGCCATCGAGGTACTGGGGGTGGTGTAAAGATTAGTACATTGGTGCATTTTAAGGCATGGTTGATCAATGCCTTTGGAGTTTGTCTACTAGAAGATCGCACACTGGAAAAGTGGAAGTTCAAGCGCCTGTCCCTTCATATTGCTTTCATTGTTTATCTGTGAAGAACATGGATGGTACTTTGACAAATTTTACTTTTGAGAACTTTGAGTTTCTTGGGTAAGTGAGATTGACGGGAACTATTTTTTCTTAAGTTCTTACTTTGGGCCCAGATTTTCCACCTTCAGCAGGTCCCCTCACAGCCAATTTAAGGACTCAGAGGAGACCTGTCCCCCTGCCAAAGTTGTTGCGAGTGGCTCAGCCCTGAATTTGATTAGTTTTTAGGTCTTGCCTGCAATGGGTATAATGTATAAATGCCATACTAACAAAACATGCACACCTTCTTGACGCTTGCTGATGCATTCCTATTTTAGTTGCTTTTCAGTCCTTCATCCTCATTTTGCCTCATAGCTTTGCGTTGATTTTTAGTTTGGTTTCTTGTTTTTTGCTTACTCGCATAACTGTACTAACCGCTCCATTCTATGCTGCTCCACTTAATTCTATGCCGCATCACTCTACGCCACTCGACACCACTGCATTCCACGCCATGACACTCGACACTCCTCCTCACTATGCCATTCCACTGTACCCTACTGTATACCACGCTACCCCACACAATGCCACTCAACTGCACTCTATGCCACTTCAGTTCACGCAAGCCACACTATGCCAATCTACTCAGACTCTGCATGCCAAGCAACTCCACCCACACTGCGCAACCTCTCACTACACCACAGAGCTCCATTCCACCCCACTCTACTCTCTGCTATCACTGGCTTCATCAGCTTGGCGAAACACCACGGCGCAAAAGAAAGCCCGAAGGACTGAATATTCCAACCACCTGCCTCTCTAACGGATTTGAAGAAATTGCTGGTAGGAGGGAAGATTGGAATGGTTATATACGCATCCTTGAGGTCTAGCCGGAACATCCAATCCCCTTCCGCAACAGATCCGCTAAAAGATGGATACACTTCATCTTGAAATGCTTGTACATGATGAAATGTTTGAAATCTCTCAAATTTAGAATCAACCTGTGTCCACCTCGCCTTTTCCGAACCTGGATGGCGTTGCTGCAGAAACAACTGGCGCTGTTGTCTCAATATGCCACTGCCCGCTTCTGCAGCTGGTCCCCAATTTCTGCATCTATAAAAACGCACTCATGTAGGGAAAAATGTTACTGCTGAGGGAATGACACTTGCTGAGGAATCTGATAGAACTCTAAGTGAAAATCCAGACAAGTCTGCAGGACCCTTGTATCTTGTGTAAGCGTCCTTCAATTGTGGAGAAAGAATGGAACATGACCCCCCCAACGAAATTACTGAGGTGTCAAGAGGTCATACTTGCAGAACTTTGGGTTTAGAATCCCGCTCTGTTACCGCCTCTGTTGAAGTGTTGCTGGGAGAATCGTTGTCTGGTGGAGTAAAATGCCTCCCCTAGTAGAGTCTTGTCACTCTCCTCTACCACAACTGTATCCACCTCTGGAAGGGCCTTGATAATAGTAATGGCCTGGCGAGTGGCCCCTGCCTAGCCCACCCCTATTTAAAAAGCAAGCTTGAAAAAACTCTTTTGATATTGGATTGGGTCTTATCCAAAGAAGTAAAGGTACCTACATACTTGGAAACATCCTTGACCAGCTTATCTCCAAATAGGTGACCCTCAGATCTGCCTCAGCGAAGTGAGTTCAGTTAAGTCCACTCACATAAGGAGGGATTTGCGCCTTTCCATCGACACAGCACAATTAGCGTTCCCCAATAAGCACATAACCCGTTGAGTCCAGTCAGTGAATATATCGGGGTCAACATCGGAGTCAGTTTCCTTGGCCACGAAGGCCATCTCCAAAATCTTTGTCAGGGACTCAGCTAAATCTAGCAGCTTGTCTTGACAACCACACCAGGCGCAATGCCCTTCTTTGGATCTTTAGCAAACTGCTTTAGGAAAGTCAACATGCTAGGATTGATTTTCGGGGTCTTTTCGCAACCTTGTCTGGAATATCTGGCCTGGGGCATTCTGCTTGAAAACTGTTGTGGACCTCCTTATCAAGTCCTATTTGAAGATTCTCGTGGAGGTTCTCGGACACCTCTGGTGGTAGGAGCCCAATCGGACAAAAGTGAGTGGACAATGTCTTGAGGGTTAAAGGTAAAGGAATTTCGAGGGAGTTCAAGCTGAAACTTGTAGCCTGGCTGCATGAGTCTTCTTCGCCGAATTAGTTGAGTTGATAGTTGTAGTATATGTATTGGTATCTTTACCACCCTTGCGCTTGGATTGTGCACCTGTGGAAGTTGACGGAGCTGTGTACCCATAATCACCCAGAAGGCCCTGAGTGAGGTTAGCCAGATCGTCAGCAGGAGGCCATTCAAAAGACTTGGCTCACAGTTTATGGGTTGCATTTGGAGAACCAGGTATAGGGCTCGGTGTCACAGGGTTTTGAAAACCATGACGCCTAGCAAAACTCTCCAATTGAGCCGTAATAGGTATGAGGGCGGCAGCCAGAGCCTGGTTTACTGTAATGGGAGCAGCAGTCTCAATTGCCCTGTTGACTGACTGCGGGACAGAGGCATCAGAGCTCAACCAAATTATCTTCCCAGTAGGGCCCCTTTGGTTGTTCTTAGTAATAATTATACTCTTCCTCCTCAAAGGGGGCCCAATCGTCCATTCTAAAAAAATACTAGTATTTAACACGGTGTCAAGTCTATCCCAAAAGGACCGATCAAGGGGGAGCAAAACCCAAGTGCACCAGGGAGAAAGTCACTGGCTCCTTTGCAGAGCTGTACTCCAGTTATTACAGTCCCAGGGGAGACAAGGGGTCCAGAACCAAAGGATTCCAAGAGTGTGCATAGAGCTCAGCGGGCAGCTCTGATTATTTCAGCCAGAGCCGGCGTCAACTCCACGCTGCAAATCTAATTAGCAATGTGGAGCTCTGTGTTCAAATAATGCAGATCTAGGAGGCTAAAAATAGAAAGAGAACAGCGCTTAGCCCAAAAACGCCCAAGAGATAGCCCAATCGTGCTACACGTTTCCCCAGGCTCAAGTGCAAGGGGCCCTATTAGGGAAGGCATCAGCTCAATGGCGCATTGAGCTGCAATATGGTCTGCTTCAGTAGCGCGACCACAGCGAACAATACTGGATCCTGAATGCTGGATATTGCAGAACAAAACTTGTTGTCCAGCGCGACCAGGGGAATTCAAACGGAATCCCGAATGCAGTATATTACTTAACGAGGATCGTTGTCCCGTAACGAGTGGGGCGCCGTCAAGGATCCAGGACATACCATAACATTATTGATTAAACATTTCAACAGTACACATAAATCAATGTTGTATAAGCATAAATAATGAGTCATTTATCTTGTCTGCGAGCAGCAAAGAAAGAGGCTCCTAAAATGGCGATGCCTATGATTATATGGTCTGCTCAACCATGATTGGTGGTTGTGAGCAGGATACCGTGGAAAATGTATATTTTGTTATGGTAACACGTTTTTCATTGGCTGCTGTATTTTTGCAGTAAAAGAAAGAGAAGCAATTATCAGAGCCTCTGGTCCTGAAATAGAATTTGGTTTTATGGGTTTTTAACCAGAAATGCGGCTGATGCCAGCAGATTGGTGGTGATTTGACAACATGTTTTTGGGTACATTGTGCAGCGATACTTAACAAAGTTACTGAAAACTGTGCAGTGATTTTTCGTGCAGGGCTTGGGGCATCTAGTGTTGCTAAACCTTTTGCCTAACACCTGCTGCTCTTTGCCAAACAGCGGTGTCAGTGCCACTGCTTAATTTGAAAAGAAAAAAATAAGTGCCATGGCCCTCGTCAAGAGGCCACTGCAGGTTGCACCACTCATTCCTACTGTACTTGCAAAACTACTAACCATCATACTGCTACAAGTGTGACAATTCAGACTGTTTGAGGCCGCCAAAGGATTAAGAATGGCATGGGAGGCAGGTATTAGTTGTTTATAATGTATATTGAATTATCAAACAACTGTTTTTGTGCTCATAAGTGTAGGCTCAGGCAATTAAGTGCCTCATGATAGATGGGGGTACCAAATATTACACAACCCCAGCAATAAAGTGCTGGTGCCGAGCACCAGAAACCACTGGCTCACATTAAGCACTGGTCAAGGGACAGGCCAGTGACCAATGATACTCCTAAAGGTGGTCTAATTCTGGCACAGTGGAAGTGAGCCCCTCTCCTATATGCCTCACAGTTATGGTCTAGTGTTACAAGGCCCACTAGAGAGGGGGCGCAGTAACACTCAGGGGACAAAAGCCCCCTTTCTTGGGGCTCGCGGCTATTACCCAACTCGATCAGACCTAGAAATGGGGGCACACCAGCCATGGTTTAGCCCTGGGAGCCCTAGGGGAGGGGGCGCCACGTCACCTGGGCCTTACAGCCACTGTCTATTGCTGGAAGGACCATGAGAGCAGTTCCCCATTCCCGTGGACCTCAAGCTCTACGACCACGGGTTTAGAGGCAGGGACCCTAACCAGCTCTCCCACAGTTGGGCTGTACATGGCAAGGAAATAGATGTGAATCCCAGGGGAGCGTGGGATTCCTCCTCTGGTCTAGGAGCTATGACCTAGCTCTGTGAGGCCCAACAGAGCAAGAAAGAGAGAATCAATTTGTGTCTCACTGCCACACATGGTGTTGTAGCAATTTTCAGAGTGCCAAAATCACTGAAGTGTTTGGTATTGTGAAATCATCCAAATATCACAAAGAACAAGTGTAACAAATGAGACATTGCCATTCAGCAGGAGAGTGGTGAGGGTGTATGTTGCTGGTAGTGCACTTTGAAGCACACTGTTACAAATATATTACTAAAGCTCGGTGTTTTAGTGCATTGTCATTTAAAGAAATGGCAACCACATTTCTACTCACACATAGTTTTACTGATAAAATACTATAGTGTGCAAACGACAGTGTGTGGAAATTGGGTTTCAGCGAATATAATCATTTGCACCTCACACAAGTGTCTTGATTTGTTTTAATGTTTAAATCTTTTGTCCACCACACTTCAGAATTATAAAGAAAATTTCTTAATTTGTGCTTATCTAATTGCTGATACATTTTGAAATATTGTTACAGTCCATTAACAGGTATTTAAATTAGTCAAGAAATGACAAGTTAAGCCTTTCTTTTCACACTCCAGCAAGTTTGTTATAGTTCACATTAAAAAATCATTTAATTTTACAGTCAACGAAAAAAAAGGAAACACCAATTTAATTGTTAAAAGAAAAAGCAGTAATTTGTCAGAAAACATTGCCTGACATTTGACCTCTGTCTTTGAATCCACAGCAAATACGACAAGATAAAAACAAAATTTAAAGGGGTCTTTTTTGTTTATTCACGTTCTGAACTCCAGCATGGTTATTTTAGGGGTGCTGCACCTCCCGCACCCCTTCTAGCAGCGAATATAGAGACCATAATAGTGAGGTAAGTGTGTGAACCTGGGCAGCCGCCCTCTCTTCCTATCATGGACACTGGTCAAAGATCACACTCTCCAATAGTCCTGGCCGGAATCTGCAGACACACACACACGGGTGGTGGGGGCATTGGCTTGTAAAATATACTTAACCTAAGCGTCTCAGACATGGATATACATGGAGTTTTTCCAAATTTGCCTTTTATTTCCTTCCTTGCTATTGTTCATCCCTATTATCCATTATTTGTTTTTTATGCTCCTGATTTCCTTCTCTGTACATTGTCCTTACATCTACTCTTACAAGTAACTTTTCATTATGTTTTCTTATCTTCCTGCCGGTCATTTCCCAGCACTCAAGCACCTCTTTCTAGCACTCTAGTCCCATCCCCTGTGCAGTATGTGGATGGATAGGGACATGATTGGACCTCATTAACATTTGATTGCAGCACATACATGGTTAATGCTGAGCCTTTCATACCTTCCTGCTGCTGTATTCTTCAGAGCAATGATGAATATCGACTGAATGAAGATTTTCTACATAAGACATTACATATGTATTTAGGCTCAGTGCTCTCTTAGCCAAGAGTCTGGGTCACACAGTTCTGTTCTTTGTCTTGGGATATCAAAAAATGACTGGTCTAATAACTTTGGTATTGGTGTCTTTTCTGGGGCTTGTTCCCGGTCTACCTGGTCATATGGGAGATGTCTGCTAAAGAATTAATATGCATACTAAAAGCTTTTAGGGCCTTTGGTAACCGCAAATGCTGCTATTACACAAACCAGCCCCTGATGAGGTAGTAATTAAACAGTATGACTTGCAAGATGCCTTTGGCGTTTGCCTGTGCTGTTCCCACCTTTAATAACGTTTATTTTACATTTTTAGGCCATGTCTTGGGTATTTTGTGTTTATTTGAATGCCAGCACGAGGCCCACTAACCATATATTTATTCAACACATGTGAGCCATTGTTTATTTAAAAGCCGTGAAGTGTGTTTTTGCAAGATTTGTGTGAGAATTGCCTAAGACACTAGATCTGGCCTACATTCACTGTTCTAGTGCACCTTCCATCGTGGGGCAAAGAACAGGCTCTGCTTAGCTTGTTTACCTTAAATATAGTTCCAGATATGTGGAGCCAGCACCGTGAAAGCTCTGGCATTTTATTTGGATTTTTTAAAACAAGGCTGCAAAAGAAGAGAGGCAGAAGACCGGATGCAAAGAGCTGGTTGATATTTGCATATTTTACATTTCAAAATATGCAAAGTGCTGCTTGATATTTACATATTTTACATTTCAAAATACCATGAGCTGAACCATAGTCTCAGTATTTTAAAAGAGATTATGCTTTGAACCGGAAGCCATGAAGCTGAAGCAGAAGAATTTGGCTGATGTTCCCCGTGTAGGAGGAGCTCAGATCCCAGCCCTCCTATACGCGGACGACGCCGTCCTGATAGCACGAACAGGGATTAGCCTACAGATTCTTCTGGACCGTTTTGGTTCCTTTATGGAGAACCTAGACTTGAAAATCAACGTCTCCAAGTCCCACACTATGATTATTGGTCGTAAAGTAAATATGTTGCAGAACAAAACTTTTATTTGCAAAGGGGAGATTCTCTCTAGGGTTCCAGTCTTTCCCTACCTGGGAGTCCTTTTTGATCAAAGAGGGTCCTGGGTCCCCCAGATCAAAGCAAAAAGTCTTAGCTTAGCACGATCCTCATCAGCCCTGCTGGCCTTTACAAAAAGACTGGGAGCCAAACCAATGGAGGCGGTGATTAAAATATACAACAGTAAGTGCGTTCCAATCGCTATGTACGGATCTGCGATTTGGGGTTATGCAGAGGCGGCAAAAATACAGAGGGTAGAAAATGGTATCATTAGGAACATTTTATCTGTCCCCGATTCCACACCCACTTTCTCTATCCATGAGGAAATAGGTTTACCATATATCTCTGATAAACTAAAATTAGCCCCCCTCCTTTTCTGGGCCAAAACATGGTTGAACCCCGAGCTGACGCTAAACCATGCCATTCTTAAGGACGTCATTGCAAGGGATAACGCCATGAGAATTCCCTGGCTAAAATATATTAAATCTACATTACTAATGCTGGGGAGACCGGAACTTTTTAATGACCCATCAAGCATCAGGAGGGAAGATGTCAGATTGATTAAGCAGATGTTTCTGGAGAGGGTTCGTATGGATAGAGAAGAAATGGAATTGAGGAAATCCATGGTGAGGGCACATATTGTTTTAACAACTTCGCCCACCATGGAACCCTATTTAAAAATTGTGACTAATCCTCTTCATAGACTCCTACTAACTAAATTCAGGATGAACCTAATCCATTACTCTCTAGGAAATTTTCCGGTGTGGTCAAAACCTGATGATGGTCCGCCATGCGGATGTGATCAATTTTCAGTTCAAGATACCCTTCATTTTATATTCTTTTGTGACTTTTATAGTAGTGAAAGGAAGAAATATTTATTCCCTGTTTTGAAAGCGGCGGGCTTTACTCAAATAAGGCCAGCCTTAATCTTCCTCCAAATGTTAGCAGATACCTACACCATGTTTAGTGTTGCTTGCTATTTAACTGCTGCATTTAGATCTAGGAAAAAAAGACTACCCCAGATAGACCTGTTTTAACTCAAATTTGTTCTTAAAGGAAAATTTTTAATACTTGTAAATAGATTTGTACTTTTGTGTAACAATCTGATGAAATGTAATCATTAAGCAGAAAACTTTTTGTAATGAGATCGAGTGATGTATTTAAAAAAAAAAAAAATTGTATTTGTATTTGTGTTTGCTTTATGTCTTTTATGATTTTAACAAAAATCGAATAAAGAGTATTTTGACTGACTGACAGAAGAATTTCTACACTCTTGATGTGTGAGCTTTCAGAAAGTATAGTTTCTTCCCGCTGTCGGTGTAGTAGGATGACATTTAGATGGTACCTATTGTCCTGCACAGAGGCCCTTCTCATAGTTAAGCTGTGTAAAAGCCTACATAGTAATGTGCAATGAACAGTGAGCTGAATCCTTATAAGGTGACTGGAAGTAGGTTTAGAGAGTACAGGAACTTTGTCAATGGTCAAAAAGCCATACTAAGTAGCTCACGAAAGGGCATAGGTCCTAGCAGGAGCATCCATCATAGAAAAGTGCTTAGAGATAGATGATGCACTGTGCCAGAGGGCAGTAAAGGCGTAAAAGTTCCAGCGTTGAAAATTTTCTGTTGAAAATCAGCTATTCCCATTGGTGGTATGTTCTTGGTTATATTCGGTTTTAACTGAATGTGTGTGTGTGTGTGTGTGTATGTATATATATATATATATATATATATATATATATATATATATATATATATAAACACCAACTCTAGTTTTCCGTTTCCCCTGGATACCAACACAAGGACTCTGGTCTTAATTTATAAAAGATTCCCTTTTATTGTTATTTCGATGTCTTGTGATATATGTTCTTCCACTTCTGCATGATTCAGGCCAAAAATGGACGCACTCACAGGTTGATGTTTTTCACAATTCTTTAATGTGCGGACCCCCGCACCAACAAACTCGTTTCGGCGTAGAAACCTTTCTCGATGTCGGTGACCAAACGCAATTACCGTGTTTTAATGCAAACCCATAAGGTGTCATGAGATCCACATGAGTATCAAAGACGGTATCAAAGACTGTTTCTTGGCCTTACTCCATTTCCCAGGAATCATGGCGGCCATCTATTAAAATGCAGTAAACTTATAAAATAATAACAAACATTTTTACAAAACAATCATATTTTATGAATATGTACAATCCAAAGGTTATTCACCTATTGTGCATAGTCATTTCTATGTAAAATACATGTGGAAAAGGTATCTTTAAAATTCTAAAGAATCATATTTATGGGGCATTGCTACTTAGAGGACACCAATAGTGGTGTATTTATAAACGTGTTCAATCACATGACCTCAAATGACATAGAGCAAATACCCAATAGATCAAATTACGCCCTCAGTGGGCATTTGATGCTATCTTTCAATATATCTCATCTCGCTGTTAAGACATATCTTAATTTATGCATGAAAAAATCATATTGGCTTAAAAATATTCACTTCATAGTAACGCCCTGAATGGGCTTTTTCAATCATGTCGCAATAATATAGAGCGTGACAGTTAATTTCATCAGGCCCTCATATCATATCTTGCCTAGGCATCATTCTAATATAATTCAATATAACTAACGCTAATTGTTCATTTCTAAAGTTAGCTGTATAGCATGTCATTCCAAGACTAAAGTATGGTGCCTAATTTTAATAACTAAGAATGTTTGTTAGAAAGAAGGGAAAGGGGATATTATGGTTGCTATTGTTCTAATATGCAGGGTGCAAATGTAAGGAGTCCCTAAACTATATACTTAGACTCCAGGATGTGTAGTTTTTTGATCCTTTCTCCCCCTTTCGTCTTTGTGTACTTGGTCCAAGCAAAAGAAACTCAAAAAGTCCCTATTGCTCAGAGATATGGGGTCCCCAGGGCATAATGAGGCTCCGGCAGTGGGTCCACGCAACCCCCTCCCCTTTAAAATATATATATGACCCTGGGGTCTACAGGGCTACAATATTGTTTGAGGAGGGGGGGTTAAGTGGCTCCTCTCACCTTTAAAAAAAATAATAATAATCATAATAATAATAAACAGGCTCTTGGGGCATGGGGTTCCCAGTGCCAGGCCCTGAGGCCAACCCCTTCCCCCGCTGTACATAGCTGAAGGACGTGTGAAGTGTAGTGTTGGCCAACCCTTGTGGCCGAACCCCTACTAACCCTACCATTGGCCATGTGCAGCGTGGGGTTGAATGCATGGGGGGTTTGGTCACACACCAGGCCAGTGGCTGTGCGCGGTGGGGTGTTACAGTTGCAGATGGTAATTAAATATTACTTAACGTTTACAAAAAAAAAAAAAAATAGAAATTCACTGATAAAAAACAAAGGTTGAAGTAACTTTATAGTTGGGTGAAACGTTCAATACGAACGTAAATAATGATGTCATTTGAAATATCATCAGTGATGTCATAAATTATGTCAGGGAACATGTCATGTGTGATGTGATATGTGAGGTCATAAGCAGTGTATGGCAGGGGCACAAGTGTGAGTTAGGTCTGCTAACTATGTCTGGTGAATTTCTGTAGTTTTTTTTTATTGTTAAAAATGTTAAAGTTTTCAATTACCTATTCACCTAACTATAGGGTTACATTAACTTTTGGTTTTTCAGTGAAAAAAATTATGTCTAGCTCAAACGTTACAAAAGTTACTAAAAATGCAACAACACATGTTGCCGCGCAATGGAAGGTCCTTTGCCCAGCTGAACTGGTCAACTTTTTGTTGCTTATTGCTATAGTTGGATCTTAAACTGGTACTAGTGGTGTGCAACCAAAGTCCAGAGAGTATTACCAAGTTTAACAAGCATTGGTAAATGCATTGTTTCACCAATGTGATTAATAATAAGCTGTTTTTGTTATAAGTTGTAGCTTGGTGAGCAGGTGTGCAATATAAGTTACTGAAACTCCGTGAAAGGGTTCAATGGGCATGGTCAGCGACTGGCTGCCGCCCCCCCCCATCTGACCACACCAACACCTGACACATGAACATGAGACCTGGTTATCTTTGGAAGGCGGGAGGTCGCAGGACCTCCCGGACGTATTTATTAAGATATGAAATTAAAAAGGTTTTTAATTGCATGATCAACAATTTATACAAAAATCAGCAGGACATTAGATACAATATTGTCAACAAGTTTGAGAGGCTAACCTTAACAGAAACTCTAATACAGATTGTTTCCTAACCGAAGCTAACATCCTCATCTTGATTTTTGTATACTACATTTCTGGCCATATGGCAAGGTCGCTAACCGGTGTCAGGTCCTACTAGCTGCGCCTTACCTAGAGATGTGCGCATGCGCAGCCGGTCCTGGTAATTACCCGGTCTACGCCGTGAACTCCATTTACCCACTAAAGGAGGGCCCTTACTCTGCGCCATCCGGTGACGTCATAAGTATGCGCGCGCGGGGTGGCTACCAGCCTACGGAAAGCGTGACTACTCCAACCCACGCCCCTTTGAAGCACCAGTTACCTTGCCCCTGGAGTTCTTGGAGTGGCCAATGGCCCCTCCCCCTGGACGGGAACCTCCCATGGATGATGCCCGCCCCCTCAGACCTTAAAATAGCTGCTCACCGGTCATGACCTTACCGCATGCCCCAAACCTAATAAATACGACGACCTAGGAGAAAAATTCTAATGACAACTACTCTAGCTAACACATCAAAACATCAATTTAAAGCTACAAAGGGAAAAAAGTCCTAAGCACAATTGCAATATCATAACATGTTTCATCACAGTTCACTAAAAAGGGGAAAAAATTCCTAAAGAAAGCATCACCAGCATAATATACAAACCAGACACAGATCACTTATGCATATCAAGGATCTCAACAAGCACCTACAGATTACGCTTAAACTAGACTAAGACGACATCAATCATTTAGTTTCAGGGATGGTGGGTGGGAAAAACAAGAAGCCCCGAGCGCGGGGCACAACACGCTGTGGAGGAGCGTCCAGGGAGAAGAGGGTCTCCTGGGCGCTCCCCGCTTCTTTATCCCCAAGGGGCTGGGTGGGGGTGGCTACGCCCCCACCCAGCCCCTCCCGGCACGCCCGCCCCTGACCCGGACATCCTACCATGGTATCCGGGTCAGGGAGGGCACCAACCAATCGGTGGTGGGGCGCGCCCAGGAGGGCACGCCCCACCACCGAGGGGCACAAAGGGAGGGGGCGATCGCCGCGCCGCCATGCGGGCGGGGGGGCCAAGAGCCCCCCCTTTTCACATGGTCAGCGACTGGCTGCCGCCCCCCCCCCATCTGACCACACCAACACCTGACACATGAACATGAGACCTGGTTATCTTTGGAAGGCGGGAGGTCGCAGGACCTCCCGGCCGTATTTATTAAGATATGAAATTAAAAAGGTTTTTAATTGCATGATCAACAATTTATACAAAAATCAGCTGGACATTAGATACAATATTGTAAACAAGTTTGAGAGGCTAACCTTAACAGAAACTCTAATACAGATTGTTTCCTAACCGAAGCTAACATCCTCATCTTGATTTTTTGTATACTACATTTCTGGCCATATGGCAAGGTCGCTAACCGGTGTCGGGTCCTACTAGCTGCGCCTTACCTAGAGATGTGCGCATGCGCAGCCGGTCCTGGTAATTACCCGGTCTACGCCGTGAACTCCATTTACCCACTAAAGGAGGGCCCTTACTCTGCGCCATCCGGTGACGTCATAAGTATGCGCGCGCGGGGTGGCTACCAGCCTAAGGAAAGCGTGACTACTCCAACCCGCGCCCCTTTGAAGCACCAGTTACCTTGCCCCTGGAGTTCTTGGAGTGGCCAATGGCCCCTCCCCCTGGACGGGAACCTCCCATGGATGATGCCCGCCCCCTCAGACCTTAAAATAGCTGCTCACCGGTCATGACCTTACCGCCACAGGCCAGCATTGTTAACCGACGATCTGGCCTCCCCCTACCTAGACCCAAATCAGCAATCTTGTTTAGCAAAACCCTCTAACCAGGCCCAGAGATTGTTAGACCACAAAACATTCCCCGCCTCAGTCAAGTGTACTCCGTCCCCTAGGTAATACTGTTCGCCCCAGATACACCCATGTGGAATCGTCTGCAACCGGGGGGCCCGAAAAAGTTTGTCCAATTGCGTGTTGATCCTCTTTACCGAGTGATTCAACGCCCTAACCGAGTCCCCCCCTCGCCACTGCCACCGAGGGATAAGTTGCGACCATACTACCGTGCAACCCGGGCAAGTCCTGGCCACCCACCCCGCAGTGGAGATGATCTCCTCAATAAGGATGCGTCTCCCCAATTTGGCCAAATCATTCTCCCCCAGGTGAAGTATCACCACTGACGGGGGGCGGGCTGTTGAGCTAAGAGTCCCTGGAAGAAGTCCCTGAACTGGGTGAGACATAGACCCCCTCTCCCGAAGAATGAAATGTCAAATCCCTTTTGCGCGGCCCTTTTTCTACGGTCTCCTGAAAGAAAAACACATTCAGCACGCCTCACATACGAGTGACCCACGATCCAAACCATTTTCTTGTGTTGATCCCGATGCTTGTTCCGTGATGGCGTAGATCGTTGATGCCCGGTGGAGAGTTCCTCCCCTGCGTCACAGGTTTGAGAAACTGCAAAAAACCAAAAACAAACCGGGTGTGAGCACCATCCTGTCACAACATGTCAATTCGCACATATCGTTTATAACATTCAGAGGACCATCTCCCAATTTCCTTCACATTTTTAACCGGGAGGCCCCTTGCCACTGCCTCAGTTGCTGCCCCAATCCTAAATGAGTGAGTGCCAAATTCCTTGGGGTCCAGACCTGCCTGTCTGATCGTCAGCTCCAAGACCCTTCTAAACTGGTACCTGGTCAAGGGCATACCGTCGGCGTGACACAACAGTGCACCTCCCGCCATGCCCCCTCGCTGTTTATGGAAGATTTCCACATGAGCAACCGGGCAGCAAGGATTGGCACGGGCTCGGTGGAGCACTATGGTGTGACCCCGTGACTCCTGGTTGGTTTTGGATTTCTGAATTGTCACCCACATGGTATTCTCCCTGATCTTTACACAGGCCCCTTGTAGGCCGCCCTGCTGATCATGTTTGGACGCTGCTACCAACTCACCAATTCTCAGAGCCCCATAGAAAGCCAGGGAAAATGCAGCTTTGAACAGAAGTACCTCCCACTCCGAGCTACAGACATTGTGCAGTGCCACCAATAAAGATGTCAGCCGTGCTAGCCCAATGGGCCTTCTTTTATCAGCAGGGTGACCCTGTAAACGGCGCCAACCCCTCAAGGCCTTGCGCACCATAAAGGTGTTAGTGGGGTCTCGCATGCCCTTAGCCTGCGCAAAGAAGGAGACCGCCGCCCTATGCCTGCTCGCAGCCGCTACGGAGCGACCCTCCCTGTGCATCCCTTCTAAGTAGGCCGCAAAGCTGTCCTCCTGTGCCCACCTAACCTCCCATTCCTGCCCCAAGAAAGTACGGTAAGACAAAAACGCCCCTTCGTAAGCTGTCTTGGTCCTGGGGGCTAAGCTAGCAACCACGAGGTCCTGTAATCTGGGGCACCAATCTGCCAAAGTACTGCCGGGAAGTGAGCCGGAGAGGGGTCTGCTGCAGGAAGATGTTCCCTGAAAACCTGCATTTTAAAGCGAGAGAGGGAGTCAGCTGCATTATTGAGAATGCCAGGGACATGCTTGGCTTTGAAGACCACATTCATTTTCAAGCATTGCAACACAATCTCCTTTATCAGGCGCAGTATGAAAGGACAGCGCGCCCCCTGTTGGTTTATGCACTCCACCACGGTCATGTTATCTGACCAGAACACCACTGATTGATTACATAGGTGTTCGGGCCAGACCTTCAATGCCACCCAGATTGGGAAGAGTTCAAGGAAGCCAATATTGGTGGTCAAACCCCATGCTCTCCATTCTTCCGGCCATCGTTGGGCGACCCACTTGTTCCCCAGGATGGCGCCAAAGCCCACACTACCAGCCGCGTCTGTCCATAAACCCAACTCTGCTGATGTGGTGGGAGGACCGGGCCACACTACCCTGCCATTGAAATCCTCCAGGAACGCCATCCATATGAGCATATCCTGGCGAACCTCAGATGACAACCTCGTGCGGTGATGTTTCTCCCGTAGTCCCTTCATTGCCTGGGCAATGGAGCGTGAGAACGGGCGTGCCATAGGGATAACCCGCAGAGCGAAGTTCAGTTGCCCCACCACCTCCTGTAATTGTTGCAAGGAAACCTTGTGTTTGCGTAAGCATTGTCGCAGCGCTGCTCTAAACCTAGACACTTTGTCCTGGGGCAACCTGAAGCATCCTTCCACTGAGTCAATTTCGATACCGAGAAATTCCAAGCAGGTGGATGGCCCAAACATCTTCCCCGGCGCTAGCGGGACCCCAAAAGCCCGCATGAGCACGCAAAATTCCTGCAGTGCCCAGGCACACTCCTGAGAGCCCGCCGCACCTAAGAAGAGAAAATCATCCAGGTAATGCATGACCAGCTGGTGGCCCGTCGCCTGTCTCATGACCCATTCTAGAAAAGAGCTAAACGTCTCGAAATATGCACATGATATGGAACAGCCCATGGGCATGCATTTATCCATGTAAAACTTGTCTTCAAAAGTGAAACCTAGGAGATGATGATCAGCTGGGTGGACTGGGAGGAGACGGAAAGCAGATTCTATGTCTGACTTTGCCATCAGGGCCCCTGGCCCCAGGGCACGCAACAGGTCCACCGCATGGTCAAATGAGGCATATTTTACACTACAAATCCCTTCATCAATCGCATCATTCAAAGACGCTCCTCTGGGCGCCGACAGGTTGTGGATCAGTCTAAACTGGCCCTTCTCTTTTTTGGGAACTACTCCTAGTGGTGAACACACAAAATTGGGGACGGGCACCCTCACAAATGGGCCAGATATCCTGTCCAGAGACAGTTCTTTGGTAATTTTTGCCGCCACCACTGTAGGGTTGAGTTTCACTGACAATTGATTCTTGCAATGGGCGCTACCTGTGTACCCCCCTGCCGGGATCCTAAAGCCTTGGGAGAAACCTTCCTGAAGTAGTGTGGCTGCTGTGTGGTCCGGATATCTATTTAACCATAGGATCATTGCCAGAACATCTACAGGCGTGGGGGTACCCAACTTGTTTGTACTACACTGGCTTTCCTCTTCCCCTCTGACCATGGTTGCCCTGCTTGGACCTGCAAGATGCTTCTGGGTGTGAGGGGTGACCACAGGCCCCGCATGCATGTTTAAATCTACAGGTGCCCGGGGCCCTTGTGCAGGTGCGCCTATTAAAATCCCAGCACACCCCTTTCTTCTCTGACCCGCCGCCCCTATTCCTACCCGGGACCTCACCCGCTTGGGGTGGCCGAAAGGGCTGTTGAGGTCTGGCGGAAAAAACCTTGACTGCACTGGTGGACTGATGGGGGGGCGAGCTCTCTGAGAATTGCTGATGCCATGACATAGAGTCAACCTTGTGCCATGTCAGTGATGGATTAAATTCCAAGGCTTTCCTGAAATTGACATCATACCCTTTCCACGCATCCCCAGAGTACTGTTCACTCCACCCCACAATCCTGCTCTGATAGCACGCTAATGGCGCCTGCACATTGGGGGGTCGTTCAGCCTTGATAGCTGTGAACACTGCGAAAGCCCTGATCCAGTTAAGCAGAGTTTCTTCCACCCTAAATCTAGAACACTGTGCCCTCCATTCACTTGGATGCATCCACTCCTTTAGCGTCTTTGCATGCTCCATTTCCCTATTATCAAGCAGTAATGAATAAATGTACACATATTTATCAGCCCAAATCATCTCCTTCACAGTCTGTGACACATGTTGTGCTAAATTCTCACTCCTGGAGGGTATAGAACCATCTCACAAGAGAGGCAGCGCCACCTCCTTACCATTTCCAGGCACCTGGGCCGGCTGCCCACCATCTCCGTTCGGTTGGGCGGGACTGGAACCTGCGAGGGAAGAAGATGAGGGCACTGCAGTACTGTCAGCCACCGCTGCAGATTTAATCTTTTCCACCAATTTTGCCGCTTCTGCGGCATGATCTGACGAAGCCGGTAACACCCCCCCCTTCTGTAGCCACGGCATCAAGGCCGTTATCTGAGATACCAGTTCAGGGGGGATTGGGTCTAAATTACCTGCTGGGACTGCCGGCGCCACCGGGGGCATAACCGGCGGCAGAGGTGTAGGAGGCAAGGGCGCTGCCGGTGGCGGTAAAGCCGTAAGTGGGATGGGCGCCACGGGTGAAGGGGCAGGCCCGGCAGGGGGGAGCGCCGGCGGATTGACAGGGGCTGGCGCTGCAGGAATAGGAACAATTGGCGTAGGTGCCAGAGGCGCTGGAGCCGCAGGAACAGGTATAATAGGTACCGGAACTAACGGCTCTGGGGGGGGGGGCGCAGTGTACCTGGGCTTCTTGGCCCTAGACCTCTTAGGCGGGGTAACAAAATCCCCCCTTGGCAAGGGGGCCGTCCTCTGGCGAACAGGCCTACCCGATGGGCCAGGAGCCTCATCAAACCTCTCATTAAAGCGAGCCTCTAATTCATCAATTTTCCCCAATCGCTTGTTAATGTTGCTCATTTCAAGCATCATGGTCTGCATCATAACCTCCATCCTGGACCCTCCTTTACCACCCCTTGGCCCTGGCATGTTCAAAACCACCAAGGACTGCCTACACTCCTAATGATACAATTGTGCGTACTCGCGCTTTGTACCTTCACCAGATGGAGGATGTCCAGGGGGCTGTAAGCACCATGCAACGGCGGCCGCAACACCACCGGCTTATCCGGCTATGTCAGGGGTGAGTAAACCTAGTGTAGACCCACCCGGCGGCAACCAGGAGCGATGAAATGCTAGCCCCCCGTTCTCCTCTTACCGACCAGTCCTGCGTCCGCACCCGCGTCCTGCGTCCACCGCTTAGAGCTGATCAACTAAATTGCAGCTATGTTCTCCTTAAGCGCCTGTAATAGAGAATATGTCAATATCTGGGAGTATGAGGTAGAAGTAATCTTTATGTCTTACAATTTGAAAGTACACCCCAGATTTACTTTTACAAAGGCGGGGGCCCAATTTGTTGCAATAAATTAGAAGGAGGCCCAATTAAACACTCACTCTGGTTGCAAAGTTGGAATAAATTAGAGGCAAACACTCACTCTGACTGCAAGAACCCTTGTTTACTATTTACAAATTCGACCCCCAAAGTTGTAATAATTAAATTCGAATCATACACATGTATTCAAAATTAAACAATTAAAAATTAAATCAAATTAACAATCTTTCTTTTGAACTGTCGAATGATTTACACGAAATTCCAATTTAAACTAAAGGTCTCCCATCCAGGTCCTGCCCTGGTCGACCCTGCTTCGCTTCCCTCCGTGTAAGCTGCACCACCCAGCCCGAGCGTGGTGAAAGAAACAGAGTGCAAATTAATATACAAAAGCAGACGGTAACCCTTCAACCACAAAGTTAACGCCACTGACCAAATTGCATAAATTCCCCTAGGGTCTCCCCTCCAGGCCCTGCCCTGGTCGACCCTGCTTCGCTTCTTCTCTCCGTTAGAACTGAACCAATACAGCCCGATTAGCTATACGGGTTGTGGTGCTGGGCGCGCGAAAAGGAAAGAGATAATGAGGCGCTCTGAACACTGTATAAAGCCACCTTCCCGCGCTAACACTTGTCCCCCGATCAGAAAGACACAAAAGACTGTTGCACTGGTGGCGCGAAAAACACTTCCTGTATGCCGGCTCATTAATATGCACCGGCCAGCTGATCCCCGATGTGGCGCCCACCCTCGTAAAATACCTCAGGCTCCGGAGACTGCCTTGTGTAACCTGTGACCCGGTTCGCCGCTGCTCCCTCTACCGGTGACCTGTGCTCCTCCACAATTCTCCGATGGACGCGATTGCGATGCCGGCTAAGATTCCCTGCAACCTGGAAAATAAACAACACCGAGTTCCGCCGACCGCTGCTGCAACCTGGAAAATAAACAACACGATCAAAAAACAAGAAGCCCCGAGCACGGGGCACAACACGCGGTGGAGGAGCGTCCAGGGAGAAGAGGGTCTCCTGGGCGCTCCCTGCTTCTTTATCCCCAAGGGGCTGGGTGGGGGTGGCTACGCCCCCACCCAGCCCCTCCCGGCACGCCCGCCCCTGACCCGGACATCCTACCATGGTATCCGGGTCAGGGAGGGCACCAACCAATCGGTGGTGGGGAGCGCCCAGGAGGGCACGCCCCACCACCGAGGGGCACAAAGGGAGGGGGCGATCGCCGCGCCGCCATGCGGGCGGGGGGGCCAAGAGCCCCCCCTTTTCATTTTCGGGTGAAATGCACGCACATAAAAGGGACAGGATCACTGTAGTAACTTCAAAGACCGAACAAGGACAGTGAGGCATGACGTGCTCACTCACATTTCGCAAACCAGAAAGGACTGATCCACGAGAATCGAAAAAGGTGGGGGAAGGTGTTTATTGTGCACACTTTGTCGAAATAAACACACATACCAGCTGAAAAGCAGTGAGCGCTAAGCGCAGCAGCCTTTGTAAATGCAATTACAACATATGAAGTTCCCCCCAACCATACACCAAGCACTCACTTTCCCTATGGCACACGCCTGTTAAAGATTACCTGAGGAAGCTGTTCTCGAAGGTTCCACTGTATCCTCTTCTTGACCTCTGGTGTCGTGTACTTGCTCAAGAAAGGTTCATGAGTATCCATTCACCTTCTTTCTTCGCATTATAACGTAGTTAGACATGTTTTCGTGGCATTTTTTATTTAAACAAACGTCAGATTTGTCACATTTATTTCTTGTGATACATCAGCCAAAAATATCTTTTACGATTTTGGAGGAGGTGCATCGATAATTTAACCTCCCACTTTATCATAAATATCGCAAACTGCCAACTTAAGGAATGTTTGTACAATTTTGTAATGCTGTCTGAAAGCTAAATAATGTTATAATAATGCTCTGCAATAAAGTAAGACAACATCTTCTTTCCAGGCCTGTCGGATAAGAACGCTTCTTTTACTAGCAACCGTAAAGCTTCACAGAAAATATCCAGGGTTTCTTAGAATTCAAGACTAATTTAAGATGATGATCGAACGGAGTTTTGCTGAGAAACTTTCTCTGTCGGGGTGCAAATTAAACCCTCCCAATATCAGCTAAACAAATCCAGACCGGTGTAATATTTACAGTAAACCAGTAAGAATACTGCGGGTCCAAAATGTAATTTAATTTCAGTAATAGCGCTGCGGCGCCTGCGGGACAAACATTGCTGCGTCAGTGCATACGAGTAGTGACACACGTTAAAACTAAGCATCGCATTGTTAGCTTAGAGGTGACCTTGTTTTTGGCTGGTAAATTCCATGGTTTTCAGGGAGTATTTTTGCCTAATGTGGCATGCCAACAGTCTGACTTTTAATGCAGGCCCGTGGGCAAGCGTTTCCTGTTTTTTTGGCCTGTGCTGTAATCACGTGTTACTTAACCATTAAAAAAACCAAATGGACTCCATGGAAAGGGAAAATCTGACGTCCAGAGCTGTCTTGTGTCTGGTTTCGGAAGCCGTCTCGTTGTAGACTGCAAGGTGCAAGCAGTTAACACGTTTTTTATATCGATGATAAGAACATCTATTAAGAATGCTTGAAACAATAAATTGAATGCTAAATACGTGCGTGGATGTCCTACCTATGTATGTTAACGCAGACCCACAAAAGAGCGCTGGACCCCCCCAAAAAAGAGCGGGCTAACATGCTCCGAGCAGATGAACACTGTACTTTGCCGATGGGAAACTGAGAAACACACATGGAAAAACAGGAAATAGAACGCCTCAACCAATAGAAACGGGGAAAAGTAAAGTGGCAAGCCCAAGGACCAAAAAAAAGTGAAGTTAGAATGTAAGTCCCTTTTAAGATATATTGAATACAATAGATTTTACAAGCACAGCTCAAGCAAAATTTAAAAATGATGAACTAATGAAGTAATACTATTACAAAATGTGGCACATTATGCCGCATCATCTGCCTTTTCTTGCCACATAATTTCCTCAAACCTGCTGCATAATTTGACCCTCGCCTGCCACATATTTACAGTGGCCCTGACTATTACGTTACTTTAACTTTAATTTTTGAATTAGGTTAGTAGTACATAATCTAGTGCTCTTCATATTGAGATCTTGAACCCCCTCACGTGGGCATTCAAGGAATGTATTATAATGCCTTCATTAATTTGCAGTTCTTTCTCCTCTTTAAAATAGTCTGTAAGAATATTTATATCTTAAATAAAGGCATTTGGGAACAACCTGTAATCATTTTCTGTTGCATTTCACGGGAAAATGATGCCATCATCCCTCTTTTTGAAAACATGGTATCAAATTACAGCTTGATTGAAGTTGTGATGGTTGTCTTTTCTGTCGTTTTATTTCACCCTAAAAGTGCAACAGAAAATTAAGTGTAATCAATTGTTTTAGCATTGTGTGTATCCGAGTCATTGTTGTAAGTGTTTGAATATGACACTCACTACTTTTAAATTTAAAAAATAAATTTGAGTGTACAAGATTATATAGCTTTTAGTTGTTATCCCATTCCTCCTATTAAGAAGAGGAGCATAAGAACATTTTTGTATGTGCGAGCATGAAAAAAAGTGGAAAACAATGAATTTCTGATTCAGGATGTTCCGGTCTTGTCTCATACGAAGTCGTCCTTTTCAATTGCTTGGGGCATGTTGCTCGAACAATCCAACGTTACAAACTTTACTCTTACAGGAATAGACATTACTGTGAATTTAGAAAAGGGTCAAATAATAATAGAACTTGAGAATTATTCCAAACCCCAAACAGTCTTCCACTCAGATTGTTTGGCTGCGATAACACCTTGTTGTAGGACTGGCAACTGCTTTTGCAGCAGATGAACTAAAGAATTGTGCTTCTATTAAAATGAACGCAACTGTGAATCCTACGTGGCCGTGTTTTGTTTTCCCTTGCGCATACATTTGCCAGTTCTCTTTCTCTCAATATTGAGGTGGATTGCATCATGCTTCTCTTGCTCCTATCAATTCCATTGTCTTGCCACTGCTTGGTTTCTAAATTTGTGGTACTTTTCACTTTGTTCTTGTACTTCAATTTTGGTAGCTTATAATGGAATGTTCCATATATTGCCAAGTGTGCTATGTCAGCGGCCTTTTTTAGCAGCTGTTGCCCACCCCATGCTATCTTTTATTTTTTTTTAAGTTTAGAAAGCTTTGTTGAATGAAATCTACCATGTAGAACATCATTACAATAAAGGAGCAATAAGAAAAAGGAAACAAAACAATACAAAAACTGCATAATATACTGCTAGAGTCAAAAGAAATCCCAAAAAGGGATTAATAGTAGGTTATACAAAGGGAAAATGCTTTTTAAATTTATTTTTGAGAAAGTGGGAGGGAGGGGGGGGGGGAAGAAAGAGAGGGAGGGGAAGAAAAGGGGGGAGGCAAGAGAGTCATAAACTACAAGAGGGGATTAGGAAACTTGTCTGGAAAGGAAATCGGTTAAAGGTAGCCACAACAAATCTTTTTTGATCAGAAGGGGAGTTGTGGTGGCAAAAGCATGATCAAGTCTATGATGATGACCCAATAAATTCCACCAAGCACTGTATGAAATTTTCGAGGTGTCCTTCCAATTAGTTGTGATTACCTGCAAAGAAATGGCTATGAACAAATCAATAAAGTTACTAACATTGCGAGAAACATTCCAAATGGGGGAAGAACTACCTAGGAAAATATGAACAATATCAAAAGGGTGGTTAGAACATAAAATATCATTTAGCTTAGACCATATATGATACCATAAGGATTTAACCAAAGGACAATTAAAGAACATATGAAATAAATCACTTTCAGCATAAGAACAAGACCAACAATGCTTATTTTCAGAGGTATTACATTTAAATAAATCTGGAGTAAAAAAAAGTCGATAATAAAAAAAATATAAAGTCTGTGTGGTACTAGCTGAATGAGACACAGTGTGAAGTTTAGACCAAATAGAATCCCAAATTGGAAGGGAAAATTCCTGCATTTTCCTAAATGAGCTCAAGTTTAGATTTAGGTCGTTCCAGGGCAGTACGGGAAATAATCTTATAAATAGCAGAAGCTTTGAGAGGGATAGTGAAATCTAGTGAGGGAAAGTCTGGCGGGTCAAATTCGGGTAAGGAGCTGTGTTGAGATATGAGGGTATCTAGGGCAAGTTTAAGTGAGGGATATTGAGAGAAATATGCATTAGACAAATTGTAGGTTGAGCGAACTGTGGAAAAGTCCATCAAAGAATCATCAGTGAGAAGTTGATCATAAAGTATAATACCTTTATCGATCCATTCTTTCCAAAATAATGCTTTATTAATAATCTTTAAGAATTGATTATACCATAACTGAGTAAGGGAGTGAAATTGTGCTTGTGAAAAAGAAGAGCGAAATTATGACAGAGCAAGTGCTTTGGAATGTTTAAAAATATGTGTAAGATATCGCTTGGGAGGTTGAGACAAATGGATAGCTGTAAGAAAAGAAAAAAGAGAAAGTTGAGCCAATTCTTTTGTACTCCAAGCCATAACCAGGAGAGGGGAGGAATCTGTTAAAGGCCATATTTGTTTTAGAGTAAAGGCAGAATGAAAGCAAACAAGATTGGGGAAGTTGACTCCACCTTGATTCTTAGGTTGTTGAAGGCGAGAAAGAGAGATCCTAGATTTGCGATTGTTCCATAGGAACTTAGTAAGAATGCGATTGATGAATGTAAAAAAGTAGATAGGAAGAGAAATGGGAAGCATTGAGAGGTAAAAGTTAACAATAGGAAGAAACATCATCTTAATGGTTGCCAATCTGCCCCACCAAGATAAAAATAATGGAGACCACGGTCTATAAGTGAAGGAAGCTTTGCAAGAATATCTTTGTGATTAATTTTGATAGTCTGTTTGATGGAATTAGTATAAAGGATACCCACGCATTTGATATGCTTAGGATTCCATTCAAAATCAGAACTGTGGAACATATGTGGGAGGCAAAACTTGTTGAGAGGCAAAATTTCAGATTTATCTATATTCAACGTATAACCAGAAACTGCAGAATAATCATTTAAGAGAGAAAAAAGAGCAGGTAAAGAGGTGTCTTGGTTAGAGATGTAAAGTAAAATATCATCTGCATAAGCAGTGAATTTGATATCATTGTTCTTGTATACAAAACCAGTGTAGGATGTAGAGCGTCAAATTTGTTCGAGAAAAGGTTCTAATGCTAAAATAAAGAGAAGGGGAGATAGGAGACAACCTTGTCTAGTGCCTCTATGTAAGGGAAAATAAGCAGATTGAACACCATTAACCCAAATAGAGGTAGAGGGAGACGAGTATAACAAAATAATGAGATTAATAATATGGGGACTGAAATCATGCCATCTGAGAGCACCAAAAATATAATCCCAACCAACTCTCTCAAATGCTTTCTCAGCATCAAGGGTAATAGAAGCAAGTGGAGAATTCAGTGTAGACGCAAGATGAACAATATTAAGAAGGGTCCTTGAATTATCAGTGATGGATCTACCTTTAACAAAACCAGATTGATAAATATGGACGAGATCAGGAATAACAGTGTTTAATCGAATAGCTAACATTTTTGCATATATTTTGCAATCAGTGTTGATTAATGAGATGGGCCGATAATTTTTACAAAGGGAAGGATCTTTATCTTTCTTGGGAAGTAAACATAACATTGCTTGTGTAAAAGAGCCCTTAGATTCCCCCATAGAAAGAAAAATAGTGATCAACGAAAAGAGGTGAGGTAATAGGATAGTCTTAAAGTGGAGTTAGAAGCGAATAGTAAAGCCATCAGGGCCTGGTGATTTATCTTTAGGTAAAAGAGTAATAGCATGGAGGATCTCTTTTTCAGAGATGGGAGCAACAAGAGGAGAAAGATCAACTTGAGCATCCAGAGATTTTGGAATGGTTTAAAAAAATGAATCAATTTGAGCAGAGGGAGGTGAAGATTCAGGGGTATATAGGGAGGAATAATATTGAACAAAGCAATCAAGGATCTTGTCATCAGTGGAATGACGAATCCCATGAGTGTCGGTAATAACAGCTTTTTTGGATTTCTGTTTCTTGATTTTGAGAATTCGCAAGAGATTTACCAGCTTTGTTGCGCCCTCCATACATTTTTGCATTGCATTTGAGAAGATTGTTGCAGGCAGAATCCTATGAATGTTTATTGAATTGCGTTTTAGCTTTTATAAGGGAGGAAAGTGCATCTGAAGAGTTGGAGGTAAAAAAAGATGTTCTAACTCCTTTATTTGCTTAAGAATAAGGGATGATTGAGATAGGGCTTTTTTCTTCTTGCAAGAGACAAAATCAATAATAAAGACCCTAGCAGCTGCTTTGAAAGCATCCCAAATGTAATGAAATTGAGAAGTAGAATTTAGGTTGTTTTGAAAAAATTCCTCCATAATAAGGGTAAATTGCTAGTTAAATTGGGAATCAAGAAGAAGGGAATTCCTAAAGCGCCAGCGTCGAGAACTTAGAGTAGGTGAGGGGTAATCAATATGAAGGATAACTGGGGCATGATCTGAGAATAGGATAGAGCCAATTTCAAAATTAGTCATAAATTGGAAAGTGTGTTGAGTGAGAAAAATATAATCAATACGGGAGTGGGATGCATGAACAGGGGAAAAAAAGGAAAATTCTAATGTCAGGAGGGGAGATCCTCCAGGAAACAATTAGGCCTCTGGAAGATATAGCTTTGTAGAAGGATTTCTGCATCTTATTGGGAACATATCTGGTTTGAGATTTACGATCCAAAAAAGGATCCATGAGTTGGTTACAATCACCACCAACAATTAAATCAGCAGTTGAGTGTGAGGAAAGGAGCAAAGAAAAATCATTCCAAAAAGTTAAATCAACACCGGTGGGACCATAAACATTACAAAATGATAAGTTCGTATTATTAACCATTGCATCTAAAAACAACCATCTACCATTAGTATCAAACAACTCATTGTTTAACTGGATAGATAACGATCTGTGAAAGAAAATAATAACCCCATTTTTGTTATTCACAGATGGGGAACAAAAAATCTCACCCACCCATTGTTTGCGCAATGAAGGCAAATCTTTAAGCGTAAGACAAGTTTCTTGTAGTAAAGCAACTTGACATTTTAATCTTGCTAAATGAGATAGGACCCGCTGCTTCTTAACAGGGTTGCGGAGTCCCTTAACATTCCAAGAAATGACGTGAAGACCGTTCATTTCTGGAGGGCACAAGAAAATAGGCGAACAAATGGAAAAGAAGAAATGTAGATTAGCAAAATTAAATCAAAGTAGAATATAAGGCGAGGAGAAAAATAGCTATTGGAAAGAAAACCTAGCTGAAGAGACCGTAAGATCATTAACCACCATGGAAAAGAAATAAAGATAAGTGGAGAGTATGCCAATTTAAAACACAATAAAATGACACGGAAAAGAATTGTAAAGGGGAAAGAACATGGAAAAAGTGGAAAGGATGAGAATTGCCTGAAGGAAAGAGAAGAGAATGATAAGAAGGGGAAAGACTAGGGAAAAGAAAGAAGAGGAAAAAAAGAAGAAAAAAAGAAGAGAGGAGGAAAAGAGAAAAGGTGAAGAGTGGGGGACAAAATCCCCCAAGAGGTAAAGTGAGAGAAAGATGACAAAAAGCCAAGAGGCTTTAGTCGTAAAGGACATTCGAACAGGAGACAATGGATTGGGAGGGGGAGCAGCAAAGAGCAAGACGACCGCACGAGCAGGAGACAAAGACAAAAATTAGGTCACATAGACCACAAATATGACGGAAAAAGAGAATATAAAGAGGTCCGAAGGCACAATGTAACCAAATAGAAGAAATAAAGGGGACTTACCAAACAGGTGGGAAGGGATGGCAGCAAAACGGGTTGCACAGTACAAACATCGGGGCAGCACGAAAATGAAATATACAACAACAATTGCAGAGGGGGGACTTGTGGGACAAGAGAGAGAGTGGGACAAGAGAGAGAGAACAAGGAGCATTGTTACATCTAGAAGCAAAATACAGAACATTACAAAACAACAAACATGAAACAGAAAAATTAAGGTTTACTGAGTTCCATGTGTTCATCCTTAGGAGTGCGGATAAACTTCGAAGGTCCCCAGGATCATCGAAGCTGAAAGTCCTTTCCTTATAAGTCACTTTGAAAAAGCAAGGATGGATTAGGCCATATCGGACGTTTATCGATCAAAGTGCAGGTCTCAGGTCCAGGAACTCCTTCCGTCGAGCAGCAGTTGGCTTGGAAACATCTTGAGTGAGGAATACTTTATGACCGGACCAGAGCATCTGCTTATGTTGTTTGGCAGAGTGGAGAATAGTCATAAGGTCTGAATAAAGAAGGAAATATACAATGATACCTCTGGGTTTAGAAGTAGAAGAAGAGTTCCTTGGTCCTAGGTGATGAGCCTTTTGAATATTGACATCTAAGTGTTTAGGAAGACCGGTAATAGGAAGGACTTGAGTCTTCAAAAACTGGATGATGTCAGACCCTTCGGAACCCTCCGGAATACCATAAATACGCAGGTTGTTGCGCCAATTGCGATTTTCCAAATCCTCTTAGGTTTTTTTGAGTTGGTCAACCTCCTTGGTAAGACTAGCAACCTTGGGTACAACGTCCTGAGCATCACTGACTTTTTGTTCCACATCCGACAGTCTCATATCCAAGCTGGACCATTTATCATCAAGTCTCTGAAGGGTTGTGGTGGTATCTGTCATGAATGGACGAATAAGACGTAGTTCCCCCATAATATCCTCCAACGTAACAGGAAGTGGAGATTTTGATGGAGATGGAGGGTCTTTTTTAAGACGTTTAGCAGTAGCTGCAGGGTCTTTACGTGCCCTAGAAGCAGCGCCATGAGCCTTAGAGGTATGTGAGGGTTTCATCGTGACAGAAAATACCAAAAAAGCACAGGTAAGTGGCGTGAAGGGAGACAATCACCAACAGCACCAAGGTATAATGACGAGGAATGAGTTAATACAGAACCATAGCAAGTCGGACCGTATACTGACTGAGAATAAGGCAGCAGACGTTGGAATAAAGAGCGGATAAAAAAGAAATAAAAAATCTGAATTGCTGAAAGTGCTTAGCAAGAAATAAATGCAGAACTATCTCCCCATAGCTGAAGAGAAAGCAAGAAAACCTTGAAGAGCAACTCAGGAAGGGATGGAAATTACATCGCAAATGTGTGCCTGAGGTAATTGCAAGGAACAAAGCAGAGGTACATTTAGCGCTTCAAATTTGGTATAACAAGTTCAGGAAACCGGCGAGAGGTCCAACATAAAGAGTGGCCATAAGGCCATGAGGTGTCGGCTGAAACAGCATCAATAGAAAAAAAAAACACAGTGTGAAGAAAAAAAAAGGAAAACAAAATGGCGGTCGCTAGTGAGGTAGGAACAGTTAAGCAGATAAATTGCTCAAAACGCCATACTTGAGGTTGAAAGCCTGCCCACAGGTGGAGGGGTGCTTCCGATTGCGGAATCGGCCGTTTTGGCCGCGAAACACCGCCGCAGAACCTGTCCTTTTTTCACGAGCACTGCACGTCGGCGAGGAGCTCCTCAGGACGCGCCCATCTTAGGTCGCCGCGTCGTGCGCCTCCCGTCCACCCCACCCCATACTATCTGAGTCTTCTGAAACAGTCATGCGGTGTATGTGCTTCTCATTAATGGAGAATGTTGTTGAGAGAGAAAGCAGTACAAAATGAACACTTCCTAATGAATGTGTACTATTGTCAGGCCCAGTTTGGGGTGTGGATTGGGGCAGATGAGGATTACTGGGCCTCAGCCATTGGTGCTGGGGTCGTTTGTCTCTAACCGTTGTGGGTCTGCAAACTGAGCCAAGCCCAATTCCTTCGGCACTTAACTCAGTGGTAGCAATGGGAAGCAGTCCCAGGATTCGTAGGGAGATGGTGTGGGTGTGCATCAAAGTCAGACTCTCAAAATCCAACCAGCAGCGCAATAATTGATAGTCCAATCCAGTACTAACTTTTTTATTAAAAAAAGAAAGTACTTTAGTAAACTCAATAATAAAGTATGACACACTATTATATGCAGGAATGAATATCCACTGATGCGGGCCACAGTATCCAGGGCTGAAGAACCCTTTCTCTCACCTTCCCACATCTTGCCATAAGATATGTTGGGGCATGTTTCATGCACCTGTACTGTGCTGCCCTTCTCAACAGAGTTTGTGCACTCAGTTCTACATTATTGGTCCCAGTATGTGAATCCTTTACTCTCATCAGTCAGGGTCAAGACCTGCAGCATGTGTCTGGCCCTTATACTGGAGGTAGACTCGCCAGCTGTGAGTGTTTCAGAACCCTAATTCTGTTAATGGAAGCAGCAGCTGTGGAGGCCACTGCCTGGAGTCTGACTGGTATGCAGATTCTGGCTCCACCGGTGGTCTCCTGTCATTAGCAGGTCCTCTTCCGAGCACAAGGTAATATGCGCAGAGAGAGGTGTCATGGGCTGCCGAAGGCACTTCTCGGACGCTGCTTCAGCTCCTACACAATTTCCTGCAATGGGATAGCAGCTCTGCCTGCACCTCTTCAGCTATTCTTCCCGACTAGAACCAGCTTGTGCAACTTCCCGACTTGCAACCCGGGAAGTGGCGCAGTATACTTCTGCATACTTCGACAGTGCCTAGGTAAAGCCCCTTCATACAATGACATTGATGTTTTGATCTAGGAGCACGCCGGTTGCTCCCTCTGGAGTCTTTGGGCAAAAGCCTTCTGCTCCGGAGTTAGCGGTGTCTGCTGGCCCTAGTAGTCAACACTACCTGGAGGTTTGACCAACTCTTTCCCTCTTCTTATGAGGCTGGTCCGCCTCCTGGTGCTTCAGGACAGGAAGACTGCTCTTCCTTCCAGATTAGACTCCAGGTAACGTCCTCTCTGGGAAGCTGGCGGTCAGCTCTCGTTACACAGCAGTCCTCTGTACTCTGGTCAAACAGAGCTTGGAATAGGGTCAGCAAGTGGGTCAGCAGCTCCCACTTTAAACTGATCAAACAGAGGGCATGTAGAGTTTCTGGCTGTACCCTCAGAATCAACATTAGTTGGTTCTCCTTTCATGTATCCTCTCCAGGCTGTCCTCTTGACACAACCTTTTTTGTAGAGTGATGTTCCTCATAGCAGGGTTGTTCCCCAGTGAGGAGCAACGCAACAGAGGCACACAGAGGTGTAAGCTTTCTTCTCCTAGTTATGAACAACAATTCAGAACAGTGAGAGACAAAAGGTTGGCCTGCCCTATAAAGCCTTTCAGACTCTGAACAGCTGACACAGAGTTCCCACCATTGACACCCACCATCTCCCACCATTCACACCAGCCATCTTCTGTCTGTGCTCAGAAAGAGTAATCATTAGCGTTTTACAGGGAAATAACCTAATTAAATTTCCAAATGGAGCCCTGTTCCTTTTTCCTCATTTCAGTGTCTAATCTTCTCCCTCCAGCTCCAGGAATGTCCTTAATACACTTCCGCTGCCTGGGAAAACAACCTCACTTCCATCTTATGCACAGATACATGAAGCCTACTGGCCTGGATTCCACTGGGTCACTTGCATACAATTGCACCTTGAGATAGAGAGAGCCGTTAGCAACGTTAGCATGTGGCAAAGGAGCTTTGCATGAGTGGGCCAGTAGGCCTCCACTCCTGTGACACAATAATTATTTCGGGTTACATCTACTGATTCACAGAACATGGTATGCTGCTGCCACCATGCATGCTACATGTATGCAGTGAGGGCACATTTTATGTGGGTCTCCAGGACCTGACTCATGTCAAGGTACAGTCCTGCGCGTTTTCTCTTTCTTTCCCAGCCACTCTCCTCGCATAAAAAAACTCAAAAAACTAGATCCAGTCAGTTGGGCACTCATTGCAGAGGAACAAGACTGTATTACACAGAGGACATTCCCCCATCAGCAGATATGCAAGAAATACTAGCCAGCCCCCTGTCCTCTTTTCATCCAGTGCAGACTTTTTTCAATCAAGGCCAAAGTATATATTCACCCCATACCTCGAGCAGACAGCACTCTCCTCATGGGCTTGGTGTCCCATTTTGGGTCGATACATTTAAACTACTTCCTTCTCCATCATTTGTTTAACATGCTGGGTTTGACCAGAAAAGCCAACCATTTATTACTAGATCGGTATGCCACCCATTTTCCCGTACTTACCCTACAAGATCACAGCAAATAAATAATATTTACAAAATAAATAATATTGTATCCCTTTTCTTCATTTGCCAGTTGTTAATTGCGTTTTGGAACACTACCATCTATGTCTTTCCTCGCCAGTCTGAATGATATGGTTAACAATGATTTTATAATGTCAGCCTATTTCTACTCCTGATCATATCCATTCTGTGATTATTTTATACTTGGTGTCAATTGCATGCTGTAAATTATCATCCCTTTATCTAGAGACGTTCTTAACCTTTCTATAAAGTGAAATTGTATCTTAAAGCATAACACCGGGCCTTAAGTGTGCTCTGCTTTCCTCCATCTGTTAGAACTTCCATCTATAGCATTAGCACTTGTGGATCACCCTGGACGACATGTCCATTTCAGAAAACCAGAAGATCCTCTCCAGCACTCACTACTCCACAAACTGGGACCTGTAGACGTCACAACCTACAGGTGGTCCCACTTTTCTGTCATATTTGATTCCAGCACAATCTGATGGAGCTCAGTTACGGCGATCAGTCCGTCTCTTCTTCACTGGCAGAAGGAGAGGCGGACTGAGTTTAGCCCAAGTTGGGACACAGAATTTCTTTTGCGTAGCTTTGTGAATTGTGTGATCCCTGGAACTACTGCATAATATCTGGGTAATAGGCTTCTTTTTTGTAAAGGGTATGGACTTTCTCTACCCGATGCCCCAGCGGGTGAGATTGTTCGTCTGTTCACCACCTTAGCCCCATACAACTGAGCTTTCATTAAGCTCCTCACTTATCGCATATAGGTAGTATATCATGTGACCCCCTCTTTGCTGTCACTGCAGCTCAGTGACCATAATCTCTTTTACTTTGCAGCTTAATAAGACAGTAAGGGGACTCGGTATGTCACAACTGTTGAGGTAAAAACTGAATGACCTAATCTAATCCAGGATATTATTAAGGATTTCATGGCTGGTTTAGGAGCGGGCACCAATGAGGTTATATGGTTCAACTTTCAACCACACCAGGCATCCAAATCACATTTTAAGTAAACTCTCATTGGATTTGGCAGTGTATTTCAATGGTATGAATAGATATATACAGTGGGTTAAAGGAAAATATTCATATTGGAGCTTGGGTCATACACCGTGATCCACAAAACATATTTCATTTGAATCTAATGTTTTGATTACCTAGGAATTGAAAAGTGGGCAATTCTTCAAGCCTTCGTTCTTATAACTGTTTGTATATCTGGGGAACCATCGTATTTACTTATTAGAGAGGTGGGACCTTTAAATTTTTTCAATTTTGAAGAATAAGTCCCTCTTGACGTGGCCCATAAAAATCCCAGTTATTTTCCTCCATGAAAATTACTGTTACCAGAGGCCCTAGTAATTTCGGAAGAGATGAATTAACAGGAATTATGATATGTTTTTGAAAAATAACGTACAGAAAACCGCCTGGCTGTGCAGATTTCCAAATTTTTCCTCGCTATTCCAAAAGGAGACTTCGCCTGCTTGCAGCAGGGTGACATTCCTGGGTGAAATACAACTCATCAGCGGCGTTCCCACTGACTTTGTAAATCCATGGGTTTGGTAACTCTTTACTGGGCCCATTGGTATTCATGTGCTAGTAGTAATAAGGACCAACAATAGAAACTGACGAGTTTGCAGTTCCTTAATAATCTGTTAAATTCTCTGTTCTATTTAGTTTCCAGCAGACCTTTGTTCTCCTCCTACTGTTCCGCTTCTAATGTGGAAATTCAAAACATAGTGCTAATAGCTCACAAATAAGGATTAAGGGTTGAAGAATTTCAGATAATTTTAATATTGTTCTTCACTCTGAGCTGAAACTATGCCTTGCTCTTCGCCATTCTTTTATCTGTTTCATTTTCATATTTAACAATTTATGAAGATGGCATGATTTGCATCTGTTAGACTATTATGTATTAATGTATTAATGCATAGAATATCCTTTATTATAGGAGGTTGTCCAGCTACCTTTGGATTTTTTGAAACGACTCTGTTTGAAGATCCAGTCTGAAAGACCAGGTAAGAGCCATCAAATAAAATTGTTCATGCAGACACACTCCGTTGACACTTTTTATTCAACACTACTAGCCTCCTGCTGATAGGTTCTACATTCTTCTTACATCTTGTAGGACGATTCTAGAGTTAGTCCAATGAAGAAATAAAATATTTTAGGAAATGTCAAGGTGTTCGGCATTGCTCCTGGATCCTACAGATCAGAGGATAGACTGCCATTCTTTCGCATGATTACCGAAATACCAGATTGAATCTACATAATTTAAACACTCTTTGGAGAAGTTATTGAAAAACTCCATTTACAGAGGAAAAAAGTTCCAGATAGCCCTACTATCTTTCCTGGGATTATTAAAATTTCAGGCACTGAATAACGATTACCCTCGCCTATATATAGAAGTTGACAACGATAACGGTACCGGATTTCTGGGTCGTGTGAAGTAATTCTCAGGGGTCAACTGTATTATACACAATAGTCCTGAAGATGGTCTCATGGACGAATGCTTAGAGACCGAAACGGTCCCTTGACCTTGCCCAGGTAGGTCGCTCCCTCCTGCTGCAGCTCCACCGCCGTTCTGCCGCCTGGTTTGCTTTCTGCTGCTTCCGCCTGGTTGCCGTTTCTGCGCTGCCCCCGAGGCCTGCTTCGACGCTGTTTCCGCTCTGCCCGGTTTTTGCCTGCCCAGCTGTGTGACTAAGCGTCCTTTCTCCTGCACCCCTGCCCTGTTATACGATTGTGCCCTTTTTCCTTTTGCACCCTGCCTGGCTGCGTGCTTCTTTTTTCTTCTGTACCCCGCCTGGCTGTCTGACTGTTCCCGCTCCCCCCTCCCTCGCGCCCGCTCCTCTCCGTTTCCCTCCGCTGCCTCCCCTGCGGCCCAGCCCCCCCTGGGTGCTCATTCGCTACCCTTCCCGCCTCCCAGCTGAGCCTCCTTCCCCACCTCCCCATAAATGGCGGCCGCTGCACGGTAAGGAGAGCGACCCTTCACCTTGCCCAGGTAGGTCGCTCCCCCCCGCTGCAGCTCCACCGCCGTTCTGCCGCCTGGTTTGCTGTCTGCTGCTTCCGCCTGGTTGCCTCTTTCTGCGCTGCCCCCGAGGCCTGCTTCGTCGCTGTTTCCACTCTGCCCGGTTTTTCCCTGCCCCCCTGCCCAGCTGTGTGACTCTGCGTCCTTTCTCCTGCACCCCTGCCCTGTTGTACGATTGTGCCCTTTTTCCTTTTGCACCCCGCCTGGCTGCGTGCCCCTTTTGTCTTCTGTACCCCGCCTTGCTGTCTGACTGTGCCCGCTCCCCCCTCCCTCGCGCCCTGCTCCTCTCCGTTTCCCGCTGCTGCCTCCCCGCCCCCCCGGCGCTCATTCGCTACCCTTCCCGCTTCCCAGCTGAACCTCCCTCCCCACCTCCCCATAAATGGCAGCGCGTGCAGTGGGCGCGCTGCTGGTGCGCACCATCCATGAAGCCCGCATCCGGTACAATGCCAACACACTCATCGCACTCAACCATGGACGGCCCATCAGCTGCCACAAGGCCGCCCCCAAACGCACCCACTGCCCCTTCACCTGCCGTTCGGAACTGCAGCTTCTCCTGCACCAAAGACGCCGAGATACCCGCCACGACGGAACCCAACCAGCTCCGATGTATCCTGCTCAACACCCGCTCCGTACGCAATCATGCCGTCGAGCTCTGGGACCTACTCAACACCACCGCACCAGACATCGCCTTCCTGACCGAGACCTGGATGAACGAGGCCTCCTCCCCAGACATAGCAGTGGCCATCCCCGACTAATACAAGATCACCTGCAGAGACCGCACCAACGGAGTCGGAGGAGGAATCGCCATCATCCACAAGAACACCATCAAGGTCTCTACAAACACCGTCGACACCCTCAGCACTACCGAACACATGCACTTCCAGATCCACACGGACCCCAAGACCACCCTAAGAGGCACCCTCGTCTACAGACCACCCGGACCCCGTCCCCAATTCTACAACTCCATCGCAGACTTCATCAGCACGCACGGGCTGACCTCCACCGACTACATCCTCCTTGGCGACCTGAATTACCACCTGGAAAACAACAACAACAGCAACTCCTCCACCCTGATTGACAACCTCGCTACCCTCGGACTGAAGCAGATCGTCACAATACCGACCCACATCGCCGGCCACACGCTCAATGCCATCTTCTCCTCCAGCCCCCACGTTGCCTTCAACCACGCTTCCGAACTTACCTGGACCGACCACCACTGCATCCATTTCACCTTCCGAAAACCTGTCACACATCACCGCACCACACAGATCCCCCGATGTCGCTGGGGCAAAGTCACCAAGGAACTACTACAAACACACCTCGCACTCAACCCACCGACCAACCCCACCGACCCCGAGGAGGGGGCCCGCACCCTCAGACTCTGGATGGAAGACTGCACCAACACCTTAGCCCCATTGAGACAGCACACCTACAGAGACACCAGCCTGAGAGCCAGCTGGTTCACCCCGGAACTCCTAGCCTCCAAGCGCACCTGTCGGAGACGGGAAAACATCTGGCACAACGAGAAGACGCCCGACAGCCGCGCAGCCCACAAAGATGCCATCCGCAACCATCACCACCTCATCAGGACCACCAAGAAGGCCTCCTTCAAAGACCGTCTAGACAACAACACACACAACAGCAAGGAGCTCTTCAACATTGTGAAGGAACTCTCAAACCCCAGCTCCTGCACCAACTACATCCCGCCTTCACAAGTCCAGTGCAACGCCCTCTCTGCCTTCTTCCACCGCAAGATCACCGACATACACGACAGCTTCAACCCTCGGATAATCCCTGCTGACACCACCACACCCACCGAACCCAGCCGATCACAACCTCCTCACCACATGGACCAACGTGAACACCGAGGACCGTATCAAGACCATGAGCACCATCCATTCAGGCGCCCCATCCGACCCTCTTCCCCACCACATCGTCAACAAAGCCGACAGCTCCATCGCACCCCACCGGTGTAACATCATCAACCTCTCCTTCGAGACCGCGACCTTCCCTGAGAGCTGGAAGCACGCCGAGATCAACGCTCTACTGAAAAAACCCAAGGCGGATCCGAGCGACCTCAAGAACTTCCGGCTCATCTCGCTGCTTCCGTTCCCAGCTAAGGTAAGCGAGAAGATCGTCAACACCCAACTCACCCGCTACCTGGAGAACAACAGCATCCTCTACCCCTCCCAGTCAGGCTTCCGCGAGAACAGCACCAAGACCGCCCTCATCGCCGCCACAGACGGCATCAGTACCCTACTCGACAACGGTGAGAATGCAGCCCTCATCCTCCTGGACCTCTCCGCCACCTTCAACACCGTCTGCCACCACACACTGCGCACACGCCTCTACAACGCCAGGATCAGAAACAATGGTACAAAAGGGGGTGGTAATGGACGGAGCATCTGAGCCAATCAAACACTCACACCCAGTCAAAAGATCTGGGTTTAATCCATCACCGTTCTTTAGCCCACTCTGCCACCCCAGTTCAGACATGGCTATATGAGGATCAGAAACAAGGCCCTGGACTGGACCACCTCCTTCCTCTCCGATAGAACCCAAACTGAGCATTCTCAGGAATTCTGTAATTCGCTGGCTAATTTCTTCACCACCAAGGTAATGGACATTTATTTCATTTTCCCACAGCTACTGGCGGATGGTAGGACTGATCCATCCTCCCATTTGGCTGTGACCCATCCTTCTTTTTCTGGTTTCAAGCTAGTGACACAAGATCAGGTCAGCATACTAGCTGCCAAGATCAAATCGGGTTCTCCGCTTGATCCATGCCCTCCTGATATAATGAATCAACTCTACAATACCATCTCTTCGCCGCTCACCACCATTTGTAATGCCATTTTCAATACAGGCGTTTACCCGGAGATCTGGAAGAAGGCCATTGTTAAACCTTTGCTCAAAAAGCCTTCCTTAGACCCCACTGTTACGGCCAATTACAGACCCATTGCTTGCCTTCCCTTTCCCGCTAAAATCGTAGAGGCCATCATGACCCAGCAGCTCTCAGAGTTCATTGAACAACACGAACTCTTGGATGATACGCAGTTCGGTTTCCGGAGGGGACACGGAACCGAAACAGCGCTGATAAAGGCCTCCGATGAAATTAGAAACATCTTGGATTCGGGAGGAGCAGCAGTGCTCATTCTGTTGGATCTCTCGGCGGCCTTTGACACGGTCGACCATGCCATCTTGGTCGACCGTGTCACAGCCCTGGGGATTAACAATCTGGCCAAAGATCTTATAGCTTCTTTTTTAGCTAACCGCAAACAGGCAGTTAAACTGGGCAATTATTATTCACCGACTTCTAAACTGCCATGCGGGGTCCCCCAAGGATCGTCGTTAAGCCCTGCGCTTTTTAACATTTATGTTGCAGACTTGGCAAGGGTCATAAAATCTCATGGGATGCGCCTAACTACTTACGCTGATGACACCCAACTTGTGCTGGCGGTGCATAAGAACGGCCCAGTGGTGGCAGCTAATTTTCAGGAGGGGATACTGGAGGTACAAGCATGGATGCACAGTAATTGCCTAAAACTGAATGCGGAGAAAACGGAGGTTATGACCTTTGGTAACATCTCTCCAGAATGGTCCCCGATTTGGTGGCCTACTCAGATGGGTCCTCCTCCGGTCCCAGTCGCAAAGGTCAGGAATCTTGGAGTGATCTTTGATAAACATCTGTCCTTCAAACATCATGTAAATAAGGTTGTCTCAGCTGCCTTTTTTACGTTGAAAAAGATAAAAAAGCTGCTACCGTACTTACCAGCATCAGCCGGAAAAACCCTAATTACCACCTTGGTGTTTTCCAAGCTTGATTACAGAAATGCCCTCTTTCTCAACACTCATAAATATATCCTGAACAAGCTCCAATCTGCTCAAAATATGGCAGCCAGAATCCTTCTCAACATTCCAAGGCGCCAGTCCATCTCGGCAGCTATACGCCATCTTCATTGGCTAAGAGTGGAGAGCAGGATCAAATTTAAGGCCTTATGTATTGCCTATAAGGCCATTCATCATACTGGCCCGAAGTTTTTAAGAGAGGCATTTCAGCTATACATCCCTATAAGGAACCTAAGATCAGCAGCTAGCTGTCTACTATCTGTTCCCCGAACAAGAACCGCCACCTGGGGAGACAGACGATTCTTGGTAGCAACTCCCAGACTGTGGAACTCTCTCCCTTCACATATCAAAACTGCCCCCACTCTCATTTGTTTTCGTAGGGCATTGAAGACTTGGCTCTTTAACCAATAAGTTTGTGTGCTGATCACTGTATCCTAAAGCATCATACTGCGCCTAGACACCCTTGGGTATTAGCTGCGCATTAAAAATTCCATAAATAAATAAACAAAGAGTCCGCCTCCCCCCCCGTTCCACTCCGGGATCACAAAGACCGTCTGCGGCGTCCCGCAAGGATCCTCCCTCAGCCCGACGCTATTCAACATCTACATGGCACCTCTTGTACGCATCGCCAGACAAAAATTCCTCAACATAATCTCCTACGCCGACGACACCCAGCTGATCCTCTCCCTCACCAAGGACCCCCTCACCGCCAAATCCATCCTCCACCGTGGTATGAAGGCCGTTGCAGACTGGATGGAAGAAAGCCGGCTCAAACTGAACACGGACAAGATGGAGATCCTCATCCTCTGGCCCAACCCCTCAGCCTGGGACAACTCCTGGTGGCCCGCATCACTGGGCTCCCCCCGCCACCAACTGACCACACACACGCAACCTAGGATTCATCCTCGACTCGAAACTCAGCATGACCAACCAAGTCAACGCAGTCTCCTCCACCTGCTTCTACACCCTCCGCATGCTCCGCAAGATCTACAGATGAATCCCGACAGACACACGGAAAACCGTCACCCATGCCCGCGTCGGCAGCAGACTCTACTACGGAAACGCCCTCTACGCCGGAGCCCCGTCCAAGCTCATCAACAGACTTCAAAGAATCCAGAACACCTCTGCACGCCTCATCCTCGACGTCCTGCGCCGAGACCACATCACCCCCCACCTGAGAAGCCTGCACTGGCTCCCCGTCGACAGAAGAATCTCCTTCAAACTCCTGACCCACGCACACAAGGCACTCCACAACACCGGCCCAGCCTACCTCAACAGCCGACTCTCATTCTACGTACCCAACAGGAAACTCCGCTCCGCCGACCTGTCTCTGGCCACAGTCCCACGCATCCACAGAACCACTTCCGGGGGCAGGTCCTTCTCCCACCGCGCCGCCAAGACCTGGAACACCCTCCCTCTCTTGCTACGACAAACTGAAGACCCGCAGACCTTCAGGAGACTATTCAAGAGCTGGCTCTTCGACCACTAGCAGCTACTCCTTCCCCAGTGCCTTGAGACCCTCGCGGGTAAGTAGTGCGCTCTACAAATCCACTGATTGATTGATTGACTTTAACACTTTTTCTGAAAATAATCTATGTGAGGAAAAGTGTAAACAATTGTGGCATTGAAGGACCTATCAAGTGTCTATGTTATCCTCTTGCTACATTGTGTGTCTAAATGTGTAGTACCCTTTATGAACTTTGAAAGATAGAATTCTTTTTATATACACCTGTGTTTCTGTATATCTCTTCATGTTGTGATTGAGTCGTGGGCACTTATTTTATAAAGAACTGAATATTTAGAAGTATATTTTGCATAAAATTTATATAAGAAAATAAATCAACAAGCAAGTTGATGAAAACTCTTGCACTAAATAATATACAGAGGTACCAATCGGCACCAATGGTGGCTCGACAAAATGGTACTTGAACATGAAATACCTTGAAAAAAATCAAGAGACAAAAGGCGTTTGGCAGAACAGGACCAGTTCATTTAATTAAACCGTGCAGCCAGTAGATCAACCACAGGCATAGGGTCTGAAGACTGTCTCAACTTACAATTGATTTAACATGGGTTTTATACATTTCTTTGAATGCCATAAACCGTTCCGGCGATCCTTTTTAGTAAGGAATGTTAATCGCTGTCTTTGGAGTCATAAATTAATGTATTCAATGAGGAATACAGGTGAGCCTCGACCTTGCGTGGACACAATGGGGCCAGTGGGTAACGTGTCCAGATGTCTGGCCTGGGGAGCACGTGATCACTGTGTGTGATGTGTCCTGAATGGCTATTTGTTCCTAACTTCATGTGCCAACTGACTTTATGGTGTTTTGGGAACGTGCGCACCCCTCCGGCCATGTGTGCCTTATTGGGGCCAATCTCTCTGGACCATTGTGGAATCTGTGGGATTGATCTGGAATTTTCTGTTTGTGCATTTGTCTGACGGCTATTTACCACCCCACCTGTGACCTGTCAATCAGTGACCTCAGGCCACGATTTCAGCACCTGCCTGACTATGTATTCCTGAGTCAGAGTTGACGTGTAGTTCACGCCAGGCAAATTCGTCAATAAAGATGCAACTTCGTTTTTATTCATGAATGTATCGGTATTCACATTGATACTGACTTTCTCAATATTCACAGTTGATGAAGTGCTTGCTATGTTGATGATGCTGTGGTATTTGTTATATGCTAATGCAGCACAGGCTGTGTTTACGATGCTGTAGTGTTCACTGTGTTGCTTATGTAGCACTGGCTGTGTTGATGGTGCTGTAGGATTCGCTGTGCTTCGATGGAGCAGTCGCTATGATGCTGATGTCGTGTTCACTGTATTTTTAATGAACTGTTGGCTGTGTTGGTGGTGCTGTAGTATTTGTTGTATGTTACTAGACAGGCTGTGTTTACGATACTGTAATATTTGCTGTACCACTGGTTACGTTGATGCAGCTGTGTAGGGGTGGGTGGAATTTGCGGAGTCGCGCTATGCAAAGTTCCGCGAAATGTAAAAAAATCTCCACAAGCACGTAAAAGTTCAGCGAACACGTAGACTTGCTTGTTCTGCCTATTCGCAATGCTTTTTTCCTGTTTGCGAACGCTGATTGCATGCTCGGGGAGAAATGTCTTGCAAGCACGCATTTTGAAAGCGCGAAGAAGCAAAAAATTCTGTGAAGCCGCGGATCGTGGAATTTTTGGCAATTCCGCGTTCTACGCGGAACGTGAAATTAACTAAATTCCGCGAGCGGAACTGAATTTACCACCCAGGCCTAACGCAGTGGTATTTGCTGTGCGTTGATGTAGGACATGCTGTGTTGTTGACGCTATAGAACTGGCTAAGTTGAGGTTGCTCTAGCACTAGGTTGATGCTCTCGCACCCACTCCTCAAATTATTTATATCTGGGCCTGGCACAGAATTTGCAGAAGTGATTGCAGACCAGCTAGAATGTGTCTGCCCTCTTGTTATTACGTGTTCCCAGATATCAGCCAGTCTCTTCTCATTTAATGGCTCTTCACTGGCTAGCAGTGGAACAATGTATACAATCAAAACTCTCTATCTTCTCTTCCACGCTTTCCACAACACAGGTCCTGGTTTTCTAGGAATTTGATACAGCCCTGCTAGAGGCCATTAGATCGGTCAACCTAAGGCTTGCACATGTGCCCAGGATCAGAAGAGCTCGAGCAGGAGCGTGCTCATTCCGGCTCCTAGCAGCTAAACTATATGGGAACTCCCTGCCCCTCGGGCTGCATTTAAGCCTGGACGAGTAGGTTGTTAAGGAACAGCTCCAAACCTTGCCTCTGATTGAACGTGGTCAGCTATAAATTTGATTGAGCAGGTTCTTTCGGAGCTGGGGCGTTCTAGCTGGGCTTAAAAAAGATTGCAACACTATAGGAGCAGGAGTTACAACTCTGAATCTGAACAGACTGCAGTTGCCACAGGGACAAAATGCATCTCCGTCCTCACAGAATGCTTTGCTTGCCTGCTAGTTACAGATCCTACATTCCAACGCATGCCTACAGATTGGAAGACTGGGCACAATGCACAAGCCTTGCGAAAGTCGCAGGCCAAATTAACTGAATGGAGCATAGCACGTTTTGGCAGTCTTTCAAAGAATGGAATTTTTAAATCTCTGAATAAGTTCAAGAGAATGATTGTGCAAGCAGGAAGCATGAACAAGCATGGGGTGGCATTGGCTGCTAGCCTATTGGCTTTGTCAATAACGATTTTTTAATGTGTTTGTTAGAACTTTTATTCAGAAACATTAAAAACAGACACTTGTGCTTGCATACGTATGCACATGAACAGGTGATTGACTTTTAAAAGTTTTTTTTTTTAAACTTTTTTTATGGGTAGATGCTCAATTCACAATACATTTAAGGAGCATTATACCCCGGAAATCCCGGCACTGCGTTTAGTGAAAACACCATGACATAAGTATACATTTTGTCGATCAACAGTTGTGCTTCTTCATTCAAACCCCCCCCCCCCCCCCCCCCCCCCCCCCACCCACGGTCCTGTTTAGTTGTGTCGCAGTCCCCCTCCACGCAAGCCGCATCCCCGCAGTGTACCAGTAGGAGCAATGTGCGCAATGTTATGTGGGCAGCAGTCCATTCCCCCACCATGGTCTAGTCTATACCTTTGCCATTTACTCCGGATTTTCTCCCATTTTTTTGGGCAGCCCCTGCTCAAGTATGTTATTTTCAGCCGAGCAACACCAGTCTAGGTCAGACTTCCTATCCTTTATTTTTGGTACAGTGACCGCCTCCAGCATCTCACCACATTTTGCTTTGGTACCACTGTTGCCAGGGATAGACAGATTTTCGTGTATCGTGGCCATGTCTCCTCTCCTACAATTTGTATAAGGAACCACTTGGGTTTGATTGGGACTGGTTGATCCACTACCTTGACCATGATCCTTCCTGGCCACATCCTGCCTTGCAGTGGTTTGTACTCGCGCGTCCTATGCGGTGTAACAATGTTTTGGTATAATACGCTCTGTAGAGAATTTTGAGTTGTATTAATCTGAACCTAGCTTGTATTCCGATCTCCCTATGGCTCTACAGCGACTCCACCCGTTCCTCGTCTAGATTTCCCTTGCCACCCTCCCATGTGGTCCTTAAAGGGCCCAGAATATCAGTTGAGTTATTTATTATTTGTTTGTATATATGAGAGATTGTTTTGCAGGTTAGTGGGTCTGTGAGTACTCGGTCTTCAAAGGGGGAGTCTTCTACTAGGTTTTCACCTTCGGTGATGTTCTTCCTAAGGGCATGTCCTAGCTGAAGGTATTTTAACCACTCACCCTTTCTCATTTCGTATTCTTGTTGTAGTGTTTTGAATTTAATGTAGGCTTGGTCTCTCCACACGTCCCTGAGTTTTTCCAAATCCATCAGGCACCACTTACAAACATTCTCCAGCTTTTTGACCTGCGGGAGTCCAGCACTGTTCCAAAGTGGGGTCCTCTGTGTCAGTCTTCCCTCCCAACCTAAGTGTTTTTGACCATGCTCAATACTGTAATGACCATGTGGGTGTGGGTAGGGAGCACTCTTGACCTCCTTATCATAAAGTAACAGGAAACACCTCTCCCCTCGTATCGCTGCCTTATCTACCCTCCATGCTGGGTCAGTTCGGTCCCAAAACATCCAGTCATTAATTGTGACTAACGGTGTGGCCCAGTAGTAACTTTTGATATCTGGGATGGCTAAAGCTCCTTCATATACTCCTCTCTGTAACTTCCGGAGCGCTATACGTGGGGCTTCCCTGCACCAAAGCAGGGAGCGCAGCTCGGCCTCCACCCTCTGGAAGAAGGTGTGGGGAACTTCATAAGATGTATTTCGTAGGGTATATAAAAGCCGGGCAGTGTCATTTTGTATAGGGCTGCTCCACCCATAAGAGTAAGGGAAAGCAAACTCCACTGTTTCACATCTTATGAATCTATCCAGTTGTGGTGTTCGATTAAGACAGTGGAATTATTGTGGTTCTCTGGTCACCTTGATTCCCAAATATTTGAAACTCTGGGTTTCTGTGTAGACTTTGCATCTAGAGGTTAGGTTGGGGCTGCAACCCGTAAATGGAAATAGGAGGGGTTTGTCCCAGTTAATCTGGTAACCTGAGTAATCTCCTTGGAGTTCTCAGTCTACTGATTGTCGTGGCTTATGGAAGTACAGTAAAATGTCATCCCCATAACCGGAAATGCGTTTTTCCCACTCCCCTCCCTCTGGAATGCCCCAAACCAGAGGGTTCTGTTTGGTCCATGCTGCAGTTGGTTCCAGAGCCATGGTGAATAGTAGTGCTAAGAGGGGGCAACCCTGCCTTTTTCCTTTCTGTAGGGAAAACTCCCTGGACACTTAGTTGTTAACTCGTACTCTTGCCAAGGGTAGGTGGTAGAGCAACTTCACCCAGCTGACGCACTTAAGCCCAACCCCAAGGTGCCCTATTACTGCAAGGAGGTAATCCCATTCCACACTGTCAAAGACCATCCTAGCATCCAGGGACAGCAGCGCGCGGGTTCTGTTGACTCCCTTCCAGTTATGTGGAGAACCCGAAAGAGTCACCTTAAGTTCCGTCTAAGTCTAAGGGGCATATATCCGGATTGGTCTGGGTGTATCAGGGAGGTGATCACCCTGCAGAGCAGCATGGAGAGGATCTTAGCTAATACTTTCACTTCGTAATTGAGTAGAGAGATCGGGCAGTGTGAGCTGCTATTTGTTGGTGATTTCCCTTCTTTAGGAATGCCCTTTATCAGTGCCGTCCTTTGGTTACGGGGAGGAGAACCCTCCTCCCTTGCGTCAGCGAACATGGTCAGTAGCTGTTCTGCTATCGTGCTTCATGTGCATTTGAACAGTTCCACCTGTAGGCCGTTAGGCCCTGCTGCTTTCCCTATTTTGAGTCCCTCAGTTGCAATATCTATTTCTTCTAACATGTGATCGCCCTCTAACATGTCCCTGTCAGTCTCCGTCAGTTTAGGTAAACGTATGTTTGGTAGGAAATCTTTGCATTCAGTCACCAATCTTCCCTTCTTCGATGAATATAGCTCCTCAAATTAGTTGGTGAAGGTCTCTGCTATCTCTTCTCCCTTACTGTAATGTCACCCCTCTGTGTCTATAATCTCTGGGACCCACCTGTTCTTGGCTCGTCTCTTGTCTAACCATGCCAGGAGTTTGCCTGCCAAGTCCCCTACCTCGTACAGTCTGTGTTGAGTGGCCAAAGCCTGTGCTTGCGCTATCTTCCAATAGGCTTTTTAGCTCTTTCTGCTTTAAGTTTAGCCAGTGTTGCAATTCCTGGGTTCCAGCTGCACCCTCAACTACACTATTCCCCAGTTTGGATATCTCTGCCTCCAAAATATCGCTCCATCACCTCCTTCCGGGACTTCCCTATCATGTCCTGGGCCTGTCCTCTCAGCACGGTTTTGAATGCCTCCCACAGTGTAACCACGAGTCCAGGTTCTCACTGAAGAAGCGCCCGACTCCCTTCCTAAAATCTGTTGAGAATATTTTATCTTTAAGGTACCAGGGATCTATCCTCATGGGCAGAGTGTGGGTCCTTCTTGGGCCTCTTAGGGTTACTTCCACTGGGGCGTGGTCGGAGGTCCCTCGTGCCATGTGCTTCGCCTCCGTAAAGTCACCCAGACCCCTGGTCTGTGTGAACAGGTAGTCTAGGCTGGACAGGTTCTCTTGAGCTGCTGACAGGTGTATGTACTGTGGGGTGGTACCATCTCCATATATCATTGAGACCCAGTGCTATCAGGAAGTTTTCCAAGTTTCCCACTCTTCTACCCGTGGCCGATTCCTCCCCCATCACATCTAGTTCCGCGGAAATTATTCATGCCCCCTCTCATTATTAGGCTTCCCTCTGGGAGTTCCAGAAGTTTACATCTCAGTGTGTCTAGTGTGCGAGTCTGTAGTCCCGGTGGTACGTGTACCGAGGAGAAATTAAGCCATTACACCTACCAGTAACCACTCAGTGCCACAAATCTCCCAATGTATCTGTGCATATCCTGTCCTTTCTAAAGTGAAGCGAGGTTCTGCAAAGAATACCCACCCCCCTTGAACCCATAGTATAGCTTGAGAGTGCTTGCAATGTATAGCCAAAGCGATTCAGTGCCATGCCCTGATTGCCTTGGAGATGTGTTTTCAGCATCAAGATGACATCTGGGGCGTGTCTCTTGATGAACTACAGCACTATAGTTTGTTTAATTCTACTGTTGAGGGCCTTCTACATTCTAGGCCCATATTCTGATTGTCTTCATTTGACTATCGTGTGATATCATGAAGTGTAGTGTTTCCCTCCCGTGACCTCCCACCCGGGCGTGGTCCTCTTCTGTTATGATTAGGTGTGTGTGCCGTGAGAAGCTGTTGCCTGGTTCGCATCAGGTGAGCATTTCAATAAGCATATATAACAATTCAACAATGAAACCTCTCTATTCCACCATGGATCCCCCTCCCCCTACTTGCTACCCTGCTAAATCGGCTAATCATACCCCAACTCCCGAACTGCACAGAGCCTGTCGCCCTTTTAACTGTTTACTCTAAGTACACGATTTGTGGGGGGGGGGGAGCCATAGCCACGCAGAGTACCTAAAAAGTTGGCAAAACTTATAATGACCCTTTTCTTCACTTTGTCCTTGAGTTAGCAGATCCGTCTCCCTCACTGAGCAGTGTGGTATGTCCTGAACAGGTTATCTGGCCTTGCCCTGGCCCCACAGAGATTGAGTAGACAAATACGGGACAACGTCAACACCTCCGTTTGGTACTGTGTCTCTCGACTCTAGCTGCAGGTCTTCTCTTGTCCGGGTAGTCCCATCCTTCTTATTCAATGAGTCTCATCTTCATTACGGCTACCTTCAAGGTGGTTTGTTGCTTCACTTTGTTCTGACTGTGTTGTTGCCTCCTTGTCTTGCTATGATTGCCTTCTGAGAGGTCTCGTCCCTTTTCTCCTGCGCCGAGTGGCCATGCGGCTCCCCTCCAGCCATTCCCACGCCTCTTCCGGAGATGTGAAGTGCCATGTTTTACCTTTCAATATTATGCAGAGCTTTGCTGGGAAGAGGATTATATATTTAATTTCTCCCTTCCTTAGTTCTCGTTTTACCCTTTCAAAACTTCTTCATTGTTTTTGTACTTGTAGGGTGGAGTCCGGGAAGAAGCAGATTCGGGTGTTTTCAAAGTGTATTTCTCCTTTGGCTCTTGCCACCAGAAGGATCGCGTCTCGTAGTTGAATATTTTTGCTAATATTGTTGGAGTTGCCCTCAGTTTGGGTGGGGGCACCGGGGCCCGGTGGGCCCTTTCGATTGTGAAAAATTTAGATAGACGTTTTGGTCGCAATGTGTTAGTAATCAGATCTTTTAGAAATAGATCCGCATTCTGACCCTCTGCTCCCTCCGGGACCCCCACCACTCGAATATTGTTTCTATTCACCCTCCCCTACTGGTCTTCGATTTTAGCAGCCATAATCTTCGTCTGGTGTGTCAGTGATTGTACTTGTGTTTCTAGGCACTTTGATGTCGAGTGGAGCAGAAGGATTTGGGTCTCAGCCGTTGTGACTTTTCGTATAATTTCAGAAGGTCTGCTCTGATCAGAGTGACCTCCAGCATTATTGAATCTATTTTGGGCTCCATTGCACCCTTAAGATCCACAATGGCGACCAATATTGCTCCCAACGAGGGTTCCGCTGCTCCATCTCCCTCGCTAGGCTGGGTTTCACCATTTCTTCTGTCTGGAATGTGCCTGGTTAGTTCCTCATTCCAGATGCCTAGTCCTTATCTGCAGATTCAGTCCCCGCTTGGATCCTCACTCTTTGTAGTGCTAGTCCAGTGTGACTTTAGTGTTTCCCTCTCTGGGTTTTTACCTTTCAACTCTTCAAGGGGGGGGGGGGGGGGAGGTGCTCCTCCCTGCTCAGTATAGACAGTTTTTCTCTGGGTCACAACTGACCATGAACCCACCATGCCAGTTGGGTTTTCCACAGGATCCACGCGGCTCAATCAGACCAGAAAGAGGGAGGGATAGAAGCCAGTAGCTGCTCAGTGTCTTTAGGTGATGGAGGGGGGGGGCTAAGAGTACTAGCCCCTATTTGGTGCCTTCCTGGAATTAGCTTGTGCCCAGTTCACTACACCAATAGGGGCTCCCCTTCACCTGGTTGTCCGTGGGGCATCGGCTCAGTGTAAGCTCCTCCGCGTGTGTGCAGTCCGGGCCAACCCTTCGTCAGTTCCTCTGCCCAGGCGCTGTTCCTGATGCAGACCTCGCCCCGTTGCTCCGCCCGATGTGTCAGGATCTGGGCCAGGCCAGTAATGCTCGCGGCCCAGTGTCTCCTCTGATTACAGGGGTCTGGCTAGCCCCGGTGCTCTGGTTGCCTCTCCCCGCCGCACCGCCGGATGCACGTATCGCCGCCTCATCACCTTCTCTGGGTCTCCCTCAGCAGCGCAGGGAGGGGTGGGGGGAGACCGATCTCGGATCCACGTTGAAACAGCTGTGGGTGGGGCGCACTCCGGTTCCGGCTCTCTGCTCCCGAGCCGGCCTCCTCCGGAACCGCAATGCGCCTCGGAGTTCGGAAGGCCGCTCCAGAGCCTCGCCCGTGGCCCTCGCTTCAGCTGGTCTCGGACCAGTTCGCTGTCTCTAGGCCCTCTCAGGATGGTCTCCGGTTCTTCCCGTAGTGATCTCCTATCTTGGGGGAGATTTGCTGGTCTGTATCATGAACGGATTGTGGGGTCTGCTCCTAGAATGTACGGCGCTTGCTCAACTTTACGCCATCTTCGATCACGGGTTAACCACGCCCGACTTTTAAACGTTTTAATAATAAAGATTTGCAAAGCATTAAAGGATGGCCAGCCAAGCCGGTGCATGCACAGGCGGCCATCTTTGAATGTTTTGGTAAACTGTATTTACAAAAACCTTCAAAGATGGCTGCCCTCAATCACACATGCGCTCTAGGGCAGCAGTTTTGGATTGGATTAAAAGCCTATTTAAAAATATGGCCATTGCAAGCAGTGCTGGGGAGATGCCAAGACCTCTGAAAAATGTAAGTAAAAAAATAAAAAACACACCTACAGCGACACACGCCTACACACACATAAACGCCTACACACACATAAACGCCTACACACACATAAACGCCTACACACACATAAACGCCTACACACACATAAACGCCGACACACACCTACACACACACACCTACATACACATACCTACACACACACACACACAGACACACACATACACACCTACACACACACACCTACACACACACCTACACACACACACATCTACACATCTACACACACACACACACACACACACATCTACACACACACACACACACACACACATCTACACACACCTACACACACCTACACACACACACACACCCACACACACCTACACGCACACACACCCCTACACACACACACACCCCTACACACACACACACACACACACACACACACACACACACACACACCTACACACACACACACACACCTACACACACACCTACACACACACACCTACACACACACCTACACACACACACACCTACACACACACACACCTACACACACACACCTACACACACACACACACCTACACACCTACACACCCACACACACCTACACACACACACACACCTACACACCTACACACCCACACACACCTACACACACACACCTACACACACACACACCTACACACACACACACCTACACACACACCTACACACACACACACCTACACACACACACACACACACCTACACACACACACACACACCTACACACCTACACACCCACACACCCCCACACACACACACACACGCACACACGCACACACACCTACACACACACACACACACACACACACACACACACACACACACACACACACACACACACACACACACACTATCCATGGTACAGATTAAGACTACTTTCTCTGTGGATGGCAGTATGATTCTGGGAAAGAATACTGCAGCTCACTGTGAAAGGAACCAATAGCTCAAGTAGTCTGACCTGGTGGGCATATTGTAATGTGCTGTGGGTGAATGCAAAATGTGAATGGCTTTTAAACAGACAGATGGATGAAGAGGGGTTGCTGAAAGCCCCTCTTGGTAATTATATTTTTGAATTAAAATCTTTTATCAAAAACAAAAGGTTTTGGCTAAAAAGCTATGGCAAACCAATACGTCTAGCGTGACTTTACCAATAATAATTAAAAAAAATTGTAAAGCTATGTAAAGGGACTACTTTTTGTCTGTAGATGCATATTGTGCATGAACAGAATTCTGTCACTCACATAGAGGTAACCCAATGGCTGAAGTGGCCGACCAACTACCGCAGTCTTTATGCCTTGAAGGGCGAAACAAACATGTGAATAACACACTGACACACCAGTGGATGAAAAGAGCTGGCTGAAGGCCCTCCTATAAGTCAGTATATTACATATACAATGTTATTCAAATCAATGGTCTTGGCTAACTGTCGACCGCAAAATGACCACTTAAAGAGGAGTGTTTGTTTGTTGCATTGTTAGAAATATGTGAAACTGAAGATTTGCAAATTGTCAGCTGATATACACATGCATATCTTTAGGTTATGTCAAATCGTGTTTTCTTGTTCAATTACATTGGTGACTTGTTGAACAGCTATTGACTGCATCCAACCGCTCTCTAGTCACTCAGTATCTCCCCACAGGGTTAGTTCCTTACTCATGATAGGAGTAGTGGACTCACAGACCACGAAGAAACTTCTGTTCTTTTGTGGGCAAGAGCATGAGCATGGTGCCCTTACTTACTAATCTTTGACGGCAGTGATGGTTTGTATTTCATATAATAATATATTTTCTCTACAGCAACAGCTGATAACGACATGATAAAGCTTGCTTTGTCATGCAGTGATGGCATTAGACATGACAATTAAAGGCGGATTTTTTTTCCTGTAACAAATATTTACAAGTTTTGGTTTGTGAATTGAGGGCGCAGGATTTTTAACCCTGACCTAGGACAGCAACTAAGATGCTAACCTGTTTAGAAAACAAGCATTTGCAATGCAATCGGTCTCGCCTTTGGGACCTTATATGTATTTAGCTATGCAGCACATTAGGCTGGGTGCTGAAACATCTACTGTTCTTTAACATGGAGGGGAAGTAAGCACCAAACTGCGTGACATGCCAGGTATGGAACACATGAAGAGAAATATTGCCTTTCAGCTGTAAATGGTACAGTCCAAAGCTCTGTTTTTAATATAAAATCAGGGCCTTCGGTGGTCATATCACTGAAAATACAAGATTTGAAAAAAAATTGTCTATGGGTGCTCGTGGAAGACAATGTCTATGGACTGTAATCTAGAGAATACTAAGGTGATTCTGGCATTTTACTGCCCTCTGTTGGTCGCTTTCTTTCAAGAAAATTAAATGGAGGCAACTGAACAAGCAGAAAGCAATTATGGTATTTTATTGAGCTCTACTGGTCGTTTTCTATCAAGACCGTTAATTAGAGGCAGTCGAACAGAAAAAAAGTCCCTAAGCGGAAGGAGACAAGTCCTAGGGTTGATCTCCAGAGCCCACAAAGTACATACACATATAAGTATATACTAAAGTATATATAAGAGGTCTCGAATGTTCGACCTAAAAATCTGCTTTTGGTATTTATGGACAACTTTCCAATCAACCCTTTTCTGGTTTGGGTATTAATGTGTGTGTAGTTTATTAAAGTGATGCTTTCTTCTAACTTTCCAGTGTTAGGTGCTTTCATTAATTTTCCTCCCAGGCCACATATTCTCCAAGGTATTTAACCTGTCAGTTTGTTGTGGTTTTTAATCAACTGTGGTTTGGAAATAAACTTTTGTGTGTTCAGAAATATTTTGAGAAATATTTATTTTAATTGACTGTATTTTTTGTAGAGTAAATGGGTGTTTTGGAAGGTGGACAACAAGTAAAATATATATTTTTTAAAAAGCTGGTTCTCTGTATTATGTTTATTATTGTTAAAGTAAACGAGAGCTTACAGTTACGGGAAGGTAGACAACTCCATATTCAGTTCTGTTAACAAGTTATGTTTATTCCTCCCGCTTTTTCCAGAATCCCGATGTGAAAAAGCAATGGACATTTTGAGCGGATATGCTATGTGCCTGCCTAATCTAACTAGACTACAAACTTGCCATTTGGTGGAGCACCGGCCTATTGTTTGCATAGAGATTAAGGTAACTAAAACATTAATGTGATATACTTTTTCACAGTAAAACTCGATTCACTAAGTTTTGTTAGGAATTAATGTTTGCCCAGATAAGTGCTTTTATAGCTAGACCTGACCACAAAAACATCGTATAATAGCCAGTCACTTTTTTATTTTATTTTTAAATTGAGAAATAAAAAGTTAGCCCACATTTTCCCACTCTTTCAAAGCAAGTCATTTTAAAGAATGTTTAAACCTTTTAGTTAGCACTTTGCTTTTTCATCCCTTTGTTTTTTCACATCTTTTTTCTTGTGTGTGTGTTTTTTTTAAAGCTTCTTTGGTTTTTGAAGAGTTTCTCTCCTAACCTCTTTGTTCTCAGAAATTGACGTCTGATGTGTCATTGAGGCCTCCTTATAGTTCACAGGCCCCCTTATAGTCTCACAGGCCCATGTCTCCACTGCTACAGATAATTGTGTAGTTAACCTCTTCTTCTTAGCTTGTCCTCTAACCATATGAGTACTCTCAATGTGAAGGAAAGCGTACAGATGTAATCCCGCCTCCACATTCTGTTGTTGTCTGACAACAGTAGACTGAGTTTTGGCCCTTGACCCTTTCTTCATCCAGAAAGGTGACTGGGAGGAATTGTCATCCATGCGCTTCTCCCTCTGTTATGCCAGATAACAGTGTAACATTCATGAAGAGGTGCCTGTAGAGCAGTGGCCTTCAAACTCTGTTATGCGACGCCCCCCGCCCCCTTGAGCATAATGTTTCGTAGTCATGCCCCCCCCCCCCCTTGAAATTCCATAGGCTGCGTAGGAAATCAAGGGTATGGAGGCTTACTGAATCGCTGGCACATTGGGAACAGCACTGGGGCAAGAGTCCCATACGTGTCCCCTCATCAAAGTCAAATTTAAATCCTCTCTGAAAAGTGGCTTAACGAGAAAAGAAATAAAGCAAAAAATTGGGAGTACTGCTTGGATTGTTCGTCTACTGTACCAGTAGCTGTCAGCTAAGCTAGGCCATTGCTGTCGTGATCTGTTGCCATACACTTCACTGTCCCGGAGTTCACTAGGTGTTTAAACTCTTTGTTTTCCAAGTATCATATCTGCTTTTAGTTTCTTCCAGACCATTGTAATAAATCCGCACCTGCAGGCAAATGCTTTTGTGTGGGTTGTTCAATAAATAGCTAAAACTTGGAACCAACTACCACTTTCAATAAAAAAATAGCTCCTCGCTGCTAATAATCAGGAAGGCCGTAAAAACATGGCTCTTCACATCTTACGGTACAAAAGGGGGCGGTGATGGACGGAGCATCTGAATCAATTAAACACTCGCACCCAGTCAAAAGATCTGGGTTTAATCCATCACCGTTCTTTAGCCCACTCTGCCACCCCAGTTCAGGCATGGCTATATGCAAATCAGTCTGACCCTGTGCCTCATGGGAACAGTCCAGCCCGAACTGCCAAGCCATGTCTTCCCTGGACCGGAAACAAGCTTCCGAGGACCGGTTTCTGGCATTCCAGCTGTCTTCAGCCCGGCTTTCTTGAATCCAGTGGCAAAGTGAGCAAGGGACTCACGTCTGAGCATATCCTGCCACTCTTATGGCGGCCAAAAGCGGTACAAAAGGGGGTGGTGATGGACAGAGCATCTGAATCAATCAATCAAACACTCACACCCAGTCAAAAGATCTGGGTTTAATCCATCACCGTTCTTTAGCCCACTCTGCCACCCCAGTTCAGACATGGCTATATGCAAATCAGTCTGACCCTGTGCCTCATGGGAACAGTCCAGCCCGAACTGCCAAGCCATGTCTTTCCTGGACCGGAAACAAGCTTCCGAGGACCGGTTTCTGGCATTCCAGCCGTCTTCAGCCCGGCTTGCTTGAATCCAGTGGCAAAGTGAGCAAGGGACACACTTATGGCGGCCAAAAGCGGTACAAAAGGTCATACTCCATGTTACCCCTAGCTCCAGTGGTTTTTTTTGCATTTAACTCTGCGCCAAGACGTCCTTGGGCATTCGTGAGCTCTATAAATTTATAAATCAAATCAATAAAGCTGCTCACCCAAACATTTGTATAAGATCACGATCTAAGTCAAAAAGGAATATGGGATTTTTGATTTAGTCTCTCAACTCAAGACAGAGTGGGACAGACCAAACACTAACTCTTTTACTATTGGCAGATACCATTGCCTGTGGAAAGTTATTACATTGCTTTTAGGTATCCTTGTCCGCCCCTTATAGCTTATATTCTGGACATAAAAACCCTGTGTACTTATGTCAAACATTCCCATTATCTTCAGACTAGTACTTGCAGACCATGGCACATTCTTTGCAAACCAGGAAAGACTCAGACATGTTTTCAGCAAACCAGGAATAATTGAATATGCCATTTCAAGCTTCTATTCATGCCAGAAATAGCTCATAACTCGACTGTTTTCTTCCAAGCAGAGATAAATACATGCATGTACTCTGCTTGCCAAGAATAGCCCATGTTCTTTCTGCGTGGACCAGGGATGGCGCAGGCATTTTCTCTGTAGAGTAGATTTAGTGCCGAACTGTTGGGTAGCACATGGCATTTTGTTTACTTGGTTGGCTTTATAAGCACTCTTATGTCCTTGCTTCTCTTTGGTCAGCGCATGCGGGCTACTCTTCTTCTTTGTGTTTGTCCCCCCTCAAGAGCATGGCCTAAGTACTGCTTCCTTGCCCAGTGTCTCTCCTCTGCTCGAACATTTGGAGCTATTTTTTTTATTTTAGTTGCTTCATTCCATAAGAGTGGTTGTGTTTGCAGGCCATCTTGCTCCCTCCCGTCCAACTCTACTGCTTGCCCCCTCACACCCTGCATTGTTGCTTGCCTTCATTGTATCTTTCCTTTCTCACCCTTCCTGTGTTGTTTTACTTTGTACTGCCCCCCATCCTTCATGCCTGCTGTCTGTTTTGCTTTGCCCTCACCTTGTCTTGCTTGGTATCTGTTGCTTTGCCACCACCCTCTTTCCACCATCCATGTTGCTTTGGTCCTCATCAAAGTCAAATTTAAACCTTCTCTGAAAACTGCAATTCCTAACCTTGTTCTTGAAAAATTCCTACTTTGAAAACTTCCTTAATTTCTACCTAACCTCTCACCTAGGCAAAGCCCTATCTTGACTTCATCTGCAGAGCCCCTCCCAGACACCACCTTCAAAGCCCTACCCTGGTCCAGTTCTACAGAATACCACAGAAGTGTGCTTACCCCAGGAGAAACGCCCTGACCTGTTAGTGATCAGGCAGCAGTACCACCCTCACCTATGAAAGATTCCATAGTTTGCCATTGTCCATCCGCTGCATGTATTCCGTCAGTATAAAGTCCCTAGGCCGTAAGCAACCAAAAGTATCCATATTCATAGCTCCTTTGGTTGCAGCAACTGGCAACTATTTATTTCGCTTGTTCTGAAACTTGGACATAAACAAGCCACATAAGTACCACCAACAAGGAAATAACTTCACTTTGAGTGAGAAGAGTCAGGACTTTCCTATAGATCAGGATACGGGTGACCTATCTCAATAACACTTGTTCCTGGCTACAATAGCAGCCGCCTGCCTCGGTGTGTTCCAGTGTATGTTTGTAACAAATGCTTCAGTAAGTAAAATGGACACCAATCACCATTACACAATTACCCCAATCTGTTTCTTATTCATGATGCTACTTAGCTCATTCGTATTAGAAACAAAGATGCCCCTGACTAGAAGTGGATTTGCACATAAAAAACATTTGGTATGATAAATACCAAATCTGCGAGAAACGCAAATATCAGAAGCAGAGCCTCTGTGCAGAAGTAATGAACTTTGCTTTTACACACTCCTGAATTTCATTTTTTTCCCCCACATTGTTATGATAGGCATGAGTTCTCAGCTTGTCTTACTTCTTCAAAAAACCCTGCAAGAGTGATTCGCTCACTCCTTTGAAAGGTATATCAACTAAGTATGTGGCACAATTCTGTAAATTTGGAATCTTGAACTTTGACAGAAACTTAATTTTTTTGAGATATTATGTAAATGTTTTCACTGGTGTAGAAAATGGTTAAGAAATTACTGGTAGTGCACACGTTTGCACCAACATTTCTATCGACTGATCAGTGTAAAAACAACATTTGCAGTTTGTGATCATTGAAGATTTTCAAATTGTTCACCTGCCTGTCAGTTCACTAGTCCATCTGTGACTGTATTTTTTGCACTAGTTGGTCAGCAGTAAAAGTTTGTGATAAACAGACTTCAGCCAAATGAATGTAATGTGACCTTTGCATTAATAGTTTGTTCTAAGGAAGATGACACAAAGAGTCAGTGAAATTATTGCAACACATGTAGAAAGTATCTATAACTACTCAGGGAGGAGCAAGATGGCGGACTGATTCCGCAACTGAGAGGCTGCAGCACGGTTTGGCTGTAGAGGGCTCGCAGCTCCTGATGCCGAAAGTCTAATGGGGAGAAAGCACTGGAGGGCTGCGAGGGGAAGAATCGCAGCAAAAAAAGGCAAAACGGCAGAAGCGGTAAAAGCGGCAACCATAAATCTCGAAGTACCGCAGACCCCGCCATCCACCTGGGGATCTCGCATCTGCTCAAGAATAACGATTGGTGTTCTTTAGAGCTCCTGCTCAATTTTGTGGCGGCGAGTAGAACTTCGAAGCACTGAAGACACCGCCACCCGCTACCTGTGGATTCGGCCTCTGCCTAAGTCCAACGGGGAGAAAGCGTTAGAGTGCTGCAAGGGGAAAAAGCAGCAAGCAGAATATCAAAGAATACGCAGACGCTGCCACCGCCATCCGCTTGTGGGATTGGCACCTGATTGAGCATAATGATTGGCTCACCTTATACGTCTTGCTGAAACGCTGCCAGCAACCCACGGTGCCGGATGCAGGCGCTGACAAGGATCGGACATAGGCTTTCTCCAGAGCTTCTGCTGGCGATGCGCCTTACAGCCCAGCGCTCTCTCAACTGCTTCAGCTTTGGGTCAGCCCTACGGACACAAGCGTTTGCTCTGCTGGGAATGGCTCCGCAGAAGAATCCACCTCGAGGGACCCGAGCTACAAGCCGACTGCCAGTGAGTACAGAGTCGCCAGGAGGCGAGCGGGTTGCTGGTAAGGCTGGTAAGGCTGATAGGAGCAGAATAGACCGAGTTAAACAGGCTGGGGGTCTTGGTAAGCCGGTGCTTCGGTATTTACAGTCAAAGAAATCTGTGGAGCTTATTGGAAGCTGAGATATACACTGAGAGTGTGGCTAGTAGTAAACTCGTCGAGATAATTACTAAATCGATTGGCTTGGATCAAACTGCCCTGGTGGCTGTTAATCAAGAAGATGATTTTCAAAACGCTTGGGGCACAGATTATGCCTGATGAGACTGGTGAGACTGATAAAATGGCATATGAGGGTGTGGTAACTAAGAATAGTGTGGTCGCCTCAGGTCTTACAGGGGGGGGCATGAGCGATAACACAGAATAAACTGAGCTGAATTGCCCATTTGTGACAGTTGACATGCTAAATAAAAAAACAAGACTTGCAGAGACATGAGAAAATCTGACGCTCTCAGACTCAGTTTCAAATGGGCATCTTACCACAACTAGTCATCAGGATGGCAGAATTGTGAACGAGAGGGAGCAGGTGAAGGAGCCTAGAGAGGCATGTGCTGGCAATGTGCTGGGCACTGAGAGTATGGCTTCGGGCAACCTACACCTAACACAAACTTGGCAGTAGAGGGGGCTGTCAATATCGAGGTTGCTAGCGATACAACTGCTACAATTGCCACGGCTACTGATAGTACTGTTGAATATTCTGTTACACTACAAGAGGAAGGCCAAATCCAAATTCAAAATCAGGTCCCAGCTGATGCACGAATGGTGCAGCAACCCCAGGCTAAAATAAGTGAAGTTTTAACTGTCTCCCCGGCAACACTAAAAGGAAGAGCCCAAAAAACACAAAAGCGAAAGATATAAGGAAGAATCAGAGAACATCAAGTGTAAGGTCTGCTAATAAGAAGCAACAGGTGTCTGCAAACAGCCCTATGCGGAGATGGGTGCAATCAAAAGGAGGGATAAAAACTGTCATATCTAGATTATCTGACGTAGGGTTGATGGACAGAGCAGATAAAGCGGCAAATGCTATCAGCGCCACCGGAAAAGCTGTGGCTGGACGAAGGACGAGCAACTCGGAAACTGACCCAGAGTTAGAGCTATGCATAACACCGGAGAAACCTGCTGACCAATCTCAAAATGGTCTATCCATGGCCTCGCTCGACTCCCTTCGAATTTCGTGTCTCTCAAGTGCGGGGGAAGATTCACAAGGAAGATGCTCTGAAGAGACAGACACCCCAATACTTTCCCTAATACTGCAAGCCTTAAAAGAGCAGAGAATAGAGACACAAGAGCTCTTTGCTCAAATTAGGGCAGACAATCTTAGCATTCAACACTCCTTGAAGGAGGTAACAGGGAAAGTTGGGGAAATGGCTGGCGAGATTACAGAATTGCAGCAGAGTGTGGTCACAACTGAGGAGGTCACTGCCAAAGTGTTAAATTTAACGCAACACAACGGTCAGTTAGCCAGTGTACAAATTAAGCTTGAAGAATTGGAAAGTCGGCAGAGGAGACAAACTTTTAAACTATTTGGCATCCCGGAGGGGCAGGAGGGATCTGATCCTAGAACATTTATTGTGCAACTGATGCTGAAGGCCTTCCCGGATCTGGTAGACTGGGATTGGGACTGCCAGATTCAGAGGGACCACAGACTGCCCGTGGTGCAACGACGAAGGATGATCAATATCCGAGGCCGTTTCTGATCTACTTTGGGAACTATCTGCAGAGACGAACAGTTTCTTTAAAAGCAGGCCCTCGAACACCAGTTGCTGTGGGGTCTCATTCAATCTTTTTCCGTTTTGATTACTGTAGGGCTACTATGGATAGGAGATGGCGGCTGAAACAGTTAATGGATCCTTTAAAAGCAACAAGGCACAAGCTTTCTTGTAGGAACCAGCTCGCTTGAAGATTATAAGGGCTGGCCAAAAGTATTCTTTCTTCTCCAAGTCAGAGGCAAAGGAAATATTGTCAAAATGGCAGAAAGACGGGGCCACTGAAGGCAGGGAAGAGATTAGGAGTCTGGAAGTTAGGATTCAAAATGGTTAGAGAGGAAGAGCTGCTCTCTTACAGCTGTTTAATCGTCTCACTCTCTCTGTGTGTAAAATGGGTCATGTGCTATGCTCCTTTTTTTTATATAAAGCTGTTTCATCGGGCCACTTTCTTCCTTTCTTTCTGTTTATTTGTTCCCTCTTATTGATTGAAAACTAATCTCTCTGGTAATTAATACAGGGGGCTCGGGGAATTTGGCGGCCGCCGTGGCTGCAGGCGTCCAGATAGCTTCCACACTAACGGCAGCAGGGGAAAAGGGGAAGTTCCTCCCTTAGAGTTAGATTATGGGTGGGCGGGTTGGAGGTTCAGAGGTGTAGGTGGTGGTGGGGGTCAGGGGGTAAAAGGGGGAAAAATCAATGCTCTTGTAGGGATAAAAGTAATGAGTACGATCAGGCAAACATTCAAAAGATCAACGTATCAACTTCAAGGAAAGGGAATAGAAAAATACCGTCTACATGGGGGAGATCAGGTGTATAGCATGGAACGTGGCTGGCCTCAATAGTGGGACTAAGAGAATGTTGGTAGCCAAAGAACTAACAATGTACAATCCTCAGATAGCTATGCTATCTCAAACACACATCTCATACAAAGACAGGTTTCTTAAGGCAACTGGGATATGAAGTGGTAGTATTTTCTGCGTAAACAGTGTCAATCCGAGGAGTAGCTATCTTGAAAAACAAGCGATTTAGAGCAGAAGTTTGTAAGACACTGTCTGATAATGGGGGTTGTTGGGCCATTGCTCAGATGAAGATAAGGACAAAAAATATGTCTTCTGTTCACTGTATGGCACTAACACAGACGAGCCAACAGTAATGGAGGCAGTGGCTTTAGAATTATTAAATTGGGAAGGGGAACGGCTGGTAATGGGAGATTTTAATTGTATAATGGACTATCACATAGATACTACAAGGAGAGGGTCTTTTCAGAGAATGCGGAGGACACGGCCAGCAATTGGGGAGATGGGGCGGCTACATTTAATTAAAGATGTTTGGAGGACTCTGCACCCCAGTGTAGCAGGCTCTACCTATTATTCTGCTCCTCACAAATTGTACACAAGAATTGCCATGGCATGGGCTTCAGACAAGGGTTACTTCGGATCACAATCCCATTCGCCTCTTATTTAAGATATCCTCTAAGCATAAAAGTCCAAGTTCTTTCTCTTTCCCTAGATATTTACTGACAGAAGAAGGTTTTCTGACTCAAACTAGGGTGTATCTGAAGGATTTCTTCGAAATGAACGTAGTTACAGCCTCTCCATTAATAGTATGGGACAAATTTAAGGCAGCAATTGGGGGCTTCGCCCAGCAGTATATCTGGGGGCAAAATAAAGAGCAGAGAAATGCAATGGAAATGACTATAGCAGCCATAATCTCAACAGAAATTCAGCACATTGAGGCAATCACTAGAGGCCTTCCAAATATTGAAGATCTAAGTTATACTTTGGTTAATTTAAGGTCAGACCTGAAGAGGATGTTTAGGGAGAGAAGCATAATAAAACTCAATAAGTATCGACTCCTACAATATGAGAATGGGGAAAAAATAGGTAAAATTCTAGCTTTCAAAGTAGCAGACGACAGGGCTAAGACTATTATAAAGAGGATCAGAGGTGCCGATAACAAACTATACGAACGTCCAAGTCTGATATTTAAACAGTTTGCGGCTTATAATCAAGAGCTGTACAGTCCAGAAAATCAGCCTCAAAAGGAGGAAATCTCTAAATATATTCAAGGGGATTCTCTGATAAGGGTGGAGGACGAGATATCTCGCTCTCTAGCAAGAGACATCACAGTCGAAGAAATAAAATTGGCAATCAGCTCTCTACCTGCAGGTAAAGCAGCAGGCGATCACACAGTACCTTTAGAATTCTATAAGATGTTTCTTGAGGAATTGTTGATACCATTTAATCCGATTATAAGACTTAATGGTGAAAAAGGTAGGGCTCCTGATTCATGGAAGATAACGCAAATAGTTTTCTTTCTTAAAAAAGGTAAACTGGCGGATGAGTGTGGGTCGTATAGACCGATATCACTCATCAACCCCGATGCAAAAATCTTATCAAATCGTTTATCTCCTCTGCTACCATGTTTGGTCTCGCCTCATCAACATGGCTTTATACACGGGAGAGATACGACTGCACACGTAAATATGGCTGTCACTGCTTTCGATGTGGCAAAGGTGCGATCGACCCCACTCTGTATGATCCTTCTAGATGCTAAGAAGGCATTCGACCGAGTGGGGTGGTACTTCTTGTGAACCATACTAGAAGCTTTTGGCATTAAAGGGCAATATTTAACCTAGATTAAAGCTCTGTACGATAAACCTCGTGCTAAAATCATGTATGCTGGGTTACAGTCCGCCACTTTTCCGATTCTTCGGGGCACCCACCAAGGGCGCCTCTTATCAACACTTTTATTTGCTCTCTATATAGAGCCCTTTGTCTCAGCTCTCCAGAATCAATAGCTAATTCGCCCTCTTCTGCTAGGGGATAACTCCCTTAAAGTCATCGCATATGCTGATGTCATAGCGGTCTTTTCAACGAATCCGGGTGGGGCGCTGCAAATTATAACAAAGGAAGCACAGGAGTTTGGACTGACTTCTGGTTATATATTAAACGCAAATAAAACCCAGGTTCTCCTGAATTTTAATCCAACTTCACCAATACAAGGGGCTTGTGCAACTGCTACATACCTCGGAGTCAAGATGGCAGCAGATATTGAAAGAATCAACTCCTTAAACTATGATACGCTGCTGAAAGACACAGTCAAATTGCTTAAGAGCTGGCACAAACTACCTATAGGCATAATGGGGCGGATAAATATTATAAAAGTGAAGATCTTGCCGAAATGTCTATCTGTTCAGGTCTATCCTCTTGCGAGTGACCATCTCTTTCTTTAAACGCTTAGACGGGATTTTCAGCAGCTTTATTTGGGGCTACCAGAAAGCGAGAAAAGCGTTGGAATGACTAAAATTACCTTTCTTACAAGGCGGTCTTGATTTATCGGATTTAAAAAAAACTTATTTTTGGTCTGCCTTTTTTGGTTGTTTACGTAGTTTTATCAATCCTGAGAGTAGTACTTACTTTCATAAATTTATGTTGGGTGAAGAGAGCAGACAGTTTTTGTATAGAATCAATGACCCAAAATACTTTAAAGAGTAAAATTCAAGACAGCTCGAGATGGCATAGCTATCTGGCGCACTATTTCACTGAAATATGAGGACTCCCTATTACATGCAAAAATTTCCTCTTTGGTGTAATCCAGGGTTGCCAGAGATCTTTCATGATCCTTTAGGTAAACACTGGATCACACACGGGGTAATTTGTTTAGGCGATCTTTATGACCACAATGGTTTTCCTACTTTTGTGAAAATGCAGTCCTTGTACAACTTAGCAGATAATATGCAATTTAAATACATGCAGATTCGCCATTATTTTATTAAGCAACTACATTTTAAGAATATTGCTGAATCCGTTATATGGAATTGTTTGCATGACACCAATGAAAAATCTTCAATTAGTAAAGCATATAAAAATCTCTATGCTTATAGGTTGGATGACTGCTCAAGAATAGCGGAACGTTGAACTAGAGCTATGGGGGGGCAATTTTGGGCAAAAAATATCATATGCATTAACCCTTTCGATGCTCATGACGGAACGGTTCCCTCATGAGCATCGGTCGAGCTGTGCTCATGACTGAACCGTTCTGTCATGACCACACCCATTAACATTGGGCCCCAGCACCGGCGGTAAATCGGGGCAGCACGGATGAGGTTAAGCACAATAGTTAGAGCAGTACACTCACCTAACCAAGGCATGCAACAGTTTCGTACAATTTGCTTATTATACTATACGCCAGATCGAATAGCAAAGTGGTCATCTAACAATCAGTTCAGTGATCGGACAAAATGCCCAAAATGCGGTCTGCATGCGGCGGACATAAAACACGTTTGTCACATGTCCATAACTCTCTCTATTTTGGCAAAAAGTGTCTCAAATCTTGACACAAAAATTAGAAATCAAAACACCTCTAACAACTATGGAAATAATGATTGGAATAAGACTGGATCTCAACAAAACCTCCCACAGTAATGGATTGGTGGATATTAGTTAGGCAAACATATGATATGGAGGAAGCATTAGCAAAGATGAAGGAGGCTCAATCTATGCGCAAATTCAATCTGATTTGTGGCTCATTGTTTTAAATATGTACTGTCGATAAATGAAATCAACACGGCTTCGCTACTTATTTTTCTATCCATGGGTAGACAACCCAACTGCTTAATGGACTGCTCGATGTTCTTCAGTATGAATAAGTAGTAACTATCACGATTTAGCTCTCGTATGTCTTGCATGCTTATTATTATTTTCTTCTGTTTCTCATTTGTTTTTGTGATCTCCTACTTCTGTATTGACAATTAAAAAAAAGAAAGTATCTATAACTTAGAAATAATTTTCGTTATGCTAAAGAGTGTTTGCCAAACAAAACCTGCACTCCTCCTCCTTTAAACAACATAGGCAGTGTAGAGTCTGCTATCTCTTCGCCCTCCCCATGTACAGGTAGGGTATCTTCCCCTTCCACATGACGGTATCATAAAGAACACATTAGAACTTTTGGTGCTGATGTCGGAGTTTAGGATATGCAAGGCATTGTTTGCTCTATAGTCACTTATAAATAAACTGTTTCATTCAAAGAAAGGGTCAAAGACTTGCACATGCATGCCACCACAGGGAAGCAAACACAAATGTGGCGGAGTAGAGATTTATGATTATCACGTACCTTGCAATTAATAGTAGGGAGACTACAGGTAAACCAGTCTCACATATGCCAAGAAAAGAAATGCCATGTGAAGAAGCTTGATCCTCATGTAGACGGTGACACCAGCTGCGTATTGGCTGTTTGTTGCTTGTTACTGATAGATCCTCAGCAGAAGTTGCTTGAACTGATAGATCCTCAGCAGAAGTGGCTGTCCTTGCAGCATAAAGTTTAGATCATCTTTGGGTAAACTTTGTGGGCAAAAGCTGAAGAGGGCAGTGGGGAGCCATTTTGCTGTATGGCCATGCTAATAAATTGCACATAGAATCAGACATGCAGCTCTGTTGGGTGAGAGAGGAGGAAATGTGTGCAGCAGGAAATATGAAGGTGAGCTTTTTCTGAGTTGATAATCAGCACTTTCAATCCCCACTCTAACTCCAGCAGCCTTACCAGTTTTGTCCAAAAGCACTTCAGAGATGCTAGTGTTCTGGAGGGATGGGTAGAAGCTTAGTGCCATCTAGAGTTCATAAATTCCACCCTACCCCTTTTCCTCATGGCTAAAAACAAGTGTATGTGCAAATATATGCTAAAACATATCGCTGGTAAAACACACTGGTGACAACTATAATAAATTTCTTCCTTGCGAACTCATTGCATGGATAGAGCAGTCATCTGTTATCACATTGTGTGACTAATGGCACTAAAACTAGCAAGAATACTTCAAGACAGCAGGAAGGTGGATCATTCATTAACTCTTAACACTTCCTCCACTGCATCTGTAGTCTCTGCTACTTGAATGTATTTTAATGCCCTTGTGAAAACAGGTGCATTGTTCCTTAATGGTGAAATTTGCAGATGGTGACATGTTAAAATATCTTCTTGTGGATGTTTTGACCCCTTATTCAATTTCACAAAACCTGGCATGTAATCCTATGTTTTGCTATGTTCAGAATGAAACTCCTTTCATATTGGATGTACTAATTGAACACTTATGCAATGAATGAGTTTAGAAGTAACTGCCATGTTTATTCAGTGCTGCATTCCTGAATTTGACACATTTCTAACTGCGCCAGTGAGGTCAAGTAATTTGACAAGCATTTTCTTAATGTTTGGAAAACTGTTAGACCTGGCATCCTTGATATGGTTTCCCTGGAATTGTTGCCTATTGTCCTCCTGTTTTGCTGACGTCATGTGTGCTGGTTTTAGGACTCTGGGCTCTTTACCACTGATAAACAGTGCTAAAGTGCATGTCTCCTCTACCTAAAACATGGTGTAATTGGTGCAGCCACAATTGGCATGTTTAATTTATTATAAGCCCCCCTAGTAAAGTGCACTACATGTGCCCCAGGTCTGTAAATTAAATGCTATTAGTGGGCCTGCAGCACTGATTGTGCGACTCACTTCAGTATATCTTTAAACATATCCCAGGCCTGCCACTGCAGAACCTCTGTGTGTAGTTTTAAACTACCATGTCAACCTGGCAAGTTAACCCTCTTGTCAGGCCCAATACTTCTATTTTAATACATGTAGGTCACCCCTAAGGTATTCCCTGTACAGCCCAAGGTGGAGTGCATTTAAAAAGTTGGACATGTACTTTTTGATTTTACATGTCCAGGTAGTGAAAAACTCCTAAATCAGTTTTCCACTTCTGCAAGGCCGATCTCTCCCATAAGTTAATTTTTTGATAAACTTATTACAGTTTAGAAGTGTAAATTCCAATAGGGAAAATAGACTTTTAGAGTTTGGTGTCTCTGGACTCGCAACTTACAATCCAACTTTACCATATGTTGTCTGGGGTGAGTGACAGCTGGACTTAGTGCATTCCCTCCAGACAGCCACACAAAAAGGGAACTTAGGTGTGATTGATGTACCATCCTGGAAAGAATGAAAGGAAGCGGACACCAGAATAGGATGTGCCTGTCCCCACACAGAGCGCTACATACCCCCTGTAGTGAGTCTGGATCCAGGGCAGGAATGCCTCTTTGCACTTGAAAGGCCACTCTTTGAAGTCTCCCCCACTTCAAAAGCAAACCTGTTTATAAGTACTGGACCTCAGACACTACCAGCTCAGTACACTACTGCACCTGAAGGCATTCTGCCAGGAAGGACTACTGTGCTGCTGAAAGGACTGTCACTCTGCTCGACTCCTGCTCTGCTGTGCCTGCCCTACTGCCTGCTACCCTTCGTGCCTGGGTGTGGGAAGGACTGGACCAGCATCTCTACATCCCGAGAACCAAAGTGACTCCAAGGGCTTGCTGGCTTGTGTTCTGAATTCTCTGGGATATCAAAGACTTCTTACAACACTGCTACTGAATCTGGACTCTGCCAACTGTGAGTCTTGCCCTGCCAAGTGGTGCCATTCCTGTCCTCTCTTAGAAGTGGGGTTTCTGTGTTGCAGCTAACAAAATCCACACATTACCGTTGTTGTTCCGGTCGGAACTGACTCATCTCCCCTTAATGCTTATGCATCGCCGCAGAAGACAAAGACATTGCATTGCCGTCTCTGCGGCTCAACGTCAATGCATTGCCTACATATGAAGAAGCCGACAGTGTGGCATCTCGATTTACGCAGCTCAGAACAAACGCATCGCCTACATCCATAGGGGTCAACCTCGATGCATCGCCCCCTCTGCTCCAAACAGTGGAACCAATCAATGGCGCAATAAGGTACTTTTTCAGCGGGACAAGGTTGGTCCCTGTATCCGACCCACGCTTCATCACCGTCGGCTTCAACTTTTGGATTTGACTCTGTCAAGCGCTACCCGATAGCCCTGGTTGATGTTGTATGCTTTTAAGCACGATATTTACAGATAATTTTTTTAAATGTATAATTGCGGTTCTACTTATTGAATTTTTGTGGTTGTGGTGTTTTGTTCATTGAAATAAGCTATATTTTGTGTGCTGCTTCTCACTGTTTTTCTGTAATAAGTGTTGCATAAATACTGCACACATTGCCTCTTCAGTTAAGCTTGACTGGTCTGTGCCAAGCTACCAGAGGGTGAGCAGAGTTTATTTCAGGCTATGTATCGGATTTACACGAACTAAGAATGTTGTCCCTACTTGAACAGACCCTTAAGAACCGATTTGTAACAAAGACCTAATTGAAAAATAGGTTACTTGTGCAGACATCACCTTGGTCACTGCACTCCATCCACTGCCAAAACATGCGGGCCTTTATTGAAAAGTAGTTCTGCAAGGGGGTAGGACTCTAACAGAATTGGTCACATGTACTTGATATGTAGGTGATTGGCCTTAACCCTACTACCATTTGCATATAAATGATCCGGTCAGCGTCCTTTTAAAAGAGTGAATGACAGAGTAGCATGTTTAAACACTATACTTGCCAATTTATAAATGTATTTAATTTTATTGCATGGGGACATAGGCTATTTGGCATGGATGCACCATGGAGCATATGAGCTGGGTCTCGGAACAATGCTCCCTTCTTACCTTTTCCCAGATTGCAGATAATTTTTGTTGTCTTCTTACAGGCCAGTGATTTGGGTTGAAGAGCCTTCTGTCATTCTTAGTGTGTTCCATTTGCCCTGGGCAGCATTCCTATGTTGAAGGAACAGCTGCTGGTTGTGGTATTGTCAAATGTACTGGGTTGCAGGCAGTATTCCAAGTGTTGGGTGGCTTCTGGACAGTGAACTCCTTTTAACATATGGACTGACTGGTTTGATGTTTTTGGTTTGGGGTATCTGCAAGAAATAACGCTAGACTGGGTGTATGTCAATCTGCAGGATAGGTTATAGTCTTACCTTGACTAAAATATAATCTAAACCAACAAATTTGGAAGTGCCGGAGTATAGAAAAGGCACAGGAGTTAGTGTTTTAATCTTCTTATTGAGCATCTAATAAACTGAGCATAGGAAGGTGAGCAAACCCATAAGCATACCTCTTTTCTTTATCACCTCGTGTCTTAGGACCTCTTGTTAATGTGCAATTTATCGTTAACCACTCTTCTTAAGTAGCTCCACTAGACAACACTGTGGAAAAGGTTAGGTGTCTTAAGTTTCCTGCCTATTTTTGATGTCCACACCCATTTGACCCTGACCACTTTTATATATTCAAATAGGGTAAAGGAATATGTCAGCAGCAGTACAGTCCACTTTCTTCTCTGACACTTTCAGAGAGCCAACCCTGTCACTGGGTAAGGGGGACCCTTGATTCTACAGTCTGCTTTGTTTTTTCCCTGCACAAACTTCTTTTCCTGCTTCCACCAGAACAAACATTTTGACTCTTCTTCTGTACTGCACTCTTAGTCGAGTGGAATGCCAAAAAGAAGCCTGGGCATTCAACTACAGCAGCAGCTTTTTTTGTTTCATTAGGCCTGGCATTAGCCAAGTCCTTTTGATTCTACTCAAACTATGTATATAATATACATATACGGGTTTAAGCTAGACCTACTCATTCATTTACCTCTTTAAGTCATTCATAGTAGCTCTTGATTATTTTTTCACACTTTAAAAATGTTTATTCTGTGTTGTGTTTGGTGAGTGTTTTTTAATTTGACTTTGCACTTCAACATTCTTCCTGCTCTCAGCACTGCTCAGTGTAGAGAGCATCAGTGCAAATTTTCTCTTTTGCTTAAAGCCCCTAGTTAAAGGGTCCCGGCTCACTATGCCACCTAGCTAGGCTGAAGAGGGGGTCCAAGGATGCTTGTGTCTAGTCCAGGGAGGACCTGGCTTGGCTTTTTGGGCTAGACTGTTCACATGATGAGCAGGGCCAAGACTGATTTGCATGTGTCTGGGTCTAAACTGGGGTGGCATGGGGAGTAAAAGAGCTATGGATTTAACCCAGATCTCTTGATTTGGAGTGAATATTTTGATTTGTTCTGCATTCTGTTAATCAATTGTGTGTCTTTTGCTTTCTCGCCCTACGTGCGCCGAGTATTCCCAGACGTGGGTCCCGGGCTCACCTTGTCACTGGATTCAAACTAGCCTGGCTGATGACGGGTAATACCCCAAAATTGGTCCCAGGATGCTGGTTTCTGGTCCAGGGAAAACTTGGTTCGGCCGTTCAGGCTGGACTGCTCCATGAGAAGCAGGGTCAAAACTGATTTGCATATGGCTGACTCTAAACTGGGGTGGCATGGTGAGCAAAAGAACCATTAATTTAACCCAGATCTGTTGACTGGGTGTAAATATTTGATTTGATCTGCATTCCGTCCATTATTTGTGTCTCTTTTGCTTTCTCACCAGAGAGGTGTGGCTAGTAAAATGAGCAACCCCTTGTTTGTGCTCACTCTAAACGAATTATTGGGGAAGCTCCTTTCCATGTGATTGGTGCCTGCTTGACTGGGGGAACAAACAATGTTCTGCCCAGGTGTATGCCTACTTTTGCCTGTGACAGGGCAGGCTTCTTTTAAGTTGATCAAATTCCTGGGCACAGCCTAGATAGTCATCCTGCCAGAGGAATAGAAACACCTCCCTACAAACAAGGCATTTATCCTCCTGTACGAAGAGTTTTCACACCTCAAAAAGTGGTCTATTCAGCAGTAGGTAACAGTTGGAGCTCATGCCAAAGGACCTCCAGAGCCTTTAGGCAGGGAAAAGGGTAACTTTCTAAAAGTACCTTTTCCGTAAAAGTTATTAAAAATTAGATTTTACCATTAAATTGGATTTAGAATACCTATTAAAAATTGTCTTTGAACTAGACCTCTAGCAGTTTTCTAACAGACATTATCAAGATCAAATGAAATAGTTATCTACTATTTTCCTATGGGACAGTCAGCTTTGCTACATTGAAAATTGCTTTTTTGACGTATTCACTGCAAGGACATGTTTAACATGAAATTTTCGCTTGTCCTACTTATAGATTATCATGCACCCTACTTTATAGGCAGTAGTTATTGGCCGTAAGCTTGGAAGTGACTTATTATGATGTATAAGAAAGGTTTAGGCCTATTGAAAGGGGTCATTTTGACAAGTTGAAATTACCGTTTAACACTGCAACAGCCTGGCTGCAATGGTAGGCCTTCAGTTAGGTTTGCCCTGTGACAGTAGTGGATTGCATTATGGGTGATGCAGCCCATCAGTCACCTTTAACTTACAGATCCTGGGTACACTTACTACCGTATTCTAAGGAGTTATAGGTAAGGTAAAAATACGCCAATTTCATCATGTTAAAAGGGGGAGCACAGGCACTTTATCACTGTTTAGCGGGGGTAAAGGGCAGAGTTCTACAGCCAGCAGAAACTGCTAAGGAACATTTCTGGGGTGTACTATGCAAAAACCTTCCTTTTCCTACTCTATTAATCTTATATTGTCCAGTTTCAATCCCCTAGCTGTAGGATCACTGTATTCTCTTAAACGGTCTGATCATTTTTTTGTCCCTTTTTCTTTTCAGCACTCCGAGTTTATTTAAACACCATTCTAATTAAATTCACATGACTATGGAAAAAAGTAATCGGTAAAAGCTCAAGCGGACTGCGGTTTGCCTCTTCTCAGGCATTATTAGTGTGGACATTGGGGGACATTGGTGCAAGATGGCAATCTAGTCAATTGCTTCCGAGTGCCATTTACCAAATTGCTCCTTGAGATTCAGTTCTTCTCCACGTCAAACGCTGTTGGCTGTCTGGTTTTCGGCTGAGCTTATGACCGAAATACACAATTGCAAGAGATTAGAGAGAATTTGGAGAAGCTATTGTATAATCTCTGATAGGCAGATATAAAGCTGTTTTAAAAAATACCATATCGCTATAGAAAAACCAGAGGCTAATTTTTTTCTCAGAAAATTAATAGAGAGTCCAATTTGCATGGAGACGTTTTTAAAATAGTTGAATCTTTTCTTACTATGCAGTCTGCAGTAGTGTAATTACGCCTTTGATCAAACTGTGTGAGAATTTTGTTTGTTGTTTAAAGATGAAAGCAACAAAATCCATAAAGAATTTCATGAGTCATCTGACAATCTTGATTTCATTGTTCTTTTCTCACCATTCTGTCACTCCTACTGGTTCCTCATCAGCTGAGTCAACTGCGTTTTGCTTGAGGAGTCTGCTCAATATATATGGAAACAATGGAGCGGTGCACTTCCAGAATGATGTGGCATTAATAAAGAAGCTTGATCAGTGTCTTCGTAGAAAAAGTCTTTATTTTGTCAGATCCAAATGCGTAGACAAATACTCAACAGCCAACGCGTTTCGTTCATGGAATGAACTTCGTCAGGGCAAGAAATGAAGGTGTTAATGCGGTATCAATATATTCAATAAGTTTGGTGAAATTGTCTCTCAATTTGAACACAGAAATAATATAAAGACGTAGGCCTCCTTGATAAGGGCCGGTAGAGAATGACCTGAGAGGATGTGATGCAGCGTGTCGGCTACTCGATCAGCGCTCTGCTCAATATATACTTTATTGCAGGTCTGGCTTGCTGATGGATTTTTGTCCAGCCCACATTTTAGCTAAAGAATTGCTGGCAGTCAGGCCAGTACTTAATACGTTGTTTAATCTGTCTTTCCCACATACACACTCCTGAAGTGTTGGAAACCTGCTCAGGCTAGTCTGGTTGTTGAATGTTGAAAAACCTACTGATGACCCCACTTAACTGGCCAAACTCAGGCCTATTTCATTCTTACCTGCTGTCTCTAAGATGGTGGAAACATTGTGGATGACTAGTACTCTTAGTATTCGGAAGCACATGATCTTCTTTACTGCACACAATCTGGTTGTAAACTGAGTCATATCACTGGATAAGCGCTCTTCCAGTGTCTCCGAGTTGATCAAACTCAGTTTGGAGTAGGGTCAAATGTGCTCCTTTGATGTTGCTTGACCTTTCAGCTGCATTTGACACTGTGCCACACACAGTTCTGTTGGAACTTCTTCAAAGCATAAGTGCATGACGTTTAGCATTCAGATGGCTGGAATGCTTTCTGTCGTACTGATGCAAACAGTCTCTCTTCCACCGTTCACCTCATAAACTGAATTACTTTGACATGGAGTCCCGCCGGGCTCTTTATTGAGCCCTGCTCTGTTTATATGTGCTGCCCTTGGAGCAATCATCCGGTCTCCATTATAAATAAAATCCTTAACAGTCTACCAGCCAACATAAGTAAGATGCATTGGTTTATAACTGCCAGACTGGACTATGCAAACGCCCTATATCTCGGACTGCATTCATTTACTCTAGCTGTATGCCTCATTCACTGGCGTAGCGCCATAACGCCCTTGTCTGGGCAGCTGTTGCAGTGTATAATTCTTTGTTCATTATTCACACTTTTTTTCCGTCCACTACAGCATGCAGTGTGGGGCAGTGAGTCAGCCCAGTTGTGCAAAAACCATAACAAAACAAAACAAGCCCTAACAAAGCCAAAAGGTTGGTAACCAATGCCAAACCTATTGGCTGTGCCAATGCTGTTTTTTTAAATGGTTTTGATATTAGTCTAGGAAAATCAAAATGTGCCTGACTCTAATTGTGAGGACCTTTTTTCAGTGCTACTGCAGCATATAAGGCTTTATCTCAAAGCGAGATCAGGAAACAGCTCCAGAACTGTGACTCTGGGAATCACTCCTTACCTTGTGTGGTATGTTACATAGAGCATTTCTAAAAGGAATTGTGCCACATCGCTCTCTGAAACAAGCATCTATCATTATTGGAAAGTCCCACAATTTCGAACCTGCACAAAGGCTTACCTGCAGTCAAAAATGTGTACAGAGGAGCTTATTGCATTGGTCTACTGACTGTTGAAAAACTGATTGTATTGCTTAAACTTAAACACTCCAGCTTGTGTTTTAATTTGCCCTAGTTTTCGATTTTGATTGATAGAGAGAACGTCAATTGTATTTTCATGAAATGCCTTTTTAATGTTGTGAGCAGTATTTCATATTAAAATCACACAAACTGTAAATGGACAAACTGTACAACAAAATCACGTTTTATTGCGTGATACCAAATTTCATCTCGTACACACTATAAAATGTAAGAGACTCAGCCAGGCCCTTTTTGGTTCTATTGGATTTCCGTTTTTTTCGTTAGATAGTACAACCTATACTCGCCAGAATTCTTCCCACGCAGTTGGGTCACCAGGATCTATGGGTTACTCCTGTTACTGCACCATTGGGATACTCCTGTTACTGGACCATTGGGATAGATAGGTGCAGTCAACTCGTAAAGGGGCCCCATGGGGAGCGCGCGGTGTGAAGCCTAACATCTGCTATAAGGTAGAGACATGCAGCCTTATATGCTGTCCTAAGATCATGTGATCCCACCCATTGACAACAGACTAGAACTTTACCTCCCAACCTCACTACACTTTTCATGCACCAATAGACTATGGGTGCTGCAAGATCTGGCCCTACTTTCCTGAATTATCAGACAAAAGGAACTCTTTAGTTAACAAAGTTTTCCTTACTACTGTGTTCCTAAACATCCTCGTAACTTTGTTAATAATGACATTTGGTAACAAAATGCCAAATAAACTTTTACGTCTGTACTTCTGTTCATGTAAATGGTGAAAACTCAGAAAGTAGAATTGATTGATTTGAAGAGTATTCCGTGTACCTTGTTTGAAAATGGCTTCTTATTCAGTATTCAAGATGGCTATTTCTAATATGTAAACGAGCCAGTCGCAATAGAACAGCATCACTTGCCATTCAACCCTATTAGTGTGCCCTCTTTGAAGCTACAGGCTTTTTAAAAATTATTTTTATTGATAACTTAACCAAGACATCAGCAATAGGAAAGCAGCATTTAAAGAATCTATAGACCTAGTTACAATCATTTTAATTATTATGCAAGGTTTCTTTTCCCCATGGAATGCCGACCCTTCAGTTCCTCGTATTGGGAAGGGTCCTGAGCCAGCCAACGTAGATATGTCTCCCTAAATGAATTCCATGTACCACACATTTGCACCCACTTCTTCGGGCAGCCACGGCGTTTATAAACTGTCTTTTCGGAAATCATACACTAGTCCATATCCTCCATCCATGCCTGAAGTGTTGGTGTTTCGGGAGCACCCCATGATTTCGCTATGTTTCGTTTTGCAATTGTCATTCCCAATGTAGCCTGGTATTTTTCTTTACTATTCAAGTCTGTAGCCCCCCCATACGTTAAGGAGGCACTGCTTAAGCTCTGGCTCCAATTTAAACTCCAGTGTCTCTCCCATACACTGTATGACTGCTTCCCAGTATTTATGTACATGAAGTCCTAAATTATGTGGTAAAATGTGCCTTCTTGCCCTCAGTGCCTTCTACAAGTAGGATCTGTCCTACGACCAATCTTAACAAGAGTGTGGCCCGAGAAGTATATTCTGTGAAATATTTTGAGTTGTATTAATTTAAGTCTCGAAGAAATGGCCATCTCCCGGGATGAGGCCAATGCCTCCTGACACTCCTCATCGTCTACTACTGCCTGCAGAGCATGCCTGATTTGTATGTATCAGAACCGTTCTGTGACTTCTAGATCATATTCTCTCTGCAGCATAGCACCTCCTTGTACACACGTCTCCCACTCGGGTAATACCTATTAGATCCCATCTGTCAAATCCCTTGATGTTCCTCAGGGTCCCAATGCTCGGTATCCCACAGTAGGGGGGCCTGTGTGATCCTATTTGACCATACCAGGCTTTTATTTACCACATGCGTGAGCTGAACAGTATGTTTGGTGAGGCCGGTAAGTGGTATTCGTTCTGGTGCAATGTAGAGAACACTTTCATATCTACCGCCTGGTAAGACCAGTTTGTCCATTCTGTATGCTGGTTCATCATAGGGTCAATATAGGCATTGATTGATCACCAATAGCTGTGATGCCCAGTAATACTTCCGTATATTCGAGAGTCTGATGCCCCATCTTACTACCCCTTACCAGTGCGCTTTGCAGTACATATAAAAATCTAGGGAGTGCCATCATCTTGAATAGGGCTGCGCGTCCCAGGAAAGAGAGTGGAAGGGATCTCCAGTGTCGAACATCTCCCAACAAACGTTGTAATGGGGGTAAAAGGTTTCTATCCTAGAATAAGGCCGGATCATTGGTATTTTATATGCCTAGGTATCGGAACCCCTCTGTGGTGACTGTTGCCTTGCATCACCTAGGTAATGAGGGGAGTGTGCCTCTCAATATATAAATAATTGACTTTGCCCAGTTAATCGTATAGCCCGTATATTTCCCAAAATTTGTACCCATGTTTAAGATGTGCTTAATGAGTATTGGTAGATGCTAGGTATACAAGTATGTCGTCGGCATACAGGGAAATAGGTCCTCCCACTTTCCCATCCAGTGCAAGCCTCTTATTAGTGAATCGCCACAAATCCAGGTTGCCGGGGGTTCGAGTACTAGGGTGAAGATCAAAGAATGGTGCTACAGGCTTGATCAACTCTTTCCATGTTTGTGCAAAATGCGATGCACTGAGTACCCACAACACAAAATCTCTCTATGATTAACTGTTCAATTGGCCCTAATGAATACATCCTCTGCTCTCTGGAGTAGCTGTCTAGATTCAAGCCATTATCTAAGCTGATAAGTCTTTGGTAAAATGGATGTTAGCTCTTTTATTTGCATAAGATTAGTGATCCAGCATTTTGAGACTGTAATTTGTTCTACAAATGATTTAGGTTCTCAAAATAGAAACAGTAAGTGTTTCATATAAAGATCGTTTACGAAAACCTTTATTTTATCATGTTATCATAGGACACAATCTACAATGGCTGCGGTTGCAGTTGTAGCACTTTAGGGAAATATTTCCCCATTGCTACTCCAAAACCCCTGCAGGCATCTAATGCCTGGCAAAGTTGCTTACGTACAGCAGAATTTTTTAATGAAGGTATTCTCTTTTGTAAATGTCTATTTTGTATCTTTTGACATGATTGCGTAAATCTTTGCTAAATTCTGTAAAAGTTTTATGAAGTGTTTGGGGTGAGGGTTTTGAGAAAGGCAGTCCATTACTTTCAAGTGGCCATTATATCGAACTACTATTGAGTTGTTGTCTCACAGATGGGTTTCTAGCAAATGTGCATGTTTGTTATGACCATAAGCTATTTTTTATTTGTTTCACTGCCATCTTGGAAACAAATATGGCTGATTATTATACACAATGCTTATTTGTCCTCTAGTTGTGAAATAGAAATCAAGAAATCTATTTTTGAAGAATTCCTGTGCTGTACACTAGGCAGTAAGCAGACCCTGTAACCAGATGAAGCTCTGATATTAGATTGTTTTTATTTTGCAGCCCAAGTGTGGGTTTATTCCCATCGCCAATTCTGTGAGCAAGGAAGTAAAGCACAGAGTATGTCGATTTTGCATGTATCAGCGTCTCAAGGTAAGTTTAGGGATGCGCTACCTACTCTTATGAAACTTTTGTTATTCAGGCTGTCATGCTTGGTGGGGGACTAAAGTATTTTAAAATACTGATTTGAAAAATAATTAACATGGATAAAGTAAGTTAAATAAGGTATCGTTCATGAATTTTGTTTTTTTCTAGTCCATTATCTTCAGTGGGTCTTCTCACAGTGACATTTGGTGGGGAGGTCTAGGATACAAATAGATTTGGTGCCCAACTTCCTGCCACTGGTTCAGTAGTTACCCATCTGTACATTTGGATTTCAGAATACCTGTTTTCATTCTCCCATTCTAGCTCCCTCTGAGGGAAAAATATCACTTGAACAAAACATGGAATATTTGTAGGCAAGACGATCATCTCTGCCTGTTGGTTTCAGAGACTACTGGGCCTCATAGTATCGTACTTCTAGGCGGTAGGCGGATCAATCAGGGACATTCCAGCAAGCCGGAGGGCGGAGACAGGTGCCCGCGCCTCCCGCTACCCTTTTTTATTTATTTTCATGTGCTGGCGGGGGCGCAGCGGGCGCGCCGAAGGTGCGCCTAAGGTAAGCCCGTCTGCGCCCGTCTGCGCCCACCCGCGACTGGACCGTGCCCAGTGCCGGTCCGGCTGCCCCTTCTCTCTTAGGCATCTTCAGTCCCCTGACTTATAGTCGTGACACCTTGCTCTCCCTGAACCCAGGCTCTCATTTGGGTCTGCATAGGTGTTCGCCGAGCTCCGACACAATATGGGACTGTAAGGTCTGCAATTTCCACCTTCCCCCACGTCTATCACATTCATCTTCTAAAAACCAGAACGAGCTTCCGATTAAGGCAGCTCTCATCAATGCCCGTTCTATGGTGAAACATGCTGAGAATATATTCGAGCTCATTAGAGACAATAATCTGGACATTCTGTTTGTCACGGAAACGTGGCTAAGTGATTCGTGTGCCCCAGTGGTAGAACTGGCAGTCCCACGTGGCTATCGCCTGGCTAGAGCCGATCGCACCTCAGGTAGAGGGGGCGGCACTGCTGTAGTATTCAGAGAAATATGGGCCTTCTCCTGCGACAAATTCTTGAGTGTGCTGGACGCTGAAGCCCTTGACTTCTCCTTTACTCTCTCTCCCCACTTTACCGTAGGAGGGACCTTGATCTATAGACCGCCGGGGCCGATTGGCTCCTTTCTGAGCTCCTTGGGAGACACATTGACGGACCGTGTGTTACGTTTCCCAAAATTTCTCCTTTTGGGAGACTTTAACATACATTTAGATTCCACTAGCTCCTCGGACACATTGGGTCTTCAAGACCTTTTGGCCATAACGCACCTAACTCAGTGGATCTCGAAACCGACGCACTCTCGAGGACATGTGTTGGACCTGGTTTGTTCCAACTTTGCCTTGGTCCTCAAAGATCCCCAGCCAGTTACCTGGTCCGACCATGCTGTGATTATCTTCTCCTGGGATGTGGCACTGCCATTTCACCACCCTCCCCCTCAGTCAGGCCCCTTAGTACGGAAAATTAACATTCCTGGACTGGCTGAAGCCCTCACGCACTCCCAAATGGATCGGACCACCAACCTAGAGGGCCAAGAGGATCTCTTTAACGCCTGGGTCAGTTTGGGAGTAGAGACCATCTCCAAACCGGCTCCGAATATTTCCCGACGCATGCTACCTTCCCAACCTTGGTATACGCCAGCGTTAAAAGAACTAAAAAGGTCTTGCAAGAAATTTGAGCGGCTCTGGAGGGTTGCATACTCCCCGCAAACGAAAGCAGACCTTCGTGCAGCCCAAAGAGAGTACTATACAGCAGTCAAGACTGCGAAAGGTGCCTACTTTGCGACTAGGATCCTAAAAGCGGATAATAATGACAAGGAAATCTTCGCTATAGTCCAAAGCTTTCTGTCACCTCTAGCAGAGCATAAAAGGATCCCGGTTTCTGCTGAATGGTGTGAGGAGCTTTCTTCCTTCTTTATTAATAAGATCAGGCTTATTGAAGAGGGATTAGCTTTGAGTAATGCTGCCTCACACCCTTTGGAGCTGACATCTGGTGCCCCTGCTAGTAGTTGCCTGGCCAAATTCACTATGGTAGATCAATTGGACATCCTAGCACTGCTGAAATCTCTTAAATCAGGCTCCCCCTCGGACCCATGCCTGGCAAGAGTTCTGGCGGGAGTAGCAGATTGTGTAGGGTCTGAGGTCACTACTATGATCAATTGGTCTTTGCAATCGGCAGTGGTACCTAAGCAGTGGAAGCAAGCTAAACTCCTGCCTCTCCTGAAGAAACCCTCGGCAGACCCCGCTACTGCAGCCAATTACTGCCCCATCTCCTTGCTCCCGGCACTGGCGAAAGTCTGCGAAAAGGTTGTTTTTCGGCAGCTGAACGCCTTTGTGGAGGAGTCTGGTGCACTTCATCCAGCCCAGTCGGGCTTTAGGGCCTCCTTTAGCATGGAGACAGCCTTGGTGGAGGTGGTGGAAGCCATTAGGGAGTGCACGGACAAGGGTGGCAGAGCGGCGCTAATCTTATTGGACCTCTCTGCCGCCTTTGATACGGTTCCTCACCAACTCCTCCTGGCTCGCCTCACTGATATTGGCATCACTGGGGCTGTGTGGTCTTGGCTGGAGTCTTTTCTGGACACCCGCTATCAGCAAGTCTGGATGCACCCGTACTCTTCTTCGGCCAGGCTCGTTCAGACCGGGGTCCCACAGGGCTCAACATTGAGCCCACTTCTTTTTAACATCTATATGACCCCGCTGATCTACCTGGCCGAGGAGCTGGGTGCTAAAATTATGGCCTACGCTGATGACACCCAGCTCCTGTTCACCTGGGGTAACTCGACATTAGAAACGGATGCAGCACAAAAGTGCCTGGCAGCCGTCTTCACCTGGTTGGCTCATGCCAAACTTAAATGCAATGAGGGAAAATCAGAGATTTTACTATATGGTCAATTTCCAAACCAATTCACTGAATTGGTTTGGCCTCCTGATTTTCCCCGTCCCCTCTCTGAAGGTGGCCCAGCCAAGAACCGGGGCATCTGGTTCAACGAAGATTTGAGGTTCGCAGAGCAGATCAAGCGACTGACGGGTGCCTGCTTCGGGACCCTCAGATCTCTGAGCAGATTCTTTCCTCTATTGCCCCAGCCAGCCAAAGAAACGGTCGCTAGAGCCCTCATATTGTCCCGCCTGGATTATGCTAACGCTTTGTATCTGGGATCACCCTCCTTTCTGGTAAATAAACTACAGGTCATCCAAAAAGGCGCCGCGAGACTCCTGCTGGGTATCTCTAGACGAAATAGCATAAGATCGCAACTGGCCACACTTCACTGGCTGCCGGTGGCCCAAAGAGTCCAATTCAAGGCTCTGGTACTCACGCATCGAGCCCTTCATGATACTGGCCCCGCCTATCTCAGGAAAAGAGTGACTTTCCATGTCCCAAGTCGCCACCTTAGGTCGGCCTCCCAACGCCGGATGGTAGTCCCCCGCTTCCGGCGAACCAGATTGGGCGGTCAATCTTTTTCGGTCAAAGCCGCTGCCCTCTGGAATTCCCTCCCATTTACTCTCAGGGACACCAGAGATCTTGGCAGCTTTAAGAAGCTCCTTAAGACGCATCTTTTTAATATAGCCTACTAAAGTTATGTTCTGCTGTTCAGCTCTCGACTTCTCTGTGGTTATGCTTCGCGCCAGGATACTCAAGAGTAGTTGTGCGTGTAATAAATACCCATATAACATAACATAACATAACATAACTTCTATGTGGTGACTGTAGGCAACTAAGTCACAATGCTGGCACAACTGTGCTGTCCTGCACTGTTTCAACTTTTCTGGCTGACTGAATGTTTTTCTTCAGTTGAGTCAACATCCTTAAGCCTCCCATTGACATTCCTTCAATGTACATGGCTACAGGTGTGCTCAAAGTGTGCCTTTATTAGAGGATGGGTACTGCCCCCTCACCAAGATATAGGGAGACTGACACTTGATGGTAGTTGATTAGTGGTTGGATCTTTTTAGCTGTACCCCTGTGAGAGGTGTCAAGCTGCCCTACAAATCAAATGGGTTCAGTGCCACTTAGCTGAAATCTTACATTTCTGCTAAGTATCTGTTGTGCAAGTCTCTTAATGTGTGGTATGCATGGCAACTGTGTGACTGGTTTTCAGTACTAAATGTCACTGCATTTTGTGTAAGATAGTTAACATCCGGGTCAAGGCCATTTCAGGTTTTCTTTCTTTGGAGCAGCCCCTGGGCCCACTGCTTCAGCGATAATCATAATGGCTTTCCCCTTGTCTTGATTTTGGATAGAAGTTTACATTAACCCCAGATAACTGTTTCCCCAGCAATACTTTTCGGAAACTGGAATAACTGTCAGGAAAGCGCCGGGCCCCATTTCAGTCCTTCAAAAGCTATATCTTATTTGGGTGTGTGACATGGAACATCCAGTATTACACTGCCGTCCATTATTTGCTTCTCACTCTTTTAGTTTTGGAAGACAGTAACATGCCTGCAAAGATATTAACCCACTTGATTGCTTAGGGTTCTGGATTTTTAATGTGCAACGTATTATTGGATTGGTTCCCCTGCAGTGCCCAATTACAATGAGTACTTTATTTTCCATGACTTCTGACTAAAGTTTTGCTCTTCCACCCTGAAGGGAGGCGGAAGAAGAATAGATGCACTGGAGGAAATCTGTTGCCCTGACTTCAAGGTCCAGGTTTGCATTAAAATAAAACCTCTAGAGGGCAACTCTTGATGAAATCCACCACAGAATCTACTAGACCTCTAGACCCACATGATCAGGAACGGACCTGGGGACTATCTGATTCATAAAAAGAAGGTCGAAAACACTGAAGGGCTTTGCCTGTCACTGAATTTGCACGGTCCCCTGGGCCTTGAATCTTGGTCTTCAATCCAGAGGCGGACAGGAGTCATTCTGAAGGTTGCTGAGCCTTCTGCTGCCTGTCCTTGGTGTTAAGGAAGCCTGCATTATATCTTCCCTTCCTGAGCCAGAAATGGATCTTAGGATTATCCATGTTTCACCCAATTCCCCTTAGATTCTGTTGACCAAGGATCCATACCTGAACTCCGAACCATTCACCTATGATTTATGCTTCGTGAGATATATCAGTTTGGAGGACAATTTGCACCTTGCCTCTAAACATAGAGGTCTCAATGTCCTCAGTGAGTGTTAGGCAGTATGGTGAAGAGTCCATTGATGAAACCTAGGGTGAAGGTAAAAGAGGCTGGCGGTAATTTGGAGCAGCAATCGTGACAAGTGAGGGGCCCCCAGTCATTCATCTATTCTGTCAACAGTAGTGCTGCCTTAAATACGGTCATAGCTAGCAAGTCAGTGTGGAAAGAGTGTAGTAAGAGGGCCAAATCTACTGAACCACATATGTTTTCGACTGACATAGAGAGTGGGATTTTATCTGAATAGTTTGAATGGTATGAAGGGCAATGTAATGGTTGGTGCCTCATAAACTGCCAGCCAAGTAGGTGCTTTTACAAGGAAGAGTGTGTGCATGGCGTGGTTGTAAAGGGCTTGCATTCCTTAAATGATCACACTGCATAATGACGATCATGCAATTGAGTTTAAATAAGCATTAAAAACCCGATTAGAAGTTGCACACACATGTACGAGGTCCATCTTTTAATGGAATTTGATTATTTGAAACTCCATTACAAGATGGCTGCCTTATTTGCGCATACATGTACAGCATATATATTGTAATAGAGTAAACTTTCCATGGCTGATCACTAAATGGCAGTAGTATGCTCCACCTGTCAATCTGCAGAATTAGTTGCAAAAAATTGTTTAGATAAGTAACAGTTTTACTGCTAGTAATCTGGCCACATGTATCTATGAAATGAAAGCAATCATTTGGTTGCTGTGTCAAAGGTGAAGTTGCAGGTGAACTCAGTTTAATGATAAAAATAACCTTTTTTTTATATGATACTTCGTGCCATGCTTTTGCCATTCAAAGCACTGTAAATGGGAGTCATTATTGTTACCCAGTGCAAAGGTGTTCGGTTTACTGATGTGGGAAGATTTGAAGGCTGAATTTGCCTTGCTTTCTTTCAACCTCATTACCTGCGGATTATTATTTTTTTTAAACTCTTTTTATTAAACAAGCAAAGGAAAAAGACATTACAAAAAGAAAAACAAAGACCGCAGCTGAGCGCTTACAATCCTCAATCAAATAGGTTTCTATGGCTAAATACAGAATCAATTGTTACGAAAATCAGTACTGGGATCATGGGGATTCCTGTGCTACCAATTCCAACCTAGGAACCTAGGCATAGGTGGCTCACAGATCTCGCCTCGATAACTGTTCCATGCCCCCCATCTCCTCCCCCACTTCTTCGGGCAACTCCTGGCCACATACACTGTTTTCTCTTTAAACATGCACCAGTCGAGATCCTCCGCCCACTTGGTGACTCGGGGTGGCTGACAGGCCCCCCCAGAGCTGAGCTATATTCCGTTTTGCAACCATATACGCTAGCGTCACCCATTGCTTCTTGTACTCAGTAAGATCTGTGGGTTCCCACACATTCAACAGACATCATCGGGCTTCTGGTCGTATCTCCCCCCCCCAAAACTTCCCTCAGTGTATCATGAATCTTCGTCCAGAATGTCTGTATCGCCACACAATGCCAAAGAATTTGTATTAAGGTGCCAGTTTCTCCACACTCTCTCCTGCACTCGTCTCTCCCACTGCGTCCCATTTGTAGCAAGCGAGGCCCAGTTATATAGGATCTATGCAAAATTTTCAATTGCACAAGGCGGAACCGCATCTGGATAGCAACTACTTTTGGGGAGGAAACTGCCTCCACCCAATCTTCATCATCCAGTTCTAACCCACCTGCACTCCACTGGGCTCTAATTCGCTCCAATGGGTTCTCCATGTTATTTACCAGCTTCCTATATATCAAAGAAATAGTTTTCTCAGGAATGTGCCCATCTAGCACACGGTCCTCAAGAGGCGACGCCTCCGGGAGTATGGCGTTCCTAGGGACGTGGGAGGTGAGGGCATGCCTCACCTGCCGATACCTGTAGTGTTCATTATCTTGTAGCCTAAATGATTGTTGGAGAGACTCAAATGTACGCACTGAATCCTTCCCCCACACATCCTTTATCTGGGTAATTCCGATAAGGTCCCATTTGTCAAACCCTTTAGTGTTCTACAGACTACCCAGCCTCTCCGAGTTTAAGAGAGGAGTGGCCAACATCAACTTGCCTTCCCACCCAAGGTATCTATTGGCCGCGTGCCAAACCTGGACCGAGTGCGCGGTCGGATTGGTCAATGAAAATCTTCCCGGCCTGGAATACAGAGCTCTATCGATCATCCCACCCGGGGCCTGACCCCGGTCCATGGCGTAGCCTGGATCGCCCGGGAGTCCATAGACCACATGGTTCACCGCCGCCAACTGCGAAGCCCAGTAGTATTTTCTCAAGTCTGGGAGTCCAATCCCACCATCATACCACGGGAGAGTTAGTTTAATGAAAGCTATCCGGGCCCTGCCATCCCACAGGAGTTGTCGCTGAAGAGCCTCAATTGCCTTACAATAGGAGGCCGGCACTGGGTCCATTGAATTCTGCAAAGCATACAAGAACTGAGGAAGAGCCATCATCTTGAAAAGAGCGGCTCTTCTGAGCAGAGAAAGTGGAAGTGCCCCCAGTGCTCCACATCTTTCTTACACCTGTTCAGTGGGGAAGCTAAGTTATTAGCATAGCGCAATTGTGGATCAAGCGTGATATGAATTCCTAAATACTTGAATCCAATTGTCTCAATGTGTATTGGGCACGAATGCGGGATCACTGGGGGGGAGGGGGGCGGGGGGGGGGGGGGGGGGTCACCCACAAGGCCAAAGAGCACCGACTTTGCCCAATTTATGGCCAATCCGGAGTAACTACCGTAAATGGCGAGTACATCCATAAAGTTATGCAGGGATTCCTTGGGACTGGTAAGATAGAGCAAAACGTCATCTGCATAAATCAAGATTTTATCTTCCCAGTCTGGCAACCATCGTAAGCCCCGTATTGATCTATCCCATCTGATCCAGGCTGCCAATGGTTCCATCGTGAGCACGAAGAGTAGTGGGGACAGCGGGCAGCCCTGCCCCGTACCTCTCTCCAGCGGGAAGTCACCAGACTTACAGTTATTGACAACCACCCTAGACAGGGGGTTGGCATACAATAGACGCACCCAACTAATAAACTCACTGCCAGAGCCCAGCTTTGCCAATACTGCAAATAGATACTGCCACTCCACTCTATCAAAGGCTATGGTGGCGTCTACGGAGACCAACACCGTGCAGCCTCCGCAAATTCAGCGCCGTGTTGCGACGCAGCATAAAACCGGACTGGTCCGGGTGAATCAGATTCGTAATCACTTTAACTAGTCAAGTGGCAAGAAGTTTCGCTAATATTTTGGGCTCTGCATTGAGGAGTGATATGGGCCTATACGAGGAGCATTGCGCCTTAGGTTTACCTGCTTTATGGATAACCACTATGTTGGCCACTCTTTGATAGTAAGGAAGCTGACCCTTCTCCCTGCTTTCCAAAAACATGGCACGGACATGCGGGGCAAGTCTGCTGGCATTTAGCTTGTATAGCTCAATCGGTATCCCATTGGGGCTAGTCGCTTTACCGTATTTTATCTGTCAACCTGCTGATTATTTAAGATATAAGCCATAGATGATAAATCACTTCATCAGTTTGCTAGGCACAAAGCTTTCAAATACTCTGAAGTGATAGTTGGAATGAACAGTGATGTGATTTGCTTATTTGATTGACGATGATATCCATTATATTTGGAGACCCCCTTGCAAGCTAATAGAACATTTGCTGGTTTTGTCCTTTCTTTTCCATGAACGAGTTACCAGATAGCCTATTGTGATAGTTTTTACCTTGAGCCGGACTGTGATGCATATTATTTTTACTGCATACAGTTATTGTTCCATATTTTATACTATAAAAAGAAAGCACAGAAATGTGTTGAGGACCAGGGTGTGGGTTTGTGAATGAAAGCTACCCTACCATAGTGCGGCTAGGACTTATTGATTGCAGATCCTGTAACACATACTTTTGTGTGTTACATTGAATCCCCCATATACAGATGTTCACCCTTTTGAGCGCAGGTGTCTTTCCTATTAATAACATTTATCAAAGTTTGCATGCTAATTTAATTTACATCTGACCCACAGTCGGATAGAGTAGCATTGCAGAAAACCTTCAGCTAAACATGACCAGTAAATGTTACTTCTGTTTGTTGTGTTTACAGGTAGCGAAAGGAAAATGGAAGAGAATAAGTAGATACTGTCCGTTGGATCTCTTCTCAGGGTAAGAATGCTATATATTCTGTCTTAGATCATTTTTTCCCCTAAGTTTGTGCTTCATATTTTTCTTTAGCCTACAATGACATTTAAAAGATTGTATGGCTTTATGAGTTTGCTTTATGATAGAACATGTGTGGCTAGATGGTTACAGTTTGTTTCCTTTTTTTCAGTGGGTTGGATCTCCTGTTCTACTGGTCGTAATTGGTTATGGGTCTGTTTGCTAAAGTATTTGTCTAGCTCTAGGTAGTCACCTTTCTCTGCTTGGAAGGACATATTGTGCACTCGAATGGTCCGGATTACCAGGCACATGTTTTTCTTCCAAATTGCTTTTGCTGTTTCTCTAAGTAGCAGAGACTATCTTCTAGTCTTCTTTCCAATGTCCTCCCGAACTCAAGTCATGCTGCTTTCTACAGAGATTCGGGTGTTCATTTGATGTAAGATTCACATTTCTGTAGGTGACACTCTCCAGAACCATCTTGTTTTTAAACTAATTTTATGGAGGTTTTGTAATTAACAAAGTATAGGCACAGCTCTGACATAGAGAATCACCGTTTCCCACATGACACAATGTCCCAACATCAGCGAAGAGCGCTGTGCTCTGTGGTGAGATTTGCCGCATTTGTCCCCAGAGTTCTTCAGTGTTACAGAGTTACGCCAATGGAAAGTCAGCAGAGTTTTTCAGCCTATGTTGGGGGCATGTAGACAATGGCTAACTGGGAAGGGGCAGTAGGGGGAAAGGGTTGAGAGCAGAGATGGGCTATCAACTGAAGGGGCGGGGGATCAAGTTTATAATGTGGGGGTGAGGGCGATGGACCTCGAGCAGAATTTTGGTTGCAGAGAGGCAGGAAAGGGGATAACAGCAGATTAAGGTGGGTGCAAACTTTCCATTGATAATGCATCCTGTGCTGGTTCTATTGGATGTCGTTGGAGGCTCCGGGCCTCCTTCCTGTGTAGGCACCTGGCCTCTGCCATTGTGCACTGCATGGGGGAATTCTACTCTACCATTACATTGTGACAGTGCATTTGGCTATGAGGAGGGCCAAGTCAAGAAATCGGGAGATGGCTATCTTCTGCTTTTTGTGGCACCTGTAAAGGCCGATGGCCCCAGCTTCCTAGGTGTCTAGACTGGGCACTTTAGTCACATTGGAAAGAGTTTTGTCACCTCTGTCCAATAAGTTATTAGTGCAGGGCAGGCCCAGAGAGTGTGCTTGAAGTTGTCCGCTGTTGAATCACAATGTGGTTAGGAGAACGTGGTATCCACAAAAAGATTGGATCTTTGCTGGGGAATGATATGCTCTGTGTGGTATACAACGTTTACAACGAAGTTTTTACCACACACTACCACTACAACGCAGGCATTACCACGCATACCATTACAACGCATTGCGCTGGGGGCGCTCTAGGATAGGGAATAAGTATCATTTTATATCCAACACCTTCCCTAGTGTCCACGGGGACTGGAGTTGGAATATAAAATTATACTTACCACTATCCAGCACCTCTAAGCGCTATGCGTTGTAACGGTATGCGTTGTAAATACCGCGTTGTAATGGTATGCGTGGTAAAAGTATGCGTTGTAACGTCATACATCCGCTCTGTGCAGAATATAGAACTGTATTAACTTGAACCATGTTTTGCGTGACACTCCGAGGGCTCTAGACCATTCCCTGTTATTGAGGACACTACCGAGCTTTGTTTCCTATGTATCCCTATGAGGTTCCAGGAAAATCGCGGAGTGGGTTTCCGAGGCTTTCTAAATCCAGGTGAGCAATCCCGAATAATACGGTAGCCTCTCAAGATTTCTCTGGGCCACCTGCACCAGCCTGGAGGATATCATGGGTGAATAGGATCAAGGGGTCAATGCCCTCAGCAGCTGTTCCTGCATCAGCTTGGGATTTAGGGAGCATGTGCCAGCTGGGCTAAGCCGAGCTATCCAGCAGAATAGCCTCTGCAACTCGGCCTAGAGGTAATAAGATCAGAGTTCTAGACTCCCATGTCACCAGCCTCAATGGCAGCTTCAGCATGGCCAGCGATGTCCTACGCCAAGAAGAGTGCCAGACAGGCTCATCGAGTATCTTATCCAGGTCGCTGGAGAAGATGCGGGGTAGTTCCAAGGGGAGGTTAATAAAGAAGTATAGCAGTTGCGGAAGCATCACAGTCGTCGAGACAGTGAATGTGATTTGGTGTAAATTTGGTTAGTATTTTCTGAAAAGTTTGTATGTTTCACACCGCTGAGGATTTGCAGACCCCTTAGATCTTAAGATAAGAACTCATTTGCTGCCACCACATGAACAAAGATGCAGTAACAGTCATTTTAGGACTTCAGGGACTGAGTCCTAAAGGTTAAAACAAGATATAAGGGGGCAGTGTTTGGCTACCCTGTTCACCTAGGTCTAATGGGGGAGAGTCCCAAAGGCAAAAATTATTTCTTTCTCAAATTTTTTTTATTGAGCAGTTTAAAACAGAAGTGCAGAATAGGAGTCTTGGGTATGAGGTGTCAGATTACATAGTACCAGATAACTTGTGTGCCTCCCATCGCCGCAGTATGACCCACACTCCCTCTCCCAATTGGCCTCCAGAGTCTTTTTCGTTTACCTGCGGAAGTCAGATTATAGTGGAGAGATATACGGTGGGGACTCGAACTTTCCATATGCAAGTGCTTGCCACTGGCCCTATGTCTTTGTATACTTTTGTGAGCATGCCCTCGCCCAGTAGATAGGCTCCTCTGCCAGCCTACAACACTCGATATTGGATCTTAATTCTATTTCGAAATTATATTTATAATCATCACAAATTTGAGGGGGGAACCCCCTCAAATACGTTGTAATTGAAAATATATATTTTTAAAAGCACAGGCTCTCGCACTTAAAAATAAACAAAAACAATAAAAGAGGTGGGTCTGTTCCCAGGAGGCAGTACAAGGTAATTTATAGGAGGATGTGCGGCCACCTTCCTGTACCTCCATGAGGCCTTGGGGACCCCATCCCATCCCCAAGGCCAATATGTTAATTAAAGGGTCGGCTATATTTTCTCCCCCAGCTACATTAACAGCAAACATCACCCCAGCCATAGCACTAATTTTAACAGTGTGGTTGAAGGCAGAGCACATTACTTCAGAAAGCATGTTAACATGAGCAAAACAATGCAGGCCCCAGATCTCTATGCAAGCAAAAGATTAATGTAAAGTCCAGGAAAAAGCTTAACATTCCTTATAATTTCCATGTAACACCGCGTCTGTCGTATTCACTGATAGAACTCGCCTGATTAAGAGACCATAACCTTGTAGGCAGCACTAGTTCCATTCCCTCTAAAAGGGATCAACAGCACCACTCCTGCACATGGCCATAAAGTAATGGGAATACCTTTCAAATGGTGGTAAGGCCAATACACACCAGGAACATGATCTGTAAGATGAGAACAGTAATGGCTATATGACCCAGCTGGTTAAGTACTACATCATTCTGGATATTTACTTCTCATAAATGAGGGACGGACGTAATGTAAATCTCAGAAATAGAACCGGCGGCCATTTATAAAGCAAGCGTAGCCCCTGTGGTGAACTTTGAGGGTAAACCATGGTCATCCCTGTTGGAGCATTTATAAACCATGATTGACTATGCCGAACAATAATAAACATCATGGGTGTAGGTCGTTCTTTTTTTTTTATATATATAATTCTTTTTATTAAAGAAAGCATCAGCAAAAAATTACAATACAGAGGTTACTTCAGAGTTGCAAATTATACATCAGGGGTTCACAGGATAAATTATATTCACAAACGAAAGGGAACTTCACGGGGAGGGAGGGTCATCAAAATCAGCATTTCTAGGTGGTGTACAAATTTCTCCTCTGTAACGATTCCAGGGTCCCCATACCAGTGACCACTTTCGAGGGCGTCCCCTCGCAAGATACATAGTTTTTCCCTAAACATACACCAATCTAAGTTGTTTTCACACACTTCTAGGGTGGGAGGTTGTTCGGCTCCCCACAGCTGGGCTATATTTCTTTTAGCTAACCTGAAGCTCAGAGTAGACCATCGCGTCTGTGAGGTATTTAAGTCGGTAGGCTCCCATATGTTTATGAGGTATCTCCTTGCCTCTGGCATCAGAGAGACCCCCAACACCCTATGCAGAGTGTCGTGTATCTTGCGCCAATATGTGGTGATGTGTTCACATTCCCAGATGATGTGTAGAAAGGTACCTGTAAGACCACATTGCCGTCTATATAATCCTGTATCAGACAGTCCCATGCGCACCAGCCGCGGTCCCGTGATGTAGACCCTATGCAGTATCTTAAGCTGAACCAGCCTCAGGCGAGCTGGAATGGCGACCTCCCTTAGGGAAGACACTGCTGTCTGCCAGTCTTTGTCATCTAGCTCTATCCCATCCTGCACTCACTTGTCCCTCAGCGCCTCAAGGAGATCCGCTCTATGATTAATTTGTTTCTTATATATCAAGGAGATCGTTTTTTCAGGAAGGTCGCGTCCAGTATTCTATCCTCCAGAGGTGAAGCCTCCGGGGATTCCGCATCCCCAGGCAGTGCCGAGTGAAACGAATGCCGGACCTGTGCATAGCGGAAATATTCAGCATTTGTTAGTTCATATTCCAGCTGCATTTCCTCAAACAATTTAATCCTCCCCTTCCCCCAGATATCCTTAACTGTGGAGATCCCTATAAGGTCCCACTTATCAAAACATTTTGTCCTCCAGAGCTTACCTAGCTTCTCGGAGTCCCAGAGCAGGGTGGCCATGGTCAGTTTATCTCTCCAACCCAGGGAACTCGTGGCGTCATTCCAGATCCGGACTGTATGATTGTTGTCCACGTCAAAGCCAGTTTCTTCGGTCTGGAGTACAAGGCCCAGCTATACCTACCCCTGGGAAGAAGCCATTTATCCATGGCATATCCAGGGTCCTCAACTGGACCATATGTGCCATGATTGATAACCGGCAGGCACAGTATCCAAGGTATTCTGCAGGGCGTAGAGAAAACGAGGCAGAGCCATCATTTTAAAGAGGGCTGCCCTATACAAAAAATGAAAGAGGAAGCTTCCTCCAGTTGGCAATATCACTCCTGAGCCTCTGCAAAGGGGGGAGGAAATTTTGGGCATATCTAACTGAGGGATCAAGCGAGATAAAAACTCCCAAATACTTGAAACCTTCTGTATTGACTTGTATGGGACAGTTTCGCAGAGGGACAAGGGGTCTCCCCTCAATACAAACAACAAGGATTTTCCCCAGTTGATTGAGAGTCCCGAATTTCTCCCAAAAGAGGCCAGGACATCGAAGATCACAATAAGGGCCTTACGGGGAGCGGTCAGGTAGAGCAGAATATCATCTGCATATAAAGAAATCTGATCCTCCCTTTCAGGGGACCACCGCATGCCCCTGATCGTCAGTTCCCAACGAATCCAGGTGGCAAGAGGCTCCAAGGCCAACGAGAAAAGGAGAGGGGACAGCGGGCAGCCCCGACGGGTGTCCTGACCGAGAGAAAATGGTGCTGAAACTCTGTTATTTACCACTATTTGGGCGAGCGATTTCGTGTAAAGCAGATGTACCCATCTGATGAATTCGGGGCCGGATCCAAATTTGGCCAAAACCGCCCCAAACAGGGCCATTCAATCTTCATGGTTGCACCAAGCGATGCAATTTCAGCTGGCTCCCGTAGAGTGTGAACTCTGGCTATCACCCCGTGTAATCTGCGCAGATTTAGGGCCGTATTTCTATGGGGCATGAAGCCCGATTGGTCGGGGTGAACCAGACCACTGACTACTTTTACCAGTCTATTCGACAGGAGCTTGGCCAAAATCTTCGGTTCAGGGTTTAACAGAGAAATAGGCCTATATGAGGCACAGTTAGTTTTAATCTTACCCTCCTTATGAATTACGACCACCGTAGCCACTCTCTGATCCCTAGGCAGAGCCCCTTTATCTCTAGATTCAACAAACATATCTTTCAAGTGAGGTGCCAACTTATCCGGTTTTAGTTTAGAGTTCAAGAGGGAGCCCGTGTGGGCCTAGTTCCTTACCAGAGTTCAAGGAACGGATGGGTTGGGCGATCTCATCCGTTGTTAACGCACTATCCATAATTTCCCCATCTTCGGGGGAAAGACACGGGAGCTGTATTTCTCGGAGTAGTAGCTGGGAGTCTGCCTCCGAATGAGGGGAGACCGACGTGTAAACCGTCTGAAAGTGGCCCTCAAACCTATCCACTACGTCCTGTGGTTCAGTAAGCGATACCCCCTCCTCTGTTAGGAGCTCTGGGACGAGGCGGCAAGCCCAGTCTCTCTTGTACAGCCATGCAATAAGCTTCCCTGCCTTATTCCCCAGATCATAGAGCCTGCCCTGCTGTTCCCTACCAAGAGCCTTGGCCCTATTAGTGACAAACGCCTTGCAGTCGTGTTGTTTGAGGCTCAAAAATGAAGTTTGGCCTGTGTCACTCCCAGTTCCAACTCTGCCTCTAGCTCACCAATTTCAGTCTCCAGGTCCACCACCTCCCTATTCTTCTCCTTTTTTGAGCCCGCAATCCATGACCGAGCCTGACCCTAATGACCGTTTTAAAGTCCTCTCACAGGGGCCAGATACCCCGGATTCATGGGGGCCACCCTCCCCGCAGTACCTCTAGTTATGACCACGTGGACCCACAGCGGAAAATGGTCTGAAATGCCCCTGGCCAAGTGTGTGACTTCTGTTATGTAGGATGCTTGTGCGGCAGGGACTAGACAATCTAATCGCGAGAGACTATTATGCGTCCCGAGTGGAATGTGTATTGATTTTGATCAGGGTGGAGCAATCTCCAGCCATCAACCAGGCCCATTGCGTCCATGAAGTCAGGTAGCCACCGCATCGCCCGCCCCGTTTCCCGTGGGGGATGCCTGTCTATCATACCAGAGACAACTGCGTTAAAGTCGCCTCCCAGGATTAAAGGCCCCTCAGGGAGAGCAAGTAGGAGCTTCCCCAAGTCTGCAAATGTCATGCCCTGTAGCCCTGGTGGAACATAAACTGATAGGAAGGTTATTTTTTGACCCTCCCACAAGCCTGTGACTCCAATGTATCTGCCACTTCCATACTCCCACGTGGAAACAATTGCCAAAGAGAACGCCTTGCGGATCAAAATGCCCACTCCCCTGGACCCCGACGTGAACCCTGAGTGTGCGACCAATTTTTACCCTATTCTGTGCAGAGCTTTACATGAGTTCCCGAAGAGATGCGTCTCCTGAAGCATGGCCACGCCTGGCGCTTGCCTTTTGAGATACTGAAGGACCACACTTAGTTTAATTTTGTCCCCCAGCCCATTAACGTTCCAACTCAAAATCTTCACTTCCCTACCCCCCATCATCTACATGGTACAGTTGACAAACCTCCGCATTTTGTCTATCGATCAAATATATTGTGCTGATACAATCAAAAAACCACCCAACAGGTGAACCAACCTGCCCTCCCCAAAACTCCCCCACCCCACTGCCCTGCCCACTGGGCTCCAAACTGCCCACCGAAAAATGCAGAGTGCCTGTCGCCCTGAAAATTCCAATGAAAGAATAAAGAACTACTTGGGGGGGTAATAGTTTATTAGCTCTGATCCGTGTCCCCAGCTCATGTAACAGGTGGTCCTGAAGAATGTCAATGTAACAAATTATCTAACACCTTGCACCCCTATTGCCCTAGCATAAGTGTCCCATCCCCAACCACCAACGTCCCCCTTTTAAACAGGTCGAGTGTTCAACTGGCCTCTGCTTCAGAGTGGCTGACTGTCCGCTTTGCCGTCTTCTCCTCGGTCCGCAGGGGCCTGAGCTCCCCGATATTCGAGCCACTCCATTACCGCCTCTGGCTGATCAAAGAACCATGCTCGGCCCTCCACCTCGACTCTAAGACGGGCCGGGAACAACATTGAGTATTTCATGCCCCTTTCCCTTAAATCTCGCTTCACCGACAGAAAGGATCTCCTTTGCTTTTGCACTCTTTGCTTGAAGTCTGGGAAAAGGGAGATGGTAGCATTTTCATACCTAAGTGGGGCGTTGGCCCTCGAGCTCTGGAGGATAGCGTCTCTGTCTCGGTAGTTAAGGACTCGGGCCAGCATAGGCCGCGGGGGAGTGTCCTGTCTGGGACGGCCTCCCGGGTAACATACTGAGGCCCTTCGGCTTCAGGTGCGTGAGGATGAGGTCTTCCACAAACAGGTCGGGTGCCTGCCCCTTTGATCTTTCAGGCACACCTAAGATGCGGAGGTTGTTACGGCAGAGGCGGCCCTCATAATCATCTAGTTTGAGGTCGACTGAGCTGCTGGAGTTTTGTAACTTGGACCTCTTTTTGTAGTTGTGAGACGTCCTCCACTAGGCTGGAAGCTGTGAATTCAACTTGCTTCACCTTCTCATTGAGTTTCCCTATATCAACCCTAATCAAATTAATATCACTGGCCATGTAGTCCATTTTGTGCTCCAGGGAGGTTTTTACCCCTGTAATAGTGTCAATGACGTCTTTCAGGGAGAGCTCTGGTTCCTCCTCACTCGGGTTTCCTTTCGCCGTCTCTTCATAGAGCCTTCCCCGTTGGGTCTCCTTAGTTATCGTGTAACGATCCAGTTTATTAGCCTGGACCGTTTTCGAGCCTTTGGCCCAAGAGCCTGTCCCACGATCCATTTTACAGGTCGAGTCAGAACTCAGTTGAGGGCAAGCAGCCAGGATCTGTACAATAGTCACACCTTGCCCAGCACGCCAAGCCCTGGGCCAGCAGTTCGGCCTCGAACCCCGGAGTATCACAGAGGACCAGCGTCAACAAGTCTGCCCTCAATATGCCATCTGGGAGCGAGCTATCGCGGTCTCAACATTTCTTATTGTGCCACCATGCTGGGAGGACCACTGCAGGCGCAATGCCAGTGGACTCAGTCTCTTTTGCTATTAAGCTGGTCGTGTCGGGGTCTGCCGCCAATTCATGCCCTTACTACTCAGCACACCGCAACTCCCAGCCGGGCAATCGTTGGTGCACCCAAAGTCACAGCATCAACCTCCAATGGCGTAAACAACCAGGCTCAGGGGCAAAGAAGGTGGGAGGGCGGGGGGAGCTCCTCGCACATCAATCAACCAGGCTAACCAAAGGATTACACCCTATTGCGGTCCACCTCTGTGTTATCTTCCAAACGCGCTGCAATACACCACCGTTGGAGGGCCAATAACACCCTCTCACTGCCGAGTCCATGCACTATTTCGTATGCCGCCTGCATTGATGTAAGTGGTGGCCAAGTCCTCCACAAACTCGCGGGTCTTCACTGAGGTCAAGGGGGGAGGGGAATTCAAAGTCTCAAATTAGGCATTTGCCCGCCCCCTCCAGCTCCGCGACCGGCTTGTAGAAGACCGCGGCTGTTATGTCGACTCCCGCAGCACCAGCACTGCCGCCGCCGCCTCCTCAGCTCCCTCTCGCCGTTCGCTCCTCCACCGCTACAACATAAAGCCTCGATCCGGGCTACTCAGGTGACGGCTGGCGAGCAGCGGCTGCAGCTCCACCGTCAGAGCGGGCCTGAAGTCGTCTCCACTGGGCCGGCGCCGTCACTGTGGCCCCAGCTTCAAGGCCCAGGCAGGGCCCACCTCCAACGGCTGCCGCAGCTCCGCGATCAAAGCCGTCACAGACACCGGAGCAGGCAGGCCAGGCTCCCCTACCTTTCCGGCGCACTGGGGTGCATACAGGCCTGCCGGATGGTCCGTCAGGTTAGTCGTTAGGGCTCACAGATGACGGAGCTCACATTCTACGCGGCCATCTCTGATCGCGCTTGGCCATGCCACCCGTGTAGATAGTTCTTAGCAAGCAAGAAAGCAGTCCTTCATTCTTTCTAGTGGGTGATTGTCCCACATTTTAGGGAGGCAGTACATGCCTTTCAGAAGTGGGCTGTCATAAGGTAGTTAAAAGCCGAGGTGATCCATGCAAAGTAAAGTTGCCTAGATCACCACATACCTGACTAACGTTGATATCTGTTATCTGGAGTGTTGGCCAGACACCCTATGCAACACTGCCGAGGCTGGGTCGTATTGATAATTTTTCAGAAACATGCTTCAGTAATAGAGATAAGCATAGTAGCCACAATCATTTTGTGTGCACTACTCTCTAAATGTGGAATGAAAGCTTATCTCGACCATGCTATTCTTTGCAATCTGTTTGTAGAAAGCCTAATTTAGGTTTATGCTTTCAGCACCTACTAGCCTACATCTCCTTACTAATATGTTCCTAAACATTGGCAATCTGAGAGAACCGGATATTGGAGTAAGTAAAAGTTGTCTTATAAAGTAACACCGCACATTGTTATCTTAGACTCGGCTTTGTCTGAAAATCCTTTGGACCAGCTGCAAGCAGTATGAGCAACTGTTAGGGTGCAAACCAGTTCTAAGGTGAAGCACATTTGGAAAAGAAATATGTGCAGCATATGTAAAGCTTTTTAAGAGAATGTTCTCAGTTTCTCCTTCAGTATTGAAGGATTCTGTATACATGAATAACAGGTGATTACCTAAGGTAGGAGAGCTTGAGTTACTATACAAGTAACCTTTCCTTTTCCCTTCGTTTGTTGAAAAGTTGTCAAATAGACTTCAAAATGAAAACCAATGTGTATTTTTATTGCAGAAATAAACAGAGAATGCACTTTGCTTTGTCAAATTTACTACAAGAGGCACAAAATAATTTAAAAATATTTAAGGTAAGATTTTTTTGGACATTGATTTACCTCGATGTTTGCATATTAACTTTCAAAGAATAAAACATTCTCTTGTAAAGCACGTAACTGATGTGATAGAATTTTGTAACTGTTTCTTGTAACTTATCTAAAGTAAAATAGACATTGTTTTCCAGTGTATAAAATGTAATTATATGTTTGATCCCAATCTCTGTGGATACTACCATAGACTACATACCGTACACCCTAATATGTATTTTTTAAATTACTTCAATTATTCACCATGTTGTTGACATTGTGAAGAATGAATACTGAAATAATGTGAGCCATGTTGGAAAGGAATTTAAGCAGGCTGTGAGTAGGACAGACGGCTTAAGGAAAACTCCTCTCCTTTGTATTTTGCCTGACAGGGTACCAAAAGTTTCAATATTTTATGATTACTGCTTCTTTTACTTATTGAAGACTCTGAGCACTTTAGTTGCTGTATAGAAAACGTGTAAAATACTGTAACACCTTCATCATTTGGCATTAAAGTCTTGACTGTTGAGACCTGGTACTGCTTAATGTGTGAATGCAAACAAAAAAGAACAAGTCGAACAACCCTGTACAAATGCTTCACATGCAACATTTCCTAATAATAAATCTGTGTTTGTGCTCTCTCTCTCCCCCCCCCCCCCTGTTCTTCTTACCTCAGTGGTTTTCATTGAATTGGCACCACTCTGACTGTCTGTGTTGGCTATACTACTAGATGGGTTTGACTAAGACTAGAGTGGTTGGGGGATCCTGCTTAATAGCTTTGGGAAATCTCACCTGCCAAACTGCTCTTACTTACTTACTTACTTACTAACTTACTTACTTGCTTGTGACTGCACTTCCCTATGTCCCAGGGGCAGAGACACTGCAACTTGTGCAACTTTTTTTCTTCTTCTCTTACTACCGGCCTCACTTTACTCCATGTTCTTTACCACCAACGCACTGCATTTGACCTGCATACTATGACACTGCCTCCTCGTCCGATTTCTGAGAGTACTTCCTTCTACCTGTTTCGCTCAACTCCCTGCTCAGAGGTTTATGGAAGTCATGCAGCACAAGAAACCTTCTTTGTAAGAAGCATCAGCTATTCCCTTCGTTGTAGGAGCACCTTCTTGCGATGTTATCTTTCCCTAATTCACAGCATTCCTGCTTGTGCTTGCCCACAGCGGACCCCCTAGTCAGTAAAACGTTTTGCAAGGGGGAGCTAATTCCTGAAGTTGCTGGGGTAGCATCTTTGGAGCTCTTCTAGTTGGCAGCATCTGATTTGGATGAGTTGTCACCCTTCCCACACTGCCTCCTGAACTCAGTGAGTGAAAATCTCTTGACCTATGTGCAGGGCTGCAGGAAATAAAACATTGACACCCCAGGGACCAGTGATTTTTGGGTAATAGCCACTCCCTGATCTATTTTTATATCTTTTTCTCTTCCTTTGTCTGTACACCTGGTATGTGTGGGTGTCTATCTGGTCTGCATTGCTCAGAAGCATGACTCCATTGGGTTCAAAAACAGTCAAAAACAGTCAAACCCACACCTGGGTGGGTCTTTGCCACGCTGTAGAGGGGAGGGATGCAAGGAGGGTACTCTGCGTGTCAACCATACAGATGAAGTAGTACTTGGAGCGGTTCTTAGGACACAGGTCTGGTATGTTACCTTTGGTGTACAGCCCTTGGTTTGTGTCATATGAAGCATGTTAAACAGTGGCTTCTGAGCACTCTTTGACTTGGCAGTGTGAGTTGCTAATGTTAAGCCACTGCACATTCACAACATCAGGGAGGCTGGCTCCTCAGGCCCATCTGAGCTCAGGTGGCATGATCACACCCAGCCGCCATATTTCCGCCCAAGGTTTGAAAAATGTATTTCAAAGCTGATTATATTTGAATTGGATTGTATAGATTGGATTTGATATTTGTACAGGAACACTTGCCGTCAGGCGACTCTCCCTGGCCACCTTTGCTGCAATGGCCTAGACTAATGCAGGAGAAGAGATCATTCATAAGCGAATAAAGAGGAAACGGACACTAATGAATGCATTAAACTGATTTATGTTTCTAGCACACATTTAGATTATTCCAGTGCTGACAGCATGTAAAGGCTAACATTTGTAGTGTCACATTGTGCATTGGAGCATGGTTATTTGAGTACTGGCTCCATTACTTTCTTTCTTGTGCCATCTCGGTCTTCAGGGCCGGAGACAAACAAGTTAACAAAGCACTCTAATAGCCAATCAATTGTAGTGATGTATTGAAAAGGCTCAGTAAAGTCACTTACTTTCATGGTTTTGACTTGCGTGAAACTAATCTAATAGAAGTTAGGTTGTTCATACTGCCCCAGATTTCTCTCTTTACCAAGACAAGCCCATTTCAGATTGATTTGCAAATGTTGCAGAAACAAGATAAAATTCACTGTGTTCCCTGTCTCTGCATGATGGAGATTTGTTTAAGTGAAGATTTTCATTGTGTTTAACCAGTGCACACACTCCCTATATACGTTTGAGGCAGTCGGTTATCTGCACAAGGGAGTGCAGAGGCTTCATGAACAGCAACTTCAGCAATTCCAAAATAAATGCAGGTCCATTCGGGTTGTAGTGCAATTATCGACTCTTCATCTTTTAGAGGGTGTTGTCTACAATGGAAAATGTTTTGTCCTCGCAACAAGCCATATATTTCCGTACTTACATGTGGTCACCACGCTTGCAAACCTTCCTCATGTGTAAAAATTCTTCTGCTCTATTGATTACAGTGGGATTGCCCTCTGCAAATTCCGGACTCCATTCTTGGAGACTCAGTATATTGAGGTGTATGCTTTCAACATCTATGACCAAATTGAATTGTAAAGTACTTGTGATTTTACTTAAACCATTTAACTTTGCTTCTAGATCAAGGATTGTGTTTGATAAGCATGCAAAACTGCAAAATGACTCTTCTAAAATGTCACTAAATCCTGCATGTTGTTTTTTCCTTGTAGAATGGAGAATTAATTTATGGCTGCAGGGATTATCACAATGGTCTCTCTGACTTGAATGAACTTTCTCATCACTTGAAATCTTTTTTTTTCCCAGCCAATGGGCTGATCAGTGGACCGCACTGTACAAGGACAGTCATTAAGGAACTAATTAATGTTATAACAATGACTCTATTAAGCACTACAGAGAACTACAGGGCAAGTGACAAGAGGCCAATCCCTATTTTACAAGGAAGGAACTACTGTGAAGCCAGTCACTTTAGTAGGGACTTGCTGAGAAATGGTAAGTATTCTTGCACAATGTGACCGAAAAATGTAACATTTGCTAGGCCATACTGTGTTCCATCTTACACTGCTGCTAGAGTACAAAGTCTGTGGTCTTTAGGCACATGCTGTGAAATTGTGAGCTGGGTAGATGATGGTTATAAGGAGCCAATGTTTTGCATTTGCAGTATGGAACATGTTTTGCCTCCACTTAGAAGTTAGTTTTTTTCTTCCAGGTTTGGTTGGCAGTATGACCTTGCATGGAGTATATATTCAGTGGAAGAACTGAGGGACACCAGTCCCTGGAAAAGTTTGTAATACAGGCCCAAGTTTCTTCAAGCTTTTAGAGGGAAACATATAGAGAAGCTCATGAAGTAATCAAATGCTTTATGGTCTGTTACTGGAACCAATACCATACTTTCTTAGCAGATAATTGTTTGCTAGTTAAAAGGATGCACAATAGACAAGTGTTTACTGTGCAGTTCGAGAGTTGTATCCCATAGACAAAAATCCCATCAGTAAACCTGTGTCATGATAAAGAACACCAGTTTACCGTTGTATACCTGGAGAAATAATCCCCACCCTCGTTTCTATACTAGTGGACGTTGTTTTATGGATGTCTCTAACAGCAGATTTCTCAGCTTTCGAAAAGTCCCATGCGCCAGACTGGATCAAGAGGGTTTCCAGCAGTGCTTCCTGCTCGCCAGTAGGTGGTGTCATATGGCTCTAAGGTGACTGATACCACCTAAGAAGTGACAAAGCAGAGCTGCAAATAAGCTTTATCCCTGCATGCTGACACCAGTTTCTTCCTTTCTGTTACCTACTATACGGATTCAGAGCTCCACATCAAGTTTGTCAGATTTCTTACAACTCCAAATTTTGTTTCAAAGACAGTGTATAAGGGAAGATGTCTCCCCAAAAACATCAGAATTCAAACTGTATTCTGATTCGTGCAATAAGTGAACCCACATAAGGCCAGAGACAATATAGCGGGAGGCAAAACTTTACATCACCAAGCATAAGAAGAGCTAGTGTTCGAAACAGCGGGCAAGGTCATGTCCTCCCTGAAAGCCACAAGGCTGTTCAGTCGCAGTCACCAAGTAGATACTGAACAAATTCTTCCTGTAAATTGAAAATTTGCAGTAAATGCAAACAAAAACAAGTTGGACTCATCCCCCATCCTGCTTGGCGAGACTTCACAAGGGTGTTATTAGAAGGATCTGGTGTCACCTGCCGCCAAGCCGATTCTGCATTTGATCACAATGCACCCCGATTTCCCTGGGCTGCCTTCCACCCCTCAGCAGTTAACAGTGTTCAAGGGGCCTACGCTGCAGTTTTCTGGACTCCCTCTGGTGTGCCTTTGGGTCCAACTGAGCCACATGGACTGTCAGTTGGCCCTCCCTCTCGGGCCATTTCTAGGCTTATATTGATGCTGGTCCAGACTTCTACTCTGCTCAAGGGTCGACGCCAGCTCCTTTCGTGCAGGCCCCACTGCCAAATTAATTTCTGCCACAGTTTCTGATCTTGAGCCGACATAGACCTGTGCTGGGCCATGGTCATGCTTTGAAATTACTAAGGTGCAACCAGTGTTTATGCAGTCCAGACATTCAATCTCTGCCTCTCCCTCGTTGTCCGTACTATCCGAGAGTAAGAGTAGAGGCCCTCTCTGTTTCCCATTCCCCTGTGGTGTAGAGGATACCCAATGCCCCTCATGTCACTGATGAGAATGAGCAGGTGGACAAAATGCACCCTCTTGTTCTCTGATGAAGCGCTATATTGAGACTTTCGGAATTCCTGTTGGCTTGATACCTCCCCTGTGATAGAGCGGGACTTGCCCCCTGGTCTACCAATGGAATAAAGTGCATTTTTTGCTTTGGTACTGTAAAGAGCAATAAAGTACTAGACTTGTAATTGTCTGCTTTGGAAACCAAAGTCACTTTATTGGCTAAATGTCTTAATCCAGTCCGACTTCATATGAGCCACTTGACTGTCCTGGCACCTTGAGTTAAGCATGGTCAGCCTGTCCAGGAAGCTGACCTATGGGCAGATTGCCTAGAGCAGCCCTTGGTGATCCTGACATTTTAACAAGACACCAGGTGCCTAGGAGCCTTGTGTTGCAGGAGTCTGCAAGCAAAGTAAACCTGAAGGCTTTTCCTTCAAACCTGCCAAGTAGGAGTCGAAAGGTATAGTGCCTTTGGCCAAAAAGATTTTCCTCTGTTAGTTGGCAGGTAATTGAGCTTTAAGGGCACTTATTCTGCAGGACGCTACGTATACACTAGCCCAAATGATTCAAGACTGATAGGACATACCAAACTGTATGTTGCATGCATGTATGGACCCCACTGACTGCATAAGCCATGCTATAGGCACCAGTGTAGTGCTTAGAAGATATGCCTTGATGCAATCAACCGGGTTTTCAGGTGATATCCAGCGTCCCTTAACAACCTGCCGTTCAGTGGATCAAGACCTTTTTGAGTGATTCAAAGGTACTTTTGGTGCAGCGGCTCCAAAGCTCGTTTGATTTGCCTTCTAGGCACCTGCACCAGAGTGATTTTTGTCATGCCATATCCCTGGGACTTGCCCATCCTGCAGTCGCACAGATGTTACCTGCGGTTCATAGTGAAGTCCGAATCTTTATTGATGTGCGGTACTTTGGCCTTTCCTCTGCGTTACCTTTGCCTCTCTTGTGTTCACCAAAGTGATATCAGTGGACGCTGCTCATCTTCGGAGGTCAGTGTTACATATCTTCCTGCACCTCAATGACTGGCACAGACAACCTCTGAACTACGACCATACTCTTCTATCTCCCTTGGGTTCTCCTTCAACAAGCTTAAGTTCCACCTGAGCCCTATGCAGAGAATTCTCTTCATAGGGGCTATCATGGACACAGTAACATTCAAGGCCTCTCCACCCCTGAAGTGAGCCTGGTCATTCAGGATATGATCCTGACGTTTCAGGCTTGGTCCTGCGTATCAGTGAGGATGGTTCTGAGGCTGCTTGGGCTCCTAGAGTCATGCATCATCCTTCTCCTGTACACTATATGTCACATAAGGACCTTGCAATTGAACCCAAGGTTTCAATTGTCCCAGAGCCTGTTTCTGCCTCTCCAATGCTGTCCATGTTGAACGACAGATAGCTCAATATCTCCTTTGTGGCATATGGATGCAAGCCTGACCTGCAATAGACCACTCTGCTTTCCTCACCCAGTCTTTGTGGTTCACTAGTGGGGTGGTCATCGGGGAGAGATGGTGATCAGAGGCTCTACTGTCCAGTGGAGAGTCTGCTTCACATCAACCTTCAGTGCTTTAGATGATATAATAAGCCTCGAAAGCCTTCTACTGATGATCGGGGTAAAGCTGGTAAAGATCCTAATGGATAGCATGGCCAATATGTGGGACTGCCACACACAGGGCAGGGGTCCAGTATCTGGAACCTCTGTCTCTGGACTAGCATAGGGTCTTCTGGTAGACAACCACCTTATGGGGGTCCCTGAACACCAGAGTAGAGGAGCAGAGCAGGTGTCAGCTGGCGGACTACTTGTGACTGCTCCCTCCTGAGGTGGCACAGGGGGCATGCCCTGGCTAGATCTGTTCCCCACGATTGAGAACAAGCAGTGTCACAGCTTCTGCGCACTGGAGGTTCTTCCCAAAATGTAATTGGGAGATACATTTTGCCTGCATGGGGGCACATCTCTCCCATACACATTCCAGCTACTACTCTCCTGCCTAGAGTTCTGAGGACAGAAAGACAAGGTGGCGCAAAAGAGGACTCTGTCCAGGGGAATAGTCCTCCATCCAGGTGATTAGTCATCTGCATTAAAATCTGCTACTCTCTGGCAAACAAGGAACCCCGACTGGCTGACTTATTTTGACCAGGACCAAGGCCATTACGATAGCATTGGCCAGGGATTTGCCAGGTCTTGATACCTGTGAGACTGCAGCATCAGCCTTGCTAAACATGTTCATGAAACACTACTGCCTTTTTTGACTAGAGGCCTTTTGCCCACACTCTGCTGCAAGAATTCCTCTTCTGAGTTCACTCCTCTGAATATGCTGTTTGAAGTATTCGTTGGGACGGAAAAGTCCCTCACATGGTAATGGACATGTACACCTGCCCCGAGTGCCTCAGCTGCAATGGATTGCCAGTGCTGATTTTTGTTGTCATAGGCGAACCCGAACTTTGGCTTGTCTGACAGATTGCATTCTTCTTGGACTGGAAGGGGCGCTCCAAGAACTATATCGTCTTTGTTGTCAAAGGCTATTGCCTTTGCTGGGAGTTAATTAGCATGAGCGCAGTGGTAGCAGCGTAATGTGTAGTAATCAGTAGAGGTGAACAGGCCTTTTTACCTGTGTTACTGGAGTGAGACCTTCTGGCTCACTCATGTAAAGTTCTGTTGCTGTGTGTTTCTCACCATTGGCCTACATCAAGTTAGTATGTAGTGCTGTGCATGTGATTGCATGTCTGCGGTGTGAGTATGTGTGCATGTGAATGGTACAATACATGGATGACTCTGGGTTTCCTTGTAAGATACCCAGGGCTGAGAGGAGGAGCATGAGGAGGAAGAGTACCCCCTCCCTCAGCCCCCATACACAAGACAGACTTGTGGATTGTTGTATTTGTATGACCTGGGGGGGAACAAAAGCACACACACATGCACACATGCACATGCACACATTTACTTCAGTGAAATTGAGTGGATAGGAGAATCATAAAAAGTAGGGCTGGGGCCCTCGAGTAACCGTTTGATGCTCATACCACTGTGGCTGAAATTCAGGTGAAAACATCTGGTCACTGCTATGGGCTGTGTTTTAGGGATATCAAATTTGGGGTCACTCCTGCTGTCACAGACTGCTTTCTGCAGGAAGGGCACTACAGCGGAGTGGGCACTTCAAAAGGAAGCAGCTCCCCAACCAAACTTCAAAGACTTTGTAGGAAATGTGTTTTGTGATGATGAGATGTAGACTCTTCTCAAGCTCCAACCCCGATCCTCGTCATGGTGCACCACGAAAGTCGCTAAATTAACCTGTGCTTAAGCCTCTGGTATCATGCCACAATAGTAGTCAGACCTAACTTAGAAGCTCTGTGTAGCATACACACAGTAACAAAGTGAGAAAACAGCACAAGAAGAGAGTCCTGTTTAAGGCAATGTGTGTTAGCCACCGCATTCTGTAGGGGACTGCCCTCTCCTTTTTGTCGGAGCTACTCACCCCCTATGCTCCTACTCGCCAACTAAGATCATGTGGGAGGGGTTTGGTGTGCGTTCCTGCGACCAAGAGAGCCAGGATGGGTGGGCGCTCGTTCCGCCTGTTGGCTGCCCAGCACTGGAACAAACTCCCTGTGCAGCTCCGGACGGAGGATCGAGAGAGCTTTTTCAGGTAAGATTTGAAGACCTATCTTTTCCCCCAGGATAACTAGGGAAGAGGCGGCGGGTGGTTTTCTTGCAGTGACACCGCAGCGCGGGGACACACTGGCCGAGTGTAACCATGCGCTTTATACATGTGCTTATTATTATATTATTATTAGTATTTAACACCATCGCTGCTAGGGAGATTTTCCTCATGTGCTGATTCTACATTTTTCCCATTGTTCATGACGAGCTCAGCTCATCATGAGCACACGACCAGTGTACTGCATGACGAGCTGAGCAGCGAAGGGGTTAAGAAAAAACCCAAACCAATTTAGAAAAATTGAGTACATTTTCAGAACTAAAATGATACCATGATGACTAAAAGCCAGAGATGTGTAATTGCAAAGTTTAGGTAAGTATGGTGCCTAAAAAGTCAGTGCCACTCGTGGTCATCTAGTCGTGCTAGACTGGGGGGGAAGTCTCACTTCAGGCTGACCATGATGGACCTTCGTCCGACACAGGGTCCAAGTTAGTTCTGCTGAAAAAGTTACGTTCTCAAAGCCTGGCGCGGAGAGTTCAGTTTACTGTGTAGGAGGCAGCAAGGAGCCGGGACAGTGCCGTGCATGGTTGTCGGTGTAGTATAAAGAGCAGGCCTGGCATTGCAGATGGTCATTGATGTAGTATGTAGATCTTGTCAGGCGTTATGGATGGTCGTTGCTGGAGCTTGGCGTTGGTGATCACCATGGCTGGGATTGCTTTATCGCTAGTGCAGATCTCATGTTGCTGTGGTCGCTGTAGTTCGAAGGGTCGGGTTCACCTGAGCTTTGTGTTGGCTGTTGGTCCAGGCGGCATAATCTAATCGCAAACTGGCCAGTTTGTGGTCGCAAAGAGCCGAAAATGTAAGGATTTCTCCTTTTTTTTTCGAAGGAGTGCACTCTGATGCCAAGCAAGGCTCCAGGACATGCAGATGCCCCTCTTGGGGTTCAGGGACTCCCTCTAGCAGAGGCCAGCAGGTCTCTGTTCCAGTTGAAACAGGTCCGCTGGGCAGTTGCAGCTAGGACTCTGGATCTAGATCTGAACCTACTGCTTAGAACAGGAGACCAGCAAACTAGCCCTTGGAGACACTCTGGTGGTCCTGGTTCAAAGAGGAGGTCCACTCTTCCCACCGCAGGCAGAAAGATTGGCCTTACAGAAGTTGAACAGTCCCTTTGAGTCTTCCACAGGTCCAGAAGTGATCTGATGCCAGACTGGGAACCAAAACTGGCCCTGGCAAAGTGCTCGCCCCCTCCCCCGGGGTTGCCGCCGAGCTCTTTGTCAGGGCCGGTTTTCGGTCGATTTTTGTTACAGGGCCGCTTTTTGCTGCTATGCTGCAAAAATGGCCCTGTAACAAAAACAGCCCCCAGGGGCCCCAAATCACCCCCCACCCGTGCGGCGCACCCGGGGATTGCCCGGTGCCCTCTATGGCCAGTCCCGCCCTGATCTGATGAGTGGTTCAAGAGATACAATATTTATATCTGGTGCCAGCCTTTGAAGTGAGGGGACTCCCTATACTACTCCCACGTCTGGTTTTGGAAAGTTCATTCTTTCCCCATCTCAGGCTACAATTGGTTTAGGGTGACAATACACTGGTGTCAAGTCTCTTTCTGAGTGTGCTGTGGGCAGTTCTTTGAAATGTAAATTGGGCAGGAGAAAGCTCTGCACCAACCGCCCTAGAAGGATGACCTATGCTGCCCAACACCTAGCACCCTTTGTCAGTGTCTGGAAGGAATACACCAAGGCCAACTGCCAAACTATTTAGTCATGTGACCCAGGCACAAATGATTAGGACAAGAAATGCCAGCTTTATAAAAGTGGCATTTTCAGAATTGTGACTTAAAATCTGACTTTACCACTAACGAGATTTTAATTTGACAATTCATTTGAATGTAAACATAATTTTCCTATCTGCTCCAAAGTGTAAGTTATCATTTATTGAGTGTAAGTGGGTGACCTAATGTTATCTTAACGGAATGATAGGCCTTGCTATAGTGAAAAATAACTTTAGGAGTTTTTTACTACCTAGACATGTAAAACATAAACCTACATGTCCCACTTGCTAAATACAATGCACCCTGCCCTATGAACTCTCCGGGCCTACCCGAGGGGTGAAATATCTTTTAAAAAGGAAGGTTTAGGCCTGGCATGAGGTTTATTTTGGCAGATCAAAATGGCTGTTTAAAACTGCACTACAGCCTGCAGTGGTAGGCCTGAGACAGGTTTTAAAAGACTGCTTTGGTGGGTGGTACAGTGAGTGCTGAAAGCCCACTAGTAGCATGGGGTACTATTTACTAGGGATTTGCAAATAAACTAAATGTGCCAATTAGGTGTAGGCATTTGTACCAAGTATAAGGGAGAGAGCACAAGTACTTTAGCACTGGTTACCAGTGGTAAAGAGTGCCAAGTACTAAAGCCAACCAAAACTAAATTCAGCAAAACAGGGTAGGTAAAGGCAAAACGTTTGGGTGACTTCCACCCAAGGGTATGAGGTCTAACAAATGCAGACCTAAACTAAATTTGGTGTCTGCAATATAATATAATAATAGGAGCTTAGGGACCCCAAATTGTCAACTGTCAAGCAGCCAGTCTGCTGGTCTGCTGTGTGAGGAGGAAAAGCTCTGAAAAATGTATTCCTTTAACCAGGACTAACAGCTAAGGTCTGCCAGTTTCCCAGCTGGGTGAGGGGATATAGCCATGGACATCCAAAACCACCTGCCCCTGCACATTGCCAGCCTGCTTTCAAAGACCAGTGTGCCATGTGAGGAAGAGCAAAGCGCTAGGAGGGAGCGAGATCAAGTGGGGGATTCTGGCAAGTGGATCCCTGCAGCGAGGTGTGAGAAAACAGGTAGTGCACTGATGAGTTCATAACATTCAAGTTGGTCAAGATGGGCCCATACACGTGATTTGCAATGACCTGGGTGCTACTGATTGTCTGAGAAGGGTGGTTGCACCATTGTGGTGCTCCTCCGCCATGCATGGATACCCTAGAAAGGGTTCTCTGGGGCCTTTTGATGCCTCACTCCTGCTTGGCGAAAAAGCTGATTCTGCCTTTGAACATTTCAAGGAGAATAGGGCCACTGTACGCTCTCTGGTTATTTTGACCCCTGCCAAACAATTTCCTGACCGGTTTAGGAAATTCAGAGGCTACCCTAGGGGGCTGGCGTGTAGGCAACATCAGCCTTCGGAGTCTCTCCTGCAATCGCCCAAGCCCTTTAGAGGACGGGGGCTTGTATCTGGGAGTCAACATGCAGGCCACCAGGACACCCGTCCCCCAGTCTCTCTCCCCTGAGGCAACAGCCACTAAGATGCTTAGCTTGACATCCGTGGTTGCCACCCACCCTGTATGAGGAAGGAGCCTGGACTTTTCTCCCAGGATGGCGATGGATCGTGTCCAACAGACAAGTCTTTCAAATTATTCAGCTATGCCGTAAGCTTTCTGTTCGATGGCATGCATGGCTGTAGGTAAACATGCTCTGCATACTCCTACCATCTAGTGTTGGGTCCAGGGTTGTGCAAGTTGTTTTTCTTTAAAGAAGTATTTCGAGTCATGAGACAGAGTGACTCCGCTCAGTGATTCTGCCCATGGGCATCGGCTCCTTTGTTTTCTCTCCGCCGTCGGGTTCTGATCTGTATGCCTCGGCTCTTTCTTTCATCTCTGTTCGGTATGATTCTTCAGTTCATTTAACTGTCTTCGTTGGTATTGTTTCGATCACGGTTCTCCCTTTTGCGCTGTTCTCGATTTTCGACGGTTTGGGATCCGATCGATTGCACTTTGGGGCGAGGCCTACTCCTCTGTGCTCTCCTTTCCATCTAAGATGCCCCTCTGATGGAACACACACCCTTTCGATTTTGCTTACGTTGCCATTCGAAATATTTGCACACTAACCAACGTGTGTGCAACTTGTGTCTTTCGCCTGACCATCGTTAGGCTGACTGTGACGTGTGTAAGTCCTTTCAGTCGAAGAACACCCTTGGGGATCGAAGGGAGCGTTGAATGGAAATGTCTTGCAGTCGTGGGGGATGACACTGCCGACAATTTCTTTGAAGTAAGAACAAGGAGGGTTCTCACCTGTTGAAAGCGCCGGCTCTGATGTGGAAATCAACCTGGACATGAGCAGACTTCAATCGGGTCAACCCAGGAGTACTGTTGCCCCTGCTCCATTAGCCAAGCTGGACTCAAAACATCCTCATTTAAAGGTTGCCAGACCGCCACTGCTTTTGGGTCGTGATTGGATCCAAAAGATTGTTTCGGATGCTCCACCCTCTGGCCCAGCACAGAAAACTGATCCCAAGGCCAAACCTTTGAAATCAAACTCTTTGTACCAAGATCGACCTCCGGGTTCAAACCGGCATCCAACCTCATCCGCTTTGGTTCTGAGCAAAAACATGGGTCTACACCAAAAGCCTTGGTTACAAAAACTACTGATCCGAAAACCTCAAAGAGCATCATTGGCTCCCATGTCTCCGCTCGAGCCCATTGTAAAAATGGACATTCAACCACAGAAGATTCAGATCCATTAGGGTGCAGGACGAATACTGGATTCTCTGACACCAAAAATGAGTTTTCCCTCCCAGGAGAAATTAGACACCCATGTTCCCCAGAAGAAAAGGATGAAGTACAAAGTCAATACTAGATGGCAGGACTAAGGAGAGCATGCAAATCTACACCCCTACATGCCCCAAACAGATTCTTACAGGGTAAGAAACATAATCCTGCTCTGCCAAATCTCGGAAAAACACCTGTTCATCATTCTGTTGCAAGAGGTGTGAGTTTTATGTTGTAAATGAGCCTTTTTAAAGGATTCTGCACTGTGAAATAGGGGAGGTTTGGAACTCTCGCTATTTCCTTGTGCTAAAGAAGAATGGGGCTTTTGGCCCATCTTAGATCTTTGTCCTCTGAATGCTCACGCTACCCTAGATTCTGACTGCCCTGGATGACCCCAACGCCTGGATGATATTCTTGGACTCTGTCCTGCAACCCAACAGATGTTATATGTATTTCAAGGTAGGCCAGGAGCATTTTCAGTTTGTCGTGCTCCCCTTCACTTCACTTGTACCCCTCTGATGAACATGAAAGTGGTCGCCGCCCATTTTCCGAAGTTGGAGATAACCATTTTCTTCTACCTTAACAACTGGCTGTTAAAAGTCGGCTTGCCACAGTCAGTCGTGGACTCCATCCAGACAAAGGCGAAAATTGTTGGGGCTCATAATCAGTGAGCCACGTTTGAACCAGACTCCTTTGCAGAGGTCCGCTTTCATCTGAGCTGTCCTAGGTACGGTCCAGTTCAAGGTCTTCCCTAATTTCCTGTACCCGTTGGGAACAACGGGTACGGGACATTAGGACTATGATGCCAATGTTTCAGCCTCCGTTCCGGATCTTGCTGAGAGCAGCCCTGAGCCTGAGTTGGAGACCAGAAGACCATAGTCTCCGGAAGAAGCCTGGCTCCTTAAAAATTTGTTGAAGTTGTGGGGCATTCATCTGGTGGTGAAGGCCTTTCTGACATCCATCAAGGGGAGACTGGTGCAGGTTCTCATGGAGAACACCACTACCATTTGGTACAGCAGCAAGCAAGGTTGGCCTGTGCCAGGATGCTCTGCTCTTTTGAGTTGTCTGGAGCATCAGGGCCTTTCCTTAGTCATGCCCACGTGGTGGGATCCTTGCATGCCAGGGCAGACAAGCTCAGCTGGCGGCATCTGGCAGATTTTAAATGGCTTCTACATCCTGTAGTGGCACGGGACATCTTTTGGCAGTGAGGAGAACCGGGGCTAGGTCCTTCTTACCTCTTTCTAACATGCAGTGTCAAAGGTTGTGCACATTGGCATGTCCTTGCTGACACCTGGTCAGAAATGCATTTTGGCTGGAATGGAATTTAGGATTTCTTTACCCCTTCCCACCCCTCCCTCTCTTGCGCACAGTTCTGAAGAAGATCAGGGCTGACCAAGCCAAAGTCATCCCAGCTGCTCTGTTTTTTGCCACGTGTGTTAATGAGCGTGAGAATCAGCCCTCTGATGAGGCTATGACTTTAGGAGGATCTTCTTTTCCAGCAGCAGGTCAGCATCTTTCACCCGAATGTACGCATTCTAAACCTCCATGCGTGGAGTTTGAGCAGCTGCGATTGACTGAGTTTAATCTGCCACCTGAAGTTGTATATTTCACCCTTGCTGCCAGGTCTCCTTTCACGAAGTTCATTTATAGCAGCACTGGGACAGATTTGTACCCTGTTGTAAAGTCTTCCAAGACAGACCCTTTACAAGGCAACTGTCAGATGTTTTATTGTTTGTTTTGTCTTTGGTTCGCTAGGTCTTGCAGTGGGCACTATTCAAGGTTATTTGGCAACCTTTTCAACCTTTTCGCGTTTACCAACCAAGCATCCTTGTTTAAATCAGCTGCTGTGATGAGGTTTATTAACCCCTTCCATGCTGGTGACGAACCCCAGCCGTCATGCACTACGGTGCTCGTGTGCTGATGACGGCTGGGGTTCGTCATGGCCCGCCCGTGTTCGGCCGGCGGCCGCACACGGGGAAAATCGCGGCCGCACGGAAGGGGTTAAAGGTTTGACATGTATATTTCCTCCCAAACAGTTTGTGATAACATAGTGGGACCTTAACTTGGTCCTGACGTGTCTCGTATGTATGCCTTTCAAGCTGATGCACCTGTCCTTATTGTGTCTTCTGACTTTACAGACTGTTTCCCTCAAAGTGATCAATTTAGTTCTTTTCATGAATGAACTTCAGACTAATTGTGCAGCCGCCCTGCACCACCTTTTTTTTTTTTTACAGCCTAACTGGTCCTGAGGACTCATGCAGCATTCTTGGCAAAAGTCATGACTCTTTTTCACCTTGATCAATCCATCACCCCCCAGTTATCTGTGCCCCTCCTCACCCCTATAAAGAGGGAATTTTCCATCAGTTGGACTGCAAAAGGGGTTTGAGCATACTAGTAAACATCGGGTGGACGAACAACTTTTTGTGGTGTTTTCTGGGGTGAAGAAATGGAAGGTTGTGCAGAAGAGAACTCTGTCGAGGTAGATAGTCCTCTGTATTAAGGTGTGTGCACTGACCACAAGGCAACCTCCAGAGGGACTGAGAGCCCATTCAACCAGGGCTAAGGCTGCTACCACTGTGTTGGCATTGAGGGGTGCATGTCCTTGATATTGGCCAAGATGTGATTTGAGCATCGGTGCACACTTGTGGTGGGCAGAAGTATTGCTGAAAAAGCTTCTGGATCCAGTCTGGCTCCTGGGGAATATTCTGAAGTTGAGGAATCTGTGGTTAGATAGTGTCCACCAGAAAAAGCAATCCTAAGGGTAAGTAACTTGTCAGTTTAGCAGGATTCTTCAAGCAACAGCATTTAGGAGTTATTTCTAAATACAGGGCAGCAGCTCTGTTCAAGGATAAGTTCTGTACAGTCAGATGTGTTGATGACCTTCCATTCCACAAAACATGTGTTTCCCACAAAAAGCCAGAGACTAAAAACAGTGGCTAAGGTAACATGCCAGGCCCATAAAGGGATCCAGTAAAATATGAACTGCCCTTCCCTCCGGCAGAGGTAGTAACAATGAGGAGTAATGGGCATAGCTTTGGTTGACTGTGAAGGTGCAGTAGATGAGAGGTGGGCACCAGAGATCTGACCCACTGGCAGGTTCGCAAAAGGACCACCTTCCGGCAAGTGTCCCAGCCTAGGGCTTGATGCAGGTCCGGAAGCAGGCAATGATGGGCTGTCTCCTCGGAGATATGCAGCACACGTACACTGGGAAGAGTCTGTTCCCGTTCCCAGACTGCAACACTTACCTGCTGTGTTTGTGATAATTAACACTTGGTAGGGGGCACGCCGAGGTGGATGGGGGCTGCAGAAAACTGTTCCTCGAATGACTGCATGTGAAGACCCAGTCACCAGGCTTGAAGGTAGAGCAGGCTCCACTTGGGCATTCAAGTAGGGCAGCTTGAACAGAAACTATAAAGAGAGCATACAAGCTTTTTGCAATATTGTAGGACTGCGTCATTGTTCAGGTGTAAGTCTATCTTGGCAGCACGTTTGGGAGTGCTCAAGGGTAACATTATGGGGCATCCAACAGCTATCTCGTACGGCTCAGCTTAGTTTTCTATGAAGTTCGGGGCAGGGCATCAGACCATTTCACGTGGTTCTCAGAACATAATCTTTGCTGTTTTATTTTTTTTAGGCTACCGTTGTTCCGCTTAACCTTGGCTGCAGATTGTGGTAATATGCACAGTGGAGGTTTTGCTCTATTCCTAAGGCTTTGCAACCCTCCTGCACATGCAGATGGAATGAAGTATGCTTCTAGGTTGCTTGTGAGGTAACTTCTTTGGAATATGTTCCCTCAAGAAAGCACTTTGCAACTGTAAAGGCATCTGCCCTTGCGAAGAGGTAAGTTTTAACCCACCCAGAAAACATACAATCACCACCACCTAAGAATATGAAGCGCACCCAGGCCTCTCGATAAAGTCTATTTGGAATTGGACTGAGGGCCCCAAAAGGGAGGGTGAGCTGCAGGGGTGGTCTTGATGCTTTCCCAGCATAGGCCATTTGTGCCATAGAACTAAAGAAGGGTGTAGTGGGTTGTTGCATCCCTGCCAACATGGGCAGCTCCGTGATACAGCTGTGCAGGGTTTGGGAGTACAAATGTTGGTACGACACACACCCTGATCTCTCCGTACGCATTTGGAGTCCCAGTACACCACTGCTTGAGCAAATACTGTTCCTCGTTAACGCAGGCTCATTTCTGCAACAAAGACAAATCTTTTACGGAAGACTACAGTAAACAAATAATTTTGTACTACATACATAGCGGCATCAGCAATCCGTAACAGGGTGGCCTTTCTGACATCAGAGTCAGCAAGGGCATTCCCTTGGGACACTGAATCATGTGGGTATTGGTGGGTAGCACACTTACCACTCGAACTTCTTGGGACAGCATTAAACACATTTCTCTACATGTGGACCATTCAAATCAAAAATAGCATGTAGCATTTGTTGACTTAAGAGCATCATTTGATCTTGTGCCCCGTAAGAATTTGTGGAAAGGACTTATAGAAATGGGGGCCACAGCAACACTGATAACCAGACTGCATGTAGACCATTATGCCCAGGTCTGTTGGGGGAAACATGGTGTGAACTAACTAGTAGAACTCCTGTCCAACACGGTGTACGCCAGGGGTGAGTCCTCACAGCTACTTTGTTTACTCTGTAAATGAACAACATGTGTAATGCACTTCTAGACTGCAGGAACGACCCCCCTCCCTAAATTTGAAGAAAATAACAATCTGTCTCTTCTCTGATAATTCTTTACTTGTCTAGAACTCTCATAGTTTTTCAGAACACATTAGGTAAGTTATGGTTTGTTTTTGCTTCAAGGGGTCTAGAACTCAATGCAAAACCAAACTTATGGTATGTTGGAAGGGCAAAACCATAAGCAGCATTGTTACAGTTGCAGACGAACCACGTGAGAGGGTCCATAGCTTTGATTGCTTATTCGTTAAGCTGACTGACAAGCTGTGCTGGGAATTGCAGCTCAGCAAAAGCCATCTGCTTATAATCCAAAGATCTAAAACCACCATGGGACTCCACAGGCAGACAGTCGCTACCAATAACGGCAGCCCTGGAGGTTTATTGTGATAAAGCACAAAGTGTTGCACATTGCAACTTGGTGCAAGACACTTGGGTTGGCTAGATTGTGGAACCACCCTGATAAAATATGCAAGGCAGAGGAAGCTGTTCTGAAAGTGAACTATTGGGCAATTGTGTCTGACCAATATGCTACAAGTGCACCCTCAACTCAGGACGCTTGACCAATCAGTTCCTTAGTTTCAAGCCATGTCTTAAGTTTGAACTCTTCCTAGACATGTACATTTATGGGCCCACTCTTACTATAGCAAAAAGAGTGGCCACTCTTCTTCGTCTCTTAAGTTTATTGTCTTTTAACTCATTTACAAACACTGTTCTTTCTGTATCGAGAGACTGTATTTAGGAAAGGAATTGTTCTCATCTTTGTTAGTTAGTCCCACAGACTGTATCAAAAACTTTCAATTGGCTTTACCATGTTAGTTTTACATAGTTTTGGCAGGAGTACCTTATGATTGGGCTCACGAGGTTTAAGAATTTTTGGGTCCCATTTCGGTTTCTTAGCTCATGGTCATTTGGAAGACAGCAGAAGGGGTCAATCAGCCTTGTGCCTCCAGCACGTACAGTGTAGATAGCCTAGAAACCTGAAAACAGGGTAGGAGTTCCCTCGATTATCTTCTAACTAATCACGTGTGGGGAGGAAAGATATCCTACACTCACACCCTAGGATCCCCTTGTGTTTGGCTGACCTTCAGTTGTGCACCTTGAAGGACTAGAGAAGGAGCCAGGCCGGCTCAATCAGAAGGAATCTTTCTCTTACACATTCATCCTTCAATGGTATGTGCTTTGTGTCCCGGCACTTCTGCCTATCTTCTCTCATTCCCACACTATTTCCAGAGCCTGCTTGCTCTAAGCCATGGATTTGCACTCACACAACCTTTGACTCTGGCAAACTCCATTTCCACGGACCCAACAATTCTATTATCCTGTTGTCACCTGCGTATATGACACCTTTTGTGCAAAGCACTACAGACAATGCAAGACCACGCATGCAATGCAAACAAAATGTTAGATGCAGTTAGACTTAACCTACATTTTGTTCAATGTGCTTAAGCTCTACCTACAGATTGAGCTCTGAGCTGTGCCCCATCCCCCTCACACTTGCAAAATAATACGTCCCACACCTGTGGCACGTAGGGTGATAATGTGAAGTCCGGTCCAGAGATCCTGCGTTTGCCTAGCTAACGATTCCTGACACACAATGCACCAGGTTCTGTAAAAGAAAGTACAACTTACATAGAGTGAAGAAGTATAACGTGTTTAATGCAAAAACCGACAACAGGCATTAAAAATAAGCAAGACTATTGCCTTTTAAAGAGCCCAGAGCTTCACCCTCAATCAGTTGGAGCATGTCATTTGGTGCTACATTTATACACCTGTTCTCTGTGCAAGTGGATAGAAGCGAGAGCACGTTGTAAATTTCAACCTACATAGGCACTTATCAGCAGGCTCTTCTCGTGAGACGAATGCGTGAAGACCATGGCAAACTGATGCAATTCTCGCCAGGAAGAGCTGACTCTACTGTTTTCTAAATTCCTCTTCTCGATGTCTTCGGAACGAGGCAACATTTGCTTGAATGTTTATTTGAAATGTGCGGTGCACCAGACAGGTTAACATGATGGAGGCTTGTTTCAAATGTGTGTGCGTGGGTAATGCTATGGCTTTAGTGGTCTTCAAGCAACTACAAAAACAAAATTGCTATTGATTATTATTCATTGCCTACCTCAAAACTAAACAATACAAGTCCATTTTCAAAATGACTGGCATTAAAACCTTCATGGAAGTCATAAAAAGGTCATTCCTCCTATGTTATTACCTCTACCATAACGGCACCACACCATTTAACCGCATGCGCGCTAGCGGAATTCCGCTCGCACGCTGGGTTTTTTAAAAACGCACTTTGCGTGACGAGCTGGGCTCGTCCTCAGCATGCGAGGAGGCTACGCGATGACGAGCCCAGTTCGTCATCAGCGTCGAAGGGGTTAACTTATGTGACCTCCTTATGAGCCCCTCAATTTGTGCTTCCTGCAACTTTTGTCATGGAAAATGGTTTTTCTTGTATTCACTTTCCTTTGCAGATCTAGCAAGTGCAGGCTTTATCGGTGGAGAAAACTTAAAACCAGTTGCACAGGGATCGGATTGTCCCTAGGACCCAACCTAGGGCTAGATGTAGGTCGCCCAATACCGGTCGGAATTACCGAATTTCTGCCGTTACCGACCGGTATTGGGCTTTTTAGATGTAGGTGGCATTTTTTAGGATTCGGTATTTTACCGAATCGGTAATTTAAGGATTCAGTAAAATACCGAATTCTTAACATACCGACTCGGTAAGTTACCGAATCCAGGATGTAGGGAGCACTCAAGTTGGTGCATTCCTCAGTTAAGGATTCGTTATTTACCACCAACTACAAGTTGGTGGTAAATAATGAAAACCTTTGAAAAAGCATTTCTTTTTGCTTTTCCAACAGTGAGATGTGGCAGTGTGCCACATGTGCACCCATACACAATTGAGGGGTGCGACAGGGTGTCAAAGTGACACCCTGCCACCCTTCAATGTTTTCCCCCTTTTACCGAATCGGTATTTACCGATCCAGCAATTGCCATTCATTCCTATGGGCCTCCAGGCCCATAGGAATGAATGGCAATTACCGAATCGGTAAATACCGATTCGGTAATTACCGAAACTTACCGATTCAGTAATTTTTAACGAAAAATTACCTACATCCCATTTACCTATTCTTAAATACCGAATCGGTATGATTCGGTATTTAAGAATAGGAAAATTGAGATTACCTACATCTGGCCCCTGGTTTCTTTCCAAAATGTGTCTTTTTGTTTCATGTCAGTTAGTTTCTTGGTTTACTCTCCTCCGTTCCGCTTCCACAGACTACAGTGGTAATGTCATTACATAGTTTGGACGTACAAAGAACCATTGTATGTAGATCAAATGCAATCAGTCAGAAAAATTTACCAACTCGTTCTTTTTGCACAACCCCCCTTGGCAACCCAGTTTCAAAGTCTGAGCTCGACAGATAGATTGTAAAGTGCATCCAGATTTGTTATACAAAACCTTAACGTGGAATACCCCTTGTGTTGATTTGCCTCGAGCGCATTCCCCTCGTAAAGAAGAGGCCATCATGACCTTGCTATCCAACATCCCTTTAACACACATCTGGAAAGTGGCTATGTAGATCACTATCCACTAACTTTATGTTGAAATACAAGCCAGCCAGAAATCGCAAGTTGGACAAGCTGTCCTTAAAACATTGTTTCAAACATCTTTCCTTCCTGGTCGCGGTCAACCACATTAGGGGAAGGGAGCTTTTCAGTCTGCTAAACATAGGATTTATAGCGACACATGCTGCAAATTGAAAAAGTTATGTACTTACCTGTAATAATCAGTTTACAAGTTGTAGGGCTTTAGTACAGCATCAAGCAAGTCACCTTTATTATTGTTTAGACAACTGTCTATAAAACAATAAATACATACAACCACAATGTTAAAATTCATTCCAAACCCCCCCCCCCCCCCCCCCCCCCCCCCCCGGACCCCTGCACAGTCTGTAACCGAGCCTACCCACAAAATTCCATTATAACGCTCTGTTAATCTATATCTCGCATAAAATCATATTTACCCCATCTGTGGTTCCTTCCACAAGGACCAACATAGGAGCTAACCTATGTTGTCAAGGATCAGCGCACAGCCTTTCTAACCATACATATTTTTTGTTTTAAGTCGAGCATTCAAGACCACTTGTATATACTTTAGTATATACTTATATGTGTATGTACTTTGTGGGCTCTGGATATCAGCCCTAGGACTTGTCTGCTTCTGCTTAGGGACTTTTATTTCTGTTCAACTGCCTATATTTACCTGTCTTGATAGAAAAAGACCAGCAGAGGTCAGTAAAATACCAGAATCGTTTTAGCATTCGCTAGATTCCAGTCCATAGAAATTGTCTGCCACGAGCACCTGTAGACAATAATATTTTTTTCAAATCTTGTATTTTCAGTGATATGACTACCGAAGGCTCTGAATTTATATTAAAAACAGAGGTTTGGACTATACCATTTCCTGCTGAAAGGCAATATTTCTCTCCATGCGTTCCCATACCTGGTGTGTCACGCAGTTTGGTGCTTACTTTCCTTCCATGTTGAAGAACAGTGGATGTTTCGGCACCCAGGCTAATGTGCTGCATAGCTAAATACATATAAGGTCCCAAAGGTGAGACCGATTTACATTGCAAATGCTTGTTTTAAATTTTGCTGATTCACAGGCACATCTAAAAACTCCATGTTCACAAGTAGTGCAAGTGCATCATTAAGACAGGATATAATATATATATTTTAAAGTGGTTTTAAGATCCGACATCGAAATATATAAACGTACAAACAGTCTAATAAAAGGTGAACATTAACATTTTAAAACTGTAATTTTACAGGTACAGTTATGAGAATGTATTTGTTTTATTATTGCGTTTTTATAAAGTGTAACACTCATCCCAAAGGGGATAACACAGCGCTGTAGAAAGCCCTATAACATAAGCAGAAGTACTGAGTAAGGCAGAAGTAGAATAAACCTTATTTTGGAAAAAGCCAAGTTTTGGGGTTGGTTCTAAATACCAGATAATCATTGGAGCAGTGGAGATCTAGAGGTAATAAATTCCAGTGTGCTATTGCTAGATGGGTGAAAGAACAGCCCCGGCTCTTTCTTTTTTCACTCGTTTTGTTTTAGCAAGTGCAAGAGTGGCGGATATGATCCTTCTTGTGGGGTATAAAACTCAAAATTCGATGGGAGGATCACAGTACCTGTGTTGGGAAGGGCCCTAGAAGTTTGAATTTAGCCCTCAAACGAATAGGAAAAGTGCATTACATTTCCCATAGTTCACGTAACGAAAATCCAGAGCAATCTGAAATTTTAATAATTGTATGCGTAGCTGAGCATTAGTCAGTGCGTATTATATATGTGGGAACGATCTTTGGTTACCCCAGGACTCCTGCATATAGTTTGCTGAAGTTCTACTTGGTACATAACGTAGATCAGCCATCCTTGATTCTCGCCAACAGACCTCTTTCAACTTCCTGTTCGAAAGGTGAGAGGCCTCTGTGACTTTAAATGGCCCCACCAGTTAGTGTTGCAGCGATTTTACCTAGTCTATTCCTGTCCTGCACCACCCATCGCTTGTTGCAATTTCACTAGCACAGAGGACTGAAACGTTTTGACCTTCGATGCCCAGATCTTTTCCTAAAAGCGCAAGGATGCTTTGTAGGCTAGAAAAACCGAAGCCTGCAAATCTCGCTTGCAAGACATGTTACCCTTCTGAGATTCTGCGATTTTTCCTCAGTTGTCTGCGGGCTGTTTGGGCAGCTTTATGTCTCCTATGCATTACGCTTGACTTGCGACGTCTCAAAGTCTGGTTGTTACTGGGCTGGGGAAAGCCTTAACCTACTCGGGGTTCTCTTGCCAGTCTGCTAAAGCATACCTATTTCTAGCCCCTTTTGATTTCTCATAATAATACCACACCACACCATTCCCATTCCCAGTGCAGTGGATATTCCTTTAATTCCCGTTGAACACCCTATGGCCGGAACCTTCAGTTACCTATTTTCCTCTGGGGTTCTGGTGATTCTTGGTTATGTCTTCTGGATGAGGTGCTACCTATAAGTTATCTGACCCCTTCAGTTCATTATGTTGTTCATTGGTTCATGTTGGCAGGGCGTCTTTTGTAGATCTATGGCACTATATTCCCATCGCTCTTTGAACTATTGTAATTCTTTTCCAAGTGCTCGTGCTTTTCCTGCCGTTACGGTTTCTGCCCTGTCCCTTGAGGTAGATTTGATTCTCTTGCCAGTTTGCAGTCGTCTCCTTCAAAGTGTATTTACCCTCTTCCATTCCTATTGTGCCTCTTTTGCTGTGTGACCTTATGCTTATATCTGCTTGGTCGTCAGCTATCCTCGGTTTATTTGCCTTTTTTTTATCCCTCAGCAGAGTTGTCTGTGCTTCGAAAAATTTGTGAATTCTATGGTTCCGTTAGTGAAACGGTGAGGATTGCCATGGTTATGAATCTCCACCAGTCTTGGTCCCGTTGGGAATGTGTACCCGTCATCATATATTTAACTCTTGGATATCCCTTTATTTTCCGATGCATTCATGCTTTGTGAGTCTTGCAGAAGGGATTTTCCAAAATGATTCCAATTAATTTCATCATGCTCTCTCTGCTGCCTATACATTTACATTTCTCTGTCACTACAACCTTTTGTTTGAAACAATTCCTTTTCTTAACTCTTGCAGGCTTGCTAAACTTTCAGTTTAGAAGGTGTGCTATGGAAATGCTGTAAATACACAAGCATTTTACAATGCAACGGTCTCGCCTTTGCAAAAGTTAGAGCTATTGGTATTGTAAATGACAACATTTTTATTTATGTGTTGGTTTTGCTAGGAACAGTGTGCCCAAGATCACACAATGTGGTCAGGCCAGAAGACGTATCCACCGGAACACTTATCAGATTGACTGCGTGTTGCCACCCCCCACCAAAGTCGTTTGGACCTCACCCTTTTCTCGTGAGAAAAAAAAGAAAAACTAGGAATGAGGGGCTAGAAAGTAACAGTACTTCAAACACAACAGAAGAGCCCAGAGTGTGTCCATCAAGAAAGAGCGGGACAGATTGTGTGTCCCGTGGAGCGGCAGCTTTCAATATCGTGTCGGTCTGAGGTGCCTAGCAGAGCAGGGGCCGAGGAGGCGCTAGAATCGGGTTGTACAGTAGTGTTCTTTGCGATGGCACCTCTCTGTGGACCAACGCTGGCACCTCTCTGTGGACCAACGCTGACTACACACACGAACGGAGAGACATTTTAACGTACAAAGATATAATTATTTACATGTGATTCAATTACTTGACACGGAATGCCGTTCACGCACGTATACATAACCCACACATCCCAAACATATACATAATGTGTCAATGCACAATATATATTATATATGTGCGCACACACCCACGCTCATATATATATATATATATATATATATATATATATATACATATATATATATACACCCGTGTGTATATTTATGCACATAAACGCTCCCTTCCCCTCCCTCACACTCAACTCACAAAACACCTGTAAATATTATCATACACACGGATATAACATGCACATATGGTTGCATGCATATTTAGACTCACATAAACACTCTTACAAATGCGTCTTTTATATACATAACTGTATATTTTATACGTATTCAGACGTGCGTAGGAATGCACTCTGAAGCATACAATACTCACACACACATGGATATATTTGGAAATGTCCTCTCACGGAAACAGTGCACATGCAGGGTATGCAGCATCAGATGTTCAGACACACAAATATGTATTCACACACATACAATAAATAAACGTGCTTCTCGCACAAAGATGGTAATTTCTTGACATTTACACACGCAGTCGCATTATCGCATACACATATCTAAAGGCGCACGCAGCACGAAGTAAATGAGATTTCGCGGGCGCGGCTCATTTGAAGTCCGATGGCTTCGTAAATCAGCGACCCCGACCCACACTCTCCGCAGTCGAAGTGAAGTAGCCTCGGCTTCCTGCTCCCGGCGGCACCGCTGCCACGGCAAAGCTCTTGGTGGGAATGGAAACGCGAGACGTGGCACTTATATTAAGAGTGAATAAAAAGTGGGTTCGCGGAAGTCACCGGCTGTGAGGGAGCTCAGAGACGCCTCCCTTGGCACCCCAAAACACCCGGAGTGGAGGCGCGCTGCCCGCCACGCCGTGCTGCACCCCCAAATGTCTAAACAAACTTCAAATATCAGACTTAAAGGTTGGGGGGGGGAGGGGCAAGGTGATGGTTTTGGCTTCCTACTCAACCCACCGTGGAGCTGTGCACGCGCACGGCTCGTGCCACTTCCCACCCAAAAGGTTAGAGCTACTGAAACCCCCCAAAATCAGACACAGACTGGGGGGGCTATTGTGGAAGTCAGCGCGGGTCACCTCACTCCCCATAGACTTCTGCGAATGTAGGGGGGGCGAAGATCCCCCAAGTGGGCATCACCGCAGCAACACAACCAATCTACTTTTAAACCTCCCCCCACACACAGAGGTGGAAGGAAGGATGTCTTGCGTGTCGTCTGGTGAAGAACACTCCTGTAATTTTCGGACACTGATTGAAGCACAGACCGCGTGGAAAACAGCAAGTTCACAAACAAGTCAACGCCTTCAAACATCGAGCAGACCCGCTTCCCCTAAACTTTACAACTCTACCAAAGCCCTGGTGGACCTACAAGAAGTATGTCGCATCACATCCTTGGCTTCTTTCCCACAGAGCTGGCAATATATATTTTAACAAAAACAATTTAATGTCCCACATGGAAAAAGAAACAATTACACCTTGAAAAATCGCCTTTTTTTACAATTAAAACAAGCACTCTGGAGCCATAGCCCGGGCTTGTTGCTGAAGCGCTGTGCGCCTCTCTGCAGACTCCCCCTGCATTCCAGAGAGGCGCGCGACGCGATCCGGTCAGCCCTGCAATGCTGTGGAGACAAGACCTGGCCGCGCGCACGTTATCCTATGGGGAAACGCTGCGCGCGGCCAGGTCTTGTCTCACTTCGGTGTTCTCAGACTGCTGAGACGCCGATAATAGTTCTCTGGCGAGAACGCGCTTTCAGCGCGTTACTAGCCGAGACCTAATAAAGGAAAGTACTAGCAAGTAATTCATCGTATATCCCCATCACCATTAATTTTTATCCCTCTTATGTCCCACTCTCTTCGTTTGAGTATCCCTTAAGACCTCCTCATGAGTGAGAAAAAGTGAGAACTGTGTATCTTAAGCCCATTGGTGACAAGGCTCAGTTAGACCCTGGTTCAGTGGGACTGTGCATTTACTAAACCTTCATTTTCTTTTTTTTTTTTAAAGTCGTAGTTGATAGATCCTTATTCTTTGGAAGTGTATTGCAGAGTTTGCATGGCTGAACTGAGAAGGAACTGCCAATGATGGGAGTTGTTTTATTTTTATTAACATGTTTGGAGCCGTTTTGGATCTGGTATTTCTCTTTAGATTGCAGAGTTCGAGTTTCGACTGCACAAAGATAGATCCTTAGTAAGTTTGATGTAGGTGCCTTTCACATAATCCAGAAAGGATGACACGAGGTCTGTTGATTTCTTAATCCTGTACAATAGGCCTAAGAAAAGAAAGTTGCATCAACGCGTTCTTATCGTACAGAAAGCATCACTGCTCGTTTATTTCCTTGACATTGGCGTGAGAAGGTGGCAAATATAACACAGAGTTCCTTTACTGTTTTAAGGGTGGTTGATGGAAGTGCTAACTCTGGGAGCCAAATGCATAGCAGGTCTTAATTTTTCCATGTTTCCTAGGTGAGTATTCCTACCCTGAGTGAATTATGTTTAAGATGATTGAAGGGGGAAGTCATTTATAGGAACCCCATCAAGGATTATGGCACAGGGGTTGAGAATGGCCTTCAGGTGATTATCTACTTTGACACGAAGTACGCCGTTGGTACGTAATAGGAACCGGTGTATCCATTGTAAAACTGCATAGAGTAGAATGTTTTCACATTAATACACCCATGGAATATATGAGGGGCATTTTGCTCATTTTTTTTACAAACATTTTTTTACATACGAAACATTCACTACATACGCATGGGAACACCCTTCTGTTGGTTAAAATTGGAATACTTGTCCACAAGCAGGGTATCAATAAAGTTTCATTGAGTTGAACGGGCAGGAGGAAACACTATTACACGTCGGCTCCTTTAAATTGGAATATGGAAGTTACCGTAACGGCAGTGGGTGCAGAGGCACACACGTGATTATGGATTCTAACTGGATACGGGCAGGACATGGAAGACGGTGAGCGTTTGTGGGGTTTACGATTTAGTATTGGAGGAGATTTTCAGGCTAGCGGAGGGGATAAGTGAACATGCGATTTTCACTGCCTTTTCACAGAATTCGAAGGCAAAGCTGAGTGGACGATTAGAGCGTATTGGACAGTGGAGGTACTCGAGGGCAGTGTACGGGTAAGAGGTTGGACATGTATTTGCGGTTCACAATAACTTTTTGGCATTCAGGTATGCGTCATTAAGACGCATGGTTTATTTTCACAGCTTGCAAACGTTTCGAGTTCTGCAGGATAACGTTGGTAAGGAAGTGTTTTTGAATGGTGTAAATAGATGGTGATTGCACGGTAGTCTTGGATATGTATACGCGTTTTCATTGGTGGTTAAAACTCGTACACTCACGTGGAAGAATTTGTTTTATACACTTTGCGGATGCCACTCATGGGAGTGAGGGTGATAAGGTAGTGTCTAGGAATGGCACATTAGGATAAGCGTTTGGAGCACTGGTATAAGATTGATAGTAAATGGGGTTAATTGAACAGCACATTTATTGATGGCATCTTCACAGTACTTTACTTTCTCACATTTTTTTACTAGGAGTGCAAATCCTAATAGATTTTCATAGATTGTATTGACTGTTTTTACATTGACCATTCTGAGGTATGGCTTTTGATATTGCGTTGTAGGTCCAGAAGAAGACCATGAAGATTTGAACATTGTGTCTGTTATGAGAGTAATATAATTCCCCTGAAGAAGGGTTCAAAAGAACCCGAAATGCATTGGGAGTTTTTGTTAATGAATTAATGCATACACTTATGTTAAAACATAGAGAGCTTTTGTAGATGGACTATGGTGATGTTTTTGAAACCCAATACGAATGTATTATAATTCCGGAAATGATATAATTTTATGATTTTGTATGAAGTTGGTTCTAATAAGGATGGAACAGTCATAAACATATGATTTACAAATGATAAAGTGTGTTGAATATTACTGAAGACACCAGGTGTCCAGAGCAGTGCATCACGCAGGCAGTGGGTTCCACTTCCTCTTATTGTCTAAGATGATTCTTCAGCATCCAATGGTCTGTTAGGGAAGAGGACTTAAAATCAGACTGTTTATGATCTGGGTATCATCAGCATAATTGTAACTTAATTGTAACATACTTGAAACATGGTTGTAGCACAGTTGTAGCAGGTAAACATGAAGGAGTTGACCATGTCGGGGTGAAATGACAGGCATATTTTTAAAAGGGGAGAGGGTCAATTGTTGTCCCTTGGCTTGCGGGGGTTTGGGAGATCCCTATGCAAGAGTTGAGTGGTATCAAGCAGAATGGAGGAAGTTTGATATTTTGGGCTCTGTCAGTGAGGTATATTTTTTTCAATTATGTACTGTACCTTGGATCCCTGTGTCATTTACCCTTTGGACTACTGATTGCCAATATACAATGTTGAATACTGTTGATTAGTCGAGCAAGAGTAGTGTTGCGACTCCATTAAGAACCTTGTGTTTTTGTGATCATCTAAGACGGAGATTAATACTGATTAAGTTCTCATTCCCTGTCTGAATCTTTCGCTATCTCAGAGGAGCTTCTTTGGTTCACTGATGTGGTAGAACTGCGAGAAGGCTGCCTTCTCAATTAGTTTACCTAGGAATGGTCAGTTGGATATTCCTCTGTAATTTCCCCGGTAGGTTACTAAAGTCCCTGTTAGTGTGGGTGTAATGTAGGCAGTTTTCAGATCCCTCTTGAACTTTCAAGTTGTTATTAAGGAGGTGATGTTTGCTCTGGCCTTAATGACAGTAGATGTTTCATGGAGAATTCCTTTATGTGTGTTTGGAGGCTAAGAGCCAGTTTATAGCCCTGTTAAGTCTACAGATTTATTTTATAGTTAGCTAGTTAAAAGAGCACCTGGTAGCTTGTGCTGTGGAGGTAGCATGATTTGGAGAGTTTCCAAGTCTGAGACTTTTGCTGCCTGCTTTTGAGCAAACATGGGCTTCCAACAGGATAACTGCTGCAATATACTCCAACAATGTGTACTTCCACATTCCCATGTAATTCCCCCGCAGGAGATAAGAGATGAATGCAATATCAGTACACTTTTGAAGGTTATGAGTGATTAAACTGATCTTTTTTAAGGCACTTCGCATGGTGCACAAGACAGTTGCTGGCACCTGTCCAGAGTAGCTTCAGTCCTACATCCCCTTTAGCATTTTTTATTTCCCTTCTCATGCTCTCTTGGGTAATCCCATGTTCCATCACTCCAGAACATGTGGATGCTCTTTCTTGGTTCTCACTCTTATTCCTAGTACACCAGAGGTAAAAAACTCGTCCTATGTGAGTGCAGAGTGAGGGGTGTGCTCCTGTGAGTGCAGATGTAGGACATTAAAGTCAGGTCCATTGGCATGGCCGATGCTTGTTCCTTTTTTTTTATTTGTTGCTCCCATCCAGATTTATTTCTAAGAATGTTGTGGACAGCGCTGAGGGAGGAGTACAGTAAACGTAAAACAAATCCCTTTAGCCCTCTCAGTTCTATTGTCCCTTTTCTTTAGAGCCATCAACAGTGCTTATGTGCTATAAAATGCATTGCTCTGAAGAGCGATTCAAACTAAGACATGAAACCCTTGGGTGTGTTGAGAGATGGACCTTTGCTATGAACATATCTGTGCATACACATCCAGTTCGTTCATTTTCATGTCATAAAAGAAAGGGCCTAGCCTTCTCTCCTGACGTATGTTACAAGAATATGATTTCTCACTTTGTTTTAGAGCTAAGATTAGTGTGTCTTGTACTAATTAATAGAAAATAGTTATATCTTGAATCATGACTAACACAGTTTAATCTTTCATTTAGGAAAACATTCTGTAGAGTGTTCTGGATTGCCAAAGGGATGTATCCTGCACAAAACCCTTCAAGTCCAGATGCTTGACTTGCTCGACATCGAAGGACTACTCCCTTTATATAACCGAGTTGAGCAGTATCTGGAGGAATTTCCAGAAGAAAGGTACGTTCTTACACTGCACAGTGTTCAACTTGACATTTAGACCCCAACTAAAAAACTGAAGAAATCCATCTCCTGGATTATACTTGGATCGGAGAAAAATTACGCTGATCTGCACATCTTTCCTCCTGGTACATTGTTGCACATATTGTTTTACATATTAGTTCACGAGCAAGGATATTTGTATCAGGGTATCTATGGTTTAGCTTTGTCTTTGCATACTATTAGCAGGGATCACAACATGTTGTTTCTATGAGGGCTCCACATGTAGAAGACCGAAACATTAAATGTAAATTGATACTTGTATAGCGCACTACTCACCCGCAAGGGTCTCAAGGCGCTTGTACGAATACCGCTGTGGAACCCATCCTGGCTTTCTCTGTGAGGCGTCCACTCCTGGGCAACCCCCAAGGTGGAGGCCAGGCATCCTTAGCGTTGTGGGGCCGTTGTGGAGATTAAGCAAGCTATTGCCCAGAGTTGCAGAGTGGGACTCCATGATTGGAATAGGCACCGAGGCGAGAATTATCAGGTCCATGGAATTTTGAGCCCAAGACCCGCCGAGGCGGGGAATTGAACCCTGGTCCCGGGCTAGACCTCTGCATCAGGGTGTGCCGCTCTAACCATTGAGCCACACTTCTCCACAAAGGCAGTAAGCCATCCTTGCGAGGGGCGGTCTCAAAAGGAGATAGATAAGAAGATAGATAGATAAGGAGATGGATAAGAACCACACTGACGGTCCGCGTGAACTTCTTAGTGTCACTGCAAGTGTCTTTAATGATTCAATACCCAGAGGCTCAGATATCCAGAGGAGACTAGTGGGGGGAAAAGAGATTGTGTGAATTGCAAAGTACACACAAGGGTTGCAGCCAAAAACCCATATCATAATAACCAGCACAGTTGGATTCTCTGCATGCTTACAGAAATCCTGCAGCTTCCTCCTGACTGCACTCCTTATGTGATTGTGCTCGAAAATGTCTCACCAATTTCTTTTTGGATGGAGGAAACTGAGGCCCTAAAGCGGAAGACGGCTCACTGGCTACCATAGAAGTCCAGCTATTACGGCGACCTGCGCAATGATCAACTCTTCGCCCGTAGAATAGCGTGGATTGGCCGAGCCAACAAATCATCCGAAGGCGATTGTTTAGTTATTAACTTTAAAGATCCATAACTTGGTGCCCACCTCTTATGCTTATTTGAGTAAAAAACACCATGGCATACAGGCTCTCTCTCTCTTAGTTTTTTCTATAACCCGGCACTCTTTGCACTAAACAATAGTACTCCAGATGAGAGGGATTAGAGTGCCTACAAACATGCGGGTCTGCTGTACCGTCCGGTTGAGCATTCGCAGTGAAAATTCGGAAGAGTTAGATATGAATGATTGACTGTCAACGCAGGACACACTGCCTTCAACTCCTTGCTAAACTGTTGGGGTAGCTGATCCTAATCCTTCGACTCCTGGTATTCCCAGTTTAGCTCACTTTCCTCTGTCACTTGGTTCTCTTTGATCACAGGGCAACGCAAAATGCTCATAGGCCAAAACTTCTCCAAAGTACAGGATGGACTTAGTGTTGTTTCCTGGAAAAATGCAGATGCCCGCTCTAAAATTACAAATCCTGACTGATTTAGCTTTGTCAATACCTTTGATATTATTTGCTGTCAAGCAACCTCGATGACAGAACGTTTACAGATTGATGGTTACCTGTCTTTTGCTCAGCCAGCCTTTCTTCAAAGGCTGGCAAACCCAAGGGAGGTATACCACGTTTGTTTCTGTTAACGCTCCTGAATTCCCAATCGCACAAAAAAATAAGTTGTACTTCAAAATAACTATGTTAAGGGCCTCACTATATACTGTGTGCTTAAAATGTGTTACATTATCACTGCTTAGACTTCTGAGCCCACACAGACTATTGCTAATATGTTGGCACGGGGTAATATTTAGATCCCTAACCCTTATTATATAAACTATGCATTTTGTTGACTGATAAAAGCTTTCTAAAAAATATTGATCTAAAGGGTTTTTAGCTCAGGGAGAAGGAAGGGGCTCACTGCTAAGAATTGACGCAATTATGTCTGGAAATCTTGGTAGGAATGTGGTGCAAAAAAGGGTGAGGGGATGAGCCCTATAACCCCCCAAAAAAAGTGTGTTGGTCAAGGCCAATACACTAAACAAATGCAAAAAATATTGTTGGGCCCTGCTGGGTCGGAATTATCACCGGCAGAGCGACCTCCCCTGTGACATCTTTATCCATTATAGCCCTGAGGAGTCGCAGGAGGATAATCCCACATGCAACGAAACACGTGTCGGCTGGATATCTCTCAAGATTGTTAAAATACACTATTCTCTAGAACCACTTAATGAATTACTGTCCATTCACATGCTTTGTTTCTAATGTACCAGTGTCCACACTGACACACCATACTATATAATTTTGTTGTGTTCAAGGGTATAATTTTGTTTGCTTTCTAAAAAACCATCAAGGTCATTAATCACATTACTTATATGCTGATTAAAATGTCAATTAATCAACATAATTTCCGGTTCATTGGGAAAAGATAAAAGAATGATCAAATAATAAGGAGAAAACCACAGCTCTGCAATTTAGTTTCAGGTGCATCTCTATAGGCGTGAGATCCATCACCACCAGATCGTCCGCGCACATGAGCAACTAATGTGCCTAACTCCAACCTTTAGAGAATAACTATGCGTATTGCGTAATGTTTGGGGCAGTTCTGCAATGACCAGACTAAACAGCAGAGGTGCTAAAACTCATGTCTGCCATGCCTATTGTCTTGAATTTTTTTTTACGATAAATCTTTATTAGACAAAAAAATGTTTTTTGCTCGGAGGAAAATTTAATTAGCTTGGTTTCTAGGTAACGTACGATTAGAGCATGTTAGAGAATAGAAGTATCTGGGTCTAACCTTTTCAGATGATTTGCGGTGGGACAAACAAATGGCTTCCTGGAGGCCTGTTCTATCGACAGTGTAGAATGGGTTAAAAAGGTTTGACCATAAGTTTGGTAGCTATAGCTTTGAGCCATTAAGTAAAGTTATACAGGGTAAGCTAATTCTGCAGGCCCTTTATGGAGCAGAGGTGCTGGCTTGGGATAGGCGAGTCTTGTGGGAAGGTCTAGAAGGTAATTCTCTAAAATTGCTCCTTGAGTTCCCTAAAACCACTAAGATTCAAGATGTAAGAAGGGAGCTAATAACTGTAGCTAGAAGTGTCCTGGTGTGTGCCAGAGCTTTGTGCTTCTATTTTTCTCTGGAAATTGGGATCTCCGGTGACACTGTATGGAAGCAAATCTTTCCAGAGATAATGTAATTTTACTCTGGTAAAAAGAACCCCATGGCAGGAATGCTAAAGTGATTGAAGGCCCCAGAGATGCGCACCGAAGGAGGGGAAGTAGTTTGAATCAGCCAGATAAAGAGTACACTTGCAAAGTGCATTAGTAACTAGTTGGAGAGAGGATTTGCATTATCTTAAAATTAAGAGTTCATTTATTACTTTCTTAAACTCACAGGAGAGCATGAATCTGTTCCCTTACCTATATAATATTCCGGACAAGCGCCTACATAATGAAGTCTTGCGTTTAAAGGTTGGAACTGACCATGGGTGGCATATCAAGCGATTAAAAATTTAAGTTGATAAGAATAATGGTTAGTGCCCCTGTAAGTGAGGTAGGAAATATTCAGTGAGCCACATATTGATGGATTGTGGATTCTTCATTGAGGAAAGGAAAAAGGTTTTCCAACCTGTATTTAAAAAAAAATACGGGATTCACATGAGGGAAATGGGTTTAGATCTGATTTATGGCCTCAGATTTCGAGATGTAACTATTGCCATTGGCCAATATTTGTGCAAAAATCATAAAGATTTAGGTGATATTACCCCCTTCTTAGAGCTTAAGATCTAGGCTGGCAAAGTTGTGTTTCTACTTAGTAAGGAGATGTTAAGTGTATTGAAAGGATCTCATAATAAGAATATGTTTAGAAGACTGGAAAAATATCCTTAATAGAAGCATGATTAACAACGATCCCTGAGCTTGTAATAAGCTGCTATGCACATTGCACTTTATAAACGCCTATTGGGGTAAAGCAAATTGTTTGTGATTGGCTAAATTCTTATTATTCTTTCTAAAATGTTTTAAGCATATGCAAGACTTTGGGCTATGGAATGTATTGAGTCTTGGTATACAGAAATTGTAATGTTCTTCTGCTTGTAACTGTTTAAGTGGTGGTTGAATGATACAACTATGTATTTTTGTTTTAGGCTATTTAAAATTGTCTACTTTTATGAATTGGGATATGTGTCTAATGTTTCTACAAGAATTTATTTCTTGGAAATAAAGTATTATGACTTGACTTGAGTGCATGATTGAAGCGTCTGTGCTTTACTGCAGACCTGGCATTAACAAGACCGGTGTGTTATAAATGTTCTCATTTAGCTCTAGCTGGTGGGTAGGCTTTAACTCTGGTGCATATTTTCAATGTGGCACTAGATAGTATAAGTAAACTTTGTGAAGAAAAGAAATAGATTAGAAATGTAAAGTGTCGCTGGGAGAAAACAGTGAAACGAGAAACTCACAGTTGTAATATTAATAGTCCTCTTAAGCAATGAAATTGGCGGCATGGTCCAGTCTTTAAAGTATCGAATTGCATACATACCACAATTGGGTATTCCTGCCTCACTCCCACCCCACCTTTAGTTCTTCCAAGTTTATTTTCAAAATCAGTCATGTGACCAGGTCACCACCAAGGACTGTGCAACTAGCCACAGTCGGAAGAAGTAGGTAAGGGTGACCTCTCGTGGATCCAATAAGCGATAGCAAGCATGCATTGTCTGAGGAAGTGGCAGGGGCAGCAAAAGCAGTGGGAGAAAACACGTTTCACCCAGTGCAGGGCTCCATATTGTAAGCTTGGTGCCGTGAAATCAGCTCTGCCAAGTACCACACATCAGGCGTTAGACTAACTTATTTCAGTGTGGTGGTTTGCATCACCGCATTGAAATGCAAAGTCACTCATTTATAGCACCTCAGTTGTTCAGTGGGAGTGCTGGTTGCTAATTAGCACCACTGATTTGCACCACTGACTGAAAGCTCACAGCACGCGATTCGCGCTGCTAGTTTGCACCAGTCTTGGGGGCTGGCTCAGCTTGCTCTGTGCTGGCTTTAGGGGCTTTGGCTATAATGTAACATCTCCTACGACAATGCATTTTCACATTCACTGACGTCACGTGAGGACTCGAGTGAGCAGCGCGCGGTTCGCGCTGCTAGCTTACAGCAGGCTTGGGGGGCTGGCTCAGCTTGCTCTGGGCTAGCTTTTGGGGCTTTGGCTACAATGTAACATCTCCTGCTACAGCACATTTACATATTCACTGACGTCACGTGAGGACTCGAGTGAGTCAGTGTGTGTCTGCATGATTTGATATGCCCAATAGTTATTTCTGAAAAACTGACTACACACACCTATAGTAGGCTTCCAGTCAGCTTAAGTTTAGCAGTGGCATCCCGCCGATGTTCACACCGCGCAGCCGTAATTTGATGGCCCAGACCGCGGCCAAAGTTGTCCTGGTGGTGCTTCAAGTTCAGCAGGCTGCAGCCTGCACGTGTCATGGAGGTCTGGACCGCTGCCCACAGTCCGTGCCGTGAAGGGAGGAATCGTCGCGCCCTGCTCCTGGCACATACCATCATGGCGCTGCTGTAAGTTTTATTACTGGCTTAAATTAGAAGTTAGTCAAACTTGTCTTCTATGGTAAGAGTTTTAAAATGATCTTACTCCAGGAACAACTCCTTATAATCAGGCAGGCCACAAGTGACTCAGTGTGCACCTGCTCTTAAATCCTTTGGTTCTTGGCGCGTGCGTGCATGCATAGCTTTCACAGCGGAGGAAACCAGGCCGTACCCGGGGCCCTCCAGCATCCAACCTGTGTGGGTCTGAATGGTGGTCACCCCACACTTTGCGCGAGGTACCTCTCACTCTAGCTCCAATCTGTTTATTACATTTTGATATATGTGATACATGTTGCCAGCATACACAATATTTGTAGTAACAGAAGGCATTTTCAGGAATCAAATATTCAAGGCAGTTTAGCGGTATATGAACAAATAGCGTATACACAATCCAGATCCATACATCACGATAATTTAAGTCTAATACAGCAGGCAGATAATGTCGATCAAGGCATGATACCATTTCAAAATATAAACATATTACAAGTGCCTTATTCGTGTATATATTTGTTCCACACCTGTCAGGGTTGGAGATCAAACGACCATGTTTATAACAGTAGCACTTATAACAACAAATACTTAAGGGGGAGGGCAGGGTTAGGCCAGGGAGGGGGAGAGACTGTCCATTTCTGCTCCAACATTGCTACTTCCACAATTTTAAATGCATTATCCTCATCATCATAGTATTACATGCCGGTCTAAGGTGCATGATATATGCTGCACGCTCCAGACTACAATGGTGCCAGGTCACACTGCAACCCACATATAGGCTAGGTTTAGTTGGTGCTAGAAATGTCCGGAGGGGGGGGGGGGGGGGGTCATCCCTCACTCTAGCTCCATGGGAGTTTATCTCGTGTGTGTGCTATCCTATTTCTTCAAGTGAGTTTCTGCAGAGCCACTGACAGCTGAAACCCCATGCCTGAAAAGAAAAGAAAAAGGCATGTATCAAATGGAAGTTTACTATGTGCACGTATGTTCATCAGAGAAAAACCTATAGAATTCCAAAAATGTACACTAGAACTCTAAAAAAAAAATCAAAAAAAAAAATCAACCAGAGTGCATGCACTGTTATCATCTCGTCCAGCGCAGCAGCTGACAACCACAGCACCTTCAGATAGCAGTGTCCCCCCGGGTGGGATTATACAGCAGGCAGTTCCTCTGTCACAAGACCTTCTGTGCTGTGGTAGGTTTATCCTGTACGTGTGGGCTGCCATGACCCCGGCTGCAAGGATGCTCAAATGCAGGCCACAGAGACGTTTGAAGGCATGAACACAGGCTTTTAGGGGGCCCCCATTCTTGGAGCCAGCTTGGTTCTGCAGAGAGTCTTACCCTGATGACCCTTAATAAATCTTACATTAAATAAAAACGGTATTTAAAACAATCTCTTTTTAATGTGGGTGATGTGTGAGAGGCTGCTACAAACTGTTTGCAGAGAAATGTGTTTGTTTCATGCAGCATCCATTAAACAAGTTTCTTTGATATCAAAACAAGACAAGACCTTTGATATCAAAACAAGACCTCATATAAGAGAAATGGGAGGAAGTCACAGATTTTGTTTCTCAAAAATTATGTGCAGTAATATTAATGAGCTGCTGCTGTGTTACAATCTTGAAAAAACGCATCACTATCCCTACATATTGGAGGTAAATACATTTCAAATTTAGACGAGTGCAACTGTGCAGTGTCTGTGACCTGGCCAGAGACGGCACGAAAGAGTTGAAATTGGTTCATAAATTCAAACCTAATCCAAACAGGGGCCCCAAAAATATGTTTGGCCCACAGCCCCCAAAATCCTTAAGATATCCCTGGCTGGCCAGACACTCTGTAACGGTGTCATGTTAGCAGGCGTCATGTGACATGGCCTAGCAAACCGGCGAGCACAGCATGGAGATGGCAAACTATATCAGCGCAGTTACTCCCAGGCTCGTTGGATACACGGCGACCCCTGCACTGAAAATAATAAATGGTTCTTCTTTATTAACTCGGCTTGCACTTAATGAAGAAGCATGCATTTTTAACCAACAAGCCAGAGGTTACTGCTTGCACTATTGAATTAGGCTAAACTCGTAGGGTGATGCATCACCAGCCCTTTCAACCACGTGTGACATTAAAGCAGTCCCTCTTCTCCAATGAATCCAAATGTAATTTACTAACTTAGAGCGCATCATCATGAGCATTAAAAAAGTATTTTTAGAAATTACAGCGTGGCGCTAGGTTAGTGCCCTTCCATCTCTGCTGAGTTGCATCAGTTTTAAGATCTTCTTCGAGTTTCTCGTTGTTCACATGGGTGTAATTTCTGATATTTATGTTTCCATCGTCTTATTTCCTCAGAAAGAAAGTCACTCATAGTCGATGAATGTCACTCATAATTACACTCAAATTATGAAAATGTCACATAAGCAATCTGAATCTGGGCATCCATGTGAAACCTGAGTGAGTAAGTAAAAATATAGGGGGCATACCCTCCCACTGTAAGGTGCAGTAAAAAAGAACCATTGTCCACGGTGAGCTTTCTCTAACCGACTTTCTGCACACGTGGGAGTGATAGTTATTGTACTAATTCGTTTACCAGTTTGAACGCCGTCACGCTCATCTGTTCTGTCCAGCAGCTAAAGAAGCCAACGGGTGTATATTTGCTTCTCAAAGCAGAATAAAAATGTAACGGCAACAGAACTGTTAAACCATATTTGGGACCGCCGTTAAAGCAATAATGATTTGGCTGGTATAGTGCATTTCAATAATGTGTCTTTCATAGCGTGGCCACACGATGGCAACATCGTATTATATACAATTATGTAAGTCCACTTTGCAGCTTTCCTCTTTCGCACACAAATCACATCTCTTATCTTCAGAATATGGACCCCGCCTTACGACTGCATCCCAGAGGTTGAAAATTACCCTAATTTGTTAAAATGGAGGAACATTTTAAAGATAGCACTTGGACTTTTTCGCAACTGTTTTCTCTTAATTTTTGTTAAATTAATTTTTGTACTTTCTCATCTCGTGTGTGTGTGTATGTGTGTGTGTATATATATATATATATATATATATATATATATATATATATATATACATACATACACACGTATGTGATCAAGCTTCTGTGAAGAGGCGAAAAGGGTCATGGCCGATTTGCTGGGCGAGCATTTTTTTGCACAATAAAGCACTGAAGTAACGGCACCAGACAACGAGTCTACTCATCGTCATTGCCCGGGAAGGGTGTTTGTTTGTGGCGAGAACTGTTATATACTAGCTTACCCGTCGCGCGTTGCTGCGATCTCAGAAGAAATAAAATTCAAGGAAACTCGTTATGATAACATTACATTTACATTGTGTCATTGTAATTGAAACTTATTCATTTTATTTTTAAAAACATTTCTAAGTGTGGCTTTAGCAGTGCGTCCTCGATTGGCTTCCAATCTTGATTCTGGTTGATCTCTTGTTTCATTCGAGCGGGCTTGAGCAGTGCGTAATTAATCGTTTTCCAATCTTGATTCTCGTTGCTCTCCTATTTCATTCGAGCGGGCTTGAGCAGGGCGTAATCTATCTGTTTCCAATCTTGATTCTCGTTGCTTGTTCGTTTGAGAAGAACCAGCTTGAGCAGTGCGTACTCGATCAGCTTCCAATCTTGATTCTCGTTGTTCGTTCGTTTGAGAATTACGGGCTTGAGCAGTTTGTATTTGAACAGCTTCTAATTTTGCTTCCCATTGCTCGTCTGTTTCTGAAGCTCGTAATGCCTTTTTTCTTTCGTGCTTCTGATGTAGATTGACCAATCGATTTCCGTTTGGGGGTCATAACTGTCGACGATGCTCGTAAATTCGCTGTCTATTTCAGTATTAGAAAGATTATGAGGGCCCTGGGGGGCCGATTTAAAAACAATTAATTTGACAGAAACCTTCGCAGGAGTGTACTCAACAACTTCCTAAAGTTTCATGGCGATCCGATGAATGGTGTTGTGGTGTAGTAATGCATTACCCTTCGCACGTTGCTGCGATCTCAGAAGAAAGGAAATTTTAATGAAACTTGTTATGATAACATTCAATTTACATTGTGTCATTTTTATTGAAACTTATTCATTTTAATAAGGAAAACATTTTAAAGTGTTGTTTTAATTCTGTTTATTAATTCGAGTGCTTGTGGATACACTATATGTTTTGTTTTTCCGTCTGGTGCGTACACGAATCAATCAGAAGGTTTTCCGAATCGTGAGCTGGCCACATACAGTTGTACATGTGAGAAGCACGGATTCTCCAAATCTAGCCCTCACACTTGCAGCGATTGTCCTTGTGCTTTGTTGATGGTCATTGCAAAAGTGGATCGCACCGGAAACTGTAAACGTTCAGTATTGTAAAGATTATGAGGGCCCTGGGGGGGCGGAGGGGGCGATATTTAACACATTTTTCTTATTGTTTTTTTGTTTTGTTAGAAACCTTCGCGGGAGTGTACCCAACAACTTCCCAAAGTTTCATGCCGATCAGATGAATGGTGTAGTAATGTATAAAGGACAAACAGACATACTTTCGTTTATATATATATATATATATATATCAGGTAACACTCCAAATGCTATTGCAGGCACCGTCAGGAGAGTAACAGACGCTTTCATAGGCTGGTTGCTGGTGCAATACAAAGTTCTTTATTATTCAATCAGTGCAATTTGTAAGACTCGTTTCGGCGATCCCAGTCGCCTTGCTCACATAAATGCCATTGTGATATACAACAAGTATTTAAACCCCACCCAGATGGTCATGTGATGGGCCGACACCCAACTAATAGTGAACATAGAAAAAATACTATTTGAAGTTCACATTAGGGCACTGGCAATACGCATAGCAAATTGTGTTGACAGCAGAAGCAATAAAGTGAATGACAGTGCAAATACTATCCTCATGTTACCAAAATCGTTAGAATCTAAAAAATAAATTTTTGATGTTATTTTTATAATTACTGTATAAATACTCGAAATCGTGATTATGAATTAGAGTACAAATACAAAGATTATCAATACGCAATGTAACACTGCCACAGAATAAAGTTATTGCATTTAACATCTTAATCATAAGTGTATACACAATACATTTGCTAATCAAACTTTGCCCTACCTGCGGTTAGCGGCCCAAAGAAAGTGAATAAAGTGCTAAGTGCTGAAAAATTTCTAAAACCCAAACTGGGCTAAAAATAAGTGTGCTAGTAGATGTTCCAAGAGAGAAAGCAGCTAGTTATTTCATTCAGAACATCATAAATTGATATGTTTTTCAAACCAAGATCAATTTAAATAATCTTCAAAATCTCCTGGATTCTACGAATCCCCACCTGGGGAGCCCTCCAAGCTAATAATTTCAAGAGATCCCTCTTGTTAGAAATGGAGATGGGCAGACAAAGCCGAAATGTTACCCAATTCGTAATTGCAAAATGGTGATAGAAATCAAAAGACAGTCAGACTGAGTCACTATTAAGTCTGTGCAAAATACGCCAATTAAAATGCATAAAACCATCTAACCATAAAAAATATAAATAAATGGAAAAATGCCTAAAAACCAGTTCCACAGCAGAGACTAAAAACATGAAAATATGACACCATTGTGGGCCCATTCTTGAAAAAAGGAGTATGATAAATGAAAAGTCAGTGCAACAAGGCTTATATGTTAAAATGACTGGTTGTCCATAGATGATATATTAGAGTAGTAGTGCAGATCTTCTCAAATATTGAACCCCCTGGGAGATTTGGTATCGAGCTCAATAATGTATTTTGTCTCTGTCTCAAAATTCTTTCCCTATTACCCCCTCGCTTGTTCAGTGGGACACTATCTATCACAAAATACTGGAGCACACTGAGATTATTATTGTGCTCCAGTTTGATGTGTCTCGCTACTGGGTAAGTCAGGTCTGAATTGACAGTTGCCCTCAAATGTTGCAAAATACGTGCATGAACCTGAAGTTTGGTACTCCCTACATATCGAAGTCCGCATACACATTTAAGAACATACACTGCGTATTCAGTGCGACAAGTGAAATGTCCTGTCAGTTTGATGGGGACATCGGAAAAAGCAGTGGTGTATGAAGAAGTATTGACCCCAAACTTACACTCACAACCCGTGCTACACTTAAAGCCCTTTTTGGAGGAAAGCCAACTGCTTTTGATGGAAAGTTCCAGACTAATTTTCACTAGATCGCTACGCATGGAAGTGCTTTGCGGTAGGTAAAATTAGTTTTGCTGGGGAGTATTTGCTGGAGAATCAAGTCAGTGAGAACAATGGGCCATTGTGTATTGAAGATTTTCTTGATGGCGTTTGATTGTCTGCTATATTTGGAAATAAATCTGCACACTTCGGTCCCTGATCTACTCTCACCCACTGCATCGGCAACACTGACCAGTGTAAAACGTCCCTCAGTAGTGGGCCTTGATGCAGGTTTCAACAGTTCGTCTGTCCCTACGATTGGCTTTCTTCAGGGCAACCTCTAACTTAATAGAATCATACCCTCGCTCGATAAGCCTGTTGTGCTATATCCATGGTTGAACTGGAGCTTCCTGATCTGCAAATTCTCAAAAATTCGCCATAAGGCAAGCTGGCAATGGTACGGCGAGGATGAAAACTTGAGGCATGTAATAACGTGTTGCCCGCCGTAGGTTTTCTAAACAGACAAGTTTCCACATTACCTTTGTCTATAAAAACTGTAATCTCTAAAAAGTTGGTGGTAATGGGGTCAATGTGTACAGTAAAATTGAGGTTGAAGTCATTTCTATTGACAAAATCAACAAAACTGTTGGCTTCTTCCGGAGTCCCTTTCCACCCAATAAAAACATCAATGTAACGCCACATTTCTACCACATGTTTATCATACATTGCCTTGTGGTCCACCTTGAGGACATGCTCCTCCCACCAGCCTACATGTAAACATGCATAGCTGGGGGAGAAGCATGCCCCCATCGCCACACCTTGTTTCTGTCTGTAATATTTGCCATCAGACATAAAAACATTATTGTGGAGGCACCAATGTGTCATCTTCTTAAGCATTTGATTATGTCTACACATGAAGAGATACATCCGCGCTTTAAATAAAAATCCACAGCATTCAATCCATCAGTATGTTTGATGCTACTATACAGAGCGGCGATATCAAGTGTTAAAAACAGATACTCCTTTGTCCATTTCAATGTATTCCGTTTAGATAAAGTGTCACTCGAGTCTCGTAAATATGACGGCAGATTAATAACATATTCTTGGAGATAAAAATCTCCGTATTTAGAGGTGCACTCAAATGTACTTTTGATTGCCGAGATAATTGGTCTTCCCGGCATGGGATCAATCCCTTTGTGCACCTTAGGGATGAGATAGAACGTGGGCAAAGTTGGATATTCTTTAAATAGATATTTATATTCATCTTTAGAGATGAGGCCTTCTCTTTGCCAAAGCAGGAGGTCATTTTTATACTCTGTTCATTTTTCTGACATATGCTGCATCGCACATTTGATAACACTGTTGGTTGTTAAGATCGTGAAATGCCTCTGTCCTATACATTTGTTTATCCCATAATACAATGTTCCCCCCTTTGTCTGAGTTGTTAATAATCACAGTATCGTTGTTTTTATGTTTTGTCATAATATTCCTTGTTCTTGGCATACAGCTTTGAGTTAGATTAGCATGTGTTCTGGAATTTTTTTTAACTCATCTGTTAAACGATCATGGAATATGTCGAACGCATCTCGTGGCATAAGGGGCACAAATGTGTATATATATATAGAGGCATACATCTATAATGCTACATTTACTTAACCTTATCGGTGGCAGGACCTCCACCCTATGCTCCCTGACCTTCCCCTCCACCCGGTCTCCCCTCTGCTAGGAGTTTTGCAGCTGAACTCCCCCTGTACTGCCCGACGGAAATTTCTTAATTTTTTCATTTTTCTGAAGCGCCCTAGTAAGGAGATCATGCTTTCCAATTCTCATTAAAATTGCAATTACCTTACTTTTGTCCCAAAAACCGGGACATTTATTCAGAACCGGGACCTCTAGTCACCCTATCTATTGCCGCACTTTGGCCCCGATGTAGGTAGTGCGTTACCGATCGGTAACGGCCGAAAATACCGATTTTTGGCCCTTACCGATCGGTAAACAGCCATCCAGATGTAGGGAACCAAAAACAGTAATAATTGGACAGTAAACCGAATCGGAATGAGTACCGAATGGGAAAGAATCCGATACGTACATACCGAAAATCGGATATGTAACGAATCGGAAAAACACCGATTCGGATGCAAATACCGATTCGGTCCAATTACCGATTCGTTAGTGACACCGATTCGGAAAATCACCGATTCGGTCCAATTACCGAATCGTTAGTGACACCGATTCGGAAAATCACCGATTCGGTCCAATTACCGATTCGTTAGTGACACCGATTCGGAAAATCACCGATTCGGTCCCATTACCGAATCGTTAGTGACACCGAATCGGAAAATCACCGATTCGGTCCATGTACCGATTCGGTCCAAATACCGATTCGGACATGAGCCGAATCGGAAAACATGCCGATTCGTATGAATCTCCGATCGGGAAATTCCCCGATTCCGACAGTTGGGGAGATGTAGGGAGGCACAGAAACACCGAAATCGGCTCAAAATCGGTAGAATTCACTCGGTATTTACCATGGATTGCAATCAGGTGGTAACCAACTCCAACCCATATAAACAGTCCCAAAATGCATTGCAACTTGCAGGATGGCAGCTTTCTATGTCATTGCGAGGCGGCTACGGCTACAGCAGGAAGGACAGAGGGAATGGCTAAGAAATGAACAGGTCTACAGACAGAGGATAACCCTGTTCATGCTCACTGAGGCTGAGATCCTACAGAGATACAGGCTGGACTCTGACACCATACTTGAGCTCATCAGGGACCTTAAGCCATACTTGGACCACCACACCCCAAGGGCACACGCCATCCCTGCGCACGTCCAGGTGCTATGCAGCCTACACCTGGTAGCGTCTGGCAGCTATCAAAGTGGAGTAGCAGCAGCAGGAGGGGTGAGCCAGAGCAGCCTGTCAAGGTTCTTCCACATATTCCTTGACGCCATGATAGACAGGATGGACCAATACATCTCTTTCCCTGCAACCCACGCAGAACTGCTACAAACTAAAGCTGACTTCTACCACATGGCACAATTTCCCCAAATCATCGGTTGCATAGATGGCACACACATTCCGATTTGCCCACCAGCGGACACCGAATACATATACCGCAATCGGAAATCTACACACACCATCAACGTGCAGGTGATCTGCAATGCCAAGTGCACCATCACAGACCTGGTAGCAAAATTTCCAGGGAGTACCCATGACTCCTATATATTCCAACAGAGCGGCATATATGCACGGCTGATGGCTGGCGAATTTGGAGAAGGATACCTCCTAGGTGAGACACATCATCAGACCCCCATAACACATAGTAGGTAGGTGGAATACATGTATGCATGTGTCTAATGTGACCCCTTTCTCTTCCAGGCGACAGTGCATATGCCCTCCGCTCATTCATACTCACCCCCTACCTCAACCCCTCCACACCCAGCCAAAGGAGGTATAACCGGGCCCACATACGCACAAGGAATGTTGTTGAACGGACCTTTGGCATCTGGAAAAGTAGATTCAGATGCCTGCACAAGAGTGGAGGTGCAAGGCAGTATACCCCCATCACCTGCTGCAAGATCATAGCTGTATGTGCAATGTTACACAACCTTGCGGTCAAGAAGGGCACCGAGGTGGAGTTGTCTGACTACGAGGACTATGACGACGACGAAGCTGTGCCACTGACACAGCCAGCTGGGGTGTGTACGCCAAGTGATGGCAGATACAGACGTGAGGAGATCACTGAGAACTATTTCTGACTGAGTACAGATGCAAAGACAGCTAAATGTTGCTTGGAAAAAAAATAATTTTAATAGTGATGCACCACAGTTACAGCACTGATGTGCATCAAAAAATGGAGATTGTAAAATCAAATAAAGTCCAGGGTTCTGGTTTGCTCATCCCCCCTTGCCAGGCTATTTTTTGGCCCGCTTGCCAGACCCACTGGGGTGTCCCTCGGCCCCCTCCGAATGCCCAGCAGCATCAGCGGATCGCCTGGTGCTCCTCCGTGGCTCTGATGCAGCGCTGGCCGGGCTGCTGCGGCTGCTGCTGTCTCCAGCATCACCCAGGTCCAGGGCAGGATTGGAGGCGGTGTTTGATATTATCATGGCCTCCATGGCCGTGGTGATCCTGGCCATCCCCCTAGTCAGCTCAGCCGTATGCTGACTGAGCACAGATTCTTGATTGGAGCTGCGATGGCACAGTTGTGCGGTCGCCGCTGCAAGGCGGGCCATGGCCCGGTTGAGCACCCGGGCATCCCTCCTGCGCGCAACCTCATGCTCCTGTCTGGCAGATGAGTGGGTGATGGCAGTGGTCAGCCTGCCTAACCCTGCTGCCACCTCCTTGTTGCTGTCCACAACAGCCTGGAAACCCTTCACCAACTCCCCCATCTGCATGTTGTGCTGCAGGAGCTGGCGTTGGCAGGCCATGGTGGATCTGGCCTGTTGGCGCTGGATTTTAACCATCTGTCCCTCCAGGCCCAGGAACACACTGCCCTCCCGTGCTGGTGCAGCAGTGGTGGTGGTGGCACGGCGTCGGGCAGTGCTGCTTCCGGCCTGCTGAGTGGGCTGGGGTGCCACTGGTGGGGGTGTGGTGCTGGCCGGTCCCTGAGCCCCTGCTCCCAGGACTGGTTGGACAGGTGGCAAGGCCACGGTTGTGGCAGGAGCTGGTGTAGGCGGAATGGTCTGCCTTGTAGGGGAGTTGTCTGGTGAGAATTGCAAGGGGGGTGTGCTGCCCAGTACTGGGGAGTGCACTGCTTGGAAGTCAATGACCAGGTCTCCCTCCATTCCTAGCCCTGGGGTGTCTCCTTCCTCATCCTCCTCCTCCTCCTGGCCAGCCTGGCTGGTGCTCGGCCCTGCGACGGCAGTGTTGGACGTTGCTGCTCCCTCTGCTGTCACAGTTGTTCCGCCTGATGGGGCCCCTAGGTACAAAGAAGCATTTGTAAACTGAGTGCCGATGTATTACAGTCAGTACAATTATGGCATTCCACATGTCCTTGCATCTCCTTACACCGTGTCACCCTGTTTCCTGTCTTGTGATTCTGCACTGACATATCTGGCTAACTTCTGCTGACTACATGTACCATGATGCTTGTCTCTTGTATGTTGGTGACAGTACAGTGCTGGTGTTTGTCTATGCATTGTGTCTAATGGGGAGGTGTCTGGTAGGGTGTGTCATGATGCGCATGCTTCTTACCTGTAGCTGTGGCTCTCGCTGAGCTGTCCAGGGTCCCGATTCCTACGATACTCTCCCTCTCGATGGTGCTGGAGACAATTTCCTCCAGATCGGTGAGGGGTGGCGCCGGGTTCTGGCCTCCTCCAGTGTGTCCAGCCTGCCTTTGAATGTCAGCCAGCTTCCTCTTCGTGAGGCTGCGGATGTCGTAAAACCTTTTCTTCAGTTCCTCGATGGACCTGAGGGTGACACCCGCAGCATTCACCTTCTGGGCGATGTCGGCCCAGATTCTCCTCTTGGTGCTGTCTGGCACGTTGAGGGACAGCTTGCCAAACAGCTGGCGGTGCACCCTCACCACCTCCTCAACCAGCACCTGAAGTTCGGTGGTGGTGAACTTGGGCTTCCTCTTCTGGGAGGACTTCTGGCTTCCAGACTGATCTGCCAGTTTCTCCTGTTCAGTTTGCAACCTCCTTCTCCAACTGCTGCTAACTGTGTGTGTTGGGCTCAGGCAGGCTTTCCAGAAACTTCTTAATTAGCTGCACCTGCCAGGGTTGCCACTCCCTGTTTGGGTGGGGGAGGGGGAGCCACCTCATTGGCTGAATCGCCTATTGCCGAATCGGCTTTTACCGAATCGGTATTATCCGAATCGGTAGAATCCGATTCGGTATTTTCCGATTCGGTAAAAGCCGAATCTGTTCATTCAATGCATTCCTATGGGCTTTTTCGCCATGGGTCTGTTTTCATGGCTACGAATCTATGATTGACGAATCGGATTTTACCGATTCGGCTATTACCGAATCGGTATTCGCCGATTCGGGAATATCCGATTCGGTGGTAGCCGATTCGGTGATTTCCGAGTCGTTGTTGGCCGATTCGGTACTTTCCGATTCGGACCGAGCAGAATCGGAACTTACCGAATCTCATTACCGATGCCGACCGAATCGGTATTCATTCGTTTTTTTTTTCCTACATCTCGTTTTCCGATTTCAGAATACCGATTCGGCCCGCCTCGGTATTTTAAAATCGGAAAATCGCGTTTACCTACATCGGGCCCTTTATTCCCTCACTACAAAAAATAACCATAACCCTCGATCCCCATGTACGGTTTGCTTGTGTGGAAATTACTTCCAAGATAGTTATGTAAATTAAATTCTTCATTTTTGCAACATAAGTTTCATGGTTTCTTCATACACATTTTAGATAAAAGAATGTGTGTTAGTTCATATAATCCAGCTTTTCTTTAATAATACAAACTGTGTAAACACTTTGGGCCATATGTAGGTGGACAAATACCGGTCAGTAACGGCCGATTTCGGCCGTTACCGACCGGTATTTGTATTTCCAGATGTAGGGGGCCTGAAATTTAGCGATTCTGTATATTTACCGAATCGGAAAATTTACCGAATCAGTAAATTACCGATTCGGTAACTGTGCAGAATCGCTAATTTGGGATGTAGGTGGCACTGGAAACAGTGCCTCAGGCCCTGAGAAATTCGTTATTTACCATGAAATACAATGGCATGGCAAATAACGAATTTCTGTGTACATGCACATCTGTGCACGTACACCTGTGTCGTGTGGCACACAAACATGCCCTAAGGGCATGTATGTGTGTCACATGGCACGCATGCCAGAATCAGGGGTGCAACAGGGTGTCAAAGTGACACCCTGTCCCCCTTGACAAATCGGTAAATTTACCGAATCGGTATTTACCGATTCGGTAATTGCCATTGATTCCTATGGGCCTCAGGGCCCATAGGAATCCATGGCAATTACCGAATCGGTAAATACTGATTCGGTAATTACCGAATATTACTGATTCGGTAATTGTTTAAGGATTATTACCTACATGGCATTTACCGAATTGTAAATACCGAATCGGTAAAATTCGGTATTTACGATTCGGTAAATGCCATTTACCTACATATGGCCCTTTGCAGTGTACCAGAAGAAGACCGTTCAATAATTTCACCCTTTGTAGAAGGAAACATTCTTCTTACAAATCTAAGGTGAATAAAAATAATATATTTTGGCGTTGAAACTCTAAAACTGAAATGCCATACCTGCACTGGTCCCAACTTTGTTTAAAGTGAACTCCAATCGAAAAACGGTCTTAAAATCTAGAATATGGTGGCATCATGTGCATGTCTTGCCTGGCACTCTCCCAAGACAGTATTTGCTTTGAAAAGGTATCCTCTTTCCTTCAAAAAGATAAGGGAAGCTACTTGTAATAACTTCTTGTGATACCTAACAGTTACCCACTGGCACTGTATGGGCATGTTGGTTCAGGGGACTCTGTACACCATGTTTTGTAATATATATCTGCTTGTAATGCATACTGAATGCTGGTGACCTCAAATACATTTCTTTCCCCAATTTTCAGCTCTCTAGAGAAAAGGGGTTTGGCCATCTGCTAGGACCTCTGTTTCTGGATTTGTGGGAGCGTCGAACGATCTTGCCCAAAGTTGTTCCAGGTTGCTGGCCGGCACTTAAGGGGTTTTCGTATCCCAAATAATATCTTGTTCACACGCATTTGTGACAGAGTGCAGTTCCATGCACCAGATATATACAGGAGAAGTGTGGCTCATTGATTAGAGCGGCAGACCCTGATGCAGAGGTCTAGCCCGGGACCAGGGTTCAATTCCCCGCCTCAGCGGGTCTTGGGCTCAAAATTCCACGGACCTGATAATTCTCACCTTGGTGCCTATTCCAATCATGGAGTCCCACTCTGCAACTCTGGACAATAGCTTGCTTTATCTCCACAACGGCCCCACAACGCTAAGGATGCCTGGCCTCCACTTGGGGGTGCCCAGGAGTGGACGCCTCACAGGGAAAGCCAGGATGGGTTCCACAGCGGTATTCGTACAAGCGCCTTGAGACCCTTGCGGGTGAGTAGTGCGCTATACAAGTATCAATTTACATTTACATTTAGTGTTTAATTTGTAAAAGAATAACTGCCGGAGTCTGAAGTTTTGCTCAGAAGCCCCAACCCTACGCTATAAAGTTGGGTGCTGAATGCCATGGTTATGAAGTCCTGATTCCCCCTCCTGCCTCTTTCATGAGCTACCAGACACACCTTAGCCTAGTTATCTTATCCTTGCCGGTTATTTTTATTCATGCTTTTTTTCTTTTTCACAGTTTTTCCGTCGTTTTCTTCCTTTCCTCCTTATGTGTTTTTCTCTCTTTCTCTGGATCAAAGTCTTTTAAGGAAAAACATGTGCTGGTTGTAGGAATTTGGGTACTGGTTGAGGGGGTTGAAACCTTCCTCAATCAACAACCACAATTCTTCTCAGGGTGAAGTCACAAGAAACTCTAAAGTAACCTGTACTTAACCGGTGGGTAGCTTTGCTCATTAATGTCAGGCTTAACTCAGTGGCAATGTGTAAAGTCTTTGTGCAACAGTAACACAGTGAAAACACACCACACAAGGAGGCCACAACTGAGTTAGAAAAATAGAGTAGTTTTTAGTAAATAAAACAAGACCAAAACAACAAAAATCCAATTAGTAGAACTAGTGATATTGAATTGTGAAAGTTTTTAAAGAAAATAGCACCAAAAGGCATAAAGCACCAACTGTGGATACCTGGTCATGCCGAACCGGGACATAGTCACAAGTTTAGGCTGACCACGACAGAACCCTTGCCAGCTGAACTGAGTACTTTAAATCCTTGGTTACTGACAAGAGTTTCCGATGCGAACTCAGGAGTCAGGGTTGCTTAGCGCAGTCTGGGCGATGCGTTGGTACCAAGGAGCTGTGAAGTTGCGATGTGGAATCCGGCGTCAGAGGCCTGTGCCAAGGATGCGTGGCAGTTCCGAAGGTGATGCTGACTGCGGCAGCGACATAAGTCTTTGCAATGGGTCCAATCCATTCAGCAGCTGAGATGCGTCAGTTCTGCTCGGGGTTGCACTCCGCAGCAGAGTAGATGTGTCGGTTCCGCTGGATCCAATGATGCTGACAAAGCCCACTTCCAAGGGTCCATGGCTGGAGTGGCACCAGTTCGCCAGGTAGACGCACAGATGACAGAGTCCAGGTGTACATCCAAGGTTGTTGAAAGCCTGTTATGTTCCTGAGGCTTCAGATCAGAAAGCCAGCCAGGAAGCCCTTGGAGTCACTCTGGGATCTGGATTCAAGAGCTGCAGGTGTAGTCCTTTTCACTCAGGCAAGAGGGCAGCAAGGCAGCACAGCAAATCAGGCGTCTGGAAGAGTGCAGTCCATCAAAGTGGCAGTCCTTCAGGAACACAGCAGTCCTTTTTCCTGACAGAGTATCGAAAGGTTTAGAAGTGTACTGAAGGGGTGGTATCTGAGGCACACTATTTATACCCAGTTGTGCCTTTTAAGTTGGAGAGAAACTTCTAGAGATTTCCTTTTGAAGTCCCCAGCCATCCTGTCTTCTCTGTCCTGCCTCCAGACTAACTGCAGGGGGTATGCATCCCTTTATGCGGAGCCAGGACAAAAAGTGGCATTTTTGGAATTGCAATTTAAAAGCCAACTTCACCATAAGTTAGTATTTTAAATTGTGATTCCAGAGACACCAAACATAAACTGGTTATGTCTTCCCATTTGGAAATGAAACTTAAAAAATCTTATAAGGCTACTCCAATGTTATCCTATGGGAGTGATGAGACTTACAGTAGTGAGAAATGAATGTAAGAGTTTTTCACTACCAGATCATAGAAAACTTAGAAGTACATATCCTATGTTTTAAATACATTGCACCCTGCCCTTTGGGCTGTCCAGGGCCTACCCTAGGGGTGACTTCCATGTATTAACAAGCATTGGCATAGCCAATAGGTCTCGCCTTTGGGACCTTATATGTATTTAGTTATGCAGCACAATATCCGCTGTGCATGGCTGAACAGTTATAAGGTCCCAAAGGCGAGACCTATTGGCTATGCCAATGCTTGTTACACTATCAGTGAATAATATAGTATTATTCACTACTAGTGTAATAAAAAAATGACAGAAAACACTAGAAGATTGGAGTCCCTAATTGACATTTTGAAGAACAAGCTTCCCCTGTGGTCCTGGCACAGATTTTACTTCCTGTGAAGCCAGAGGCCACAAATGCAGTGCCAGGGGTCGCAACCCCTAATGACGTCCATGCTGCAAGATGGCCCCAGTGTGCATTTCCCATTCAGCCAGCAATATAACAAACCTATGTCACCCTGAATAGGTCAGAACTAGTCTTTTTTTATTTGTTCAAACTGTATTACGTGTCATGCACGGTTCAAAGGTTCCGAATATAATGTAAAACCATAAAGCAAAATGTCCCAGAATACAGACTGTACTTTGGTGAAACGCAAGGGCTTGCATGAGTCACATATTCAGACCTAACCGACCTTGTGTTTCTCACGACTTTCTCCAGATCAAGCACTCTCAACATATAACCCCTGCCAGTTTGGATGAAATGTGAGCCTACCGCTTGTAAACCTCATTGCCTTATGTCTCATTTCCTGTTCATTGATTTCCACACGTGTGTGACTCTTGTCTCTATGCAACATGCGTGGGTGGACACCTTAAATTGAGATGAGTAGCTCTACAAAAGTAATTAAATAAAAAAAAAATCGTACAGTAAAATATATTTAGATCGCTATTAGTGTAATTACTTATCAGACTGATACGTCTGACATTCTTACTTTGCATGCAGTAAAAGTTATTGTAAAATAGCCTATCTTTGCTGTTATTTTCCACATTTTCTTGGGAGGAGGAAGACGCCACAATACCCCTTGTAGTGGTCTGGCTTGCATGCTCTGTCGCTCGGTCCGTTCCATATGGGGTTCGGTCTGACAATTTGCCAGGGCGGCTTTGGTTCCGAGACTGGCCCTGTCAGAAGTGAAGCTGACTACAGCCCGTCATTCAGATGGTCTGCTAGGTCGGTCAGCACAAGCAAAGCAGGAGGCAGGCAAGTGAAATGTACGACTCCTCCAATTCAAACGCACAACAAATAGTTTTAAAGCATGCACTGTCTGACTGGGTGCACTTTAAACCCATTTGAAGGCCGAAATGCAGGAAATCCAGTTGAAGCACGGGGGGAGCATCAGTCACTGTTTGGTGCTCAGTGCACCGATCTCCGCTCCAGGCACGCTCTAAATTTACAAAGCGCGTGGCCTAGCATAGGAATATTGAGAGCAGAACACGCGCTGCTCACACCAGCCAGCAGAACAGCTTGTCCCATAATCCCCTCTCCCCAAGGTAGGCTGGCTCTCGCATGTGGACAAGGGACTGCTGTGAGCAGGGAATTTATCGCGAGTGGTGACACGAGTTGTGCGCACGTGCGCGTGTGACGGGAAAAAGTGCTGTGCACGTTGTGTGCGCGTTCTAGCAAGCTGGTCGCCTGCAAGCCTGTGGAGGGTATCACTTTTGAAACCCGCTTGCTAAATGTCTCGCTGATGTCGCATGCGCGCTGGCTCAGCGAGTCCTAAACAGGAAGGTTTGGGCCTGACAAATGGTTCATTTTGCCAGTTCGAAATGGCAGTTTAAAACTGCACACACAGGCTCTGCAATGGCAGGCCTGAGACATGTTAAAAGCGCTATTTAAGTTGGTGGCACAATCAGTGCTGTAGGCCCACTAATATCATTTCATTTGCAGGCTCTGAGTCCATGTAGTACCACTTTACTAGAGACTTGCCAGTACATTTAATATGCCTATTGGGGATAAGTCCGTATTACCATGTTTTAAGGAGTGAGTACGTGAGTTTTAGTACTGCTTAGCAGAGTCCTAATGCCAGCAATAACGAGATCAGAAAAAATGTAGACGGAAGGCAATAGTTTGGGGGAAGACGACCCTAAGGCTGACCGGCCTAATACAGGTCCCTAAAAATGAGGATCGTCTGTTTCAACGGCAAACCCTGTCTTAAATTAGGCACTGAAAACATGATGATCATGGAGTGGCCATCTTGAGCAGGAAGTTAACAATTTTATAAAGTGGCATCATCAACTGAAGGAACCCTTGGAAAATTACTAGGTGTGTGCGAAATGTGTTTAATTTGATTTTGCATTGTAGTCTAGTTTGCATTTATATAGCACTTTCTACCCCCTATGAAGGTTTGAAACACTTTCGCCAGACAGCATGTTGATTCAGAACCCAAGATTAGTGGTTAGTACAGTTTTATTGTTGATCGTTGGGATTAGTCTTGTGCGCTCAAGTAAATCATTTCATGCATTCACTCCAGTTTCTTTGTGGTAGTTTAAATAATAGAAGTTAGGTGTAATCATTAGTGGGAAAAGGGGGATATGTCATTTCATGCAGATGTATGGTGGGGTTATTAGCTAAGCTAGAGGAGGTTGGGGAGTTTTGTGCTGCAGGGGTGAAACTTTCCATAAAAATCGGACTTGTAATCTTTGAAATGAGCGCTGGGCAGAAATACATGAATAGAAATTAGGTTAACATGCATATGACTTAGAGACAGTTGTACTGGGAGAGAAGAGGCACTCTGCCAATTTTGTGCTCAGGGAGAAGAGGCAGGCAGTGGATAGAACAACTGGAAAGAGCCCTTTGAAATGAAAAAGGAGAGGCTAACTCTTCAAATAGAAACCCTAAGGTGAGATACAGAGCTTTCTGATATTAGTGGTGCTAAAAGGAACATATTGTGTCACGCCCTGCTGGTAAAATGGGAAATTGCAATCAGGGGGTCTTTATTATACCTTTTAGATTGTAAACCATGTCCTATTTTCATTTCATTCACAACTCAGGCCAACATGGTAAATCAATGTTTGACTCGAATAATGTTTTATCACCAATAATAAAAATACTAAAAACCCATTCTTAAAAACTTTTCTACATATAAACGATAACTTTCAAGTCCAGTTGCTCATCCGCATTACACATTTCTGCTATAAACAACACGGGTGAGTCAGAATCGAATACTTTAAAACTAAACATTTAAAAAATATACAATGCAGAGATATTAAAAAATAAACAATCCAACAACCTGTTTGCTTTTTTTAACCTGCATACACATTCCCCTCTTGCAACTGTAAATGGGAAGCTGTACCTGTGAATGAATATATATAGGATTTACACTATTCCTTTCAGAATCTCAGACTGGCATAAAATCCGTATGTCAGACCCCATTTTAAGCATGTTAATTTAACCTGTCTGCCTTTAGTCCAAATTCAGCATGTCATTATCTTTTGCAGAACCAGTGAAAGTGTCAATTCATCTAAACAATGACTTTGCTAACACATAAAGCGACACAGGTCTGCTACAAGCTACACAATATCTATATTTCAAGGTCTGACCGAGGTGTAAAATAAGCATATAGTCAGAGTTGACATACTGTCATCATGCTGGCTCATACCAGTTATGTCTTGGATTAATGGAAGTCTACCAATGTAGGCTAAAAGTCAGTGACCAACCCTATATAAACCCCATGAATTTTGACCTCTAAATTAGAGAGGCCTACCCTCCAGGTTATCACAAGAGTTCCTGACAGACTGCTGCAGTGCACACTCTTATACTATTACTATTATTAGTGCAGCACGTACTGTGGGACTGGGGCCAGAGGTGAGAATGGCCACTGCCCCCCAGTTTTAGTTGTTGTAGTACGAAAAAGAAAAATGTGTGAGCCCATTCGCTAGTAATGGGGCCTTAGCCACGCTTGCTGTGCATATAACAGGCCAAGCAACCCTTGGTTTGTGTCTGCTTGAGTGATGGCCCAATGGGTTGGGCAGAGCATACAGCCTGCACCCCAGAGCTGTAGGTATGAATGGTACTGCAGATGCAGTGCCACCAGGGCTCGGTAGTATGAGACGCCAACTAAACCCTGTGCCTGTTTTACTATTCTTCCTTGCTTGCGTTAGGGACCGGTGCACGCTTGCTCTGCCTGTGTTGCTTTGGCCGTCGAAGTAATGGTCCACAGGTGGAAAAATTGAAGTAGGGGAGACACCTTACTTTTGGCATCAAATATATGGCAGTGAGGTTGATGGGGCGAGATGGGAGCCCATGTTTTTAACAAAGGACAGAGGAGACAGCCCACTTGGCAAGGCAGTAGCCATCAGGGAAGCAGGTGCAGCTGCATTGGGGTCCAGGGATCTGAGCGGACCATTATCAAAATTATGTCTTTCATTAAAGAAAAAAGGGTCTAGGGCTCATTTTCTTTGCTAGCATTACGTAGGAGGGCGCCTTTTCTGCAGAAAGGGGGGTAATGTATGTGATCTCATTTTTTTTCTGTAAGGAAGGAGATGTGGCCTAATGGTGAGACCTTCTGACTTTGGAACTGGGGAACCCGGTTCAAGTCCAAGTGTTGGCTCCACATTCGGTGTTTCCGAGAAAATCACCTAATCTCCCTGAGCTTTAGAATTCTTTTTTTTTATTATTATTTGCCCTGGTGCTCATTTAAAGTGCTCAAATGCAGTTTGTGCTATATAAAACCTCCCAAGAAAAAAGGAAAAAAGGGACAGTGATCCTGTTTCAAGATTGGAATAATGATGAGGCATGGTGGATCCGCAGCTATTGTTAGTGAAGCAGGTGCAGTTGCATTGGGGATGAGTCTCGGGCTCACAAACCCTAATTATGGGAAGCAGAGTGTTTTGGTCAATTTATGTTTTTGTTTGTTGTATTTGCTCTTTAATATTATTGTGGATTATAAGCTACAGATAAGGTTTCCCTAAAATGATCTCATAAGTCCTGCATCCTTTGCTCATCTCTGCCCCTCCAGCTCCCCCAATCCTTGCCATAAACGTTTGAAGGGGACCCCGGCATTCACAACATTTTATTTGAGGGGCTTAGAGCAAAAAAGTTTGAAGACCTTAGCTCCGGATGCAATTTAGCTACTCCATGCTCTCCTTGTGTAGTGCATAGAAGTAGTCTTTAGGGTGTTAGCTTAATAGATGCGTTCTAATTATGCTAGAACAATTCTTTTTACTTTCACTGCTCGCTACATACTCAAATGCTGTTTTAAATCTATGGTGGTTATTACTCGTAATAAGCAACAAGATGAGACTGTTTTTAAATGTGTATACAGTGTAATTTCTTTAGGCCTGCTTGAGTGTGTTATTATAAAGGACAAAATGGGGTTTGAATTACTACTGCGTTCTTAACCCCTTCACAGGACTGTTGGTAACAAAGAAAGAAGGACACCTCACCAGCAGGTATGCTCAGAGGGTTCTGTGGGACTACAAAAACTTGGACACCCCTGCTGAAGCAATAGTGCACTGAACTCCGTCCAGTCACCCGTGGGTGAGAAGCCAAACCTTGTAGACCTGGGCCAGAGTCGCAAGTTATGCAGCAAAATCCCCCTCTATAATCTGCCACGTTATTCCTGTATAACAACTTTTCCCACTACCCAAAGCTGATATAGTGAGATCCATTAAAGACTTTGCTTCTAAATACCTCTTACCTTTTCCCAGTGATGATTTAAAGTGAAATTGTTTTAGAACCTGGCGGAAAGAAACGGCATCCCAGTTTCTGACTCATCCGGGTTTAAGATGCTGATTTCTATAGTGATGTATCTGATTTAAGGTTTGTTTAGCTTAGTCCTTATTTTGAATTTCCTTCTAGAATTTAATTACATTTTATTTTGCGGTCCCAAGGTATACAGAGTTTAATCAATTTTTTTGCCCGCCACAATCTGCCAAGAGGTTGATCCTAATCACACTCAAGAGTCTTGAGTCCTAGCATTTGGATGGCGGCTCAAACAATTTACCAATTGTGCCCCTCCAGGATACCTTTGTATTGCATCACCGCAATTGTGCACCATATGGCTCTATTGTTGGGGTCTTGCTTTTAAAAGCTGTTATTAGTGGAGGCAGTTCTAGCCTTACAATTTTTAAATTAAACCTCAACAAGCTACCCAGGGCCCTTGTTGCCACTAAGTGGAGATGTTCCAACCCATACATCGATGATGTAAACTTCATACTTAGATATTTGTATGAAATTATCTGTACCTGTACGCAACCTGCAAAAGACTAGGAGACGTTTGCTATCAAAAACCATTATTTTTGTGTTTTCTGTATGTGCTGCCAACTATTTCAAAAACAACAAAGATACTACGCTTCCTGTTTCCTCTGGAGTCATAAGGACCTGTAATCCATTAGTACAAGGTCGCCTGAATAGAGCAAGCAAGGACCTTGAGTCACATATATTTTGAGAGGGAGAAGGAGTTTAGTTCCCAAAGTTTCTATTGTTCTAAATATAGAGCAAATCATTTTGTGGCCAAGATGCAGTTTTGCTTCAAGCCATTCTTAATTGCCCTCTTCTTTATCAACGACCGGTGAAGTCTCTCTTAACCTGTGCCCGCTTCAACATAATGAGGGAGCGAATTACTGAGAGAAGGCCCAGAGAGGTATAATAATTCAGTAATTTCTTCCAAAGATTTACTTTGTTGACAAAATTAAAAGCTGTCAACAAACGAGCAGTTTAACCTGTTGCGTGCGTCGGACGGCCGGGGGCCGTACGACGTCACAGTGGGCGCATGCGTTGGACGGCCGGGGGCTGCCCGAAACACGCCCACTCATTAATATGCCTGCACCATGGCAGAATTTGCGCTGCGGTCAACGGGTTAAACTCCCCACTTGTTCAATTAAATTCTGTGCCAATGCCTATAGGGAAAAACAGTGGTCGACCATCAAGTGACCCTCCCTAAACCCACCCTTGAATTAAATTGTTTTCCTTGCCCAGCAACTTAAATATTGTTATATAACTTTTGAATGTGTTTTTCTTGCTATGTCTGAATGACTTATTAGCTTCTAATTTGCCAGAGGATCAGAGTTTGGTTTTACATTTCAGTTTTGAGGGGAAATTTCACAATTCAGACATCCATCTGAGCAAACATTGGCAATGCCAATAGATCTGGCCTTTTGCGTAGCTGTAGTACCTTTTACCGACCATTACTAGATGACCTCTGCAAGCCATAAGCAACTGCTTAACAAGTCTATCAAAATGCTGCAGTACTTCACATTGTTACTAGGCATCCTTCTTGAGTCATTCAGGTGTTTCAAATTGTCTTCACAGAGCTGGGGGTGGGGGGGTTGTGGCTTCAGCATAAAAATGCACATATACACTTATCTTCATTTAACTGTTTGTCCTTGTTTTCTATATGATAAATCTATATGTTAAAGCTTCTTTATGTTGAGTAGACAATTTTTCAACTTTCAATACAGGACTTTATAATTAGGGTACTCTTGTGATGACAATCTAGTATATATATATATATATATATATATATATATATCAGTAGTCACTGGTAAAATTAAAGAGCCTTCAAACCTACTTTTAGAAAGCAATTTTTTAGTAGTCCTATATATGTGCGTCAATAAAGTGTAGTTGTTTTAATTAAATCCCACTGCCTTATGTTTTGGGGTGTAGTAGAAAGATACCAAATGTCAACTGAGCAAACCAATAGGTATTTAATGAAAGGTCATTTTATTCACATATATACATTAGCATTTCTTCCATGAATTTTTGATGCAGCTGGTAACACCTTCACAAAGCTACAGTGCCTTAACTCATCATTTGATGTACTCCCCTATTCAGATGCAACTATTTGAAATGTCGTTAACAAAGCTGGGAGGTTGGAGATTCATCATAAAAATGGGCATATAAACTCTTGCTCCTCAAATAAACTTTATGGTTTTTATAGTTCGATTTTGTGGGCTGAAAAATGTTAAAAGAAAGCCATGTTTTTAAAAATAAAATAAAGCCTATTTGTCTCTGAGTCTTTTAAAAATTGTCGGCTCATAAAACGCAATTATTAAAATAACCACAAAAATATGGTTAAGTTCTCCCTGGAGTCATGGATTTAATGGCCCAGGATACTAACAGTTTTTTTATGTTGCTGGGGGCTGCTGCACTCCTAGCAAACCCCCAACAAGATTAGAAACATGCTTTGATGGTACCCCTGCCACTTCTAGGAACATCACCAAGCTAAAAAAAGGTATAAAGGGTCCTCGTGGGCATTATTGGGCACTCCTTCAAGGACTAATGATCAGCTCCTGCAGCTCATTTTTTAAACTTTTTTTATATATATATTGACACCCACGTTTTAAATTTTGTATGGTGAGCCAGAGGGCCTCCGCGGTCCCAGCCCGGCAGTCATACTGGGTACCGCCAGGATTTGGCATGTTGTTTTCTTAAGTGGAAGCCACGGTGCCCACAGCTGAATCTTTTTTAGGGCCTCGGGGAGGAGCACCAGGCCCTGTGGCCCCAACTTGCTCTCCAGGTTAGAGCCGGGCCTTTAAAAAAGAAAAATTGTGCTGAGTACCACCCACACTGATGGGACTGTTGGGGGCTGTGGGGGAGCCCCAAGGCCCACGTAGCCCCAGCTAACTCCCATGCCAGCACTAGGTGCAGGCGGTAGCTTGCACCTTACCTTTGCGCCTGCCCAGGCAGGAGCAGTATTTGTTTTACTGCTCCCACCTTGCAGGAGCAAAGTTCTGTTCCATGTCTGAGAGAGTAAAGGCAGGGGTCCACAGTGTCTGGGAGATGGCGTGCCTGAGGCTGATAATGACTCGAGGAGAAAGGTGCACCGCCCGCCTCTCCTTTTAAAATAAATGTATTCCTGGGAGATGGGGTCCACTAGGCTTGAACAGACGCGGGCTGAATGCCCCCAACCCCACCTCTCTTCAAAATGAGCTGTGGCGGGAATGAGGGAAAACCTGTTTTGAGACTCCCTTATTTTATCTGCCCCTCCTAGACGGATCACCCCAAAAGATTCCAGGGAGAAGCTGAGGTGGAAGAATGTTTTTTGGAAAGTTTCATGAGGATTCATCAAACGGCACCAAAGTTTTAAGCAAAATAAAAACTGCATTTCCGATGGAAACGTTCAGCTGACTAGAACTACCCAGTGGCAATTGCCACTGAGAAATATTAATATACTAGCAGCCCGTCCCGACCTTGCCCGGGAGCAACAGGCTTCCCCGCCCGCCCCGACATTGTCCAGCAGCCCGGGCCCCCACCCGGCCCGTCCTTCGCCTGCCCCGACCCCCGCCTTCCCCGACCCGGGTCCCCTTACCTCAGCCGCCGCTGCTCCAGCCTGTCCGCTGCTCGCCCTGCCGCTGGCCTGTCCGCTGCTCCTCACGTCACCGCTCCTCCCCCGCGCCATGTCCGCCGCTTCCTTACCTCAGCCGCCTCTCCTCCAGCCTGTCTGCTGCTCGCACCGCCGCTGGCCTGTCCGCTGCTCCTCACCCCACGCCATGTCCGCCGCTCCTCGTCGCGCTCCTGGACGCCGCTCCTCTTCGCGCTCCTGACATGAGCACGCACGTCGCGGCTGGCGCTACTTGGGAGGGGCTACTTTTTTTTTTTACTGTAAATTTTTTAAATAACGTTTTTTTAAAACCTGTATATAGCCTATAACCATCTACACACCCTGACAATTCCAACGGTGTATCGGGTGTGTGGAATGGCGCTGTGGTTCCCGAGTTTACCCGCCTCAAAGGCTGAAAGTTCTTCCTTTATTATAGTAGTATAGATATGTAAATTTTCCATGAGGTTGTCAAGACATTCACATCCTACGGAACCTCCGGTCTTTACTAGGCCCCTCTCGTGTCGGATTCAAAATCCACAAAATTCTTTCACTAAGCTGGATCACTTAAAGTGCTTACTAGGTGTCCCTCGCAAATCCCAGCCAACTGAAGTCTCCACAAACAGTCAATACCCCAAGCGATTAGTAGAGGTCCCTCTCAAATCATATGGCTTACTCTTTCATGTAACTGCAGTTCCTTAAGTGGGTTCTTTGTGTGCCTCTCGAACAAGAAGCAAGTGTGTGAAATGACCTTCACAAAACTGAGGGGCTGAGGCTTAAACATAACATTTTGCAAATATTTACTAGTATAATGAATTGTGCTAATTTTCCATAGGATAAATAAATATGCCAAAGCCGATTTATGATAATGAGTATTACATTTCTTGTTTTTTATCAAAGTGATGGCAATCAACTATACACAGGTACTAGCAATCATTGGTAAATAAAAGTGCCTTCAAATGTCTAACATTGGGGGCTGTTTTTTAGGTAAATTCATATATGAGCACATACAAAATGCAGTCCCTCAAAGCTGACCCAGTGTTCTCTACTTTGGTCTTTGAGGGAGCATAATTTGAGTGACATTTGAGCAGCCCAACGGAAAAAGAGAATTGACTAAAAGCCTCCTACATACATGTATTTTCTAATCTTTTTTGTTTTTTTTACTACCAGGCTGGCAAGACTGCTAAAGCTGTCTTTAGGCCACACTTAAAATTGGAACTAATTTTTGGGCTCACCGTTTCCCCTTTGATTTTAAAATCATCACTTGAATATTATCGTGACCAGGCTTTGCTCCTTTTCGTTTATATAATTGTTAGTATTACTGAATTTAGAGTAAATGACTCAATTACTTCCACAAATATCAAATCATCGCTATTATCACCTCGATGGCCGTTAAGATTTATCAGATGGATTATCCAGGCATACTTCAGTTGGATGCTCTTTTGCTTTAAAAATAAGTTGGCACGTTCCTCTCATTTCATGATGGTGTTGCAAGTTGTATTTCCCTTCAGAAATGATGTGTCGAATAATACTGGCTACAACGCGTGGATGACAATCCATATTTGTTGTATTTCTCTAAACTAAGTATGCTCACAAAATGAACCTGGCCTTCGTTTTCATTCTTGGTCCGGATTTAGAAGGGCTTTAGACCTTGTTTGTTTTAACAAAAAATATATAAATCCTAGCTCCTAACTGGATCCTATGGATGAGCTGTCTTTACATGCGGCATTGTATCTCTTCAATGGTTAGGGGTACTTTCACCACCTACTTTTTAATAATATCGCTTTGACTTTGTGTTTTATTCAATGTTCTATTTTTTGAACTTTTTCATTATTGAATGAATTCTGTGCACAGTTTATTAATAGCTTAAAGAGGTATTTGCCATATGGTAGCAATACTTTGACTTTAAGCATGAATGTGTTTATAAATTGTGCAGCTAACACCTTTGTATTTTTTTCTCCACCTAGAAGTACATTGCAGATTGATGGCCCCTATGATGAAACCTTTTATGAGCGATTAAAAAATATTTCAGTTGATGATGATGATAGTTCAGTAGAATATGCTGCAACAAAGGTAAGGCATTTCTGGTGGGGGAAATGTGCTTTCTTTTAGTTACTTAGAGTGAATTAGCCTCATGTTGACCGTTATCTTCATATCTATATTATAGTCCATGTATGTAACATTGAAGCATATTATGTAGGTCAACTGAGAGAGGAAGTAAGCTTTCAACAATTGCAAAAGGTTAGCCTGTCTTTCTCGTTTAGAGTACACCCTTAGTTAAGGCTAAGAGCACCCCATCCCCAATTGTGATGTTTGGATTTACCCTTACTCTTTTCGAGTGAAGGTGCTTACAAGAGTTCATGCCGGGGTCCAAGGTCCTGGACTTCAGCTGGAAGGATTGTACTCCAAATGAAAGGGGCTGAGTAATGAGGCTGGTTGAATGTTGGAAGCAAGCAACAGAAGGGGATTGATTTGGAAGCTAAAATAAAAAGGAGGCCTCCAGCTGTGTGTCAGCAGAATGGGGATATGAACTCAATGTGTAATGGGAGGGGGTACAGATGAAATATTCTTTGGAGATTTAAGATGGGAGCGGAGAAAACTGAGAAGCGGTGGGCCATAAAAACTTTGTTTGATAGATGGTAAACATTTGTGGGAATCAGAATTGGTGGATTATTACCCCAAGATAGCTACCCTGTATGGCAATATTTGCAGTTCTGAGGCCCCACCACGTTTGTGTTCTACGTCAGTGTGCTTTGGGGACACATATGAATGTTATGCAGGTTTGTAGAGTGCAGTATCAACCCAGAGCGTATCCTGGCGCTGAACAGGTGTGAGTCTAGCCAAACCTGGGGCCTAGTGGTACTACTCGAAAAGCCAGGTCTTCAGCTTTTGCGGAATATAAGAAGTGAGGAAGAGTCTGTTATGTTTAGTGACATTGGGAGCAAAGTAGGATAAGGCTCGACCTCAGGATCTGGGTATCCATATACGTGGGATGTGTGCATGCAGAAGTCCGTATGAGTGGTGGTGTTTGGAAGGTTTGTGAAAGCATATGCGATTGTGGAGGTGTGGTGGGCCAGTGTTATGTAGTGCCTTAAATTGTGCTAGTTTGGGGATCCAGTGGAACTCCTTTAGAGGACTGGTGTGATGTGAGTGCAGCATGGGAGTTTGAGAGTGATTCTGGCCACAAAGGGGCATATGTATGAAGCCCATTTCTCGTTCACAAATGGGCCGAATCTCAGAATCGGCCCGTTGCAAACAGGAAAATGCCTTTTGGGATGTATCATCCCAAAATGCCCTCGCAAAATAGGGAATCGCTAAATTTGCAATTCCTTATTTTGCGAAAGCATTTAAGGAATCGCAAATTTGATTTCTTAAATGCAATGTAAAAAGCACCCAAGGTGTGAGATTTCTCCTTAAGAAATCGCAAATTACCACCAACTTCAAGTTGGTGGTAATTTGCGATTTCTTTGAAAAATTCACTTTTTTGCATTTTTCAAAGTGCCATATGGCGCACATACATGCCCTTATGGCATGTATGTGTGCCTCATGTGCACACATGCACATTTCAGGGGTGCAACAGGGTATCCTTTTGACACTCTGGCACCCTTGAAATTGCATTCTCAATTTGCGAATCTTATTGAGAATCGCAAATTGAGAATGTTTTCCCATTCATTGCTATGGACCTCTAGGCCCATAGGAATGAATGGGGAGGTATTCCCTAATTGCGAATCGCAATTTGCGATTCGCAATTAAGGAATATGTAGGATTTGCAAATCCTACATACATGGCGTTTTGCGATTCTCAAATAGCGATTCTTTAAAAATCGCTATTTGAGAATCGCCAATGTATCATTTGATACATATGCCCCAAAGTTCTGAATGGTATGCAGCCTTCTGGTAATTCTTTTTTTGTTGTTCCAGGCATGAGCAGTATTCTCATAGTCCAGCTTGCTTGTGACAAGGGTGTGTACGACGGTTTTCTGGGTGCTGAGAGAGGTCCCGACGAAGGTCGAGGGACCGGTCGTGTGAGCGGAGCCATCATAGCTCCGGGAGTCGACATCACTCCTCAGGTTCGAAGTCGTCAACAGGTAAGCACAAGAAGTCGAAGAGACGTCATTGCTCTTCCGACTCCCCCCCGACGCTTGCGTGATACGGCCGGGGGTTCGGGTGACACCGTCAAAGTCTCGGGTGTCGCGACCTGCCCCATACCCTCCGGTCCCAGGGCAGCAAGCGACGCCAGAGGAGATCGAGCGCTTCCTCATGGCCATGAGGTCCCTCACTCCTCTGGCGGGTTCCGCGGCGCCTCGGGCCCAGCGGACCCGTCTGTGGGCCCTAGCGGGTCGGGTGCTTCGGCCCCAACGCCGTCGGGTGCTTCGGCCCCGACGCCGCCGGCGCCTTCGGTCTCGGGCCGCAGGGCCCCACTGGATCCGCTTCTGGATCCGGATCGTCGCCGGTCGACCTGACGACCTCACCGGTGCCGGTTCCACACGAGTCACCTCCGGCGCCGTCCTCGGGTGGCGCCGTCCCCAATACCTCCCTCGACCCGGTTCCGGCGTTGGAGCGGCGCCGCTGGGCGCCGCTCTCGATGACGCTTGGGTAGTTCTACTTCAATGAACCGGCCCCGTCCTTTGACAACCCTGATTATCAGCAGATTGGTGATGAGTATTGGGAGGGGTCTGAGGACCCTCTGACACGTGAGTGTCAGTGCCAGGAGGACAGGTGGACTTGGGGATGCCAGTGGTCTGCAAACTTCCCCAGACACTGGTTTTGTCTCACCTCCTACAGTAGCTTCGGAGGAGGGGGCAACCTTCGGTGTGGTGTTGACGCGGGCAGCCAAGGCCTTGGGCCTTGAGCTCCCCGTCGCGGCCGTGAGGACTAACCTCCTCACTGAGGTCCTTAAACCGCAGTCAAGCTCAACTGAGCCTCTGCTGCCGTTTAATGAGGCCTTGACTGACGTTCTTTTGGGCACTTGGTCCAGGCCCGCTACAGGCCAGCCTGTAGATAGGAACGTGGCCAGACGCCACCGCCCGGCCCCGGGGGACCCTTGTTTCCTGTCCACCCACCCCACCCCGAGAGCCTGGTCATCCAGGCCTCTAACTCCCAGACCGCATTCCCGTCTGCTCCGCCTGATCGGGAATCCAAGAGGTATGAGAATTATGGGAAAGAAAATATTCTCCTCCCTTAGTTTGGGACTGCGGTCTTCCAACACTGCATGCCTCTTGGGCCGTTACACCCACTCTGTGGGACACGGTTGCGGACGTGCTGCCACAATACCCGGCGGTGGTCAAGGCTAAACTCGCCCAAGCCCTTGCGGAGGGTCAAGATGCGGCACGTTTCTCCATCTGGTGTGGGCTGGATACGACTGACTCACTGGGCAGAGCGATGGCAACGACGGTTGCGATTCGTCGCCACGCCTGGTTGAGGTCAGCCAACTTTTCAACGGATGTCCAGAATACACTGATGGACATGCCGTTTGATGGCCGTCACCTCTTTGACGACAAGGCAGTCCATGCGCTTGAGCGCTTTAAGGACTCCAGGGCTACAGCCAAGTCCTTGGGCCTCTCGGCCCCGCTCCAGCAAACTGGTGCCTTTCGCTCCTTTCGTGGCCAAGGAAGGGGCGCCCCCACACGTGCTGCCAGCCACGCACTGCAGACTAACATACAACACGGTGTGAAGGACCAGGTTTTAGAACCTAGCGGCGCCAGGGAAAACGCCCGATGCCTTCGAGTTCCCCTGCCTCGGCAAACCGAGACACAGGACGCTTCTTGATGACGTCAAAGACCAAAGTTTATTGGCTGCAACCAGGAACAGAGGTCTACGAAGCACAACACGGGTGGTTCGCTAGAGACTGCACAAATTCAATGAGCGGAGCATGGTCTTTTATGCCACAAAATCACATTCCAAAGGTGGCATCTGTTACATACAAACTAGCCAATCACATTGTGACATTTCAAACATATCGCATGACGACAATCCCACTTTCCGTTGTCCAGCCCACCAGAAATGACCAAGTAAATTCCAATTTCTTGTTCGGTCAGGCCGGACAAACCCATCATAAAACCTCAACCCAAATCAGTAATCATGTCGTAAAGGAAGGAACAGAAACAGATTTGAAAGCAAGATAGAAAGGTGGGTGCAGTGTACTGTAAACTCCGGCACGTCCTGCTCTTTGATCTTTATCTGACCAGCTGCTTAACAAGGAACTGGCTCAGCGAGGTCAGCCTCGGGCAAGGGAGTCAGTTCGGCCAGGTCATTCAGAAGTCAGCTAAGGTGTACGTGTCCCAAAGACTTGTTCAGCCGTAGTCATCGGCCTATGTGAGGGCAACCACACAAAATGGCTGCCGCACACAAAATGGAACCCGAAGGTTCAAACGAAATCCCTAAATACATAGTGTTCTCATTGATCAATTAATGCGAAAACACTCGTACATACCGCACTCGTGATTTGCGGTCCGCTGACACCAAAATCGTCTATTTCCGACGACCTTTATTGAACGGGTTCAGAACCACCAAACCAGACCCTCAAACTACGGAACTACAGGTGGCGGCCGTGGAAATCGCTGTGGAGGCGGTCGGGGACAGCGGCGAGGCCAGTCCACACCTTCCCCCGCAGCATCTGCCTGAAAACCCTCCTAGTCTGTGCTTTCAGGCCCATGTGACGCAGGGTTTGCCATCACCACTCCCACAGGCGCACTGTCACATCAGACAGGTGGGTGCTGCAAATGGTCCGAAGGGGCTACTCCCTCCCCTTCGAGATGACCCCTCAAGCCATGCCACCGCAATACCACCGGCGGATCATATGCGGCTTCTGCAGGAGGAAGTTACGGCCCTCTTGGCCAAGGGGGCCATCGAGCGCGTTCCTGGGCCAGGAGTAGGGTGTGGTTGCTACTCCCTTTACTTTCTGGTACCCAAGAAGGGCAAAGGAGGCCTACGCCCTATCTTGGACCTACGGAACGTCAACGGCTTCCTCCGGAAGGCGAAGTTCAAAATGCTGACTCTGGTTCAGGTCTTAGCTGCCCTGGACCCAGGAGACTGGATGGTAGCGTTGGACTTGCAGGACGCTTATTTCCACATCTCCGTCCTGCCGGCCCACCGGCGCTACCTGCGGTTCACGGTAGGCCACGAGCACTTTCAGTTTACTGTGCTCCCCTTCGGCCTTACCAGCGCCCCACGGGTGTTCACGAAAGTGATGGCGGTGGTCGCAGCTCATCTGCGCAGGTTAGGGGTTTCAGTCTTCCCCTACCTCGTCACTGGTTGTTGAAGGCGGGCTCGCCCCAGACAGTCGTCAGCCACCTCCAGACGACAGCAGACCTCCTGCACCGGCTGGGGTTCTCCATCAATGTGCCGAAGTCACACCTGTGCCACTCCCAGAAGCTCCTCTTCATCGGAGCATTTCTCGACTCGGCGCAGTTTCGGGTGAACAGCGGGTTCGGGATATACAGGCTCTGATTCCGATCTTTCAGCCTTTATCCTGAGTCTCGGTCAGGTTGACGCTGCGGCTTCTGGGGCTGATGGCCTCCTGCATCCTTCTGGTGCATCACGCCCATTGGCGGATGCGGGCTTTGCAGTGGGACCTGAAGTTTCAGTGGGCCCAGCATCAGGGCAACCTATCCGACCATGTCCTGATCTCGGAGGGCACTGCGAGACAGCTGCAGTGGTGGCTCGCGGACCGGGATTGGTCCCTCTCCCTTCCTCAACCGGAGCACGTAGTTGTGACGGATTCGTCCCTCCAGGGCTGGGGAGGCCACATGGGGGAGGCGGAGATCGGAGGCCTCTGGTCTCCGGCGGAGTCCCGGCTCCATATCAACCTTTTGGAGCTGCGGGCGATTCGACTTGCACTGAAGGCATTCCTCCCCTTTGCCCGGGGGAGTGTAGTGCAGGTGTTCACGGACAACACCACCGCCATGTGGTACTGCAACAAACAGGGCGGGGTGGGGTCGTGGACCCTCTGTCAGGAGGCTCTGCCCCTTTGGCAGTGGCTGGAACATCAGGGCGTGACCCTGGTGGTTCAACACCTGGCAGGTTCTCTGAACGCCAGGGCGGACGAACTCAGCCGCCGGTGCATGATGGATCACGAATGGCATCTGAACTCGGACGTGGCGCAAGGTCTCTTTCTGCAGTGGGGAGAGCCTTGGTTAAATCTATTTGCCACAGAAGAGAACGCGTGTCATCAGTTCTGAACGTTGGAATTTCCAAGGCGGCACTCGCTCGGAGACGCTTTTCTTCGCAAGTGGAGTTGCAGTCTGTTGTACGCCTTTCCGCCTATACCACTTCTGCCCAGAGTGCTGAAGAAGATCAAACTCGACCGGGCCCAAGTCATCCTTGTGGCTCCGGATTGGGCACGAAGGTACTGGTATCCCGAGCTACTCAGTATGTCAGTCGATCCCCCGGTTCGTCTGCCTCTTCAGGAGGACCTTATGTCGCAGCAACAGGGGACGGTCCTCCACCCGAACCTGTCCAGTCCCCACCTCCATGCTTGGAGATTGAGTGTCGACAATTGAGGCCATTTGACTTGCCTCCTGAAGTCTGTAATATCATTCTGGCAGCCAGGCGTCCCTCCACAAAGTCGGTATACGCCTGCAGGTGGAACAGATTTGTGGCATGGTGCACAGCAAAGGCTGTGGATCCTCTCTCTGCCCCTCTTTCTGAGGTTCTTCTCTTCCTTCTTTCTCTTGCCCAGCAGTGCTCTGCTCTGGGCACTATCAAGGGCTACCTTTCTGCCCTTTCATCTTTGTTCAAGTCCCCTATTGTAACTCGTTTTCTGAAAGGCATCACACACGTTTCCACCTGTTCCCTTCGTGATGCCTCAGTGGGACTTGAACCTGGTTCTTACTTATCTGATGTGCGCCCCCTTTGAGCCACTTCACAACTGTCCTATCCGCCTTCTTACTGTGAAGACTGCTTTCCTGGTTGCCATCACCTCTGCCAGGAGAGTGAGTGAGCTCCAGGCTCTTTCCTCTAAACCTCCTTTCCTTTCTGTCCATCCGGACAAGGTTGTGTTGCGGACTAGGCCCTCTTTCCTGCCCAAGGTTGTCACGGCCTTCCACATCGGGCAGTCTATCACCTTGCCCACCTTCTTTCCGCCTCCGTATCCCTCAAAGGAGGAAGAGCGGCTCCACCGTCTGGACCTAAAACGTGCGCTCTCATTCTATCTGGATCGCATACACCAGTTCCGGGTGGATGACCAACTCTTTGTTGGTTACGTGGGCGCTAAGAAGGGACGGGCGGTACACTAGCGGACCATCTCTCGGTGAGTCGTCTTGTGTATCAAGGCTTGTTACTCCTTGGCAAGGAAGGAGCCTCCTGTTGGGCTGAGGGCCCATTCCACTCGGGCCACGGCAGCTACCACTGCCCTGGGCCGGGGTGTCCCCTTGCAGGACATCTGTCAGGCAGCTACGTGGGCATCATTGCACACGTTTGCAAGACACTACTGCCTGGACAGCCAAGTCCGGAGGGATGGCTTCTTTGGCCGTTCCGTCCTCCAGGACTTTCTGGTGTGATTATTGGTTCGCAGAACTACCACCGGGGTTGGTATTGCTGGGGTATCTATTCTAAGGTAAGGAATCTAATACTAACCTGTTTCTTTCAGATGAACAAGTTACTTACCTTCGGTAACGATATATCTGTATGAAACAGTAGTTAGTATTAGATTCCTTACCGCCCCACCCATCCTCCCCGTTCTGCGAACCGATATCTAGGGTTAAGGTCATCCCCTTTCAGGGCCCTAGTTTTAATGGCACCAGTGTTGGTTTTTGACATGGCTCTGCGTTTTTGGCCACTTCATTCTCTACCACGCTAAACGTTCCTTGGGAAAATGGCGCCTAAGAAGAAGGTGGTGGCTTTTGATTTCTGAAAACACTCTGAAAGACAATGTGCAATTAGTAACATGATCACAACAATGAAGAGTTTGTCTGTTACATTTCCATCTGTCTGAGTAGCAGAAAAGAAAGAGCATTGAGGCTAATATACTTTGAACTGGAACCCAAGTATAAAGTGTAGAAAAAAACTAAAATAACTACCAAGATTGTCCCCCTTTCAAAAACCTGTAACCTAATCTATTGCAAGAGACTCCCCTTATCCTTCCTTGATTACTCCTCTGGCTCCAGAGGCCCGTTTTCCTATTCCACCTGAAGCCATGTAGCTGCTCCTGCACCCCTCAGCTTTGACATTATGGAAACCTGCTCCTCAAAGCCAAAGTTCATAATGCCATCCACTTCGGCAGTATCAAGGAACACATCTACCCCTGCTCCAGCATCAAAGCCCTCAGTGTTGATGTCTTCATTGTCATGCTATTCAATGTCTCCCTTAGTGGTGGTCTACCAGACATCAGCATCTGGAAAAGTTAGTTCTGTCAGATGGTCTAAGTGATTCCTAGAGGTGTAAACAATCAAAGTGAAGAGAAGGAGAGAGGGGAGAGATACTACCTTGAAGAACGAAGGCCTAAGTTCTCTTCTTTGCAGGACCGAGCTGGGATTTTTGAGTAGGTAAAAGTAATTGGAAGTGGCACCTGTGAACAGGTCTACAAGCGGGGTTCTCAGCTTGGTTGCTGTTCTTTTAGGTCTTGCCTGACACAGCGCATTAGCTGTGACTTGCAATAAATTTTGTTTACTTAGAAGGGACTTCTAGCCCACTTATTGCTTACCATTGGTTGACTTCATTGTCACTCACTTGCTTTCTTCCCTGTGGTTGGCGCTTGCAGACTTGGATTCCTCTTCTTGTGTTTGGCCCTCCCCTGGCACATGGGCCAAGTACTATTTCCTTGCTCAATCTCCTTCCACTGCTCACGCTTTTCGAGCTACTTTTTTCTTTACTTATTGTAAAAGCACTCCATAAAAGCTTATGCTGCTTGCCCCTCCCACCCTTCTCCCTCTTATCAGTCCTGTCGCTTGCCCCTTCCTGCCTTCCAACCTTTGTCTGTCATGTTCCTTGTCCACTCCTGCCCTCCTCCTGCTGTCTGTGTTGGCCCTGCGTCGACTCCCGCATTGCTGCTTGCTCTATTTCCCCCTGCGTTGTTACTTTCCCTGTGCCCCGAACTGCGTTGTTGCTTGCCCTGTCGAGCCACCCCTCCCACATTGTGGTGCTTGCCCCACCTATTACTACGTTGTTGCTTGCCCCGTCCCCCTCTCACGTTGTGTTGGTTATGCCATCCCCTTCTACATTATTGCTTGCCCCGTCCCTCCCGCCTCACCTGAGCTGTATTGTATGGCCTAACCGTCCCATGTTGTTTGCGTGCACTGCCCACTTTTCTTTTTCCTTTTTAATACTCCTGATTGACCCCCCTCTCCCATCGTCCCCTGTCAGCCACTGCATGTCCATTCAGGTGGCCACTGACATAGGCATTTGTTATTCACAGTAAAATATCACGCTGTGTAGTGCTGCGCGATCGCTTAATTTAATCTGTTTTTATTTTTATTTGCATTACAATATTTGAAGTTTATCTGTCCGTTTCATACACTCCGCACTAGACACCCTGCAATGCATAGAAAATATAGGCATTTGTGATGTACTTGCTTAAAATGGAACGAGAAGACATTTTGTCCATCTCGAAGTGTGCCGTCAAATGTATAGTGCTGAGAACACATTCCTACCGTCCCATGGCCTTTTGTTTTGCTAGATTTTAGATCAATTTCTGAGAGACCAAAGGAGTTAAACGGATTGCATGTTTTAGAACCTTGGTAATATTAGAACATTAAGTGTGTGGTGTCTGGGAACTTGATTTAAATCATTAAGTCTTCGGCAACAGATCAACTTGGAGACCGAACTCCAAGGTGTTGACATGGGTCCCTTTCTCACTTTGCCACTGGATTCAAGCTAGCCTGTCTGATGAGGGGTGTTACCCCGAAACCGGTCCCAGGATGCTTGTTTCTGGTCCATGGAAGACATGGCTTGGTAGTTCGGGCTTGACTGTTACCATGAGGCACAGGCTCAAGACTGATTTGCTTATAGCTGTGTCTGAACTGGGGTGGCGAAGTGACCAAAAAAAACGATTATGGATTCAACCCAGATCTGTGACTGAGGGTGAGTGTCTGAAAAGTTTCAGCACTCCGTCCATCATCTCCTTGTGTTTGCTTTAACAACCACTTAACAACAGTTCATGCCCAGACATTTATCCAAATCACCAAGAGCACACAGATTTTGTTAAAAACAGTTGGACCAAAATCTAATGTACTGAAGGTCATTTTCAAGTGTGACATTCAATTAAATTCATCCAGACGATTAAGACCTGTCAAGGAATGAGGTTTTTTACTGGTACCTCTAGCAGAATACATTTAAAGTGTCTGCCGGTGCTGGTAAGTGGCGACGGTAGTTGGCTCAGAAAATGTACTCTGTGTTAAACAAAACGTGCAGGTGCTGCTGTCACTTTTTTGCGAGACCTAATCTATGTGCAGGAGTAAGTCAGCAGGGCTTTTCGTGCAGAGAACAGTACAGTCTTGGTGTTTAAGAGTTCCTGGTTATGAAATGTTACTTTTTCAACTGTTTTGGTTTATGAAACTTGAACTACTGTGTTTTTCCACTTCCATTAGCTCACTCTTATAATTGCACCTAAGGCCTCTTAAGCTAATCCACCACTTAAAACAGTAGGAAATGATAAATGTTCCCTAGAGCACAAGACTAGCCCAAAAGACAACACGGCATGCGTACAACGTCCTGTAGTATGAGGGCGCATACACAAAGGAAATTTTTTCATTTTCACCCTAGATTTCTGCAGCCTTCGAGGATGTTGTTTCCTATATTTCTGTTATGGGCAGGGGGTAGGCTTTGAATTTGGCCTGGACCTTCAGCCTGAGATAAGAATCATGTTTCCTCTTCCTCTTGAAAGTGAGCCTGAGGTTGGAGAATTCCTGTACACACTCTTTACAATCCTTTTGCTTTCATGCTCATGCAGAGACTCTTGGGCATATTGGACCTGGTTCAGAGGGCTACACCATGTATCTGTAGGTAACTTCCGGTAATCAGGCACTTCTTGAGCAGGGATGCATGCAGAGGTTTACTTCACTCCTCGTTCTCTCAACCTCTTGGCTTGGTTGTTATAGCCTTATGGCTCAGGCATTTTGATCTGTTCCAAGAGTGCATGGAGATGTTTACCAACTATTGAATGTAAGTGGCGACGAGACCCTTTCCAGAAATATGAGGTTTTAAGCATGAGGCTCGCTGAATGACCTGCACCTATTCTGGAAGAGATATATTGAAAATGGGTTCTTTCATGATAATTCAAAAGTTAGCTTATTAATATTTGCCTACGTTGTTGCAAAATCTATGTGTATGCACTGGGTACGTTTCTCTAATCTTCCTTTTTCTCACCCATTGGGCCCAGCAAAGCCCACCATTAGAATAGCGAGCAACTGACTACTTTACCTGGTGCTACTGATACCAAACAACCTCTCTGCACTTATTGTTACAGTGGAGAAAGCAAACTGTTTGGGTTGAACTTCAACGGAGATGCTGCATGGATGAGCTGCAGTTGGGCCCAAGCTAGAACCTATTTCTGAACAACCACTTCATTGGGCCGCTTGTTATAAAACTGTAGGTCCTGCTGCAATGGGCTACAATTACTTATGGGCCACCTTGTGGTCTTGAACGCAGTCCACATATCTTTCTAGCTCTGCCATCTGCATCTGTGCTCCCTACAAGCTTTAAAGGCATAATGTGGATTTGTAAAGCACACATTCACCCGAAGAATCTTTGGCTCTGATTAATAGATGTGTTTTGCTACACAACTCACTGGTACTCAGTTTATCACCTCACAAGGATGACCGGATAGGTGGAACACCAAAACACTCAGTTGACTTAACTCACAGCCCATAACAGTGCCAGATGTTAACCAACAACTTTGGGCTGATTAGTTTGGCTGTGGCATCCACAAATCTGAAAGTGACACGTTAGTGATAGATTCCTTACCTTCGAATATACCCAGGGGTCACACTGGATCCAGAAAGTTTTTCGTCAGTAGTACCCCTGCGCGTCGGTAGGTGGCGTCATGCGGCTCTGCGTCGGTGCTAGCATCGTAAGCGATGAGATCACGTCACAGAGACTACTTAGGCACCACCCATGCGTGCTGATGTCCGTTCTTTCTTTTTCCGCGCCAGCAAGCTCAGATCCGGTTAGAGCACGAACCCTAGTCGCTTTTTGACGAACGGTTTTGAGACTTTTGTCTCTACTTCTTGAGACTTGACTCCTGGTGCCACGTAGGGATGCTTGGGTTTAAATCCTGCGGGGCCTGCCGCCGTACGATGTCGGTGGCCGACCCCAACGGGGGTTTTGTTTCTACTGTCTGGAGCGCGACCATGACTCCCGGTCATGTTCCGACTGTCTGGCCATGGCTCCGAAGGCTTTGCGGTAGCGGTCTCGAAAGCTGTTGGAGGCCCAGCAGTCTCCGCGCCGTTCGAGGTCCAGGGGTCGCTCGAGGGACCGATTACGGAGCCACCATCATCACTCCTCAAGTTCAAGTCTTCACCCTCGTAATCGGGTAAGAGACGTCACAAGAAAAAGATGAAGAAGGGTTTACGCTCTCCGACGTCCCCCGTCGGTCTGCGGAGGAGGTGGCCAGGGGTTCTTTCCCCTTGGCTCCGTTGGAGCCTGAGAGTCTGACGGCCTACCCACCTTATCCGGGTCCGTCAGCGACTCCGGCCCAGGTGCAAGAGTTTCTTGCTGCCATGGACTGCCTTTTCAGGCCTAGGTCTCCCGCCGGCACGTCTTCGGGCACCGCGGTCCCAATTGAGGGCCCTTATTGGCCGCCGTCTCCGCCACCGGCGCAGCAAGGTCCTCTGCCGGCGGCTCCGGCGCCGCAGGGTCCTCCGCCAGCGGCTCCGACCCGGTCTAGACCAGCCACAGGGGTTCCAATGGATAAGAACGTGGCCAGACGTCATCGCCTGACACTGGGGGACCCTGCCTTTTTAACAAATCATCCAACTCCGAAGATCCTGGTCATTCAGGCCTCCACTTCACAAAGTGCATTCCCTACCACCCCGCCCGATGAGTAATCTAAGAAGCTGGAGCAGTTTGGCAAGAAGTTATTTTCCTCTGCCAGCTTGAAGGCTGCGGTCAGTCAACACCGCATGCCTCTTGTTCTGCTACTCTCACACTGTGCGGGACACTGTGGCTCAGACACTGCCCCAATGCCCGGAGGAGGTTCGGGCTGTACTTTCCCAAGCTGTTGCGGAGGGGAAGGATGCCGCGAAATTCGCCATTCGGTGTGGGCCGAACACCGCAGATTCTTTGGGGAGAGCGATCTCCACGCCGATGACCCTGCGTCGCCATGCCTGGCTGAGGTCCACAGGGTTTTCGGGGGATGTCCAGAGTTCCCTCATGGACATGCCTTTTGATGTTCTTGCCTGTTTGGCGATAAGGCAGACAGTGCGCTGGAGCGTTTCAAGGACTCTTGGGCTACGGCCAAGTCCTTGGGTCTCTCCAGCACACACCCAGCCACGTCTACCTTTCGTTCCTTTTATTGCCACGGAAGGGGCACCCCTGCACGTTCGTTCAGCCAGAAGCCTGCGCAGAACCAACCTCAGCGCGTCCATGGAGGCCGCCGTGGCGGCACAGGGGGGCAAGCACCAGTCAGTCCACCTCCGCTCCTGCAGCATCCGCCTCAAAGCCTTCCTAGTCAGAGTATTCAACATCACCTTCCCCACTGGCGTTCTGTCACTTCGGACAGGTGGGTGCTGCAAATCGTCCGAAAGGGTTATTCCCTCCCCTTCAAGTCTACCCCCCTCCCCAGCCATGCCACCTCAGTTCCACCACATGTTGGGGATCACTTTGCGCTTCTCCAACAGGATGTCATGGCCCTCCTGGCCAAGGGGGCCATCGAGCACGTTCCTGGCCCAAAAGTAGTATGAGGTTGTTATTCCCACTACTTTCTGGTCCCCAAGAAGGACAAAGTGAGCCTGCACCCCTTCTTGGACCTCAGGAACGTCAATCGCTTCCTGTGGAAGGAGAAGTTCAAGATGTGGACTCTTGCTCAGGTCTTGGCTGTCCTCGACCCTGGAGACAGGATGGAAGCATTGGACTTGCAGGATGTATATTTTCACATCCCCATCCTGCCGGCCCACCGGCGTTACCTGCGGTTCACGGTAGGCCAGGAGCATTTTCAGTTTGCCGTGCTCCCCTTCGGCTTTACCAGCGCCCCTTGGGTGTTAACGAAAGTGATGGCGATGGTCGCAGTTAATCTGCGCAGGTCAGGGGTGTCAGTCTTCCCCTACCTTGACGACTGGTTGTTGAAGGCGGGCTCATCCCAGGCTGTCGTCACCCACCTTCAGACTATTAGCGTCTTTCGGAAGCACGGAGCAGGCACTCGATCCGAGCCTTATAAGGGATTTTGCTTTTGAGACAACACACAACTCCTTCTCAAAAAGTTTATTCCTCCCCTGGAGCTGCCGCCATGCTAGCACCATGTCATCATAGTCTATGGAAGCTGGGAGGGATCAGCTGTGTAGGATACATGCGCATGATCTACACAGGGCTGCCATTCTTGGAACTTGGTCCCTGTGTCATGGCTAGACCGGTGTCTCCTTTTTTCCTTTACTTACGAACCACAGGCTCAGCCTTTTATCAGCAGATGGAAGGGGCAGCTTCTATGCAGTGGGTGGATAAGGTGAATAAAACAAAGTGCTGCTGCTGAAAGTAAAAACGCGCCATGTGCGTTGAACAAGGCGGAAGAGACGCCGTGTGCGAGCAAAAGAGATGCTGTGCGCGAGCCAAATATCCAGTCCGGGTGGGCGAGCCGAAAAGGAGACTGGGAGGGAACAAACAAGCCTCACTTGCAATAAAAAGCAAGTGTTCAGCATTAATTGTGACGCGCGCCAATTAAAAGCATGGGTGGAGCTTCCACCCCACTTCCGAAAGCACACCAATGACAATAGATCTCGCAGAGCGAGCAGCTCATGCGCTGTGACGCTAGGCGAGACCTAAAAATGTCATAGAAACCAGGGAAGATACATTAAGGAGAGGGTTTGGGAGCAAGAAACCGTGTTGGGAATAGACACTTGCAGCAGACGTTTAGGCCCAATAATTGTATTATATTATTTTGTTTTCCTTCATTTAGTCCTCCGATGAACCTTGCTCTTCGCATTGATGGGTGAAGGAAATTACAGTGTCAACTGTTAGCTACCCAATGACGACCAGGATTCTAAGGAAATTTAGTCAGGCCAAAATCATACAAACTAGCAGCTCAGCTACTGTTGTACCGAACAAATGCAACATGACTTGCTGTTCTGAAAACGATCTGTGACTTATCTTTGCTGTACATTAGAATTTAGATACTGTATGCACAGTCTCTGTTGAAAGAACGTTAGTCAATTTAAAATGCTCAGACATTTACTCTTTCAATTAGCGTTGTCTTAAGCAATAATAGAAATCAAGACAATAATCAGCATTCAGTAGGTTCAGTAATGAGTCTGAGTACAATTACAGATGTAGTGTAAAGGTACAAATTAAATAAAGAAGCATAGTTCGTAGAGCGAGATATCTAGGAAAACAAGTTCAACCTAAAATCTCACAGGGCATTTGCAAAGTGGTTCGACAAAGGAGTCCAAGGAAAATCTGCTAGGCAAAGGGTTCCTGCCATCAGCAGGGGCAGGGACACATTTGCAAAGTTCTCTCAGTGGGCATAGAGTCTGGTCAGAGGAAAGGCAAGAGAGAACTAGGAAGCTAGTTAGCCTGCCAGCATGAGTACTCAGGACAGAAAGGGCAAAAAAAGGTTCAATCAACATTGCAGCAGCAGTATCAACAGCTGTGCTCAACAGCCTGGTCTGGACCCTACTGGGCTGGGCAACAGCATCAGTCTTAGCCTCGTAGCCCCATTCTTTCTGGAAGGACTCGTCAGTATAGTTCCACAAGTTCGGAGATGACATTGACTGTCACATCATTAACACCAGGTACTCAGGAAGTCATCATCCGCTCACAAGATGCAAAAGTGGCAACTTGGCATTCTTCCCATACTGTTCATGGGAATTGATTGTCCGTCTGGGCACAAAGTTTAGTCCACAAAGAACCATTAATTACTGAAGCTTCCTATGTGCTAGTAGAAGGGTTTGTATCACACTGTAGTATCAATATGGGTATTACAATTTGTGTCGGGGGCCTTCCAAAATGCCATGCCAAAAGTACAGGAAAGTTACCTTAGTGTGAGCTGAAGTAAGATCCTTTTTCATCATGATGAGAAAGTGCAGGCCTAAAGAATAAAGTCAAGTTAAGGCACTGAAGTCAGTAAATGAAATACATTTATATATATATATAGGTTTCTATTTAGATGCAAGCAAGTGTGTTTCAATTAATACATTAGTCAAGTGGCACAAATCAATTCATGAATTAATTTAGAAGTGTGGCCTACCACCACGTTTTCAAAGTGTATACATGTAACTTATTCTTAGATTTCCTAAAACAAGAAACTTATATGAATGTATAAGTCCCTATCATGAAGATAATTTGTGGAGAAATTAAGCTTTCTGACTCACTGCACATAGATTTTTCACCAGCTTTTCAAAGTCAATGGTGCATTACAAGGAGAACAAAAGACAATAGTTTCTTAAGCATTATACATTCGTAGTCCTCATAAAAATACACACAATTTAAAATGAAGCTTCATAATGCATCAATGTTTAGTCGAGATTCATTTTTCTTTAATTGTAGAAAAGATATTTTTATAAGGTTTTGTTTCAATGTGGTTTAAAATCTTTTACGAATTGAACTGTTAGGCAAGTTACACTCGCAGGATATGTTTTTCTAATTCTAAAATCTAAGCACTCTTATGTTGCCTGTACTATACTTTTTCTCATTGATGTTTCTATATGGTGTGCAAGTGCACATACATTTTCTATGTATATTTTCATTCTGATATCCAGTTTATGTGCCATGCAAAGAATAGCTAACTTTTAAGCTGGACCAACACTGATATGCGAGAAAGGGCTGAACGAGATCGCAATGAAGTAAATTGGTAGGTTGCATCCAGTAGAGAGAAATGAAGTGAGCTGGGAAACAAAAGGGAAATTTGGGGATTATGAAGGTATCATATTTGAACAGACCACTGTGGGAACCATTCAGACATAAGACCGGGTCACAGAAGATGAAGGTTTAGAGGACTAAGAGACAATTGTCTCTCTTAACCTTACCTCAGGTTTAAGAGACCATTCCCTACCACAAGGTAGAAACAGGACAGGTAGTCTTTTAATCACAAAACATTATCAGCTTTACCTTTGAAATTCTGGCTCAAAAACATATACTGCCCACATACACACATACCAATACAAGGTTCATCACCAGCACAGCCGAGGCTTCACGTTCTCTATCAAGGACACCTGTCGGACAGCTCAAACACAAGGATATGATGTACGGGATGCTGAAACTTTTCAGACACACACCCCCAGTCGCAGATCTGGGTTGAATCCATCATGGTTCTTTAGCTCACTTCACCACCCCATTTCAGACCTAGCCATATGCAAATCAGTCTTGACCCTGTTCCTTATGGGAACAGTCCAGCCCAAACTGCCATGCCAGGTTTTCCCTGGAGTGGAAATAAGCATTGTGGGACCGTTTTGGGGGAACATCCTTCATCAGCCAGGCTAGCTTGAATCCAGTGGCAAAGTGAGCAAGGGAACCACGTCTGGGGATACCTTGCTAACTTCAGGCGAACAAAGAAAACTCAAGGAGATGATGGACGGAGCGCGGAAACTTTTCGGACACTCACCCCCAGTCACATAACTGGGTTGAATCCATCCTCGTTCTTTAGCTCACTATGCCACCCCAGTTCAGACACAGCCATATGAAAATCAGTCTTGACCCTGTTCCTTATGGGAACAGTCCAGCCCGAACTACCAAGCCGGGTCTTCGCTTGCCCCCACCATAACAGCAAAGTTAATTTCACTGATAGGCCAACATGTCTATCTAATGCTTCTTTTAGCTCCATTCCCACTTCCTCCAGAATGCTGTATATTTTTTACAGCCAGAGCATGTTAGACGATCCTTTCCTGACTGTAGTCTTTAAGCCAGTTGCCCACTTGTATTCTTCTGATAGCCTGTCTTATTCTTATTCATGCAAAATACTATATGTGGATAATTTTTTAAGTTCACCTTTGACTTTTCTCTATTATACAACTTTCCAATGTGGGTCTTCAAATTCCTCTACAAGTCTCTCCCATTTTCTCCATGTGGGTCCCAGACAGTAAGGCGTATTGCCTGAGCGTTTTATATATGTTGTGTGTGGCAGTTTTCTGAAGTCATTTGATTAATACTGTTCTCTCAAAAATCAAATTTTCCGATAGTTTTATGGTGATCTGTAAATGTCTGCAGGGTACTCCAGAGTTGAAAATATCTAAGGATATCAAAAGTTCCTGTTTTATATTCATTATATAGTTGATCAAAGGATTTCAGACCAGCCAGTCCTCATGTATTGTTTAATTTGGAGAGGGCTTATAACATTCCACTTGCAAAACTCCTGCAGGCTGCTTCGTTATCACAGAAAGTGATATCAGCAGGTCTTTTTACAGTGGACAGGGCATTCGTGCTGATAAGGAAAGATTGCCTAAGCATTTTGAGATCTCCACTCCCCCCATCCAGAATGCATCAAGATAGCCACAGCCATGTTTTCCATTTGTGATGGTAATAGAGCAGGGTCAACTAGGTCATGAGAATGTCGAGGTACCTTGCAGGTCCCTCAAAGACCATAAGATGGGTGTTGACTGCACACCAAAGGATTTCGAGGTTTACTGTGACTGCCTGGGTGACCTCCCTTTCTGTTACTTAGTGGGATGTATGGCATGGAAGTTGCTGGAAAGAGGGGCAGGAAGGACTTATTTGATGCTGGACTCAGAAGGGCCTTCCTCTCATCTGTCACCACGTAACTGATGGTCTTACAGGTCCCTGGTGGATGATGGAGGCTTCATTCACCTTGAACTATTTCCTGTGCTTCTTCCTAGATTTGTCAGTTTGTGACTTGAAATGCCCCCCCCCATACGTGGCTGAGTAAAAAAGAGATAGAAAAAAGAGTGTGTTTTGTGACAAACGAGGGATTTTATTTTCTCCCCAAATCTTACCATTCATGTGGGGAGAAAAGGAAACCGAAGGACTGAATACTGAGGATGCCCAAAGCAAAGACTCATCTGGACGAGATACCATGATACTGGTGAACCAAAAAGCCACCCAACGTTTTAGTGATGGGTGCATTGACCAGAACTGGAAATCAGATGGTGCATGCCTATGGCTCATGTGCTGCTTGATCCACGGGCCCACGAAGGGTTTCTCCCAAGCAGCTAATACAAGCTCTAACAACATTTAATTGAATAGTAATAGGGTTTTTAAAGCCGCTGAAGAGTGTAGAGTTTTTGTCAGAATGTTGAATTTGACCTCAGTCGGTAAATACACTTCTAGAACCTACACTGCTTTCCACAACACAGGTGTAAACAAACAGATTTCCTCTGAAGAAGGAAGGGCTAGAGGTGTAAGGAATGTCTTCCACTAGAGATACATTAAGGTCCCTAGCATTTTCCAAACCTAGATTAAGTCCGGTTATTTGCCATGAAGAGAGAGGAGGCTGTAAACACCGAACCATATTGGGCATGTCTAAGGTTTCCGAGTCTGAGTCAAAGATCTCTTTGATATAGATAGACAAATCTCTGTGCCCTTAGGAGAGGCTCAGCTTTAGAAATTGGCTCAGAGAGATGTCTGGCAGTCCTGATTAAATCCAGTGTGGCCTGTTTTGAGGCCCCAGCCTAGGAAAGGTGTGTAGTTGGAACCTGAAACTCTGGTTTCATCTCTTTGAAAACCTGAATTTCTTCCAAACAAGAGGAAGATACTTGTGTCTGGAAGGGTGCTTCCCTGACTCCGAATTGTCTTGTGGTGCTTTTCGCCGGAGTATCCCTTAAAGGATCAATCTGTCAGGAGACATACCGGAAGGAGAGAAGAGGAACTGCTTTGGAGCCCTTGTAAAAATAAGTTGGCTTCTTCCTCCCTGATTGCCTTAGAGGTAAGGGCAATCAGGAGTCAGAGGCTTTCAAAGGGTGTGGTCAGATCCAAGACATTGCATGCAAATGTTAAGGGGATAACAAAGACATCTTCTTGCGACACCCTTGGCAGGGTTTATAGCTGAAGACCTTAAGAGGTGACATTTGACTTAGATGCTGTCAGATTTGTGTAGGATTTATCAAGAAGTACGGAAAAGATATGTGGACCTGCTCCACACGGCCCCATATTTAGCCCTATGTCCCATCCGGGGCTACAGAACCATATGTGATGCCACCTGATGCAGCTAGAACTAGGGAAAACATTTCCTGGATACAGTCTTTGTGCCTGAAGTATATTTGTATGGTAAGGAATCTGTGTGACGAGGTATCCATTACAACTATAACCATTTACTCAGAAGCTCAAGATTATTTTAGTCTGTATGCATTTCCACATATGCATGTGTGATGGGAGACTCCATAGTCTGTTTCACAGAGGAGAGAGACATAATGGGTCTGAAGAAGAGTCTGAAATGTGTCTTGTGTACCCTACAGAATGTTGTTTATCTTTCAGATTTTTCATTTTTTGTTTCTGAAAAACTGTTTCTTCATTGTTTTTTAGATTCATCAATATAGAGTAGCGATGACTGCCAAAGATTGCTCCATAATGATTGCTCTTTCTCCGAATCCTCAGGATGAATGGTAAGGAAACGTTTAAAATTCATATTTAATAATCCATGCTGGGGAAGATGGTTATTTTTGACTGTTCATCACTGAGGACTGCACTCCACTGACCGTGTTAAGTGATGCTAATGAAATCTTGTAGTCAACCATTGTATATTATCCCAGATCTGCCTAAATAGGGAGCACTTTAACGTGATATAAATGTTTGTAGACAAGCTTTACATAAGACTCCAGACATTTACATGACTTTTTTGTTGAGGTACTAGCTTGCATGTCTTTCCTTAATTGATGTACTACAGTAGCCACCCTAGGCTGATGATACATTATCCTGGCAACTAATAGTATGATATGGAATTGTACCACTGTCAGCTCAAGAAATAAATCTATCCTACGATGATGACTCGTGGGTGAGTCCATAATGAGACCTTTTGCATTTTGTTGATCTAATCCTCACAAAACCCTTCACCCTTCATCCTTTTTCATATCTTTTTAGGTCGAGCATCAGCGTGCATGCGCTGTCTGCAAGACCTGCTGTAATTACTCGTACTGAGTGTAATCCCGCCTACCACTTCCCATTGGTTCATTCGTGTCTCTCATTCGTGTGTCTCCTTTACTTCCAGGCTCATTATTGGCTGGTGCTCCTGGTACATCACTTCCATTTTTAAACCAGGAGCACCGGATAACTACAGTTTCCTTACACTGTAGTTCCATATGTATTTGGGGACTGCTTTGTTTTAACATGGTGCCTGCTTCCCTCGCAGCCACGCACATACCGGGCGCCACGCTTTCTTCGGCATGCCTGCTTCACTCGCAGTCATGCACATACCATGTCCTGCGTTTTTTTCACCATTGTTCGCATTCCTCCATTTTTTTAAGCACTACACTTTAATTATATTTGCAGCTTCAAAGCTCTGTGCTTTCATTTTATTTGCAGCTTCAAAGCTGCATCTGCTCCACCTCCAACCACTAAAAACAAGCTGCACATTTCACACTCCTACCCCTTCTTTGTTAGCGGCCGGGCAAAAGCCTCTTCTGGCCATGGTGATCAGCCGTTGTGCCGGGCTCCGATCTGCCCAGCTCTCCTCCTCCCCTGCAGCAGCTGATCAGCAGCCCACAACACCAGAACGAGTTGTGTGGCTGCCAGGACCCCGATGCATGTGAGTCGCTGCTTTTGTAAATTTTTGCCATTATAGCGCAACTGAGGAGAGGCAACGAGCTTAGCTTCTGTATTTTCAGCGCTCAGTCCGATGCAGCGGTATGTTTGACATTGTCAGCACAGCTGTGCTGAGCCCTTGCATTGGGTAAATAGTTCTCTATGCGCCATTAAGCAGTTTGCTGTAGCAGCGCTGCGTGAGATGGTGTTATTTATAAGGTAGAAGTATGGCTGTGATGAGCCTGCAAGCTGCTTCTTCAATGCTCCAGTATTTGAATAAAAAAATTCCAACAACCCTTCCCCTATTGTCCTCCAGCGGGGCATGGAATCACCTGAAATGTATTATAAATATGGCGGCCGCCACTAAAGATAAACACCAGGACGAGTTGTGTGGCTGCCAGGAACTCCGGACTCAATACGCCTGGGCTAGCTTTATTTACTATGGGAAATTATTTGATTTTTATTAACACTTTCTGCACATTTCAATGGCAGATTTTAAGCATACGAAGCTTTGTACTTTTATCTTGGTGCTACTCTTCACTTTCCGTGCGTGCGTGCATTTACCAATATGTTAATTGTTGCTTTGGCTGCAGAAGCCTCACAAACACGTTTATCAGAAATCACCACAACACATCTCTACCCCCTCGCACCCCAGGGCAGGCATACAGGACGCCTGGTTGTGGGCCCCTAAGAGAGTCACATCCCAGAGGAAGCCTGATCTGGTTGTAACCTCATTTCCCCGATCGCTATCGCTATCGCTCTGCATTTAGAGGGTCCTTGTCAACGCCCATTCCCTCGTCTGCACACATTGCAAAAACTGATTATTTCCTGTAAATATATATACAGGGTCGGATTGGGATCACAATTCGGCCCGGGCACTGACGAAAAAAGTGGCCCACATTCAAGAGGCGTGGCCCATATTTAAGGGGCGTGGCCCACATTCAAGGGCGTGCCCTTTCATGAAACACTATTTGCACAGACAAGGAATGAAAGTGGGAGGATACTGTTCTTGCACAGGACACAGGGCAAAGGTGCCAATGGGCTACATGCTGAGCAACTAAAAAAAATAGCAAGGCCCCTTTCTGTCACAAAATTATTCCAGCCCTCCAGCACAGGAGCACCTGAAAAGCAGCAAAGCCCCTGCTATTACTAACCTACTTAGCCCTCCCCAGACCTTCAGCTCAGGAGCACATGAACAGAGGTAAGGCCCCTGCAATAAGTAAATTAATCAGCCCTCCAGGCCTCGGGAAAATGTCCTGGCAGGGGAGCACAAAACACAGCTTTCTGGGTCATCCAAGGTAGTTTGAGTGTTTACCATTTACTGTAGTATTACCCTTGTACCTGTGTATGGTACCCCTTTGTAACTTGCACACGTCACTTTTCTCTGGTATCACACTGTATGCTACCTCTCACTTTTGTTTGCTTTAGATACTTGCACAAGTGCCACCATTGCCTATGTAACGTTTGTTCTTGTGCTGGAGTGTCTGCCATTTATTGCAGTATTATACCTCTACTTGTACTTTGTACGCTTTTGTAACCTGCACACATATCACTTTTTCCTCCTGTAATGTACCGATTGCTACCTCATGTATTTTGGTTGCTCACTATTGTCACTTTTGATTCATGTAACTTAACGTTTGCTTTTGTAATTTGTCCACTTGTAATTTTTCTCCTCATGTATTATTGCTGTTCCTTGTTAGAAAAGCGCTCTGACACCATCGGGTAAAGTCCGCGCTACATAAAATTGCATAAATAAATAAATACAATAAAAAAAATTCCAAACATCACCTGGCCCCCACAGCAAGACCCATTCTTCCTCGTCCACTATGCCCTGAATGTGAAGGGCTGTGGGCGAAGTGCTAAGACTAACACCGTTTCTGAGCTGCATGGGCCCCAGGGGGGCCGAGGTGAAAATGGCTCAAAGGCCTGAGAAACACCTGGCCCCCCCGGGAGGCCGATTCTTGCAAACGATCACCCCTCCCCAGCCCAGCCTCAGCTTGATTGCTTGGCAGGGCAGGGGTGAAGGAGAGGCCACAGCTGACAATAGCTGTCCGGCCGCACAGCGCGGCTGCTTTCATTTTCACTGTCTGTCTCGTGCCCTCCGTGGGCCGTTTTTTTTTCTCCCCTTTCCTAGTCCACTCTCTGTGGACTGGGACAGGGGAGAAAAAAACCGGCCCACAGAGGGCACTGAGGCACCGGCCCTTCGGCCCATTCCCGAATGCCCGCCTTGCCAATCCGCCCCTGTATATATATATATTTTCTTACAAAAACATTAGCTCCAAAACATAGTAAATAATTAACTTCAGTTTTTACCATATGCTCCGAACTATATTCAGAACTAGTGTCAGAGCAACATCAGGAAATTTGTGCGTGCTTTTTCACTGCCACTTATGGGTTTTTAAAAGATGTTGGTCTCTAATGCCTTAAAAGTCATTATTTACCTTTTAGATTATATCAAATTCGGTAGCAGCAGGATGGATTTTAAAAAAACGCTTGACAGGTTTAGGTGCTCTTTCAAATTATAAACATTTCAACCTCTGATGCCTTTTCAGTAATTACATTGTTTAGATAATTACACATTTTAAAACATGTTTTTGTGCCACCAGCACCCAGTTCATTATTCCCTATTTCTTGTATTTGTCACCCCGTCTTAGCCACGCAACCCAACATACACACAGCAGGCCTGGCTGCGTCCATTTAAAGCTTGCTTGCTATGCTTTTCTTTTAATATTGTTCTTTAATAAAAGCAAGTACTAGCGGTTTGTTACGACTTCTTATACTTCTTTTAAAAATTATTCTTACTCCCATACACTATTCTGTTACTTTAGTAAAATCTATACCGTTTCATTTTATATGCTGCGTACATTTAGCATTTCCACAATTATTCTGTTGGCTGCAGAAGCCTCTCAAGTACGTTTATTTTTGTGAACAAACCATACCGTTTACTTTAGTGGACTGCAGAAGCCTCTTTTCTCCCTTTATCTTAATTCACAACAACCCTTTTCTACCATTCAGCACCCCAACATATACACAGGAGGCCTGGCTGCAACAGATCTCACATTACTGAACGTTTGAGCTATCGGTTTTGCCTTATTTGCAACTCCAATAGCTCAAACCATAAGTAATGGGATACCTATTGCATTGCAAATGGTTGTTTGACTTTTGCAATCATTCCTGGTATTGGTTCAGTTTGAGAATGTCAAGATTGTTACCTGGGAGAATCATATTGTGGCCATTTCAGTTTGAATTGTGTTTATGAAGATAGTAGCTGCAAAGATGACTGGACCCCCTCTATAGTATTTTAAGGTCGGGGAAAAGAGAGGAAAGCAAAACACATAAATATCACCAAATTTCCCTCATTGACCAACAGTATTTTAGATATACCAGTGACCAAAATTTTGTTTTAGATATCAGTTTTAATATTTTTTTGTTTTATAACATATTATTTTTTTTTAAATTAAAAGTCACTTTTTTTTACTTTAAGAGTTCATTCTTTATACAATACATTATATCATTGTTACATTTCTTTTATAACCATGATAATTGTCGAACAAGATCCTAAAAATAAATACATATACAATAATATTACTCAACGTCCTCCTGATTGCATACCGATGCAGTCACTACAATCATACAAAAACATTCACTCCAATACAAACTATCAACATACAATATCTGAAGATGATAGAGGATAATGGTCAGGAAAAAACAGTTTTTCTCCTGTCAACATAACGGGTCTCAAATGGGGGATATTTTGAGACTCCGCACTGGGTCGACGCGCGTTTCGGTGGAATGCGTGTGTTAGACACCACCTTCCACAGTGACGTAAATAAATAATTTACTCTCTTAATTTCTATGCAGGTAAGTACTTAATCAATAATAACTCAATTCGGTTGAAAAAAACAGAGTCCGTGGTGTTAGAGTTCTAAGGGGTTTTATTCCTTAAAAAGGAATGGTCTGAATCAGAATATCATGTTCTGACCACCACACAGGGTGTCAGAAGGGATAGAGCGCTACATTTTATTTACAGTACATAGCTTATATACTTATTGTACAACATTAGAAACAGTATAGGAGGCGTAACAGCTGAGAGAAGACAAGATAACAGTATGCACGTGGTACAATTACGTAAGCAGAAGGCGTAAACTAGGCGTAACTGGAGGTGTGTTCTAGAAACGTCACAAGTAGGTGACACATGTGGGTGGCACTAAACTAGAGATGTTGCAATGTCAGCAGAAATCGGAAGTTTGGATGCGCGCGCAGCTGCATGACGTGTGATGCACGTGGGACTGGAGGGTGCATGGGGACTTGACATTTACACTGACGGAAAGAGACAGAAGTCTGGCATGTCAGATCAACTTGTGCTTCTATCATATCTGATATCTGATGTTTAGGAACTAGACTATCTGGGCGGAAAGGTCTCTAGAGCAGAAGCTATTTTATACTAACTGTGAGTGCGTGTATAAGCGCCTGGGTGTCTGCAAGAGGAAGTGTGGGGGCCTGAGCCTTCCATGGAAGCATGGCAACGGAGGCTATGAATTACTTGAATTAATTCATAAAGACAGGTCGGCCCTTTGGCCCTGCAGCTGAGGAAGGATGTTTACTGAAGCTAGCAGGCTGGAATGTATCTTCGGGGAGGAAAACAGATAACTCGAAGGTTATAGTCAATCTTGGCAGGCAGCAGGCTGAGCTTGAGCACGGAGGGCCGCGCTAGAAGTAAGTCAGAGTTCACGGGTACGGGGGGCAGCCTGGGCTGCTTGCTCTCAGAGTCAGAGAACAGAGAGGTCTGGATGGCAGAAATTCAGGCCTACTTGGGCAGAACTGAAAAACGTGTAGGATGCACCTTAAAAAGACGTTGGCAAGGCATACTTAGGAACGGACCATTGAACCCATTCATGGTGGGTCTGAAAGAAGACATGTTAACGGTGGACGCAAATGTATCTGCGTCTTCATAGCTGGCACAGGAGGGAAGTTACATGCACTTTAATCTCGTACATGGAGTCGGTGGGGTACTCGCTAGGGAACACAACTTGACCATAAAATTTATATTACCTCATTCCCTCCTTGTTCCCTACGGACCCTTCATGATATATCAATCCTCATGAATCGATCAGTCTGTTCTTGTAACATTATATGTTCATCTTTCTTTCTTTGACTGTTCAGGAGACAACTGGAATGCTCAATACATGACGTGGCACACAGTCCACATATCGCTGGCCCACATTGTAGGCACAGGCAGCAACTTAAATCTATAACTAGACCAATGCCTAGGAAGGATAGGATCTTCCATCCCCAAGCGGATAACGTTGTCCAGAACCAACCGGACCAAGTCCAGGTGCCTGGATCCTGATGTATCAGACTTGCAATTTTATGAAGACGAGTAATAGCTTTGTATACAGATGGTGCGTTTTGTGGAATGAAAACACAGCAACTTGACCCGATGACCTTACAGGCTCCACCTCTATCTGCCAAGATGACGTCAATCACGAGACGATTTTGAAGGACAACAGTCCGTATAGCAGACTGCTCCTCTGTTAAGTTACCTAGAGCGGAGGCAGTTTCATTCACTACTGCTTCAAGGGTTCTGGTTAATCTACGTATCAGCTTACTATTAGATACAGTACCTAAGTAAGGGAAGAAACCTTTATTGAAATCTGTGTATTGCTCCCATGCCGTTTCAGTATAGTCGACAATCGGGAGATCTCTTCGGAGTCTACTTTTTACTAGATTGGTATTTCTGTGATAATCTGGAGGAGCTAGGAAAACGGGTGGCAGTAGGAATGCAATATAACAGGTACCATCCCAGTCTGGGGGCAAACGTATGTATGCGGTATGACCACACACAAAATAAGAATGACGGGTAGCTTTAAAAGACGATTTACCATGATCACTGAATTCGACCACAGTAGTGCATTTACTATGACCTAAGTGTACTGAACCTTTCTTGCTAACACATAATTCACCTGTGACTGGTAGTACGGACATGACGGGCAGTACTGGTTCGGTTTCGGATTCTACAGTAAGGATCATAAGACTAATTGTGTAATTACCTAATCCATACACTTCATTTTCTAGATCGGTTCCTATTCTAATGGGGAGTCCCTCCTGGTTAGGGTGACAGACGTGAAGCAGAACTAAGTTCAGGTTTCCCCAAACCCAGCTCCCATCGAAAACAGCAATATCAGGATCTAAGGAATTAATTATTTTAAACCATGCACCACATGAGCCATTGTGAGTGAACGGGTACGGAAAGAGAGGCAGAGCTCCCTTGTAATTCTGGTAGGGAGGGAGTCGGCCACATATCCAGCAGTTTGTAGCGTTATTTGTCTGATGGGAATGGTGCAACATACTAATGAATGTGTTATTGCGCAGCGCCAATCTGTAAGAGAGTTCATGTGCAGGAAGTTCACTAAAAGAGTGTTCAGCAGAAACATTGTAAGCAGATTGTTCATGCTTGAAGATAGGACAATATATGGGAAGCAGTAAACTGGCAATGATAACTAGAACACTTAGAAAAAACATTATTAACAGTGTCACTATACAGTGACTACGCAGTGATTTACAGTATGTACGTTTCTTTGCTTCTCTCTCTCTCTCTCTATCTCGATCTAGGGGATACATGTCAGAAACTATTTAACCGATTCACCTAGGGGAGGACTTAAACAATTAAACTGTCTGACTTGCTAGATCGGAGCTTCATACGGTAGAGTTCTTGGGGAGTTTTCTCCCGTTCGGTAACGGCAAAGTCTTTCGCTTTAACACAGTCCTTGATGGGGGTGGGCGAGTCAGAGTCCTGTTTTAATTCGGTCTTGAGTTCATTACAGAGTTTTATATGACTCGAGTGGACCCACCCCTTACGTCCTTCCAGTTTCACGGCGGTCCTGGTGGTAAGCAGAACGGTCTTCGGAGACTTCCAACGGGCCTCCAGCGGACTTTTCCGGTCGAAATTCCGGACGAGTACCAGGTCCCCAGGACGGACCTCATGCGCCTTTACATCGGTGTTGTCAGGGAAGGCTGCGGCAACCTGTGAACGACATGATTGGAGTGCAGACATCAAGGAGGCAAGGTAATCTGTCAACATGTTACTATCAACATCGGTTATTTTTCTCGGACTGGGCGTCCCCCACATATTCGGTGGTCTACCAAAAACCACTTCGTACGGAGATAGCCCTGATCTTGAATGGGCGACCATTCTCATGTAGAATAGTGCCACGGGCAGGGCGACTATCCAGTCGACCCCTTTATCCTGACATATTTTAGCAAGGCGTATCTTTAATGTCTGGTTATGCCTCTCTACAAGGCCAGCTGCTTCGGGGTGTCGGACACAATGGAATCTCCACTGATATCCTAGCAGTAAGGAAACTTGTTTCATTAACTCGGACGAGAATGGCTGTCCGTTATCTGAATACACGACACGAGGCAAACCGTACCGTGGGAAGAATTCACGAACCAGCTGCTTGGCAGTGGTCGGAGCAGTGTAATCTGATACTGGGTAAGCTTCCGTCCAGCGGGACAGAGCACAGACAACTACGAGAACGTATTTAAAACCTCGACAGCGGTCCATCTGGATATAATCCATCTGGAGGACTTCAAAAGGGTGATCGGGAGGATGAAATCCTCCTTGCTCTACAGGGACGCTTTTACCTGGATTGAACTGACAACAGATCATGCAAGTACGCACTTTCTGTTTTGCTGCTGCTCGTAAGTGTTTGTTGTACCAGAGGTTCTGTAAACTGTCTAACATGGCTTTCTCTCCAAGATGGGCAGGACTATGTGCTGTATTTATCATGCTTTGAACCATTGAGTCAGGAAGAAACCATTTAGATTTTTCCTTCGTCATCCAACCTTGATCTGTCTGAATCCCTCCTAGTTCAGTCCATTTCTTTATTTCATCTGCAGTAGCGTATGTCTGAATATCGATTACGTCTAGGGCGGGATCTCTAACTGCCATACACTGTGTCGGTACTAGTGTCTTTGTCACATCAGTAGTCTGGGTGTGAGTCAATGCTGTATGTTTTGCTGTCTGGTCTGCCAGGTCGTTACCCTGGGAAACAGAATCTGTGGCCTTAGTATGTGCTTTACACTTCATGACTGATATGCCCGAGGGCAAATGTATTGCTTCTAACAGTGCTTGAATGAGGGGACCATGCTGAATCTTGGCACCATGGGAAGTCAAGAAACCTCGCTCTTGCCAGAGGACTCCGAAGTCGTGTACAACTCCGAAGGCATAACGGGAATCAGTGTATATGTTAACATTTCTGTTCTTGGCTAGAATACAAGCTCGGGTCAGAGCGATGAGCTCTGCTGCTTGAGCAGACAGTGTGTCAATACGATGTGTTTCTTTAACTTCAGTTTCAGTGGTCACGGCATACGCGGCCACTAATTCTCCTGTACTTGTTCTCATGCATGAACCATCCACATAAAGTGTCAGGTCTGGATTTGTCAGCGGGACATCTGTTAAGTCTCGTCTCGGCTTTGTTACTGCATTAATGATTTCTATACAATCATGCTGAGCTGGATCTGTCATATTTGTAGGTAACAATGTTGCTGGGTTCAAGATACTGCAGCGTCTAATTTCTATGTGTGGCTGGAATAGCGTTAATTCATAACCTGTCAGTCGTGCTATAGTCAAGTGTTGAGTCTGGGTTCTGTTTAACAAAACCTCTACAGAATGTGGAACTTGAACAGTTAACTGATGACCTAAAACAATTGAATCGCTTTGTCTGATTGCTAGTGCTGTTGCTGCTACTGACTTTAAGCACGCAGGGAGTGCCTGAGCTACTGAATCCAATGTACTAGAGAAATAAGCACAAGGCTTATGTGAACCTGCTTGATCTTGAGTGAGGACAGACAACGCTGTACCATCACGTTCTGTAACAAAAAGTGTAAACGGTTTGCTGTAACATGGTGTCGCTAAAACTGGTGCTTGGCATAAAGCTTTCTTTAATTCTTCAAAAGCCTGTGTATGTTCTTGGGTCCAAGGGAGGGCAGTCGAAGTTGCTGCCTCCTGCGTTGTTAACTGAATGAGTGGCTTGGCTAGAAATGCATATTGAGGAATCCATTGTCTGCAGTACGAGGTGAGGCCTATGAAGGCCCGCACTTCCTTTTGTGTCTTGGGTTGCGGCATGTTCACAATTAACTGAATGCGATCGGGAGTGAGCTGTCTCCCCACTTTGGACAGCAAGTGACCCAAGTACACAACTTGCTGAACACAGAATTGTAGCTTCGAAGGGGACACCTTATGTCCCTTGTCGGCCAGGAAATGTAAAACTGTCAGTGATGCTTGTTCACATTCGGGCTCACTTCGTGCGGTGATCAGCAGATCATCGACGTATTGCAGTAAAGCTGTGTTAACTGGCATTGTGATACAATCGAGCTGTCTTTTCAGTGCTTGACTATAGATGCTGGGGCTTTCTGTGAATCCTTGAGGTGCGCGTGAAAATTTGAAACTTCGTCCATTTAAACTGAATCCGAACAAATATTGGCTCTCTGGGTCAATAGGTACACTAAAGAAGGCGTTCTTGAGATCGATTACAGTAAAGAACGTCGCTTCGGAATCAATAGCAGTCAGTAAGGATGAGATATCGGGGACCACAGGATACTGTGGGATAATGCATTTATTTAATTCTCGAAGATCAATCACCAGCCGGTATACTGGCGGTGCATTGGGATCTGTACGTTTAAGAATCGGAATGATGGGTGAATTACAGATGTTGGAGTCGGTCTCGACGACCACTCCTTGGGCAATGAGCTCTTCAATGATTTTCAGTAAAGCCACTACAGCATCGGGTGGTAACTTGTATTGTCTGATTCTGGGTAGAACTACACCTGCTTTAAGTGTGACACGGTATGGTGTAATGTGCATACAACCTACATCAGTTGGGCCTTTTGCCCACAAGTAATCTGGTACATTTTTCAATCTGGCATCAAATTCTCTCAGGACATAGTGTCCCTTGAAATCCCGCAGAAAGAGTCTAACTCCCTCCGGGGAACAGCATATAATAGCTCCTAAAGCCTTTAATGTTTTAATTCCTAACAGATTTTCTGGACATGATTTCGTAAGTAACAGGTCTGTAACACGTGATAATGGACCTACAGCTAGGGGAACTGGTTGCGATACCTCATTTACAATAGGCTGTCCTGAAAAACCAAGGGAAACATTCTGTGAGCCTGAGAGGGGTGCCCCTGGGACTTCATCATGGCTGATTGTAGTGCGACTTGCCCCTGTGTCAATTAAAAACTTTCTATCTTTTCCCAATACTTGACTGTGTACATAAGGACCTTCTTGATCTACAGGAATCTCAATAAGAGGCAAGTCACCTTCCCTCTCTAGGCTGTTTCATGTGTATCGGGGATAATCGGGGTAAGCGGACTGGGCATACTGATACATCTGCTGTGAAACTTGCTGAGTTGAGGCAATGGGCTGTGGCTGTGGTACCGCTACTGTCTGTACTGACTGTGCTGATGCATGCATAGGCTGTGTATTCTGCATGTGCTGTTCGTTCTGTGAAGACTGATTCTGGTTATGGTCTTGTCTAGGTGGATGCGGTCTTTCTTTAGTTTTACCTGTTGCTATGTTATGTTTCAGAACTGGGCATTCATGTACGTAGTGACCTGGCTGCTTACAATAATTGCATGTCCCTTTAACGGGAGCTGCAGTGTGACTTGTTTGGGTCGCACCCTTTCTGTGACTGTCGGATGGGACCATCTGGGCTACTAACATTTTCATTTTCGTGTCTTTCATGCGTTTCTGTTCCTGATCTTGTTCTTCCCTAATTCTGTTCTGATGATATTGTAACATTTGTAACATCTGTGATGGCGTATTTGCTTGCCATGTACTCTCGACCTTATACACTCTATTTTTAACTAATGGTAGGGAATTCTCGACTAGCTTTGTTACAAAAAGGTGCGGGTACGACTCGCTACTTGGCTGCAGGCCACTATTAATAATGAAACATTTCTCGAATCTTGAATAAAAGTCACTAGTATCTTCATCATGTTTCTGTTTACAGGACGATATGGCGTCCCAATCTTCCTTTCTAGTTGTCAATAATCTGGGCAGGACCTGTATTATCAAACCTGGTAATGCTTTAGTTTTGTCCCCAAGGCCTAACCCTGGAACCCGTTTCTATTTGTTCTGATTTTACTCGAATTCCTTCAGTAACTAACTCATTTTCTTGAGCTTTATCTGATTCTCTAAGTCTGTCTTCTCTACGGAGTTCTTTTTCAGTACGCTTGTGTGATTCCTTACGCCAAAATTCTATGGCGTCTTTCTGAGATTGTCTGGCTTTCTTTTTCCATAATGCTTCTTCTACCTTCATGATGCACTCGGCATCCCATGTTCCATTTACTGGCCATCTGTGTCTTTCGTCTAGATGCTTGGTGTAATCGGTCCATAATTCTAGATACAGAATGGCATCTAAGCCATGTTTATTATACATAAAATGACCTGGAGTGTCCCTAGGGGGGATCGGAATTTCTTCCTCAAGTACCCCTTTTCTGGTTCTTATTTGCTTTAACTTACTGAGGAACGGCATTTTGCTTTACTTAATACTGAACGTCAGATTCTTAACTGCTTGGTTCTAGACACAACTAGTTTAACAGGAACACAATAATACACATGAAAAACAGTCTCTCATACAACGACATTGATTACATAAAAAGACATTTGAAACATAGATAACTACCCCCTATACTAGATGTACTGCTCAACAGTACAGATACACTGACGTAGCAGTGCAAAGATTCAGAAATTCGGAATACTAGATATACTGCTAAACAGTACAGATACACTGCCTAAAAACAGTGCAGACCGGACTTGCGTACCCAAACCCGTACAGATACGACCCAGCAATGGTACTCACCGGGAAGCACGGAAACAGAAGGCCTCGGAAAACTCGACTGGACTGGACTCGGCTCGACTCGGAACTTCGGAAAACTTCGGAAAACTTCGGAAAACTTCGGAAAACTGGGAAACCTGGTGGGCCTCTTGACACCTCGGACCTTGCTTCTTTCGGCTAGGCTCTGGTCGGGATCCTCCGCACTCCTTACCGCCTCGTCTGGGTACTGATCGCAATCTTCGTCACCTCCGTGGGCCAGAGGAAGATACAGGAAATCCTGCCGGTACGCGTAGGTTCCGTCAAGCTGATGGCAGGGGACAGAGTGTGCAATGCACCAACCGGCGCGTAAGGTGGGGGAGGGGTCCCTATTCGGGCGCCAAAATGACGTAAATAAATAATTTACTCTCTTAATTTCTATGCAGGTAAGTACTTAATCAATAATAACTCAATTCGGTTGAAAAAAACAGAGTCCGTGGTGTTAGAGTTCTAAGGGGTTTTATTCCTTAAAAAGGAATGGTCTGAATCAGAATATCATGTTCTGACCACCACACAGGGTGTCAGAAGGGATAGAGCGCTACATTTTATTTACAGTACATAGCTTATATACTTATTGTACAACATTAGAAACAGTATAGGAGGCGTAACAGCTGAGAGAAGACAAGATAACAGTATGCACGTGGTACAATTACGTAAGCAGAAGGCGTAAACTAGGCGTAACTGGAGGTGTGTTCTAGAAACGTCACAAGTAGGTGACACATGTGGGTGGCACTAAACTAGAGATGTTGCAATGTCAGCAGAAATCGGAAGTTTGGATGCGCGCGCAGCTGCATGACGTGTGATGCACGTGGGACTGGAGGGTGCATGGGGACTTGACATTTACACTGACGGAAAGAGACAGAAGTCTGGCATGTCAGATCAACTTGTGCTTCTATCATATCTGATATCTGATGTTTAGGAACTAGACTATCTGGGCGGAAAGGTCTCTAGAGCAGAAGCTATTTTATACTAACTGTGAGTGCGTGTATAAGCGCCTGGGTGTCTGCAAGAGGAAGTGTGGGGGCCTGAGCCTTCCATGGAAGCATGGCAACGGAGGCTATGAATTACTTGAATTAATTGCATAAAGACAGGTCGGCCCTTTGGCCCTGCAGCTGAGGAAGGATGTTTACTGAAGCTAGCAGGCTGGAATGTATCTTCGGGGAGGAAAACAGATAACTCGAAGGTTATAGTCAATCTTGGCAGGCAGCAGGCTGAGCTTGAGCACGGAGGGCCGCGCTAGAAGTAAGTCAGAGTTCACGGGTACGGGGGGCAGCCTGGGCTGCTTGCTCTCAGAGTCAGAGAACAGAGAGGTCTGGATGGCAGAAATTCAGGCCTACTTGGGCAGAACTGAAAAACGTGTAGGATGCACCTTAAAAAGACGTTGGCAAGGCATACTTAGGAACGGACCATTGAACCCATTCATGGTGGGTCTGAAAGAAGACATGTTAACGGTGGACGCAAATGTATCTGCGTCTTCATAGCTGGCACAGGAGGGAAGTTACATGCACTTTAATCTCGTACATGGAGTCGGTGGGGTACTCGCTAGGGAACACAACTTGACCATAAAATTTATATTACCTCAACAGGACCACTGCAGATATGACAGAATATCAGGGGACAATTCGCAAGTCCGATCTAGATAGCAGAACAAGATACAAGTTGCGATAAGTGTCTGTTAGATATTCACATGAGCGTCAGTTCAATAACCCAAAATTGAGTAGAAAAAAATATATGGCTGGATTACTGGTTCAAATCGCTTCTCCAATAATGATAGGTAACAGAGGGAAAAAGGCTCATCATGTAAATCATTAGTATAGTAACTTCTTTCCTCCTTGCATCTAATTTGATAAAGTTCATATAGAAATGATGATAGGCAGAAGCTACCGTGTATCTCTTCTTAACGGCCGCATTGTCCACTATCCCTGCTGCCAATTTATATGAAGATAGTAGCTTCCATCATTTGAAGAAGCAGATGCAGGTTATCTAGAAAAGTGATAGGTGACTCTTTTGGGGATTTAAAAATTTTTTTTATGGTGCAAATGTATATTCTTAGTAGGGCGCTCGTTTTCGTTTTTGCTAAGGATAAAAGAGGAACATTGTAGGTTTGAATTAAAAACACTGAAATACCAAGAAGAGAAATGTTGGTCCCGAGAAGCCAACCCAGCAGCAGAACCCTCTGGGATCTGATGTAACTCAACAGTTAGAGAGTGGATGTGAAGAGGCATGTAATGAAAGTGATGTCTCAAAAGGATACTTCAACAAAAACTGTTTGTGCATATAGAATCAAATCAGGAAGGTTTTACTTTTCACAGAATTGGTTTCCCAGGCCAAAACTAAATTCTGATGGATACTTCTAACTGCTGATTCCTCACCTTGTGAATACACTCAAGTCCTAGTCTGGATCCTGAGATTTTTGTCAGCATTGCTTGGATGTGAGCAATGCTGACATCTCTTAAAAGTGATATTTATCTGTAGGTAGGCAGTAATGCTAGAGCCACATATATGTGCCATCCTGTGCGCTGATGTAAGTACCTTTCTTTCCATGCCTTCGTACATGGATCTGGAGCTCCCTCCCTCAACTTTTTCTCATCTTTTTGATTTTCCGTTTCTCAAAATGTTCTACGGTGTTCAATGTAACATGATTTATCCAAAGACTACTGGGTTTAAACCTTGTAGGGACTGCCACAAGCAGATGTTTGACAGATTCCCACCAGGTATGCCTGTGGTGCCTCCACTCTTATCACAGCTATAGGACCTGCATGGACTGCACCCGAATGAATTGCAAGGCGATCTGGGACAGTGAATCAGATATCTACCTCTTTGAACACTGTCAGAAGGCCTGTAAGTGCAGACCCCTGTCGAAGAAGAGGATATGGACTTGTTCCTGTTCTTGGGCCATTCTTGCGAAAGGTCCTCTTCACACTTCCAAGATGTCAGTGAAGTCCAAGTCAAAGAAGAAACACAAGATATCGAAGCATGACTTTCTTTTCCTGCCACTCATCTAAAAAAGTTGCTTTGACATCCATGTTTCTCCTGGTCTATTCTGATCTCCTTCAGAGGAACAGCATCCATCCCTGCACACCTTTAAAATACATCCTGGTCATGAGCACTATCTCACCATATACCCCACTAGTGAAGATAGTCGTGAGCACACTGCCGGATCATTTATTGTTTTTTTTTTTCATTTTTAAACTGCCCTGTTTGCGTGTCATTTTAATGGTCGGCATTTTATCAATAAGATCTTGAAAGGTTCGTAAAGAGAAGGAAGGTGCACCAGAAAGAAGTTATTGAGCTTCATATATATTCCAAAAATATATCCTTTATTGTAGCAGTAGTTTAAAATTGGACATTAGCCAACGCGTTTTGTTCCGAATGGAACTTCGTCAGGGCTCAAATATCTTAATCCCGGTCTGATTCGTTGGTGTACGTGCGTCAGTATTTCCCAAGGCTCAATCAAAGTAAATAGAAGCCTAAGTTCACAAGCAACAAATACTGTCGGACTATTCAGTTCAAGTGTCCCACAATCTTCCAGAAAAGGATAGCCCAAAGTTATTACCCAAATTCTCCATATCCACAAACAAGCTGAGTTGCAAAGGGTAATCACTTTCAATATTCCCAAAATCCAATGGCCAGTATAGCGGCCAATAATACTGGTGTAGACGCCCATAGAACTGATCCTTTATCCGTACATTCAAAACATGTTTGGGGAATGTCTGACACTGACCAGGATTATTGGCACGAGCCGAGGACTGGAACTTAAATAGGTTCAGATGCTGGGTGAGGATCCAAATTGAAGACCACCCACATTATCTCTCCGGTCCTGTGTGTAACGTGCAGCCCTCCCGAAGTGGATGGAGGTTGGCAGAGAACAGACACACTAACATTTCACACACCACAGGGAGTAGCTACTCTGCCCTCGTATCACATTTTCCCTCACATAGGCAGTATTCCTTTTGTCCTGAAGAAAGTCCAGGACCTTTATGGCCACACAGGAATGAAACATGTCGGCACTAGGGTCTTAGGAACATAATACTCCAACGAGACCCGTCTTTTAGATTTTTTAATGACCCAGACAGACCCCAGAATAAAGGGAAGCCGGGGGTCTGACTGAGGTATTTTAATCTTTAACCCCCTGGCCTTTATCTATCTAATGAGCTCCCAAGACTGTGGTTGAGCCCACCCTGACTTCTAGTGGTCGGGGTGACCCGATAATAAAGCATGACACCACCAGGGTGTGTGAGGGTAATTAAAACAAAAAGTGTTCTTTCCCATAAACATGGTTGTGTTTAGAACAACCTTCCACAAGAGAGGCCACCCTCCTTTTTCTCTCCTCTTTTGTCCCCGCTCTCTGGCACAGCTAGTTCACTAGCAACTCTGACCAATGGTTGGCCATTTGGAGTATTTTTGTGAATAATGTATTAAGAATGGAGGATATACTCCGGTTAGAATTCCTCTAAAACCTTCCGGGCACTGGGACATTTCCCAGTACCTTTATGTGTTAATAGATATGGCTGAATATCTTTACAAACCTGGCAACAACCAATCAGCGTAGGCAGCCTTGCAGTACCAGTTATATATGAATATTAGATTGCTGCCCAGTTGTTACGTATAACATACAGAAGGGTGTTGAATGATCAGAAGAAATCACATGGACTGAACGTCTACATTCATGTGTATTATTTTAAACAATATTGCAGTGGTGCAAGAGTACTGTCATGAAATATCCACGTAAATAATTTAGAAAACATTTAATCTTTAGAGGCTAGCCATCACCTCAAATTACCAAATCAATTGTTAGCGTTATTATTCCACGGAACTTTAGAAAATGTCACTGCGCCGCTCCACCACTTTTGTAATAGAACAACTTGGGCCATTCAGTGTCCCATGAATCCTTTCTGTTCTTTCTGGCATTTATCAAAATTGGAGACAGCACAACTATTTGTGGTTTGACTGTAATGCTATTAAAAGCACAATTTGTGATAGCGACGTAACAAACAATCGTGGTATTTACAAAGTTTTAATTACAGATTTCTAAAGTGATATTGTTGTAATCGAAATCGACATAGCTTTTTTACAGAATGTCCAACTGAAGATAAACTCTTCCTTCTTTTGTACTTTTATATTCGGGGTTCTGGCCTGTTAAAATCCTAAGAAGATGTGTACCTATAATTATCACACAGCGAATATTTTTTTTTTTTAAAGCCACTAGGTGGCGCTGTGAGCATAGAAAGAAAAAGCTAATTATAAAACACCAGTACACTGGTACATCAGCTGGGTCTGATAACAAAGGAAAGAAACCAGGTTGTGAAAAGAGCCTAGCGAACCAAGTAGGAGAAAAACATGAAGTTCCTCCATATTAGTCGCGCTCGTTGACTCCTTGGAAAGACACTTAAGAATGTTTAAGGAAAACAAATGAACACAACATTTACCGGGCTTGAAGCCAAGGTCTTACACATGAGGCTCAAACTCTACTATTGCACCACAGCCCATACCCATGAGATGTTGAGAGGACATATGTTTATGGTAAGACAATCACTGCTTTTTAGGTTTCGCCCGCACAGCGTATATGCTACACTTGCGAGGGGTATTGTTTGAAATAAAGGGCTTGGAGCCTGCCTTTTGCTCACCATTCATTGGCATAATTGTCACTCTCCTATGCTACCTCCTAATTCGCCAGTGCTTCAGGTATCACTTCTTTTTCTTTCTGTGGAGCAAGGACCAAGCACAGATTGATTCAACTTAATCAGTGTCCGCCTGCAGATCGCACAGTGATTCAGGTACTATTTCGGTCACTGCCGCCACTTGGCTCCATCTCCTTTATGTACAGTATATGTTGCTTCCTCGTCCACCAGCCCCTCCCAATCTAAAACACATTTATTGGTGGACAAACCAGTTCTGGCAAAAGCATGCACAAACTAACAAGCTCCTGGATGGGATCAAAGGCATCAAATATTTACATAGATTGTAGGTCTAGATAATTGGTAACCTATTGCATTGTATTATAATTCATTAATATAGCACTTATAAGCCCTGACCAGGCTTTGAAGCGCTATAGGGCATTTCAGTGTCAGCTTACTATACCACACAATGGCACTCAGCTCCACATCTCACACATACCCACATTGGCACTTCACTCCAATCTACACAATTCCACTCCGCACCACACAATGCCACTCTCGGGCCACACAGTGCCAGTCCACGCCCCACAGTTCCAGTCCATACCATAAAGTGCCAGTCCACTCTACTCCACTCTGCCACAGTATACCACGCCACAGCATGCCATTCCACTCCATCCTACACCACTCCACTCTTCACCACTCCACACCATTCAGAAGTGTGGCTCAATGGTTAGAGCGGCAGACCTGATGCAGAGGTCTAGCCCGGGACCAGGGTTCAATTCCCCGCCTCGGCGGGTCTTGGGCTCAACATTCCACGGACCTGATCATTCTCGCCTCGGTGCCTATTCCAATCATGGAGTCCCACTCTGCAACTCTGGGCAATAGCTTGCTTAATCTCCACAACGGCCCCCACAACGCTAAGGATGCTTGGCCTTCACCCTGGGGGGGCCCAGGAGTGGACGCCTCACAGGGAAAGCCAGGATGGGTTCCACAGCGGTATTCGTACAAGCGCCTTGAGACCCTTGCGGGTGAGTAGTGCGCTATACAAGTATCAATTTACATTTACATTTACTCTACACCACTCCACTGTATTTGACTCCTCTAGGCTCTGTGCCACTTCACTCTATACCACTCTATTCTGCCAATCCATGCTGCTCTACGCCATTCCACTCTATGCTGCTCAGCTCTGCTTTGCGCCGCTTGACACTCTACTCTACATCCATCTGTGCTACTCTGTGTCACTCTGCTCCACTTCCCGCCACTTCTTTCTGTGCCACTCTACTCTACCCTACACCACTCCACCCTATGCTACTCTACACCACTCTACTCTGTGCCCTTCCATGACCCTCTGTGCCACCACACTCTGCATATTCTCCGCCACACAACGCTCCACAAGACTGCTCCACACTGTGCCACTCCACTCTACAGAAATGCGTGACCCTTGATTGAGTAACGTCCCCTGGTCACAGCCTGAGCCCCATGGTGAGGGTTGTAGTTTTTCACAAAAGGTTTCTGAAAGCGAGTTCTAGATATTTCAAAACATCTTTATTTTCATATGTTTTCTTAAAGTTGATTCTTCATAATAAACAATCCAGACTTCAAAATACATTGATGGTTTGTCCAATGCATTTCGGCTAGGTCATAGCCTTCGTCAGGGACATGCTCTACAATTTAAATAATCACAATTAGGAATCCATCAGAGGCCATATGCATCACACATACTATCTAATTCCTATCATTAAACAATCCAATGTTAAAGCTCTAATTTATCATGTGATTGGAGTGAGTTATCCAAAAAACGGAGGTGAATAGACTCTGTGAAACTAATTAGCATTTTAAGAAAACTAATCAGCATTTTAAAAAAAGGTTGTGTAAGTGTCCCTTCACCAACATGCGAGTGGTGAACTGTACACAAAAGTATAAAATAAGTAACAGCATACTGTGTTCAAAACCAGGTGAATGAAAATGACTTCGAGTTGCATTCCTTTCAAAACCGGCATGTCAAAAACATACAAGCTAGTTCATTCGGGGTAATAACAACCTGTGCGCGAAACCAAGTGGCTGAAAAGATTAACAAATGACCGCAAGTGAAATTCATTCCAAACCCGACATGTAAGAAGGGCTTGGTGCACGCTTACCGGTCAAAGGTAACTCCTGTTCCCAAACGCCATTCCCTGGAAGTGCTGTTTACCGACTGTGGTCGGGCGTGTGAATTAAATCACTACGTAAATCTATGGGTATAGAAAGCGGACTGGGTCCGAAAAGGTTGTATAATGCGGCCATGGTAAGCTGGGTTGAGAAACGTGAACATCAATGTTAAATAGAAATACAATCAAATCAAATCAAATCATTAATCGGGCTCTCTGTCTAAAAATGCTGCGATGCGTAGTTCAGTTTATGGTATGCCTTGTATGGGAAAATTACAAAATGAAAATTAGAAAATGAAAATTAAATTGTATCGTTATCAGTGCATTCTGTGAAATTATGAGCCAAAACATTTCAGTCTTTGCACAGCAGTATGTGAAAATGTCATAGATGTGTAACCATGTACATTCATCAGAGAATAATCATAGTGAGAAAAATGGAATTAGTGGCAATTATTCGAAATCATGCAGATACTCAAGAGGTAAATGATAGAAAAATTAGGAAGTTACGACGGGACACTGTGGATTATAAACTCGGGGAGGTGTACACCTGGGCAGAGGTGTATGCCCGCCGTAGACAGAACAAGCCAGAAACACAGGGCACGGATACGTCATCGACCGGCAGTTTTAGACAGAGAGCCCGATTAATGATTTGATTTCATTTGATTGTATTTCTATTTAACATCGATGTTCACGTTTCTCAACCCAGCTTAACATGGCCGCATTATACAACCTTTTCGGACCCAGTCCGCTTTCTATACCCATAGATTTACGTAGTGATTTAATTCAGACGCCCGACCACAGTCGGTAAACAGCACTTCCAGGGAATGGCGTTTGGGAACAGGAGTTACCTTTGACTGGTAAGCGTGCACCAAGCCCTTCTTACATGTCGGGTTTGGAATGAATTTCACTCGCGGTCATTTGTTAATCTTTTCAGCCACTTGGTTTCGCGCACAGGTAGTTATTACCCCGAATGAACTAGCTTGTATGTTTTTGACATGCCGGTTTTGAAAGGAATGCAGCTCGAAGTCATTTTCATTCACCTGGTTTTGAACACAGTATGCTGTTACTTATTTTATACTTTTGTGTACAGTTCACCACTCGCATGTTGGTGAAGGGACACTTACACAGCCTTTTTTTAAAATGCTGATTAGTTTTCTTAAAATGCTAATTAGTTTCACAGAGTCTATTCACCTCCGTTTTTTGGATAACTCACTCCAATCACATGATAAATTAGAGCTTTAACATTGGATTGTTTAATGATAGGAATTAGATAGTATGTGTGATGCATATGGCCTCTGATGGATTCCTAATTGTGATTATTTAAATTGTAGAGCATGTCCCTGACGAAGGCTATGACCTAGCCGAAATGCATTGGACAAACCATCAATGTATTTTGAAGTCTGGATTGTTTATTATGAAGAATCAACTTTAAGAAAACAAATGAAAATAAAGATGTTTTGAAATATCTAGAACTCGCTTTCAGAAACCTTTTGTGAAAAACTACAACCCTCACCATGGGGCTCAGGCTGTGACCAGGGGACGTTACTCAATCAAGGGTCACGCATTTCTATTGATTACTTGTACCCTGAAGGAGGGTACACCCTGGAGCACGCAACAGCTTTTTGTAAAAAAAATAAAGAATTACAGAGTGCAGGCGTGAAATAATTATCCACTCCACTCTACACCACTCCAGGCCACTCCACTCTACGCCAACCCACTCTGCACCAACCTACTGTCCGCGACTTCCCACATGCCACTCTACTACAAAACGCTCCACTATACACCACTTGATGCCACTATGCTTTATGCCACTCTGTACTTTTCTGTGCCACTCCACTCCACTGTAAGCTATTCCATGCCACTCCACAACACTTCATGCCACTTCACTCAATGCACTCTACGACACAACACTCCACTCTTTGCCACTTGACTCCCCCACCACTCTACACCATGCCACTCCATTTTACTCTACTCTGAGCCACTTCATGCTACCGTACTCCACTTTACACTACTCCATGTCACTCTGCTATACGCCACTCTACTCCACTTTATGCCAGGTCATTCTACGCCACTCCATGCCACACCACGTCGCTCAACTCAATGTGCTTTATTCCACTCTACGCCTCTCCAGTCCATCCCACTGAACTCTACGCCACCCACGCATAACTATGCCACTCCACGCTACTTTACACCACGCAACTCAAGCCTGTGTCACTCCATGCCACACAATCTACACAAATTTACACCACTCTATACCAGTCCATTCCACTCTACTCCACTCATTGCACTCTACTCCACTCATTGCACTCTACTCCACTCATTGCACTCTACTCCACTCATTGCACTCTACTCCACTCATTGCACTCTACTCCTCTCATTGCACTCTACTCCACTCATTGCACTCTACTCCACTCATTGCACTCTACTCCACTCATTGCACTCTACTCCACTCATTGCACTCTACTCCACTCATTGCACTCTACTCCACTCATTGCACTCTACTCCTCTCATTGCACTCTACTCCACTCATTGCACTCTACTCCACTCATTGCACTCTACTCCACTCATTGCACTCTACTCCACTCATTGCACTCTACTCCACTCATTGCACTCTACTCCACTCATTGCACTCTACTCCTCTCATTGCACTCGACTCCACTCATTGCACTCGACTCCTCTCATTGCACTCGACTCCTCTCATTGCACTCTACTCCTCTCATTGCACTCTACTCCACACATTGCACTCTACTCCACACATTGCACTCTACTCCACTCATTGCACTCTACTCCACTCATTGCACTCTACTCCACTCATTGCACTCTACTCCACTCATTGCACTCCACTCCACTCATTGCACTCCACTCCACTCATTGCACTCTACTCCACTCATTGCACTCTACTCCACTCATTGCACTCTACTCCACTCATTGCACTCTACTCCACTCATTGCACTCTACTCCTCTCATTGCACTCTACTCCTCTCATTGCACTCTACTCCTCTCATTGCACTCTACTCCACTCATTGCACTCTACTCCACTCATTGCACTCTACTCCACTCATTGCACTCTACTCCACTCATTGCACTCTACTCCACTCATTGCACTCTACTCCACTCATTGCACTCTACTCCTCTCATTGCACTCTACTCCTCTCATTGCACTCTACTCCTCTCATTGCACTCTACTCCACTCATTGCACTCTACTCCACTCATTGCACTCTACTCCACTCATTGCACTCTACTCCTCTCATTGCACTCTACTCCTCTCATTGCACTCTACTCCACTCATTGCACTCTACTCCACTCATTGCACTCTACTCCACTCATTGCACTCTACTCCACTCATTGCACTCTACTCCACTCATTGCACTCTACTCCACTCATTGCACTCTACTCCACTCATTGCACTCTACTCCACTCATTGCACTCTACTCCTCTCATTGCACTCTACTCCTCTCATTGCACTCTACTCCACTCATTGCACTCTACTCCACTCATTGCACTCTACTCCACTCATTGCACTCTACTCCACTCATTGCACTCTACTCCACTCATTGCACTCTACTCCACTCATTGCACTCTACTCCACTCATTGCACTCTACTCCACTCATTGCACTCTACTCCACTCATTGCACTCTACTCCACTCATTGCACTCTACTCCACTCATTGCACTCTACTCCACTCATTGCACTCTACTCCACTCATTGCACTCTACTCCACTCATTGCACTCTACTCCACTCATTGCACTCTACTCCACTCATTGCACTCTACTCCACTCATTGCACTCTAGTCCACTCATTGCACTCTACTCCACTCATTGCCATTCTACGCCACTCAACTCTGCCACTCTACATTACTTCACTCAATGCCACTCTACACCACTTCTCTCAATGCCACTCTACACCACTTCTCTCAATGCCACTCTACACCACTTCTCTCAATGCCACTCTACACCACTTCTCTCAATGCCACTCTACACCACTTCTCTCAATGCCACTCCCCTCTACGCCACTCTTGCGCCTTTCTGTGCCACTACACTCAATGCCGCTCCACTCTACCCACCGCCACTCTACTCCACCCCACTCTCCTCGATGCCACTCTAATCCACCCTATGGCACGCCACTGTATTTCATGCTACTCCACTCCACACTATGCCACGCCTCTCCACACTACTGTAGTGTGCGCCACTCTATGCCGCTCTGCTCTACGCGGCAACTCTGCTTTACGCGGCCACTCTGCTCCATGGCCACTCCACTCCTCTGTTCTACCCTGCTCTGTGCCACTCTGCTCTAATCTGGTTTGCTCTTCTCTACTCTGCGCTGCTCCTTGCCACTCTACTCCACGCCAATTGACTCCACTGGCCTCTGTCATTGTCCTCTATGGCACTCTTTGCCATTCCACTAACTTGTAACTATGCTGAACAGCAGCCGTGCTTCTGTACAATATGGCTGAGACATTGGCAATGTCAATAGCTTTCACTTAGGGAGAACCTATTGGCTTTGCCAATGCTTGCTTTATGAGAGTTTGCAGAAAGATGTTTGTGCCGGAACGGGTAGCAGCGTAGAGGGAACAGCCAGGCCTGCACAAAAAGAAAATAAATGTAAAATTTGTGTTTATAAACGTTAAAAATAATGAGTTAAAATAGAACACATTGTTCCGTGTCCCCTGATGTCGAAAGGGTCTACTTCTATGACTGATGTGCGCACAAGCAAAATCCTGTCACTCACAGTGAGGAGAGTCAATTGAATAAGTGGCCTGACCCACTGTCCCATGCAGTATATTGTGGTGTGCAGAAGCAAAATGTGGATGACAATTTAACGGACTAATTAGTGAAAATCGCTGTCCTAAAACTCCTCTATGTATGTATGTATTTTTAAAGATTAAAAAAAATAATAATAAAGGTCTTTGCTAATGCCAGACCCAAAAATAGGCATAAGTGCAGCAGTGCGTTTAAAGGCAAGGACTGAAACCGAGCCAGATGTGTTGTGCCTTCTTCAGATTGCGTGCATTGTCTCTCGTTTCTTCAGTGTTGCGAAGCAGCATGTCCCTGCAGTGCCTTTTGCTGGGAAGCAAGAGGCACGCCTGGTGCAGGTCCTGGAAAGAAGAGACTCCCTTCTACTGCAAGCTACTCTTTAACTCTGTGTTAAATGCAGGGAAACTCAGCTCAGTGCATCACACACTGAGCTAAGTTTCCCTGCATTCAGGTGTACTGTGCCAGCTTCATTCCGGGCCCTGTGAACTAAGCATACCCCGGCCACACTTGCCCACCAACTAACTTTTAAGTCTCAATTTTACCTCCTCCCCTTCCCCACTAATATATCCCCGGGTATGGCTCGAGCAGGAACACCCATGTCACACAGTTCTTCCAGTCTGGAGTCACACTGTTATATGCCCTCAGGTGACAGCTGCTGGTCCATTAAGAGGAAGCAGTGACCATGGGGACTCTTAGCCACTATAAAACTACACGTGGGGTCCCTAATGGTGGTGTTGAGAGAGTCTTCATGCCCAAGGAGACAGAAAGCTGTAGAGGACACCTCTCTGTCTCCTAGTCCTAGAGTCACCAAGCACCTCCAACGAAGAGTGCGCCTGAGCCTGCAGACAAAGGGAGGACGTTGGGATTCAGGAGCAAGACCATGGCTAGAACGCCTGGGTTATTACGGGGCACCCACCCAACAGCGCTGCATCGGGTAGCTATGCTGGGGCAAGGAAGATTAAGATGGGCAGCGCCACCTTCAACTACAAGTTTGCTCACCTTGTCACAGACTAGGGTGGGATCAGTAAACGTGTTAATCCATTCCCTTCCTCTAACGTAGTGGGCAACGGTGGGGGCAGAGGTGGGCGGAGGCACCATGGCACCTCCTCCTGCTTCAGGCTGGACGGGGCAGCCCTACACCATGCTGATATTTTCGTCCGTGGTCCTTGCAGAGCTCTCTGCACTTTGATGGAAATGTTTGCTGCTCCAGTCTCAACCCCAGACGGGCAGAAACTCTCTCTGCTCTGGCCTGGGGAAAGGCTGAGGGGGAGTGGCAGGCTGAAAGGACCAATTGTCCATGTTCAGTAGACAGAGTAGTGAGGTGCTGCTTTCTATATTGAAGAGGGATGGGCTGTTAAAATAAATAAGTGGCAAGGTTGATGCTCATATGAAGGAACCACCACAATCCCTCCCTAATAGAATAATGTGTGAGATTTCATGTACAAAATACATGCTTGCAGGCTTTAAGACAGTTAAAGGCCCCACAGGGTCTACTGGCTTTAACTTATACGTTTCACTTTAAATATTTCAAGCTTACCACCTTAGTTGTAACTTTTTATAAAAAACAGATCAGGCATATGGCGTCATTTATCTTTATACACAAAGATTCTCACAGAGCAAATCTTCTACCCTCATCGTCTGTCAGAAGGGGTAAGCAAAAGCCTTGCTGCTGTGGTAATCTATGAGATTCATTGTAACAAAATGCCCATCAAAAGGCATAACACAGGATAATAACCACTCTACTGCTTCATGACCCTTGGCTTTAACGTATGCTTTTCACAATAAATAAGTTAGGCACACTGCTTTTGTTATAAATTTGCATACTATGGAGATCTGGCATATGGCATCTGATATTACATTTCACAGTGACTTAACCAGTCCTATTGCCTTTATTATTTATTTTTATTCTTCAATAACTCAGGTCTAGTGATTTGAGCATTAGTGTTCCCAAAAGAAAACTAAAAATCAAAGTTATAAAATATCAAACATGTCCAAAACGTGAATGACAGTTCAGCAGGCCAATGGATAAAGTCCTGTTAAACAATAACCCCTCTAAGGATGTATGTTATGTATGATTTAAAAAAATATATATAAAGCAGTAGTCTGCTGGACAGCTAAACCTGTCACAAAAGCGAGACCAAAAAGGGAGCTTTTTCTGTCCATTAGTAGATGGGTGATCAGAGGTAAATGAAGGTAAAAGGAACTGGAAGTAAATGGAGCTGATGAGACTGTAGTAAGCCTGTGAAAATAAGACCCAAAATTGGCCCGGACTGATGCTATACCACAAATATCAAATCCACCATTAATGTAATGTATCCTGACTTTAGGGACGTCCCGTTTGGCTAATTGATTAGTGCCCTTTGAAGCTCCGAACTATTGAAGCTGCATTGTAAATCACCATTATTTATGCCATTAGTATAAACGACCTAAAGGCTTACTCACTGGATCTGTTGCACCATATTCCACCCCTGTATTGCATTCTCAGGCAGCCACCACAGAGTTCAGCCTTTTCATTGTTGTAAAAACCTAAAGGGCAGCATCTGCCATTAACAATGCAAGATGGGTAAATAGCCCATTATACCAGATTATTCTTCTGGCTGATTTCCATCTATGCCTATTAAGGAATTCATCTCTGATAATGACCTGCCGTTTTGATGGCGTTCACTTGAAATGTTAGATTACTTGTTAATATACGTCTTTATGCTTTGCTTCACAGCTCTGAACAAAGGTCGGTGGTTACAGCATCACAGTCGAGGTTGATGTATTCTGTTTCTATCCTGGATCTGGATTTTAAGCCATACGACAACATCCCGTACCAATACAAGCGCGACAACAAGATTGTGAACCATTACCTGAAAAGCCTACAGACCAAAGAAGATCCTCTGTCAAATTACTTACTGGAAAATGAAGAGTGCACATTAGTTCTTCAAAAAGTATGACGGAACTGGTGCAGTTGAAATGCTCTTAAAAATGAGGGGTATCCTGCTGCATGGTTTACAAAATGATATTGGCATCGGCTCAAGAGGTTTGGTCTCCTTTGCTTCAGCTTGAAGGAATTGATGTACTGAAGTACCTTTGTATGGACATGAGGATTGGAGACTCCTCAGACCATCTTCAGACACTGCCCAGGAAACTTGTAAATATGTATAGCGAACTCTTATAACACAAGTGTGCCATGAATTGCAACAGCAGGGTTTACTGAATGCTCACAAGGGGAAGTTGCGATTCGATTTTTTAAAGATGATTCTGTATGCACGGTTGTTAATGCCATGGATTGCATTTAGTCTCTTTTTTTCCACCTGGGTTGAATTTCTCAGCCTTCTGATCTTTAGGTACCAGGTAGGTCGCACTGGCCTATTCATTCCAGTTATTACCTCGGAAAATAGAAGTTGTGTACAGAAACGTCTATTTCTGGATATAACTTATGTCGTCTACTGGAATGTTAGTCCCATTCATGGTTTACCCTCGCTGTGGGTTAAAACATCCAAAATAATCAGCCCTTTATTCTTAAATTATATTTGACTGCATATCAGGGTTTTAAGTGCTCTTGATTGTTTTATTTATACAGCACTTGCTCTGAAAGGTAATGCGTCTTGGGTTATATCCGATTCCTGCCAGCCACATAACAGTTGCAAAACTGACGCCATAATCTGTTTTTAATACTTCGAAATAATCACGTCATCTACAATGTAACACATTTTTCTGAGTAAGAGGGTTTCTATATTTGTGTTACTTCAAGCATGTGGCAGGAAAATAAACATTAATTATGCTCGTTGAGGAATAAAGTGTGTTAGTTTTCATTTTCTTCTCTGTAAAGAGATGTGATTTGACCACCATTGGATCTGTTGATCCTTCGATTTTATTTGTTGAAAAGGTAGACTTGAAGCTGTATTTCTTTCTAGGTAGCATTAGCGCTAGCAAGGCCGTTTCACATTGTTCCCCATGTTTTTTTTTTACAAACATCTATTTACAGTTCAAACCAATAATGTTGCTGACGATTTAACCGTGCAGCAGCGCAAATTACTACTTGAATCGTGTTTTCTATTGCTAATGAAAATTCATCTCTAAAGCTATTAGGAACTTTTTTCTAAAAAAATGATTGCCTGGAGTTTTGATTCCAGTTCATCTTGCGAATTGAGATGTCTTTATATCTTCCCTTAGAATACCTTTTTTTAGACAAGTAAATAACTTTTTTAATTTTTTGGAGGAAAGTATTAAGTCTGATAGAGACTTCTAGCCGCAGATTCTTTACCATAAAATTATCCACAGGCGTCAAACTGGATCTGGAATTTCTTTTTGAGCAGTACCCCTGCACACACTGCTTTGGTGTCGTCCACGCCGGAAATGATGTTTGCTGTCCCTGTATAGGCACCACCTAGGCACGTTGACGTCAGTTCTTTTATTTCCGCACCAGTTAGTCGAGATCCAGGAAGAGCTACCCTTTAGTCACTTTTTAAATTGGCTTTTTATTTGATGTTTCGTTTAAATTATTTATGAGGTTTTATCTCCTGGTGCGGCATAAATGTTGTCAAAGCAGTGCTTAATTTGAGCTGGTGGTTTCCGGTGCTCAGCACCTGCACATAATAATCAACACTAGCGCCTTTCATGAGCACCAGTTAAGGACACATTTGTTTATGGTAGGCATGAGAAAATGAAGTGATTTGACCAGAATCACAGGATGTTGAACTAACACCAACACTTGAACCTGGTTCCCCAGCTCTATAGTCGGCAGCTCTGGCCATTATGGCGCATCCTCTCCCCACGTTTGTGGTTAGTAGTTGGTTCTGTATTAGACAGCGCTAACCAGATAAATGAGCTGGTGCAAGCTGCCACATGACTAAAGTGCAAGCACATTTTTACAAATTAATCACTGCGTCGAAGTTCAAGCCACTAATCCATGGCCTATGGTGCTTCGAACGAGACCATGACCCAAAGGCCTGTCCCGACTGCAATCAATGCACTCAAAAGCTTTGAGGGAGCAATACCTCAAGCTCCTGGCGGATTGATGATCGACCCTCGAGAGGAAGATCCCGGGCGTGGTCGCAGAGTCTGAGGTAGTCTTCACACTGCAAGTCGTAGAGCCAGTCAGGTAAGTCTCGGTCCCAAAAGAAGCGTGCTTCATCTTCACCTCGTTCATTGGCTGGCAAGACGAGGGAGCATCTCTCAAGGCCTGGCCACGTGACTGGGCCAGAGCCTTCGATGACTCTGCACCACCCTGCATTTCCAGGAGCCGGAGTGCCCTCGCTCAAATTCAGGAGTTTTATGAGGCCATGCAACTCCTATTTGAGTTGCCCATTCCCTCTGGCGTGCCTTCGGGCCCTGCGGGTTCGGGAGGGGCCCCTACTGGATCCACGCTGGCGGCTCCGGTGCCAATTTTGGATCCAGAGGTGGATCTGGATCGGTGCTGGTCGTGCCATGTGAACCTTACCCGGCGCTGATCCCAAGACTGACGCTTCCTGTGACGCAATCCCCATTCTCATCCCCGACTCTGACATAGCTGAAGGAACGTCGTCTGACGCTGGCTCTGGCACCAACTGGAGCCATGCCTTCCAGGCTAGACCCTGAGCTCTATTTTTATGGGCTAGGAATTTGGGACATATGGGAGGGCTCACTGGACCCTTGAGAATACCAGCCCAATGACTCCTTGAACTGGTGTGAGGATCTGGGTAAAGCCAGCAACAGGATACTTCTCCAGATAATGGCCTACTTTCTCTCTCTACCATGGCTGCAGTGGAGGGAGCTTCATTTACAATGGTTGTGCGGAGGGTTGCTGAAGTCCTTGACCTTAGCTTGCCCTCGGTGGCAGTCAAGACTAATGTTTTGATGCTTCGGCTCAGAGTGTCCCCATCCTTCCTGCTTCTCCATTTATTGAAGTGCAAACTGCTGTCCTGTCCAGTTAATGAAGTGCATACTGATGTCCTGCGTGGGACCGGTTCCAAGCCCAGCACTGGGGCTCCTGTTAACAGGACAATTGCCCACTGCCCTGCTCCAGAGGACCCAAAATTCCTCACGGAAACTCCACCCTCAGAGAGCTTGGTGGTCCAATCCTCCACTTCACATGTAAATCCTTGTGCTTTTCCAACCGCCCTCTCCCCCCGGATCTAGAATCCAAGAGGCTGGACAATTTAGGCAAGAAAATGTTTTCTCCCAGTAGCCTGGCTTTGTGTTCAGTGAACACTACATGCCTTTTGGGCCGCTATTCCCACGCTCTGTGATATACAGTTGCGCAGGTGCTGCCTATGGGCCTAGGGCAGGAGGCTCGGGACGCGCTCGCTGTTGCAGATGGGAGCGATTCAGCAGAGTTAATCCTTAGATGTGGACTAGACACCACCGCCGCACTAGAAAGAGTGGTTTTGTTGACATTAGCCCTGCAACGCCACGCCTGGTTGAGTACTGCTGGCTTTTCTGGGGATATCCATTCCTCACTCATTGACGTACCCTTGTATGACTTCCATCTCTTCTCAATCAAGCCTGTTTCGACGGTGGAGTGCTTTAAGGACAGTGGGGCTACTGCCATGTCCTTGGGCTTTTCTGTGGCCGCTTGTCGCCCTCAAATCTGCCTTTTTCTCCTTTCATGGCCACAGAAGGGGCATGCAACTGCTTCCTTACCCACCCAACAACTGCTTCCCGCAATCTTTCCAGCCTCTGAGTGGCCTTTGACACGATTCCTACCGGCCCCATGGATCCAGTAGCCAGCTGCTGGGTCTGCCCGTTTACCATCATGAGCAGCTCGCCATCACCTCCCCCACTGGCAGCCCTTAACATCAAACAGATGGATGTTGCTGATTGTTGGAGGACTTACTCTCTCCACTTCTAGACTTCCCCTCCCTCCCTGCCACGTAATTACGACAGGCGACAATGACCACCTTTCTCTTCTCTGCCAAGAAGTGATGGCTCTTTTGGCCAAAGGAGCCATAGAAAGAGTGTTGACACCCGAAGTGGGTCTTAGTTGTTATTGCCGCTACTTTCTGGTGCCCATGGAGGACGGGCGCCTTTGTCTTATCCTATCCTAGTCCTGCGCTCTCAACTTCTTCATCAAGAAGGAGAAGTTCAAAATGCTCACTGTTGGTGAGGTCCTCTCTGTCCGGGACCCAGGAGACTGGATGGTAGCGTGTGACTTGCAGGATACATATTTCCATATTACTGTCCTGTCTGCCCACAGGTGTTACCTGTGGTTCGCGGTGGGCCACAAGCACTTTAAGTTCGCCGTGCTTCCCTTTGGCCTCACTGGTGCTCCCGGGGGGCTTACCAAGGTGACGGCTGTGGCTGCAGCTCTTCTGCGGAGATCAGGGGTACCAGTCTTTCTGCACTGTTGAAGGATGTCTCTCACCAGGTTGTCATCTCCCACCTCCAGACTACGGCGGACCTCCTGGATTCGCTGGGGTTCCCCATCAACATGCCGAAATTGCACCTGACTCCCTCTCAGTTGCTCCTTTACATTGAAGCTGTTTTGGATATAATGCAGGTATGGTCCTATTCTCCTGAACAGCGAGTCCAGGATATTCAGGCTACGATACTGCTGTTCCAGCCTATATCCTGGATTGCAGTCATACAGAGTCTGAAGCTGCTGGGCCTCATGGCTCCGTGTCCTGCTAATGACACATACCTGATGGCAAATGCGGGCTCTGCAGTTCGAGCTGAAGTTCCAGTGGGCGCAGCATCAGGGGAATCTCTCCAATATATGCTCTAGATTTCAGAAGGAACTGTGAAAGATCTTCAGTGGTGGTTAACAAACTGCAATTGTATCAGTGGAAGACCCCTTTCCCTTCCCCAACCAGATCTCACAAAAGTGACAGATATGTCACTTTTTAGATGGGGCAGCAATCCGTGAGAGGAGGAGATTAGGACTCCACATCAACCTGTTGGAGCACCAGAAGATCCGCTTGTCATTAAAAGCAGTTCTACCCTCCATCCAATAAAGGCTCGTGCAAGTGTTCGCAGACAACACCACTGCCATGTCGTACTGAAACAAAAAGATCAGTGTGGAGTTGGTGACTCTTAGTCAAGAGGCCCTGCAGCTCTGGACATGGCCTGAACAACAGGGCATATCCCCAGTGGTTCAACATCTGGTGGGTTCTCTGATTGTCAGAGAAGACAAACTCAACGGAAGATGCCTCACGGATCACAAATGACGTCTCCATCCGGAGCTGTTGCAAGGTCTCTTTCAGCAGCGTGGAGAGACTTGGTTAGATCGGTTTGCCACCTACGAGAGCACACAATGTCAGCAGTTCTAGCTGCTGAAGTTTGCAAGGCGGCTCTTGCTTGGAAAGACTATTCATCTCGAGTAGAGCTCGGGGCTCTGGACGCCTTTTTGCCCATACCACTCCTAACTTGAGTTCTCGAGAATTTCAGGAACAACAAGGCTCAAGTCACCTTTTGGATCTGGACTGGGCACAGAGAGTCTGGTATCCAGAGCTATGGAGCATGGCCATCGGTCCTCAAATCTGGCTCCTACTTCAGGAAAGTCTTCTATTGCAGCAGCAGGGGAGGGAACTCACCAAACCGTTCTCAGGTTCACCCTTTCCCTTGCACAGCAGGGCTCTGCTCTAGGAACTTTGAAGGTCTATCTCTCCGCCATTTCAGCTTTTCTGTGGTTGCCTGATCAGCCATCCCTCTCCCAATACCCTATTGTGAATAGGTTTCTGAAAAGTTTACGATATTTGTTAGCACCTTCTCCCTTTGTTATGCCCCAGTGGGACATAAATCTTGTCCTCACTTTCCTTATGTTTGTTCCCTTTGAGCCTCTGCACAATTGTCCACTCGGGTTCCTTACCAACAAGACAGCCTTCCTGGTTGCAAAAACATCTGCCCCGAGGGTCAGTGAACTTCAGGCCTTGTCATCTAAGCCTCCTTTTCTTAAAATCTACCCAGAAAAATTGGTGCTGCATATTAGAGCTTCCTTTTTTCTGAAGGTGGTCACTCCATTTCACCAATAGCGCCTCCCCCATTAGGGTGGAGGAGCATTGCTCCTCTTCTCAGAGTCCAAAGTCGATCCTGAAAAATAAAATGCTAATATACCCGTTTTTTTTGTATTTTATTTTTCACCTTGCTGGCTGCCAGCTGAGCCAAGTCTTAGCAGGGAGGGGCTTCCTGGACAGCAGCTTTAGCAGAGAGGCAGAGTGATAGGCATTGCAAGTGCGCATGTCGGTTTGTCTGGCTGTCCTATTACCGCCAGCCCGACATTCGCACTTAGATCTCTCCAATGTGAGCTGTGTTGCACAGCCGGGTGGAGAACAGGCATAGGCTCCTAGGTCCTGAGTGAGCACCAGACCAGCCTGCTCCTTCCAATCCTGGCGCTTCTCTCATGCTAGGTAATATTTATACCAGCATGAGAGCAGCGTCTGAATTGGCGTAGGGGAGCTCACTAGAGGCTGGGACCCTGTGTACCAGCCCATGGACTTCCGGGACAGGAACAGAGCACCAATGTGGCAGCCACTGGGTAAGTACTCTTTTTAATTTGTTTGTTATTCTCCCTCATGCTGCCTCGCTACTTTCATTTGACAGCAGCAGCCACTGCATTTTACATAGGCCAATCCATCACTCCACCTATTTTTTGGGCTCTTCCTCATCCTTCCAAAGAAGAGGAGCCACTTCACCGCCTGGACCCAAAAAGAGGGTTGTCGTTCTACCTTGATAGCAGGCAAGAGTTCTGGGTGGACGGCCATCTCTTCGTGAGGTATGCCAGAGTAATGAAAGGACGGGCCATATAGAAAAGTACCATCTTGTGATGAATAGTTTTCTGTATCAAAATCTACTATGGCTGAAAAGCAACCCCATGAGGGTTTGTGTGCTCATTCCACCAGAGTTAAAACTGGATCTACTGCGTTAACTCGAGGAATTCAGGTCCCGGACTTCAGCCAGGCAGCGACGTCAGCTGTATGTTTACCAAACACAACTGCCTGGACAGTCAGGTCCATAGGAGATGGACCTATTGCGCCCACGCCCCTGCAGGACTTCCTCGTGTGAAATAGGTATGCAAGGTATGCAAACCCACATCAGGGGTGGTAGTGCTTGGGTATTTATTCTAAGGTAAGGAATCTGCAGCTAGAAGTCTATCAGATAAACAAGGTGTTTACCTTTGGTAACATGTTATCTGGTAGAGACTCTAGCCGCAGATTCCTTACCGACCCACTCATCCTCCCCCTCTGTGAACAGATTTCTAGGGACAGGGTTTTCCCCTTTCAAGGCCCTAGTTTTCCACACCAGTGGTCAGTGTACTTTGTGGCTGTATGTTTTTAGTGCGGAAAGCTGTGAAAAGTAACTGACATCAACCCATCTTAGTGTTGCATATATAGGCACCCAAAACGATACCGGTACGCAGGAGTACTGCTCATGAAAAAAATTTCAGAATGCAGTCCTGACGGCTGGGGATAATTCTAAGGTAAGGAATCTGAGGCTAGATAGTCTCTACCAGATAAGGCGTTAACAAAGGTATGCAACTTGTTTGTTAAGGACAATTGAGGCTTTTTTCCTCTGTTGAGCATTGGTATTTATTTTTTGTTACCAGTTTCAAGATGTAGTTGTTAACCATAATTACTAGGTAAGAATGGTTATTGTTTCCTCTTCTATTTGCTAACACGGTTCCCTGTTTGACTTAAGAATCAGTCTGCAGGAAAGTTCACATTCATATGTGTACAAATCTTAGATTGGACGACAACTTGTTTTTGGTTTTTTGGAACTCTATTTGTGTACTGGTAGCAGCAGTTTATTTTATTGCTGTTTTGTTGTATTTCTAACTTACAAAGTTGCTGTATTTTTTTGGGGGGTACTATGTCATCTTTATAATTTGAGTGGCAGGTCTGACACCTACACAAGAAAAGCTGTGATAACTTATAAAATTGCTAATTATTCAAACACCTTTCAGAAAGTGAAATTCTCATGCATTGTGTTTTTTTTAAAAACTTTGATCATTGGTCTTCAGGGCCACTGCACACAATATTCAAAAGTGTATTTACCTCAGCTTTATTATACAAGCTGGTTGCCCTTCAAGACTTTTGTGTTCAATATTTTTTAGACTTGGGTAATCGCGTTGACAGGCCAGGTAAATAATCTTGGAATAACATCTATAATATGCATGAGTCAGAGAGAGATGGTAAGATGTACCTTTACTATGCAGTCAAATTCTTCACTGCTGCGATTTAGGTGGGAATGGTCTTCACTTGCCCACCTTCTGACTCCCTGGATGGTTCGGCTGATGGTGGACAAATCACTTCCATCGGCACATTCATATAAGGGCTGTTCCCTAAAAGAAAAGATGTTTCCCCCTTACGCACAAGGTATATTTGGACTGCCTTTGGAAAGAGGAGACTTGAGAATTTGAAAAGCCATAATACCCCTGACCCCTTCTATCTTCTGCACCACAGAGTATGCTACATATACATCCATTTTAGACCTCTCAGCCCACCATAAGAGGTGTAAAATGCTTGAAAGGTCACACATAGTCAGCGTTCTTCAGTCATATTGTACACTCTAAAGGCATGTAGTATAGTTCCTATATTCTCAATAGGCTCTGTGCATTGGAATAATATATCCTATAGATTAGACGTAGGTCGACTAGGTCTCTATCGAATATACTAAATTTAAAAGTGAGTGCCAGCTAGCTCAGAGGTCAATAGAAACTTTCTCAAATTCACAAGAAGGGATTAGTTTCTGACAACCGCTTAAACATGACCACTTTGTTTCCCAAGAATAAGAAATGTACCTCTAGAGTTGCGGAAACAATAGATAAGTATTTCACTCAGTCAATCATGCATGCTTCGTTTCAACAGAGTTTGCAGAGAAATAGAGAGATTGGCGTTTTCAATAAAAAGGTTTATAAAACAGTCTTCTTTTTCATGCAAGAGAAGTGAACTGCTACAATCGTTAAGCAGACTTCAAAGTATAATTTGTACAGCAAGAATAGTATTATAAAATAATAGTGTAAAAGTATTGTATGGTTTCTAAGCCATATAAAAATACATACATAAATAACATTGACTAAAAATACTCAAATGGTGCTTCTAAATACGCCTACCCCAATGTACCTAACCTAGGACTAGTACGCGGGAAGAAGTAAGTATTGTTTAGCATAGCATAGGTTTTAGTTGTTTTTGCCAAGAATCTACCAAAAGTTTCCCTAGGTTCTAATCTGCTCCATTTCTTGGTTTAGAATGAAGGAGGTCTGGTATCTCTTTCTCAGAACTCGATTTCCTAACACCCCGCAAGGGGAGCTTGGAAACACTGGAGCTGGATTCTTGGCGAGAGAAGGGCAGTCTCTTGATCAGTGCGTCAGCTGGAGGTTCGGCTTCCTTCGGCACTTGCTGTAGCGAGCTGCGTCGGGCAAGTAGATAGTCGAACTGCTCCGAACCATCGTAGTTTGCCATAGTAAATGAAGGTATTTTTATACCTTGAAGATTTTTAGGAATGCCATAGATTGACGTAAAGTCGGGCATAATAACATCATGAAAGAACCCCTAGGGTATAGTTGTTCTTTGCAAAGTACATGAGTTCTTGGACAAATCAATATTCAAGCAAGGGGAAGTTCCCTAACTTCTTGAGCCGATTTTCCAAGAAATAGTTGTGATGTTTTGTACGGGGGGAAGTAGCCATGTCTGTATTTGGTCAGCGGCTATGCCTAAATAAGGGATTGATTTCTATGCTTATATAAGGGCAATGTGAATTGTACCTATATAAGGGCTGAATCAGGAAAATTCACTCGGAGCTCTAAACGCCACACTACACCCACTCCACTTTATTATGTACGACATTACTAAGTTTTAAACACATTAAAACATATCTAAACATGATGTGTTAAAACCCACCTAAAATACATAAAAATGCATTGGTACTGGTTGTACACAAAAAGCATTTGTGCTGTACGCCTTTAAAGCAATGTTTGATTCAAAGCATATAGATGACATTTGAAAGTGCTATCCGAATGAATCACGAAAATACATTTATGAAATGGCTCTTGAATATAGAAGAAAAAGTCGAGACCATTCTATGGCAGATTATATAAACTGGTTGAATGTGGACAAGGTCAAATATTGTCTATTGGAAGTTTTTCAAAGAATTCTAGTTCTCTATGAATAGTTCTACTATGAGCAGATTACTTTGTGCCAAAAAATAAAAATACAAATTTCGAAAAACAAAAGTTTGATCATAGAAAAAAATAGAGCTCCAAAGCTAGGAACTTGTTTTGAAAAAACGAAGGTCGAATTCGGAGTCTCTCAGAACACTGTGTGCCAAATCAAAAGTCAGTGTTATTGTTTGGAGAAAACCTCAAGTCTTCTAAGTCTGAAAGGAATTTGTCTACTATTGTAGGTGAAAGTTGGATTACCTCGTTAAGAAGATTAATCGCACAAAGATGCGAAGCATCACCGTCAGCGTTTGTCGCATTAGCAATGTTCAAATTGGATGGTACCTGTTTGCGGCTTTCCTCTCGTATCACACCGTCAGCATTTTGCGTCAGTGAGATCTCAATGAATGCCGCCATCAGAATTGGTAGCCGAAGGGGACAACACTGCACATTGGCCTTTACCGGGTCCAGCAAAGCATCAACATCCGTTGGCATGACTGATGGGAGTGTGAGACATATATCTAACATGCATTCTTCTCCACATAGCAGGCATTGTAGAACAGGTGAGATGCAATCTTGCCAGATTGGTCTGAATGACATAAAGCATGTGGTATTTAATTCTCTTAAACGAGTCAATCCCGAAATTTGGACTATGCGCTCACAACACTTCATCGCCAGAAGAGTGTTCTCCACTGTGATCTGGGTATCGCTGGTGATTTGGCTTGCCATATCGGACTAAAAGGAGCAAAAATAGTATCCCTGCTGCGTTTCCTAACATTAGAGGCAGTCTACCAAATACAGAGTGCACGAAGTTTGGAAATGTTCCTAAGACTGCTTCAAAAGGTGCTAATAGTCCCGAAAAAATTGTCCTAAATACATGTACAATACCACTCGTATCAGACCTGTTTAAGATACGACCTAACATTTCTGAGAAATGTACAGGGCAGTTTGTAGTTAATAGGGTGTGTATCTCTGCAGAAGTCCTTGCGACTTGCAGATCATAGGTTTCTTTGACCGAAGTCAATGGCACAGTTTGTTGTAAAACAATGGTTTTCATTCTACTCAAAGTATCAATTCGTATAGAAGAGACGTTCACTGAAGGCCATAACGGCGACTCCCGGTCTGTCTTGGTTTTTAAAAACAATACTTTCATACAGCAAGTGACACTGGCTGACGCAGTTACGAGATAAGCTAAACCTAGCAACATGCCACAGCAGCTGTGATCATTCAATATAATGTAACTTCCATTAGAAAGCTGCCTAAAAATGGGATCAATCACTGCATCTGGTGAACCTTGCAGGTTGCAGGATAAATTGTTCGAGGAACCATCGCAGGCCCCATCTAAGTTTATACCCTGACATAGGAGAGAACTGCTTAGTGTGCTTTCACAATTATTGCCACTAAGAAACACTTCTTTCCCCCCACTCCAACATCTGTGTATAAGGTAATTCCCAGGATGTCTTGATGTATTCTTTACCCAACCTTTCACATAGGCCTGCTGGTATACATTTTAAGCAATGCTGAAAATGGAAAATTGTAACAGGCAGAGTTATTGTACTGTGTATTATCCATTCAATGGCTGGTTTTTCAGCGACTGTAAATAGCAATCTTTCCAGTTTTTCAAAGCTCAGCACCGTATAGTCTGCTCTCCTCTGTGCCAATTTGATTTGTTTATCTGTGAGATTAAATTCAGAAAATAATGACGTTGTGTTGATTAAACGCCAAGGCACATAACCTGAACAAAGGTTTTGTAACGTCCAGCCTAATAGCATGATAGAACGTAATTGCAACTGACCATGTTGCAACATGACCAAGTCCTGTTCCATTATGTCTATGGCAGAGGATACTATGCAGTCCAAAGAATATATCCTGGATGATCGAGCCGTTAACCCATTGCCAACTACAGAGAGAGATTTCTAAATTAATACGATCAGCGTTCTGCAGTCTCTCTTCCATGCTTCATTATACATGGCATAGATACCGGTGTATATAAAACGTTTATGTTGCGGTTTTGTAGGTCCTTGTAAGAAGTCCCTCAGGTCAGCGCCATCTTTAAGTAATGATAAGTGTTGTTTTACTTCCTTCAGTGTAGATTTATGTAGCCACTCAAGGCACAGTTTCCCTACACTGTATATTGTTACTATCACTGGATGCTGTATCTGAACATATCTTGGATCTGGCCTAGTGAATGTGAACCCTTGTGTCTTATTCTGGAATCTATCTTGACAGGTGTTTGTGTCTGTGGGCAGATTAACCATTTTTTCCAATCAGGGTCTGTTCTGTTGTGAAGCAAATTAGTATGTACGCCGACCACCCCCTCTGATGTGTTATTATCATCAGGTATAGGGATGGACGGTTTGTTCAAATCTTTTATCTTGGCTAACCCAAGACAAGATGTTTGCTGAACAGTGTCATTAAAAAACATTATTTGCTCTGAGATGATGCAGGCTCTAAATAAATCTTCCAACCCCTGCACTTGCCAGTCTTTTGTGCCCCAGACAGTTTTTGTCTCAATGGTGTATTTCCAAAAGTCAAAACCTAATGTGGACAGCTGAGCATAAAAGGCCGCAGAAGAAATTTGCTTTGTATTTGACAACATACTTTTCATTCCTGTCCTTTTGACATTTTTGATTCTGGATTTGAAACATTATACCCTGAAAAGTATGGAAATTTGCCTTAAAATGTTTTTGAGCTACCCTTTGGGGCGTAGGACAATGTTCCCATTGGTAATAAGTTAATACATTTCTAGGATTTGCAGATTTATGCAAGAAATGATGACATAGTGATTATAACTGCACATTTGTTCATAACCTGATGAACCTTCTAAGCATTCATGATTTGTACATTTTGCAGACATTTCTAAGTCTGACATCATATTATTAACAGTCTCGGAGTCCCAATCATCAGAAAAGGAACTAGATGAAACAAAGTCACTCAAGGAAATCTTGAATTGGTGTGGAATCTTCAACAGCTCCGCTGGACCAAGAATGTCACATTCAGTTCTGTCTCAAGCTATACCACCTAGTATAGGAACGGCTGTAATGGTCACTGTTGTCAAGCTTCTTTGTTCACGATGAAATGGTTTGTGTTGCTTGAGGAGAAAGTTGATGTTCTTACTTGCTGTGTCCTTTTTAACATATCTTCCATTTATCAGCATACCCAAAGTAAATACAAGAGTCAACCAAAGTAGAAGAAAAAGTACACCCAACACAATCCAAAGTTCAATCCATGGTGAAACCAGATAAGTCTTTTCCAATTGATGAAAAAGTTCTATTGCTTGTTCTTTGAAAGTTCTTTTTACTGGCGTCATTTCAGGTTCGCTAGATCCTCGGAAAACGTATCAAAGCTGATGAAATAGCCAGAGGCAGTTCTGTCAATTGTAGGGATTGCATCAGGATTTGATGAAATCGCTGGAACCACTTGATCACTTGATACATTTGTATGGTCAGTTGCTATTTCACTGTAGACAGGCGTTTCTTGACGAACTGTTATTTGGGTCTCAAGAGGTACAAGTTCCATGGCTTTGATGCATTGTCCTTCTTAGAGACTGCAGATTCTTCAAAGGTGATGAGTCTCTCAGTTTGAACTTCTTGGATAGTAGCCAGATTTGGGCGTCTGCTACATCTTTAGAGTCCACTTGGCCTACTACTTATGATCGGCCACACGATGTGGTTTGACCAGGTCGATGGACACAAACCTGTTCTCTTTTTTTAACAGCAAGGGGCAGCTGTAATACTGTTCTTGATCCGTGGATGGCTAGGACAGGTACTGGTTGTCTGTAAGAAGGCCCAAATTCCTTCTTGTCCGCGATCTTTTCTCTGACTAGATCCCCAATATTTAGAATCCAGACAGGTCTTGCTGCAACGGAGGGTTTCTCTTCAGAGGTTGTTGGCTTCAGGAGTACGTTACTTTGTCTGAATCTTATTTCATTTAAGTCCTGCAAAACAGCCTAATGATCTTTGATATCAAAGAGTTTTTGTTCCACCACTGAAGTGTGACAATCAAGGTCCTGCACAATCATTCTAGTTCCAAAAAGGTTTTCATATGGAGTGATGCCCCCTAGAGAACTTCTTGGCAGATTGTTAAGTCTACGTTGGACACTTATTAGATGTTTGACCCACCCGCCACCTGAGCCTAGTGCCCTAGCTGTTATAGATTGCTTTATGTCCCGGTTTTTCTTTCCACTACCGAATTTCCCTCCAGATGGAATGGACTAGAGTACCTCAATGCAACGCCCATGTTGGCCATGGCCTCCTTGTAAGCTCGAGAGCTAAACGCAGGACCCTGGTCAGAATGTAGCGTGCCGACTGCGTATGTGCCTATAAAGACTTGCAAATCTTTTATAACAGTTCGAACATCAGCCGAGCGCTGAGGCCGCATCCAAATGAATCTTGTCTTATAATTTGTGGGACCGCATTTGTCCATAGGGACGTCTGCATGTAGAAAGTCTTACGCTGTCTAACAGTGATGTCTGTATTGGGCAGGCTACACTATAGTCAGGTATCTGGCGGCGTTCTCTGCTGCGATCCCTGTTGCAGTCATGGCAATTAATTTTAAATGTGTGAATGTGACCATTCATTCCTGACCAGTATGTCTCTTTTAATTCTAGTATAGATTTAGAGATCCCTTGATGTATCAGACCCTCTCCCAAGTGTGCTTAGTGTATCAAAGCTACTCTACGCTTCCTGTTTGGAATGACTCTATACCCCCCTCCAGGGATTCGAGCAAAAGTAATTGAGTTTGCGTCAATTATGTATGAATATTTGAGTGAATAGTTTTGAGGTAATGCTGCACCGCTGCCTTTGCTTGTGGCATTGACAGCTAGCATTATTTCGCCATCTATTTTTGTTTTTGAACGAGTGATTTCAGCTACGGAAGCCGTTTGCACAGCTGCCCTAACGGCTTCATCAGCCAATTAATTCCCTGCAACGTGAACGTCATCACCTTGATGACTCAGTGTATGGATCACGTGAGCTTTTTTTAGTTCTTGTCGTAACTGAACTACTTGTTCCCAAAGCAACTTATGCTTAATTGTGCCACCTTTTGCATTGTTGTAACCATTTTCAATCCAGTTCTGCAAGTATTCATTGTAAGATTGAACGCAATAATACGGATCACACACTATAAGTGTGGGGAATTCGCAGTCAGTATTTTCAAGCGCCATCTTGAATGCTTGTAGTTCAGCTCGCTGAACTGTATAATCTCCTAGAGATTGAGTTTTAGTGACCATTGGTCGGAATTTGCCATCTCACCAGCAACCTTTAGCGATGGAGCACGCAGCACTATAAGCTTGTTTACCCCCAATAGCGGGCTGTGCTGATCCGTCAGTATAAATGATGCATTCATACTGTTCTAGAGGCAGAATTTCAGTAGGCAGAGGACATTCTTGTTCATATTGTAGAAATTCTTGTGTTTTCCAATAAGGGTCGAAAACGTATTCAACGTCTGTTGCAGCAAGAGAATTAACCCTTTGTACCCATCTCAGATGTAAAGCCTTAGCATTTGGAATGTTCGCTTTCGTCACTGCCTCTAAGGCAGGTACAGGAGTAACAACCATTATGCGCTTACCCTGTGCGAGGGCTCTATCTTTTGCTACTACAGTTTGAACATTGTCAGAATTTTTACTGTTGAAATAAATTTCATTTGAGCTTGTGTGTACAAGTGAGATTTGTAAGCTATTGGTACTTTTTCTCCTTCATTAAAGGTTAAGTGCGTGAATCCGCATCTTCCTGGGATGATTCGGATCACTAAGTTGTGTACGTTTACGCGTGTTTGCAAATGTTTTGTTGCCAACATGTCCGTTTGGACTGAACGCAACATTCCTGTGTGTTTTTGAGTCCAATTAACTGTTTTAAAATCATCCGGTTTGATTAATTCGTAGTGAGGTTTAACCCTTTCTGCGTAATTTAGAATGTATGTTCTTCCGAAATTTAGGGAACCTAGAATTGACCGTACGTTTTTCAGCGTTTTTGGAGGTTGGAGCAGCGCACATTTCTCTAGAAAATTTGCTGCTAGGCGTTTGCCTTCACTTGAAAGTTCATATCCTAGGAAAAAGGACGTTTAAATGGACAATTTGTGATTTCTTAAAATTGTATTTGTACCCTTCAGAGGCGAATCCAAGTATGATGGTGTTCACCCTGTTAAAGTGCCTATCCAAGTCATCGTCTGTTAGATAGATGTCATCGACATATGATAATGCCTCATCATCATAGGTTTGTAGTAACTCTGTTACTCTGGCTGAAAATAACCCTGGACTATTCTTGAATCCCTGGGGGAGACGACAGAATTGACGTTGTGTCCCCATGATTGAGAAAGCGGTCATATACCTACTTTCATGTGCAACGTTTTGACAGAAGAAACTGTTAGAAATACCTAATGTGGTTTTATATTTTTTACACACAATGTTATTCATTAGTGCTGCACTGTGTGCATTTTGTACTGCAACGGTTTTGCAACAGGAGTTTAAATGGCTGTAATCCAAAACTAGACAATGTGTATTGTCTGGTTTGGAAACCGGAAACAAAGGATTGTTCATGGACGAGGTGCATGTTTCAATCACCCCTTGGTATTCAAGTTGATCTAATATCTCCCTGACCTGTTTTTTTAGCTTCTTGCTTAACTGTGTACTGCCTTTGTGCAGTAGGTTGATTTTTGAACTGGATTTTATGTTGAGGAGAATCCTCATCCCATCCTACATGATTTTTATATAATGCAGGAGCCTGGGCTACTGCCCACTTCCTGGCATAGGTATATTTTTTATGAATTGGAATATGATTGGAGAAAGCTTGCATAATTATGTTTTCGCCATGTGGGCATTCCCTGACAAATTCAGGTGGCCAGCCTTGTTCAGCTAAGTATCATAACTCTGAGAGAGCTTCTTCCAAAATAGTGCTCTTATCTTTCTAGTTATGTCTCCCTCCATCCGAAGTGTTACTTCATATAACTTATGTGGGACACTAACCCTGGTATCTGCAGTTTCAACTTGGATGTACTCATTCAAGTCCACTGTCTTCAGATGATCCTTCAAGTTCTTGTGAGCTATGGTGACTTTTGCTGCGCTGTCCAACATTGTTTGAGCCTATTCCCGGTTCTTGAGTTGTGTCCTCAAGATCCTCGGCATGTCTGATTTTTAGACCTGCTACCTTCTTTTTGGTGAATTGTTTTCTTATTTTTTGGAACGTGTTGATCGTCTTTGGACTTCATGCGTTCTTCCTTGTGTTCTGATCGTCCTCTTCTTTCGGATTTCTGTGAGGAAGTCTGAAAGGTACGAGAGGAACGTGTATCAGTGTCATGATACCTATCAGGCTTTCTCAAATGATGCCTATTCCTTAGGTTATAAATGCAAAAACCACAGTTGATGGACAGAATGCAGAACAATGTCATACATTCACCCCAGTACAGGGATCTGGGCCTAAATCCATCGTTTTTTTGCACTCCACACCACCCCAGTTCAGACATGGCCATATGCAAATCAGTCTGACCCTGTGCCTCATGGGAAACTTCCAGCCCGAACTGCCAAGCCATGCACCCCATGGACCAGAAACAAGCTTCCGAGGACCGGTTTCTGGCATTCCAGTCATCTTCAGCTTGAGTCCAGTGGTGTGGAGAGCATGGGACTCACGTCTGAGCATACCCATCCCACTCGGGGTGACAAATCCAAAAACCACAGTTGATGGACAGAATACAGAACAATGTCATACATTCACCCCTTAGGTTATACCTCGTTTCAGAGGGCTCCTTTTGAGGAGACCTACCTCGGGATTGAGAACGCTTCTCTTTAGAAGTTTTTTTAGTGTTCTCCCACTTCTTTTTGGGAGGAGTAGGAGTGTTTTTAATAAAGACCTTTAACTATATAATTCTACTAAATTCTGTATATTACTTAGTAATTCATCGTCTGACATTGCTTCAATGTCAGGGTAAGGTCTGTAGTTGGCTAAAGCTAGCCATGTTGCTCCTGGTCTATCTAGTGAACCGAGCCTGGTAATGTGATGTGTATGTTTTAGGTCGCCTTTAAACCAGAGTGCATGCTCTTGGTATGTTAGTTGAATTTCAACTTCCTCGAACGCAATGTATTCCTCTGGAGCTTCTTCTTCTTTGTAGAAGTGAAACACTTTTGTTCCTGGATTTGCTTCAGGGAAGATTATCCATGAATAGAATACCTCTGTCTGATGATATTCATGTGCCTCTATCACAAAAACTACCCTACCACCTCTAGATGATAGGCCATTTCTTATAAGTTTCATAGTGATGGCTTTTCTTAAAGTTTCTGGAATGCTTATAGCATCATCATCGGTCTCTTGGAAACCTGTAAAGTTCAAAGCTTGTACGACGTTGCTGCCTGTAGCTCCACCGGCCTAGGTGTTGTCATCGAGTGACATTTTTGTTTAATGAAAGTTTGCAGAGCAAGTTTCAAGGAAACAAAGATAAGGTGCACAATATTTTAGAACACTGTATCCTTCAACGTTGAACAAACCAAAAACTAATACATAGGATTTTCGTCCTACTCAGTTATGGCGGATATTTTATCCTTTTAACCACTCCAGACGTCTATTGGAGTATTTTCCGGGAAAAAGGGATCTCTGAGAAAAGCACAACTGAGTTACTTTAGTATCTAGCTTTAAATGAGTGCCTCTCCGAACGTTGGGCGCCATGTAATGTAGTTCCTATACTGCCAATAGGCTCTGAGCATTGGAATAATATATCCTATAGATCATACGTAGGACTGAGGTCGACTAGGTCTCTATCGAATATACCAAACTTAATAGTGAGTGCCAGCTAGCTCAGAGGTCACTAGAATCTTTCTCGAATTCACAAGAAGGGATTAGTTTCCGACAACCGCATAAACATGACAACTTTGTTTCCCAAGAATAAGAAATATATCTCTAGATTTGCGGAAAGAATAGATAAGTATTTCACCTAGTCAATTGTGCATGCTTAGTTTCAACAGAGTTCACAGAGAAATAGAGAGACTGGCGTTTTCAATAAAAAGGTTTATTGAACAATCTTCTTTCTCATGCAAGAGAACTGAACTGCTACATTCGTGAAGCAGACTGCAAAGTATAATGCAAACAGCGAGAATAGTATTATAAAATACTGTAAAAGCATTGTATGGTTTCTAAGCCATATAAAAATACATACATAAATAACATGGACTAAAAATACTCAACTGGTGCTTCTAAATACACCTAGCCCAATGTACCTAACCTAAGACTAGTACCCGGGAAGAAGTACGTATTGTGTATCATAGGTTTTAGTTGTTTTTGCCAAGAATCTACCAAAGGTTTCTCTAGGTTCTAATCAGCTCCATACCTTGGTTTAGAATGAAGGAGGTCTGGTATCTCTGTCTCAGGACTCAATTTTCCAACATCCCGCAAGGGGAGCTTGGAAGCACTGGAGCTGGATTAGTGGCGAGAGAAGGGCAGCCTCTTGATCAGTGCATCAGCTAGAGGGTCGGCTTCCTTCGGCACTTGCTGTAGCGAGCTGCGTCGGGCAAGTAGATAGTCGAACTGCTCCGAAACACCGTAGTTTGCCATAGCAAGTGAAGGTATATTTATACCTTGAGGTTGTTTAGGAATGCCATATATTGATGTAAAGTCGGGCATAATAACGTCAGGAAAGAACCCCTAGGGAATAGTTGTTCTTTACATGAGTTCTTGGACAAATCAATATTCAAGCAAGGGAAAGTTCCCTAACTGCTTAAACCGATATTCCAAGAAATCATTGAGACGTTTGGTACGGGTGGAAGTAGCCATAACTGTATTTGGTCTGCATGGGCTATGCCTAAATAAGGGATTGATTTCGATGCCTATATAAGGGCAATGTGAATTGTACCTATATAAGGGCATGAATCGGGGAAAATTCACTCGGAGCTCTAAACGTCACACAACAGGCATGCACATCTAAACACGGACTGTAGAGTCCAGGTGATTCTTTCAGTCTGCCTTTCTTTTTGCTCTAGTTCTTTCCACGATTTAGGGCTACACAACCTGCCATCTGTCCAAGTTTACTGATCAATTGCATCTCATCCTTGCAGTCAACTCCTGCAAAACCATGTCTTTCATTTTGTAGGCATAACTATGCACTCCTCCTTCCAGCCTCTCTTTTTGATAGCATTTATTTTATAGAAGACAAATAACATTTTGGATTAGATATTCAGACAAGAAATTTTATTTTAGGGTATATTTGGATGGGTTGATGGAGCTCTAAGGTCCTTAGGAAAACACTGGACCTCATGCCTATGCCTGTACGCTAGACCCTAGTCCATGCCCTGTTAACATCCAGGCTGGACTACAGAAATGTACTATATCTAGGGGCCAGTGAAAAATGCTTCTCGAGACTGCAACGTATACAAAATACGGCGGCCCGTTTGATCCTACAACTACCTAGAAGGGCATCATCACAAAAAGCTCTGAGAACTCTCCACTGGCTCCCTATTAGGGAACGGGTGACATTTAAGGCCCTCTGTATAGGACATCGTATCCTCCATGGGAGAGGCCCCAGGTACCTGCATAACTATCTTAAGCGGTACGAGCCCATCCGCTAGTTAAGATCCTGTGGCACGGGCAGGTGCAGGTCCCGAAGGTAAAAAGAGCAAGAATGGGTGGAAAATCTTTTAGAGCCTTGACTGCTAGGTTATGGAACCAGCTGCCAGAAAGGCTGCGCTTGGAAACCTCGGAGCTTACATTCCGTAGAGAGCTTAAAACAGTCCTGTTCCCCAAACCTCAGTGCTCGAAGTAGGATTTCTCTCTTAATCAGATCCAGACGCTTATGGAAGCAACAGCAGCAACTAGCGCGGGGACACACCTGCTGGTGTAACCAAGCGCTTTATAAAATATATGATAATAATAATAATAATAATAAGCCCCAGCTGATGGATATCTGTGCGCCCGCCTCAGGGTCTTTCCATATTTAAAGTATTGTTTTGTATGTGTGGGTGGGGATGGGCAGACCCTCTCAGAACTTAATTCTATCCCACTCCCCCAAGTAGCTGCCACTCACCTCTGCCACGGGCCTACTGTGGCCATCTGATAGTGCACTACATGTAACCGAATTGCATTGCAGAAAATAGACACCACTATTATGACATGATAGAAATATGATCTTCTGTAATAGATGAGCATATTTTCACCCGGTCTGTGGCGCTACATAATAATAGGACAGTCATTGCCAATGCAAATAATAGGATGTCTGTTATTTGGATAGCATTAGATTCATAAGAGAAACTTTGTCTTCTGCAATGCAAACACACTGGCATAGCCAATCGCTTTAGTGTTCATAATGTCAGTATTAAACTATTGGCTTTGCCAGTAATTGCTTGTGAAGCATAGTTAAAAATGTAAAAGAAAAGCTTTTCTTAAAATACTGGCGGAAAAGCAAACACATATCTTAAAGTATCTCGTAACTGAACATTGAATTTGATATTTTCTATTTTCATAAACTGCATTGTTAATTTTCCAACTTTCACTCAGAAAATTCTGAACTGAATAAAAACAAATGTATATGATCCTGCAGAAAAATAGCAAAGGTGTACTGAAAAGAACAGAATAGCTGTCTGAGGAAGTATCAGAATTTAAAGGAAGATGCTTGCAATTTACTTTACAAATGAGTTAGTGGTGCAAATTCTTCGGCACTTTGGTGCCCTGCAGGAGCCCGGTAGCAGATAGATGAGCTTCTGAGAAAAGAGAGGCTGTTTAGGCAGGTTGAATGAGCGCTGTAGCTTGCCAGTACACCAGCATCATAAATGCTGACTTTGTCTGGGAGACCTGGGCTTTTCATGCAACGTGGAGGAAAACCTTTCCAATAAAGTCTGCTCTTTTGTCAGACGTGGCACAAATGTACCTGTTGTTCTTTTACCAACGAACTGGAGGGGTTAGGTATCAACATCGAGAATGCAGGGGTGGGGATGTGAGGAGGAAAACAGCACATGCAGAGGCAGCAAGAAAGCACATGTTCTTTCATGGAGTCCTCAAAGAAAACAAAAAAGTAGGTTCGAGGCATATGAGCTGCAGATTACACACTGTTGCATAGATCGCCATCTAGTGTTGGGCCCGGATGTTTGCACTTGTTTTTGTTCTGAAAAGTTCTTTGGAAGTCACGAGATAGGTGACTCCTTCTTCAGATCACATTGTGCATGGGCATCGGCTCCATCCTCCGATTGTTTTTTTTCCGCCATCGGGCTCGGATTTATTTACTGCGCTCCGGTTTGGAACCGAGTTTTCGTTCGGCACGCAATCGCTCACCCGTTTCCGACGGCATTGTCTTGAACGCCCTTCCCATCTCCATGTGATCTCGATAATTTCAAAGTCATCGATTCCGGTCGTCGACGAAGGCCTTATCTTCTGGTTCATGCAAAGGACGCCATTCAAGAAGTGTCCTCGATGTGGGTCGAAGTTTCCCCACACCGATCTCCATGAGGCGTGCAACCTTTGCCTTTCACCGGAACACGAGGCCAGAGACTGTTCAGTTTGTGCCTCCTTCCGCTCCAAGAAGACAATTCAGGACCGACGAGCTCGGAGGTCCATGGCTCGCTCGTCAGCTTCGATCCACAACGACATCTTTGAAGATGGCGTCAACGTACCAGAACAGCAGCGGGCTGAAGAAAGAGCCAGCTACTCCGATGCCGACGACTCAGACGTCGAGGACATCACTCCAGCTCAGCGGGTTGGAAGTACACACGTCGGCCTCCATACCCTCCAAAAAGGCTTCGGTCATACCCTCGCCTTCGGGCCCGGGTGCACACTGAGAGACTGCTTCCCATGCCCCGCCTTCGGGCTTGGCAAAGAAGCCCACCAAGCCTTTCGGTGACTCGGGCTCGAGTCAGCCTACTCCCGGTGCTGATACACAACCGACACCGAAAAAGAAGCCACCTTCTTCCTCATCAACGCCGACCGCTGCTTTGACAACCGAGCACTCGGCGCCGAAGACTGGCACCGGCTCATGGACGCCGAAACCGCACTCCGAGCCAAGTAAAAAACTGCCTAAAGGCCCGACTCCCATTCTTCGGAGCCGAAAAAAGCCTCAGAGCCACAAATACACCACGTTCCACCGGCCAAGGACATTGCAAAAGGTCATGGTTCTAAGCCAAAAGATCCTAAAACAGCTACCGAGTCGGTGCCGAAAAAGCCTCCGGAACGGAGGTCTTCAACACCGAAGGATCTGCCTTCCACAGAAGATCTTTTTACACCAGATCCTACTCAAAAAACTCTTCTAAAGGATTCTAAGACTAGACAATTGTAATGTAATGTAATGTAATGCAATGTAATGATGTCTTGTAAAGTGCCTGAATCACCCCACATGGGATATCTCCGCGCTGTAGACCGCTGGGGAACTCGTCCTGGCTTTCCCTGTAAGATGGTCCCTACTGGGTATCTCCAAGGTGAAACCAGGCATCCCCGGCGTATGTGGGGGGCCGTTGTGGAGATGAGGCAAGCTAATGCCCAGAGTTGCCGAGTGTGATCCCCTGGTTAGAGTAGGCCCCGAGGCGAGAATTATCGAGTCCGCTGACCCTGGTCCACGACCCTGCCGCGTCGGGAATTGAACCCTGGTCCTGGGCCGTCCTCTGCTTCCGGGTCTGCCGCCTCTAACCAGTGAGCCACACCAGTTGGCTCTTCGTTCAAAAAAGAGACCACTGGATGCGCCTGCACCGGCTCCTCCTCCTAAAAAGAGAGACATTGCTACCTCTCCATTAAGGATCCCTTCTCTACCTCCTCCCCTACTCATCCTCATCCTCCTCCTCCTCACCTCTCCCACCACATCACTCTCCTACACCATCCCCTATTCCAGATGATGATGTAGATACAGATTCTGATCATACAGGTGGGGGTGCAGATGAGCCGTCAGGGAACACTAGTCCCTCTAAGTCACCTAACCCATGGGATGATTATAACACCCCTGACGTCCCTTACGTTCCTCATGATGATATATATCCCTCCAGGCCTTCCCCCCAGAGGACACTATAGGTTTTAACCTACTTGTCCATAGGACTGCCCAATACCATGGGGTTGACCGACACACAGGCACTGTGGAGGAAGATATCTTAATGGACACGTTCAACACCACACAAAGGTCCACTTCAATTCTGCCAATGCTTAAAGGGGTCATTAAGCATGCACCAGAGGTATTTAAAGATCCAGTCAGGGCTCGGGTCCTCAACCCCCGAATTGAGAAAAAATACAAAGCTACCCCTACAGATCCAGCCTATATTAGAGGGCCCTCACGGCTAGACTCCCTTGCAGTCTCCAATGCACGGAAACGGGCCAATTCTCAAACATCAGGTGAGGCCCCCCACCAGATAAGGAGTCTAAACTCCTGGACGCTTCTGGTAAACGAACGGCGTCACAGGCAGCAAACATATGGCGCATTGCCAATACTCAAGAGCTGTTAGCAAGGTATGACAGGGGACATTATGACAAGCTAGAATCCATAATGCAGCATTTCCCAGACAAATATAAAAATAAGGCCAATGAACTCATACAGGAAGGTAAAACTATCACAAATACCTCCATCCGTTGTGCCCTAGATGCAGGTACTGCTTCAAGGGCAATTAACACCAGCGTCCTATTGCGTAGGCATGCCTGCCCACGTATTTCAGGTTTCAAACCTGAAGTCCAAAATTCCATCCTCAATCAACAATTTGATGAGCAACACCTATTTGGCCCTAATTTCGATGTATCCCTAGAAAAGATGAAAAAGGATGCAGACACAGCTAAATGTATGGGAGCTTTGCAGTCGCAAGCTCCCAGACATTCCTTTTGTCGCTCATCCTACAGAGGCAACACAAGAGGCTACTCTTCCGATAGCCCCTCCACTTCTTATAAGACCCCTAGCCAATCCACTTTCGCTAGGAGCTACCAAAGAGGGGGTTACGGGGGTAACAATAGCAAAGGCTGAAGCAAAACGAACAACTCCCGCTCTGCCTCCACCCCTACCCAATGACTTTCCTCAACTTCCCCCTCACCATTCCACTCCAGTGGGGGGAAGACTACAACAATTCCTTCCTGTCTGGACCAACATCACATCAGACAGGTGGGTGCTACAAATTATTCAATCAAGTTACTGTCGTGAACTAACATCTACCCCCCCCAAACATACCACCCAGACAGTGTCCAATGTCACGAGCATTTATTACTACTAAAGCAAGAGGTAATATCCCTACTCGAACAAGCATTTGCAATGCAATAGGTCTCGCATTAATTAAGTTTGAGCTATTGGCATTGCTAAATATTGCAACACCAATTGCAACAAAAGTCTATAAATGATAGGCTAAAAAATGTGTATTTATTTCTGTAGCAATGGTGGCGTGCTGCGCTTTAGATGAGCATGTGTAAAAGTAAAGTGCACCATTCTGCGATTGCTACAATAGGTAATTGTGGATGCGTTAACAATTGATGTGTGCACTGATGGCGGTGTGTGCGCCTGTAGAAATTGTGCACTGATGGCTGGTGGTGTGTGTGCCTGGTGAAAGTGTGCAATGCCGTCTGGTGGTGTGTGTGCCTGGTGGAAAGCGTGCACTGATGGCTTGTGGTGTGTGCCTGGTGAAAGCGTGCATTGACAACTGATGGTGCCTGTTGAAAGTGTGCACTGACAGTGTGGTTGTATGTGTGGTTGTGTTTGTGTTTGTGGTTGTGTGTGGGTGTGGGTGTGGGTGTGTGTGTGTGTGTGTGTGTGTGTGTGTGTGGTTGTGTTTGTGTTTGTGGTGATGTGTGTGGCTGTGGGTGTGTGGTTGTGTGTGTGGTTGCGTGTGTGGTTGCGTGTGTGGTTGTGTGTGGCTGTGGTTGTGTGTGGCTGGATGTGTGTGTGTGTGTGTGTGGTTGTGTGTGTGGTGTTGTGTGTGTGGCTGTGTGTGTGTGGGTGTGGTGTGTGAGAATGGGTGTGGTTGTGTGTGGCTGTGTGTGTGGGTGTGGCTATGGGTGTGGTGTGTGTGTGTATGTGTGTGTGGTTGTATGTGTGCATGGTTGTGTGTATGTGGGTGGTTGTGGTTGTGTGTGCGGTTGGGTGGTTGTGTGTGTGGTTGTTGGTTGCGTATTGTTATATCACAGCATAACCATTAAACCTGGACGTTTTAACTTATAAAAGTTCATACAAACTGATGATAGGGCCTTTTACTGGCTTCACAAACACTGCCTCCTGCACGTGTCACAGAGCTGCCTCGGTGTGGTATCCTCAGTGCAAAACCTATTAGCATTTTGCAGGACACCTTGATTTTATTTCTTATAAAATGCCAAGAATCTTTCAGAAATCCAAACTTCTGTTCACTAGCTCAGGGAAGGATAATAAAACATGCATTTACATTGCAGCCAGCCTTCATGTAATCCTCGGCTGCTCTCTAGATAAACAAACCCCACGCTCGCACAATATAGCCACCGGGTTGTGCGCACTGAAAGAACAAGCACTGTCAAAATCAGCAAGTTAAGTGGGCGCCTGCTAAAATATGGCACCCGTGTTAATAATGTTGAAAGTTTAGCGCGGCCCCTGGGGGCAGGACAGCAATGAGAAAGCTACCTGATGCGTGGCCAAACAAACAAGCATAGTCTGACAACCCTTGATAAAGAGGCCGGGGAGGATCGGTGAGGATGGAAGTGGAGTTCACGAACCAGCGACGAAAGCTGCAGGAGGAGCCGCCACTGAAGCATTGCAGGTCGCTCTTTCTAGCTGAAAAACAGCACGCCATGCAGCACAAATGGAGCTTTCATCAAACACAAAGAGAGCCCCCTTGTATGAGAGCCTGGGAGACTGGAGACATTGTGCTAGTCCAGCTGCAGCAATTTAATTTAATGGCTTGCTGAGAAAAAAAAAACCTGGTACAACGCAGCACGCAAATATGAATATTGGGGATGGGAACTAAACAAAGGGAATTTTCACTGCCACTGAATAGAACTCTTCTTTCCCTGTGCATTGCTTCTTTCAAGTTTCTAAGCAGTTGTGCGTTATTTAATAATGCATTTGTTATGTTTCTAAAGTGCATACTTCAGATTCCAAGAGATGTTGACTGCCTACATTTTGGTGAACTATACTATAAGGGTTGGGGTGGATCAAATGTTCCTCCACCACTGCCCCTGGTGGTTATCTTTTCAGTTCAAAAGCGAGTAAAACAAATATGGCCAAGGTAGGCTTTCCTGTAAATTATTCTTTTGCTAAGCTGTATCTACAGCTGCTGTGGCGGCCGCAAGGAAGAGGGGAGAGGGAGGGGGCTCAGGACGGGTTGTCACGGCCCTAAAAGTGATCACGTGAAAGCGAAGGGAAAAATAATGCTGAAATCGAAAGTCTTCTGCTGTGGTGGGCGTGAGGGAGAGGGGGGTGCAGGGCGGATTACATATTACATGAGGACACTCATTCATTTTTGTTAGGCACGGGGAGATTAGGTGATTTTCCCAGAATCACAGGATGTTCAGCGTCATTTATTGTTCGAAAATAGAACACATACATTTTGGAGAGGTATCCAAGTGAAATGAGAAGCCCAGTAGCAAGTTGCAGCAGTCGAGTCCTCCAAAAAGAAGGCAAAATTAAACCCAAACCTTCAGGATTGCCATCCTGTTTTGATAATGTTCACTGTCACATAGCCAGGTATTCTCACCAACAGCACTTTGGGTTTTTGGTCATGTAGATTTGCTGTTCTAATTGTAATGCTAAAGTGCATTTCATGATATCTGTGATGGTAACGTGCAGCACAAAGCATGACTATGTCGGTCCCTTGAAAGTAAATAAAACTATTCGATGCGCTGCGGTGCTGGAAGGGGGTGAGGGTTCTTTTTTTTTTAATCTGACTTCAATCGCTTTTCTGTTTAATATTTACTTATAAGCCATTATAGGCAATGTGGGGGAGGGGACGCCACACTGCTTCAAGGAGAGCTGAAAATAAATAAATAAATAAAACGTTAGGGTAAACTGCAGAGCTTGTAGCAGACTTACAGAATCCTTCGATGGCAAATGGTGATCACTTTCGCGGCCGCTTTGATGTTCTCAGTGGCCGCGCAGCTCACTGAGAACATCAAAGCGGCCGCGAAAGTGATCACACAGGCTGACAAATGGTGCACGCGCCCGGCGGACATGCACTGTACCTGATCTGCCTGCATCCTTTGGAAGCACTTTCAAAAGCCCCTTACTAAATATCTCGCATAGTATCGCTTACGCGATAGCTAGGCGAGACCTAAAAAAGTGCAATAGAACCAGTTCCTCTGCACCAACAAAACAAGGGAGTTTACTCCCTATACTTTCCTATCCCAAAGAAGGATGGCTCTCTAAGGCCTGTTCTAGACCTCAGACCCCTAAACATATACATAGTCAGACCATTTTCACATGGTCACACTCCAACAGGTCCTTCCTCTTCTTTCACAAAACAACTTCCTTGCTACTCTAGATCTCAAGGACGCATACTTCCACATTCCTATTCACAATGCTCACAGGAAGTATCTCAAATTTTTAATAGACGGTCAGCACTATCAATTCAAAGTACTCCCATTCGGAGTCACAACAGTACCAAGAGTATTCACCAAGTGCCTAGCAGTAGGGGCAGCACACTTAAGAAGACAGCACATTTATGTCTTCCCATATCTAGACGACTGGATCATAAAAGCCAGCTCCTACAACCAGTGTGTACAACACACTCACAACACTATCCAACTGTTTCACGACTTGGGGTTCACAATAAACCACACCAAGTCCCATCTACAACTGTTCCACATACAACAATACCTCAGTGCCACAATAAACACTTTAACAGCCCTAGCTTATCCCTCTCCTGTCAGAATAGCGAACACGCAAGCTCTTCTCACAAAATTTCACCCAAAAACATCCCTACCAGCTAGAGTGCTCATGCAGCTCATCGGGATGATGGCCTCTTGCATTTTTATAGTGCCCCATGCAAGACTACAAATGCGTCCTCTCCAAGAGTGCTTATCACGCCAATGGGACCAGGCTCAAGGTCAATTAACAGATCTAGTGTTGGTGGACGGTCGTTCTCGTCGCTCTCTGCAGTGGTGGAACACCAAAAACCTTTCCAAAGGGCAACCGTTCCTAGAGCCAGATAGTCTTGACAGCGGACGCATCGCTCTCCGGCTGGGGAGCCCACCTCCTGCAACACACCATGCAAAGCAGGTGGACACCACAACAAAAGTTACTCCATATCAACCACCTGGAATTACTAGCCATATTCCTAGCCTTAAAAGCATTCCAAAAGCAAATATCAAACAATACTGTATTAGTCTGCACAGACAACATGACAGCCATGTATTACATACAGAAACAGGGCAGAACACACTCCCTGCAACTCTCAGCTAGCACAGAACATATGGAGGTGGGCTATATCTCAAAACATATTCCTCTTAGCCCAACATGTTCCAGGGGTACAAAACACCATGACAGATCTGTTAAGTCGTCAAACACAACAGATCCACGAGTGGGAACTTCATCCGCAAGTTCTTCAAACGTTCTTTCAGATTTGGGGACAACCTCAGATAGACCTCTTTGCGACCCACAAAAAGGCCAAATGCCCAAGCTTTGCCGCCAGATATCCACACCCACTGTCCAAATGCAATGCGATATGGATGAACTGGTCAGGAAGATTTGCGTACGCTTTTCCACCTCTCCCACTCATGCCACTAGTTATTATTATTATTATTAGCGAGTTTTATATAGCGCCTGGTTACCCTTGGGCATCCCCGCGCTAGTAGTGCTCAAACTACAGCAGCATTCTCTAACCATCATCCTAGTTGCTCCAACGTGGTCCAGACAACCGCAGTACACCACACTGCTGAAACTTTCTGTAGTACCGCACCAAAAACTATACCTATCTCCACGCCTCTTAACCCAGAACCATGGAGAGATCAGACACCCGGACCCAGCTCAGCTCAACCTTGCGATCTGGCTCCTGAAATCCTAGAATTGGTTTACCTTAACCTTCCTCTTGACTGCAGGAACGTCATAAAAGAAGCTAGACGTCCAACCACTAGAGCATGCTATGCAGCCAAGTGAAAACGTTTTGTAATATATTGTCAGAACAATATCAATCCCCTAGATGTGTCTATTCAATACATCATAGGCCACTTATTACACCTCCGAAGATGTAACTTAGTCTACACGTCTATTATACTGCATCTTGCTGCCATACTAGCATATCTACGGAATAGACAGCATCTATCTCTTTTCAGAGTACCTGCTATAAAAGCCTTTATGGAAGGACTTAAAAGAATATTTCCTCCCAGAGCACCACCTTCACCAGTGTGGAATTTAAACATTGTTCTCACATGGCTAATGGGACCTCCTTTCGAACCTTTACATAAATGTGAACTACAATTCTTAACATGGAATGTTGTGTTCCTAGTAGCTATTACTTCTCTATGGAGAGTTAGTGAACTACAAGTACTAACTATTCAAGAACCTTTCCTGCAAATGCATCGTAACAAGGTCGTTCTCCGTACTAATCCTAAATTCCTTCCTAAAGTCATCTCTCCCTTCCACCTCAATCAATCTGTAGAACTGCACGTTTTTTCTCGCAGCCACAAACAGTCGCAGGAAGACCTCTTTATACCTTAGATGTAAAAAGAGCTTTACTATACTACATTGAGAGAACACAACCCTTTCATAAGACTAAACAACTTTTCGTTTCTCTCTCACCACCACACAAAGGCAACCCTATATCAAAATCTGGGATTGCCATATGGATTGTCAAATGTGTACAAATTTGCTACCACAAAGCTAAACGTACATTATCTGTTCCTCCTAAAGCCCACCCTACAAGAAAAATAGGGGCTTCAATGGCATTTTTAGGGAACATTCCCTTAGATGACATCTGAAAAGCAGCTACATGGTCTACACCGCACACATTCGCAAAACACCATTGTGTAGATATGCAAACTAAACAACAAGCTACTGTGGGCCAGGATGTACTCAAAACACTATCTCAAACTACTGCAACAGATACTGGTGGTCACCGATAAGAGGGGGTACTGCTGTATAATCTATGCAACAGTGTGTAATCTGCCGCTCAAATGCCTCAAACGGAAAATGCTACTTACCAGAATACATCTGTTCTTGGCATGTAGAGCTGCAGAGTTACACACCTACCCACCTCCCCGGCTATCTTTATCTGTTCCAGTTTTATCTTTATTAGATACAGCTTACATGGACATCCTTCCTTTTCTTGCAAAGCTCCATTATTTCCCTAATGGCGAAAAACAATCTGAGGATGGAGCCGGTGCCCATGCGCAATGTTATCCACAGGAGGAGTCCCCTATCTCGTTACTTCCAAAGAACTTTTCAGTACAAAAACAAGTGCAAACATCCGGGCCCAACACTAGATGGCAATCTATGCAACGGTGTGCAACTCTGCAGCTGTACATGCCAAGAACAGATGCATACTGGTAAGTAGCATTTTCCTTTCCTGATGTGAGCCCTGGAAGGATCCAAGTCATCCAATCAAAAATATCCTAGACAATGTATGCTGCAGGGAAAAACACAAAGACTAGAAGAAGGAGGAATGCCATTGAGTAAGAAGCAAGCAAATAAAGTTGACTAGAAAGTCAAGAAATGATAAGCAATGGGCTGACACAAAGGCTGGAAAGCTTTCAATCTCATTTCAGTTGCACCAAATACAATAACTCATACTTTATTGGAAGAGTTAATCTTTTTAAATTAATCAAGCTGACGTGTCAAGTAAAGTAATTCTCCCACTTGACTAACTGGATTAGCACCAATGGTTGGCTTAGCTGGAAATTTGACAAAACATTGGCAAAATGAAGATGTAAAAAGCACTTTTTCTTCAATCAATCCGAAAACTTATATAGCGCGCTACTTACCCGTGAGGGTCTCAAGGCGATATGTGGAGGGGGGGGGGGGGTGGGGGGGGGGGCGCTACTGCTCGAAGAGGAGCCTTCTGAAGGTGAGCAGGTCTTGTGTCTGTCGTAGATGGGTGGGGAGGATGTTCCAGGTCTTGGCGAGGAAGGCGAAGGATCTGCCGGAGGTCGCTCGTTGGATGCGCGGGACGGCGGCTAAGAGCGAGGCTGGTGGAGCGGAGCTGGCGGGCGGGGGTGTAGAAGTTGAGTCTGTCGTTCAGGTAGGCTGGTGGAGTGCTTTGTATGCTTGGGTGAGGAGTTTGAAGGTGATCCTCTTGTTGACAGGGAGCCAGTGCAGGTCTCTTAGGTGGGAGGTGATGTGGCTGTGGCGGGGGACGTTGAGGATCAGTGGGCTGAGGCGTTCTGGATGCGTTTTAGTCGTTGCAGGTGTTTGGCCGGGATTCATGCGTAGAGTACATTGCCGTACTCCAGTCTGCTGCTGACGAGGGCCTGGGTCACCGTTCTTCTTGCTTCGGTCAGGATCCATTTGTAGATCCTGCGGAGCTGCAGATGGTGTTGAAGCAGGAGGAGGAGATGGCGTTGATCTGTTTCGACATGGAGAGGGAGGGACGAGAATGAATCCTAGGCTGCGTGCGTGGTCCGTGGGCGTTGGAGCTGCTCCCAGTGCGGTCAGCCACCAGTAGTCATCCCACGCGGAGGGGGTGGGGCCTAGGATGAGAACCTCCGTTTTGTCCGAGTTCAGTTTCAGGCGGCTGCTCCTCATCCACTCGGCGACAACCTTCATTCCCTCGTGGCGGTGTGTGGGTCCTTGGTGAGGGAGAGGATGAGCTTGGTGTCGTCGTTGTAGGAAATGTGTTCAGGTCGTGCTGTCGGGCTACCTGTGCGAGGGGGGCCATGTAGACGTTGAACAGCGTCGGGCTGAGAGATGATCCCTGGGGTACGCCGCAGATGATATTGGTGGCTTCGGAGCAGAAGGGCTGGAGCCGGACTCTCTGGGTTTTGCCGGAGAGGAAGGACATGGTCCAGACCAGGGCCTTTTTCTGGATACCGGCTTCTTGGAGGCGTGTTCTTAGTGTGCGGTGGCATACCGTGTCGTAGGCGGCAGACAGGTCCAGGAGGATAAGGGCTGACATTTCAAAAATATCGCATAACGACAAACCCGCGTTTCGTTGTCCATCCCACCAGAAATGACCAAGCACATTCCCATATCCTGTTCGATCAGGCCGGACAAACCCATCATAAAACCTCAACCCAAATCAGTGATTATGTCGTAAAGGAAGGAGCAGAAATAGATTGGGAGCAAGATAGAAAGGTGGGTGCAGTGCACTGTAAACTTCGGCATATCCTGCTCTTTGATCTTTATCTGACCAGCTGCTTAACAAGGAACTGGCTCAGCGAGGTCAGCCTCGGGCAAGGGAGTCAGTTCGGCCAGGTCATTCAGAAGTCAGCTAAGGTGTACGTGTCCCAAGGACTCGCTTGGCCGTAGTCATCGGCCTATGTGAGGGCAACCACACAAAATGGCAGCCGTCACAAAATGGAACCCAAAGGTTCAAACGAAATCCCTGAATACGTAGTGTTCTCATTGATCGATTAATGCGAAAACACTCGTATACACCGCACTCGTGATTTGCGGTCCGCTGACACCAAGATCGTCTATTTCCGACGACCTTTATTGAACGGGTTCGGAACCACCGAAACACAGACAGCTAAACTACGGAACTACAGACCCTCCTTTTGCCCTTACATAGGCAATAAACCCAAACCCATGTCAGTCTGAATCTGGATCTATATTCATCAGATCATCGATATGTTGCTGTAGCATCATCCTAGTACTTAGTACCTCTCTCTGGACAGGTCTCCTTGCACACAAAGTAGCACAAAGGCCACAAATAGCAGGAGCACACTGTACACAGAGACAGAACAGGAAAAGAATAGCTAAGACCATCCCAATGACCATCAGAATCTTCCATACCCAAGTGGATATCAATCCCCATAACCATCCCATCAACGACCAATCTCCTTTGTCTATATGGACAGAATCGGAGATCTTATGTAGCTTGGAAATGGCCTGAAAGACTGACGGAGCGTTGTCTGGAATGAAAACGCAGCAGCTCGATTGGATCAGTTTACATACTCCACCTCGGTCTGCTAGTATGACATCAAGAGCAACTCTATTCTGAAGTGTCATAAGTCTATCCGACTGGAGCTCAGCAGTCAAGTTACTAAGGGCACCGGCAGTTTCGACTATGGTGGACTCAACCACTCTCGTCAACTGGCGAATATTCCTGCTGTTTGCCATTGGTCCCCAGAACGGCAGAAAACCCTTAAAGAAATCTCCCAATTCTTGCCCTGCGGTGTCTTCCTGACTGAAAACACCTCTAGCAACTCTCATCTTATGGTAATCTGCTGCAGCTGTAAAAGTGGGAGGCAACAGAAAGGAAACAAAACATGTGCCCGAAAAGTCAGGGGGCAACCATGTATATGCTTTGTCATGGCAGACAAAATAAGTACCCTTAGCGGCTAGAAATGCTGGGGAAGTCTGTGTCGGTACAAACGCTCTTCCCTAGCTGAGCTCTCGGATTCTTGCCATTACCCTGCAGACAATGGCGACCCTGATGGGGCACTATCCAAATCGGTGGAGAACTTTTTGCTCGCTGGTTAACACTCAGACTAACTCCATATCCAGTAACGTCCCAACCACTATATGGTTGCTTCTCATCTGTCGGAATAGTTTCAACTGCATTAGTCCCTTTAACCATGTCGACTATACCTCTAGCTACAGCACTATTCTTCAGATTTCCCTTCGGTGAACGTAGGGAATAGACGCTATGAGCATAAATGAACATCGTTCTATAAGCCCAAATAGAACCATTGAGGCTGAAAGGCAAAACCAAGTACGGAATACCTTTATCGGTCGTATGGGGCATTAGACCACAAATCCAACAATTCGTCGTGTTCATGACTAACTGGTGTTGGTGCAAAAGTTGAATGAAGAAATTATTGGCAAATTCCAGTCGTCTAACTACCTCATGTTCAGGTAAAGGATGAAAAGAATGAGAAGAAATAGTAGGTGGAGGTGTAGGTTGCACAGTAGGAATAAACGTCACTTTAAAAGAGAATGTCACATAACCAATTAAAAAGATCATTACGCTTAATAGCAAAAACAAGCACAGTATTAAAAATCTTTTCCATGTGATCAGCTTGTATACCTTATTTCTAAAACCCATCATTCCTACAGGTCTCTCCAACTCGAAGAAATCCATCCTAACTAAATATGCTGCTCGTGGTGGTAGGGTTTTCTATGCTAAGGAATGCCTCTGTCAACCCAGGGCAACTCCCTTAGGCCAACCAGAAACTTCGACCTAGTGTCTCAGGCTTGCACTCCAAAGACTTGTCTACCGCGGCCCTACAGCTGAACCCGGATGGCGGTTCGAAAAATAAAAATAAGTAGATCCTCGGAGGAGAGTTAACCTGTAAACAGAAAAATCATAAAAACTTTATTTATCCAGTATTGGGGTATCTTTCATAGATTCACATGCCTGAATCATTCCCCGTCGTCGAGGCGGGAGTCCCACGGTAAATTATATATAATAGCAGTGCCTAAAAACCATTAGTAGTAGGCTAGAAAAGGATATAGGCCCAACTAGGCCCACAACTTAGCAGCCTATCTACCTCATTATGTAAAAAGAACTGAAAATGTAGCCTCAGCCAATCAGCTAACCTCACCCTCTAGAACCTTCCCAGCCCAGGCAGTTCTCCTCAGATTTTCACCGCACTTCGTGTGTAAGGGAGTCTCCCTAGTGCCTACTCAGTTTTTCTTCAATTCTTTCAAGATGTCGGAAAAGAAGGCTTTATTCAAGGCCTGTGCTTCATGCTTCAAGAAGAGAGTTCACGTGGACGACGAGCACTCGGACTGTATTTATTGTTTGCATCCTTCACATGTTGTGAAGGATTGCAGGATATGTCGAACCTTCCCTCCTAAGACCAAAAGGGATAGAGAGGCGAGAGTTCTTTTGTGGCTGAAGTCGTCTGTCAAAGATGACGAGGACAGAGCCTCTACTTCAAGTAAGAGAGCCAGTTCCAAAGAGAGGTGTTCCTCTGAGAGATTGAAAAAACCTAAGCTCTCTCATAAACCCTCTGAATCCACAAGGAGTGCTGCGTCAACAGAGTCTTCTACTGTGAGTACAGTCCGCACTAAAGCTGTCACTTTAGTGTCTTCTCTCACTGTTACCACCTATTCTACGTCTTCTACTTCTTCAAGTACTGTTACCACCTCAGCAATTACTTCTCCTGTGATGTCAGTCATGGCTTCTTCTTCTGAGACAAGATCGTCAAAGAAAAGCGCGTCGTCGACGAGTCTGCCGTCGACGACCAAATCACCATCTTCGAAGCGTTCATCATCGCTTCCGTCGACGCTCTCGTCGACGGCTCTCCCGTCGACGAAGACTTCCACTATCCCGTCGACGAAGACCCCGTCGACGAAGATCCCGTCGACGAAGATCCCGTCGACGAAGACCCCGTCGACGAAGACCCCGTCGACGGAGGGCCCGTCGACGAAGGACCCGTCGACGAAGGGCCCGTCGACGAAGACCCCGTCGACGACAGGCCCGTCGACGACAAACACGTCGACGAAGATTTCAGCTCCGTCGACGACTAGCTCGACGACGAGGAGTCCGCCGACGGATCCGTCTACTAGGACGCCTTCCAAGAAGTCTTCATCCATGATTACAATGCCTATGACGATACCGTCGACGACACTATCGGCAACTCACACATCTGTCTCACTTTTGCCATCGACAGCAGCGCTGGCATCTTTGAATGTGCCGTCCACGCATTTATTGCCCACATCTCCGGTTAGGGTACAGTATACCCATTTTCAGATGAAATCATTTCAGAGACAGAGTTACTCTCATTTGTCTCCCCTCTTGCCTTCGCATATCTTGGAAAACTACGTGGAGGCAGATTCGGATAATGAAGAGGATGATAATGATGATGATCCTTTTGGAGTGGCCCATCACCCTTCCCAGTTGCACATAAAATATCAAGAGGATGAGGATGATGATGAGGTTCATTACTATCAGGAAAATTTAGCTACTCCTTATCATCAGGAGCAACAACACACAGAAGACACGACTCATCTTCCGTCTGTTCTAGTGAAGGATTTGCAGGCCATGCTGGCCGATTATCGTCAGAGGTTTCCACCAACTCTGCCTACTCCTAATCCTGTACCAGAGGACATGCCAGTAACTCCACCGCCACATCCTTCACACTCTCCAAGGCAGGATGTTGACCCCGGGACTGGAGGTCAGGATGTTGACATCTCCTCTCCAGATGAGGATGAAAGAGAGGATGGGGAACTTCCGGATTCCACGCCTACGGAACCATGGAATGATTACGTCATTCCTATGCCCTCTCCTAATCTGCCACAACCTTCAGATTCTCCGCCAGAAGACATAGGAGGTTTTCATAACATTATGCACCGGGCGGCTGCTCGATTCGCAATCACAGTTTCGGTTGAACAAACCGACTGTTTTCTTCATGATTTCAAAGAAGGGTATAGAAGGGTGTCCAGATCTATCCCTATCATTGACTATATCTGGAAAGAAGGGATTGATATTATGAAGACGCCAGCTTCCATCCCGGCGGTTCTTCCAAGAGTCGACAAAAAGTACCGAGCACCACCGGATACTCCTTCATGTTTGATTGGTCATCCGCGTCCTGACTCAGTGATTTCACAAGCGGCTCAACAACGATCCAAGAATCCGGTTGCACCACTTTCTACGCCTCCAGACAAAGAGGGCAGAAGATTGGATGCAATTGGGAAGAAGTTCTCAGCTAATGCCGCTGCTACTGTCAAGATTGCTAATTCTTTGGCAATTTTAGCACGGTACGACAGACAAATGTGGTCAGATCTGTCGGAGTTCATCAATTTGGTTCCCGATGACCGTGTTGAAGAGGTCAGGAAGGTTGTCTTGGAAGGCGAGCGGGCAGCTTCTGAGATTATCGATTGCGCCCTCGATGTATCTAATACAGCCTTTAGACAATTGGCCGGAGCGGCAGTTCTCAGACGGCAAGGATGGCTCAAGGCGACTTCTTTCAGACCTGAGGTCCAGACCAAAATACTTGACATGGCCTATAATGGCGAGTTATTGTTTGGCAAGCACATAGATGAAGCATTGCTTGCGATAAAAACGGATACTGATACGGCCAAATCGCTTGGTGCACTACAGTATAAGCGAGGTTTTTTCAGAGGAGCAAGAGGCCGTGGTTTTTCATCAAGAGGACATTATCAAAATCAGCAAAACCGCCAGTATCAACCTCAGAATAAGCCGTACTACCAGCAGTCCTATCGGCAGTCATCGTCAACGGGTTTCTCTCGTCAAGGAGGGAAACGACGTTCTAACTACCAGGGACGTGATTCAAATGAACGCCAGTGAGTTTTGCCGGACACCATCCTCCCTTCCCTCCCTCCCCGTGGGCGCCAAGATCTCCGCCTTTTATCAACAGTGGCGGAAGATAACTTCAGATCAGTGGGTTCTGGACATAGTCAAACACGGACACACTCTGGAGTTCTTGCAGAAACCTCCAACATTACCGCCCAGGGGTCCCTCCCCTCCTCGTCTTCATTTGTTATACATGGAAGCCATGAAAATGCTGCACAAAAATGCGATAGAGAAAGTCCCAACATCCCAGAAAAATCAGGGGTTTTATTCTCGCTTCTTCCTTGTGGAAAAGGTTTCAGGAGAGTGGCGTCCAATTTTGGATCTACGAAACTTAAACAAATATCTGAAAAAGCAGAGTTTCCGCATGGTGACACTCATGGATGTCCTCAATTGCCTCATGGAGGGAGATTTCATGGCTTCCCTGGATATGGAAGACGCCTACTTCCACATTCCAATTCATCCAAACCACCGCAAGTATCTGAGATTCACAGTGGCTGGTGTCCATTTTCAATTCAAGGTGCTCCCTTTCGGCCTGAAGTCTGCACCAAGAATTTTTACCAAGACTCTAGTCCCGGTTGCAGCTGCGTTGAGGTCACAGGGAATCCAAGTGTTCCCGTACCTCGACGATTGGTTAATAAAGAGTTCAACAAGGACTTCAACAAGGCAATCGGTCAAGAGTGCTCTGTCAATGTTCTCGAATCTGGGTTTAACCCTCAACGCCAAAAAATCTCAACTTCAACCCAAACAAATTCTGACGTTCCTGGGAGCAGTACTAGACACTTCTCAATGCAAGGCCTTCTTAACCCAAATTCGTCAGGACAAGATCACAAAGCTGGCAAGTCAAATACGGTCAAAAAAGTCTCTTTCGGTCCGACAGTTTGTTTCCCTGCTAGGGATGTGTTCCTCCGCACTCCATCTAGTTCCACTGGCTCGACTCAGAATGAGGCCTCTCCAGGAGGAATTGCATCGACAGTGGCGGCAGGTAGACGGATCTTTCGAGGACCGTATCAAGGTCACGCCCAAGATGAAACAAGCTCTTCTATGGTGGGCGGCAAAGAACAATTTGTCTCCGGGGCTCACTTTTCTTCAGACCCTACCGGAATTTACTCTAACGACAGATGCCTCCATGGAGGGTTGGGGAGGTCATCTCCAGGACCTTCAAGTGCAGGGACGGTGGTCCCATCAGTACAAGCACAAACACATCAACTGCCTCGAGTTGAGGGCAATTTTCCTGTCCTTGCGAGCCTTCCTGCCAAGAATTGCAGGCTCTGCAGTACTGGTGTGCACGGACAACACCACCAGCATGTTTTACGTAAACAAGCAAGGGGGCACAAAATCTCTGGCCCTGTCTCTTCAAGCGCAGGAAATGTGGGAATGGTTACTCCACCACAAGATTTCCCTCAGAGCGGAACATGTTCAGGGAATTCAGAATTCTCTGGCCGACGATCTCAGCAGATCGTTCACAGGATGTCACGAGTGGGAACTCGAACAACGCCAAGTGGAAACAATTTTCCAGCTCTGGGGCACACCAACGTTAGACCTGTTTGCCACGCAACAGAACAGCAAATGCATTTACTTTGCCAGCAGGTTCCACCAGCAAGGATCGAGGGGAAATGCCCTGTTGATGAGGTGGACCGGAATCTTTGCATATGCTTTCCCACCGATTCCTCTCATCCCGAAAGTTCTACAGAAAATGAAGAGAGAGCGTTGCTCTCTAATCCTAATTGCTCCTCGCTGGCCGAGACAGTATTGGTTCCAGGAGCTTCTGATACTCTCCCATCAACCTCCACTGCGCCTCAAACCGACGCTCTCAATGCTAACAAGAGAGGAAGGACAAATACTTCATCCAGATCCTCAGTCGCTACACTTGCACGCCTGGCTCCTGATTTCTTAGAGTTTAAGGACCTGGAGATTTCTCCAGACTGTAGAGCTGTTCTATCTCAGGCTCGTGCACAGTCTACCATCAGAACCTATCGCTTCAAATGGAAGAGATTCTGTTTATGGTGCGGAGAGCATGACGTCCATCCACTACAGGCTCCTCCAGAGAAGATTCTGCCTTATCTGCTGTCTCTAGCCAAATCAGGTCTCGCTTTTTCTTCTATCAAAGTTCACCTTGCTGCCATATCCAGATTCAGGAAGAGTTACAACAAACCATCCTTGTGTTCTTCTTCTTTAATTAAACAGTTCCTTAAAGGATTGTTTCGAGTTTTCCCTCCAGTGCGGCCTCCTCCTCCTGAGTGGGATCTCAATATTGTGTTATCTCAATTGCTGAAAAGGCCTTTTGAACCAATTCATAAATCGGAACTTAAATTCTTGACTTGGAAAGTGGCTATTCTGTTAGCCCTCACTTCAACCCGGAGAGTAAGTGAGATACAAGCGTTTACTATATCAGAACCTTTCCTACATTTTTCAAAAGATTGTGTGACACTTAGAACGCATCCTAAGTTTATTCCCAAAGTTCCGACCCAGTTTCACATCAACCAACCGGTGAAACTCAAAACTTTCTTTCCAGACCCCAAGACTCCAGCTGAAAGGATGCTGCATTCCTTAGATGTCCAAAGATGCCTCAAATTCTATTTGCAAAAGACAAAAGATTTACGCAAATCTACCCAACTGTTTGTGGCTTATGGACAAGCTACACGTGGTCAGGCAGTGACGAAGGCAACTATAGCCAGATGGCTTTCCTCTGTCATCGTCTTCTGTCATGAGAAAGCGAACAAGCCCCTGACAAGAACGGTTAAGGCGCATTCCACCAGGATGATGTCAGCGTCTACAGCCCTATTTGCAGGGGTGTCCCTGGAAAACATCTGCCGTGCTGCTACATGGAAAAGTGTGCATACTTTTACGAAGCACTATTGCCTGCAGCCGGTACTACATGGAGATACGTCAGTGGGAGAAGCAGTGTTGCAGCATCTTCTTCACTGAGGTCAGACTGTTATGGTTTTTTCTTTTTTTCTATTGCTAAATGTTTACTAATATACTGTTTTAATGTTCTATATATAGATACATATTATATGAAGGTATTGTCATGATTTTGCATATGTATTGAGATATGTTATTGCTCTAGTACCTTCCAGGTTGTGTGGGGATATATGGTTTGGATTGTCTCCCACCTTCCTCTACCGACAGTTATGGTTGTTACTGCTTGTTACTCTGATTCAGGTATGTGAATCTATGAAAGATACCCCAATACTGGATAAGAAAACAAGTTACTTACCTGTAACTACAGTTATCCAGTATTGGTATCTTTCATAGATTCACATGCACCCACCCTCCTCCCCGGCTGGGCAGTTCTTATATAGGATACTACTTCTCACTTGTGCTGGGAAAATCTGAGGAGAACTGCCTGGGCTGGGAAGGTTCTAGAGGGTGAGGTTAGCTGATTGGCTGAGGCTACATTTTCAGTTCTTTTTACATAATGAGGTAGATAGGCTGCTAAGTTTTGGGCCTAGTTGGGCCTATATCCTTTTCTAGCCTACTACTAATGGTTTTTAGGCACTGCTATATATATATAATTTACCGTGGGACTCCCGCCTCGACGACGGGGAATGATTCAGGCATGTGAATCTATGAAAGATACCAATACTGGATAACTGTAGTTACAGGTAAGTAACTTGTTTTCTTATTTATTAGTCCCACAACACTTGGTCGCAAATTATAACTATCTTTCCCAGGCAATGTCTGTTCCTTAAATAGGAGTTCAGGCTCAGTACTATTCAATCGATTCAGAGGAGGCACAGCTTCTTGCAAAAGATCGTCACTTTCTTTCTCAGAGTTTGTTCCAATCAAACGGGCATCGCTAAATGGCAAAAATCGTGGCACAGTTTCTGTTTCAGAGTCTGGGAGTCCTTCCTGGACCCACCGGTCGTACGGTAAGGGCAATGGAGCCCGCTTACAGTGTACGCCGTGGATCCAGTGTTTCTTGCCTTGCACTCAAACTGCAGAACATGTAGACAGGAGAACTAGATACGGTCCTGTCCAGCGGGGCTGATCGTTCTTGCTCCGCTGAAAATTCTTGATGAAAATCCAGTCCCCGGGTTCAATGGTGTGACCTGGATCTTCAGAAGCCTGTGGCAAGCTATCGTAAACCTGTTGGTGTAAAACATGCAGTTTAGCCGTCAGTTCGTGCAAGTAATCAAGCAACACAGGGTATTCTAGGTCACTGAACTTTGTTGGTCTTGGTACGCCCCAAATGTTCGCCGGGCGACCAAACACAACCTCATACGGACTCAAACCCATTCGCGAATGCACAGTCATTCTTGTGGACAAGAGCGCTAAAGGCAAAGCATCTGGCCATTGCAAACCAGAGCTCACTTGAATTTTGGCCAACTTTAATTTCAAAGTGCCATTATAGCACTCGACTAAACCAGCTTATTGGGGGTGATTTGCAGCGTGGAATTTCTGCCGGATACCTAATCCCTCGCATACTCTCTTCATCTCTTGACCCACAAATTCACTCCCATTGTCACTCCAGATAATTCTCGGCAAACCAAACCTCGGGAAAAATTCCTTAATAAGGGCTTTCGCTGTGGACAAGGCAGTATTGTCCTTCAAAGGATAAGCTTCCACCCATCTAGAGAAGGAGCAAACAACCACCAAAACATATTTCAGGTTGTTTCACCTCTCCATGTGGATGAAATCTAGCTGCAAAGCCTCGAACGGATACGTAGGAGGAGCAAAATGACCAGCTGGGGTTGGAGTTCCCTTACCAGGATTGTACATCAAACACACCATACAGTTCTTAACAAAATTCTCTTCACATTTGAGAATCCCTGTATTCTGCCAAACTGGAGCCAACAACTTGCAAATCCCTTTCACGCTAATATGTGCCATACCATGAGCCATTGTAACAACTGGAAGCACATACGCGTCAGGCAACAACCATCTTTGATGTTCAGACAAATCAGTCCAACAACCATTCGAGTCCAATCTACCCTTACTTTCTCTCCATTCATTCAACTCTTTCTCTGTAGCTTCAGCTTGGATGGATTTCACACTCTCAATCGTATCTTCACACATACTTTTCTCTGGAATAAATAATCCTCCTCCCCTTCCTAAGCGCCTTGAAACCCTCTGGGTATGTAGTGCGCTATACAAATTTTATGACTTGACTTGACTCTGGAACCCATCTCGCCGGACCTACAACATACATTCGGCTCATCACATTTCTCGCAGTTTCTTTCGCAACTTCATCCGCAAACGCATTTCCGCGGCCAACATCATCCGTAACTTTCTTATGGGCACAGCATCTCACAATCGCTACTTGTAACGGCAAAGTAAGTGATTCAAGAAGTTCATTCACCAACTGCCCATGCTGGATCTTTGTTCCATGCAAAGTCAGAAACCCACGTTCACGCCACAAATGTCCAAAACTATGAGCCACACCAAACGCATACTGACTGTCAGTGTACACATTCACTCGTTTTCCTTTCGCCAACACACATGCTCTCGTTAATGCAATCAACTCTGCTGCTTGCGCTGAATTGTGTGGGATACGTGCAGCTTCAACAATCATATGCAAAGTCTTAACAGCATATGCCGCAGTCGTATCACCATTCGGAAGCTTAAAGCACGAACGATCTACCCACAAAGTACCATCACACTCTGGAAGAGGAGTATCCCTAAGGTCTATCCTCCCTTTCGTTTCTTCCTCAGTTCTAAGAAAACAATCATGCTGTTCTTCAACATTATCTGTCTCAACTGAAATCGTCAACAACGTAGCTGGATTCAATGTGTTGCATCGTTTAATGTGCACATGACTCGCTAACAAGGTCAACTCGTAACCCGACAACCGAGCACTAGTTAAGTGCTGTGTCTTGGTACGATTCAACAAGGTATTCACTGCATGTGGAACCATTACGATCAACGTGTTGTCCATAACCAAACCAGCAGACTGTCGAATTGAAACAGCCGCTGCTGCTGTTGCTCTCAAGCAACTCGGCAACGCTCTAGCTACCGGATCCAAAGTCGACGAAAAATACGCACATGGACGTTGCTTATCGCCGAACTGCTGAGTCAACACTGACAATGCACATCCCTCTCTCTCATGGATATACAATGTGAAAGGCTTACTGTAGTGGGAGTACCCAACACAGGAGCCGAACACTACGCATTACGTAATTCTGAGAAGCTCTTCTGACATTCGTCAGTCCAAGGAATAGGATTTGGAGTCTCCTTAACAGTAAGAGCTATCAAAGGTTTCGCTAGCAAAGAAAAATTAGGGATCCACTGTCTACAGTACGACGTAATACCCCAAAACGCACGTACTTCTCTCTGTGTTGTAGGAACACTCATTTTCGCAATAGCTTGAATTCTCTCTGGGGTCAGTTTCCTTCCCTCCTTCGATAAGAGGTGACCTACGTAGGTTACTTCTTGTCGACAATATTGCAACTTGGAGAGAGAAACCTTGTGATGAAAATCAGACAAATGATGTAACAACGGCAAAGTGGCTTCCCTACAAATCTCTTCATTGTCCGCAACAACTAGCAAGTCGTCAACATATTGAGTAAGGGCAGCACCATCAGGTAACACCAACAGATCAAGTTGTGTTTTCAAAGCTTGACTATAGATCGATGGACTCTCGCAATAGCCTTGAGGAGCGCGCTTAAAGCGGAAACTTCGTCCTCCTAAAGAGAATCCAAAGATATCTCTACTCTCCACGGCAATCGGGATGCTGAAGAAAGCATTCTTCAAGTCAATCACCGAAAACCACGTAGCTGTAGCCGGGATCAAAGTCAACAAAGCGGTGATATTGGGCACAACGGGAAACTGTGGAACAACAATCTTGTTCACTTCGCGAAGATCGATGACAAACCTATATACAGGAGGCTGTGAAGAATCAGTTCTCTTCAGAACAGGCAAAACGGGACTATTGCACACATTACCTCTCGTTTCCTCAATCACACCCTTTTCGATCAGATCATAAATTATCGCCAAAAGTGCACGCTCGCCATCACTCGAGATACGGTACTGTGGAATGCGCGGTAACTTAGCATTCGACTTTAGGGTCACAACATAGGGCGGAATCTCCAAGAGGCCTACATCATTCGGACCAGTAGCCCACAATGAATCGGGTAAAGAAGACAATTCAAGTGGAAGTTTGTCTTTAGATATATACATCGGAGAAATCACTCTCTCACCCAACGTAAGATGTACTCCTGACGGAGAACAATACAACGTCGCATACAATCTTTTCAACAAATCCAATCCCAACAAGTTCTCACCACAACCTGTAGTCAAGATGAGGGGTGCTTCGAATCTACGAGGACCAACAGAAAGAGGCAACTGAGTAGAAATCGGATTTGTAACCGGGGCGCCAGAAAAACCTACAGAAACATTCTCAAAGCCAGACAAAGGTGCGCCAGGGAGTTTAGAGTGCATAATAGAACTCTTCGTAGCACCAGTATCTAATAGAAAAGGCTCTGACACACCTGATGCAATCACCTCAACATAAGATCCACTCTGATCTACTGGAACTGAAACAACTCCCTCTCTTTGTCCATGGCTGTCCTAGCAATCATTACCATCCACTGCCTCCCCTTCGACATAGTAATCATCCGTATAGTATTGAGCTGTCCTACCAGACGAACCCTGTTGCTGGTCAAAACTATTCATTGAGTTCTGTGGAGGCAAAGAACGCCCATTCTGTCCTCGACCTCTACATCTAGGTGCCTGTTGAGCACCTCGACCTCTCACACCAGAAGAACCATTTGTGCGCTGTAACAAAACCGGACAACTATTCTTAAAATGGCCCTCTTCTTTGCAATATGCACACTGATTAGGCCCATACGGAAAACGTTGAGAAGACTCGTTCCTTTGCGAGTTTCTCGAATATTGCTGATTCTGCTGATAATCACATTGATTATTAGTACGGGGGTGGATAAGCTTGTTGTAGAAGAACCTTAGTCTTCAATTCCTTAGTCTTCTTATCCGCTTTCTCTATCTCATCTTTGTGCCTATTTTCATAGTACTGGGCCTTAGCTAAAATCTGCGCTGATGTGGAGACAGCCCAAGCACTCTCAGAATCCTTCAACTTAGAGCACAAATCGGGAAGCAAGTTATGCACAAATTTGTCGACGAACAATCTCTGGCCACCCTCAGTAGCCATATCCTGACCACTGTGATCTACAAAGGTCTCTTCAAACCGCGTGAAAAAGTCAGACACCGTCTCATCTTTCTTCTGCTTACATGCAGACAACTTGTCCCAATTTACACGCACTTCAGGCATCAAAGTCTTCATATAAGTTATAATCTTACCAGGGAGTTCAGTAATCAAATCTTCAGGCTTACCGCCGCCTACTTGTCTATTATCGGCATCTCTAAGATTAACCCAAGTGTCACGTAATTCGTCCGCGTGATCCATATGACGAATCTTACTCCAAATGGGCTGTGGAACATTCCCAAACAACATGTCTATGTCTGCCAGATACACGAACCCACAGTCTGAGTGAGCTCTTTATAGCACCCTGCTGGATTTTTGCGCGGATCAGGCAAAGACTTCTTAATAGCTAAAACTTCAACACGCTTCCAAGGAACACGTACCCAAACATGCTGAAAGTATGGTGGAATGGCTGGATTAGCAGCTGGATCACCAGGTCTCCAAACTGGAGGAACCTCACGCATCGGATATTGACGCGCTGCTCTCCTAACTGACGAATCAGGCTCAAACAGTCGCTCAGAAGGATTGTCGCTACGGAATGACAATATGGTCGCAACTGCTCTTCCAACATCCTGAGGACTCACAACGGTCCCTTTCGCAAATTCGGAACGTATACGATACAACTCATTAGGAGCTTTACCTACTTCTGCAACCCATTGTTCATGGAGGAACACACACATCATCTCAAAGACGTACCGTTGCTTTGGTGCTTCCCATTGGAGGAAAACATCCATAACACTCAAGATCATACTGTGTGGTGTACGTAATCCATTTACGCGCCATGTGATCCAAAACTGTACGCTCATCAGTATCAGGCAACTGACTACGTGATTGTCTACGCTCGTTAACAGGAGACATACCCAATTGTCCCAACAAAGGAGAAAAGAAACCAGAAACTGCAGTAGTCATTCTCTGTCTAGCAGAAGGAGAAGGTGAAAGAATAAGAGAAGACGGAACGATAATAGAAGAATCCAAAGTCGAAACAGAAGGAGTATTATAGATAGGTGTAGGAGTAGCAGACGAAGAAGGAGGCAAAGTTGGCGGCCCCCGAGGAGGCTGTGCCAAAGGAATAGTAGCCAACGGAAGAGGAGCTGGCTGCGGAGGAATCGTAGGTGGCACAACAACCGGGTGTTGCGGAACTACAACTGGTGGCGGTGGTGGCGTAGCATTCTGTGCATAAGGGGGTGGCGAACTCAATAGATGCAACATTAAAGGATCTTTTGCAAGATCTTCCTTTGCTTCCTGTTCTTTAAGCGGCAAAACTGGGTAGCACTTATCTACCGCTAACTTCCTAACCCTAAGCATCTGTTCGCTCACTTACTCTTCCTCATTATCCCTATACGCTATAGCAGCTTGCACCATTGACAAACCCCGTTCTCGTTTATTCTTCTTCGCTAACTTAATTTCTTTCTGTTTGGCTTCTTTGCGCCATATGCGGAAAGAGTCAAACATTGCCGGCCGGGCTTTCTTCTTGAATAGTTTCACCTCGAGGTTATCTAGAATCTCTGTTTCAAAGCTACTGTAACGGGGCCACTGTAGGACACCATCTTTCTTCGTATATTTTACCCAAATGTCATTATAACTAATAGGACCCACACCATGCTTCACGTAAATATCATATGTAGGAGTTCCAATTGGAGGAACCGGACACGAATCCTCTAACCGGGAATCCCTAGAACAACCACAACCAAATATCTTTCCAAGTCTGCTAAGACCAGGCATCTTTGCTCACTAGTCTAGCTTCAAACTTCAAGGGATATCTCAAAACAATAGTCTCGTGAATACAAGAGTCCCTTGGCTTTTGGGCCTGCAGGTACCAAATCAAAGCGATCCACAAAAGGATACCAAAACAAACTAAGGACTGGGAGACGCTCCACTCATACTTAACTGAAATGTCGATGGCGTCACCAGAAGACCCGTCTATCGTCTCGCTCTACAAATCGTCTACGGCTCCAAGACAGGGCGACAGTCAGGGCAGCAGTCCTTCGTAGCCGTCGGAAAGCGGGGTACCTCGCAGCAAAGACTTACGGACCACGACGACATACAGGGGTCGATGAAGTGGCAGGCCTTCCTCCAGAATTTCCACACAAAGCTCTCCACGATCTTCGGGCTTGGACCGGTACCGCTGAAGAAACCCCACGTTGGGCGCCAACTGAAGGATCAGGTTTTAGAACCTAGCGGCGCCAGGGAAAACGCCCGATGCCTTCGAGTTCCCCTACCTTGGCAAACAGAGACACGGGACGCTTCTTGATGACGTCGAAGACCAAAGTTTATTGGCTGCAACCAGGAACAGAGATCTACGATGCACAACACGGGTGGTTCGCTAGAGACTGCACAAATTCAATGAGCGGAGCATGGTCTTTTATGCCAAAAATCACATTCCAAAGTAGCATCGATTACATACAAACTAACCAATGGAAACATGACATTTCAAAAGTATCGCATAACGACAAACCCACTTTTCGTTGTCCAGCCCACCAGAAATGACCAAGCACATTCCCATATCCTGTTCGATCAGGCCGGATAACCCCATCATAAAACCTCAAACCAAATCAGTGATTATGTCGTAAAGGAAGGAGCAGAAATAGATTGGGAGCAAGATAGAAAGGTGGGTGCAGTGTACTGTAAACTTCGGCATGTCCTGCTCTTTGATCTTTATCTGACCAGCTGCTTAACAAGGAACTGGCTCAGCGAGGTCAGCCTCGGGCAAGGGAGTCAGTTCCGCCAGGTCATTCAGAAGTCAGCTAAGGTGTACGTGTCCCAAGGACTCGCTTTGCCGTAGTCATCGGCCTATGTGAGGGCAACCACACAAAATGGCTGCCGTTCACAAAATGGAACCCAAAGGTTCAAACGAAATCCCTGAATACGTAGTGTTCTCATTGATCGATTAATGCGAAAACACTCGTATACACCGCACTCGTGATTTGTGGTCCGCTGACACCAAGATAGTCTATTTCCGACTACCTTTATTGAACGGGTTCGGAACCACCGAAACACAGACCGCTAAACTACGGAACTACAGTTTGAGCCCAATCAATATTACGCTATGAAATCACAATCAGTTGTCTTGTAGCCTGACTCTAACCCAGTGCCTTTGCTGTGTTGCAGCCGTCAGTAGAGTCTTCATTATCTTTTTGGTCTGACTCGGATCCTATGCTACAGTGTACCTCAGAATTCTAATGATGATGAGGGGGTGGCATGCTCATTATACTGATGATACCTTATACCTTGATGTAAAAAACACCAGGTGTCCAGGCGACATAAACTGGCCCAGATGACCCAGATTTTCTCACCAAGCAGCCTACAACAGAGATTCTAATTGTACAGGCCTCCCGTAGTAAGGTTAACACTAGTTATTTTCCAGCCAATCCCCTAGATAGAGAATCTAAAGTGATTAATTCCTTTGCCAAATAAGTGTTTTCCTCTGCCAGCGTGCAACTGTGATCCATACGTGAAGTCTGTTAGGCCAATATACACATGCTTTTCGTACATGGCCAGTGAAACCTTACCAGCAGTTCCAGAGGACCTTTAAGGTCTCTTGGTCAGACGTTTTATAACCAGCAGGAGTGGCAAAGTACGGTATACTTGCCGGCTTGGAAACCGCAGACTACATTGACAGGGCCATTGACACCAGTGTTATTCTTCCTAGACCTATGTGGATGAAGTTTACCGCTTTCTTCAGGGGTTTATAGGCATTGATAATGGCAATGTACTTTGATGGATCGCACCTCTTTGGAGAGAAGGGAGACTCTGCTCTGGAACACTTTAAAGTTCCAATAATTTAGGGGTTATTACAGAGGGTTGGCTTAGAGGCAGTGACAGCCTTCACAGCCAGTGATGCAGCTGACAGCATAGTCCTTTTAAGGCCATGGATGTGACACCTGCAGATTGTACATAGACCAGCAAGGGTATCAGTCCTTCAATACCTTTTCCCCCTGCTACCCCTGCCAACAATCCGCCTTAGTTTGTCCTAAGCATCACATGGCCAACCAATGGATGGACAAGATTGAACACTTCCTCCTTATTTGGTGATTTTTCATGTGTAATAGATGGGTCTTGCAAATTGTTCAAAAAAGGCTATGCTGTGCCTTTTCTCTCCTTATCAGATATCCCTCCCACAGCAGAATGAATTTCGGAAAAGCATCTACATCTATCCATTGCTCTGTGGGGATTATTATTGCTGCTACTTCTTCGTCCTGAAAAAACACAAGGGACTTGACCCTCTGACCCCTGAATGCCTTCCTGTGTAAGGACACATTTGGAATCCTCACATTGGCTCACTTCCTTTCTGCTTTGGAGCCCGGAGACTTCATGGTGTCTTTGGATTCGCAGGACATGTCTTTTCATATATTCGTCCTTCAGCCCCACAGATGTTTCCTACAAAAGGAGTACCACAAGAATTTCCAGTTTGTCATGCTCTCCTTCAGCTCCACCAGCATACCTCAGGCATTCATGAAAGTGTATGCAGTGTCACTGTCCATCTTCGGAGGTCAAGAGTTCCTGTATTCCTGTACCTCGATGAGTGGCTGCTGAAGGCAGCCATCTAAGCGGTTTAAGATAAATGAGCCAAAGTCCAACCTGATTCCTTCACAGGGTTTTCCATTCATTGGGGCAAATCTGAGCATTGTGGAGTTCAAGGCCTTTCATTAAAGCTCATCCTCTCTCTTTCAGAAGATCCCTCTACCACCAGAATCAACTTCCACAACTGCATGATGAGTGTCGCTGACTGAATGAAGACTAACTGCCTTAAACTCCACATAGACAAGACAGAAATGCTGATCTTTGGGAACAACATCTCTCTGTGGAACGACACCTAGAGGCCCTTTGAACTTGAATCCACACCCACAGACCACACCCACAACCTTGGCATCATCCTTGACAGCAAACTCACCATGAAACACCAGATTAACTTAGTCTCCTCTGTCTGCTTTTCACATCCTTTGTATTCTCTGGAAAACCTTCAGATGGCTCCCCGCCAACACCAGGAAAACCACCACTCAAGCCCTAGTCTAGATAGGGTGGAAACCTACATTGTGTCTCTACTGAAAGCTATCTGCTAGAAATTTAAAGTCTCTGTGAAAAGCCTCACCAAGAAGGATGAATACCAAAAGGCGCTGAGGGCCTGGTTGGAATCCAGAAATGCCAGTGGGCAGGATGAAGAGCCTCTGGGGGAGGCAGAGAATGTGGATGAGCAACAGGAGGGGCAATTGAACCTGCTAGGAGGGAGGGTACCTTCCGTGGATTGCAGCAGTGTTTCTCAAAGGGGTCTGTCTCCAGAGGAGTTGGAGGACAGAGTGAGAGATAGGGTGCATGAGAGGGAGCTTGCTAAGCTCAGAGTGGGGAAGGAGGGTAACATAGAGAATAAGAAGTTAGAGTTGGAAAAGCAGAAATTGGCCATGGAGGAAAAGAGGATGCTTTTAGAGCATGAGATAGGGTTCAGGGAGTTGGATCTGAAAGCAAATAGTTTAGAGCTCAATCCCTCTGGTGGTAGCACAACATCAGTGCCTGGGGAAGGACTTGGATACATTCCCAAAGAATGTTATTAAGGATTTTATGAAGCATGAGGACATTGGTCAGTGGTTAAAGGCCTATGAAGTAGCAAAGAGGTCCCACTGGGTCCCTGATAAAGATTGGGGAGCAGGGTTGTGGGGCCACTTTGTCTGTGAAGGGAGGGAAACCTTGCTAAACTTGCCCACTGAGGATCAGATGTCCTATGCCCCCATGAAGGAAGCCTTGATAGCCAGGTATGGGTTGACACCAGAGCTTTATAGGCACACATTTAGAAACTGTAGGAAGCTGGAGTCAAGTACCTGGGTGGAATATGTGTCCTATTTTTGCAGAACACTGGATGGTTGTGGTGAAGGGTAGCAGGGTGACTGATTTGCAGGGGCTCTATGATTTGGTTGCATGAGAGCATGTCAGATAATTGTTTTCCAGAACTACGCCATCACCTGATTGACAGTAAGCTGACTGATCCCAGGAAGCTTGCTGTGGAGGCGGACCGCTGGGTCAGCACCAGGGTCCAAAAAGGTTGTGTGGGATACTCTGCCAAAGGTGGGCAGGGTCCTCAGCAGAAGAGTGGGGGGGAGGGGGGCAAGGGTAAACAGAAGGAGTTCCAGAAAGGGCCCCAAAGTAATCCACAAAGGAACCAATGTAAGGGTTCCTAGCTAGCACTGAGAAGAAGCCATGGGTCCCGAAAAGTGAGCCTGTTCAGAGGGGTTCCAAGTCTTTTTATGTTTGTGGTCAGGTGGGCCACTTCCAATGGGATCCTATGTATCCCACAAATGTTATCACTGCACCCACTGGTGCACCGCCCCAGGTGGCTAGTGTAGCCTTGGGGTAGGAGGCAGGTGCCAAATATGGGTGGGGTGCCGCTGAAATATCACTGGTCTCTTTAGGAGACAGTGAGATGTTCCCCAGAGCTCATCCGCCTGATAACACTAAAAAGTACAGGTAGTGTGTGACCATAAATGGCCATTGTGTGGAGGCTCTGAGCAAGTGTGACAGCTGTCAGTTGTCGGCTGGTATCTGAAGAGCAGGTGGTCCACAACGCATTCTACCCAGTAGTTGCCACTGACAACTCAGAGTGCCTCTGCAAAATGGCATAGGTTTCCTTTGAGTGGGGAGGAGGTCTCAGGTACCTTGAAAGTAGCTGTGAGGCCAGCCATGCCTGTTGACTGTCTGCTAGACAATGATTTGGAGAGCTCTTCTTGGGTGGAGGTCTCATTTGGAGATGTTGGGTCTGCCTGAGTGGGTGTGTGTGACCACTCGGTCTATGGCAGCCGGTAAGGGTATTTAAGAGGACCTGGAGCCTGAAAGAGTGGCTCAGGTGCTTGCCAGAAAAAGGAGAGGCAGGGGGCGTGGGAAACCTGCACCCAAAGTTCCCATGGTCCTGGAGGAGACAAATCTTGAGGGGGATGCCATGGACCCTATAGGGGAACATGTGGCTGAACTGGGGTACCTGCCTGAGCGGACCCATTGGCAGCAGGAAGGAGGCCCCTCCAGGGAGGAATTCTGCCAGGAGCAGCAGAAGTGCCCTTCTCTTGTTGGTTTGCAGCAGCAGGCTGCAAACCAGGCAACTAGTGATCAGTCTGGGTCACATTGGATTTACTGGGAGAATGGTCTCTTGTATAGCAAGCCTAAGGTTGCTGAGCCTGGGTCAGTCTGTGTGCTGCTGGTACCTCAGATCTTCAGAGCCTTCCTACTGGGTCTGGCTCATGATGTGCCTTTGGCAGGACATTTGGGGCAAGACAAGACATTTGAAAGGCTTGTCACCCACTTTTACTGGTCCCAAATGCGCAACCACTCTGATACTCATTGAAGGTCTTGACAGACTTGCCAGGCAAGTGGCAAGAGAGGGAGGAAGTGTAAGGCTTCTCTACAACCTTTCCCTATGGTCAACACCCTCTTTGCGAGGGTGGGTATTGACATTGTGGTGCCTCTGGAACCCAAGACAGCCATCGGCAACAGGTTCATCCTTGTCTTTGGTGAACCATGCCACCCGGAAGCCATCCCTCGCCGGACTGTGATAGCCCCCGTGGCGGGTTGTGAATTGATGGGGGTTTTTTCCCGTGTGGAGTTCCCCAGAGAAGTGGTGTCCAACTATGGTACCAACTTCATATCTAAGTATATGAAGTCCCTGTGGCAGGAGTGCGGTATTACATACTAGTTCACCACTCCATTCCAGCCAGGTAATTGGCTGGTTGAGAGATTCAACTGGACCCTGAAGGGCATGAATATGGGTCTTGGTGAACCCATGAGGCATACCATGCCTTCTATTTGCTTACAGAGAGGTACCACAGAAGTTCTTAGGGTTCAGTCCTTTTGAACTGCTGTACGACCATTCTGTTAGTGGGCCTCTGAGTCTGGTGAAAGAAGGATAGGAGAAAGCTCCCAGTAAACCTCCCCAGGATGTATATAGCAACATGCTGACCTTCAGAAACCAGACGAAGCGCTTCAGGCAACTTGCTCAGGCGAACCTATAAGCCAGCCAGGAGGAAATGAAACAGTGCTATGATCAGAATGCCACTGTGATCGAGTTTCAGCCTGGTCAGAAAGTATGGCTCATGGCCCCAGTGTATCCTTGTGCACTCCAGGATAAGTGGACCGGACCATTTGAGGTGGTAGAGCACTAGAGTAACGTCACCTACTTGGTGGACTTGCAGTCTCCTAGGAACCCTTTGCGAGTCCTGCATGTGAACCGCCTGAAGCCCCAATTGGAGAGGTCCAAAGTGGCCATGCTCCTAGCAACAGATGCTGGAATGGAAGAGGAGACTGAGCCTCTTCCTGACCTTCTGTCTGCAGATGAGCACGATGGGTCAGTGGACGTGTAACACTCTCACCCTCCCTGACTCCTGAACAGCAGAGTGACTGTCACCAACTGTTGGGACAGTTTGCTGCTCTGTTCTCCCTGACCCCTGGTGTCATTCAGTGTTGTGTCTATGATGTTGAGACTGGGGGAAGTCCTCCTGTAAAATACAACATTTACAGAGTGACTGACAGGGTCAAGGCTTGCATCAAGGAGGAGGTCTCCAAGATGTTAGAGCTAGGGGTGATTGAGTCCTCAAACAGCCCTTGGGCAAGCCCAGAGGTCTTGGTCCCAAAAGCTGCCGCTCCCGGTGCCACGCCTGAACTCCGGTTCTGTGTGGACTACCGAGGGCTCAACTAATTCACCAGGACTGATGTGCATTCCATCCCAAGAGCTGATGAGCTCATAGATCGGTTGGGAGCTGCCCGGTACCTCAGTACGTTTGACTTAACGTCTCGGTACTGGCAGATTGCATTAACTGATGGGACAAAGGAGAGGTCAGCATTCTCCATGCCAGAGGGGCACTACCAATTCCAGGTGATGCCCTTTGGGTTGAAGAATGCCCTGCCACCTTTCAGAGGTTGGTCAATCAGGTCTTGATTGGACTGGAGGATTTCAGTGCCGCCTACCTGGATGGCATCGCAGTGTTCAGTGCCAATTGGGAGGAACATCTCTACCACCTCTGGGAAGTGTTGAAGGCTCTGCAGAGGGCAGGCCTCACGGTCAAGGCGAGTAAGTGCCTGAGCGGCCAGGTGGCACCCCTACAGCCCAAGATTGATACCATTCTGGCTTGGGAGCCCCCACAGACTCAGACAGAGGTGAGTGCCTTTTTCCGTCTCACAGGGTATTACAGGATATTTGTCAAGGGGTATGGCACCATTGTTGCCCCCTTGAAAGAGCTGACTTCCATGAAGCAGCCCAAGAAGGTGAATTGGACTGACGCCTGCCAGAAGGCTTTTGATGCTCTGAAATCTGCCATGTGCAAGCGCCTGTGCTTCAGTCGCCCAACTTCTCAAGGGAATTCATTGTGCAGACAGATTCTTCAGAGCATGGTGTGGGGGTGGTGCTCTCATAGCTAAATGAGAGAGCCTAGACCAACCTGTAGCCTTCATTAGTAGGAGGTTACTTCCACAGGAACAGAGGTTGAGTGTGATTGAGCGTAAGGCATTTGCTGTGGTCTGGGCGCTGAAGAAGCTGAGGCCATACTTGTTTGGTACTCATTTCCGGGTTCAGACAGACCACAGGCCCCTCAGATGGTTGATGCAGATGAGGGGTGAGAATCCAAAGCTGTTGAGGTGGTCCATTTCCCTACATGGGATGGTCTTTATGGTGGAACACTGCCATGGTACAGAACATGCCAATGCTGATGGTCTGTCCAGATTTTTCCGCCTTAGTGAAGAGAACTCCCAAGAGGGTGGATAGTTCTCCCCACATTTCTGTTGTTATGGATTAGTGATTCCATGATTGGCTTATTTGATTTTCTTGTCAGACCCTAGTATAGTGCACTGCGTGTGCTCAGGGCCTGTAAATCAAATGCTGTTAGTGTGCTGCAGCACTGATTGTGCCACCCACAGAAGCAGCCTGTAAAATGTGACTGGCCTGCCATTGCAGAGCCCGTGTGCAGTCTGGACTGACATGTCGACTTGGCAAGTGCACACACTTGCCAGTCCCTAAACCTTTCCCTTTCTACATATTAGTCACCCCTAAGTTAGGCCCAGGATACCCTTGTGGGCAGGGTGCATTGTATGTGAAGGGTAGGACATCCCCTGATGTGTATGGCATGTCCTGATAGTGAACTGCCAATTTCGTTTTTCACTACTGCAAGGCTACCTGTTCCCATAGGACAGAATGGGGAGTTTGTTTATAACATCTAATAAACATAACTGGCGCTGGGAACACGGTAGAAAAAGAAAGTTTAATATGCCTGAACTCAAAATGTTAAAGTGCATCTTTTAGTGAGGGTGATTTTTACATTCTGTGTTTAAAAATACCACTTTTAGAAAGTAGGTATTTTCTTGCCTAACCATCCAGTGTGCCTCTGCTAGGTTTGTGTATTGCATATCTGGCTTTTGGATGACAGGGGCTGGAGAGGGGCAGCGGCTCCAGAAGTCTGATGAGTCAGGGCTGGGCTGAATAGGCCTGGTCTGCATTTGGAGTGGTGGGTGGAGTAACACCTGCACCTGAACAGAGCTGTGCCTGCCCCCCTGTGGTGTGTCTGGAGCCAAGGCTCACACTGACCATGAAGGTTGCAAAGTGCCCCACAGTACTGGCTTTGGCTGGGTACAGTCACTCTCTGCCTTCAGGAAAGAAAGGATGTTTGGGTATAAAAAGAGGGGCCCAGACCCAAGACTTTTAGATCACTTCTGGGACTCAAGAAAAACCTGTGTCAAAGGGAAGAGCCGCAGAAGCTGAGGAGGAATACTGCCCCTGTACTGTTTGCTGTCTGGGGTTGGCCTGCAGTGGCTGCTTGCTGCCATGGAAAGGAGAAAGGGACTTTGCTGTTTGCTTTGTCATCTTGAGGAAGATCTCCAAGGGCTTGAACCTGAGCTTGCCTCCTGTTCTGAAGTGTCAGAGACACAACTGAGAGAGCGCAAATTTGAATAAAAATTATGTATAGGCTATATTTACAAGCATATCGTGTAACGTAGGAATGAAATGTATATCGAACGTGAAGTTGACGTTTATAGCATAAAGGTCAACAGAAGTGACAACATGGTATAAGAAATAAATGTAACTGTATTCATTTTAGAATGTATTAGATCTAGAAAGCTCGTATATGTAGTGGGCTAATGTAGAAATGTGTAGAAATGCTTACGAACGGAAGAACGTGCAAAGCAGAATTCATGTATGTGTGTAACTTGAAATGTAGAGACAGCGAGACAATGTAACATGGAGAAATGTGCAAGAGCATATATAGATTAAGGAAGAAGGATAAAGTTATGTTCTATGTATTAAGGTTCATATTCTACGTAATTGTATTCCATGTAAGATGTATTCACATATAGGAAAAGTATCTGCTAAAAGCGATCATATATAAATGTATGTTAAAGGTTATACTGTGTAGAAGAAATTGTAGGAATGTTAGAAGGGTTTAGGTCATTTGTGATTATAACCTGACTAACCAAGAGTTCGCAGGAGCATAGTCCAATGTATGTAATTTAGTGGACTCACAGGAGTCGTGAATAGTTTTCACTTGAAGATGCGAGCCGAAGAGTCTAGCATTTGTTAGATTTAAGGTGACAAATGTCGAACGAAGTTTATTGCCTAAACACGAGAGGAGGCGATTGGAATTTGAGCTTTGTTTTGAATGACCATTCACAGGATCTAGTAAGGTCAAGAAATAGTTGTAAGTTAAAGTCTTGTTTAAGTTCATTTGACTTTTGATCTGGAAAGTGTCAATTAAAGTCGCCAACGAGAAGATGAAGATGACATCTAAGGAGAAGGGTCAACCTAACGGACGACGCGAAGAGATGAAGCAATGGAAAGAGCCAGAAACTGACATCATCGGGGAAAGTCCGTGGTGGGCGTCAAGGGGCGTTCCACCCACACTGTGATTGTGTATTTTAGGGACAGCACCCCGGGGAGAGGAGGAGAGAGAAGAGCAATGAGCAATTGAAGATTAGGAACAGCGAGGCGAATTGCTCAGAGCAAAGGCAAGGGTAGATGCCTTGAGCAGATGCGCTGAGAGAGATCAGAGCGCAAGGGAGCAGTAGGCCGAGGACCCTTAGAAGAGCGGATGGGTAGGCAGATAGGGTACTGCTTCTTAAACTTAAGTTACCTTTAGAGGCTAAGAGAGTTTGAACTTCTTTGGAAGTCAAACTGCTGACACCTTTTTAGGGAAGAAACTTGCGAAATAGGGATGTCACCTAGTATAGAGTAGGGACAGATTTAACTTGATTATTTTTCTCTTTTTGTAGATGACGCAAAGGAACCACTTCACACCGAAGCTTTAAATTGCTGATTAAGGAATTGATTTTGTATTCTTTGTATACTTTGAGGTTATACTGAGAAGATTGTATTTGCATTCAAATTTGACTTTTATATAAAACTTTTAAACTTTATCAGTTGTAAGTGGTTCTTCAGAGTGGCGTCAGTTAATGGGGTTTAACTAAACCTATGTGGGGGTTGTCTTTTACTCAACGACAGATACTAGCGGTCCAAAATTGACGAATAAGATAAATTATTAAATTGATTATAAATTGATACCAAAATCTCATTCCCCGCAGTTGGTAGCAGAGGATGGTTATCTTCTTGAGGAAGACGACCTAGGCCAGGTTTAGTTTACCCCAAGGTCCCTAATCATCGTCGACCAGAAGAAGAATCCCTGCCGAAGAAGGTGCTGACGGTGCGTCGAGAGAAAAGCAGCAGAATCGGTCGAGAGTGAGTATAAGGGTCATGCGTTGTAAGATTGCGGTGTTTTATGTTGTTCCTGTGTTGTAATGTCAAGCGGAGTTGAATGCCTGTAGTGTGATTGAGGGAAGGTTGTGAGCGCGCGCAACCGGATAAAATCTTATGTCCAGAGGGCTTAAGTGGTTCAGGTGTATCGAACACCCAGAGTAATTTGTCTACCATTTAATGGGGGTCATGAGGTACCATTGATCGCCCGCAGACCGATGATAGGGGGAGCGTTTGAGTGAGTGTATGAGTAAACGCATGCTGGTCGTACGTTTACTGTGTGTAAGTAACCTATCAGTTGAGGCAAGCGTCCGACCGTAAGAGGAAAGACGTCTCGCCAGTTGAGGTAGCAATTACAGTTAGACTGTGGCCGTACAGTCAGAGAAAAGTGATCGCTTGGACGGAAGTAGTCATTTTTCGGCGTATGAATGAAACGCATGTGAGATCGCGAGACGAATTGAGAAACGAAGGAAACTGCTGTAGAGGGAACAAGTGACGTCAGCGTAGAATCGCGCTGAGATTGGTCAGTCGGCGTAGAACAGCGTTGGGATAGGCTGATTAGCGAGAGTCGCACAGGGATTGGTGGTTGTCATCAGGACGTAAATAAGGAAGAGAATTAGTAAGGGAAAATCGTAGATTACCAAAAATTAAGTGCTTTAAAGGGTTAAGAAAAATCTTTAGGAGGAATAGAAGAAATTTATATGTTGGAGAAGAAGCTCCACCAGAAGGCACACCAGCTTATCATATGGCAGTAAACGTCGGTTTACACTCGATATTATGGATTTCCGAGTGGAACAGGCTAACTGAAGGGGAAAAGGAACTGATGTTTCCGAGATTCGGAACATTCAAACTAGACGTGTTGAACCAACTGAAAGCGGTAATGCTTGCTACAAGACCTCTACCGAGGCCAACACAATTTGAAGCTCTTAGTGCATGGTTTAGAGCACCACACGAGAAGAGTTTAAAGAGACGTCAGGAACGAGTGAGACGATCAGTAAAGGCAGTGCAGGATGCCAAATGGGATGAAGAAGCTAAGAAGTGGAGAGTGCAAAAGATAGAAGCAGACAAACTGTTCACCATGATAGAAGCAACGGGAGAAAAGAAACCTCTAGAAGAAGAAGATGAGGAAAGCGAGACGGAGGAGGATCTAATAGAGAGGCTGTTAACAGATAGACCACCTCCATATAGCGGTGAATCCGCAAGTCCCATATTACAGCAAGGGGACGGAGCTAGATGGGGAGAATATAAATCGATCCCAGTAACAGAGTGGGACGCTAACAAGAGTGAGGAAATACCTCAAACTAGTTCCGAACAGAGAGTAGTGGGAAGGTTCGTGGTCCAGAAGGCACCAGAGACGCAATGTGCAAGGCCGTACCAAATGCCAGATGCTTTGCAAGTACCTGTTACCATAGGCCCTATAGTGTCAATTTACAACCCAGAGGGGGTCCAGCAGGAGGAACAGGCACGATGGGACAGGGAAAGGGCAGAGATGGAGAATAGGAATAACATGATGAATCCTCAAAGACAGAGGTTAGCACCAGTGAGTCGGAGTACCCCATTAGATTCCGCGACGGGTCCCTGGATAGAACAAGGGGGTCAAAGAGGATCAATGGATTTGAGGGGACCAAAACCGAAATCCTATAAGGAATTAAGGGAATATCTGAAAGAATGGGATACTGCCGAAGAGGCTCGGAATAAAAGTTTAGAAACAGGAGCAGAGTGGAGAGACCAGGATAACCAGGTCCTCTCTCATTGTGGAGCTGGCGAAAGCAGCCCGGAGTGGGAGAGAGGGAGTCAAGGAAGCAGAGGAGATACGTGCCCTACCATTAGCGGCAATAGGCAAAGGTGCGATGACAGGAGTGCAGGGTGTGGGGAAGTGCCTCGCGTCACCTTTAGTGAAGGAGAACGAAGGACGCAGGAATACCGAAACACTTTCAGATGCACACACCATGCTCCGGATGAAAATGTGCAACATTGGAATCACGGGAACGTGGAGAGTCGCGAAGGGTCTCGCCATGCGTCCGGTGATCTAGAACGAAGTCACGAGAATACAGGTAGTCGCGAAACGTCTCGCCATACATCCGGTGATCACGAACGAGATCGCGGGAGCATGGAGAGCCATGAAGGACCTTATCGTTTGTTGAGTGATACCAGACAGCAAGCGAGTTACAGTGGTTTAGAACAGCACGGAGGATCTTATCTTGTATCTGGAGAAACCGAGGCGAGAAGACGGAATGTAGGGTTGAAGGATGGAGCATTGTTCCACCACACCCCAAGGGAAGATGGAAAGGCTTGGGATCTAGAGAGGTGGGAACAAAGAGATGGAAGAAAGATTCCTCATAACTCACCTGTGCTCAGGCGTAGGGCGCATAGTGGAGGAGAGAGGGATATGAGAGAACAACCTAGGACTGACGTACTGAGAGCCGAAATAAAAGCAAGACGCATAGATGTAATGAGTTTAAAATCAGACTTAGATGAAATAATTGACGGCACAGTGGCAATCGAAAGGTTAGAGCTGTACGCACCAGATGAGATACTGTTTTTATCCAAAGATGTTACTCGGAAAGCGAGAGCAGCTCATGAAAAGTTATCTGAATTGGCAGAAAGGTACATGATAGACATATCACGAACTAAGGCTTTGCAGGCCAATCATAGGCTGAATTGCACGGATCTAGATTTAGATGAGCGCAGAACGATTGGGCTGAGAGTACACATAAGGGAATTGGTCATGTGTATTAGGATATGGAGAGATCTGGATAGATGGGAGGAAAGATGGTCCAAGAAGGGATCTGTTAGACGGAGTACACTTGTGAAGTCTCAGGATACAGACCTAATGAGAATGGAAGCTTTCCCGTTGCGAGAAATCGCGAACGGAAACTATGTGCATGTACCATGGAGTAGGGGGGATTTAGCGGCATTCACTAATTCCTTCCCGAAGCTTAGAGAAAATCCCGTTGAGTGGTACAAGCAGGTAGAGAGATTCGTGAAGATCTCTAAGGTACTGTGGATCGATTTGAACACATTGTTCGATATCGTGGTACCCGGAGATTTGTGGACGGCATGCAAACTTAGTATTGAATGGCCCGCTTGTGAGCCTCCGAGGAATGCACAGACAGGTGGTCCGTCAGACAGAGTCATGGAAAAATACGAGAGGGTAATAACATGGCTAAAAGAGAAAGTGCCGGTGCAAGACATAGACTGGGTTAAGATAGATCGAACGACTCAGGAGCCTAAAGAGACAGTTCACGAGTTCTATGAAAGGTTATTGAAAGCATTTAAGCAGTACAGTGGGTTAGATGTAATGGATCCTAAAGACATAGGACAGTTTGTGTCGAAGTTTGTTCTCGGATTGAGACCAGACATAAGCCTAATGATTCAACAGCACTTGATCTGTTGGCAGAACAAACCTTTAGACGAAATTCTGAGGTATGCAAGATACTGTAGCGATGAGATAGACTCGAAGGCAAAGAAGCTTAAGGAAAAGCTGATGTTAGTACAGATGCAAGCAGCTGGAAAGGGTGGACAGCGACAACAGGGAATAGGAACGCAAGCAAAGAAACAGAATAATCAGAGCAGAGATGAGGAAGAAAGACCGAGACCGAGAATGGATATCGCAACACTGAAAAGGACAACCAGGTGTCATCAGTGTAACGAGGTGGGACATTGGAGACGCGAGTGTCCGTATAATATTGAGACAGGGGAATTAGAACAGGAGGAGGAAGAGGTACAGAACAACGTGGTTAAGGGAGCAACAGTCCCGAAGGGAAAGTTTATCAAAGGGGGGACTCAGACTCCTCGAGCCCCGTTTCCTCAACCGCCTCGAATTACGAATGGAGGGAAAACCTACAGACAAATGCCATTATTCGTAGGAGGAGAAGAATGCTACTACGTTGATCCTCTTACAGGGCAACGAGTGAATAGGGAAGAAGATTGTACCTTAGGAGCAGCCCTGGAAGTAGATCAGAGGGGACCATACGTAGAGGCTGAAGTAGCTGGATGTCCTACGACCTTTTTGGTGGATACGGGAGCCACTAGATCCACGTTGAGATCAGCGGTAGTCCCAGGTCTGCCGATATCAGGAGAAATGATTCAGGTGGTAGGAGTCGCAAACAAGAGGATGACGAATCCTCTGACGGAACCAGTGTCAGTAAAGATAGGGAATTACAGTGACGAACATCAGTTTGTGATCTGTGATTCTAGCCCGGTGTGTTTGCTAGGAAGAGATCTGTTGTGTAAACTGAATTGCACAATACATTGCACACCTGAAGGAGTAGAAGTGCAGACCAATGATGAGGATGCAGATTTTAAAGTTGTGAACTCGCAAGAATGCGTGGAACTATATCCTACCTTAACAGTGGAGGAACTTCCACAGGACTTGAGGGAGAAAGTGTCAGCTGAGGTGTGGGATTTTACTGGAGAAGAAATAGGATTAATCAAGGGGGTAGAACCAGTAAAGATCATGGTAAGACCCAATGCCGAGTATCCAAGAACACCACAGTACAAGTTGACACCAGAGACGATTGCAGGAATAAAGCCTGTGATCGAATCCATGATCAAACAGCGAATACTGAAGGAGATCGTGGGTAGTCCATGTAACTCACCGATTATGGGTTTACAGAAGCCTAGTGGAAAATACAGAATAGTGCAGGATCTTCGAAAGATTAATAATATTGTTGTCTCATGTTGTCCAGTGGTACCGAATCCATCAGTGATATTGTTTCAGATTTCAAGCTGAATGGTTTACAGTGATAGATTTGTGCCAGGCTTTCTTTTCGATTCCTTTGGACGAAGATAGCCAGTATCTTTTCGCTTTTAAGCTGGAAGATCGCGTTTTAACATGGTGTCGTATCCCTCAGGGGTATACAGAAAGCCCATCGATCTTTAACCAGCTATTAAAGAGAAATCTTGAAAGTCTAGTGCTGCCCAAGAACTCAGTTCTAGTCCAGTACATAGACGACCTCCTAGTTGCGTCAGAGACAGAGGAAGCTTGCAGAGAAGACACCATCACCTTGTTAAATCACTTGGCCGAGAATGGACACAAGGTGTCACCAAGTAAATTGCAATATTGTAAGACTGAAGTGCAATACTTGGGCCACAGGATTGAAAAGGGGAAACGGAAGGTGTCTCCAGACAGAATAGAGGCGATTATGAAAATGAACGCGCCTACAACACAAAGAGAGGTCAGGATGTTTCTAGGCATGGTTGGTTATTGTCGGCAGTGGATAGCTAACTTTTCACTGAAGGCAAAACCTTTATTACAACTGACGCACAAAGGAGTGAGTGATCCGGTACCATGGGACAAGGATTGTTTGATGGCGTTTTTGCAGCTGAGGGAGGACTTATGTCGCGCCCCGGCGTTGGGAATGCCTGATTACACAAAACCATTTTTGCTTTACTGCTGCGAGAGAGAGGGATGCGCTTTAGCGGTTTTAGCTCAGATCCATGGAGATGCGCGCAGGCCAGTGGAGTACTTTTCGGCTACATTAGATCCAGTAGCCGCAGCGTTGCCCGGATGTCTCAAATCCGTAGCTGCAACGGGTGTCAGCATTGAACGTTCTGAAAGTGTGGTGATGGGACATCAGTTAGTGGTGTACGTACCGCATTCTGTGGAATTGTTAATGACCAGGACTAAGACTCAGCATCTGACGAATAGCAGGCTCACACGCTACGAGCAAGTCATACTGGCTGCCGAGAATGTGACCCTAAAAAGATGCTCCGTCTTGAATCCTGCAACTTTGATGCCACTTCCAAATGAGGTGGATGATGAAAATTGTGCAGATCATGACTGCCTTGATGTGACTGAACTATGCACCAAACCGAGGCCAGATATCGTAGATGAGCCATTGACTGACCCCGATGAAATTTTCTTTGTTGATGGTTCATGCGTAAGAGAGGATATCGGTCAGCTGAGAGCAGCTTATGCAGTTTGCACGATTACCAGAGTTGTAGAAGCCGCTTGCCTGGAAGGAGTACACTCCGCTCAGGTAGCTGAAATTGTTGCTTTGACGCGTGCCTGTTTAGCAGGTAACAAAATTCGAGTCACCATATACACCGATAGCCAGTATGGTTTCGGGGTAGTTCATGATTACGGGCAGTTATGGTCTCAAAGAGGTTACATGACCTCCTCGGGTTCTCCCATTAGGAATGGAGAATTCGTGAGACTTTTGTTAGAAGCATTGCAAGGCCCGACAGCTATTGCGGTTGTCAAATGTGCTGCGCACACGAAGAATGTAGACTTTGTGTCGCAGGGCAATCGCTATGCTGATGAGGTAGCGCGTTATTGCGCAGAGCAAGGATATTCTCACACTGATGTGAAAGTGGGGGGAATCCAAGAAAGAACTGAATTAACAATGTTGTTAGACACTGTAGATACGTGGGATGAGTTAAGGAGTGTTCAAGAGAATGCACCAGATGATGAGAAAAAGAGTTGGGAAACAGCGGGTTGTGTGAAAAGTGAGATGACATTTTGGGTTTCTGCCGATGGGAGAGCAGTTTTACCAAATGAACTTGTTAGTCCAATGGCAAGGAAATTGCATGGATCAGCACACATAGGAAGAGATGCCATGGTGAGAGTATTCAGACAAACGTGGTTTAATCCTAAGTTTAGAGTAGCGGCAGAAGCAGTATGTCAGCGATGTGCGATCTGTCAGCAACTAAACGTGGGAAAGAGAACACCAGTTACATTGAGTCACATTGGGAGGTCTGGGGGGCCTTTCAATAGAATGCAGCTTGATTTTATAGAAATGCCTCCATGTAACAGACTCAGATACGTTTTAGTAATTGTCTGCATATTTTCTAGATGGGTTGAGGCTTACCCTACACGTAGATGCGATACACTTACGGTAGCAAAACTGTTACTTAGAGAGTTAATACCGAGGTTTGGGGTGCCATCCTCTTTGGAATCGGACAGAGGAACTCATTTCAACAGCGAAATAGTGAAGATGTTGTGCTCAGCTTTGAGTATCGATCAGAAGCTCCATTGCAGTTATCGACCAGAAGCTTCAGGGATTGTAGAGCAAATCAACAGTACAATCAAGTCTAGATTGGCTAAAGTTTGTTCATCGACATCCCTGAATTGGCCAGACGCACTTCCAGTGGTTCTTATGAGCATACGTAGCACACCTGATAGGAAAACAGGCCTCTCTCCACATGAAGTGCTAATGGGGAGAGCTATGAGATTGCCATCGGTTCCGACTGCAGCATTGTTGAACATCACAGACGACTTGATCTTGGACTACTGCAAGGGACTATCTGATGCCATTAATTCTGTGTCCCTCCAGGTCCAGGCTGCAGAGGTTCCATCAGCACAAGATTTGTGCCATGACCTGAGTCCGGGGGACTGGGTCTTGGTGAAAAAGCATGTCAGGAAGAACTGCTTAGACGTGCGTTGGCGAGGACCATTTCAAGTCATACTTGTTACGAACACTGCGGTGAAGTGTGGAGGCCTGCCAAACTGGATACACGCCTCACACACCCGAAGAGTGCCAACACCTCTGGAAGAAACAGCTCCTCTCTCGGATGAGAACCCGGCGGAAAACGGAGAAGCCACAGAGGGGGAAAGCCAAGCTGTGGAGGTGATCGAAGAGGCTGAGACTGTGTCAGAACAGGTCGACGAAGGGCAAGACACTAGCGAGACTGAAGTCGCCTCAGGAGAAGAAAGTAACTGGGAGACTGAATCGGATACCGAACAAGCTGAGAGTGACCAAGAGACGGGTCCAAGGACAAGGAGCAGAAGAACAAGGAGTGACGAAGCCAGTTGGCCGGAGAGGAAGAAAAGGCCAAGTTCGGAAGAAAAGCAAGAAAGAACTCTTGTCCCGATCGCTGAGGAATCGGATCAGGAGGGAGAAACGACAGACTCAGGAACTGAGAGTCCACGAAGGTCGAGAAGGGTACGTGTGCCCTGCAGAAGGTACGCCACCCCAGAGTGGACTTATCTAGCAGATGTCTTGGGGACAGAAATCTGGGAGAGTGAAGAGCGTGAAAGTAATCGATCTCGATCCATTTGTGGCAGTGGAGATATGGATGTTGACGCCTGGACTCGAGACTGAGGGGTTACTGACTTTCACACTTCCTATACCCCCATACTTGAGTCAGATTAAGGATTTAGTGTTGAACAGATTACAATTTCCAACATTTGGTCATCAAATATCAGAGGAAGAAGACAAAGTCATTCGTTTTGAATTGTTGGAATTTGTTGCAAGAGCTGCAGGTACGAGAATAATTGTTGATACATAAAGACTTTTGTATATAAGCTATAAAGAAGAAGATAACCTAGCGCCGAGTGGAAAGAAGAATAAAATTAGGGATTACATTTAGTAGACGGAGAAGGGTTAGGGTTGTCTGTTGTTAAAAATAGAGACATTGTTGCGAAAAAGAGACTTTTGTTGATAAAAGAGCACTTTACAAACTGAGAAGAAAATAAAGCAAACTAAAGACTGAACTGAAAAACTTTTTCGCAAAAGAAAGAGTTGCGCTGTTTTTGACAACATGGAGAACGGCAACCCAAACAGAAAAGCTAAATGCATAATAGGTACACTTATAGCAGTGGTAATATTTCTCATAATTACAGTAGTGACAATATCATACATAGTAGGATCTGAAACTGATAAAGAAATAGCAGATGTAAAGCCTGTAACGACTTTGAAACCTGCTCTTGAGGGGAAGAAAGAGGAGAGCAATGTTATTCGTGAAAAAGCGTTACTGGCAGATGAAGCTCGTAGATTACATGTAGACGAGTCACAGGGAAACTTTAGGTCAAACGCATATGCTAAACTGTTATACGAGTATATCGATGCCATGGAGGCCAAAGATTGCTACGTTTGTATGCAATTGCCGGCTTCTGTAGATGAGGGCATCCGATATCATCATCTCCCATTGACTTATGGGATAACATGTAGTTTACTGCTTAGTATATTTTATGGTAGAGAAGGATTTGAGTACTACTTTTCAAATTATGATTCGGTACTGCCTGAAGTTCCGAATTATAAACAAATGAATAAGTGGGACTATTACAAAAAGGAGGATAGACTAGCCAAATTCTTTCTTCCTTGGGATACATTAGATACTTCATATGCACGTAGAAATAATCTGACTTGCAAAGTGTCAGAGACTGAGAAAAAGTTTATAGGACAAGTAGATGACCGATACAGAAGGCAGAAGATTCTAAAAATGTCAGGACAGTGGAAAACTGATTGGACCGAAGAAGAGAAGGCACATAAAAAGAAAGGTAGCAATGGTCCAATAGCATTGGATAGAACGCAGAAAGGAAAGTTATGTTTAACTCGAAGCAAGACATATTATGAGAGTGAATTCGTAGGTGAAGTTAATTGCGAGCATGCTTTTAAGTTAGAGTATTATACGAAAGATTTTATGAAAGGGATGCAGGCTATTCCTAATGTATATTTTGTATGCGGGATAAATGCCTATGTAAAACTGCCTGACAATTGGTATGGTTCGTGTTACTTGGCAATTGTCTTCCCCAAAATATATCATGCAAAGGATTTAGCAATCATAGAAAGAAAGGCTTCGACAAGAATGAAAAGGGAAGTAGGAGATGCAGAAGTAGTAGGAGATGTATTTGGAGCGATGTTTCCTATGTTAGGTTTAATACTTAACGATGTTAAGATCAGGAGACTAGCTACAGTTGTAGATAGATTATCTGCAAGTACTGCAAGGTCATTAATGCTAATAGAAGGTGAGATGCAATCGATCAGAGCAATGGTTCTTCAGAATCGACTTGCTCTTGATGTGATATTAGCAAAAGAAGGCGGAGTTTGCAAGGCTTTGAAGGTTCAGGAATGTTGTACTTATATTCCTGATAATTCAAAACCACTTGAGAAGGTCATAAAAAACATTACACAGATTCATCAAGAAATAGAAGGTTTGACAAAAATAAATGTTTGGGAAAAAGTAGGTAACGGAGTAGGAAAGGTTGGAAGTTGGTTTGCCAACCTTGGCAAAAGTATAGTATGGTATATATTAAAACCTGTATTAATAGTATTAATTTGTATAATCACATTGTTGGGATTAGTAAAACTATATAAATGGTATAGGACGAACCGGTTACAAAGATCTATGAGAGAACAGGAAAAGAGATTAGCGGCTTTACAAGATCAACAGTATAAAAGCTTGAGAGCACTTGAAATGATGAAAAGAGGAAAAGATGTAACTAGTTCGGTTTAAAAGGTGTTATTCAAATTGAATTTAGTGATGACTCCTAAAAGTCATCAAAGGGGGGACTGAGAGAGCGTAAATTTGAATAAAAATTATGTATAGGCTATATTTACAAGCATATCGTGTAACGTAGGAATGAAATGTATATCGAACGTGAAGTTGACGTTTATAGCATAAAGGTCAACAGAAGTGACAACATGGTATAAGAAATAAATGTAACTGTATTCATTTTAGAATGTATTAGATCTAGAAAGCTCGTATATGTAGTGGGCTAATGTAGAAATGTGTAGAAATGCTTACGAACGGAAGAACGTGCAAAGCAGAATTCATGTATGTGTGTAACTTGAAATGTAGAGACAGCGAGACAATGTAACATGGAGAAATGTGCAAGAGCATATATAGATTAAGGAAGAAGGATAAAGTTATGTTCTATGTATTAAGGTTCATATTCTACGTAATTGTATTCCATGTAAGATGTATTCACATATAGGAAAAGTATCTGCTAAAAGCCATCATATATAAATGTATGTTAAAGGTTATACTGTGTAGAAGAAATTGTAGGAATGTTAGAAGGGTTTAGGTCATTTGTGATTATAACCTGACTAACCAAGAGTTCGCAGGAGCATAGTCCAATGTATGTAATTTAGTGGACTCACAGGAGTCGTGAATAGTTTTCACTTGAAGATGCGAGCCGAAGAGTCTAGCATTTGTTAGATTTAAGGTGACAAATGTCGAACGAAGTTTATTGCCTAAACACGAGAGGAGGCGATTGGAATTTGAGCTTTGTTTTGAATGACCATTCACAGGATCTAGTAAGGTCAAGAAATAGTTGTAAGTTAAAGTCTTGTTTAAGTTCATTTGACTTTTGATCTGGAAAGTGTCAATTAAAGTCGCCAACGAGAAGATGAAGATGACATCTAAGGAGAAGGGTCAACCTAACGGACGACGCGAAGAGATGAAGCAATGGAAAGAGCCAGAAACTGACATCATCGGGGAAAGTCCGTGGTGGGCGTCAAGGGGCGTTCCACCCACACTGTGATTGTGTATTTTAGGGACAGCACCCCGGGGAGAGGAGGAGAAAGAAGAGCAATGAGCAATTGAAGATTAGGAACAGCGAGGCGAATTGCTCAGAGCAAAGGCAAGGGTAGATGCCTTGAGCAGATGCGCTGAGAGAGATCAGAGCGCAAGGGAGCAGTAGGCCGAGGACCCTTAGAAGAGCGGATGGGTAGGCAGATAGGGTACTGCTTCTTAAACTTAAGTTACCTTTAGAGGCTAAGAGAGTTTGAACTTCTTTGGAAGTCAAACTGCTGACACCTTTTTAGGGAAGAAACTTGCGAAATAGGGATGTCACCTAGTATAGAGTAGGGACAGATTTAACTTGATTATTTTTCTCTTTTTGTAGATGACGCAAAGGAACCACTTCACACCGAAGCTTTAAATTGCTGATTAAGGAATTGATTTTGTATTCTTTGTATACTTTGAGGTTATACTGAGAAGATTGTATTTGCATTCAAATTTGACTTTTATATAAAACTTTTAAACTTTATCAGTTGTAAGTGGTTCTTCAGAGTGGCGTCAGTTAATGGGGTTTAACTAAACCTATGTGGGGGTTGTCTTTTACTCAACGACAGATACTAGCGGTCCAAAATTGACGAATGAGATAAATTATTAAATTGATTATAAATTGATACCAAAATCTCATTCCCCGCACAACACATCATCCCTTCTGTCTGTCTTGCATCTGGAACGGCTGTTTCAGCTGCTACAGAAGGAAATTGCAACACCGATGTCGGCAAGCTACGCCGTAACCCGCACCGAAGCCGTGGGCACTGCTCGTGAAGAGCACGGCGCACCGCCCCAACTTGCCCCATAGGCCCGATGCTTGCTGACGCCGTGCCGCATCGACTCCGAAGCAGTCATGGAGGCCGCCTGCCTGCATCGAAGCCGAGGATACCGCTCATGACATCCATGACGCACCTTCCCAACTTGCACTGCAGTCCCGACTTCATCGACGCTGGTGCTTCATCAACGCGGAGCAGATCCTAGATGTGGGTGATTCCCGAATCCATCAACATCGTACCGTCTTAAGGAACCGCCGCCCTGCCGCCATTTGTGACGTCACCTCCCGACACAGTAAGAAACCAACTTCTCTCCTCCCCTGCACTGCAGTAAGAAACAGAGGCATCACCTCACCTGGGGCCGTAAGGAATCAACGTCACCAATGAAGCATCAGCTCCCCGACGCCGTGCACAGTCTTTACTTTCATCAATTCCAAGGTACTGTCCTTTGTGGGTCTGCTTGACTCCGAGCCCGACACCAAGCAGTCAGCACCGTTCTTTGGATTTTCATCTGTCACAACGTTGTAATAACTCCAGGTGGTGTTATTTGTTGCTAGAACCTTTATTTGAGTGAATAACCTATTTTTTAAGGATATTTGTCATACTTTATTGTGGATTTTTGTCATTTGGTCTTGTTTTGGTTTAGATAAAGATTACTTATTTTTCTAAACTGGTGTGGTGTCCATTTGTAGTGTTATTACGGCATGTGTTCACAAATACTTTACACACTGCCTCTGAGATAAGACTGTCTGCTCGTGCAAAGTTACCAAGGGGGTGAGTAGGGCTTATTTTAGGAGTGTATCCCCCTTACCCTGACTAGAAGCAAGGGCCCCTATTTGGACAAAGGTACCTCCCTCTGCCAACTAGAGATCCCCATTTCTAACAATACCCAACATACTTTACCTACTTGTGCAGTGTTCTGGGCAAACCCTCTTACAATTTATCCTCCGATGGACCTTTTCTTCGCCATTTGAGAGGTGAAGGGTGTTAGTATTGAATCAAACAATTTCTATTAACAATTATGTTATAGAAGGATTTGTATCGCACTCTAATACTCTAGAGTGTCCTAGCGCGTGCGCAGGTTTTGGGAGAATGGGCAGGAAAATTAAATATATCAAACAAAGAAAGAGTGTAATGCGCAAAAAAGTCTGTGTATGAACACTGAGGCAGAGACTGGAAAGAATTCCCTTCTAAGAACACACTGGAAATCTTTTAGGGATTTTTTGGACGTCTTCACTCACCAACCTGGTTGGTGACATGCTTCATCATCGGGCCTACCAGGAGAAGCCGAATGCCTCCCTGGTGTGCTACAACGCCAGGTTACTGCGGAGCTGGTTTTTCGTGACAGTGATGTGAAAAAAGGAAATGTGATTTAAAAATGTCTGAAACTGTACCAAACAAAAAATGTATTCACTGGTCAGTCAGACATGGTTAAAAGATATGTGTGGGAGAACTACCATAAATTATGATGGAAGTTTCCACTTATAGTGGGGTTGACATGTTTCTGCCCGTTTATGTGTATAATTTACTGGGCATTCTTCAGGACCGTGTTGCGTGTACCTCGGCGGTATGGGCACGCTAAGGCCCACCCTGACCACAGGACGTGAAAGTTAAAATAAAGATATTAGTGTTAAAATTAGTGCAAGAAAACAAACCACAAGTTGTGGGAATGACCTCTGATATGAGGACCCTGTGTAGTTTGTAGTTTAAAAGATCCACGCCCCATAGGTCTCGGGAGGAGTTGGAGGTGATAATGGCACACCGCCCGCAACGCCTGGTACCTGTTCGGCACCTAGCTTTTCCTGTAACCGGACCTCGTGGATGATGAAGCATGTCACCAACCAGGTTGGTGCGTGAGGGGTTCCAAAAAATCCCTAAAAGATTTCCAGTGTGTTCTTAGAAGGGAATTCTTTCCAGTCTCTGCCTCAGTGTTAATACACAGACTTTTTTGCGCATGACACTCTTTCTTTGTTTGATATATTTAATTTGGGGGACTGAGAGTGTCTCTTGCCCTCTCTCTCTAATTGTTATCAAGGAAAATTAAATAACCATTTTAAAGAAATGGGTTTGTAATTTTTTTTTTAAAAGGCAAAAGTTCTGTGTATGTTGTAGCTCCACGGGGGGAGGGCATTCCAGGCAGCTGCTGCTTTAACAGAGAGACTGGCCACCCAGGCTCGCCCTACGGAACCGCGGGATGACCAGCAGCCGCTGAGTGGCAGATCGTAAAGGGCGACTCGGCGTATAAAAAACAAAATGCCTGCTAAGATTCGCTGGCCCTTGGCCATGAATGGCACTGTGAGATAGAATGAGGGCCTTAAATTGCACCCGCTGTGCCACCGGTAGCCAATGCAGATCACGCAAATGCTGCCGGACACCACATCTCCGAGAGATGTTAAACAGGAGTCTGGCAACGGCATTCTGTATGATCTGGAGTTTCTTAACCAGATAGCCCGGAATGCCAATAACCAAAGCATTGGCATAATCAAGGCAGGAGAGGAAGAGGGCGCGTCCTACTATTTCTTTAGCTTCCCTTGGAAGCAGGGGAAAGAACCTTCGTAAGACCTTGAGAGTCCCGAAGCGAACTCCTGTGAGTTTTTTAATGTGTTCTTCAAACCATAGATCTTCCCCAAACCACACCCCCAAGTTCTTTCCTGGATCACCCACAGAGCTGGGGCATGGAACATTGGGAGGCCACAGCGATTCTCTGAAGGCGCGGGGGAACTGGCCATACAGGAGTACTTCCGGTTTTTCCTTGTTGCACTTAAGTTGCGCAAGTGCAAGCCAGCGGAAAACAGATGAAAGGCAAGTCTGAGCGACCTTGGTATCCAGATCCGATCCCCTCCAAGTAAATAGTAGCTGGGTGTCATCCGCATAGGCTATAATTTTTGCACCCAGTTTCTCAGCTAAAAAAATCAGGGGGGGTCAGATATATATTGAAAAGCAGGGAGCTCAACGTGGAGCCCTGAGGCACTCCAGTTGAAAGTCTCCTTAGGGAGGACGAGGGGGGAGGCACCCAAACCTGCTGAGTACGGTTGTCCAGAAAAGATTCTACCCACTCCAGAGCAGGGCCAGCAATGCCAATAGATGACAGCTGGGCAAAAAAAAGTTGATGGGGCACTGTATTGAAGGCGGAAGAGAGGTCCAACATAATCAGAGCCGCCCTGCCGCCTCCATCTAGGCACTCCCTGATAGCCTCAGTCATTTCCACCAGTGCAGTCTCCATGCTATAGGAAGCTCTAAACCCAGATTGAGCAGGGTGCAGAGCACTAGATGTTTCCACGAACGCCTCCAACTGTCGGAATACCACCTTCTCACAGACCTTTGCCAAAGCTGGCAAAAGAGAGATGGAACGATATTTTGATGGAACAGAGGGATCTAAGGCAGGTTTTTTGAGAAGGGGTAAAAGTTCGGCCTGCTTCCAGCACGCAGGAACGGTGGCAGACTGAAGGGAGAGATTGATAATCTCAGCTACCTCTGAGCAAACCACCTCTGCTACCCCCGCTAAAACTTGGGCCAGGCACGTGTCAGTGGGCGAGCCTGATTTCAGCGATTTCAAAATAGCTAAAATAGCAGGCTCAGTCACCAGCAGAAAATGCATAAACGGGGAGGTAGGAGGGCTAAAGATTGGCGGGAGTGCCAGATGAGCGCTCCTCCATTTAAGGGTGGGGGGGGGGGGGTCCCAAGCTATCCTCAATCTTTGCTATTTTATCAATAAAAAAGGAAGACAAGTCCTCGCACCATTGTGCAGAGGCACATAACGTAATTTGCTCCGCAAAAGGAGATAAGAAGCTCTTAACAATAGAGAAAATCTCCTTACTGATGTTATTAGCTCTGGAAATACGCCCAGCATTGTAGTTACTTTTCGCTTACCTAATAGCGGAGTAATATTCCCTCTGGGCTGTACGGAGCTCAGACTTAGCGGAAGGGCAATACTCCAGACGCCAGCTGCCCTTCAATTTTTTGCAGCCCAATTTCAGCTCTTTTAGGGCATTCAAAAACCAAGGCTTCGAAGGTGGAAAACGCTGTTTACCACTAGCAGCTGGTTTGGCTGTGGAGCTAACCCCTCGGCTAATCCAGGAGTCAAAGCTATCCACCGCCCCAGCAAGATCAAGAGCCGGTGTCGGACGGGCCTGAAGCAGAGCTTCGGAGAATGCCAGGAGATTAATCTTCTGGGGGCGGGTGCCAGAAGGAATGGCAGAAGTACCAGGAGACTTCCCCAATCACCATGAAAACCTACCAGATGGTGGTCAGACCAGGTAACTTGCTCTGGTTCCTATAGACAGATCAAAATTAGTACAAACTAGATCCAGTAAATGGCCCCCCGAGTGCGACGGCATCTTGGCCCACTGGGTCAACTGAGCCAGGTTAAATGAATCCAGGAGGACTCTAGAGTCCGGGGCTTCATGTGCATGTAGGTGGATATTAAAATCCCCCAGGAGTAAAATCTTGGAGAAGCGGAGGGCGCAAGGAATGATAGCATCATCCATGGCTTTTAAAAAAGCACCGGGCGGGCCAGGCGGGCGAGAAACCAACGTGCCTCCCAAAGTAAAATGAGGAAATAAAATAAAGGTAAAATGAAAGGCCTTGCTCTCCCCTAATTCACCAGAGACCTCACTGGAAAAGGACCAGGTATCCCTGAACACCACTGACGTTCCACCGCCTCTCCCGGTTTTCCGATCGGCTCAGATGATTTTGTAGCCCCTGGGGATAGCATACTCCACCACTGGGGCACAAGAATCATTCAGCCACGCCTCGGTTATAAATAAAACATCAAGTTTACCAGTGTAACCCATTTGTTTACTCAGTAAGGGCCAGGAGTCAGTGACTATAGTTATGAAGGTTTATTACAAGTTAGCAGTTAGGCTAAGATAAACAAATCTCAATACCATACTGTAAAGATACAGAATAACAACTAGGTTCCCCAACCTCCTAAACAAGTTTAGACCTACCAGTATAAGGCAAACAAGTAGTTCAGTCACAGCAGTACAAAGGATTAATAGCAGTATTTGGTGTTCAGAGAATAGTTTCTGGTTCTCTCTTCTGTACATGAGTTCAATCTAAAATTGTCTAAGTTAAACTAACTGAGAGAATGATTCATTAGTTTAAAGAGCTCTTAAAAATCAGGAAAGGCGAGAAAATAGGAAAATGCAGGGAAGTGCTGGAAGGTCTCAGCATTTTAGAAGGTCAGTCAAGAGTCTTCTTGGGTCGGGGTAATGAGTGTTAGCCTAAGCCACACTCAGCAAAAAATCAAAGGGAAATAGCATAGAGGTCTAAACCCCTCAAACTCCAAAGGGAAGTGGCAGAAAATCAGATGGTGTGAACACTAGATTTTGCCAACCAGACTCTCTAGAGCAACACTCCTCTGTTTGTATCAACAGGGGTTACATTGTCTTTTCCATTCTCACGTTTTAAGCTGCAACATTCACCAAATATCCCAGGCGGAACATGGGAACCATACTGTTCTTTGTCACCTGCAGGTGGCAACAGTGTTGAATGGACACTTTCAGTTAACACTCTGGCTCTCCATGTTCCATGCCAAGGTCTTCTTCTCAGGCTCTATCTCTGTCACCAGTACAGTGTTGTATCTATTCTCAAACTAACAAACCATGTGAATGTTCCTACAAGGAGAAAATAGAAAACAGCATTTTGTGCTAGAAGAAATTCAGGCCTAATGAGGGGGACTTAAAGTATTAAATCAATGGTGGACATTTAATATGCATGTGCTCTTTCAAACACAAATGAATGTAACATATCAGTACATTACAGTCACATCACATGTGACATATGGTAAAATCCTCAATACTTGTGTATAGGTATGACGCACTACATTTAAATGCAAATGTAAAACAATGCACACATTACATAAATCATTGTCATTTCTAAAGTAACTGCTCTTTAATAATGTGAGTGGTTTGTATTCAATCATCTGAACAGTAAATGTTGCTTAATGAATTAAGGCACACAGGCATATATATCAATCTCTAATTCTACAGTAAATGCTCTTCAATGGTGATGTCAAGAGCTACACTTTACATTTTTATCGTTAGGGCACACAGAAAACAAGTTCTAAATGCATGTTTATGTTGCGTATTTGTGACATGCAAGAGTGGATCCAAAATGACACTGCTCCATTCATAAGTAATGTAACATACTTTCGATACATACCCACCATTCCCAACATATGATACCTATCTATTGTCTTTATCTACACCAGCCTTCCATACCAAGCCTACCTTGTACCAAATTTTCCTAAAATATCTACCTATTGAAACCAACATATGTAACCTACTTAACATACCATAAATACTCTTACCATACCTACTTTGCTGTCCATACTCAGCCTAACATATCTCCCAAACCTAGATACCATACCTGCCGAGGTGGAGGGAGATTTAGTTATGGTAGGTTAGTAATTGTAGGTATTGTAGTCATCCTAGATGTGATATGTATAGTATGTTACGTATGGTAGGTATATTGTAGGTAAGTAGTTATGGTAGGTGAGTAGGGATGGTAAGTAAAGGGATGGTTGTGACTTTGGTGTCCATCTGAAATGTCTAAATATAAACACCCTACCTGCATACCCAGACTTGTGGTGACAGATTTTTAAAAAATTTTTAAAACACTTACCTGGGCCAACCAGCTGCCGCCTCCTTCCTCGGTCCTCCTCTTCCTGTGTCCGCCGGCAATAGGAAGCACCCGGGCTCCAGAGCTCCCAGGCTCCTCCTTTTCTTTTTTTAAACACAATGTTATTGATTTTATTACAGTTCTTATGCTCTATAAAAGCTGCCATTTGGTCAATAGCAAAGGCATATGCGTAATTGATCTTCGGTTACTATGCTATAAGCAAACTGTAATTGTACATATAAACATTTACATATATTAGCATCCATTGAGAAGACATATATTAAATATCATGGGTAATGACCGCTATTGTACCTAATCAAATATATAGTATATGAATCGGTTCTACTCCTTAAACTACAAATTAATATTCCCTATTCTAAATTTACCCCCCTCCCACCCGTTGCTCTGGCTTCCCACAGACGTGTGCGTATATTGAAAGGTTATGTTGTCATGTTTATGAGTATCCCAGGTTCCCCATAGCAAATCACAATGCTGCAATGTAGCGTTGAGAGTGGTCTGAGCACTGTGGATTGACGCTCAGACGGGAAATGGGAGGCTTTACATGTCCCTCACCAGGCTGTGTAAAGCAAGCCTGGTGGGGAAGATGCAGAGTGCGCAGGACTGTTTGGCCGGCCCAAGAGGGCCAGCCAGGCTGTCATGCGCACTTAAGGAGCATAAACCACTCCTCTCCCTGAACTGGTCCAGCCTCACCCCAAGAGCCAATGACTCAATAGGAAAAATAAAATGATAACGATACGTAATTATAATTTATTTATTTCCTTTTGAGCAGCGGGGTGACGCTCCTCCGTCTTAGCGGAGAAGCCACCACTGCTGGGGACCCTCCTAATATGGCTTGGCAAATTAGCCAAAGTACGCCTTTTCTGCAGTTGGCTCTCTATATAGCTAGGGTGAGCAGTCACATGCTTCTCATGGTGGTAGTGAGGGGGCAAGAGGTGAGTACTCCACAAACAGGCTTAGTAATGGGAGATCAGTTACAACGCAAACAGTTTCATAGCAATTAAATGGGTGCGTAAACGTTCTTCTGTAGAATTCCAACTTTCAATGTGCCTAATTAAATTAAAAACACTAGATGGCAGTATTGAGTTGAATTAATGACCCTAAAAGCAAAGCTTCCTGATTTGGAGACCGACAGATTCTAAAGATATAATGTTGGCATCAAGAAACCGTGCAGCAGAACTTTTAAATCGTCTCTGCTTCAATAGAAAAGGATGTTGGCATAAAGGCCAGTCAAATTCTTCTACGATACAAAATGAGACGAGTTTCAGTACTAAATCAATAAGAGGGCTTTTCTTTCCTTATTTCAGTGCGCTTCAGTTCTGTTACTCGTCTCTTTTTGTAGTTTTGTAGGATTCACTCGCCTGTATATGAACACTCTTTCCTTTTGAAACAGAGCCGATTTCAACTTCCATTCTTGAGGCAAACATTTTATGTTTAGAAGCTGTAGGTTTCCAAATCAGCTCAAATTTTAACAGTCATTTGATTTAATTAGACACTTTGAGAGTAGGAATTCTACAATGAAACACATTTGCTGTGGATCATTTTTCACGCCTTGTTTTACATCGCATTTGCAATTAGAACACATGCAAAGTAAAGCAAAGCACGTGCAAAGTAAAGCATGTGTTGTAAAAGATTGTGATTTAAAATATGCTTTGTAAATGTAAGTCTATATAAATTATTAGTTGTAAAGTTAACACACTCCAATGATGCATTGCCCAGCGTTTATGTTAGTAAAAGAAGGTGCCCTTTCGCTCCTAGGCCTTCCGTTCTCCCCCACATTCCCCCGTGCTAAGCCTTTTTTTGGCTATTTGGGGTCATTCATGATTAGGCCTCTGAAACTTTTTGTCCACATAAGGTACCCACCCCAAATGAGCACCCTTTTCTTCCAACATCATGGGGATTTTAAAGGTGCACAGGGTTGGTGGATGCCATTGGAGGGGACCCAAAAATGTGCCAAAATACAGCTAAATTTTGTCTAACGTGACAAAAAAGGGGAAAAAGTGCTTAATAAGAAAGCATCTGTTTTTCCCTGCACATAGTATCAACAAAGGGTTTGTGGAGCTGAAATCCCCATCTTTCAAGGATAGTAGCATAGGAGAACAAGGGTACCCCTAAAAGCGAACCTGGGGTTGTAGTGTATTTAAAGAGTACAATGTTTCAGGGGTGGCCTAAATAGGTACAAAGCAAGAACATTTACATAAATCTCTGTGTGAACCAGGGTTTTTGGGGGGCAGGAGTGCGTATGCTGTAGACTAGACACTTAATCGATATGGGAGCAAAATTGTAGGGCAGCATGTATATTTTTTATTTAGCTTTTTCAACATATTGGTATTTCAAGAATACGTTCAGGTGCTCACATAAGTGCCAGGGTGCGTATCACATAAAGAACAAAAGGGAATCCAGAAAATTATATACAATTGAGGGATTTTGGTTGGGGGGGGTCGAAGACGTTTCGATCTTTTAATAAGTTAAGATCATCATCAGGACAGGGTGAGCAGTCTGAAATCTCTTTGGGGATCAGAGCAATGATGAAGGAGGGTAAGAGGGATGTCATTTGGTCACTCAAGTGGTTGCGTGGAACCTCCAGCCTGGGGACACTGCTGGCGTGGTTTCCAGGCGAGTCGAAGAAGGGGGGCTTGCTTCTATAAATTCTTTTTGAGGATCAGAGCAATGATGAAGTAGGGGAAGAGGGATGTGCTTTGGTCACTCAAGTGGTTGCGTGGAACCTCCAGCCTGGGTATACTGCTGGCATGGTTTCCAGACGAGTCAAAGGGGGGATTGGCTTGCTTCTATAAATTCTCAGGTTGATTGAGTTCTTCCGCAATTTGTTAACCAATCAGGAGGATGAGTCACTTATACAGGTATTGAGGCTGTTCAAGGAAAAGGTGGTGTACACGATTTTTAAATTGTCACAATCAGTTTAGTGGCGCGGTCAGCTGGTCGTCTGAGCTTAGGCTCTGCGGACTGTGTATGGAAGTCGGGGTTTTCAGCTGTCCGAGGTGATTTGGGCGGTGATTGAGTTGGGTCTGCCGACGGGCGCCAATGCTGGCCCGTAAAGCGAGGGCCGGAAGTGTCCTAGGAAGTACTGTCTACTTTCCGTACATCAATTGGGGCGTTCTCAGATTGAAGATATGTGAGTTTATGAACGGGGATTGAATCGTCATGGACTGGGCCCTCTAGTAACCTTCCTGGCCCTCTCGTTTGTCTGTACTGCCGCTCCCGCTTCCGCTGCTTTGAGGGAGATTCAATCCCAGTTCATAAGCCCACATATCTTCAATCTGAGAATGCCCCAATGGTAGGCCTAGTGACCGCAACAGGAAACGGGCTAAAACACAACGTGGACACACCACATTTTTACAGTGAAAACTGAACCTATTTTTTGCAAAGTGCTTAGCTGTGTAATATGAACCCTAGCTCAGCCGGCACCTTGGGAAACCTAGCAAACCTATACATTTTTAAACACTAGAAATCCCAGGGAAATCCAGGATGGGGTGATATGTGTGGCTCTCATCAGGTTCTGTTGCCCAGAATCCCTTGCAAACTTCAAACGTTGTAAGAAAAAAAAAAATCCTCATATTTCTGTGATGGAAAGTTCTGGAATCTGCATGGACCCACAAACTTCCACCTACACCACATTCCCAAAGTCTCCAAATAAAAATGGTACCTCACTTGTGTGGGTAGGCCTAGTGCCCGCGACAGGAAACGGGCCAAAACACAACGTGGAGACCACATTTTTGCAGTGAACACTGACCCTTTTTTGGAAAGTGCCTAGCTGTGGATTGTGAACCCTAGCTCTGGCTTCACCCGGGGAAACCTAGTAAACCTATACATTTTTGAAAACTAGACACCAGAGGAATCCAGGATGGGGTGTCTCGTGTGGCTCTCACCAGGTTCTGTTACTTAGAATCCATTGCAAATCTCAAACTTTTTAAAATAAAAAACATTTTCCTCAGATTTCTGTGATGGAAAGTTCTGGGATCTGCCTGGATCCACAAACTTCCACCCACCGCGCATTCTCCAAAGTCTCCCAATAAAACTGGTGCCCAACTTGGGTGGGTGGGCTAAGGGCCCGTGGCAGGGCAGGGCCCAAAACATATTGTGGAGACGTCAAAATTACCTGTCACAAACGACCTGGTTTTGCTGGGCGGGTGGATCTGGGTTTTTGGCCCCAGGCTCGGCGGCCATCCAGGGAAACCTACTAAACCCACACATTTCTGAAAATGAGATACCCGGGTAGTCCAGGGAACTATGGCTTGCGTGGACCCGCCACTTTTTTCCTACCCAGAATCCCCTGCAAACCTCAAATTTAGCTGAAAAATTAAATCTTTCTCAAATTTCTGATTGGGAAAGTTGTGGGATCACCGGGCTGGCACACATTTCACACCACCCAGTGTTTCCCGAGGTCTCCTGCTAAAAATAGTACCTCACTTGTGTGGGTGGGCCAAGTACCCACGACAGGCAAGGGCCCAACATTTATTATATGAAAATTACCTATCATTAAAAGACCTGGTTTTGCAAGGGGGGTACCTTAGTTTTTGGCCCCGGGGCTCAGCGGCCATCTAGGAAAACCTACCAAACCCACATGTTTCTGAAAACTAGACACCCTGGGAAGTCCAGCAAGATATGGTTTGCATGGATCCCCCAACGTTTTCCTACCCAGAATCCCCTGCAAACCTCAAATTTAGCAGAAAAAATCATATTTTTCTCAAGTTTCTGTGTGGGAAAGTTGTGGGATCAGCGGGCTAACACAAATATCTACCACACAGGTCTCCTGATAAAAATGGTACCTCACTTATGTAGGTGGGACAAGTACCTGTGACAGGCTAGGGCCCAAAACATATTGTGGAGACATCAAAATTACCTAGCACAAAACAACCTGGGTTTGTAAGGGGGGCACCTGAGTTTTTGGCCCCGTGCTCGGCAGTCATCTTCTGAAACCTACCAAACCCACATGTTTCTGAAAACTAGCCACCATGGGGAGTCCTTGGAGGTATGGGTTGCCTGCATCCCCCAATGTTTCACTACCCAGAATCCCCTGCAAACCTCAAATTTAGCTGAAACAAATCTAAATTTTCGCACATTTCTGCTTGGGAAAGTTGTGAGATTAATGGGCTAACATGAATTTCCTACCACCCATCCTTCCCCCCGGTCTCCCAATAAAAATGGTACCTCACTTGTGTGGGTGGGCCAGGTACTCCTGACAGGCAAGGGCGCAAAATGTATTGTGGAGACATTAAAATTACCTATCACAAACGACCTGGGTTTGTAAGGGGGGCACCTGGGTTTTTGACTCCGTGCTCGGCAGCCACCTTGGGAAACCTACCAAACCCACATGTTTCTGAAAACTAGAAAACTAGACACCCTGGGGAGTCTAGGGAGATATGGCTTGCGTGGATCCTACAACGATTTCTACCCTGAATCCCCTGCAAACCTCAAATTTAGCTGGAAAAAAAATCACTTTTTTCACACATTTTTGTGTGGGATCAACGTGGCGGCACAAATGTCCTTGCAACCACCATCCACGCCCAACACCAGCCAAACACCATCCAGCACATTGCCAGTCAAGAGCCATCAATGCACACCGCCAGCCAAGCGCCATCCATGCACACTGCCAGCCAAGTGCCATCCATGCACACCGCCAGCCAAGCACAAGCCATGCACACCGCCACCCAGCTGTTATCAGTGCACACAGCCAACCAAGCAATATCCATGCACACCGCCACCCAAGCACCACGTCAGCCAAGCACCACCCACACACTCTGCCAGCCAAACGTCATCCCCGCACAACACCAGCCAAGCAGTGCCAGACTGGGAACAGCAACCAGCTCTGACAGATTGCTTCTCAACTGGCCCTTTTGTGCTAGTAAAAAGCACTGCTCCCGCTTTTGTTACTGGGGTCCGATATTGCAGCACTACTGCAAAACCGGCCCCCAGTCACAAAACCACCTCCAGAAAACTGGCCCATTCCCCTCTGGCCCACTGGGAAAATGCCCAGTGCCCGCTATGGCCAGTCCGGCCCTGCAGCCAAGCACCAGTCCACGTACACTGCCAGCCAAGCGCCGCTCCACACACACCACCAGGCAAGTGCCAATCTATACACACCATCATCAAGCGCGAGTCCACCCACATGATTAGCCAAGTGCATGTCTACACACAATGCCAGCAAAATGCCAGCCAAAGCTCAGTACACGCAGACTGTCAGCCAAACTCTAGTTTACACACACACAAACTATCCCTGGTTTCTAGTGGTTTTCTGCCCCCACTTGGGTGTGATGAGAATAAAAATGTCACTGAAACAGCCAAAATGCATACCTATAAAAAGGGAGTGACCCCTTCCTATAAGGCTTCTTACTGGCATGCCCATAAACATGCCCCTGGTGCCTAGTGAGCTTTTTGCCCCCCGCTGGGGGCATATAATGGGCTATTGCCCTGATCTACCTTTCGTGGGCAGAAAGTCTTTTTTTGGCCGTGGGGACATTAGCATGCCCATTCTCTGCAGCCCCCACCCTACATATAAAAACAAAACAAAATCCCTGGTGCCTAGTGTGCTTTCTGCCCCCCCGGGGACAGGTTGGGGGCTATTGCCTCCATCTGCCCCCCCAATGGTACCCCTCCCTACTGGAGCAGGGATCCACTAAGGAAGGGTAACATTGGAAAGGTGAGATTCTCCCCTTTTTGATGATACCTCTTGTTAGACCCGAGATCCCTGGTTGGCTGAGGTAGGTTTCTTAGGCCAAATAGGGACCCGTGGTTCCACGTCAGAAATAAGGCAATGCACAGTACACTAATCAGGTAGTTCGTTATGCAGGAATAATGCAATCCGTAATACGCTAATCAGTTAGTTCGTTATGCAAAAACAATGCAATGCGTCATACAACAATCAGGTAGTTCGTTATGCAGAAATAATACCATGCATCATACACTAATCAGGTAGTTCGTTATGCAGGAATAATGCCATGCGTCATACACTAATCAGGTACTCCATTATGTAGAAATCAAATAATGCATAATACACTCCGCCACCGATCACGGTGCCTTTGGCGGAATCTCCGCCACTTCTAACTCGCAGTCAGCCGCAGTCAACAGCTGCCCCAACATGGGTACGGTGTAACAAGAACTGCAGCTCCGCACTCCGGCCCTCGGTACTGCCACACCCTTGGCAATACGGGCCACGATTCGAGCTGAAGCAGAGGCTCGCACAGCCAGAACGAGAGAGAGGCCGAGAGCGTTTCCCTCCGAGCCCGTGTGGAAAAAGGTAGGGCTAGATTTGCCCGGCGCTAACCGCCCTTGTACCATTCAAATTTACCAAGCAATGAGGCAGGCGCCGGAGACCAGAAGGCAGGAAACAGAAGTTTTATTCCGACGGAGCAGAACACATCAGATCAGACAACAAGGTATCATCTCGAGGTGCTCTAACAGCCTCTCGGAGGCCTGGCCTCTTATACACTGGTTTATGGCATGTGACCTTTCTTTATTACAATCAGAACATTGTGGCATAAAGGAAAAGACATCCCTGTAATCCTCGTGTCAATCCCACCCCCATATTCCTTCACAATAGAGGTCCTCAACCTGCTGATAAGAGGAGGGGGTCATCACGCAGCTGAGTGTTCTGCCGAGTCTTAGGATGTGTGCGCCTGATCATATCACAGGGGGTGGGGAGGTCTGGATAAATAGAGGGTCCTTTGAAGGAGAGTGACCTCATACAATAAGGGGCAGTAAATGATATCCCCGGCTTAGGCGATGGCCTCGGACCTGGGTGGACAGCTGGACACGGGGTGAGGGGTCATCAATGGAGTGGTATTCATGCCGTGTGGACAGACCAGTGCGGAGGGAAGGTTTATCAACAGAGGGGCATTCATGGGAGGAGAGGAGGTGTTGGTCAGGCGCTGGCGTGACTCCCAAGGACAGGGTCATGCAGAAGGGTTATGCTCATGAGGGGGAGGGAGGGGGAGCCAGGGTGCGCGGAGGATGCCTGCTGGGTCAGAGGGGCGCGCTGGCGATCGATCGTGGACAGGGAGACCATGATATCTAAAATGGTGATCGTGCACGTTGTACGTGGGTGACAAGCTGGCGCAGATAATGTTTAGCTCACAAACTAGAATTCCACAGTCCTCCCTTTTAACATATCTCACCAACTTGTCAGTTTGGATTGATCCCCATAAGGCCACGTATTTCTACTTCATAGAGGAGACTCATGTGCTCATTTCGGAAGTCCAAAGTCTTTGGGCACATACAGTTGGAAACAAGGCCGCACAAAGATGGTAGACATTGGATACCTAAGCAACACCCACATAAGATCACAACAGGTATCAGCACGAAGGAAAACAACTTCCAACCCCAGTTCTTCAGAGTGTCCCAAAACCAGTTCCCAAGCGACCATCCTTCCTGTTCTTGGTGAACCTCTGAGGAAAGTCTGTGGAGGTGTTCGATGGCTTTGTAGACTGAAGGCGAGCTGTCTGGCACATAGGTGCAGCAGCTGGATCCGATGATGCGGCATGCTCCTCCTCGGTCGGCTAGGACCACGTCTAGGACAAGACGATTTTGAAGGGTCACAAGGCGGACCGCCTGAAGTTCCGCAGTGTTGTTGGCGAGGATGCCAGCCGTGATGTTGATCGTTGTTTCTACTGCCTGGGTCAGGTGTCGGATAGCACGGCTGTTTGCCATTGGGCCCCACAGAGGAACAAGTCCCTTTGCTGCATCTAGGAACTGTGCTCCGGTGGAGTCGGCTTGTCCAATGTCATCTGCACGCCTCTGTCGGTGATGGTTGGCAGGGGCTACATATGTGGGTGGAAGAACGAAGGCAATGTAACAGGCGCCCTTCCAACCTCTCGGGAGCCAGGTGTAAGCTTTGGTGCCACACACAAAGTACATATTCGGAGAAGCAACAAAGGAAGGGGGGTCAACTGAGTCCAATGTTCTGGTGATTCGGCAGGCACTGTGACCCACCAGCTGCGTTCCATGGCCTTCGAGACACACAAGACCTGTGACATTGATAACAGACAGGGCCACAGTCAGAGTAGCGGTAGTTTGTTTTTGCAGATGAGAGAAGGTGGTCCTGGCTGGATTGTGGAGCACCTGTACTTCGACTCGTTCTTTGGCAGGAATGTCTTTAAGGAAGGTGGCGCCCGTGAGCGCAGGACACAGAGCAACAGAGGTCTTTTCGGTTTTGTTCAGCCAGAACCCAGAGTAGAAGTGCGACACTGTCCGGCTGGAGGTGGCGTTGTCCTTGTGGCTCTCTTGCATGAGGATCAGCCAGGCGAGGCAGGAGCCGTGAACTGAGAAAGGAGAAGGGATGAAGGGGATGGAGTGTCCTGTAGCATGCGGGAGCAACCCGCAGATCCAGCAGTTCGTAGCATTTGCAGCAAGGTTGTGTTGGTGCAACAGTTGCACGAAGGAATTGTTCCAAAATTCCCTGCGCCTTTCTCGGAGCTGAGGCGACAGAGAGATTAGGTGATGCTCTTTCAGGGGTGTCGGTCGTGCAGTAGGTAGCAATGCCTCATGAGCCGGTGTGCTTTCCTCCAGAATCCAGAAGGAGGTCATGAGGAGGAGGCAGAAGAGGAAGACAATGAAGAGTGCGATTGTCTTTGATTTGTGCAAGTTGTCAGTCTTTGGATTTCTATACTGGGTATTTCCTGTTGCTTCCATCATCTTCTTATCTGGCGCTTCCATCATCTTCTTATCTGGCGCTTCCATCACCTTCAAGGGGCTCGGTAGTGGGCAGAACCACAGACTTCGTTTAGCTTCTCTCCCGGTAACCCTTGATTGTGTTTAGGTCACCGTTCTGAGATTTTAACTTAGTCCGTGGCCTACTTAGTCGAAACTCCCTCCTTTCGACGCAGGAAATACCCTTCTCTGGATGGCACAGTGGGATCAGAGAATTTTGCGAGTTCGAGTGCCTCAGTATCGGGATAACAGTCCAATATCGGTCGGTCTTTGCTCAGGAGCTCTTCTTGGGCGCTGACGTTTTCTGTCGTGGTTAGGTTTGCAGAGACCTTCCGGCAATGATGCGCGTGCAGCCAGTGCTTCTTCCCCTCCACTCGGAGCGCCGTTCGGGTGGTGATCAGCACTTGCCAGGGGCCCGTCCACCGAGGTTCCAGACTCTTGGTTCGCTGGAAATTTCGTATCAACACGAAATCTCCCGGTTGGATGTCATGGCCGGGGCCCCTGGAAGCATCGGGGATGGCTTGCTGCACCTGTTGATGAATGACAGACAACGTTTTAGTTAACTTGCACAAATAATCAGATAGTAGGACGTCTGGGACGTCATGAATGGAGGTCGGTTTGGGAGCAGTCCAGAGATTCATCGGTCGCCCAAACACGACCTCGTAGGGGGTCAAATGGTGTTTGGTGGGAGTGGAGCGCATCGATAACAAAGCCAGTGGGAGGGCATCCGGCCAGTTAAGTCCAGTGGTGGCCACTATTTTTGCCAGTTTCAGCTTCAGTGTGGCATTATGGCGTTCCACTAGACCGGCGGATTGGGGGTGGAAGACCGCATGAAACCGTTGCTTCACCCCCAACCCCTTTAGGATTAGTTGGATAACCTCAGCTATGAAGTGGGGGCCATTGTCGCTCCATAAAATTCGACAAAGGCCATAGCGAGGGAAGAATTCCTTCAGTAGTACTTTGGCAGTAGTCATGGCAGTGTTGTCACTGGTTGGATAGGCCTCCACCCATTTGCTGAAGGCACATACGATGACTAGTACATACTTCAGGTTTTGGCATCTCTCTAGTTGGATGTAGTCCATCTGAAGGACCTCAAAGGGGTGATTGGGGGTCCCAAACCCTCCCCGGGGTACTACAGTTCCTTTCCCGGGGTTGTGTTGCAGACAGATAAGGCACTGCTGAACTAGGCGTCTGGCTGAGTCGGGGATTTTGTCATTGTGCCAGACTTTGGAAATGAGTTCGATCATGGGTGCAGATCCTATGTGTGCGGGGGAATGTGCCATTGTCAGTATGGGGATCAGATATGAGTCGGGCAGCAACCACTTGTTTGCATCCTTCGTTCGCCAGCAACCCTCTTCGTCCTTCAAACCCACCCTTGCCCACTTAGTCAGTTCGTGAGGGGTGCTGGCCGACTGTATGTCTCTGATCATTTCCCTTGTGTCACTCCATTTTTCTGCTTGTGACCTGGTCACATATATGCGTGTCACCGTCCTATTCTCAGCTGTGGTTCGTGCAGTGATGTCGGCCAATGCATTCCCTTGTCCGACTAAGTCTGTCACCCTTTTGTGTGCCTGACATTTGATCACCGCTAATCGTTTGGGGAGGAGAACTGCCTCAATCAGAGCGGACACTAAATCTCCGTGGAGGATTGGGGTGCCGTGGGACGTCAGGAATCCCCTCTCCCTCCACAGGAGCCCAAAATGGTCGACCACTCCGAAGGCATACTGGCTGTCCGTATATACGTTCGCGGTGGTCCCTGCGGCTATGATGCATGCTCGGGTGAGGGCTATCAGCTCTGCTGCCTGGGCAGATCGTTGTGTGATGCAGGCTGTCTCAACTACTGTTCGGGCTGTCGTTACTGGATAGGCAGCTGAAGTGGTGCCATCTGGGAGTTTGATGCATGAGCCGTCTACCCATAGCTCTCCATCGGGGTCAGGAAAAGCAGTGTCTCGGAGGTCAACCCTACTCCTAGTCTGTTCGTCTGTGAGGGTCACACAGTCGTGTATGGGAGGAACGTCGGGGTCGTTTTCAGGCAGGGGTAACAAGGTGGCAGGATTCAAAGTCGTGCATCTCTTTAGTGTGATGTGGGGTGCAAGCAGAGTCAACTCGTACCCTGTCAGTCGTGCGCTAGTCAGGTGTTGGGTCTTTGTCTGGTTCAAAAGGGTGTCAACTGCATGGGGCACTAATACAGTGAGGGAGTTGGAAAGTACGATTCCCTCGCTCTGACGGATAGAGACAGCAGCGGCAGCTACTGCTCGAAGGCAGGCAGGTAAAGCTCTGGCTACAGGATCAAGAGTGGCGGAGAAGTAGGCACAAGGGCGCTGCTTAGGACCAATCGATTGAGTTAGGACAGACAATGCGCATCCCTCCCTTTCGTGGGTGAAGAGGGAGAAGGGTTTGGAGTAATCCGGCGTTCCGAGGACGGGTGCTGAGCAGAGTGCATCCCGTAATTCCTTAAAGGAGGCTTGACACTCAGTGGTCCAAGGAAGCGGGGAGGGGACATCTTTGGTCAGCAGGGCAAGTAATGGTTTCACAATGAGGCTGTAATTAGGCAACCACTGTCTGCAAAAAGAGGTTAGGCCAACCAAAGAGCGGACCTGTTTTTGTGTTTTTGGGATGGGGGTGTCTAGGATGGTTTGGATTCGGTCAGGGGTAAGTTTCCTCCCTTCTTTGGACAGAAGATGGCCTAGGTAAGTCACTTGTGGCTGGCAGAACTGTAACTTCTTTTTGGAGACTTTATGGCCATTTTCTGCAAGAAAGTGTAGGAGTTGGACGGTGGCTGTCGTTGCAAGCGGGGTGGTGTCGGCCGCCAAAAGGATATCATCGACATATTGGATCAACACCACTCCCTCTGGTAGCTGGAAGGCATCCAGCTGTCTTTTGAGGGCCTGGCTGTAAATGCTGGGACTTTCAGTGTACCCCTGGGGAGCTCTACAAAATCGGTACGAGCGGGATTTTAAAGTGAAGCCGAAGAGATAACGGCTGTCTGGATGGATGGGGATAGAGAAAAACGCGTTCTTAAGGTCGATAACAGTGAAGGTGGTGGCGGTGGACGGGATGAGGGTCAAAATGGTGGTGATATCAGAGACTACGGGATATTGGGGTACAACCACTTTATTAATCTCTCGTAAGTCGATGATGAAGCGGTACGCTTTCTCATCTCCTTCACCTTGCTTCTTAACAATAGGTAGGATTGGGCTGTTGCAGACGTTGCTAACCACTTCTTCAACCACTCCTGCATCTACCAGAGACTGAATGATCGCTACCAGTGCCTTCTCACCCTCTGGTGATATCCGATATTGCGGGAGTTTCGGGAGCATAGCGTCCTGTCGTACAGTTATGTGGATAGGATCAATCATCATTCGCCCCACATCAGAGTCGTTTTTGGCCCACAGGTACGGAGGCAGGGTGTCAAGCAAGGACATGTCAGCGTCAGTTATGGAGCACATGTGTCGTGGGGGACGGGATCTGGGCATGTCTGGGTTGTCGTACAGGATGACTCGTATTCCATCTGGGGAACACCTAATGGTAGCTCGAAAATGTTTCAGTAAGTCAATGCCCATAATGGCGTCAGGGGAGTTGGAGGAAAGCAGGAATGTCGTGTCAGTGGTGTTGTTTTCTAGATCAAAGGAAATAGGTACGGACAGGGGGTTAGTGGAGGGCGTTCCATCGAAACCTATCGACGTTATGTGTGAGCCAGACAAGGGTGCCCTTGGAATCAGTCGTTTTGATAACACACTACGTGTCGCCCCAGTGTCTACCAAGAATGGAGACTCTGTACCCAGGACCTTAGCGGTGACATAAGGACCTTGCTGGTCAACACAGAGCTCGACTGGATCCCTCCCTTGCCCCTGGCAGTCCTATGCAAAGTCGGGGGCATGTTCACCTTCGGACAGCTGATATTGGTTCTGCCGGGGACGGTCAAATGTGTTCAGTCTCCCTGATCTGTCATTGTTGGTGCCGTTGGCGTGCCCTCGTCCTTGTACCCCATTTCTTGGACCACTTGCCACATCCCTGGAGTCCCTATTTCTATTCATCTCTAGCATAACCGGACACTGGTATTTCCAATGGCCGAACCCTTTGCAGAAGGCGCATTGGTCGTTGCTAATGTCTCTACGTCCAGTGTGGGGTGTGGGAGTGTGATCTTTAGGAGGTAGATCTCTGGGAGTGGCTGGTTGGTAGTTCCCCCTTTGATGTTCCCGTCCTACCGTTATACCTTGTATCTGGGCTATCATTACCCTTTCTTTTAAATCTTTCTTCTTTTTCTCGGACGCCCTATCATTCTCATTCTTTTGGTGCTCGTAATACTGAGCCATCTGAAGGATAGCTGCAGGTTTGGAGGCCCCCCTCGTCTGCAGCTTTTGGGAGACCTCTTGCGTTAGACCCTTTACGTAATTTTGTACAAACAGGTGCTGTCCGGTTGCGGTGGTCATGTCTTGGCCACTGTAGTCGGAGAACACTGTCTCGAATCGGGAGAAGTATTCTGACACATCTTCCTGCGGTTTCTGTCGACAGGCCGTGACTATCGACCAGTCTACCTTTCTTTCTGGGATCAGTGTCTTTAATTTCTGAACTATTTTGTCTGGGAGTTCTAGTATGTCTTTCACTGGTTTCCTTCCAGGTTCTCGTTGTCTATCTAATTTACCGAGTTGGTCCCAGGTATGTCCAAACAGATCCGTGTGGTCAGCCTTCCGGATTTGCTTCCACACGTCAGCTGGCAGGCATAACCCGAAGAACAAGTCAATGTCTGCTAAAGTCATTATCGTCGAACCCAAGGCTGTGCCTAATTCGGTATAAAATGCTGTCGGGTTCTTTCTTAAATCGGGCAGGGTTTGCTTAAAGGTTAGGATATCTTGTCGGTCCCATGGCTGGTAAACCCAATTGTACACAACCCTTCCCTTTGCATTTTCATTATTAATATCATCGCTCGTTCCCTGGCCCCGTGGTGGGATCCAGTAAGGGGCCGCTTCTCTGATAGGCATCATAGTATTGGCTACTTCTACCGAGGTCGTTTCAGGGACTGTAGCCTTGGCTTCTAGTTTCTGTTCCGTGAGGTGGCGGAAGACCTCAAGCATCTGCATGAAGAGCTCCGTCGCCTCACGTTCAGTCCCATCTCCAACATCAATTTTCCTATACAGTGTTGTTAGTTTAGCGGGACCCTTACTTTGATACCTATCTTCATACACGTTCAGGGTGTAGTAGCTGAATCGCAAGATGAAATGCCGTCTGTGGCTGTCGGCATGTGAATTATATACGCTCATTGTATAATCTTCGCTCTCCCTTCGTTCTACTAATGTCTTTGCTATTTTGTCGATCCCATCCCGCTCATCTTTGCTCAACCTATTTAGTCTGGCTGGTGATTGTTTGCTAGACTCGGGGTCGTCTGATGAGGTTGTTAATGTGGCTGGTGCTAAGGCCGTGAGGGCTGGTGCACTAGCACTAAGATCGCTTTCGCTCACACTCGGAGCGTGAAAGCTTTGTCGGCAGGGGGCATATGGAGGGGGCATGTAGATGATTGGGGGACCTAGCAGTAACTCATCGTTCGCCCGTTGTTTGGAGGGCAATTCAGGGTAGAGCGCAGAGGGGGTCCTAACAGGACATTGGCCTGTCGACCCTGATTCTTGGTTTCGCGTGGTTTCCTTTCTTTCTTTTATTTCTTCTTCTAGTTGCTTTGCGGCTAGGTGGGCTGCCTTTCGTAATTCTTTCCCTATTTTTGCTTCTTCTCTTTTTTTTCGTTGTTCCATTTCTTTGCGCCACATGCCGATACTGTCGAGCATAGTGGGCGTGGTCTTATTCTTCTGGAGCGCGATTTCTAATGTTTTTATTTTATTTTCATTAAAGGAACCTATCAGTGGCCACTGACTTTCAGGGTTCTTTTTCGTATATTTATGCCATAGTTTAGTGTAAGCTATAGCGACTAGTCCATACTTAGTGAACATGTCCTTATTAGGGGTGCCCTCCAGTGGAGCTGGATGGTTCATCTCTAATAAGCGGTCCGGGCTAAACAGGCTACCAACCAGTGGGGAGAAGACAGGCATGACGGATTACAACGGGGACAAAATTCTGCACTACCTATTTTATCACGGCGGACAAAGACTAGACAGAATATTTCTATTCTACGTTGTTTGGAGGCCGTGAATACCTCAAAAGAACCAATACCGAATAATCGGCCAATCAAACAATCCAGTGGGGAGAATAAGTGGGCACGAAAAGTTATCGTTACCCACTCTTTCTCTACCTGCAAAGAGAGACCTTGTTCTTCCCTGTTTGCAGACAAAGAATCTCCAGACAATAATCCACGAACGACAGTTCGGGAAACAGTGGGGGAGGAAGATAGGCACGACGGATTACAACGGGGACAAAAGTCTGCGTTACCTATCCTTCACTGCTTGCAAAGAGAGAGCCTGTTTGTTTTTCCCCGTTTGCAGACAGTGAATCTCCAGAGGGTTTCAACAAAGCGTAATACTAGTATTATCCAAACAAAACAATATTTTTTTCCAATTTGTCGTGTTTACACGACCTTACCCGGACCGCATGGACGGTTTCCTGTCCTCTGGATCCAGCGCCCGATCGTCCTCTCTCCTTCGTGATGCCCGTGGCACTCCTGATGGTTCCCAGTCAGGACCGTAGATCACTCGAGAGAGGTCTGTTCAGAACTAGTGAAGGTCGGATGATCGGCTGTCAGACGAGGGTCTATCGGACACGAGCTCTTCCCGATCGTTGCAGTCGTTCACTCTGTCATCGGGACCTCTCCCACTGGATCCACGTGTCGCTGATGGGCCCCACGCTTTGGGACGCCAATTGTGGAAAAAGGTAGGGCTAGGACCTTTCTCAAGATTTGCCCGGCGCTAACCGCCCTTGTACCATTCAAATTTACCAAGCAATGAGGCAGGCGCCGGAGACCAGAAGGCAGGAAACAGAAGTTTTATTCCGACGGAGCAGAACACATCAGATCAGACAACAAGGTATCATCTCGAGGTGCTCTAACAGCCTCTCGGAGGCCTGGCCTCTTATACACTGGTTTATGGCATGTGACCTTTCTTTATTACAATCAGAACATTGTGGCATAAAGGAAAAGACATCCCTGTAATCCTCGTGTCAATCCCACCCCCATATTCCTTCACAATAGAGGTCCTCAACCTGCTGATAAGAGGAGGGGGTCATCACGCAGCTGAGTGTTCTGCCGAGTCTTAGGATGTGTGCGCCTGATCATATCACAGGGGGTGGGGAGGTCTGGATAAATAGAGGGTCCTTTGAAGGAGAGTGACCTCATACAATAAGGGGCAGTAAATGATATCCCCGGCTTAGGCGATGGCCTCGGACCTTGGTGGACAGCTGGACACGGGGTGAGGGGTCATCAATGGAGTGGTATTCATGCCGTGTGGACAGACCAGTGCGGAGGGAAGGTTTATCAACAGAGGGGCATTCATGGGAGGAGAGGAGGTGTTGGTCAGGCGCTGGCGTGACTCCCAAGGACAGGGTCATGCAGAAGGGTTATGCTCATGAGGGGGAGGGAGGGGGAGCCAGGGTGCGCGGAGGATGCCTGCTGGGTCAGAGGGGCGCGCTGGCGATCGATCGTGGACAGGGAGACCATGATATCTAAAATGGTGATCGTGCACGTTGTACGTGGGTGACAAGCTGGCGCAGATAATGTTTAGCTCACAAACTAGAATTCCACACCCGCACCCCGCCCCAGGAGTCGACACACATTACCTGGGGGGCGCAAACTCACTCTTCTCGACCAGCCATTTGGGCCTCCAATGCAATCTTGGTGAATGGGCAATGGCGGTCTCAGGCCGGCGGCTCAGCTCCTTCAAGGCTGCTGGTCCGGGCCGCTACTGCTACGAAGCTCTCAGGCTGCCACAGGGCACACGCACACAGCATCGCTGAGACTTCTTTAAGCTTCGGGGTGCACGATCACCAGGTATTCCACACAAAGGTCTCAGGCTGCATGAAGAACACGAGCACAGCTCCGCTGAAACTCACTTTAACTCTGGGTGCATGTTAACAAGGCAATCCTCACAAAGGTATCACGCTGCACAAAGCACACGCACACAGCGTCGATGAGACTCACTTGGGGTAACTTTGAACTAAGCAATTGGGATTATCGCCACACCTCACTTTATAACCCTTGAACTGCTTCATTTTTAAATCCAGGCAAGCCGCACTTTACTTCTTTCATCCTGCTCCTGCTCCCTCTACTATCAGCACTCCGCACTTTACTTCTCGACCGGGGAAGCAACGGACCAGCACGCCTTCACCCTCCTGAGGACTACAGGCCCCAGAGCGAATTGCGGCAGGAGTCGCATATAGTGAGCTCGACCCCCGCTGCCTGGGACGCGAACGGGTCATGTCCGGGCGAAGGCCGGCCCATCTGTGCCCCTCAGAGACAGGAGGCGGCAGGGCTGGGCCCCTTCTCTTTGGTCCGGAGTCCACAACTTTACCACACTGGTAAGACTTCGCCACCTAAGCAATTGTTGCTATCTGCAGACATACACTGAATCTAACAGCACGCGTGAACTTAGTTCACTACTTGGTCAATCCAGACTCTGAAGCCCAGTTATAAAATGTGATACAGTTGCCCAGCTGTTAATACAAGTGAACTCCCTGTCTCTCCATTTTTTCCTGACCCCCTTGTATACTCAGTCTTTGAAGTCAAGTATCAAGCATTTCACTCTCTAAATGTATATGGGTCATTTGGGACTGTATTGCAACAGTTCCCCCGCAACCAGCAACCGGTTCAGGTGCTATCTCTATACGGGGTACCAGTTGGATGGATCTTTTCAACTGAACATTGTCTTTATTTCACGTTCAGACTGTCCAGAAATAACGCGACTCTAATATATGGTTACACTTGGGAGGACCAGTATTTATAATCTAGACACTCCCAGTTATATACTTTTACAATAAAGGTCGACTAAGTAGTTCAGTCGGAAGTCGACTCAAACCTAGATCTTAGGGGCATACTGCAGTGACAATGGGTAAGAGGAAGGCCGTGGAAGCTGCGACGGTAAAGAAGAAGTTAGCAAAACTCTGTAAGCCAGTTAAGTCAGCAGCAGATATTTGCACCCTAGCAACAATTGATGATTTAATAGAAGAAGTGGAAACAATCTTAGCTGACGAGAGGGACTTAACATCTAAAGGAACTAAAAAGATATCATCATTTTATAATAAACAAATGAAGCCAAACACCGATATGCCTCCCATTGATCCCATTATAGTCAACCATGCTAACAGTGAGAATGTTGCACATACTTCCTCATCCTCCCCGAAGCAAACACAGAGCAAGCTTGTCTGTCCTACCCCTGCCACGTCGAGGCCAGTGTTACCCGGCCAAGTTAGTCTATCAAACTATGAGGTTACAACAATAACCTGTTCAAATAGATACTCATTGCTAGAAGTTAGTCAAGAGGAAAATCAGGCAATACAAACCCGAGATACTCCAGATGAGAAAACTAGTAGTAGGGAAATGGAGACCCAAAATAAGAACACAGATATTTACGCACTCATGGCAGCTCTATACCAAAGACTAGATATCATACAAGATGAGATAAAAATCCTCAAGGAAATAGTTGGACGCCACTCGATCTTTATCTCAAGTGAAATGAGCAAAACACAAGGGAATAGTAAACCTATAAGGGGGGAAGTCACTTGCAATCAGATTTCAGGAATAGCGGATAGGTGCTTATCTAGACCTCTCTGTCTCTCTACCCCTGCCCCAATGGAGGCTGTCTGTATTAAGAACCTTTCAGCTTGTAACAATCTCCGCCAATCCTTACCAGCTAATTACCACAACTACCCCACTAGTTTGAAGACTCGGCCCAGAATGCCCTTGTCTTTGAGGCAAGAGGCGTACAATAATAAACCCTCTGACACTCACGCACAAAATGGGCCAAACCGTAGGGGACAGGAAGGGCGGTGTCAGAATTCCAGACCAGACCGGGAGGTTATAGGCAGCCAATATTCAAGGGAATCTTATCCATCATCGCAATACATAACTAGACCTAGGGAAAATGCGTATAGTCTTTTCCTTACAAATGTCCCAAGTTCAAATAATGACACCAGAGAGGACGAAGAGTCCCTAATAAATATAGTTACGCATTGGATTATAAAGAAACGCCAATGCAGTTCTATAATAAGATCGGACATTTTAAAAGCTGTACGTCTCCGGCAAGAAACAGGGAATCTAGATGATAAAAAAATTAACCTTTCGTTCTAAAACCATTGTAGAACATTTGATAACTATAAATTTAAGAACACATTCACTCTTCAAATAAAAAATGAGTTTTAGAGTAACAAAAACATCAGCAGCAGAGAGAAATAGTCTATCGTCGGCACTTGAGGGGACTCACAGTTTAGAATCAGTTGATTGACTATGTGCGGGGACTAGAGGGACTTCATCTAAATGAAGCACACATAGCCATATATCTTTGAAGCCCCCGCAACTAGAGCGAGATTCTCATGCTTTACACGATGCCTATTTACATAAAAATCACCCACAAGATCCAATAACAATCTCTACGAACACTGATAACCATAGACATAGTACCCAAAGTAGAAACCTCGATACACCTTCCATAGATATAGCTCCAAACACTTTAAAGATGCTGTCCTGGTACATAGCTGGGCTTCACCAAAAACTTTCTGATCCAGACTGGCAGGACTATGTTAATAACTTTGACCTGTTACTCTTCCAGGAAACCTGGGCGGTAGAGCCTCTGTACAAACTAGGCTATGGAACATTCCATATAGGAGCTATACCATCGAAGAGAGGAAGACCTTCGGGTGGGCTGATTATTTGGGTAAAAATTACTTTCAACACCACTATAGAGAGAGTGAACTCTGGTTCCAAGGACATATTAGGATAAAGTTGACATTTTAAAATAGGTTACTCATACACCTTTTTTAACATATACTTAAGACCGAGGGGGTGCACAAAAGAAGCACTGGGCATTCGACAGCTGAAGTAAGTGCTTGATAGTATTAAGCCAAATGGAGCTGTCTTTGTGGGCGGCGACTTCAATTGCTGTTATGAACCAATGTCTGGAATGAACACGATCTTACATGAGGAAGACTTGGCCAGGGGAATTCCTCTACTTGAAATAAACAAAAAGGTGGCGTGCTCTACATCAGAAACTCAAACATTGCACTTTACAATCGAAAGAGGGCTAAGGGCATGCAATGGGCGGTTCCCTTCAGACATTGGTTGTTCGAACACTTTTACAATAGGCAATGCCACCTCCCGTATTGATTATGTGATGGCAAGCATAGCATATTGGAACCATATCCAGGATTTTAGGGTTGACAAAAGATGGCAGAGCGATCACTTCCCATTATGTCTAGATCTAGGTGGGAGTCTGAGACTAGATATCCATCAGTAAGTAACAATCGGAGATATTAGATCAGGTTGAGCCCCCCACTAACACAAACACATATAACAACTTCTGCGAGCTACTAATGGGCTAAGCAGAGTCACACCTGCGGTTCATATTATTCACTCAAATTCATCAAAAAATGTCTGAGATTATAAAAACACAGCTAACTAAAACTCAGAGGAGTACTAACAAACCAAGATCTCAACCAGAGTCTTCGAACCCTTGGTTCAATGAGGAATGTGTCAAAACCAAATGTAAACTGCTTGAGGCTTTAAAATCTAAAGATGTATGCCAAATCAGAACTGAAAGATCTAACTATAAAAAAGTATGAATAATCGCTCTTGGGGAATGGGGGGATGCTAGTTGAAGTGATCTCATCATAGCTGCAAAAACTAGAGACCAATCCAAACTCTGGAAAATTACTAAGGGTGGGCGGCCAGCTACACTCCGTGCACGGAGTGTGCATAGTGCCGTCTCCTACGCATTTTGCGTAGCGGGCGTAGCCAGGCGGCACTACGCGCGCTCCGCAGACGGTGCGTAGCCGGCCGCCACCCGCCTCCCTCCCGCCCTCCCTATGTGGTAAATAATATTACCGGGACTATTTTTCCACACATTAATAACAATAAGAGTAGCTCATAAAAATGAGAGGCAGAGTCTGTGGTATCTGAGTCATACGGGCTTTAATTAAGATGACTCGAGTCAACGAGAATCGGGTTCCATCACCACTAAGGTTCAGGAAGGGATATCTAATGTTTTATTAACATCACACATTATATATAGCAAAATCATACAATTGTAATGAATACAGTAGGCGGAACAAGTGAAAAGAGAGAGAGATAAGAACATATGGGCGTAAAAGAAGGCGTGTAAGGAGGCGTACACATAGGTGTGCACTTGATGAGTCATAGAGGTGTCATAGGTGGGTGGATGCATAGAGAAAATTTGCAGGGTCAGCAAAAACCTTTACCCTACATGTGCGTGCAACTGAACATGACGTGAGATTGACGTGTAACTGGGGAGAACTGGGGGTTGACTTTAGCACCAGTAGAGGAGTCTGGAGTCTGGGATGTCAGAACGACCTGCACCTTTGACATATCTGATATCTTATGTTTGGAGGAAGTATTGTCTGAAGTAAAGGTCTCTCGAGCAGAGGCCGTTCATCACTGAATGCTAGTGTGTGCATATATTTCTTCATGTAATGCACGGGGCCATGGGCATACTATGGCAACGGGTTCAGTAAATCACGTGCATGGAGACAGGAAGGCTGGGCCCAATGCCTGCAGGCGGGAATATGTTTACCTATTTCACTAGACTGGAATGTGTTTTTGCGGAGGCTGAGCAGATAACTGTAGGAAAAATACCGTCTTGGCAGGCAGGCCAGGCCGGGCACCTCTCGGCTGGGCAGGGAGTAGGGGAGAGGTCAGGGATGCATACCAAAGCTGCAGTGTTCAGAGACAGAAGAGGCTCGGAGCCTGAATTCAGGGCCTGGCTCGGCTGGGCCACAAAAACGTGTGCTTTGCGATATTTAAAAGCGCACCATGTAAATGCATTGGAAACGTAGGCCTTAGTGCGGAATTCATACTACATACATGGAAGGCCTAATAACTGGCATGCTAACATTAGACGGAAATGCAGGGGCATTATTATGACAGGCACGGGAAAGGAATTAGATGATGACAGGGGCACACATGGGGTATAGGTACGTGGATAGGGTGCGAGGGGGGGACACACTGACTACCTAAAATTCCTGTTTCCTCATTCCCTCCTTGTCCCCTACTGCGCCCTTTAGGATATATCTATTTTTATAAGACCATCTATTTGTTCATATAACATCATTTGCTCGTCTTTTTTCATTCGAGCACGGGAACGTGAACGTGGACGGGGAATGCAAGCAGTGGCACACAAGCCGCAAATCGCTGGGCCACATTGCAGACAGAGACAGCAACTGAATAATATAAGCAGTATTATTCCTAGGAATGACAATACTTTCCATCCCCAGGCTGATATCACACTCCAGAGCCAACCGGACCAAGTCCAGGTGCCAGGATTCTGATGTATCTGGTGAGCTATTTTATGGAGCCTTGTTATTGCTGCATACACGGATGGTGCATTATTAGGAATAAACACACAACAACTGGAGCCGATCACTCTACAAGCTCCGCCCCTATCGGCCAGGATGACGTCAAGAACAAGGCGGTTCTGAAGAACAACAAGTCTCATAGCAGACTGCTCCTCGGTTAAGTTACCTAAGGTAGAAGTAGTTTCGTTCACTACTGCTTCCAAAGTTCTCGTTAATCTACGTATTAATTTACTATTTTGAATGGGACCTATGAAAAAAAGAATCCTTTATTGAAATCTGTATATTGCTCCAATGTTGTCTCAGTCTGATCGACAATTGGGGACTCGATCTCCCTCTTGTGTCTTACATGTTCGAGTCGGGAATCTCGATGATAGTCCGATGGGGCTAGAAAAACTGGTGGCAATAGGAACGCAATATAACATGTTCCACCCCAGTCTAAGGGCAAACGTACATAAGCTGTCTGACCACAAATAAAATAGGAATGGCGGGAAGTTTTGAAAGTAGACTTTCCTTTATCACTGAATTCGACCACAGTATTACAATCACTGTGTCCTAGATGCACTGAACCATTTTTCCTAACGCATAATTCACCTTTTACTGGTAAGACGGTTATAGACGGTACATCTGAATTAGTCTCAGACTGGACATTCAGGATCATGAGGTTAAGGGAAAAATTTCCTAATCCATACACTTCATTTTCTAGATCGGTTCCTGTCCTTTGGGGAAGACCGTCCTTGTTTGGAAAACATGCTTTATTCATACCTGTATTCAGGTCCTCCCATATCCAATCACCTTGGGAAACTGTGGACTTACTGTCTAATGAGGACATTAAAGCAAACCATGCTCCGCACGAACCATTGTGCGAAAACGGATAAGGAAAAAGAGGCAGAGCTCCCTTCATTTTCTGGTAGGGTGGGAGTCGGCCACATACCCAGCAATTTGTGACATTGCTGGTATGGTGTAACATTCGGATAAAAGTGTTGTTGCGCAGTGCTAGCCGATAGGATAGTTCGTGAGGTGGCAGGTCACTGAATGTGTGCTCTACAGTGTCATTGAAAGAAGAATGTACATGTGAATCAAGAGGAGGAAAGAAAACATGTAGCGTCAAGCTTATACATATAATTGATATACTAAAAAAAACATAATGATCAAAGTAATAATGCACCTGCTGCGTAGGTTTTTACAGTATTTGTCTTTCATTTGGTTTCGCCTATCTCTCTCACTATTTGGGTCTATGGTCTCATACATGTCAGGAACCTGTCTAACCGCTTCACCCGGGGGTGACTTAAACAATTAAACGCTGTCTGACTTACTAGACCGTAGCTTGGACCGATACTCCTGTTGCAGAGTTTTTTCTAGCAAAGGGAGTTTAGTGTCAATATCAGTACTGTTCTCAGAAACCTTCGCAAAACAGTCTTTGGAATCCTTTCCCGAGCCAAGTCCATGAAACCGCTTCACGTGGTGGGCATGGATCCAGCCCTTACGACCTTCCACTTTGATGGCCGTCCTCGTCGTCAGTAGCACAAGCTTCGGTGACTTCCAACGCGGCTCCAGGGGGCTCGACCGGTCAAAATTTCTCACCAGGGACGATAGCGTGGTCTTTAACCTGGGTGTTGTCTGGGAAAGCGGCGGCAACCTGTGAACGACAAGAGAGTAGTGCAGACATCAAGGAAGCCAGGTAATCTGTCAGCATATTACTGTCGGCGTCTGTTATTTTTCTCAGTATAGGCGTACCCCACATATTTGGCGGTCTACCGAAAACTACCTCATAAGGAGATAGTCCTGTTCTGGAATGAGCTACCATACGCATGTAAAAGAGGGCAACCGGCAAGGCTACCATCCAATCCACGCCTTTTTCTGCACAGACCTTCGCTAGTCGTGTTTTTAGAGTCTGATTGTGCCTCTCGACGAGGCCTGCTGCCTCTGGATGTCGTACACAATGGAATTTCCACTGGTACCCTAACAGGAGAGATACATGTTTCATTAATTCAGAAGAGAATGGCTGTCCATTATCTGAGTACACGACACGGGGCAAGCCGTATCGCGGGAAGAATTCACGGACCAATTGCTTGGCAGTGGTCACAGCAGTATAATCTGGGACTGGGTACGCTTCTGTCCATCTGGATAGAGCACATACAACTACGAGGACATACTTGAATCCTCGGCATCTGTCCATCTGGATATAATCCATCTGGAGGACTTCAAAAGGGTGGTCAGGAGGATGAAATCCACCTTGTTCCACGGGAATGCCTTTGCCTGGATTGAACTGACAACAGATCATGCAAGTACGCACTTTCTGTTTCGCTGCTGCACGTAAATGTTTGTTGAACCAGATATTCTGTATACTGTCTAACATGGCTTTTTCTCCTAAGTGTGCTGGACTATGTGCTGTATTTATGATAGCTTGAACCATAGAGTCGGGGAGAAACCATGTGGCTTTTCCCTTTGTCATCCATCCTTGATCGGTTTGGACCCCTCCTTGTTCAGTCCATTTCTTGATTTCGTCTGGAGTGACATGTGTCTGTATGTCGAGTACATCTTGTGAGGGATCCCTGACTGTCATGCAATTTGTCTGTGATGGTACTTCAGTCTTTGTCGTGTCTGTTGTATGAGTCTGAGCTGTAAGTTTAGCTGTTCGATCTGCCAGGTCGTTACCCTGGGAAATAGTGTCAGTGACTTTAGTATGAGCTTTGCACTTCATGATGGCTATTGCTGTAGGCAAGTGTATTGCGTCTAACAGAGCTTGAATGAGGGGACCATGCTGTATCTTGGCTCCGTGGGAGGTCAGAAAACCTCTCTCTTGCCAGAGGACACCGAAGTCGTGAACGACTCCGAATGCGTACTGTGAGTCTGTGTATATGTTTACTTTCAGGTTCTTGGCTCGTATACAGGCTTGGGTCAGAGCAATGAGCTCTGCTGCTTGGGCAGACAAGGTATCAATTCGCTGTGTTTCTATGACTTCAGTTTCGGTGGTCACTGCATATGCGGCCACTAACTCTCCTGTGCTTGTTCTCATACATGAACCATCCACATAAAGTGTCAGGTCTGGGTCGGGCAATGCAATGATGTCAAGTCTTGTCTTGGCTTCGTCACTGTATTAATGACATCCACACAGTCATGTGGTGCAGGGTCTGCTGTGATTGAGGGTAAAAGTGTAGCAGGATTTAATATGTTACAACGTCTGATCTCTATGTGTGGCTGGAACAATGTCAATTCATATCCTGTCAATCTTGCTATGGTCAGGTGTTGTGTCTGTGTCCTGTTTAAGAGAACTTCCACTGAGCGTGGAACCTGTACTGTCAGGGAATGTCCTAACACTATGGAATCGCTTTGTCTGATTGCTAACGCTGTTGCTGCAACTGATCTTAGGCACGCAGGCAGAGCCTGGGCCACTGGATCCAATGTACTAGAAAAGTAAGCACAAGGCTTGTGTTTTCCTGCTTGATCTTGTGTGAGAACAGATAATGCTGTGCCATCGCGTTCAGTGACAAAAAGTGTAAAAGGTTTGCTGTAACATGGTGTCGCTAAAACTGGTGCTTGACATAGAGCTTTCTTCAGTTCATCAAAAGCAAGTGTATGTTCCTGAGTCCAAGGGAGGACAGTCGAAGTCGCTGCCTCCTGCGTTGTCAACTGTATAAGTGGTTTGGCTAGATATGCATACTGGGGAATCCATTGTCTGCAGTAAGAAGTGAGGCCAATGAAGGCCCGTACTTCCTTTTGTGTTCTGGGCTGTGGAAGATGTGCAATTAACTGAATCCGGTCAGGTGTCAACTGTCTACCCCTCTTGGACAGCAAGTGTCCAAGGTATACCACTTGCTGGGCACAGAATTGTAGCTTCGAAGGGGACACTTTGTGCCCCTTTTCTGCCAGGAAGTATAAGACTGTCAGTGATGCACGTTCACAGTCTCGTTCTGTTCGTGCTGTGATCAAAAGATCATCAACGTATTGGAGCAGTGCAGTGTCAGTAGGCATGTGAATACTGTCTAGTTGTCGTTTCAGTGCTTGACTGTAAATACTAGGGCTTTCTGTGAACCCTTGAGGAGTCCTTGCAAATTTGAAGCTTCGGCCATTTAAACAGAATCCGAAGAGGTACTGGCTTTCCGGATGGATTGGGACACTAAAGAAGGCGTTCTTGAGATCAACTACAGTGAAGAACGCTGCTTCGGAATCAATTGCAGTCAATAGGGAAGAAATGTCTGGGACCACTGGGTACTGGGGTATTATGCATTTGTTCAATTCTCGGAGGTCAATCACCAGTCTATAGACCGGTGGTGCATTCGGGTCAGTCCATTTAAGGATCGGAATGATAGGAGAATTACATACATTGGAGTCAGTTTCTACAAGCACCCCTTGTGGGATGTATGACGTTACAACGCATACTTTTACTCCGCATACCATTACAACGCGGTATTCACAACGCATACCATTACAACGCATAGCGCTTTGGGGTGCTGGATAGTGGTAAGTATAATTTACTATTCTAACTCCAGTCCCCGTGGACCCTAGGGAAGGTGTTGGATAGTAAATTAAACTTACCTCTTATCCTAGAGCGCCCCCCAGCGCAATGCGTTGTAATGGTATGCGTTGTAATGCCTGCGTTGTAGTGGTAGTGCGTTGTAAAAAATGCGTTGTAACAGGTGCATACCCCCCTTGTGCAATGAGTTCGTCAACAATTTTCAGTAAGGCAACTACAGCCTCAGGTGGTAACTTGTATTGTCGGATTTGTGGTAGTACAACTCCTGGCTTGAGTGTGACACGGTATGGTGTAATGTGCATGTAACCTACATCAGTCGGACCTTGCGCCCATAAATGCTGTGGTACATTCTGAAGTCTGGGATCAAAATCTCTTAACACATAATGTCCTTTAAAATCACGTAAAAACAATCTCACTCCTTCCGGAGAACAACAAATCACTGCTCCTAGTTCTTTCAACGTTTTTATACCAAGCAAGTTTTCTGGACATGATTTCGTAAGCAACAAGTCTGTAGTGCGGACAATGGACCAACTTCTAGTGAGACTGGTTTTGACACTTCATTAACAATAGGCTTTCCTGAAAATCCCAGGGAAATATTCTGTGAGCCTGAGAGGGGTGCCCCTGGAACCTCGTCATGACTGATGGTAGTTCTGCTCGCCCCTGTATCAATCAGAAACTTTCTGTCTTTCCCTAAAACCTGACTATGTACATAGGGACCTTCTTGATCTACAGGAACCTCAATAAGGGGCAAGCCAACCTCCCTCTCTAGGCTGTTTCATGAATACTGTTGATAATCTGGGTAATCTGACTGTGCATACTGGTACATTTGTTGCGTGACATGTTGTGTGGCAGCAATGGGTTGGGGCACAGCCACTGTCTGTTGTGCGTTCTGTGGAGTTTGCGCGTTTTGTGGGATGTGTTCCTGTCTAGGAGGACGCGGTCTTTCTTTCGTCTTGCCTGTGGCTATATTGTGTTTCAGGACAGCACATTCATTTATATAGTGACCTGGCTGCTTGCAGTAGTTGCAGTTCCCTTTGACAGGTGCCGCGCCCTTTCTCTGACCATCCGCGGCTGGAACTGATTGCGCAACTAGCACTTTCATTTTCGTGTCTTTCATGCGTCTCTTTTCGTGTTCTTGTTCTTCTCTAATCCTGTTCTGGTGATACTGTAACATTTGTAACATTTGGGAAGGGCTATTAGCTTGCCAAGTACTCTCAACCTTCAGTACTCTATTTTTAATCTGTGGTGAGGAATTCTCAACTAATTTGGTCACAAAAAGATGTGGGTACGATTCACTACTTGTCTTCAGGCCACTATTAATAAGAAAACATTTTTCAAATCTAGAATAAAAATCACTAGTGTCTTCTTGTTTCTGTTTGCAGGCTGAAATAGCATCCCAATCTTCCTTTTTAGTAGTCAATAATCTCGGCAGAACCTGTATCAATAACTCTGGTAATTCTTTAGCCTTATCCCCGAGACCAGTACCCGGGGTTCGTGTATTATCTTCGTTTTCTAATTCTGTCCAGTTAATCTTTTTCTCTCCCACTTCCCACTCTTTCTCTTTGAGTTTTTCATAAATACCTGCTGACAACAGTACTTTTAACATTTTAATTAAATTGGCGTATGTATACTCCCCCATACGGAGCATGTCTTTTAATTCACGGTGGAACCCTGCTGGGTCTTTATCGTGACAGGGCAGTAATTTTTTCATTTCCAATAATTCCATTTTCGTCAAGGGTGTGTAAACGTATACTCGTTGAAGCACACCCGCGTCAGTTCTAACGGGATGAACCTCTCGTAGGGGATTCTGTCGGTCTATAAAAAAGGTCTTTCTTTCTCGATGTGGGGCAGGAACTACGTGTGAGGTCAGAAAGGTCAAGTACTTATGATGTTGATCTAGGATGACATTAATTAATTCGGTACCTAAGTCTCTCCATCTTTCCAGGAGTAGATCATCCAGTATTTTATACAAGGGACCCGGATCGGAATGTTGACTCTCATACAAAGTGATGAGATGCTGGGTCATGTAAATACCAGCTAAGCGCTGTTCTTCCTGAGGAAGGCTCAAAAATGTTTGTGCTACTATATCGTCCTTGTATATGTTAGAATTACAGGCCCATTGGACTGCTGACCGGGCTAGTTCCTGTTCATGCATAGTACTAAGTTCGCTACTCCCTACTCTGTTTTTCAGTGCTTGGACGGTAGCTTGGAATAAATGCTCAAGAGAATATCGTTCTGGTATTGGAGAGGGAGAACGTCTATTGTAATCCAGGCGTATGGGTCTATCGAAGGGTCTTGCCCAACCTACGTAATTTATTTTACTGGTGTCCCCTGTTACTATTTCATCGTCCTCTGAGGCTTCATCATCCTCTTTCTCGGCCTGTTCTTTCTTGTGTAACTCAAGAATTTCTTTACGAATTTTCCTGTACATACTTTCCACTGACTTCTGCGTTTCATGTTTACCAGCAGCTATATTCTCACTCCAGTTTATCATGACTGTAGTTACTCCTTTATCTTCCTGGTCTCGCTCCCTGATCAAACAATTTATCAAAAACTGTAAGAGCATACGTTGTAGCTCCACCTTTCTATTTGCCATGGCCTCGTGAACACTTCCTGGTCCCTCCCCCGTTCTAACGAAGTGGTATATTTTATCTAAGTGATTTTTCATGTCCGGTAGGATACTCAAATAGTTTGCAACGCGTCTTAAACGTAATGAGTATATGAGCATTGAACCTTCACCTGGTACTGGATCATATATACAATCAGTAAGGTACTGTCTAAGGGTTGCGTATGTAGCTGCTTTTGGTGTGCGCTGCAATGCTAGATCTCGTAGTGATGATCGTTTTAACGAGAAATGCGCATGCGCGGGCGCCCGCGCATGCGCATTAGTATTCGAAATGACGGCGCGAATCCAGGGACGGCGACAGGGAGCCCCGGGGACGCGGCGGACAAGGTAAGTGTTTTTAAAAACTTTCTATCCTTTTATTACAGTATTTAGGGAGGGCGGGAGGGAGGCGGGCGGCGCGTAGTGGGGCTACGCAGGGTGCCCGGGTGGGCGTAGTTTTGTGCCCACTTCGCGTAGCTCCGCGTAGCCCCACTCCGCACACTACGCCCAGGGTTAAAAATTACTCGCTAATGGGAATAAAGTGAATAAGGTGACCACTGACCACTTCTTGAACCCCGGGACATGGCATAACCATTTTTCCATGCTCTACGCCGCACCAGACATACTCGCCCCAGACTTACGAGTCCTCACTGAGGTGTCCTTGCCTGAAGCACATATCACACACCTCCAATTCAGCCTAGAGGATGCTGAGCAAGCTATAGCCACCTTAAAGCCAGTCCTGATGAAATCCCAGATGACCTTCTGAAACACACCCCAGATGTTTGGGCTCCATACATGAATCAATTGTGCAACGCAATAGCCAGTGGAGAGCCTATCCAAGAAACCTGGAAGGGGGCTGAGATTGTCTCTATCCACAAAAAGATTAGTAGGGACAATCCAGCGAACTATAGGCCCATCAGTCCGATAGACATTACCCAAAAGGTGCATGCCAAACAAATTCTGGCCAAGTTAAATGCTTGGATGGAAGAGAAAGACATCCTCTCACCTTGTCAGGCCGGCTTCAGGCAGAGAATGAGCACAATTGATCAAGTATTCAGACTTTTTAGTATAGCTTGGAAGTATACCAAGATAAAACATGGATACCTATATGTTGCCTTCATAGATTTGAAGGCAGCTTTTGATTCCATCCCCGGGGATCTTTTATGGAGATTGTTACAGAATCAAGGAGTCCCAGAGAAGATTCTAGACCAGATTATAAGGCTTCATGAAGGGAATTTTGCAAACTTTCGCTGGAGCCCAGGAGAGGAGCTGACAGAGGAAATCCCGATTAGGAAAGGTGTACACCAGGCGGCGTCCTGGCACCAACCTTGTTCCTATTATACGTAAATGACATGGCAGAGCACCTACACTCAGCTTTGCACGATTCCCCCAAGCTCGGAGGTATCCACATTTGCACCCTTACCTTTGCAGACGATACAATATTGTTGTCGCAAACACCTAGGGGTCTCCAAAACTTACTTGATAGCCTTGATAATTACTGTAAGCTAAAAACACTTGAGATAAACCCTAATGAAACCAAATACCGACACCAAAATCCCCGGTGACCTTCTGAAACACGCCCCAGATGTTTGGGCTCCATACATGAATCAATTGTGCAACGCAATAGCCAGGGGGGAGCCTATCCCAGAAACCTGAAAGGGGGCTGAGATTGTCCCTATCCACAAAAAGAGTAGTAGGGACAATCCAGCGAACTACAGGCCCATCAGTCTGATAGACATTACCCAAAAGGTGTATGCCAAACAAATTTTGGCCACGTTAAATGCTTGGATGGAAGAAAAAGACATCCTCTCGCCTTGTCAGGCCGGCTTCAGACAGAGAATAAGCACAATTGTTCAAGTATTCAGCCTTTTTAGTATAGCTTGGAAGTATACCAAGATAAAGCATGGATACCTATATGTTGCCTTCATAGATTTGAAGGCAGCTTTTGATTCCATCCCCAGAGATCTTTTATGGAGATTGTTATAGAATCAGGGAGTCCCAGAGAAGATTCTAGACCAGATTATAAGGCTTCATGAAGGGAATTCTGCAAACTTTCGCTGGAGCCCAGGAGAGGAGCTGACAGAGGAAATCCCGATTAGGAAAGGTGTGCACCAGGGCTGCGTCCTGGTGCCAACCTTGTTCATATTATACGTAAATGACACGGTAGAGCACCTACGCTCAGCTTTGCACGATTACCCCAAGTTCGGAGGTATCCACATTTTCACCCTTACCTTTGCAGAGAATACAATATTGTTGTCGCAAACACCTAGGGGTCTCCAAAACTTACTTGATGGCCTTGATAATTACTGTAAGATAAAAGGACTTGAGATAAACCCTAATAAAACCAAATACATGGCTATCAATCCACACTGAAACTTAGTATTGAATGGGGTTCTTTTGGAATGTGTCCCCAACTTTGTATATCTAGGTGTTGCACTTGACTCAAAAATCACATGAAAGTCCCAAATAAATAAGTCAACTACAATCCTAATGCAGAACTCTATTCCTATAGTGAAGAAATAGCATTGTACCTTATCAAAGGCCATTACTCCCACATTAGAAGTTTATAAATGTAGAGCTCAATCTGCTATACTCTATGGATCTGAGCTGTGGGGAGGAGAAAATATTCAGCCTCTTACCAAAGGGGAAAATAAAATCTTGAGAATGGTTACACGTTTGCCTAAAAATACCCCGATGATCCCTCTTATATACGATATTGGGATAAAAAGACAAGAACACCTTTCTGTATGGAGGCTATTGGATTAGAATTTGGACAACTGAGGAATTAGAGATTTACAGGCAGGCCCTGAGGGGGTTACTGCATTTGGATGTATTAGTCACTCTTCCCTGGTTGGCCCACATCCGTAAATGGCTCACAACTGAGGTTTTAGCCGCTATTGGGCAACCCCGAGCCTGCTGACCCCTGACTCAAAGAGAGAGATTAGGTCTATATATTGGGAATTTTTAACGCACAAAGTCACTTGAAATCCCGAGATAGGAAATTGACTACCCAATTTCTGTCTTTTAAACTGATCCCGCGCTTAAAGCCCGTTTTAGATGAGATTGAACCGCAGTTGGCAAAGTCACTCTATATGAAATTCAGGTATGAGATATTACAAGTTAATGTTTTTACAGCTAAACAGGCAAAGTCTCAATTGATGGCAAGTGATCCTAAATGCTCACTGTGTACACTAGGTGTCAACAAGGATATTGTGCATGTTCTATTCTTTTGTGCAGCATATGCTACCCCCAGAAGTACGTGGATTAAGCCCTTGTGCAGAAATTTGAACATCAGGAGCTACTTAGAGTAGCTCAGAATCTTAAAATCTGACAGTTACCAACTTATTGTATTTGGCGTTAGTAAACTTCTGTTGTTTCTCAGTTATATAAGATATATGAATGGGCATACATTTTAAGAATTGTAAAAAAAATTGACTTTTAAGAAATGTTGTATGCTTTTAATAATTTTTATGGTTTTAGACTGAATCATGTAATAATTTTAATGGCATTAGAACCCAAATTGGTGCTTCATGGGCAAAATGAATAGTTATCTTTGTACTGTATGGCAAGAACGGCGTATGTGAAGTTGCCGGTACCTCTAGCGGACCTTTAATTCTCTGGCCCTAGTGAAGACTACCAACGCTAACTATCGACTTGCAGTAGGAACAGCCTCCACTGCAGCTAAATTTAGATCAAAGACTCCTCAATGTTAAACGGAGATCAGAATATACAGAATGAGGGCTTGAGATAATACCTACCATACATTAGCACAGACCTGCCTATAGAAGTAATTTTCGTGCAAGCTATCCTTGTAAAGCCCAAAAACACGGGGACAATTATCACAAGCCCCGAGTGATCAGATTCCAAGTCTAAACAGACCCAACCAAAATTGGCGCCATTACTAGAACTTCTTCCTTGCTGCATGTAATTGAAGTCCAGCTCGGAATCCAATCTCCAAATATGGATGTCATGTTATCGCCCTAACTACTGAAGACATCCAAAGACAAAAAACCCTCACTAACAGATACAATTCTGGCGGTTTTATGTTAAAAAGGTTAAATTCAGGCAAAAGTTTTGATTACGAAAGTCCTGAAGATGATCCCCCTATAATTGAGCTTGGGATCGAAACGTCCGTCGACTGCTTTAAGAGTGTCCCATATTGTGAATTCGTTGTATTAACTTATGGTTGTTTCACTCCAGGATACACTGTTAATCTCAATTTATGTCAGTGGCCTGCCAGCTCACTTTGTTTGCCTGATATTGTCTGCCCTTACTGTCCTCTTTCACTTTTTCCTTCATGTATGGCACAGGACTGCGCCTTACAGTAACCTTTATGTCTTTGGTTACCTGCTTTATTCATACATTAAGACAAACTATTACTTGAATAAACATTCCCTGCCCGGCTGGACAAGGGATTTTTTGTACTATATAGTAGCCCATTGTGGTCTATATACTATCTTGCTAAAATTATTCTGTTTATGCTAGGGACCACTTGTTTTCCTTGAAGAACTTTGATGAAATCATGTTATTAGAGTCAAGACTGAAGGGAGAAAATTCAAACTGTATATATGTCCTGCATTTTAGTCCCTTGCAATTGAAATACCCTTTTAAATGTCTGTATTAGATGGAAGAATATTGCAATGTATACAATGATTTGTTTTGTAACGCTCTGATGATTCCATGAATCGAATAAAGAATTTTTGATTGACTCACTTGGACTTCGGGTCCACGATCACATGGCAATCCTCATGAAGGTCTCATGCTGCACAAAGCACACGCACACAGCATCAATGAGACTCACTTTGATACCAGTGCACACGATAACTGGACAATCCTCACAAAAGGTTCAGACTGCAAAAAGCACACGCACACATCGTTGCTAAGCCTTGCTTGACTCCTGGTGCCACAATCACAGGGCACACCTTACGAGGGTCTCGGGCTGCAACAAGCACGTGCACACATCGCAGCTGAGAGTATCCTGGAAACGTTTGTGTTCCTGTGTTCCCGCAACAGGGAGCCAGCTCACCTCGGGCACTTGGAGAAAAGTTACTTCAGGACACAGCGCAGCAAAGTCCTTTCAAGCATTGGGACACAGCACACAGCAAAGTCTCTTTAGCCTTTCCTTGGTTAAAACAGAAAACTGCAGGACAGCCCCACAGCACACAGCAAGGGTCAGTACTTTCCTTCAGTCTTTTCAGTTGTTACTTCCTTGGCAAAGGTTCCTCTTTACCACGAAGTAGCTCCAGTCTTGTTCAGTCTTGATCAAGCCATTCTCCAAAGTTCAGGGTGTTCAGCTCTCATAGTTATACCCCTCAATGGCTTTGAAGTCTTTGTGTTTCAGGGGGCACTGACCCCTGTTCACCCCACTTCTGGGTGCCTCTCTGCCAGTGACACCTTCTTCCTTTGATTAGTGGGGGTCTGGATTCTCAATCACTCAGCAGGAGATGGGACAGTTGTTTTATAGCAGCAACCCAGACCTCTTCCCCTCTAGGGGCTACTCCTCTCCCTACACTCCAGATGCAGGTCAGTCTGTTGCTGTCTTACCTCCTCCCTTGTTTCAACACATTCCCCAGATCCTATCGCTTTCATATCCAGACAGACAATCCACAACCAGGCAGAGACACACAGAAAGGCTTAGAGCACAAAAACCAGCCACTTCTAAAGAGTGGCTTATAAACACAAAATGCAAAAACTATCTTCAGTCAGTCAGACAAATAACTTTATTAGATTCAAATGAATCATAAACGTTTACAGAAAATCATACATTCATTTTAAAATAAAATTTCTACACATAGTTTAAAAGCAATGAACAAAATAAAAACAGGTTAGGTAAATTCACTAAGAGCAATTTAAAATTTGTAACTTTTCCTATTTAGAAAACCAATTTTGATAAAACTAAGCAAAGAGCTGCAGATAGTTACAGTTGATAGTGACCTCAAATAGTTAAAATCCTCTTTGTAAGAACAGGGACGAATGTCCCTTAAAATAGGCTTAATAAAACGGGCTCTTGGGTCTTTGTAGAGTGTGCGCAAATAAGCATAAGGTGCATTGTACTCTGTTGGGCTACCTTGTTACATGGACATGGGGGAAGTCTCTCACACCAACACCCCTGTCTCGGAAAAGCCACAAGAAAGTGCAGTGTGCTTAAACGAAATCTAGTCATTAGAAAATGTGAATGGACCTGGGTGGTAAAAGACATAAAATTGTTGCTGATTTAAAAGTGCACGCTCCACTGTGTCACTGACCTGGTTAGACAAGCTTAAAACATTATAATGTGCGTTTTTAATGCCCATTTTCATATTGGGTTAAATAGACTCCGGGTTATCATAAAAATCTTCAAGGCCTATCTTATAAAAAGTTTCTTTAACATAACGTAACCAGGGGACCGCTGTTGCATTGTCAAGGTTCATACATTAGTATATCTCTTGAAAATAATAGGTCCTCTGAGGTACAAATTTTTCCCCATAGAAGCAAGGGAGCAATAGGTCAATACCCACCGCAGAATGACAGAATTGAGTGGGGGAACTACTGGGATAAGTAAAAGTTTTTTTAAAAATGTGTTCTCTAATATTTGAATCTGTGCACTTCTATGATATCCCCATACTTCTGCCCCATAGGTGGCCACTGACAGACATTTGGTTTTATACAATGTTTTCAATTCAACTATTGGCCTATGACCAAGTTTGCTGGCAAATCGAAAAAGCCCCTCTATGGTTCTACTAGTTTGTTGTAGCCCTGTCCTAATCAAGTGGTCCCAACTTAGTTTATTATTAAAAAGGTTCCCCAAGTAAGTAAAATTTGGCACTTTGTCAATAATATCATTTACTACATATGACCCTTAACAAAAGATTTACTAAAATTTACCTTAAGGTCCAGTCCTGTCATGAACTCAGTGAATGCATTCAAACATTTTTGTAGTGTATTGGCTGTTAAGGTAACAGGACTGTATCGTCCGCATAGGACAATAAGGGTACCTGTTTGCCTCCTATTCTTGGAAAATCCAAATGTTGTTGCTGTAAAATATATGTCCTAAGCCATTAGTATATATTAAAAATAGGAAGGGAGCCAATATACAGCCCTGGCGGAGTCCCTTGGTTGAGGCAATTGGGTTAGTCTTTTCTTCCTCTGGACCATACCGTATAGCTACAGTAGTAGATGCGTGTAATCTGCGCAACAGGGTGACAAGAGGTTCCTCAAATCCCATAGTGTTCATAAGTGACCACAGCTTTCCCCGACAAACCGTGTTGAAGGCACGGGACAAGTCCATGAAGGCCAGATGGGTTGAAACACCCCTAGCCTTCATGTACTTGCCCATAATCATTGACACGTCATTCCCCTTCCCTTCCTGAAGCCAAATTGAGTGTTCACTATAAGGCCAGAAGTATTCGCCCATGACTCCCGGCGTGCTAGAATTACCCTCCCAGTAACTTGCATGAAGCATCGATTAGAGAAATAGGCCTGTAGCATGTAGGATCATTTCTATTTCCCTTTTTGAAAATCGGCGCCACTACTGCTCTTTTCCATGATGATGGAATACGGCCCACAATTGCTGCTTTAAAAACCTTAAGTAACAGTAGGGCCCATATTTGTGGGTTGCTTTTAAATACATCCAAGGGCACACCGTCTGGCCCTGGAGCTTTTAGGGGAATACCCTTTTTCAGGGCTTCCTCCACTTTGCTTAAAAAAGTGATGCACTAAGCTGTTGTGCAGTTTGTATGTTGATACTTATTTCATCCTCGCACTCACTTGGTGAAACGCTCTTTGGGTTAAATATATTGGAGAAGTGGATCTCCCAAGCCAACCCTGTTATATTAGTATCCATGCTCCTTCTTTCATTAGTAACAAGCATTTACAATGCAATGGTTTTGCCTTTGTTAAAGTTAGAGCTATTGGCATTGCTCTTGACACTCTGAAGCTCCACTCTGCACTCTGAAGCTCCACTCTGCACTCTGAAGCTGCACTCTGAAGCTGCACTCTGAAGCTGCACTCTGGAGCTGCACTCTGAAGCTGCACTCTGAAGCTCCACTCTGAAGCTCCACTCTGAAGCTCCACTCTGAAGCTCCACTCTGAAGCTCCACTCTGCACTCTGAAGCTCCACTCTGCACTCTGAAGCTCCACTCTGCACTCTGAAGCTCCACTCTGCACTCTGAAGCTCCACTCTGCACTCTGAATCTCCACTCTGAATCTCCACTCTGAATCTGCGCTCTGAAGCTCCACTCTGCACTCTGAAGCTCCACTCTGCACTCTGAAGCTCCACTCTGAATCTGCACTCTGAAGCTCCACTCTGCACTCTGAAGCTCCACTCTGCACTCTGAAGCTCCACTCTGAATCTCCACTCTGAATCTGCACTCTGAAGCTCCACTCTGCACTCTGAAGCTCCACTCTGAATCTGCACTCTGAAGCTCCACTCTGCACTCTGAAGCTCCACTCTGCACTCTGAAGCTCCACTCTGCACTCTGAAGCTCCACTCTGCACTCTGAATCTGCACTCTGAATCTGCACTCTGAATCTGCACTCTGAATCTGCACTCTGAAGCTCCACTCTGCACTCTGAAGCTCCACTCTGAATCTGCACTCTGAAGCTCCACTCTGCACTCTGAAGCTCGACTCTGCACTCTGAAGCTCCACTCTGAATCTCCACTCTGAATCTGCACTCTGAAGCTCCACTCTGCACTCTGAAGCTCCACTCTGCACTCTGACGCTCCACTCTGCACTCTGACGCTCCACTCTGAATCTGCACTCTGAAGCTCCACTCTGCACTCTGAAGCTCCACTCTGCACTCTGAAGCTCCACTCTGAATCTGCACTCTGAAGCTCCACTCTGCACTCTGAAGCTCCACTCTGCACTCTGAAGCTTCACTCTGAATCTCCACTCTGAAGCTCCACTCTGCACTCTGAAGCTCCACTCTGCACTCTGAAGCTCCACTCTGAAGCTCCACTCTGCACTCTGAAGCTCCACTCTGAAGCTCCACTCTGAAGCTCCACTCTGAAGCTCCACTCTGCACACTGAAGCTCCACTCTGAAGCTCCACTCTGAAGCTCCACTCTGAAGCTCCACTCTGCACTCTGAATCTGCACTCTGAATCTGCACTCTGAATCTGCACTCTGAAGCTCCACTCTGAAGCTCCACTCTGAAGCTCCACTCTGAAGCTCCACTCTGAAGCTGCACTCTGCACTCTGCACTCTGAAGCTCCACTCTGCACTCTGCACTCTGAAGCTCCACTCTGAATCTGCACTCTGAAGCTCCACTCTGCACTCTGAAGCTCCACTCTGCACTCTGAAGCTTCACTCTGAATCTCCACTCTGAAGCTCCACTCTGCACTCTGAAGCTCCACTCTGCACTCTGAAGCTCCACTCTGAAGCTCCACTCTGCACTCTGAAGCTCCACTCTGAAGCTCCACTCTGAAGCTCCACTCTGAAGCTCCACTCTGCACACTGAAGCTCCACTCTGAAGCTCCACTCTTAAGCTCCACTCTGAAGCTCCACTCTGAAGCTCCACTCTGAAGCTCCACTCTGAAGCTCCACTCTGCACTCTGAATCTGCACTCTGAATCTGCACTCTGAAGCTCCACTCTGAAGCTCCACTCTGAAGCTCCACTCTGAAGCTCCACTCTGAAGCTCCACTCTGAAGCTGCACTCTGCACTCTGCACTCTGCACTCTGAAGCTCCACTCTGCACTCTGCACTCTGAAGCTCCACTCTGAATCTGCACTCTGAAGCTCCACTCTGAATCTGCACTCTGAAGCTCCACTCTGAAGCTCCACTCTGAAGCTCCACTCTGAAGCTCCACTCTGAAGCTCCACTCTGAAGCTCCACTCTGCACTCTGAAGCTCCACTCTGCACTCTGAAGCTCCACTCTGAAGCTCCACTCTGAATCTGCACTCTGAATCTGCACTCTGAATCTGCACTCTGAATCTGCACTCTGAATCTGCACTCTGAAGCTCCACTCTGAAGCTCCACTCTGAAGCTCCACTCTGAAGCTCCACTCTGAAGCTCCACTCTGCACTCTGAAGCTCCACTCTGAAGCTCCACTCTGAAGCTCCACTCTGAAGCTCTGAAGCTCCACTCTGAAGCTCCACTCTGAAGCTCCACTCTGAAGCTCCACTCTGAAGCTCCACTCTGAAGCTCCACTCTGCACTATGAAGCTCCACTCTGAAGCTCCACTCTGCACTATGAAGCTCCACTCTGAAGCTCCACTCTGCACTATGAAGCTCCACTCTGAAGCTCCACTCTGAAGCTCCACTCTGAAGCTCCACTCTGAAGCTCCACTCTGAAGCTCCACTCTGAATCTGCACTCTGAATCTGCACTCTGAAGCTCCACTCTCCACTCTGAAGCTCCACTCTGAAGCTCCACTCTCCACTCTGAAGCTCCACTCTGAAGCTCCACTCTCCACTCTGGAGCTCCACTCTGAAGCTCCACTCTGAAGCTCCACTCTGAAGCTCCACTCTGCACTCTGAAGCTCCACTCTGCACTCTGAAGCTCCACTCTGCACTCTGAAGCTCCACTCTGCACTCTGAAGCTCCACTCTGCACTCTGAATCTGCACTCTGAATCTGCACTCTGAATCTGCACTCTGAATCTGCACTCTGAATCTGCACTCTGAAGCTCCACTCTGCACTCTGAAGCTCCACTCTGAATCTGCACTCTGAAGCTCCACTCTGCACTCTGAAGCTCCACTCTGCACTCTGAAGCTCCACTCTGAATCTCCACTCTGAATCTGCACTCTGAAGCTCCACTCTGCACTCTGAAGCTCCACTCTGCACTCTGACGCTCCACTCTGCACTCTGACGCTCCACTCTGAATCTGCACTCTGAAGCTCCACTCTGCACTCTGAAGCTCCACTCTGCACTCTGAAGCTCCACTCTGAATCTGCACTCTGAAGCTCCACTCTGCACTCTGAAGCTCCACTCTGCACTCTGAAGCTTCACTCTGAATCTCCACTCTGAAGCTCCACTCTGCACTCTGAAGCTCCACTCTGCACTCTGAAGCTCCACTCTGAAGCTCCACTCTGCACTCTGAAGCTCCACTCTGAAGCTCCACTCTGAAGCTCCACTCTGAAGCTCCACTCTGAAGCTCCACTCTGCACACTGAAGCTCCACTCTGAAGCTCCACTCTGAAGCTCCACTCTGAAGCTCCACTCTGAAGCTCCACTCTGAATCTGCACTCTGAATCTGCACTCTGAATCTGCACTCTGAAGCTCCACTCTGAAGCTCCACTCTGAAGCTCCACTCTGAAGCTGCACTCTGCACTCTGCACTCTGCACTCTGAAGCTCCACTCTGCACTCTGCACTCTGAAGCTCCACTCTGAATCTGCACTCTGAAGCTCCACTCTGAATCTGCACTCTGAAGCTCCACTCTGAAGCTCCACTCTGAAGCTCCACTCTGAAGCTCCACTCTGAAGCTCCACTCTGAAGCTCCACTCTGCACTCTGAAGCTCCACTCTGCACTCTGAAGCTCCACTCTGAATCTGCACTCTGAATCTGCACTCTGAATCTGCACTCTGAAGCTCCACTCTGAAGCTCCACTCTGAAGCTCCACTCTGCACTCTGAAGCTCCACTCTGAAGCTCCACTCTGAAGCTCCACTCTGAAGCTCTGAAGCTCCACTCTGAAGCTCCACTCTGAAGCTCCACTCTGAAGCTCCACTCTGAAGCTCCACTCTGAAGCTCCACTCTGAAGCTCCACTCTGAAGCTCCACTCTGAAGCTCCACTCTGCACTATGAAGCTCCACTCTGAAGCTCCACTCTGCACTATGAAGCTCCACTCTGAAGCTCCACTCTGCACTATGAAGCTCCACTCTGAAGCTCCACTCTGAAGCTCCACTCTGAAGCTCCACTCTGAAGCTCCACTCTGAATCTGCACTCTGAAGCTCCACTCTCCACTCTGAAGCTCCACTCTGAAGCTCCACTCTCCACTCTGAAGCTCCAGTCTGAAGCTCCACTCTCCACTCTGAAGCTCCACTCTGAAGCTCCACTCTGAAGCTCCACTCTGAAGCTCCACTCTGCACTCTGAAGCTCCACTCTGCACTCTGAAGCTCCACTCTGAAGCTCCACTCTGCACTCTGAATCTGCACTCTGAAGCTCCACTCTGCACTCTGAAGCTCCACTCTGATGCGAAAAAAAGTATTTCACAGTGCAGAGTAACAGTCCTAAAATCCTGGCTGAACATAACAGTCTGCAGTTTCACACGTTACATTTGTGTTAGCTGCATTACGTCATAATTTATTGTCAAAGGCGAAATTCTGATTTAAATGGTGTATTCTGCAAACCGGACCCCGTTGTCTCCACTGCCCAGTGATATGATCAAATGCTTTCAGATGTTAAATCTACAGAAAGTTAAGCACTCCATTGATAGGATTCTAGTAGAACCCAATGGCCTGTCATTAATGTGGCCTCCAGGTTCGGAAAGCAGGTATTAATGAGCGGGAGGGTGGGAAAGGGGGAGGAGAGACGCAGAAGACGGCCGGAGCAGGAAGGCGGGTGCCGGCAATGCCGGAACAGATTCGGGGGCGTTCCCGGCTTTCGCCTGACGTCGCGTGACGTCGGCAAAAGCCAAAGAATCTCGGGAACGCCCCCATGTCTGGTCCGGCATTGACGGACAGGCCCCTCGTCCAATGGCTAGGCTCCATTTATGGAGCCAGCCAATGAATGACGAGGGCCGACCCAAACCCACACACAGTACTCATTAGGTTTTTGCCTGCGCAAAAAAGATGCGCAGAGCGCATCTTTTTCGCGAGGCAAAACCTAAAAAGTGGGCTATTTAGCACCTCCCAAAAGCTCCTAGAATCCATCCTTCAGGGCACTTGCTCTTTCAAGATCAGCCCAGGCCTGCCTTCTTAATTCATCCTTTCTCTGCTCAATTACCTTTTTATAGGTCTGCATGGCTACTTTTATCATATCCCTATCTCGGGCCATTATGTAATGCATTTTTCAATTTATTTTACGCCGCAGAACACTTGGCATTGTATCATCTTGTTTCCGGGAGACTACCTTTTCCCACCGGTCTAAGCAAAGTCTTAGCCACGTCATCACAAATAATTTAAAACCTTTGTATTATTGCATCTGGCTGCGAAGTATCAGTTAAGCAGGTCATTCCTTGAGTTAGAATTTTTTAATATTAGTCTCCCCAAAATCCTTATAATTTATCGCGTTCCATTTTAGCCTTATCCCTTGGTTGAGATGATATTTTATTAGGCAATCAGAGGCCTTGCCCTTTCGTGCCTCAATATGTAGGGAAACAGTAAGGGGGTTATGGTCACTGGCAGGGTTAGGTTCGATCACAAAGTTATCAACAAGGTGTGAGTACCTACTAGAAATCAGCATAAAGTCAATAGTGCTGACATGACCCCACCACCCTGAAATGTCGGGTATTGCACCACTGGAGTGCTAACCAAAGTGTCAATCATACATAGGTCATTCACAACAATAATGGAGTTTAAGGTGTTGCCCTGTATGGTATGTTTAAAGTGAGTCATCGGTTGATCATCAGTATCTACTAACCCACAAGCCTTGCTCCCGCTATGCTGACATAAGGTGCAGTTGAAATCTCCTACCCAAATAATACACAAAGGGAGACCTTCACTGCTACCGTAACAATCTCCATGTCAAACGAATTGATAACCACAACATTCTGTGTATCAAAAATATTGTAGTACCAATTGACTAATAATATGGGTACATTGATCAAATTAAAACACCGGATCAGCTGATACCATGGGGATTCAATTACTTTTTCTATTCTTAGCGACTCATACTGTACCGAAACTAGGGTTGCGAGGCCTCCCTTTGCCCCCCCTGCCCATGATGGTTCAGCCTGGACAGTTAATGTGTTGTATCCATCCAGAGAGACATCATCCCTGCTCTACGTTTCTTGTGTGCAAATAATGTCAAAGGTTTTGACATACTGGACCCATGTCTCGTCATATAACCTTTGAGAAATGCCTGCAACATTCCAAGAAATTAGATGCAGACTGAGGCTATTAGGTTGGCAATTTTTCGCATGTAAAGAGTTGCCATCCCCACTATTCGATGGTCGTTAGTCCCAACTGTTCCCAGGCCTCTATTATGGTACAGCAGCAGGGGACAAAAGCTGTCTTTAGGGTCTATAGAGAGTGTATACTCTTTATCACTCCAACATGTATTGGGAATAATCTCAAGTACATGGGCATTGTCCTCTGATGCACTCGTTTTTAGCTTTAGTCAGTCTATATCTGCAAGACCGCTTAGTGGCTCAAAGCGATTTTCGTGATACCAGGGAGGAAACTGTGGATACTGTTTTGTCCTTAATGAGCTCTCTTCTTCCACTAAGTATGGTCGCAATCTAGGTGGTCGATAAAAAAACCCCAATGGTAATATAGAGATCCTTAACTCATTCATAGGTTGGTCAGCCATCCTATCTAATATGGATCTTACCAGTCCTGGGGGCCTGAAGGTCAATACAATGCAATCCCTGCCAGTGACTTATTGGTTGGACCTACCCACCTAATCCTGTGTGCCATCTTAAGCTCAGAGAATAGTAGATAATTATTTATACCTGTCTTTGCATTTACACAATGCAAAGATTTATTCCTCTGAGATAGCCAGTCTTCCCTGTCACCAGGCAACAATGGGGGAACATTAGCTAAAACGACAATGTAGGGTGTTGTTTCTGTAGGCAGATTTAAGTTCGAATTAGTGCCACTGATAGGTGAATGACCTAAGTGATGAACTACTACCTTCATAGAAAGATGTGGTATTACATTGTGAGTTGAGGCATACTAAACTTCACCTCTCCATCTTAAGCCTTTGGGAAGATTGGCTGGAAAACATATTACACAGCCTTCCCATTCTATCCTATGGGCAAGATGGCCTTTACAACAGTGAAAAACGAAATTAAGATTATTTCACTGTCAGGACATGGTACGCACCTTAGTACATGTCCTACCTTTCACATGCACTACACCCTGCCCAAGGGGTACCTTGGACCTACCATAGGGGTGTCTGATGTGCATAGAAAGGGTAGGGTAAGGTCTGGCAAGTGGGTGCACTTGTCAGAACAACATGGCAGTTTAACAAACTGCGAGCAGGCCCTGCAATGGCAGGCCTGTGTTCCCTTTTTAAGGCTACTAGTTTGGGTGACACAATTAGTGCTGCAGGTCCACCAGTAGCATTTGCATTACCAGCCCTGGCCCACATATTGCCCTTTACTAGTAAGGCAAATATACCAATCATGGACAACCAATTACCATTATACGTTATACAGGGATCACTTGCACTTTGACACTGTTTAGCAGTGGCAAAGTGTCCAAAGCATCTAAGTTGGCAACACCATGTCAGAAAAAAGATCAAGGGGAAAGCAAAAAGTTTAGGGACTTTAGCCAAAAAGGGCCAAGTTCTACGACTCTCCTGTCTTTCTATGTGCTCGGGGCGAGGACTGAGATAGCCCCCTGAGCATGTAGAAACTGAAATAAGCCTACCGGTTCGTTTTAGTTTCGGTTTCACCGAGATGACGTCAGCTCCCGAGGCTGTTGGGGGGGAAAAAAATTCCTCAGGCGCCCGCACAGAGGGATGCTACACAGTCCAATTGGCTGTTTTGACCACTACTCTTCTTAAGCATAGAGGTTCACCCAGAAGGGTATCTTGGTGCTGAATAACCAATGTTATTGTTGTCCAACTCAATGGTACTCATTTTATCGACCTCAGAAGGATGAAAGGCTCAGTGGATCCTAAAACCCTGCTTGGACCTATAATAGTTACAGGTAGTGTTCTCTAGGTCTCTGCTCATTCGGGCATTGAAAGTGGGCTGGACAGCACTTGCTTACTTCTCGGTCTGTATTTCTGTATGTGGTCCACTACAGTGGCTGCGATGGGAGACTGAGAGACCATTCACAACATGGATCAGATGTGGCTTTGCATCCAAGGACAGTCAGCAACTTCTGATTTTTCCACATGTTTAGAACACAGCTGGCACATCCAGTGTCTGCTCCTGCACTAAGGCGGAGGAGCGTTGCCGCACAGGAAAAATAAAAAGATAATAACACCATGTTATTATCATTTTATTTTTCCAAACTGGCTCTGTGTAGGTATGGGTGGGACGGAGCTGGGCTGCCCACAGAGCAGGGGGAGGAATGGTGGGCACTATCTAAGTGCGCATGATGGTTTGGCCAGCCATCAAGGGATGGCCAAACAGTCATACGCACTTGACATGTTCTCCACCCGGTTCTCTTGCACAGCCTAGGTGGAGAACATGCACCGGCTCCTAGCCCCTGTCAGAGCGCCAAACCACAGTGCTCAGGCCAATCACGACGCTGCTGTCATGCTGGTGACAGTAGTGTTGTGATTGGCTAGGGAAGTCTGGGAGCCTGTGTGCTTCCTGTTTCCTTCGTCGGACAGAGAAGAGGAGGCAGCTGGCAGGTAAGTGGATTTATCCTTTTTTTTTAACCCCCCTCCTTTAAGTGCCCCCCCACTACAGCCCTGTTGCAGCTGCCACTGGGCTAATCCTTTTGCACATTCTCTCCTACTGCACGTACTGGCACGCTCCTTCCTTTTCTGAGCAGGCAGTCAGGCTGGCAGGTTTCTAGACGCTAACCAATTCTTTAGATTCTTCTCTTGGACACTAGCTGACATGCAGGCACCTGCCCTGATCACAGCAGAAGCCATTTGAGTGCTCTGTGGAGCACTGATTTTCTTGATCCACAAGAGCTTGGACCTAGAACAAACTGAAGGGATTTGAATCATCCTTTTATATGCATTTTCCATGTCAGGAATGTAGGGCTAAGGTTTCACAGACAGTTGGGGTTGGTGCTCTCTCCATTGTCATTTTGAGACTTCTCCTCAGGGACAGCGTTTGTGCAATGTGATGGCCCTCATAGCAGGTAGCAATGGGGCTGTTTGTATTCAAATCAAGGCCACAAAAAGTCTGTGATCTCTGCACCCGGCGGACATCAGATGTCCTCAACCGATTATCAGGGACAGACTAAAGGACAGGCACTGCCTATAAACGTTCTCACCTTGAATAACAGAAACCACAGCTTTCTCCCTTACCACAACAATGTACTAAAAGGCTGTGCTCAAAGTTCTCATTGAATTTCCAAAGAGAGATATTTCTCCATCGCCCTCACCTCATTGTCTAGATCTTCACCCTCCAGCCGCAGGAATGCAGTCAATACACTTCCACTGCCTAGAAAAGCTGTATCACCTTCTTGTGCCGTGGTAAACCAGGGCCCATCCAAAATATATTCTACTAGTCTCAGTACTAAGACTCGTACCATACACGGAGTCCTACTACCATATGCCTGCTACACACTCATTGCACATGCATCCAGTCAACACACACATGGAATGTCAGTACAAGATTCTAGGGATTATAAAACAATGGAACTTTACGTGAGAGAGATCAATGGACTCTCCTCTCCCTGCCACAAGAGAGAAAGAATCTAAGCATACTATTGATTCACAAAAACTCAGCACATTGCCACCACTGCTTTATTTGTTTCACCCAGGTGATGGACGGTAGTTTCATGCTTTCTGTCCTCCAGATCACAGAACAGGTTCTGGCCCTCTCAATGCCAGGCAGGCATGGCCTCTGAGCACACTCTAGATTATTCTGATGACAGTGGCATCAGTTGCACAAACAGTTGGGTACCGAATGCGTGCATGCCTGTTCACCATGCAGGGGACTTTGTTGTACTGACAACTCCCATAAGATCCCTCAGCTTAAGCCTTGCATTTGGCCAAAGCTATTAGTAAAGGACAAAGCAGCGAAACCTCAAGGAGACCATTTTCCTATCTTTGTTAGGGACCTACTGCCAAAAGTGATCTGGAAATGCACTTTAAGTGAATATTAAAGTCTCCAATCACTGTGTCACTCTTCATCGTACAAGCGAATAGCCTTTAAATAAGTTGTAGATCTGTCCAAATTGTCAGAGCCAGTTTGGGAAGTGGCACTGTGTAGAAGGACAATCAAGCAAACATCACTGATGACATCTCATTTGACATCACTGATGACATCACTGATGACATCATCCAGTGACTGTGTTTTTCTGTAAAGTTTAAATATGTTTTACATATTGAAGAATGAGTGGATGTATAAATGTCTGGATGAAGGATTTAGTAGGTGCGTGACGGACTGTATGAGTGAGTGATTAAATGTGTCTTACTAAATGCATGGGTTAGTGACTAAACTGTCTGAATGTGTGCATCAGTATGTCTGTTGTTGTGTAAGCTGCTGCATGTGTTGATCAGTAGCTATATGAGTGGCTATATGGGTTATTGATTGGTTGCCCAAGTATTTGAATGGGAGACTGAGTGTGTGTGTGGGTGGCTGGGAGGTGTGTGACTCTGTGCATAGATGTGTGAGCAGTTGATTCACTAGGTGTATGAGTTCAAGAGTGCATGTGGAAACTGCTATATGGGCGGTTGACTGTGTGCATGGGTGTGTTGGTGAGTGAATGGATATCTCAGTGCTACATGTCCAAGTAAGTACATATGTAAAACACAGTGCATGTGAGAGTTTGGCATATATAAATGACTATACACGAGAACCAGTGAATGTGCGAGTGGCTGTATGGATCATTGTGTACTTGTATCAGTGATTGTATAAGAGAGTAAGCATGTGTTAGTATATGTTTGAATAAGTAAGGTGTTGTGTGTATAACTGTTAGTTGAGGAAATGGAAGTGTGATTGATTCTTTGCATGACTGACTAGGTGTGTGAGTAACTCCATGGATGAGTGGCAGTGTGTGAGTGTCTGTATTGTGTATGAGTGCATATGATAGTGTTGTATTGATGAGTGACTGTATGTATGAGTGATTCTATGGGTGAATGAGTGAATGTGTGTGTAGACCTAGGAATCAGTGAGTGCGTATGTAGTAACTGGTATTGGTGTGTCAATGGTTTCAATAATGGTAGTCTGTATTTAACACTGGGTGTATCAAAGGTTATATTAGAGTGTGAGGAGGTGCATCGTATTATCACATGAATGATATCATCAGTGATGTGATCAGTGATGTCAAATGAAATGTCATCAGGGATTTCATCAGTGATGTCATTTGAGATGTCATCAGTGATGTCATTAGTGATGTCACTGACCATGTCATGAATGATGTAATATGTGACATCATCAGCAGTGGATTGCGGGTGCGCGAAATATAGTTAGTACAACTAACTATATAGGAGCAATTTCAATGGTTTTTTAAATGCTAATTCCTAACTATATAAGGCCTGAAACCTATGGTTTTTTGAGTGAATTTGCAAGGTTTTTAAAATGCTAATTCCCAACTATATAAGGCCTGAAACCTATGGTTTGTTAAGTGAATTTGCAAGTTTTTTTAAATGCTAATTCCTAACTATAATACTATATAAGGCCTGAAACCTATGGTTTTTTAAGTGAATTTGCAAGGTTTTTTAAATGCTAATTCCTAACTATATAAGGCCTGAAACCTATGGTTTTTTCAGTGAATTTGCAAGGTTTTTTAAATGCTAATTCCTAACTATATCAAGCGTGAAACCTATATTTTTTTCCAATAAATTTCAAAGGTTTTGTAAATGCTAATTCTATTAGCAGATAACGTTTATATATGTTATTATCCTTCTGGGACCACCTGAGCAGCCATCTTGTTTCTCAGGAGAAGTGAGACACAAGAGAGCACAAAACAAGAGTGGAGAACGCGTAAAGGGGGCAGGGTAGAGACCCCCTAACCCCCTAGCCCTTCTCAGGGGGTCCTAGAAGGACCCCCAAGGGCAAAAAAAAAATATTATTTTTTTTTTCATCGCAGGGTACGCACACGGTACGCGTACCATACGCATACGGAGTGCGAACCCCTCAATTTTTTTTTTTGCCCTTTGGGGTCCTTCTGGGACCCCCTGAGAAGGGCTAGAGGGTTGGAGGGTCTCTACCCTGCCCCCTTTTCGTATTTTCTACTCTTGGTTTGGGCTCTCTTGTGCCTCAGTTCTCCTGAAAAACAAGATGGTGGCCAACACTTCCTCGTTTGGACAGTTTGGAAAGTTGACAGTCGACTGCCAGCCAATCAGAAACTCGCTCGCGCATGTAAGGGTACGTGTACGGTACGCGTACCGTACGCGTATGGTGCGCGTACGGTGAGCGCATATAGATATATAAGTTGCTCAAATTCAATTTTCTCAACAACTACTGGAGGGATTTTCACCAAATATAGAAAAGGCACTACTGCGTACCTGTCCCTACCATTTTGCCAAGTTTGGTGTAATTCCGTTCAGCCGTTCGGGCTGTAGCCGTGCCTAAAGGTCCCATTGAAAATGCCATTTAAAAAATGTCAAATTCAATTTTCTCAAGAACTACTGGAGGGATTTTCACCAAACATAGCAAAGGCACATGTGCATACCAGGCCCTACCATTTTGCCAAGTTTGGTGTAATTCCATTCAGCCGTTCGGGCTGTAGCCGTGTCTAAAGGTCCCTATGGAAATTAACATGGGGAAAACACGTTTTGGGACCCCCCTTTCGGCCCCCGCTGGACGAATCCCCCCGAAACTTTCAGGGAAGGAGCGGAGCGGAGCTGGCCACAATTCTGGAAAATTACACGCAGATTCCTCAATCCGCGCCAAAGTTATTCCCAATAGAATGTTGAGCACATATAAATACATAATTTGCTCAAATTCAATTTTCTCAACAACTACTGGAGGGATTTTCACCAAAAAAAGAAAAGGCACTACTGCATACCTGTCCCTACCATTTTGCCAAGTTTGGTGTAATTCCGTTCAGCTGTTCAGGCTGTAGCCGTGTCTAAGGGTCCCATAGAAAATGCCATTTGAAAAAATTCAAATTCAATTTTCTCAAGAACCACTGGAGGGATTTTCACCAAACATAGCAAATGCACATCTGCATACCAGGCCCTACCATTTTGCCAAGTTTGGTGTAATTCCATTCAGCCGTTCAGGCTGTAGCCGTGTCTAAAGGTCCCTATGGAAATTAACATGGCCAAAACACGTTTTGGGACCCTCCTTTTTTCTCGGCCCTCCGCTTGACGAATCCCCCCGAAACTTTCAGGGAAGGAGCGGAGCATAGATGAGCAATAATATATAGGTAATATATATATATATATATATATATATATATATATATATATATATATATATATATATATATATATATATATATATCTGCAAATACCTCGCAGCAGCGCTCCTTCAATGAAACACGAGGCAAGGACCAGCTTTTTTCAGCATCTTGTTTATTCAACCATTAACCAGATAGTCATGACGCGTTTCGGCCGTCCCAGCGGCCTTGGTCACATGGCGATATAGATTGCTTTTGCCCTTTTTAAAGTGATATCGTGCAGTCACATGTTCCAATGATGGACATAAACAAAATACTACATGTATAAATACATTTGCCAATAGTTTCTCATAGGTGCCAATAGAGAGGAGAATTAATAACTGTATAAATACATAAATTAGTCCTGTAGTATTATTGTATAAAAAAATATATATATACATTTGCAATTTCAAATCTCATATGGAGGAGTATTTTTGCAATTTTATACATAGCAGCATGAATGCCTTTAACTCTTCAAGTTGGTAATGAGAAAAATATGTCAATTTTGTCCATCAAATCCATTAATAACTATTGTGCATAGTCAGTGCTCACCAACGTGTATTAAATCATAATACAAAATAATAATAATAATCACTACTATTACATGATAGTAGAGAAAGGAAGATCCAAAAAAGAAGATAACTTTATCTATAAGGACCCTACAAAAAAAGAAATGAATTCATGATGAACATATTTCCAGCCATTAAAAACTCGGAAGAAGGGGATATAATACCGCTTGATATTATTTGGTTCTATTAATTCATTCTCACCTTCAACCATATTATTGCACCTGTATTTTAAAGTGGCTTCGTGTCAACTAGAAAAAATATATAATTTTTTCCATAAAGTGACATCGTGCAAACAAAGTGCAGATACAGATAAAGTGGCTGGTGCTGGAGGGTTATACTGGAATGAGGTAATTTGGGGAGGGAAAATCTTAACTCTATTCGAGCAGAGTTATACTCATAGTATTCAAGACAAGATATGATCATACATTACCAAATTAGCACATATAGAAAAAATCACACCATAAAACCAATCTATAAAAAAGAGGGAATCGGTGACATGACTAAAATCAGCTATCATATCAAACATCAGGATAAAAAGACTACCCTAATATTTAAAACGACGGCTAAAATCAATCAATTCATATATATACACACTCATACTTCACACTCAATATATAAATTATGCACAATACATTACAATATAAATACATATGTGCAAAAAAGTGCAAGGTGCGGACCAACTCCTCTTATAGTAGGGTATGTTGTTGTATTATGGTGTTAACTATATGGCTAAGATGTGGCATTATCATGAAGTGATCAAAGGTATGTGTGGAGGTCCTCCGTGGTGTTAAGACCTCCCGGCCACTTTGAATTAAACTCCAAAATATATTTGGTTTCAAGCCTGCGCATACACGCCTCCCTATCGCCTCCTCTTTTAGTAAGCGGGATGGATTCTATGGCGAAGTATTTGAGACACTGAGGCTTACTGTTGTGACACGCCTCAAAGTGTCTGGCCACTGGATAACTCTGGTCCTTATTTACAATGGCGCGCAGATGTTGTAAGATACGCTTGTGGATTTGCAGTTTACTGCTACCAATATATTTGAGTTTACAGTCACATTCCAATATATACACACAGTATTCAGTTCTACAGGTTAAATGCTGTTTTATCTCCCTCGTAGTTCTTGGAATTACTGTTGTGTATTTTTTGGTGTTAACACCATGTTGGCAAGCCTTACATGCCAGGCATTTATAGAAGCCCCTGCTGGTGGGTCGCCAAGGCTCCTTGCCTATGTTTTCTTCACTGTTTTTTGAGAGGATGGAGCCCATACTTAGACTTTTACGGAAGGTTATGGAAGGATTTGGGGGCATCACATCGCCAATCATGGGATCATCTTTTACAAAGTGCCAGTTTCTTCTGACTATACTCCTGATTTCTTTCTCCTGCTTGGAATAAGTCAGAATAAGTCTAACTTCATTGGTTTTATCGCATTGTTTCACTTTCTCAATCAACAAGTCACCTCTTTCTTTAAGCCTGCATTTCCTTATAGCAGTGTTCAGTATCTTAGCAGTGTAACCCCTATCTACAAATCTTAGAAAACTTTCATGTTGTTTAACAATCATGTCATCATGATTACTACAAATACGGCGGATGCGTAGCATCTCGCCGTAAGGTATGGATTTGATTAGATGTTGGGGATGAGCACTCGTGGCATGTAAAAGAGTGTTACCTGCCGTCGGTTTCCTAAAAAGGGTACTGGTAAGAATATTATTAGATATAAAAACCTGTACATCTAAAAGTGTCACCGATTCCCTGCTTACATCAGAGGTAAAATGCATATTAAGATCATTTTCATTGATTTCATGTATGAAATTTAAAACACTTTCCTCGGAACCACGCCATACAATAAATAAGTCATCAATAAAACGGAGCCAACAGGTGATGTTAGTGGTGCAGTATTTCTCAAATTTGCGCCTGAGGACCAGTTCCTCCCACCACCCCATAAACAGGAGAAACTGGCCCCCATTGCTACACCTTGGACCTGTTGGTACATTTGTCCATTAAAAATGAAGAAGTTATTGTTAAGGCAGAATGTTAGCATTTGTAAAAGCATTTTGGTATGTTGGGCCAGTTCGATAGGCCTGCGGCTCAGATAGTACTCACATGCACGCAGGCCATCTTTAACTATATATACCTGTGGCAATTATATATGTATATATATATATATATATATATATATATATATATATATATATATATATATATATATTCACTGAAAAAACCATAGGTTATAGACCATATATAGTTAGGGATTAGCATTTACAAAACCTTATTTTATTTGCACAAAACCATTGAAATTCCATATATAGTTAGTTGCACTAACTATATATCGCGGACCCGCAATCCACTGCTAATGATGTCACATATTACATCATTCATGACATGGTCAGTGACATCACTGATGACATCACTGATGACATCTCAAATGACATCACTGATGACATCACTGATAACATCACTGATGACAACACCCAGTGACTGTATGTTTCTGTAAAGTTAAAATATGTCTTACATATTGAAGAATGAGTGGATGTATAAGTGTCTGGATAAAGGATTTAGTAGGTGCATGACTGACTGTATGAGAGAATGATTAAATGTGTCTCACTGAGTGCATGGGTTAGTGATTAAAGTGTCTTAATTTGGCAATCATTATTTATGTTGTTCTGTAAACTGCTGCATGTTTAAATCAGTAGCTATATCAGTAACTATATGGGTTATTGAATGGTTGCCCAAGTATTTGTATGGGAGACTGAGTATGTGTGTGGGTGGCTGGGAGGTGTATAACTCTGTGCATAGATGTGTGAGCAGTTGATTCCCTAGGTGTATGGGTTCAAAAGTGCATGTAGAAACAGCTGTATGGACAGTTGACTGTGTGCATGAGTATATTGGTGAGTGAATGGATATCTCAGTGCTACATGTCAAAGTAAGTACATATGTAAAACACACTCCACGTGAGAGTTGACATATATAAATAACTGAACATAAGAGCCAGTGAATGTGAGAGTGGCTGTATGAATCATTGTGAACTTGTATCAAGGATTGTATAAGAGAGTAAATATGTGTTAGTATATGTTTGAATAAGTAAGGTGTGTATAACTGTATAGTTGAGGAAATGGAGATGTGATTGATTCTTTGCATGACTGACTAGGTGTGTGAGTAACTCCATGGATGTGTGACAGTCTGTGAGTGCCTGTTTACACTGAGTGTATCTAAGGTTATATTAGAGTCTGAAGATGTATTATCACATAAATGATATCATCAGTGATGTAATCAGTAATGTCAAATGAGATGTCAGTGATGTCATCAGTGATGTCATTTGAGATGTCATCAGTGATGTCATTTGAGATGTCATCAGTGATGTCATCAGTGATGTCACTGACCATGTCATGAATGATGTAATATGTGACATCATTAGCAGTGGATTGCGGGTCCGCGATATATAGTTAGTGCAACTAACTATATATGGAATTTCAATGGTTTTGTGCAAATAAAATAAGGTTTTGTAAATGCTAATCCCTAACTATATATGGTCTATCACCTATGGTTTTTTCAGTGAATTTTCAAGGTTTTGTAAATGCAAATTCCTAACTATATATGGTCTATAACCTATGGTTTTTTCTGTGAATTTCATTGGTTTTTTAAAAGCTAATATCTATAGCTGTAAAATATATTCTTTATTAAGTGACGTATCACGTAGCCCGTGAGACGCCTCATGATGCATCGCATAACCGTGACGTATCGTCTCTGCAGCGCAAACCAAACCCAAAACGTAAGCGCGCCAGAACACGCTTAAAGATATATATATATTTTTTTAACCTTAATTAGACAAAATCCACACGTGCACATATCACAAACGTTCAAAAAACACAATATGTCGGACTCCCGTTACGCTGCCGGTTAGCTGCCCGGTTAGCTGCCCGGTTCGCGTACCAAGACGCGTCTCTACGGCGAAAAAATTGGATTTTTTTTTGTGGTTTTTTTTGGCCCCGCGTGGCTTTATAATATCCCCCTCATCAATCCTAGGGGGTCAGAAGGGGTCTACCTTGCCCTCTTTCCTTCATTTCCCCCTTTGTTTTGGCCTCCTCTTGTCTCTCGATCCTACCGAGAGACAAGATGGCGGCCGCTCCGGACTGTTTACAATGTTGACAGCCAATCAGCTACTCCTCAGACTCCCGTTACACTGCCGGTTAGCTTCCCGGTTAGCTGCCCGGTTAGCTGCCCGGTTCGCGTACCAAGACGCGTCTCTACGGCGAAAAAATCGGATTTTTTTTAATTTTTTTTTGGGCCCGTGTGGCTCTATAATATCCCCCTCATCAATCCTAGGGGGTCAGAAGGGGTCTACCTTGCCCCCTTTCCTTCATTTCCCCCTTTGTTTTGGCCTCCTCTTGTCTCTCGATCCTACCGAGAGACAAGATGGCGGACGCTCCGGACTGTTTAGAATGTTGACAGACACCGGAGAGCCAATCAGCTTCGCATCGCAAAGTTCCGTTACGCGAAAAGTACGCGAACCGGAGCGCTGCCCGGAGCGCTGTTACAGATATATATCTTGTTTTAAACGTTAATTTCTCAAAATCCACTGAAGCACATATATTGAGACCTAGCAAAGGCACATCGGGCTAACAGTCCCTACAATTTTGCCAAGTTTCGTGCAAATCCATTCAGCCGTTCGAGCTAAAAGTGAGGCCAACCGCCCTATGGAAAAATGAATGGGAAAAACGCGTTTTGGGACCCCCCTTTTTTCTCGGCCCCCCCTTGACGACCCCCCCCAAATTTTCAGGGGCTGCTCAGAAACAAAATGTGCCATTTTCCTGAAAATTTCAGCCAATTCCGTCCACAAACGCCAAAGTTATTAGACATAGAATTTTCAAAAGTTCCATAGAGAAAAAATCCTAACTATATATACCTACTGGCTATCGCCAGTAGGTAATATATATATATATATATATATATATATATATACACACACACACATATATAGTTGCCACAGAATTGAAGAAGCCACTACCCGGTGAGTTAAAGCCTTTATTCTGCAGGTTGCACAAGCCTTTAGCCAATAACACTCCCGGCACAAATGTCAAGCCAAACGCGTTTCAGGCATTTCCCGCCCTTGTTCACTGGCAACGGAAATCACAACAGCAAGCGGACCATCTGCACACAATTATATTTCCCGCCCCAGTGTGTGCGAGTGCGAGTGCATCTTGGTCCTTGTAGTCCGCTTTGAAATAACCCAATGTGGGTGCCACTGTATTCCCCAAAAAAGTACATCTTACCCATGTGGCGAGGAAGCCCCACTGCATACTGTGCGGGACGGCTTGTCAGAAATCAAGAGATGCTGCATGTGCGGTGAGTCCATTCTGTGGGTGAATATTAGCGCAGACTCGATGCCATGAACACTGCAAGCATGCCCACATGGGTAAGATGTACTCTTGTCCGCATGAATTGCGTTTATATGGATTAATAAAAGTCACTGTTGCCAGCAGTGAACAAAAGCAATTGAAGAGTCCGTTTTTCTCTTTTGGTGGGTTCAAGCACAGAGTGGTAATTGGATACCCACTGGGGTAGACATTTGAACATTGGGAGAATGAGGACACCCACAGCGGTTGGGCACCATGCAATGTTCGTGGGCAGGCACTTCAACTACCAGCATGCCTTGCCACAGCCCACATGGGCGGGACTTGTTAACATGCAATAAAAAGAGGTGCGTGTAATGATGCCTTGTCCTCCTTGTGCAGCCATTGATAAAGGGCGGAACCTATGCCCGAAACGCGTCTGGCAAGTCAGAGGGTCTGGCGTGGGCCACGCTGTCACACTACCACCGGCAGCAAGTGTGTGTTAACCCTCTCGAGTGTGGCTTCCTAACTTGGGCAATCTTTTCTGGATTTTATGCGGCTAGTTCGGTCGCTGGGAAGCCCCGCCGCTGCTTCTGGCGGATCGACACTGCTTAGCAATCAGAGCAGTGTTTTGAGCGAGAGGGGCCTGAGCTGCAGGTATATATTGGACGTGTGGCGACGTTGTGTTCATACCATCCCCCCCACTTGGGTAGACATTTGAACATTGGGAGAATGAGGAAACCCACAGCGGTTTGGCACCATGCAATGTTCGTGGGCAGGCACTTCAACTACCAGCATGCCTTGCCACAGCCCACATGGGCGGTACTTTTTAACATGCAATAAAAACAGGTGCGTGTAATGAAGCCTTGTCCTCCTTTTGTGCAGCCATTGATAAAGGGCGGACCCTATTCCCGAAACGCGCGTGGCATGTCAGAGGGTCTGGCGTGGGCCACACTGTCACACTACCACCGGCAGCAAGTGAGTGTTAACCCTCTTGAGTGTGGCTTCCTAACTTGGGCAATCTTTTCTGGATATATATATATATATATATATATATATATATATATATATATATATATATATATATATATCTCCCAAAAATCCAGCTCCCACAGAAACTCCATGGAAGAAGGCACGGACTTGAGTGATAAAGGATTCAGCATCTGTTTAATCAATCATGTCGCCCTTAATCCCAAGAACAATAAGAGACCGGTTTCGTTCACCTTACGGGTAAGCCTTTGTCAATCTGGTTTGGCGCCAAATTACTAATTGGGAAACCTTTTGTGTGTGGTTTTGTTTGCGGCCTTTTCCGGTCCAGGTAACGGACATCCGGGTGTCAGAATGGAACTGAGGTCTTTGAAATCGAGGGGTTTTTATTTCCACGAATATGGCTTTGCACTGCACATCAACCCACTGGGGATTTTAACTTTGCTAATTTTTTGAACATTGACATCACCCACTGAGGTAATACGTATTGATTGAACTGCTAATACAAGAATGCAATTTGTTTTGCATACGCTGTGAGAGCCGGTGAGACACGCCCATGGGGGCGGTAACTAGGAACAAAAGCAGGTGTTTCAAATCAAAGGTGGCTTTGTTTCTTATGCTGTTAGGCTCGTGAACAAGGGGAGAACTCGAAACGCGTAGAGCCACGTATGCACGCTGATGGATGGTGACAGGCTGCATTTCAGTGGAACCCTCACTGGAAGAAGGGTTACCTCCATGAGGGCCTCCTCTAATTGGGAAACCTTTTGTGTGTGGATATATATATATATATATATGAATCCAAAAAATCCAGCTCCCACAGAAACTCCATGGAAGAAGGCACAGACTTGAGGTTATAAAGGATTCAGCATCTGTTTAATCAATCAGGTCACCCTTAATCCCAAGAACAAGGAGAGACCCGTTTCGTTCACCTTACGGGTAAGCCTTTGTCAATCTGGTTTGGCGCCAAATTAGAAACATGTTATATAGCCCTTCCCACTCGACCCATAGATAAACATAAAAACATACTACCACGTATGAAAACTGCCTATAGTCCAAATGCCAACAATACATATTTGATGCAGCTGACACTCTGCATTGTTTCAGGTAAGGTATAACATAATAAATACGTTACAAAGTACAAATTAGAAATTCTATTATTATTTGTAGCATAGGCATCTAAATAATATGTAAATCCCTATAGCATCCACAAAAGTGGGACTGGTGTGAGCAGTGGAACACATCACCAAACTCATCATCCTGTAATGCCTCATTATAATACATAATGTAAAATAAAATTTAAAAGCAATGCTGCGCAGCGTCACTAAAAATGTTCAACATTACTAATTTAATTACATTCTCAAGCTTATAACTAATAGCCAGCTTGAGACCTCTGACTTTGACTGCAAGATTTATTGGATTTCTGCCATGATGTTAATGTCAAAATCCTTCAATCCAAATATAATGGGGCACCGGGATCAGAAATTTGCAGCCTCACCTCGGGGTCATCATATCCGACCGACTCTCCGTTTGCAATACAATGCCGATATGCAAATCACAATCGGTACTTGTGCATGTGCTTCCCATTCCCTCAGGACTACCGGTCCCATAATGCCTCCAGACAGTCCATATTATGACAGACAGCTATCCATTGCAATCCTGATAATCCAAACTACGTGGGGCATCGGGAACAGGAAATTGCAGTATATATATATTCACTGTAAAAAAACACAGGGCCTTATTTATGAAGGATTTGCGCCGCCGGTGCGTCACTTTTAAAATGGGAAAAAGTGACGCACCGGTGGCGCAAGGCCTTCATAAATAAGGCCCACAGGTTTTAGGGACGTTCTAGTTAGTTGGACATTTCACTCTTACAAAACCAGAGAAATTGGGCTATAATAGTTTGTTAAGCTAACTATAACTCCCGCTCCCGCAATGCACTGCTGCTAACGTCACTCATTACATCACTCATGACGTGGTCAGTGACATCACTGATGACATCTCAAATGACATCACTGATGACAATGCAAACATAGCCCAGGGGAGGGTGTGGTCCCCGGGGCCGGGGGTTCGCAACAAACCCCCACCTTTAATTTGTTAAAATTGCCCCGGGGAGGCGTGGGCCGGCATGAGCCCCCCACGCAGTTTTTTTAACCTAGTGAGGTGGCTGTCCCTGAGGCTGTGGGGGGGCCTGTGCCCCCACATATTATTTAAAAAGCCCCAGGGAGGTGACGGTCCCCAGGGCTGCGGGGGTCCACTAGGTCTCCGCATATATTAACAACATTGCCCCCGGGACTTGGCCCACCCGGGGGCTTATTAAAACAAAGCGTGGGAGACCGCGCTTTGTTTTTCTTTTTTTAAATTTGGCGGGATTCGTAAACCGTACGCAAATCCCACGAAACTATTTAAAAAAATGCTTTTTGGGGCCCTGGGGGTCCTTGTGTAACCCCCTGAGCAGGCCTAACGGGTCAGGGTGTTTCTACCCTGCCCCCTTATCTTGTTTTTTCACCTTTTTAAAACCGAGTCACAAGATGGCTGCCAACACTTCTTGGTTTGAAGTGTTGGCAGCCAATCAGAGACAAGCTCGTGATCTGGAGGGTTCGCGGATCCACCTCGGTCACCAGATATTGCTTAATTTTTTAATTTTCCAGGAACTACTGAACGGATTTACACCATTTTAAAAAAAAAGGTCGTTTTCTGAACCAAGAGCTACCTTTTTGCCAAATTTGGTGTCATTCCGTTCAGCAGTTCGGACTGTAGCCTGTTCCAAACTTTCCTATGGAATTTAACATGGAGAAAACGCATTTTGGGACCCCCCTTTTTTCTCGGCCCCCGCTTGACGAATCACCCCGAAACTTTCAAGACAGGAGGGAAAACAAGCCCTCCAGTCAGACGTCAGGTAAGTAAATGTATTCTTCAACAGGCAAAGCATTACGTGTTTTGACCCCCAGATAGGTCTTAATCATACGTTAATATGAGGGGCAGTAACACCAGGATTTAAATACACTTGGGTCTTCAACAGTGAAGAAGGACTACGAGTGCCACACTTATTGTTTTAAATAAAGAATGTTTTTTTCGATATCAGGGACCAGGTCACCTTTTTTTCTCATTTAGTACTCTTGAAATTGTATGGCAAATGCCCGCCATACGATATGTGTTGCACTCGAAGTTCTTCTTCACTGTGGATTAGAAAGGAAATGCGATGCAGCTCATGCAGACATTAATTTATTTATCCTTTACACAACCAGTGCTGCACATTCACTAAAGCACACTTTAAGCCAAAAAGCATGAATAACGGTGCCATGGTTTTCAGGGAGGCAAGTTATCAAATTGTTTTTCATTTAAAAATGGTACAATGGGGCCAAGTGGGCAAGAATGCTGTGTTTAGAACCTGTACTGCAAATGTGGTTCACTTTCACACTTCATACCCGTTTGGCGTGCAAGGCCATCAGCTTTTAGGAAGTTCAGCATGACATCCATGTCCCTATAATGTTTCTCCTTGACACTAGACTCTATGAAAATAAATCTGTGTGGTTTCTGCTCCGTGGCTGATTTAAGCACATGTGTATTTGATGGGCCTCTGTGGGGTTGCATGTGCGTTCCAAAGAGCGTCTTTCATTAAGTTTTATAGAACAGTAATAATGGTGGGGTCCGATGTCTCTCTTGAAATGTATCTTTTGGAATTGCTTAGGCTGCCAGTTTGAGTCTCAGCCAAAGCCATCTTGGGTAGAGCTGGAAGAGGCCTTTTGTGGGGTTGGAGGAAGGTTGTCTCTCCACCTCACGCAAAAGGCATTTTCCGTTTGCTTTTTCAGTGTATTTGTCCTTCCGAAGGCTCGTGCACTAAAAAGTGCATTTTTTTTCAAATCTTGATCCGACTTGTCAACAGAAAACTAATAAAAAAAACACCCCACATTAAGGGAGTCGCTTAACGAAATAAGCATACGAAAACAATATTCTGCGAGTTTCCCAGACGAATGGAACTACCGAATCAGCAAAACAAAAACATAGATGTAAAAAGTTTCTTGGCAGATTTAGAAACGTCAGAGACTCTTTCAACTGACATAATCTGAACTAAGTATATGAACAACAACAAGTGAATACAGCCGTTTACTTGCAATTAACGAAGTCAGCAGCTTTCTGTCTATCATTCCAAGGGTTTATTCGTACTTTGGAGCACATGGAAATAATTTCTATAAATTTCGAAGGCTTTTTATTTATTTTTGTTCTTGTATTTACCGTGGTATGTGTAAGAACTAATATACAGAATTATCTTTAATTAGATATGTTCCATGACAGGCTTCCGGAAAGTGGGTCTGCCAAGATTGCTCTAAAAGTCAAACGTGTTAGCACTTAAGTATGGAACTTGAACAAAACTGCTGACACTTTGGGCGTGAAAGTCATCAACCTCATTCCTGTTTTATTCGTGTATTTTTGTGGTAACTTTTAAAACTCAATTCAGCCCGCCTACTCACCTGAATCAAACTGAAGCTATTAGAACCAACCTATCACGTCACTTAAAAACACTGGGAACGTTCACAAAAATATTGGGGCAGATTTACTAAGGTTTTGCTTCGGGTTACGTCACTTTTGTGGCACAGTCCAGACGCAAAATCCTTTTTAGCATTTACTATGCCACACAAAGCTGCTTTGCGTGGTTTAGTAAATGGAAAGTAATGCAAGGCAGCGTATAACGCTCCACCTTGTGTTCGGAAGGCGTTCAATGGTTGGAACATGGGTGTTCCCATGCAAACACCCATAGATTTTGACACATTATAAGATTTACTAAAAGTAGTAATCCTGGAAATGTGTCAGAGATACGCCTTCCTGAAGCAGGTGTAACAAGGAAAAATATGTCTATTTATAGAAAGCCTGGTCTGGTGGCTCAGTGGACAAATGCGTCCACTGCAGGGGTGTATGTTCGACCTCATTTTTTTTTTTTTTTTTTGTTAAATATATTTTTATTGCAGGAATTAGTCAAAATTACATATTGGACCAGCATTATAGGCTCAATCAGAAAGAGTAGAACACATCCCATCTCCCTTTGGCAAGTTATATGTGTACACAGCCATTCAGCCCACAACCCAAGGGTCGGGCGGCGAACACCAGTGGGGATCCGATAGGAGGTCGGAGCTGGTCCGGATGATCCATAAATCTTCATCTGCTTTTCTAAAACATCCTACAAAAAAAAGCAAAAGAACCCCCCCCAACAACCCAGTGAATTAGGTAGAACCCCCCCCCAACCCCGCCATCAGTGTGTGGAAATGCGTGTAGGAAGACCCATGGGAGATTTCCCCGAGAATGTTACAGATGTTTAAAGTACAGTTGGCTATCGGGACTCGGGTTGTGCTGCATCTTCACTTTCGGAATCGCTGGAAGCGCAATAATCCCTGAGGGCCTGCACTAACGTCTCCCATTCTAATGCCGCCTCCTGCGCTTTCTCGTTGTGCTGCCTCCTAGCTAATTGGTATCGCAGCGTGCTCTCCCCCGCCGCCCATTTCAAAAGTTCGCCGTGCCACTTAACCTCTGTTGGACCAACCCTTGCCTTCCAATTCCTGGTCACCTCCCGTTTAGCAAGGAGAAGCCCCAGATCGATAAATTTACTAGAGATCTTATTTTTGGGGGTGTGCGGGAACCAGTGTAGGAGCCCTACCGCCGCGTCAACTGATAAGGACCTCCCCGTTACCCTATTCAGGGTGTCTCCCACTCCAAGCCAATAGGAGGACAACGCCGGGCAAGACCACAGCATATGGAGGAGGTCCGCCTCAGGCGCCCGGCACCTGGGGCATTCCGCCGAATCCGTGGCAAAGTACTGTTGGATCTTCGCGGGGGTCAAATAGGCCCTGTGGAGTACGTAGAAGTGGACTAATTGGAAGCGGGCGTGGCGTGCGCCCTTCCAGGCCCGCCTCATGAGTTGTGACCAGGTCGTCTCCAGAATCTCCTTCCCTATGTCTGCCTCCCAGTGGGTTCTTAAGGTGGTGAGGGGGGTCAACCCCTCATTAATCAGTCTGCTATACAGGCATGTGACCGTCTTGACCGTTCCCGCGGACATCATAACATACTGGCACACCGGGGACATAGGCGGTTCCTCCAGGCCGTTTTTCCAGTGCGCCTGAATCGCTCGGATCAGAGCCGTGTGCAAGAGGAAGTCGCCACGAGGAATGTCAAAGCGGTCTATGAGCTCTTGAAAGGGCAATAGCGCCCCGTCCTCGTAAAGGTCTCCCACCAGCTGCAGACCCGTGTCCTCCCAGTTCCCAAGGCGCGACCAATCACCTCCGTGAGGCAGGGCCGTCAACATACCCAGTGGTATTTCAGGTGCATATGGCAACCGCAACTGTCCCCGGGCGTGGGCACGGTTCCAACATAAGCGAATGGTCTTTTCCTCGAGCGTCAGGTCCTGCAAGGCCAGACGTTGTCGCAACGCGATGAAGGAGATAACATGCCTAGCCATCCCGGTGCCCCTCCCGGTCTCCGGGCCTCGGAACTCCCTGGCGACCTCCTGGGTGAAGGTCTGTAGTTGCGCTGCCAAGTAATACTTCTCGAAATCCGGCACCGCAAGACCACCCTCAGCTTTCGGCCTCATCAGGGTCTTGAGGGCCACTCTCCGGCGGCCCGAACCCCAGAGGAATCCCACCACCATAGATCGCAATAGACGGAAGGTGGCCGGCGGGATCCAAATCGGCAGCGCACGGAAGTAGTATAGCAGCCGGGGGAGTGCCACCATTTTCAGCAGAGCGATCTGCCCTGCCACCGAGAGCGGCAGGGTAGCCCAGAAGTCCATGCTGCCACGCAACGAGCGAGTGCAGCGAGCTATGTTCCCATCCAGGAGGTCAGTCGGGTCGTGGTATATGTACACCCCCAGGTACTTAAAGCAGTCAGGTTCCCACCTAATCTCCCTACTGATGTCGGGGCTGGGCGTTCCCCTGCGAACTGGGAACAGGCAGGTCTTGGCCCAATTCACCCGAAGGCCCGAGACTTCCCCAAAAGCCGTGAGCGCCGACGCAGCCCCATTCAAGGCAGCCACCGGGTCCTCAAGGAAGAGCAACAGATCATCAGCGTATAGCGAGATATAATGTGGGTCCGATGACGTCCGCAAACCGCTAAAGTGGACCCCCGACCGGAGCAGTAGCGCCAGTGGTTCCACCGCTAGCGCGAAAAGCAGCGGGGATAATGAGCAACCCTGCCTCGTGCCTCTCTCCGCCGGGTATTGCGAGGAGATCAGCGGGCCCGCCCTCACCCTGGCCGACGCCGAGGCATACAGTACCGTAGTCCACCTGACAAAGCCCTCTCCCAGACCGAACCGCAGTAGTACACTGTGCAGGTAGTCCCATTCCAGGCTATCAAAGGCCTTTTCCAAATCCACTGAGAGGACTACCGGACATGGGGCTTCCGTGTGCGGTTCCCCCAGCAAACGAAACAGCCTGCGAATATTCATGGTTGTGTTCCGCTTGGGAATGAATCCAGCCTGGTCTTCATGTACCAGAGAGCGCATGTGCCCAAGCAGCCTCGATGCCAATATGCTGCTCAGTATCTTATAATCAACCGTCAGCATCGATAAAGGACGGTAGGATGCCGGGTCGGTCGATTCTCTTCCGGGTTTGAGGAGGGGAACCACTAAGGCCTCACACATCGAGCCGGGGAGGCGTCCCAACCGCTTCGCCTCTCTGTAAACTATCAGCAGCCTCGGCGCCAGGAGGTCAACGTAGGCAGAGTAAAATTCGACCGGGAGGCCATCTAGGCCCGGGGTCTTATTCCTCGCCATCCCTTTAATGGCGCTGCGGATTTCCCCCAGTTCAATGTCGGAGCCCAGAGCCTTTGCCACGTCCGGCTCCAGCGTAGGTAGCTCCAGGGGTTGCAGGTAGTCCTCAATTAGGTCGGGGTCCCTGGCAGAGCTACTGCGGTACAATTGTTCATAGTAGCGCAGGTAACAGCCCAGAATCTCAGGTTGAGTGTGCACTTCGGCCCCCTCCGCCGTGCGCATGGACGTCGTCAGAGAGGTCTGGCGCGTAGGATTAGCTAACCACGCCAGCAATGTGCCCGACCTATCCCCCTCCGCGAGCGACCTAGTAGTATAGGCCTTGTAGTCGAAGCAGCGCAACCGCTCGACCTCCGCCGCCACCGCCTCCCTTGCCGCCGCCGTGCGCTCCTGGAGTTCAGGACGCCCTGGGCGGCGAAGTTCCAACTCGCGGAGCTTCCGATCAGCCGCAGCCAAGTCATCAAGGATGACTCGCCGCATGCCCACTTTTTTAGAGATGCAGTAGCCCCTGACCACCACCTTAAAGGCGTCCCATTCCAACGCCCTCGATCCCGCAGTACCCCCATTGGACGCGAAATACTCTGAGATTTTATCCTCCAGGTCCGACTTAAAGACTATGTCCTCCAAGATCTCCGGGCGCATTTTCCAGGTGGGCACAGCAGGAACCCCGGGAAACCAGCGAAGGTCCAGCAGGAGAGGGTTGTGGTCTGAAACAGTCCTGGTCAAATATTCAGACCGGATCGCTGCGGAAACTAACTCCGCCGATCCCAGAAACCCGTCCAGTCGGACGTGCAACTCATGCAGGCCCGAGAAATAGGAGTAGTCCCTAGTGTCAGGGTGCTGTGCTCTCCAGATATCCGTGAGCCCCCAGTGCGTCTGCCAGTCCCTCCTCCCTTTTGCCACCCGGCGAACTGGGGAGTCAGGGAGGGGGGGTGTGAGCGGTCGGCCTCCACGTCCACTACTGAATTAAAATCCCCCCCCGAGTAGGAGGGGTCCAGAGAAGAAGTGGGCCAACGAACCCGATAACCCGGAGAGGAAGGCAAGCTGGTCCACATTAGGCGCATAAATACAGCAAACGTTCAAGTCCCTCCCCCCCAGTGTGCCTGAGAGAGCCACGTAGCGACCCTCGGGATCCACCACTGATTTCGTAACCTGAAAGGGGACCCCAGCTCTGATCCAAATTAGCGCCCCCCTGGCATACGCTGAGTACGAAGTATAGAAGACCTGTCCATCTACGCTGTAGCGCCGCCCCTTCCGCCTTGTTGAGATGAGTCTCCTGCAGCAGCGCTATTTGCACCCCTCTACGCACTAAATAAGCGTGAACTTTGTGGCGTCTAGACATAGTGTGAAGCCCCCGTACATTCCAAGTGATGCATTTCACATTAGCAATATCAGCCATTGTCCCATATCGTTCGTTCCGGATCTCTCCACCACGGTTCCAACAAAGAAAGAGCAACAGTCAATTCAACACTGATGGCGGCCATTTTCCCCCACAAAAAAACAACAACCTTCGTTCGAAACAACCCCCTGCCCACCCTCCCCAGAACAGGACCCAAATAGTGCCATCTAGTTCCCATCCAAACCATACCCCCAACAATCCCACAATCCCCGACTAATCCTGCGGTCGCCACTGCAGGAAGGCCTTAAGGGCTAGGTGCGGGCTGGGCGCCGGTAATGGGCCCTCGATTCCCGGGCTGCCGAGACTGGATTGAGCCCAAAACAAAAGGCTATGTCACGATCAGGGCCCTCCTCCCCCTTCACCGGAGTTCATAATCAATCGTCTGCACCTACCACCCCCGCTGCAGGCCCCCACCCAAATGGAAGTACCTCACCCCGTCACCCCTGTCCATCCAATATGTCCTCAGCCGAGTTTGGAGTAATCACCGGCATGTGGACACTGTAGGTCTCCGACTCCTCCGTGTCCGTTGGTGCCCCTTCGCCTCCAGGGTCCGTTTCCTCGATAATGGGGCCACCTCGTGCACCAGACAGCATAGACAACATCTCCAGCACTCCCTTCCGCTACGCCGATGTCTCCACAGTCGAAGGCCTGCCTGTCGTGCCGCGGCGACTCCGAAGTCTTTTGGACCCCCGTCGTTGCCCAGGTTCTACGGCCAGCTGAGATGACGAGCCGAAACCATCTTTACCAGCTCTATAGAGTTCGAGCCAGTTGCAGACATCCTCCGGGGAATCAAAGAACTGGGTCTTGTCATCGATGATTATGCGGAGCCTAGCGGGAAAAAGGAGCGAATACTGGATGCCCTCGCTCCGGAGTTTGCGCTTGATCGCCAGGAAAGAGGCCCTTCTGCGCTGGGTCTCATATGTGTAATCCGGGAAAATGTTCACCTGGCTGTTCTCCACCTTATAAGGACCATTGTGTCTGGCGGCATTAAGGATGAGGTCTCTGTCCCGAAAATGCAGCAAACGCGCCACCACCGGTCGCGGGACGCGGCCCTGTTGCGGCGGCCTCGCCGGCACTCTGTGCGCCCGCTCCAGGGTGTAGAAGGAGGACAGGCCTTCTGGGGTCACTGTGTCCCGGAGCCAAGTTTCCAAGTAGGCCACCATGTCGCCATCTTCGATCTTTTCCGGCAGGCCCACCACTCGAATGTTGTTCCGCCTGTTACGTCCCTCCGCATCCTCCGCCCGTTTCTCCAGGGCCTCAATCCGGGATAGGGCATCCTTCATCGTCGCGGCCAGTGTTTTCTGTGCCGGCTCCAAGGTCTGCACTGAGCTCTCCACTTCCTTGACTCTATCCGAGAGCCTGCCGTGGTCCGCCCTGAGGAGGCCCAGGCTCGTCGCAACCTGGGCAATGTCCTGCTGAAGGGCCGAGCGCGTGGTCGCGATCGCCTCCAGGACCCGGTCAAATTGTTGTTGTAAATGAGGACCACCAGAGCTCTCCGGGTCCCCTCGATCATCTTTGTCCGGCGCCTCCGAATCCGAGGCGGCTGGGGTGGTCCCCTTGGGTCCCCTCGGCTTTCCCATGGCGATTGAGTCTCGCGGTGGAAAGTCCGTCAGAGGCACCACCGAATGCGGGCGTCGACTATGTCTCTCCCGGCACGCTGTCGTTGAGCCGAGGGTCGTCGAACGCCGTCTCCAGGACCCGCAGCTCTTCCGCAACCTTGGGCCGCGCCACCACCGTGTCGTCGGAGGGCAAGGAGGAGGAGGCGGGGACGAACGGCGCCAGGTCGGGTAGGCCCGCTTGGCCGATGAGGATCTGGAATGAGAGTCACCAGTGCCGCCGGAGACTTTGTGGCGCCAGGGCGCCGTGCTGCCCATGGAGTTCAGTCACTCGGTGGGGGGCAGCCGGGTGCGGCTCGTGGGGTCGGCTTCACACACAGGGCCGTCAGACGTCCGTGTTCTGAGAGCAACGATAGTTCGGCCAACATTCCGTCCGGGGTCGGTCACCGTGCTCAAGTCTATTCCAAGCGTCACCCAGACTATCATGTCATAGGGAGATAGGATGTAGAGGATGCGCTGTGTCTGACTACGCTCCTCCGGGTTGAGGGTCCCGGGCAAGGAGTCGAGAAGGTCCGAGCGCCATCTTGGGTCTCTCTCCGCGGACCCCTGAACTTCGGTTTGCCATCGGATCAGCCGGTTTTCGAGTGTCACCGGGTGTCCCACCAGGTCCCAATCGGTCCGATCATCGGTTTGCGGGGGTCAGGGTGCCCCGCGGACTCCGATTTGCAGGATCAAAACGGGCTCAGTCCCGGAGCCGAGCTCTCAGGCGACCATCGCCATCGGCGTCCAAGCCACGCCCCCGTGTATGTTCGACCTCATGGCCACAGGTTCACATACCCGCGGGTCCACTCAGCCTTTTATCCATCTGAGGTTAATAAAATGAGTACCGTTGGGTAACAATAGACATCTGTTATTCAGCACCAAGATACCTACCCCAGAACATGCAATTTACAAATACATGTTATGTTATTTCTCCTTGTTACTTCCTCTTTCTATGGGTGCTGAATAGAAGGAGGAAGATGCTTGTAAGGGTTCTTCTTTAGGTCTCGGCTAGGCAGCGCATGCACTGTCTCATTGAGAGGTGCTGTATACAGTATTGTGGGGGAAGCACCGCCCACTTTCTTTCCATGCTGCTTAATTGGTTCAAATCTGAAATCCTGCATTCTGATTGGTTGCCGGCGTATTAGTCCCGCCTACTTACTGACATGAAATCATATTTATCCTTCCATGGCTATCAGCCCCTTTACTTCAGCAACTTTTGTTCCCCTGCCTCCCCTTGATCCCTCCCACAGCCCGTGACTTCTCTGGCCACCACCACCCCACCACCCACTCCTGTTCCTGCCTTCTTCGGCGCCCACACTTTAGTTTACAGTGCAATAGGACTCGCGTAATTACGAGTCCTGTTGCATTTGTAAATGCTTGTTTTGTCCTGGTATTGGCCGGGTGAGTTCAAACAATTTTTTGCCTGACCTGTCCTATCTTATCCAGAACACATGCGCATAGAATGGTGGAAGGCAGAGACAGCAGAAGCAGCAAAAGGAAACAGGACAAAATCAAGCACCATGGGTTCCGATCTCGCAACCGCAATTTTTTTTTTAACCCACTTTGCCTGCACATTTATGTTTTGGTTTTACTGTTATGGGGAGTGTGGCGTCCACATAAATTGAATAATTCATTGATAATCAGAATGCAGAGCTGAGGTAAAATGCAGGTCACAAGTACAAATTGCTCACATCATAACGAAATGCATATAAAGTCCCAAAGGCGTGACAGATTGCATTGCAAATGCTTGTTTCAGTAAGGTGTACCTTCCTGCATAACAACAATCCTGCCAGTAAAGGAAACACACTTGCAATATGGTGCAAGGGTGCCTGCATTGGTGCTAGCCAGCACACAGTGCGCCAGCGCTAGGATACAGCAGAAATGCTTCATAGCTTTGTAGCATGGAGAATTTCTGCTTTCTTCCTTTCAGTCAACTTTGTTTGCTATCATGTGTTGGAAAGGAAATCAAATGCATTGTCTGCTGCTTTCAGAATTGTGCAGAAATCACTTCCCAGCCTAACGTACGGCCCTCTTCTTAGTATTATTTCTGCAAGACTAGAACCGACTATCTCATACGGTAGTGAAGCTGCAATGGGTAGGGATACTGAAATCCTGAATAAAAACATAACCAGAGTATATCGGGCATTATTTAGGCTACCAGCAAACGCTTCACCTGCACAAGTAAGGTTGGAGTTTGGACTAATTAATCAACAATACACAAGGCAAGCACACTTCATAAAAGTTTGGAACCAAATAAAAACTGATCACCAAAATGAAATATCGCAACTCTTATGGAAAGAATTAAGTAATGACATGAACTCTCTGGCAGGGCTGTACTTAACGAAATCGATAAAAGATTTTGAAGTGACGTCAATATGGGATACAAATATAACCAAGACATCATTTAAGAGGATAATTAACAAAACTGCAAGCTATCTATCTATCTATTCTAAACAATAAAGCGATCCTTGCCAAAAGAAAACAAGCATGGACAATAATAAATGGTTATAAAAAGAAAGAAATCCAACAATATTTGGTGACTCCTTGGACGGAAAAAAATAAACAGGTGCTCCTAAATGCAAGATTCGGCAAAATGCCAGGCCTGTGCCATCGTCCACCTTGTGCAAGAACAGTAACGCAAACCAAATGTAGATTGTGCAACGCCTGTGAGGAGGATATCCTTCATCTTCTTTGTATTTGTCCAGAACTCTCCCAGGAGAGAAAAACTTTGCTTAAGATTCCTCTAAATGCACGAGGCATAAGGTCATGCAGGCAGGCCCTAATAAGGTGTTTGGACTCGAATGATATTATTTTAAATGCTACGTTTGTAAAATTTCTAACAACAGCAAAAAGGAAACTGGGAGATGTAACTATTTTAAATAATTAAAATTTGAATGATATTTTAACTGTTTTATGTATGAATATAGCTTTTATTGACTTTTTTGGAATGTGCAATATTGTAAGATTTTAAATAATCAACACAATAAACTTAATTACTTACTATCATGTGTTGCGTGAAATATAAGTAAATCTGCCCCCTGATGTTTTTCAAAATAGTTCTCTCTCAAATCAGTAACATACACTAATCACTTATGATAAAACTGGAGATTAAGACCTGCTATCAGATACATTGACTCCTCTCGACCAATTCCTGAAGGCTCCAGTCTTGAGTTTAAATAAATACCTATGTCTCAAACACTTAAAAAAACACAATACTTCTATTCTTAGGCCAGGCATTAGCCAAGACCTTTTGATTTTACTAACATTATATGTACAATATACTTACTTAAAGGGGTTTTCAGACAGCCCCCTAAATCCACTGGCCTGTTATTGTGTCTTTCATATTTTTCTTCCACCCACTATAGCACACAGCAGGGGTCACTTAGTCAGTTGACTAGCAAGTAACCAACTTGAGAGCGAGTAATGATACTTTGCTCTTTCTAAAGAGCACACCCCCATACACTGTAGGTCCATTAATTCCAGAGGCTTCTATGGCAATGTCTGTTTTTTGAGACTCAAAAAATATGCTTCATGGCATTTTTGATATTGCTCACTAATTCCCCCAACAACTATGGGGCTCATTAGGATGGCAGACCGACTGGAGTGTGTCCGCCATCCTGGTGTAAACTGGGACCGTTCGCCATACATGCGGCAGTCCCGCACCACTAATTAGGATGTGACCGACACCATGGCGGCCGCATTTTAGTTTTTAACATTGTGGCGGATGCTGCTCACAGCAGCACCCGACGCAAAGCTAAAAAAGCCAAGTTGTGCCTTTCACTGCATTACGTGGCAAACACCACACAGTGCCTGCCACTTGATGCAGTGGAATGTAGGTAACGACCATGGGTACCCCCCAGTGCACAGACACCACCCCCAACACAAGGGGGGCCGCAACGGGGCCCCAGAGCCATTCTCCACCAGGCTTTTCATGGCTGCATCGCAGCCATGGAAATGCCGGTGTCAACCTTCATCCTAATTTGGTGTATGGTGCCTGCTAGGCACCGCCACCATTTTGTCCCCTATTGTCCATCCGCCAGGCAATTGCAACAATTGCCTGTGACGGTTCTGTGGCACACAGTCTTTGCGTCTTCCGCAAACTGAATTGGATTCCTACTGCCATCCTAATTCGGCAGTGGGAAAATCGAGCCCGATGGCGGAAGGACTGCCTCCGCATGGCTGGAGTTGGCAGTCCTTCCGCCATCATAATGAGCCCCTCTCTTTTTAAAAAGTAATGAAAAAGCAAAACAAGTATTGGCAATGTCAAAGGATTAGCAGGCAAATCATAACTAACTTCCTATGTCAATGCCGGTTTAGTCTGGTGTTATACAATTGCTTTAAATTTTAATAAAAATATATCTACTATAACTACTTACAAACATGCTTTCAGGGTGTCCTCACCATTTATTCTTCTGCTTCAGTGTCATTCAGATTTTGCTTCCTCCCCCACAGCATACAGCATGACACACAGTGTCATCCGACTTCGGTCAGTGGCTTACATACCTGTGATTGTTGGCATTCTGCAGGGACTATGGTGCTTTTACATTATAAAAATGGGTTTTACTCAAAACTCCTTTTACTTAGGTTGGGCATGGCAGCTCATCCTACATAACTACTGAGCTGTCTGCATGCCACTTCCTTCATACAAACATTATTCATAAATAAAATTAGCATTTTCAAAATCAAAAGATCAGCAGTCAACACCAAACCTGTTTGCCTTTCCAATGATTGTTAAATTTGTATAGTTGTGGAGAGGCATAGAACCCTTTGTTATGGAGTATGGGTATGCCCAGACGTGGGCCTCTGGCTCACCATGTCACTGGATTCAAGCTAGCCTGGCTGCTGAAGGGTGATGTCCCTAAACCGGTCCCAGGATACTTGTTTCCGGTCCAGGGAGGACCTTGCTTGGCAGTTCGGGCTGGACTGTTCCCATTAGGAACAGGGTCAAGACTGATTTGCATATTGCTGGGTCTAAACTGGGGTGGCATGATGAGCAAAAGAATGATGGATTTAACCCCAAACTCTTGACTAGAGGTGAATGTTTGATTTGATTTACATTCCGTCCATCATCTGTGTGTCTTGAGCTATAAAGAATGTCATTATCTGTGCATCGAACATACAAAAACACCAGTATTTTATCCCATATCCAAAATTCATAAGGATAGGATCAGTCCTCAAGGTTGTCCTATATTTTCTGCACTAGGCAGTGCATTTGAGAATATATTTAAATACATAGACTATTTTCTAAGAGATTTTGTAACACACCTGCCTTCAAATATAAAAGTAACTGGGGACTTGCTAAAAAAGTATTTGATATTCCCTGGGAGAAGAATTTGTGTTGATGACTATAGATGTAAACACGCTATACACTAGTATAAAACATGAGGATGGGCTGAGGGCAAATAATCATTTTTTAAGTACTAGGCCTTTGACACTGTAGGTGTTTGTAAAATAAATATTTCTTATTCAACAGGGATTTGTCCCATTAGGTCAGATGTACAGCAGTTGGCATCTGCTTTGCCCCCAGTTATACTAATCTGCAAATGTGCTGGTGGGAGCAGCAGGTGCTTCAAAATGATTATCATGCTGAGTGGTCAGGGAATGTGATATTCTGGTGCAGGTTCATAGATGATGTGTTTGCAATATGGAGGGGCCCAATTGAAGATGCCAAGCTTTTTGTTGAAATAAAGAAATCAAAATACGTTGAACCTCCACTTCACTAGTTCAATCAGTAAGAACAAAATACATTTCCTGTACTTGACTGTTTATGTTAAGTAAGTAAGACTTGAGACTAAACTCTACAAAAAACTGAGAGTGGGTAACACACTGTTACACACAACTAGTTTTCACCCTCAGAACTTAGTGGGGAGTATCCTATATGACGAACGCCTTAGAGTCAGAAAAGTATGTAGTGAACTCCAGGAAGAGGAAAAGGCTCTAGTAGACATGACACATAGATTTTGGGAAAGGAGATACACACATAACATAGAAGAGGCAAAAAATAAGGCAAAAGTGAAAACAAGAGAACAATTAATTTTTGAAAGGAAGAAGGATAAACCATCAAAGAGAGGAACGTTTCAATTCAGACTAATAACCACTTTTAATAAGCTGGAAGGAGCGAACTGAAGAATAGTGCAGAAATGTTGGCCCTTAATTAAGAATTACTTAGTAATAGGGAAGAAAGCTGGAACGTTTCGACATGGCTTAACAAGCGTGAGCCGAGGAAAAGGTGGAGTGTGGGGGATCCAAAACATGTTTTCTCTATGTTCATTCCCATAGGATTTTTAAGCACGACTACAGCCCAAACCACCGGACCGAATTACACTGAATTTGGCGGAAAGGTAGATTTTTGTTCCACAGATCATGCTTTTTGCTCTTAGGTATAAATCAGTTTAGTAGTTGCAGAGATATTAACCAAAAACTAATTTTTATATATAGGAACGCGGGTCCTCCAAAGATCCACCCCCGGCAGGGGGATCCAGGGATCCACGCACCACAAAAAAGTCCTGATTGGTGGCCACACCTTCGCAGAAAAGTCGCGCCACCATTTTGTTTGGTTGGAAATGATTCCCAGGTTTGGAAATCGGTGTGTTACCTTGGGGGTCTCAGAAGGACTCATAAAGGCCAATAAATTGGCTTATAATCTTTTTCTTAATGTGCAGGAATCTGCGGGTCCCCATGGTGCTCAGAGCAACCCTGTCCCCCTGTGGACCCACGAATCCTGCCGTAGCTCATCGAAGACCTGCTCACTCTGCCAACACGCCTCCTGGTGCACTGCTGGTCAGGGATGAAGTCTCCTAGACTGCTGTAGGTCGTTGGAGTCCAAGAGCCCCTATTGTTGCTATAAGTTTGTTCCCCACTGTGCGATTTCTGCCACTTTGTTGAAGGTCCTCCCCCTATCTCAACCACACTGAAAAGGGTCTTCCAGGCACACTACTGGATGGGGGATGAAGTCCCCTTGGCTGCTGAGGGTCGTTGGGGCCAAGAACCCTTACTGTTGCCACAAGTCCCCTATCGTGTGATTGCTGAGACCTCGCCGGAGGACCACCCCCTTTCTCAACCACTCTGCAAAGGAGCCTCCATTTGCACTACTGGTTGGGGGATGAAGTCCCCTTGGCTGCTGAGGGTCGTTGGGGACAAGAACCTGGATTGTTGCCACAAGTAAGTCCCCCGCTGAAGAATTGCTGAGACCTCATCAGAGGCTCGCCCCCTTTCTCAACCACTCTGTAAAGGACCCTCTTGGGTCTAGGGGTGAGCGCGCCGGTAAACTCTGCTCCACTGGCGGTTGGCTGAGTATTTGCCTAACTCTGCTTTCCAAGCAGAGTATGGAGTGGCAAAACTCGCAAACTCTGTCAGCAGAGCGGAGTTAACCACCCATCCCTATTAGAGACTCACATATCCAGTCAAAGACCCATCCAGACACTCATATACACGCTCATACTCTTTCACACACACTTCCAAACCTACTCAGACACTTATATACCCACTGAGATACTCATTCACTCTCAGACACACTCAGTGCCAGATTACGAGTCTGGCGGTCTGCCATGATGGCACTTCGGTGTCGGTCCAGGCACTGGACTGCCCCATTACGATTGGGGTAGTCGGATTGCCATGGGACCACTGACACGGCCAGGGAACCACAATGCCCTGGTGGTGGGGCAGCAGTCCTGAGGCCGCAAGATGCTTAGTAGGACCATCGCTGTCCTGTCAAGCATATTAAGAGTTTCCTCCTCACCGTGGTTTTCATGGCTGTTCCACCACCATGAAAACTATTGCAGAGAGTAAACAAAGTGGGCACTACAGGGCCTCATACTATTTGGATGCACACGGGGGGCACAACATGCGCCCCGTTGTGTGCATGCACACTAGTTCCTGCATGGCATGGACTTTACGGTTGATGCAGTGTCAGAGCTGTTTTTGCCATTCCCATTGCGATACCCATTTTTAGAGGCATCGACGTGAGAACGCCAAAAACTAGCCCGCCTGACAGGTGGAAACTCCTAATCTGGTGGGTGGCTCGACCACGGCTTTGGCATAACGGGAGCGTGGCAGTGGCATACTACCCTCTTCCACTGCACCAAAAGTCATAATCGCACCCACAGTGTCAAAGGTTAGTGTTTACAGTTAGGAAATAAAATAATAAAAACCTTACTAATTCACTTAAAAAGCCTAAGGTTGCATGGACATTAGATAAGAAATAGAATGAAGAAAACCATAGAAATTCACTGAAAAAACAAAGTCTACGAGGACGCTATGGTTAGGAAATAGAATTTTAAAAAACCTTAGAAATTCACTGAAAACAGTTACAGGGACATTATAGGTAGGCTCGGATTTCACAAGTACAAATCAGATGAAATTCAGTAGTTGTAGTTACTAGAGCTTCAGTGATGTCATCAGAGATTCCACTGACCCCCTTTTCTTTTTTTGTGGGACTTGGCTGAAGTCGAGTCCCAAGATGGCTGCCAACGCTTCCTGGTTGAAGTGGTGACAGCCAGTCAAAACCCTGCATGAGCTCGTTATTATTTGTAAATTAGCTGTGGCCACAGGCATCCTTAGTTGGATTTCATAAATTTCTCAGCAACTACTGAACGAAGTTGCATATACATATTATATGTTATATGATGTGTATGTATATATATATATATATATATATATATATATATATATATATATATATATATCCCTCATGGTGCAAGCAGCCGCCGCACCTCGCTATGGCCCCTCCTCTGGCTAGAAAAAATGGTTAGGGGTTCTGCCCACCTCACCCTCCCGTACCTGAGCAGGAGTCATCCACGGATGAAAAAAGTAGAAAAAAATGGTACTGAAGGGATCAATCCACTTTTATTTCTCAAACAAGAAACAATTAATTTTCTTGTGAATAGTAAATTAAATCAAAGAAACATATCCATAATTTCATATATACATATATGGGCGGGCAGCCAGAGAGGCACAACAGAAAACATTATATATACACAACACATCACATGTACATTCTATACAAATTTACAACATATATAATACAACCAACACTTTTATGTACCCTAAGGAAAAGAATTATATATATAAGAAAAAATATATATATACATACACCAATTTACAGATGTATCTCCTCTTACAATCTAACGGAGTATACAAAAAAGGTAGTCCCAACAGACAGGCACCAGGGGGTTAACACATTTACCCAAACTATATTTGTGTAGGTGCATCAATGAATGAATCAAATCTTTGTTGTATTAAACTAAGGGACTCCGTTCTAAACCAATGTGGCAGAAGGTTTAAGACAATTATCGGATGTGAATAGCTACTGTAGAAGCAATCGCATGGAATATGAAAATTCCATCAAATTGTTCCATACGCAACTCACAGAATGGAAAAATAAGGGTGTGTTGGAGGAAGATGAATACAGATTTTTATTTTGAAAATTCCCCAAATTGCCAGCCCTGTATCTACTGCCAAAAATACATAAGAGTATTATAAATCCACCGGGGAGGCCAATCGTTTCTTCTAATGGTAGTTGCTTTGAATGTGCTTCCCAATATGTGGATTATTTCTTACAGAGTTTTGTTCATCAATTGCCGTCTTATGTAAAAGATTCAGGTGATTTTCTGAAAAAGATTGAGAATTTGAAATGGGAAGAAGAGTTTTCCCTGCTTTCTCTTGATGTAACAAGTTTATACACGTCAATTCCTCACCAACAAGGACTTGATGCATGTATGCATTTCTTATCCAAAAGATCTGTGTCATACTTATATCATACACAGATGCTAATCAAGATGATGGAACTATGCCTCACACAGAATTATTTCCTATTTGACAATAAGATCTTCAGGCAGACTCTCGGTACTTCCATGGGGACTTGCTTTGCTCCTTGCTTTGCGGGTCTCTACATGGGGTACTGGGAGGAAACCGTAGCATACAAGTCACCTATGTACCAAGAACACGCGATCAAGTGGATGCGTTACATAGATGACGTGATGGTTGTATGGAAGGGAACTGAGGAGGAGGCGAATATTTTTGTGAATGACCTTAACAACATGATTTCAATTTGAAATTTACAAGTAATTGGTCCAGAGACAATTTGGAATTCCTCGATTTATGGGTAAAGGTAGTTAATAACAAACTAGAAACACTGCTGTTTAGAAAAAAGACTGCAGGGAACAGCATTCTTCATGCGCGGAGTTGCCACCCTAATTCTTTGATTCGGAGTATTCCGGTAGGCGAGCTTTTAAGAGCAAAGCACAATTGCAGCACCAAAGAAGCCTTTGCACTTGAGGAACAAAGTATGATCATGAGATTTTCTGAAAGGGGGTATTCAAATAAAATAATTCTGGAAGCTCAGAAAGCTGTAGTTAAACGTTCAAGAGAATCGCTATTACAGCCTAAAATTCAGGATTCACAGAGTGAAAATGATAATAAGACACGCTTCATTACCATTTATAGTAGCCAAGCAGGCATGCTCAGAAAAAGTCTCATTAAATTCTGGCCCTTACTTCACAGTGATCCGGACTTAACCAAATGTGTCAATGATTCACCCCAAATTTCTTTTAGGAGGGCAAGGTCCTTAAAAGATCCATTATGCAGTGCAGTGATTGCCAAAAAACCAAAAAATTTAGGTGTACAAGGGTTTTTTACTTGCAGGAATTGCAAAGCTTGCAAAAACAGCCGGAATGTAAAGAAAGTCCAATTAACACCTACATCAGAGACTTTCATAATAAAAGAACATACATCCTGTACAAGTGACTATGCAGTATATGCACTGTTTTGTCCATGTAACAAGGCCTATATAGGCAGTACCATCAAGCAAGCAAAACTAAGGGTGCTTGAGCATTTGCGGGCTATTATCAATATAGATAAAACATATCCGATAGCTCGCCATTTTCATAGTCATCACAACCAAAATGCGAACTTATTGAGTTTTTGTGTTTTATGTACAGTGAAATTTAATGAGAGAGGTGGAAATCGTTTGCAAAACCTGCGCAGATTAGAATCCAGAATGATTATTCAGCACAAAACCATGACCCCAGGAGGGCATAATTGTGATGAAGAGATGGAAGTACACTTAGGGTGATGAATGAGTAGAATTGTATGTTTCCAGTTTCAGATGAGCTATCCGCTGTTGTAGTCTAGTGAGAATCAACTTTGGTAAATGATACATAGTTATTGCCCTTAACTGTTTTTAACTTCTCATGTCTTTATTGTTGTGATGTGAATGGTTTTAGATTTTTAAATTGATGGTCATAGGTTTGTATATTTTCTTTGTTTACAGGGACGGTTGTTTTCAAGACCTGAATTTACTTCAACCTATACCGGATGGAAGTTCCAGTCTGGATGATTTAAATACTTGTGGCTTGAGAATTGGACTTAATAATTGACCATTAAAAGGACCTTAATGCCACTATGGCTATTATGCATCAAGTATGGAGTTGGTACATGAGAATGCAATTATTGGCCCACTATGGGCGCGATTTATTATGAAATGTGATTTATTAAATGCAATATATTACAACTGATGTTGTGAGAATAGAATGCACTTTTGCCCACATGGGAGTGATTTAATATTTATTTTAATGAATTGCAATGCATGACTTTATGAATTGCATTATGAGATAGAATCATTGATTCGCCCACTGAGGCGTGATTGAATATGATTGTTATCATGTACACAATTCGGGATAATAGTCCGATAATATGGGAATCCCAATTGTTTTGAGTCCGTCATTTAATTTTATGGCCAACAATAACAAAAATGAGGAAATCCTCGAGTTGAGTAGTCGATTGTTTATAAGGTTTAAGATGGTTCAAGAGTATGAAAAAGTATTATTTTTCGCTTGATGTCATCAAATGTAATTTACCCCGTCCGTTTTGGAATTTTTGTTCGTGCTTGCAGCACGAAAAGTATTTTGTTTATTTTCATGAATGACAATGTGACCGTGACTATATCACTTCTATACCAATGAGCATCCACTGACTCGTGACTAAGGGGAGGAGCCCCGAAACGCGTTGAGTGAATGATGTTTTGCTGCTCAAAACGCTCATAAATGAACTTTTGAGAAAAACGCCGATTGCGTCCGTACTTCATACTGTCCTTTGGAGTTTAGGACTTGTGTGTGGATACCTTGGATATATATCTATATATATATATATATATATATATATATATATATATATATATATATATATATATATGCATATACACACATACATATATATGTATACATTGCAGTGCGTTCTTAGTGGGAACTAGATAGACAGTGTTGGAAAACGAGGCAGCATCTGTGAGGCCTGCACAAGTAATATGACACATTTGTCGTTCACTGGGAACCAAACACCCTAGGGCAGCGCCTGACTCTCAGAGGGTAGCGTTGCAGAGCAGTCTGAGTCTTACTCAAGGGAGGTGGTGTGGGCTAGTAATCGCCATTTGCAGGTGCGCAAAAATAACACTCAATAATTTATTGTCCAGTCTGTACTTTGCTTTATAAAAGTAAGAGTGTATTTATTTAACACACACACTACTCAATACTATGCATTAATCTACAACTATACATAAGCTGATGGAATTACTTTGTGACATTACATAACATCTCCACCCCTCCAGCAGGGGGGTGGGGTCTAATACCACCACTCCCATGTATGCACCTCATCTTGCCCCCCAATGCAATTAGTTGAACATAACCTGGAGCGAGGGCCTGCGCACTGGCACCATTCCAGTGCCCTCCCCCCCATTACCTCAACAAGCGTACACCTGGATTGGTGACACATGACCCTGACTGAGCATCTCCTACTGACCATAAAGTATGCACCTCTACTTCTTAAGGGCTAACAGTCTGGGGTGTTCACCTAAGCGCAGCAGCAAGAATTCATGTTTACGCACACTTTAGAATGACAGTACTCATAACATTTGGATATCATTAAAGATGCATTGCAATTACAGCCCCTAAAGGCATCACAGATAAAATCACAGGTTTAAGTAAATACAGTCAGACACCCTAGCAGGAATGTCTAGCCACTTAAATCCACTTTTCTTATGACTCCACCTTAATCATGTACTCCACATTAGACACATGAACTTCGGTCTCTCTATAAAGAATAACATTAGCAAAAGCATTTGTGGTGTAATTACACCTCTTCGCCTCCCACCCGGACCCCCAGGTGAGTCAGACGGTCCGGGGAGCCCACACCCGGCTGCTTGTGCCATTTGTTGGGGGGCCCGGTCCCACCCGGGACCCCCGCAGGCCTTCATCTATGGAAGGCAGCGCAGGGAGCCCATGCGGAACACTGCACTGGTCCGCTTGACCTCGGGGCAGTGCGACAGCACTCCCCCGCCTCTTCCTTCCACCTGGGACACACCGGGCCCAGAGTTGGGATCCCGGACCCCTCACCACAGCATTCTTCCCAGGGAGCACGGTGGCGCTACCCCGCTGCGGCGACAGTCTTCGGGGCCCGGAGTTGGGCTCCCGGGCCCCCAGGACCCCAGGAACAGTCTTTTGGATGGGGGGACGCGACGGCACCCCTGACTTCTGTCTTCTTGTTGGCGGCCAGGGTGGGCTCCTGGCACCCCGTTTGCCCCACTTCACGAAGAGCGCGACGGCGATCCCTGGCTTGATTTCGGCCGCGAGGGGGGACCCGCGACATCGCGCCCCCCTCCTCCTCCACCGCGACACCGGGGCCATCCTCACGTGGAGCGCAACAGCGCTCCCCGGCTATGAGCTCTCTTTGAGGGGGTGCGACGGTGCTCTCCCTCCACCGATGTCTTTGGGGGCCAGGGTGGGCTCCCAGCACCTCTCAGGGGCCAGTTCACGGGAAGCGCGACAGCGCTCCCTGACTTTACTTCTTTCTGGGGGCAGCCCCCGGGACCTGATCCACCCGGGGGCTCATCTGGGATCAGCGGCGGAGCCCCGCGTGCTTCGTCGTTGGTCCGGGCAGGGGTCAAAGGTCGCCTACCTCCCGGGGGGCATATCTTGGACCTCTGGGGGTCCGATCTGCGTCATTTTTGCATCCATTTGCTCCTAGTGGCATCCCCAGCCACTGGGAGTACTCCCCTTCATCCTTCCGGTCTCCAAGAGGGCGCATTCTGCAGGGAGCGGTCTTCACTGACTCCCTGCGCCTCTCTTCTCCCTGCACAGAGGCCCCTGCTTCTGTGCACCGGTCCTGGGCTCTTCCTCTGGTGCTGTTAGGGGCATGGGTGACAGTCAGGGGGTCTCTCCTTCCAACTGCCCATTGTCAGGCTCCAGCACTTTCCGCCTCAGCAGATCACACCCCAGAGACAGCCTCTCTTCCTGTGCAACTACTTTTTAAAAGTTGAGTAGGGGGCTGGCAGAAAGTCTCAGTGTGTCCTATCAAATAGCGACACATCACTTTCCTGCCCCTGCTCCCTCCTTCTTGTCCAGCCTCTGGGTTTGTTCAAAATGGCGTCGTCCAGTGTCTCTGGCCACATGGCCTCTGAAACCCAACTCCTTTCCCCCTCACTGCCCTTACTGTGGTTCAGCTTGGTGCCTGGCACCCAGAGACAGCAGTTGATGGATTGGCTTGTAGCTCCACCTATCTTTTCTCCTTGGAGGGAAGATCTTTACTCTGGGAAGAAAGGTCATTAATCTAACCTGCCAGGGCCAGACCCCAGCCAGGGACTCAGAGAAATATGACATTTCTGGATGACCCAAAAGCAGTACAAATATGACTTTGGACTCTGCAGAATACTCATTTTCACATCCGCTACACTGGACTTTAGTGCGTGTCTGGGATCTGTAGGCCTTGTGGAAGTTACTCTAGCCATAGGTTCCACCTTCCCATAAGGGAATAATGAAGTGAAAAACACAGTAAAACACACTGACTTTCCCTGGCATGTTTCCTTCCAGTGTATAAAGCCTATTCCATGTCACCACCCAATTCTGCATAAGTCCTGCCACCATTCACTCTGTAGCTGCTCCTGGACTGCGCATGCTAGGAATCTCCCCTGCACAGCCCCTACACGTGTGCATACGCATGTACACCCGTGTCAGCATATAACCAGCATGGTGCCCCATACTCCAGCTGCTGCGCAGCGGCCTAGTCAAGCCAGGTGGACACCAGTAAAATCTCCATGCAGTCTCCTTCATTATGAGTTCACTGTGGGTGAGTCCCAGATTATGAGGCTCCCTACAGTAAAAGCTCAACAATTAGGTGCTCAAAAAGCAAAAACATCCGGACAGCCCCTAGTGCCAGAACCACCTTCTAACAGACAGACAGATAGATAGATAGACAGATAGACAGAGGGTAGATGAGTGGTAAAATTATTCATGGTAAAGACATGCGTTGGAATGACTTATGGATTGTTAAGGGTGCTTGGTAATTGTATTGCATTGTAACGGCCCCATTGTAAAGGCTATTTCCCATGTGTAATTAGTGAATTCCATAGTTTGACTGATTGAACTGAGGATGATGTTCCACCCATGCTTTTTTTGTATGTAGAATTTTTGGACTGAGAGGCATTGTATCAAGTGTAGGTTCCTTTGTTGTATGCATTTGTTGGCTTTTTTCCTGATGAAGAGTGGTCTTTTCCTGATGAAGAGTGGTCTTTTGTCTTGTATTGCTTTGTGTGTTCAACAAACCAGCTTGAAGGTTGATCTTTTGGGGCAACTGGTAACTTGTGTGGGGCCCTCAAGGCAGGGGAGATGTTTGCTTGCGGCTTTAGATGTAGAAGGGGTCTAGTGGCAGTGTTGTGAATGCCCTGTAATCTTCTCATAGTTTACAAATGTGAGCTGTGATACACAGACCATTAGCATAATTCAGGTTAGATAGGACAGGGGGCATGGCTTGGACGCCAATGGGAATGGTAGCTCCGCTGTGAGCTCCATAGCGGCGCGGGGGACTTTTGCTGCCTGTCGTGGAAGGAATCCACCGTTGACTTTCAAATGCGAGGCGACATCCTGTGAAGCTACCCATATCAGTTTTCCGGCAGTGGTTTCTGCCGTGCAGTGAGAGGTAAACCTTTTTCTGACATTTGTTCCTCACCAAGTCTTCTCCTCAGTAATACGGCCACCATCTTGTTTCCATCGCGATGGTGTTTCTAGTGTCAGTCATGAATACTAATGAGTTTTGAACCAAGTAAGCCATGAAGACTTCATTGTTGGACTGCCTGCCCATGTTTATTAATTAATGATGAGGCAATTATACTGCAGTTACTTTGCTTATGTTTTTTCAATGGTCCTAAAATAATTATTTTTGGATTACATCTGTTACTTTTTCTCTCATTATTGCCTCATTTACTCATTCTGGTAACCATACTTTTTTGACAAACAGTTATATCATATTTACTGTTCAGCTGGGTGCCTTACCAAACCTTTAAAGTTTTTGACTACGTGTTTCCTTTTATGCTATCTTGTGCATGGGGAGAACACAACCTACTTGTTGCTTTGCCGATACTTCTTCATCTTTTTCAGTGGATTTCAACCCTTTTCTGTTCTTCAAGAGTACATGGCGTACTCTGACCAAGGTGCAGCATCCAATCTCCCACCTTCAAGTATACACTTCCTAGTTCAAAAATGGCATCCAAATCACCGGGCTCGTCAGTCCTCACATCTGTGAAAAAAGGTTAAATATGATCTACCTTCGCCAACTATATCTCCTCCTTCAATTTCTATGGAAACTATTCTTGAGGAAATTTGCTCTCTTAAGCCATGCATAGAAGAGACCAATGTTCGCCTTCAACCATTGGACGATAAATGGTTGCATATAGAAAGTACAGTTGTTTATTTAGAAAACAAAATTGGTTCTTATCAATCTATTGAGGTTGAAGTTCCTTCTATGCAATCCCAAATCTCTCATCTTCAAAAAGAGATTGTTGTATGCATTTGTTTGCTTTTTTCCTGATGAAGAGTGGTCTTTTCCTGATAAAGAGTGGTCTTTTGCCATGTATTGCTTTGTGTGTGAAACAAAGCAGTTTGAAGGTTGATCTTTTGGGGCAACTGGTAACTTGTGTGGGGCCCTCAAGGCAGGGGAGATGTTTGCTTGTGGCTTTAGATGTAGAAGGGGTCTAGTGGCAGTGTTGTGAATTCCCTGTAATCTTCTCATAGTTTACAAATGTGAGCTGTGATACAGACCATTAGCATAATTCAGGTTAGATAGGACAGGGGGCATGGCTTGGACGCCGATGGGAATGGCAGCTCCGCTGTGAGCTCCATAGCGGCGCAGAGGACTTTTGCTTCCTGTCGTGGCAGGAATCCGCCGTTGACTTTCAAATGCGAGGCGACATCCTGTGAAGCTACCCACATCAGTTTTCCGGCATTGGTTTCTGCCGTGCAGTGAAAGGGAAACCGTTTTCTGACATTTGTTCCTCACCACGTCTTTTCCTGAGGAATACAGCCGCTATCTTGTTTCCATCGCGATGGTGTTTCTAGTGTCAGTCATGAATACTAATGAGGTTTGAACCAAGTAAACCTTGAAAACTTCATTGTTGGACTGCCTGCCCATGTTTATTAATTAAGGATGAGGCACTTATATTGCAGTTACTTTGCTTATGTTTTTTCAATGGTCCTCAAATAATTGTTTATTTTTGGATTACATCTGGTGCCTTTTCTCTCAACATTGCCTCATTTACTCCTTCTGGTATCCGTACTTTTTTGACATAAAGTTATATCATATTTACTGTTCAGCTGGGTGCCTTACCAAACCTTTAAAGTTTTTGACTACGTGTTTCCTTTTATGCTATCTTGTGCATGGGGAGAACACAACCTACTCGTCGCTTTGCCGATACTTCTTCATCTTTTGCAGTGGATTTCAACCCTTTTTCTGTTCTTCAAGAGTACATGGCGGACTCTGACCAAGGTGCAGCATCCAATCTCCCACCTTCAAGTATACACCTCCTAGTTCAAAAATGGCGTCCAAATCACCAGGCTCGTCAGTACTCTCATCTGGAAAAAAGGTTAAATATGATCCACCTTCGCCAACTATATCTCCTCCTTCAATTTCTATGGAAATTATTCTTGAGGAAATTTACTCTCTTATGCCATACATAGAAGAGACCAATGCTCGCCTTCAACAATTGGACGATAAATGGTCACATATAGAAAGTAGAGTTGTTCATTTAGAAAACAAAATGATTCTTATCAGTCTACTGAGGTTCAAGTTCCTTCTATGCAATCCCAAATTTCTCATCTTCAAAAACAGATTGAGAATCTTGTAAATCGCAACTGACGCAACAACCTACATATTTATGGCTTGGTTGAAGGTCTTGAGGGTCCTAATCCTCTTTCCTTCTTTTTGACATTTCTTCCAAAAATTCTTGATCTGCCGGAATCTCCGCCATTGAATATTCAGAGAGCTCATCGTTTAGGTCATGTGTCACATTCTGCGTCTTCATCCAATAATCCACGAGGAGTTATTTTGTATTTTTTAGAATACACCAACTTGTTGAAGGCCCTGCAAGCAGTCAAGGTCAAGGGTAGATTCTCCTGGCACAGATACAACCTTTTCTTTTCTCAGGAATTATGCCAAGGCAACAGCGGATCAACAAAATACGTTTTTGGATATGAGGCCAGCACTGAGAAATCTTATTGCCAGATTTGGTCTTCCCCATCCTTGTTTGTTTAAAGTCACCTATAAGAATACAACCACGATCTATTAGGACCCTTGTCTTTTTAAAAAAATTTTGGAAAACTGCAGACTAGAGGATATGGAGGTTTCTCGACCTATTGTCTAATTTTACCTCAATGATTCTGGCTATTTTATTATACAGTCTTGGTTATACGTTTTATATTTTTTTTGTATTACATCATTAATATTTGTATAAGCCTTTTCTTCTTTTTCTTTTTCTCAGGTAATGCCTTTGTCATGAGTCTACATGTGACGTCTCTTACATTCTTGATGATATTTCTTCTTCCTCTCCTGTCCGTTTTCGAGAGTTCCAGTTGTCTTGCCGTTTCCCATATGTGGCTCCACCACCCTCGAAGTTTATGTGTCTTTTCTGGTATGTTAGTTTTTATATTTCCTATGTGGGTTTTGTTTCTCTTTCTCTTTTCTATTTCTTTATGTTTTTACCCTCCTGCTCTACTTTTATGTTTTGGAAAGCATTTATACATTTTTTGTCTTTTTAAATTCTCTTTTTTTAACTTTTCTCTGGATATTCACTCATCTTTTTGACATCTTCTTGTTTTCTTGTCTCCTCTTTTCTCTTTCTTTCTCTCTAATTTCACATGATATCCATTATGCAATTTATTTTGATAAGTTGTTACATTTTCAGGTCTATTTTGCAATATTTTTTGCTGTTCTGTTTTACAGTTTACACAGAAAGTTAATTATTGTTACCTGTTATATATTCTATAAATGTGTTCTCGTTTTATAAATGGCTTTAAGATTCATCTTGTGGAATGTAAAGGCTTTTGGCTCTCCTTTGAAACGTCAAAGGGTTTTGTCTCACATTGCCAATTTAAAAGATGATATTGTTTTATTTCAAGAAATCTATGTTTCAGACAAAGAAGTAGCTAAACTAAAAGACAATGAGTTGGTCATGTTTTTGCTTCCCTGGGCTCAGGGAAACGTAATGGTGTAGCTATTCTATATAATACATGAAATAGCAACGGGTCAAAAAAAAAAGGTAGAACTATCTAGAGAAACTGTGTAATCTCAACAAGGGTACAATCACAAAATCCACAGAGAGTAATTAGTGGTGAAAAATTGTGTTCCCATCAGATACCCATCCCGTACCGCCCTACATCATATGGGATCCTTCACCCGAAGGAAGTGGTAGACACTTTTCTATGTCATAAATGTCTTGATATGCAAACTGTTTCACAAGATGTTGATTGTGCAGGAAGGTGGGTTCAGTCACCTTACTTATTGATAAAATTCCTCTTACTATTGTTAATCTGTATGCAACCACTAGTCCAGCTAATTCCTTTTGTCCAGGGGTGTTGTCTAAGTTGATGACTTGCACTGATAAATATTTGATTGTTGGAGGTGATTGTAACATTGTTATTGATCCTATCTTCGATAGACGCTCCAAATCTAGATTCATACAGTCAACAAATCCATTCTCTGTTCATGTCGATATTATCCCAACAATCTCTTATTGATGCATGGAAATTGTGCAACCCAACACATCAGGAGTACACTTTCTTTGCTCCTGTACATTTTTCTCAAGCGCGTATGGATTATATTTTTATTTCTAACGCGCTAGCTCAGCACGTCATTCATTCTGATATAGGCTCCATTTTGATTTCTGATCATGCACCAATCACCTTGGATTTTGATCTCCTTCCTCCTCCCCAAGGAATTAAGCGGTGGAAATGTAATAATTCTCTTCACTAGGATTTACAATTTACACATGCCTTTGAGTAATTTGCTACCACTTTTTTCAAAGAAAATGAATCCCCTGACATATCTATTCAAGTTATCTAGGAAGCCGCTTCTAGATATTTTATTATTGATTATGTTTCGCAGAAACAAAGATTTGCCTCTACTAAGTTTAAGTTACTTAACAAGCTTTATTAAGCAGTTGGAACACTCGTTTTATAACTCTCCCTCAGAAAAAATGTTAAATGATTTAGTATCCGCTAAATTTGAGTTTAATACACTTTCTACAGAATGTGCCAATTCTTATTTACTTAAATCTAGTGCGAAATAATATGGGGATCAAAATAAAGCAGGGAAACTTCTGGCAAATTATCTTAAAATCAAAAAAGAACGTATGAAAATCTAATCAATACTAACCTCTACTAATCAGCATGGACACAAAACATGAGGAGATACTTCTCCAATTTACAAAATTCTATCAAGCCTTTTATAGTCAAGAATCTCAATCTATTCCGCAAGATCCTCTTTAGTGTTCATCCTCAATTTTTCCGCCTTCATGTCAGGATATTGATTCCTCCATATTAGAGAGAGATATCCTAAGCCAGGATATTTCGGATGCTATTCGATTCATTAAACGCGGCAAAGCTCCCGGATCAGATGGTTTTACCATTCAATCCTATTCTCATTTCTCCTCATTTTTGTTACCCAAATTGCACCAACTTTTCCTTTATTTTATTTCTTCTCAGGCTTCAGGTGGCTCCTTTCAAGAGGGAATGATATGTTTCCTTCCTAAAGATGATAAAGATCCCAGATTGTGTAAAAATGATCGTCCTATTTCCCTTATTAATCTAGATTATACATTTTTGTAAAAATACTAGCCCTTCGTTTAGAAACATTATTATCCCTGCTAATAGGGAGAGAACAATGTAGTTTTATCAAAGACAGGCATCTGTCAGATAATACTCGTCTATTTTTTAATGTGCTTAGTAAATCCAAATCCTATAAATCTTCTCAGGCAGCTATTTCTTTGGACGCCGAAAAAGCGTTTGATAGAGTTAGTTGGTCTTTTATATTTTCTACGCTTTCCTGGTTCGGTTTTGGTCCTAAATTTATTAATTATGTTTCTTTATTATATCCTCTCCTAAGTCATCTGTTTTGGTTAATGATCTTATGTCTCAATTTTTCCCACTTTATGGAGGTGTCCGACAATTTTGTCCCCTCTCCCCTTTATTATTTATACTTGCTTTGGAACCATTTTTAATAAAGATTCACTGTAACTCACAGATTACAGGGTTTACTTATGGCGACACTCAGCTCAAACTCCTTGTTTATGCTGGTGATATTTTACTTTTTATATCAAATCCACAAACCTCTTTATCAGCCTTTTTATTGGAAGTGGAACAATTTGGGTATGTTTCCGGTTATAAATTAAATGCAGATAAATGTGAGCTCCTCTCTCTCAATAAATTATGTTTTCATGCAGATTTTAATTCATCTTCTTTTCATTGGAATCCAGATAAGATTAAAAACTCAGGTCTATGGTTCTCTGATATGGTTCAAGATACTGTGGCCCTTAATTTGAAATCTCTTCATTCATTTCTTTCTGCACATACATCGCATTGGAATCCTTTGTTTTTATCCTAGTGTGGGCCGCCTTGATACCAAAAAAATGATGTTAGTACCCATTATATTGTTTTACATCTTAAATATGCCAATTAATATCCCAGAATCCGAATACAAAAAGATATGTTCTGTTTTATCTTGGTTTTTATGTAATAATACAAAAGCCTAGAATGTCACTTATTAAACTTAAATAACCGAAGCATCTGGGTGGAGTTAATTTTCCAGATTTTCATAAGTATCATTTGGCCTTTTGTCTTTGGGCTAAAGAACGGTGATGGATTAAACCCAGATCTTTTGACTGGGTGAGAGTGTTTGATTGATTCAGATCCTCCGTCCATAACCACCCCCTTTTGAACCGCTTTTGTCTTAAACAAGCATCGCTTTTATTACAATTAAATGACTCAATACCTTGTCCTTTATGGACAGATCTTGAAAAATCCTCTTGCATCCTTTTTCCTTAAAGGAGGGCCTGTCTTTTACTTCTAGACCTGCATCTTTATCTCTTCCATTTTTTAAGAACACAAGTAAAATGTTGTCTCCCATTTTTATTTCTTATAAATATCCAAGGGATCAGTTTTTGCATTCATCAATTTGATATAATATGTCTATTAAAATAAATAATAACATTATTTTCTGGAAGGATTGGTATTCCAAAGGTTTTAAATGGATCCACCAAATCTTTCAACACGACACCTGTTTACCATTTCGAGTCATGCAGTTGTTGTTCTCCTTTCCGGACTCAGATGAAACTAAATATCACTTGCTTACTTCAGCAGCTCAATCGTCTTATAACAAACTTTCTCTTGATCAATTAATTTCTCCCCCTCTATCGCCTATGCACAATTTATTGGAAGCATTGCCTTCTGTCTCTCAAATATACAAGCATCTTACACTTATTCCGAAAGAAAGAGTAAAGTCAGTGGTAGAGATTCTTTGGAAAAACAATCTGCTAACTACTTTTTCTTGTTCTATTTGGAACAAAATTTGCGCTAAAATACCAAAGTCGTCTAGAGCAGCTAATGCAGCTCAAACACTTTTCTTTATTCATAATCGCCTTTTGATCACTCCTGTTACGTTACACAAAATTGACTCTGCCCTATCTTTTAATTGTTGTTCCTGTTCTCAGCCTTCAGCGGATCTTAAACACATGCTCTTTGATTGCCCTCTTATTTATGAATTTTGGTTGAAAGTTTGGTAAAAAATAAATTCTATCTTAAATGCACAGGCCCTGTTTAATTTTATTAACCTCTTTCTGGGTAGTGTTTCCAATTTTTGGGATTCCCAATCAAAATATTTTCTTATAATAGATTTACTTCTGGCTGTTGCTTTTCAACTAAATTATGAAATCCTAGAAGGATACTTCTCAGGTGTCTGGTCAAGCTTGGTGGTACGGTGTGTGTTACAGACACAGACTTAACAAATCATACATTTACCCAATTACTCTCGCTATTAAAAGAGATCTTTTGTGGCTACCCATAACTACCTTTTTAAACAAATCTACCCGCATTTCACAATTACACACTCCTAGAATTGAAGACGTACCAAAATCTCCATGACTTGTTTTAAAGTAATAACAGAAAAGAAAAATATATTTGTTTCATTTCTTTTAGATCTTATTTACAAATATTTACAGGTTCCTATAGATTTAATATATTTTACCCTAATGTTGTTATATATTGCAAAGTTGAGATAATAGACCTAGTGAATTTTTTGTTTCAATGTACTTTACTTGTACTGTAATTGCATATTTATTTCAATAAACTTCTAATTTAAACTAAAAAAAAAAAGTTTAGATTCGACAATAGAGATGGTAGCTTGAACCTTGTGTGGGAATCCTTGGTGCGAGGAAAATGCATTGCACTGTTTTCTTCGTGAGAAAGCTTGATACAGAATTCTGTTTAGGAAATGGGCCAGCACAACTCATTGTGCCTCTGAGTTGCAAATAGTGCTATGGGGGCCTTTAGTATGCAAGAGAGCTGACCCGGGTGCCGGAACATTCAGTGCTTGAGCTACTTGTTACTGTCAGATTAATTTTCAAACAGGCTCAAATCTCAGACACCAAACTATACTTGGCTTTGCCTGTGATAGACACATTAATAAGTAAACCACATTTCCAGGACAGTTGCTACATTACCACCATAATGTACAAAGTACAGTTTTTATACCAATCACATTTCTTTCAAAATTCAAAGTATGCATACCCAAGCCAGCTCACACATTGACCCAAAATGTACAGCAATATTTCCAATCCAGCTTCCATCTTTTCCTTAGTTTATAAACACCATGTTGCCTTGGTGTCTTAAGATGCATTTACAGTGCTGGACTGGTATACCAAAAGCAGCCCTGGCACAATTGCTCAAACCAGCCCCACTCCCTTCGCTTCCTCTCTCAATTGTCTCTCTTTCTGTCCTTTCTCTTTCCCTCATTCTCTCCGCTCTCTCTTTCCCTCTCTTATCGCTTTCTGGCCACTTTCCCCTTTACTCTCTTTCTCTCTCTTGAAGTCTCGCTGTGCTGCTGCAATTAACCCCAGGAGCTGTGGAAAGTCACAGAGGTTCCAGGAGCAGCCCTGGGCTTTCAAAACTGGCCCAAGCTTTCTGCTCCAAGGGGTATTACTATGGAGTATCAGCACAAACATAAATAATTTGGGATGGACAGACAAATTTACTAAGACAGGCAGACCTGGCTTTATTTAAATAGCTAACACCTACTTGAAAAAAGCAAAACCAAGGTGTTCATTTCTACGACGACTTTCTTGTGTGCTGCTGTGCACATCACACATCCAATGCGTGTGAACCCTCTGAATTTTACTATGCACACAAATGTGTACTGGACGGGCATGGCTCTGGTATAAATCCATCCTATGCTAGACTGCACACACTCACCTCTGCACCATGGTTTGAGACAGTGGTGTGGCCAGAGAGTCATGGGCTCTCGAGCAAGGAAGGGAATAGGCCCCCTGGCTTCTGTTTCATTTATAAAATACAATAAAATTCAGGGTTACGTCTGCCCTCAAGCCTCTGGGCCCGGTGCCACTGCACCTGCTGCACCAATGGAAGCTATGCCGCTGATGTGTGACTCAGTCTTATTTTTTGTGCCAGCAAAGGATATGACAATAGAGGCATACCAACCATTTTAAATATGGCGTTTCACTGCGCGTTCTTCCCTGAGCAACACAGTTCGGCAAATTTGGATGCTGTGCTTGAAAAATGTGTAAATATGAACCTGCATTTGAACTCTTTCGTCCTCGGTGAACTGGGTACATTTATTTTGTGGATACATTACGTATCCATATATGTTGTATGTTTAAAACACACTGAGCATTTGAGCTTCACCAAATGGAATGCGATATATCATTTCCACTCAATGAATAATCCGAATGACAATCGGCCTAGATGTCTAAAATAACACCAGTAGCCATCATGCATGAACTGCATTTCACTTTGTAGACGAGCCAGAACCCACAGAGGACCACACAATAACACTCTTAAAAGAGAAAAACACATTCACAAAGGAGGTGGAGCACTACTCAAGAATGGGGGCTCTTGTCTATGGACAGAAAGAAGTCCTTGGGTCCAAATCAAAATATCTATTTCATGGAATAATTTTTTGAAGAAAGCAATGGAAAAAACTGATGTGAAACTGGATGCGCTGAGCTAAATAAGAAGTGAAATGTTCATATAAATAAACAGATTTCAACATGGAGCTCTACCAGCAGCAAGCATGCTGTGATACTGGGGAGTTCTGTTTTCCTCATTTACAAGGATTTCTGTCACAAGGCAACTGAGCTGACAGTCCACAGATTCTCTCTATGAGCTATTGAGGCTGCCTAATCTCTCCTCATGTCATGCAGTCACACTCGAGCCACATTCTTAAATGTACTGCTCTCTGGTGAACCCTGAACGCCCGAACTTTTAGATTTTTTTTTTTTTGCCAAGGTGGCCACTGGCATAGCTGAGCCTTACCAATCACAGCTGTCTAAATGCTTTGCTTACTTACCGATAATCCTATTATTCTGAAGACACGTCCTGGTTCTAATACGTGCCTCACACGTTGTTTCTACTCCTTGGACACAGGCACCAAGCTGCCTTTCTGAAAATAAAATAACAGATAAAGGAGAACATTAGAAGTCATAATTGTGGTACGTATTCACAACTCAGAATATCAACTTGTTCACCGTAAATAGGAGCCAGATTTGTTTATTAAATCAATATTCAGAAGGGATAGAAATTCCTAAGAAACATGGCATCCATATAATTAAGGACCCTGAACACCCTAGGGGTCCAGATGTCTGGTTCCTCTGAAGAGAACATTGTGGTTCAAGTGGCATGCTATGAGGTTAGCTTGGTCAATCACATAATAAAAGAGAGAATATGTTAACCTGTGGGCGTGTGCGGAGAATGGCCAGGGGCCACCGAAACACGCCCACTCCATAAATCACCCGCACCGCAGCGGAATTCGCGTCGCGGTCAACTGGTTAAAAAGACTTAAGTAGAGTGCGGAAAAGTGATCAACGAAAATTGCAACGGATAGACTTGAAGAATACTAGGGCACATATCTGGGTAGGGTGTGTTGTAGAAGGTCACAATCTAGAGAACAAAAAACACCAAGGTGCTGATACAGAAAGGAAATACCAAAAAGTACCTCCAATAGAATGGACCAAGCGAATACCGAGTCAGGCAGAGACATCACATTGGATCAAATGACCCTGACAGCATGAAGAGCCGGCTAGGCATTTGCATGGCGGGTGCACTGGAACAACTGGTGAATAGTTCAGCTGGACACAGAGGGCTGAGTCTAGGGAATGTACACCTATCGTATCTGAGTGCTAGTGAATCAACACTGGCAAATATAAATCATGGTGTGTGATGTGTTGCTCTGAAAATAAATATGATACAAAGTATGACTGGTGATGACAATTTTTGTGTCAACTTTGAATATACCTTTTTTTCACAATACTGCCTTTAGTTTTAATAGGCTGAGTCTCCTTTTTAGGGTTGGAATAGGCCAAAACCTTTTGTTGTTAAAAACAATAGATACGTTGTAGGTAAATATTAGGGTCTGAGACAGTCTTCTTTAACCAGCGACTTCTTTGGGTCAGGACTATTCAGCAATTGGCTTGAGACATTATCGCTCACATCTTTATTCAGACCACAGACATATTTTATTCTCTCTATCTTTCTCCTGGTTATTAGGGTGCATCCTTCTCCCTCCAATGGGATGAATGAGTGACCGATTTTACATCCCAAAGGTATGGTCAGTCATTACACATGCAGTGTTTGTTTTCATACTACTAGGCTCTTCACAAAGCAATCATTTCTTTCTGTACCAGGGTGTCTTTTAACAGTTTTATGTGAGCCTAAAACTTAGATTATCTTTTTGCTTTTCTGCGCTGCCGACACCAACCATCTTAGTTTCTAGCTCTCTTTGAACCACTAAAAATAAAAATAAAAATGATGTAAACCTCTGGTGCACTAACAAAACAATGATTGCTTTGTGAACATTATCAAAGTATGACCAGAAATATTGAATGCATATGGGTATTTGTGAGAAGTTGGCCTGGTATATGATGTCCACTAATTAAAGTGGGCACCTTGCACCAGTCCAGGCAACCCTTATAGTGATGTAGAGGTCTCAGACAACCTTAGAAAGCTATCCAAGTGATAGTTGTGGAGAGCAGCCTTCAGGCTAAGTCTTGAAGGAGTGGAAAGCAGCTTGTTTTACCAGAATACAATCTTATAGTATAGATTAAATGGAATGGAGAACCACAAAGTAGTTATAAAAATATGTATATATTATGCAATACTACGTAGTACGTTACAGTATCTCCTACATGACGATAGACACAAAGCACACAATACATTAGCAAAGAAATCAAAGTAAATAGCACTAATAGACAGTGGGCCCCAGGTGGGACCAAGCCATATACTAAGAAAGTGGTATAAGAACCACGACTCAAGTCAGGATGATGTCGAGAGGACGATGAATTGCTTGGACCCCAAGGAACCATCCAAGGTGAGTAGATAGGGACCCCACAGAGAACGGGTGCAGTGTGGGAACACAGCCGTGTGCTCTGTACAACTCTATGTGAAAGTCATGGTTGGAGTTTTAAATAGTTAGAACCCTTCCCAGTGGGTCCTGAAGAAACCCTGTGGAAGACAGAAGGTTGGAGAGCCATCCCACCGTTGGATACCGTAGGACACAAGTTACCTATCCCAGGGAAGCCTGGTGCAATAGGTGTGAAGTGGTGTTTGAAACCTTTGTCGAACCCAATAGAGGACTTCAGGAAAGTGCCACTCCTGGAAGAGGAGAAAGTGTCAGTTGGAATTCAAATGTGGATTATTGTTGAAGAGTACCTGAAAGCAGAGGGGACAGAGTCTGGGTCACTTGAGAGTGACCAGGGGCTCGGTAGACGAATGCCCACCGATGTTGGATGCTTCAGGATCGTTGACGAGGACCTTGACTCTTCAGCTGCATTGACCAGGCAACGTTGAGGATGACCAGGAGCTGGATGCGAGCTGTCCCACGAAGGATGTCGAATGCTGAGGGGTCACTGTCCAGCAAGAGCACCAGCAAGCCTTGGACAAAGCAACCCTCGCAGAAGGTCAAGGAAGTGTACGGTTCGGACCAGCAAGGTCCAGGAGACTCACCACAAGCAGGAGATTCAGGGCAAGCCTGGAGCAACCAGGGGAGCCCAGGAAAAGCAAAGCTGACCCTCAATTGGACCCACAGGCCGGAGGCACAGGAGTCATAAAAGGACCTTGAGCAGCTTAACAAAACCACAGGCCATGGAGCACTCAGTGCCAGGTGGTTGAAGATCTTTGTGTAAAGAGGTGCCAGAGGTTGGGGCTACTCGGAGCCCAATGCACTTGCAGCAGAATTGCCAACAAGCACATGCACTTGGGTTCAGGTATTGCAGCCCCTACCAGGGATTCTGACCTCAGACTTGGTGATAGGGCAGCTTGGGCCTTTAAGGACATAGAAACCCACCTCCTGTGTTACTGAACCTTTCGAAGTCCTGAGCAGCTCGGGTTCAGCAGACCGGTCAGTGGTGTTGCGGTGTCTGCGAATGCAGTGAAGTGACTCTTCACTCCAAGGGAGATTATCTTCAGGTGTCTTGGATGCTGCACATGACCTACATGGATTCGAATGGGGCATAGGCACAGATGATACAGCAGACTGAGAGGGAGACGAAGTCAGGCCCAAATGAAGTCCAGGGAATTTCAGAGTGCCCAGCGGGTCGAAGTTCAGTGGTTTCAGTTCTGAATCTTGTCCATGACAAATTTAAGGTCTTACAACCAGGTAAGCCCTTAATGTCACGACCTAGTATCCTCAGGATCAGGATGATGCTATTTAGGGTCCACCTCCAGACTGCCCTACACTCTGAATATCAAATACTACAGAGCGTATGGAAATCAGGTGAGGGAAAAAGGTCCGGAAGGGACTGGAACGGGAAGAGGAGGCTGAAACGAGAAGAGAAGATTAAACAAACAATAGGTAAGTATTCACAATGCTGACTACACTTGGTAATTCTCACTATACCACCACCTACCAAGTAAACTAACTGCAATCGTTTCTTCTCCCTCTTGGTAGATAGTGAAGGAAACTTCTTCCACCTCAAGCAACACAACTCTATAATACATAAACAAGTCAATTTCACTTGAGGCAGTCCTACCTCTCCAGCAATCCTCTACTTCACCCACTCCCCATGCATACCTTCCAGCCTTCCAGTGAAAAACGAAAAAACCCTTGGAAGGTAATATCCAAAAAACAAAAGAGACAATCCCAGTGCCAAAAATAATCCTTTAGTGTTTGAATAGTCTCGCAATATATTTAAAAATAAACAGTCTCTCAATAAACTCTTCCGGAAGTGAAGAGAAATCCCAAGTCTCTCTAGTTCCAGTGAATTCAACAAAGGTACATAAAGGCACCTACAAAGATGAGTGTACTCACGAAATCCATTAATAGAGTTTCCGATCTCTTCGAAGAGTAGACAATCCTTGAATGGTTTCGGGAAAGGCAATAGACACCGGCCGGTGTACCACCCACGTTCAGCAGCCGCTGAACACGTAAAACGGGAAGGTGCCGCTCCCCGCACTTATTTCTCTCAGCCGAGAGAAAATACTATCTCTAAAACGGCTTTCCTTCTCCAGCCGCATTCTCTTGAAAGCCCCGCAGTAAGTTCACAGCTTCCTGTTCCAGCCGGGAACAGGATGAAAGGTCGGATTGCTCTCACCAGCACCAGCGGCTACCGAACGCCGCTACAGTGCAATAGAGAACTCCGCAATGGCTGGCTCTCTGCTGAAATGCGGGGAATCACGAGTCCTGAATCAACTCTCTCTCAGGCAAACCGCATCCAACAGAAACGCCGCTACAGGAACTCTAAGAACTCCGCTTTGACCGGCTCTCTGCCAAACGCAGTTCCAACACAGGTACTAGCACGAGACACATTCGAAGTTCAAATTCACGTACACAGCGCCACTGCGGGCAGGGACTTAAATAGATGACAACCCCTCCCAGCTTGCTAAGCATTCTGGTCTTTGTAGTATATAACTTCTGTATCACAAAAGCTAACTCTGCAGGCGCTCCAGAAATCAAACCATGACACTTAATTATCCAATGGGAGAGGGTTAGAAAGATGCAGCGAACCCTCCCAGGGGAGGTTGTGGACAGGGGGGGAGGTTACTCCCATGGCCTTTGCCCAGTTTCATGCCAGAGCAAGAGCCAATGGCTCCCAGGACTGGTTTGAACTGGACTATGCACAGGGACACCAAATGTGCCCCTCATGCAGACTTTCAGTCACTGGCAAGCGCACCCACCCAGCCCTAATACACAAAATACAGCCCTAATACACTAAATAATGTCTGGGAGGTGGTCACACCTTCCTGTGACAGGATGCCTGTTGTTCTGCCTTCCCCTGCTTAAGCTTGGGTCAGCAGCAGGAGGGCAGAAATGTGTCTCTGGTGGGCAGCAACTATTTTGTGTTGTTCGGAGCTAGAAAGCTGGTACCGGGAACACCAGTAGACTCACGAAGCATGCTTCAGAGGGGGTGGAATCATACCTCCCTCACCTGTTACTGGTGTGGGGGTATGATTCAAACATGTTTGACACCAAACCCGATAGGGTTTGTTTCAGCCATTTTAGAGTTGGTCATCACACAGTCGCATAATGCCCCTCTAAATATGGTATATGGCTGCTTCACTGACAACCCGGGAGAATGGACTCCTTGGGCTGCAGGGGTGTCCTGCTCATACAGGGGCACCATCTCACTTAGAACCAAGCACCCTGCCTACAGGATTGTTAAGGCCTGCTATGGGGTGACTTATAGGTTTTAAGTGCAGTGACCTTAAAATATAGTAAACCTATCTTTAGTAAGTGGTGCATGCACCCACTTACACAGGCTGCAATGGAAGGCCTGTAGTTCGGTTTTGAATGGTATCTCATCGGTATCCAATCTGGGGTGCACCTAAGTACATGTCACAACAGATTATGGAAAAAGCAAGCAAGACTGGGGTCCTGATTAGCAGGATCTCAATCAGACTAGTCAAAAACCAACATAGCACCGGGCAAAAAGTGAGGGTAACCATGCAGAAGGATCCAACCTTCCTACTGTATTATTATCATTTTTTGCCAGCGCTAAAATGGCTGCCTTATGGCTCCTCTCTTTTGCAGCCAGGACACAGCTCACACAGCATTCGGAGGCACCGCAATACCACTGACCGATCTGCTGATCCGGAGCTCCTCCGGACTCAGAAAGGTTCAGCAACACATGAGGTGGGTTTCTATGTCCTTAGAGGCCTGAGCTGCCCTATCACCAAGTCTGAGGTCAGAATCCCTCGTGGGGGCTCCAATACCTGAACCCCTGTGCACCTCGTTCTGTAGTCTGCCACCAGCTGCTGCATCCAATCGGGCGGTTCTGATGTGAATCTGCCCTTGGACTCCTGCGGTTATTCAGCTTGCCTAGTGACTACCTCCTACTGACAAGCTCTGGCAAATCCAATGGGTTTTGCATTTTAATCACAACGTGAATCAGATAATTTTGCTTTGCCAAAGATTCTTGTGGATGATCCAAAAATGGAGGCTCCTAGTATGCTCAAATTGTTTTAGTGCGGTGTTATCATTTAACCCCTTACCTACAAGGACACAACGACTTACTGGATCTCCTCTGAATAGATATGGAAACACTTCAAAACACCGCCAGCCCACTTGTCAAATACAATTTATATGTATTTCATCTTATCCATATAGGACATGCACAATTATATTATATTGATATCATATGCCGCAGTTTTGGCGTGTCTGTTGATCCGGAGATTAATATCATCTTGTTTTCCCTCTCAGCAACCACAACTGCCAACTTCCAGTCCTTTGATCTCGCTCACCCTTCACGAAGAGAAGAGGCTGTGGTCCTGGAACCCACACGCTTGACACCTTATCAGAATGCTGCAGGCACTCCCGCCTACAGCTGCTGCACCCTCAGGCGGTGCGAGGCATGTGTTTTGTGTTACACCATCAAAGAGAAAACAGCTGATTGAAATACTGCATGTGGCCAACAGAGTTAAAACCCAACATTCACAGTTATAAATAGAGAACTATGAAAGGTTTGCAAAGTTGAACAACACAAACAATATTTTCGGCTTTCTAATTTTGTTTCAGATTTGCACTATAATGAAAGCTAAATGACAGCATGCTCGCCCTCTGTAAATTACAGTGTTTATGTTTTTTTGCTTGATAGGTTAATTCGTTGTATTTTACCTACATTTTCTGTAGTGGGTCCCTCATGACTTGTAAATTGTACAACGCTGTTTTTTTGTGGAAAGGAATTAGTTGTGCTTTTTCTTGGAGTTTAAAGTAAAATTTCTGTCCGAGTATTTGTATGGTGTGCCACAAACAAATTGCCTTTAATTTTCCAAAGACAGCTGAATATTATATGCCGACTTTTGTTAATAAGCTGCTTGCATACTGTGCATGAGGTTCACTAATCTGCACATCATCGAATTACTCTACACCTGCCAACTCAACACAGTGCCACCGTGACATGACATCGTCTTTCTTCATAAGGTCCCCCTAGAAAAGCCAACATCACAGGTGGGTGACTGGCAAGGCGACTTGAAAACCCCTGCCCTGAGTGGGTGTCCAGCTAGTCTGTGGGGTCTCTTATCAGCCAATGTCTATTAAGGGATGTGGAAACACACCCGTATATCAATGGCAGCGTCAGTAAGCTTCTATGTTTTCGGAGGGGTGAAGGTTTGGCGTGGGCATGTGTCAGAAATGCCTCCCAGGCAGTTTTCATCATGAAGCTCCACCTTCTCAAAGGCCTTTCCCTCTTCTCAAATGATGCTTTTGTTTGTTAAGTAGGCAGAAGTGCCCCAGTTTTAGGTCTGGTATTAGCAAACTTTTTTTTTTTTACAAAATGTATATGTATATTATCCTTACTTAACACGGTTTAAAAATGTTTTGACGGAGCTTTACTTATTTTCTTAACAGGGCTTTCAGCCAGCTATCTTTATCCATTGGACTTTTGCGTCATTCACATTTTGCCTACACCGACTACAGCATACAGAAAGGGCAGTGGGTCAGCCTACTTCAGCCACTGGCTAATTCCCTTGAGTCACTGATTTTTGCTCTTTCACAAGGACCACATCCCCACAAAAGAAGTTCCCTTTAGGTCAGTGTTTTTGTTTGCACCTAATTATTACTTTAGTGTTGCCTTTGTGTTTATGATGTGATCGAATACTACTTTGTACAGCTCTTCACAGCAGAGGACACATTCCAGCTTTATCAGATCCTGTCTCTCCTGATTGATTTTGTAAATTCATTATGGAGCTGCATTTGTTTTAATCTGATTGTTGCTATTTGAGAGCATGTCAGATTATATTAATTTGAATCTATTCTTTTTTAAAGTGATTCTCTTTTTTATAATGCAAGCAATTAAATAAAATGCATTCATAACTGCACTCCTGTATGTATTTTAACTGAAGGCTACAGATATACTTGTTAACCCATTTAGTCTGCATGTTCTGCTTTAATGTCTTTCTAGTTTACTTTTATTACGCTTGTAAGTCATACTTATATAGATATTTAATATTATATTACTAATTTAATCTGTGCTGAATCGTCTATCTATCTATCTATCTATCTATCTATCTATCTATCTATCTATCTATCTATCTATCTATCTATCTATCTATCTATCTATCTATCTATCTATCTGTCTGTCTGTCTGTCTGTCTGTCTGTCTGTCTGTCTGTCTGTCTGTCTGTCTGTCTGTCTGTCTGTCTGTCTGTCTGTCTATCTATCTATCTATCTATCTATCTATCTATCTATCTATCTATCTATCTATCTATCTATCTATCTATCTATGTTTGTGTCAAAATCCCTCTCAGGGGCAATGGGGCAAGCAAGGATTACTGGGTTTAACTGCGGTGGTTGAGGCCTTTTAATCCTTATGCCCAGGGGTCCAGCCTACTATGGGTCCTGCTTAACTGGGCCATGCACCCCTTCTGCACTTGACTCTCAGTGGTAGCTGGTGTTCAAGCAGTCAAAGTTTACTCGGCGGTGGGGGCGGCTGTAGAAACAGGCCAGTGAATGCAGTTCATAACTAAAAGTGCAAACAGCCCGAACAATAAATAAATATCCATTCAAATACTTACTTTTCTTTCGTGCGACAAAAATCATAAATATGCCCCTCAATCTTCCAATGCAAAAAATAAAAATAAAAGTAGCCCGATGCTCATGTAAACTGCTCTATAGCCTTTGGGTCAAGTTCACGCTAAATAAAACTGCGTATTTTTGAATCCATCATACCATAAATTAGAGTTCTTACAGTCTTCACACCAGTATTTAATTAAGGTTTATATGCAAGTGTCTGCCTCTTTGTTCTACATCACTAATGCCAGCTAGTCAGGGTATGCAACGGTTACCACACATTTTTTACAACGCGGTACCGTTAGCACGCTACTTTTACCACGCAGGTCGTTACAACGAAATGCGCTGGGGGGCGCTCCAGGATAGTAAATACTTTAATTTACTATCCAACTCCTTTCCCTAGAGTCCACGGGGACTGGAGTTGGAATAGTAAATTAAATAATTTACTATCCAGCGCCCCTCCACGCAAGTCGTTGTAACAACTTGCGTGGTAAAAGTAGCGTGGTAACGGTATGCGTTGTAAAAGTACGCGTGGTACCGTCATGCATCCGCTAGTCAGTCTAGTTTGAACATGCACTGGCTCTAAGTCTACATTCAGTAAACTAGATCAGTAAACCAAAACAATCAATCAACCCGCCATGTACCTGAATTATACCGAGCTACTTCTGCCCTTCTGACGAACTCTTATAAGCAAAATAACCAAATTGTCATATGCTGATGCATTCTGAGGTGCTCATGACCCGACAAACGTTTATGAATGGATTTACCTGCTTATTGAGCGCTCTTTTGAAATCAGACTGTTCTTTTTGGTCTCAAAAAAATGAGCTACAGAAAGAGAATATGGCTACTTTTCACCAGGGGCCCCATTTATCGTTTTTTCAAGCAATGCAGCAAGACAACTTGCTTTGCTGAGCTGCGAATGTGCCATATATGTTCCTGTCCTCTACTTGCGCTGGCACACTCTGGGAAGGCTAAAACTAGCGCAGGCGTCAGAATTCTTTTTGTGCCAGTAGGGACACCTTCCTGCACAAAAACAATCCTGAGAGGCATTTTCCTCTTTCTATGTGTGCTGCAGAATGCAGCTCACTTAAAAAGAGAAAACAACGAGGAGAAATAATTATATTCTCCTTGCTACACTGCCCCTGGGAAGGCTGAGAATTTAGATACATCCAGGTTTCCATTTTGGCAAAATCTGGGAATGTGCCAAAATCCATGGGTAGATGCGTGGGAACACCCACACTCCAGATTTATCAACCAATGCAGGGCCATGCAATGTAGCGTTGCTTGGCTTGGTAAATCTCATTCTAGGTTCTGCACCATCAGCGTCCCTTTGCGTGACTCCTGGGTGACACAAAATCTTGAGAAATCTGGACCTAGATGAGCTAAGCCCAGAAACCACTATACAGTCAGGCAACGGGTCACAGAGATAAGGGATCACTGACATAATATTGATCACAATATTAAACAGACACAGAAATAGTGTGACAAAAATATTGATTACAAAAATATAGTTTGCCTAAACTTATAAAGTACGAAAATATTGATAAAAATATATCTTTTCATGCTATCATTAAAAAATATACAAACATTTTGTTTTTTTAAACTATATGTATATATAGTTTAAAACAGTAAATCTGAAATATCGTAATATATAGCATTGATTTAATGGAAATTAAATAAACATAAGTAACTTTAATACTATATATACATATATATTTATATAAACATAAACATGCATCAATATATATGTGTATGTATTAAGAATGGGCGAAATTTGCGAATTCGCGTTCGGGGAATTCACGTTCGGCGAATTCGCAATTTGCAAAATCCCGAATTCGTGCGAATTTGCGAATTTGTTTTTTTTTGCGTGTTCGCAAGGGTTTTTGCCAGTTCGCGAGGGTTTTTTTACAAGTTTGGGAACGCAAACTTACTGTGTGGTCGCAACGGTCACAACCATGTTGTTTCTACGTGTCCAGCCTGTTTGCGACCCTGTGGTTCATCGCGGCCACCCTCCAGTTCATCACTGCCACTCTCTGGTTCACCACTGCCACCCTCTGGTTCATCACTATCACCCTCTGGTTCACCACTGCCACCCTCTGGTTCATCACAGCACCCTCTGCTTCACTACTGCCACTCTCTGGTTCACCACTGTTACTCTCTGGTTCACCACTGTCACCCTCTGGTTCACCACTACCACCCTCTGGTTCACCACTGCCACCCTCTGGTTCATCACAGCACCCTCTGGTTCACCACTGCCACCCTCTGGTTCAAGACTCCCACCCTCTGGTTCATCACCCTCTGGTTCACCACTGCCACCCTCTGGTTCATCACTGCCACCCTCTGGTTTATCACTGCCACCCTCTGGTTCATTACTGCCACCCTCTGGTTTGCCACTGCCACCCTCTGGATCCTCACTGCCACCCTCTGGTTCATCACTGTCCCCCTCTGGTTCATCACTGCCACCCTCTGGTTCATCACAGCACCCTCTGGTTCACCAGTGCCACCCTCTGGTTGATCACTGCCACCCTCTGGTTGATCACTTCCACCCTCTGGTTCAAGACTGCCACCCTCTAGTTCGCCACTGCCACCCTCTGGTCCATCACTGCCATCCACTGGTTTGCCACTGCCACCCTCTGGATCATCACTGTCCCACTCTGGTTCTTCACTGCGACCCTCTGGTTCATCACAGCACCCTATGGTTCACCAGTGCCACCCTCTGGTTGATCACTGCCACCCTCTGGTTGATCACTGCCACCCTCTGGTTCAAGACTGCCATCCTCTGGTTCGCCACTGCCACCCTCTGGTTCATCACTGCCACCCACTGGTTCATCACTGCCACCCTCTGGTTCATCACTGCCACCCTCTGGTTTGCCACTGCCACCCTCTGGATCATCACTGTCCCCCTCTGGTTTATCACTGCCACCCTCTGGTTTGCCACTGCCACCCTCTGGATCATCACTGTCCCCCTCTGGTTCATCAATGCCACCCTCTGGTTCATCACTGCCACCCACTGGTTCATCACTGCCACCCTCTGGTTCATCACTGCCACCCTCCGGTTTGCCACTGCCACCCTCTGGATCATCACTGTCCCCCTCTGGTTTATCACTGCCACCCTCTGGTTTGCCACTGCCACCCTCTGGATCATCACTGTCCCCCTCTGGTTCATCAATGCCACCCTCTGGTTCATCACTGCCACCCTCTGGTTGATCACTGCCACCCTCTGGTTGATCACTGCCACCCTCTGGTTCAAGACTGCCACCCTCTGGTTTGCCACTGCCACCCTCTGGTTCATCACTGCCACCCTCTGGTTCATCACTGCCACCCTCTGGTTCAAGACTGCCACCCTCTGGTTCGCCACTGCCACCCTTTGGTTCATCACTGCCACCCTCTGGTTCATCACTGCCACCCACTGGTTTGCCACTGCCACCCTCTGGATCATCACTGTCCCCTCTGGTTCATCACTGCCACCCTCTGGTTCATCACAGCACTCTATGGTTCACCAGTGCCACCCTCTGGTTGACCACTGCCACCCTCTGGTTGATCACTGCCACCCTCTGGTTGATCACTGCCACCCTCTGGTTCAAGACTGCCACCCTCTGGTTCGCCACTGCCACCCTCTGGTTCATCCCTGCCACCCTCTGGTTCATCACTGCCACCCTCTGGTTTGCCACTGCCACCTTTTGGATCATCACTGTCCCCCTCTGGTTCATCACTGCCACCCTCTGGTTTGCCACTGCCACCCTCTGGATCATCACTGTCCCCCTCTGGTTCATCACTGCCACCCTCTGGTTCATCACTGCTACCCTCTGGTTCATCACTGCCACCCTCTGGTTCACCACTGCCACCCTCTGGTTCACCCCTGCCACCCTCTGGTTGATCACTGCAACCCTCTGGTTCAAGACTGCCACCCTCTGGTTGATCACTGCCATCCTCTGGTTCATCACTGCACCCTCTGGTTCACCATTGCCACCCTCTGGTTCATCACTGTCTCCCTCTGGTTCATCACTGTCTCCCTCTGGTTCATCACTGCCAACCTCTGGTTCATCACAGCACCCTCTGGTTGATCACTGCCATCTTCTGGTTCATCACAGCACCCTCTGGTTCACCACTGCCACCCTCTGGTTCATCCCTGCCACCCTCTGGTTCATCCCTGACACCCTCTGGTTCATCACTGCCACCCTCTGGTTCAGCACTGCCACCCTCTGCTTCATCACAGCTCCCTCTGGTTCACCACTGTAGATTATGGGGAAAGCACACCTGCCCAACTGAGATGAATTAATTTGGGGCTGGTTAATGTGTCACTGAATTTGAGCTTCAAGTCTGGCACCTGCTTCCTTAGCTGTAAGTGCTTCCTGTTGCAGTTTAATTTTTTTCACAGGAGCATTGTGCCATACTTGTAACTATTCTCTGACCCTGCTTTGAGGGTCAGAACAGGGTCAGAGAATAGTTGCAAGTAGGCAACTGAACTTTGGAGGGGCCCCTCAGGAAGCACTACAGGGAATGGTTACAAATTAGCTTGAACTTTTTGCACCTGCTAAGTGCTTTCAGTTCTGCAAAATTTGTTTTTCTGCAATTTTGCGAGATTCGCGGGGCACGAACTCGCGCTAAATCGAACTCGCAATCCGCGAATTTGTGCAAATTAGCGGATTTTTTTTTTTGCGCGTTCGCCGGGTTTTTGGCGTCTTCGCAAGCCGCTTGCAGCACACCGACCGCGAAGTTACCCATGCGGTCGTACATGGGTGCGGCCATCTTGTGCGCGTTGCGCATTTCCGGTTCCGGGCGCTATTGGCAATCTCGCGTTGTGTGCGGCGCGCTATTACGAGTTCGCCTGTGTTTTTGCGTGCTCGCGGGGAAAATATCTCGCGAACTTACCCACGCGTTCCTCTATGGGCGCGGCCATCTTGTTTTTCATTCATTGCTATGGTTTTTGGGCATGCTACCTTTCTATCCATCTTACATCTTTGTAACCCTATGTTTTTCTGAACTTTTTTTTTGCTTTTTTTTGCTTATTATCTATCTCTACAATTTCCTACATCTATATTTTGTGTTTTTTTAAAACTTTTTGTTACTTTATTACCTACTTTATTTCTTTCGCTCTCTCTCTTATTTTTTTCACACCTATTCTTCTTTCCTTCTTCTTGTGCCCAGGACCATGGTTAAGGGAGCCGACAAGGGCAAGGGGAAGGGCCCAGCACCCCGTGCCCGGCTCCCTTGCGGGCATTTGAGGGGGGAGGAAGTCCAGGCCAGGGATATCTTCTCTGCGGTGGAGGTGACCGCCTTGATGGTTTTTGTTCAAGTCCACCTCCCTAAAACCGTGGCAGCAGGTGGGCAGATTCCTTCCAGTTACGGCTTCCGGGAGCGTCGCCAGCTGTGGGAGAAGGTGTGCTGGCGCATGTGTAAGGAGTCTGGGGTCGGGCGCACCTACCAGCAAGCGACGCACCGGTGGACTGACATCCTGGAAGGGGAGCATGACATGCTCGACCTGCTAGGATTGGAGATCCCTGGCCTTGGTAAGTAGCTATTTAATAACTACTTTTTTTTCTTCTACTCTGTTATATTGCTAATCTACTTTTTTCCTGAAGAGTACGAATGCTGCTGATTCGATTACATTGCAGGTAAATTAATCTTTAAATAGCTTCTGTCATTGCAGGTGATCGCCTGGTCATTGGTGTTGCTACTATGCTTACTTGTTTGCAACTTTTTACTCATTTGAGAGCATTACTGCGTAATGCTAGAGACAGTAGACTCAAGTCTAGTCCTTCTTTGTACTCCTGCTGCTGCCACTTTGAAGAGATAGTGGTGGATTGATACGTTGAGTATATTATTTATTACTTGTTATAGGTCATTTGTTAGTGGTCTGCAATCCTGATGACGGACTGTGTCTATCACGTGACGTCTCGTGCTGCTGAGTGATGGCAGTCGTAGTAGAACCTTTTTGTTGTTGATGTAGTTAGTGAATTACGTAACTTTCCTATTAGAAGGTCTGCGAATCCTGCAATATTGTACTACTATCCTCCTAGGTGACCAGATCAGATGCAATTGTTGTTAATTTGTTTCCCCGACATAATTTTAGATTGTGTTCAAAGAAATCAAATATTTCCAAAAAAACAATCATTCATGTTGTCTTTCATTATTTCATGATCACCAGCACCTCCCAGGGGCAAGGCGCCGGCGGCGACTGAGACTCCGGTGGCAGAAGGTGGACAGGATCAGTCCCTTGTAGGCTCTTCTGCTGGCCCCAGTAAGTTGTTCTATTGTTATATTAATACTTATACTTCCCTAACTTTTACAGCTCCTATTCATTACAAACTGTTTCCTATTAATTCTATGTTTTACAAAAGTCTTTGATCTTCTTCTAATGTAGACTACTTTCTACATTCTTATCCTGCCTCTACCATCACTCTCTGTGCTACTACTATTTACAATTATGAGTCGGTCTGTGTAGGTAGCTAAGCTTGAAACAAAACTCTGATACAGCAATAGCTCTATGCACTGAGTGCAGTCCTTTAGGTTGCCCTTGCTGTCTATTCCAGTCTTCTTAATGTAAGTGCTTTGACAATTTCCACCAACAAAATGTCATTGTTTACACCAAGTAAAAGGTAGCAGTTGCCTTTTTGATTTGAGAGGAGCACATCCCATACCGCAAGTGTTTCAGGGACTATTCTGCACACAAAGAAGTATGGACAATATAAATAGGACATTGTTGATGATAGGTGCAGTTCGACTTTCAACATACCTCAGTCCGAACAGAAGTTGAACCCCCAATCCCCTGACCGACTATCTAGTGTGTCTGACCAATGATTTTACAACCCAGAAGAACAGAAGAAGACTACCTCAGAGTCCCGGCCTATCTGAGTCACTGAAACATGACTGCCAAGTGCAGTAGTTCAAACCTTTCCACTCACTCGCTCATGAAAAAAAAACACACAGTGTTTAATAGTTTTAAAGTTTTATTTTCAATTAAGAAATGAAAACATTAGTTCTTTATTTTTAATAGCGTAGTATTCTGAGCGAGCAATGGTGATGGATGAAGATGACGTTAAACTTTAAACAACATTCCCATGAATGAAATTAGTATGACTCAAACTTATTAATAGTTAACAGACACATGAAATTATTAGAATAAATGTGCGTGAGCCCTCACCTTCTTTAAAGTACTTAAAGTACTGCTGGTGATGACTTACTAGTAGTTGATGAATTCTCTGGCAGAAGGGCAATGGAATCTTCTTTCTGTAATCAGAAAAATTGTGCACATTAAGCACGCATTCATCAGTTGTCATAAGAAGAAGTGCAGCATTTAAAGGAATAAGCATATAAAAGGTTAACACCCTCCCCAAAACAGTTCATTTTTTTCAATCCCAGTAATAAAAAATGTGTTATGTAACATTTTCTTCCATTACGAGACAAAATAGGGGGTTGTGTATGGCATCTGAAAATATGACATGTTTTTCCTAGAGTAGTGGCAGGGTATGCTCAGGCGTGAGTCCCTTGCTCACTTTGCCACTGGATTCAAGCAAGCCGGGCTGAAGACGGCTGGAATGCCAGAAACCGGTCCTCGGAAGCTTGTTTCCGGTCCAGGGAAGACATGGATTGGTAGTTCGGGCTGGACTGTTCCCATGAGGCACAGGGTCAGAATGATTTGCATATAGCCATGTCTGAACTGGGGTGGCAGAGTGGGCTAAAGAACGGTGATGGACTAAACCCAGATCTTTTGACTGGGTGTGAGTGTTTGATTGATTCAGATGCTTCGTCCATCACCACCCCTTTTTGTACTGCTTTTGGCCGCCGTAAGTGTGGCAGGGTATGCTCAGACGTGAGTCCCTTGCTCACTTTGCCACTGGATTCAAGCAGGCCAGGCTGAAGACAGCTGGAATGCCAGAAACCGGTCCTCGGAAGCTTGTTTCCGGTCCAGGGAAGACATCGCTTGGCAGTTCGGGCAGGACTGTTCCCATGAGGCACAGGGTCAGACTGATTTGCATATAGCCATGTCTGAACTGGGGTGGCAGAGTGGGCTAAAGAACGGTGATGGATTAAACCCAGATCTTTTGACTGGGTGTGAGTGTTTGATTGATTCAGATGCTCCGTCCATCACCACCCCCTTGTGTACTGCTTTTGGCCGCCATAAGTGTGGCAGGGTATGCTCAGACGAAAGTCCCTTGCTCACTTTGCCACTGGATTCAAGCAAGCCGGGCTGAAGACGGCTGGAATGCCAGAAACCGGTCCTCGGAAGCTTGTTTCTGGTCCAGGGAAGACATTGCTTGGCAGTTCGGGCTGGACTGTTCCCATGAGGCACAGGGTCAGACTGATTTGCATACAGCCATGTCTGAACTGGGGTGGCAGAGTGGGCTAAAGAACGGTGATGGATTAAACCCAGATCTTTTGACTGGGTGTGAGTGTTTGATTGATTCAGATGCTCTGTCCATCACCACCCCCTTTTGTACTGCTTTTGGTCGCCATATGTGTGGCAGGGTATGCTCAGATGTGAGTCCCTTGCTCACTTTGCCACTGGATTCAAACAAGCCGGGCTGAAGACGGCTGGAATGCCAGAAACCGGTCCTCGTAAGCTTGTTTCTGGTCCAGGGAAGACATGGCTTGGCAGTTCGGGCTGGACTGTTCCCATGAGGCACAGGGTCAGACTGATTTGCATATAGCCATGTCTGAACTGGGGTGGCAGAGTGGGCTAAAGAACGGTGATGGATTAAACCCAGATCTTTTGACTGGGTGTGAGTGGTTGATTGATTCAGATGCTCCGTCCATCACCACCCTCTTTTGTACTGCTTTTGGCCGCCATAAGTGTGGCAGGGTATGCTCAGATGTGAGTCCCTTGCTCACTTTGCCACTGGATTCAAGCAAGCCGGGCTGAAGACGGCTGGAATGCCTGAAACCGGTCCTCCGAAGCTTGTTTCCGGTCCAGGGAAGACATGGCTTGGCAGTTCGGGCTGGACTGTTCCCATGAGGCACAGGGTCAGACTGATTTGCATATAGCCATGTCTGAACTGGGGTGGCAGAGTGGGCTAAAGAACGGTGATGGATTAAAACTTAGATCTTTTGACTGGGTGTGAGTGTTTGATTGATTCAGATGCTCAGTCCATCACCACCCCCTTTTGTACTGCTTTTGGCCACCATAAGTGTGGCAGGGTATGCTCAGACGTGAGTCCCTTGCTCACTTTGCCACTGGATTCAAGCAAGTCGGGCTCAAGACGGCTGGAATGCCAGAAACCGGTCCTCGTAAGCTTGTTTCCGGTCCAGGGAAGACATGGCTTGGCAGTTCGGGCTGGACTTTTCCCATGAGCACAGGGTCAGACTGATTTGCATATAGCCATGTCTGAACTGGGGTGGCAGAGTGGGCTAAAGAACGGTGATGGATTAAACCCAGATCTTTTGACTGGGTGTGAGTGTTTGATTGATTCAGATGCTCCGTCCATCACCACCCCCTTTTGTAATGTTTTTCCTAGACGTCACAACATCTGATGCGGCACAGACGACCACCAGTGCCGGGGCCAGTAGTGCGGAGGGTTCCACTCTGGATGCGGCGGCGCCAACAGGAGGAGCTGGGGGGGAAGACTCAGCAGCGGCGGATGGTGGTAAGTTCTTATACTCCTTACTTATTGAAATTTTTTGGAGTAGGCTCGCAAAGGAGTGTATGATGTACTGTACAGTAGTACATTAGTATAAGTACACTGTACTGTTAAGAACATTTACTAATTTAGAACTACTTTTTGGGCTATCACGGAGAAGACAGTCAACCTTGACTTGTAATAGCATTAGAGGCGGTACTTCTCTGGTAGCCAATGGCCCGCTCTATTTCACTTCAACTCATCTGGCAAATTTTTATTGTGAAGCCAAGTCATATCAGATGTAGTTTATGGATGTGAAGAACGAAAAATGAAAGAAGGGTGAAACGAAGGACGAGCGAGTCTTAATATTTATGACTGTAAAAAATGGTTTTGTTGAATGCAATTCAACATAAGAAGACGGCGGTTTCCAAAATATAATGAAAAGGGTGTTAGTTGGTTGTTGACAAAAAGAAATTTTGGTACATTTGAGACATTAAGAAGAATCATAGACGTACTTTGGAAGCCAGGATGTTATCTTCTTTATCCTCCTCATCGATAGCAGAGGTGTATGACGTAGTAGAGCAGACGCTGAGTGGATGAAGTATGGCCAGTGGCAGTGCCACCCCTATAGAAAAGTAAGACATTCCTATCCCCACCTGCATGTACTGCTTAAAGTACTGCGAGTCTGCATCATCATGGCCTGTGTCTGTATTTCTTGGGTGAAAGCTGAGTGAGCTGCCATTTTGGCGGCTACCACAAGTTCACGTACCAGTAATATCTTTTGCAAAACAAGAGAAAAATAGTAAAAAAGGCCTTTTTTTAGTACTCTCTGACTATGTATGTAGTAGTGAGTCCACCCATAGTGCTGCTAGTGAAATTCCTGAAACTCCCAGTAATGTCACAGGCTTACAAAGACGGCGGAAAGATACATGCCAAAATTTTATACTGTGTTTGCTACTTGCTGGTGTTACTGAGTGTCAACTTTCCGTTGAATCATTTTGACTTTATGTTAAAAACTATTGGCTACAGTATTTTTCTTTCTTTCTTCATAGATGCTACTCCCAAAAAGCTCACCCACAAGGAGATGGCTTTCTGGGCCACGGCCCGTAAGCTGGAGGCTATTTGTGCCGAGTATGGGCGGTTGTGGGCTCGGGAGCATGAGGAGACATCAACCTCTACATCCTCCTCCACTGCCCCCGGGTCCACTAGCCAGAAGCCTCCAGCCAAACGGAGCCGTGGCCCGACAGCCTCCCGCCGCTGCACAGCAGCAACAAAATCAGCACCCCTCCCCCCAGATCCTGGATGGTTCGTGTGCGCCGGCTACGTAGAAGAGTGGACTACCTGGAGCGGTTGGTGAAAAACATCAGCCAGCTCTGGGACCTCCGCAAAGAGCTGCGGGACGTGCAGCAACAGCTTTCCCAACTACGCCACCGGAGGAAGTGACTGTCCCTTGCCCCTTTTTTAAAGACTGTTCGGGGGGGGTGGAAATTGGGTGTTTGGGAAAGGGGATGTTTGGACTTTTGGACATTGGTTGTGTTAGGGAGGGGGGTGAGTTCGGGTAATTTTTTTTATTGTTGTGCTGAGAACAACACGAATATATATTTCTTAATAATTATTTTTCTACTAAAACACAGTATACGCGTTCATATATTATTTTGTGTGGGGGTTGGCGGTGGTTACTGGACGTTTGTTTTCTTCAAACTTACCAGCATGAATGAAACATCTAGTCCTGAAATGTACCAAAATGCAAGTAACCGAGTTCGTCAATTCAGTAGCCCAACTGCTGTACTTTACTAGTAGTACTGTCCGTCTCTGCTCTCCTCCCAACTTAGTCCTAGCCCATTATTCTACTACCTCTCCAATATGCTTATCCTACCTGTGATTTGTGTTTGAAAATCGGGGTAGCCCCAGGGCTGCCTGCATTGCAAATAGTGATTGAGGTTGGTTGTTGACTTGAATCCTCGACGGATGCAATATGATTGTTGTGCTGGTAGCAGTAGTGGTACACTGGCAGTATCACCATATGAAAAAAAAGGAAATGAAACATTGAGTGGCCTGAGCGTAGCATTAGAAACAATACAATAGATAGTACTGTAGAGAACAGTGCCGTAAATTGTAGCCTAAGCAGTGCTAAATTAATGTAAATATAAGTAGTAGTTGCGTGGAGTTTGACTTCTATAAGAAATTAAGGCAAAGGACACGTCATCAACCTAACGTAAACATTAAGCATTTGGTTGTTCACGTTGTGTAGGAGGAGGATGTTCTTATCAATCCACGATGGCACACATGAACTTCTGATTGTAATGATTTTGGTTGCTTTGACCTTATCCTCCCCTGCAAGTGTGTGGAATTTATTGTTGTTGTCAGTCACACCACAATGAAATTCCACACATCCCGGGGGAAGAGGGTTAGGGTTTGAAAATTGGATGGGAATGGGGATTTTTGGGAAAGTTTGGTAGAGAGGAAGAAAAACACAGCATGGACAGTCAAACAACAAATGAAGAGAAACAAATCTTTGGATTTGAAGATATTGATAAATCTTTAAAGGGACATAAGTTGTTTACTAAATGGATGGTTACGGTACTGCAAAGTAGCACTACTACTTACTGCAACTGACTAGTAACTACGAAGAAACAAGTTGACAGTACAGGGCTGCAGTCATTACGCAATTTCACTTGCCTCTCCGCCTCCGAGAGAATAAACACTTAGAACATTAAATTACTGTTAAACATAGCAACAATATAGCAAATTTAGAAGCAGAGAGCAAAGAAATGCAGAGTCACACTCATAGAAGTTCACAGCAATAACATTACTTTAAAGATAAGTAGAAATGAATGGATACTGTTACTGTATGTTGTTGTACTTGTCCTGTTGAATTTGGGAGGTTGCATGCATCCAGCCATTCCTCTTATTTTCGCTGCTCCTCCGTTCCATCTGACGCTCCTTCGATCAATGTTGGATGACCAGAAAACACCCTGTCCACTGCCTGCCTGGCGGATGCTAATTTGTGGTTCGCTAATGTAAAGCCTGACTTCATCCTTTTTTTCATTGCACAGGGTGAAAGCCGCCCTGTAAATGTTGATGGAAAAACAGAAAGTGATATTAAAACACCACTGAGAAAAAAATATAAGGTACGTACGCTGTGTAGTGCAAAAAGTCACACTTTCAGTTTTAGAATCAACAGTACAATAGTTTTGAAAGGGCGTACTCTGAGTCTCCTATTGAAGTATATATAAGTATGGGCGAATTTTGCGGATCTTTCCCATCAAGCTAGGTGTACTGTAAACTACGATTTTAGAACAAAATTAGACCTTCCCAGCAGTGCTCCCAGACCCTTAAACCCAGACGCTAAAATGTAGAATACCCCCAATCAGACCCCAAAAAATGTGCAATACTGCTACCTGTCTGAGGCCTAGTGGAAAATGGTGACAAAACGTACTTTGAAAGTAAAGTAGGCTCAAATCCCCCCTTTCCCACCATGGATTTTCTTCAAAACACTTGCAACCAAAATTAGACGTTTCTCGACAAGTGCTCCAAGAGTAGACCCCAGAACCCAGTTGCCAAAATCTCAAACACCCCCAAACACATGCATCCATACCCAGCGTTCCTTCAAGACCCCCAAAAACACCAGGAACCTCCCCAAGCAGGCCCCCGAAAACACGAAAGTGAGCGAAAAAACTGAAAAGTTAAAAACTTTTTCGCCATGGATTTTATCCAAAACAATTTTAACCGGTATTAGACCTTCACAGCAATGCCCCCAGACCCGTCAACCTGGGCCAAAACAAGTTTAACACCCCCAAACAGCCAAAAAGCAAAACCGGAAAAGGTGAGACTTAGCAAATTTCGGGCCTACCTGGAATTCAGTCCAAATGCGCTGTGCAGCTAGGCCCTAACTTCCCTTTTCCACCATGGATTTCCTAAAAGACAAATGCAATCAACATTAGACTGTGCCAGCACTGCTCCGAGACCCCAAAATCCACACACAAAAACCTAGAAGCCCCCCAAGCAGCACCTCAAAGACAGGCAAATGAGCAAAAACGCAAAAACTTTTTCACCTCCGATTTTCGCCAAACCACTTTTATCCGGTATTAGACCTTCATAGCAATGCCCCTAGACCCGTCAACCGAGGCGGAAATAAGTTTAACACCCCCAAACAGCCAAAAAGCAAAACCGCAAAAAGTGACAGAATAATTTAGCCCTCAATCCCAAATCACTCCGTGCGCGCTCTGCAGCTAGGCCCTAACTCCCCTTTGCCACCATGGATTTTCTCCAAACCACTTGCAATCAAAAGAATCCATACCCAGCCTTGCTCAAAGACCCCAAAAACCCCCACAAACACCAGGAACCCCACCAAACAGCCCCCAGAAAACGCTAAAGTGAGCGAAATGCCTGAAAATGGAAAAACTTTTTCACCTTTGATTTTCTCTAAACCACTGTTATCCGGTATTAGACCTTCACAGCAATGCCCCCGAGCCCGTCAACCCAGGCGAAAACAAGTTTAACACCCCTAAACAGCCAACAAGCAAAACCGCAAAAAGTGACAGAATTATTTAGCCCTCAATCCCAAATCACTCCGTGCGCGCTCTGCAGCTAGGCCCTAACTCCCCTTTGCCACCATGGATTTTCTCCAAACCACTTGCAATCAAAAATATCCATACCCAGTGTTGCTCCAAGACCTCAAAACCCCCCCACAAACACCAGGAACCCCCCCAAGCAGGCCCCCAAAAACACAAAAGTGAGCGAAAACTCTGAAAAGTTAAAAACTTTTTCACCATGGATTTTATCCAAAACACTTTTATCCTGTATTAGACCTTCCTAGCAATGCCCCCAGACCCGTCAACCCAGGCGAAAAAAAATGTAACCCCCCCCAAACAGCCAAAAAGCAAAAGTGCAAAAATGGGGACTTTGACAAATTTATGCCTAGTTCCCAGATCACTCCGTGCGCGCTCTGCAGCTAGGCCCTAACTCCCCATTGCCACCATGGATTTTCTTCAAACCTCTTGCAATCAAAATTATCCATATCCAGCATTGCTCCAAGACCCTAACCCCCCCCCCCCACAAACACCAGGAACCCCCCCAAACAGCCCCCCGAAAAAGCTAAAGTGAGCGAAATGCCTGAAAATGGAATGGAAAAACGTTTTCACCTCCGATTTTCTCCAAACCACTTTTATCCGGTATTAGACCTTCACAGCAATGCCCCCAGACCCGTCAACCCAGGTGGAAACAAGTTTAACACCCCCAAACAGCCAAAAAGCAAAACCGCAAAAAGTGACAGAATTATTTAGCCCTCAATCCCAAATCACTCCGTGCGCGCTGTGCAGCTAGGCACTAACTCCCCATTGCCACCATGGATTTTCTTGAAACCTCTTGCAATCAAAAGTATCCATCCCCAGCGTTGCTCCAAGACCCCAACCCCCCCCCCCACAAACACCAGGAACCCCACCAAACAGCCCCCTGAAAACGCTAAAGTGAGCGAAATGCCTGAAAATGGAAAAACGTCTTCACCTCTGATTTTCTCCAAACCACTTTTATCTGGTATTAGACCTTCACAGCAATGCTCCCAGACCCGTCAACCCAGGCGGAAACAAGTTTAACACCCTAAACAGCCAAAAAGCAAAACCGCAAAAAGTGACAGAATTATTTAGCCCTCAATCCCAAATCACACGGTGCGCGCTCTGCAGCTAGGCCCTAACTTCCCTTTGCCACCATGGATTTTCTCCAAACCACTTGCAATCAAAATTATCCATACCCAGCATTCCTTCAAGACCCCAAACCCCCCCACAAACACCAGGAACCCCCCCAAGCAGGCCCCCGAAAACACAAAAGTGAGCAAAAACTCTGAAAAGTTAAAAACCTTTTCACCATGGATTTTATCCAAAACTCTTTTATCCGATATTAGACCTTCCTAGCAATGCCCCCAGACCCGTCAACCCAGGCGAAAACAAGTTTAACCCCCCAAACAGGCAAAAAGCAAAAATGCAAAAATGGGGACTTTGACAAATTTATGCCTAGTTCCCAGATCACTCTGTGCGCTCTCTGCAGCTAGGCCCTAACTCCCCTTTGCCACCATGGATTTTCTTCAAACCTCTTGGAATCAAAAGTATCCATACCCAGCGTTTCTCCAAGACCCCAACCCCCCCCCCCCCACAAACACCAGGCACCCCCAAACAGCCCCCCGAAAACACTAAAGTGAGCAAAATGCCTGAAAATGGAAAACCTTTTTCACCTCCGATTTTCTCCAAACCACTTTTATCCGGTATTAGACCTTCACAGCAATGCCCCCAGACACGTCAACCCAGGCGGAAACAAGTTTAACACCCTCAAACAGCCAAAAAGCAAAACCGCAAAAAGTGACAGAATAATTTAGCCCTCAATCCCAAATCACTCCGTGCGCGCTCTGCAGCTAGGCCCTAACTCCCCTTTGCCACCATGGATTTTCTCCAAACCACTTGCAATCAAAAGAATCCATACCCAGCCTTGCTCAAAGACCCCAAAACCCCCCACAAACACCAGGAACCCCACCAAACAGCCCCCAGAAAACGCTAAAGTGAGCGAAATGCCTGAAAATGGAAAAACTTTTTCACCTTTGATTTTCTCTAAACCACTGTTATCCGGTATTAGACCTTCACAGCAATGCCCCCGAGCCCGTCAACCCAGGCGAAAACAAGTTTAACACCCCTAAACAGCCAACAAGCAAAACCGCAAAAAGTGACAGAATTATTTAGCCCTCAATCCCAAATCACTCCGTGCGCGCTCTGTAGCTAGGCCCTAACTCCCCTTTGCCACCATGGATTTTCTCCAAACCACTTGCAATCAAAAATATCCATACCCAGTGTTGCTCCAAGACCTCAAAACCCCCCCACAAACACCAGGAACCCCCCCAAGCAGGCCCCCGAAAACACAAAAGTGAGCGAAAACTCTGAAAAGTTAAAAACTTTTTCACCATGGATTTTATCCAAAACACTTTTATCCTGTATTAGACCTTCCTAGCAATGCCCCCAGACCCGTCAACCCAGGCGAAAAAAAATTTAACCCCCCCCCCCAAACAGCCAAAAAGCAAAAGTGCAAAAATGGGGACTTTGACAAATTTATGCCTAGTTCCCAGATCACTCCGTGCGCGCTCTGCAGCTAGGCCCTAACTCCCCATTGCCACCATGGATTTTCTTCAAACCTCTTGCAATCAAAATTATCCATATCCAGCATTGCTCCAAGACCCTAACCCCCCCCCCACAAACACCAGGAACCCCCCCAAACAGCCCCCCGAAAAAGCTAAAGTGAGCGAAATGCCTGAAAATGGAATGGAAAAACGTTTTCACCTCCGATTTTCTCCAAACCACTTTTATCCGGTATTAGACCTTCACAGCAATGCCCCCAGACCCGTCAACCCAGGTGGAAACAAGTTTAACACCCCCAAACAGCCAAAAAGCAAAACCGCAAAAAGTGACAGAATTATTTAGCCCTCAATCCCAAATCACTCCGTGCGCGCTGTGCAGCTAGGCACTAACTCCCCATTGCCACCATGGATTTTCTTGAAACCTCTTGCAATCAAAAGTATCCATCCCCAGCGTTGCTCCAAGACCCCAACCCCCCCCCCACAAACACCAGGAACCCCACCAAACAGCCCCCTGAAAACGCTAAAGTGAGCGAAATGCCTGAAAATGGAAAAACGTCTTCACCTCTGATTTTCTCCAAACCACTTTTATCTGGTATTAGACCTTCACAGCAATGCTCCCAGACCCGTCAACCCAGGCGGAAACAAGTTTAACACCCTAAACAGCCAAAAAGCAAAACCGCAAATAGTGACAGAATTATTTAGCCCTCAATCCCAAATCACACGGTGCGCGCTCTGCAGCTAGGCCCTAACTTCCCTTTGCCACCATGGATTTTCTCCAAACCACTTGCAATCAAAATTATCCATACCCAGCATTCCTTCAAGACCCCAAACCCCCCCACAAACACCAGGAACCCCCCCAAGCAGGCCCCCGAAAACACAAAAGTGAGCAAAAACTCTGAAAAGTTAAAAACCTTTTCACCATGGATTTTATCCAAAACTCTTTTATCCGATATTAGACCTTCCTAGCAATGCCCCCAGACCCGTCAACCCAGGCGAAAACAAGTTTAACCCCCCAAACAGGCAAAAAGCAAAAATGCAAAAATGGGGACTTTGACAAATTTATGCCTAGTTCCCAGATCACTCTGTGCGCTCTCTGCAGCTAGGCCCTAACTCCCCTTTGCCACCATGGATTTTCTTCAAACCTCTTGGAATCAAAAGTATCCATACCCAGCGTTTCTCCAAGACCCCAACCCCCCCCCCCACAAACACCAGGCACCCCCAAACAGCCCCCCGAAAACACTAAAGTGAGCAAAATGCCTGAAAATGGAAAACCTTTTTCACCTCCGATATTCGCCAAACCACTTTTATCCGGTATTAGACCTTCACAGCAATGCCCCCAGACACGTCAACCCAGGCGGAAACAAGTTTAACACCCCCAAACAGCCAAAAAGCAAAACCGCAAAAAGTGACAGAATAATTTAGCCCTCAATCCCAAATCACTCCATGCGCACTCTGCAGCTTGGCCCTAACTCCCCTTTGCCACCATGGATTTTCTCCAAACCACTTGCAATCAAAAGTATCCATACCCAGCGTTGCTCCAAGACCCAAAATCCCCCCCACAAACACCAGGAACCCCCCCAAACAGCCCCCCGAAAATGCTAAAGTGAGCGAAATGCCTGAAAATGGAAAAACTTTTTCACCTCCGATTTTCTCCAAACCACTTTTATTCGGTGTTAGACCTTCACAGCAATGCCCCCAGACCCGTCAACCCAGGCGGAAACAAGTTTAACACCCCCAAACAGCCAAAAAGCAAAACCGCAAAAAGTGACACAATTATTTAGCCCTCAATCCCAAATCACTCCGTGCGCGCTCTGCAGCTTGGCCCTAACTCCCCTTTGCTACCATAGATTTTCTCCAAACCACTTGCAATCAAAAGTATCTATACCCAGCGTTGCTCCAAGACCCAAAATCCCCCCCACAAACACCAGGAACCCCCCAAACAGCCCCCCGAAAATGCTAAAGTGAGCGAAATGCCTGAAAATGAAAAAACTTTTTCACCTCCGATTTTCTGCAAACCACTTTTATCCAGTGTTAGACCTTCACAGCAATGCCACCAGACCCGTCAACCCAGGCGGAAACAAGTTTAACACCCCCACACAGCCAAAAAGCAAAACCGCAAAAAGTGACAGAATTATTTAGCCCTCAATCCCAAATCACACGGTGCGCGCTCTGCAGCTAGGCCCTAACTTCCCTTTGCCACCATGGTTTTTCTCTAAACCACTTGCAATCAAAAGTATCCATACCCAGCGTTCCTCCAAGACCCCAAACCCCCCCACAAACACCATGAACACCCCCAAGCAGGCCCCCAAAAACACAAAAGTGAGCGAAAACTCTGAAAATTTAAAATCTTTTTCACCATGGATTTTATCCAAAACACTTTTATCCGGTATTAGACCTACCTAGCAATGCCCCCAGACCCATCAATCCAGGCGAAAACAAGTTTACCTCCCCCCAAACAGCCAAAAAGCAAAAATGCAAAAATGGGGACTTTGACAAATTTATGCCTAGCTCCCAGATCACTCCGTGCGTGCTCTGCAGCAAGGCCCTAACTCCCCTTTGCCACAATGGATTTTCTTCAAACCTCTTGCAATCAAAAGTATCCATACCCAGCGTTGCTCCAAGACCCAAAATCCCCCCTACAAACACCAGGAACCCCCCCAAACAGCCCCCCGAAAATGCTAAAGTGAGCGAAATGCCTGAAAATGGAAAAACTTTTTCACCTCCGATTTTCTCCAAACCACTTTTATTCGGTGTTAGACCTTCACAGCAATGCACCCAGACCCGTCAACCCAGGCGGAAACAAGTTTAACACAACCAAACAGCCAAAAAGCAAAACCACAAAAAGTTATTCAGAATTATTTAGCCCTCAATCCCAAATCACTCCGTGCGCGCTCTGCAGCTAGGCCCTAACTCCCCTTTGCCACCATGGATTTTCTCCAAACCACTTGCAATCAAAAGTATCCATACCCAGCGTTGCTCCAAGACCCCAAAATCGCCCCACAAACACCAAGAACCCACCAAACAGCCCCCCGAAAACGCTAAAGTGAGCGAAATGCCTGAAAATGGGAAAACTTTTTCACCTCAGATTTTCTCCAAACCACTTTTATCCGGTATTAGACCTTCACAGCAATGCCCCCAGACACGTCAACCCAGGGGGAAACAAGTTTAACACACCCAAACAGCCAAAAAGCAAAACCGCAAAAAGTGACAGAATTATTTAGCCCTCAATCCCAAATCACTCCATGCGCGCTCTGCAGCTAGGCCCTAACTCCCCTTTGCCACCATGGATTTTCTCCAAACCACTTGCAATCAAAAGTATCCATACCCAGCGTTGCTCCAAGACCCCAAAACCCCCCCACAAACACCAGGAACCCCCCCAAACAGCCCCCCGAAAAACTAAAGTGAGCTAAATGCCTTAAAATGGAAAAACTTTTTCACCTCTGATTTTTTCCAAACCACTTTTATCCGGTACTAGACCTTCACAGCAATGCCCCCAGACCCGTCAACCCAGGCGGAAACAAGTTTAACACCCCCAAACAGCCAAAAAGCAAAATCGCAAAAAGTGAGACTTAGCAAATTTCGTGCCTACCTGGAATTCAGTCCAAATGCGCTGTGCAGCTAGTTCCTAACTCCCCTTTTCCACCATGGATTTCCTGAAAAACAAATGCAATCAACATTAGACTGTGCCAGCAGTGCTCCCAGACCCCAAAACCCACCCACAAAAACCTAGAAGCCCCCCAAACAGCACTCAAAAGACAGGCAAGTGAGCAAAAACGCAAACACTTTTTCACCATGGATTTGGTCCAAAACACTTGATTCCGGTATTAGACCTTCTGAGCTATGCCCCCAGACCCCTGCAGCCACCCACCAAAAAGCAGAACACCCCCAAACAGACAAAAAGCAAAAATGGGCCCACCTTCAATTCAGTCCAAATACGCTCTGCAGCTAGGCCCTAACTCCCCTTTTCCGCCATGGATTTTCTGAAAAAAAATGCAATCAAAATTAGACTGTGCCAGCAGTGCTCCCAGGCCCCAAAACCCACCCCCAATAACCTAGAAGCCCCCAAACAGCTCCCCCAAAACAGGCAAGTGAGCAAAAACAGAAAAACTTTTTCACCATGGATTTGGTCCAAAACACTTGATTCCGATATTAGACCTTCCGAGCTATGCCCCCAGACCCCTGCAGCCACCCGCAAAAAAGCAGAACACCCCAAAACAGGCAAAAAGCAAAAATGCAAAAAACTCATACTTAGAAAATGTTCAGCCAACCAGTCAACATCGGTCCAAACGCGCTCTGCAGCTAGGCCCTAACTCCTCTTTCCCACCATAGATTTTCTTCAAATCACTTCCAATCAAAATTATGCTATCCCAGCAGTGCTCCCAGACCCCCACGCCCTCCCCCACAAATCTAGAACACCCCCAAACAACCCCCCAAAAGTAAGCAATACTGGTATATTTAAAACATGGCAAATTGCGCTGTTCACAAAACATTGCTGTTTTCAGCACTTCCACTACTTCGATCCTCTTGAAACTTACCTGGACAGTCACTTGTTCCAGCAATTCACAAGAATCTCAGCAAGGCAGAACAAAATTGAACCACTGCGCTCTTTGAAGAAGAAGAAGAAGAAGGTCTACAACTAATTTTCACCCAAACACACGTGCCCGCAAAACACCCAAAAAGGCCAAAAAATTCTGCCAATTCTGGACCAAGGAACACCAAACCTCCCTAAAACATTTCCAATATCATTATGAACGAGCCTGCATCGGGCCCGAGCCCTGGAATCAGAGTGAACCATACCAACTTAAACCCAAAAACCCTAGTAAATCGCACTGAAGCCTAAACCATAGATATGCTTTGTCTGTCTGTGTCAAAGAGCCTAGGTATGCTACATCAGGAGGATGTTTCACTCAGTGGTGCCTGCCTTGACCGTCTGCATGGCCCTGCTGCAAGCATGGGCCAAAAATCCGTTCCGCTCAAGAATTTGCGATTTTTCGGTACTTTTGCGAGATTTGCGAAATACCGAAAAACAGCAAATTTTGCAAACATAACGGATGTTTAGCCGAAGCTTGAGGCAGTGCCATGCAGAGGGTCAAGGCAGGCACCACTGAGTGAAGCAACCTGATGTAGCATACCTAGGCTCTTTTGCCAGACAGACACAGCATATCTAATTGTATGCAGCAAGCCACATAGTCCCAATTTAGTGGCCCCTGAATTTGAAGTACAATTTTAATTAAACAAGGTAAAAAAAAAGATTAGTTGACATGAGTTACAATTACTGTGTGAAAGATTAAAAAATAACTAAGACAAGACATATGAATCATCATTTCATGCACAAAAAACAAACAGCAATTGGTTTCATCAGAGCCAGACAGCCATTGCTGTCCACTGCATGCCATCTTCTCAAATATTCATTACCTGTTTTACTTTTTGTCCACATCTTCTTCGGAAAGCGAGGACCCACAGGGCAGCCTCTCCTGTCAATATCAAAAGTAACTCTGTCAGCAATCAGCAAGCATGTAGTCAGTCAGTAATTTCAGTCCCACTTGAGGGGACTCCTAGTAATCCATCCAGCTGCCTTGAGGGAAATGGATAGGGGGAGTCTGGAGGAGAAGTATAAAGGAGCATGATTGAGTTGTGAACTTGTGAACCTCAGGAATGCAGACTGCGGCACCTTCAAATCAATAAGGAATATAAGATGAAGACAGTGCTGCTGATGGACTTGTTGTGATTAGGTGATTAGAGTTTTGTTGTGCTAAAAGTTGCAAAACAAAGAAAGACACACAGGAATAAAAGTGAATAAGGATGAAAAAAAGGAAGTCATTTTCAGCGCTCGGTGTCAGGGAAGTATAGCTCGTCCTCAAACTCTATGAATTGAGACGGGAGTAGGTCAGGTAACAGAGAAGAACTTCCGTCACCTAAGTCGGTGTCCTCTTCTTCCTGCGTGCATTCACGTACTTTGTAATCTGGTGGTATCAAGTGCTGATTCATCTTGATCAGTGTTAACCTCTTCACATTTTTGGCCGAGAGGCGGGTCCTTTTTGAAGTTACAATGGCACCAGCAGCACTGAAAACACGTTCAGAGGACACGCTTGCGAGTGGGCAAGAAAAATTATTTATAGCCAGGTTGGTGATCAGTGACCATAGAGCCATTTTCCTGTACCAATACAGCAATGGATTTGTATTAACAAAGACCTCTGTTGGGTCATCCATGTAGACCTGCACCATCAACTCAAGGTTCTCCATGGTTGCCTCACTTTGCATACCATCTGTGGCCTTCGCAGCACTGGAACGAGCAAACCCTTGCTGAGTTAGCCAATCCGCTTCCGACAATATTATGGCTGGGCCTGGTGCAGGTGAGGATGATGATACGGTTGCTGCTGGTGTCGGTAACTACTGTGAGGGAAAGTGACCCCCTTCGCCGACAGATTTAGAAGTGGAACTTGACGCCGGATGGCCTGCTGATTCAGTTGGACTTCTGCCGGCTCCTTGAATTTTCTGCCGATCTTTTTCGAACCGAGTGGCTGACACAGCTAGCCAATGTTTGTACTTTGAAACATCTGCTTCATCAAAAGGAATGAATGCTTTGCTGGCCACTGCCTTTTTGCACCGTGGATCCAGAATAGTGGCACAAATGCAATGTTGTTCTGTATGTATGTTTTTAAGCCTTTCATTGGTAACTAGGCGGCTTAATAAGCTCTCCGCCAACTGATATGCGTCTTGCTTTTTTCACCAGCATCTCTGAACGTTGAAGACACCACCTTCAGTTGGTGCTCTAGCATGACCAACAATGGGATAGCTTTGCCCAAAGAACAGTCCTCCCTGCTGACTTCACGCGTGAAGACCTCAAAAGGATGAAGCATGTCTGTCAGGCTTTTAACTAGCTTCCATTCCTCCAACTCTAGCCTCATGTATTTCATAGTAGAACCTAGTTGAAAGACATAGTCATTGATTACCATGCACTGCTCAGACAGGTGCTCAAGCATGTAAAAGGTTGAGTTCCAACGCGTTGCCACCTCCTGGATGAGTCCTTTGACTGGCATTTTACGTTCATGTTGAATGCTCCTCAGCTCCTTACGGGCCTTAAAAGAATAGCTGAAATGTGTGCAGATTCTTCGGCAGGTGGTCAGTAACTTCTTGACTGTGTCTTCAGTTTTCAAGAAATCTTGCACAACCAGGTTTATAGAGTGCGCCAAACATGGCACTCTGAAATATTTACCTTGATGCATGGCCTTAACTATATTACTGCCATTATCCGTGGAAACATAACCACTATGCGATTTCTTGGTTGCAGCCATTCAGAGACCTTACTGTCAAACTCCTCCAAATTTTTTTTTGCAGTATGAGTTTTCTCCATGGCAAACATGGCTAATGTTGCATGTTTCTGAGAAGCTTGAAAAACTGTGTCCAAGTCAACAACTGCACTTGACTTGTCTCTAACCCCTGCAAAAGACCCTGCAAAAGAGACCCAGTGTGCAATGAAGTACATGTAATCAAGGGCTTGGCAACTGGTCCACATGTCTGTTGTCAAGTGGATAGTGTGAACAGCACTCTTCTGCAAAGCTGCCCCAATGACCTCCAGCACATCTTGATGTAGTCCTGGAACCGCAACTCTGGCAAAATAGGACCGGCTAGAAACCTTCCATTTAGGGCAGACAGTTGCCACTAATTCTAGAAACCCCACCCCTTCCATGAAAGAAAAAGGGAGAAGGTCCAGCACTATCATTTTAGCCAGCTTTGCGTTATACAGATATACCGTTGGGTGGTTGCGTTCAAATGGCGCCTCGGACCACAACATTCCGCGAATGGTGGGCTGGATAATTTTACGTGATGATGATGATGATGACGTCTTCAAACCAGTTAGGCCCAGTGATGTCGTTTTTTGAATTGTTGTCTCTCCCACACTCTTAGTGTTCCTCATAGATGTTGCAGGGGTAGAGGGTGTGGGCGATACCACTGCAGTGCTGCTGCCAACAGAACTGGGTGTACCAGAAAAAATGTCTGTCGCTTCCTCACTTCCCTCCTGCATGATCAGCCTCTCATCATCATCAGATGCAATATCAAGGGATACATTTGGATGTGTTTTTCTTTTGCCTTCCTCGATCTTCTTCATGTGTGCTTCCCAAATGATAGTGTGGTGTTGCTTGAGATGATCTCTTTGGCCTCCGGTACCATAGTTGGTACCAAGCTTACCCCGACTAACGGATACTTTACAAATCGAACAAACAACCATGTTTTCTGCCTTTGCGCTAACAGTAAAGAAGTCCCAAACTGGGGACTGGTGATGTCTGCTGAAGGTGGAGGTGCTACTTTGACTTTCAATGCCAGATGAAGTGGAGAATGGGCGTGGTGGAATTAGTTTCTATTGTTCTTTTACAGCACCACTACTTGAGGTCGAGCTGGATGGCGGTCCATGCCGGCCCTTCTGACTAAAAAAGATGGGAGTTGTAGGTCATGTTGGTGTTGTAGTTAACGTTGGTGGTATCAGTGCAAATGTAAATTGATACTTGTATAGTGCACTACTCACCCGCAAGGGTCTCAAGGCGCTTGTACGAATACCGCTGTGGAACCCTTCCTGGCTTTCCCTGTGAGGCGTCCACTCCTGGGCACCCCCAGTGCCACGCCGCCCATACCCCGCTCAGCAGCCCTTCGGGATAGGGTCAAAATGTGTGTCTGCTGCATAACCACTGGGGCTGGAGTGACGACTGTGATGACTGGGTCATCGTCAGACTGTGCATCAGCAGCAGAAGACACCACTTCTTGTTCGTCGTCATCACCCTTAAGTCGAAGCTTTGCGGGAGCCTTCCTTTTAGGCTTAGCTACCTTTGTCGGCTCATGGCGTGACTCACTCTCAGACTGCATGGCTGGGTTCCAATCATGATCAAGGTCATCAGAATGAAGGGGGCTTGAAGAAGAACTTGTAGTAGTAGTAGTAGTATCCCTCCTTGACCTTTTTCTTGCTGGGGATCTGGAAGACAATGGATAATCATCATCAGGAGGAGTGGCTTCCTCGGATGATACCTCCTCTTGAATATCAATTTCCTGATGTGCCCCTACTTCTGGAGGAACAAGCGATGTAGGCAGTTGTGCCGCTCCATGAACCTCTAGTTGCACCTCTCCATGCACCTGTCCATGCGCCTCTCCTTGCGGGCCTACTTGCGCCTCTCCTTGCGGCTCTACTTGCGCCTCTCCTTGCCCATGTACTTGCGCTTGTACTAGTTGCACCTGTGTTTGTGGCTTTGGTTGTTGAACACTCGTCAGCTGAGTTACACCCGGCGTTGATTGGATGTTACTTTCTTGTGATGAGCCAAATCACTGGTCGATGGTGATTGAACAACCAAAGTGTCTGCCGCAGCAGCACTCATGGTCTTGGACCTAACTTGGCGTGGTGGCACTGAGCCCAATGAAGAGGAGGTGCTGCTTCCAGCTTTGTCCCCGGCGGACACCGCTGCTGCTGCAGGCGTATTTTTTTCTTCCCAAAAAAGATGTCGGTGGGCACACCAGTCTCCTTGGTAGGTGGTGCCACTTGCTTCTTCATCTCCTTCTAACTGGCATTAGCACTGGAAACTCTTTTCCCTGAGGCGCTACGGCCACCTTTCTTTGGGCCCATCTTCTTCAGATGTCAGAACAGCAGGCCGCAGTTGCACGAGTTGCAGAGTTGTCTTGACTGTGGCCACACGTGATGCCACGTGACGTTGTGCTGCACACACCACTGCAGGACTTCTTCCTGGCACTGGTGGTTCTCTTGTGCACCTAAAAGCAATGGAAGCCAGAGGAACATCAGTTACACACCCCAAAAAGTCAAAAAACACTCCAAAATCACCACAATCCCATGCCATCCATGCCCTCAATGATGTTTAAATTCAAGACATCCCACAGAAAGACTAGGCCCATGCACCACTGAGTACCCCTGGGCATAATGGTTGAAAGCAAGGCAAACTGGGTGCAGGTCTGAGCACACTGCCTGGCTTCAAAATGTCCCCTTGACCCCTACCCCATGGCCAGGCCCTGCCTGTACCAGGCCTCAAAATGGCTCCCACCCACATGGCCAGGCCCCAACACCAACCTAAAAAGTCAAAAAACACTCAAAAATCACTACAATCCCATGCCATCCATACCCTCAATGATGTTTAAATTCAAGACACCCCTCAGAAAGACTAGGCCCATGCACCACTGAGTACCCCTGGGCATAATGGTTGAAAGCAAGGCAAACTGGGTGCAGGCCTGAGCACACTACCTGGCTTCAAAATGGCCCCTTGACCCCCACCACATGGCCAGGCCCTGCCTGTACCAGGCCTCAAAATGGCCCCCACCCACATGGCCAGGCCCCGACACCAACCCAAAAAGTCGAAAAACACTCAAAAATCACTACAATCCCATGCCATCCATGCCCTCAATGATGTTTAAATTCAAGACACCCCTCAGAAAGACTAGGCCCATGCACCACTGAGTACCCCTGGGCATAATGGTTGAAAGCAAGGCAAACTGGGTGCAGGCCTGAGCACACTACCTGGCTTCAAAATGGCCCCTTGACCCCCACCACTTGGCCAGGCCCTGCCTGTACCAGGCCTCAAAATAGCCCCCGCCCACATGGCCAGGCCCCAACACCAACCCAAAAAGTCGAAAAACACTCACAAATCACCACAATCCCATGCCATCCATGCCCCCAATGATGTTTAAATTCAAGACACCCCACAGAAAGACTAGGCCCAGGCACCACTGAGTACCCCTGGGCATAATGGTTGAAAGCAAGACAAACTGGGTGCAGGCCTGAGCACACTGCCTGGCGTCAAAATGGCCCCTTGACCCCCACCGCATGGCCAGGCCCTGCCTGTACCAGGCCTCAAAATGGCCCCCACCCACATGGCCCCAACAACACCCCATAAAGTCGAAAAACACTCCAAAATCATCACCACAATCCCATGCCATCCATGCCCTCAATGATGTTTAAATTCAAGACACCCCACAGAAAGACTAGGCCCATGCACCACTGAGTACCCATGGGCATAATGGTTGAAAGCAAGGCAAACTGGGTGCAGGCCTGAGCACACTGCCTGGTTTCAAAAGGGCCCCTTGACCCCCACCACATGGCAGGCCCTGCCTGTACCAGGCTTCAAAATGGCCTCCAACCACATGGCCAGGCCCCAACAACACCCCAAAAAGTCGAAAAACACACAAAAATCACCACAATCCAATGCCATCCATGCCCTCAATGATGTTTAAATTCAAGACAACCCATAGAAAGACTAGGTCCATGCACAACTCACTACACCTGGGCATACTGGCTATCGAGGCTTTACAGGCACCCCAATTTTTTTTTAAAAAATCAACATATAACAGTGAGCTAAAATTCCATGACATAAATGAGAATTAAGTTAAAAAAAATCACAGAAACAGTTGTATCATGCACCCATGACCAACCCTGGGCCTACTGGATACTGTGGCTACCCACCACAATATATATTTTCTTAAAGTTGTGAAAACATTTTTAGAACTGTAGTTGCCTCAACTGCAATGACCCAAACAAACAACACCAACTTACTTGTAAAATCTCAGGTCCAAAAGTGATCCAAACTCCAAAGTCCAAAAAGTTCTCAAATACAAATATCCAGCAGCAGCCACAAAAAGTAATCCTTCCAGCTCCACAGCCAAATGAAAAGTGACCAGGACATGGACAAAGCACGGGGAGGAGCCTGCTGGACAGGAACAGGAAGTTGGCGACTCTGGGGCACTTCCTTCCTCCCACCCCACCCCAAAAAATTTACTCCTGCACCAAAAAGTGCAGCCAAATGTCAATCTAAGGAGTTATTCTGATCAAAATCATCATTTTCACAAGGTTTATGCTTCCTGCAGTGGATTTCTTGTGCAGAATTGCAATTTTTGCAATTTCGGGAACGCGAGCTGTTCAAATCTCCCGCCGGAAGTCAGATGCGCGCCGCATCTACGTGTTCGGCATTGTTTACTCCCCCAATGCGTGATCGCGGGCATTTATGACGTACTCGTGTTGTCAAACTCTCGCTGTGCAAGATGGCAAGCCGCGATAACGTAATTGCGTTCGAAAAACTCTCGCGCGATCACGCAGCAAGATCGAAAATGGCGCAGCACACGCAAAACCGGGAGAAAAACAACTCGGCGGACTCAGAATCACATTAAGCACGCGCAATATTGTATTTTTCAAGCACGACCAAGCAAAATAATTCGTAGCTTGCGAATTTGCGGATTATTGGGCAAATTCAGGCCAAGACAGCATTTTCGACCCCAGGAGGACATTATCAATTTGTAGTAATGCCCTTTGGTTTGAAGAATGCACCTGCCACTTTCCAAAGGCTGGTGAATCAAGTTCTCACAGGACTGGATGACTATTGTGCAGCTTATCTAGATGATATTGCTGTCTTTAGCTCCAGCTCGGAGGATCACCTGGTCCACCTGAGGAATGTTTTAGAGGCCCTGCAAAAGGCAGGCCTCACTATCAATGCTACAAAGTGCCAGATAGGGCAGAGCAAGGTTGTGTACCTGTGCCACCTGGTAGGTGGGGGTCAGGTTCAACCACTGGAGAGCAAGATCCAGACCATCAAAGACTGGACTCCTCCAACCACCCAGACACAGGTCAGAGCTTTCTTGGGCTTGTCTGGATACTACAGGAAGTTTGTTAAAAAGTATGGGTCCATTGTGACACCACTCAATGATTTAACTTCCAAAAAGATGCCAAAGAAATTTCAGTGGACAGTTAGCTGTCAAAAGGCATTTGATGACCTGAAGCAGGCCATGTGTACTGCACCTGTTACCCCAAGAGTTCATCGTCCAAACAGATGCTTCTGAGTTGGGTGTTGAAGCTGTACTTTCACAACTGAATATAGATGGTCAAGACCAGCCCATTCCATTCATAAGCAGAAGGCTGACCCCTAGAGAGAATCGTTGGTCAGCTATAGAGAGGGAGGCCTTTGCTGTGGTTTGGGCCCTGAAGAAGCTGAGGCCGTACTTGTTTGGCACTCACTTCAAGATTCAGACTGACCACAAGCCCCTCCTATGGCTAAATCAGATGAAGGGTGAAAACCGCAAACTTCTTAGGTGGTCCATTTCCCTACATGGGATGGACTTTACAGTGGAACATAGACCTGGCACTGACCATGCAAATGCAGATGGACTCTCCAGATATTTCCACTTAGAACATGAAGACACAACTGGTCAAGGTTAGTCTAATGTCCCTAAGTTTGGGGAGGGGTTGTGTAGGAGAGTAGGGTCTGCTTCCTATGGTCACCCCCACTTTTGCTTTGCTTTACTGATTTTCAACTTAGATATGGCTGTGGGCCTGCTAATCAGACCCACAGCACAGATGCACTCTCTCTAAATTCACACCATGTACTCTAGGTACATCCACAATTGGGAATTGGTTCACCTTGTCAGCCCCTGTAGAAGTGAACCCTAGGTCCTCAGGGCATAGGTGTAACCAAGGCCTACCATGGGCTGCAGCATGTATTATGCCACCCCTGGCTGGCCACTCAAATAGACACAACTGGCTGGTCACTCAGCTGGGGCACGGTCGTGTAACCACCCTTTGTTTAGGTATAGTATTCCTATACCTACTTATATATAGACACATAGTAACCTATAAGTCACTCCTATGGCAGGCCTTAACAATCCTAGAGGCAGAGTGCTTGGTTATGTGTGAGATAGTGCTCTATGATGAGCTGTGCCTGTCTGCAGCTTTCGGAACCATGTGCTTATAGCTGTTCTATAATATCGCCATACCATATACTCTTAAGTGCATTATAATCCTCGCCGTTAATGCTAACTTTGATTTGGCTTTATCCAAACATGTCCTGTAAGGTGTCATACCCTTTGGAATACTAACCCCTTGCCAATTCTGGCGACGGGGGTAGCATTCCACCTTTCTAGAGGGAGAGTACATGTTGTTGCTGACTATCCCGGTTAAAGTTAACCAGAGCCCTAGCGTCACAAAATGGACGCTGCTGCCACCGACACAAGTCTGACCTCCTGCTGCTGGGAGTCCTTCCAGTCACGGAGGTTTGGACAATAGGTTTCCTGCCTGGGGAGGTGCGAGCACCACCCCAGACAGTACTTTGTGTTTTGGGACAGGGAGGGCTGAATAGAATGAGACACTGCCTGGGGCACACTAGCTGCTCCATGCATAACCCAGTTCAAACCGGTTGCTCGGGCGCTCCAGCCCCAGCTCTGGCGCGAAACTGGACAAAGGAGAGGGGGTGTAACCACCCCCTTCCTGGTCCCACCCACAGGAGGCACGTAGTCAATAATCCAGCCCCTTTTAGTTGTATAAAGGTAGGAGCTGAGTCCTGAGACTTTAGATTTGATCCTGACTGAAACTTGAAACGAAACTCTGGACCTTCGACATTCTGCTGAAGCTGAAGACTGAAGAATCTCGCTTGTGACCAAGGAGTGACCACCCTGGGCAACCAGGCACCATCAGCAAATCAACGGCTTGCTTTGTCGACGTTCCCGCCGGAACCCGAGCACAGAGCCTGACAAGACCCAGACTTCCAGACCTCTCTAACGCTCTCTTCACAACTGCAGCATAGCTGGGATCCGTGGAGGCGACGAGACACGTGGGACCGGACATCTTGGAAAGCCTGCAACTTGCTTCCTCTGCAGCTCCTGAGGTACCCTCAAAGCTGTGCACTGGGGATTGAGAAGCCCCGATCCCAAGCTCCATCTGCGACGAAGATCAGCCCCCCCACACTCCACGAGTTCTACGTGGGGCCCTTCTGCTTTTGTTCTGCTCGACGCATTGTCCAGTTGCTGGCCTGTTGGCTAGTAGCCTCTGTGACGATAATCCTTTTGAACCACATCGTTGGTCTGGTTGCTCCAGATTGGCCCATGCTTCCCTGCAAAGGTGATTCATAAAAGGGGGTGGTGATGGACAGAGTATCTGAATTAAGCAGAACACTCGTACCCAGTCAACAGATCAGGGCTTGATTCATCACCGTTTTTTAGCTCACTGCACCCTCCCAGCTCAGAACCTGGCTACATGCAAATTAGTCTGTCCCTGGCCCAGTGCATCGTGGGAATAGGGCAGACCAAACTACCAAGCCAATTCTTTTACTGGAAAGGAAACAAGCTTCCGGGGACCGGTTTCTGGCATTACAGCCGTCTTTGGCCCGGCTTGCTTGAATCCTGATGGTGCAGTGAGCAAGGGACTCATGTCTGAGCATACCCTTCCACGCTTATGGTGGACAAAACGATTCAGAAAAGGGGGTGGTGATGGACAGAGTATCTGAATTAAGCAGAACACTCGTACCCAGTCAACAGATCAGGGCTTGATCCATCACCGTTTTTTAGCTCACTGCACCATCCCAGCTCAGAACCTGGCTACATGCACATTAGTCTGTCCCTGGTCCAGTGCATCATGGGAACAGGGCAGACCAAACTACCAAGCCAATTCTTTTACTGGAAAGGAAACAAGCTTCCGGGGACCGGTTTCTGGCAGTACAGCCGTCTTCGGCCCGGCTTGCTTGAATCCTGATGGTGCAGTGAGCAAGGGACTCATGTCTGAGCATACCCTTCCACGCTTATGGTGGACAAAACGATTCAGAAAATGGGGTGGTGATGGACAGAGTATCTGAATTAAGCAGTACACTCGTACCCAGTCGACAGATCAGGGCTTGATCCATCACCGTTTTGTAGCTCCCTGCAAAGGTGAAGCACCTCAGACCTTGCTGGTCTGCACCAGAAGCCTTTGTTGTATCCTGCGTCATGGGTTGCCTTTGCCAAGGCTTGTCAACTCCAATCCTGAAGTCGACCCCTCCATCTGCGAGATCCTTCGTGGGACAGCCCGTCTCCAGCACCTGGTCATCATCGACACCTCCTGGTCCACGTGGCTGCCAAGACTAGCTTCAAGACAGCACCTGATTGCTCCTCGACGTCGTCTGGTTCCTTCCTGGTTCCACCCAGTCACTGGCTAGTGACCCAGACTCTGTCTCCTCTGCTTTCAGGCCCTCTTCATCCTCCTTTCCACCCTTGGATCCACCCTGACATCTTCCTCCTGGTCGCCTGCAGCCTCTTTCTTCAGGTCTCCATAGGCTTCAATGACGAAACCCGACACATCTTCACACCTATGCACCCGCCGTCCGTGGGTGAGGTAACGCGAGTACTTCGGTGCTCCCAAGGGTATTGACTATCCAAGTGTCTAAGTCTCTAGTTGTTTCCTCCTAGCTCAACCGGAAGTGTCTTAAATCCTTCTAAATCTAACTTCTAAGTTCCCGTTGACTTTGCATTGAATCCCGCATATGTGTAAAGACACTGCACGCGCCGCCTGTGGGCCTCCTACTTCTAAACTATTGTTAAGACAGTGTAGCCCCCGCGATTACCTAGGCCCTAGGACTTTCCTTTTCTCGTGACGTGGTACTTATACCACTTTCTTAATATATGGTTTGCTTCGCCCCTAAGGCCTAACCATAAATTGTGCAACTTAACGTATAATAACTGAGTGTCTTGTTATGTGCTTTGGCCTCTGACCTCATAAAGAGTTCAGAGGAGCGTGTTAGAAATAAATACATATATATTTTATATATATCCTATATGGTGTCCTTTCATTTGATATTCAAGGGGTTACATATGGTAAAACAGCTGGCTTTACATGCCCTCTAGCGTCTTTTAGCCTAAGACTGTTCTGTCCATGCTACCACTAGGATAGCTGGTCTATAAAGGTGACTTACAACCATCACCATAAGGGTTATTTGGACCGGTGCAAGGTGATCACTAGAATAGTGAACACCATATACCAGGCCATCTTCACACAAAGGGTAGTAGCCTGTTTGAGCCGGTTTGAGCCGGTTCGGGATTTCAGCCGGTTTGAGCCGGTTCGGGACTAGGGCCAAAAATGCTGCCCTTTTTCTCATTTAGAAATACCCAACCCACACCATCCATATCCACAAACAGAGCAACACACTCACACCAAATGTACATCACGCACAACACTATGCACAGATTGATGTACCAGCATGCACCACCAACACAACCAAACCACATCTACACACCCTACTATCTCAACTACCACACTTATCCACCATCACCCACAAACTGTACACAACTCTATCCTATACCACTAACCAATACACTCATCACTAACACAGCGCCAATCAACACAGTACATAACTACATCCCATTCAGACACACTCTCCCTGCTGTAATTACACCTCCTCTCCCTTCTACCATAATAACACTAATACACAACACACACAATGCACACCACCACACTTTTTAACTCTTGAAACAAACTAGTCTAAGATAAACATTCTCACGTCGACTTCATTCCCTCCTACTCATAACCTCCTCTCACAAACACTACACAACCCAATCCAGTGCATGAAACCTATACATCAGCACCCCTTTTCACTACACCTCAAAAGCAAAACATATCACACACACCAGCACAAGATCTTCAGAGCACAACACCTCATAATACTTACCATCACAAAATACATACATATACCCACCTTTCAAACCACATAAAGGAACAAACTCCAATGCCAAGCTTTCACTCTTCCACCACACCTAACACAGATACAGCAATACAGCACCTCTTTTCTAACCGCCTCTCATCCATTGGACAATTTAGAACATTACGACATTAAGCACATGCTGCACCACCTCCCCTGACTCTTACACCTTTCGCCTTAAACATACGCAAAAAATATAAGCAACATGCCACACCTCACAACTTTGCTTCCCCAAGTCTTCCTCACAACAATGTTACACCACAAAAGCAACACAGCACTCCAACTCACTCTCAAACACCATCTCCAACACATACACATGCAGACCCATCAAAATGTCTTCTTAGCATGCTGGATGAGAAACACGATACAGAACAACTACTCGATTGCTATCCTAATACAGCTAACACCAGCACTAAAAACACACCTGCTACACACTCACACAATACTGATCACTCTTCTGCAAAACAAAGTCCCACTGTAACCAAAGGCCACTCTCTACACTGCCTACTAATAAATGCTCGATCCCTCTCTAAAAACAAGCATCATACCTACGACCTTCTCACTGATGCAAAACCAGACATACTATTCATAACCGAATCATGGTTGGGAGAGGATATGGCTCTAGTCCTGCATGAAGCCATTCCTCTAGGCTATCAAATAATCACCCAAAATCGTATTGCCAAACATGGAGGTGGTCTAGCTGTTGTATTCAGGCAAACAATACACATCACTAAAGTTGACAACATCTCCATAAAGAATTGTGAGGCTCTTCTTACAAGATGCAATCCTAAACTGTCTTCCACCTGTTACTTCCTGCTCCTTTACAGACCTCCACCTAGCAAGGCAACATTCCCAGATGCACTTCTAGACACAGTTTCAAATCTGATAACAATACACTCCAACCTATTCGTTCTGGGTGATTTTAACATTTGGTTTGATAAAACCAATATAACCCATCCAAAAACAATAATCACCGGCCTAGACGAATTGAACCTGCATCAGATTGTCCACAAATCGACATACACCGCTGGACATATCCTGATGTCATTTTTGCTAATACTGAACTAGTTACCTTTCAAACTATAACTCCAGTCACATGGTCACCTGCTTGCTTTCCAACATAAAACAACACTAAGCGACTCACCTAAAACTACCTTACATCCATCCACCTATCGGCCGTGGAACAAACTCAATTTGGAATACTTGGAAACACAAATAACATCCAGTATGAATCTGGAAACCATAAATTATGTTCAGAATCTATATGAGTGGCTACAGGAAGCTTTTGACATCCTGATACCACTCAAAACCACACACCAGAAAAAAAGCACCTTGGCGAAACAGAAATAAAAGACATAAAACAAAAAAATTAGAAAGCTGCAACGTACCTGGCTCAAAACAAACGCTAAATGAGACAAACTTCACCTACAGAAAATTAACAGATTATACAAGTCGGCTATCAAAAAAGCTAAGAAAAGGTACTATTCAGACAGAATTCAAAACGCTAAATGTGCAAATAAAGAATTCTATAAAATACTCATTGAATGTCGAAAACCAAATTGCTTCGAAGGAATTCATCCTGTTACACAAGATTTCACAGACAAACTGGCAAATCATTACACGGACAAAGCAGACACGTTGGACTCTTACTTAAAACAGAAAGAAAGCACCATTGTTGCGTGCTTATCTAGGTTCCTGATCGATACTGTGACCTTATGCCCCTATTCGGCTATAAATCCATTTATTCCCTATATTGGCATAACCGTTCAAGTGCGATTTTCTGAAAAGTCATCTCTGGCCTCACACGAACAGAGCCACATTCCAGCATGACTCTCTGCTACTTCCTTTGCGACCAATTAGTGCAATGACAGAGCAGCAGTCACTATCTGATATTCCTAGATAACACTCCGAGTTCTTCAACAAGATAAAAACTTAGCAAACCTGGAAATCCCCGCTTGCTATGTTTTGATTAGTAATGGAACTCTAATGAGCAACTGATAACTGTCACTTCCTAGTGACATCTTTAATTGACGTCTTATGTCCAGCAAACTTGCGTCAAACCCGGCACCTGTCAGGTATAAATATTACCAACGTTGCCTTAAGCAATGTGAGCTGTGAGCTACAAGCTACTGTTGCTGATGCTGGCTGCCTGCATGACCCTGTGTTGGTAAATCTAGCACTCTGTCGCTGCAGCCTGCTATCCTGTGGTGGTGAAGCTGCTGATTACCATTATCGCCGCTACAGCGCGAACTATGGTGCAGTACGCTTAAGGAGCTGAACAGCCGTCCTCTGCGAAGACATCCAGCAGATTCCAGCTGCCCGCGGACGCTGTCCCCCCTCCTTCCTCGACGCGCTGAAGAGAGCCGCTGCCTTTCTCGTGCAGAGAAATCCAGTCCCGGCGCTTCCGGTTTACCCTCGCGGGTGACTGGGATATCGAGAGAGACCCCTGAAGGAGATACCAATCCTCCATCATTCTATTCAGAGGTATGGTGTTGACTAAACCCTTAGACGAGAATTCTTGAAACAAACCTTGGCAAAACCAACTTAACTTAAGCTACTTACTTACTCCCCCTTTCACGTGTTAGGCTTAGGTCAGGCACACTGGGGTAGGCTTAGTTAGAAGCACCAGTTGAGTATGTTAGCCTAATGTATATATGACTGTATATATGTTTTATTACTTTTAAACCATTGTATGGCTAAGAAACCATACCAATGCTTTTACAGTTCTATTTCGCAATACTTATCTTACTGTACGTACTTTTTATAATAACAGTTATTGCAATTGTGGCAATACATTTCTCTTGTACGAGAAGAAAGGCTGTTCAATAAATGTTAACCTTTATTGATACACGCCCGTCTCTCTATTCTCTACATCTCGTGAAAGTAAACTGCACTAGACTGACTGAGTGAAATACATGTCTATTGTTTCACACAACCCTAGAGATCGACTCTTGATCTGAGGAGCAAAGTTGTCATGTTGCACGGTTGTTGGAAAACTGAATCCCTTCTTGTCTGTGCCAAGGAAGCTGATCACTTCCTATGCAGAGAAGAAAGTTTCCAGTGACCTCTGAGCTAGTTGGTAACACAACCCAATTAAGTTTAGCATAGTCAGTGGAGGCCTGGAATATCTGCAGTTCCACGTCGATACTACTGTTTATGTTATTCCAATGTGCAGGGCCTAGTGGGAAACTAGGAACTACACTACATGGCGCCCAACGTTTGGTAAGGCGATAAACTAACGTAAGACTTATAGAGTAACTCAGTCGTGCATATTTCACAGACCCCTTTCTCCCGTAAATACTCCAATAGACGTCTGGAGTGGGTGAAAGGTTAAAATCCGCCCGACCTTAGTAGGAAGAGATTCCTATGTAAAGCTCCGGTTTATTCAACGTTGAAGGATACAGTGTTCCAAAATATTGTGCACCTAATCTTTGTCTCCTTGGAGACCTACTCTGCAAACCTGCATTTTTTAAAATGTCAGTAGAAAACGGAACCTCTGGGGCCGCAGTAGATGCGACTCAGCAAGGTCCCGAACAAGCAGACCCGGATGCTATTATCATCCCGGTTCACTTAAGAAGATCTATAACTTTAAAACTTATAGAAAACGGACTGACACCTCAAGGTGGTACAGTAATTTTCGTGATAGAGGCTCACGAGTATCGGCAGACAGAGGTATTCTATTCATGGATAAACTTTCCAGCGGCAAACGCTGCAACACAAGAGTTTCACTATTACAAAATAGAGGAACCTCCGGGAGAGTACGCTCCTTTCGAGGAGATTGAAATCCCACTTAAATTTCAAGAGCACCTGCTCTGGTTTAATGGCGCCCTAAAACACAATAATCACATAACTAGGCTCGGTCCTCTAGGGAGACCAGGAGCAACGTGGCCGGTTCTAGCCAGCTACACACCACATCCTGACATTGCAAGAATGTCAAGAGAAGAGCTGTTAGTACAGCTAAACACATTAATAAAAATACATAGGCAATTAGTCCAATATGTAATGCGGACTGCAACAGTCCAGCCAGCTGTTAATTCACACCAGCTGACCCCTCATCAGGGAAACACAAATAAAATTACACCACAGAACATACAGTCATGTCTTGGTAAAACACCCGTAAAACAGGAACAAATTCCTTTCTGGTTAGCACAGAAAATCATTCAAATAGAGGCAGTATTTCCTGATACTACCCCTATTGAGAAACACAGAATCTTGACCATCTGCCTTCCTATGGGAATCGCACCACACGTGGAGGACTGTGACACTTGGGGTACAGTCTTTGCTTCCATTTACACAAAAACACACGGTGTGCCGTCTATGGCGGTAATACCAGAAGTGCTAAAACAGATTCAAAATGAATTCGGTCCAGAGCCCGCTTTAAATCTAGGTATGAAATTACTGAAAGACTTCAAGCAGGTCACGGCTATATTATTAGCCAACATAAAGGGAGAAGCAGCATCTGTGGCGATTCGCCAGAAGTTGAGGGAAACAGATATAAAAGATCCTGTTGAGCTTGCAAAAATCATAGAAAAATGCTATGAAGAATTAGGTAGAGACAGCTTGGGTGGAAAACCAGTTAAGCCCCAACTGCTCGAAAATCCTGAAAAATTATTTATTAAAAATAATTTAAACACTCCTAAAAAGAGCTGGGATGGAAATAAACAATCCACTCCCAAGGAAAAAGTTTTCCAGACCAGAGGAAGGTCTCCTCGACGGAGGGAAAGAACTCCGACTCGAGAACGCCAGTCTCCCCAGAGGGAGCCCTCTGAGAAAAGATATAACCTTAGAAATAGGGATAATCTGAAAAAACCTGATAGATATCAAAGTATTGATACACGTCCCTCTCGATCTCTTCCACAGAATTCGGAAAGAAGAGGACGGTCAGACCCAGGAGAGCACACCAAGTCCAAAGACAAGGAACCTGCTCAAAATAAGAAATCTCAATTTCAGAAAAAGAAGGTAGCCAGTATTAGAGTAATCAACCATGCCGAGAATACTGAGGACACAGTTGAAAAACGGGGAGTGGGCATTGACAATGTTGGACCGTGCAGCAGAAATCAGTATAGCGCGCAAGAACTTGATGAGTCATCTGGAGACAGTGGACACGAATGAGTACATTCAGGTTGAAACTGCCGACACCAGACTTAGCGAGCCCCATAAAATATACGAAATAACATTGCGTATGGAGGGTGATAAGACTAGGAAAATTAAGGGTCTATTTTGGGATAAGCTCTCAAAAGGCTATGATATTCTGTTAGCTGAAAAAGATTGGCCCCCGGAGTTTGTCAGGGAGTGCCCTCGTGGCGAAGAAGTAATTATGCCTGCCTTCTCGAATCACATACCGATTCATAAAAAATATACATATGCACGGAAATGGGCAGTAGCCCAGGCACCTGCATTATATAAAAATCATGTAGGATGGGATGAGGACTCTCCTCCTCACAAAATCCAACTAAAAAGTGAACCAACTGCCCAACGGCAGTATCCCATAAAGCAAGAAGCTAAAAAACAGGTCAGGGAGATCTTAGATCAACTTGAATACCAGGGGGTGATTGAAACATGCACCTCTCAAATGAACAATCCTTTGTTTCCTGTCTCCAAGCCAGACAATTCATATCGTCTAGTTTTGGACTACAGACATCTTAATACATGTTGCAAAACTTTTGCAGTACAAAACTCGCATAGTGCAGCCCTAATGAATAACATAGTTAGGAAAAAATATAAAACGACATTAGACATATCTAACGGTTTCTTTTGTCAAAACATTGCACCAGAAAGCAGATATTTGACCGCTTTCTCCGCATTTGGGTCGCAGAAAAAATTCTGTCGACTCCGACAGGGGTTCAAGAACAGCCCAGGACTATTCTCAGCTAGGGTAACAGAGTTACTACAAATCTATGATGATGAATCATTATCTTACGTAGATGATATTTATCTCACAGACGACGACTTGGATACTCACTTGAAAAGAGTGAACACCATTATACTTGGGTTCGCAGCAGAGGGTTACAAATTCAACTTTAAAAAGTCCCGAATTGCCCATCTGACAGTACTATTTTTAGGGTACGAATTATCAAGTGAAGGGAAAAGCCTAGCGGACAACTTCTTAGAGAAGTGCGCTGTACTCCAAGCTCCAAAAACGCTGAAGAACTTACAATCCATTCTAGGTTTTCTGAATTTCGGAAGAACTTACATCCTAAATTACGCAGAGAGGGTTAAACCTCTCTACGAACTAATTAAACCTGATTTTAAACAAATCAATTGGACTCAAAAACACACAGAAATTTTGAGATCACTGCAAACAGACATGTTAGCAAAAACAAAATTAGACACACGTGACAACACACGTGATCTTGTAATCCGAGTCATCCCAGGAAGATGCGGATTCACATACCTAACCTCTAATGAGGGAGAAAAGGTACCAATTTCAATTAAATCTCACTTGTACACACAAGCAGAAAAAACATTCAGTCACACAGAAAGAACTGTGAACGCAGTGCAAATCGCATTAGCAAATGAACGAGAACTAGCAAACGGCAAAAGGATTAACATCCTCACAGCGGAATCCGCCTTCGAGGCGCTATTCAGCCCAGTAAACCTGCCTACAGTGTCACTGGATCCAAAATGGATACAGTGCATAGATTCTCTAGGAGCGGGAGACGTGAAATACTATTTCGCCCCGCAATGCGAAGAACTGAATGATTTAGAGTATGAAGAAGAATATCCTCTGCCAATCGAAATTCTGCCTCTCCCATTATATGCCTGTATAATCTATACAGATAGCTCTGTACAGCATTTCAACGTAGAGAGAAAATCCTACGATGCAGCATGTGCGATCATTAAATGTCGTTGGCTGTGCGGTAAAATCAAACCGAAAATAACAAAAACTGAATCAGTAAAGTACTGTTCGGCTCAAAGAACTGAAATCAGATGTTTAAAGATGGCGCTCGAAAATGCAGAACGCGAATTCCCCACACTTATAGTGTGCGATTCTCATTTTTGCGTCAACTCTTACAACAATAAACTGCAGAGTTGGATCGAAAACAACTACAAAGATGACACAGGTGCCACAATAAAGCATAAAAAGCTCTGGAACGAGGTAGCTCTTTTATACAAAGAACTACAAAAGACTCACGTGATTCACGCACAGAGTCTTCAACGTGATGGCGTTCACGTTGCAGGGAATTCATTGGCTAATACAGCCACCGCGGAAGCAACTAAACCGGCTTCCGTAGCCACAAAAAAGCGTACAGATAAATACATAGACAGGGAAACCATGCTGGCAGTAAAAACGACCGTAAAAAGCGACTGTGCAGCACTACCCGTAAACTATCCACTCAATTATGCATACATAATCGATGCAAACTCCGTTCCTTTTGCTCGAATCCCTGGAGTGGGGGATAGAGTAATTCCAAACACGAACAGGAGAATATTTTTAATAGCAGATGCACATATGGGTTTGGGTCTGAGACACCAAACAATTAAGGTTTCTCTGACTGAATTACAATCAGCATACTGGTGGCCGGGAATGAGTGTAGAACACCAAATGTATGCAAACAACTGTGAAAACTGCAATAGGGATCGCAGTAGCGAACCTTGCTACCGGCTACCAGTCAGAAAGAGCGTAACGCTGCCTGCACCCCAACCTGCGTCCTATTAATTAGTTAAGACGAAAAGCACTTTAAAAATGAGTCCCCCAGCACTCGGCTGACGCCTAGAACTGTTATAAAAGATTTGCGAGTCCATATCGGCACATACGCAATTACCACGTTCCATTCTGACCAGGGTCCTGCTTTCAGCTCTCGAGCTTATAAGGAGGCCATGGCTAGCATGGGAATTGGGTTGCGGTATTCTTGTCCGTCGCATCCCGAAGGGAATAGTGTGGTAGAAAGAAAAAAACGTGACATAAAGCAATCTATAACAGCGAAGGTATTAGGTTCAGGCGCTGGGTGGGTCAAACATTTAATAAGTGTCCAGACTAGTCTTAACAACATGCCAAGAAATTCTCTAAAAGGTTTCAGCCCATACGAACTATTGTTCGGAATTAGAATGCGCGTTCAGGACCTCGATAGTCAGATGTCAGTGGTACAAGAAGAAACAAAGCACTTTGATGTAAAGGATCGTTTGGCTGTTTTACAGGAACTGAATGAAACAAGAAAATCATTAAGCAACATAAAGTTAAAGCAACAGCCAAGTACCACTGACGAGGCACCACCCGCAACAGCCCCAGCAAGGCCTGTCTGGATTCCAAAGATTGGGGATCTAGTCAGAGAAAAGATCGCGGTTAAGAAGGAATTTGGGCCTTCTTACAGAAAAGCAGTACCTGTCTTAGCAGTCACCGGAACAAGATCAGTTGTGCTACCGCCCCTTGCTGGTAAAAAGGAGAACAGAGTCGTGTCTATCGATCTGGTAAAACCACAAGCATGTGGCCTATAATCAACAGTAGGCCCAGTGGACTCCCAAGAAACAACAGAATACCCAAACTTGCAACAATCCAAGAGGTTCAAACTGAAAGACTAATCACATTCGATCAGCCTGCAGTGCACAATGAAGGACTATGCAATAATGCCATGGAACTCGTGCCTCTTGAAACACAGATTGAAACAGTTCGTCAAGAAACAGCACCAGTCTACAATGATGTGGCATCAGAAAGTGCTACTGAGAGACAGATTGAAAGAACAATCCCATCAATTGACAGAACTGCCTCTGGTTATTTCATCAACTTCGACAACTTCTCTGAAGATCTGAACGACCCCGAAGTGATGCCAGAAACAAAAAAGTCCTCTAAAGAAAATACAACAGGACTCCTTCAACAAATCAAAGAATTATATCTGGATTCACCGTTGATTGAGCATTGGATTATCTCAGGGGTATTCATACTCCTACTATGCCTAATTTTAGTTTTAATTTTAGGAAAGTTCATTACAATTGAATGGACACAGCAAGTCAGAACATCAACCTAGTCCTGAAACCACACAGATCATCCCACGTGAAGAAAAGAGAACTGTCAACAGTAAATGTCACAGCAATTCCAATACCTGGTGGGGTAGTATGGGAGAAAACAGACTATGAGATCTATGGTCCGGTCGAAATCTTGAAGTATCCTCATCAACTAAAGGTTTCCTTAAGTGACTTTGTGACACCAAGTACATTCTCTGATGATTGGGACTTTAACAGTATTAATGACATGATGTCTGATTTAGTAATGTCAGCTAGATTCACAGATCATGATTATTTACAAGGTTCATCTAGTTGTGAGCAGTTATTCTGTTACACCCACTATGGGGATCATTACTTGCATAAATCTGCACAGCCTAGAAATGTTTTTTCAATGGGAACATTGTTCTACACCACCTAAAAGAAGTTCTAAAGCATTTTTTGAGAAATTCAAATATTTTTCAGGGTTTAATACAAGTGATGCAGAAACGTTTTATTATAAACTGTTAGATAAAACAGGAATGAAAACAATGCTGACAAATTCTAAATTGATATATTCAGAAGCATTTTATGACAAAATGATGACATTTGGTTTTGATTATTGGAAAAATAATATTGAAACGAAAACAATTTGGGGTACAAAAGATTGGCAGGTGCAAGGCATAGAAGCACTATTTAGAACCTGCATGATACCAGAACAAATGTTGTTTTTAAATGACACAGTACACCAAACATCTTGTCTTGGCCTAGCTAAGATCAAAGAACTTAAAACACCGTCTATACCAAAGCCAATACCTGAAAATGTAACCGCAGATATTGAGTTAGGCGTGTCACAAATTTTACATTTCAACAGAACACATCCTGATTGGAAAAAGTGGTTAATCTGGCCTACAGACACAAATAGCTGTCAAGATAGATTCCTGAATAAAACACAGGGGTTAAAAATGACCAGATTAGACTCAAGATATTCCCAGAGACAACATCCAGGGATTATAACAACATACAGTGTAGGGAAACTCTGCCTAGAATGGCTAAGTTCATCCACACTGGCTGAAATTAAGCAACACTTGTCTTTATTAAAAGATGGTGCTGATTTGCGCGACTTCATTCTTGGACCACGCAAACAGCGTCAAAAGCGTTTCATAGCGACCAGTATCTATGCTGCTTACAACGAGGCTTGGAAAGTAAAGCAAATTGAAACTGCTGAGAAAATACGAGAAATTGATCGTATTAATTTGGAGAAATCACTTTCTGTGGTAGACAATGGGTTAACGACTCTGTCTTCCAGAATATATTCGTTGGACAATATTGTATCCTCTGCCTTTGATGTGATAGACAGAGATTTGCTAATGTTACAACATGGCCAGTCTCAATTACGCTCTATTATAGAACTAGGCTGGACGCTGCAAAACCTTCGTTCAGGCTATGTGCCTTGGCGTTTAATCAACACAACGTCATTATTTTCCAGTTTTAACCTTACTGATAAACAGATCAGTTTGGCACAGAAAGGAGCAGACTATACAATCCTGAGCATCGAAAGACTCGAGAGATTACCATTGACAATGTCAGAGAGTCCTGTCATTGAATGGATAATACACGGAATTATCACAATTCCGATAACAACTTTCCGATTTAAAAAGTACCTTGAGTACATACCTGCTGGCCAGTATGAACAATTGGGTAAAGGATATGTAAAATCCGAATGGAAATTACCATACACTCATTCCTCCTATAGTGACAGCGACAAAAATGTATTTCTTAGTGGTGAGAACTGTAAACATTCACTAAGCGGTATACTTTTGTGTCAGGGTATTAATTTACACGGAGCATGTGATGGAAATTCAAACAACCTTTCATGCCACCAGCTAGTCACACCTGCAACTCAGATAGAGCCCTTCTTTATGCAACTCGCAAACGGGAGTTACATTCTTAGAACGGATCACAGGTGTTGTGGCCTCGCGCCAGGGAAAAGTTATCTAGTACAAGTTACGTCCATGGTCAAATGCTGTATGCAAGCATTGTTTCCGAGCGGGCCTCCAGACATAGTGACTCCCCTCTGGCCTCGTCTGAATCTCTATTCTATACGAATTGATACTTTAAGCAAAATGAAATCTGTGCTTTTACAGACAACAGTGCCTATAACGTCATCTAAAGAGACGTATGATCTTCTAGTCGCAAGGACGGCTACTGAAGTCCATGACCTTTTATCAACAAATTGCCCCGTGCATTTCGTAGAAATGTTCAGCCAACTCCTTAACATGTCTAGTGCAACAAGCATCCCAGGCATATTTAAGACAGTCTTTACGGGACTGCTAACACCCTTCCAGGCAATTTTGGGAATCTTTCCTAATTTTGTGCACTCCATTTTTGGCGGCATACCATTATTTTTGGGACTCGTTGCAGGGATTCTATTTTTGACCCTCCTGCTACGTTATGGCAAGCCTCGGCTCAGACATAGCTCCCATGGGAATGGAAGAGACAATCCTAGCAATGCGCTACAGGGACAGGATAACTGACGTCCTCGGATTGGCCAGGCTGAGAGATCTAAACATGACCTGGTTCCTTTCATTCAGACCGATATGGCAAAATTGCATTTTACCTGTGCTACGGTGTATGCTTTGCGGCAATGAATGCGTGTTGGACATCTGTCTTTCACTTCCATCAGCAGTACCAATGGACGTCGATACTTTGCTCAGTCCAATAACGGCTCACGCATTGTGTTGTCCCCAGCGGCTACCAATCCTGATGACGGCATTTGTGGAGACTCCTGTACTACAGCCAAGTGGTAACAGTGGAGCGAGTGACAAAAGCAACATCATCCAGGTACAACGTGCTGTGAGCATTGCTGGTCCTGCCTTCGATGACAGCAATCATTCTCACACCTGCCAAGTTACAGCGCTATCTAATTTGGTTGAACTATCACCTGAATTTGTAGACCAATTCTTTGAGAGCCTGTCTGATACGATGTTCTCACCCACAGAGAAACAATAACTTTTTGAGAAGCTTTCCGACACACAGTGTTCCCATGAACTCTGAATTCGGCCTTCAGTTTTGATCAACAAAAAAATGCCATGGGCTTTGGAAATCTATTTTCTTTGAATTGGACAATTTTTCTAATATTGACTTTTTTTGGCACGAACAATTCTTTGCTTAATGTAAAAACTATTCTTAGAGAACAGAAGCTTCACACTTCTATTTCTAAACACATCTAGAGACATAACAACATAACACCAGCCTCTAGCACACATGTTATTACAATGCATTTTTATGTGATGATTTATCTCGCATTTCTTCTGTCAGAGATACTTCATGTGTAATTCTCTATGCATAATCGTTCATTGATTTCATATGCAATAATTTTTGAATGATTACTATGCTTTAAAAAACGTACAGTACCTAAATTCCATGTATTACAAGTACGCCTATTTCGAATGCATTTATGTATTTTGGGGTGGGCAATGTTACACATGCATCTAATTGCTTAGTTTTAGTGATTTTGATGGACATGAAAACGTGGAGTGGGTGTTGCGTGCTTATCTAGGTTCCTGATCGATACTGTGACCTTATGCCCCTATTCGGCTATAAATCCATTTATTCCCTATATTGGCATAACCGTTCAAGTGCGATTTTCTGAAAAGTCATCTCTGGCCTCACACGAACAGAGCCACATTCCAGCATGACTCTCTGCTACTTCCTTTGCGACCAATTAGTGCAATGACAGAGCAGCAGTCACTATCTGATATTCCTAGATAACACTCCGAGTTCTTCAACAAGATAAAAACTTAGCAAACCTGGAAATCCCCGCTTGCTATGTTTTGATTAGTAATGGAACTCTAATGAGCAACTGATAACTGTCACTTCCTAGTGACATCTTTAATTGACGTCTTATGTCCAGCAAACTTGCGTCAAACCCGGCACCTGTCAGGTATAAATATTACCAACGTTGCCTTAAGCAATGTGAGCTGTGAGCTACAAGCTACTGTTGCTGATGCTGGCTGCCTGCATGACCCTGTGTTGGTAAATCTAGCACTCTGTCGCTGCAGCCTGCTATCCTGTGGTGGTGAAGCTGCTGATTACCATTATCGCCGCTACAGCGCGAACTATGGTGCAGTACGCTTAAGGAGCTGAACAGCCGTCCTCTGCGAAGATATCCAGCAGATTCCAGCTGCCCGCGGACGCTGTCCCCCCTCCTTCCTCGACGCGCTGAAGAGAGCCGCTGCCTTTCTCGTGCAGAGAAATCCAGTCCCGGCGCTTCCGGTTTACCCTCGCGGGTGACTGGGATATCGAGAGAGACCCCTGAAGGAGATACCAATCCTCCATCATTCTATTCAGAGGTATGGTGTTGACTAAACCCTTAGACGAGAATTCTTGAAACAAACCTTGGCAAAACCAACTTAACTTAAGCTACTTACTTACTCCCCCTTTCACGTGTTAGGCTTAGGTCAGGCACACTGGGGTAGGCTTAGTTAGAAGCACCAGTTGAGTATGTTAGCCTAATGTATATATGACTGTATATATGTTTTATTACTTTTAAACCATTGTATGGCTAAGAAACCATACCAATGCTTTTACAGTTCTATTTCGCAATACTTATCTTACTGTACGTACTTTTTTTAATAACAGTTATTGCAATTGTGGCAATACATTTCTCTTGTACGAGAAGAAAGACTGTTCAATAAATGTTAACCTTTATTGATACACGCCCGTCTCTCTATTCTCTACATCTCGTGAAAGCAAACTGCACTAGACTGACTGAGTGAAATACATGTCTATTGTTTCACACAACCCTAGAGATCGACTCTTGATCTGAGGAGCAAAGTTGTCATGTTGCACGGTTGTTGGAAAACTGAATCCCTTCTTGTCTGTGCCAAGGAAGCTGATCACTTCCTATGCAGAGAAGAAAGTTTCCAGTGACCTCTGAGCTAGTTGGTAACACAACCCAATTAAGTTTAGCATAGTCAGTGGAGGCCTGGAATATCTGCAGTTCCACGTCGATACTACTGTTTATGTTATTCCAATGCACAGGGCCTAGTGGGAAACTAGGAACTACACTACACCATCACTAACCCTTGTACAAACCAACTATCCATGAATGCTCTAATCAAGTCTCTCCATTCCTTCCAACACATCTCACACAATGAATGTATGGACCTGGTCAAAGCAAGCAGGCCAGGCGGCAGCCCTTCTCACCCCTGTCCGCCACAAACTATCAAGACAATTTTTTTAACAACCTCTGCTGCCATTCCAGTAAGAAGAATCATCAACGATTCCTTAACTACTGGAATATTTCCAGAAGAACTCAAAAAGTGATTACTGTCTTTGCATGTGGTTGTTACAGTTTAAAATTGCAGTTTTTACCTGCCTGTGATTGCATATTTTATCACATGTTTTGTGTTTGAAACTTGTGGTTTTCCCTGCCCATGATTGCTTGAATTTACTATGTTGAAGTTTGGGTTTTGCAGTCAATCCTCTGTAGTTTGTCCCTCTCATTACTTGCTGACAAATCTGTTTTCCCTCCAAATTTCCCCTTTGCTCTGTGCTAAGACCTGTGTGTTAAAACAGTGCACCCCCAGCCACCATTTTGTGTTCACAAGCCAATGAGGCCATCCACCCTGCCGCCCCCCGCAAAAGGGATATTCTATATCAGAGGGTGATTCTGTGAGCTGTTAACTGTACTTAACTGGGGCCTGTGCCTTCGTTTTTTGACCAGCAGGGGGAATAAAGTTTTATTCAAACAGTATTGTTAGATTTCGAGTTAGTGAAGACTTTACCTGCAGAAGTCCAAAGTGTGGATGGAGCCTGTCTGTTTCCTAGGAGATTCTAAACAGGAGAAGCAGCTTCCACTTCCCTGGCCAGCAAACCTTGTCTGAGGTCGCTGGGACCTTATATGGTCTGCTAGTGGTTGGCACATGTATACACTGATTGGTGGTTGTATCTTGTGTTTCTATTGCGTTAGGGTCATTGGTTGGGTATTTGAGGGTTCTGATTGGTTTCTGGGTCTGTGATTCAATCATTGTAGTGTTGGGACTAGTGCTAAGGTTAGGATTTCTATTAGAAGTAGGGACTAGGGCTTCCTATGTTATTGGTTATTGGGAGTAGGGTGGGACTAGGGCTAGGGTTAGACCTTTAATTGGAAGTAGCTATTTAGGGCTTCTGGTTTGATTGGTTGTTGGACTCGTTGTGGGACTAAGAGACTGAGTAGGGTTTGGCTTTCTATTGGAAGTAGGGACTAGGGCTACCAGTTCGAGCCAGTTTGAGATTCCAACCGGTTTGAGCTGGTTTGAGCTGGATTGAGCGGTTTGAACTGGCTTGAGCCGGTTTGAACCGGTTTGAACCGTTCGTGCCGGTTTGAACCGGTTTGAGCCTGTTTGAGCCGCTTTGAGAATCCAGCCGGTTTAAGCTGGTTTGAGCTGGTTTGAGAGGATTTGAGCGGTTTGAACCAGTTTGAGCCGGTTTGAACAAGTTTGAGCCTGATTGAGCCAGTTTGAACTGGTTTGAACTGGTTGGAGCCAGTTTGAACTGGTTTGAACCGGTTTGCGCAGGTTTGTATCGGTTTGAGCTGGTTTGAGATTCTAGACGGTTTGAGCTGGTTTGAGCCAGTTTGAGCCAGTTTAAACCGGTTTGAGCCGGTTTGAGCCAGTTTGAACTGGTTAGAGCCGGTTGGAGCCGGTTTGAAACGGCTTACGGTTTGAGCAAGTTTGAACCGGTTTGAGCCGGTTTGAGCTGGTTTGAACCAGTTTGAGCCGGTTTGAGCTGGTTCGGGACTAGGGCCAGAAATGCTGCCCTTTTTCTCATTTAGAAATACCCAGCCCACACCATCCACATCTAAAAACAGAGCAACACACTCAAACCAAATGTACACCACGCACAACACTATGCACAGATTAATGTACCAGCATGCCCCACCAACCCTACCAAACCACATCTACCCACCCTACAATCCCAACTATCAAACTTATCCACCATCACCCACAAACAGTACACAACTCTATCCTATACCACTAACCAATACACTCATCACTAACACAACGCCAATCAACACGTATATAACTACATCCGGTTCAGACACACTCTCCCTGCTGTAATTACACCTAACAGACCCCCTTTTATCAATAACAAACATATTATGATCCTTCCATCAGTTGTCCAACAAACACCCTCTTCACCCATCTACCATAATAACACTAACACACAACACACACACTGCACACCACCATACTTTGTAACTCTTGAAACAAACCAGTCTAAGATAAACACTCTCACGTCTACTTCATTCCCTCCGACACACAACCTACACTCTACTCATAAGCACATCACCACCCCCTCTACATCACAACCTCCTCTCACAAACACTACACAACCCAATCCAGTGCATGAAACCTATACATCAGCACCACTTTTCACTACACCTCAAAAAAGCAAAACATATCACACACACCAGCACAACAAGATCTTCAGAGCACAACACCTCCTAATACTTACCATCACAAAATACATACATATACCCACCTTTCAAACCACATAAAGGAACAAACTCCAATGCCATGCTTTGACTCTTCCACCACACCTAACACAGATACAGCAATACAGCACCTCTCTTCTAACCGCCTCTCATCCATTGGAGAATTTAGAACATTACGACATGACCCACATGCTGCACCACCTCCGCTGACTCTTACCCCTTCTGCCTTAAACACACACAAAAAAATATAAGCAACATGCCACACCTCACAACTTTGCTTCCCCAAGACTACCTCACAACAATGTTATACCACGAAAGCAACACAGCACTCCAACTCACTCTCAAACACCACCTCCAACACATACACATGCAGACCCATCAAAATGTCTGTTTAGCTTGCTGGATGAGGATCACGATACAGAACAGCTACACGATTGCTATCCTAATACAGCTAATACCAGCACTAAAACCACACCTGCTACACACCCACACAATACTGATCACTCTTCTACAAAGCAAAGTCCCACTATCACCAAAAGTCACTCTCTACACTGTCTACTAATAAATGCTCGATCCCTCTCTAAAAACAAGCATCACAACAACAACCTTCTCACCGATTCAAAACCAGACATACTATTCATAACCAAATCATGGTTGGGAGAGGATATGGCTCCAGTCCTGCATGAAGCCATTCCTCTAGGCTATCAAATAATCACCCAAAATCGTATTGCCAAAAATGGAGGTGGTCTAGCTGTTGTATTCAGGCAAACAATACATATAACTAAAGTTGACAACATCTCCATAAAGAATTGTGAGGCTCTTCTTACAAGATGCAATCCTACACCGTCTTCCACCTGTTACTTCCTGCTCCTTTACAGACCTCCCCCTAGCAAGGCAACATTCCCAGACGCACTTCTAGACACAGTTTCAAATCTGATAACAATACACTCCAACCTATTCGTTCTGGGTGACCTTAACATTTGGTTTGATAAAACCAATATAACCCATCCAAAAACAATAATCACTGGCCTGGATGTATTGAATCTGCATCAGATTGTCCACAAATCGATATACACCGCTGGACATATCCTAGATGTCATTTTTGCTAATACTGAACTAGTTACCTTTCAAACTATAACTCCAGTCACATGGTCAGGCCACCACCTGCTTGCTTTCCAACATAAAACAACACTAAGCGACTCACCTAAAACTACCTTACATCCATCCACCTATCGGCCGTAGAACAAACTCAATTTGGAATACTTGGAAACACAACTAACATCCAGTATGAATCTGGAAACCATAAAATATGTTCAGAATCTATATGAGTGGCTACAGGAAGCTTTTGATACCCCTCAAAACCACACAACAGAAAAAAGCGCCTTGGCGAAACATAGTAATAAAAGAAATAAAACAACAAATTAGAAAGCTGCAACGTACCTGGCTCAAAACAAACGCCAAATGAGACAAACTTCACCTACAGAAAATTAACAGATTATACAAGTCGGCTATCAAAAAAGCTAAGAAAAGGTACTATTCAGACAGAATTCAAAACGCTAAATGTGCAAATAAAGAATTATATAAAATACTCAATGAATTTCGAAAACTAAATTGCTTAGAAGGAATTCATCCTGTAACTCCAGATTTCACAGACAAAATGGCAAATCATTACACGGACAAAGCAGACACGTAGGACTCGTACTTAAAAGAGAAAGAAAGCACCAGCACTAACCCTTGTATAAAACAACTATCCATGAATGCTATAATCAAGTCTCTCCGTTCCTTCCAACACATCTCACACAATGAATTTATGGACCTGGTCAAAGCAAGCAGGCCAGCCGGCAGCCATTCTCACCCCTGTCCGCCACAAACTTTCAAGACAATTTTTTTAACAACCTCTGCTGCCATTCCAGTAAGAAGAATCATCAACGATTCCTTAACTACTGGAATATTTCCAGAAGAACTCAAAAAGTGATTTCTGTCTTTGCATGTGGTTGTTACAGTTTAAAATTGCAGTTTTTACCTGCCTGTGATTGCACATTTTATCACCTGTTTTGTGTTTGAAACTTGTGGTTTTCCCTGCCCATGATTGCTTGCATTTACTGTGTTGAAGTTTGGGATTTGCAGTCCAACCTCTGTAGTTTGTCCCTCTCATTCCTTGGTGACAAATCTGTTTTCCCTCCAAATTTCTCCTTTGCTCTGTGCTAAGACCTGTGTGTTAAAATAGTGCACCCCCAGCCACCATTTTGTGTTCATAAGCCAGTGAGGCCAGCCCCCCTGCCGCCCCCGCAACAGGGATATTCTACATCAGAGGGTGCTTCTGTGAGCTGTTAACTGTTCTTAACTGGGGCCTGTGCACTTCGTTTTTGGCCAGCAAGGGGAATAAAGTTTTATCCAAACAGTATTGTTAGATTTTGAGTTAGTGAAGACTTTACCTGCAGAAGTCCAAAGTGTGGATTGAGCCTGTCTGTTTTCCTAGGAGATTCTAAACAGGAGAGGCAGCTTCCACTTCCCTGGCCAGCAAACCTTGTCTGAGGTCGCTGGGACCTTATATGGTCTGCTAGTGATTGGCACATGTATACACTGATTGATGGTTGTATCTGGTGTTTCTATTGCGTTAGGGTCATTAGTTGGGTTAGGTATTTGAGGGTTCTGATTGATTTCTGGGTCTGTGATTCAATCATTGTAGGTTGGGACTAGGGCTAGGGTTAGGATTTTTATTAGAAGTAGGGACTAGGGATTCCTATGTTATAGGTTGTTGGGAGTAGGGTGGGACTAGGGCTAGGGTTAGACCTTCAATTGGAAGTAGCTATTTAGGGCTTCTGGTGTGATTGGTTGTTGGTCTAGTTGTGGGACTAAGAGTAGGGTTAGGCTTTCTATTGGAAGTAGGGACTAGGGCTACCAGTTCAAGTCGGTTTGAGATTCCAATCGGTTTGAGCGGGTTTGAGCTGGTTTGAGCGGGTTTGAGCTGGTTTGAGCTGGTTTAAACCGGTTTAAGCCGGTTGAGCCGGTTTGAACCGGTTTGAGCCGGTTTGGGAATCCAGACAGTTTGAGCTGGTTTGAGAGGGTTTGAGCCGGTTTGAACCGGTTTGAGCCGGTTTGAACCAGTTTGAGCCGGTTTGAACCAGTTTCAGCCAGTTTGTACCGTTTGAGCGGTTTGAGATTCCAGCTGGTTTTAGCTGGTTTGAGCCAGTTTGAGACAGTTTAAACCAGTTTGAACCAGTTTGAGCCGGTTTGAACCGGTTTGAGGCAGTTTGAACCAGTTTGAGCCGGTTTGAACCGGTTTCAGCAAGTTTGAGCCGGTTTGAGGCAGTTTGAACCAGTTTTAGCCGGTTTGAACCGGTTTCAGCAAGTGAGCTGTTTGAGATGGTTTGAGCCAATTTGAACCAGTTTGAGCCAGTTTAAACCGGTTTGAGCACGTTTGAACCCGTTTGAGCCGGTTTGAACCCGTTTAAACCGGTTTGAACGGTTTGAGCCGGTCTGAACTGGTTTGAGCCAGTTTTAACTGGTTTGAGCCAGTTTGAACCAGTTTGAACCAGTTTAAACCTGCTAGAGGGGGTTTGAGCCGGTTTGAAACGGTTTACAGTTTGAGCAAGTTTGAACCGGTTTGAGCCGGTTTGAACCGGTTTGCACCTGTTTGAGCCAGTTTGAACTAGTTTGAGCCAGTTTGAACCGGGTTGAGCCAGTTTGAACCAGTTTGAACTAGTTTGAACCAGTTTAAACCGTTTTGAACCGTTTAGAGCCGGTTTGAAACGGTTTACAGTTTGAGCAAGTTTGAACCGGTTTGAGCCGGTTTGAACCAGTTTGAACCAGTTTGAGCCGGTTTTAGCCGGTTCAGGACTAGGGCCAGAAATGCTCCCCTTTTTCTCATTTAGAAATACCCATCCCACACCATCCACATCCACAAACAGAGCAACACACTCAAACCAAATGTACACCACGCTCACCACTATGCACAGATTAATGTACCAGCATGCCCCACCAAACCAACCAAACCACATCTACACACCCTACAATCCCAACTATCAAACGTATCCACCATCACCCACAAACAGTACACAACTCAATCCTATACCACTAACCAATACACTCATCACTAACACAACGCCAATCAACATGTATATAACTACATCCGGTTCAGACACACTCTCCCTGCTGTAATTACACCTAACAGACCACCTTTTATCAATAACAAACATATTATGATCCTTCCATCAGTTGTCCAACAAACACCCTCTTCACCCATCTACCATAATAACACTAACACACAACACACACACTGCACACCACCATACTTTGTAACTCTTGAAACAAACCAGTCTAAGATAAACACTCTCACGTCTACTTCATTCCCTCCTACACACAACCTACACTCTACTCATAAGCACATCACCACCCCCTCTACATCACAACCTCCTCTCACAAACACTACACAACCCAATCCAGTGCATGAAACCTATACATCAGCACCACTTTTCACTACACCTCAAAAAAGCAAAACATATCACACACACCAGCACAACAAGATCTTCAGAGCACAACACCTCCTAATACTTACCATCACAAAATACATACATATACCCACCTTTCAAACCACATAAAGGAACAAACTCCAATGCCATGCTTTGACTCTTCCACCACACCTAACACAGATACAGCAATACAGCACCTCTCTTCTAACCGCCTCTCATCCATTGGAGAATTTAGAACATTACGACATGACCCACATGCTGCACCACCTCCGCTGACTCTTACCCCTTCCGCCTTAAACACACACAAAAAAATATAAGCAGCATGCCACACCTCACAACTTTGCTTCCCCAAGACTACCTCACAACAATGTTACACCACGAAAGCAACACAGCACTCCAACTCACTCTCAAACACCACCTCCAACACATACACATGCAGACCCATCAAAATGTCTGTTTAGCATGCTGGATGAGGATCACGATACAGAACAGCTACACGATTGCTATCCTAATACAGCTAATACCAGCACTAAAACCACACCTGCTACACACCCACACAATACTGATCACTCTTCTACAAAACAAAGTCCCACTATCACCAAAAGTCACTCGCTACACTGTCTACTAATAAATGCTTGATCCCTCTCTAAAAACAAGCATCACAACAACGACCTTCTCACTGATTCAAAACCAGACATACTATTCATAACCGAATCATGGTTGGGAGAGGATATGGCTCCAGTCCTGCATGAAGCCATTCCTCTAGGCTATCAACTAATCACCCAAAATCGTATTGCCAAAAATGGAGGTGGTCTAGCTGTTGTATTCAGGCAAACAATACATATAACTAAAGTTGACAACATCTCCATAAAGAATTGTGAGGCTCTTCTTACAAGATGCAATCCTACACCCTCTTCCACCTGTTACTTCCTGCTCCTTTACAGACCTCCACCTAGCAAGGCAACATTCCCAGACGCACTTCTAGACACAGTTTCAAATCTGATAACAATACACTCCAACCTATTCGTCTTGGGTGACCTTAACATTTGGTTTGATAAAACCAATATAACCCATCCAAAAACAATAATCACTGGCCTGGACGCATTGAACCTGCATCAGATTGTCCACAAATCGATATACACTGCTGGACATATCCTAGATGTCATTTTTGCTAATACTGAACTAGTTTCCTTTCAAACTATAACTCGAGTCACATGGTCAGGCCACCACCTGCTTGCTTTCCAACATAAAACAACACTAAGCGACTCACCTAAAACTACCTTACATCCATCCACCTATCGGCCGTAGAACAAACTCAATTTGGAATACTTGGAAACACAACTAACATCCAGTATGAATCTGGAAACCATAAAATATGTTCAGAATCTATATGAGTGGCTACAGGAAGCTTTTGATACCCCTCAAAACCACACAACAGAAAAAAAGCGCCTTGGCGAAACATAGTAATAAAAGACATAAAACAACACATTAGAAAGCTGCAACGTACCTGGCTCAAAACAAACGCCAAATGAGACAAACTTCACCTACAGAAAATTAACAGATTATACAAGTCGGCTATCAAAAAAGCTAAGAAAAGGTACTATTCAGACAGAATTCAAAACGCTAAATGTGAAAATAAAGAATTATATAAAATACTCAATGAATTTCGAAAACTAAATTGCTTAGAAGGAATTCATCCTGTAACTCCAGATTTCACAGACAAAATGGCAAATCATTACACGGACAAAGCAGACACGTTGGACTCGTACTTAAAACAGAAAGAAAGCACCAGCACTAACCCTTGTATAAAACAACTATCCATGAATGCTATAATCAAGTCTCTCCGTTCCTTCCAACACATCTCACACAATGAATTTATGGACCTGGTCAAAGCAAGCAGGCCAGCCGGCAGCCCTTCTCACCCCTGTCCGCCACAAACTTTCAAGACAATTTTTTTAACAACCTCTGCTGCCATTCCAGTAAGAAGAATCATCAACGATTCCTTAACTACTGGAATATTTCCAGAAGAACTCAAACAGTGATTTCTGTCTTTGCATGTGGTTGTTACAGTTTAAAATTGCAGTTTTTACCTGCCTGTGATTGCATATTTTATCACCTGTTTTGTGTTTGAAACTTGTGGTTTTCCCTGCCCATGATTGCTTGCATTTACTGTGTTGAAGTTTGGGATTTGCAGTCCAACCTCTGTAGTTTGTCCCTCTCATTCCTTGGTGGCAAATCTGTTTTCCCTCCAAATTTCTCCTTTGCTCTGTGCTAAGACCTGTGTGTTAAAATAGTGCACCCCCAGCCACCATTTTGTGTTCATAAGCCAGTGAGGCCAGCGCCCCTGCCGCCACCGCAACAGGGATATTCTACATCAGAGGGTCCTTCTGTGAGCTGTTAACTGTACTTAACTGGGGCCTGTGCACTTCGTTTTTGGCCAGCAAGGGGAATAAAGTTGTATTCAAACAGTATTGTTAGATTTTGAGTTAGTGAAGACTTTACCTGCAGAAGTCCAAAGTGTGGATTGAGCCTGTCTGTTTTCCTAGGAGATTCTAAACAGGAGAGGCAGCTTCCACTTCCCTGGCCAGCAAACCTTGTCTGAGGTCGCTGGGACCTTATATGGTCTGCTAGTGATTGGCACATGTATACACTGATTGGTGGTTGTATCTGGTGTTTCTATTGCGTTAGGGTCATTAGTTGGGTTAGGTATTTGAGGGTTCTGATTGATTTCTGGGTCTGTGATTCAATCATTGTAGGTTGGGACTAGGGCTAGGGTTAGGATTTTTATTAGAAGGAGGGACTAGGGATTCCTATGTTATTGGTTGTTGGGAGTAGGGTGGGACTAGGGCTAGGGTTAGACCTTCAATTGGAAGTAGCTATTTAGGGCTTCTGGTGTGATTGGTTGTTGGTCTAGTTGTGGGACTTGTAGGGTTAGGCTTTCTATTGGAAGTAGGGACTAGGGCTACCAGTTCAAGTCGGTTTGAGATTCCAATCGGTTTGAGCGGGTTTGAGCTGGTTTGAGCGGGTTTGTGCTAGTTTGAGCAGGTTTGAACCGGTTTAAGCCATTTGAGCCAGTTTGAACCGGTTTGAGCCGGTTTGGGAATCCAGACGGTTTCAGCCAGTTTAAACCGGTTTGAGCCAGTTTGAACTGGTTTGAGCCGGTTTAAACCTGTTTGAGCCAGTTTGATCCGGTTTGAGCTGGTTGAGCTGGTTTGAACCAGTTTGAACCGGTTTGAAGCAGCTTGAGATGGTTAAAACTGGTTTGAGCCATTTTGACCAGTTTGAGCCGGTTTAAACCGGTTTGAGCCATTTTGAGCCGGTTTAAACCGGTTTGAGCCATTTTGAACCGGTTTGAGACGGTTTGAGCCAGTTTGAACCGGTTTGAGTCAGTTTAAACCAGTTTAAACCAGTTTGAGCCAGTTTGAACTTGTTTGAGCTAGTTTGAGCCAGTTTAAAACAGTTTGAGCCAATTTGAACCAGTTTGAGCTGGTTAGAGCCGGTTTAAACTGGTATGAGCCAGTTTGAACCGGTTTGAGCCAGTTTGAGACAGTTTAAACCGATTTGAACCAGTTTGAGCTGGTTTGAGCCAGTTTGAACCAGTTTGAACCGGTTTGAGCCGGTTTGAACCGGGTTAAGCCAGTTTGAACAGGTTCGAGCCGGTTTGAGGCAGTTTGAACAGGTTTGAGCCGGTTTGAGACTGTTTAAACCGGGTTGAACCGGTTTGAGACGGTTTGAGCCAGTTTGAACCGGTTTGAACCGGTTTGAGCCGGTTTAAACTGGGTTGAGCCAGTTTGAACCGGTTTGAGCCCGTTTAAACCAGTTTGTGCCAGTTTGAACGAGTTTGGACCAGATTGAGCCGGTTTGAACCAGTTTAAACCGGTTTGAACCAGTTTGAGCCGGTTTGAACTGGTTTGAGCCAGTTTGAACTGGTTTGAGCCAGTTTGAACCAGTTTGAACTAGTTTGAACCAATTTGAACGTTTGAACCAGTTTAAACCGTTTTGAACCGTTTAGAGCTGGTTTGAGCCGGTTTGAAACGGTTTACGGTTTGAGCAAGTTTGAACCGGTTTGAGTCGGTTTGAACCAGTTTGAACCAGTTTGAGCCGGTTTTAGCCAGTTTAGGACTAGGGCCAGAAATGCTCCCCTTTTTCTCATTTAGAAATACCCATCTCACACCATCCACATCCACAAACAGAGCAACACACTCAAACCAAATGTACACCACGCTCACCACTATGCACAGATTAATGTACCAGCATGCCCCACCAAACCAACCAAACCACATCTACACACTCTACTATCCCAACTACCACGCTTATCCACCATCACCCACAAACAGTACACAACTCTATCCTATGCCACTAACCAATACACTCATCACTAACCCAACGCCAATCAACATCGTACATAACTACATCCATTCAGACACACTCTCCCTGCTGGAATTACACCTAACAGACCACCTGTTATCAATAACAAACATATATTGATCATTCCATCAGTTGTCCAACAAACACCCTCCTCTCCCTTCTACCATAATAACAGTAACACACAACACACACACTGCACACCACCATACTTTGTAACTAGTCTGCTAGTGATTGGCACATGTATACACTGATTGGTGGTTGTATCTGGTGTTTCTATTGCATTAGGGTCATTAGTTGGGTTAGGTATTTGAGGGTTCTGATTGATTTCTGGGTCTGTGATTCAATCATTGTAGGTTGGGACTAGGGCTAGGGTTAGGATTTTTATTAGAAGTAGGGACTAGGGATTCCTATGTTATTGGTTGTTGGGAGTAGGGTGGGACTAGGGCTAAGGTTAGACCTTTAATTGGAAGCAGCTATTTAGGGCTTCTGGCGTGATTGGTTGTTGGTCTAGTTGTGGGACTAAGAGTAGGGTTAGGCTTTCTATTGGAAGTGGGAACTAGGGCTACCAGTTCAAGTCGGTTTGAGATTCCAATCGGTTTGAGCGGGTTTGAGCTGGTTTGAGCCGGTTTGAACCAGTTTGAACCAGTTTGAACCAGTTTAAACCTGTTAGAGCCTGTTTGAGCCTGTTTGAAACGGTTTACAGTTTGAGCAAGTTTGAACCGGTTTGAGCCGGTTTGAACCGGTTTGCGCCTGCTTGAGCCAGTTTAAACGTGTTTGAGCATGTTTGAACCTGCTTGAGCCGGTTTGAACCAGTTTATACCAGTTTGAGCAATTTTGAAACGGTTTGAACCATTTTGAACCAGTTTAAACCGGTTTGAGCTATTTGGAATCGGTTTGAGCCAGTTTGAATCGGTTTGAGCTGGATTGTGCCGGTTTGAACCAGTTTGAGTCGGTTTGAGCTGGTTTTAACCGGTTTGAATCGGTTTGAGCCAGTTTAAACCGGTTTGAGCCAGTTTGAACTGGTTTGAGCCGGTTTAAACCTGTTTGAGCCAGTTTGATCCGGTTTGAGCTGGTTGAGCCGGTTTAAACCGGTTTGAACCAGTTTGAACCGGTTAGAAGCAGCTTGAGCTGGTTAAAAATGGTTTGAGCCATTTTGACCAGTTTGAGCCGGTTTAAACCGGTTTGAGCCATTTTGAACCGGTTTGAGCCGGTTTGAACCGGTTTGAGCCAGTTTAAACCAGTTTTAGCCAGTTTTAACTGGTTTGAGCTAGTTTGAGCCGGTTTAAAACAGTGAACCAGTTTGAACCAGTTTGAGCTGGTTGGAGCCGGTTTAAACTGGTATGAGCCAGTTTGAACCGGTTTGAGCCAGTTTGAGACAGTTGAAACCGATTTGAACCAGTTTGAGCTGGTTTGAGCCAGTTTGAACCAGTTTGAACCGGTTTGAGACGGTTTGAACCGGGTTGAGCTAGTTTGAACAGGTTTGAGCCGTTTTGAGACTGTTTAAACCGGTTTGAACTGGTTTGAGATGGTTTGAGCCAGTTTGAACCGGTTTGAACCGGTTTAAACTGGGTTGAGCCAGTTTGAACCGGTTTGAGCCCGTTTAAACCAGTTTGAGCCAGTTTGAACCGGTTTGGACCAGATTGAGCCGGTTTGAACCAGTTTAAACCGGTTTGAACCAGTTTGAGCCGGTTTGAACTGGTTTGAGCCAGTTTGAACCGGTTTGAGCCAGTTTGAACCAGTTTGAACTAGTTTGAACCAGTTTAAATCGTTTTGAACCGTTTAGAGCCGGTTTGAGCCGGTTTGAAACGGTTTACGGTTTGAGCAAGTTTGAACCGGTTTGAGCCGGTTTGAACCAGTTTAAGCCGGTTTTAGCCGGTTCAGGACTAGGGCCAGAAATGTTCCCCTTTTTCTCATTTAGAAATACCCATCTCACACCATTCACATCCACAAACAGAGCAACACACTCAAACCAAATGTACACCACGCTCACCACTATGCACAGATTAATGTACCAGCATGCCCCACCAAACCAACCAAACCACATCTACACACCCTACTATCCCAACTACCACGCTTATCAACCATCACCCACAAACAGTACACAACTCTATCCTATGCCACTAACCAATACACTCATCACTAACCCAACACCAATCAACATCGTACATAACTACATCCATTCAGACACACTCTCCCTGCTGTAATTACACCTAACAGACCACCTGTTATCAATAACAAACATATACTGATCATTCCATCAGTTGTCCAACAAACACCCTCCTCTCCCTTCTACCATAATAACAGTAACACACAACACACACACTGCACACCACCATATTTTATAACTAGTCTGCTAGTGATTGGCACATGTATACACTGATTGGTGGTTGTATCTGGTGTTTCTATTGCATTAGGGTCATTAGTTGGGTTAGGTATTTGAGGGTTCTGATTGATTTCTGGGTCTGTGATTCAATCATTGTAGGTTGGGACTAGGGCTAGGGTTAGGATTTTTATTAGAAGGAGGGACTAGGGATTCCTATGTTATTGGTGGTTGGGAGTAGGGTAGGACTAGGGCTAGGGTTAGACCTTTAATTGGAAGCAGCTATTTAGGGCTTCTGGTGTGATTGGTTGTTGGTCTAGTTGTGGGACTAAGAGTAGGGTTAGGCTTTCTATTGGAAGTGGGAACTAGGGCTACCAGTTCAAGTCGGTCTGAGATTCCAATCGGTTTGAGCGGGTTTGAGCTGGTTTGAGCGGGTTTGTGCTAGTTTGAGCAGGTTTGAACCGGTTTAAGCCATTTGAGCCAGTTTGAACCGGTTTGAGCCGGTTTGGGAATCCAGACGGTTTCAGCCAGTTTAAACCGGTTTGAGCCAGTTTGAACTGGTTTGAGCCGGTTTAAACCTGTTTGAGCCAGTTTGATCCGGTTTGAGCTGGTTGAGCCGGTTTAAACCGGTTTGATCCAGTTTGAACCAGTTTTAGCCAGTTTGAGACCGTTTAAAATGGTTTGAACCGGTTTGAGCCGGTTTGAGATTTCAGCCGGTTTGAGCTGGTTTGAACCGGTTTGAACCAGTTTGAACCGGTTTGAAGCAGCTTGAGAAGGTTAAAACTGGTTTGAGCCATTTTGACCAGTTTGAGCCGGTTTAAACCGGTTTGAGCCATTTTGAGCCGGTTTAAACCGGTTTGAGCCATTTTGAACCGGTTTGAGACGGTTTGAGCCAGTTTGAACAGGTTTGAGTCAGTTTAAACCAGTTTAAACCAGTTTGAGCCAGTTTGAACTTGTTTGAGCTAGTTTGAGCCAGTTTAAAACAGTTTGAGCCAATTTGAACCAGTTTGAGCTGGTTAGAGCCGGTTTAAACTGGTATGAGCCAGTTTGAACCGGTTTGAGCCAGTTTGAGACAGTTTAAACCGATTTGAACCAGTTTGAGCTGGTTTGAGCCAGTTTGAACCAGTTTGAACCGGTTTGAGCCGGTTTGAACCGGGTTGAGCCAGTTTGAACAGGTTCGAGCCGGTTTGAGGCAGTTTGAACAGGTTTGAGCCGGTTTGAGACTGTTTAAACCGGTTTGAACCGGTTTGAGACGGTTTGAGCCAGTTTGAACCGGTTTGAACCGGTTTGAGCCGGTTTAAACTGGGTTGAGCCAGTTTGAACCGGTTTGAGCCAGTTTAAACCAGTTTGTGCCAGTTTGAACGAGTTTGGACCAGATTGAGCCGGTTTGAACCAGTTTAAACCGGTTTGAACCAGTTTGAGCCGGTTTGAACTGGTTTGAGCCAGTTTGAACTGGTTTGAGCCAGTTTGAACCAGTTTGAACTAGTTTGAACCAGTTTGAACGTTTGAACCAGTTTAAACCGTTTTGAACCGTTTAGAGCTGGTTTGAGCCGGTTTGAAACGGTTTACGGTTTGAGCAAGTTTGAACCGGTTTGAGTCGGTTTGAACCAGTTTGAACCAGTTTGAGCCGGTTTTAGCCAGTTTAGGACTAGGGCCAGAAATGCTCCCCTTTTTCTCATTTAGAAATACCCATCTCACACCATCCACATCCACAAACAGAGCAACACACTCAAACCAAATGTACACCACGCTCACCACTATGCACAGATTAATGTACCAGCATGCCCCACCAAACCAACCAAACCACATCTACACACTCTACTATCCCAACTACCACGCTTATCCACCATCACCCACAAACAGTACACAACTCTATCCTATGCCTAGGGCTACCAGTTCAAGTCGGTCTGAGATTCCAATCGGTTTGAGCGGGTTTGAGCTGGTTTGAGCGGGTTTGTGCTAGTTTGAGCAGGTTTGAACCGGTTTAAGCCATTTGAGCCAGTTTGAACCGGTTTGAGCCGGTTTGGGAATCCAGACGGTTTCAGCCAGTTTAAACCGGTTTGAGCCAGTTTGAACTGGTTTGAGCCGGTTTAAACCTGTTTGAGCCAGTTTGATCCGGTTTGAGCTGGTTGAGCCGGTTTAAACCGGTTTGATCCAGTTTGAACCAGTTTTAGCCGGTTTGAGACCGTTTAAAATGGTTTGAACCGGTTTGAGCCGGTTTGAGATTTCAGCCGGTTTGAGCTGGTTTGAACCGGTTTGAACCAGTTTGAACCGGTTTGAAGCAGCTTGAGAAGGTTAAAACTGGTTTGAGCCATTTTGACCAGTTTGAGCCGGTTTAAACCGGTTTGAGCCATTTTGAGCCGGTTTAAACCGGTTTGAGCCATTTTGAACCGGTTTGAGACGGTTTGAGCCAGTTTGAACCGGTTTGAGTCAGTTTAAACCAGTTTAAACCAGTTTGAGCCAGTTTGAACTTGTTTGAGCTAGTTTGAGCCAGTTTAAAACAGTTTGAGCCAATTTGAACCAGTTTGAGCTGGTTAGAGCCGGTTTAAACTGGTATGAGCCAGTTTGAACCGGTTTGAGCCAGTTTGAGACAGTTTAAACCGATTTGAACCAGTTTGAGCTGGTTTGAGCCAGTTTGAACCAGTTTGAACCGGTTTGAGCCGGTTTGAACCGGGTTGAGCCAGTTTGAACAGGTTCGAGCCGGTTTGAGGCAGTTTGAACAGGTTTGAGCCGGTTTGAGACTAAACCGGTTTGAACCGGTTTGAGACGGTTTGAGCCAGTTTGAACCGGTTTGAACCGGTTTGAGCCGGTTTAAACTGGGTTGAGCCAGTTTGAACCGGTTTGAGCCAGTTTAAACCAGTTTGTGCCAGTTTGAACGAGTTTGGACCAGATTGAGCCGGTTTGAACCAGTTTAAACCGGTTTGAACCAGTTTGAGCCGGTTTGAACTGGTTTGAGCCAGTTTGAACTGGTTTGAGCCAGTTTGAACCAGTTTGAACTAGTTTGAACCAGTTTGAACGTTTGAACCAGTTTAAACCGTTTTGAACCGTTTAGAGCTGGTTTGAGCCGGTTTGAAACGGTTTACGGTTTGAGCAAGTTTGAACCGGTTTGAGTCGGTTTGAACCAGTTTGAACCAGTTTGAGCCGGTTTTAGCCAGTTTAGGACTAGGGCCAGAAATGCTCCCCTTTTTCTCATTTAGAAATACCCATCTCACACCATCCACATCCACAAACAGAGCAACACACTCAAACCAAATGTACACCACGCTCACCACTATGCACAGATTAATGTACCAGCATGCCCCACCAAACCAACCAAACCACATCTACACACTCTACTATCCCAACTACCACGCTTATCCACCATCACCCACAAACAGTACACAACTCTATCCTATGCCACTAACCAATACACTCATCACTAACCCAACGCCAATCAACATCGTACATAACTACATCCATTCAGACACACTCTCCCTGCTGTAATTACACCTAACAGACCACCTGTTATCAATAACAAACATATATTGATCATTCCATCAGTTGTCCAACAAACACCCTCCTCTCCCTTCTACCATAATAACAGTAACACACAACACACACACTGGACACCACCATACTTTGTAACTAGTCTGCTAGTGATTGGCACATGTATACACTGATTGGTGGTTGTATCTGGTGTTTCTATTGCATTAGGGTCATTAGTTGGGTTAGGTATTTGAGGGTTCTGATTGATTTCTGGGTCTGTGATTCAATCATTGTAGGTTGGGACTAGGGCTAGGGTTAGGATTTTTATTAGAAGTAGGGACTAGGGATTCCTATGTTATTGGTTGTTGGGAGTAGGGTGGGACTAGGGCTAAGGTTAGACCTTTAATTGGAAGCAGCTATTTAGGGCTTCTGGCGTGATTGGTTGTTGGTCTAGTTGTGGGACTAAGAGTAGGGTTAGGCTTTCTATTGGAAGTGGGAACTAGGGCTACCAGTTCAAGTCGGTTTGAGATTCCAATCGGTTTGAGCGGGTTTGAGCTGGTTTGAGCCGGTTTGAACCAGTTTGAACCAGTTTGAACCAGTTTAAACCTGTTAGAGCCTGTTTGAGCCTGTTTGAAACGGTTTACAGTTTGAGCAAGTTTGAACCGGTTTGAGCCGGTTTGAACCGGTTTGCGCCTGTTTGAGCCAGTTTAAACGTGTTTGAGCATGTTTGAACCTGCTTGAGCCGGTTTGAACCAGTTTAAACCAGTTTGAGCAATTTTGAAACGGTTTGAACCAGTTTGAACCAGTTTAAACCGGTTTGAGCTATTTGGAATCGGTTTGAGCCAGTTTGAATCGGTTTGAGCTGGATTGTGCCGGTTTGAACCAGTTTGAGTCGGTTTGAGCTGGTTTTAACCGGTTTGAATCGGTTTGAGCCAGTTTAAACCGGTTTGAGCCAGTTTGAACTGGTTTGAGCCGGTTTAAACCTGTTTGAGCCAGTTTGATCTGGTTTGAGCTGGTTGAGCCGGTTTAAACCGGTTTGAACCAGTTTGAACCGGTTAGAAGCAGCTTGAGCTGGTTAAAAATGGTTTGAGCCATTTTGACCAGTTTGAGCCGGTTTAAACCGGTTTGAGCCATTTTGAACCGGTTTGAGCCGGTTTGAGCCAGTTTGAACCGGTTTGAACCGGTTTGAGCCAGTTTAAACCAGTTTTAGCCAGTTTTAACTGGTTTGAGCTAGTTTGAGCCGGTTTAAAACAGTGAACCAGTTTGAACCAGTTTGAGCTGGTTGGAGCCGGTTTAAACTGGTATGAGCCAGTTTGAACCGGTTTGAGCCAGTTTGAGACAGTTGAAACCGATTTGAACCAGTTTGAGCTGGTTTGAGCCAGTTTTAACCAGTTTGAACCGGTTTGAGACGGTTTGAACCGGGTTGAGCTAGTTTGAACAGGTTTGAGCCGTTTTGAGACTGTTTAAACCGGTTTGAACTGGTTTGAGATGGTTTGAGCCAGTTTGAACCTGTTTGAACCGGTTTAAACTGGGTTGAGCCAGTTTGAACCGGTTTGAGCCCGTTTAAACCAGTTTGAGCCAGTTTGAACCGGTTTGGACCAGATTGAGCCGGTTTGAACCAGTTTAAACCGGTTTGAACCAGTTTGAGCCGGTTTGAACTGGTTTGAGCCAGTTTGAACCGGTTTGAGCCAGTTTGAACCAGTTTGAACTAGTTTGAACCAGTTTAAATCGTTTTGAACCGTTTAGAGCCGGTTTGAGCCGGTTTGAAATGGTTTACGGTTTGAGCAAGTTTGAACCGGTTTGAGCCGGTTTGAACCAGTTTAAGCCGGTTTTAGCCGGTTCAGGACTAGGGCCAGAAATGCTCCCCTTTTTCTCATTTAGAAATACCCATCTCACACCATTCACATCCACAAACAGAGCAACACACTCAAACCAAATGTACACCACGCTCACCACTATGCACAGATTAATGTACCAGCATGCCCCACCAAACCAACCAAACCACATCTACACACCCTACTATCCCAACTACCACGCTTATCAACCATTACCCACAAACAGTACACAACTCTATCCTATGCCACTAACCAATACACTCATCACTAACCCAACACCAATCAACATCGTACATAACTACATCCATTCAGACACACTCTCCCTGCTGTAATTACACCTAACAGACCACCTGTTATCAATAACAAACATATACTGATCATTCCATCAGTTGTCCAACAAACACCCTCCTCTCCCTTCTACCATAATAACAGTAACACACAACACACACACTGCACACCACCATATTTTATAACTAGTCTGCTAGTGATTGGCACATGTATACACTGATTGGTGGTTGTATCTGGTGTTTCTATTGCATTAGGGTCATTAGTTGGGTTAGGTATTTGAGGGTTCTGATTGATTTCTGGGTCTGTGATTCAATCGTAGGTTGGGACTAGGGCTAGGGTTAGGATTTTTATTAGAAGTAGGGACTAGGGATTCCTATGTTATTGGTGGTTGGGAGTAGGGTAGGACTAGGGCTAGGGTTAGACCTTCAATTGGACCAGTTTGAACCAGTTTAAACCTGTTAGAGCCTGTTTGAGCCGGTTTGAAACGGTTTACAGTTTGAGCAAGTTTGAACCGGTTTGAGCCGGTTTGAACCGGTTTGCACCTGTTTGAGCCAGTTTAAACGTGTTTGAGCATGTTTGAACCTGCTTGAGCCGGTTTGAACCAGTTTAAACCAGTTTGAGCAATTTTGAAACGGTTTGAACCAGTTTGAACCAGTTTAAACCGGTTTGAGCTATTTGGAATCGGTTTGAGCCAGTTTGAATCGGTTTGAGCTGGATTGTGCCGGTTTGAACCAGTTTGAGTCGGTTTGAGCTGGTTTTAACCGGTTTGAATCGGTTTGAGCCAGTTTAAACCGGTTTGAGCCAGTTTGAACTGGTTTGAGCCGGTTTAAACCTGTTTGAGCCAGTTTGATCCGGTTTGAGCTGGTTGAGCCGGTTTAAAACGGTTTGAACCAGTTTGAACCGGTTAGAAGCAGCTTGAGCCGGTTTAAACCGGTTTGAGCCATTTTGAACCGGTTTGAGCCGGTTTGAGCCGGTTTGAGCCAGTTTGAACCGGTTTGAGCCAGTTTAAACCAGTTTTAGCCAGTTTGAACTGGTTTGAGCTAGTTTGAGCCGGTTTAAAACAGTGAACCAGTTTGAACCAGTTTGAGCTGGTTGGAGCCGGTTTAAACTGGTATGAGCCAGTTTGAACCGGTTTGAGCCAGTTTGAACCGGTTTGAGACAGTTTAAACCGATTTGAACCAGTTTGAGCTGGTTTGAGCCAGTTTGAACCAGTTTGAACCGGTTTGAGCCGGTTTGAACCGGGTTGAGCCAGTTTGAACACGTTTGAGCCGTTTTGAGACTGTTTAAACCGGTTTGAACCGGTTTGAGATGGTTTGAGCCAGTTTGAACCGGTTTGAACTGGTTTGAGACGGTTTAAACTGGGTTGAGCCAGTTTGAACCGGTTTGAGCCCGTTTAAACCAGTTTGAGCCAGTTTGAACCGGTTTGGACCAGATTGAGCCGGTTTGAACCAGTTTAAACCGGTTTGAACCAGTTTGAGCCAGTTTGAACTGGTTTGAGCCAGTTTGAACCGGTTTGAGCCAGTTTGAACCAGTTTGAACTAGTTTGAACCAGTTTAAATCGTTTTGAACCGTTTAGAGCCGGTTTGAGCCGGTTTGAAACGGTTTACGGTTTGAGCAAGTTTGAACCGGTTTGAGCCGGTTTGAACCAGTTTAAGCCGGTTTTAGCCAGTTCAGGACTAGGGCCAGAAATGCTCCCCTTTTTCTCATTTAGAAATACCCATCTCACACCATTCACATCCACAAACAGAGCAACACACTCAAACCAAATGTACACCACGCTCACCACTATGCACAGATTAATGTACCAGCATGCCCCACCAAACCAACCAAACCACATCTACACACCCTACTATCCCAACTACCACGCTTATCAACCATCACCCACAAACAGTACACAACTCTATCCTATGCCACTAACCAATACACTCATCACTAACCCAACACCAATCAACATCGTACATAACTACATCCATTCAGACACACTCTCCCTGCTGTAATTACACCTAACAGACCACCTGTTATCAATAACAAACATATACTGATCATTCCATCAGTTGTCCAACAAACACCCTCCTCTCCCTTCTACCATAATAACAGTAACACACAACACACACACTGCACACCACCATATTTTATAACTAGTCTGCTAGTGATTGGCACATGTATACACTGATTGGTTGTTGTATCTGGTGTTTCTATTGCATTAGGGTCATTAGTTGGGTTAGGTATTTGAGGGTTCTGATTGATTTCTGGGTCTGTGATTCAATCATTGTAGGTTGGGACTAGGGCTAGGGTTAGGATTTTTATTAGAAGGAGGGACTAGGGATTCCTATGTTATTGGTGGTTGGGAGTAGGGTAGGACTAGGGCTAGGGTTAGACCTTTAATTGGAAGCAGCTATTTAGGGCTTCTGGTGTGATTGGTTGTTGGTCTAGTTGTGGGACTAAGAGTAGGGTTAGGCTTTCTATTGGAAGTGGGAACTAGGGCTACCAGTTCAAGTCGGTCTGAGATTCCAATCGGTTTGAGCGGGTTTGAGCTGGTTTGAGCCGGTTTGAACCGGTTTGAGCCGTTTGAGCCGGTTTGAACCGGTTCGAGAATCCAGACGGTTTGAGCTGGTTTGAGAGGGTTTGAGCCGGTTCGAACCGGTTTGAGCTGGTTTTAACCAGTTTGAGCCGGTTTGAACCAGTTTGAGCTGGTTTGAGCCAGTTTGAACTGGTTTGAGTCGGTTTGTACCGGTTTGAGCGGTTTGAGATTCCAGCTGGTTTGAGCTGGTTTGATCCGGTTTGAGACAGTTTAAACCGGTTTGAGCTGGTTTGAACCGGTTTGAGGCAGTTTGAACTAGTTTGAGCCAGCTTGAACCGGTTTTAGCAAGTTTGAGCCAGTTTGAGCCGGTTTGAGCAAGTTTGAACCGGTTTGAGCCATTTTAAACCGGTTTGAGCACGTTTAAACCTGTTTGAGCCAGTTTGAAGCAGTTTAAACCGGTTTGAATCGGTTTGAGCTGGTTTGCACTGGTTTGAGCCAGTTTGAATTGGTTTGAGCCAGTTTGAGCCAGTTTGAACCAGTTTAAACCTGTTAGAGCCCGTTTGAGCCGGTTTGAAACGGTTTACGGTTTGAGCAAGTTTGAACTGGTTTGAGTCGGTTTGAGCCAGTTTGAACCGGTTTGCACCCGTTTGAGCCAGTTTAAACGTGTTTGAGCACGTTTGAACCTGTTTGAGCCAGTTTGAACCAGTTTAAACCGGTTTGAGCAATTTTGAAATGGTTTGAACCAGTTTGAACCAGTTTAAACCGGTTTGAGCTAGTTTGAATCAGTTTGAACCAGTTTGAACCGGTTTGAGCCAGTTTGAATCGGGTTGAGCTGGATTGAGCCAGTTTGAACCGGTTTGAGTCGGTGTGAGCTAGTTTTAACCGGTTTGAATCGGTTTGAGCCAGTTTAAACCGGTTTGAAGCGGCTTGAGCTGGTTTAAACCGGTTTGAGCCATTTTGAACCAGTTTGAGCTGGTTTAAACCGGTTTGAGCCATTTTGAGCCGGTTTGAGCCAGTTTGAACCGGTTTAACCGGGTTGAGTCAGTTTAAACCAGTTTGAGCCAGTTTGAACTGGTTTGAGCCGGTTTAAAACGGTTTGAGCCAGTTTGAACCAGTTTGAGCTGGTTGGAGCCGGTTCAAACTGGTATGAGCCAGTTTGTACTGGTTTGAGACAGTTTGAGACAGTATAAACCGATTTGAACCATTTTGAGCTGGTTTGAGCCAGTTTGAACCAGTTTGAACCGGTTTGAGCAGGTTTGAGCCGGTTTGAACCGGTTTGCACCCATTTCAGCCAGTTTAAACGTGTTTGACAAAGTCCCACTATTACCAAAAGTCACTCTCTACACTGTCTACTAATAAATGCTCGATCCCTCTCTAAAAACAAGCATCACAACAACGACCTTCTCACTGATTCAAAACCAGACATACTATTCATAACCGAATCATGGTTGGGAGAGGATATGGCTCCAGTCCTGCATGAAGCCATTCCTTTAGGCTATCAAATAATCACCCAAAATCGTATTGCCAAAAATGGAGGTGGTCTAGCTGTTGTATTCAGGCAAACAATACATATAACTAAAGTTGACAACATCTCCATAAAGAATTGTGAGGCTCTTCTTACAAGATGCAATCCTACACCGTCTTCCACCTGTTACTTCCTGCTCCTTTACAGACCTCCACCTAGCAAGGCAACATTCCCAGACGCACTTCTAGACACAGTTTCAAATCTGATAACAATACACTCCAACCTATTCGTTCTGGGTGACCTTAACATTTGGTTTGATAAAACCAATATAACCCATCCAAAAACAATAATCACTGGCCTGGATGTATTGAATCTGCATCAGATTGTCCACACATCGATATACACCGCTGGACATATCCTAGATGTCATTTTTGCTAATACTGAACTAGTTACCTTTCAAACTATAACTCCAGTCACATGGTCAGGCCACCACCTGCTTGCTTTCCAACATAAAACAACACTAAGCGACTCACCTAAAACTACCTTACATCCATCCACCTATCGGCCGTAGAACAAACTCAATTTGGAATACTTGGAAACACAACTAACATCCAGTATGAATCTGGAAACCATAAAATATGTTCAGAATCTATATGAGTGGCTACAGGAAGCTTTTGATACCCCTCAAAACCACACAACAGAAAAAAAGCGCCTTGGCGAAACATAGTAATAAAAGAAATAAAACAACAAATTAGAAAGCTGCAACGTACCTGGCTCAAAACAAACGCCAAATGAGACAAACTTCACCTACAGAAAATTAACAGATTGTACAAGTCGGCTATCAAAAAAGCTAAGAAAAGGTACTATTCAGACAGAATTCAAAACGCTAAATGTGCAAATAAAGAATTATATAAAATACTCAATGAATTTTGAAAACTAAATTGCTTAGAAGGAATTCATCCTGTAACTCCAGATTTCACAGACAAAATGGCAAATCATTACACGGACAAAGCAGACACGTAGGACTCGTACTTAAAAGAGAAAGAAAGCACCAGCACTAACCCTTGTATAAAACAACTATCCATGAATGCTATAATCAAGTCTCTCCGTTCCTTCCAACACATCTCACACAATGAATTTATGGACCTGGTCAAAGCAAGCAGGCCAGCCGGCAGCCCTTCTCACCCCTGTCCGCCACAAACTTTCAAGACAATTTTTTTAACAACCTCTGCTGCCATTCCAGTAAGAAGAATCATCAAAGATTCCTTAACTACTGGAATATTTCCAGAAGAACTCAAAAAGTGATTTCTGTCTTTGCATGTGGTTGTTACAGTTTAAAATTGCAGTTTTTACCTGCCTGTGATTGCACATTTTATCACCTGTTTTGTGTTTGAAACTTGTGGTTTTCCCTGCCCATGATTGCTTGCATTTACTGTGTTGAAGTTTGGGATTTGCAGTCCAACCTCTGTCGTTTGTCCCTCTCATTCCTTGGTGACAAATCTGTTTTCCCTCCAAATTTCTCCTTTGCTCTGTGCTAAGACCTGTGTGTTAAAATAGTGCACCCCCAGCCACCATTTTGTGTTCATAAGCCAGTGAGGCCAGCCCCCCTGCCGCCCCCGCAACAGGGATATTCTACATCAGAGGGTGCTTCTGTGAGCTGTTAACTGTACTTAACTGGGGCCTGTGCACTTCGTTTTTGGCCAGCAAGGGGAATAAAGTTTTATTCAAACAGTATTGTTAGATTTTGAGTTAGTGAAGACTTTACCTGCAGAAGTCCAAAGTGTGGATTGAGCCTGTCTGTTTTCCTAGGAGATTCTAAACAGGAGAGGCAGCTTCCACTTCCCTGGCCAGCAAACCTTGTCTGAGGTCGCTGGGACCTTATATGGTCTGCTAGTGATTGGCACATGTATACACTGATTGGTGGTTGTATCTGGTGTTTCTATTGCGTTAGGGTCATTAGTTGGGTTAGGTATTTGAGGGTTCTGATTGATTTCTGGGTCTGTGATTCAATCATTGTAGGTTGGGACTAGGGCTAGGGTTAGGATTTTTATTAGAAGTAGGGACTAGGGATTCCTATGTTATTGGTTGTTGGGAGTAGGGTGGGACTAGGGCTAGGGTTAGACCTTCAATTGGAAGTAGCTATTTAGGGCTTCTGGTGTGATTAGTTGTTGGTCTAGTTGTGGGACTAAGAGTAGGGTTAGGCTTTCTATTGGAAGTAGGGACTAGGGCTACCAGTTCAAGTCGGTTTGAGATTCCAATCGGTTTGAGCGGGTTTGATCTGGTTTGAGCGGGTTTGAGCCGGTTTGGGAATCCAGACAGTTTGAGCTGGTTTGAGAGGGTTTGAGCCAGTTTGAACCGGTTTGAGACGGTTTTAACCAGTTTGAGCCGGTTTGAACCAGTTTCAGCCAGTTTGTACCGTTTGAGCGGTTTGAGATTCCAGCTGGTTTGAGCTGGTTTGAGCCAGTTTGAGACAGTTTAAACCAGTTTGAACCGGTTTGAGCCGGTTTGAACCGGTTTCAGCAAGTTTGAGCCGGTTTGATGCAGTTTGAACCAGTTTTAGCCGGTTTGAACCGGTTTCAGCAAGTGAGCTGTTTGAGATGGTTTGAGCCAATTTGAACCGGTTTGAGCCAGTTTAAACCGGTTTGAGAACGTTTGAACCTGTTTGAGCCGGTTTGAACCCGTTTAAACCAGTTTGAACGGTTTGAGCCGGTCTGAACTGGTTTGAGCCAGTTTTAACTGGTTTGAGCCAGTTTGAACCAGTTTGAACCAGTTTAAACCTGCTAGAGGGGGTTTGAGCCGGTTTGAAACGGTTTACAGTTTGAGCAAGTTTGAACCGGTTTGAGCCGGTTTGAACCGGTTTGCACCTGTTTGAGCCAGTTTGAACTAGTTTGAGCCAGTTTGAACCGGTTTGAGCCAGTTTGAACTAGTTTGAACTAGTTTGAACCCGTTTAAACCGTTTTGAACCGTTTAGAGCCGGTTTGAAACGGTTTACAGTTTGAGCAAGTTTGAACCGGTTTGAGCCGGTTTGAACCAGTTTGAGCCGGTTTTAGCCGGTTCAGGACTAGGGCCAGAAATGCTCCCCTTTTTCTCATTTAGAAATACCCATCCCACACCATCCACATCCACAAACAGAGCAACACACTCAAACCAAATGTACACCACGCTCACCACTATGCACAGATTAATGTACCAGCATGCCCCACCAAACCAACCAAACCACATCTACACACCCTACAATCCCAACTATCAAACTTATCCACCATCACCCACAAACAGTACACAACTCTATCCTATACCACTAACCAATACACTCATCACTAACACAACGCCAATCAACATGTATATAACTACATCCGGTTCAGACACACTCTCCCTGCTGTAATTACACCTAACAGACCACCTTTTATCAATAACAAACATATTATGATCCTTCCATCAGTTGTCCAACAAACACCCTCTTCACCCATCTACCATAATAACACTAACACACAACACACACACTGCACACCACCATACTTTGTAACTCTTGAAACAAACCAGTCTAAGATAAACACGCTCACGTCTACTTCATTCCCTCCTACACACAACCTACACTCTACTCATAAGCACATCACCACCCCCTCTACATCACAACCTCCTCTCACAAACACTACACAACCCAATCCAGTGCATGAAACCTATACATCAGCACCACTTTTCACTACACCTCAAAAAAGCAAAACATATCACACACACCAGCACAACAAGATCTTCAGAGCACAACACCTCCTAATACTTACCATCACAAAATACATACATATACCCACCTTTCAAACGACATAAAGGAACAAACTCCAATGCCATGCTTTGACTCTTCCACCACACCTAACACTGATACAGCAATACAGCACCTCTCTTCTAACCGCCTCTCATCCATTGGAGAATTTAGAACATTACGACATGACCCACATGCTGCACCACCTCCGCTGACTCTTACCCCTTCCGCCTTAAACACACACAAAAAAATATAAGCAGCATGCCACAGCTCACAACTTTGCTTCCCCAAGACTACCTCACAACAATGTTACACCATGAAAGCAACACAGCACTCCAACTCACTCTCAAACACCACCTCCAACACATACACATGCAGACCCATCAAAATGTCTGTTTAGCATGCTGGATGAGGATCACGATAGTCAAGTCAAGTCATAGAATTTATATAGCGCACTACATACCCAGAGGGTTTCAAGGCGCTTAGGAAGGGGAGGAGGATTACTTGTCAAATATCCACGTTTTAAGTTGCTTTCTGAATGCCAGGTGGTTCTGGGTAAGGCGAAGGTAAGGGGGGAGTGAGTTCCATGTTTTAGCAGCCAGGTAAGAAAAGGATCTGCCTCCCATGGTGGTCTTGTTGATGCGAGGTACAGTGGCGAGGGCTTGGTTGGAAGAACGTAGTTGGCGGGAGGGGGTGTAGAAGGACAGTCGTGAGTTGAGGCATTCTGGACCGATGTCGTAGAGTGATTTGTGTGCGTGGGTAAGCAGTCGGAAAGTGATCCTCTTATTGACGGGTAGCCAGTGGAGGTCTTTAAGGTGACCAGAGATGTGTTCGTTGCGTGGGATGTCTAATATGAGTCTGGCTGAGGCGTTTTGGATTCGTTGGAGTTTCTTCTGGAGTTTTGCGGTAGTACCTGCGTAGAGGGTGTTTCCGTAGTCCAGTCGGCTCGTGACCAGAGCGTGGGTGACTGTTTTCCTTGTTTCGGAGGGGATCCAGCGAAATGTTTTTCTGAGCATGCGAAGAATGTTGAAGCAGGAAGAGGATACGGCGCTGACTTGTCTGTTCATTGAGAGTGAAGAATCCAGGATGACGCCTAGGTTCCGTGCGTGGTCTGTCGGGATGGGTGCTTTTCCGAGGGCTTCCGGCCACCAGGAGTCGTCCCATGCAGAGGGGGATGTACCTAGGATGAGGACTTCTGTTTTGTCTGAGTTCAGTTTCAGACGGCTTTGTTTCATCCATTCGGCGACTTCTTTCATTCCTTCGTGTAGGTTAGTTTTGGCGGTGTTGAGGTCATTGGTGAGAGAAAGGATCAGTTGAGTGTCATCCGCGTACGAGATGATGTTGAGGTTGTGTTGGCGTGCGATGGCCGCGAGGGGGCTCATGTATACGTTGAAGAGGGTGGGGCTGAGTGAGGATCCTTGTGGTACGCCGCAGATGACTTCAGAGGCCTCGGATTTGAATGGTGGAAGGCGGACTCTCTGGGTTCTTCCGGTGAGGAATGAGGTGATCCATTCAAGTGCTTTTCCTTGGATTCCGATGTTATTGAGGCGTTGTAAAAGGGTGCTGTGGCAGACTGTGTCGAATGCTGCAGAGAGGTCAAGGAGGATGAGGGCGACTGTGTCTCCATTGTCCAGTAGAGTTCGGATGTCGTCTGTTGCTGCGATGAGGGCGGTCTCAGTGCTGTGTTTTGCTCGGAAGCCAGATTGTGAGGGGTCGAGGGATTTGTTGGCTTCGAGGAAGGCGGCGAGCTGGTTGTTGACAGCTTTCTCGATGACTTTGGCCGGGAATGGAAGAAGCGAGATGGGGCGGTAATTTTTGAGTTCGGTGGGGTCCGCTGTGGGTTTTTTCAGAAGGGCGGTGAGTTCAGCGTGTTTCCAGTCTTCCGGGAAGGTGGCGGAGTTGAAGGAGCAGTTGATGACGTCTCGAAGGTGCGGTGCTATGACGGAGTCTGCTTTGTTGAAGATGTGGTGAGGACATGGGTCTGTGGGGGATCCTGAGTGGATGGAATTCATCAGGCGGATGGTGTCCTCAGTGGAGATTGGGTTCCAGTCGTTAAGGGTGTTCACGGGGGGAAGATGATCAGCAAATGGTAGGGTGGGTTGGTTTCCGGGTTGGTTGTCAAAGCTGTTGTGGATGTCTGCAATCTTGTTGTGGAAAAATGAGGCTAGGGAGTCGCAGAGGGTTTGGGAGGGGGTGATGTCGTTGGAGTTGGCCGAGGGATTGGAAAATTCCTTGACGATGTTGAAAAGTTCCTTGCTGTTGTGAGCGTTGTTGTCAAGTCGATCCTTGAATGCTGTTTTCTTGGCTTTTCGGATTAGTTGGTGGTGAGTGCGGGTGGCGTTTTTGAAGGCGTCCTTGGTGCTGGTGGTTGGGTCTTTTTTCCAGGCCTTTTCAAGGGAGCGGCAGAGTTTCTTGGACTTCTTGAGATCATCGTTGAACCATGAGGCCTTCTTGCTGCCAGGTTTGTTTTGACGTTTTTTCAGTGGTGCTAAGGTGTCAGCGGAGTTGGATAACCATAGGGTGAGGTTGGCGGCAGCTTCGTTAGCGTTAGAAGAGAGGGCTAGGGTGTTTTGAAGGAGCGATGCGGAGATTTGGTCCGTGGTGATTTTGTTCCAGTTTCTTTGTAGGGTAGGTTGGAGGTGGATGCTGGGTTTTGGTTTGTTGTAGGTGAAGTGGACGCAGCTGTGGTCGGTCCAGAGGAGGTCCGTGGTGTGGCTGAAGGAGACATGGTTGCTGGATGTGAAGATGGGGTCGAGTGTGTGACCTGCGATGTGGGTGGGGGAAGTGACTAGTTGTTTAAGTCCGAGGTTGGTGAGGTTGTCCACGAGGGTGGCGGTGTTGCGGTCGTTGATCTTTTCGAGGTGAAAGTTGAGGTCTCCCAGAAGGATGTAGTCTTTGGAGGGGAGCGCGTGTGGGGTGATGAAGTCCGTGATGTCTTCACTGAATTTTGCGCGGGGTCCTGGTGGTCTGTAGAGGAGGGTGCCTCTGAGTGTGGTTTTGGGGTCGATGTGGATCTGGAAGTGAAGGTGTTCGGAGTTGGCGAGGTTGGCGTCGGAGCTGGTTGATATGCGGATTGATTTCTTATGGACGATAGCGATTCCTCCTCCTGTGTGGCTGGTACGGTCTTTGCGAGTGATCTTATAGTCTTCAGGGATGGCAATGGTGATGTCTGGGGCGGAAGAGGCGTTCATCCATGTTTCCGTTAGGAAGGCGATGTCCGGAGAAATGGTGTCTGGTAGATTCCATAGGTCAATGGCGTGCCTGTGGACTGATCGGGTGTTGAGAAGGATGCATTGTAGGTGGTTGGGGTCGGGAATCAGTGGTGTGCTCGTAGCGGAGGTGTTGTCGGTGCCGCTGAATTTGCAGGAGAGGCAGGAGAAAGGTCCATGGGTTTGTCCAGGGGCGGCTAGGACGCAGTTGGGAGCGCGGCCGGGGTTAAGGGCTAGGAGTGTGGCGGCATCGTAGGTAAAGCGGGGGAGCTGGGAGGGACGGGGGACAGGGGGTCTGGTGCTGGGCGCGGTCCAGGCGCGGACGGGCGTAGATGGGCTTACCTTTGGTGCACCTTCGGCGCGGATTGGGCGCGGTCGCTGCGCGTAAACGCTGCGCGCTTGGGCTGCTGTCATATATGGATGGTGGGAAGGGGGAGGGGCGAGGGCGTCTCAGCTGGGAGGCGGGGCGGGTCACGAAGGAGGACAACAACACCCAAAATGGCAGCGGAGGGGTCAGCGGAGCGGAGCGCTTGGGGCGAAATGCGCTGATACAGTACAAAATGCTTCAATAAAGACAAATGCGCGTTTAAAAAATGAAGTTTCCACAAAGCGGCAAGCAGGGCACACTGCAGGCAGTCAATCAGGGTCAAAGCGGAAAAATGCTTAAACAAAGCCAAATGCGCGTTAAAAATGCAATTTGTATAAAGCGGCAAGCAGGGCAAACTGCAGGCAGTCAATTAGGGTCAAAGCGGACAACGATACCACTGTTCGCCAGGGAGGCAGGGGAGCGACCACTCTGCTGGGAAGCGAAGCGAGTCACAGCGCGTTGAGGACACGGAGCGCTGTATCTAGGCAGTGGGAGGGCGTCTCAGCTGGGAGGCGGGGCGTGTCACGAAGGAGGACAACAACACCCAAAATGGCAGCGGAGGGGTCAGCGGAGCGGAGCGCTTGGGGCGAAATGCGCTGATACAGTACAAAATGCTTCAATAAAGACAAATGCGCGTTTAAAAAATGACGTTTCCACAAAGCGGCAAGCAGGGCACACTGCAGGCAGGCAATCAGGGTCAAAGCGGAAAAATGCTTAAACAAAGCCAAATGCGCGTTAAAAATGCAATTTGTATAAAGCGGCAAGCAGGGCAAACTGCAGGCAGTCAATTAGGGTCAAAGCGGACAACGATACCACTGTTCGCCAGGGAGGCAGGGGAGCGACCACTCTGCTGGGAAGCGAAGCGAGTCACGAGTCACGATACAGAACAGCTACACGATTGCTATCCTAATACAGCTAATACCAGCACTAAAACCACACCTGCTACACACCCACACAATACTGATCACTCTTCTACAAAACAAAGTTCCACTATCACCAAAAGTCACTCTCTACACTGTCTACTAATAAATGCTCGATCCCTCTCTAAAAACAAGCATCACAACAACGACCTTCTCACCGATTCAAAACCAGACATACTATTCATAACCGAATCATGGTTGGGAGAGGATATGGCTCCAGTCCTGCATGAAGCCATTCCTCTAGGCTATCAACTAATCACCCAAAATCGTATTGCCAAAAATGGAGGTGGTCTAGCTGTTGTATTCAGGCAAACAATACATATAACTAAAGTTGACAACATCTCCATAAAGAATTGTGAGGCTCTTCTTACAAGATGCAATCCTACACCGTCTTCCACCTGTTACTTCCTGCTCCTTTACAGACCTCCACCTAGCAAGGCAACATTCCCAGACGCACTTCTAGACACAGTTTCAAATCTGATAACAATACACTCCAACCTATTCGTTCTGGGTGACCTTAACATTTGGTTTGATAAAACCAATATAACCCATCCAAAAACAATAATCACTGGCCTGGATGTATTGAACCTGCATCAGATTGTCCACAAATCGATATACACCGCTGGACATATCCTAGATGTCATTTTTGCTAATACTGAACTAGTTACCTTTCAAACTATAACTCCAGTCACATGGTCAGGCCACCACCTGCTTGCTTTCCAACATAAAACAACACTAAGCGACTCACCTAAAACTACCTTACATCCATCCACCTATCGGCCGTAGAACAAACTCAATTTGGAATACTTGGAAACACAACTAACATCCAGTATGAATCTGGAAACCATAAAATATGTTCAGAATCTATATGAGTGGCTACAGGAAGCTTTTGATACCCCTCAAAACCACACAACAGAAAAAAAGCGCCTTGGCGAAACATAGTAATAAAAGAAATAAAACAACAAATTAGAAAGCTGCAACGTACCTGGCTCAAAACAAACGCCAAATGAGACAAACTTCACCTACAGAAAATTAACAGATTGTACAAGTCGGCTATCAAAAAAGCTAAGAAAAGGTACTATTCAGACAGAATTCAAAACGCTAAATGTGCAAATAAAGAATTATATAAAATACTCAATGAATTTCGAAAACTAAATTGCTTAGAAGGAATTCATCCTGTAACTCCAGATTTCACAGACAAAATGGCAAATCATTACACGGACAAAGCAGACACGTAGGACTCGTACTTAAAAGAGAAAGAAAGCACCAGCACTAACCCTTGTATAAAACAACTATCCATGAATGCTATAATCAAGTCTCTCCGTTCCTTCCAACACATCTCACACAATGAATTTATGGACCTGGTCAAAGCAAGCAGGCCAGCCGGCAGCCCTTCTCACCCCTGTCCGCCACAAACTTTCAAGACAATTTTTTTAACAACCTCTGCTGCCATTCCAGTAAGAAGAATCATCAAAGATTCCTTAACTACTGGAATATTTCCAGAAGAACTCAAAAAGTGATTTCTGTCTTTGCATGTGGTTGTTACAGTTTAAAATTGCAGTTTTTACCTGCCTGTGATTGCACATTTTATCACCTGTTTTGTGTTTGAAACTTGTGGTTTTCCCTGCCCATGATTGCTTGCATTTACTGTGTTGAAGTTTGGGATTTGCAGTCCAACCTCTGTCGTTTGTCCCTCTCATTCCTTGGTGACAAATCTGTTTTCCCTCCAAATTTCTCCTTTGCTCTGTGCTAAGACCTGTGTGTTAAAATAGTGCACCCCCAGCCACCATTTTGTGTTCATAAGCCAGTGAGGCCAGCCCCCCTGCCGCCCCCGCAACAGGGATATTCTACATCAGAGGGTGCTTCTGTGAGCTGTTAACTGTACTTAACTGGGGCCTGTGCACTTCGTTTTTGGCCAGCAAGGGGGATAAAGTTTTATTCAAACAGTATTGTTAGATTTTGAGTTAGTGAAGACTTTACCTGCAGAAGTCCAAAGTGTGGATTGAGCCTGTCTGTTTTCCTAGGAGATTCTAAACAGGAGAGGCAGCTTCCACTTCCCTGGCCAGCAAACCTTGTCTGAGGTCGCTGGGACCTTATATGGTCTGCTAGTGATTGGCACATGTATACACTGATTGGTGGTTGTATCTGGTGTTTCTATTGCGTTAGGGTCATTAGTTGGGTTAGGTATTTGAGGGTTCTGATTGATTTCTGGGTCTGTGATTCAATCATTGTAGGTTGGGACTAGGGCTAGGGTTAGGATTTTTATTAGAAGTAGGGACTAGGGATTCCTATGTTATTGGTTGTTGGGAGTAGGGTGGGACTAGGGCTAGGGTTAGACCTTCAATTGGAAGTAGCTATTTAGGGCTTCTGGTGTGATTAGTTGTTGGTCTAGTTGTGGGACTAAGAGTAGGGTTAGGCTTTCTATTGGAAGTAGGGACTAGGGCTACCAGTTCAAGTCGGTTTGAGATTCCAATCGGTTTGAGCGGGTTTGATCTGGTTTGAGCGGGTTTGAGCCGGTTTGGGAATCCAGACAGTTTGAGCTGGTTTGAGAGGGTTTGAGCCAGTTTGAACCGGTTTGAGACGGTTTTAACCAGTTTGAGCCGGTTTGAACCAGTTTCAGCCAGTTTGTACCGTTTGAGCGGTTTGAGATTCCAGCTGGTTTGAGCTGGTTTGAGCCAGTTTGAGACAGTTTAAACCAGTTTGAACCGGTTTGAGCCGGTTTGAACCGGTTTCAGCAAGTTTGAGCCGGTTTGATGCAGTTTGAACCAGTTTTAGCCGGTTTGAACCGGTTTCAGCAAGTGAGCTGTTTGAGATGGTTTGAGCCAATTTGAACCGGTTTGAGCCAGTTTAAACCGGTTTGAGAACGTTTGAACCTGTTTGAGCCGGTTTGAACCCGTTTAAACCAGTTTGAACAGTTTGAGCCGGTCTGAACTGGTTTGAGCCAGTTTTAACTGGTTTGAGCCAGTTTGAACCAGTTTGAACCAGTTTAAACCTGCTAGAGGGGGTTTGAGCCGGTTTGAAACGGTTTACAGTTTGAGCAAGTTTGAACCGGTTTGAGCCGGTTTGAACCGGTTTGCACCTGTTTGAGCCAGTTTGAACTAGTTTGAGCCAGTTTGAACCGGTTTGAGCCAGTTTGAACTAGTTTGAACTAGTTTGAACCCGTTTAAACCGTTTTGAACCGTTTAGAGCCGGTTTGAAACGGTTTACAGTTTGAGCAAGTTTGAACCGGTTTGAGCCGGTTTGAACCAGTTTGAACCAGTTTGAGCCGGTTTTAGCCGGTTCAGGACTAGGGCCAGAAATGCTCCCCTTTTTCTCATTTAGAAATACCCATCCCACACCATCCACATCCACAAACAGAGCAACACACTCAAACCAAATGTACACCACGCTCACCACTATGCACAGATTAATGTACCAGCATGCCCCACCAAACCAACCAAACCACATCTACACACCCTACAATCCCAACTATCAAACTTATCCACCATCACCCACAAACAGTACACAACTCTATCCTATACCACTAACCAATACACTCATCACTAACACAACGCCAATCAACATGTATATAACTACATCCGGTTCAGACACACTCTCCCTGCTGTAATTACACCTAACAGACCACCTTTTATCAATAACAAACATATTATGATCCTTCCATCAGTTGTCCAACAAACACCCTCTTCACCCATCTACCATAATAACACTAACACACAACACACACACTGCACACCACCATACTTTGTAACTCTTGAAACAAACCAGTCTAAGATAAACACGCTCACGTCTACTTCATTCCCTCCTACACACAACCTACACTCTACTCATAAGCACATCACCACCCCCTCTACATCACAACCTCCTCTCACAAACACTACACAACCCAATCCAGTGCATGAAACCTATACATCAGCACCACTTTTCACTACACCTCAAAAAAGCAAAACATATCACACACACCAGCACAACAAGATCTTCAGAGCACAACACCTCCTAATACTTACCATCACAAAATACATACATATACCCACCTTTCAAACGACATAAAGGAACAAACTCCAATGCCATGCTTTGACTCTTCCACCACACCTAACACTGATACAGCAATACAGCACCTCTCTTCTAACCGCCTCTCATCCATTGGAGAATTTAGAACATTACGACATGACCCACATGCTGCACCACCTCCGCTGACTCTTACCCCTTCCGCCTTAAACACACACAAAAAAATATAAGCAGCATGCCACAGCTCACAACTTTGCTTCCCCAAGACTACCTCACAACAATGTTACACCATGAAAGCAACACAGCACTCCAACTCACTCTCAAACACCACCTCCAACACATACACATGCAGACCCATCAAAATGTCTGTTTAGCATGCTGGATGAGGATCACGATAGTCAAGTCAAGTCATAGAATTTATATAGCGCACTACATACCCAGAGGGTTTCAAGGCGCTTAGGAAGGGGAGGAGGATTACTTGTCAAATATCCACGTTTTAAGTTGCTTTCTGAATGCCAGGTGGTTCTGGGTAAGGCGAAGGTAAGGGGGGAGTGAGTTCCATGTTTTAGCAGCCAGGTAAGAAAAGGATCTGCCTCCCATGGTGGTCTTGTTGATGCGAGGTACAGTGGCGAGGGCTTGGTTGGAAGAACGTAGTTGGCGGGAGGGGGTGTAGAAGGACAGTCGTGAGTTGAGGCATTCTGGACCGATGTCGTAGAGTGATTTGTGTGCGTGGGTAAGCAGTCGGAAAGTGATCCTCTTATTGACGGGTAGCCAGTGGAGGTCTTTAAGGTGACCAGAGATGTGTTCGTTGCGTGGGATGTCTAATATGAGTCTGGCTGAGGCGTTTTGGATTCGTTGGAGTTTCTTCTGGAGTTTTGCGGTAGTACCTGCGTAGAGGGTGTTTCCGTAGTCCAGTCGGCTCGTGACCAGAGCGTGGGTGACTGTTTTCCTTGTTTCGGAGGGGATCCAGCGAAATGTTTTTCTGAGCATGCGAAGAATGTTGAAGCAGGAAGAGGATACGGCGCTGACTTGTCTGTTCATTGAGAGTGAAGAATCCAGGATGACGCCTAGGTTCCGTGCGTGGTCTGTCGGGATGGGTGCTTTTCCGAGGGCTTCCGGCCACCAGGAGTCGTCCCATGCAGAGGGGGATGTACCTAGGATGAGGACTTCTGTTTTGTCTGAGTTCAGTTTCAGACGGCTTTGTTTCATCCATTCGGCGACTTCTTTCATTCCTTCGTGTAGGTTAGTTTTGGCGGTGTTGAGGTCATTGGTGAGAGAAAGGATCAGTTGAGTGTCATCCGCGTACGAGATGATGTTGAGGTTGTGTTGGCGTGCGATGGCCGCGAGGGGGCTCATGTATACGTTGAAGAGGGTGGGGCTGAGTGAGGATCCTTGTGGTACGCCGCAGATGACTTCAGAGGCCTCGGATTTGAATGGTGGAAGGCGGACTCTCTGGGTTCTTCCGGTGAGGAATGAGGTGATCCATTCAAGTGCTTTTCCTTGGATTCCGATGTTATTGAGGCGTTGTAAAAGGGTGCTGTGGCAGACTGTGTCGAATGCTGCAGAGAGGTCAAGGAGGATGAGGGCGACTGTGTCTCCATTGTCCAGTAGAGTTCGGATGTCGTCTGTTGCTGCGATGAGGGCGGTCTCAGTGCTGTGTTTTGCTCGGAAGCCAGATTGTGAGGGGTCGAGGGATTTGTTGGCTTCGAGGAAGGCGGCGAGCTGGTTGTTGACAGCTTTCTCGATGACTTTGGCCGGGAATGGAAGAAGCGAGATGGGGCGGTAATTTTTGAGTTCGGTGGGGTCCGCTGTGGGTTTTTTCAGAAGGGCGGTGAGTTCAGCGTGTTTCCAGTCTTCCGGGAAGGTGGCGGAGTTGAAGGAGCAGTTGATGACGTCTCGAAGGTGCGGTGCTATGACGGAGTCTGCTTTGTTGAAGATGTGGTGAGGACATGGGTCTGTGGGGGATCCTGAGTGGATGGAATTCATCAGGCGGATGGTGTCCTCAGTGGAGATTGGGTTCCAGTCGTTAAGGGTGTTCACGGGGGGAAGATGATCAGCAAATGGTAGGGTGGGTTGGTTTCCGGGTTGGTTGTCAAAGCTGTTGTGGATGTCTGCAATCTTGTTGTGGAAAAATGAGGCTAGGGAGTCGCAGAGGGTTTGGGAGGGGGTGATGTCGTTGGAGTTGGCCGAGGGATTGGAAAATTCCTTGACGATGTTGAAAAGTTCCTTGCTGTTGTGAGCGTTGTTGTCAAGTCGATCCTTGAATGCTGTTTTCTTGGCTTTTCGGATTAGTTGGTGGTGAGTGCGGGTGGCGTTTTTGAAGGCGTCCTTGGTGCTGGTGGTTGGGTCTTTTTTCCAGGCCTTTTCAAGGGAGCGGCAGAGTTTCTTGGACTTCTTGAGATCATCGTTGAACCATGAGGCCTTCTTGCTGCCAGGTTTGTTTTGACGTTTTTTCAGTGGTGCTAAGGTGTCAGCGGAGTTGGATAACCATAGGGTGAGGTTGGCGGCAGCTTCGTTAGCGTTAGAAGAGAGGGCTAGGGTGTTTTGAAGGAGCGATGCGGAGATTTGGTCCGTGGTGATTTTGTTCCAGTTTCTTTGTAGGGTAGGTTGGAGGTGGATGCTGGGTTTTGGTTTGTTGTAGGTGAAGTGGACGCAGCTGTGGTCGGTCCAGAGGAGGTCCGTGGTGTGGCTGAAGGAGACATGGTTGCTGGATGTGAAGATGGGGTCGAGTGTGTGACCTGCGATGTGGGTGGGGGAAGTGACTAGTTGTTTAAGTCCGAGGTTGGTGAGGTTGTCCACGAGGGTGGCGGTGTTGCGGTCGTTGATCTTTTCGAGGTGAAAGTTGAGGTCTCCCAGAAGGATGTAGTCTTTGGAGGGGAGCGCGTGTGGGGTGATGAAGTCCGTGATGTCTTCACTGAATTTTGCGCGGGGTCCTGGTGGTCTGTAGAGGAGGGTGCCTCTGAGTGTGGTTTTGGGGTCGATGTGGATCTGGAAGTGAAGGTGTTCGGAGTTGGCGAGGTTGGCGTCGGAGCTGGTTGATATGCGGATTGATTTCTTATGGACGATAGCGATTCCTCCTCCTGTGTGGCTGGTACGGTCTTTGCGAGTGATCTTATAGTCTTCAGGGATGGCAATGGTGATGTCTGGGGCGGAAGAGGCGTTCATCCATGTTTCCGTTAGGAAGGCGATGTCCGGAGAAATGGTGTCTGGTAGATTCCATAGGTCAATGGCGTGCCTGTGGACTGATCGGGTGTTGAGAAGGATGCATTGTAGGTGGTTGGGGTCGGGAATCAGTGGTGTGCTCGTAGCGGAGGTGTTGTCGGTGCCGCTGAATTTGCAGGAGAGGCAGGAGAAAGGTCCATGGGTTTGTCCAGGGGCGGCTAGGACGCAGTTGGGAGCGCGGCCGGGGTTAAGGGCTAGGAGTGTGGCGGCATCGTAGGTAAAGCGGGGGAGCTGGGAGGGACGGGGGACAGGGGGTCTGGTGCTGGGCGCGGTCCAGGCGCGGACGGGCGTAGATGGGCTTACCTTTGGTGCACCTTCGGCGCGGATTGGGCGCGGTCGCTGCGCGTAAACGCTGCGCGCTTGGGCTGCTGTCATATATGGATGGTGGGAAGGGGGAGGGGCGAGGGCGTCTCAGCTGGGAGGCGGGGCGGGTCACGAAGGAGGACAACAACACCCAAAATGGCAGCGGAGGGGTCAGCGGAGCGGAGCGCTTGGGGCGAAATGCGCTGATACAGTACAAAATGCTTCAATAAAGACAAATGCGCGTTTAAAAAATGAAGTTTCCACAAAGCGGCAAGCAGGGCACACTGCAGGCAGTCAATCAGGGTCAAAGCGGAAAAATGCTTAAACAAAGCCAAATGCGCGTTAAAAATGCAATTTGTATAAAGCGGCAAGCAGGGCAAACTGCAGGCAGTCAATTAGGGTCAAAGCGGACAACGATACCACTGTTCGCCAGGGAGGCAGGGGAGCGACCACTCTGCTGGGAAGCGAAGCGAGTCACAGCGCGTTGAGGACACGGAGCGCTGTATCTAGGCAGTGGGAGGGCGTCTCAGCTGGGAGGCGGGGCGTGTCACGAAGGAGGACAACAACACCCAAAATGGCAGCGGAGGGGTCAGCGGAGCGGAGCGCTTGGGGCGAAATGCGCTGATACAGTACAAAATGCTTCAATAAAGACAAATGCGCGTTTAAAAAATGACGTTTCCACAAAGCGGCAAGCAGGGCACACTGCAGGCAGGCAATCAGGGTCAAAGCGGAAAAATGCTTAAACAAAGCCAAATGCGCGTTAAAAATGCAATTTGTATAAAGCGGCAAGCAGGGCAAACTGCAGGCAGTCAATTAGGGTCAAAGCGGACAACGATACCACTGTTCGCCAGGGAGGCAGGGGAGCGACCACTCTGCTGGGAAGCGAAGCGAGTCACGAGTCACGATACAGAACAGCTACACGATTGCTATCCTAATACAGCTAATACCAGCACTAAAACCACACCTGCTACACACCCACACAATACTGATCACTCTTCTACAAAACAAAGTTCCACTATCACCAAAAGTCACTCTCTACACTGTCTACTAATAAATGCTCGATCCCTCTCTAAAAACAAGCATCACAACAACGACCTTCTCACCGATTCAAAACCAGACATACTATTCATAACCGAATCATGGTTGGGAGAGGATATGGCTCCAGTCCTGCATGAAGCCATTCCTCTAGGCTATCAACTAATCACCCAAAATCGTATTGCCAAAAATGGAGGTGGTCTAGCTGTTGTATTCAGGCAAACAATACATATAACTAAAGTTGACAACATCTCCATAAAGAATTGTGAGGCTCTTCTTACAAGATGCAATCCTACACCGTCTTCCACCTGTTACTTCCTGCTCCTTTACAGACCTCCACCTAGCAAGGCAACATTCCCAGACGCACTTCTAGACACAGTTTCAAATCTGATAACAATACACTCCAACCTATTCGTCTTGGGTGACCTTAACATTTGGTTTGATAAAACCAATATAACCCATCCAAAAACAATAATCACTGGCCTGGACGCATTGAACCTGCATCAGATTGTCCACAAATCGATATACACCGCTGGACATATCCTAGATGTCATTTTTGCTAATACTGAACTAGTTACCTTTCAAACTATAACTCCAGTCATATGGTCAGACCACCACCTGCTTGCTTTCCAACATAAAACAACACTAAGCGACTCACCTAAAACTACCTTACATCCATCCACCTATCGGCCGTGGAACGAACTCAATTTGGAACACTTGGATACACAACTAACATCCAGTATGAATCTGGAAACCATAAATTATGTTCAGAATCTATATGAGTGGCTACAGGAAGCTTTTGACATCCTGATACCACTCAAAACCACACACCAGAAAAAAAGTGCCTTGGCGAAACAGAAATAAAAGACATAAAACAACAAATTAGAAAGCTGCAACCTACCTGGCTCAAAACAAACGCTAAACGAGACAAACTTCACCTACAGAAAATTAACAGATTATACAAGTCGGCTATCAAAAAAGCTAAGAAAAGTTACTATTCAGACAGAATTCAAAACGCTTAATGTGCAAATAAAGAATTCTATAAAATACTCAATGAATTTCGAAAACCAAATTGCTTCGAAGGAATTCATCCTGTTATACAAGATTTCACAGACAAACTGGCAAATCATTACACGGACAAAGCAGACACGTTGGACTCGTACTTAAAACAGAAACGAAGCACCATCACTAACCCTTGTATAACAACTATCCATGAATGCTCTAGCCAGTGTAAACCAGTTTGAGCCAGTTTGAACTGGTTTGAGCTGGTTTGAGCTGGTTTGAGCGGGTTTAAACCGGTTTGAGATAGTTTAAACCAGTTTGAACCGGTTTGGACCAGATTGAGCCGGTTTGAACCAGTTTGAACCAGTTTAAAGCGGTTTGAACCAGTTTGAGCCGGTTTGAACTGGTTTGAGCCGGGTTGAGCCGGTTTGAGCGAGTTTGAACCAGTTTGAACCAGGGTTAGACTTTCTATTGGAAGTAGGGACTAGGGCTACCAGTTTGAGTCGGTTTGAGATTCCAATCGGTTTGAGCTGGTTTGAGCCGGTTTGAACTGGTTTGAGCCAGTTTGAACCGGTTTGAGCCGCTTGAGCCGGTTTGAACCGGTTTGAGCTGGTTTAAACTGGGTTGAGCCAGGTTTAACCGGTTTGAGCCAGATTAAACCAGTTTGAGCCAGTTTGAACTGGTTTGAGCTGGTTTGAGCGGGTTTAAATCGGTTTGAGCCAGTTTAAACCAGTTTGATCCAGTTTGAACCGGTTTGGACCAGATTGAGCCGGTTTGAACCAGTTTGAACCAGTTTAAACCGGTTTGAACCAGTTTGAGCCGGTTTGAACTGGTTTGAAGTGGTTTGAGCCGGTTTGAGCCGATTTGAGCAAGTTTGAACCAGGGTTAGACTTTCTATTGGAAGTAGGGCTACCAGTTTGAGTCGGTTTGAGATTCCAATCGGTTTGAGCTGGTTTGAGCCGGTTTGAACTGGTTTGAGCCAGTGTGAACCGGTTTGAGCCGCTTGAGCCGGTTTGAACCGGTTTGAGCCGGTTTGAGAATCCAGACGGTTTGAGCTGGTTTGAGAGGGTTTGAGCCGGTTTGTACAGGTTTGAGCCAGTTTGAGACAGTTTGAACTGGTTTGAACCGGTTTGAACCAGTTTAAACCTGTTAGAGCCGGTTTGAAACGGTTTACGGTTTGAGCAAGTTTGAACCGGTTTGAGACGGTTTGAGACGGTTTGAGACGGTTTGAACCAGTTTGAACATGTTTGAACTGGTTTGAGCTAGTTTAAACTGGTTTGAGCTGGATTGAGCCGGTTTGAGCCGGTTTGCACCCGTTTGAGCCATTTTAAACCGGTTTAAGCATGTTTGAACCTGTTTCAGCTCGTTTGAACCAGTTTAAACCGGTTTGAGCCATTTTGAACCGGTTTGAACGAGTTTAAACTGGTTTGAGCCATTTTGAATCAGTTTAAACCAGTTTGAACCGGTTTGAGCCATTTTGAATCGGTTTGAACCAGTTTGACATTCTGCCAAAATGCCATTGGCCTCTGCCCATTTTTCCAACCTGACCAGAAGCACCCTACTCATAACTTTTACTGAAGAATCTAACAAGGAGATCGGGCAATAGTTCTTCACATCCCCCCGGTCTTCTTTCTTGTAAATAGGAATTATGATGGATTCTTCCCAAGTAGGGGGCACCCCATAACAAACTGCTGCGTTAAATTTTTTAGCTAACATAGGGCCCCGTAGCTCCGGAACTAATTTGTAAATATCGATAGGCACCCGGTCCGGGCCCTGTGCCTTCCCCCCTTTGCTGGACCTGATGCTATCTAAAAATTCAATGACAGTAATGTCCAAAGGGGCGATGGGCCAACAGTCCTCTTCATGACCCATAGCTTTGTCGGAATCAAAAATACTAGAAAAATGAGAGATCCAAGTTTCCCTGTTGACCATGGATGCTAATTCTGAAACCTTCTCATCTTTAAGGAACAGACTATTCACTGTTGCCCAAAACAAGGTACAATTATTAGTTTCGGCTGCCGGGGCCAAATTATCCCAGGCCTCCTGCTGAAGTTCCAGTTTCCTTCTTTTTAAGGTAATCCTATAGCTAGCTCTAAGGTTAAAAACCAGGCTCTAAACTCTAGGTTTGGCTGCCAGTGCCCTTTTTAGCTCTTTTAGCGCAGAAGTACATGCTTGGTCAAACCACCCCCTTAGGAGGTCTGACTTGCATTTAACTGAGATGGTAAGCTTGCAATCAATGACAAAGGTAATTCAGATAAAATGCCGAATGATTTCGGCAGTGACGTCAACATCTGCAAGAATCTCAGTGATTTCAGATAAGCAGCTATTTATAATAGAATCAGACGTCATTTCTGCTTTATCCCCTTTCCATCTTAGTCTTTTCCCGTTAGGTCTGTAGGGTTCAATATTATCAATAAGCCCCATACTAGATATCCTATTCTCTTTCCAGAGAAAGGCCTCTATAATTAGACAGTCATGGTCGCTGAGCAAAATGTCAACGACTTTAGGGACCAAAGTCCAGGGCACAAGGCTGGAGGAAATACAAATAAAATCAATCACAGTCTTGGCCCCCGACCTGTAAAAGTGGGGATTGTCTCACCTAGATAATTTTTCTCATTGGTCAAAATGTCCATGTCATATGATGCTAGGAGATTATTCAGAGACTCCCCATACTGATTGTGTTGGAAATGGAGATCTCCGTCTCCATAGCGATTGACCACCCGCATGTATTAAGGTTAGAGAGTGGTCAAACAGACGTATTAAAATCCCCTGCCAAAAGCAAATCAAAGACAACATTGGAGCCCATTATGATGTCATCCAGGGCGCTTGCTAAAGCATTAACCACCTGGACCCTAGTGCTGTCAAAAATGTTATGGTAAAAATTAATTAAAAGGATGTTTCTACCATCCTTCTGGGAGAGCCATAAAATCTGGAAGTGTGCCCCCACCAGTGCATGTTTTTTAACGATAAAGGGGATTTTGACAGAAATCAGAACCAAGAGCCCACCTTTAGCTCTACCAGAGGTAGATACCGTAGCGGGTAACTGATATGAAACAAATCCATTATATCCTTTAAAATCTCTGCACCACATTTCCTGGAAACAAATGATATCATAAAAGGCCATAAATTCTGACCACCCCAGGCAATCAGATTTGGACGTTAAACCCGCGATATTCCAGCTAGCAATATGGCAGTTAGAAAATCCAGTTGCCATATTGATACACCAGTTACCCTGTAAATTGGTTGTGGACGGGTGAGTGATGCTTTGACTATCATCTTCCGGCAATTCCTCATTACATCCCCCTAGTTCACCCTCTATACTGGCTATCATGCAATCTGCATGAGGCAGAGTTTCTTTAACTACAGGCCCTGAAGTTGTTACAACGGGTCCTACTCCTGGCAATACAGAATCCTCACAGGATGAGGAGGGGGCCAGACCAAAATCTAGTCAATCGTTAGAGTCTAACCCACTTAAACATTGAAAACGATTGGAGGTAAACACCTGAAACCCGCTAGGCATACTAAACATACTGGAACTACTCACTCTGCCCCACCCAGGATCATTATTAGGCTGGCCAGTGTGATGTCTATAAAAATAACCCAGGGGACGGGGTGAGATACCCTGGTCGTTCAGTGGGCGAGAGGTGGCTCTGATCAAAGAGGTGGTGGCAAGATGGGGACTTTTAAAATTGATAATGACACAATCGCCCAAAATATTCTTATCTGAAGTACCTATCAAGTTGGTTCTAGTGGTTACCAAAATCTGGTCTGCCAAATCAACTGGAAAAACACATTCTCTGTTAAGCCAGGCCACAGTTTTATTCTTTAACGATTCATGTGTTTCATGGATACTATGAGGTCCCTCCTCCCTTACTGGTGGGACATTAGTCAAGACTGCCACATATGGTGCACAGTCAGGTGGTAGATCAGGCGATGAATAGCCATAACGCTTTGTCTTCACAATATTAGTTCTCGGTGTATTCCCTGTAGTCAAAGTAGTGGGTAAATTTGGGGACACGGGGTTAGTGACCACTACCGCATCAGTGCTTGGGCCCCCGTTAAGCGACTTCAGTGGCTCACTGGTGCTACCCTGGGCCGTATTAGCAGATAGCACACAGTTATTAAGGCCAGGATGAGTTTGCACAAGGCCTCCTAGCCGTTTCAGTTCCCCGGAAACAATATCAAGTTTGTCAAGTAGGGGTTGTATAATTTTATCGAACTTGGCATCAATGATACCAATCAGCAACTCTAACTGCTCAGGTGCTAATTTCAGATGGGTGTTGTTCGAAGCAGTGTCAGAGTCATTGATGGTCCCTTTAGGAGTTGGCTCAATGTTTTTTTTACTTTTACGACTACCCCGACGTTTAGACAAAACAGGCCTACTTGTATTTCTTCCAGACCTTAACACCCTCTGGACTTTTGGGGCCGGTGAACAAGATACCGCAGAATCGTTAGGAATCTCATTCACCACCAATGTGGGCTCTAAATCAAAGGATGCCGGCATAATAAAGGGGTCTGGGGAACTTATAACACCGCTAACATCCACGGGGGGGGTAGACAAAGAAAGAGATGCCTGAGTTGGAATAGGGAAGGGGTCTGAAGGGCTCCCTCGTCCTAAAGATAGTCGGCGTTCCTTGTTAATTTTATCTACCACTTTGAAAAGGTAGTTGTCAAGAGTGGCTACAACAGGGCAGATATTCCCTCCATTGGTTTTAGACATTTTGAATATGGAAAAATGGCCCTTCCCAAGTAAAAATAGGATTACCTAGATTAAAAATAAAATATAGAAAAATTCCGAAAAGCACAATTTATGAAATGACAATTAACCTTGGCAAGTAAGGATAACAGAAGCAATCCTAAGGACTACCATACAATATTAAAAAAAAGGGGAAATACTCAAAAAACCCAAAATAATATATAAGAAATAATTTTGGGAGACTAATCACAGTTACCGAATCCAGTTCACAGTACTACGGATCCTCAAAGTTCTCAGGGCGACAATCCAGGGTCCTTGTCCCAGCCCAGCCTCGTCCTGTCCCGGACTGTCACAGACTGTCCCGTCCTTGTCCCGGGCTTCTCCCGGGACGCTCCCGCGCGCTCCCGCGATGCGGGGGGTGATGCCTCAACTTAAGCGCCTCCTGGCGCGCTTTCAGGGATGTCGGTTTCCGGGTGCACTGGCCGCCGGACGATGTAGTCCCTTGGTGCCTCTGTCCCACGCTCCACACAGCAGCCGCACCAAGATGATAAGGCGTGCGGCGGCGGGGGTCGGGCGGGCACAACAGCGGAACAAATGCAGCCCCCAGAGAGCCCCAGGCAGCAGCAACCACAGCAGGTGGGCCTCAGGTAGCTTCCCCACTTCACCGGGGGTGATGCCTCAACTTAAGTGCCTCCTGGCACGCTTTCAGGGATGTCAGTTTCCGGGTGCACTGGCCGCCGGGCGATGTAGTCCCTTGGTGCCTCTGTCCCTCGCTCCACACAGCGGCCGCACCAAGATGACAAAGCGTGCAGCGGCGGGGGTCGGGCAGACACAACTGTGGAACAAATGCAGCCCCCAGAGAGCCCTGGGCAGCAGCAACAACAGCAGGTGGGCCTCAGGTAGCTTCTGATACAATTGCTACACTGCACCAAAAAAGACTAGAAGCAAGAGGGGATCCTGGAGAGAAGATACCAACGGAGAACCGTTTATCTTATCTTAATATGAGAAAGGGCAATTTGATACTTCATAAACTACTGGGAGGTACTGCACATGTAGAGAAACCCACATACCTTGAAACAATGGAGGCAGAACTCAATGTGGAATACCAGAAAGCACCTGGGCTATAATTTGGTACACAGATGCAAAATCTTCCATGTTTTCACAATAAAAATAAAATTCATGCAAAATTATAATTAGGCTGTACTTTACCCCAACAAGACTACAGGTTTTTAATCAAACAATAGATAGATGTTGGGGAGTTTCTGATGATAAAGATACCATGGCACATGTGTGGGGGTATGCCAGATTCAAAGATATCGGACAATCATAGTGCAAATCGTAAATTAAAAAACAGTCTTTTCCCTTGATCTGGAGCCACTGGTACTGTTCTTTGGTTATAAGGGAGGTGATAGCTCTTACCTACTGATCTCTGTATCAAAGAAAGGCATTACACTTTTTCCGCTCACACCCGAATTATCGGAGGAGCCCCCAGTGATACATATATTTTGGACTAAGAAATAATTGATGTACACTTAAGACCTTTGTACACGATAAACTACTTGTAAAGTATGGTCCCCATTTAGCACATATGTGAAAAGATGAAAGCAGACTGGTAATGCTGTGTCATACATTCCAATAAAGGTTAGAAGATTTAACGTATGTGCAGTATCCCAAACACCATGTGATTGAGAGAATGGTTGATTGAAAGAAGATTTAGGATTCATACCCAGGTCACACTATCTTTGAAAATTTACTCTTAAGGTGATTTGCGATGATGCTATCTGTTGGAGATGTAATATTTGTATATTATCATTAAAATGTTAAAGAAACTGGAAATAAGTGGGATGATGGCTGTAATGACTTCTTCATTTGACCATATGACTGTCTCAGCCATTCCCACAAAACTTCCTACTGTTTACACCAATGTTCCTCCGGATTAAAGTCTAAACAAAGCTACATAAACACTTACGATAAAATATACAATAATCATGTACTAGAGACTTTTAGAAATGGAGCACAGATGAATAAGATAAACTGTAGATGCACCAGTTAACAACATCTGCCTCCAATAACGCTGTCATGAATGGCTGCCATATGTATAGCTGCTCCTTTTTTTAAACTTGAAAAGAAATATTCTAATCCTACGTAGTGAATTTTTGTCAGTCAGGTCTCACTGTGTTTGAAAGCATATATGGCAAACTCAAATGAACATCAATGAGACAAAAAATCCTGTACAAGACATAAATAAATGAATATACAAACCGTATTTCCCCCAATTTTTTTGTATGGTAGCATTGCAACAGGTGATTACTGATACCACTGTCTGTGATATTCGCCAACTGGTTATTATAATGACAATAATAGAAATTATAACAACAGCAACAATACTAATAATACGACTACTCATAATAACAATAATACGATTTATCATCACCAGCATTATAATCATAATAATAATAATAATTATTATTATTGTTATTATTATTATTTCTGTTTTGAGCAGCCCGCAACATTTGAGTAGCAAAGCTCTTCACACAAAACACATTTGTGTACTAGGTAACACAAACATATTAGAAGGCAAGGATATTAGAAATTGGGTCTCTAGTTGGCCATGGTTTCCATCCTGTCCTAGTTGGGGCCAAAATCATAGACAGGGTAGGTCAGATACACATCCTAAATTAACCTGTGCTAACCCTCTTGTAGCTTGGTACAGGGCAGTCAGGCTTAATTCAAGAGGCAGTGTGTAAAGTATTTGTGCAACACTTATATTACAGTAACTCAAAGAAAAAAGCACAAAAATACTCCACACAGACTTAGAGAAATAGAGAATATTTATCTGAGTAAAACAAGACCAAAACAACAAAAAGCCAATAAGTAGAAGTTGAGATTTTAATTTTTAAGATTTAGGGGGTCATTACGATCGCGGACGGACTTGAGTCCGTCCGCGACCCCAGAGCATGAGGGAACGTCCGCATGGGCTGCGGCGTTCCCTCTGTGCAGATTAGGATGGGACCGCCTGGGTGGCGGTCACATCCTCTATTTTAACATTGCGGCGGGTGGAGCTTCAAGCTGCACCCGCAGCAATGTTAAAAAAGCATGCACAGCATTTGCGTGCACAAAGCGGCAGGCACCGCGCGGTGCCTGCTGCATTGTGCACGCAAATGCAGGGGGGTACCATAGGTACCCCCCATGTGCACCCCCCACCCCCCACTACACCTAGGGGGCCCGCAACGGGCCCCCGCAGTGCAGTTACACATGCTTTTCCACGGCGGAAAAGCCGCCGCGGAAAAGCATGTTCAAAAGCACATCCTAATCTGGCTGACGGTGTCTGAGAGACACTGTCACCATTTTATTGCTTTCCCGCCACGGTTGTAAGCCAGCCGCGGCGGAAAAGCTGCGACCTAAACCAGGACCCACCAGCCATCCTAATGTGGCGGTGGGTCCTGGTGGGTCCGCAGAGGATTTTCCGCATCCTCCGGGCCGGCGGTGGCTTCCGCCGGCCCGGAGGATGCGGAAAATCCTCCATCGTAATGACCCCCTAAATGTGAAAACAGTGCTTTGACGTCAATAGCCTTCAAAAGGTTACTCAAGGTCACAGGAGACTGGTGCAAATTCAAAGTTCAGGCCGACCGTGATAGAGGGAAGTTCGGCTACAGGACCCAGACAGGACCCGCTAAAGAAATACCTTGGATGGAGATTTGCCGACGTCGAGAGTCTATTGTGTCATCGTCGAGACGTGCAAAGGGGGTCCTGCTTCGTCGTCAAGCTCTGTTCAAGTGAATGCAATAGATCGTTGTTGAGCTGCACAGATTGCCGTTGTCGAGCTGCGCAGGCTGTGGTTCCATCATCATCGAGCAACCTCTGCATTGTTGTCGAAGGACGATGCAGCAGAAATTCTCACGTAGTTGAGTCGATGCATTTTTTTGCAGAAATCAGCTGCAGAACCCACTTCTGAGGTCCAGGACTGGAGTGGGCACCTCAGACAAGGGTAAGAGTCACAGATGTCACAGTCCAGCAGCACCAGCAAAATTGTAGGGAGTCATTTGGGTCCCTGAGACTTCAGAAAACATGATACTAGCCGACAAGCCCTTGGAGATACCCTGGGTTCAAGTGGATGGGTCCAGTGCTTGTCCTCAGCAGGCCAGCTCAGCAAAGCTGAGAAGTGCCTCAGAACAGTCAGTCACAACAAAGTGGCAATCCTTACAGCAAAGCAGTCCTTACTCTAATAGAGTTTTTCCCAGGTCAAGTAGTGTACTGATTTGGTAGGATCAGAGTCCTGGTACTTCAATCCAAAAGTGCTTTTGAAGTAGGGGGCGACTTCAAAAGAACTCTCTGAAGTGTACAAGGATCCCTTTCAACCCAGTCCTGTCTGCCAGGCTATCTGAGGTGGGTATTCAGCCCTTTGTGTGAGGACAGGACACAGCCTATTTAAATGTATATGTGAGCCACCTCTCCTCCTTCCTGCCCATCAAGGCTATCAGAATGCAAATTAATGCAGTTGAGTCCTCTGTCACAATCAGCCCTTCCTGTGTTTGTGGCTGTCTAGAGGGAATGCACAAAGTGTAGCTGTCACCCAGCCCAGGAGTGCATTGGAGACAGGCACTGAGCACACAGAGCAAATTTAAGAGAAGAGAAATGTCATCTTTCTAAAAGTTGTATTTCTAAAATGAAAATGTCAAATCCACCTTTATCATTAAGGAGGATCTATCACCATTCCTAAGATATGAGACATGATGCATCTATTCATACACCCACTCAGAGACTTATGCGTCACCAACACCAACTTAGAGATTCACGGACCCATTCACCAGACCCACTCAGCAACTCACACACCCACTCACGCCTACACACACTCACTCATAGACCCACTCAGACATTCATGCACCCACTGACAGACCCACTCAAACAGTCACACGCCTACTCACATACCTACTCAGACACTCATGCACCCACTCACAGACCCACTCAGACTCTCATGCACATACTCACAGACCTACTCATATACCAACCTACCCAGTGACAGACCCACTGAAACACTCATACACCCACTCACAGACAGACACTCATGTACCCTCTCACAGTCCTACTTAGAAACTGACACATCCACTCACAGACCCACTGAAACACTCTTGCATCCACTCACAGACCCACTCAGACACTCACACAGCTACTCCGAGTCCCACTCAGATACTGATGCTTCCCATCACTGATCCGCTAAGACACTCACACAGCCAGTCACAGATCTACACAGACACTTACACACCCTCTTACTGACTTATCCAGGGACTTATGCACCCACTCACAGACCCACTCAGAGATTCACACACCCATTCAGAGACCCATCAGACAATCATGAACCGACTCACAAACCTGCTCAGAGACTCATGTGCCCACAGACACTCAAGCACCCACTCACAGGCCTACTCAGATACTGAATCATTCACTGATAGACCCACTCAGACACACATGCACTAACTCACAGACCAACTCACAGACCCACTCAGACACTTATGCACTCACTCCACTCACTCATAGACTCAGTCTGAGACTCATGCACCCACTCACAGACCCACACAGACACTCACACACGAAGTCACAGATCCACACAGACACTCTCACACCCCTTCACAGACCCACTACAATACTGACACGCCCACTCAGAGTCCCATTCAGAGACTCACACAGCCACTCACAGACTCACTCATGCCCTCATGCACCCACTCAAAGACACTGTCACACCCACTCACAGACACACTCAGCCATGCACACATTCACTCACAGACTCACTCAGAGACTGACGCACCCACTCAGACCTACACACACCCACTCACAGAGACACTCAGACACTCATCCACCTACTCACAGTCCTGCTGAGAAACAGATGCACCCACTCACAGACACCCACTCACAGACCCACTGAGACACTCATTCACACAATCACAGACCCACTTAGCCTCTCATGCGCCCAATAACCAACTCACTCAGACACTAATGCACCACTCATAGACCCACTCAGTTACTCATGCACCCACTGACAGACCCACTCGTACCCTCACACACCCATTTACACACCCATTTACAGACCCACTGATATTTCCAGACAGATACATAGATTCAGTCACACAGTAGGGAATCCTTTATGTGTTTTTGTGCATTAAATGCATGCATTTAGTTTGCTGATTCGCTGCAGATTCACACAGTCAAAAACATTTTTTTAAAGGGGTTTAAAAAGAAAATGCACCACTGCTTGAAAAACAGTTGACTCTTAGAAGAGCCTTTGTGTTCATTTTGTGTAGATGATAACTACATGTAAAACAGTATGCAGTCTTTCAAGTTGTTAAGGAGCATCGTTTTGCATTTCTCTGTAAAATGAACCCTGCCACTTCTACATATTTCCTCCATGTCAAATGTAAATTGTTGGTGTAGATGGAGCCCATGTTGTGGTCTCTGAGGAATGCAAAAACAGTTTTATTGACATGCTTCCTGGCGTTGTCTATCTCTGGACAGAGTTTGTTTGACCACTTCCTTTTCTGCCTTTGGCAAATGTTAGAGTACAGCAAGTCAGTGTGAGGGAAAAGTGCCATTATTTGACCAAAGGTATCCTTTATTAGGATTTCAAGTCCTGCCCCAGGAAGTGTGCCCAGGTCATTGCCACTACAGTGCCAAATCATGAGGTCTGGATGTTGGGAAGCGTAAATTCATTCACCCAAAGGCAGCAGTTGATGCCATTTTAACCCTTTCTTTCCAATCTAAGTAATGTCCGCATTAGGCAAACCTAAGTACCTGTCAATAGCACTCTTTCCAGCACACTCTCTGTCCCAAAACACAAAGCCATGGCCCACAATCCACACTCTAACCATTTTGAAGGCAAGGAGGAGTAGCACACAGGAGAAGGCTAGAGCTGAATGAGACAGTTTTCAAAATGAAAGGGAGTTATAATGGGGGACAGGACCTGGTTTAATTAAATGGCATATCTGATTAGATGGTGTACATATAGTGGTAGCTAAAATTTGGTAGTGATTTTAAAGGAAAAGTAAGAAGATATGTGATTGGCTCTGATAAATAAAAAACAAGTTATGCTATTTGGGATATGGTTACATTTCCAAACAGACAACCACACCTGCTACAGTTCAACTTGAAGCTAGTGTGCTGGTAAATGAAAATTTTGTAAACTTTTGACCAATTGTTACAATAGAATGTACCAAAGGAGGTTGCTATGGAAACTGAGCTGAAACAGTGTGGGGGAAGGGTTCTAAATATACTGGCATTTCATAGTTAAAAGGAGAGTGGTTTAGACATATTACATATTTTTGAATACTTATTTCTTAAATCACTTCCATCTCAGAATGTAAAATGTAGGTCATAGTAGTACAATGGCAAATACATTAACACACTCCCACACATGTTTGTGAATCTGTCATGAAGATACAAGGGGGCCGCGCTGAGCATTGCGAGAAATTTGCGAATGCAGCCGCAAACACTACCAGATAGGTCTTTTTAATAGGAGACTAATAAAGGGTTAAACAAAAACAACCCTTCGCAAGTGGAATAGAAAAAGAAAAAGAAGAAGGGAAGGTTACAATTTATGAAGCACATTAGTATCACTGGAAAAAAAGTGGGGGCATTTGCCATTGCTGGTTCTTTTCTACTGAGAGTGGTACTTATCATTTTGCCTGGTTAGAAGTTACAAGTAAAAGTGTGTTAAAAATTGGAGAACAACAAATCAATTTCACGCCTGCCTAAATTGTTGAACAGATGTTATGTCAACATCACCTTTATGAAAAAGTGGAAAATACCTGTTATTAATGCTACAATGATGCAGAGCAGATGGAAATAAATCGGAAACAGAAATTTCAAACTTCAGAGCTGGGCAAATATCAATTTCTGGAATAACTTATCGTATTATGGCTATCTTCTTTCACCAAGGACTTAATGTAACATCTGGACACACTATACTGTCTATATAAAGAGTCAAGCTGGATGGACGGAATATAATGACAGCAACTTTAAATTTGAACAAAGACTGCCTTTCAAGCTACCAAATTTTTATCTTTTGTTTTCTAATCAAATTTCTAAGAAGGATTACTGTTTAAAAACGGGTATACAGTATTTGTTCTGTGTGGATCATCAGTGCTTATGACATAATTCAGCCTACCAGGAGTGATGTCTTTATAAGGATCTCCCTAATTCCAGTGCCCATTATATCTATTAGTAGTATTGCCCCACTTTCAATAATAAAGTTGTTATTTCTAAGATAATCTAGGTAAAAAAATTGATCAAATAATTGTAGTGAGTATGTATTTGTAGTGACATACTGCGCAGTTCATTTTTTCTACAATCAATGTGTTTGTGTTTTTCCCACCATTCATGAACAAATCTTTATACGGTACATCATTTGTGATGCACAAGTATAAAAGCTGAGAACAGTAAAAAGGGAATATGAAATGCTTTAATGTAACATAATAAGATACTATTACAGCATAAGAGATGTCTGCTGTTTAGTTTATAATATGTAGTTATCCATTGCAAACATTAAAAGTGTATTGTGTAATTTTGTAAAATATAATATTAACTTATAATTATGTTTATTCTTTTTATACAGATGAATGGTACCATCTATTGTTGGATAAACTTACATTCTTAAAGTATACACTGGGGCAGATAGTAAAACAGCCGCTGAGACATCAAGGCAAATACCAATACAGCCACTCAGACACCCAGTCACACACCGGTATGTGTACTCACAAACCCACTCACTCACATATACAATCACTGACACACTCGCTCACTTACCTATACAGCTACTAACACATGCAGACACTCAGCCATACAGCCACTCATACACAAACCCAGTCAGTCATACAGCCACTAAAAACAGCCACTCACTCACCCATACAGCCAGTCACACATCTATTCACTCACCCATACAACTACTCACATACCCACCCACTCAAAATATATAGCCACTCATAAACATACTCACTAACCTCTAGATTTTCTCACACACTGACTCATTCACCCATACAGTCACTCATGAACCCATTTACTTACCCATATAGCCACTCACTCAGCCATACAGCTACTCACACAAATATTCACTCACCCATATAGTGACCTACATACCCACTCACCCACACAGCCACTCACACACCCACTCACTCATCCATATAGTCACGTATACATCAACTTACTCATCCATACAGCCACTTGTGCACCATCTCACCCACCCATAGCGCCACTCACTAACCCATACAGTGACTTATACTAGTACCCACTCACCCATATAGCCACTCACACACCCAGTTACTCACCCATACAGCCACTCACACAGTGTCACTCGCTCACCCATACAGCCACTCACATACTCAGTCACTCACCCATACAGTCACTGACATTCCGACTCACTCACCTACATAGCTACTCTCACACCCACTCACTCATACATACAATTACTGACCCAGTCACTCACTCAGTTATACATCTATTAACACATACACTCATTCACCCATACAGCCACCCATATACCCAGTCACTCACCCATACAGTTAGTGACACAGCTACGTATTCACTGAAACATCCACTCACACACTTACCTACCCATCCAGCCACTCACACAGCTACTCCCTACCCATACAGCCACTCAGATAGCCACTCACTCACAGATTCGAATGGTACATACACTCACACACCTACTCCCTCACCAATACAGTCACACTAACTCACTTGCCTATACAAACACTAACATATACACTCACTCACCCATACAGCTACTCACACATGCCCTGACTCACCCATACAGCTTCTCACACCTCCACTCACTCACCCATACACCACTCACACAGCCACCAACTCACCCATAGAGCTACTCACATACTCTCACACAACCATACTGTGACTCGCACACCCACTCACTCACCCATACAGTCATTTACAGACATAGTCACTCACCCATAGGGCTATTTACATACTCACTCATTAACCTACCCATACTGCCACTCACACATCCACCTACCCACTCACTCACTCAGACAGCCACTCACACACTCAGTCACCCACCCATGCAGGTACTCACAGAGTCACTCACCAATGCATACACCCACTCACTCAGCCATACAGCCACTCACATAGTCACTCACTCACCCATATAGGCATTCACACAGTCGCTCACTCACCTACTCATATACATATTCACACACCCACTAAATCGGCCACACAGTGACTCAAACAGTCACTCACTCACCCATACAGACACTCACACAGTGATTCACTCACCCATACAACCACTCACATGCCCACTCACTCACCCATTCAGACATTGATGTACCATCTCACTCACCCATACACTCACACACCCACAGAGTAATTCACAAACTCACTTACCCACCTATACAGCCACTCTTATCTCACCCACCCATACAACCACTTACATACCCAGTCACACAACCATAGAGCCACTCACAGTCACTCACTCACTCATAAAACTACTCACAAAGTCTCTCACTCACCCTTACAGACACTCACACACCCACACACTCACTCATACAAGCACTCATGCACCCACTTACTCAGCTATATACCTACTTGTGCATTTTAATTTACCCGTCCAGCTACTCACACACCCACCCACTCATCTAGTCACTCAGCTATATAATTCCTCATGCACCCTCTCACCTATTCATATACAATGACTCAAACACACATTTAAACTAACATATATAGATGCATACTGACAGATGATTGCATTGACATAGCAACAAAAAACATATACTTATTCTTTTTTTAAACCAAATAAGGTGGTTACAAACATAACCTTTTTTTTGGAACTTGTTCATTTTTATGATTTTTCTGAAAAAATAATTGGGGTGTATTTTTCCATTTTAAAAAACGGCAACTGAAAAATTGAACTGAAATGACAACATGCACCAAATTTGTGCAACAAGTTCAAACAACACCAACAGAAATTAACATCTGTGGCATCGTTTTGCTTCCAGACTTGCAGAAAGAGACTGCTCACCCAGAGATAACAAATTGTTACACTTCCTGCAAAATGTGCTCATATCTTTCTGTTCAGGAATTACTGCAGGGAAAGCTTCAGTACGAGGAACAGCAATGGTGTCGCCAACTGCTACTTCCCCTGTGGCAGGTGCTCTTCTTGCTGCCTCATGTAGCTTCTCCGCTAGGTAGGTAGTTGGGATGAATGGTTTGGAGGTGCATCAACATTGTTCCATAGCTGTATTTTGTAGCACTGCACCTCTCGTACCACACCCTTTTTCTCTCTGGAAGGGAAGGAAATATTCCAGGCAATACTCTGATTCCTTTTCGGAACTTCTTTGTCCTATGCTAGTGGTCCGTGCTTCTCTGGGTCTTGGGCCTCACTAGAGGTAGAAGCTGCCATTTAAAACACACCCGGAAATGTAGGGATCCTGCAGCTGTAAACGGAGGTGTGAAACCAGATTGCTACATCAAAAAATAAAGATAAATGGGAGGACTCTTCCTCTGTTGAGGTATGAAAACTGGTTGAACTAATCATCTTCCTTTACTCATGTGTTATTTGGGACTTGCAAAAATGTTGCGAAGTCACAGTGAATACCGAAATAAATATTGAAACATGTGTATAACATTAGATAACTTATGAGTACACACATTAATACTTAATAGTGGTAAAACATTTTCCTCCAATATAAATTGTAATTTGTTTACATATCTTTTTAAGTGTTTTTAAAAATCACGCTGGTTTTGCACATATCAAAACAGTTCAAGAAGGATTCACGTCTATCAAAAAAATTCAACAAAAAAACAAGCACAGCATTTTGAGAAGGAACTCCTTTGGCTGCTCACTATAGAGTAATTTGCACATCATTTCTGCTGCTATGTTGGGTGGAACACCTCCTTAGATACTTATCATAGAGGTATTTGCTCTTAAGTTCAGTATTTCTGAACTTAATCTTTATCTAGTCTCCAATTTTTGAAGATGTATTGGTATTGTATTTTATGCATTGTACTGTTTTGATTTTTTGTGGACCTTTTTTGAGTTCCAAATCATGAATGAAGAATTTAATTGAGAAGGATAAGTGAACATCCCAGAAAAAAACTTAACTGACCCATTCAGCCACTAACTTAATCATAAACCCACTTGCAAAGCACTCACTCATCCATACAGAAATTCACACAGCCACTTACCCACCCATATATCCACTCACACCCTGAGTGACTCACCCATACAGTCTCTGAACAGAGCTACTCACTCACCCATATAGCCACTCATCTACCCACCCACTCACACACCCACACCGTCATGTATGTACTCATTCATATATCCATACAAGCACTCACACAATCACTCATTTACCAATACAACCACTCACACAGACACTCACTCTCCAATGCGCCCAGTCACACACCCACTCAGTTAATGAAACAGCCACTCAAACAGCCACTCACTCACTCATACGGCCAATTACACACCCATACTACCACTCGGAGAGCAACTCACTTACCCTTACAGCTGTTCACACAGCCACTGACTCACCCATACAGCTACTGACACACCCAGTTATTCACCCATACAGGTACTCATATACCCATTCACAAACCTATGAAGCTACTCAGACATCTACTTACACACAGATACACACAGTCACACAGCCACTCACATAATGCATGTTAGAAGTAGAAGCACTCATTAGTAGTACACAAAGTGTAGTAATTTAACTTTTTGATAGCTTAGTATGTATCTTTAAGTCTCAGAAACTTTTACAAAATACTAACACTCACTGGATGATGTCATCAGAGATGTCACTGATCATGTTATGAGTGACATTATATGCATTGCGGGCGTATTATAACTGCTGAATGTCACTGGTTTTTTATGAGTGAAAACTGAGCCTAACTACAATGTCTCTGAATTGTTTTTTCTTCAGTGAATATATATATATAAATATATATATACATATACACACACACACATATATATATATATATATATATATATATATATATATATATATATATATATATATATATATATATACGACAATCCAGCTTCCTCAGACACAAATCCAACGAAGAAAGCACAGACGCAGGAGTTTAGGATTAAGGCTTCTTTTTAATGATTCAGGTCACCCTCAAACCAGGATTAAAAGAAACGTGTTTCGACTCTGCAGGAGTCTTTGTCAATCTGAAAGGAGCCATTTCAGCGTAAATATATAAAGTCCGTCCCACACTAGGATGAAATAAACATGGAAGAAATACTTGCAAGCACATGTCAACACTAAATACCCTATGCAGTGTGCTCCAATGTTACAACAGGTAAAACATCTACAAGCACATGCATCAATATTGCTTTTTGCGATTCCTTATTTGCGAAAAATAAGGAATCTCAATTAAGGAATTGCAATGTATCAAGAAATCGCTAAATAAATTGCGATTTCTTAATATTCCTTAATTGTGACTCGCAAATTAAGTGATGTCACTGACCATGTCATGAATGATGTAATATGTGACATCATCAGCAGTGGATTGCAGGTGCGCGATATATAGTTATTGCAACTAACTATATATGGAATTTCATTGGGTTTTATGTCAATAAAATGTCCAGCTAACTATATAGGAGGAATTTCAATGGTTTTTTATATGTTAATTCCTAACTATATAAGGCCTAAAACCTATGGTTTTTTTAGTGAATTTCATTGGGTTTTTAAAGGCTAATTCCTAACTATATATAGTGTATAACCTATGGTTTTTTCAGTGAATTTCATTGGTTTTTTAAATGCTAATATATAGATATGTAAGGGCAGAAACCTATGGTTTTTTCAGTGAATTTGCAAGGTTTTAAAAATGCTAATTCTATTAGCGGATAACGTTTAAATATGTTACTATCCTTGTGGGACCACCTGAGCAGCCCTAGGGATCCGATTTTTGATGCATGAACGATGGTTGGATGCATGATGGATGAATGATTGTTGGGTGGATGCATGGATGGATGCATGCATGATAGATGGGTGAATGGATGCATGAATGATGGATGGATGCAGGATGGATGGATGGGTGGGTGGATGGATGTGGTGCATGAATGGTGGGTGTTGGATGGATGCATGATTGTTGGCTGGAACATGGATGGATGGCTGGTGAATGCATGATGGTTATTTAAGCACAGTAGTGGCTGAAAACCATAGCTGGCAAGGTTTCAGATTGCTGTGTGTGGCATTTTCATAAATTCACCGTAATTATGAGTGACATTTCAACAAATATGAGGGACACTTTGTCGCAACCAAAATCAAGCAATGAAAAACAGGAAAACATATAAATATGAGCAGTTAAACCCATTTGAGCAACAAGACATACTAAGAAGATGTTAAAACTGCTGGAAAGCAAAGCACCAGAAACTGAAGCACCTAGTCCTGTTCTAAACTGTTGGTACTGTTATACAAAACGAGGACTCGCGTCTGCACCAGTCATTTATAGTGTGTGCTGTGCCACTGTAAACAAAAGAATCTTTCTGTAAATTTTAGTGGTCAGTTATTGTAGTGGGCTACATAATCTTTTTCAAAAAACTGCAGTTTGCTTGCCACTTGCTCACCTCAGGTACAGAGAATAACGAGCAGTACCTCAACGTTCGCTGGGGTATGGAATGTAGCCACACTGTGGTAGTAGCGCGGGGGTAGCCAGGGACTGAGCCGGCCAACGGCCCGTCCTCTCTCGGTGCGCAGGCAGCTGAAGAAAAGGACAGAAAGCCCGCCGGCAGGCTATCGCCTCCCGCGCTGTCTCTGCCTGTCTCCTCCCTCAGTTTGAGGGAAAGTGCTGTGACCGCGCTCCACTGACAGCACCAGAGGGAGGCGGCCAGTGCTCCCTCCGCGGCAGGCACCGGACCTCCCTGGGCTGACATGACGTGCTGACCGAGCAGAGTCATGATGAAGGGTGGGGGCGGGCATTGCCGGCCGGCCGCGCTGGGATTGGCCGGCCGACCCCAGCACTTCCGGGTCACCGCGGACAGCGCGGCGGCCCGATTTTAGGCAGGCAGGTGGGGACCAAAACGAGCTGGGCAGTCAGCTGGGCAGATGACGCTTCTCTTACAGGTGGCAGGGCTCCCTCCCATCACGGGAGCCCTGCAAAGTCAGCCGCCATCTTCCTTCTTCCCCCTCGCGGCGGGGGCGGGCATTTCCAGCCGGCCGCGCTGGGATTGGCCGGCCGGCTCCAGCACTTCTGGGTCGCCGCGGGCAGCGCGGCGGCCCCATGTCAGGCAGGCAGGCGGGGACAGTGTGCGCACGCGTGTGCGCTTATAGATATATAATTGATTTTAAATGCAATTTTCCCAGCAAATACTGGACGGATTTACATCATTTAAAAAAAAGCGTAATCTGCGAACCAGTCTCTTCCATTTTGCCAAATTTCAAATAATTCTGTTCAGCCGTTCGGGCTGTAACCGAGTCTAAAGGTCCTATGGAAATTAACATGGGGAAAACACGTTTTGGGACCCCCCTTTTTTCTCAGCCCCCACTTGTCGAATCCCCCCCAAACTTTCAGGGAAGGAGCGGAGAGGAGCGAGCCATCTTCTTTGAGAAATTTGCGAAGATTCATCAACCAGGGCCAAAGTTATTCCCAATAGAATGTTGCGGATTTCCTATGGAAAACAATCCTAACTATATATACCTACTGGCTATCGCCAGTAGGTAATATATATAGATGTCTGCACTGTATTATAGGCCCATACAGGGCGAAACAACAGGATGAGGGAACAGACAACAGTTGAACATGCCCATATAGGGCAAAATTAAATAGCGCATGCAAAAGTGCAATGGGGAATGTAATACCTAAGAGGAGGAGGATGTTGATATGCAATGCTGTTCATGAACAAATACAATATGGACATGATGTATTGGAACAATGAACAGCGTGAGGTTGGCTATTGCGAAATCGTTTTTTACATAAAACAGGGTTTTGCAATATACACATGGAAATGGCAAGAGGAAAAATATGAGTAACTTTATTTAATTGCTTACCTCCTACCTCTTTCTCGTACATGAAGGAATTGCACATTTGCGCTATAATGAAATGTAATTGAGACAATGTAGGGTAACACCATGTTGTTTTTTTAAAACTGCACGAGCACTTTACTGTCACCATTTCCCCTGCTTACTGAGTGTTTTTAATTTCTTTATCTGAAGTATAATATTGCACATTATAAGATGGGCGCCGAGAGATTCTCGGCGCGGTTAGTCCTCTCTCTAAGCTTAGGGAGGGGTGGGGATAAAATGGTGGCTTACACAAAATTGTGGTTGACACTGACTAAGCCTAAACGGTGAAACGCGTCTGTCGAGGGGGCAGGGGGGTCTGCCAATAAATCTTTTGTGGTGAAGATTGACTTGGAGTGCCGTCTATTTTCACTTGATGATCAAGAATGTGTGGCAATTATATATATATATATATATATATATATATATATATATATATATATATATATATATGTATATATATATATATATATATATATTGCTGCACGCTCGCTCGCATCCAAGAAAGCAGACGGCACTCGGAGCTGGATGTTTTTTCGGTTTATTGACAGACCCCCGTCACCCCATCAAAAGACAAACGCGTTTCGCCGTGAAACGGCTTCCTCAGTGTCAATTGTGCATTGTAAAAAATCGCCATTTAAACTTCAACTCTTGTCAACAATGGAAAGAGGACTAAGCCAAACAGTATATGAAAATAGCGGCAGACATATTGTAAAGTGCTAATGCTTACTGATTCTCTATGCAGCATAGGAGAAATGGCGATCAATAAAGTGCTCGTGCGTTAAAAAAACAAAGAAGGCAATAACTACCCTCGTGATGTGTTAAGACATTCTTTGGCTCACAAACAACTTAAAGAGATAACGCTTTCGACCAGTTCAAATCATAATATGTACAATTATACATTGTATCAATATAAATATATATATATTGTGATACTTTTAAATTTAAGATGCTGATAATAAATATCATTAAGTTTCCCCCGCAAGGTGATCTATATGGGGAACCACGTAAATCATTGAAGGGAAATATAGATATAATTCAACCTTCTTTACATAGTCATATTTCAAAGTGCATCGTGTACATATGGTCTTTCTCTTTCCTGTTGTTTTGTACATGTGTGTGAGTCCTTAAGTGGCTATAACGCCCTGGATGGGCATGTTTGTTTTTTGTTGTTGTACATCTAGCCCTGTATGGGCATGTGACTCCCTGATGTAAATACATTGTTGACATATATACTGTGTGCAGGGATGAATGCGGCAGATGATGTTGTCATATATTGTTTTCAGAAGTTGCATATTGTTACATAAAAAGAGATACCCCTATAGATCAATCCAGATGAACCCAAAGTTCCTCATCATTGTTAAGACCTGTCGGTTTCATTGTTTGAAGGTCTATGATGTATTTGGATTCCATAGCCCTGAGGGTTCTGATCTTGTCACCACCCCTTTCTTGTCTCCCTAGTTGATCAATTAAATAGAATGACAAGAGATCCCTGTTGCTGTTATGGTGGGTCTCGAAGTGGCGTGCCACCGGGTAGTTCTTATCCCTGTTTGTGATGGCACGCATGTGCTCCAAGATTCGCTTTTTCGCTGGATTGATGGTACTGCCAACGTATCTCTTGGAGCACGGACAAACCAGAATATATACAACGAATTCCGAGTTGCAATTCAGGAATTTCGTGATATTCCTGGTTGGTCGTGGATCTTTCGGTCTGCCCTCATATTTGGTCTTCTTCTGGCTATACTTGCACGCTTTACAGTGCATGCAAGGATAAAAACCTTGTATGGGTTTGGATCTTGACGCTATAGGGGGCTCAGTGTAGTGACTCCTGGTCAGATGATCACCGAGTGACTGACAACGTCTGTATGTGATCAAAGGTCTAGGCGATATTCTGTTCTTCAAGATGTTGTCTGTAGTCAGAATATGCCAGTTGTTGTTAAAGATTTGGACCAATTCTTTTGATCTCATGTTGTAAGTTGTTATCATCCTTGTTGTAGATTCTGTCTCTGCCTGTTTGCTCTTGCTTACCAGGAGGTCTTTTCTGTTTTTCTGTTCCACTTTCTTTGAGGCTACTGCTAAAGATGTTTTGGAGTAGCCCCGTTCTCGGAATCTAGATATCGCTGCCTCTTGTGCATCTAGGAAATCGCTGGTTTCAGAGCAATTCCGTTTGATGCGCAATAGTTCGCCATAGGGGATGTTTTTCACCATTGATTTGGGGTGGTGACTGGCAGCGTGAAGTACGGCATTTCCTGCCGTGGGTTTGCGGTAGAGTTTAGTTTGTATACTACCCCCTGCCGCAAATACCTCTAAATCTAGATAGTGGACTGACCTCTCACTTATTTCACTTGTAAACCTCAGGTTTAGACTGTTGTTGTTGAGCGTTGCCACAAACCTCTCAGCCGAGGGTCTGTCGCCCCGCCACACAACAAACAGGTCATCTATGTACCTTGTCCAGACCATAATGTGGTCAAGACAGTACTCGTTGGTCCCCCCCCAGGCCACGTGCTTCTCCCACCAGCCCACGAAAAGGTTCGCGTAGCTGGGGGCGAAGCACGTGCCCATGGCGGTCCCCCTGATTTGACGGTATAATGTACCTGCAAACAGAAAGATATTGTTAAAGAGACAGAATTCAGTCATTCTCAGTAACATGCGATTATGTTGGTGAAATTGCATGTTCTTCTTTTTTAAGAACCATTCGATCGCTTGGAGTCCATCTTGGTGTCCTATGGACGTGTACAAGTTTGCAACATCTAGAGTAATGAATAACATCTCAGTGTCCCAGTGTATCCCATCAATTATCCTCAGGAAATCTTGTGTATCCCTGACGAAAGACGGAAGATCCTTGACGAATGGAGAGAGGTAGTTATCAATGAATCTAGAGGTTGCTTCCAAGAGACTGCCAATTGAGGAGACGATTGGTCTTCCTGGAGGGTGCCTGATGTCTTTGTGCACCTTCGGCAGGTGGTAGAATGTGGGAATGATTGGATGTTCGCAATATAGGTATTCGTATTCATTTTTGCTCAACATACCATCATCTCGCCACATTTTCAACAGTCCATGATATTCAAAGACACATTGCTCAAAGTCTTTCTTGTTGATCGTCTCGTAGCAGTCTCTATCCTCCAGTTGTCTGAGGGCCTCTAGTTTGTATTGATTTTTGTCAAAGATGACTATGTTCCCTCCCTTGTCTGAGGGTTTGATCTCTATTGAGTTATCTTCCTTGAGCGATCTTATGGCTTGCCACTCCATACTTGAGATGTTGGAATTTTTACTTGAAATTTCCACTTTTTGGGCAGCTAATTTCTCCAGGTCCTGTAAAACCGCATCATTGAAGACATCAATGGCATCATGCGTAGCATGAGGTAGGAATCTCGACTTTTTCTTGAGGTTGCTAGGATCCCGTTTTTGTATAATTTCTTCCCTCCTGAATACCTCACTTGAGCTCGGTAGGTGTTCAGTGCCGGCTAAGGAGTGTGTGATCTGGAGGAGGGGCAGATCTTCGTCGATGAGATCATTAGATGTTCCGTCGATAGAGCCAGTATTCGTTGTTAGGTCTGATGATGGACGATTGGCATAGATTTTGTCCAGTTTTAATTTTCGAACAAATTTGAAGATATCAATCCTCGTTTCCACGGGGTCAAATTTGGCAGTTGGGCAGAAAGTCATACCCCTACTCAGTACTTTTTCCTCATAGGTCGTGAGTTTTCTCTGAGAGAGGTTTATTATGGTGTTTTCTTGTTTTAGCGTCTTCCCCTCCTGCCCCTGCTTCGGGTCATCATGGGTGCAGTATCTTGGGCGGCCCCTTCTGCCCCGTCTGGTTTTCCTCCTTTTTTTGTAGATTTTTTCGCCTTCTGAGGTGGGGGACGCTGTCTTGTCTCCTGCATGACCTGAAATTCGTCTAAAAAAGGCTCCTCTGGAGTGGGTCCCGTGTTTTGTAGCCCGCTTGTCCTGGGCGCCTCATCTTCAGATGCCGAGACCTCAGATTCAGAGGTAACATATTGTTTTGCCTGTTGGGTTCCCTGGGCCAGCCTTTTTCGTGTTGCGTCGAATTTCTTCGCAAAAGTAAGTATCCTGCCCGTTAGGTAGTCTTGCTCGTCCCTTTGGAACTTCGTTTGCTTCCTCTTTTTGATTCCGCCCTCATATTCTTTCAGACGCTTTTGCATGATTGCACGTAATTCTTCGGTGCTCTTTGTGTCTTTCTCTTTTGCGATTAGATCTTCTATTTTCTGTATTTCATTAAGGGCTTTGTCCCTATCGCTCCATGCATACTTAATGAGCAACAGTAGCATGCCCTTGCTTGAATCAGCTGTGTAGGCTGCCCAGTCTTTCAACAGCTGGGGATCTGGGTTTTCATAGGAAGGAATGGTGAAGATGCGTAGGCCTCTAGGGACCCTGTTACAGTCTACATATCTCTGTAATGACGTCGCTTCCCACCACTTCCTAATTTCTCGTTCTTGGATTTTTTCAAGTTGGTGAAACAAAGTCTGTAAGTTGTTCAATGGTGCTTGGGACGACTTTGCAGTTTCTGGTCTTTTTGTAACGGTATTCAAACTCTTGAAGACATCATCTGCCTCTTTCTCCCTTTCCGCAATCAGGGACATAATGTCGAGGGAGTCCGTGGCACTAGCGTTGACCGCTGTGTTGATCTCAGCGATATCTTGATATGGGGTTACTAGAAAGTCTCAAGGGGGGTCTGTCAAGTATGCTCACAACGGGACTGAGGGAAATAATTAAAAGAACATTCTCCGGGTACTTGTGCAAGCAGCTCTTACCGTCTTCCGACGTCCGCGGCGGCTGGCAGCACTCCGCGGTCACACGGATTGGGCAGGCTGCACGCAGGTTCCTCCGTGGTTCCTACGTTCTCGTCGGTTCCGAAATGCTGGCACGGTGATGAATCCTTGTTCCCTCGGGGCGGACGGCCAAATTAACTTCCTACACAAGACGATCACCACCGTCGCTCCAAACATGTCCCGGGTGCTCTCGTCTCACGGTGGTGAACCACGTAATCCTGCTGCACGCTCGCTCGCATCCAAGAAAGCAGACGGCACTCGGAGCTGGATGTTTTTTCGGTTTATTGACAGACCCCCGTCACCCCATCAAAAGACAAACGCGTTTCGCCGTGAAACGGCTTCCTCAGTGTCAATTGTGCATTGTAAAAAATCGCCATTTAAACTTCAACTCTTGTCAACAATGGAAAGAGGACTAAGCCAAACAGTATATGAAAATAGCGGCAGACATATTGTAAAGTGCTAATGCTTACTGATTCTCTATGCAGCATAGGAGAAATGGCGATCAATAAAGTGCTCGTGCGTTAAAAAAACAAAGAAGGCAAAAACTACCCTTGTGATGTGTTTAGACATTCTTTGGCTCACAAACAACTTAAAGAGATAACGCTTTCGACCAGTTCAAATCATAATATGTACAATTATACATTGTATCAATATAAATATATATATATTGTGATACTTTTAAATTTAAGATGCTGATAATAAATATCATTAAGTTTCCCCCGCAAGGTGATCTATATGGGGAACCACGTAAATCATTGAAGGGAAATATAGATATAATTCAACCTTCTTTACATAGTCATATTTCAAAGTGCATCGTGTACATATGGTCTTTCTCTTTCCTGTTGTTTTGTACATGTGTGTGAGTCCTTAAGTGGCTATAACGCCCTGGATGGGCATGTTTGTTTTTTGTTGTTGTACAAAAAAAAAAAAATATATATATATATATATATATATATATATATATATATATATATATATATATTCACAGAAAAAACCATAGGTTATAGTGGATATATAGTTAGGAATTTGCATTTACAAAACCTTGAAAATTCAATGAAAAAACCATAGGTTATAGGCCATATATAGTTAGGAATTAGCATTTACAAAACCTTATTTTACTCGCATAAAACCATTGAAATTCCATATATAGTTAGCTAACTATAAGCGCTAACTATATATCGCGCACCCGCAATCCACTGCTGATGATGTCACATATTACATCATTCATGACATGGTCAGTGACATCACTGATGACATCACTGATTACAACATCCAGTGACTGTATGTTTCTGTAAAGTTAAAATATGTTTCACATATTGAAGAATGAGTGGATGTATAAGTGTCTGGATGAAGAATTTAGTAGGTGCATGACTGACTGTATGAGTGAGTGATTAAATGTGTCTCACTGAGTGCATGGGTTAGTGACTAAACTGTCTTAATTCGTGCATCAGTATGTTTGTTGTTGTGTAAACTGCTGCTTGTGTTGATCAGTAGCTATAAGAGTAGCCATATGGGTTATTGATTGGTTGCCCAAATATTTGAATGGGAGGCTGAGTGTGTGTGTGGGTGGCTGGGAGGTGCGTGACTCTGTGCATAGATGTGTAAGCAGTTGATTCACTAGGAGTATGAGTTCAAGAGTGCATGTGGAAACAGCTATATGAGCGGTTGACTGTGCATGGGTGTGTTGGTGAGTGAATGGATTTCTCATTGCTACATGTGCAAGTAAGTACGTATGTAAAACACAATACATGTGAGAGTTGAGATATATAAATAACTGAACATAAGAGCCAGTGAATGTGTGAGTGGCTGTATCGATCACTGTGAGCTTGTATCAGGGATTATATAAGAGAGTAAATATGTGTTATTATATGTTTGAATAAGTAAGATGTGTATAACTGTATAGTTGAGGAAATGGAGGTGTGATTGATTCTTTGCATGACTGACTAGGTGTGTGAGTAAGTCCATGGATGAGTGACAGTCTGTGAGTGTCTGTTTATACTGAGTGTATGTAAGGTTATATTAGAGTCTGAAGAGGTTCATTGTATTATCACATGAGTGATGTGATCAGTGATGACAAATGAGATGTCATCAGTGATGTCATTTGAGTTGTCATCAGTGATGTCATTTGAGATGTCATCATTGATATCATTTGAGTTGTCATCAGTGATGTCATTTGAGATGTCATCAGTGATGTCATCAGTGATGTCACTGACCATGTCATGAATGATGTAATATGTGACATCATCAGCAGTGGATTGCGGGTGCGCGATATATAGTTAGCGCTTATAGTTAGCTAACTATATATGGAATTTCAATGGTTTTATGCGAGTAAAATAAGGTTTTGTAAATGCTAATTCCTAACTATATATGGCCTATAACCTATGGTTTTTTCATTGAATTTTCAAGGTTTTGTAAATGCAAATTCCTAACTATATATCCACTATAACCTATGGTTTTTTCTGTGAATTTCATTGGTTTTTTAATAGCAAATATGAAAAGCTTTAAAATGTCAAGTACGTGATAGATAAAAACATTTTCGTATTTATGCACGCTGATGTGCTTTGAACGCTGCCCCCCCCCCCCTCCCCTCTTTTGCCTTTGTTAGTACTCTCTCTTTGCAGATACAGAAGGGCAGTTAACGCAGGCCTTTACCCCCGTTGTAATCCGTCGTACCTCCTTGTCTCTCCATTTGATTGATTGTTGTCCAAGCATTTACTGTTTTAGAATTGGTTCTCTTTGGATCATTCTCTATTTACAAACAAGCACAAAGTCGCAATACTCTGTTTAGTCTTTGCAGATAGTGAAAAATCGTGTAAAAAAATAAAAGTAATCGAGCAAAATCAGTAGGCCACTAATTGGATCTCTTTTTGACCTCGCTAAAATAGAAATATTAGGAACAACCCTTCTTGAGAAATACGAAAATAGTGAGATGAACTGAGCTCCACACCATGAGGGCTGCAAGACAGCTCGGCTCCATCACCCATCCCGCACAAAATAATGACAAACCCTATGCAAATATTAAAAATATAGACAACACACCAGCAAAGAAATAGGGTAAAACATTTTATTAAAAAACTATTTACATAACGTTGGTTTATAAGATGATGTCAGTAGTGGACCGATGTGTGAATAGATCGAAAACAGCACAAGGCTCCAAGATCCGGATAGCAAGCTCCTGGATGTTGGGTGCCATAGTTTAGAGTTCTGAATTTCAGCCTTTTTCAATGCCTGTGCTTTGTTGAATCAAAATGGCGGTTTGACACAAAGCTGACTCAAGCGTTGTTACTGATGCTATGCAGACCAAAACTGGTTTTCAGTTTGTACATTTTTCTAGATTTTTCAATCCAAGTTTGGTTGACTTTGTAGAACGATGGCTTCAGATTTTCAACATACGGTGTGGTGGCGCTGACTGGGAGGGGGCGCTTCGCTCCTGCCCCCTCCCCAAGTAAGATTTTCATACGTGAAAGTACGTTAATGGTTTTGGTCCCCGAGATGCTTCGATGTCACTACCATTCTCAAATAGCATAAGTTCTGGATGTTGGGTGCCATAGTTAAGAGTTCTGAGCAGCGCTTGTAACACTGTCTGAAGCTTATTTCCTCCTACTGCAGCTTCACTATTCTCAAAGTAAGTGAGTGTCGTTTGTGGACCTGACTGCATTAGAAAACAATATGATATGTTACCTTCCTAAACAGCTTGACGGAGGCCCCTGAGGGGCGCTGTGATGGCCATGGACTCGGAGAAGACGCTTGGCTCCGACACCCTCCCCAAGTCTTATAGCACTGGTGTAGCCTGAGATCGCCCCCGACATAGGCGGCCGGCTCCCGGGGTCCGGCGGTACTTTTTGCCTTTTGATGACTCTTCAATTCTGGACCTTGTCCCACAATCCGTTTGACCTGAAGACAAGCTGTAGTGAGGCGCCCCTTTATCGTTTTAGTTGCCATTCCGCCCGCTTTTGCTACACTGTGCCTCTTCCGCCATTCAGCTGTTTTCCGCCCGCTCTTGCGACTACAGCGTCTCGCTCACCATGTAGTTGAGATGCGCCCGCTCTAGCGGTGCAGCGATAGGCGGCTGCCACAGGACTCTCAAAATGGCGGCCGGCTCTTCGGTTTTGGGCCTGGTCCACTAAAATGGCCCTGGGACACCTTGGAACTCGGACGCTTGTCTGCTAGGGCTTGGATCCCATTCTCGAAAAGCGTCCCCTCAGCCGTGAAGATTCTACAAAAGTCATGGGGGCCTCCGACTCCCGCAGGCTTCTGGTGGGGAGCGGCTGCCATGATTGCTCGTGGAATGGCCACGACGGAGCTACGAGATGGTAGTGGTCTCATGCTGACGCCAGCTTTAGTCTGAAACATCCAGAAACACTGTAGACTACCAATTCGATCAGTTCCGGTAGCGCCCCAACATGACCCGGAAGAGAAGAACTTGCCCTCCCCTCTTTGACTGATGGTTCTTGTTGCCTGTCCCCTCTGTTGTCATTTAACAGAACTTTTTGGACTACTGAAAGGGGTTGTGTTCTGAACGCTGGTTGGTGGAGACATTTAGACTATATTCTTGACCTACGTTGTCGCGTAATGCGTTTTATGACACGCCGCGTTAGCGCACCCGGAAGTGATCCGAGGCGCGGCGCGCAGCGCGTAACGTAAGCATAACAGGTCATGTGACTTGTTAATAAAACTTTTCATTGGTTCATTTTACTTTTGTTAATTTAATGATGAAAAGCTTGGTCATATGACCTAAAAATTACGCTTTTTATTATTTTCGAACAATATTTTTTTTTCAAACATATGTTATAATATTCCAGGCTAATGTACTTTCCCGGAAAATTTACAACTGTCTGGCAAGTAAAATATATTCCTTTTTCGAGAAAAAGGGCGTTTCTTCCTTCCATGACGGAGCCGTTGAGTAAAAGAGATTCGGCCTGCTGTCTTAGTCGCCGATGCGCCTGATTATCAGATTCTTATCGATCACTTTATGTTGCAGACATGAAAAACACAACTGCCCTTGACCATTTATCTTTACTGCGTTCCTACATATTATACCTTTTATCCGTCATGTAATTGGACTGCTTTATTTCACTTGCCTTTTACTGATTCGAAAACAGTCACTAAAAGTAAAAACTTTACAAATGAAAATACTACTACCGTGTTTTGTTTTAAAAACCTTTATTGTGAAAATGTCAGTATACAAATACGGGCCTATAACCACGTGGGCCGGCCACGGAGCAAACTCAAATCGTATATGATGAGGAGACATTTACACTGTAGAAGAACGTAACGAGCGGGCCATTAGGTGACAAGAACAAAGGTGTCTAACAGTTGCGGAATCGGTGGACGTACATTTTGTAATTAAAATACGACAGGGCCACTTACAATAACATTTTCTAGATATACATTTGCGGGCAAAGAGTTACGAGTCCCATTTATACCGGCGCCATTTTGGGCGAGGCCGGGCAGGTCCAAGATATAGTCAAAATGTCTCCACCAACCATCGGCCAGACCAGAACCCCTTTCGGCCCTTTATGCTACAAGATGGTGTCTTCCATTCAGAAAATATTGGTGGCAGCATTTTGAAAGGAAACAGAAACAGCCGTTCTCCTAGTGAGTTTCACATTGTTACATTTAGGAAGAATGTTGAAGAGTAGTATGTGGAAAATCTGAAGCCATTTTTCTACAAACTCTCAATCAGACTTGGATGGAAAAAAAAACCTGAAGAATGTACAAACTGAAAACCAATTTTTGTCTGTATAGCACCAACAGTAACGCTTGAGTCAGCTTTGTGTCAAGCCGCCATTTTCATTCAATCAATAGCGTCCCCCTGCACACATTCAGGGACCTGGTCGTGTCTTTAGATGAAACGCATTGTAGGAAAAGAAGCAGAAAGGAAAAGGAAAAAAGTTCCGCCGGACCTAGTGAAGCTGCAGCAGGTGCAAATAAGCTTCAGACAGTCTTACAAGCACTGCTCAGAACTCTCAACTGAGGCACTCAACATCCAGGACTTGCCATTCGGATCTTAGCGCCTTGTATTTTTGTTTTGTTCTTGATGGAGGGGAAACAACAAAAAACAGGCATTGAAAACGGCTCAACTGGAGCAAAAAAAAAATTACTTCTTGGGTGCATTAGGGCATTTATGATTTTCGAATGCCGTATTCATCATGTTGATGCTCATGTTGCCATAGGACAGCATAGCACCACAGTGTATACAAGTTAACTTCATATGTTCAGATGAGGCAGGTGGCATATTTAGCATTCACCTTCTTTGATCCAGGAGGGATGGAGAAAAACTGCCAGATGAAACTTGAAACTTGGCCATCCAGATCTCGGCGCGTTCGACTCACTGTACCGCAACAGTGACCGCAACTCAGCTGGACACGCCGTCTTTCGGCGCAGCATTGTAGGATGGCCACACCAGTGCGGCAATTTGCTAGACACCACCTCGGTGCCATCCGGATCTCGGCGCGTTCGAGTCACTGTACCGCAACAGTGACCGCAATTCAGCTGGACACGCCGTCTTTCGGCGCAGCATTGTAGGATGGCCACACCAGTGCGGCAATTTGCTGGACACCACCTCGGTGCCATCCGGATCTCGGTGCGTTCGAGTCACTGTACCGCAACAGTGACCGCAACTCAGCTGGACACGCCGTCTTTCGGCGCAGCATTGTAGGATGGCCACACCAGTGCGGCAATTTGCTGGACACCACCTCGGTGCCATCCGGATCTCGACGCGTTGTGCTGCCTTCGGCCTATTCGCACATCGGTCCGCTACTGACAGTGACCGCAACTCAGCTGGACACGCCGTCTTTCGGCGCAGCATTGTAGGATGGCCACACCAGTGCGGCAATTTGCTGGACACCACATCGGTGCCATCCGCATCTCGACGCGTTGTGCTGCCTTCGGCCTATTCGCACATCGGTCCGCTACTGACAGTGACCGCAACTCAGCTGGACACGCCGTCTTTCGGCGCAGCATTGTAGGATGGCCACACCAGTGCGGCAATTTGCTGGACACCACCTCGGTGCCATCCGGATCTCGACGCGTTGTGCTGCCTTCGGCCTATTCGCACATCGGTCCGCTACTGACGCCGCCTCACGTGCCAACGGATTTTCTACGCTTTTTGTAGCCCTATGCCGCAGAACAGGTCATGTGACTTGTTTATAAAACTTTTCATTGGTTCATTTTACTTTTGGTTTCCTAAAGATGGAAGGCTTGGTCATATGACCTAAAAATAACACTTTTCATTGGTTTAGAACATTTTTTTTCCCAAACGATGAAAGCCCCACCTTGTTTCTGGATCATTCAGACTGAAGCTGGCGTCAGCATGAGAGCACCACCATCTCGTGGCTCCGTCGTGGTCATTCCGCGAGCAATCATGGCAGCCGCTCCCCACCGGAAGCCTGCGGGAGTCGGGGGCCCCCAAGACTTTTATACAATCTTCACGGCTGAGGGGACGCTTTTCGAGAATGGAGCCCAAGCCCTAGCAGGCAAGCGTCCGACTTCCAAGGTGTCCCAGGGCCATTTCAGTGGACCAGGCCCAAAACCGAAGAGCCGTCCGCCATTTTGACAGCCATGTGGCAGCCGCCTATCGCTGCACTGCAAGAGTGGGAGCAACTCCACAACATGGTGAGCGAGACGCTGTGGCCGCAAGAGCGAGCGCAACTCAGCTAGATGGCCGCCACCTGGGGAGGCCCGTTCACGCCGCCTCCCCCCCCCCCCCCGGGCCGCCGCACGCCAATTTTCGGAGCAGCATTGTAGGATACCAAAACCAGTGCGGCAGTTTACTGGACATCACCTGGGTGCCTGTCGTACATGTTGTGTCAGCCATGTGACACTGGACACAGACCGCTACTGACGAGGCCTCCCCCCGCACCACCCGGGACGCCCCACGCTGTTTTTCTGTGCTGCATTGTAGGATCCCTAAACCAGTGCGGCACCCAGGCGACATCACCTGGGTGCCGTCCAGAACTCTGCACGTTGTGCTGCCTTGGGACTATTCGCACAACAGACCGCTACTGACGAGGCCTCCCCCCGCCCCACCCGGGACACCCCACGCCAATTTTCGGAGCAGCATTGTAGGATCCCTAAACCAGTGCGGCACCCAGGCGACATCACCTGGGTGCCGTCCAGAACTCTGCACGTTGTGCTGCCTTGGGACTATTCGCACAAAAGACAGCTTCTAACCATTGTTGCTTTTTGTGTTAATAAATGTTTAAATGTTTTTAGTTTTTGTTCTGTTCATTATCGTTAAAAGTTAATAAAGTTTTATAACCTTACTTTGTTGGAGTGTTATCTATTTTTTGAAAAACGGGTGAATGGGGCCTTGAATCGGGTTATTGTCATGTGTGGGCTTTGGAAGTGTGCTGCTGCAGGATCGGACATTTCAAACTCAAATGCACGTTCTTTTTCTTACCTTTCCGAAGCATGGAGCGCAATAGCAAGCAGAGAAAGGGTGATGCACGTGTTGAACACTACCTGACCTGGCAAGTTGCTGGCAGTGCCCCCCCGCCCGCTCCTGAAAGAGGGCACACACACACCGCCGCCCCGAGTACTTCAGAAATCTTTAAAAGACCATGCGCTTGTTCATGAGGCTTAAATGGTTTATCACCTCTTCTAGAACCCCTACATCGACCCTCTGACGTTTCATGGAAAAATTACCATGTAACACAATACCAAGCCCTATCAGCTGAAACCCCCAAGGAATCGTGGGGCATATTAGCAAGGGGGTTTATCTCCGCTTTTTTGGCTTTAAAAACCATGAAAGCGGAGATAAAATTATTTCCCTATTATCAAGCTGTCGCTAACACCAGTTAGTGACACCTAAAAGGAGATAGCGACCATCTTGGGCCCGGCTTTGCATGTCAGTGATACTTATCACTAATGACATGCAAAGTGGCGTGCCAAGATGTTAGCGACTGGAAACAGTCCCTAACATCGCTACCTTCTATTACCAACTTTTGGAGATATTCGCACTAAGCGCGAATATCTCCAAAAGCTAACACCTGCCCTGAGCAGGTCTTAGCCATGTTATCCAATGGGAGGTGGATAACATGGCTAAGAGCATTAGGTCGATAATACATGAATATCGCTGACTTTTCTGCGATAATAGCAAGGTTTATCTGCGATAAAAATCGCCGATGTGCGGCGATAATTTTTGTCTCTAAACAAGTTATAGACAAAAATTATCGCTAGTTGTTAGTAATATGCCCCCGGGTTTTTGCTTGCAGAAATCGGGAGGCGGGAGACTAGCACTGAAATCAGTACTCACACGCCTGAATCAGGAGAATTGGCATGTCTGAATTCTCTACAGCTGGGGCCATAAACTACATCCGCAGGGGTAGGTGATAGCCTGGGACCAGCCTAGCATCTAAAATGGCTGCCGTGCACGACAAAATTGTGGCATTCGAAAAAAGGCAAGATGGCGCAGCCGCTGGAAGAGATATATCAACATATATCAGCCTCCTCAGCCACCCTCAGGAAACATAGGGGATTAGGATATGTCTCCCGCACCCCCTTATACCTAGTACTTTAATTAACGAAGCACAAAATGGCGAATTCCCGTTTCGCTACCAGTTTGCGGCCCAGTTCGCGGCCCGTGAAGCGCTTCTACCGTGAAAAATCATTTTTTTTTTATTTTCCCCACGGGACCCTTTAATAACCCCAACAACATTCCTAGGGGGTCAAGAGGGGGATACCTTGCCCCCTTTCATTAAATTCCCCCTTAGTTTTTCACCTTTTCTTCTCTCTCGATCCTACCGAGAGACAAGATGGCGGCCGCTCCGGACTGTCACGCAGCAAAAAAAAAAAAAAAGCTCACGCACAGCCGCTGGAAGAGATGTATCAACATATATCAGCCTCCTCACCCACCCTCAGGAAACATAGGGGATTAGGATACGTCTCCCGTACCCACTTATAACTAGTAATTTAATTTACGAAGCACAAAATGGCGAATTCCCGTTTCGCTACCAGTTCGCGGCCGCGCTTCTACCGTGAAAAATCATTTTTTTTTTATTTTCCCCACGGGACCCTTTAATAACCCCAACAACATTCCTAGGAGGTCAAGAGGGGGATACCTTGCCCCCTTTCATTAAATTCCCCCTTCGTTTTCCACCTCTTCTTCTCTCTCGATCCTACCGAGAGACAAGATGGCGTCCGCTCCGGACTGTTTAGAATGTTGACAGACACCGGAGAGCCAATCAGCTTTCTGCGCGCAAAGTTCCGATAAGCGAAAAGTAAGCGGACCGGATCGCTGCCCAGAGCGCTGTTACAGATATATATCTTGGTTTGAACGTTAATTTCTCAAAAACTACTGGAGCACATATATTGAGACCTAGCAAAGGCACATCGGGCTAACAGTCCCTACAATTTTGCCAAGTTTCGTGCAAATCCATTCAGCCGTTCGAGCTAAAAGTGAGTCCAACCGCCCTATGGAAAACTCAATGCAAAAAACGCGTTTTGGGACCCCCCTTTTTTCTCAGCCCCCCCTTGACGAAACCCCACCAAATTTTCAGGAGCTGCTCAGAAACAAAATGTGCCATTTTCCTGAAAATTTCAGCCGATTCCATCCACAAACGCCAAAGTTATTAGACATAGAATTTTCAAAAGTCCCATAGGGAATTTATCCTAACTATATATACCTACTGGCGAACGCCAGTAGGTAATATATATATATATATATATATATATATATATATATATATATATATATATATATATATATATATATATATATATATATATATATATATATATATATATATATATATAGTGAGGACCAAAGTTTTCATAGGAAAATCATTTGTTGTTTTTCCAATAACTTTGGTGCCGCTTGACAAACCTGCACAAAATGTTCACAAAACCTCCCCTTTTAGGTTCAGCTGCCATGTTGAAAGTTTCGGGGTCTTCCGTCAAGCGGGGCCAAGAAAAAAGGTGGTCCCAAAATGCATTTTCCCCATGTTATGTCTATAGGGATATTTAATTTTTGTTAACACAACCACAGCCGAAACTGCTGAATGGAATTACACCAAAATTGGCAGAAAGCTAGATGTTGGTCCAGAAAGTGTGCCTTTTGTAATTTGGTGTAAATCCGTTTGGTAGTTTCAGAGATATTTAAGTTAAAAAATATGGATACCTGGGAGCCCAAAATCCTCCTTGGCTGTCAACATGTCAACCAGGAAGTGTTGGCAGCCATCTTGTGACTCAGTTCAACCAAGACCCTGACCACCTAGGCTTCTGGGGGGGAGGGGGGATGGGAACCCATTGGAATACTGCAGGGCCAAAGAAGCATTTTTGAAACTTTTGGGGATAATCCGCATATCTGGACAAAAATTAAAAAAGAAAATGAAGTGTGGGAGCAGGGCTGGGTCAGGTCCCAGGGGCATTTGTAATAATAGGAAGGGGGTGCATGAGCCCCTATCCTGGGGCTTACTAATGCCCCAGGGACCATCACCTCCCCAGAGCTTCTTTTTAAAATAAATGCAGGGAGGCCCAGATTGCCTCCACCACTGCCCCTAGGAGACCACCTCCTCCCAGGGGGTTATTTTTTTATAAATGGGGGCCTCTTGGCCCCTCCTGTCCCAGGGACCACCACCTCCTTGGGACTCTGGGTTTAGTTGATGCAGGGGCTGTGCTGACCCGGCCCCCCCAGCAGCTCTGGGGTTTTTGTACATTTAAATGGCGGGCCGCGTGGCCTCCTGCAAACCCAGGGACTACCACCTTGCAGGGGCTAAAGCAAACAATAGAGGGGTGCCTCACTGGCTCCCTCATGGAGCTGTAGATGACCCTGGGGACCGCAACACACTTCACTAAGTCCCGAACAGTGGGATTCCTGACAGCTGGTCAGAGTCCTTGCCCTTTTCTCCACCACTCTGCACATGCCATTACTACTTAAAAAAATAGGAATTCCCTGGAAAAAAACAAAGGTTACAGGTAACCTTGGGCGTAGGACTATGCTATGCTCGCATAGTTTGCGCAACTACACGCTACGCAAATTGCACGTAGCACAGTGCCAAAACGCGTAGCAGGCATTTATTTTCTTGCTGGAGGTCCTCAACCTCAAGTTGGCGACCGTAAGCGAGCAAAATAACATTCCGGCAAGACTTTTTTCTCGTTCGCGATCAGCAACATCAAGTTGCTGATCGCGAGCATAGAAAATAAACCTCCCTGCGAGATTCTCAACGCGGGGAGGTCAGGTTTCTCATTGCAAGTGGTCGCGTATGCTTGCGACGGCTCACGGTGAAAAACTACCAGTCAGCATTGAGAAAGCTGCCGCTCAAGTACGAATCTACTCGAGTGGCAGAAAACGACCGCTTTCACTGTGCCAGATGTGGTTTGCAATGATTGCACAGGGCGGACAAGCATCCGGCACTGTGCAATCAGTGCGAACAGCATTTTGCACAGTGCACTACGCAGTTTGCATAGCTACGCATAGCATGCGTAATGCAAAGTGCACTTAGCGTAGCTATGTTTAGCGCTACTAAACGAACTACGCCCAGGGTTAGTTACAGGGACGGTATAGTTAGGCTCGAGTTTCACTCGTACAAAACCAGTGAAATTCAGCTGTTATAGTTAGCTGCGCTAAATATTACTCATGCCCCTGCTTTGCACTCCTTATGTCCTCACATAGTACATCACTCATGACATGTTCAGTGACATCACTGACTATATCACTGATGACATCTCAAATGACAACACTGATGACATCATCCACAAAATCACCATTGCACCCACTCCCATCCCCATAGAACCTTTCATAGCCCACTCCCACTCCCACATAACCATTCACAAACCCATTCAAAGACCAATACCAGTAGAAGAAGCTTTATTGTTGATTATTAAAAATCATTACAATCAAATAATATAAAAATGCATTAATTTGTACACAAAAAAATAAGATTATATAAACATAGTCGAACAATTATGTTTTCTTCCAAAGATAAAAGCAAGACAATACATTGCTAATTTTATAATGGTTTTGGAGATAACATTATATTTAAATTTATTTGTCACTCCTTATTATAGCAATGCTTTTTTGTGCATTAAAAAATCTTCTATAAATGTATCAATACTATGTTACTTTTTAAAATCCTGCATTAAAGTGCCGTAGATAAAGTGCCATTGTACATTTTCATTCAAAAAGTGCCAAACATAAATAAAATGTTTATTCTATATCAATATTTATCAATTTGAGTGTTTCACACAAATCAATATAAAACCACGCTTCTTTGTATATAATAATAATATCTTACATAAAACTACCAACACTACATTACTTTTTTAAATTCATGAATTAAAGTGCCATAGTTATAGTGCCATTATACACTTATCACAGATCAACCTGCACCAAGATGATCAAGTAGTTAATAATTAGAATTATTACTAATTACTTCAGTCAAATAGAACCATTTAACATTTCTGTTCCTGAGCCATATGTGCATCTTCAAGATCAAGTTTTGGAATTACAATTGACAATCAGCGTATTCAGGTATCGCAGCATCGTTTAACAGTTGGAATATCAATAAAACAGATTATTAGTTGTTACAGACTACCCTAATATCCGGGAAGCACTCAGAAGTTATCTTTTTTCTGCAATGAGAATAAACTTTACGAACTGTGTAATCAAGCAAGCAGATTTCCCAGAAAAAAAGTTATAATTGCTTGGCGACACGTTCTCACCCCATTTTCTTAAAAGATGCACTTTAAAAGGGCTTTCCTCTCTTGTAGCAATCGAGGACAAATGGATACAATTTGCAATAATGATTCATTATAGAAAAGCATAATCTACAACTGTTTGATGGCCAGTTTTGTACCCATGAGGGAATTCCATCCTTTGTGGGATATCGCCCAAATCGTAACAACAAGAATTTATCTCTTATAAATGGTTTTAAATGGAAAATAAGATAATGTTGTGACTCCAATTTGATAAATGAATTAATAACTGATCAAGCATGCCTTTTCTTTTGGAAAAACACAGACCCATACCAGTACTTCCACACCCACTCACTGATTCATAGATCTATACACACATCCACTCACTTATCCATACAGCCACTCATATACCCACTCACACACTAATACAGTCACTGACATATCCACTCATGCACCCATCCAGCCAGTCACACACTGATTCAGTTTCCATAGAGCTACTCACACACCTACTCACTCACCTATTCACTCACCCATACAGTCAATCACACGCCACTTATTCACCCATACAGTTAGACACCCACCCACTTACTTACTCATACAGATACTAACACATACTCACTCACACATACAGTCACTGACACAAGTCCACACTCACCCATACAGCCACTCTCACATTCACTCACTCACCCATACAGTCACTCTTATAACCCATCACTTACCTATACTGCCTTACAGATCCCCAGTTACTCACCCATATACTACTGGCACATCTACTCACTTACCACACAGCCATACACACACTCACTCACCCATACAGCCCCTCACATACACACACACACTCACTAACCCATACAGCCACAGACTCACCCACTCACTCATCCATATAGGCTGTCATACACACCCTCACCCACCCACACAGATACTCAGACACCCATACAAGTAGTCAGACAACCAATCACTCACCCATACAGCCACTCAAGTACCTACTCACACACCCATATCGCCACTTAGACACCAACTGACGGACTAATACAAACATTCACACAACCAGTCACTCACCACAGTTAACTATACCTACTGAATTTCACTGGTTTTGTACAAGTGAAACTTGAGCCTAACTATAACGTTCCTGTAAACTTCGTTCTTTCATTGAATATATATATTTATATGTGTGTGTGTGTGTGTATATATATATATATATATGTATATTACCCACTGGCGGTCGCCAGTAGGTAGTTATAGTTAGGATTTTTTTCAATGTTAAATCTCAAAATTCTATTTGGAATAACTTTGGTGCCGGTTGACGAATCTGCCTGAAAATTTCCTCAAAATGGTCTTGCGGCGCTCTGGTCCTTTCCTGAAAGTTTGGGGAGGCTACGTAAAGCGGGGGCCGAGATAAAAGGGGGTCCCAAAACGCGTTTTCCCCATGTTAATTTCCGTAGGGCGGTCGATTTCACTTTTAGCCCGAACGGCTGAATGGATTTCCACCAAATTTGGCAAAATTGTAGGGACTAGTAGCCCGATGTGCCTTTGCAATGTCTCAAGATATGTGCTCCAGTGGATTTTGAGTAATTTAAGTTCAAAAAAATATATATATCTATAGCCGCGCTCCGGTACGCGCACCGGTACGCGCACCGGGCGCGCCACGTGGCTTGCGCGCAGAAAGCTTATTGGCTGTTGGGTGTCTGTAAACATTCTAAACAGTCTGGAGCGGCCGCCATCTTGTGTCTCGGTAGGATCGAGACATGAGAGCTGGCCAAAAAAAAGGGGTAAAAGACCATAAGGGGGCAGAGTAGACACCCCCTGTCCCCCTAGGTTTGATGTGGGGGCTATTAAAGGGCCCCGCGGGGTCTCGTTTTTTTTTTTTATTTTTTTTATTTTCGCGGGGGGAGCGCCCAGTACGCGCACCAGGGAGCGCACCGGATGGCGTACTGTGGGAAAAATAATCACCTTAAAAAAAATTTATGTTCATCAATATTTTTTTTTTTTCATTATTTTATTTAAGTACCTACATGTAGGTACCAATGCAGAGACTTAAATTTAATGTACACCATCTCCACTGTAGATATCTTGCATGTTGTTACAGAAGTTATTGTGGTATATGGAATCCATAACATAGTCTGTCAGGAAAGCAGAAACAGATCTTTTAAGCACTCCCTGAGAATTTCTAGGGGATCATGGGTAGTCTATCCTGATCCCTTATCATGAAAAAGAGGTGTAAAATATACATAGGAGATAATATAGTGGGAGAAAGGTAGTAACTATGAGTAAACTTAGTATGTAACAGAAAAAAAGTTGCACAGTATACTATAAGTCTCATTTTATAATGTAATTATTTTGGTAATACTTTATGAATTACATATAAAAATGAATATTGTCTCAAACAATTTAAAATTATTAAATATAAATGTATTCCTCTGATTCTTTTTCATAATCTAATAAAACTTGTAACATAATATTGTCTGGTATTTCCTCATAATTATAAGTACATGATTCCATTTGTTCCAAACATTCTATAAACTGTTGATCCAAAGAGTCATCCATGAAATCAACTTCATCGTTTTGCTCTTCTGGTTTTTCCACCTTTACTTCGATAGAAGTAACATTTGCTTGATTTTCTCCTTCCATTTTCTTTCTGAAAATTGCATACAAATTAACTATATTAGTAGAGTTAGGGTACTGTATACCAGAGAAGCGTAACTCAATCCATAACTATTACAGAGAAGTCTATCTATAACTATTACAGAGGGATAGTATATAACTAACAGAATATTTTTTCTGAAATTAACTTAAAGTGTACAACATACTTCCAAAATAACAACTTACCTTGGAGAAATCAATTGAAGTTGTCAGTGTTATTTGTTTTCAAATGTACTTCTGGAAGCAGTAGTCAAAATAGCTGTGTTTCCCTCTCTTCTTATATATATATATTTGTACATAACCAATCAAATGTCAGGAAATAATCGTAGAAAATGAAAGAAACTTTTTAATTGGTTGTAAATTCTAACATTTCATATGTGTTTTTGTTATGTAATTTACCTCAGGATATTTAGACAGGCCTGTAGCCTAAATGTCTCAATGGAATTCCACCAAATTTGGGCAAATGGTAGGGACTGCTATGTAGTAAGGCTTATTCTATATTTGATGAAAGTGTCTCCAGTGGTTTTTCTGTAAATTACTTTCCCACCTTTTTTTATGGAGCGCTTACCGGTGCGCGCTCCTGTACGCGCACCGGCAGCGTAACGGGAGTCCTCCATTTTGTGTTTCGGTACAATCGAGACACAAGATGGAGGGCAAACAATGTTCGGTATGGTTAGAAGGGGGCATAGTAGAGACTTCTTGACCCTCTAGGTTTTCTGAGGTTTTCTGAGGTTTTCTGAGGGGGGCTTAGGAGGCTCATAAACGTAAAAAAAAAAATAAAATTTAATTTTCCGCGGGGGAAGCGCCTGGTACGCGCACCGGTAAGCGTACCGGGAAGCGTACTTTGGTGAAAAATAGTGAAAAAAGTTAGAAAAAGATAAACGTTTTGAATGATCAGAGGTAGGGTAGCTCTGAAAAGAGCTTTTGGGTTCTGTGGATGATTTAGGTACCTACAAGTAGGTTCCAATGCACAGTCTTAAATTCAGGAGGAATATTCTATTTCCTTCATCTGAGAAGTGCACACCATCTCCTCTGTAGATGTCTTGCATGTTGTAACGCAAGTTATTATTGTATATTGAACCCATTCCATAGTCTCTCATGTAAGCAGAAACAGATTTATTCACATGTTTCCGTGCTTTCTCAAATTGTGGACAAAATTGGTTGGACCAGTTCCATTTCTGTCTTTGGCATATATTTGAATATACCAAGGCAGTTTGTGGAAAAAGTGTCATCAATTGATGAAAGGTGTCCTTTAAGAGCATTTCCAGACCAACCCCAGTCATAGTGCCCAAATCATTTCCACCACAGTGCACTATTAAGAGGTCTGGGCTTGGCAGATGCAAAAAGGTTTTCACTAATGGTATCAATTGATGACATTTTAATCCTCTCTGGCCAATCCACTTGATTTCCACATTTGATAAATCAAGGTTGTGATAATTTCTGCTTGTTGCATACCTTTGAGCCCAGTGGATGTAGCTATGTCCTATAATCCATACAGAATACATGATGTGAGAAGGTTCTGGTGCAGTCAGATGAAGTGTAGGAATGAAATGGCAGTTGGAACAGTAGGAGTTTACAAAAAAATAATTGTGGAGTTTCACTGCTCTTGAATCACAAGCAATGATTGGTGGACTCAGATAGTTGAAAGCTGAAAGTTAGGGTGCATGGTTGTGTTGTGTGAAAAAAGCAATTTGAATGGTTAAAAAAAGTCACTAAAAGCTAAAATACCCTGGATAAGCTGGTATATTGAGAGGTCAAACATCCTTGCTGAGAGTTCAGTTAGGAGGGTGTTGCTATGGTAACAGATAGAAAGATCTGAGAGGGGGAAGGGTGTTGGTTTGAAAATAGTGAGGGAAGACTTTTGATTGGTTGATTTAAGGCATATGTGTACAAAGTTAGAGATTTTCTATGCCAGTCTTGGTTTCAGTGTATTGAGTGCACACTTTTTGCTCTGCTAAAGAGAAATTGGTGTGTGTGTCTGACACTGTTTTCAATCCCCCAAAGCATTTGTAAAGGTAAGTAATGATTTATTTAACCCTTTCGATGCTGATGACGAGCTCAGCTCGTCATGATGCACGGTTGAGCTGTACTGATGACGAGCTGAGCTCGTCATGAACAATGGGAAAGTGGGGGCCTGCAGCACAGGAGGGGAAAACACCTAGCAGCCAAGGTGTTAATTTAGATAGAGACTTGTTTGCTCTATGGAGAATATTTGGAAGCAGATAGTTATGTTTCAGAAGTCAAATTGTATGCTAGTATATAAGTCCTGTGGTGTGTTTCTAAAATGTTATACAAAAAACGATTTTTGGTGCAAATGAATGGTATTTGCATTTGGCCCTTTTTTATGATTGCCTTGTGCAGCTGATGCATCACTTTAAACATGGGTAATAAGTGACGCACTGGTGGCGCAAGGCCTTCATAAATAGGGCTCTGACTTTGTTTGCTGTTCATTTGTTTTTGGATTTTTGATAATGCTTGATATCAACATTTGAAAGATAGAGGATTTGTATTTGGGGAAACAGTGACGTTTCAAAAGTGATATTCTGTGCTTGTACATAGGTTGTGCGCAGTGTTTTTTAAATGTTATTCAAAAAACGATTTTGGGTGCAAATGAATGGTATTTTCATTTGACCCTTATTTATGATTGCCTTATGCAACTGGTACATCACTTTATACATGGGAAATAAGTGACACTCTTGTGGCGCAAGACCTTCATAAATAAGGCCCTGACTTTGTTTGCTGATATTGAGTGGTTGTACATAGGTTCTGCGCAGTGTTTCTTACATGTTATTCAAAAAACGATTTTTGGGTGCAATTGATTGGTATTTGCATTTGGCCCTTTTTTCTGATTGCCTTGTGCAGCTGATGCATCACTTTAAACATGGGTAATAAGTGACGCACTGGTGGTGCAAGGCCTTCATAAATAAGGCTCTGACTTTGTTTGCTGTTGATTTGTTTTTGGATTTTTGATAATGCTTGATATCAACATTTGAAAGATAGAGGATTTATATTTGGGGAAACAGTGACGTTTCAAAAGTGATATTCTGTGCTTGTACATAGGTTCTGCGCAGTGTTTTTTAAATGTTATTCAAAAAACGATTTTGGGTGCAAATGAATGGTATTTTCATTTGGCCCTTATTTATGATTGCCTTATGCAACTGGTGCATCACTTTATACATGGAAAATAAGTGACACTCTTGTGGCGCAGGACCTTCATAAATAAGGCCCTGGCTTTGTTTGCTGATATTGAGTGGTTGTACATAGGTTCTGCGCAGTGTTTCTTATATGTTATTCAAAAAACGATTTTTGGGTGCAATTGATTGGTATTTGCATTTGGACCTTTTTTATGATTGCCTTGTGCAGCTGATGCATCACTTTAAACATGGGTAATAAGTGATGCACTGGTGGCGCAAGGCCTTCATAAATAAGGTCCTGACTTTGTTTGCTGTTGATTTGTTTTTGGATTTTTGATAATGCTTGATATCAACATTTGAAAGATAGAGGATTTGTATTTGGGGAAACAGTGACGTTTCAAAAGTGATATTCTGTGCTTGTACATAGGTTGTGCGCGGTGTTTTTTAAATGTTATTCAAAAAACGATTTTGGATGCAAATGAATGGTATTTTCATTTGACCCTTATTTATGATTGCCTTATGCAACTGGTGCATCATTTTATACATGGGAAATAAGTGACACTCTTGTGGCGCAAGACCTTCATAAATAAGGCCCTGACTTTGTTTGCTGATATTGAGTGGTTGTACATAGGTTCTGCGCAGTGTTTCTTAAATGTTATTGAAAACACGATTTATGGGTGCAATTGATTGCGATTTGCATTTGGACCTTTTTTCTGATTGCCTTGTGCAGCTGATGCATCACTTTAAACATGGGTAATAAGTGACGCACTGGTGGCGCAAGGCCTTCATAAATAAGGTCCTGACTTTGTTTGCTGTTGATTTGTTTTTGGATTTTTGATAATGCTTGATATCAACATTTGAAAGATAGAGGATTTGTATTTGGGGAAACAGTGACGTTTCAAAAGTGATATTCTGTGCTTGTACATAGGTTCTGAGCAGTGTTTTTTAAATGTTATTCAAAAAACGATTTTGGGTGCAAATGAATGGTATTTTCATTTGGCCCTTATTTATGATTGCCTTATGCAACTGGTGCATCACTTTATACATGGGAAATAAGTGACACTCTTGTGGCGCAAGACCTTCATAAATAAGGCCCTGACTTTGTTTGCTGATATTGAGTGGTTGTACATAGGTTCTGCGCAGTGTTTCTTAAATGTTATTGAAAACACGATTTATGGGTGCAATTGATTGGTATTTGCATTTGGCCCTTTTTTATGATTGCCTTGTGCAGCTGATGCATCACTTTAAACATGGGTAATAAGTGACGCACTGGTGGCGCAAGGCCTTTATAAATAAAGCCCTGAGTTGCTATTGTATAAACTTAAATACGTTGGAATTTATTGTTTATATTGTTTGCTTTTTGACATTACTTTGTTGTTTGCTAATAATGGTCTTTCATGTGTTTTTTTTTTTACAGAACAACAGATTCAAATCAACTTCTGAAAAGCAAGCAAAAATGCCTTCAAGGCAAAGAATTATCAAAAATACCATACGGAAAAGGAGAACATCAACAACAGAGTTTATGGAATCCTCTACAACAACTACTTCAAAAAACACCAGAAAAGCTTCTGGTAAGCCAATTAAGTCTTTTCTTCGCAACATATGTCGTAGAAAAAGAAATGATATTGCTAATGTGAATATTCAGAAAAAGTCAACAAATCTAAAAAGGAAGGAGAGGCCCACAAAAAATGTCTCGATTGGAGCAGGAGAGAAGAGAATGGATAGCAATAGAAGGGTAAATCTTTTTAGGGACATTCGTAGGCGAATGTTTCGCAATAGGGTAGTTTTAAATTTGCTAAAAAATGATAAGAAAAGTAAACTGAGAGCTGCTTTTTACAAGAAAAAGAAAAGTGTAGAAAAGATTGTTGATCAGGCTTTTGAAGTTAAGAAAAAATTATTTATTTTAATAATCAATAGAATTAGGATACTTAATAAGGCAATTGATGTTTTCAAATCAAACAGTAGATGGAAAAGAATTATGAATCGGAGTAATTTGGTGAAGTATTTTCTGGTGAATGGATGCATAGTTCAAGTTCTGAGCCGTTTTTCAATGAGGAGAGTTACTTTCAGGAAAATGATTTGGTGCATGCAGTTGACACCAGTGGTCGAGCATATGAGGTGAAAGATGGTTGTGTGATGGAAAAAGAGAAACTTGTATCTAGAGATGCAGAAGAGGTGTTAACTGATGAAGTTTTAGGGAGACGTACTAAGGGTCCAGTGTACACATGGAAGTGCAGTAGTATTTGTAGTGTGCGACAGGATTCAATCGATTTGCTTCGAAATTTCTTACGTACATATAGTAAGAAAAGTCTCAAACAAAAAATGAAGATCTTGCAAGAGTTAGATCCTTGCAGAGTGAGAGAAAGCACAGGTTTGCATGGGCATTCACTAGCTAGTCTTTCTAGAAAAGTATGTCAGAGTGTTTTTCATCATTTTAGGATGTTAGCAGTGCATCATAATAAGGTGAGGAAATTAGTGAGAAAGTTGTATTATGCAAAAAGTCCAGCACTTAAGCTTAAACAGTTAAACAGTGCTCTTTTGCATGGATCTGAAGTGGATGTGAAGACTATTTGTGAAGAAATTGAGTTTTGTTATTTTGGGAACAAAGAGGACAGTGTAGAAATAGATATAGTAATGGATGATAATGTGGAAGATAATGGACAGATTTCAAGTATAGAAAAGTTTGACGAGGAAATTACCAAGTTTAATGTGAAATCAAGTGAAAGGTCTAATTTAACTTGTGTGTGTTGTTGACGGACTCATTATAAGATTCAGACTAGGTTAGTTGATTTATATGCAAAAAGTGAATTGGAAAATAATAGTGAATGGAAGGATTTTGTAAGTTATTTGTTGGTGGAGAATTCTTTTGATTTGAGTTTTGATCAGTGTATTTGTAATTATTGTTTAAAAAAATTAAATGAAAATAGAATGCCTGCTAGAGCAGTTCATAATAATCTTCAGTTGATAGATATTCCTTCTGAATTGATGGATCTAAATACTTATGAATCTATTTTGATTCAATGTGTCCATCCTTTTCAGGTTATTGTACGCATGGAGCCTAAGACAGGGAAATTGCCTCCATCAGATTTACAGAGAGGATTAAAGGGAAGAGTTGTTTATTTGCCTCTAGATGTAAAGAAAAATATTGATACAATTGGTGTAGAAAGAGTAGAAGAGGATCCTCTAGTTATTCTAGTTAATGGGGTTCCGACAAAGAGTAAGAAAATCTGGCAAGATTTAGTGGATGTTAGAAAAGTCAAAAAGGCAACGTTGTATTAGGTCAAAAACAATGAGTACTACAAAGATGTAAGTGTTGGAGCAGAGGAAACAGCTACAGAAGAAGACAGTGATTGTTCAGTTGGTCAAATTGAAAAAGTTGATGTGTCTAGAAGTGAAGAAATATATGAACATTATACTGTTCATCCTTTGCATTCCAAAGAAGTAATGGGAAATGCAATTGACTTGTTTCAAATGAAAGCAGCAAAAGGAAGTCCCATTAGTGTATGGGAAGAAAGTTTGGAAGCTCGTTGTTTTCCACAATTATTTCCAACAGGTCGTGGTGGACGATATGATGATCGACCAGTTCAAATTCCTGCAGCTGAATACCGGACTTTAAGATTATATGCTGAAGATCCAAGGTTTCGTCAATGCATTCCATATTTGTTTCATCTACTGTTTGAAAGTGATTTGTCTGGGCTTTCTTATGCAGTTAATCATATACTAAAAAGTGGAGCTCATTTGCAAAATGTTTCTGCAAGGGACTTTATGGAGAAAGTTAATCTGCAAGATAGTATTTTGGAATCTCAGCTAATCAATCTCATGGCATGTCAACGTGGAACCAATGAGTATTGGTTCCGTCGTCATGGAGAATTGAAATGTATGCTAAGAAACTTAGGAACTCCTACATGGTTCCTCACTCTTAGCTGTGCTGAGTATGCATGGGACGACTTACTTGAATTTCTACGAGAGGCAAATGGAAACATACCAAATATAGAATCGAAAACACCTGGAGAACTGTGTTCTTTGGATCCAGTGAATGTTTGCAGATATTTTAATCATAGATTTGAAGCTATGATGTCTTTTATTACCAACAAAAAAAATCCTCCCCTTGGAGAGGTTTTGGATTTCTTTTGGAGGAAGGAATATCAAGCGAGAGGTGCTCCTCATATACATATGTTGTTGTGGATTAAAGATGCACCCAAATTTGGATCAGATTCAGATGAAACAGTGATGAGTTTCATTGAAGAGTATTCAACATGTGCTGTTCCAAAATCTACTGTAGAAAATAGTTTAAGGCAACAAGTTTTACGTTTTCAATCTCATCGTTGTGGAAAGCACTGTCGTCGAAAATTTAAAAACAAGGAAAAGTACTACACGAAATGTCGTTTTGCATTTCCACGACCAGTGACTTCTAAGGGAAGAGTAAATAATTTGATGCCATCTCTACGACATACTGTGACGAGGAAATCTCCCAAAAATACATACAATTTGAAAAGAAATGAAGAATCTAAGTACATCAACAATTACAACCCAGTGATTTTGTCCATGTGGAATGCTAACATGGATATTCAGTTCGTTGCTGACAACTCTATTGCTGTGGCTCGATATGTGACATCTTACATCACCAAAAAAGAAACAACAGAACTGAAGGAAATGTGGGAGGACATTTCACATGAAAAGAGTCTAAGCAAGAAATTATACAGTTTCAGTCTGAAGATGTTGTCGCATCGAGAAATTGGAGCATATGAATGTTCTGATCGGTTATCATCAGCAAGTCTCTATGCCAAATCAAGAACAATCATTTGGGTGAGTCTAGGTCTTGCTGCAACACGAAACCGAGTTTTGAAATCTGTACAAGAAATTGAATATTTGGCGGAAAAAAAGAACCAAACAGTACAGATATTTTGAAGACAAATATGTTGGATACATACTATCCAAATAGAAGTACTCACCTTGAGAACACTTGTTTGTATGAAGTTCTGCAAAACTACAGTTATAAGAGGAACATCACAGAAGATATCAATAATGGAAAATATGCAGTCATTGGCTATGAAGGATGTCTAGTGAAACAGAAAAAAGGCCATTTGATTAATCATCGAAAATTGAGTTGTGAAGCTCCAGACAAAAGAGAATTTTACTATTTAGCTCTTTTGCAACTCTTTAAGCCATGGCGTACAGAAGAGTAACTACTTGGAGATTTTCTCTGTTATGAAGACTCTTTTAATGCAATTAAGGATACCATAGTATGTCTTATTTTTCTAAATTATCTGCAAATGTTGAATGAAGAAATGGAGCAAGAAACCACAATTGCTGAAGAGATAGCTAGAGACAGTTCTCAAGATAGTCATTGTCTCAGGATCCACTAGGAGGACCTATTATCCAAAATGTAGCTGCCACTGCCATGGATGAGGTGGAAAGAGCTATGGAACAAGCTCAAGAGGATGGAGTGAACTTAGAAGATTTGGTAAAGCAACTAAACGTTGAGCAGAAAAAGATATATGATGAAGTCACAGAGCAAATTGAACATGGATTCAGACATGAGAAAATAGAGTGTTCATGCACATCATTTGACCCTGTCCGACTGTACATAAGTGGAGAAGCAGGGACAGGAAAAAGTTTTCTAATTAAAGCCATTGCAAGTTATCTACAGAAAAAGACTGATCACCGCTGTCTTGTGTTGTAACTGCTCCAACTGGTTTGGCTGCACATAATATTAAAGGGATTACTCCACATCGTTTACTGATGCTGCCAGTTGAGCATGATAATAAATTGCATTACAACAAGTTATCTGGAGATGCTTGTTCTGAAGTTTCAAGAGTCTTGAAGAAAATGAAACTTCTTATCATTGATGAAATAAGCATGGTCTCAAATCTAATGCTTGCTTTTGTGCATTTGAGAATGCAAGAAATTCTTAGAACAGAGTATGATGTGTTATTTGGAGGAAAACACATTATTGTTTTGGGAGATCTATTGCAGTTGACTCCAGTAAAAGGACAACCAGTGTTTAAAATGCTCACACATGAAGATACCAGGAAGTCCCTTGGAAGCATTGGAAACGTTAATATATGGTTACATTTTAAATATGCTGAACTGCTTCAAAATAAGCGACAGGCAAAGGATGAAGATTATAAAAATATTCTACAAGATGTAAGAATTGGAAAAGTAAGCGATCTTGGGAAAAAAGCTTTACAAGATCGATTAATTGAATGTTCCATCTTCAACAACAAAATGTTAGAGTTAGAAAATGAAGAGATTGTGAAACTGGAAGCAATAGATAAAATAGAGCACATGGGTGCAACAATTGTTTTGTCTGAAAATTCGAAAACTAAATTGGATTCATTAGAGAAAAGTATTTCGAAAACAGCTGGTTTTGAAAAGACTCTGAATGTGTGTTTAAATTGTCGTATCATTTTGAGAAGGAATTTAAATGTTGAAAGAGGTCTGGTAAATGGAGCAATGGGTTATGTTGTTGATTTTGTGAATTACAGAAATAGAGATGGAATTGAATTTCTAAAAATAAAATTTGATGGCATTGAACAAGTACAACAAATAAGTCGTGGTTCGGCTAGATTTTTACTTGTAAAAGACTTATATGTTCGCCGAAAACAGTTTCCTGTATGTTTGGCATATGCAGCAACAATTCATAAATCTAAAGGTTTAAGTGTAGATAATGCTTTGGTGAACATTGTAAGATCTGTGTTTAAAGAGGGTATGGCATATGTGGCATTATCCCGAGTCAGAACTTTATCAGGATTGTACTTGATTGAGTGTGATGAGACAAAAATGTGTGCAGATCTAGATTGTGTTAAAGAATACAATAGGTTAAGAAGAGAATATGCTCCACATTTGCCTCAATATCCTCTGTTTGAAAAACGTGTGGTAGGCCGAAAAAGAAGAAATGAGGATAATTGCAGTAAGGTAGTTGCAAAAAGACAAAAAGTAGAGAAAATGTAATTGAAAACAGGAAGAAAACGAATTGTGAAGAAAATGTTGTTGGATTTCAGTTTGAAAATAGTTCTGGTGTCAACTGCTATGCTAATGTAGTGGTTAATGTTGTTTTTTTCCTTAAAAGTTTACAAGAACAGATTGTTGAAAATCGGGATCAAAGATTGTGTGGTTTATTGAATTCTGTGTTTGAGAAATGTAGCAGTGATACAGCAGAAATAGAAAGTGTAACAGAAATTCGAAATATTTTAGATATGTGTTCTGGTCAAGATAAATTTTCACAGAACATTCAGCAGGATTGCCAGGAATTTTTAATGTATATGTTTGGTGTTTTGGAAGATGAAGGTGTAGATGTAGATAATCTTTTCAGCCTTTCTTACCAATGGCAGCATGACTGCCACAATTGTAGTTTATCAAGTACTACTAGAATAGACACTGAAAGATTTATATATTTGACTTTACCTGACTGTAAATCAGTGTCATTTAAAAATCTAGTTAAAGCAGCAGATCATAATATGGTGTGTACCCAATGCAACTGTACAATGCTGTCCACATTATTTATACAAAGTTATGGGCAGTATATCATTTTAGTTTTCCAACGATGTAGACCTGATGGAACTAAATTGACAAATTCTATTAAAAATTTTGTGGCTTCTCAGTTATCAATTTCAGGAAGAACCTTTACAACTGAAGCTATTATTTATCATGACGGTTCTTCGACAACCTCAGGACATTATACATGCTACTTAAAATCTGAAAAAGGATGGAGTTACTGCAATGATTCTCATTTAACTTATAAACAACGTTTGCCTTATGACTCTACACATTCTTATCTAGTGTTTTTAAAACCAAAGTTTTAGTAAAGGGAATTGGCCTTTGAAGTCGGTAATAGATATTAAAAGTTAGTTAGTTAGTTAGTTAATCTAATATTTTAAATTATTTATCTCATGCACATACTTTAAGTGGATCTCAAAGTAATAAATACTGATATATCTGACACAAATTGGCCGTGAGGAAAGTGTAAGGTATGATGTTCTTAGATCTTTTTTCATAGGAAGTTGATGAAATGGAAGTTATAGAGCACAGCAGACTTTTTTTCCACCAAAAGGACCTTCACTATCTTCTATTTGGCCTCACGGAAAAGTAAGTGAATCAAAGATTAGTGTACATATATGAGATGTATGTTTGAATGTTTTTTTTTAAACACAATCTTTTAGATTGTGTTTTTTTTTCCCGCTGTTAAATGATGAAGACTTTGAACTCACTAATTTAAGTGAAATTCAATATATTCTGAGAACAGCAAAAATAAATAATGTAACATATTGTAGAAGTTATTGTGTAGTTTGCATTGTGTAATTTATTTTGTGTTCACATTATCTCACACTAATTTTCCATGTTCACCCTTATTTACCTCTCTTTACTAATTTACACTCTTTTTTCATCACTGTTTCTTTACTGCACTTCATTCACAACTTCTCAATCTAATTGGAACTGTCTGCATTTCTCTCTTCCTTCCACCACTTTTTATCTTTTTCATATTCTCTCAGTACCACTGCTTTAGTTTTCTTACCCTCTCTTTCTTTTTCTCCTTTTTTTTCGCACTCATTGTACTGTAGTTCACTCAGTCCGTCCTTTTGTTTTTCTGTGTACTTACTCTCTCACTCCTGTTTTATCCATTGTTCTATAATAACCTCATTCCTTTCATCCCTTCACTCTGTGACTTCACTTCACTCACTCTCAGTCATCTTGTATTCCTCTTATTTATTAATAGTTTCTCATTCAGACTCCTCTCCTTTTCACTCATTTTCCTTTTACTTTCTTATCTTTACTGATTTTGTTTTGATATCTTACATTCTTTTAGTATCTTACTTCCCTTTAGGAATTTGTTCTCTTTCTATTTCTTTTTCCTTCTTTTTTCTCAAACTACATTACTTTCTTTCTTTTTTTGTATCCTTCACTATTGCTTCATTTCTTAGTAAACTTTTGTAGATTTTTAAACCTCATGAACTGTTTCTTCTATTTTATTATATATTTTTAAGTAATTAGAACGTGTTTTTTCTTTTATCTTTCACAGATACAAGTTTTCATTAATTATATGGTAAGTGTGTTTAAAAAATGTTTTTTGTTATCACCTTTTGTTTTATTTTCACTATTTTTCTCTCACCCTACCTCACCCCTGTTTCTTTACTTTGCTTCCCTCACTTATTCTTATCCTCCATGTTTACTTCCTACCACATTCAACTTCTTTCAGTACCTCTGCTTATCCACACTCCTTCACTTACCTTTTTTACTGGTTCACTTAGTTCCTTTGTGACACTCCTTCTTTTACTCTCTTCTTTCTCTCTGTTACTCCCCATGTCGTACCCTTATTCACTTATATATACCCTCTTTCACTCCTCTTTACTTACACTCACTGCTATTTTCATTCCCTCCGTCACCGCTGTTCCTTTTCTCTGGTTCCGTCACTATCTGTCATTCCCCATACTTAACTGTCCTTCCTTTTACTTTCATCATCCATTCACATTCTCCCAGAACCTCTGCTTTAGTCTTCTTCCCATTTTTTCTCTTCTTTTGCTCCCTTATTCTTTTTCTTTTTCTCAGTTACTTCCTCTTACACTTTTTCTCTGTCTTACTATCTATTACACAGTCCCTCTGTGTTCTTCCCTCTAGCTCTCTTTCTCTTAACACCACTCTGTCTGTCCCCATTCCTTTTAGCTTCATACTTTTTTTTTCTTTTTTTTTGTTGGTGCGCTGACGGGACGCGCACCGGTACGCGCACCGGGGCGTTCACCGGTGCGCGCACCGGGAGCGCTCCAGAGATGAAAATATAAAAAAAAAAAACTATTTCAAAACAAAAACTAATATTATAATATACATTATAGTGTTCATTTTTATAAAAACATACCTTTCTCAGCTATAGACATTTTTGAAAAAATAAGCTTAGAAATTTACTAAAAAGTACATAGGTATGAAGCCCTATAAAAAGTTAAAAATTAGCATTAAAAAACCTATGAAATTCACTGAAAAAAAACAGAGGTTTCACACCAGTTATAGTTAGGAATTAGCATTTAAAAAACCTTTGAAATTCACTGAAAAAACCAGAGGTTTCACACCAGTTATAGTTAGGAATTAGCATTTAAAAAACCTATTAAATTCACTGAAAAAAACAGAGGTTTCACACCAGTTATAGTTAGCTGGAAATTTTACTGACATAAAACCATTGAAATTCCCACGTTATAGTTAGTCGGACTCACTATAACTTGCGCATGCAATGCACTGCTGATGACATCACATATTACATCACTCATGACATGGTCAGTGACATCACTCATGACATCACTGATGACACCATTCTTGTGACACAGTGACAGACCTCCTCTCACTGTAAAGTAACCTTTGAAACACATATTCAAAAATAGAAACTAACATTTTCAAAAAAGTGGATATACCCATACCAGTTACAACAACCAATTCAGTAATTTCACCATCTATATACAAATTCACACATTCACCAACAGTTTTATATATTCACTCATACATATACTCACTCATCATATGTAGTGATACCCCTATTCATCCTGTTACACACCGACAGTCATCAAAAAGTTACTCACACATATACTCACACATGCAAATAAACTAATAAACATCCATTTATTTGCATATACAGATTTACACACACTACCACCTTACTTCTAAGGAAACTTACACATATGTACTCTCTTAAACAATCACTTATAGAAACACATACTTATTTAAACAGGAACTCTTACAATCTCTCACTTTCACATATACTGACTTATATAAATCAATACTCACATATACTAGATTAAAATATATCTTGTTACTGATAAACACACTAGTGAGACAGGCATTCAATCACTAACACACACATATACACACTCATCCACTCATACAGTCCTGCACATATGCAGTTTTCAAAAAACATACAAACAGTGAGTCAGTCATTGATACATCTATGTGCTAAGTAACACCCCCACCAAACTATACAGACACTCATACTGATACTAAAAAACATAAAATAACCCATACACACACACATGTAGCTACTCATCAACCCATACAGCCACTTATACACAAATTGAAACACTGATACATATATTTAAATATTTAAATATTACTCGCTAATATATGTATTCACTAAGATACACTTAATAAGCCAGTTAACCAATAATTTTTTTTTAAAAAAATACATTAATTAAGACAATAATTTAAACATTTATTCTTCCATCGACCTTTACATATACATATATAAAACATATTTATGTTTCAGAAAGACATACATTCACTGGATGGTGTCATCAGTGATGTCATGAGTGATGTCACTGACCATGTCATGAGTGATGTAATATGTGATGTCATCAGCAGTGCATTGCATGCGCAAGTTATAGTGAGTCCGACTAACTATAACGTGGGAATTTCAATGGTTTTATGTCAGTAAAATTTCCAGCTAACTATAACTGGTGTGAAACCTCTGGTTTTTTCAGTGAATTTAATAGGTTTTTTAAATGCTAATTCCTAACTATAACTGGTGTGAAACCTCTGGTTTTTTCAGTGAATTTCAAAGGTTTTTTAAATGCTAATTCCTAACTATAACTGGTGTGAAACCTCTGGTTTTTTTCAGTGAATATATATAAATATGTATATATATATATATATATATATATATATAGGGACTGAGGAAAGTGTGGCATCATTTGTTGAGAATTGTTATGCAAATACTATGAAGTTAGAATTTACCGCAAAAAATCAACAGGAATGTTATTGAGTTTCTTGATGTCCAGGTTAGAATCTAAGTTGCATCGAAAAAGCATAGCAGGGAACGCTTCTCCATGCTTCCAGTTTCCATGTAAAACACCTTATTAGAAGCATCCCTTATGGAGAGTTCTTGAGGTTGTGAAAGAGTTGCAGCTCAGACACAGATTTAGCAATATGTCAAGAGGCTGCAAATATTACATTCAAGGAGCGAGGTTATGATGCTAAGATTGTTAAAAGTGTTAAGGATAAAGAGAATATGAAACCTAGGTAAACTATGCTTTTCCAGACTCCCATTAGTCCCCAATATAGTTTGGGTTTAGACCGCCTAGATTGTGATGTTCCCAATAGCACCACTTTTAGCCGGTAGGAGAGACAGATCAGGTCTATTATCAACAAACAGTGGCCCTTTGTTTTAACAGATATAACTCTAAATCAAGTTCTCCCTAAAAAACCCACCCTAACCTTTAGGTGAGCACCGTCAATGAGGGACACATTGGTCAACAGCAGCCCTGCATTAGTGAAGAAAACCAACTGGTTGTCCCCGAAAGAAGGCTTTTACAAATGAAGCTCATGTTGAGCATGCAAGTTTGGGATTAACACCACCAAATATAAGTCGGCTTTCAGTGAGAAATTCACTGACATTAAAGGGCATTACAACGGCAGGACAGACCATGCGGTGTATGTGCTGTAGTGCACATGTGGCCTCTGCTATTGGGGAAGTACAAAACTACCGGTGCACACCCGAATTCTACACACCTCCAGGCAATAGTGAATTCAGACCCTACCTATCCGGTGGCACGCCATTTTAAATTGGTACATGACAACGAGCTGAATGATTTAGGATAGTATGTCATAGGGGCAGCAGTACCGGTTCAGAAGAGAGGGGGTAACCGGGAGAGAATGCTAAGTCAGCTTTAAACCAAGTTTACGCTTACATTAGATGCCAAAATAACCAATGGGCATAATATCAGAGAAGAGCGACACAATTTCTTCTGATTTTATCGGCGTCAGGGGACAGTATGGTTTTGGGACAGTTTCATTACATTGGCTAGACCAGAATTTGGGTAGCATCTATACTGGAAAAAAGAGTAATGTTATAATGTAGTGATATACCGAGAATGAAAATGCAATTTGGGATTTCTATGAGTCGTCGTTTTTAGGTCGAGCTGGAGTAAGCATCCGTAGGATGCAGTCCAAGTTCGACAACTATAGTTATCAACTTCGGGGGAATTAGGGACAAGAGGGTGCCACGCGCGTTTCCTTTCAAGTTTGCTGGATTTGACCTCGTGCACGCGCTTTTGTTTCTTTCAGCAGCTTTGTTCAGCTGTGAAAAGCGTGCTTTCAGTTTTGTTTCTTGATTGCAGAGCAGAGCCCGATTGCTTGCGTTTCAGAAAGTAACATTTCTTAATACAGCCTTCTCCTAGCCTGCAGCCATTTAAGAGAAAGAAAGTATTTTTTTTGCGAACGTACATTGTTCATTTCAGAGGCTAATTCATTTTTTTTTTATACATAGCCTTCGCCCCCGTCGACAGCTCCACGCTCCTTTTCCTGCCAAGCTGTGTTCCCCGTAAGCACATTACTAGTGTCATTGCCATAAATGTTAGCCTAATTAAGATACACCACGCTGGGTCTTTCTAAGGCTTAACCCTCAAATCTACTTTCGACATGAAACCCAACTCTTCCAGCCTGCGCCTGTACTTGTACGTGCGGCCCCCTGCCCCCAACGCCCTCGGACATCTTCGCATTCTCTACCGCCATCACCTTTAGCGTACGCAGCATTGAATCTTCACACTAACCAGCCCTAGCATGATGACGGCCGTGCCTGACGCCCCTTTCACCAGAGGCTAGTCCCCTCTCTGCACAACATAGCCTTCGTCCTCGTCGACAGCTCCACGCTTTTTTTCCTGCCCAGCTGTGTACCCCGTAAGCACATTACTCGTGCCATTGCTATAAATGTTAGCTTTTCAATACTTGCACCAGGCCACCATTGCCTACGTAACGTACAATTTGTCGGTGTGATGCAGGGAGAGGTGCTGGATAGTGAACTTTTATGCCAATTGTAATAATTAGGACACATTGCGCTGGGTTTTTCTAGGTCTTAACCCTCAAATCTACTTTCGACATGGGCCCATCCCTTCCGGCCTGCGCCTGTACTTGTACGTGCGGCTCCCTGCCCCCAATGCCCTCGGCTATCTTTGCATCCTTTACTGCCATCACCCTTAGCACCCGCAGCACTGAATCCCCACACGAACTGGCCCTAGCAGGGTCCTGCTTCCACATTATCAGCCTCCTTCGGAAAGTGTTCCCCCTTCTACCAGATAATACACGGAAGACCCGGGTCCAGGCCCTCGTTCTGAGTCGCCTGGACTATTGCAATGGCCTATTCTTAGCAGCCAATGAAGGAGTGCTCAATAAACTGCAGGTGGTGCAGAACACCGCGGCACGGCTGGTAACTAACACCCCTCCTAGAACGCCATCCCCCCCCTCCTTAAGGCCCTTCACTGGCTTCCCATCCGGAAACGGGTGGAATTTAAGATCTGCTGTGTGATACACAAGAGTCTACACAATCTGGGACCCCACTACTTGGCAGATAAATTTGTGTACCATCGTCCTTCCCGCAATCTTAGGTCTAGTAACCAACTGTTACTTCAGGTTCCCAGACATTACAAGACCAGACAGGGAGGCCGTGCCCTCTCCATCATGGGCCCACGTCTTTGGAACAACCTCCCCCTCTCCCTTAGAAAATGCTTGTGTCACTCAGCTTTCAGGAAACACCTAAAGACAGTACTATTCTAGGAGGTGCTTTGCTCGACCTGTTTACCTCACAGCTCCGCGCGGAGATACACCTTCGGGTGTGATGCCGGCGCGCTACAAGCCCATAAATAAATAAATAAATAAATGAAGGCCCTGCCTAATGCCCCTTTTACCAGGAACTAGTTCCCTCCTTGTACCACTGACCCTGCATAACATAGCCTTTGACTCTGTCTATAGCTCCACGCTCCTTTTCTTGCTAAGCTGTGTCCCCCATAAGCACATTACTTGTACCATTGCCATAAATGTTAGCTTTTGTCTTTCTAGAGCTTAACACTCAAATCTACTTTCAACATGAAGCCCATGCCTTCTGGCCTGCGCCTGTACTTGTACTCGCTATATACATGAAAGCAATCTTAAATACAGTTCTGTAGGCGCTTTTTGCGTAAAGAAACTCTTAAAATCTAACAAGTGACTATCTAAACTGACTACAACCAACAGGACAAAACATCGAAGAGCATATTTACTAGCACTTTTTGCTACTTTTACTCATTTTACAAGTGATACAAAAAGTAGCGCTAATAGATTGTAAATATGCTCCTTACAATCTCTATTGGTAGCATTCATGCCGTTACTTTTGTTCTTAATTAAACTGCTGAACACTAGTTGTGTTTTAAATCCAAAACACAAGTCACTCTAACTTGTATGCGCATCTGATATTTACGTATAAATAAACATTTTAATGAACGGCAATAAGATCGCAGTAATGTTAGTAAAGCATGCAACAAAAAAAAAACGCAATCTTTCGTATTGTTATGTTATGTTATGTTACTGGGGGTTTTGTAAAGCGCTCAGCTGCTCCGAAGAGCGTCCCGGCGCTGCAGATCAAAAACAAATACCAGCAACTAACAGAAATACCACCAGCGACGCAAGGTGCTCAAAGGAAACAGAATCATTGGGCAAAGAGAAGAGTCTTAAGCTCCTTTCTAAAAGTGAGCAGGTTGGAACTGGCGCGTAAGGTCAGAGGTAATGTGTTCCAAAGTCGAGGGGCAAGGTAGCTAAAGGAACGACCTCCACATCGTGCACGTCGCACAGCCCGCACGATTGCCTTGGCCTGGGCAGCGGACCTCAAGGGTCTAGATGGAAGGTAGAAATTGACCCTTTTTTGTAGATACACTGCACCGAAGTTATGCAGAGCCTTGAACGCTATTGTTAAGGTCTTGAAGGTGATGCGTTTGCGGATCGGCAGCCAGTGCAGAGCTTTAAGAAGGTCGCTGGCCCTAGTTCTTCTGGTTAGACCGAATATGGCTCTGGCTGCCGAGTTCTGGACGACCTGCAGGCGAGTCAGGAGATACTCGGGGAGACCCAAGTAAAGGATGTTAGAGTAGTCCAAGCGCGAACCTATCAGAGCCTGCACCATGATCTTTCTGTGCTCCAAGGATAAGAACGGTAGAATCTTTCTCAACATCCTTAAGATGGCAAAGCACTTCCCCGTCAGACCTGCTACTTGGGACTTAAAGGAGAGAGTATTATCCACCTGAATGCCCAGATTCTTAGCTGTTACAGAATCGCTGGCTGGCCGGAACATGGCCGAAGGCCACCAGTGCTTCCATCTCGGGTCGGCGGGACACCCAAAGAACAGGATCTCGGACTTGTCCGAGTTGCATTTGAGGCCGCTTTTCCCGAACCAGTCAACACAGCCTCAAGACACCTCAGGATGGCGGTTTCCGTCGAAATCACAGCCCCTGTCACATGTGAACAGGAGCTGCGTATCATCTGCATAGGAGACGATCTGCGCCCCATGCTCCTCCACTAGCGCCCCTAAGGGTGTCAAAAAGATGTTAAAAAGAGAGGGGCTGAGTATAGATCCCTGCGGGACCCCTACCTCAAGCTACGGCATTGCGGCGGAGAAAGGGGGAGCCCAGATCGTTTGTCTGCGGTCGGCCAGAAAAGATTGAAACCATTTGAACACCGTTCCTCTAAGACCAATCTCCCAGAGTCTAGTAAGGAGAAGGTCATGGGGAACGGTGTCAAAGGCCGCCGACAGATCTAGCATGATAAGCATGGCCTTTCTACCACTGTCCAGAGTTTCCTTCACAGCCTCAGTCACCTCGAGTAAAGCGGTTTCTGTACTCAGGTTGGATCTGAACCCGGACTGTGACTGGTGAAGTAAGGAATTTGACTCTACAAAGTGGGATAGGGTGGTGTGCACATGCTTCTCCGCTATTTTCGCCAGAGCAGGCAACAGCGAGATTGGCCTGTAATTGGAGTGCAGTTTAGGATCCACATTGGGCTTTTTAATAAGAGGAAGGACGAGGGCCTGCTTCCAGGAAGTGGGAACCTTGCCGTTGCTCAGGGACAGATTAATGATGGGGTTGATGATAGGGTTAAGAACGGGAGCCAAGGTCGCAAGACATTTGGCGGGGCAAGGGTCAAGCGGAGAGCCTGATTTCAGTTTGGCCAAGAGGTCCAGCGAAGTATGGAGCTCTAGGACAGGGAAACAGTCAAGAATGGGACCGGTTATAACTTTGTCCGGAGCGGATTGGTGTAACCAGGGAACAAGAAGATCATCGACCTCAGGGCTGGAAACAGGGACATTGTATGTTCCTTTCAAGGCCGCTTGGATCGTGAGAATTTTGTTGGTGAAAAATTCTGCTAGATCAGTAATCCACGGTTCCGAAAAGGAAGACGTGGGAGTACAGCAGGTGGGAGCGATAAACTCTTTGACAATCTTGAAAATCACTTTACAGGAGCTATCTGCTTCCTCAATCCTTCTGTCTAGAAAGGATTTCTTTTCTGCTGTAATGTCCCGGTGATATTCTTTCACCGCTTCTCTATAGGACTGTTTAGAGGTCGAATCATACTGCCTCCGCCAGTCTCTTTCGAGCTTCTTGCAGTACCTTCTTTTGCCCGCCAAGGCAGCGGAAAACCAGGGGGCAGAAGCTTTTACCAGCTGTGATCTAACCTGGCGAGGTGGTGCAAGGGCTGCCAGGCGTGCAGTGAGCCAATCCTGAAAGCACTTAACATCGTCCTCTAGCCTGCCTGTGAGTACACACGGATAGGTCTCTAAAGCCAGAGTGAGCATGGCTGGAGAGATTTTGTGGAAGGCTCTGGAAGTACGTGCTTCGTGCATCTGACCATTGCGTGGGGTCACTGTGTGATGTGCTATCTGGAAGTCAGCTAAGAAATGGTCCGACCAGAGGACTGGGGCGAGGGAGGATAGGGTCACTGGGGCAGTAGAGAAGATTTGGTCTAAAATGTGCCCTTTCTCATGTGTAGGTGCCTGTAGGTACATGTTGAACCCCGCGGAGGATGTCATGTCCAGAAATGTTTGCACTTCCGGGTCCTCTGCCTTGTCCATGTGGATGTTAAAGTCCCCTAGGACCAGGCAGTGTCTTGCCCTAAGGCTAAGTGTGGAAATGATCGAGAAAAGGTCCTCTGTAAATGAGCCGAGAGGGCCTGGGGGTCTGTAAAGTAAAAGCCCAAAGCAGGATTGTTGGGGAGAGAGGGCCAGGGAGAAGGCTAGGATTTCACAGCCCGGTAGATTGTCCACAGGCAGGATCGTGCAGGGGATGTGTTTATTAATAATGAGAGCCACACCGCCCCCCCTGCCCATGCTTCTGTCTCTGCGGAAAATCGCATGGCTCGGAGGAATGGCTATGGCCAGATCAGGCTCAGAGCCCTCCCCAAGCCAGGTTTCCGTGAGGAAGAGACAGTCCATTTTCTCATGAGCAAGGAGGCTATAGATGTTGAGGGCGTGTTGGGGAAGTGACCTGGTGTTCAGTAGTGCGCATCTGCTGCTTATAGGGGTGGGATTGCAAGGGGGAATACCGGTGGAGCCCGGGCGCCACCCACATATGAAGCAGTTAACCAAGTCCCCTGCATAGTTTGGAATGACTCGCTGACAGGGAGCAGTATTTTTGTCGTAGGAAGTAAGCTCCTCTTTAGAGTAAGTCCGCATGGTTACGTTGATAACCCACCTGGCTCGCGCCCCAAGCGCCTCCAGGACACTGACGGGCGCAGACGGGCTGACTCAGGCTAGACTCTGGCGCTGACGAGGCGCGTCAACAAAAGCGTCCGCTAGCGCGGAGGGTAACCGTATCCTTTTATGCGGGAGACTAGAGCGCTCTCACCGCTCTCGTCCCCACTCAAGATGGCCGCCGTTGGGGAGGTTAACCCTGCTACTCGGTTCCTTGCCCAGAAATCGGCAGGGACCATGAGAATGCGGCGGAAGTGAGTGTAAGTGAGTCAATTGAAATGCTGAATGCACACAGAGTGAAAAAAACATAATTTAAAAATATGGCGATTAAAAGTTAAAGTTGCACGCAAATAGCTCCAATGACTAGTCGCGTGATCAGCGCCTTAGAGGCAGAATGTAGTGCTGGCAAGACGCTCAAGATCTCGCGTCTGCTGACCCAGGGGCTCCTTTTATGCGGGAGACTAGAGCGCTCTCACCGCTCTCGCCCCCACTCAAGATGGCCGCCGTTGGGGATGTTAACCCTGCTACTCGGTTCCTTGCCCAGAAATCGGCAGGGACCATGAGAATGCGGTGGAAGTGAGTGTAAGTGAGTCAATTGAAATGCTGAATGAACACAGAGTGAAAAAAACACACTTTAAAAATATGGCGATTACAAGTTAAAGTTGCACGCAAATAGCTCCAATGACTAGTCGCGTGAACAGCGCCTTAGAGGCAGAATGTAGTGCTGGCAAGACGCTCAAGAAGTATTTTAAGCAGTCGAGTATGTATACATTTTTTAAGCGGTCGCTACTAAAATAAAGCACTTAAACAATTTTAACATTTTCTGTACGCTAATAATAGTTATTAGTACAGTAGTGATATTAAAGTAAGTTACACCTTTACTTACTTGTAGCAAGCTACATAACGGAAATTCTTTTAGAAAAGAAATATGCAAGAAAAACGCAATACATAAAATGAAGAGTACATTCATACTAGTTGCACATGCATGTGCAATCTTTTTTTTTACTAACTAAAAGCTTACTTCGTGCTTAACAATATTAATTCTAATTAGACGCTAGTTTCGCACAGAAACTTAACGTAAAGGAGTCATATAACTGTTTAATGCATACCTCAACACCATACTTATGCTGTCTAGTCGAATAATGTAGGCAAGCTGACTTGACGCGATGTTGCTTCGATAATGAACTGCCTGCTATGGCAGTTATGCTCAGGCGTGGCAGCAATGAAAAAAAAAATGTGCGCGCGTTCTCGCACAGCCTACTCCCACCCGACTAAAAACCAGCCCAAAAACAGCGTCTTTTAGTCTGCCTATTAATATCAAATGCTTATGGCTGCTGCCGCACGTACTGCAGTACCACCATTAACAGTACATAAAAAGACTAATTTTGACAATGTCATCTATTTGTGGCTAAAGTACAAAGCATTATGTTATTAGCATTACATAAATAATAAAAATCAGAAAAATGTCTCCAATTTGGCGGTAAAGCTTAGGGCAAGTTACATCTTTTACAGTTTGAAATACAAGTTTTGTATTAATATAATTATTTAATGCGTACCAGCCTCCACACCCCTGCACACAGACCACACAGGCACACGTACACACGCTGCCGCCCCCCCAACACACACACACATACAGACACGCACGCGTACACACTCCGCCGCCCCCTACCCCCCTGCACGCACACACAGACACGCCCCCCGCCCCATGCATCGGGAGATCTGCCATACAATCGGTACTCACGCCAGCCTCCGCCAACATCGCAGGGAGCGGCGGTTGCAGGCCCCCAGCGTATGAAACAGGCCACCGCGGTGCACACACTGGGAAGAGGAAAAGGGGACGAGACCCATGGCGCACGACACGGCACAGGGAGGTGGTGCGCGCCAGGCCTCCGTCGCTGCCTGGAACATGTGCGCGCGCTCCCCAGCTGTAGTTAGAAGGCTCTCTGAAAGGATTGTCCTGATATGTTCCGCCCACTGCAACTTCTGTAGCACGATCAGCCACCGCGAGCCACGCGGGTAGTTTCACGTCACGAGCGCTCCACCTTCTACGTCACCAGCGTGTCGCCGCCTGCCGTCCCCCTCTGTTTCTCTACAGGCTGTTGAGTCCCGGGCCCCGTGGCTTCCCCTATTAGCGCCGTCGTAAAGCCCTCCTCTTGCGCATACGGATCAGCCTGTCGCCGCGAGCGCAGACCAGACCATTTTTTGCCTACCTCTCCACTAGTTGGTCCTACCACCGTTTAGTTCACGCTACAAGTTCGGTGAGTGTCTACACTTGCTGCGGAATCAATGAACGTCCTTCCGTTTACGGGTTTGGGCTGACGCCGGCCTGCAATCAAAGCACAAAAGCACTCCTTCGGGAATGGACGTTCGGACCTACTCTTAGACGTCATACACCGGGCCCATACGGCAAACATTTGAAATGCATTGACAATTGAGGCTTTGTTAATAATGTGTTACATTTGGAAAGGTGCTCAGTACTATGTCCTGCTTATATATCAACCTGGTAGTTCAATGTGTTGTTTCAATCGTTTTAATTGGACCTGTGTGATTTTTGTTTTTGTTACGTAAGCGTAATTTCTGGAACTTGTCGTCATGCTTAATGTGATAAGATTTCAAAAATTAAGTTTTATGACTGATCGCTTAATTAAATGCTATTCGGGTGGCGATCTTATCATGTGATCACGGGAGCCACTCGAACTACCCGAACGTGTAGTGCTGTTGTTTGTACGTTTATATTTCTTGCTGTTTACTTTTTTGTGCGAAAAACACCACCCAGAGGTGCATTTTGCATTAAAATTTAGCTCTATATGCCAGATCTCCATTTCGTGACAGTACACAAATGGAAATTACACGAGTTTCGCACACCCCTACTCAGGGCACAAGTCTTAAAACCCATCTCGTGCCTCACATTCCCGTGCGCACACAGCCAGCCCCCACACCCCTGCACACGTACACACGCTGCCACCCCCCACCACACACACACATACAGACAGGCACGCATACACACGCCGCCGCCCCCTAACCCCCCCTGCACGCACACACAGACACACACCCCCGCCCCATGCATCGGGAGATCTGCCATACAATCTGTACTTACGCCAGCCTCCGCCAACATCGCAGGGAGCGGCGGTTGCAGGCCCCCAGCGTAGGAAACAGGCCCCCGCAGAGCACACACTGGGAAGAGGAAAAGGGGACGAGACCCACGGCACGTGACAAGGCACAGGGAGGCGGTGCGTGCCAGGCCTCCGTCGCTGCCTGGAACATGTGTGCTCGCTCCCCAGCCTGTCGCGAGCACGCCTCCTTCTGGCTACTAGCATGTCCCAGCCGCCGCGGTCACAGCGGGCCGCCTCTCCTCTGAGCTGGATTCGCTGGCGGGGGCGGGGTGGGGGGTGGTTCATAGGTTCCGTCTGCGCTCAGAGCAATATTACATATCGCATTATATAGGCATCCATTATCGTGTTTTGCAACAGGGAAAACTTGCTGCACGTCACAGGAACATATTGATCAAAATTCGATCGTACACAACTTGCAATCGTTGGAATCGTGGGCATTAAAACCTCTTTATCAACGCGATTGGCTAATGTTGAAATCTGGTATGCAACAACTGGTTCAAATATGTTATCTCAATGTTTCACGCTTTATTACAAATGTCACCAAAAAAATGTTCATATTTCACTTCTGTTCTTGGATTTTCGTCACAATAAAATACAATTAACATAATCTTCCCAAAAGTTATTTACAAAAATTTAAGCTAGTGCCATTATAAATAACAGTCACTTTTATTTAAGTATTAATTATTTTAAAAAATAAAAGCCATTGTTCTTTGTAATATAAATACTTCTAAGTCATGGAAATACCACTCCCATTGCATTACAAATGCTAAAGATGTCACATTTGAGAAAGTTAAAACTATTGGCATTACAAATGACAAAGCTATTCATTTCGCTATTCTCAAAAACCAACACATAAATAAAAAATTTGTCATTTACAATACTAATAGCTTAAACTTTCCTAATGCGAGACCTATTGCATTGCAAATGCTTGTTTATGTTGAAAGCACGAGCCACTTTAGGAGTATAAAGGTTAGGCACTATGCAGGTAGATATATGGCATTGCAAATGAGATGTTGATCAAGCTTAAGAAATTTGCTTTTGCTGCTATAGCATTTTCCTAGTTGAAACATTGTTAGCACTTTATTCATTGAGCACTTTTAGGCACTATGCACTTTATGTGGTTTAAACAAGATATTTTATACTCTGGCCTTCATAATTTTTTATACTAGTGATCATATGTTTTTTACTGCTTTGCTAAATATCTATATTACGTGTACAAGTATTTAAGCTATGAGAAGGTATTCATTTTTCTATGATGGTATTTATACATTATGTATACTGGTGCACATACATATTCACTAATGGTACAACATCAGATTTATGTATTTAATATTTGGAGAGAAAGCAATGTGTTATATTATATTTTAATATATAAAAAAGACTGCAGCACCAAGTACAAACAACGAAGAAGTGAGCAATATGAGGTCTGTTGTCTATGTTGGTAGTTAATTGGTGTGTTCATCACGTGATCAGGTGTAATAAAAACAAAGAATGTAACACAGCGAGTTTATTTGATCTAAGCCCCCTGTTCGTGGCCGAAACGCGTCAGGGTCATGCACTTGCATAAAAGAAGAACAATACATTAAGATTTCATCTCACCTCAATGGGTCCGTGCCTGCATCTTAGTTGAAGTTTTCATAAGGACTGTTTTTTGCATATATATATATATATATATATATATATATATATATATATATATGCCTCGAAAATGGGCTTCTTTGAGACGCAATGACCCTTTAAAAGCAAGAAAATGAATTAATTTACTGACAACACCCACTGGAGGGTAAAAATTACGGGGACACTGAACTGCAAGTACCAAAATGCATTGAACTCACTATGGGAGTCCACCACGGGGTGAAAACTTTAAAAGCAGGTGAAAAGCTTGTTTGCTTCAATGTCTTTAAATGTTTGTCAGCGGTGCACCTTTGAGAAAGTTCAAGGAGAATGAAACATGTCAGGATTGCCAGCTGTTTTTGAAATAAAAGGATACAACCTTCATTGTGGAGTGCGGCTGTCTCTCTGCAAAGGGAGGATTTTGTGATATATATATATATATATATATATATATATATATATATATATATATATATATATATATATATCGGCTCAAAAAGTCCCTCCCCACAATCCTACGGGAAATAGGAAGCAGCACTCCAAAGATAGGTTTCACAAGGATTTTATTCTCACAAAAACGCGCTTTCGGCACTCGGCCTTCCTCAGTTATGAGACGGTGAGTTGTGTCAACCAACATTCATTTGAACCTTCACGTTACGTAAATAATAGACATAATGGTAGGACTCAAAAATAAATCGGCATCCGCCATCTTTGAATGGATCTATACCCGTTACAAGAAAGCACTGTGTGTACAAATGCGATAAAATTTCTATTGGACAGTTATGCCAACGACATAATCTACATTAATTTGTTTTGTGTTCATAAAGCCCTGTATGGGCCATGTCTCCACACAGTGCAATTAACCGATCCCTATACATCGTATCTTTATCTTGCCCTGGATGGGCATAAACCATTCATTATAGCTGCAACGTGAATGAAGGTACAACCCCCAAAAAAATGTTATAATTTATCTGAATCTGAATTCATTAGCATCATAGAAAGGTAGTATACAAATATCTAGAAATATTGAAGGAAACCAAAAGAAAAAGCAATGATGCAGCTAACCAAATCTATACAAGCAATCTGTAATCATACTAAATGGACAGCTAAGTCCTCATGCATGTTTAATCCAATGGGCGTTTTACTTTGCAGATCTATAATGTAACGCGATTCCAATCGCCTCAACTTTTGGAGTCTATCCCCGCCTCTTACGCTGACCGGGACAGAGTCCAAGCAGAAAAAGGTTAGCAGTTCCCTGTTGCGTGCATGCTCTTTGTCAAAATGTCTGGCCACAGGGTAGCTCACATCTGCATTCTGAATGGCTCTCTGGTGTTCTAAGTTTCTTAGCTTCACCGGATTCGTTGTGCTGCCAACATACCTTCTGCCACAAGGACATGTCAGACAATACACAACGTAAGGCGTGGTACATGTGAGGAATTTTTGTATTCTCTTAGGCTCTTTAACACCTGGTATACTGTATTGAAGGGATTTTTTCCCTGTGGACGCTGTAAGGCGTGTAAAGGGAGTAAACGCACCACTCAATACAGTATACCAGGTGTTAAAGAGCATGCACGCAACAGGGAACTGCTAACCTTTTTCTGCTTGGACTCTGTCCCGGTCAGCGTAAGAGGCGGGGATAGACTCCAAAAGTTGAGGCGATTGGAATCGCGTTACATTATAGATCTGCAAAGTAAAACGCCCATTGGATTAAACATGCATGAGGACTTAGCTGTCCATTTAGTATGATTACAGATTGCTTGTATAGATTTGGTTAGCTGCATCATTGCTTTTTCTTTTGGTGTCCTTCAATATTTCTAGATATTTGTATACTACCTTTCTATGATGCTAATGAATTCAGATTCAGATAAATTATAACATTTTTTTGGGGGTTGTACCTTCATTCACGTTGCAGCTATAATGAATGGTTTATGCCCATCCAGGGCAAGATAAAGATACGATGTATAGGGATCGGTTAAGTGCACTGTGTGGAGACATGGCCCATACAGGGCTTTATGAACACAAAACAAATTAATGTAGATTATGTCGTTGGCATAACTGTCCAATAGAAATTTTATCGCATTTGTACACACAGTGCTTTCTTGTAACGGGTATAGACCCATTCAAAGATGGCGGATGCCGATTTATTTTTGAGTCCTACCATTATGTCTATTATTTATGTAACGTGAAGGTTCAAATGAATGTTGGTTGACACAACTCACCGTCTCATAACTGAGGAAGGCCGAGTGCCGAAAGCGCGTTTTTGTGAGAATAAAATCCTTGTGAAACCTATCTTTGGAGTGCTGCTTCCTATTTCCCGTAGGATTGCGGGGAGGGACTTTTTGAGCCGATATTGTTGTCGGGTGCACCCCCGACTGGCAGGCACCCGCCAAGGAGTGCAACAGGCTGGTGCGAGTGGAGCTTCTATATATATATATATATACCACTTTAAAAATGCCTTCTGGGTAAAAACAAATTGTCGAGTGAACAAGCGGCGTTCGCGCCGCGAAACGCTTCTCAGACACTTGGGCAAATAAAGAAGTAATCAGCACGAAGTTTGGGTCTGTGTCCTGTTTGACTCCAGCGCATGATTCAAGACGTGGCGTTTACGACAGGATTTGTAATATATATATATATATATATACACACACACACACAGTTGTTGTAGCCACTGTGTAGTTAAAGTTCGGACCTAGTTACGGTAGGGAATGGATGTTTTGTTTTACTAATAACTTTGGCACCATTTGCTGAATCTTCACGAAATTTTCCAAATAAAAAAGTCATCCACTGCAGCTCCTTCCTGGAATGTTTTACAGTGATCTATCAAGAATTCAAGACGTGGCGTTTACGACAGGATTTGGAATATATATATATATATACACACACACACACACACACACACACACACACAGTTGTTGTAGCCACTGTGTAGTTAAAGTTCGGACCTAGTTACGGTAGGGAATGGATGTTTTGTTTTACTAATAACTTTGGCACCATTTGCTGAATCTTCACGAAATTTTCCAAATAAAAAAGTAATCCACTGCAGCTCCTTCCTGGAATGTTTTACAGTGATCTATCAAGAAAAAGGGGTGGTCTGAAACACAATTACCATAGGGATTTTTGAATACTGCTACATCTAAAATAGTTGAACAGAATAGTTTTCCAGAAAGCTAAATATTTACCCAGAAATGTAGTTTTTGTGATTTGGTGTAATTCTGTTCAATAGTTAAAATTCATAGATCTCTGGACAGTTGGGTTTCCAGGAGATCCACAGGAGTCCTGCAGGCACAGAGCTTCAAATAATATAGAGATCTGCTTGGCCTTTTTTCCTGTTGCACACCTCACGCCAGCTGGAGTCAGATGCTCCCAAAGGTTGCACTCTGATTGGCTGGCTGGAACCTGAACAAAAATGTTGTAGGTGCTGTTACAGAACTCCTGGACTCAGTCAACATGTCCTGAAAATGAAATAAAGGCGGACCTTGTTGGGGGTCCTACATGTGGTCAAATAATAAAGAAAAGCTTTTGGGGCACCACAATCCTGTGGGAGTCCCTTGGCAGCCAATGCCTAACGCTGGCCCCTAGATGTCTAGGGGCGTTCCTCAGGATCAGGAAAAATGGTTAAAAAAGTGGGGTGTTGCTGTCAGTTGAGGTGGTTGGGTTACAGGGCCTATGCCCAGACCCTTTCACCAACCCCCTCCACACACGGATCAAGGCTGTGCGCAGCGTTGGCCAGCCCAAGGAGGTGGGCACTAAATCGCGTTTGAAATTTCTGGGAGTAACTGCAAATGAAATGAAGAATTAACAGGGCAATTGAACCCAGAAGTACTGATTCCCCTGGTAATTGCTCATTACTCAGGTTTCTTACAGTTCAAAGCACAATCACCATTAATTCGGAACCCACAAAGTTACTACACATGATCAAAGCCAAAAGGCCCAAAAGTGAACTCCCAGAGTTAACGGGGCACTTGGTATCATTAACTTTGGGCGTGCGGAATTAACACCCCTGCATCTAGGCACTTATTCTACAAATATTTATCAGTAAATTAATTACTGAAATTACCCTTTCTCATCTCAGTACTTGTTATTCGATGTTACATCGCCCTCTTTCAGGCATCATGTGAGCCAGCAGAAAGGAAAATCTACCTTTCTCCCCTCCCTTGACATTCCCACTCCCTGGCCCTGCTTCTTACTTGGTGAGAATAGGGAGGGTAGACCCTAAAGACATCATGTCACCCCTTAGCAAGGGGTGTCAACGTCCCAAGCAGGCAAGGAGGGAGAGACGTAGGGCCCGATTCACAGAACTAACTTAAGACAAAATCCTAAACACACTACTTTTGGTATTCACAGAAGTTAGGATTTTGTCTTAAGTTTGTCTTAAGACAGACTTAAGACAGACTTAAGTTAGGATTTTGTCTTAAGTCTGTCTTAAGTCTCTCTTAAGTCTGTCTTAAGACAAACTTAAGACAAAATCCTAACTTCTGTGAATACCAAAAGTAGTAAGTCTAGGACTTTGTCTTGAGCTAGTTCTGTGAATCGGGCCCTATTACTGAGAGATTATAAGCAATCATAGCATTACCCCCTCATCCGTTATTTCATCCCAGTACTTACTATTGGAGGATTTATCAAAGCAAGAGCAGGGACTCGATTTACAAATTCAATTACACAACTCCTGATCGAAATCAACACAACTAATAATGTAATAAGATTTTACATGTATTACAGGAGAAAAAAAGAACATTCAGTAGAAAGCACTGCCGCCCGTACTCTGGAACCAGAATCAAAGGTTTGCTGAACACCAACATTAAGTCTATATCAAGACACAAAGCTAGATGGAGTAGCGCTGCTTTCAGCCTTACAAATGTCCTCTACAACATAAGCTTCTGCCCTGGATGAATCCATTCCTCAAGGTCAATGCCTGCACATGCATCAAAGGAGGATTCTTCACAGAAATCCTGAGAAACGTTTAATTAGGTGAGAATATGTAAATAAGGGTCCTGGAGGGCCATCACTGTCGTCCATTCCCTCAGATAGATCGAAGCTGAAAAGTGTCCATCTAAATCTATCAATTTCGTCTGAACACATTAGCCATACAAAGTTCAAAAGAAACATTTTGCACTTAGAGTTAAAAACAGAACTATGATCAGACATTAAAACAGCAGACAGGTGGAAGCAGGTAGCTAACAGGTAATAATAGGTGATAAGGGGTTATTTGTAATCTGTAGTGTAATCAGTGCATGCAAGTGTACTCCACAATGATTGTCTGCAAAGAAAAGAGACACCAACCAGGACATTACAGCTGGATGACAGAACTAAGACATGAGGATTAAAGTGTTTAAACAGTGTTAGTAAGGTGCAGCAAGGCCGGCTTTGTGGGGCCCCGGTCAGCACTGTTGGGTTCTTCATCTGGCAGCATCTGGTGGTATTAACCATGTTAGCTGCCTCATCATTAATAAATAGGACAGCTTAGTTTTAAAATGCATGAATACAGCAAGAGCAAAGGGTCCTTTAAAATGTGGGCCTGCACCAGAGGGCAAGTAGTAAAAGAACAACAAGGACACTGATTTCCAAGGTGTTGTTACGCAAAGGTGTGGTGAATGATTCTCGGTTTAGTTTATGGCCCTTTGGATCCATATCTCCAGCGAGGCCCATAACTTCACTCTCTCTGTTCTTTTTATGGGAACATGAACTCATCAATTCCATCTTTAGCTGTGTCTGCTAACTTCATTAGTTGTTTTTTCTGCACATTCTGTCTGTTTCAGATGTTTTTGTTACTTTACCACATGGCCCTTCTCGCTTTCCATATCATTTTACCAGCTCCTGTTTGCGTTCCCTTCCCTTCACTTGAACATCTTAGAATGCTGTGGAGGTTGGATGTGCATGTGTGGCTGGGATGCATGCGCGTGTTCATCCAGCTAAAATTCAACTCTACACTAAATGAAGAATTGTTTAAGAACTCTGTCTCTTGCAGGGAAAACAAGCATTGGCAAATCCACAAGTTCTGGCTATTTCATAAGTGAAAGTGCTTCCTCATTGATTGGTAAGACTATTTTGTTTAAGACACTGACTGAGCAGGGCAAAAACGAAAAATGCACTGAGTGGCCAGTACAAAATGCCACCTGCTATAATGTACTGAAATAAAAGTGTAATTCATTCAGTCTAAATTTTAACCTTGCACTAGTCGGAGTCAATATATTTACACCAGTCGATTGGTTCATGCAAATGTCCCGTATAAACATAAAACGGCTGTGCAAATGGTGCAAAGATGCTGGAACTTGACAAGGACGCCAGGGTCGGATTGGGATCACAATTCGGCCCGGGCACTGACGAAAAAAGTGGCCCACATTCAAGAGGCGTGGCCCATATTTAAGGGGCGTGGCCCACATTCAAGGGGCGTGCCCTTTCATGAAACACCATTTGCACAGACAAGGAATGAAAGTGGGAGGATACTGTTCTTACACACGACACAGGGCCAAGGTGACAATGGCCTACATGCTGAGCAACTAAAAAAAATAGCAAGTCCCCTTTTTGTCACACAATTATTCCAGCCCTCCAGCACAGGAGCACCTGAAAAGCAGCGAAGCCCCTGCTATTACTAACCTACTCAGCCCTCCCCAGACCTTCAGCTCAGGAGCACATGAACAGAGGTAAGGCCCCTGCAATTAGTAAATTAATTAACCCTCCAGGCCTTGGGAAAATGTCCTGGCAGGGGAGCACAAAACACAGCTTTCTGGGTCATCCAAGGTAGCCAGGTAGCCAGGGGGGGGGGGGCTGAGGTGAAGCTGGTGCATGGGAAGTGCCTTCCCAGTGTGTTCTGGCAGTTTTAGTATTTACCATTTACTGTAGTATTACCCTTGTACCTGTGTATGTTACCCTTTTGTAACTTGCACACGTCACTTTTCTCTTGTAACACACTGTTTGCTACCTCTCACTTTTGTTTGCTTTAGATACTTGCACAAGTGCCACCATTGCCTACATAACGTTTGTTCTTGTGCTGGAGTGTCTGCCATTAATTGCAGTATTATACCTCTACTTGTATTTTGTACACTTTTGTAACCTGCACACATATCACTTTTTCCTCCTGTAATGTATCGTTTGCTCCTCTTATATTTTGGTTGCTCACTATTGTCACTTTTGATTCATGTAACTTAACGTTTGCTTTTGTGATTTGTCCACTTATAGTTTCTCTTCATGTATTATTGCTGTTCCTAGTGTGAAGCGCTCTGACACCTTCGGGTAAAGTCTGCGCTATATAAAATCGCATAAATAAATAAATAAAACAAAAAATTCCAAACATCACCAGGCCCCCACAGCAAGACCCATTCTCCCTCGCCCACTATGCCCTGAATGTGAAGGGCTGTGGGCGAGGTGTTAAGACTAACACAGTTTCTGGGCTGCATGGGTGCCAGGGGGCCGAGGTGCAAATGGCTCAAAGGCCTGAGAAACACCTGGCCCCCAGGGAGGCCGATTATTGCAAACAATCACCCCTCCCCAGCCCAGCCTAAGCTTAATTGCTTGGCAGGGTAGGGGTGAAGGAGAGCCTACAGCTGACAATCGCTGTCTGGCCGCACAGCGAGGCTGCTTTAATTTTCTCAGTCTCTGTCTCCGTGCACTCTGTGGGCCGTTTTTTTTTCTCCCCTTTCCTAGCCCACTCTCTGTGGACTGGGACAGGGGAGAAAAAAAACGGCCCACAGAGGGTACTGAGGCACCGGCCCTTCGGCCCATTCCCGAATGCCCGCCTTGCCAATCCGCCCCTGCAGGACGCGTACCCACAATATAGAGATGACGCTGCTTTTTTATGGTATTTATGTAGTGCGTGCCTTGCCACATGGGCAGCGGAACGCTTACGTGTAACAACAGACTACATCAGAACTAGAGAACACCAAAGAGAGGAAGTAGCCACTATGGTAGAGGGGTCCTACATGTGGCACATCGAAATGCACCAAACAAGATTGTAATAGAACAGGAAAGAGGAAAGGTACATGATTAGGTTTCAGCAGGGAGTACGAACGGATACGTTATTAGAGCCCAACAGAAGGTGCAGAAGATAAAAAAAATTCTTATTTAGGACATTAAGAGCTAGATGTACATACAACTGGTGGTGGTAATTTGAGAAGCGACCTATGTAATAATAGGTCATTTTTCACCATTGGTTCATGGTGGGCCGCATTTCATCCTACCACATGAATATTAATGAGGTAGGTCGCAATTTTTGATCATGGTGGCCTGCTGGGGTCAGCCGACCACTATTTCTATGATTGCTTTTAAATAAAGTAATAGTCTTTATTTTTTAATGCAGCCCGTTTTCCTTAAAAGAAAACGGACTGCATCTAAAAAATAAAAAATTAAATGTTTCATTTTTATTTATTAAGAGTAGGCAGTGGTCCATGGGACCACTGCATGCTCTTAAAACACATTTTTTAAAACATTCTCAAAGGGGATTGGGTCTCAAGCGGACCGCTTCTTATTTGTGAGTGAGTTACCACCAACTTTGCGTTGGTTGTAAGGTATGAATCTTTTGCGCCTGCATTTTAGTTGCAAAACATTAGTACACACCACTGCGAGTTGGTATTTGGAAGGGACATCCTAAACATGCCCCATCCAAATACCGAATCATAATGTGTTACAGAATCGCAAGTTCTGTTTGATACATCAGAAAAACCTTTTTGCGTTCCCAAGCAGCCCAATTCTGCATATCTAGCTGTTTACAACTGCCAAAAGGCTTTGTATATCTAGCCCTTGTGTCTCACACATCAAGCTTTAGCCAAGAAGGCCTAGCTACCTTCAGGAAAAATGTCAAAGATATCTTCTTCATCAACCTCTTCATTCAGTTTCTTTCTCATAAGGTTGTGGGCTATCACACTCAGTTTAGAACATCTAAAAAAACTCTTCTGTTTGAGTAAAACCTTTCAAAATATAATTAGTGTATTCTCTGTTTATTTTGCTTCAGTGCCAGGACATTCTGCTGGGTAGCTGTTGCACTCTATGCATTTCAATATCAGAATGCTAGAAAGTCTAAACAATGCCTGTAGCATTTCTGTGAGGCAATAACAGGTTCTGGGGGATTGATATGAAAATGCTCGTTTGAAAGATTTGTTTGTAATTTTGTTACCTTGGGGACTTATAGAAGGAGAGTAGATTTGCCTCTGGTGTTTCTCTGTACTCTTGCCTCGTGGAGCCTCCTTCTTACTTAGGTGGACCGACCAAGGAGGAGTGCTTTGTTTATTAGGTAAGCTATTGTGAATTCAATCCTGACCTTAAGGGGAAGCCAGTGGGAAGCTTTCAAAATAAGGGTATTGCCCTCTTATGTTTTTTACTTCTTTGACAAGGTGTACCAGCAAGTCAAATGGCCCTGAGCAGTGCAAGGCAGGGACGCTTGAGGGAACCTGGTTATAATGGCATTGCCACCATCAAGGTGTGATGAAACCAGGGTATGTTCAAGGATTCTAAAGGCTGTATGTGGGATAGTAGGCTTGATATTCCTAAAAGGAAAGAGAGGGAACGAGGCACTTTTGGTGAGCTTAGCTATGAGGGACATATAATTATTTTGTCATTGATAGTGAACATGAGGGATTTTACTGGGGTACTGATACCTAGAGTGAAAAGTTGTCCAAGCCTGTGTGTAGCTGATGAGGAGGTACTCTTGAATTAAGAAGCAGGAATTGCTATTTTTAGGTTAAGCGAGGAGGTGTTCATTGAGACTGTTAATTTGGTCATAAAAGTCTTTAGTGTAGTTTGATGCATTTGAGATTTTCATGTAAAGTTGGCCATCATCTGCATGCTTAGGAACATTTGTTCAATTTTCCTTGATCATCGAGCTCAGTGGTTCCATGTACAGATTGAAAAAGGGGATAATTGTTCTTAATGGGATACTCCACATTTTAGAGATACCCTCGGAAATGCAGAACAGCAAGAACTAATAAAGTTTTGCCTGGGTAAAACTAATAAAGTTTCTCCTAAGAGTACGATTTGACTTTAGAAAATTTACATGCATGAGGGAATGCATTCAACAAGCACTGGCAAAGGAAACAGTTCTAGATTTTTTGCTGCCAATGCAACAGTCGAGGCTTGTCTGTTAGGATGTTTGAGCTACACCAAACTCAATTTTCAGCCCATGATTATTTTTATAAATATAATTCTGCTTGTAAATATATGCAATATATTCAATGCTTAATTTGAGCCACTGGTTTCTGGTGCTCGGCACCAGCACTTAATTGCCAGTAACGGCATTTAATTTCCAGAACCTGCAGTTATGACGGCTGCCACATGGTGGGGCTGTTTGTGCGATTTGAAGATGAGCAGATAAACAGTTGTGGCAATTCAATATACATTAGAAACAACTAATACCTGCCACCCAAGCCATTCTTAAAGATTTGGTGGCCTCAAACAGTCTGAATTGTCGCACTTGTAGCAGTTGATGGTTAGTGGTTATGAAAGTACAGAGGTAATGTGTGGTGCAAACTGCTTTGGCCTTCTTACTTATTGTGTTATAAATTAAGCACTGAAAATGTTGATCATATACTTGATCAACTAGGCCATTCTGTCAGGTCAGTGACACAAAATTGGGGAGAGTATAATACACTTCACAATTGTTTGTTTCAAAAATACAGTTGGTGGTTATAATTGGGACACTTCATCTTTAACACTCTGACCTTTGTGTAGAGGTCATTGATAAACGGTATGGCCCACCAAAAGGAGATAATTCTTCTTCAATAACTTTATTTCAGTCACAGTGGACCATAAAAGTACATGATAAAATACATAAAGCAGTACATTTTAATAATAAATAACATAAAACATATCCGTAACAACCACAATCATATGTGTACACACCTATTTACACTTTTAAAGCCATCACATTTAAAAAATCTGATTAAACCGTTCTCAATAGTTATCGGAAGTGTGCATTTTATATCATAAAATATACGAATCACAAATTATTTAATTAAAAGATTTCTGAGTTTTGGCCACATTCCGTTTAAAAACGGGGGACGGCAAAAACGTTGGGAGGGTGTGTGTCGTATTTTAGTACTCTAAAAGCATTGTCACATTCTCTAAAACCCAGGTTCCTACAGATTGGTTTCACCCAACGATTAAGCACCGACTGGTAATCAGGACAGAAAAAGAAGACATGAATTCCATTTTCAAGATGGTGTTTGCACGCTGGACACTCAGTGTTTTTGTTCAGGTCCCATTTACTAGTAAATTACCTGAGCGGCAAACTACCCATTTTAAATTGCATGTACAACTTCCTTGCCGATGCTGGATAAATCCGGTCAAGGAAGTCCTCCTTTTAATACTCCTCTTTTATTCTGAATGAACTGAGAAGTCAGTCTACCAGCTGAGGAGCTAACATGGAGAGCCAGTAAATTATGCTGCCTATACTGGTATACCGGATCCGCCCTAGATAGTACCTGGCACGATACGTCAGGTGATCCCCAAAGCTCTGGTAGGCCAATCCTGACACATAGGGGCATATTACCAGGCAATAGCGATAATTATCGCTATTGCTTGGTTAGCGTGAAAAAATTATCGCCGAGCTGCGGCGATTTTTATCGCAAATGCGATAAAAATCGGCCGCAATGCATGAATATCGCTGAAAAGTCAGCGATATTCATGCATTAGCGAGCTAATGCTCTTAGCCATGTTATCCACCTCCCATTGGATAACATGGCTAAGAACTGCTCAGGGCAGGTGTTAGCTTTTGGAGATATTCGCGCTTAGCGCGAATATCTCCAAAAGTTGGTAATAGGAGATAGCGATGTTAGCGACTGTTTCCAGTCACTAACATCTTGGCATGCCCACTTTGCATGTCATTAGTGATAAATATCACTGACATGCAAAGTGGGGCCCAAGATGTTCGCTATCTCCTACTAGCTGTCGCTAACTGGTGTTAGCGACAGCTAGGTAATAGGGAGATAATTTTATCTCCGCTTTCTTGGCTTTTAAAGCCAAAAAAGCGGAGATAAACCCCCTTGATAATATGCCCCATAGGTCCTTAATATGAATTAGCCACGGGATTTTCTTAGTTCTAATTACAGCCCACACATCCCTAAACTCATTTCGATAGGAGGCCAATTCAGGGACAGACCAAAGTGTTCTCCAGTAAGTGAGTGGTCTTAGTGCTACCTCCTCCTCCATGGGGAGTAACCCTAGGTCCAACCTGAGAGGCACTAACGGGGTGCTAACTGGCAATCCTAACAAGTTCCTCATAAATGAATGTTCAACCCTGGTTAGACTTGTAGGCCTGTAGTGCCCCCAAAGTTCCGCCCCATATATAGAAGCCGCTCTCACTTGTACTTCGTAAATTTCTATAACTGGAGCGGCAGGCTTGTAAACAGATACTCTGTGCATTTTTGATAGCCCACCCATCGTTTGAGTCAGCTTTAAAGCAGAATTAGCTACTTGGGCATCCCATCCCAGATGTTCCTCGAGAATAATACCTAGATATTCAAAGATCTTTACTCTCTCTAGAGGAATACCATTCAATACTGGGTTTGAGCGGGTCTGCCTTGGAGGATTAAAAATCATACATTTGGTTTTAGAGAAGTTTATCTCCAGGCCTCTTAACTCACAGAAATCTGCAAAGCCATCCAGGGTACGTTGGATGCCCATTGGTGTCCTGGACAACAACAAGGTGTCGTCCGCGAACATCAATGCAGGTACCCTACCTGAGGCTAGTCTTGGGGCATGGATATCCGAAACACCTAATAGGTAATCTATAAGCCCATTGATAAATATACTAAAGAGGGTGGGAGCCAGCACACACCCCTGGCGCACCCCCTTTTTTACCGGGAAACAGGCTGTCAGTTCTCCATGTTTCCCACATCTCACCTGGGCAAAGGTTTCTGTGTGGAGCCTTATTAGCACATCCAGGAGGTATAATGGGATACCAAGATCCAGAAGAACTCTCCACAGTTTATCCCTAGGGACCAGATCAAATGCAGACCTCAGGTCCACAAAAATGAGGTAGAGGCTGCCACCCTCCACACTCACTGTTTTCCAATAGAGCACCTGACGTCTGAATATCTGGTCGATAGTTGACGTACTCGTTCTGAATCCGGCCTGGAGAGTACTCAAGATCTCATTTTCCTCTACCCAGGCCTGGATTCTTTCCAAAATTATTCATCCCATCAACTTCTGAGCTATGTCTATCAGGCTGATAGGCCTGTAGTTTGAAGGTAACCGGGGGCAGCCTTTTTTGTGGATGGGAACTATCTCTGTACCGCGCCAGGTGTCCGGCGGGTCCATCCTCATTAAGATGGAATTAAACAGGACACAGAGATAGGGGGCCCATATTTTAAGTTCTGAACGAAATAGGTTCCCCTGGAAGTTTATCACGCCCGGGCGCTTTATTGTGTAATAGCTTGACGATAGCAGATTCCACTTCAGTGATGGAGATCTCCTGCACCCCCCCCCCCATCGATACTCATGGAGGGGGCCCAGGGTTGAAGGAACTGAATTGTCATTGCCCGAGTGTGTATACAGGGTTCTGAAATGGGCTTCCTATACTGCTGGAGCTATGTTAGGGGTTATTGCTGTTCTATCCTCCCTCCCACCGTTACTAACTATTGCCCAGAAGGATTTCAAATCCTTATACTGTAGAGCTGTTCTCAGATCTTCCCATTTATCAATCTCCTAGGTCTTTCTTTCCTGTTGGATCACCTGCTTGTACCCCTTAATCCTTGACTTATCCTCGGCCTTAATAGCTTCAATTAAATCTCTTTTCTTTTTGCGGCAAATGGCATTGTACCATGGATGGGTCAGGACCAGTTTTTCCTTGGTGCTCCCTTCCGGATATAACACCTCAAGCATTCTAGAGGTCAGCTGGTTGTGGATTTCAACAGGCCTTGTATCCCACCCAACTTGGGAACCCAGTATCCCAGCCCCAGCCATTTCACTAAGATGTGGCACAACCTGCTGGTATATGTGTGTTAACTTATTTGGAGGACCCAGTATGTGAGGCCATTTTACTCTCCATCTGTTGTTGTGTAGCAGGAGAGGTTGTTGGGCAGGGTTGGGCTCTATTTGGTAGTTTGACAGGCCCCAGCTCCCTGGCTTAAGTGTCATTACCAGAGCGTTGTGGTCACTATCTTTCCGCTGTTGGATTCGAAAATCCAGAAGCCTATCCCAAGATCTAGATTCAATCATGAGATAATCTATGGTCGATGTTTGGCCTTCTCTATTAAATGTCAATAGGCCAGGTCTGTCCGATTTTAGTCTCCCATTACAAGACCTCAGGGATAAGGAGAGAGTAAGTGAGTTAATTTGTAAAACCAACGGCGTCCATGCTTTAACCGGTGAGATCAGGGGTTCTGGAATGATCCAGTACTGGTTCTCAGTGTGGTGATGGACGGAGCATCAGAACCAATCAAACACTCACACCCAGTCAAAAGATCTGGGTTTGATCCATCACCGTTCTTTAGCCCACTCTGCCACCGCAGTTCAGACATGACTATATGCTAATCAGTCTGACCCTGATGCTCCGTCTATCACACCCCCCTTTTGTACCACTTTTGGCTGCCATAAGTGTGGCAGGGTATGCTCAGACGTGAGTCCCTTGCTCACTTTGTCACTGGCTTAAAGCAAGCCGGGCTGAAGATGGCTGAAATGCCAGAAACCGGTCCTCGGAAGCTTGTTTCCGGTCCAGGGAAGACATGGCTTGGCAGTTAGGGCTGGACTGTTCCCATGAGGGACAGGGTCAGACTGATTTGCATGTAGCCATGTCTGTACCGGGGTGGCAGAGTGGGCTAAAGAACGGTGATGGATAAAACCCAGATCTTTTGACTGGGTGTGATTGTTTGATTGATTCAGATGCTCCGTCTATCACCACCCCCTTTTGTACCACTTTTGGCCGCCATAAGTGTGGCATGGTATGCTCAGACGTGAGTCCCTTGCTCACTTTGCCACTGGATTCAAGCAAGCTGGGCTGAAGACGGCTGGAATGTCAGAAACTGGTCCTCGGAAGCTTGTTTCCGGTCCAGGGAAGACATGGATTGGCAGTTCGGGCTGGACTGTTCCCATGAGGGACAGGGTCAGACTGATTTGCATATAGCCATGTCTGAACTGGGGTGGCAAAGTGGGCTAAAGAACGGTGATGGATAAACCCAGATCTTTTGACTGGGTGTGAGTGTTTGATTGATTCAGATGCTCCGTCTATCACCACCCCCTTTTCTACCACTTTTGGCCGCCATAAGTGTGGCAGGGTATGCTCAGACGTGAGTCCCTTGCTCACTTTGACACTGGATTCAAGCAAGCCGGGCTGAAGACGGCTGGAATGCCAGAAACTGGTCCTCGGAAGCTTGTTTCCGGTCCAGGGAAGACATGGCTTGGCAGTTCGGGCTGGACTGTTCCCATGAGGGACAGGGTCAGACTGATTTGCATATAGCCATGTCTGAACTGGGGTGGCAGAGTGGGCTAAAGAACGGTGATGGATAAAACCCAGATCTTTTGACTGGGTGTGAGTGTTTGATTGATTCAGATGCTCCGTCTATCACCACCCCCTTTTGTACCACTTTTGGCCGCCATAAGTGTGGCAGGGTAAGCTCAGACATGAGTCCCTTGCTCACTTTGCCACTGGCTTAAAGCAAGCCGGGCTGAAGACGGCTGGAATGCCAGAAACCGGTCCTCGGAAGCTTGTTTCCGGTCCAGGGAAGACATGGCTTGGCAGTTCGGGCTGGACTGTTCCCATGAGGGACAGGGTCAGACTGATTTGCATATAGCCATGTCTGAACTGGGGTGGCAGAGTGGGCTAAAGAACGGTGATGGATAAAACCCAGATCTTTTGACTGGGTGTGAGTGTTTGATTGATTCAGATGCTCCGTCTATCACCACCCCCTCTTGTACCACTTTTGGCCGCCTAAGTGTGGCAGGGTATGCTCAGACGTGAGTCCCTTGCTCACTTTGCCACTGGATTCAAGCAAGCCGGACTGAAGACGGCTGGAATGCCAGAAACCAGTCCTCGGAAGCTTGTTTCCGGTCCAGGGAAGACATGGATTGGCAGTTCGGGCTGGGCTGGACTGTTCCCATAAGGGACAGGGTCAGACTGATTTGCATATAGCCATGTCTGAACTGGGGTGGCAGAGTCGGCTAAAGAACGGTGATGGATAAAAACCAGATCTTTTGACTGGGTGTGAGTGTATGATTGATTCAGATGCTCCGTCTATCACCACCCCCTTTTGTACCACTTTTGGCCGCCATAAGTGTGGCAGGGTCTGCTCAGACGTGAGTCCCTTGCTCACTTTGACACTGGATTCAAGCAAGCCGGGCTGAAGACGGCTGGAATGCCAGAAACTGGTCCTCGGAAGCTTGTTTCCGGTCCAGGGAAGACATGGCTTGGCAGTTTGGGCTGGACTGTTCCCATGAGGGACAGGGTCAGACTGATTTGCATATAGCCATGTCTGAACTGGGGTGGCAGAGTGGGCTAAAGAACGGTGATGGATAAAACCCAGATCCTTTGACTGGGTGTGAGTGTTTGATTGATTCAGATGCTCCGTCTATCACCACCCCCTTTTGTACCACTTTTGGCCGCCATAAGTGTGGCAGGGTATGCTCAGACATGAGTCCCTGGCTCACTTTGCCACTGGCTTAAAGCAAGCCGGGCTTAAGACGGCTGGAATGCCAGAAACAGGTCCTCGGAAGCTTGTTTCCGGTCCAGGGAAGAAATGGCGTGGCAGTTCGGGCTGGACTCTTCCCATGAGGGACAGGGTCAGACTGATTTGCATATAGCCATGTCTGAACTGGGGTGGCAGAGTGGGCTAAAGAACGGTGATGGATAAAACCCAGATCCTTTGACTGGGTGTGAGTGTTTGATTGATTCAGATGCTCCGTCTATCACCACCCCCTTTTGTACCACTTTTGGCCGCCATAAGTGTGGCAGGGTATGCTCAGACATGAGTCCCTTGCTGACTTTGCCACTGGATTCAAGCAAGCCGGGCTGAAGACGGCTGGAATGTCAGAAACCGGTCCTTGGAAGCTTGTTTCCGGTCCAGGGAAGACATGGCTTGGCAGTTCGGGCTGGACTGTTCCCATGAGGGACAGGGTCAGACTGAAATGCATATAGCCATGTCTGAACTGGGGTGGCAGAGTGGGCTAAAGAACGGTGATGGATAAAACCCAGATTGACTGGGTGTGAGTGTTTGATTGATTCAGATGCTCCGTCTATCACCACCCCCTTTTGTACCACTTTTGGCCGCCATAAGTGTGGCAGGGTATGCTCAGACATGAGTCCCTTGCTCACTTTGCCACTGGATTCAAGCAAGCCGGGCTGAAGACGGCTGGAGTGCCAGAAACCGGTCCTCGGAGGCTTGTTTCCGGTCCAGGAAAGACATGGCTTGGCAGTTCGGGCTGGACTGTTCCCATGAGGGACAGGGTCAGACTGATTTGCATATAGCCATGTCTAAACTGGGGTGGCAGAGTGGAGTAAAGAACGGTGATGGATAAAACCCAGATCTTTTGACTGGGTGTGAGTGTTTGATTGATTCAGATGCTCCGTCTATCACCACCCCCTTTTGTACCACTTTTGGCCGCCATAAGTGTGGCAGGGTATACTCGGACGTGAGTCCCTTGCTCACTTTGCCACTGGATTTAAGCAAGCCGGGCTGAAGGCGGCTGGAATGCCAGAAACCGGTCCTCGGAAGCTTGTTTCCGGTCCAGGGAAGACATGGCTTGGCAGTTCGGGCTGGACTGTTCCCATGAGGGACAGGGTCAGACTGATTTGCATATAGCCATGTCTGAACTGGGGTGGCAGAGTGGGCTAAAGAACGGTGATGGATAAAATCCAGATCTTTTGACTGGGTGTGAGTGTTTGATTGATTCAGATGCTCTGTCTATCACCACCCCCTTTTGTACCACTTTTGGCCGCCATAAGTGGGCAGGGAATGCTCAGACGTGAGTCCCTTGCTTACTTTGCCACTGGATTCAAGCAAGCCGAGCTGAAGACGGCTGGAATGCCAGAAACCGGTCCTCGGAAGCTTGTTTCCGGCCAGGGAAGACATGGATTGGCAGTTCGGGCTGGACTGTTCCCATGAGGGACAGGGTCAGACCTTTTTGCATATAGCCATGTCTGAACTGGGGTGGCAGTGTGGGCTAAAGAACGGTGATGGATAAAACCCAGATCTTTTGACTGGGTGTGAGTGTTTGATTGATTCAGATGCTCCGTCTATCACCACCCCCTTTTGTACCACTTTTGGCCGCCATAAGTGTGGCAGGGTATGCTCAGACATGAGTCCCTTGCTCACTTTGCCACTGGATTCAAGCAAGCCGGGCTGAAGACGGCTGGAATGCCAGAAACCAGTCCTCAGAAGCTTGTTTCCGGTCCAGGGAAGACATGGATTGGCAGTTCGGGCTGGGCTGGACTGTTCCCATAAGGGACAGGGTCAGACTGATTTGCATATAGCCATGTCTGAACTGGGGTGGCAGAGTGGGCTAAAGAACGGTGATGGATAAAAACCAGATCTTTTGACTGGGTGTGAGTGTATGATTGATTCAGATGCTCCGTCTATCACCACCCCCTTTTGTACCACTTTTGGCCGCCATAAGTGTGGCAGGGTCTGCTCAGACGTGAGTCCCTTGCTCACTTTGACACTGGATTCAAGCAAGCCGGGCTGAAGACGGCTGGAATGCCAGAAACTGGTCCTCGGAAGCTTGGTTCCGGTCCAGGGAAGACATGGCTTGGCAGTTCGGGCTGGACTGTTCCCATGAGGGACAGGGTCAGACTGATTTGCATATAGCCATGTCTGAACTGGGGTGGCAGAGTGGGCTAAAGAACGGTGATGGATAAAACCCAGATCTTTTGACTGGGTGTAAGTGTTTGATTGATTCAGATGCTCCGTCTATCACCACCCCCTTTTGTACCACTTTTGGCCGTCATAAGTGTGGCAGGGTATGCTCAGACGTGAGTCCCTTGCTCACTTTGCCACTGGAATCAAGCATGCCGGGCTGAAGGCGGCTGGAATGTCAGAAACCGGTCCTCGAGCTTGTTTCCGGTCCAGGGAAGACATGGCTTGGCAGTTCGGGCTGGACTGTTCCCATGAGGGACAGGGTCAGACTGATTTGCATATAGCAATGTCTGAACTGGGGTGGCAGAGTGGGCTAAAGAACGGTGATGGATAAAACCCAGATCTTTTGACTGGGTGTGAGTGTTTGATTGATTCAGATGCTCCGTCTATCACCACCCCCTTTTGTACCACTTTTGGCCGCCATAAGTGTGGCAGGGTATGCTCAGACATGAGTCCCTTGCTCACTTTGCCACTGGATTTAAGCAAGCTGGGCTGAAGACGGCTGGAATGCCAAAAACCGGTCCCCGGAAGCTTGTTTCCGGTCCAGGGAAGACATGGCTTGGCAGTTCGGGCTGGACTGTTCCCATGAGGGACAGGGTCAGACTGATTTGCATATAGCCATCTGTGAACTGGGGTGGCAGAGTGGGCTAAAGAACGGTGATGGATAAAATCCAGATATTTTGACTGGGTGTGAGTGTTTGATTGATTCAGATGCTCCGTCTATCACTACCCCCTTTTGTACCACTTTTATGCCGCCATAAGTGGGCAGGAAATGCTCAGACGTGAGCCCCTTGCTCACTTTGCCACTGGATTCAAGGAAGCTGAGCTGAAAACAGCTGGAATGCCAGAAACCGGTCCTCGGAAGCTTGTTTCCGGTCCAGGGAAGACATGGATTGGCAGTTCGGGCTGGGCTGGACTGTTCCCATAAGGGACAGGGTCAGACTGATTTGCATATAGCCATGTCTGAACTGGGGTGGCAGAGTCGGCTAAAGAACGGTGATGGATAAAAACCAGATCTTTTGACTGGGTGTGAGTGTATGATTGATTCAGATGCTCCGTCTATCACCACCCCCTTTTGTACCACTTTTGGCCGCCATAAGTGTGGCAGGGTCTGCTCAGACGTGAGTCCCTTGCTCACTTTGACACTGGATTCAAGCAAGCCGGGCTGAAGACGGCTGGAATGCCAGAAACTGGTCCTCGGAAGCTTGTTTCTGGTCCAGGGAAGACATGGCTTGGCAGTTTGGGCTGGACTGTTCCCATGAGGGACAGGGTCCGACTGATTTGCATATAGCCATGTCTGAACTGGGGTGGCAGAGTGGGCTAAAGAACGGTGATGGATAAAACCCAGATCTTTTGACTGGGTGTGAGTGTTAGATTGATTTAGATGCTCCGTCTATCACCACCCCCTTTTGTACCACTTTTGGCCGCCATAAGTGTGGCAGGGTATGCTCAGACATGAGTCCCTTGCTCACTTTGCCACTGGCTTAAAGCAAGCCGGGCTTAAGACGGCTGGAATGCCAGAAACAGGTCCTCTGAAGCTTGTTTCCGGTCCAGGGAAGAAATGGCTTGGCAGTTCGGGCTGGACTCTTCCCATGAGGGACAGGGTCAGACTGATTTGCATATAGCCATGTCTGAACTGGGGTGGCAGAGTGGGCTAAAGAACGGTGATGGATAAAACCCAGATCCTTTGACTGGGTGTGAGTGTTTGATTGATTCAGATGCTCCGTCTATCACCACCCCCTTTTGTACCACTTTTGGCCGCCATAAGTGTGGCAGGGTATGCTCAGACATGAGTCCCTTGCTGACTTTGCCACTGGATTCAAGCAAGCCGGGCTGAAGACGGCTGGAATGTCAGAAACCGGTCCTTGGAAGCTTGTTTCCGGTCCAGGGAAGACATGGCTTGGCAGTTCGGGCTGGACTGTTCCCATGAGGGACAGGGTCAGACTGAAATGCATATAGCCATGTCTGAACTGGGGTGGCAGAGTGGGCTAAAGAACGGTGATGGATAAAACCCAGATTGACTGGGTGTGAGTGTTTGATTGATTCAGATGCTCCGTCTATCACCACCCCCTTTTGTACCACTTTTGGCCGCCATAAGTGTGGCAGGGTATGCTCAGACATGAGTCCCTTGCTCACTTTGCCACTGGATTCAAGCAAGCCGGGCTGAAGACGGCTGGAGTGCCAGAAACCGGTCCTCGGAGGCTTGTTTCCGGTCCAGGAAAGACATGGCTTGGCAGTTCGGGCTGGACTGTTCCCATGAGGGACAGGGTCAGACTGATTTGCATATAGCCATGTCTAAACTGGGGTGGCAGAGTGGAGTAAAGAACGGTGATGGATAAAACCCAGATCTTTTGACTGGGTGTGAGTGTTTGATTGATTCAGATGCTCCGTCTATCACCACCCCCTTTTGTACCACTTTTGGCCGCCATAAGTGTGGCAGGGTATACTCGGACGTGAGTCCCTTGCTCACTTTGCCACTGGATTTAAGCAAGCCGGGCTGAAGGCGGCTGGAATGCCAGAAACCGGTCCTCGGAAGCTTGTTTCCGGTCCAGGGAAGACATGGCTTGGCAGTTCGGGCTGGACTGTTCCCATGAGGGACAGGGTCAGACTGATTTGCATATAGCCATGTCTGAACTGGGGTGGCAGAGTGGGCTAAAGAACGGTGATGGATAAAATCCAGATCTTTTGACTGGGTGTGAGTGTTTGATTGATTCAGATGCTCTGTCTATCACCACCCCCTTTTGTACCACTTTTGGCCGCCATAAGTGGGCAGGGAATGCTCAGACGTGAGTCCCTTGCTTACTTTGCCACTGGATTCAAGCAAGCCGAGCTGAAGACGGCTGGAATGCCAGAAACCGGTCCTCGGAAGCTTGTTTCCGGCCAGGGAAGACATGGATTGGCAGTTCGGGCTGGACTGTTCCCATGAGGGACAGGGTCAGACCTTTTTGCATATAGCCATGTCTGAACTGGGGTGGCAGTGTGGGCTAAAGAACGGTGATGGATAAAACCCAGATCTTTTGACTGGGTGTGAGTGTTTGATTGATTCAGATGCTCCGTCTATCACCACCCCCTTTTGTACCACTTTTGGCCGCCATAAGTGTGGCAGGGTATGCTCAGACATGAGTCCCTTGCTCACTTTGCCACTGGATTCAAGCAAGCCGGGCTGAAGACGGCTGGAATGCCAGAAACCAGTCCTCAGAAGCTTGTTTCCGGTCCAGGGAAGACATGGATTGGCAGTTCGGGCTGGGCTGGACTGTTCCCATAAGGGACAGGGTCAGACTGATTTGCATATAGCCATGTCTGAACTGGGGTGGCAGAGTGGGCTAAAGAACGGTGATGGATAAAAACCAGATCTTTTGACTGGGTGTGAGTGTATGATTGATTCAGATGCTCCGTCTATCACCACCCCCTTTTGTACCACTTTTGGCCGCCATAAGTGTGGCAGGGTCTGCTCAGACGTGAGTCCCTTGCTCACTTTGACACTGGATTCAAGCAAGCCGGGCTGAAGACGGCTGGAATGCCAGAAACTGGTCCTCGGAAGCTTGGTTCCGGTCCAGGGAAGACATGGCTTGGCAGTTCGGGCTGGACTGTTCCCATGAGGGACAGGGTCAGACTGATTTGCATATAGCCATGTCTGAACTGGGGTGGCAGAGTGGGCTAAAGAACGGTGATGGATAAAACCCAGATCTTTTGACTGGGTGTAAGTGTTTGATTGATTCAGATGCTCCGTCTATCACCACCCCCTTTTGTACCACTTTTGGCCGTCATAAGTGTGGCAGGGTATGCTCAGACGTGAGTCCCTTGCTCACTTTGCCACTGGAATCAAGCATGCCGGGCTGAAGGCGGCTGGAATGTCAGAAACCGGTCCTCGAGCTTGTTTCCGGTCCAGGGAAGACATGGCTTGGCAGTTCGGGCTGGACTGTTCCCATGAGGGACAGGGTCAGACTGATTTGCATATAGCAATGTCTGAACTGGGGTGGCAGAGTGGGCTAAAGAACGGTGATGGATAAAACCCAGATCTTTTGACTGGGTGTGAGTGTTTGATTGATTCAGATGCTCCGTCTATCACCACCCCCTTTTGTACCACTTTTGGCCGCCATAAGTGTGGCAGGGTATGCTCAGACATGAGTCCCTTGCTCACTTTGCCACTGGATTTAAGCAAGCTGGGCTGAAGACGGCTGGAATGCCAAAAACCGGTCCCCGGAAGCTTGTTTCCGGTCCAGGGAAGACATGGCTTGGCAGTTCGGGCTGGACTGTTCCCATGAGGGACAGGGTCAGACTGATTTGCATATAGCCATGTGTGAACTGGGGTGGCAGAGTGGGCTAAAGAACGGTGATGGATAAAATCCAGATATTTTGACTGGGTGTGAGTGTTTGATTGATTCAGATGCTCCGTCTATCACTACCCCCTTTTGTACCACTTTTATGCCGCCATAAGTGGGCAGGAAATGCTCAGACGTGAGCCCCTTGCTCACTTTGCCACTGGATTCAAGGAAGCTGAGCTGAAAACAGCTGGAATGCCAGAAACCGGTCCTCGGAAGCTTGTTTCCGGTCCAGGGAAGACATGGATTGGCAGTTCGGGCTGGGCTGGACTGTTCCCATAAGGGACAGGGTCAGACTGATTTGCATATAGCCATGTCTGAACTGGGGTGGCAGAGTCGGCTAAAGAACGGTGATGGATAAAAACCAGATCTTTTGACTGGGTGTGAGTGTATGATTGATTCAGATGCTCCGTCTATCACCACCCCCTTTTGTACCACTTTTGGCCGCCATAAGTGTGGCAGGGTCTGCTCAGACGTGAGTCCCTTGCTCACTTTGACACTGGATTCAAGCAAGCCGGGCTGAAGACGGCTGGAATGCCAGAAACTGGTCCTCGGAAGCTTGTTTCTGGTCCAGGGAAGACATGGCTTGGCAGTTTGGGCTGGACTGTTCCCATGAGGGACAGGGTCCGACTGATTTGCATATAGCCATGTCTGAACTGGGGTGGCAGAGTGGGCTAAAGAACGGTGATGGATAAAACCCAGATCTTTTGACTGGGTGTGAGTGTTAGATTGATTTAGATGCTCCGTCTATCACCACCCCCTTTTGTACCACTTTTGGCCGCCATAAGTGTGGCAGGGTATGCTCAGACATGAGTCCCTTGCTCACTTTGCCACTGGCTTAAAGCAAGCCGGGCTTAAGACGGCTGGAATGCCAGAAACAGGTCCTCTGAAGCTTGTTTCCGGTCCAGGGAAGAAATGGCTTGGCAGTTCGGGCTGGACTCTTCCCATGAGGGACAGGGTCAGACTGATTTGCATATAGCCATGTCTGAACTGGGGTGGCAGAGTGGGCTAAAGAACGGTGATGGATAAAACCCAGATCCTTTGACTGGGTGTGAGTGTTTGATTGATTCAGATGCTCCGTCTATCACCACCCCCTTTTGTACCACTTTTGGCCGCCATAAGTGTGGCAGGGTATGCTCAGACATGAGTCCCTTGCTGACTTTGCCACTGGATTCAAGCAAGCCGGGCTGAAGACGGCTGGAATGTCAGAAACCGGTCCTTGGATGCTTGTTTCCGGTCCAGGGAAGACATGGCTTGGCAATTCGGGCTGGACTGTTCCCATGAGGGACAGGGTCAGACTGAAATGCATATAGCCATGTCTGAACTGGGGTGGCAGAGTGGGCTAAAGAACGGTGATGGATAAAACCCAGATCTTTTGACTGGGTGTGAGTGTTTGATTGATTCAGATGCTCCGTCTATCACCACCCCCTTTTGTACCACTTATGGCCGCCATAAGTGTGGCAGGGTATGCTCAGACATGAGTCCCTTGCTCACTTTGCCACTGGATTCAAGCAAGCCGGTCTGAAGACGGCTGCAATGCCAGAAACCGGTCCTCGGAGGCTTGTTTCCGGTCCAAGAAAGACATGGCTTGGCAGTTCGGGCTGGACTGTTCCCATGAGGGACAGGGTCAGACTGATTTGCATATAGCCATGTCTAAACTGGGGTGGCAGAGTGGAGTAAAGAACGGTGATGGATAAAACCCAGATCTTTTGACTGGGTGTGAGTGTTTGATTGATTCAGATGCTCCGTCTATCACCACCCCCTTTTGTACCACTTTTGGCCGCCATAAGTGTGGCAGGGTATACTCGGACGTGAGTCCCTTGCACACTTTGCCACTGGATTTAAGCAAGCCGGGCTGAAGGCGGCTGGAATGCCAGAAACCGGTCCTCGGAAGCTTGTTTCCGGTCCAGGGAAGACATGGCTTGGCAGTTCGGGCTGGACTGTTCCCATGAGGGACAGGGTCAGACTGATTTGCATATAGCCATGTCTGAACTGGGGTGGCAGAGTGGGCTAAAGAACGGTGATGGATAAAACCCAGATCTTTTGACTGGGTGTGAGTGTTTGATTGATTCCGATGCTCCGTCTATCACCACCCCCTTTTGTACCACTTTTGGCCGCCATAAGTGTGGCAGGGTATGCTCAGACATGAGTCCCTTGCCCACTTTGCCACTGGATTCAAGCAAGCCGGGCTGAAGACGGCTGGAATGCCAGAAACCAGTCCTCAGAAGCTTGTTTCCGGTCCAGGGAAGACATGGCTTGGCAGTTCGGGCTGGACTGTTCCCATGAGGGACAGGGTCAGACTGATTTGCATATAGCCATGTCTGAACTGGGGTGGCAGAGTGGGCTAAAGAACGGTGATGGATAAAACCCAGATCTTTTGACTGGGTGTGAGTGTTTGATTGATTCAGATGCTCCGTCTATCACCACCCCCTTTTGTACCACTTTTGGCCGTCATAAGTGTGGCAGGGTATGCTCAGACGTGAGTCCCTTGCTCACTTTGCCACTGGAATCAAGCAAGCCGGGCTGAAGGCGGCTGGAATGTCAGAAACCGGTCCTCGAGCTTGTTTCCGGTCAAGGGAAGACATGGCTTGGCAGTTCGGGCTGGACTGTTCCCATGAGGGACAGGGTCAGACTGATTTGCATATAGCCATGTCTGAACTGGGGTGGCAGAGTGGGCTAAAGAACGGTGATGGATAAAACCCAGATCTTTTGACTGGGTGTGAGTGTTTGATTGATTCAGATGCTCCGTCTATCACCACCCCCTTTTGTACCACTTATGGCCGCCATAAGTGTGGCAGGGTATGCTCAGACATGAGTCCCTTGCTCACTTTGCCACTGGATTCAAGCAAGCCGGTCTGAAGACGGCTGCAATGCCAGAAACCGGTCCTCGGAGGCTTGTTTCCGGTCCAAGAAAGACATGGCTTGGCAGTTCGGGCTGGACTGTTCCCATGAGGGACAGGGTCAGACTGATTTGCATATAGCCATGTCTAAACTGGGGTGGCAGAGTGGAGTAAAGAACGGTGATGGATAAAACCCAGATCTTTTGACTGGGTGTGAGTGTTTGATTGATTCAGATGCTCCGTCTATCACCACCCCCTTTTGTACCACTTTTGGCCGCCATAAGTGTGGCAGGGTATACTCGGACGTGAGTCCCTTGCACACTTTGCCACTGGATTTAAGCAAGCCGGGCTGAAGGCGGCTGGAATGCCAGAAACCGGTCCTCGGAAGCTTGTTTCCGGTCCAGGGAAGACATGGCTTGGCAGTTCGGGCTGGACTGTTCCCATGAGGGACAGGGTCAGACTGATTTGCATATAGCCATGTCTGAACTGGGGTGGCAGAGTGGGCTAAAGAACGGTGATGGATAAAACCCAGATCTTTTGACTGGGTGTGAGTGTTTGATTGATTCCGATGCTCCGTCTATCACCACCCCCTTTTGTACCACTTTTGGCCGCCATAAGTGTGGCAGGGTATGCTCAGACATGAGTCCCTTGCCCACTTTGCCACTGGATTCAAGCAAGCCGGGCTGAAGACGGCTGGAATGCCAGAAACCAGTCCTCAGAAGCTTGTTTCCGGTCCAGGGAAGACATGGCTTGGCAGTTCGGGCTGGACTGTTCCCATGAGGGACAGGGTCAGACTGATTTGCATATAGCCATGTCTGAACTGGGGTGGCAGAGTGGGCTAAAGAACGGTGATGGATAAAACCCAGATCTTTTGACTGGGTGTGAGTGTTTGATTGATTCAGATGCTCCGTCTATCACCACCCCCTTTTGTACCACTTTTGGCCGTCATAAGTGTGGCAGGGTATGCTCAGACGTGAGTCCCTTGCTCACTTTGCCACTGGAATCAAGCAAGCCGGGCTGAAGGCGGCTGGAATGTCAGAAACCGGTCCTCGAGCTTGTTTCCGGTCAAGGGAAGACATGGCTTGGCAGTTCGGGCTGGACTGTTCCCATGAGGGACAGGGTCAGACTGATTTGCATATAGCCATGTCTGAACTGGGGTGGCAGAGTGGGCTAAAGAACGGTGATGGATAAAACCCAGATCTTTTGACTGGGTGTGAGTGTTTGATTGATTCAGATGCTCCGTCTATCACCACCCCCTTTTGTACCACTTTTGGCCGCCTAAGTGTGGCAGGGTATGCTCAGACATGAGTCCCTTGCTCACTTTGCCACTGGATTCAAGCAAGCCGGGCTGAAGACGGCTGGAATGCCAGACACCGGTCCTCGGAAGCTTGTTTCCGGTCCAGGAAAGACATGGCTTGGCAGTTCAGGCTGGACTGTTCCCATGAAGGAAAGGGTCAGACTGATTTGCATATAGCCATGTCTGAACTGGGGTGGCAGAGTGGGCTAAAGAATGGTGATGGATAAAACCGAGATCTTTTGACTGGGTGTGAGTGTTTGATTGATTCAGATGCTCCGTCTATCACCACCCCCTTTTGTACCACTTTTGGCCGCCATAAGTGTGGCAGGGTATGCTCAGACGTGAGTCCCTTGCTCACTTTGCCACTGGATTTAAGCAAGCTGGGCTGAAGACGGTTGGAATGCCAGAAACCGGTCCCCGGAAGCTTGTTTCCGGTCAAGGGAAGACATGGCTTGGCAGTTCGGGCTGGACTGTTCCCATGAGGGACAGGGTCAGACTGATTTGCATATAGCCATGTGTGAACTGGGCTGGCAGAGTGGGCTAAAGAACGGTGATGGATAAAATCCAGATCTTTTGACTGGGTGTGAGTGTTTGATTGATTCAGATGCTCCGTCTATCACTACCCCCTTTTGTACCACTTTTGGCCGCCATAAGTGGGCAGGAAATGCTCAGACGTGAGCCCCTTGCTCAGTTTGCCACTGGATTCAAGGAAGCTGAGCTGAAGACGGCTGGAATGCCAGAAACCGGTCCTCGGAAGCTTGTTTCCGGTCCAGGGAAGACATGGCTTGGCAGTTCGGGCTGGACTGTTCCCATGAGGGACAGGGTCAGACTGTTTTGGATATAGCCATGTCTGAACTGGGGTGGCAGAGTGGGCTAAAGAACGGTGATGGATAAAACTAAGCATGGGCGAATTTTGCGAATCTCGCGTTCGCGAATTTTGCGGGTTTGCGAACTCGCAATCCGCAAAATCCGCGAATTCTCGCGAATTCTCGGATTTTTTTTTGTGTGTTCGCGCGGGTTTCTGCCAGGTCGCGAGGGTTTTTGTACAATTTCGCTAACGCGAACTTACCTGTCGGGTCGCAAGTTTTGCGAACTTGTTGTTTCTACGTGTCCAGCCTGTTTGGGACACTCTTCTTCATCACTGCCACCCTCTGTCACCACATGCCACCCTCTGGCTCACCCATGCCACCCTCTGTTTCATCACAGCACCCTCTGGTTGTCCAGTGTACATTATTGTGGCGAAGCAAAGCACACCTTCCCTGCCTCAAGTGACCTGAATTAATTTGGGGCTGATTAATGTGTTACAGAATATTTTTTTAGCTGGCACCTGCTTCCTTAGTGCTTCCTGATTAGTGATCTTTTGCACTTGCTAAGTGCTTTCATTGTTGCAAAATTAGTTACAACATCTGCCCTGCCCCAAGTGACAATAATGAATTAGGGGCTGATGAATCTGTCACTGGATTTGAACTTCCAGCCTGGCTCCTGCTTGTCTCCCTTAGCTGTAATTCAGGACCTTTGTGGCATATGTGTAACTATTCTGAGGGTCAGAGCAGGGTCACATAATAGTTGCAAGTAGGCAACTGAACTCTGGAGGGGCCCCTCAGGAAGCACTACAGGAAATGGCTACTAATGATGAGCTTGAACTTTTGAACCTGGTAAGTAGTTTCAGTTTTGCTAAGATCGTATTTCTGCAATTTAGCGCTTATTTGCGGGGCGCGAAGTTGAACTGGGAAGCCGCGAACTCACGCGAACAGTGCGAGCAAGCCATAAAATCCGCTGCTCGTGGATTTGCGGATTTTGCGGGAAATTCGCGAATCTCGCGGATCGCGAATTTACCGAAAATCCGCAAAATCCGCGAGCGGAACGGATTTTCCGCCCATACTTAGATAAAACCCAGATCTTTTGACTGGGTGTGAGTGTTTGATTGATTCAGATGCTCCGTCTATCACCACCCCCTTTTGTACCACTTTTGGCCGCCATAAGTGTGGCAGGGTATGCTCAGACATGGGTCCCTTGCTCACTTTGCCACTGAATTCAAGCAAGCCGGGCTGAAGACAGCTGGAATGCCAGAAACCTGTCCTGGGAAGCTTCTTTCCGGTCCAGGGAAGAAATGGATTGGCAGTTCCGGGCTGGGCTGGACTGTTCCCATGAGGGACAGGGTCAGACTGATTTGCATATAGCCATGTCTGAACTGGGGTGGCAGAGTGGGCTAAAGAACGGTGATGGATAAAAACCAGATCTTTTGACTGGGTGTGAGTGTATGATTGATTCAGATGCTCCGTCTATCACCACCCCCTTTTTACCACTTTTGGCCACCATAAGTGTGGCAGGGTATGCTCAGACGTGAGCCCCTTGCTCACTTTGACACTGGATTCAAGCAAGCCGGGCTGAAGACGGCTGGAATGCCAGAAACTGGTCCTCGGAAGCTTGTTTCCGGTCCAGGGAAGACATGGCTTGGCAGTTCAGGATGGACTGTTCCCATGAGGGACAGGGTCAGACTGATTTGCATATAGCCATGTCTGAACTGGGGTGGCAGAGTGGGCTAAAGAACGGTGATGGATAAAACCCAGATCTTTTGACTGGGTGTGAGTGTTTGATTGATTCAGATGCTCCGTCTATCACCACCCCCTTTTGTACCACTTTTGGCCGCCATAAGTGTGGCAGGGTATGCTCAGACATGAGTCCCTTGCTCACTTTGCCACTGGCTTAAAGCAAGCCGGGCTGAAGACGGCTGTAATGCCAGAAACCGGTCCTCAGAAGCTTGTTTCCGGTCCAGGGAAGACATGGCTTGGCAGTTCGGGCTGGACTGTTCCCATGAGGGACAGGGTCAGACTGATTTGCATATAGCCATGTCTGAACTGGGGTGGCAGAGTGGGCTAAAGAACGGTGATGGATAAAACCCAGATCTTTTCACTGGGTGTGAGTGTTTGATTGATTCAGATGCTCCGTCTATCACCACCCCCTTTTGTACCACTTTTGGCCGCCTAAGTGTGGCAGGGTATGCTCAGACGTGAGTCCCTTGCTCACTTTGCCACTGGATTCAAGCAAGCCGGGCTGAAGACGGCTGGAATGCCAGAAACCAGTCCTCGGAAGCTTGTTTCCGGTCCAGGGAAGACATGGATTGGCAGTTCGGGCTGGGCTGGACTGTTCCCATGAGGGACAGGGTCAGACTGATTTGCATATAGCCATGTCTGAACTGGGGTGGCAGAGTGGGCTAAAGAACGGTGATGGATAAAAACCAGATCTTTTGACTGGGTGTGAGTGTATGATTGATTCAGATGCTCCGTCTATCACCACCCCCTTTTGTACCACTTTTGGCCGCCATAAGTGTGGCAGGGTATGCTCAGACGTGAGTCCCTTGCTCACTTTGCCACTGGATTTAAGCAAGCTGGGCTGAAGACGGTTGGAATGCCAGAAACCGGTCCCCGGAAGCTTGTTTCCGGTCAAGGGAAGACATGGCTTGGCAGTTCGGGCTGGACTGTTCCCATGAGGGACAGGGTCAGACTGATTTGCATATAGCCATGTGTGAACTGGGCTGGCAGAGTGGGCTAAAGAACGGTGATGGATAAAATCCAGATCTTTTGACTGGGTGTGAGTGTTTGATTGATTCAGATGCTCCGTCTATCACTACCCCCTTTTGTACCACTTTTGGCCGCCATAAGTGGGCAGGAAATGCTCAGACGTGAGCCCCTTGCTCAGTTTGCCACTGGATTCAAGGAAGCTGAGCTGAAGACGGCTGGAATGCCAGAAACCGGTCCTCGGAAGCTTGTTTCCGGTCCAGGGAAGACATGGCTTGGCAGTTCGGGCTGGACTGTTCCCATGAGGGACAGGGTCAGACTGTTTTGCATATAGCCATGTCTGAACTGGGGTGGCAGAGTGGGCTAAAGAACGGTGATGGATAAAACTAAGCATGGGCGAATTTTGCGAATCTCGCGTTCGCGAATTTTGCGGGTTTGCGAACTCGCAATCCGCAAAATCCGCGAATTCTCGCGAATTCTCTGATTTTTTTTTGTGTGTTCGCGCGGGTTTCTGCCAGGTCGCGAGGGTTTTTGTACAATTTCGCAAACGCGAACTTACCTGTCGGGTCGCAAGTTTTGCGAACTTGTTGTTTCTACGTGTCCAGCCTGTTTGGGACACTCTTCTTCATCACTGCCACCCTCTGTCACCACATGCCACCCTCTGGCTCACCCATGCCACCCTCTGTTTCATCACAGCACCCTCTGGTTGTCCAGTGTACATTATTGTGGCGAAGCAAAGCACACCTTCCCTGCCTCAAGTGACCTGAATTAATTTGGGGCTGATTAATGTGTTACAGAATATTTTTTTAGCTGGCACCTGCTTCCTTAGTGCTTCCTGATTAGTGATCTTTTGCACTTGCTAAGTGCTTTCATTGTTGCAAAATTAGTTACAACACCTGCCCTGCCCCAAGTGACAATAATGAATTAGGGGCTGATGAATCTGTCACTGGATTTGAACTTCCAGCCTGGCTCCTGCTTGTCTCCCTTAGCTGTAATTCAGGACCTTTGTGGCATATGTGTAACTATTCTGAGGGTCAGAGCAGGGTCACATAATAGTTGCAAGTAGGCAACTGAACTCTGGAGGGGCCCCTCAGGAAGCACTACAGGAAATGGCTACTAATGATGAGCTTGAACTTTTGAACCTGGTAAGTAGTTTCAGTTTTGCTAAGATCGTATTTCTGCAATTTAGCGCTTATTTGCGGGGCGCGAAGTTGAACTGGGAAGCCGCGAACTCACGCGAACAGTGCGAGCAAGCCATAAAATCCGCAGCTCGTGGATTTGCGGATTTTGCGGGAAATTCGCGAATCTCGCGGATCGCGAATTTACCGAAAATCCGCAAAATCCGCGAGCGGAACGGATTTTCCGCCCATACTTAGATAAAACCCAGATCTTTTGACTGGGTGTGAGTGTTTGATTGATTCAGATGCTCCGTCTATCACCACCCCCTTTTGTACCACTTTTGGCCGCCATAAGTGTGGCAGGGTATGCTCAGACATGGGTCCCTTGCTCACTTTGCCACTGAATTCAAGCAAGCCGGGCTGAAGACAGCTGGAATGCCAGAAACCTGTCCTGGGAAGCTTGTTTCCGGTCCAGGGAAGAAATGGATTGGCAGTTCCGGGCTGGGCTGGACTGTTCCCATGAGGGACAGGGTCAGACTGATTTGCATATAGCCATGTCTGAACTGGGGTGGCAGAGTGGGCTAAAGAACGGTGATGGATAAAAACCAGATCTTTTGACTGGGTGTGAGTGTATGATTGATTCAGATGCTCCGTCTATCACCACCCCCTTTTTACCACTTTTGGCCACCATAAGTGTGGCAGGGTATGCTCAGACGTGAGCCCCTTGCTCACTTTGACACTGGATTCAAGCAAGCCGGGCTGAAGACGGCTGGAATGCCAGAAACTGGTCCTCGGAAGCTTGTTTCCGGTCCAGGGAAGACATGGCTTGGCAGTTCAGGATGGACTGTTCCCATGAGGGACAGGGTCAGACTGATTTGCATATAGCCATGTCTGAACTGGGGTGGCAGAGTGGGCTAAAGAACGGTGATGGATAAAACCCAGATCTTTTGACTGGGTGTGAGTGTTTGATTGATTCAGATGCTCCGTCTATCACCACCCCCTTTTGTACCACTTTTGGCCGCCATAAGTGTGGCAGGGTATGCTCAGACATGAGTCCCTTGCTCACTTTGCCACTGGCTTAAAGCAAGCCGGGCTGAAGACGGCTGTAATGCCAGAAACCGGTCCTCAGAAGCTTGTTTCCGGTCCAGGGAAGACATGGCTTGGCAGTTCGGGCTGGACTGTTCCCATGAGGGACAGGGTCAGACTGATTTGCATATAGCCATGTCTGAACTGGGGTGGCAGAGTGGGCTAAAGAACGGTGATGGATAAAACCCAGATCTTTTCACTGGGTGTGAGTGTTTGATTGATTCAGATGCTCCGTCTATCACCACCCCCTTTTGTACCACTTTTGGCCGCCTAAGTGTGGCAGGGTATGCTCAGACGTGAGTCCCTTGCTCACTTTGCCACTGGATTCAAGCAAGCCGGGCTGAAGACGGCTGGAATGCCAGAAACCAGTCCTCGGAAGCTTGTTTCCGGTCCAGGGAAGACATGGATTGGCAGTTCGGGCTGGGCTGGACTGTTCCCATGAGGGACAGGGTCAGACTGATTTGCATATAGCCATGTCTGAACTGGGGTGGCAGAGTGGGCTAAAGAACGGTGATGGATAAAAACCAGATCTTTTGACTGGGTGTGAGTGTATGATTGATTCAGATGCTCCGTCTATCACCACCCCCTTTTGTACCACTTTTGGCCGCCATAAGTGTGGCAGGGTATGCTCAGACGTGAGTCCCTTGCTCACTTTGACACTGGATTCAAGCAAGCCGGGCTGAAGACGGCTGGAATGCCAGAAACTGGTCCTCGGAAGCTTGTTTCCGGTCCAGGGTAGACATGGCTTGGCAGTTCGGGCTGGACTGTTCCCATGAGGGACAGGGTCAGACTGATTTGCATATAGCCATGTCTGAACTGGGGTGGCAGAGTGGGCTAAAGAACGGTGATGGATAAAAACCAGATCTTTTGACTGGGTGTGAGTGTTTGATTGGTTCAGATGCTCCGTCTATCACCACCCCCTTTGGTACCACTTTTGGCCGCCATAAGTGTGGCAGGGTATGCTCAAACATGAGTCCCTTGCTCACTTTGCCACTGGCTTAAAGCAAGCCGGGCTGAAGACGGCTGGAATGCCAGAAAACGGTCCTCGGAAGCTTGTTTCCGGTCCAGGGAAGACATGGCTTGGCAGTTCGGGCTGGACTGTTCCCATGAGGGACAGGGTCAGACTGATTTGCATATAGCCATGTCTGAACTGGGGTGGCAGAGTGGGCTAAAGAACGGTGATGGATAAAACCCAGATCTTTTGACTGGGTGTGAGTGTTTGATTGGTTCAGATGCTCCGTCTATCACCACCCCCTTTGGTACCACTTTTGGCCGCCATAAGTGTGGCAGGGTATGCTCAGACGTGAGTCCCTTGCTCACTTTGCCACTGGATTCAAGCAAGCCGGGCTGAAGACGGCTGGAATGCCAGAAACCAGTCCTCGGAAGCTTGTTTCCGGTCCAGGGAAGACATGGATTGGCAGTTCGGGCTGGGCTGGACTGTTCCCATGAGGGACAGGGTCAGACTGATTTGCATATAGCCATGTCTGAACTGGGGTGGCAGAGTGGGCTAAAGAACGGTGATGGATAAAAACCAGATCTTTTGACTGGGTGTGAGTGTATGATTGATTCAGATGCTCCGTCTATCACCACCCCCTTTTGTACCACTTTTGGCCGCCATAAGTGTGGCAGGGTATGCTCAGACGTGAGTCCCTTGCTCACTTTGACACTGGATTCAAGCAAGCCGGGCTGAAGACGGCTGGAATGCCAGAAACTGGTCCTCGGAAGCTTGTTTCCGGTCCAGGGTAGACATGGCTTGGCAGTTCGGGCTGGACTGTTCCCATGAGGGACAGGGTCAGACTGATTTGCATATAGCCATGTCTGAACTGGGGTGGCAGAGTGGGCTAAAGAACGGTGATGGATAAAACCCAGATCTTTTGACTGGGTGTGAGTGTTTGATTGATTCAGATGCTCCGTCTATCACCACCCCCTTTTGTACCACTTTTGGCCACTATAAGTGTGGCAGGGTATGCTCAGACATGAGTCCCTTGCTCACTTTGCCACTGGATTTAAGCAAGCCGTGCTGAAGACGGCTGGAATGTCAGAAACCGGTCCTCGGAAGCTTGTTTCCGGTCCAGGGAAGACATGGCTTGGCAGTTCGGGCTGGACTGTTCCCATGAGGGACAGGGTCAGACTGATTTGCATATAGCCATGTCTGAACTGGGGTGGCAGAGTGGGCTAAAGAACGGTGATGGATAAAAACCAGATCTTTTGACTGGGTGTGAGTGTTTGATTGATTCAGATGCTCCGTCTATCACCACCCGCTTTTGTACCACAAGGGACATTAGGTACAACAGGAACAATAAGTGTGGTATGATGTTCATTCAATGGAACAATCGGTGCTGGTGAATCCATTATGACATTTGTTGCCAACGGGGTTACATGCTGACAACCTGCATTTGTTTGCCTAGGGAGCCCCTGGCTGTTAGTAGCACAGTCCACAACCTGCGTACCCTCCCCACCCTGTACTGTAATACGCAACGATTCAAGATGAGAGAGTCTGTGTTCTATGGAATGCAGTCTATCGTAGATAGGAAGGCAAGTCTTAGTAAATAGTTGTTCCAATTTAACCCAGAAGTCTCCCCTACTCTCGAGAGGAATCATATCATCAATAACCTGGGTGGTCAAAGGCCCGTTTGCAGTTGACTGTAGTAAATCCGAATCAGCTGCGATTGGATTATTTCCTGAGTTGAAACATTTCTGTATTTTTGCTTTTCTGTTCTTAAATACAGTTGGTGGTTATAATTGGGACACTTCATCTTTAACACTCTGACCTTTGTGTAGAGGTCATTAATAAACGGTATGGCCCACCAAAAGGAGATAATTAAATTATTGCATTTGTTATTTGCATAATGTAGGACATTTTGCACATGAAAGTCTAAAGTCTTGAGGAAATATTTACTGCCAGTTTTACATATAAATGCAGAATATATTCCATCAGCTATTTTCTGATAGGAACTGCTACACTTTTTACTTGATGTGGTACAGACAGATTTCAGTAATACCATATTACTTTATGAATCAAAAGAAATGTGTTAAACATGCAGTAGTCTGATTGGCATACATTTAAAGCATCTCTATAAGATTCTAATGGCCCTCTTTCGAATTAGGTGCAGTGCTAAAAATAAGCAGAATTTGTTTAACACACATTTTCCGTGATGTACCAAAAAGAGTCATGAATATGAAGGTGCCAGTAAGTGCCACCTTGAAGCAAACAGTGGGACCACCATGGTCCGCTTTTGGAACAGGCAACTCGTAATACGGATATCGGTGCAGTCCCCCTGTTTTGCCCATGGCGTCTGCCTTTCTCTGGTGGTCTACGGGCAGTCTTGGTGGTTCAGCTGCAGTCTTTACAAAGCCAAGTCCCAACTTGCAAAACGGCGGTTGAACAACCAAGCTCACGCGATCGGACCGCCACCGCCAGTATTGCAGTCAACGGGACTGCCAAACTCATAATAAGGCCCTTAGAATTCACAAAACTAGATACACAGATTATTTTGGCAGAGCTTCATAATCCAATATAATCACCCAAGAGAGATAAAGCAACAGGCCTGGATGGTTTTACAACTGAATTTATCACATATTTTTTAATTGCTACTCCCTAAACTCTCTATTCTCATACATTCATTTTTACACATAGGAAAATCTTCTGAATGATTTTTAGATGCCCTTATCAGTCCCATCCCAAAAGAAGGAAAAAATACACAATATTGTAAAAACTACAGGCTAAATTCCCTAAGCAATATTGATTTTGATTTTTCAAAAATGTTAGCCCTTCGATTGGAATCCGTTATCCCTAAACACCTTGGCAAAGAAGAATCTGGATTTGTTATTGGGAGATACATATCTGATAACACACCCTTATTGTTTGACATTCTATCCAAATCCACTCACACTTCGTCTAACACCAATAACTTTAGATGCTGAAAAAGACTTTCAACTGTGTCAATTGGTCTTCTATCTTTCATGTTCCTAAATGTTTTGGGCTGAAACTAATTACTTTAATATCCCTCTCATATATTTCTCCCCAGCACCTGATTTCGTAAATGTTTTGCCCTCTTTCACCATTTTCTTTTTAACTTAGCTCTAGAAACTTTTATGTCTAAACCAAGACAAAAACAAGAACTTCATGGTTTTTCAATGAACAACAGATTAAATTACCAGTTTATGCTGATGATAATTTCTTTCTTATTTCACAACCCCAGTCTTCATTTTCAGCTTTTTAAAATGTAATTGCCTCTTATTTTCTCGTTTCTGGTTGTAAATTAAATTACGATAAATGTGAGATTTTATGCCTAAATAAATTTACCTTTAAGCAAGATTTTATGGCTACTAATTTCTCATGGACTAAGGGCCTTATTATGAGTGCGGCTGTCTTCGGAACACTGTGACGTAATTGGCGGTCTAACCACTGCCTCCTTGGTAGTCTGAGCGCCCGATTACAATCAGTGCACTCGGACCACCACAAGACTGCTGCTAGACTGCCAGGATATCAGGTCCCGCGGCGGTGGGGAAAGTGACAGTTTATGGCGGCTGTGTCTGCATCGGCACCATCGTGGGGATAACAACAAGCCTATCTGCTAACCTTTTTTTGTATTAAATCTTTTATTGAGCATAGGCAAACAAAATGCACCTCCGAGATATTTTTAGGGGCCGTCACCACTCCGGGGAGGCTTAAGTCAGCGACCCCTCTGATACCCATCACAAGGCCAGCGGGCACATCATCCGTTAACACAGCAAGCCGCCTACAACCCAACTGGGCCGGCCGCGTCATAAGAGGTGCTACAACGGTGCAAGCTGAGCAGTACTAGTGCAACCTGAGAGAACAAAGAACCGTAAACAACCCCCCTACCCTTCCCACCCCACCCTCCCCTCTCCTTGTCCATTTCCGGAGGTAATCTATCGGTTGTGGTCTACCATTAACGGTCAAGTGGTGCTACGTGCGCAGGGCCTGTGCGCTTACGGGCGCGTGTCTTGGGTTCTGGGAGAGGTGTTTCTGCTAGGCGTAGCAGACGCAGGTAGCGTGGGCAGCTCACCTCACGAAACTCCCCGGTAAGCAGGGCGAGGAATGGTCGCCAGAGTTCCGCAAAGTCCGCTCCCCTCCCTGCTGCTGCCAGTGATAGTTTCTCCATTCCCAGGATCGCCCAGAGCCGGTGGAGCCACCCCAATTGCTGCGGAGCCTGAGCTGCCCTCCAGTGGGCCACAATGTTTTGGACCGCGGCCCCAAGCGCAAGCGCGATCAAACGTCCCCTCCAGGACTTCAGAGGGTACATGAGGGCGTTTGGGAGGCCTAGAATAATGTATGCTGGGAAGCGCGGCAGTTGTGTGTCTAGATGTGCGTCTATAAGGTCCAGGATAGGGTCCCAATAGGGGCGCAGCGCCTCACAGCTCCATAGCAAGTGTTCCAGTGTCCCTAGTTCCCCGCACCCCCTCCAGCATCTGTCGCTTACTCGGGCATCCCAGTGGTGTAATCTCTCAGGGGTGTGGTACCAGTATGTGGCTACTTTAGTTAGTGTCTCGGTGAGCCCGGTGTGGTGCGCCGAGTGTATCTGCTAACCTTTTCAGGACAGAATGTCCACATCATTGATGTCATTTGAGATGTCATCAGTGATGTCATCAGTGTTGTCACTGACCATGTCATGAGTGATGTAATATGTGAGGTATAAGCAGTGCATGGGGGGAGTAAGCTATAGTTAGCTCAGGCAACTATAACTGCTGAACTTCACTGGTTTTGTATGAGTGAAATCTGAGCCTAACCATAACGTCCCTGTAACCTTTGTTTTTACCAGTTTTTTCTGTAGTCTGGTGTCCTATACTTATACACCTAAAAGTCTTTGTTCCCTTTGTGCAGGAGGGCTCTGAGCCTGGTCTGAACCAGTTCTGGGTGTTCCTTAAGCCCTTTGTTTTCCTGGCCTCTCCTTTACTTTCAGAGAGAGGGGCTGGGTCGTCAGCTGCCCAGCAGGAGGTGGAGCCAGCATTGTGGAAGGCAGGCACAGCCATATTCAGGCCCAGGTGCTACCCCCTCTCACCACTCTAGATGCAGATGGAGCTATTCAGCCAAGGGATGGCCCACTCAGCCTCTGGGAGCCACCCAGTCCCTGCCACTCACAAACCAGAGAGGTCAATTCACAAACAGGCCCAGGGAACAGAGGAAGGTCAGACAAGAGAACAGGCACTTTCTAAAAGTGCGGTTATCAAACACAGGATTTAAAAAACACCTTTCCTAAAAGATGTGTTATTAAATTCTGAGTTCAGGGATACCAGCCTTTATGTCCTATCTTGCTCCTATGGGAAGATATGCAGGTAACCACTGTAGCCAGCATTCCCCTGGATAGCCTATGGGCAAGATAGCATTACAATAGTGAAAAATGAAAATGGCTGTAGTTCACTACCAGAGCATGTCACCTGCACCAATACATGCTCTATCTTTCGCATACACTGCACCCTGCCCAAGGGGGTACCTTGAGTCATCCATAGGGGTGTCCAATGTGTACAGAAAGGGAAGGGTTAGGCCTGGTCAGTGGAGACACTGGCCAGGTTGACATGGCAGTTCACAGACTGCACACAGGCACTGCGGTGGCAGGCCTGAAACACCATTTTAGGGCTACTCATGTGGGTGGCACAATCAGTGCTGCAGGTCCACTAGTAGCATTTAAATCACCAGCCCTGGCTCACTCAGTGGACTTTACTAGGGACGTCTTGGTGATACAAGTTGCCAATCATGGATAACCAATTACAATAACAATTTACACATAGCGTATATGCACTTTAGCACTGATCAGCAGTGTTAAAGTGTCCAGAGTCCTATTGCCAACAACCACGGGTCAAGAAACATAAAGGAGGAAGAAGCAAAAGGTTTGGGGATAACTCTGCAAAAAGGGCCATTTCCAACACAACCCCATTCCAGCCTAATGCCAGGGTAGACCAAACGATACCTCTATGGGATTCCCTGCTTAAGGCAATAGAACAAGGAAACTGGCCCAAACAGCAGGGCACTATTCCTGTTTTACGCCGTCCTGAACCCTGTTGGATCACTCTATCCATACTCTCAGGGTCTACCATACCAACCCATGTGGAACCCTTCTCCTCACCTGTGGACATCACCTGTGCAGCACCTAACCTTAACTTGCTCACAGGTGTGTCCCAACAAACAGACAGCAAGCCACAGTGGCCACAGACAGTGGTCAGGGATGAGACCCAGGCCTCATGCCTCTCAGGGTTCTCAAATCCCTGTGGCTTCCTAGGGTGGGGGTCAGTAGCCCCAAGTGCTCAGCACCCTTTGTCCACTCTCCCTCCTGTCAGGTCAGGTCTGACATCCTGGCACTGACCCACCAGTCCCGGACCTGTATCCAGCGGCTGGACAGGAGGCTGGGGTGGGCTCTCCCACACCCGGTCCTCCTCTTCCTTGGGGCTCTGTACACTCCCACCTGAAGCGGTACCCCCTTCTAGAATAGTCAGGGAACCTGTGGCAGGTGTCCCGCACCATTCACCCACCAGTTCAGGGGTTCTATCCTGCAACTGGTATTCCAGGTCAAGTGTGGCAGGGTATGCTCAGACATGAGTCCCTTGCTCACTTTGCCACTGGCTTAAAGCAAGCCGGGCTGAAGACGGCTGGAATGCCAGAAACCGGTCCTCGGAAGCTTGTTTCCGGTCCAGGGAAGACATGGCTTGGCAGTTCGGGCTGGGCTGTTCCCATGAGGGACAGGGTCAGACTGATTTGCATATAGCCATGTCTGAACTGGGGTGGCAGAGTGGGCTAAAGAACGGTGATGGATAAAAACCAGATCTTTTGACTGGGTGTGAGTGTATGATTGATTCAGATGCTCCGTCTATCACCACCCCCTTTTGTACCACTTTTGGCCGCCATAAGTGTGGCAGGGTATGCTCAGACGTGAGTCCCTTGCTCACTTTGACACTGGATTCAAGCAAGCCGGGCTGAAGACGGCTGGAATGCCAGAAACTGGTCCTCGGAAGCTTGTTTCCGGTCCAGGGTAGACATGGCTTGGCAGTTCGGGCTGGACTGTTCCCATGAGGGACAGGGTCAGACTGATTTGCATATAGCCATGTCTGAACTGGGGTGGCAGAGTGGGCTAAAGAACGGTGATGGATAAAACCCAGATCTTTTGACTGGGTGTGAGTGTTTGATTGATTCAGATGCTCCGTCTATCACCACCCCCTTTTGTACCACTTTTGGCCACCATAAGTGTGGCAGGGTATGCTCAGACATGAGTCCCTTGCTCACTTTGCCACTGGATTCAAGCAAGCCGTGCTGAAGACGGCTGGAATGTCAGAAACCGGTCCTCGGAAGCTTGTTTCCGGTCCAGAGAAGACATGGCTTGGCAGTTCGGGCTGGACTGTTCCCATGAGGGACAGGGTCAGACTGATTTGCATATAGCCATGTCTGAACTGGGGTGGCAGAGTGGGCTAAAGAACGGTGATGGATAAAAACCAGATCTTTTGACTGGGTGTGAGTGCATGATTGATTCAGATGCTCCGTCTATCATCACCCCCTTTTGTACCACTTTCGGCCGCCATAAGTGTGGCAGGGTATGCTCAGACGTGAGTCCCTTGCTCACTTTGACACTGGATTCAAGCAAGCCGGGCTGAAGACGGCTGGAATGCCAGAAACTGGTCCTCGGAAGCTTGTTTCCGGTCCAGGGAAGACATGGCTTGGCAGTTCGGGCTGGACTGTTCCCATGAGGGACAGGGTCAGACTGATTTGCATATAGCCATGTCTGAACTGGGGTGGCAGAGTGGGCTAAAGAACGGTGATGGATAAAACTCAGATCTTTTGACTGGGTGTGAGTGTTTGATTGATTCAGATGCTCCGTCTATCACCACCCCCTTTTGTACCACTTTTGGCCGCCATAAGTGTGGCAGGGTATGCTCAGACATGAGTCCCTTGCTCACTTTGCCACTGGCTTAAAGCAAGCCGGGCTGAAGACGGCTGGAATGCCAGAAACCGGTCCTCGGAAGCTCGTTTCCGGTCCAGGGAAGACATGGCTTGGCAGTTCGGGCTGGACTGTTCCCATGAGGGACAGGGTCAGACTGATTTGCATATAGCCATGTCTGAACTGGGGTGGCAGAGTGGGCTAAAGAACGGTGATGGATAAAAAACAGATCTTTTGACTGGGTGTGAGTGTATGATTGATTCAGATGCTCCGTCTATCACCACCCCCTTTTGTACCACTTTTGGCCGCCATAAGTGTGGCAGGGTATGCTCAGACGTGAGTCCCTTGCTCACTTTGACACTGGATTCAAGCAAGCCGGGCTGAAGACGGCTGGAATGCCGAAACTGGTCCTCGGAAGCTTGTTTCCGGTCCAGGGAAGACATGGCTTGGCAGTTCTGGCTGGACTGTTCCCATGAGGGACAGGGTCAGACTGATTTGCATATAGCCATGTCTGAACTGGGGTGGCAGAGTGGGCTAAAGAACGGTGATGGATAAAACCCAGATCTTTTGACTGGGTGTGAGTGTTTGATTGATTCAGATGCTCCGTCTATCACCACCCCCTTTTGTACCACTTTTGGCCGCCATAAGTGTGGCAGGGTATGCTCAGACATGAGTCCCTTGCTCACTTTGCCACTGGCTTAAAGCAAGCCGGGCTGAAGACGGCTGGAATGCCAGAAACCGGTCCTCGGAAGCTTGTTTCCGGTCCAGGGAAGACATGGCTTGGCAGTTCAGGCTGGACTGTTCCCATGAGGGACAGGGTCAGACTGATTTGCATATAGCCATGTCTGAACTGGGGTGGCAGAGTGGGCTAAAGAACGGTGATGGATAAAACCCAGATCTTTTGACTGGGTGTGAGTGTTTGATTGATTCAGATGCTCCGTCTATCACCACCCCCTTTTGTACCACTTTTGGCCGCCTAAGTGTGGCAGGGTATGCTCAGACGTGAGTCCCTTGCTCACTTTGCCACTGGCTTAAAGCAAGCCGGGCTGAAGACGGCTGGAATGTCAGAAACCGGTCCTCGGAAGCTTGGTTCCAGTCCAGGGAAGACATGGCTTGGCAGTTCGGGCTGGACTGTTCCCATGAGGGACAGGGTCAGACTGATTTGCATATAGCCATGTCTGAACTGGGGTGGCAGAGTGGGCTAAAGAACGGTGATGGATAAAACCCAGATCTTTTGACTGGGTGTGAGTGTTTGATTGATTCAGATGCTCCGTCTATCACCACCCCCTTTTGTACCACTTTTGGCCGCCATAAGTGTGGCAGGGTATGCTCAGACGTGAGTCCCTTGCTCACTTTGCCACTGGATTCAAGCAAGCCGGGCTGAAGACGGCTGGAATGTCAGAAACCGGTCCTCGGAAGCTTGTTTCCGGTCCAGGGAAGACATGGCTTGGCAGTTCGGGCTGGACTGTTCCCATGAGGGACAGGGTCAGACTGATTTGCATATAGCCATGTCTGAACTGGGGTGGCAGAGTGGGCTAAAGAACGGTGATGGATAAAACCGAGATCTTTTGACTGGGTGTGAGTGTTTGATTGATTCAGATGCTCTGTCTATCACCACCCCCTTTTGTACCACTTTTGGCCGCCATAAGTGTGGCAGGGTATGCTCAGACATGAGTCCCTTGCTCACTTTGCCACTGGATTTAAGCAAGCCGGGCTGAAGACGGCTGGAATGCCAGAAACCGGTCCTCGGAAGCTTGTTTCCGGTCCAGGGAAGACATGGCTTGGCAGTTCAGGCTGGACTGTTCCCATGAGGGACAGGGTCAGACTGATTTGCATATAGCCATGTCTGAACTGGGGTGGCAGAGTGGGCTAAAGAACGGTGATGGATAAAATCCAGATCTTTTGACTGGGTGTGAGTGTTTGATTGATTCCGATGCTCCGTCTATCACCACCCCCTTTTGTACCACTTTTGGCCGCCATAAGTGGGCAGGGTATGCTCAGACGTGAGTCCCTTGCTCACTTTGCCACTGGATTCAAGCAAGCCGAGCTGAAGACGGCTGGAATGCCAGAAACCGGTCCTCGGAAGCTTGTTTCCGGACCAGGGAAGACATGGCTTGGCAGTTCGGGCTGGACTGTTCCCATGAGGGACAGGGTCAGACTGTTTTGCATATAGCCATGTCTGAACTGGGGTGGCAGAGTGGGCTAAAGAACGGTGATGGATAAAACCGAGATCTTTTGACTGGGTGTGAGTGTTTGATTGATTCAGATGCTCTGTCTATCACCACCCCCTTTTGTACCACTTTTGGCCGCCATAAGTGTGGCAGGGTATGCTCAGACATGAGTCCCTTGCTCACTTTGCCACTGGCTTAAAGCAAGCCGGGCTGAAGACGGCTGTAATTCCAGAAACCGGTCCTCAGAAGCTTGTTTCCGGTCCAGGGAAGACATGGCTTGGCAGTTCGGGCTGGACTGTTCCCATGAGGGACAGGGTCAGACTGATTTGCATATAGCCATGTCTGAACTGGGGTGGCAGAGTGGGCTAAAGAACGGTGATGGATAAAACCCAGATCTTTTCACTGGGTGTGAGTGTTTGATTGATTCAGATGCTCCGTCTATCACCACCCCCTTTTGTACCACTTTGGCCGCCTAAGTGTGGCAGGGTATGCTCAGACGTGAGTCCCTTGCTCACTTTGCCACTGGATTCAAGCAAGCCGGGCTGAAGACGGCTGGAATGCCAGAAACCAGTCCTCGGAAGCTTGTTTCCGGTCCAGGGAAGACATGGATTGGCAGTTCGGGCTGGGCTGGACTGTTCCCATGAGGGACAGGGTCAGACTGATTTGCATATAGCCATGTCTGAACTGGGGTGGCAGAGTGGGCTAAAGAACGGTGATGGATAAAAACCAGATCTTTTGACTGGGTGTGAGTGTATGATTGATTCAGATGCTCCGTCTATCACCACCCCCTTTTGTACCACTTTTGGCCGCCATAAGTGTGGCAGGGTATGCTCAGACGTGAGTCCCTTGCTCACTTTGACACTGGATTCAAGCAAGCCGGGCTGAAGACGGCTGGAATGCCAGAAACTGGTCCTCGGAAGCTTGTTTCCGGTCCAGGGTAGACATGGCTTGGCAGTTCGGGCTGGACTGTTCCCATGAGGGACAGGGTCAGACTGATTTGCATATAGCCATGTCTGAACTGGGGTGGCAGAGTGGGCTAAAGAACGGTGATGGATAAAACCCAGATCTTTTGACTGGGTGTGAGTGTTTGATTGGTTCAGATGCTCCGTCTATCACCACCCCCTTTGGTACCACTTTTGGCCGCCATAAGTGTGGCAGGGTATGCTCAAACATGAGTCCCTTGCTCACTTTGCCACTGGCTTAAAGCAAGCCGGGCTGAAGACGGCTGGAATGCCAGAAACCGGTCCTCGGAAGCTTGTTTCCGGTCCAGGGAAGACATGGCTTGGCAGTTCGGGCTGGACTGTTCCCATGAGGGACAGGGTCAGACTGATTTGCATATAGCCATGTCTGAACTGGGGTGGCAGAGTGGGCTAAAGAACGGTGATGGATAAAACCCAGATCTTTTGACTGGGTGTGAGTATTTGATTGGTTCAGATGCTCCGTCTATCACCACCCCCTTTGGTACCACTTTTGGCCGCCATAAGTGTGGCAGGGTATGCTCAGACGTGAGTCCCTTGCTCACTTTGCCACTGGATTCAAGCAAGCCGGGCTGAAGACGGCTGGAATGCCAGAAACCAGTCCTCGGAAGCTTGTTTCCGGTCCAGGGAAGACATGGATTGGCAGTTCGGGCTGGGCTGGACTGTTCCCATGAGGGACAGGGTCAGACTGATTTGCATATAGCCATGTCTAAACTGGGGTGGCAGAGTGGGCTAAAGAACGGTGATGGATAAAAACCAGATCTTTTGACTGGGTGTGAGTGTATGATTGATTCAGATGCTCCGTCTATCACCACCACCTTTTGTACCACTTTTGGCCGCCATAAGTGTGGCAGGGTATGCTCAGACGTGAGTCCCTTGCTCACTTTGACACTGGATTCAAGGAAGCCGGGCTGAAGACGGCTGGAATGCCAGAAACTGGTCCTCGGAAGCTTGTTTCCGGTCCAGGGTAGACATGGCTTGGCAGTTCGGGCTGGACTGTTCCCATGAGGGACAGGGTCAGACTGATTTGCATATAGCCATGTCTGAACTGGGGTGGCAGAGTGGGCTAAAGAACGGTGATGGATAAAACCCAGATCTTTTGACTGGGTGTGAGTGTTTGATTGATTCAGATGCTCCGTCTATCACCACCCCCTTTTGTACCACTTTTGGCCACTATAAGTGTGGCAGGGTATGCTCAGACATGAGTCCCTTGCTCACTTTGCCACTGGATTTAAGCAAGCCGTGCTGAAGACGGCTGGAATGTCAGAAACCGGTCCTCGGAAGCTTGTTTCCGGTCCAGGGAAGACATGGCTTGGCAGTTCGGGCTGGACTGTTCCCATGAGGGACAGGGTCAGACTGATTTGCATCTAGCCATGTCTGAACTGGGGTGGCAGAGTGGGCTAAAGAACGGTGATGGATAAAAACCAGATCTTTTGACTGGGTGTGAGTGTTTGATTGATTCAGATGCTCCGTCTATCACCACCCGCTTTTGTACCACAAGGGACATTAGGTACAACAGGAACAATAAGTGTGGTATGATGTTCATTCAATGGAACAATCGGTGCTGGTGAATCCATTATGACATTTGTTGCCAACGGGGTTACATGCTGACAACCTGCATTTGTTTGCCTAGGGAGCCCCTGGCTGTTAGTAGCACAGTCCACAACCTGCGTACCCTCCCCACCCTGTACTGTAATACGCAACGATTCAAGATGAGAGAGTCTGTGTTCTATGGAATGCAGTCTATCGTAGATAGGAAGGCAAGTCTTAGTAAATAGTTGTTCCAATTTAACCCAGAAGTCTCCCCTACTCTCGAGAGGAATCATATCATCAATAACCTGGGTGGTCAAAGGCCCGTTTGCAGTCGACTGTAGTAAATCCGAATCAGCTGCGATTGGATTATTTCCTGAGTTGAAACATTTCTGTATTTTTGCTTTTCTGTTCTTAAATACAGTTGGTGGTTATAATTGGGACACTTCATCTTTAACACTCTGACCTTTGTGTAGAGGTCATTAATAAACGGTATGGCCCACCAAAAGGAGATAATTAAATTATTGCATTTGTTATTTGCATAATGTAGGACATTTTGCACATGAAAGTCTAAAGTCTTGAGGAAATATTTACTGCCAGTTTTACATATAAATGCAGAATATATTCCATCAGCTATTTTCTGATAGGAACTGCTACACTTTTTACTTGATGTGGTACAGACAGATTTCAGTAATACCATATTACTTTATGAATCAAAAGAAATGTGTTAAACATGCAGTAGTCTGATTGGCATACATTTAAAGCATCTCTATAAGATTCTAATGGCCCTCTTTCGAATTAGGTGCAGTGCTAAAAATAAGCAGAATTTGTTTAACACACATTTTCCGTGATGTACCAAAAAGAGTCATGAATATGAAGGTGCCAGTAAGTGCCACCTTGAAGCAAACAGTGGGACCACCATGGTCCGCTTTTGGAACAGGCAACTCGTAATACGGATATCGGTGCAGTCCCCCTGTTTTGCCCATGGCGTCTGCCTTTCTCTGGTGGTCTACGGGCAGTCTTGGTGGTTCAGCTGCAGTCTTTACAAAGCCAAGTCCCAACTTGCAAAACGGCGGTTGAACAACCAAGCTCACGCGATCGGACCGCCACCGCCAATATTGCAGTCAACGGGACTGCCAAACTCATAATAAGGCCCTTAGAATTCACAAAACTAGATACACAGATTATTTTGGCAGAGCTTCATAATCCAATATAATCACCCAAGAGAGATAAAGCAACAGGCCTGGATGGTTTTACAACTGAATTTATCACATATTTTTTAATTGCTACTCCCTAAACTCTCTATTCTCATACATTCATTTTTACACATAGGAAAATCTTCTGAATGATTTTTAGATGCCCTTATCAGTCCCATCCCAAAAGAAGGAAAAAATACACAATATTGTAAAAACTACAGGCTAAATTCCCTAAGCAATATTGATTTTGATTTTTCAAAAATGTTAGCCCTTCGATTGGAATCCGTTATCCCTAAACACCTTGGCAAAGAAGAATCTGGATTTGTTATTGGGAGATACATATCTGATAACACACCCTTATTGTTTGACATTCTATCCAAATCCACTCACACTTCGTCTAACACCAATAACTTTAGATGCTGAAAAAGACTTTCAACTGTGTCAATTGGTCTTCTATCTTTCATGTTCCTAAATGTTTTGGGCTGAAACTAATTACTTTAATATCCCTCTCATATATTTCTCCCCAGCACCTGATTTCGTAAATGTTTTGCCCTCTTTCACCATTTTCTTTTTAACTTAGCTCTAGAAACTTTTATGTCTAAACCAAGACAAAAACAAGAACTTCATGGTTTTTCAATGAACAACAGATTAAATTACCAGTTTATGCTGATGATAATTTCTTTCTTATTTCACAACCCCAGTCTTAATTTTCAGCTTTTTAAAATGTAATTGCCTCTTATTTTCTCGTTTCTGGTTGTAAATTAAATTACGATAAATGTGAGATTTTATGCCTAAATAAATTTACCTTTAAGCAAGATTTTATGGCTACTAATTTCTCATGGACTAAGGGCCTTATTATGAGTGCGGCTGTCTTCGGAACACTGTGACGTAATTGGCGGTCTAACCACTGCCTCCTTGGTAGTCTGAGCGCCCGATTACAATCAGTGCACTCGGACCACCACAAGACTGCTGCTAGACTGCCAGGATATCAGGTCCCGCGGCGGTGGGGAAAGTGACAGTTTATGGCGGCTGTGTCTGCATCGGCACCATCGTGGGGATAACAACAAGCCTATCTGCTAACCTTTTTTTGTATTAAATCTTTTATTGAGCATAGGCAAACAAAATGCACCTCCGAGATATTTTTAGGGGCCGTCACCACTCCGGGGAGGCCTAAGTCAGCGACCCCGCTGATACCCATCACAAGGCCAGCGGGCACATCATCCGTTAACACAGCAAGCCGCCTACAACCCAACTGGGCCGGCCGAGTCATAAGAGGTGCTACAACGGTGCAAGCTGAGCAGTACTAGTGCAACCTGAGAGAACAAAGAACCGTAAACAACCCCCCTACCCTTCCCACCCCACCCTCCCCTCTCCTTGTCCATTTCCGGAGGTAATCTATCGGTTGTGGTCTACCATTAACGGTCAAGTGGTGCTACGTGCGCAGGGCCTGTGCGCTTACGGGCGCGTGTCTTGGGTTCTGGGAGAGGTGTTTCTGCTAGGCGTAGCAGACGCAGGTAGCGTGGGCAGCTCACCTCACGAAACTCCCCGGTAAGCAGGGCGAGGAATGGTCGCCAGAGTTCCGCAAAGTCCGCTCCCCTCCCTGCTGCTGCCAGTGATAGTTTCTCCATTCCCAGGATCGCCCAGAGCCGGTGGAGCCACCCCAATTGCTGCGGAGCCTGAGCTGCCCTCCAGTGGGCCACAATGTTTTGGACCGCGGCCCCAAGCGCAAGCGCGATCAAACGTCCCCTCCAGGACTTCAGAGGGTACATGAGGGCGTTTGGGAGGCCTAGAATAATGTATGCTGGGAAGCGCGGCAGTTGTGTGTCTAGATGTGCGTCTATAAGGTCCAGGATAGGGTCCCAATAGGGGCGCAGCGCCTCACAGCTCCATAGCAAGTGTTCCAGTGTCCCTAGTTCCCCGCACCCCCTCCAGCATTTGTCGCTTACTCGGGCATCCCAGTGGTGTAATCTCTCAGGGGTGTGGTACCAGTATGTGGCTACTTTAGTTAGTGTCTCGGTGAGCCCGGTGTGGTGCGCCGAGTGTATCTGCTAACCTTTTCAGGACAGAATGTCCACATCATTGATGTCATTTGAGATGTCATCAGTGATGTCATCAGTGCTGTCACTGACCATGTCATGAGTGATGTAATATGTGAGGTATAAGCAGTGCATGGGGGGAGTAAGCTATAGTTAGCTCAGGCAACTATAACTGCTGAACTTCACTGGTTTTGTATGAGTGAAATCTGAGCCTAACCATAACGTCCCTGTAACCTTTGTTTTTACCAGTTTTTTCTGTAGTCTGGTGTCCTATACTTATACCCCTAAAAGTCTTTGTTCCCTTTGTGCAGGAGGGCTCTGAGCCTGGTCTGAACCAGTTCTGGGTGTTCCTTAAGCCCTTTGTTTTCCTGGCCTCTCCTTTACTTTCAGAGAGAGGGGCTGGGTCGTCAGCTGCCCAGCAGGAGGTGGAGCCAGCATTGTGGAAGGCAGGCACAGCCATATTCAGGCCCAGGTGCTACCCCCTCTCACCACTCTAGATGCAGATGGAGCTATTCAGCCAAGGGATGGCTCACTCAGCCTCTGGGAGCCACCCAGTCCCTGCCACTCACAAACCAGAGAGGTCAATTCACAAACAGGCCCAGGGAACAGAGGAAGGTCAGACAAGAGAACAGGCACTTTCTAAAAGTGCGGTTATCAAACACAGGATTTAAAAAACACCTTTCCTAAAAGATGTGTTATTAAATTCTGAGTTCAGGGATACCAGCCTTTATGTCCTATCTTGCTCCTATGGGAAGATATGCAGGTAACCACTGTAGCCAGCATTCCCCTGGATAGCCTATGGGCAAGATAGCCTTACAATAGTGAAAAATGAAAATGGCTGTAGTTCACTACCAGAGCATGTCACCTGCACCAATACATGCTCTATCTTTCGCATACACTGCACCCTGCCCAAGGGGGTACCTTGAGTCTTCCATAGGGGTGTCCAATGTGTACAGAAAGGGAAGGGTTAGGCCTGGTCAGTGGAGACACTGGCCAGGTTGACATGGCAGTTCACAGACTGCACACAGGCACTGCGGTGGCAGGCCTGAAACACCATTTTAGGGCTACTCATGTGGGTGGCACAATCAGTGCTGCAGGTCCACTAGTAGCATTTGAATCACCAGCCCTGGCTCACTCAGTGGACTTTACTAGGGACGTCTTGGTGATACAAGTTGCCAATCATGGATAACCAATTACAATAACAATTTACACATAGCGTATATGCACTTTAGCACTGATCAGCAGTGTTAAAGTGTCCAGAGTCCTATTGCCAACAACCACGGGTCAAGAAACATAAAGGAGGAAGAAGCAAAAGGTTTGGGGATAACTCTGCAAAAAGGGCCATTTCCAACACAACCCCCTTCCAGCCTAATGCCAGGGTAGACCAAACGATACCTCTATGGGATTCCCTGCTTAAGGCAATAGAACAAGGAAACTGGCCCAAACAGCAGGGCACTATTCCTGTTTTACGCCGTCCTGAACCCTGTTGGATCACTCTATCCATACTCTCAGGGTCTACCATACCAACCCATGTGGAACCCTTCTCCTCACCTGTGGACACCACCTGTGCAGCACCTAACCTTAACTTGCTCACAGGTGTGTCCCAACAAACAGACAGCAAGCCACAGTGGCCACAGACAGTGGTCAGGGATGAGACCCAGGCCTCATGCCTCTCAGGGTTCTCAAATCCCTGTGGCTTCCTAGGGTGGGGGTCAGTAGCCCCAAGTGCTCAGCACCCTTTGTCCACTCTCCCTCCTGTCAGGTCAGGTCTGACATCCTGGCACTGACCCACCAGTCCCGGACCTGTATCCAGCGGCTGGACAGGAGGCTGGGGTGGGCTCTCCCACACCCGGTCCTCCTCTTCCTTGGGGCTCTGTACACTCCCACCTGAAGCGGTACCCCCTTCTAGAATAGTCAGGGAACCTGTGGCAGGTGTCCCGCACCATTCACCCACAAGATCAGGGGTTCTATCCTGCAACTGGTATTCCAGGTCAAGTGTGGCAGGGTATGCTCAGACATGAGTCCCTTGCTCACTTTGCCACTGGCTTAAAGCAAGCCGGGCTGAAGACGGCTGGAATGCCAGAAACCGGTCCTCGGAAGCTTGTTTCCGGTCCAGGGAAGACATGGCTTGGCAGTTCGGGCTGGACTGTTCCCATGAGGGACAGGGTCAGACTGATTTGCATATAGCCATGTCTGAACTGGGGTGGCAGAGTGGGCTAAAGAACGGTGATGGATAAAAACCAGATCTTTTGACTGGGTGTGAGTGTATGATTGATTCAGATGCTCCGTCTATCACCACCCCCTTTTGTACCACTTTTGGCCGCCATAAGTGTGGCAGGGTATGCTCAGACGTGAGTCCCTTGCTCACTTTGACACTGGATTCAAGCAAGCCGGGCTGAAGACGGCTGGAATGCCAGAAACTGGTCCTCGGAAGCTTGTTTCCGGTCCAGGGTAGACATGGCTTGGCAGTTCGGGCTGGACTGTTCCCATGAGGGACAGGGTCAGACTGATTTGCATATAGCCATGTCTGAACTGGGGTGGCAGAGTGGGCTAAAGAACGGTGATGGATAAAACCCAGATCTTTTGACTGGGTGTGAGTGTTTGATTGATTCAGATGCTCCGTCTATCACCACCCCCTTTTGTACCACTTTTGGCCACCATAAGTGTGGCAGGGTATGCTCAGACATGAGTCCCTTGCTCACTTTGCCACTGGATTCAAGCAAGCCGTGCTGAAGACGGCTGGAATGTCAGAAACCGGTCCTCGGAAGCTTGTTTCCGGTCCAGAGAAGACATGGCTTGGCAGTTCGGGCTGGACTGTTCCCATGAGGGACAGGGTCAGACTGATTTGCATATAGCCATGTCTGAACTGGGGTGGCAGAGTGGGCTAAAGAACGGTGATGGATAAAAACCAGATCTTTTGACTGGGTGTGAGTGCATGATTGATTCAGATGCTCCGTCTATCACCACCCCCTTTTGTACCACTTTCGGCCGCCATAAGTGTGGCAGGGTATGCTCAGACGTGAGTCCCTTGCTCACTTTGACACTGGATTCAAGCAAGCCGGGCGGAAGACGGCTGGAATGCCAGAAACTGGTCCTCGGAAGCTTGTTTCCGGTCCAGGGAAGACATGGCTTGGCAGTTCGGGCTGGACTGTTCCCATGAGGGACAGGGTCAGACTGATTTGCATATAGCCATGTCTGAACTGGGGTGGCAGAGTGGGCTAAAGAACGGTGATGGATAAAACCCAGATCTTTTGACTGGGTGTGAGTGTTTGATTGATTCAGATGCTCCGTCTATCACCACCCCCTTTTGTACCACTTTTGGCCGCCATAAGTGTGGCAGGGTATGCTCAGACGTGAGTCCCTTGCTCACTTTGACACTGGATTCAAGCAAGCCGGGCTGAAGACGGCTGGAATGCCAGAAACTGGTCCTCGGAAGCTCGTTTCCGGTCCAGGGAAGACATGGCTTGGCAGTTCGGGCTGGACTGTTCCCATGAGGGACAGGGTCAGACTGATTTGCATATAGCCATGTCTGAACTGGGGTGGCAGAGTGGGCTAAAGAACGGTGATGGATAAAACCCAGATCTTTTGACTGGGTGTGAGTGTTTGATTGATTCAGATGCTCCGTCTATCACCACCCCCTTTTGTACCACTTTTGGCCGCCATAAGTGTGGCAGGGTATGCTCAGACATGAGTCCCTTGCTCACTTTGCCACTGGCTTAAAGCAAGCCGGGCTGAAGACGGCTGGAATGCCAGAAACCGGTCCTCGGAAGCTTGTTTCCGGTCCAGGGAAGACATGGCTTGGCAGTTCAGGCTGGACTGTTCCCATGAGGGACAGGGTCAGACTGATTTGCATATAGCCATGTCTGAACTGGGGTGGCAGAGTGGGCTAAAGAACGGTGATGGATAAAACCCAGATCTTTTGACTGGGTGTGAGTGTTTGATTGATTCAGATGCTCCGTCTATCACCACCCCCTTTTGTACCACTTTTGGCCGCCTAAGTGTGGCAGGGTATGCTCGGACGTGAGTCCCTTGCTCACTTTGCCACTGGCTTAAAGCAAGCCGGGCTGAAGACGGCTGGAATGTCAGAAACCGGTCCTCGGAAGCTTGGTTCCAGTCCAGGGAAGACATGGCTTGGCAGTTCGGGCTGGACTGTTCCCATGAGGGACAGGGTCAGACTGATTTGCATATAGCCATGTCTGAACTGGGGTGGCAGAGTGGGCTAAAGAACGGTGATGGATAAAACCCAGATCTTTTGACTGGGTGTGAGTGTTTGATTGATTCAGATGCTCCGTCTATCACCACCCCCTTTTGTACCACTTTTGGCCGCCATAAGTGTGGCAGGGTATGCTCAGACGTGAGTCCCTTGCTCACTTTGCCACTGGATTCAAGCAAGCCGGGCTGAAGACGGCTGGAATGTCAGAAACCGGTCCTCGGAAGCTTGTTTCCGGTCCAGGGAAGACATGGCTTGGCAGTTCGGGCTGGACTGTTCCCATGAGGGACAGGGTCAGACTGATTTGCATATAGCCATGTCTGAACTGGGGTGGCAGAGTGGGCTAAAGAACGGTGATGGATAAAACCGAGATCTTTTGACTGGGTGTGAGTGTTTGATTGATTCAGATGCTCTGTCTATCACCACCCCCTTTTGTACCACTTTTGGCCGCCATAAGTGTGGCAGGGTATGCTCAGACATGAGTCCCTTGCTCACTTTGCCACTGGATTTAAGCAAGCCGGGCTGAAGACGGCTGGAATGCCAGAAACCGGTCCTCGGAAGCTTGTTTCCGGTCCAGGGAAGACATGGCTTGGCAGTTCGGGCTGGACTGTTCCCATGAGGGACAGGGTCAGACTGATTTGCATATAGCCATGTCTGAACTGGGGTGGCAGAGTGGGCTAAAGAACGGTGATGGATAAAATCCAGATCTTTTGACTGGGTGTGAGTGTTTGATTGATTCAGATGCTCCGTCTATCACCACCCCCTTTTGTACCACTTTTGGCCGCCATAAGTGTGGCAGGGTATGCTCAGACGTGAGTCCTTTGCTCACTTTGCCACTGGATTCAAGCAGGCCGATCTGAAGACGGCTGGAATGCCAGAAACCGGTCCTCGTAAGGTTGTTTCCGGTCCAGGGAAGACATGGCTTGTCAGTTCGGGCTGGACTGTTCCCATGAGGGACAGGGTCAGACTGTTTTGCATATAGCCATGTCTGAACTGGGGTGGCAGAGTGGGCTAAAGAACGGTGATGGATAAAACCCAGATCTTTTGACTGGGTGTGAGTGTTTGATTGATTCAGATGCTCCGTCTATCTTCACCCCCTTTTGTACCACTTTTGGCTGCCATAAGTGTGGCAGGGTATCTTCAGACGTGAGTCCCTTGCTCACTTTGCCACTGGATTCAAGCAAGCCGGGCTGAAGATGGCTGGAATGCCAGAAACCGGTCCTCGGAAGCTTGTTTCCGGTCCAGGGAAGACATGGCTTGGCAGTTCGGGCTGGGCTGTACTGTTCCCATGAGGGACAGGGTCAGACTGATTTGCATATAGCCATGTCTGAACTGGGTTGGCAGAGTGGGCTAAAGAACGGTGATGGATAAAAACCAGATCTTTTGACTGGGTGTGAGTGTTTGATTGATTCAGATGCTCCGTCTATCACCACCCCCTTTTGTACCACTTTTGGCCACCATAAGTGTGGCAGGGTATGCTCCGACGTGAGTCCCTTGCTCACTTTGCCACTGGATTCAAGCAAGCCGGGCTGAAGACGGCTTGAATGCCAGAAACCGGTCCTCGGAAGCTTGTTTCCGGTCCAGGGAAGACATGGCTTGGCAGTTCGGGCTGGACTGTTCCCATGAGGGACAGGGTCAGACTGATTTGCATATAGCCATGTCTGAACTGGGGTGGCAGAGTGGGCTAAAGAACGGTGATGGATAAAACCCAGATCTTTTGACTGGGTGTGAATGTTTGATTGATTCAGATGCTCCGTCTATCACTACCCCCTTTTGTACCACTTTTGGCCGCCATAAGTGTGGCAGGGTATGCTCAGACATGAGTCCCTTGCTCACTTTGCCACTGGATTCAAGCAAGCCGGGCTGAAGACGGCTGGAATGCCAGAAACCGGTCCTCGGAAGCTTGTTTCCGGTCCAGGGAAGACATGGCTTGGCAGTTCGGGCTGGACTGTTCCCATGAGGGACAGGGTCAGACTGATTTGCATATAGCCATGTCTGAACTGGGGTGGCAGAGTGGGCTAAAGAACGGTGATGGATAAAACCCAGATCTTTTGACTGGGTGTGAGTGTTTGATTGATTCAGATGCTCCGTCTATCACCACCCGCTTTTGTACCACAAGGGACATTAGGTACAACAGGAACAATAAGTGTGGTATGATGTTCATTCAATGGAACAATCGGTGCTGGTGAATCCATTATGACAATTGTTGCCAACGGCTTTACATGCTGACAACCTGCATTTGTTTGCCTAGGGAGCCCCTGGCTGTTAGTAGCACAGTCCACAACCTGCGTACCCTCCCCACCCTGTACTGTAGTACACAACGATTCAAGATGAGAGAGTCTGTGTTCTATGGAATGCAGTCTATCGTAGATAGGAAGGCAAGTCTTAGTAAATAGTTGTTCCAATTTAACCCAGAAGTCTCCCCTACTCTCGAGAGGAATCATATCATCAAAAACCTGGGTGGTCAAAGGCCCGTTTGCAGTTGACTGTAGTAAATCCGAATCAGCTGCGATTGGATTATTTCCTGAGTTGAAATATTTCTGTATTTTTGCTTTTCTGTTCTTAAATACAGTTGGTGGTTATAATTGGGACACTTCATCTTTAACACTCTGACCTTTGTGTAGAGGTCATTAATAAACGGTATGGCCCACCAAAAGGAGATAATTAAATTATTGCATTTGTTATTTGCATAATGTAGGACATTTTGCACATGAAAGTCTAAAATCTTGAGGAAATATTTACTGCCAGTTTTACATATAAATGCAGAATATATTCCATCAGCTATTTTCTGATAGGAACTGCTACACTTTTTACTTGATGTGGTACAGACATATTTCAGTAATACCATATTACTTTATGAATCAAAAGAAATGTGTTAAACATGCAGTAGTCTGATTGGCATACATTTAAAGCATCTCTATAAGATTCTAATGGCCCTCTTTCGAATTAGGTGCAGTGCTAAAAATAAGCAGAATTTGTTTAACACACATTTTCCGTGATGTACCAAAAAGAGTCATGAATATGAAGGTGCCAGTAAGTGCCACCTTGAAGCAAACAGTGGGACCACCACGGTCCGCTTTTGGAACAGGCAACTCGTAATACGGATATCGGTGCAGTCCCCCTGTTTTGCCCATGGCGTCTGCCTTTCTCTGGTGGTCTACGGGCAGTCTTGGCGGTTCAGCTGCAGTCTTTACAAAGCCAAGTCCCAAGTTGCAAAACGGCGGTTGAACCACCAAGCTCACGCGATCGGACCGCCACCGCCAATATGACAGTCAACGGGACTGCCAAACTCATAATAAGGCCCTTAGAATTCACAAAACTAGATACACAGATTATTTTGGCAGAGCTTCATAATCCAATATAATCACCCAAGAGAGATAAAGCAACAGGCCTGGATGGTTTTACAACTGAATTTATCACATATTTTTTAATTGCTACTCCCTAAACTCTCTATTCTCATACATTCATTTTTACACATAGGAAAATCTTCTGAATGATTTTTAGATGCCCTTATTAGTCCCATCCCAAAAGAAGGAAAAAATACACAATATTGTAAAAACTACAGGCTAAATTCCCTAAGCAATATTGATTTTGATTTTTCAAAAATGTTAGCCCTTCGATTGGAATCCGTTATCCCTAAACACCTTGGCAAAGAAGAATCTGGATTTGTTATTGGGAGATACATATCTGATAACACACCCTTATTGTTTGACATTCTATCCAAATCCACTCACACTTCGTCTAACACCAATAACTTTAGATGCTGAAAAAGACTTTCAACTGTGTCAATTGGTCTTCTATCTTTCATGTTCCTAAATGTTTTGGGCTGAAACTAATTACTTTAATATCCCTCTCATATATTTCTCCCCAGCACCTGATCGTAAATGTTTTGCCCTCTTTCACCATTTTCTTTTTAACTTAGCTCTAGAAACTTTTATGTCTAAACCAAGACAAAAACAAGAACTTCATGGTTTTTCAATGAACAACAGATTAAATTACCAGTTTATGCTGATGATAATTTCTTTCTTATTTCACAACCCCAGTCTTCATTTTCAGCTTTTTAAAATGAAATTGCCTCTTATTTTCTCGTTTCTAGTTGTAAATTAAATTACGATAAATGTGAGATTTTATGCCTAAATAAATTTACCTTTAAGCAAGATTTTATGGCTACTAATTTTTCATGGACTAAGGGCCTTATTATGAGTGCGGCCGTCTTCGGAACACTGTGACGTAATTGGCGGTCTAACCACTGCCTCCTTGGTAGTCTGAGCGCCCGATTACAATCAGTGCACTCGGACCACCACAAGACTGCTGCTAGACTGCCAGGATATCAGGTCCCGCGGCGGTGGGGAAAGTGACAGTTTATGGCGGCTGTGTCTGCATCGGCACCATCGTGGGGATAACAACAAGCCTATGTGCTGACCTTTTCAGGACAGAATGTCCACATCATTGATGTCATTTGAGATGTCATCAGTGATGTCATCAGTGTTGTCACTGACCATGTCATGAGTGATGTAATATGTGAGGTATAAGCAGTGCATGGGGGGAGTAAGCTATAGTTAGCTCAGGCAACTATAACTGCTGAACTTCACTGGTTTTGTATGAGTGAAATCTGAGCCTAACCATAACGTCCCTGTAACCTTTGTTTTTACCAGTTTTTTCTGTAGTCTGGTGTCCTATACTTATACCCCTAAAAGTCTTTGTTCCCTTTGTGCAGGAGGGCTCTGAGCCTGGTCTGAACCAGTTCTGGGTGTTCCTTAAGCCCTTTGTTTTCCTGGCCTCTCCTTTACTTTCAGAGAGAGGGGCTGGGTCGTCAGCTGCCCAGCAGGAGGTGGAGCCAGCATTGTGGAAGGCAGGCACAGCCGTATTCAGGCCCAGGTGCTACCCCCACTCACCACTCTAGATGCAGATGGAGCTATTCAGCCAAGGGATGGCCCACTCAGCCTCTGGGAGCCACCCAGTCCCTGCCACTCACAAACCAGAGAGGTCAATTCACAAACAGGCCCAGGGAACAGAGGAAGGTCAGACAAGAGAACAGCCACTTTCTAAAAGTGCGGTTATCAAACACAGGATTTAAAAAACACCTTTCCTAAAAGATGTGTTATTAAATTCTGAGTTCAGGGATACCAGCCTTTATGTCCTATCTTGCTCCTATGGGAAGATATGCAGGTAACCACTGTAGCCAGCATTCCCCTGGATAGCCTATGGGCAAGATAGCATTACAATAGTGAAAAATGAAAATGGCTGTAGTTCACTACCAGAGCATGTCACCTGCACCAATACATGCTCTATCTTTCGCATACACTGCACCCTGCCCAAGGGGGTACCTTGAGTCTTCCATAGGGGTGTCCAATGTGTACAGAAAGGGAAGGGTTAGGCCTGGTCAGTGGAGACACTGGCCAGGTTGACATGGCAGTTCACAGACTGCACACAGGCACTGCGGTGGCAGGCCTGAAACACCATTTTAGGGCTACTCATGTGGGTGGCACAATCAGTGCTGCAGGTCCACTAGTAGCATTTGAATCACCAGCCCTGGCTCACTCAGTGGACTTTACTAGGGACGTCTTGGTGATACAAGTTTGCCAATCATGGATAACCAATTACAATAACAATTTACACAGAGCGTATATGCACTTTAGCACTGATCAGCAGTGTTAAAGTGTCCAGAGTCCTATTGCCAACAACCACGGGTCAAGAAACATAAAGGAGGAAGAAGCAAAAGGTTTGGGGATAACTCTGCAAAAAGGGCCATTTCCAACACAAACCCCTTCCAGCCTAACGCCAGGGTAGACCAAACGATACCTCTATGGGATTCCCTGCTTAAGGCAATAGAACAAGGAAACTGGCCCAAACAGCAGGGCACTATTCCTGTTTTACGCCGTCCTGAACCCTGTTGGATCACTCTATCCATACTCTCAGGGTCTACCATACCAACCCATGTGGAACCCTTCTCCTCACCTGTGGACACCACCTGTGCAGCACCTAACCTTAACTTGCTCACAGGTGTGTCCCAACAAACAGACAGCAAGCCACAGTGGCCACCGACAGTGGTCAGGGATGAGACCCAGGCCTCATGCCTCTCAGGGTTCTCAAACCCCTGTGGCTTCCTAGGGTGGGGGTCAGTAGCCCCAAGTGCTCGGCACCCTTTGTCCACTCTCCCTCCTGTCAGGTCACGTCTGACATCCTGGCACTGACCCACCAGTCCCGGACCTGTATCCAGCGGCTGGACAGGAGGCTGGGGTGGGCTCTCCCACACCCAGTCCTCCTCTTCCTTGGGGCTCTGTACACTCCCACCTGAAGCGGTACCCCCTTCTAGAATAGTCAGGGCACCTGTGGCAGGTGTCCCGCACCATTCACCCACCAGTTCAGGGGTTCTATCCTGCAACTGGTATTCCAGGTCAGCGGGGAACACCCCGGACCTGACCCTCCAACCTAGTGTCTAAATCCTCCAGGTCAGGCAAGACCTGAACCTAGCTTCCCCACCCAGGGACCAACCACAGTGGTTGAACACTTCCCTGGCACACCAGACTTCTGGGGACTCACACAGTACCCACCTGGCCAACACAACGGTGTCGCCCAGTCCACCCCCAGGGTGGGACTCCTGTCCCCCTTCCAGGGGCAACCCTGTCCACCAGGACAACCAGCCACAGGGGCCACTGACAGCTGTCAGTGGTAAGAGCCAGGCCTCAAGCCTGTCAGGCCTCTCTAACCTCTGTGGCATCAGAGAGTGGGGGGCAGTAGTCCCAGGTGCCTGGCACCTTCCATCCACTCCACCTCTTATCAAGTCAGGTAGGGCCTCCTGACACTGACCTGCCAGCCCAGGACCTGTACCCTCAGACTCACCAGAGGTCATGGGCGAGGCTCTCCACCCCCCTACCTCTCCTTCTGGGGTCCTGCCCTCTCCTCCCAGGAGAGTCACCCTCGGAACACAACTCTCCCACCAGTTCAGGACCTCTCTCCAGCAACTGGTCTCTCAACCTAGGGTCTAAACCCTTGGGTTGCACCGGGGTCAGAGGCGAGGACTCCCTCCCTCTGCACCCCCTTCAGAGAGCTGCACCCTCCCTACTGGAGGGGTATCCCTGGAAGCTAAACTGGTCAGGACACTGGTTACAGATGTCCTTCCTTCCAGGTCCAGCAGATCCTGAACCTGTTCACCCAACCCAGGGACCAGTACCTGAGGTTGTGCACTTGCCCGGCACACCAGGACTTCAGTGGGAGCACATATGCCCCCCCCAAGGGTGACACACAGCTCAGGTGTCATGTGACAGTCGGCCTGGTGCAGATCTCCCGACGCCTGTCCATCTGACAGCGCGAGACGATCCCCCCGGAACAGAAGTGAGGTCACCATGGTCACTCACCGTTGACTCAGCCCTCCTGGCTGGCCCCTGACCCACTGGGTCTCCCACTGGGGACTCCTTCCCCCTCTCACCTCTCAGCCTGTACTTCTGTACCCTCCCAACTGGAGTGCCACTGCCAGACACCAGAACGGATAGAGGCCTGGTTACTGGCACGCCCTGTTCACCAGACCCTAGGAGATCCTCCTTAAATAGCCTACTAGCACCCTCTAGGCCCCCAACCTGGTGTTCTCTTAAGGAACACTCCAGGCCCTGAGATTGGGTTTCGGGCACCTTGGGACACGCAATCCCACACTCACTCCCTCTCCACTGAGACAGGACGTGAACTCCTACACCCCTCCCACTACACTGGCACCTAACTAGGCTACACTGACCCTCTTCCACCTCACAGGTCTCAAAGATATCTGGGCCACTCCTTTTGGGATCACTCCCCAATGCCTCTTCAGACTCTCTGGAATCCACCAAGAGTTATACCTCCAACGCAAGCTCTCTGGGATCAGAGAACTCACACTCCACCGGGTGTTGGCATAGCTCTGGAAAACAGGGACTTAAAATATGCTCTCCAACAAATGAATCACACAACCCCCCACTGTTGTTAACCAAGCTACCCTTTGCCTCACACAAGTACCCCACATCAATCAATCAATCAATCAATCAATCACAGCATTTATATAGCGCACTACTCACCCAGAGGGTCTCAAGGCGCTTGGGGAGGGGGGTCCGCTACTGCTCGAACAGCCAGGTCTTGAGTTGCTTCCTGAAGGTGAGGTGGTCCTGGGTCAGGCGGAGGTGGGTCGGGAGGGAGTTCCAAGTCTTGGCGGCGAGGTAGGAGAAGGACCGTCCCCCTGTGGTGGTTCTTCGGATGCGGGGGACGGCAGCGAGGGCGTGGCCGGTCGATCGAAGCAGGTGTTTGGGAGCGTAGAAGTTGAGGCGGCTGTTGAGGTATCCTGGGCCTTGGTTATGTAGGGCTTTGTGTGCGTGGGTGAGGAGACGGAAGGTGATTCTCTTGTTGACCGGGAGCCAGTGCAGGTCTCTCAGGTGTCCGGAGATGTGGCTGCGATGGGGGATGTCCAGGATGAGATGTGCTGAGGCGTTCTGGATCCGCTGGAGTCTCTTCTGGAGTTTGGCAGTGGTTCTGGCGTAGAAGGAGTTGCCGTAGTCCAGACGGCTGGTGACGAGGGCCTGGGTGACCGTCTTCCTGGTCTCGGTGGGGATCCACCGGAAGATCTTACGTAGCATGCGCAGGATGTTGAAGCATGACGAGGAGACAGCGTTGATCTGTCTGGTCATGGAGAGGGAGGAGTCCAGGATGAAGCCCAGGTTGCGTGCGTGGTCTGTTGGTTTGGGTGCGTTGCCTAGGGCGGGGGGCCACCAGGAGTCGTCCCAGGCGGAGGGTGAAGATCCCAGGATGAGGACTTCCGTCTTGTCCGAGTTCAGTTTCAGGCGGCTGTTCTTCATCCATTCGGCTACCTCTTTCATCCCTTCATGGAGGTTGGCTCTGGCGGTGGCGGGGTCGTTGGTGAGGGAGAGGATCAGCTGGGTGTCGTCGGCGTAGGAGATGATGTTGAGGTTGTGCTGGCGTGCGATGTCTGCGAGGGGGCTCATGTAGACGTTGAAGAGGGTCGGACTGAGCGAGGAGCCTTGAGGAACGCCGCAGATGACTTCGGTGGCTTCTGATCTGAACGGGGGGAGGCGGACTCTCTGTGTCCTTCCGGCGAGGAAGGAGATGATCCATTCCAGTGCCTTCTCCTGGATTCCGACGTTGCTGAGTCGCTGCACTAGTGTACGGTGGCAGACAGTGTCGAAGGCCGCGGAGAGGTCTAGGAGGATGAGGGCTGCTGTTTCTCCGTTGTCAAGCAGGGCTCAGATGTCATCGGTGGCTGCGATCAGGGCGGTCTCGGTGCTGTGGTTGGCCCGAAAGCCAGACTGCGAGAGGTCGAGGGATCCGTTTGTCTCGAGGAAGGCGGCCAGCTGCTTGTTGACGGTCTTCTCGATGACTTTTGCAGGGAACGGAGCAGCGAGATGGGGCGGTAGTTCTTGAGGTCGGTGGGGTCGGCTGATGGCTTCCTTAGTAGAGCGCTGAGTTCGGCGTGCTTCCAGCTCTCCGGGAAGGTGGCGGTGTTGAAGAAGGTGTTGATAATGTCCCGCAGGTGGGGTGCGATGACAGCGTCGGCCTTGTTGAAGACATGGTGAGGGCAGGGGTCGGTCGGAGATCCGGAGTGGATGGAGTTCATCGTGTGGACGGTGTCTTCGGTGCTGATCGGGGTCCAGGCGCGGAGGGTGGTGGTGGGGGGCGGTGGTTCGGTCGTGGCGTGCGTCGGTTGAGTGCTGAAGCTGTTGTGTATGTCCGCGATCTTGTTGTGGAAGAAGGAGGCGAGGGAGTTGCAGAGGTCTTGCGACGGAGTGATGTCGTTGTTTCCGGCATTGGGGTTGGAGAGCTCTTTAACGATGTTGAAGAGTTCCTTGCTGTTGTGTGCGTTGTTGTCCAGTCGTTCCTTGAATGCAGTTTTCTTGGTGGCGTGGATCAGTTGGTGGTGTTTTCGGCTGGCGAGCTTGAGGGCAGTCATGTTGTCCGGTGTTGGGACTCTGCGGCAGGCTCTCTCGAGGGCTCGGCAGTTCTTCTTGGAGCTCTTGAGTTCGTCGGTGAACCATGGGGCCTTCTTGCTGCCGGGTCTGGTAGGCGGGGTCCTCAGAGGGGCGAGGTCGTCTGCGCAGTCGCTGATCCACTTCGTGAGGTTGGTGGCCACTTGGCTGGGGTTTGCTGTGCTGGTGGGTGGGTTCTTGCTCAGGGAGGTCGCGAGCTGGTCGGCTGTGATCTTGCTCCAGCTTCTACGTGCAACCTGTTGCTGGTGGATCATGGTCCTTCTGAAGCTGAAGTGGACGCAGCTGTGGTCCGTCCAGTGGAGTCCGGTGGCGTGGCTGAAGGTGATGTCCTTGCTGGATGAGAAGACGGGGTCGAGTGTGTGTCCGGCGTAGTGGGTGGGGGTGGTCACCAGTTGCTTGAGTCCGAGGTTTGCGAGGTTGTCCAGCAGGGTGGTGGTGTTGCGGTTGTTGTTGTTCTCCAGGTGGAAGTTGAGGTCCCCGAGGAGGATGTAGTCCGTGGAGGGGAGGGCGTGCGGGCTGACGAAGTCGGCGATGTCCTCGCTGAATTGTGTGCGTGGTCCCGGGGGTCTGTAGATGAGGGTGCCTCTGAGGGTGGTCTTGGGGTTGATGTGGACCTGGAAGTGCAGGTGCTCGGCGGGTGCAAGGGTGTCGTCGGTGCTGGTCGTGATGCGGATGGTGTTCTTGTGGATGATGGCGATGCCTCCTCCAGTCTGGTTGATGCGGTCCCTACGGATGATCTTGTAGCCGTCTGGGATGGCGATGGCGATGTCGGGTGCTGAAGAGGCGTTCATCCATGTTTCCGTGAGGAAGGCGATTGACAAGACAGTAACCTACTGTCTCTGTCACACAACCCACACTCTTCTGGACGATCTTCACACTCACACACCAAGGTTTCTGCCATGGGAGAACCCCTCTCCCTGTAACTCTCATCTAGAGTCAGTAGAGCATCCCTCCCATCACTGGGAATATGAGCCCCTGTGTCAGTCCCCCATTCTACTTCAGGGACACTGCACACCACTGGAGCTATCTCACAAACCTGACCCCCCTGGTGTATGTCAAACCCCTCCCTCAAGTCAGGCGCCACATCTCTGGGTATTTGTACCTTTCTCTCAGCACTGAAAATTACCATCTTGCTGCCACCATCTGAGCTTGACTCCACCTCCAACTCAGCAAAGCTCACCTCTTGAGCTACACATTTTTCTTCTTTCTGGGTTAAGGCCCACCGGATCTCAGCTTCCTTGATTTCTTGGTTTCTCTGTACCTTCGCTCAGCAGCAAGGAGCCACTCATCTTTCTCTCCCTCACTGTCAGAGAAGTCCTCCTCCTCGGAATCGTCTGTTAGTGTTGCTTCCCAAATTCTGACCTCATGGGAATACAGGCATGCCTCAAGATCCCTCCTTGTGGACCCTTTTTCCACAGGCAGGCCCCTCTCTTCGCAAAAGGCTTTTATCTCCTCCACTGTGTAGATATACAGGTGGAAAAAGTTGACTTCCATTTTGGCAAGACTTCACATGTGCAACACTAGCCAGAGTCACAGTATCCCAAAAATACTTCCAGAAGGACACCAGGAAAAACAAACAGTATGTGGTTGCGTAGTGGTCTACACTAAACTAGTGATGTACACCAATTACTGTGGGTCAAGTACAAATACAAGTTTAAATCCTCACCGCTGACTACCAATGTTAGATTTCGGGGTCTCTAGTTGGCAGAGTTAGGTACCACTGTCCAAATAGGAACCCTTGCTTCTAGTCAGGGTAAGGGGGATACACTCTTTAGGTAACCCCTGCTCACCCCCTTGCTAGCTTGGCACGAGCAGACAGGTTTATCAAAGACAATGTGTAAAGCATTTGTACCAACACTCACCGTAACATAGTGCAAACACCACAAATGGACTCCACACCAGTTTAGAAAAATAGAGTTATTTAATCTAAACTACACAAGACCAAAACAACAAAAATCCAACATACACAGTTCAAGAATATGGTTTCAAAAGAGTTCTTAAGGTTGCATTAAAATAATCCACAGTTGCGTCATGTTTTAGCCAACAGTACCTTTAGATGAGACAAAAGTTCCAAGTGTAAGCTGCAGCGTTGAAAAACAAGCGATGCGTCACTCCTGAGACCCTGGGGAGGCGATGCAACAACCCCACTGGACGCAGCGGGCGTGTTGCGATTAATTCAGTCTGTATGGGAAGGTAGGCGATACCTTGTATGGATTCCGGTGCACAGGTTACGTAGGAAGAGACTCGAAAAAGGTATGATGCGATGATCTGCGGGACGGTGACGATCTCAGGTGCGGCGGCGATGCGCGGCGCAGCATCAATCTTCTCCTCTCGCGACCCCTCGATGCAATGGCTCTGCGACAACTCTCGCAGCGACGTGATGGGGTCCGCAAGCAGGCGGTGCGACGATCTCACCCAGTGAGGACAGGCTCTGCGACGATACTCGCAGCGATGGTACTTTTCCCGCACTGGAGCGATGCGTTCCGCAAACGAAGGATGCGTTGGTTCTTGCAGCGGCAACAGGCGCTGCGACGATCCAGATCTTCGCGGCGGCTGGAATTTCCTCACACTGACGGATGCAAGTGATGCGTGAAAATTTGCAGAAAGTCTTTAGTATCGTCTTTTCCAGCTTCTCAAACACAGGTACAACTTCCAGAGGCACCACAACTGGCCCAAGCACTCTGGGAAGGACAGAACTCTCTTAGTAGAGTTCATGGAAGCTGGGGGGGAAGTTCTTTTGTTCCTGAAACTTCTTAACAGGGAGCCTGCTCAAATCAGGCCCTTGGAGATCTAACGGGACACAGCACAAAACAAAGTCCTTCCCCTCTCCTTGGCAGCAAAGCAACTGCAGGTCAGCACACAAACACACAGCAGGACAGTCCTTCCTCTTCAGTCTTCCAGCTTTCTCCTTGGCAAAGGTTCCTTCTTGATTCCAGGGTGATCTAATTTTCTGTAGTCTGGGGTCCTATACTTAAACCCCTAAAAGTCTTTGTTCCTTTTGTGCAGGAGGGCTCTGAGCCTGGTCTGAACCAGTTCTGGGTGTTCTTTCAGCACTTTGTTTTCCTGGCCTCTCCTTTCCTTTCAGAGAGAGGGGCAGGGTCGTCAGCCTCCCAGCAGGAGGTGGAGCCAGCATTGTGGAAGACAGGCACAGCCGTATTCAGGCCCAGGTGCTACCCCCTCCCACCACTCGAGATGCAGATGGAGCTATTCATCCCAGGGATGGCCCACTCAGCCTCTGGGAGCCACCCAGCCCCTGCCACTCACAAACCAGACAGTCAATTCTCGAAGAGGCCAAGGCTCACAGAAAGGTTAGACAAGAGAACAGCCACTTTCTAAAAGTGCAGTTCTCAAACACAGGATTTAAAAACCACCTTTCCTAAAAGATGTGCTATTAAATTCTGAGTTCAGGGATACCAGCCTTTGATGTCCTATCTTGCTCCTATGGGGAAGATATGCAGGTAATCACTGTAGCCAGCATTCCCCAGGATAGCCTAATGGCAAGATAGCCTTACAATAGTGAAAAACAAAAATGGCTGTAGTTCACTACCAGAGCATGTCACATGCACTAGTACATGCTCTAGCTTTCACATACACTGCACCCTGTCCAAGGGGGTACCTTGGGCCTTCCATAGGGGTGTCCAATGTGTACAGAAAGGGAAGGGTTAGTCCTGGTCAGTGGGGACACTGGCCGGGTTGACATGGCAGTTCACAGACTGCACACAGGCACTGCGGTGGCAGACCTGAGTCACCATTTTAGGGCTACTCGTGTGGGTGGCACAATCAGTGCTGCAGGTCCACTAATAGCATTTGAATCGCCATCCCTGGCACACTCAGTGCACTTTACTTGGGACCTCTTGGTGACACAAATATGCCAATCATGGCTAACCAATTACAATAAGAAATTACACAGAGAGCATATGCACTTTAGCACTGATCAGCAGTGGTAAAGTGTCCAGAGTCCTATTGCCAACAACCACGGGGCAGGTAAAATAAAGGAGGAAGAAGCAAAAAGTTTGGGGATAACCCTGCAAAAAGGGCCATTTCCAACACCCCCTTTACCTCTAGCTGCAATTTTACCCCCTTTTTTCTTTAAAATAATATTAAAACTGTGTTATTTAAAAAAAAAGAAACACCTACTTGGGGAGTAAAGGATGAGGGGTAAAGGTAAAATCCCATTTGCATCACTTATGTGATACTTACGTTGTAAAGATTGCTGGGTAAATGTCATGCAGGGCTCTTCAATCCTTTGCATGGCTCGGATCTTCATGTTGTTGCTTTGCATATCCTAGATACATTCCACAGGCTCTCAGAAGGATTGCACTCTTCACAGCTCACTTAAAATTTGGGCATTTGTCACACAATGTTCAACATAAAAGCAAAAAATGATGGACGAACTGCTTGAATTAACCTGAAACATAGGTCTTGATACAAGACCTATTGTTACCAATTATTTCAGATATACATAATGTGGGCTTTGGCTTTAAATAGAGGAGTGGGCACTCTCACTTCGAGCTATTGACTGTTCATTGTATCATTCCTCCTTCCAGGAAATGCTTCTTTTGGGATGAATAAGGGACTACTTTACAACTGAAAAGTACATGCAGGCACCTCACTGTTCATTAATGATCTGCTATTTGTATTATATACAGAAAGCAATCTTTCTTTGATACTTTTTCCCAGCATTGGCAAAATCAATTCCTTTAATGTGATAAAAAGCATTCAAGCGTGCAACCGATTTAAAAAACCATTTGCGAAAGTCTGTATTTACATGCATTTGCCGCATTTAAGCGAGACCTGTTGGGTTTTCCAGCGCTTGTTACTACTTCAGTGGATACATATTCCAGCAGGGAGCGGCACAGATGAGAGATGTAGCCTGGGGAAGCCCAGTGTGAAAGGTATGTCACTCACACCGTGCTCACCACGCCCTTCCCACTTTGTGATACAATGGGCAAGGGAGTGGTTCCTAAAATAGTCTATCCCTTCGCTAAGGGCGGAGAGCAGCACTTGTGATGTTCTGAACAGAATGAACACACAGGTGCTGCTGAGCTGATAATAAAACTCTTGCTGCGCGTGCCAAATTACAATCACAGCACTGCGAGGCTTTTTTAGCTGCTGAGAGTGCCGAGTTAGCGAGGTATCCCGAATGACTTGAGACGCCTGCAGTTTCTTCGGGGAAGGTGGAATGTTTCTCAGCTGCTCTCTGCAACCGCCGGATTCAGTCAAACGAACCAGTGACAGCTCGTGTGTCATGAGTCCTTCAGCAAAGGAAGAAAATAGGCCCTCTGGCTGATGTTTGAATGGTAACATACAACAATAATCGGGATTCGGTGAGCCTCTCAAGCCACTGGGTCCCGGTGCCACTGCACCTGCTGCCCCAATGGAAACTAAGCCGCTGAAATGAAGCAGGAATCTCTGCTTCTGCTTTTTTGGGTTAACTGTCTCTATGCTTTATTTTGCGTCTCGCAGCCTTGTACCACCGTGAGCACCCGTTCCACTGTGTCCACACGTTCTGCGCGATAACCTCAGTTGGCCGTGATAATGCGCCCTTCTTCAGTTGATAAACATATGGTGTCAAAAGTGAAATGTTTTGAAAGGCTGTGTGTCTCCCATCTCTGCCCCGTGTCACCCCTGAGCCTCCATGAGAAGATTGAGAAACGCCGATCCGATTTCAATCTGCGCGGCCCTTCCAAAACATTATTTTGCAATTAGCTTTCTCAACCTGCCTGGGGTGGAACTGAAGCGGGTTTATCTCAGGCCGTAGGCCTTGTGTGCCAAGTACAGGTTGAGGCGATTACAGCACCAAATGTACTATATGTTTATGGTGTGCAGGCATGACTCAAGGTGCTTATGCAATTTTTTGATTGCCAAAGGAAATAGCTAAGCGAGTAGCTGCAACAGTAAGGTGTAGCAGGGCTTCCCTCGTTCTTGAACACATACACGGTACCGATGCACAACCTTTAAATCCATGTGCACCATACAAATCTAGTGGTTCAGCCAACATCCTCCTACTAGTGGGACCAATTAACCAATATTTTGCTGTAATTGATCCTTTTTTTACTTCTGACTTAATTCTGGAATTCAGAAGTAAGAAAGGAGTGCTACATGACTACATGACTTGGGACCTGATTGCACAGATGTTAAATAACGATACCACAGGGTACGTTGTTTATCGGGTGCAATTAGCAGCACTTATTACAAGGTTCTGGGGAATAACATGCAGACTTTGATGTTTGAGCACACTCCCCGAAGAGCCAGTTCTGATGGAACACCTACATTTCAAGATACAGGCCAGCCCTACCACCACCCTCCTTGGAACTCTCATCTACCAACCCCCGAACTCCATCACGGACATCATCTCCTCGCAAACCATCGCATCCACCAACTACACCCTGCTGGGTGACCTTAACTTCCACCTCGACAACCAACTAGACCCTAACACCACATCCCTCCAGGACAACCTCCACAACATTGGACTCCGCCAGATCGAGACCGAACCTACGCACGCAGCAGGACACACCCTCAACCCCCTTTTTACTACAGGAAACCACCACTTTCAGCCACACCATGAACCCCTGTGGACAGACCATCGATGTATCCACTTCACCTTCAGAACACCCTCGTCCACAGACACCAGCACCTGCTCCCTCGAAGAAACTGGACCAAAATCACCAACGACCAGCTCACCTCCTCACTTGGCAACTCCACCCCAACTACTGCAGAAGATGGCGACCCCAACACTGCAGCGGAACTCTGCACAGATGGATCTCCGACAGCGCCAACACCATAGCCCCCCCTCAAGACGAACAACAAGACACACTTCGAGATAGCTAGAAGGTTTACCACAGAACTTCGAGAGTCCAGGCGCACATGCCCCACCTCGAAAAGGCCTGGAGGAACTCCAAATCCACAGAATCCCACAACTTCAGAGCCGCCATCAACGCCCACCACCAACTCATCAGAAATACGAGAAAAACAGCGATCAAAGACAGAATCTCCACATGCGTGCACAACAGAAAAGAGCTTGTCAGCATCATCAAGGAGTTCGCCTAACCCACTAGCGAGTCTACTGACATCCCGCCTTCACAAGACCTCTGCAACAAACTCAGCACCTTCTTCCACCACAAAATCAAGAACATTTACGACAACTTCGACTAACACAACCAACACACTGAACCCTCACCAGCAACCCCCGCACCCTGAAGCCAACGATTGACACTGGACAGCCCACACCACCAAAGACACACTGAAGACGATGAAGTAAATCAACTCCGGGGTCCCCATGGACCTTGCCCCACCCCACCTTCAACATAGCCGCCGACACCATTGCACCCATACTTCCCCACACCATCAACTGCTCCCTGGCTGACCGCCTCCTTTCCCGATGACTGGAAACACGCCGAGATCAACCCCCTCCTGAAGAAGCCCTCGTGGACCCCACCGACCTCAAAAACTACAGACCCATCTCCCTGCTCCCGTTCCCAGCAAAAGTCGCAGAGAAAGCTATCAACAGCCAACTCGTCGCCTTCATAGAAAAGCACAACATCCTCGACTCCTCCCAATCCGGCTTCAGTAAAAACCACAGCACAAAAACTGCCCTCCTTGCAGCAACAGTAGCTCTAATCCTCCTCAACCCCTCAGCGTCCTTTGACACAGTCTCTCACCGCACCCTAACACGCAGACTCCACGACGCAGGGATCCGGGACAAGGCCCTCAACTGGATCCACTCTTTTCTCTCTGGCAGAAAGCAGCGGTTCAGACTCCCTCCTTTCCTCCCAGACCCTACACCTACCACCTGTGGAGTCCCCCAGGGATCCTCCCTCAGCCCCACGCTCTTCAACATCTACATGGCTCAGCTCGTCCACATCATCAGAACCCAGAGACTCAACATTGTTTCATAAGCAGACGACACCCAGCTTAACCTCTCCCTATCCAACGAACCCAACGCAGCCAAACACAACTTTCAAATAAGCATGGAAGCTACCGCCAAATGGATGAAAAGCAGCTGCCTACAACTCAACTCTGACAAAACAGAAGTACTCATCATGGGCCCACACCTCGATGCCTGGAATTACACCTGGTGTCCCCCCCGGCCTCGGAAGCCCACCCACGCCCACGGACCACGCACGCAGCCTTGGAATCATCCTGGATTCCAAGCTCAAAATGGACCGCTAGATAACCTCCGTCGCATCCTCCTGCTTCCACAACCTCCGCCTCCTACATAAGACCTTCAAATGGATCCCCCTCGAGCACAGAAAGACCGCCACTCACGCCCTTGTCACCAGCAGACTTGACTACGGCAATGCACTCTACGCTGGAATAAACAAAAACCTCACCGCAAGCTACAAAACATCCAGAATGCCGCCGCAAGACTGGTCCTCAACCTGACAAGACACTGCCATATATCCCAGCACCTGCGCACACTCCACTGGCTCCCCATTGAGCCAGAATCACCTACAAGATTCTCATCCACACACACAAATCCCTCCACAACACCGGACCAGTTTTCCTGAACAGCTGACTCGAATTTCACGCACCCCAAAGGACTCTACAATCAACCGAGCTCTCCTACGCCATGGTCCCCCGCACCAGAAAGGCCAGATCGGGAGGCAATTCCTTCACCTTCCTCGTGGCCAGAGCCTGGAACGCCCTGGATCTTCACGAGAAACCTCAAAACCTGGCTCTTCGATAGAACTCCTCCTTGATGGACTGGAACCCGCACCTCTCCTCTGTGGTGGTGCGCCGTGTTTGCACCGGCTATCTGACCTCCCTATTACAACTTGGGCAGTTGAACCGCCACTGCACCGCCACAGAAGGTGGTGCAGCAGTCTTGCAGCAGCAGTCTAGGAGGTTGCAATAGGCTTGGTCGGATCGCCGCAGGCATATTGTGAGTTTCCTCTCTGCTGCGGTTTTCATGGCGGTTCCTATTCCAAGAAAACCGTGTTGGAGAGGAAACAAAGGGGGCCCTAAATGGCCCCCTGTTGCCTAAGGGCCATCAGGTGCATTCAGGAGGGCACATGCTGAGCCCCCTGTGTGTTTGCATCCCAGTACCTGCACAGCTTGGACTGCACCAGTCCATGCCATGCAGGTACTGTCTTTGACATTCCGATTGTGATGTCTGTTTTATCGGCACCACCATGGGACTTCCAAAGATCCACCTGCTAGAGACTGTAAAAGTTGTAATCTGGCGGGTGGTGCGTACCTGGGTTTGGGGGTGGGGTAGTGGGGCAGCAGCATGGCGGCCCGCTCCCACACCACCAAACTCATCATTGGGCCCTTAGTGCAGATTGATGGAGGTGTCTCCATATGCTTCAATTCAAATGATAGTAACAGCCTTGTATGGCTGTGTGGGGGTACATTATAAATATGGTCTGAATCATGGCTTGCTCAAAGTCTATGATTATTTTTGTGGGTGGTAGTTATTTGTTTTATGTGGTTTAAGAGTTCGTTGTAAATGCTGCTTTGTTTATTTGATAATAGGGCATGTGTAAAAAGGATTTTTGGGTTTTGATATTCTCCATATTTGATGTCTATCTGAGTGAATGGTTTATGGCACATTTTGAACTTCTCATCCATCATCCAGTTTGGAAAATGGCTTAGGTTTAGTAAGATATTTGCTGTGGAGACTATGAGGATTCATTTCTCGTTGTTTAGGTTGTTATGTAAAATGGAAGGTTACTCATTGTGTGTAATTGTTCCTTTTTTCAGGTATTTCTATGTCTTGGTATCTTCTAGGGACAGGAGGAGTATTGCTGGTTGCTTGTTTACTTCATGCAAGTAAGTGTTTTAAAGTGGGTATAGGTGGCAATTACGCTGTGATGTGGTCTGTAATTTCAGGCAGTTATCTTTTATAATTTTGGTTGTAGGTTCCTGGGAGCTAGTGCTTGCCTCCCTTATATCTGGAGTGTGTGCCATTGTATCGGAAATTATTGTAATAGTATATATAAATACAATTGTTTAAAAGTTATACATTTGTTATTTACATATAAATTTATGTAACTAGTACACACTGTTTTGCAGATTTTCTGTGGTGAGTTGTTATGTGGAGCTGGTTATTCCTTTTCTGTTTGAAGAAAGAAAAGGTTTCAGTTTTATTTAACATATTTATTTGTTGGTAGTTTGTAATGGTTGGAGTGAGTTTATATGTTTTAATTGTTTTTGTACACTTACTTTGTTAAGTGCCTGATTTAGATTTCAGCAGATGGGTTACTCCATCACACAGTGATGGATATCCCATCCGCCGAAATATAAATCTCATAGGTTATTATGGGATTTATATTTCAGCGGATATTATGGGATTTATATTTTGGCGGACGCAATATCCATCACCGCTGTGATGGAGTAACCCATCTGCCAAAATCTAAATCAGATCATATACCTTCTTGCTGGTTTGTGATGGGTGTTTTTTTCTGGCAGCTTATCACTTTTCGAAGTTGTAGTGTGATCTTTTAGGTAGCATGTAAAGATATAGAAGTTGGAGAGTGTTTTGTTAATTAATTGCTATTTTGCATTTTTTCAAGTTAATTTACAGATAGGTAGTATTTAAAATATAAATTTTACTTACTTGGTTATGTATTTGTCGAGATATATATATTTCTTTTTTGAGGGCCTGATTAGAGAATCAATCAGTGGGCTTTATTACCATGGCAGTCGATTAAAACCGCTGACCACCATCGTATCAGGCAGGAGACTTTCTGACAATGAATAGGTGATCCCACCTGCCCAATTATGATGAGACAGCCAGCACAGCGGTAGGAACGTGCTTTTTACCACTGCAGCCCAGGAGAAGGGTTGCAGCACAAGCCAAAGTGGTGAAAAGCCCTTTGGGCACATTTATGCACCGTGTGCCATGCACCCTGTGATGCCTGGCACACAGTGAATGGATGTCGTGTGTGGGGGGGCACTACAAATGCCCCCAAGGTCACTTAGCAATGGCCCATGAGGGCCCTGCTTGGGGCGACAAAGTCCATTTCTGTTCTACCTTTTCATGGTGGTGGGACCGCCATGAAAGGGCAGTCAGAAAGGGGTATCCTAATCCCTACGGCAGTGCCTATATATGGACTGACTCCATTGTAGGGATAGGATTCTGACCACCACCCCAATAGGATCTTGGATCCTGTCAGAGGTGGCGGTCTTTTCCTCCGACCTCTGCGGTCCAACCGCATGCATCAAAATGCTGTGATCAGACCGATGGCCTGGATGTCGGATGGACTTGGCAGGCAGTGGCGATCAGCCCACCAACGTAATGAGGCCCAGAATTTCATTGTCATTTTAGAAGTGTTTTGTTGGTCAAATTAGTGCCATTTGATTGTTGGTTTAATTGCCTGATTTTATGGATAAGGTTGGGCTTCGTTAGTTTAGTTTTAGTTCAAATTTTTATTTATTAGTTGTATCCGTCGATGTCACATGCTAATTTATGTTTCATTGATACATCTTGACATGGGCCTCATTAGGATGTCAGAGGGACCACCATGACAGGCAGTCAGTGGCGGCCTCACCGACATCCAGGATAGCAGTCCGGCCGCTGTATATCAATGCCGTAGGTCGAACCACATCATTTGGAGGGACAGACTGACACCTTCAACATGCTTAAGGAGCCCATCAGGATGGCAGTTGGATTCCTAATCCCTACAATGGGACGGTGCCTGTGCAGGCATTCCCATAGGGATTACGATATCCCTTTCTGACTTCCTGTTTATTGCAGTCACACATCAGGGCAGGGCCCCTGTGGACCACTGAAATATGGCCTGAGGGGGCACATGTGGTGCTGCCCACACATGGTGCCTCGCACACGGTCATGGATGTTTGAGAACTGCCCTTTTCCACTGTGGTTTGTGCTGCAGCAATTTTCTACGGCCGCAGCACAAGCTGCAATGGAAAAGAACAGCTTTCCAACTGCCTGCATGACGGTAGTATTGTAATGACCTTAAGAATTATTATATTTATCAACTGGCTACACAGCACGAATAAAGCCCACAACTCTGGCAGCCAATTCGGTACTATACGTTTTTCAAACATGGCGCCCAAACATTCTACTTGAATGGATATAGTATTAAGATCTAGTCCATTTTTTATGTTTCCTAATTCCGTACCGAGACGAAGCTCGCGGAGTTTTTAATGGCGTTTTTTCGGCACTCAGCGTAAGGAGACCGGTAGATAGAGGAACTCCCGATACGGCGGAAATATTTGGCTATACAGGTAGGAACGGACCTGTCTTTACGGTGTGTATTCACATTACCACCAAGATGCTCGTAATCGTGATAGTAATTGCGTTTTTTTCACCGAACAGATAAACAGTCCGGGTGAAGATAAGGTAAAGCTTTTGCAAACCTTATTCGTTTTAAACAAGTGATACACAGGACAGGAAATCTTTAGTCCTAATTCATGTCATTTTATCCTTGCAGTGATTATAAATCATCTTTCACAGGTATGTCCTCACCAGTTACCTTAAAACTCACTTAAATACCCACATGCTGTCTAAATTTCATAACCAACATAGGTTATTCATTATTACTTGCAGAGACTGAACACTGAGTCCAGCAAGTGAGGCGATTCCATTTTACCACCTTATATGTCATACACCAGGTACAATACCACAACAAAGCCTAGCAACTTATCCCCCTTGAACTACATTGAATTATGATTCTTATACATTTTCATATGTTTTATTTCCAGACACGCCCCTGATGAAGGCACCGCAGAGGCGCCGAAATGCATAGGGCTCTTTTGTTAAAAAATAATTTTTGCACACTGTTTATTGTATAAATATGAAGCCAAAGTACTGAATATGTAATCATGACATAATGTTTACAAAATTGATGAATTGAATCATATGTTTGTATTATGAGAAATGTAAATAATACATGAATAAGAGAAACTAACCAAAAAAACTCAAAAATAAGAATAAAAACAAGCACAAAGTTAAAAAGTGTGTCAAGCATATTTAAAGCGCGGAGCGCCAAGTGAACAGTGCCCGATTTGACGGGTCTAAAAACCCATCATAACCAAGAGGGACCACCATGACAGGCAGTCAGTGGCGGCCTCACCGACATCCAGGATAGCAGTCTGGCCGCTGTATATCAATGCCGTAGGTCGAACCACATCATTTGGAGGGACAGACTGACACCTTCAACATGCTTAAGGAGCCCATCAGGATGGCAGTTGGATTCCTAATCCCTACAATGGGACGGTGCCTGTGCAGGCATTCCCATAGGGATTACGATATCCCTTTCTGACTTCCTGTTTATTGCAGTCACACATCAGGGCAGGGCCCCTGTGGACCACTGAAATATGGCCTGAGGGGGCACATGTGGTGCTGCCCACACATGGTGCCTCGCACACGGTCATGGATGTTTGAGAACTGCCCTTTTCCACTGTGGTTTGTGCTGCAGCAATTTTCTACGGCCGCAGCACAAGCTGCAATGGAAAAGAACAGCTTTCCAACTGCCTGCATGACGGTAGTATTGTAATTGGGCAGGTGGACATATGTGGCTTCATTACGAATGCTTTCCAACCGATTCCTTGTCGTGATGATTTCCGACCGACTTGGGTTCGAGGAGTCTGGACAAGCGATTACGATGGTTCCGAACACCGTTTGGTCAAACTCCCACTGACTTCAATGGGAGCCTGTGTTCTGACCGACAACACAGGCTCCAATTGAAAAAAAGGGGTGGGTGCAGAAAACTTTAGACCCTGGGAACCCTATGGTACCTTCCAGACTGTGCAGACCCATGGGTACCCCCACGGGCCCAACAGGAGGCCTTCGGATGAATAGGGGCCTGCTATGGGCCTTCAAAGTTGGTTTCCGACACCCGACAGACCGAGTCAGAATGGCTGTCTGAATCTGACATCATAATCGGTCAGTTGGAAACACGGCCCGTAGAGCTCTACGATGCGGCTCCGACCGACTCGGACTCTTCGAATGCTGGTCGGAACCAATTTGGAATGACTGACCGACTACCTTACATAGCCTTTCCAACCGACATCGTAATGAAGCCCATAGTTGGTCAGACACCTGCCGGAGGCGATGACAGTCAGATTCTCGTCCAACCGACATTGTAATGAGGGAGATTGCTTGATAGTTTTCAATTTAATTTTATTTATATATATATATATATATATATATATATATATATATATATATATATATATATATATATATATATATATATATGTATATATTTATTTATATTTAAGTTGATGTATAAATGTTAGTAGTTAATGGCAATATTTTCTTTAGCATTTTCTTTATATATTTTTGGGGTAATTGTAAATATTTTATTGTTGTAATATGTTAATTTTTAATTTAAACTATGAATTACATTTTTCATAATTAGTTTACATAATTATTTTACATAAACATGTATTAAATATATTTTGGTACTATTATTGTAGTTGATACTGTGCAAAATTATATTTTTGACATATTATATGCTCATTTAAAGGTGACAATATTTGTCTTTCCGATATTCGTTTTTTCAATATAAGTAGAAATCGCTAATCTTAACAACGGTATTTGTGTTCTCGATTTTTGTTGTTTTATTTTTGTGTTCCGATTTGTATGCTGCATCAATACTATGCCTGTGATCCATGTTAATGATTGCCTTCCTGCTTGTGTGCTGCTGCCAAAGAAAATTAACATAATTTAGCTATCTGTAACACTTTAACCCCTTGCATGCGCATGATGGAACCACACTGTCATGATCCACGGGTGGCGTGTGCTCATGATGGGGTGGTTCCGTCATGCGGCTGCCGCTACGCCCACGCGGCATTAATTCCCCGCCTGAGCGGGCGAATTAATGAGCGGGTGAGGCCGTGACGGGACCATTCCGTCATGAGCACACGCCGCCCGTGACTCATGACGGCGTTGTTCCATCACGAGCACGGAAGCGCCGCGCTCACCCCCCACATCCCCCGGGCCGCAGCGAAATTCGTGCCGCGGCAAAGGGGTTAGTAGCATAACAATGCCATGTGTGCCCTGAAATTTCAAACTCAGGCAGCTGGATAAATAAACAAAATAATCATAACTGTTTGGAGGGCAAGCACTTTTTTAGTGGATGCATACAGCCTCCGCCCAATCAAAACATGTAATTGTAGCTCCCAACATATAGGTGGAGCCAAAGCCCCTCTCTAGTAATGCTCACATATTGTCTGGGGACAGCTGCACTATCAAGCCAGACAATAAATTAGTTCCCTTAATGCAAACAGTGGAAAGAACCAAGTCACTCAATCAGTACAGAATATAGAGGAAATGACCCAAAGGCTGGTTAAAAAAAGACTAATGAGACAAACTACTGACTAAGAAGCAGAGAAATGAGGTACACAATAGTAGGGGGCTGTTTCAAAGCTCACCATACATATATATTTTAATGTTTTAGCAACAATACAGCCAATGCCTTCTGAAGGCATGGCCTAAAAAGGAAAAAAAGTGAAACAGTCATTGTTCCAAAGACCATTACATTATGTTTTCAGCGCAATTTACACTTTACATATTTGTTAAAACGAAATTAAGGATTAATTTTGAGTGAATACCCTATATTCCTACAGACATTGTTCATGGATGCTTCTAAGCTGCTTATTAAATTGATGTCTTTTATCGGTCTGCAGAAAATGAAAATAAGAGGCGGATTTCTGGATTTCTTTGGTTGTTGTGCTGCCAAAAATATGTGAGGAAAACAAAAGACCAGTTACATTCAAAATATTGCTTAACTAAATAGAAACAACAGACAGCAGTTGATAAGCCTGAGCCTTTTTCACAACGCATTATTCTTTAGGAATAATCTGTATTATTATATTTTTATCTAGAAAGGTTCAAAATACATTTGCAAGTGCATTAAGGTTTCCTGATTTCGATAGTTTCAGGCAAGTGCTGTCAATAATGTGTGTCATTATTTGTTTTAGATTTGAAAAGTATGCTTCTAAGAACCATATTTGAATTGATGAATTACTCACTTCCATTTTTTATATATTCTTCAATTCGTTCAACACAATAATACGAATACAAAACTGAATATTAATAAAGGCAATTACTCAGGAAACTGCTTCAGCCATTCAGAGTATTTCTCTAACCATTCTTTGGGTTCCATTTTGTCCGCCCGCCATTGCAAGGGAGCCGGGACCGACCGCCAAAGTTGCGGCAGGCCCGCCATGTGTATTAGGATCCGTCCGCCACACTGGCTGGCGCATCCTGGGCCTTTTACATTGCGGGTGAACGTGCTGGCGACAGACCCACTCGCAATGTAAAAGGACTGTGCACAGAATTGCCATGCACTACATGGCAGGCACCATGTGGTGCCTGTCACGTAGTGCATTCTAATGACGCAGGGTATCTATGTGCACCCCCCCAACATTCTGGGGGCCCGCAACGGGCCCCCAACAGCAAGAACCACCTGCCTTTCCATGGCAGCAACGCTGCCATGGAAAGGCTAATCTCCGCCTGCATCATAATATGGATGGTGGTGTCTTGTAGGCACTGCCACCATATTATGCCCCTTTTCTATCCGGTCGACGAGTCGGCCGGCGGAAAAGCGGCAGACAGTCTTTCCGTCCACCACGGACCTCCCAGCCATACTAATATGGCGGGGGTCAATCAGGCATGGATGGCGGGCGGTTCACCCCCGCCCAGCCAGCGGCGGCTCTGGCCAGCCCGGCGGGTGCGATCCGCCCGCCATCCTAATGAGCCCCTAAGTGTGTGCCAAATATGTGCCCTTTTTTTTTTACAAAAGACCTGCCCATTCTCCGATGGAACTACACCATGAGACATCTCCAATTTTAAGTCACAGGACTCCAGTTTAATGTGTGAACGCTGTCCAGGCTAGTCAAGAATAACTAGTAAAATACAAGTCCAGGGCAGGTCACTGCTCTAATAGGACCGGAATGACCCAATCGCTCAAATCCATCTGATTCATTCTGCTGGTTTTTTAATTGGTCCTTTTGTCCTAGACCATATGATACAAGTACATGCCTATTCCCAGAGTAAAATGGTTTATTACCATTGTAGTGTGGCATTCAGCCCTTTTCAAAATATAGTAGTTGCTGCACAATTCTTCCTACTTTTGGCCCGATTACAATGTCGTCCGGAAAGCAGTCCAACTGAATCAGTTTTGAAATGCTTGCCGAATGACTCAGATTTGGGGAGTCCAACCGACCAGGTACGATGCTTCCCAACATCGTTCGTTCGGATTCCCAGTGACTTTAATGGGAGGCTGCGTTCCGAACGAGAACACAGGCTCCCATTGACAAAAGGGGTGGTTGGGGAAAACTCCGCACCCTGTGGTGGGCACCCTATGGTTCCTGCCACACTGTGCATGCATAGGAAGGGGGACCCATGGGTACTTCGCAGGCCTGATTTGGAAGCACCTGGGTGAAGGGGGGCCCCCAAAGTCAGGTTCCAACAGGTGATCCGTCTCGTTACATCCGATTCGGAAAGGCTGTCCAAATTTGACATCCCAATGGCTCTGATGGAAACGTGGTCCGTAGACCGCTTCGATTCGGATCTGACCGATTTGTTCCTCCCAATGCTTTTCGGAGCCAAGTCGGACAGTCTGAATACTTTCCATCCATTGTACTCGCTCGTTGAGAAAAGTGTCAGAGTCTGTCGGAAAGGGGGGTTCCGAATCGGATTCGGACTAATCAAATGCCATGTGGAGCCTTTCCGGACGACATCGTAATCAACTCCTATGTGTTAAGGGATCTTGTAATCACTTCTGTTTTATATAATACCTTCATCACTTCTGCAGAAGAGTAGTAGAGGGAAGGCATAATGCTCCTGGCCGAATCAATATGGTAGAAGAGTTTTGCTAAAGCTCTCTTGTACCACTACATGCTTTGCATCTTGTTTTCCTCCATTGCAAGAATGGCCACTGCCAGAATGTTAAATGCCGCACGGAGGTGGATTATACTGCCAGGAATGACGCTGTTCTCTAGGGCACTCTTTGTGCTTGTGTATAAGTGAGATATTCGGGAGGGCTAAAACATGAAGCACATTTCTTCCTTTCTCTTGCTGGTGCTAAACAACCACTTTCAGGCTGGCACTCTCCGCTTTTTGTGGAGAAATATTGGCATTTACATTTTACGGAGATGGCTCTACTTTTTGAATCACACAGAGCATAGGTATGAATGCACCTCTGTAGTGTAGTGCTGTGGTTCTCACTACTGTCTCTGTATAACTAAGAAGCAAGTTCCTGCACATGAACAGATGGTCAGTGTTTTTATGAGTGAACACTGGATTGCTTTGACATGGGACTGATTATTTATCTCTCTTTTGCATTATCGCTAAGAGGAACCAGCTGAAGCATTAGTGTGGTTGTACTGCTGTGCAAAACCTTTTGCTGTTCTGATGCCATAAGTTGTATACCAGTGACTGACTATTTGATGGATTTGATTGATGTAGTGCCTAGAACCTGTGTTTTTTATGTTTTATCCTGAAGTTTCCCGTAATTTTATAAATTATAAGCTGCTTTTTGAATACAGACTTTCAGCGGATGTTACAGCACAAAATCATGCCTAGGAACTCTGAAAAGAGCTTTAGTTTTGCCCTTTAGATTGTTGTAATATCTCCCTCATATGCTGCTAGTTTCTATTTTAAGTGTCTTTCTAGCAATTCTATATGTTATGATTTTAAGGCTTAAAATGACTTAATGGTCTTATTCTTTTATTGTCAACATTGCTTTTAATGCAATAGCAGCAATAAAGTCTAATAAAGTAAAAAAACAACAGAACAGTAACAAACGAACAAACATAATTTAAGACTGTCAGTAAAAGGAAACAAGGTTGTCAACTAATCATTTGTAAACAGACTTTGAAGCACCTCGCAATCTATCTAGAACAATCCAGAAGGTTCTGGAACAAGTAAGACAGGTTCAGGAACAAACTAGAAGGTTCTGGAACACGCTAGAAATTAGACACTGACAGCACATGGAAAACCATCTAGGATAAGCCAGAATGTTTAGGAACAAGAAGGTCCTGAAAACAGTCATGTTATGGTGGCAGCCATCTTTGATTTCAAGATCGAATAAATACCACTCCCTTGGACCACACTCTTTCCTAGACAATCGGAGCTCCAGTGAACACATCACCAGTGTTTCTCCCTCCGACCCAGGTTACCTGCACATCCAGGTAATCTTCTTAGTCTGGGAACCTTGCGCTTCTTGGAGAGAGTTCTCAGCAATCTTCAAGAGTTAAAAGAGGCAAGAGAACTCTAAGTACATTTCATGTTTACCTCCTTCATGTGCACATGTAAATAAGGAATTTGAGACGAAGGCATCGTGAATGAGCATCAGTAAAAGAACTAGGTGGGCAAAAATGCAAGATACTTGATTATTTACAAGGTACTTAGGGGGTCATTATGATGGCGATGAGACCGCCACCGACAGGCTGTTGGTGGCGGTCTCAGTTCCATCTGAAGGCCTTTCACCACTCGCCACATTAAGATGGCAGGCGGTTCCATGGTGTTTGAAACTCCAACTGCCACATTTCCGGCGTGTGGCAGAGGCCTTCCCATCCTCAAAATGCTGGTGGTGCCTGCCAGGTACTGCGGTAGGGATTAGGATGTGCCTCCACGCTAACCTTTCCATTCCGGTTCAACCACAATGGAAAGGCTGGTGGGTATGGACAATTGGAGCCCTAATAGTGGGCCCTCCTTCTTACCTGTAACCAGGTATTGGGCTCTAGGGGCCACCCATGGTGGCCCCCTAGATTTTCGTGCACCATATGGCAGGCACGGCATCGCGCCTCCCAAGTAGTACAGGGACATTTTACATGTGCTGTTTGTGGAGGGTGCTGCTGGCTGCAAAATATAGACATTGTGAACGCCGTGGTGGCGGTTGCATCTTAATCCCTACTATGGGACCATCAACAGCATGTCGGGCCATCCCATTCCCAGAAACGATGGCGGATGAACTTCAGTACGTCCGCCATCGTAATCACCCCTTTATTATTAATATTCAGTAAATCATGCAATCTATGCTAATCAAAGAGAGACATTCAGGAAACCACACAGCATGTGCCAAATTTAGAGACTAGTTTAATTATAGTGAAGAAACAACTAGAAGAGAAAGGACTAATGGTTTAAAGGATTCACATGTGAATTAACAGGTATATTGAGTCTAGGTTGAGAGAGACAATATAAATGATTACAACTGTAAATCAAAAGCTCTAAAGGGTCTTTAAAAAAATAGTTGTTCTTGCTGTTCAGGCACTCACACACTGAGAGGCAGATGACAGACGAGCATGAAGGCTGATTGAAGGAAGCCGTCATACAGTCAACGGTTGCCTATTTTCTTATCTTGTTACATTCCGCTATTCTTTTTGGTGTTCCTCTCGAATGAGTGCTATGTACAACTCGCTTGGCTGAGCATAAGGGGGTGCGGAAGGACAAGTATTGTGCATCACTCCTGCCTGGCTGGTTATCACAGGCAGTTCAGTTATTGTGGTATCAACAGTGAGTGTGCTGGGCTGAGCCTTTGTGATGTGCAAGTCTGATAGGTGACAGCTCCTCTCCCTCATCAGGTCATAGATGGCCCATCCTGTCAGGTACTATTCCCATTCGTCTCACTGTCTGGAAGCAATAAACAAAGACCAAATTCGAGATACACTTTAGTCATGTGACCCAGGACACTGGCTGCAGCCACCAAATGGTTGGGATAAGAAAATACCAAATTTCTAAGAGTGGCATTTTCAGAATTGTTACTTAAAATCTAACTTTACCATTAAAGAGAGTTTTTAATAACATTTCTTTAGACTCCAAACTCGACATTCCACCTGTTCCTAATTGAAAGTTATCCCTTATTAAATAATATGGATAACCCAATGTTAACCCATGGGAGAGGCAGGCCTTGCAGTAGTGATTAACTAATTTTAGAGCTTTGCACTACCACGACATGTAAAAGTCAAAGTACATGTCCGCATTTTGAAATATATTGCACCCTGATCCATGGGCTGTGTAGGGTCAACACTAGGGGGTGATTTATATGTTTTAAAAAGGAAGGTTTGGGCCTGGCAAAAGTTATATTTCACAAGGTTGAAATGTCAATTTGAAACTGAATACCCAGGCTGCAATGGCAGGCCTGAGACATGTTTAAAAGGGCTTCTTAAGTGGGTGACACAATCAGTGCTGTAGACCCAATAGTACAACAGGCAACCCAATTAACTCTTGTGGGCTTGGGTAATAAAGTCAAATGGTAAAGGGCCCTCCAAGGAATTCATTCAAAAAAAATATTTTTATAACTTTATCTTAAATGTAGTGACATCATATGACACCAACTGAATAATTCAGTTCCAGTTAACACAATTCAGACAGTAAATGAATTACAATAACGGGGTGTGTCAAAAATAGTTTGATTTATATTTAAAAAAACATGTCAATGGGGATATAGAAAAAACAAATAGCAATTCTTAAATACTATTAGAAATTGGATTTCTGGTTGGCTAAGGCAAGCGCCTAAGTCAAGCAGAAACCACCAATCTAGTCAGGGCAAGGGAGTTACATACTGAAGATAACCCCTGCTCACCACCTTGGTAGCTTAGCACGAGCAGTCAGGCTTATCCCAGGGGCAATATATAAAGCGTTTGTGCAACACACTCACACAGCAGCAACACACTAAGCACACCACAAAAGAAACTCCACACAAGGTTATATAAAAAAATAGCCTTTGTATTACTCATAAAACACATTAGAACGCAATCACAAATTTACACTGTGCCACCTGCCACTAAGTATGACTTTACAGGGGATTATATACATTACAGGGTCAATCGGGCCACTGTCATCTTATTACAACTCACAGGTAGTGAAAACAACCAGTATATACTGCTAAGGGTGCACTCAGCAAAACACCATAGGCATAAAATCTCACAGGTTGGCAGGCGTACCAAATATTATACATACGTCATATAGTGGTAATCAGCATAGCTCATTATGCCTACCCATATTCAGTAACAGTGCACCAGAGCATCATCCATCATGCCCCTCTTAGGAATAAACATAACTGCACCTTATGTCACACATTATACTCACATCAGCGAGACTATAAACCTGTACAGTATAGCATAAGTACAATCAGCAGCACTGCACATTCTAGCATTATTAGTGTGCACATAGCCTCAGCACATCAGGCTCAAAACTGGGGAGAGCCCTGATTCACCTAGAGGGCGTGTCTCTGTCCCAGCCTCCTCATCACTGTTCGGGCAGTAGATAAATCACGCCATGAAACTAAATGACCATAGCAAGGTTCCCGTAACCCACTGTCTACCACTACTCATAATATGCAGCCCCTGAAGAAAATGCTCATTCTTCTTTCCTTGTCAGGAGTAAAATACCATCCATCGCAACACTAGGTCACGCAATGCAGCACATTAGGTGGGGAGGTAAGAAATATGAGTCCCCCATCCATATTGCTCATATATGCCGTCCTCACCAGGGGCACAGGAATTTCGATGTGCCCTCTGTCCGTGGAGCAATGAGACTTGCTGCCAGGTCAACACAGAACACAGCAGCAGGGAGCCCATGAGGCTCCGTCTTCCGTTGCACGTACATAGAGATCTCCTCCTTGGCACGGGAGCCTCGCCTCCAACCAGGCAATTGCCGCCTGGCGTCCAGGTGTCTGTCTACTGCTGGTGGCCCGCCTCTCCCTAAAATAGTGATAACAAATCTGTGAACACCATCATGCAGCATTTAAAACTACTATTCCAAACATGCCAAACTTGACCACGCTACTCCTCTCATGTCAGGAATTACCACTGAAACACCTATCAGGGAATCCCCAATGCATTCCTATGAGAGGGCAGAATCGCAGTAGTGAGAAACCAAAATAGCTGCTTGTCACTACCAGGACATGCCACACAGTTAAGGCACATGTGCTACATTTTACCTACAGCACACCCTGACCATAGGGCTAGCTAGGGCCTACCTTAGGGGTGACAAATATGAAGTAAAAGGGGAGTCACAGACGTGGCACCCACTTTATGCGCCACGTCACAGCAGCAGTAAACTGCGTGTGCAGGCCCTGCAATGTTAGAGGCCTGAGACAGGTTTGAAAGGGTACTTTGGTGGGTGGTGCAAGCAGCTCTGCAAGCCCACCATTAGCATTTCATTTACTGTCCCCTGGTATATGAGATACCACTTTACAAGGGACTGATAGTTAAATTAAATACGCCAAAAAGGTTTAGACCAATCTTAACACGTTTTACCATAGAGAGCACAAGCACTTTGCACTGGACAGCAGTGATAAAGTGCCCAGAGTCCTAAAACCACCAACAGTAGTTCAGAAAAAATACCAGGAGGAAGGCAAAAAGTTCAGGGATGACCCTGCAAATAGGGCCAAGTCCAACACGTACATTGAGAACAGGAAACAAAAATGGATCAAAGAAATAAAAGATATCCTAGTTATCAATGTATAACTGACCAGCTGTTTATAATCAACAGTGAGTTTGTTTATACATAGGATTCAAAACTCAAGGTAAATAAATTAACAATAACGAAAAGAACAAATGGGTTATACATAGATGTTGCGGTCACCGTTGCAACAAATCAATGAGATTATCTTCAGTACAAAGGTAGATCTTGTGAGACACTTTACTAAGGACTTATAAGTAAATTAAATTTGCAATTGGGTGTAAGCAAATTTCACTATGTTTAAAGGAGAGAGGAAACGCACTTTAGAACTTTTGTAGCAGTGGTAAAGTGTGCATAGTCCTAAGGCCAACCAAAAAGAGAATAGCAAAAAAAGAGGAGTAAGGCAAAATGTTTGGGGGGAGACTACCCTAAGACTGACAGGTCTAACAACTATATTTACATTTACATGGTGATTCTGTTGGGGAACCAATTTTTTTGAAGAAACAAAAGTATTATTGTACTCAGAAAAAAAGGGTCAAGGCATCCCTCTCATGAGGCATGCCTGGAACCCCTGTAGACAAGTGATTCCTCCCTCCATTTAGTAGTTTCAAGGGTGTACCCCCTCATGTTGTCTTGATGAAAACACCGCTCCAAATATTATACAAACACAGGTCAAAACATTGAGATAGAACTTTCTATGAGCTAAGTGTATATGGACTGCTTAGGGACAAATTAAGGAGTGTTGTCTTTGCCCTAATGACGGTGTATAGTATAACCCATAAGCTCTTTCTTTGAGTTAACAATTGTTTATATGTTGAATTGTGACCTTACTTTCACTGTGCCTTTTTCACATTGTCAAACGCCTTTATATGATTCATTGTTTGCTTTACATTGCTTAATGAAGTTTGTGTTTCTTAATGACAGTGTTATAGGTGGTCAATGCATTACTTGTGAGAGGGATTCCTTGAGCCCCTTTTTCTGAATTTATTAACCCTTTTGTTTCTTCAAATTAGCTCCATTACAGAATTACTTTGTAATTGTATACATGGCAAGACAGGCATTGATATAGATCCTATGCATGGAGTATGCAGCTGGCAGAGCCCCCTCACAATCAGAAAATGTGGCACCCGGTGCTTTTCAGGCAAATCAGAATACTCTTGTGGCAGGATTTCAGTGTTAATAGAATGCCTTGTGACAGTAATGCTAAGAAAGTTCATTTTTGAGCCTCTAACCTGTTGGATGTCTCGCCTATGTTCATTCCACCAGGAAGTCGAAACTTTGGGATTCATTCAGCTTCTGGTCCTAGCGCAGAAAAATCCAGGCCAGAAAACACATTTGCCAGACATAAGATGTAGCTCATTGCCAGTACTGGTCATGATTTACATTTACTTGCTTAATTGATATGTAATGTTGGCCTTCACACCAGCATGGTCGCTCACTGAAAAGAAGATACCTTGAACTATCTCCCACTCTCACATCTCCACTTGCTTGCATAGTCAAAGGGTCTGTGCCCCCTTTGTCTGTCTAGAAAAGATGTCTCCTTGGTTTTATCAATTCAATCCATGACCAACTTGCCATGTAGAAGCAGATGGGATGCCTTTAGAACTTGAAAAATAAAGATCAAATCAGAAAAAGTGCGATTTTTTTCCTTGGACACAGTCCAAAAATGACTTACTCGAAACGGACACATGTGGCTTTCACTGTATCATTATAACTACTGGCAGAACAAGTGGCATAGGAGTAGCAATGGCTACTATGTGCTTTAGTTTGTGTTCACAGGGCTAACTGGAGAATTTATACATTAATCTAAAGGCATTGCCTTTGACAAGGACTTCCATTCTACCATATCACCATTGAGAATATAGAGTGTGGGCAAGCATGTGACACTGTGGGATGCAAGAGGCCAGGAAATAAAGTACCCTCTAAATTCATTCGCGAATGGTTGTGGCTCCTTCCTTGAAATTAACTACGGTTGTCTTCTATGTACTAGAGCTGCTATCAGCATAGAAGCACCCATTTTAATTGGCTCACACAAAATCACACTGTGACCACTCTGTGAGGGTTTGATGAACGGACTGGGGCATCTTCCCTTTCACCCGTGACCTCACAAACCAATCTATTTCAGGAAAGATTAAACATTATACATTCTGCACTCTGAGATGTGTACCAACAAGTGCTATTTTCCATGTGATTAATTATTTGGAACACGGTTCAGGCTTTCTGGAAGGTGGATTGCTGAGCCTATTAAAGTAGATATCCTTCAGGCTCGAAAGCAAATTCACCTGTGTGGACGAATGAAACACCAAAAAAGTCACATTTCAGAAGTACAGTCTTTTCAGTGTGTTATTGGTAAGAAAGAATTACAGTTCAGTACAGAAAGAAACTGCTAATATGAAACGCTTTGCACGAATTTCATGCATAAAATATGTCGTTTGACAAATATAGCTCATTTTGTAAAGTATTAGGTACAAAAAATATACCCGTGCAAATAAGCACCAACAACATGCGTGTCACTCCTGATATTAGGCAGAAGTGAGCGTAACACCACTCCTGCAAAATTTATTCCAGAAAATAAGATCAATTAATGTTATTCGGTTATTGGTGTTTCGCCAGTAGAGGGCACTACAGTGTAGAAGCATAGTGAGTGCATCCAATTAGCAAAAGAGCGATCAGACTGTATCAGCAGTGCCCTTTCTTCCATCTCCTTATTAAAATTCCTCCACAAAGGTGCTGTGCTCTCTTTAAATGAACAGAAACATCTTCATGTGGTGATCGCAGCGATCCAAAAATTCCTTTTGCACGTGCTTTTGATCAAAGTTGTCTGCCCGTATAACTAGCTTTCCCTTAAGGAATACAACATCAAGGATACAAAAATAGACATATTTCAAGTTGATTTTCAGCCACTGCTTGGATTTCCAAAAGACCTTGAGAGGAAGAAATAGGAAGCTCTCAATAAAATAAATATACGAAAGACATGGCAGATTTATGCACACACCTGGTAGTGTTTTAAAACAGCTAGAAAAAAATAACATCACGGTTGCTATGCCACGCAACCTGTTTTAATCTGTCCAAATACCAGAAAACAACTGATAGTTTGCCAACATCAACCTTTACGCATCTCAAGTTTAAGCAGCAACAAGGACATTTTCAGGAGCCACATTTTAAAGAGGTTTATGAGGATTGGTGATCCGTCGACTGACCCCTTGCAACAAGAGTCCACTATAAGTTTATTAGCAGAGGTCCTTGAATGATGAGTAAATCAACGAATAATGGTTGTATGACGGAACAACTTATGCCATCACTACGCATGCCTTTACAAGTATGGTCTTAACAACTCATGACTTTACAATGAAATATTGTACCACGCATATACCTTTACCACGCATGCCTTTACCACACAAATGTAAGTACTTCACAGGTAAGTATAAACCCTTTATATAAATAAAAAATAAATATATACATATATATGGTGTTCGACGGAGGGCTGCTGGTAAAACGGACCTTGCTCCCTTGTTCTGCTCTTCTGGCCGCTACGCCACTTCTCGCGGCCCCCGCTTCGTGGGTGCTGCTCGCCGGCCCAGGATCTTGGCTGGAGTATCTGTGCGCATAATAAATTAATATAACATAACATAACATAACATCTCTGCTGTCTCCCCCTGCCTGGGACCCAGAGGACTCTGCTGCTATAGTTTACACCACGCACGGACAGAGGCGGGACTGCGAGGACCAGCCTGCCCAGCGGCGCTGATCGGCCGCAGCTGGTCCTCTTCCCGCCCCCTCCTGCATATGAGATCTGGTTGCAGGTGAATCCGGTGGGTGCCTCTGGTGTTCAACGGAGGGCTGCTGGTAAAACGGACCTTGCTCCCTTGTTCTGCTCTTCTGGCCGCTATGCCACTTCTCGCGGCCGCCGCTTCGCGGGAGCCGCTCGCCGGCCCAGGATCTCTTCTGTCTCCCCCTGCCTGGGACCCAGAGGACTCTGCTGCTATTGTTTACACCAAGCACGGACAGAGGCGGGACTGCGAGGACCAGCCTGGCCAGCGGCGCTGATCGGCCGCAGCTGGTCCTCTTCCCGCCCCCTCCTGCATTTCCTCCCTTAATAGGAGTATCCTCAACGCGCATGCGGGACGTGCGCGGGACTGAGCACGGGGCTAAGCCCGGGCAAAGGGCGGGCCCTCTTAGGCCCTCAGAGGCCGGAGGTGGCCGGGCTGGGCCCCTCTCCGTTAAAATAGAATTCCAGTTTAAGGATTTACTCCTCCTTCAGTATACCAGTAAGCAGACTTGCCTAATTGTACTTTGTGTGTGCATTTGCATATTTTTCTAAGGGCTTGGTAATTTGTTGTTTATTTTGCATCATTATTACAACCAGGATGGAGTCTCTTCCCAAGGACAAAACTATACTCCCTGGAGGGGCAATTCAAGGAACACTTGATAACTTTGTCATTAGGTCCACTCTGGGTCTTGATAAAGAAACTGCGCTTGCAGTGCGAAGGTCAGATAGATGTCGCTCTATCGAACTAATTAAAAATAAGCGCTCTTCATTGGGTCACAAGCCGTTAGCCTTATCACCACTCCCCTCTACACCCTATGACTCTCTGTCTGGTCCAAAAAACACTCTATGGGAACGGCCCCCCCATCCTGAAGGATATGATCAGACCATACATTCCATCCAGTCACCTTCGCTCTAACCAACAAAATCTCCTTATAACACCCAGGACCAACAAAGCCCGATCTGGGGATCGCCTTTTCTCCCGAAATGCAGCAAAGCTGTGGAATGCCCTTCCGCTATCACTTCGCTTAGAACCCAGCCTGCTGGTGTTCCGAAAACAGCTAAAAACAGCATTGTTTCCTAGGCCATAGATCAGCCTTCTCCATTTCACAATTTCTGCATCACCCTTCTATTTAACATCAAGCGCTGGGATGCTTCCGAGTAGCCATGCGCTTTATAAGAGCCTTTCAATTTCAATTTCAATTTCAATATGAGAATGATACCGAGGGTTGCGAGGTCTCTCCTGACGGTAGCATCTTGCTTCCTTTTCAAGAACGAACCCCGCCATTAGTTGTTATTGACGATGTAGCTATAAATATGTCAGCTTCCCTTTGTAATTTAACTGGAGAGCTTGAGGCCTTGCAAGGAACTCTGTCATCACATATAGAGCAAATCCCAGCAAATGACACTTCTTCTGACACTTCTCGAGCCCAAGGTCCCCCGCCTAAAAAAAGGAGGAAAAGGCGCAATGTCCAACAGAATAATAAGCTCAGTCATACTACTTTTGAGAATGCAGTATGTTCTCCATCTAGTACACTCACGACATCTCCAAATACAATTGTAAATATAACTGCTAGACCACCTGCTTCGCCGATACAGGAATCACTTACTAGAGAGATAATGGGTAATATGGAGCACCTAATTAAATCGCTCATACTGCCAGTGCTTGAGAGGCTAAAGAAAGTAGCTGAACAACTGGGTAATTTAGAACAGGTAACTGGGGAAATCAAAAGGGCAATTAAAGATTTTTTAAAGCCTATACCGTCTCCCCCCAATCCTGTACAACCCCCTAGGACTGCCTTTGACCTGGTTCCATGGGAGGGGCTGTGGAAGGTCCTGTCTGAATTAGGGATGCCGCCATATATCCTATCCCTTCTTGTGAGTCTTCACGCCGGCAACTTTGCGAAGGTGAGATGGCGTATGAAAGGGGAAAAAACAGATAAAATCCCGGTGGGAAGAGGTGTCCGCCAGGGTTGTGTGCTAGCTCCCACTCTGTTCTCACTCTATGTGAACGGAGTGGTTGAGCATCTGCTAAAAACTCCTGCAGATGCTCCGTCTCTGGCGGGCAAACTGATCCCCACCCTGCTATTTGCAGACGATACCCTTCTCATTTCAAAAACCCCCACAGGCCTGCAGAGCCTCCTGAACAACTTCCAGGAGTTTTGCACTCTAAGGGGCTTGGTCATTAACACTGACAAAACCAAGTATTTGATCATGAATCCCCCAAAGAAACCTGGGCGCCCCCCGCCCCTGAATCATGTTCAATTGAAGAGGGTGGCTGAGTTCGACTATTTGGGTATCCGGCTCAATGACACTCTGAGCTGGAATCCCCACATCCAGAAGATGCTCCTAACCCATAAAAGGGTGGAGGGTGTTCTTCTTAGGCAACAACGCTCCTCCACAACCAAACCTATTGCCCCAGTAGTAAAAGCTAGAGGGGTAAGCGCAGCGTTGTATGGGGCAGAATTGTGGGGATCCTGTAACCTGGACATACTAGCAAAAGCGGAGAGCAAATTTTTGAAAGACCTGATGGCTCTCCCATTGAGTACACCTACAGTCCCTGTGCTCCTAGATCTAGGTTGTAGGTTGATTTCGGATCAAGCCCAGTTGCGCCCTCTGTTACTCTGGGCACGTCTATGGCGCGTTCCAGAGCTAGCTTCTTATGCAGAGGCGCTTCGAGAGGTTATGGTATTAGAGGGCTGGTCTAAGATCAAATGGTTGAGGGAGGTCAAAAGGTTGTTGGCAGAGCTCGGGCTTGGTGATGCGTGGGCCGCGAGATCTGCCCCCCCTAAAGCCACCCTAAAGAAACTATATTGGAGTTGGGTTCATACCAAACTTATAACCAAAACCAATCATTGTAACTCCACTGTGGCTTTTGTGAGGGTTAAAGACATGATAGCCTACGAGCAATATCTGGATATGATTTCTATCCCTTTCGACTGGGCTCTGTACTTTAAGTTCAGAGTGGGGACTTTACCAGTAGGCGAACTGACTTCCAGATGGAAATCCTCTCATCATCTCTCACCCTTTTGTGCACTCTGCCCCAATCGAATTGAGTCTGTAGCCCACATTCTCTTTGAATGTCCCGATTATCAGGCACCGAGGAGGCGTTGGCTTAGACCTCTATGCAGACGGTTAGGAACACGCCAGCATACTGTTGCACTTCGTATTTTAATGTTTGACACATCATCCTTGATTGTTTGTGGTGTGGCTACATTTTTAAAGTGGTTTTGGTTGATTCGACTAAGAAGGCTTTCATTGGCAATTTAATTCTTGTTTTATCCAACCTTATTTTAACATTTGTAATACACTGTGTTTGCTGTAAATATTGCCCTTTTTCAGGATCATATATTTGTATTTTGACTGTTGTAAATATTGTGTATTTTTAAATAATATGTAAAGCTTTTATGATATTTTTACATATCGTAATAAAGCCTATCAATCATTCAATCAATCAATATATATATATATATATATATATATATATATATATATACGTACACGAGGGGCAACTAACCTATAAAAGCATGCCTTATATTTTAAGTTAAATGAAGCATCCCCCACACCATCTGTTTGCAAATTGCCTTTGAGGAAGCAGCGTAGAGCTGCAAAACCCGTCAGGCATGGAGAAATTATTACATGGATATCACGGCAAGCTGACACTGAGCACTGGATAACCGGATAATAGGCAAACTGTCTAGGGCTTCCCTGAGCTAACGGGCATTTGTATGCATATATATATATATATATCGAATGAAGACTCCCGCCACTTCCACCATAGCCACGGCGGCGAAGAAGGAGAAGCGAACCACTTTATCAGGCAAGATGTTATTTATTTAACCATATCCATGAAAGCAATCGACAGATGACGCCTTTCGGGCTCGGAAGCCCTTGATCACATAAAGACTGGTTAGTTTGTAGCCATTTTTAAACAATATGCCTCATCCCACTTAGGTCACATGGTCCGCCCTTTGGCATCAACACGGAAAAAAGACTTTAACTTACATATGTAGTTTATAACTGACTATTCTCACATATTATTGTGATTTATTTAAAAATGTTCTACTACATCGAATTTAGAATATGTATAATACATTTTGTATATCTAGACATCAATTCATTGTAAGTCCTTCTTACATTTAAAATATTACTGGATGAATCCATTTATGAAAAATAATCTTTTAAATAACACATCTATTGAACATCAACTGGGCCTAAAAGCTGTCACACATTTTCTCAAACAACGACCAATTGGGGAACTCAATCACACAACCATGCTTTTAGAAATGATAAAGACATGTTTAACAAACAATGTGTTCCTTTCCAACAACGAAGTGTACTCTCAGAATTGTGGAACTGCCATGGGAGTTTCCTTCTCTCCAAGCTATGCAAATCTCACCATGGGATGGTGGGAGAAACACATAGCTTGGAGAGAAGAAAATGATCCATATACCACAAAAGTGGTCTTATGGTTGAGATTTATCGATGATCTCTTCCTACTGTGGAAGGGCACAAAAGAAGAACTGCTCCAGTACATAGCGATCTTGAATACTAACAATGTGGGACTACAATTTACATTTAACATCCAAGAAAAAGAAATTGATTTCCTGGATACCAAGGTATACATAAAAGAAGACAAAATACATACTACTCTTTTTCGAAAAAAGACCTCCACTAATAGCATCCTCCATGGAACTAGTTTCCACCCAGAGTCATTGAAGCAGAATGTACCCTATGGGGAATTTTTACGGATGAAACGTAACTGTTCAGAACCGATGGAAATGGAAGAGAAATTTGAAGAAACCGCACAACGGTTCAAACAGAGAGGATACAGTATTAAGACTATCAAACTTGGAGAACAAAAAGCAAGAAAAAAGACAAGAACTGAAACTTTAATTGAAAAAAAGAAAGAAAAAACTAAACAGACAGAGGAAAAACCACGTCTCATCCTGACATACTCCAAGGAGAGTGTACAAATCAGAAAAATAGTCACAAAATACTGGAGTGTATTAAAAAAGGATCTGGACATTGGAAATATGATTGGTGATGCACCTCTAATCTCATTTAGAAAGGCACCATCTCTTGGAGATACTCTGGTCAATAGCCACTTTATTGACAAAAAAGAAGAATCATGGTTACAAAAGAGACAAAAAGGCTTCACAAAATGCATATCATGCAAAGCGTGCAAGATTGGAAGGAATATAAAATCTCTAAATGACTCCAAAGGACAACCATTTGAAATCAAAAACAAAATAACATGTGAATCACATTATGTTGTCTATCTATTGGAATATGACTGTGGCAAACGGTATATTGGATCCACCATTTGTGCTCTCAAAAAACGAATGCTGGAGCACATCAGGGCCATACAAAACAAAGATCAAACATATGCTATAGCCAAACATTTGATGACTCATAAGAATAAAACTTGGCAAGATGTTAGATACTCAGGAATTGCAATGGTGCCAGAGAATGAAAGAGGAGGAAATCGCCTACAAAAATTAAGACGATTGGAATCCAAATTGATAATAAGATTCAAAACTAAAGTCCCGATCGGTTTGAACGGGGACGAAGAACTGTATGTACATTTATAAAGAGACCAGGTTATACCTAAAGACTTTCAAACTGTAAATCTTGATTATGCCTTCCAGTCAATTTTCCCTATTTTCAATATGTTCTAGTGTTGTAATCCAGAATTTGTTCAAACAAATCAGGTATAAATATAAGAAAAGGTACACATGCATGAAGCCTCAATCAATGAGCAACAGAAATGATATATGAGAATGATTTGTATATAGAATATTTGATATATGATAATAAGACTTTTTTTGCTTTGACAGTGCAGATTTGCCTGTTTCTCGGAATTCATTTTGGACTGAATTTAAGTAGATTGAAGTGTCAGAAGTGAAAAATAGCATGTAATATGAATGTTTATCGTAAAAGCTGCCCGAAATTTGAATTGTGCATGTTTATATCGACTTCCCATACAAATATATAAGCCACAGAAACAATACCAGGATAAGCACTAAGCTATCACAGTATATATATTTTCTAAGGAACTATTAATTTAAGTTCCTTTAACAATTGGGCACTCAGCCCATAAATACTTAAAAGCCGAATCAGGCTTCTCAATATAATTGCCATACATACACAAACTTGTGGCTTAAACGTATGTAGGGAAATCGATAATTAGTTTTAACAAAGTCTAGTACAAACTACCCCTCCCACAATGCCTCCTAACTGTCTGAGTGGGAAGGAGGTTATAAATAACAGAAAGTGAAAACGGACTTGTAACTACTGTGATCAGGAACATTTATTGTTCGAAACGCGTAGGTGAAGGAAGTTTTTCTGAGCTGGATTAAACTGCTTTAATCATCCAAGAATAGTGCGGTGTATTTTCTTAATTGCTAGATAATAAATCACGAGTCTTGTCCCTGACTCGTCGCCTGCACCAGCTGACTGGCCGCTACTCCTCAACCAAGGGACGTTTGCTTGTGATATATATATATATATATATATATATATATATATATATATATATATATATATATATATATATATATATATATATATATATATATATATATATAGATTAAGTATTCTAGTTTTCTCCTTTCCCAGTGGTAGGGGTTTGGCTGTTTTCGCTTTATGGTGGTTATTTTATTTTATTTTATCCTCTGCAATTGCCTGCTTATATCTATACAATCATGTATTGCAGTCGATAAATGTCTTATGAAATGTGCTGAATATCTCTGCATAATTCCAAGCATGTGAATGCGTCTGTATATTTTTTGCACGGCACGCGTCTGTTAAGGGACATATGCCGATCCACGGCTTTATGATATGTATTTGTACATTTTATTGTTTAAATGCCCATCTTTCTTGTGAGAATACCGATTCTCTGTGATATTTCACATTGGTTCCCAACTTAGGAACCCGTTCCAAGATGGCACCTATTTTGGTGTTTGTTGGGCTGGTCCCTTATTGATGTCTACCCTTGCAACAAAACTTTATTTAACTGGAATTGTGTGTTGTTGGTCAGAAACACTGACGAAGGCTAACACCGAAACGTTTGTTTGTTGCTGAAATAAACCGCTGCTGACTGCCGCCACCGGAGTGCTGTTTTCCTTTCTTGATGTGGGAGGATTTTGAGCGTAATATATATATATATATACATATATATGTAAAAGCTCCAAAGTCACCCACAGGAGAGGGAGCACACGAGCTGCAGTGAATCTCCAGGAGGGTGACTTTGGAGCTTATATATATATATATATATATATATATATATATATATATATATATATATATATATATATATATATATATATATATATATATATATATATATATATATATATATATATATATATATATATATATATATATATATATATTCACAGAAAAAAACATAGGTTATAGTGGATATATAGTTAGGAATTTGCATTTAGAAAACCTTGAAAATTCAATGAAAAAACCATTGGTTTTAGGCCATATATAGTTAGGAATTAGCATTTACAAAACCTTATTTTACTCGCATAAAACCATTGAAATTCCATATATAGTTAGAAGCGCTAACTATATATCGCGCACCCGCAATCCACTGCTGATGATGTCACATATTACATCATTCATGACATGGTCAGTGACATCACTGATGACATCACTGATGACATCTCAAATGACATCACTGATGACATCACTGATCACAACATCCAGTGATTGTATGTGTCTGTAAAGTTTAAATATGTTTCACATATTGAAGAATGAGTGGATGTATAAGTGTCTGGATGAAGAATTTAGTAGGTGCATGACTGACTGTATGAGTGAGTGATTAAATGTGTCTCACTGAGTGCATGGGTTAGTGACTAAACTGTCTTAATTTGTGCATCAGTATGTTTGTTGTTGTGTAAGCTGCTGCATGTGTTGATCAGTAGCTATAAGAGTGGCCATATGGGTTATTGATTGGTTGCCCAAGTATTTGAATGGGAGGCTGAGTGTGTGTGTGGGTGGCTGGGAGGTGCGTGACTCTGTGCATAGATGTGTAAGCAGTTGATTCACTAGGAGTATGAGTTCAAGAGTGCATGTGGAAACAGCTATATGGGCGGTTGACTATGCATGGGTGTGTTGGTGAGTGAATGGATTTCTCATTGCTACATGTGCAAGTAAGTACGTATGTAAAACACAATACATGTGAGAGTTGAGATATATAAATAACTGAACATAAGAGCCAGTGAATGTGTGAGTGGCTGTATCGATCACTGTGAGCTTGTATCAGGGATTATATAAGAGAATAAATATGTGTTATTATATGTTTGAATAAGTAAGATGTGTATAACTTTATAGTTGAGGAAATGGAGGTGTGATTGATTCTTTGCATGACTGACTAGGTGTGTGAGTAACTCCATGGATGAGTGACAGTCTGTGAGTGTCTGTTTATACTGAGTGTATGTAAGGTTATATTAGAGTCTGAAGAGGTTCATTGTATTATCACATAAGTGATGTGATCAGTGATGACAAATGAGATGTCATCAGTGATGTCATTTGAGTTGTCATCAGTGATGTCATTTGAGATGTCATCAGTGATGTCATTTGAGTTGTCATCAGTGATGTCATTTGAGATGTCATCAGTGATGTCATCAGTGATGTCACTGACCATGTCATGAATGATGTAATATGTGACATCATCAGCAGTGGATTGCGGGTGCGCGATATATAGTTAGCGCTTCTAACTATATATGGAATTTCAATGGTTTTATGCGAGTAAAATAAGGTTTTGTAAATGCTAATTCCTAACTATATATGGCCTAAAACCAATGGTTTTTTCATTGAATTTTCAAGGTTTTCTAAATGCAAATTCCTAACTATATATCCACTATAACCTATGGTTTTTTCTGTGAATTTCATTGGTTTTTTAATAGCAAATATGAAAAGCTTTAAAATGTCAAGTACGTGATAGATAAAAACATTTTCGTATTTATGCACGCTGATGTGCTTTGAACGCTGCACCCCCCCTCCCCTCTTTTGTCTTAGTAGTACTCTCTCTTTGCAGATACTGAAGGGTAGTTAACGCAAGCCTTTACCACCGTTGTAATCCGTCGTGCCTCCTTGTCTCTCCATTTGATTGATTGTTGTCCAAGCATTTACTGTTTTAGAATTGGTTCTCTTTGGATCATTCTCTATTTACAAACAAGCACAAAGTCGCAATACTCTGTTTAGTCTTTGCAGATAGTGAAAAATCGTGTAAAAAAATAAAAGTAATCGAGCAAAATCAGTAGGCCACTAATTGGATCTCTTTTTGACCTCGCTAAAATAGAAATATTAGGAACAACCCTTCATGAGAAATACGAAAATAGTGAGATGAACTGAGCTCCACACCATGAGGGCTGCAAGACAGCTCGGCTCCATCACCCATCCCGCACAAAATAACGACAAACCCTATGCAAATATTAAAAATATAGACAACACACCAGCAAAGAAACAGGGTAAAACATTTTATTAAAAAACTATTTACATAACGTTGGTTTATAAGATGATGTCAGTAGTGGACCGATGTGTGAATAGATCGAAAACAGCACAAGGCTCCAAGATCCGGATGGCAAGCTCCTGGATGTTGGGTGCCATAGTTTAGAGTTCTGAATTTCAGCCTTTTTCAATGCCTGTGCTTTGTTGAATCAAAATGGCGGCTTGACACAAAGCTGACTCAAGCGTTGCTACTGATGCTATGCAGACCAAAACTGGTTTTCAGTTTGTACATTTTTCTAGATTTTTCAATCCAAGTTTGGTTGACTTTGTAGAACGATGGCTTCAGATTTTCAACATACGGTGTGGTGTCGCTGACTGGGAGGGGGCGCTTCGCTCCTGCCCCCTCCCCAAGTAAGATTTTCATACGTGAAAGCACGTTAATGGTTTTGGTGATAGCCTGGGACCAGCCTGGCATCTAAAATGGCTGCCGTGCACGACAAAATTGTGGCATTCGAAAAAAGGCAAGATGGCGCAGCCGCTGGAAGAGATGTATCAACATATATCAGCCTCCTCAGCCACCCTCAGGAAACATAGGGGATTAGGATACGTCTCCCGCACCCCCTTATACCTAGTACTTTAATTAACGAAGCACAAAATGGCGAATTCCCGTTTCGCTACCAGTTTGCGGCCCAGTTCGCGGCCCGTGAAGCGCTTCTACCGTGAAAAATAATTTTTTTTTTATTTTCCCCACGGGACCCTTTAATAACCCCAACAACATTCCTAGGGGGTCAAGAGGGGGATACCTTGCCCCCTTTCATTAAATTCCCCCTTAGTTTTTCACCTTTTCTTCTCTCTCGATCCTACCGAGAGACAAGATGGCGGCCGCTCCGGACTGTCACGCAGCAAAAAAAAAAAAAAGCTCACGCACAGTCGCTGGAAGAGATGTATCAACATATATCAGCCTCCTCAGCCACCCTCAGGAAACATAGGGGATTAGGATACGTCTCCCGCACCCACTTATAACTAGTAATTTAATTAACGAAGCACAAAATGGCGAATTCCCGTTTCGCTACCAGTTCGCGGCCGCGCTTCTACCGTGAAAAATAATTTTTTTTTTATTTTCCCCACGGGACCCTTTAATAACCCCAACAACATTCCTAGGGGGTCAAGAGGGGGATACCTTGCCCCCTTTCATTAAATTCCCCTTTCGTTTTCCACCTCTTCTTCTCTCTCGATCCTACCGAGAGACAAGATGGCGTCCGCTCCGGACTGTTTAGAATGTTGACAGACACCGGAGAGCCAATCAGCTTTCTGCGCGCAAAGTTCCGATAAGCGAAAAGTAAGCGGACCGGATCGCTGCCCAGAGCGCTGTTACAGATATATATCTTGGTTTGAACGTTAATTTCTCAAAAACTACTGGAGCACATATATTGAGACCTAGCAAAGGCACATCGGGCTAACAGTCCCTACAATTTTGCCAAGTTTCGTGCAAATCCATTCAGCCGTTCGAGCTAAAAGTGAGTCCAACCGCCCTATGGAAATTAACATGGGAAAAACGCGTTTTGGGACCCCCCTTTTTTCTCAGCCCCCCCTTGACGAAACCCCCCTAAATTTTCAGGGGCTGCTCAGAATCAAAATGTGCCATTTTCCTGAAAATTTCAGCCGATTCCGTCCACAAACGCCAAAGTTATTAGACATAGAATTTTCAAAAGTCCCATAGAGAAAAAAATTCTAACTATATATACCTACTGGCGATAGCCAGTAGGTAATATATATATATATATATATATATATATATATATATATATATATATATATATATATATATATATATATATATATATATATATATATATATATATATATATATATATATATATATATATATATATATGTTACCTACTGGTAATAGCACCAGTAGGTAGTTATAGTTAGGACCTAGTTTTCATAGGAAAAGCGTTTTTTTTTTTGCCAATAACTTTGGCGTTGTTTGACGAATCTTCACGAATGTTTCAAGAGTGATCCGTCAAACAAAGGCAGAGAAAAAGGAGGGGTTAAAAATCACTTTTTTCTCCATGTTAATATCCAAAGGGAACTCTAGACACATTACACCACATTTGGCAAAAAGGTAGCTCTTGATTCAGAAAGCACTCTTTTTGTTAATTGATGTAAATCTCTTGAGTAGTTCCTGAGAAATGTAAAGATTTTTCCGATATACAACTGTTGCAGCAGTGGATCCACGAACTCTTCTGATCTTGTGAGTGAGATCTGATTGGCTGCCAACACTTTAAACCAGGAAGTGTGGGCAGCCATCTTGTGACTCAATTGAACTGAGTCACAGGAAAAAATGTGAAAAAAGAAAAGGAGGCAGGGTAGAAACACCCTGACCCCCTAGACCTGTTCAGAGGGTCCCACAGGGACTACAGGGCCCATAAAAGCATTTTAAATATTTTTGGGGTGTTACTCATGGTGGATCCGCAAATCCGGCAGAAAATGTTGAAAAAAAATGAAGCATAGGCTCCTGAGGCAAATCTTTTGAAGTGCTGGTGGCAATGTGGCCCCCTTGCAGCCCTGGGGACCACCACCTCCCCAGGGCTATTTTGGAAATGGGAGCGGAGCTGTACGGCCCTCTCCTGGAGCTGTAAATGGCCCTGTGAACCTCCACCCCCCCAGGACTGGTTTCAGCAATGTTCCTGGGTGCCGACCCCCGGGACATTGCAGTTTTCTATGGGATGGCGGGAGCCCTGCTCCAGCGATGGCTCCGGCCATTCCATAGCAAACAAGTGCAAACAAGAGCATTTTGCTCTTGCTTATTCAAAGCTAAGCATGAGCGGAAAATCCGTTCCGCTCGCGGATTTCGCGGATTTTCGGTAAATTCGCAATCCGGGAGATTTGCTAATTTCCTGCAAAATCCGCGAACGAAAATCCGCGAACGGAACGGATTGGGTCGAAAGTTCAAGCTGACTTTTGTAACTCTTTTAGAATGGCGCCAGCAAGCTGCCAGAGCCATTCTAAAATAGTTACAAAAGTCAGCTTCAACAGGAAGTTCTAATAGATAAAGTAAAGCAGGTGCTGCTCAAATTCAGTTACACAAACATTAATCACCCCAAACTTGGGGTGATTAATGATTGTGTAACTTAATTTGACCTTCAACTGGAGCACCTGCTTTACTTTATCTATTAGTGCTTCCTGTTGAAGCTATTTCTAGCTATTTTAGAATGGCGCTGGCAGCTTGCCGGTGCCATTCTAAGTGGGGTTGAGGGCAGAAGGGCACAAAAGTGGGACAGAGGGCAGAAGGGGACAAAAAATGAGTGGGGCAGAGGGCAGAAGGGCACAGAAACAAGTGGTACAGAGGGCAGATGGGCATAAAAAACGAGAGGGTGGCAGTGATTAAGCAGGCAAAAAAAACCAGCGAAATTGCAAAGTGCCTCGCGAACACGCAAAGCGCCTCGCGAACACTCGCGAACATGCAAAAAAAAATCCACAAATTCGCACGAATTCGCGAATTTTGCGGATTGCTAATTTGCAAATCCGCAAATTCGCGAATTGCCAATTCGCTAAATTCGCCCATGAAGTTTAGTTTCAGGGAAACTAGTCCAACATTGTTGCGCATGCAAATATGTGCAAAAGGCCACTGCTTGAAAAATAGGGCAACGTAAGAAATAAGCTGCTTCACCACATGAGCCTAACCCGGGAATATAACACCCACTCCTCATACTTATCGTTGATACATGCAAAGCTAGAACCGTTCTAAAAAAGCCAGCAGGCCATGATAATATGAAAGCCTTAGAACTGGTGTAAAATCATCTAAAAGCAAGTTTCCTTAAACATATTCAATAACAGCCTTTTAAAGCTAAGATACTGTTTAAAATACCAAGCACCCAGAAAGACTTGGTCCCTAGAAAAAGAAAGCAAAAGCTGTTTTAGTTAATTTTTTAATTTTTTTAAAACAGGTCAGAATATTTCCACCCGGAAAAGCCAATTGTTTATGTGTTACGAGTGGTAGACACAACATTGCTGTTGCCCGGAACTGCAGATGATATTCCCAGAGGCACACCTCATAGCAGGTTTATGGAGCAGATTTGATTCCATCCAATTCCCACAGCAGCCGCTGAGGGAGGCGTTGTTAACCATAAATGATCCGCAGAGCCGTTGATGTACATCACTAGGAGCCGAAGCATCCCAGGGTGGCTCAAAGAATGCATTTATCATTAATGGAATACGCTGGGGACAACAGTACAGATGGGCCTTTAAGGGGTCCATCAGTACTACAATTTCTGGTGGCACAACCAATTGTAATGTGAGATATATATCCAGGGCGCATTCATAGCTGCAAAGCAGACAGAGGAAGACAGGTTGTATGCAGTCAAGCCAGACTGACCTGAAGGACAAGAACCAGTGCTCATTCAGTTGTTGAAGCTGAGGTGGTGTGTCTAAGCTGTGTACCATGTGCTCATGGCAATGCAGCACCAGCAGCACGGTCTCCATTCTGGGTTGAACTTGGATGTCCTTGCGGAGTAAGCATGGGCGGAAAATCCGTTTCGCTCGCGGATTTTGCGGATTTTCGGTAAATTCGCAATCCGCGAGATTCGCGAATCTCCCGCAAAATCCGCAAATCCGCGAGCAGTGGATTTTGCTCGCACTGTTCGCGTGAGTTCGCGGCTTCCCAGTACAACTTCGCGCCCCGCGAATAAGCGCTAAATTGCAGAAATACGATTTTAGCAAAACTGAAACTACTTACCAGGTTCAAAAGTTCAGGCTCATCATTAGTAGCCATTTCCTGTAGTGCTTCCTGAGGGGCCCCTTCAGAGTTCAGTTGCCAGTTGCAACTATTATGTGACCCTGCTCTGAACCTCAGAATAGTTACACATATGCCACAAAGGTCCTGAATTACAGCTAAGGGAGACAAGCAGGAGCCAGGCTGGAAGTTCAAATCCATTAATCAGCCCCTAATTCATTATTGTCAGTTGGGGCAGGGCAGGTGTTGTAACTAATTTTGCAACAATGAAAGCACTTAGCAAGTGCAAAAGATCACTAATCAGGAAGCACTAAGGAAGCAGGTGCCAGCTAAAAAAATATTCTGTGACACATTAATCAGCCCCAAATTAATTCAGGTCACTTGAGGCAGGGAAGGTGTGCTTGCGTTGCCACAATAATGTACACTGACTGGACAACCGGAGGGTGCTGTGATGAAACAGAGGGTGGCATGGGTGGGCCAGAGGGTGGCATGAGTAGTCAGAGAGTGGCAGTGGTGACAGAGAGTGGCAGTGATGAAGAAGAGTGTCCCAAACAGGCTGGACACGTAGAAACAACAAGTTCGCGAAACTTGCGACCCGACAGGTAAGTTCGCGTTTTGCGAAATTGTACAAAACCCTCGCGAACTGGCAGAAACCCGCGCGAACACAAAAAAAATCCGCAAATTCACGAGAATTCGCGGATTTTGCGGATTGTGAGTTCGCAAATCCGCAAAATTCGCGAACGCGAGATTCGCAAAATTCGCCCATGCTTATTGCGGAGCAGAAAAATTAAAATCAGGATTCCCACCTCAATTAGCGGGAGCCCTTGAAAAACACTTCCCTACATAGAGTGTATGAAAGATAGTATACCTCCTAAAGTCGTCTGAAAGGAGCTAACCAAACAGAGCCAATACATTTTTTTAAAGTGCACTATTCCTTTTGTATGAGACATGTTAGAGTTAATGTGGACCAGCTCCCCAAAATGCAGTGGAAAGTTAGTATGGAGCAGTGTCTGTATCTCAGGAGGACCCTGCGAACTGAAGATCAAATGTCTCTTTGGCCAAAGTTAAGGCCAAATCCTTTTGAAAAAGCATGGCTTTCAATTTGCTCAGAGAATCAAACTATATGTTGGAAACATTATATCGAAGGCCATTGCGCCGCCTACCTAAATTTGAGCACAGACGGAAACAGTAGTTATGTGCAACAAGTGTCTATGGAATTAACTGTTACTAGATAAGCGATGCCCGGTTCCATTCCTCTGCAACCTTGATCATTCAGTATCAAATAGCTCCCATTCTAGACTAGCTTGAACACCAAATGTATCACAGCAGCTGGAGAGCCCTTCAGATAACAAGACAAGCTCGCTACCAAAGCCTTGCATGCTTTGGGGAGAGAAATATCCTTGCAGACTAAGGATACGCTTAAAGCATCCTCACAGTCGGAACTACTAAGGAAATCCTCTGTGTCCCCATTACTGCATTTAAACTTTAGAAGTAATTTACAGTGCTCATGTACATAACCTTCCCTTAGCACTTTATATATGCCTACATGTTGGTATTGGAAAGTCGTAACCGCTAAGGTGATGTAACCATAGCTTATCCAGTCTGTGGATAGTGTCTCAGCCACAGTGAGTGCACCGCTCGCCTCAATGTCAGGTATGCAGGATGCGCCCCCCACTGTGGCGGGCACATCCTAATGGCCCCCACGGTATCCCCGCCCTTATGGCGATAGGATGGCGGGCGGACAAAGTCCACCCGCCATCCTAATGACCCCCTTTATGTTTAGTGTAGTTAGTTATATTACAGTAATTTTAATGGGAAAAGAAAAAAATATATTTTAAAGTTCAGGCAACTCCATTTATTTTACAGTAATTTCAGTGGGTCTAGTTAAATAATGAGGTTGAATGACCAGCACTAATCATACTTTAATTTTAATAGGAGTGGGAATAGTAAATTAATTAAATTTAATGTCCAACACCTACCTCAAATTAATACTAACTGGAGTGGGAATAGTAAGTTAATTAAGTTTAGTGTCCAACACCTACCCCGAAATAATACCAACTGGAGTGAGAATAGTAAATTATTTAAGTTTAGTGTCCAGCACTACCCCTAATTAATAGTAACTGGTGTGGGAATAGTAAATAATTAAGTTTGGTATCCAGCACCATGACTCATTGTCACTGAAATTGCTCTCCCACCCCTGCAGCTCCACCATCAAGTGAGGCCCTCTTGAGACCCTGCACTCTTGAGTGTTGGTATTCGAGACCCTCCTCCACCCGCTGGTTATACCAGCACCTCACCCAGGGTGGTCCAGTGGACCTCTGTCTCATTCTCTCTCTCCGCTTTTCTTCTCCATTTCCACTCGTTTTTTTACGTTCATTTCAGGCTCTCCCTTAACTCTACCTCTATCTCTTCATCCACTTTTCTTGCACTTTTCTGCCTTTCCCCCTTTTATTCTACTCCTTTCCCCTTTTTATACCGTTTCCCCACCGTTGTTACACTACAGCCCCTCACCCCCAGCACGACCAGCGCGAGCAGCCTAATCCAGTTCCCCTTCCGGCTCCCGCCTCCCAGCTATCCAGCCCTCCCTGACTCCTACTGAATGGTTGCCACAGCGCGACAGCGCTTAGCAGACACGTTGCTGGCGCACCGCTGTCGGACCAAAGGCAAGCCTGTCTGCGCCCGTCCGCGACTCGACCCCGATCAGCGCCAGGAACCCTGGACCTCCGTACCACCAATGCTACGATCCAGCGGCACTCCACGCACTCAACCCAGGCCGCAACAACAACTGCAAGCTAGCATCACCAGCCGACACCCATGGACCATTTAGCTGTCACCACTGCCAGCACACTTGCAGCACCCCCAGGAACACCGACCCAGCACAACCCACCTGCAGGAACACACCGAAACCGAAGACCCTGAAATGCATCCTTCTCAACGTCAGATCAGGCCACAAACATCCACCAAAATCTGGGACCTCCTCGACAGCACCACCCCGAACGTAGCATTCTTCACCAAAACCTGGACTTACACCACCTTTGGACTGCACATCGCCATCACCATTCCCCAAGGATACAAGATCTCCAGGAAGGACCGGCCACCCGCCCAGGAGGAGGAATCGCCATCATCCACAAATCCACCCTCTGCCTGATCACACTCCCCGACGAGCCCACAGACCTGATGGAACACCTTCACTTCAAGATACTGGCCTGCCCTACCACCATCCTCCGGGGAACCCTCATCTACCGACCCCCTGGACCCCGTGGACCATTTGCCACCTCTATCATGGACATCATCTCCCCGCATGCCATTGCATCCACCAACTGCATGCTGCTGGTAGACCTCAACTTCCACCTCGACAACCAAATGGACCCCAGCACCACATCCCTCCTGGAAAACCTCCAGAACATTGGACTCCGCCAGATCGTGACCTAACCCATGTACTATGCGGGACACACATTTGACCCCCTCTAACAACAGGAATCTCCATCACTTTCAGCCACACCACCGAGCTCCCATGGACAGACCACTGATGCGTCCACTTCACCTTCAGAACCCCCACCATCCACAGACACCAGCACCTGCTCCCATGAAGAAACTGGACCAAAATCATCGACGACCAGCTCACCTCCTCACTCAGCAACTCCACCTCAACTATCGCGGAAGACGACGACCCCAACACAGCAGCCTGCACTCTGCACAGATGAATCTCCACAGCACCAATAGCATAGACCCCCTCAAGAAAAACAACAACACTCACGTCAAAAAAGCCAGATGGTTTACCACTGAAATTCGAGAGTCCAGACGCACATTCCGCCACCTTGAAAAGGCCTGGAGGAATTCCAAATCCACAGAGGCCCACAACGACTTCAGAGCCGCCACCACCTCATCAGAAAAACAAGAAAAAAAGCAATTGAAGACAGAATCTCCACACACGCGCACAACAGCAGAGAACTCTTCAGCATCATCAAGGAGTTCACACAACCAACCAGCAAGTCTACTGACATCCCATCTCTCAAGACCTCTGCAAAAAACTCAGCTCCTTCTTCCTCCTTAAAATCAAGAAAATGTACGGCAACTTAGACAAAGACAACCAACACACTGAACCCTCACCAGCCACCCCCGACACCCTGAAGCCAACGACTGACAAATGGACCGCCCTCACCACCGAAGACACACTGTGAAGACCATGAAGTCAATCCACTCCGGGGCCCTCAAGGACCCCTGCCCCCACCACATCTTCAACAGAGCCAGCCACACCATCGCACCCATGCTCTGCCACATCATCAACTGCTCCCTGATAAACACCTCGTTCCCTGATGACTGTAAGGGTGGGCGTAAAATCCGTTTTGCGGGCGAATTTGCGGATTTTCCGCGATTTCGCGATCCGCGAATCTCGCAAAATCGCAGTAAAATCCGCGAATCAGCGGGGACGAATTTTCAGCCAAGCAAGGGTTACAGCAGCAGGTGCAAAAGTTGAACCTAATTTCTTTGTAACCTTTTACAAAAGGGTTACAAACAAATTAACTTCAACTTGGACACCTGCTGCTAATTGCTTCCTGGCGCCTCGTTGCCTACTTACAACTATTCTCTGACCTTGCTCTGACCCTTGAAGCAGGGTCAGAGAATAGTTACAAGTAGGCAACGAGGCACCTGTCCAAGGAATTAAACCTCATCAGGAAGCACTTACAGATATAAAAAACAGGAAGAAGGGAGAGGATGGCAAATACACCCATTTTGAGTTGTCAGGAGGGGTTAAACTAAAAGAGACCTTTACAGCACAATTTTCATATGCATTTTGCTAAAAATAAAAAGCTGTATGTTCTGTAGGGGCAACTCAGGAATCTGGCCCTTCAGAGATCCGGCCTCTCTTTCTTTCTCTCGTTCTCTCTCTCCCTCTCTCTTTCCCTCTCTTTCTCTCTCTTTCTATCTATCTATCTATCTCTCTTTCCCTCTCCCATAAACGACCGCATGGGTAACTTCGCTATGCAAGCGGCTCGCGAAGACGCAAAAATCCCCGCGAACACGCAAAAAACCCTGCGAACACGCAAAAAACCAAAAATCCACAAAGTCGCACAAATTCGTGAATTTTGCGGATCGCGAATTCGCAAATCTGCAAATTCGCGGATCGCGAATTCGCAAAATTTGCCCATGCTTAGATGACTGGCAACACGCCGAGATCAACCCCCTCCTGAAGAAGCCCTCGGCAGACCCCACTGATCTCAAGAACTACAGACCCATCTCTATGATCCCGTTCCCAGCAAAAGTCATTGAGAAAGCCATCAACAGCCAACTCTCCACCTTCATTGAAGAGCACAACATCCTCGACTCCTCCCAATCCGACTTCAGAAAAAAACACAGCACAGACACTGCTCCTCGCAGCGACAGATGACATCCGCTCCCTACTGTATAGAGGAGAAACAGAATCCCTCATCCTCCTCGACCTCTCAGCAGCGTTCAACGCAGTCTCTCACCGCACCCTAATACGCCAATTCCACGACACATGGATCCCGGACAAGGCCCTCAACTGGACTCTCCCCTTTCCTCTCAGACCCTACCCCAACCACCTGTGGAGTTCCCCTGGGATCCTCCCTCAGCCCCACGCTCTTCGACGGCTGCATGGCTCCGCTCGCCCCCGTCGTCAGAACCTACGGACTCAACATTATTGCTAAGTATTCTAGACCTCTTGTTGTAGGGTATAGTTTGACTTGTTGTTGAAGGTATTCAAACATTTGCTTAGTTTGTTTGGATAGTTTAGGCCTGATTTGTGTGACAGATTGCTCCTTTCTTAGCTGTTGGTAGCTCTGTTGTTTTTGGAGGGAGAGTAGGAGTTTGTTTAGAGTAGGTGTACCTTGTCCTGTTGATGCTTGGAAGGCATTATGCCATCCTTCAACAGCATTCTTGGTTTTTGCCTCTTGGTTTAGTAAGCTAAGGTAGACATTTCACCATGGAATTTGATATATTGGTTGTTTCCTATGGCCTGATCTATGGAGTCTTCTCACTCTGGTATCTTCAAAATAGTCTAGGAGGGAACTTAATGTTTGTTCGTGTTGCAGGTATTGAGGACTTTCTAGTAAAAGGTTGTAATGTTCGGCCACATAGGGAGTGGGCCAGTGCAATAAGTATTTTATTTGGTATGTGAATGAACTGTTTGTCGCATAGTCTACAATGTGGTTAGGAAGGCCTCCTAATGGCATTTGCTCCTTCCGAATCGGATCGGGAACGTGTCTTCCCGACCGAGGGCCAGATTACGATTTGGTTAGGAACATAAGCTTCCATAGAAGTCAATGGGAGTCCAACCAAATAGTATCTGGAAGCATCCGAATGCATCATACTCGAGCGGTCGGACTCTCCCGATCCGAGTTGGTCGGAAACCATTTCCAAACCGATTTGATCGGGAAGATGGCCTAACCGTATCCGAATCGGGCCCTTGGGTGGTTATTAGGATGGCGGGTGGACTTTAGTCCGCCCGCCACCCTAGCGGTGCTGGGACTGGCCACCAGATGTGCTGTGGTCCCACACCGCTAATTAGGATGCGACTGGTACCCTGGTGGTTGCATTCCGCATGTTTGACATTGCGGCGGGTGCTGCTGTAAGCATGTCCCGCCGGAAAGTCAAAGTGCCATGCTCTGCATTTCCATGCACAACATGGCAGACATTGCGTGATGCCTGCCACCTTGTGTATGGAAATGTACCCTGCAAGTGCACCCCCACCCGCACCCCCCGGGGACCCGCAACGGGCCCACAAAGCACATCCCCACTAGCCTTTCCATGGCGGCACAGCCGCCATGGAAAGGCCTTTAAAAGTCAGCATCCTAATATGGATGGAGGTGCCTGCTAGATACCGCCACCATATTGAGGCCCCATTCCGACCGGCGGAAAAGCGGAGGACACACTTTGCGTCCGCCGCGATACCCCCACCATTATAATATGGCGGGTGGTAAGTCAGGTCACGATGACAGGTGGATTGCCACCGTCGGGTCGGCAGTGGCGATGCGCCCACCATCGTAATCAGCCCCTTAGTGTTGAATTTTGAAGGTGTCTCCATAGACACTGATTGAAATGATAGTAACAGCCCTGATTTGATGTGTGTGGGTAAGATTTTAGAATTGCAGCTGTCATAGCCTGCTCAAAATCTATAAATATTTTCTGAGGAAAATAATTATTTGTTTCTTGTTTAATTTTAGTTAGTGTTTCCATATATGTGGAAGTTTGTTTATTGGGTAGCAAGGCGTAGATAAAGGGGATGTTGGTGTTCTGATGTAGGCCATGGATAGTGTAGAATGGTTTGGGACACATTTTAAAAGTCCCTTCCATCATCCATGTTTCTAATTGTTGAAGCTTCATTAAATTGTTTGCAGTAGCAAACATAATTATTCTTTTTCTTTGCATTTGTTGTCATAGAAAACAAAGGGTTCTTCATTATGAGTTATAGATAGTTTTGGGGGAATTAGCACCTCTTCAAAAGTTTTTGAAGTAGGTGTGGTAGTTGTTGTGGCTTTTTTTGTCCAAGCTATAGTTCTTTTTAATGAAGAAATAGAGGGCATTTGCCCAGTAGCATGTCTGGGTACTCTAGGAAGCAACTCTTTTAGTATTTGACTGGTAGGTTTTTGTGAGTTAGTGCTAGCTTCTTTAATGTTCTCAAGGGCAGTCCTAACATCTATTTCAGTAACATTTGGAGGATGGTTATGCTCCCTTGTATATAAAACAGTTGTTTTTCTAGTTGTTGCCCGACTAAAAAATATATTGAATAGTACTTGCTACATTTCCAATTGACTTTTAGTCCACTTTGCTTTTCCTGGGGATAGACATACCCCATGTAACATAGCAAAAAATGCCCCTTTTGGGTTGATGTAAATTGGGCGCCTTCTGTCATTGTGTTGTGGTAAATTCTATAACAAATGTATATCAAAATTATTGAAAATAATATTATACATGTTTATGTTTTAATAAAAAATACAGGAACCCTATGTCAAGGGTCCAGAGACCTGGTAGGTGTTTGTATGGTCACTGCTTACTCAGTCAGTGTGTACCAAAAATGTGTAAGAAAGAAAAATTTCTTTCTAGAGTCCCCTCACTCACCGGGGTTGCCCCACGGTGACATGCTTCATCATTGGGGCCATCCCAGTTCTCTACGAAAAGGGGCGTGCTGCGACAAGGCGACTACGCTGGAGCACTGGTTTTGTGAGATGACTATGTGTGGTGCAAGTGTGGTGGTGGTGGAGTGGGTGTGGAATTAAAAATACCGTGCTAGTGGGCCTCAACAATTTATTTCTGCTCCTAGTGTGGTATAAAAATTAAAAAGGGGTAACACTGTATTCCAACTTTTACTGAGTTAGATCAGTGTCAAGGTCAACATGTTTCAAGCTCCCCCAAGCTTTTCTTCAGGACCATACAGGGTCCAGCCCTGTATTGCCACTCCTGTTTTCTAATGAAAAGTGTTGCTAAAAAATACTTATTTTCAATTAACGCTGTTGTTAATAAAACATGCGTGTGATTGTACATACGTTTTTGTATTTCACTTCGATTCCTGTAAAATAGAATAACAGTTGTTAAATGATGGACAACCCCTTCCAGGAAGGGGAACAACTCACATGCATCTCACTCGAACTAGGGCGTGAGTGTGCCCTTGGCATCATAATGATGCGTGCTGGTTTTCAAACCGGTGTAGAAAGATAAATCACTGTGAATAAAGTGGTTTAGTGGTTTCACACACAAAACATATAGACTTAATGTGACTATTGACAAGACACACAACACAAACACACAAAATATTATGGCAGATGGTTATATTTACATAAACGAGTGTATGATTACACCCCATGGTCTTAGGCAAGGGCAGGAACGCCTCGTGGAAACATTGCTGAAAAAGGATTATCAAGGTTTAAAGTTAGAAGGCTCCTTTCCTGTTTGCCCGTTTAAATTGCCGATTTTCTTGCAATCTAGCGTAGCTTATACACTTACTTCCTATTGGCAAACCCGCTCGGTACTACCTGGTGCTTCCTCACCCGACCGCATACTGATCTGAACCCGGGCTCGCGGTGTATTTAGAACACGCGCGCTTCCGGGTTGCCGGGAAACCTCCGTTAAGCTAGAGCGCTTACTTGGGGCGGCCATCTTGGTGGGATGTGATCGCGCTCGGCGCGAGTGTTAGTGAAAAATAGGGATTATTACCGAATGCTGCTGGGTTTTGGGATAAGAAGCATTTTAGAGTGATACTGTAAGCTGGGGCATTTTTATACAATAATTTAGAACACAGGTTTTTTTCATCGGGCGGATGAAGTTTTTGAATGTCCAGGTATATTCTCAAAAACGGGTATCTTAGCACTTGGTAGACAGGAGGACTGGTACCTATCTTTGCTAAAAAGATTGCGCTGGGAAAGATATTTATGGTGACAAGGTTTTTATTGAGGTGGGAGAGAGTGTTACCATGATATTTATTCAGGTGTGGTTCATACTATCCCAAAACAATTCAGTAAGAAATGGTCTATGGCCGAAAGGCTCCCCATGGGATTTCATCATTAAGTCCTTGGGTGTCCGTATGTAAACGAAACACCCATCTCTGTTCTTTTTCATGGAGGATTCGTTCCAGATTGTCTTTGTTTTTTACTGTTTCTATGACCACCCAGGTTAAATCATTAGGTGTATGGTTCTGTTCAATGAAGTGGGTGGTCATTCTTGTTGTGGCTCGCTTGCACCTGATGTTACTTCTGTGCTCTACTATGCGAGTACTGACCTTCCTAGTGGTCATTCCTACATAGTGGAGGTTGCACGTGCAGGTTATTAGGTACACAACCCCACTAGTATTGCAATTGGAAAATCCCTTCAGTTCCCATCTCATAGTGTTGTTGAAAGTCGCGTTTTTGGTTGGGGAAGTCAAATGACAAACACTGCAATTGTTGCATGGAAAATGACCATCAGGTAGTGGTTGGGATCTTACTGTCTGGGTTATCTGTGTAGGACGGGTATGTACCAAATAATCCTTCAAATTTTTACCCCGCCTATGACTGAACATGGGAGTAGGTATGTGAAGGCCGCCGCTGTTAAGAATCGGCCAATGTTTTTTGATTATTTTGGACACACTGTCAGAGACTTGATTGTACGTGGTAATACAGATCGGTTTTTTGTCCTCAGGTTGTGTTCTCTCTTTGGGTTCCAGAAGTGCTTCCCTATTGTTGTTAGCCGCCCGTTTTTTTGCCTCTTTGATCAGTTTATTTGGGTATTTTCTGTGTCTCAGCTTGTTGCTTAAGTCTTCCGCTTGGGTTAGGTAGTCGGATTTTTTGCTACAGTTCCTGCGCAAACGGAGGAATTGTCCAAATGGCAGGTTTTGTTTGAGTTGGCGAGGGTGAAAACTGTCAAAGGTCAAGAGACAGTTTCTAGCTGTCTATTTAAAATGGGTTGTTGTCACCAGTCTGCCTGACTCAGCATGAATGTTTAGATCAAGGAAAACTAGATCGGTCTTGCTCATTGAGCAGGTGAATTTGAGGAAAGGATCCTGTGTGTTGAGCCAGATGAGAAAGTTCTGTGCTTCTTCTTCTGTGCCTTGCCATATCAACAAAATGTCGTCGATATAGCGTTTCCAATGTAGGATTTGATGTTTGTGTGGATTCCTATCATTCAGTATTTTGTTTTTCTCCAGTTGGTGGACGTACAACCCGGCTATGCTCGGCGCAAATGTACTGCCCATACTGGTCCCATGCTGTTGTTTATATAGGGTAGATTCAAAGCGGAAGAAGTTTTCACACAGTGCTAGTTGGCAGCATTCGAGTACTACATGGCGAGGAGTATGGAATTCCCACTCGTTTTCGTACAGTACTTCCTCTAGAATCTGTAAAGTCTCTCTGTGTGGCAAGCTGGTATACAGACTTTCGACATCTAGACTTATCAGAAGGCTGGATGTCGCGTCAAAGGTTAGGTCTTGTAATAGGCACAGTACGTCCTTGGTGTCCCTCAGATAGGTGTCTGTTTTTTGCACAAGGGGTCTGAGAAAGGCATCTGCGAATTGCGAAAGGGGCTCTAGAATTGAGCCTATCCCCGAGACTATGGGCCTCCCTGGTGGGTTCTCCAGTCTCTTGTGTATTTTGGGGATAGTGTAGAAGTATGGAATTGTAGGTTTTTTGTTTGTTAAGAACTCAATTTCTTTTTTACTAAGCCAATCGTTGGCTTGACATTCCTCTGTCAGGTATGCAATTGAGATTCTTAGACGTTCTGTCGGGTCTTCATCCAGTTTGGCGTAGTTTCTTGTGTCCCCTAGTAGACGGAGACATTCATTCCTGTAATCCGTGGTGTTTTGTAATACAATTGCCCCGCCTTTGTCGGCTGGTTTTATGGTAATTTGGTTGTTTTTTGACAGTTCTTGTAGCGCGGATTGTTCAGCTTTGCTGGTGTTATGAAATACTTTGATGGTTCGTGGGTCTAACTCCTGAACCTCTCTCATGACCGCTTTTTCAAAAGTTAATACTTCCACAGGTAGGCTGTGTGATGGAGGGACAAAGTTTGATTTTTTATGTAGTTCTGTGTCACTCTTTGTTCGCTCTGTGGGGTCTTTGTCTTGAAAGAATACCTGCAATTTGATTTTTCTCAGGAATTCTTTTAATTCACAGCATAATTTGAACTTGTCTGTGGTTGGGGTGGGTACAAATCCTAAGCCTTTGTTAAGCACTTGGATCTGTATAGCTGTGAGGCATAGTGATGATAAGTTTACTACTAAATCGAGCTGGTGCTCGTGGTTGGTTCCGGCGGGCCTTTGCTCCGTGTGTGACGTGTGGTTGTCACCACTGGTTCTGCCCATTGTACTCCCTGGCTGGGTTTGTTTTTTGCTCTTTGTGCCTGGCGGCCTCTCCCTAAAAAAGGTTTCCTTTGGTTACCTTGGATTCCTTGATCATTCCCCCAGTTCTGATAGTTGGGTTGATTGTACATGGGTGGGCCATAGAAGAAAGGCGGGGGCGGGGGGCAATAATTATATGGGTCTTGGTACATGGGCCACATCGGCGCTTGATTGCCTCTAAAACCCCTTGTATTGCCTCTTCCTCTTCTAGGTCTTCTGTTGGGGGTAGTGCTATATTTGCTTGATCCCCCAGAGCTATTTGATCCTGTGTCAGAGCCATCACTATCAGTGTTGTATCCAGGGTTCTTATTGTTGGTTCTGTAATCATCCCTAATGTAAGGATACACTTTTTCGTGAGCAAATGCTTTTTTATCCTTAGATAATTTGATGTATTTTGAATCCTTCAGGCTGATTTCGAATTCAGACATCGTTTTATTCAGCTCATTTAGTCTTTTTGTTAGTTCTGCTGGAGTTTGAAAAGACTTGAGGCGTATCTCCATGGAATTTATCTCTTCCTTCAGGGAATCTACTAATCTGGTCGCGGTTTTAATGATCAAGACCAGCCAGTCTCTGGTACAGTGCCAGGATATTTGTGACCAGTCCAGCTTGAATTGTTTGTCGTGCTGGAATATAAATGGTTCATTCCTGACTATGAGGCCCCTTGGTGCTGCGTTCGCTTGTAAATATTCCGCCATCATGACGCCATGAATCAATGTTTTTATCTGTGTTCTCTTTAGTTCAGTCAATTCGTCCCAACATTGGCTCGCATCACTGTTTTCTCCTGTGGGTGCTCCTGCATGTGGTAACATGGAGGCAATGGCTCTATCAACTTCATCCTCCGAGAAGGATAGTCCTGTGTTCTGTGCCATAATTCTTTCTGTGAGTGTTTCTTTGTGTGTGTTGGCTTAGTCCTTAGGTCAACCTGGTATATACCAGTCAATTGACCTATGTCTGAGAGAAAGGAAAAGCTCCCGCAGCCCGTGGCTGCTTAATGCATAGACAAAAAAGAGGGAGAAGGAGGTTAAACCAGACCAGGTCGGCCTCCAGTCTGTGTACAAAATACAGGAACCCTATGTCAAGGGTCCAGAGACCTGGTAGGTGTTTGTATGGTCACTGCTTACTCAGTCAGTGTGTACCAAAAATGTGTAAGAAAGAAAAATTTCTTTCTAGAGTCCCCTCACTCACCGGGGTTGCCCCACGGTGACATGCTTCATCATTGGGGCCATCCCAGTTCTCTACGAAAAGGGGCGTGCTGCGACAAGGCGACTACGCTGGAGCACTGGTTTTGTGAGATGACTATGTGTGGTGCAAGTGTGGTGGTGGTGGAGTGGGTGTGGAATTAAAAATACCGTGCTAGTGGGCCTCAACAATTTATTTCTGCTCCTAGTGTGGTATAAAAATTAAAAAGGGGTAACACTGTATTCCAACTTTTACTGAGTTAGATCAGTGTCAAGGTCAACATGTTTCAAGCTCCCCCAAGCTTTTCTTCAGGACCATACAGGGTCCAGCCCTGTATTGCCACTCCTGTTTTCTAATGAAAAGTGTTGCTAAAAAATACTTATTTTCAATTAACGCTGTTGTTAATAAAACATGCGTGTGATTGTACATACGTTTTTGTATTTCACTTCGATTCCTGTAAAATTGAATAACAGTTGTTAAATGATGGACAACCCCTTCCAGGAAGGGGAACAACTCACATGCATCTCACTCGAACTAGGGCGTGAGTGTGCCCTTGGCATCATAATGATGCGTGCTGGTTTTCAAACCGGTGTAGAAAGATAAATCACTGTGCATAAAGTGGTTTAGTGGTTTCACACACAAAACATATAGACTTAATGTGACTATTGACAAGACACACAACACAAACACACGAAAATCGGCAATTTAAACGGGCAAACAGGAAAGGAGCCTTCTAACTTTAAACCTTGATAATCCTTTTTCAGCAATGTTTCCACGAGGCGTTCCTGCCCTTGCCTAAGACCATGGGGTGTAATCATACACTCGTTTATGTAAATATAACCATCTGCCATATTATTTCGTGTGTTTGTGTTGTGTGTCTTGTCAATAGTCACATTAAGTCTATATGTTTTGTGTGTGAAACCACTAAACCACTTTATTCACAGTGATTTATCTTTCTACACCGGTTTGAAAACCAGCACGCATCATTATGATGCCAAGGGCACACTCACGCCCTAGTTCGAGTGAGATGCATGTGAGTTGTTCCCCTTCCTGGAAGGGGTTGTCCATCATTTAACAACTGTTATTCTATTTTACAGGAATCGAAGTGAAATACAAAAACGTATGTACAATCACACGCATGTTTTATTAACAACAGCGTTAATTGAAAATAAGTATTTTTTAGCAACACTTTTCATTAGAAAACAGGAGTGGCAATACAGGGCTGGACCCTGTATGGTCCTGAAGAAAAGCTTGGGGGAGCTTGAAACATGTTGACCTTGACACTGATCTAACTCAGTAAAAGTTGGAATACAGTGTTATCCCTTTTTAATTTTTATACCACACTAGGAGCAGAAATAAATTGTTGAGGCCCACTAGCACGGTATTTTTAATTCCACACCCACTCCACCACCACCACACTTGCACCACACATAGTCATCTCACAAAACCAGTGCTCCAGCGTAGTCGCCTTGTCGCAGCACGCCCCTTTTCGTAGAGAACTGGGATGGCCCCAATGATGAAGCATGTCACCGTGGGGCAACCCCGGTGAGTGAGGGGACTCTAGAAAGAAATTTTTCTTTCTTACACATTTTTGGTACACACTGACTGAGTAAGCAGTGACCATACAAACACCTACCAGGTCTCTGGACCCTTGACATAGGGTTCCTGTATTTTGTACACAGACTGGAGGCCGACCTGGTCTGGTTTAACCTCCTTCTCCCTCTTTTTTGTCTATGCATTAAGCAGCCACGGGCTGCGGGAGTTTTTCCTTTCTCTCAGACATAGGTCAATTGACTGGTATATACCAGGTTGACCTAAGGACTAAGCCAACACACACAAAGAAACACTCACAGAAAGAATTATGGCACAGAACACAGGACTATCCTTCTCGGAGGATGAAGTTGATAGAGCCATTGCCTCCATGTTACCACATGCAGGAGCACCCACAGGAGAAAACAGTGATGCGAGCCAATGTTGGGACGAATTGACTGAACTAAAGAGAACACAGATAAAAACATTGATTCATGGCGTCATGATGGCGGAATATTTACAAGCGAACGCAGCACCAAGGGGCCTCATAGTCAGGAATGAACCATTTATATTCCAGCACGACAAACAATTCAAGCTGGACTGGTCACAAATATCCTGGCACTGTACCAGAGACTGGCTGGTCTTGATCATTAAAACCGCGACCAGATTAGTAGATTCCCTGAAGGAAGAGATAAATTCCATGGAGATACGCCTCAAGTCTTTTCAAACTCCAGCAGAACTAACAAAAAGACTAAATGAGCTGAATAAAACGATGTCTGAATTCGAAATCAGCCTGAAGGATTCAAAATACATCAAATTATCTAAGGATAAAAAAGCATTTGCTCACGAAAAAGTGTATCCTTACATTAGGGATGATTACAGAACCAACAATAAGAACCCTGGATACAACACTGATAGTGATGGCTCTGACACAGGATCAAATAGCTCTGGGGGATCAAGCAATTATAGCACTACCCCCAACAGAAGACCTAGAAGAGGAAGAGGCAATACAAGGGGTTTTAGAGGCAATCAAGCGCCGATGTGGCCCATGTACCAAGACCCATATAATTATTGCCCCCCGCCCCCGCCTTTCTTCTATGGCCCACCCATGTACAATCAACCCAACTATCAGAACTGGGGGAATGATCAAGGAATCCAAGGTAACCAAAGGAAACCTTTTTTAGGGAGAGGCCGCCAGGCACAAAGAGCAAAAAACAAACCCAGCCAGGGAGTACAATGGGCAGAACCAGTGGTGACAACCACACGTCACACACGGAGCAAAGGCCCGCCGGAACCAACCACGAGCACCAGCTCGATTTAGTAGTAAACTTATCATCACTATGCCTCACAGCTATACAGATCCAAGTGCTTAACAAAGGCTTAGGATTTGTACCCACCCCAACCACAGACAAGTTCAAATTATGCTGTGAATTAAAAGAATTCCTGAGAAAAATCAAATTGCAGGTATTCTTTCAAGACAAAGACCCCACAGAGCGAACAAAGAGTGACACAGAACTACATAAAAAATCAAACTTTGTCCCTCCATCACACAGCCTACCTGTGGAAGTATTAACTTTTGAAAAAGCGGTCATGAGAGAGGTTCAGGAGTTAGACCCACGAACCATCAAAGTATTTCATAACACCAGCAAAGCTGAACAATCCGCGCTACAAGAACTGTCAAAAAACAACCAAATTACCATAAAACCAGCCGACAAAGGCGGGGCAATTGTATTACAAAACACCACGGATTACAGGAATGAATGTCTCCGTCTACTAGGGGACACAAGAAACTACGCCAAACTGGATGAAGACCCGACAGAACGTCTAAGAATCTCAATTGCATACCTGACAGAGGAATGTCAAGCCAACGATTGGCTTAGTAAAAAAGAAATTGAGTTCTTAACAAACAAAAAACCTACAATTCCATACTTCTACACTATCCCCAAAATACACAAGAGACTGGAGAACCCACCAGGGAGGCCCATAGTCTCGGGGATAGGCTCAATTCTAGAGCCCCTTTCGCAATTCGCAGATGCCTTTCTCAGACCCCTTGTGCAAAAAACAGACACCTATCTGAGGGACACCAAGGACGTACTGTGCCTATTACAAGACCTAACCTTTGACGCGACATCCAGCCTTCTGATAAGTCTAGATGTCGAAAGTCTGTATACCAGCTTGCCACACAGAGAGACTTTACAGATTCTAGAGGAAGTACTGTACGAAAACGAGTGGGAATTCCATACTCCTCGCCATGTAGTACTCGAATGCTGCCAACTAGCACTGTGTGAAAACTTCTTCCGCTTTGAATCTACCCTATATAAACAACAGCATGGGACCAGTATGGGCAGTACATTTGCGCCGAGCATAGCCGGGTTGTACGTCCACCAACTGGAGAAAAACAAAATACTGAATGATAGGAATCCACACAAACATCAAATCCTACATTGGAAACGCTATATCGACGACATTTTGTTGATATGGCAAGGCACAGAAGAAGAAGCACAGAACTTTCTCATCTGGCTCAACACACAGGATCCTTTCCTCAAATTCACCTGCTCAATGAGCAAGACCGATCTAGTTTTCCTTGATCTAAACATTCATGCTGAGTCAGGCAGACTGGTGACAACAACCCATTTTAAAGAGACAGCTAGAAACTGTCTCTTGACCTTTGACAGTTTTCACCCTCGCCAACTCAAACAAAACCTGCCATTTGGACAATTCCTCCGTTTGCGCAGGAACTGTAGCAAAAAATCCGACTACCTAACCCAAGCGGAAGACTTAAGCAACAAGCTGAGACACAGAAAATACCCAAATAAACTGATCAAAGAGGCAAAAAAACGGGCGGCTAACAACAATAGGGAAGCACTTCTGGAACCCAAAGAGAGAACACAACCTGAGGACAAAAAACCGATCTGTATTACCACGTACAATCAAGTCTCTGACAGTGTGTCCAAAATAATCAAAAAACATTGGCCGATTCTTAACAGCGGCGGCCTTCACATACCTACTCCCATGTTCAGTCATAGGCGGGGTAAAAATTTGAAGGATTATTTGGTACATACCTGTCCTACACAGATAACCCAGACAGTAAGATCCCAACCACTACCTGATGGTCATTTTCCATGCAACAATTGCAGTGTTTGTCATTTGACTTCCCCAACCAAAAACGTGACTTTCAACAACACTATGAGATGGGAACTGAAGGGATTTTCCAATTGCAATACTAGTGGGGTTGTGTACCTAATAACCTGCACGTGCAACCTCCACTATGTAGGAATGACCACTAGGAAGGTCAGTACTCGCATAATAGAGCACAGAAGTAACATCAGGTGCAAGCGAGCCACAACAAGAATGACCACCCACTTCATTGAACAGAACCATACACCTAATGATTTAACCTGGGTGGTCATAGAAACAGTAAAAAACAAAGACAATCTGGAACGAATCCTCCATGAAAAAGAACAGAGATGGGTGTTTCGTTTACATACGGACACCCAAGGACTTAATGATGAAATCCCATGGGGAGCCTTTCGGCCATAGACCATTTCTTACTGAATTGTTTTGGGATAGTATGAACCACACCTGAATAAATATCATGGTAACACTCTCTCCCACCTCAATAAAAACCTTGTCACCATAAATATCTTTCCCAGCGCAATCTTTTTAGCAAAGATAGGTACCAGTCCTCCTGTCTACCAAGTGCTAAGATACCCGTTTTTGAGAATATACCTGGACATTCAAAAACTTCATCCGCCCGATGAAAAAAACCTGTGTTCTAAATTATTGTTTAAAAATGCCCCAGCTTACAGTATCACTCTAAAATGCTTCTTATCCCAAAACCCAGCAGCATTCGGTAATAATCCCTATTTTTCACTAACACTCGCGCCGAGCGCGATCACATCCCACCAAGATGGCCGCCCCAAGTAAGCGCTCTAGCTTAACGGAGGTTTCCCGGCAACCCGGAAGCGCGCGTGTTCTAAATACACCGCGAGCCCGGGTTCAGATCAGTATGCGGTCGGGTGAGGAAGCACCAGGTAGTACCGAGCGGGTTTGCCAATAGGAAGTAAGTGTATAAGCTACGCTAGATTGCAAGAAAATCGGCAATTTAAACGGGCAAACAGGAAAGGAGCCTTCTAACTTTAAACCTTGATAATCCTTTTTCAGCAATGTTTCCACGAGGCGTTCCTGCCCTTGCCTAAGACCATGGGGTGTAATCATACACTCGTTTATGTAAATATAACCATCTGCCATATTATTTCGTGTGTTTGTGTTGTGTGTCTTGTCAATAGTCACATTAAGTCTATATGTTTTGTGTGTGAAACCACTAAACCACTTTATTCACAGTGATTTATCTTTCTACACCGGTTTGAAAACCAGCACGCATCATTATGATGCCAAGGGCACACTCACGCCCTAGTTCGAGTGAGATGCATGTGAGTTGTTCCCCTTCCTGGAAGGGGTTGTCCATCATTTAACAACTGTTATTCTATTTTACAGGAATCGAAGTGAAATACAAAAACGTATGTACAATCACACGCATGTTTTATTAACAACAGCGTTAATTGAAAATAAGTATTTTTTAGCAACACTTTTCATTAGAAAACAGGAGTGGCAATACAGGGCTGGACCCTGTATGGTCCTGAAGAAAAGCTTGGGGGAGCTTGAAACATGTTGACCTTGACACTGATCTAACTCAGTAAAAGTTGGAATACAGTGTTACCCCTTTTTAATTTTTATACCACACTAGGAGCAGAAATAAATTGTTGAGGCCCACTAGCACGGTATTTTTAATTCCACACCCACTCCATCACCACCACACTTGCACCACACATAGTCATCTCACAAAACCAGTGCTCCAGCGTAGTCGCCTTGTCGCAGCACGCCCCTTTTCGTAGAGAACTGGGATGGCCCCAATGATGAAGCATGTCACCGTGGGGCAACCCCGGTGAGTGAGGGGACTCTAGAAAGAAATTTTTCTTTCTTACACATTTTTGGTACACACTGACTGAGTAAGCAGTGACCATACAAACACCTACCAGGTCTCTGGACCCTTGACATAGGGTTCCTGTATTTTGTACACAGACTGGAGGCCGACCTGGTCTGGTTTAACCTCCTTCTCCCTCTTTTTTGTCTATATGTTTTAATAAATACACATTTTTATAAAGATACTTACAATGTTGGTTTTCAGATAATTTTAAAAGAAGATGTTATTTCTTTGTTTGTTGAATCCTGCTAAGTTGTTGGTTTTTCTGTAGGAAAAGTAAAACATATTTTTCTTTATTTTGGTAAATTTGTATGTGAGGTGAGGTGGTTGTTTGGGATGGAGTTGGGGGTTTGGTTGGGTGTTTTACATGTTTTTAAAAGGCGTTTTGTTGAATACTTACTGTTATTTTCTTGATGCTTTGAGAGTTATCCGTAGAGGAGATATAAATAGCAAAAAGATATATACTAATTATTTGAGTATGATAAATATTCGTTTTTGAATATAAGCATTACTGTTATTTTAACAATGGTAATTCACTTACTTTTTAAAGAATGTAATAACTTTTTCTTTGATGAAGTCCTTGCTTGTGGTAGAAATCCAGCAGAGTTTCGACTTCCTTATTGTTTTGGTTTAAGGTGTAAATTCCTTTTTTATTTGCAGGCTCACGCATCAACGTTTTTTGCAAGCGCAAACGGTGCGATTCGCAAAAATCGTCTGTTTGTGCCTGCAAAAAGGTCTTTTGCAATGCATCAAAGGGTAAGGCACACGCAATCTATTGCGATTTCTTAAATTGCGATTGCATTTCGCAATTTGCGATTCCTTAAATACAATGCAAGTAACCCTTTTAAATTGCAAATTCGCTAATTTGGGCCGCAAAATACAGAGCAATTACCCTGGTCTGTATTTTGCAAAAACCTTGAAAAATTTACTAAAGTGCATTTTTCAAGGTTTCAGGTTACACACACACACTTGCCCTTGGGGCATGTGTGTGCTCAACATGGGTGCACATCACAATTTCAGGGGTGCAACAGGGTGTCATTTTGACACCTTTGCACCCTTGAAATTGCATGCGCAATTGAATTGTGACCTTGATTCCTACGAGCCTACAGGCCCATCAGAATGAATGGAAGCCATTCCTTAATTGCGACTCACAATTTGCGACTCGCAATTCAGGAATGTTTAGAAATCGCTATTTTAATAGCGATTTCTACATGCATAGGCTTTTGAGAGTCCCTAATTGCGATTCCTAAAAAAATCACATTTAATGACTCGCAAAAGCCTACTTTGATGCATGTGCCCCATAGTGTTTATTTAACTGTTTGGTTAACCTCATTGATTCATTTTAATATTGTGTATTTTTATTAGTAAATCTTTATTGTTTTAATTGTTTTGGTTGTTGTTTTCCTTATATAGAAAACGCTAATTAAGAGAAAGTTATTTTTTTTCCACATGTTGAATTATTTAAATGTGTATTATATTATATATGAGATGTTAAAAATGTGTGTATATAATGTAAGTATAAAATTTAAATGGCTTTAATAGCATATTTATCATGTAGGGCCAGATGTAGGAAGGCTATTACCGGTCGGTAACGGCCGAAATCGGCCGTTACCGACCGGTAATAGCCTTTTCAGATGTAGGTGGTATATTTACAGAATCGGTAAATAACGAATCGGTATTTACCGATTCAGTATTTACTGAATCATCATTTACCGATTCGGTATTTACCGAACACGTTTCCCTAAAAACTACAATTCCCTACACTGAAAACGTACCGGGATGAGGTCATCACGCACGTTGGCGTGATGCGCACCCGGAACTGAGAGAGCGTCTCCAGAGCGTCCTTACAGCATATTAGCCAGCTTCCAACCAGTCCTGGTGCCTCCCCGACAGCCCGGACGACCGCGGCAAGGTACCGACAGTTAGGGGAGTTTATGAGATAGGCGTACGCTCACTAGATACTTGGATGTAGAGCTTGCTTTACCCTGAGAGGGTTGATTTTCGTTAGTATGGCTGTTTGTGTTACATTACAACCGGTGGCGCGATGACACGATTAGCGCTACGTGACTGATTGTAACATGAATGGAAGGTCCATTGTTACGCTATCAGAATGATGCCAGCTTCTTACCCATGGAGGAACACGCACTAGGAGTGTTTGTTATTAATCCGAATTTGAGCTATTGGAATAATGGATGAAAAAATCTATACACACTTCCTGGTATGTTTGTTTTGTAAATAAAGAGCATTTGACTACACAACCATGCTCTTGTATGCTCTTGTACCAGTTAGGCATACCTATAAGAAATAGAATGACTCATTTACAGGATGATTAATAAGACATGGAAGAACTTATAGATTCTTTATGTTACATCAAGAGTATGATAGAATATACATGAGTGCACTACATGATGTAGAGTGCTAGTTGTCTGTTATGTGTCTATGTGATCAGGTATTTATGGGTTGTATATGATATTGTAATGAGAAGAGAAGACATAAGGGTAGGACAGAGCATCATTTAATATGGTATGTTGCTCTATTTTTCTCCCGTTTAGAGCGGTGCCTCCTGTTTACCTGAGCTGTTGCCAGGTGGGGTGAAATAGTTCCCTCAGATATTCGAGGTAAGAAAAATGAACTTAGTTCCCCAAAGGAGGTGTGCTAGGTGGCAACATTATGTCACTTGTACTGATTGTAAATAGAAAATGAGAGCTTTCCTCCTGACAAAATGTTGCTTTATGTTTGTATTTTTCCAGATCTCTCGAGGAGACTTGAGTATCATTGAGGAGAAATTTGTATATATTGCTCAACTAGCAAACAGGTTGTATGGTTACCGACAATCACGTTTTAAGATATTTTTCTTATAATTTTTTCACTTTATTGCAGTAGCAAATTAATTTTGAGAGGTCCTGACGAATGCACAAGGCTTACTTTTGCTGTTAATGTGCTGAAACATGTTGACCATTTAAAATACCGTACAGACAGCTATTTGTTAAAACTGTCTAATTTCACTGTTTTTAGCCTTGGTTCGCGGTGTACAAGATTTAAAAGTTTGGGTCCACCGCTTTCCAATTTTAATATCACTTTTTCACCATTGCACTGCATTTATTTCCTACTTACTTAACTGCTCACTTCTGGCACTTAGATAAACTACTCTCATAATAAAACATCCTCGGGCTCCTTCACCACTTTGATGAAGTTGTAGCCCCAAAAGCCACCAGGTTGGCTTTCAGAGGAGACCCAGATGATGAAGCATGTCACCCACTTGGGTGAGTGATAGGAATCCGAAAAATGAATGCATATTTTTTCAGGAGTTTTTTTCGGCGGCACTACTCAGGAGTAATATCTTAAATTCAGAAGTAGTTCATAGACCATAGGATATTCTTTGTTTGTCAGGTAAATAATGAATACCTGTGTAAATGCAAATCTGTGCATTTACACCTGTGCCATGTGACAGACATACATGCCCTTAGGGCATGTATGTGTGCCACATGTGCACACCAGCACTATTCAGGGGTGCAACAGGGTGTCAAAGTGACACCCTGCCACCCTTGACTCTTTCCCAATTTTACCGAATCGGTATTTACCGATTCGGTAATTGACATTCATTCCTATGGGTATTTTTTACCGACTTTTTATCTACATTGCATTTACCTATTCAAAAATACCGAATCAGTAAAATTCAGTATTTTCGAATATGTCACCTCCTCCTCAGCTGAGGAAGGTAACTGTGAACTAGCGTACAGTAAAAATTAGTTGAATAATGTTTTTTAAGAAATATAGAAATATGGTTTTCAACTAATCTTAATCTATATCATGTGCAAATATCATATTAGTGAATTAAAATATGTATCTCTCAGGTGTAAAATGTATAAATAATAACAATGTATGGCTACTAAAGTCATTATTAAAATGCTATACTTACAAGAATATTGCACCTAGCTCTGTTAGAATACACATGTTTATCTAAAGTCAGATCTCTTAAAATGATGAGTGCAACAACAATTTAGTATCTGTAGTGTATTTCACAAGCATCTCCATTTTCTTCTTTTCTATGCAGTTCAGTTAGTTTCTTGCAACTTTAATTATAGTAGTTTTCGTATAGTCTCCCTTAGCCCTACTCTGTGTTCTTCTAAATATTATCCCTACTCTTTTACTGCAGCCCGACCCTAGGTAATCTTCTTTTGTTCTTAGAAACTTTATCAGTTTTTATTTTTAATCTATTTGCACAGTTCATTCAATGAGTTTGTCAACACTAATTTTTCTTTCCCAATTCTTTTTCGAATCTAAAAGTCCCACAGTTTCAAAGGGGTTCAAGCAATTCTCTGCTTCAATCAAGCACATCTGAAATTGGCACATTTATTACTTGGGTCACGTAATAAGTCCATTCAGGTGCAGAATACCTTCAGCTAGGTACTCTTGAGCTCTTGGATCTCCTTTGTACTGGATCACTTTCTATGTCACTTATACCACTTGACTGTTTCTTCTGTGATTGTAGGTGGTATTGATCCACTTGACTTCAGGTTCTTTCGGTCATAGACACTTGGTCATTCAGCAATGAAGGTTCTTTCTGGTCTCAATATGGTGCTGGTGCCTTCTACTGGATCTTCTTGTTGTTCTGGAGGTATCTTGACTGTTCCTTTTGCTGCATTATCTACTCCTCCTTCTTCCACATGAAATCCAATGCCTCTCTTTGAGATATTCGGAAACTGATTCTCTTCACCTCTCTGTGGTTCTTCACCCCTCTTCATTGGGTATCAAATGTGGCGGTACATGCACTAGAGTTCTTGGTTCTGCCTCATAAAACACTATTTCTGTGTATGGGTCTCTTGTTCTTTGGGTACACAAAGTGTGCACCCAGTTTGCCCCCCCAGTACATTTAACAGCAGTATTTGTGCTTTGAATTCCATTTTGGCTGCAGACAGGTCTTCTTTACATGCTTCTTTATGAATACGCAGTCCCCTGAGTTGTGTCCCTGATCTTGATGAAGATTTGCAGTGCCATCTTCATCCTGTTGAGAATCAGAACACACTACAGCAGCCAATCCTTTGCAGCAATCGAGTACCATGTCATCTGTTATTTTTACAAGTGCATTTGCAAATGCAGCAGGCAGTCTTATTGCTCTCCCCATCAAGATTTCATCCAGGTGTACTTTGAAGACTCATCAACACCAAAGGCAAAATAATCAGAACAGTTCAGTGGAGTGGATGCACATAGATTTGCCAATTGAGACTTCATGGTTCAGTTGAACTTGTCCACTACCCCAGAAGCTTGAGGTCGATAGCTACAATGCGACTTTTGTTCCACTTGTCATGCTGCACACAACATCTTGAGGATCTCATTTTTAAAATGAGTCCCTCGATCGAATTCCAGAAAAATCGTCCTTCCATAATAAGGTACCAGTTCTCTCTACAGCAATTTAGCAACAGTGAGGCTGTCATTCCTCCATGTTGGGCAGCCTTCCACCCACTGGGAGAAAATGCACAATATAACCAGGCAATATCACAGCCTATTATAAACAGGCATCTCGATAATATCAATTTGCATTCTGTTGAAAGGATCATCTGGTCTCCCTCTGAGACTCAGTGTAACTGGTGTTCGTTTCCCTACATTTATCTGTTGGCATGTTACACAATAGTGACATAGATCCTCTGCCAGCAACCTAAATCTGGGGTTTAACCAATTTTGCCTAAACTATCTAACCATAGTATCCCTCCCTAAACGAGTGGGACCATGGAAGTGTTGGGTCATGGACAGTAACAAACAGTCTGGTATCACTGGTCTCCCATCTGCTGAAATCTGTATGTCACTTGCATTTTTCCCGCATTCTACTCTGATCCAACCACGCTGTGACATTTTCCTGCAAAACTTGATTTTTTTTTCTGTGTGCCAGCTATAGACATCAACATTGAAAAGACAACGTCTTCCTGATAGTCACTTGAATGTTCCGTTAAATGTCCAGACCACTATGGCACAATAACGGGCTACTTCATCAGCATATCTATTGCCAACTGTGACGTAACCATTGTCACTTTGGTGAGCTGCACATTTAACTACAGAATTTTAAGTAGGGAGTTGAAATGCATACAATATTCTTTTCACATGGTCACCATTCCTAATTGGTGAGCCATACGATGTCATGAATCCTCTTTGTGACCATAATTGTACAAAATCATGGACAACACCAAAGCCATACTGACTATCTCTAAATATAGTCACTCACATTTGAGCTGTCAAGCTGCAGACTCTGGTAAGGACAATTCTGCAACCAAGATTACACTTTGAAGCACGAAAGCTTCAACAATTTCTTGAATTGTACAGACAGTAAAAGCTGCTCCTCGGAAACCATCAATTGTTGTAAAGCATGAGCCACAAACAGTACATAATTGGGTCTTATGAAAGGCTCATCTTTAATGTCGGGTCTTGGCATGGTGCATAATTCTGTGACATCTAGACAGTCATGTTCAAAATTGTAAGAATTTCAGAAAGGGCATCAAAGTACTGGGGTCCAAAATCTGACAACGCTTCAAAGTCACATTATCAGATGTCAGAATTTGTGGTTCAATCCTAGTCAACCGTGAACTCATCATGTATTGGGTTTTACATCTCGTAAGCAAAATCTCCACTACTTGTCGTACCATAAGAGTTAAAGGATGTCCCATCACTGCTTTCACACCTTTCAAGACTGATGCTCACTGCTGCAACTGATGTCAGACAACCAGCTAGCCCTGTGGCTATTGGATCAAGGGTACATGAGAAATAGGCCACTGGCCTTCTAGCTTCACCATGCATCTGTGTAAGCTCTAAGCGAGTGCAACCCTCCCTCTCACTGCAAAACAAAGTATATCTCATGGTATAATCTGCCATTCCTAGTACTGCGTCATGGCAGAGACTTTCTCTCAGCTCTACAAAAACTTTCATAAGTTTTTTGTCCCATGAAAGCACATCAGGCACATCTCTGAGTCATCCTTAGCAAAGGCTTTATCACCAGGGAAAAGTTTGGTATCGACTTTCTACAGTATCCAACCATTCACAAAAACCTTCTGACATCTTTTTCATTTTAGGAGTACCCATACTTAAAACTGCCTCCACTCTCTCTATTGACACCTTTCTTGTTACTTTCTCAATGATATGTCTCAGATATTGGATTTCTTTTGGATGGAACTGCAATTTACTCAGGGAAACCTTATGTCCATTTTAAGCAAGGTGATTTAAAAGTGAAATGGTATCTTGTTTACAGGCTTCTTTTTGTTTCTGAAGCCACAAGTAGTTTGTCAATATATTGAACAAGAGCCAAAGGACAAGGCATTTGCAATATCTCCAGATTTTCCTTTAAAATCTGATTGAAAATAGGGGGCGTGGCTTGGCGGCGAAATGGCCGCACTTTAGAGCGGCTCCTCCAGCCGGGTAATTAATCAGACATTAATCCGTACACAAGGCGCAAATTCCTGCTCCCAGCAGCGCGGGGTTGTCTACGAGATTGCTGTGCGGAAGCTGCGGGCTCAAGAAAGATTGCCGAGGGCCGTGATTCGGCAGCGGAGAGGCTGGACTGTGCTGGGCCTGGGGCCTGGACCTCCATGTGACGCCGAGACCTAGATTTTGGAGCCCCCCCGGGCGTCGACCTACGCACACGTCGGCAGGGAAGTGGGACTTGCCGCCGGCAACTGGTCGGTCTGTGAACGAGCCAGAGTGTGTCCAACTGTCTGGCCAGGGCAGTGACAGTTGCGAAGAAGATCCCCTGAGACTGACGGAGTGACCCGGGATGCCTTGCCCGGGTCGGTCTAGCGACTCCCAAGAACAGCGGCGATTACAACCGATCACTAAGGGGGGCCTGTCTGCATTGAACCTAGTAGCGGAGCGCTCTGAGTATGCGGGGCTATGATGGCGGCAAAGGGTAGTGGATGACTTGTACCCTGTTGATTCTGGTCTACACCCGGAGCACTGCAGGAGGTGATGAGCCGCCATTTTGGCTTAAAGGCCTGCGGACTGACTATGGCGCTGGATGGATCGTCCCGCTTGGCTGCCCTGTGGATGTATGAGGGCTAGTGGCGGAGACGCTGCGGCCTTGGCCTCTGCCTAGAAGATACGAGGTGGCTTGGTCGCTTTACACGGCGTGTTAGAGGGCGCACGGATTGCTGCCCGCGGCCCGCGTCACAAAGACGGCGGCGCATTGATGCCTGACCTGCACTGACTCTATAACACCACAGCGGTGCTGGGAACTGTACAGCCTCACACATACAGCTGTGACACTTTAAGCACCTGGGCCAATATTCGACCAAAGCAAGATCTGCAGTGGGGTGTAGCGGTTGCTTGTCCCGCTCCCAATCTACTACCGACTCATATCGCTGTATTTCAGTCTGCAAGGGGGTGCAGCAGGCCCACGAGACCATTGAGACGCAGTGCAGTGTAAAAGCGGGAGCAGAGCTGTATTTGCTTGGGCTACAAGAGACATATTGCTACGCTGCCACAGAGCACTTCCACTTTTGTGGCTCAGGGCCGCGGTGACTGCGTGCGGCTGGAGGGTGTTTTGTGCGCCAGCTGTGTGCCAGTGGGGGTGCGGAGGCAAGGATGTGTAAACCGGATACGCAACAGCCTTGAGTTAACTTTGAAAAAAAGAACACAAAACCCGCTGAGGTTGAAGACAGCTCGCAGGGCCCATCGGTGGACTCTGCGATGCCCCAGCCGCCACCTGAGGATATTCGAGATATGTTTAAGGATCTTAAATCTAGTCTTCAGGCTATCAATGCCAAAATGGACACCCTGGCCGCTAGAATGGACGGTATAACTCGGAGGATGGACAAACAGGACGGCCTGGTAAGCGTACTCAAAACCAGAGTGACCGAAACAGAGGAAGGCCAGACGGAGATGGATAAAAAGTTGAGAAGCATGGATGGAGTCCTATACGCAATCCAACAAAAGAGCGAGGATTTGGAAGCTAGGTCGAGATGCAATAACGTACGCATTACTGGAATTGCTGAATCTACGAATATTCCCAATATGGAGAAATATATCGAGAAGATGTTGTCGGATCTGTTTGGTCAGCAGCTGTCGGCCATGTTCTTGGTCGAAAGAGCGCACCGCAAGCTGGGGCCGCGACCTCGTCCGGGTGCGCCGGCCCGCCCGGTACTTGCTCGCATCCTGAACTACAGGGACCGTGACACCATATTACACTTGGCAAGAGAGAGAGGGGACATTCAATACGACGGGAATCATCTGCCACTTTATCCAGATTTCACACTTGAGGTTCAGGCCGCGCGTAGAGAATTAATTCCTGCCAAAAAGATTTTCCAACAGATGGGCACCAAATACTCCTTGATATACCCGGCCAAACTGAGGGTGCAAGAGCCGGGTAAGCCTACCTTTTTCACTGACGCAAAAGCAGCACTTGCAAATGCCAAGCAATTGGTGAAAGAACATAAACGACAAGATGAGGCTGAACAATGGAGTGCTGACAATAATCTCAGTGATAATGATTGACCGCTAGACTCTGAAGATCGTGACATGTAGATAAGTACTGTATGCTTGATGTGAATATTGTGCGGTTGTATATTGGGGAGGGTGGGGTACTGCAACGTTTGCAAATGTCGGTGCCATCTTCCCCCCCCTTTTTTTATTTTACTGTTCGATATTGAAGTAGACGTAAGATTAACAATTCATGTTTACAGAGACACATTTGGGAGTTTGGACGTGAGCGCTATATACCCGGCCACCCTGCCAAAAGCGCGGGGGTGTTTGGCCTGCTAACTCATTTACCCTATTGGGAAGCTTCCCACTAGGTCACTACTGTGGACCTTTTGTTTACAGTTTGGAGAGTTGTGGGAGGGTAAAACTCAACCTGATTGGGGAGTTGGTGTGGGATGTGGGGAGGGGGGTGTAGTTTCTTTTCCCTATGCCCGTTCTGCTATGTACTGCCTGATCGTGTCTGTAGCTGGCGTACCTATGTGTCATTGTAGGGGTTGCGGATCCCAGGGTTCCGATGGAAGGTGGTTTGGCAATGAAAATGAGATAAACCCTGAATACTGTTCCACAAGATTCTAGAATGACTTCCTTAAAATGTATGTCCTGGAATATTCGGGGTCTTAATGATCGCCGAAAGGTGAGACTGGTCCAATCCTATTTACTGAGGCATAATGTTGATATCTGCTTACTTCAGGAAATGCATCTACCCCCGACTGCGACTTGTACACTTAAACATAATGGATGTGGTGAGATACAAATGTCGGGATATTCGACCTACTCTAGAGGGGTTGCCATACTTATACATAGGGGTCTTCAGTGGAAGACGCACAAGGTAATTACGGATAGTGAGGGCAGGTTTGTCATCATACTAGGTACACTTTGCGACACCCCCACGGCGATTGTTAATGTCTATGGCCCAAACTCCGACTGTCCAGCGTTTTTCCAAGCCCTCAGTCATAGACTACTAGCACTTAATCCTGTGGCGCTCTTATGGGGAGGAGATTTTAATGTAGTGTTATCCCCTGCGTTAGATAGAGATGGAGTGTCCCGGACTCATCATCCCAGGGCCGCTCAGCTACTGTCTGATATTATCCAAGACCATCACCTGGTAGATTCATGGAGGGCATTACACCCAACGGTCAGGGAGGGTACCTGCTTCACTCATCATAGAAGCTCATGGTCCAGGATAGACTACTGGCTTGTATCGAAAAATATCCACACTAGGGTGAACGATGCCACACATTACCCCCGTACACTATCTGACCACGCACCCACAGTATTATCACTGCGTGTCCCTGAGCAGTATGTTCAGCCCTTTACATGGCGTTTCCCATCCTCTGCGCTGTTCGACCAGGTCTTTCGAGAGAAGCTTAGAGAGCAGATAGAAGATTATTTTACGTTGAATGAGGGCTCAGTCGACTCCCCCGGAACTCTCTGGGAGGCCTTTAAGGTGGTGGTCAGGGGTAACTGTATAGCGTTAAAGACAGGAGTACTGAGGGATATACGAAACACGCTAGCCAGATTAGAACGAGAGATAGGAGATTTGGAGGGCGACTTCCAGAACAGTCCGTCTTCGGCCACCACAGCGAAAATTAGAGCGACATTGACAAACTTTCAAATCGAGGCGGAGAGGGAAACAAAGTATCTACACAAGTATGCGCAGGCACGACGTTATGGGGAGGGCAACAGGGCTGGCAAGACGCTGGCGGGACTGCTGCGTGACCCTAGATGTGCTGAGTACATAACCGAATAGCGGACAGATACCGGTGAGATGAACAGGGCCTTGCATGACATTTTAGCTACCATGACTCAATACTATCAGACCCTGTATACCTCTTGCGTACGCCCATCAGAAGTAGACATAACAGATTATCTTGATACAGTAGCTCTAGCTTGGTTTAATGATGGTGCGCTAACATAAATGAACTTGCCGATATCGGTATATACGGCAGGTAATTGGTAGTATGCCGGCTGGCAAGGCCCCAGGAGATGATGGCCTGATGGCTGCTTTCTACAAGGAATACGCCGATATACTGGCCCCTCGCTTGCTCCATGTATACCAGGAAGCGATGGACTCGGGTGTGCTACCACCGACCTTAAGAGAAGCAATGATCATTACTTTGCTAAAGCCTGACAAGGACCCTTCTTCTCCTGAGTCCTATAGGCCCTTGTCACTTATTAATCTAGATGCTAAGATTTACGCGAAATTATTGGAAAACAGGTTGCAGCCAATGCTTCCACAGATAGCGCTTCCGGATCAGTCCGGCTTTATACCGGGGAGGTCGACATCACACAATCTGCGGACGCTCTTTGAGGTTTTACATTACCTGGCTCCCCATGTGCAGGCGGAGGCTGCCTTATTGGATGCGACCAAGGCCTTTGATTCATTGGAATGGAAATTTCTCTTTACGCTGCTGACTCGGCTGGAGCCCGGTTTTTATCCAGCAGATTCAGATTTTATACTCCAACCCGGTGGCAAGGGTACGCATCAATGGGCAGGTGTCAGATTCTTTTAGCGATACTCGTGGCACATGACAGGGATGCCCGTTGTCGCTATTGCTTTTCACCATCGCGACCGAGCCATTGGCGGCAAGGCTCCGCCAACATCATACCCATAGAAGTATAGGATTCCAATCTAGGGGTTTATTGATCTGTATGTATGCTGATGACATGACGATTTATGTGACCAACCCCAAAGACAATTTTGACGTTATAATGAGGGAACTGATTAGATATGGGGGTTTGACCGGGATTCAAATAAATTGGACAAATCTACTATATTAACGCTCACAGATGGGAAGGAACCTTTTACGACTGAATACCCACTCGGCTGGGTGGAATCTAAAACCAAATATCTCGGTATAGTTATTAGCCGGAATCTACAGGACCTGTGGCTAGCTAATTTTGGAAGATTTATGGACTGGATAGATACTAAGATACAGAGATGGAAAAAGCTCCCCTTGTCCCTGCTAGGGTGCATAGCCATCATTAAAATGGTCATCCTTCCCAAATTGCTATATTCGTTTGTTAATGTGCCAATGCCACTCAAAGTGCATTTTTTCAGACGGTTGAGGACAGCCGTGCTTGAATTGGCGTGGGCTGGCAGACAACCGGTGTAGCCTGGAACCTATTAATGCTGCCTTTTAGACCAGTGAGATCTGGCTGCCCCTGACTTTGAATTGTATGCATACAGCGCTAAGGTGCAGTATTAGCATTTTTGGCACTACCCTACCCCGTTTTAACCTAATGTGGCGGTAGAAAGTGACCGGGCGTCACCTGTCCCACTGAATGTGTCGGTGTATCAAACATACAAACGTCCTCAGCAGGAGATAGATACGGTTGAGGTAACAAGATGGACATGGCGTAAAATAGCGAACCGGGCAGGGATGACAGAGTTGTATGCCCCATCCATTCCACTGGAGGGAAACCCACTGCTGACCCCACTTACAGACAAGGCTACTGCCAAACGAGCGGCGACGCATGGGCTGGTTGGTGGCGGTGATTTATATCCGGAGTCTACATTCTTGTCACTACAGGATATGTGCAAAGAGCAGACACCTACAGCAGCAGACACGTTACTGTTTTATCAGCTTAGGTCGGCATGTAGGGCAAGGTACACAGGATTCCCCCAGAAACCCCAGACTCTTGCTGCACTTGAAAAAATCCTATCTAACCCGTCCCCCAAGAAACTCATCACACGCATCTATACTGACACACAAAGGACATCCCCCATTCCATCGTTCACCTCCCGCGTGGAGTGGGAAACTGACACTGGCACACCAATCATGGACCAGCAGTGGACGTACTGCTGTACACAACTGGAGTACTTATCTCCGAATTACAGACTTAGACTGATTCATTTTAATTTTCTACATAGGGTTTACCCCACACCGGTACAGATGCACTGCATGGGGTTGATGACGGACACGAACTGCTGGCGATGCGGACACCGCGATGCCACCTTTTTGCATTTAGCATGGTCCTGTAGTCCATTGACATTATATTGGACGGAGGTAATTAGACACATTGGGGACATCACTGATACTCGAATTCCACTCACGCCTTTGGTTGTATTGTTGAGTCATGTCTTCAACATACCGAAGGTTAATCGTAAATTGGTGGCAATGCTATTACTGTTGGCCAAGTGCCAGGTGGCGGTTCACTGGAAGAGACCTAGTCCGCCTTCGGGGAAGGGTTGGCTGCACTCGGTCACCTATTGCAAGGATCAGCTGACACATTACTGGGAGCAGTTGCCTGTCCGTTCCCGTCCTTCAGATATTTGGGGCCCATATGTCACATGGTTGGAAGCCGGGGGTGTGGCTCACGTTCAAGAGGGATCTGACTGACTCATGCAATTAGTAGTACTTCGTGAGATGCGGGTCGTGGTTGCAGAACAATTAATAGGTATGTCGCACACGCTCACATTGGAAACCGTACACTATATTATAAAATACATATTCCAACTGTCCTTGGGAAGACACCAGCTATGCCAATGCTTTACTATTCATCTTAAACGCCCCCCCACCCCCCAACCCAGGGGTTGGGGGGGGTTTAAGGGAATAGTTTATTAGATTAATAGGATTGTGCGCAGAAGGCACTCTAGCTGCTCTCCATATTACATTCTAAGTGGATAACTGTTATGTTGTCTTCATTGTGCTCCGTTTGAAATCAGTCACTGTTCATTTTGAATCGCTGACGGGCCCCTGGGTTGTCGGCGATGCAGCTGTGTATTGGAAGTGCCTTATGATTGTTTTACGCTGCCGGCCTCCGGGTTGTAGGTGCATAGAAGCTGTGTATGACTTGATTATGTGAATAAACTCTTTAAAAAAAAAAAATCTGGTTGAAAATCGATGGACTTTCAGTATACCTTTGTGGGACTCGGCACCAAGCTAAAACTTTCTTCGAAACACTAATGAAAACATAAGATGGCTATCTTCATGTAAGGAAATCGAGAAAAAAGCCTGACAAAGGTCCATGAAAGTGAACCATTCTGTTGTGCATGGAATCTGGTATAATATGGTGGCTGGATTCAGTACCATGGGACAACATGGGATTACACTTTCATACATTTTTCTCACATCCTGAACTATTGTAAATTTGCATTTAGGTTTCTGCAAGCCCATAATTTGTGAGTTGCCGGGACTCCTGATTATTTCTCTTAAAATGCCCTTTTGTATCATGTCTTCAATTATTGACGCTATTCCTGCTATTATTTCTGGTGTCATGTGATAGGGTGGTCTTGGAAGAATTGCATCGGGTCTGACTATGATACGGGCTGGTTCTACACCTTTAATTAGTCCAATGTCTTTTCCTGTAAGATCCCACACTTCTGGGTTTACAGTTCCTCTAAACTTTAACTTGTACAACAAATCATGTCCAAATAGGTTTACAGGACTAGAATCACAGATAACTAAATTGTGATTTTCTTCAAATAAACCTATTTTTACTGGTACTTCACTTGAAACAGGATTTGTAATTTGCTTGTTTGTAACTCCTACGACTTGAACCTTCAGAGAGGGTTAGGTCGGGGATTTCCACTGTTCTAACAGTGGAATAGGTAGCACTGGTTTCGATAAGAAACAACACTATGGTGCTCATTATGATGGTGAAAAAATAGCCGCCGGCGGTGGCGATCGTTCCGCCATCGTCATGAGATTTACCCCCACCACATTCTGATGGAGGTGGGTATCATGCAGATGGAAAGTCCGTCCACCGCTTTTCTGCCGGTAGCAAGTGTCACATTTGCCTGGCGGAGCGGTCAGCATGCTCACAATGGCAGCGAAGCCTAGCAGACTCCGCCGGCACAATTATGATGTCGGTGGAAGCAGCCTTTCTGTGAAAGGCTGGCTGAGAATGCCTTCAGGATCCCGTTGCGGGCCCCCTTGTGTTAGGGGAGGTGTGGGTGCACTGGGGGGGGGATACCATTTCACTGCACCAAGTGGCAGGCACAGTGTAGTGCCTGCCACGTAGTGCAGTGAAATGCACAACATGCTATTTTTAACATCCCAGTGGTGCTGCTGTCAGCAGCCACCGCCGCAATGTTAAAGGTGTGGAATCCCACCACAGTTGTGGCGGTCCATTCATAATTGTTTTTGTGGGACCGCCACATGCATGGTGGTCAGACCCAATTACCGCTACGGTGGCAGGCGGACCAAGTCCGCCCACCATCTTAATGAGCCCCTTAGTGGCCATTTATCTCACCTTCTACAAATGGTCCACTCTGGTCTACCTCTAAGATCGCACCAAGCACGCAATCTGTCTCCCCACTCAGGCAACGTCATTTCACAAAAGTGCACTATTGTATACTATGAAAATATCTTTACGGAGGTCAAAATCTAACATTTTCTATAAGTTCATGTTCAGATCAACACATTTGTATTATTGAACTCTTCACATCTGCATTTTTGTAGGACTATTGACTTAAGGTCAAAAGAAAAGAAAAGAAAATTGCATTCAGAAGCATTTCTAACTTAACATACACTATTATGGAAGCCTAGTGCTCACAAGTGCTCCCATTTGCTTTCAAAATTGTTGCTATTATTTTCAGGCCTACACATTTTTCCTACGCATTACTTTCATTAATGGTTTTCGTTTTTTAAAATGCTCTAACAACTGTGCGCAGTTTAGCACTGCTAACACGTGCTATAGTGCTTGTTTTCTCTCCTTTAAACATGGTAAAATTGGTTTACACCCAATTGCCACATTTAATTTACTTATAAGTCCTAGTAAAGTGGTACTACATGTACCCAGGCCTTAAATTAAATGATACTAGTGGCCCGCAGCACGTATTATGCCACCCACATGAGTAGCTTTCTAAAACATTAGGCCTGCCATTGCGGCCCATATGCAGTTGTTAACTGTCATTGCGACCTGGCAAAATAAACCTTTTGCCAGCCCTGCATCTTCCTTTTTTAAACCATATACGTCACCCCTAGGGTAGGCCTTAAACAGCCCTTAGGGCAGGGTGCACTGTATTTAAAAAGTGGGACATGTACTTTTAAGTTTTACATGCAGTGGTAATGAAAAGCTGAAATTTATTTTTGATTACTGCTAGACCTACCTCTTGCTTAGATTAACATTTGGTTACCTTATTAGATTTAATAAGTGATAACTTTTGACAAGGAAAGAAATATCATGTTTGGTTTCTGAGAATTGTAATTTAAAACCCCCTTTAATGGTAAAGGCTGATGGGAATTGAAAATTCAGAAAATGGCACTTTTAGAAAGATGGCCTTGTTTTGTCCTGGCAATTTAGTGACTGCAGCCTGTGTCCTGGTTCACATGACTATGCGTAGTTGGCCTTTGTGTATTGCTGCTGGACAGTATCACAAAAGGGGTACTGGATGTTGGCACTAGATTTACACTCGATGTTGTGACCACAAACATCCTAGGACCATGACAGGGGAAGGAAGGAAGAACCAAAACCAGATGTGGGGGAAGTCTAGAAGTGTCTCTCGCTTCAAAGCTGGCACTAGGTATAAAAATTGGACCCTCAGACCAACTCTACAGTATACTCCTGGACTTGTGGATACTACAGAAGAAAGACTGCCCTGCTGCCAGGGGACAGCCCGGCTGGTTGAGGCATGCCCTGCTGTCATAGAAGGAAGACTGAACCTGCTCCCTTCATTCAAGGCTGAAGTGACTCAAAGGGCCAGCTGACTTACTTCCTGTTCTGAGCTATAGGGACATACAAGCTCCCGGCCCCCCTGCAATTAATTACCCAGCTGACCTGCTGGAATGAATCTTCTGATCCCTGCTGGTCGCTGCTGGAGTGAGTTCCTGTTCCCCAAGATGTGTCTCCCCAGGTCCAGGACCCTTGGCTGGCATCATTGGAGCTCCTCCTGGAAGTAAAGGGGAATTCCTGATGTTTTGGCTCGTAATGAACGGGCCCATTCCCTCCAGTATCTTGCCCTCCATGGCGATCGTCAATGCAAAGCTTTGGTGAACCTGTCTCTTCATGCTACAGCAACCGCCAGTGACAACCAGTGATGCAAGATCTCCACTTTGTGCTACACCATTAACAGCCCACAGTGACCACCAATGTGAAATCCCAGCAACGACCACCTTTGACGGCCAACACGATCTTCACCTTACAGTGACGACCGTCCACGATGCCCAGGCTGCTCTTTGCGATACGGAGGTGAACATCTGTGAGGCGATCCTTACTCCTCGTGGTCTTCATGCCAGACTTTGAGAAGGTAACTTTTTCAGCTGGTTTAACTTGGTCCCTTTATCTGGCACATGCTTCATCATGGTCAGCCTGAACTTGTGACTTTCACCCGCTCCCGCATCACCAAATGACAGTAAGTGGCGCTTTGTATTTTTAGGAAATATACTTACCGTAACTTTTTAAAATTGTATATCTCCGGTTCCACTAAGTGGATTTTTTTCATTTGGCATTGAATAATTAAACATTTTGTACCCTGCTTTTCTAAATTGGTGGGGGAGTTTCCTTGTGTTTTGTTTTAACTTTATTACTGTTTGTATGCTTCAAAAATACTTTACTCATTGCCTCTAAGCCAAGGCTGACTAATTTGTGTGAAACTACAAGAGGGTTAGGCACATGTTAATTTTGTGACTTTTTGTTTGTCATCCTGACAAGGATTGTAGTTGTTGGGTTTAACCCCATCTCAACCAATAACTTAATTTCACACAGGAAATAACTTGGAATTTACAAAAGAATCACAGAACCATCACAGAAAAACAGTTTCCCTAAGAGGCTCCAGAAATCACCTATGAATTCCAAAATGCCATATATTCACTCCATACACAGAAATAAACTTATGGGAGTACATTTACATATTTGCAGAGAATTGGACACATATTGGTCCAGTATCCGGAGAATAGAATATAACAAAGATTTTGAAAAATATCAGCACAAAGCTATCTGTTGCTGACATGATATGATAAAACAATATAAATAGGTGGTTTTCTAATTGCATGAAGTTATTACTTACTGATCTATTATCAGTCATATTTCGGCGAAGAAGTAGGGCAAAATTATTTTACATAAATATGACTAATCAAGTCATGATTTTCACCTTAGTACTATCTACTTCAGAATGTCACTGAAGAAACACCCGAAAGAGGTTGACTATTTTTTAAACAGATTGGAAATACAAAATGTTACAGATGGCAAACCCTATGCAGACAACAGTTAATTCCAATGCAGTACAGTTGCTCTCCGCAGTTAAGTAAGTCACTGGTAACACGACATCCTGGAATAACAATTTAACAAGGAAAATTGCATGCAAGGAAAAAATTCTGTCCAAGAATAACAAGTACCCGGCAGTTCAGTTATGCTTGGTTTGATATATGGGTCAGCAGTACAAAGTATGCTGTGACAAAAGTGTTATGTTAAATCCCAACCTGACAACTATTTTAAAAACCGACTGACTGAAAGAGGATATGACTGGACCAGAAGGCTCAAAGTCCAACGTTGAAAACGGGGAATACTGCAAAGTGAATGAAAAAGGGCTAGTTTCATGTGCAAAATAGAGGGGGTGGTGCTATCACTTAAAGCACTGTAAACCCTATTCACAAAAGCAATCTGAGACAAAATCCTAACTTTGCAACTTTCGGTATTCACAAAAGGCAGTTAGGAGTAGTAAAGTTAGGATTCCTAACTTTACTACTCATAAATGCCATTTGTGAATACCAAAAGTCGTACTGTTAGGATTTAGTCTCAGTTTAGGAGTAGTAAAGTTAGTAATCCTGACGTTGCTACTCCAAAATGCCTTGTGGGAATACCAAAAGTCGTAAAGTTAGGATTTAGTCTCAGTTTAGGAGTAGTAAAGTTAGTAATCCTGACTTTGCTACTCCAAAATGCCTTGTGGGAATACCGAAAGTCGTAAAGTTAGGATAAAAGGTTTAGAAGTAGTAAAGTTAGGAATCCTATCTTTACTACTCATAAATGCCATTTGTGAATACCAAAAGTCGTAAAGTTAGGATTTAGTTTCAGATGACTTTTGTGAATTGGGCCCTTTGAGGCCAATTCTGAAAGCTTTTTCCTTTGGTAAGTATGGTCTACTCTTGAAAAGGTATGCACGGGTAAAGTCAAAACATCTACACAGGTATTGTATGAATTGCTCATGCCCAGGATATCTAAATGGAAAGAGGTGGAAATTGACCATCTGGAGATTCAAGCACAGTTTGTTTTTGTTTTTTACAGTGTGGATGTTTTAAGTGCTTTTTTAATGACTCCTGGATGAAGCAAAAGAGGCTTTTGGCATGGCATTGCTCCAAGGGGCCTATATGTGAGAATGCCTTGCCGTGCAGAGCAGTAAGTCACCTTTCTGCGTTGCATTCAGGATTGGTTTTGTGCAGGAAAACGCACCTTCCTGCATAAAAACAATCCTGGGAAACCTATTCCTCTTTTTATGTATGCAGCAGAATTCAGCACACATAGAAAGAGAAAGTAGCAAGGAGAAATAAAGATATTTCTATGTCGGAGGCTTCTGATTAGGCTGTATCTTTCTTCACTTTGAATCTTTAATACAATAACCAAATTAATCAAATATCTGTCTGAGTCTATTATTGAGTCCTACTGGTTCATGCATTCAAACTGTGCTGTTTCTTAATAACGTAATGGGTTGTAGGGAGAACCATCAAGCTCTGACAGAACATTAGGTGTTACTGCTTTTAGTCTGCATAATCCTAACTTGACTTAACTTCTCTAGGAGGTTGGGTCTTCCTGTTGCTATCCTTAATTTCTACAGCATAGGTTTAAGAGTGGTGTATCTAAATCTGATTCTAAACTTGTGAGTTGGTTGTCAATCAATGGTCATCATTGCACAGCTAAACTGGAGTTTGGTCTCCCTAATTTCCATCCCTCCTATCAGCGGAGAACGATTCATCAGAGGATCATTGCCTCTGTGGTAAATGGCAGTGCTGTAAAATGTCTACTCGTAAAGGGCGGGGAACGGTTAGAGTAGTAAAGGAGAGTAAGCGTATAATAAATATTCTTACCACGCTTTACGCTGCAACAGTGCCAAAAAGATGCACCTTCTCAGGTGATGCATATCAAAGGAGAATGCAAAATTTCCTAGCTAACGTGCAGGAAAGTTTCAATTCTATTAAGGACCCAAAGGCAAGGATTAGGCTGTATCTTTCCTCATTTATTGTACTCCAGCAGCCTTTCAAAGGACCATAATTTACATTTAGAACCACATTTCCCATGAAAACAGGAAAAATGTCCTCAAACAGCATCAGCCAATCCCATGCCAGGATGCCTCATATCTTCCTCTGTGGGCACTCTATCCTCCTCTTTTTTCGCTGCTTCAGCAGCATACAGAATGTTTAGTTTTGTCTCTTACTTATTCTGACTGATTTGTGAGGTGATAATTGTTTTGTTACGGCTTGTGAGGCGATATTTTTCATAGCGCTTTCTTTAGCGATGGTATTTGTGATAAAATCGCCAGCTTTGCTTTCAAGTTTACTGCGGGAGCGTTTCTCCGCTCCTCCGCGGTTACGGCATTCTGCCTGAGGCTCTGTGCACGGTGCAGCCTCCCGCCGCTGGGGGACCGAGCGTCCTATCTCTTCTCCTCCTCTGAGAGCTTTACCCCCGGGCAGTCGCAAGTCGTCGCGGTTTAGACGGGCTCGCGTGACCAAGGTGGAAGAGCGTTTTACAGTGATTAAAGGCGTTTGGGCTAATTTTAGTATACAGAGCCCCCTGCCTGGAGCCTGAACACCAGCACAGCGGGTAAGACATTCGTTACATTAAAGGGACCGGCCCAGGCAGGGTTACTGACATTAACCTCGGAATCTAGAGGGTGTGTGTTCCCAGAGTGGTATTATTGATCCCATTTCAGTGTGGGCTAATTTGTAAGGGTTCTGCCCTTTATGATCTCCTTTATCTTGCATATTCAAATCTCTGGACTTAAGACATCAAGGAGTATGATGATTACTATGAGGAGGAGAAGGAGCAGGGCATGTACCTACTGGTTGATGACCATTTCTGGCAGGTTATGGACTCCTCTATATTGAAGGCGGTGTCCCAGGTGGTTGCGCCACTAGGGAAGAAAATAGACTTGCTTCAAGCACAGTGTCAACCCTCAGTCAGAGGGAAGATCTCTCGGGGCATGCAACTCACCTACCTCCAGGCCAACCTTCCACAAGTGCGGCGGATCCTAAACGGAAGCACCCTGAGGATGCGGGTGTGGACTCGGATGCTTTTTCGTGCCTAAAGAAGGCGTTCTTGGATGCCAAGGCTTCTGAACCCCCTAGTGAATCAGGGGAGAGTCCGGCTGAACCCTCTGCAGGTCCTGATGATGTAGCTACACTGGACCCTGACGAATCACCTCAGACTTCCGATGGGGATGTGGAGTTGGAGCCTCCATGGCGCCGGTCTCACCCCACCCCATCAGCATCTTCAGACCTTAGTGCAGACAGGCTCAATCCCGACAAACTGCTGCATCCTCGCACGTTGCAATGAGTTCCAGCCCCTAAGGTGGCGGCTTATATGGCGCAGAGACTGCGTAAGCCCCTAGATCAGGAAGTGCGTAGTTGCCTTCGTTCAGAGTGCCCGCGTCCTACCCCAGAGGGTAAGGTTGCAGTTACACCGGAAATAGATCCCAATATGTCCACCTTTTTGACAAACTTTGTAAAGGATCCTAAGAAAGGCATTGATCGCTCCTGGAGAGCGTGCCAAGATAAACTCTTGGACGCAGCGGGCCTTCGGTGAAAATTCTAGATATGGCCGAGGACGCCAAGGCCTCGGGCACTCTGATTTCGCCGGACACACTCTCGAGTCGGGCCCAGAGAGCTATTATATTTCTGGAGAATGCTAATGTGGCAATTTTGACTGAGAGACGCAGGTGCATACTCATTAAAATAGATCCCAAGCTAGGTGAGCTGGCCATTTCTGAAGCAGGTCCAATCGTGGAGGGTAATCTCTTCGGGGATACCTTCGTCAAGAAACTTGGCAAGTTTGTCAATACGTTTAACTCCTTAGACAAGGCCCAAATGTCAATAAAACATATCTCCGCCCGCTTGTTTTTAGCGCAGCCGGTCGTGGCAGGGGGCGCTCGACCGGCAGACCTTATAACAGAGCCTCCTATAAACAAGGAGGGTCCCACAGAGGATAATACCAGGATCCTGACAAATTTGGGAACTTCTACCCGACCAGGGGTTTTCCCCACCGACGCAGTGCCAGAGGCAGAGGAGATGGTGGATACAACAATCACAGAGGTGAGAGTTCAGTATGCGATGGATGTGCGGTTGGGGGGCAGACCAGTATTTTCTTCACAATTGGTCTTTGCTTACCTTCAACGCTTGGGTTTTACAAACCGTCAGTGGGTTTCAAATAGAGTACTCAGACCTACCCGAGAAACCCCTTCGACCCAAGCCTATAGCCTTTACTCTGGCTCAGAGGTGCTAATAGACAACGAAATCTCAGACTTACTGCAGAAAGCGGCCATTACTCACTCCACTCTACATCCTCAGGGGTTGCTCAGCAACACTTTCTTAGTGGAAAAGCAGGATGGGGGCTATTGCCCCGTAATAAATCTAAAGGAGTTCAACGGGTGGCTCACTTACCGCCATTTCAAAATGGAAGGTATTCACCTCCACATGATCTTCTTCAGGAAGGGGACTGGATGGTCCGCATGGACCTGAAGGACGCCTACCTTACGAATCCGATTTTTGCACCGCACAGACGTTTTCTTCCATTTCAGTGGGTCTCGCAGACTTACGAGTTCACCTCCCTTCCTTTCGGGCTGTCCTTCGCTCCGTGGTGCTTCACCAAGGTGATGAAGCTGGTGGTGGAGCGCCTCTGTTCGGAGGGCATACGGTTGATCATTCATCTGGACAACATGTTCATCATGAGCAAATGTCAGCGGAAGCTGGTGACCCATCTACAAAAGGAGGCGTCCTGCTTGGAGTCGCTACGGTTTGTTATCAACGAGACCAAACTGGACTTCCTCCCTTCTCAGAGAATGCAGTTTCTGGGCTTTATGATAGACTCGGTGGTGGCCACCTTGTCCCTGCCCTCTCGGAAGCTATCCAAAATATTACACAAGCTGAAGCGTACTCTGGCAAGGCCTACAATTTTGCTACAACACTTAGCCAGGGTGGTAGGCCTTCTGTCGTCATCAATTCAAGCAATATTCCTGGGCCCCCTGCACTATAGGGCCCTTCAACATCTGAAAACTTTTCACTTGCGCAAAGTTCTCACCTACTCTCAAGTTGTTCCCCTCACAGAGGAGTAAGTAAGTAATTTATTTGTTGATTAATTAAAACCATTACAAAAAAGTACATATCAGGCACAAATTCTGAATGAACATATACGGATACAATGCCTTATCATAAGATGATCAACATTCGTTTAACCATTTTCCAGTTAGGGACTATAGTGCAATATGTTAACAGAAAATATTGTCCAAATAGCAGTCAGCGATGACTGAGTAAAGTGCAATGAGCTCACGTCCCCAAAACTAATATACATTGTGCTAGCAGCAAATGTTAGCAGTTTTTCAATGACAATTAGTAGCAAAAAGAAAAATCAATTAATAACATACTACACAGATTGTCTGTAACTATTAGCAGCAAGATATAAAGTGCATTAGATTTTCAGCAAAAAAGCTTAAGTGCCTTATGCTATTAGTAGCAAAATATAAAGTGCATTAAAGTTTTCAACATTGAAGCTAAAGTGCCTTATGCTAGAAGCAAACAAATATAATTTACTATAGTTAATTGCAAAATGATATATCATATAAAGTTCCTATCTGGGATAAAGTGCTCCTGCTCTGACCTCTAAAATCATTAAAAAAATAGCCATGCATAATGTGCCAACCACAAACATAAAATTACCTTTGAATTATAACATACAAATATTACAGTTTAAAATTGAATTAAAAATACAATAAAATTGCCCACCTAATCCCTAAGAACAATAAAGATCATTATATCATTACCATAACGGATATATCTTTTACTTGAGTTCTCACAGAGGAGGCCAGCACATAGTTGCAATGGTGGATCGAGCATATGGAGACCTGGAATGGCCGAGCAATGTTCGGTTCCAAGCCAGACCTGGTAATAGAGTCCGATGCCAGTGACTCGGGTTGGGGCGCACTTTGCGGCAAAGTATCTACAGGCGGAAGATGGTCATCCTCAGAAAGGACCCTTCACATCAACTGCTTGGAGTTGATGGCGGGTTCGTTTGCATTGAAGTGTTGGACAAAGGACAAGGTCCAAAACTGTGTTCTTCCCAAACTGGACAATGTGGCAGCAGTACGCTACATCAACCGTCTCGGGCGGGACCCGATCCAAAGCGTTATCCAATCTAGCCCGCAATCTTTGGGAATATTGTCTGTCCAACCAGATATCCCTGTCAGCATAGCACCTTCCGGGGTCGTCCAACCAAGTGGCAGATTGGTGCTCTCGTCACTGGAAGGACACCACCCTATGGCAACTTCAACCCAGTGTTTTCAGGGAAATCCAGGCCCGATGGGGTCTGTTCTCAGTGGGCCTCTTGGCTGGACACCCAACTGAAACGTTAATACAGCTGGCGACTGGTTCCGGAGGCATTGGCAGTGGATGCTTTCCTCCAGGATTGGAGCAAAGAACAGGGTTACGCGTTTCCCCCCTTTGCGATGATCATGAGGTTATCAACCCAGGGGAGGAGACAACAGGCGGATCTGGTGGTGATTACCCTGATCTGGAGGTCGCAAGCCTGGTATCCGGTTCTGATGGAACTTTCCTGGGATTTTCCAATCCCTCTACCCCTCAGTCCCGATCTCCTCAAGGATCCTCAAGGGAATCCTCACTGCCTTCTGAGCACAGGCAGTCTACGTCTGATGGCCTGGCGGGTTACAGGCAAAGCTGGAAAGTCCCAGGCCTTTCGGAGGATGCTGCCAGGTTGCTCGCTAAATCCTGGGCTGACAGCACCAATAAGAGATATCGATCAGCCTGGTCATGATGGGGCCGTTGGTGTCTGTGACAACAAGTGGATCCGATGAGGGCGGACATTGTCCACGTCCTAAACTTCTTAGCCTCACTGGCGAAAGAAGGGTTTGGCTTATAGGTCAATTAATACCTTTCGTTCAGTAATCTCGGCGGGCCACGCTCCACTGGATAATTGCCCGATTGGGTAGCATCCTTTGGTCTGTAAACTGTTGAGAGGTATCAGGTTATCGGTCCCTCCGTAGCCACGTTACTCAGTTTTGTGGGATGCGAACAAAGTTTTGAACCTGTTTCGATCGTGGCCATCTAACAAATAATTATCGAGGAAACAAATGTCAGCCAAACTTGCAATGTTGCTGTGTTTAATTTCTAGTCGAAGGGTTTCGGACGTGCGTGCCTTAGATCTCACGGGCCGGGTTTTCACTCCGGATAGAGTTACCTTTCACGTTTCTAGGCGTACTAAGTGCAATTCACGTATTGTATCCTATCCTGCATTCCAGACGTCCCTAAATTGTGTGTGGTTAGAGCGCTCAAAGCCTAGGAGGTTGCAACAATAGATATACGCCCACAGGGCGTCAAACAGTTGTTTATTGCTCTTACGAAACCACACGGGGCAGTTTCGTCCCCTACTATTGTGACATGGGTCCGCTGGGTTATGCAGAAAGCTGGTATAGATATCTCCTGATTTGGAGCTCATTCTGTAAGGGGTGCAATGGCATCCAAGGCTTTTTCCCTAGGAGTGTGACTAGATGACATTCTGAATGCTGCGGACTGGTCCTCGGATTCCACCTTCAAGAGATTTTACTTTAAACCAGTGGTGTCACTAGCTTCTTTGGTGGTGGACGAGCTTTAAACCAGGCTAATCAGAAGCCTCCGCTCCTGACATAGAATGCAAAATTTCCTAGCTAACGAGCAAGAAAGTTTCAATTCTATTAAGGATGAGGAGGCGAGGATTAGCCCACCCGGTCTTCATTCAAACCCTCCCAGAATTCCGCGTTTGTATGGTGAGTAAAATCTTTGCGATGAAGTCCTGTACTATGTCGTGTTGATGATGATATTGGTACTCTTGCCAGTTGACAAGTTAAGTGATGTTAAAGTGGTTTCATAGGAGTTACTTCCCGGAGTTTACTTAATTTCCCTATATCTTAGGTTCAGATACTGGCAAGCAGGAATAATTTGAAGACTACCATGAAGGGGTCGCAGGGAGAAAGAGGAGGATAGAGTGCCCACAGAGGAAGATATGAGGCGTCCTGGCATGGGATTGGCTGATGCTCTTTGACGACATTTTTTGTTTTCATTTCCCTGTGTTCATGGGAAATGTGGTTCTAAATGTAAATTATGATCCTTTGAAAGGCTGCTGGAGTACAATAAATGAGGAAAGATACAGCCTAATCCTTGCCTTTGCGTCCTTAATAGAATTGAAACTTTCCTGCACGTTAGCTAGGAAATTTTGCATTCTCCTTTGATATGCATCACCTGAGAAGGTGCATCTTTTTGGCACTGTTGCAGCGTAAAGCGTGGTAAGAATATTTATTATATGCTTACTCTCCTTTACTACTCTAACCGTACTGGGCCCTTTACGATTAGACCTTTTACAGCACTGCCATTTACCACAGAGGCAATGATCCTCTGATGAATCGTTCTCCGCTGATAGGAGGGATGGAAATTAGGGAGACCAAACTCCAGTTTAGCTGTGCAATGATGACCATTGATTGACAACCAACTCACAAGTTTAGAATCAGATTTAGATACACCACTCTCAAACCTATGCTGTAGAAATTAAGGATAGCAACAGGAAGACCCAACCTCCTAGAGAAGTTAAGTCAAGTTAGGATTATGCAGACTAAAAGCAGTAACACCTAATGTTCTGTCAGAGCTTGATGGTTCTCCCTACAACCCATTACGTTATTAAGAAACAGCACAGTTTGAATGCATGAACCAGTAGGACTCAATAATAGACTCAGACAGATATTTGATTAATTTGGTTATTGTATTAAAGATTCAAAGTTCATTGCCACAAGTAATTTCTTGAGAAGTTCAATTAAGAATATTACAGCTTGTATTACAATGTCAAAAATGTAAGCAGGTTTTCTCAGATGGTTATAGCCAGAATCAACTACAGAATTACAGAGTCCTATCTGCATTAAGGTAGAAGGATCATTTGATTGTCTAACAGCTCAAGCCCTACAAAGGTGGGAAAAAGGTTAAAAAATAAAGTCCATTAAGGGTGAGTCGATTAGCATAAATAAATAAATAAAAGAATGAACAATGGAATGGTTCCACAAAGAAGGTTGCAGTCCATTACTTACCGACCGTAGCCTCAGCAAAGCTGTCCAAAGTAAGCGATAATTGAAAAATCAATCAGCATAGCATCCTTTAGCACCGGAAAACATAAAGTATGGCATTTTGTTGAGAAGCAAAAATCAATGGTGTCTGCATTGCCCCTCCTTTGGGGTTTCTTCTTTTATAGAGTTTTTAAGATCGCCCCAATGAGGTGGCATCACATTACCATTGAAAGACACTTGCATGGTCTGAATCCCATATTGTCACCTGAGATACTTGGTAGTCATTAGACACAAGAGATTCAAAAGTTCACATAGGCCTAACACTGGTGGAAAGTTGCTATCTAAAGTAAAAGCTGCCATACTGTTCCCACAAGAATATTTTACTGTAAACGTTGAAGAAACATTCAGGAATGTTAGGGTGAACACCTGTACAGGACAAATAGAACAATATTTCACTAGTAATACATTTTACCATCATCTGCACCCTCCTCGACCCAGGCAAAATTGTAGCCCTCATCCTTCTGTTCCTCTCGGTCGCCTTCAACACAGTCAACCACCGCACCCTATGCACAGGACTCCATGGCTCCAACATCCGACAAAGCCCTGGAATGGATCTGCTCCTTCATCACTGGTCGAACACACAGTGTCAGACTACATCCGTTCCACTCTGAACCCACAGAGATCAGCTGTAGAGGGCATCAGGGCTCGTCCGTGAGCCCCACTCTCTTCAACATTGACATGGCCCGGCTAGCTGCCATCATCAGGAACCAAGGCCTGAACATCGTCTCCTACCCAATGATGTCCAGCTGATCCTCTCCCTCACCAATGAACCCACAGTCACCAAGGACAACTTCCATGACAAGATGGAGGCCATTGTTACCTGTAAGAAGGACAGCTGCAGCAAGGTCAACTCCAAGAAGGCTGCAGTCCTCATTTTGGGCTTCACCCCCCTCCACCTGGGATAACTCCTGGTGGCGGGCAGATCTTGGATCCCTGCATACCCACAGACCAATCACGAAACCTTGGAATCATCCTGGACTCCGTGCTCACTATGAACTGCCAGATCAATGCTGTCTCATCATCCTTCTTCCACACACTACGCCTTCTCTGAAAGACCTTCAAATGAATCCCCACCGAGTCCAGAAAGACAGTCACCCATGCACTCATCAGCAACTCAACTACGGCAATGCACCCTACGCCAGCAGCACCCAGAAACTCCTCAAGAAACTGCAGAACATTTAGTGCGCCTCCGCCAGACTTATTCTCAATATCCCCCGCCACAGCTACATCACCAGCTGCCTGAGAGACCTCCACTGACTGCCACTCAAAAAAAGAATCACCTTCAAGTTTCTCACACATGCCTACAAAGCCCTACGCAACATGGGACCTGTGTACCTTAACCACCGCCTCTCATTCCACGTACCTACCAGAGACCTATGCTCCACACATCTGGCCTTGGCCACTGTCCCATGTTTCCGCAAGACCAGGGCCGGAGGAAGGTCCTTCTCCTACCTCGCAGCAAAGACCTGGAACACCCTGCCTTTCCAACTCAGGCAATCACTGTCACTGCCTCAATTCAGTAAGGACCTCAAGAAGGGGCTGTTCGACTGAACTACAGTGCCTTCGGTGGATCAGCAGCCCCTCAACCCAACCTCAGCACCTTGAGATGCATGCGAGTGAGTAATTGCACTTTACAAGTTACCTGATTGATTGATTGATCAAACTGAACAAGATCAGATACTACTGTCACTACATGCACACATGGCTTGAACACATTGTAGCCACTATCCCCACTCAGCCCTGAATAAAAATACCCAAGGTCAACAACACTCAGTTACCTGAAAGAGTGCAATGCTGTCTCATAGAGGTGGAAAATGGTGCCCTACTACAATCTTACAGTAATACCTTTCTGACCCTTCACTTCGAATTGCATCCAGGTCATCGTCAACACCAAGACGCACAGTCCCCATATTAGCACCACTGGACACAACCCCACAAAACCAATTCGATCCATTGGATTCCTGGGCTCATACATACTTCGTACATACTTCCCCAATGCCAAACTTCAAATGTTTGCTTTACAATTGCCAAGGTGATCTAACATGCTGCTTACTTATCTGAGGTGATCATCTTAACTATCCAATTTCAGACTAAAATATGGCTCAATCTCTCCTCTGTCCACCTTTATGTACATATTAGTACCACTTAATTTCACTATCAAATAGCTTGACTGAGAAGATAATCCAAGGAGGGTTGCAGTCATACACCAAAACTCAGTAAATATCATCCCTCTGCTGTGGATACCCTGTCCACCTACTAATACTGGGAGTTGAGCTCTGCTCAGATGGAAAATCTTCAGCCAAGTTCCATCTCTTCTACCACCTTCTGGGAGCAGCTGATAAAGATCATCCCAGTGACTGGCTGGACCGTCTCACAGTCCTCTTTCAACTCTCTGTGCTTAGACAGAGAACCACACGCCAAGATGTAGGACCCAAGTGCTGGACAAGAGATAGAAAACAGATCAACTGAAAGGAACTTTCCACACTTTACTACAGGAAACTCACACTCATGCGTGAGATGCAGAATGCACAGGAGCTAACCTCGCACTACAACCAGACTATGAGAGACATCATGTACACAGTGGTGCTAGTGTGACCAAAAAGACAGAGTAACAAAGTCCCCCTTCTCTAGTACAATCAAAACCTATACAAATAAATGAGGCAATTTAGACTCACAGAAGGAGGGTTGAAACAAGAACCCTCTTTCCTACACCCCACCCAACTCTGGAAGCTGGGGAACACCTACAAGAAATGAATCTGGAATGCCAAAGCCTCATTCTTCAGATCTAATCAGGTCAATGTCAAAAAACATCCTGGTAGACTCTTCAAAATCATCAAGCACCAAACCAACTCCAACAATTCCCAATAATCTTAGTGATACTTCCTCCAAAACATCTCAGCATTTTTTGATGGCAAGAAAGAAAAACTGAAAGCTGTTGCAACCCCAAATTATCCAATCAATTCCAGGTGAATCAAGTAGTCCACCAAGGCTCCACCCTCTCTCCCACACTCTTCAACCTCTACATGGAATCAGTGATGGAGATTCTCCAACCTGGCATAGCATAAGTATGCTGGTGACATTCAAGTGTACCTTAACATATTTTCATGGGGGATATTGTCTGCCTCGACAATGCATTAGCAAAAGTCCAAACCAAGTTTACCCAGAACCAACTCAAACTCGCATCCATGAAAAAGGAAATCCTCTTCCTCTCTCCCTCCTCACAGTCCCCTCTAGGTGCAGGAGTTACTCAAACACTTAAAAACCGTTAACAGGAACCCGGCTATCATTGAATCAACTAGATCCAAATGGATGACCTTGGACAAAACTTGAACTTGCAAGCACACATAAGTGTTATCACATGCAGTGCTCTATTCCAACTCAGTCTCTTGAAGAAGGTCAGACCATTCATCCCTGGACCAGAATTAAAGAATGCAGTATAAGCCTTAGCTGTATACAGACTAGACTACAGAATCACGACTCAAATTGGAATACCGAAAATTCACCTGACCTCTCTCAACTTTAAATGCAGAGGCCAGGCTGGTAACAGGGACAAGACGCTGTAATCATGTTAAGACCACTCTTATATTTCTTCAGTGGCTCCCTATCAAATAAACAAGAATTCTCAAGATAGCTTGTCTAACTCATAAAGCCTTTCAAACCAGTAGCCCTAAATCTACGAATTTCCAGAGGTAGACATGCATTACTGAGCTCCACTTCCCTCCAGCTGGAACCACAGAGATTCAAGAAATAGAGGACCTACTCCTTAACTGTTCAAGATGGAAGCTAAGCAGATTTTGTTGAACAGATTGCTCACACTCTGAACCTATGGCTCCAACAGAAACATTGTGACAGACAAGTGACCTTGAGATTTCCTGACAACCCACAGACTAGAAAAGAGGCACCATGTCTTCAGGGTAATACTACCCTTACTAGGGTCCCTACCCAATTCAGGAATCACAAAGCAAGGTACACAACGATCGGTGACTCGCATAAACCCAGACACAGTCTGGGAAGTGCTAACTTATGCTCTACCAAGCTAACAATGTACAGCATATATTGTATAGTATAACTGGTAGCTCCTATATTTGACTGTATCTCTCTACTGTTCTTCTTGTAACCTTTGGTCTACAAGTAAATATGGTGTAAGTTGTAATTAGCTTCCTTGTACAGCACTCTGATACCACTGGGTCATGTTTATGCTACAGAAAACTCTTTAAAAAACAGTTAACCTCAAAACATTTTAGTCTGGCCGAAAAGTAGCATGCTCAATTATTATGACTCATGTACCACTACTACAAAAGTCTCCCATTGCAATCTGTAACACTATCTATCTCCACTTTAAAATGTACATTTATTTATTTATCTAAAATTTATTTACTTTCAAACTTTGGTGTTTTATACAGGTGCTAGCACATTGAGATAATATGGGGTCAAAGCATATACAGTCAAATAAAGATAATAGACATGTTGTCGAGTCCATAAATTCTTCAGTCACATTCCCTGGCCAGATTTAGGCAAAGACTCCCTTAAAAAGTATGTTTTTTCAAAGTTTTTTAATCAGCACTAATATGGGTTCAATTCTGAGATGGAGGTCTGGAGAGTTCCAGAGTTATGGATGCAGTACTCCCAGACATCACCCTCTGTGTGCTGGATGACTATAAGCGTGTTGATGTTGATAAGAGGTTTATAGTAGGGAGGCAGTGTCCTGTTGTCTTTTGCAAGTATGATGACTCTTTAATAGTACTGACTGTTCATTGGCTCACCTTTAACCAGCTCAAACTTATCTCCCCACCCAAAACCAATCCAGATATCCAAGAAAGGATAAAGGCTATCACAGCGCTAAACTGATATCATCTGAGTTACCTATGAAACCCGAAACCCTTCCTCGACACTCCCTACCTAAAAATGGCAACCTAGGCACTAGTCATCTCCAGACTAGAATACGGATGCTCTACTCTTGCAGGTCTACCTAAGAACTCTCTGGCCCCACTGAAAGCCTCCCTCAACTCAACCGCCAGACTCCCAACCGGTTCAAAGAAATTCAACCACATCTCTCCCCACCTTAAAGCTCTGAACTGGCTTCCTCTCGAGGCCAGAATCCAACTTAAGATGGCCTGCATTACTCACAAGGCTCTATACTCCAATTCCCCTGCATTCCTCACACAGAAACTCGTGATATCCGGAAGAGCAAGAAACTCCTGGTCTGTCAGAGACCTTTCGCTCCAACCAGCTCGCTTCCGAAACATAACACCTACATTCGGGCCTTCTCTGGGGCCACTCCAAGAATATGGAACTCTCTCCCGCCCAACATCAGAAGACTGTCGTCTTTGGCATGTTTGCTCAGACGTGAGTCCCAGGCTCTCCACATCACTGGAGTCAAGCTATCCAGGCTGAAGAAGGCTGATAGCCAGAAACCGGTCCTTGGATGCTTGATTCCGGTCTAGGAAAGACATGGCTTGGTAGTTCGGGATGGACTGTTCCCATGAGGCACAGGGTCAAGGCTGATTTGCATATAGCCATTGTCTGACCTAGGGTGGTGTGGAGTGCAAAAAAACGATGGATTTAGGCCCAGATCTTTGTACTGGGGTGAATGTAAGACATCGTTCTTCATTCGGTCCATCAACTGTGTTTTTTGCAATTTTCACCCCGAGTGGGCTGGGTATGCTCAGACGTGAGTCCCAGGCTCTCCACATCACTGGAGTCAAGCTATCCAGGCTGAAGAAGGCTGATAGCCAGAAACCGGTCCTTGGATGCTTGATTCCGGTCTAGGAAAGACATGGCTTGGTAGTTCGGGCTGGACTGTTCCCATGAGGCACAGGGTCAAGGCTGATTTGCATATAGCCATTGTCTGACCTAGGGTGGTGTGGAGTGCAAGAAAACGATGGATTTAGGCCCAGATCTTTGTACTGGGGTGAATGTAAGACATTGTTCTTCATTCGGTCCATCAACTGTGTTTTTTTAAAAAAGGAGACCAACATTTTCCTTATGGGCAAATTACTCAACTAACGATTGCATTACAAACTCCTCTACAACCTTGTTCGACCCACCATTACGGCATTATCCTTGACTTTTTCTGGATGATTCCTTCCCAGCCCTTCTGGGCTTCCCACCCGGGAGCTGAAACGACCTATTTTCTTGTATAATGATTCTACTTGTTTTTATCCCAAATGTATCCGGAATTTGAGACTGCTTGTTTTTCGGGTACAATGTACCAAAGCTTTGAATCCCATTGATATCCTCCCCTCCTAAGACCTTTCTATACCACCCTTCAATCCTGTAAAGCGCTCTGATACCCTCACGGGTCTGGTTCGCGCTCTATAAAACTTTAAAATAAATAAATAAATAAGTACATCTTCTGGAAGATGCAAAGTGACTCGAACTAGCAACCACTTTGAGCCAACAAAGTATTTTCAGGACTGGTGTGATGTAGTCAGATTTACAAAATTTTAGACACATTGAGGCAGCTTCCTTTTGGAGTCTCTGTAGTCTGTCAATCATATTTTCGCCATTCCTCTGTAAATCATATTCCAATATTGTAGCAGAGTGGACTATTGCTTGGGGTGGGTGGCTGTCCACCTCAAAGAACAATAAAACATTTTCAAGGCGAGCCCTCAAAGTCACTATATTAACCTGAGCTCAACCCCTGGTACCTATGGCACAGAGAAGACAGGCTTAACCTAGGGCAATGTGTTAAGTATTTATGCTGTACCAAACAGTAATAAGTAATAAAGTAAAAATACCAAGCAATAGAATCCCAAACTGTATGGGACAAATAAAGTAAAATGTAATAAACAAATTAAAACCAAAATGAAAAAACCGATGATGAAGCACGCCTCCAAGGGTTCTTTTGGGGTATTTTAACAAAGACATGTTTATGATATGTTTAAGACATATTTATTAGAGAAGGACGTATCCACCTCTTATGCTCGTGTAGCGCTACCTCTTCACTCCCCATTTTGTTTTTTGAGCCTTGACAACAGACAGCCGCGGTGAGAGTGCCTGCAGCATGTCCCTGCATGGTGTGGCATGCACCATGTCATTCACACCACACCGTACAGGAACAAGAGTGGAATTCCAGGGACATAACATGCACACCCAGGTCCAGATTCAGCAGGGCCTGCATCTCCGCCACCCGAGGTTACCACCATGAAATGGGCAGTGGGAACGCATGTCGGAGTATGCCTGCATCTTTACCACCACCATTTTCCTGCCCTTTTCTGCTCCACCATCGCCGTGGGATCCAGGATCCCAGCAGAGGGAGCGGTAATGCGGCGATCCGACTACCACACTCCGAATACGGTGGGCGGACACACAAGGGTGGTTGTGGTCGGGCTGCCACCATGAATACAGCAGTTCCAGGACCACCGTACTCATAATAAACATCTAAGAGAGAATGATAGCATATGGGACAATAGACAATGATGTAGGCATGTTTCCAGGCCAACCACAATAGAACCCAGAAGATAAGTCCAGGTGAAAGTCTGGAAGTCAAACAGTTCAAAAATGTTTCTAAGTCCCACTTCAGAAAGAAGTTCCAAAACAGAATAAGACTTTGTCACTTTTTGAGAAGTAAAATTCACTCTGTAGCGAATGTCGCTTGAAGTGCAGCTGTTGCAGTGAAACCGAAGGGCGATTACCTGAAGCAGTTTGGTTCTTATTGTGCTCTGCTGCTTTGCAGAGGTCATGCAGAAAATGTGTTAAGTTCCAATACAGATTGGTACTTTTGTTTTTCAGAGGTAAAAAGGACAATGCTGAAATTAAATGGGAAGATGTGGAACTGTAGGTCGGATAATTATACCAGTAGGTCCTGCTGAATCTCAGGTGGCGAATCTTTCAAACGTTTCTAAATTTCCCTCTGGTGGCCACAGGATTACACTTCTAAGTCCCCCAGGACCTCAAGGGCCGGTACTTAGAGACTCTTGGGTTGTCAGACAGAGGCCAACAGCAAAGCTTAGTCCATATCCAGTTGCCACTCACTGGTTAGCTGGGCACTTCAGGGGAAATGCCTCATTCATCATCTTGTTGTGTCCCTGTAGCCACACAGGAGGTCAGCCAACTGACCCTTGGAGTCCATGTCTTTGTTCTGGGTACACGAAGGTGCAGGGCCATTCCTTCAGGATACTCCAAGGTCAGAGAAACAAGCCCAGCCATCTTCAAATGTTCGAGGTCCAGAAAGTGTTCTGAGGAGGGTACCATGGAGTGTCACATTTATGGCTGGTGCTAGCTAGTGGGTGGGGCTGACTCCCTAACCAAAGATTACCTATGTTTTCAGTAGATCCTGTTGGACTTAATGCAAACAGACTCACAAGTCTTTATCCACATTAACCTTGGGGTCTGAGAACTGGTGGCATGTAGGGGAGTGTGCTATGGAAATTACAAATATATGTTGATCCTTTTCAAGAGATTAAAAGTTGTACATGTCCCTCAGACAGGTCTTTCATGCGCCAACAGGCGGGCAGCAGACCTTGAATACCCATCTGAACTTAGAGGTGTTGTCACTTCCCATTCAGGTTGAACTATGAATCAAAATGGTCCATTGGGTGGCTACGGAGGAAATTCACTACTGTTTGAGTTTAAAAGCCAGCAAAACTGGGTCAAGAAAAGGGTGAAAAGTCTGGGATGACCATGAAGATTTCTTACAAGGAAGCTCTCCATCCCCCGAATAATCTCTTAAGATTAATTCAGGGCAAGGTTCACAGAAGAGAGAGTATTGCAGAGTAAGATGTGTTTTAATGGCTGTTTTGTTATGGTCAAAATTAAGAAGGTTCACCCGCATCATGGTGAATTGGTTTTGCAGTCACTGTAGTCTGTAAATCAGACTTTTTGTGAGGCCCATGTAAATTAACTCTTGTGGGGCTATTGTTAGAAATGGGGTTCCTAGTTGGCTGAGGTATGCATCCAGGCCAGGGAGGAACCGTTACTCCAGTCAGGGTAATCTAGATACAAAGCAGTCAGGCTTTTCTAAAGAGACAGGGCCTCATTAACAATCCCATTGTGCTGCTGGTACATCACTTTCTTCGATGCACCGGCTGCTCAGTGTGCCTGTCCATATTTACGAGGCCATGTAAAGTCACTCTGCATCACTTTTCATGGCCTTGTAAATATGGGCCACTTGCACGTATTACTCTGTGTGAAAGGGGCGTTCCATGGGTGTTGCTGTGGGTGTTTCCACGCAACATCCATAGAACCTGATACGTTCCCAGTTTTACAAAGTGTTGTAAACCTGGGAATGTGTCAGAATCCTACATCTCCCCAGGGAAGGCCTAGGAGTGGTGCAATGAGGAGAAATACTTTTAATTCTCCCAATTTCTTGCTCTTTCTATATGTTCTGCATTCTACTGTACACATAGAAGGAGCAAATGACCTTTAATGATTGTTTATGTGCAGGAAGGTGTCCCTTCCTGCACATAAACAATCATTCCTGCAATGCAGACACCCATGCACCATGGCACAGGGTGTCTGCATAGGTGCACTGCTGTTGTTTATGCTCCAGCGCAGGGGAGAAGGACAGAAATGTGCCATATCTAGTAGATACAGCATAGTAAATGAGGCACGCAATGTGTGAAGCATTTGAGTAACACACTCACACAGCAAAACAATGAATACACCACAAACAAACTCCATATAGGTTTAGAAAATACTTTATTATAATCTGACAAAAACAATACCAAAACGACAAAAATCCAATTTATGAAAGTTGAGATATTGAATTTTAAGGGAATAAGTGCAATCAAGTGCTTAAAAGCATGTACCACTAAAAAAGATCACTTTAGGTTGCGCTGGAGTGGGGCAAAGTCAAAGTTCAGGCTGAATCACAACGGAGCACCTACCAGCTACAAGAACCACACAGGCCCTGGTGAGCAAGGTACCGCTTCAATTCACAAAAAGGGAGATGCTCAATGTCGAAGCCCACAGGTGCCGGGTGCATCGATCTTCTCCACATAGTGAAGGTGATGTGTCAGTTCTGAAGATGGATGCCGGAGTCGAGAAGCGTTGAGCAATGCGCCATATTTTGACACGCATTGAGGAGATGCGTTGATCTCACAAAACTGCAGTGGCACCGATATGCTGTCCAGTCAGTCGATCTCTGGAGGCAAATTGCTGGTTCCGAGCCGATACACTGATTTTACCTTCCACAGCCGGGTCGATGTGCCGGTTCTGCTACATGTAGACAGAAAATGCATCGAAATCTGTGTTGCAAATATCTGGGTCCCTACCAGTGAGCCAGGTACAGGGGGCAGGAGTAGAGACTTTGACATCCTTGAGTCACAAGCAGCAGGAGGCAAGCCAGCAAGCCCTTGGAGATCACTTGAACTCAATTCAGAGCCCATCTCTCCTTGAGCAGAGTCAGAGAGAAGCAGGGCAACAAACAGAAAAATAGGCCTTCCAGATCAGAAGTCCAGTTGAGTCCTTCAAGCAGCACAACAGGTTTTATGGCACAGCTTCAGTTACAAGTCCAGTAGTGTCTAATGTAATGGGATCAAAGACTCAGTATGTATACACAGTGTTGTCTGTTAGGCTATCAATGGGAGGTAATCAGTGTGTGGGGACAGGACACTGGCTTTTCAAGTGAAGTATTAGCCCCTCCCTTCCATCCTGCCCAGGCAAAGCCATCAGAATGCAGAGCTGTTGTGATTGTCTAGAGGGGATGCGTAAAGTGTAGCTGTCACCCAGGCCAGGTGTCAGGGCCTGACTGGGAACCAAAACAGGCCCTGGCAAAGTGCTCAGCTGGCCCCCATCCCCCCGGGGGGTTGTGGGTGCCACCGAGCACTTTGCCAGGGCTGGTTATCAGCCAATTTTGTTACAGGTCCAATTTTGCAGCTATGCTGCAAAAACGGCCCTGTAACAAAAACGGCCCCCCTTCCGTGCGGCGCACCGGGGGATTGCCCAGTTACCGCTACGGCCAGTCCGGCCCTGCCAGACGTGCATTGAAGTCAGTCTGCCAAGCACCCAAACAGTAAGTGCAGAGAAGTTTCCACTTTCTAAAAGTGACATTTCTAAAACAGTATTGTTAAATACAACTTCACCACTGAGGAGGATTTATTATTACCATTTCAAAGATATGAAACATGAAAAAATGTCTCCTCTCAGGTCAGGAATTACAGCACAGAAGTGTATTAACCCCTTCCCCACGGGGCTAATTCCCATGTTGTGCTGGGGGGAGGGGAGGAGCGCGCAGCGCCGCAGTGCTCAAGATGAGCTGAGCTCGTCACGACCACGCCCGTTCCAATGGAACGCCCAGCACAGCAGGGGAATTATCCCCACGTGGGCACGGCGCAACGGTCATGACGAGCTCAGCTCGTCATGAGCACAGCGGGACCATGCCTCATGACGAGCTGAGCTCGTCATGAGCACGCAACGGGTTAATGAATTCCCAATGCTGTCTATGAGATAGGTAGGACTCCCAGTAGTGAAAAACGAATTTGGGTATTTGGCACTGTCAGGACAAGTAAAGATTACACACATGTCCTACCTGTTATGTACATGACACCCTGCCCTCAGGGTTGCGTAGGCCTACCTTGGGGGTAACATATATGTAATAAAAAGGTGGTTTAAAGTCTGGCACTTAGTTTTAAATGCCAGGTTGATGTGCCACTAAACTGCACACACAGGCCCTGCAGTGGAGGGCCTGGGACAGGTTTAAAAGGCTACTTATGTGGGTGGCACAATCAGTGCTGTAGACCCACTAGTAATAAGTATCAGGTAACTCTGCCTTCAAGGGATTTCATTTAAACATATTAAACTAAATGTATTTAAAGCAAATTGTGAGACCACAAATTAATGGCCTCAGATTTATGAATTGTTTAAATCAATTGAGTAAATCACAAAAGAAGATATCAAGGAGAAAAGCAAAAACAAACTAACTACGGGTGTATACTTTTTGTATAAATTTGTATGATTAAATAATTTAGAAAAAGGGTGTAAAACAACACTCACATAAACAAAAAATGAATGAGAGCAATTATCTTATAAGTAGTTTTGTCTCATACACATTTTCGAGAGCAAACCATTTCTTACGCTTATTTACAAAATAGAAATTATCATTGAGCATACAGTGAATAATTCCTATATAACAATTTTAGGGAAAATGGGTTAGATATGTCGATGTTTTGGTCTTGAGTGATAAACATCTAGAAGACCATCTTCAGGACCCAACATTTCATGATATTCTGAAGACCCTTCAGATGAAATCGACTAGGGACTTTAAACAATTAAGCCCTGATGAATATTAAATGCCTCAGAGAAATGTTGCTTATACCAGCGGTAATTAAACTCTCCATCTAGGGCACTTGTAATGATATTGCCGTAAGTGTATGCCCAGTTCTAACTTTTTACTTCAATACATGTTGCCAGTGATATATGTAGTATAAATTTAGTGATCTTGATAGAATTGTAGCCATATTATATTAGGATAGTCGACATTTGCGTTGGCAGGAATGGAAAACGCCGTCAAGGATCAGCGTCCGGGCTGAAGTTAAGGAAGCTGACCCACTAGTAGCATTTGACTTACAGGCCAAAAGTTATATGCAATACCACTTTACAAGGGATATACGTATACATCAAATAATCCAGTCAGGTATACACCAATGTTTATGGGAGAAGCACATGTACTTTAGCGCTGATTAGCAGTGGTAAGTGCTTAGAGTCCCAAAGCCAACAAAAAAATAAGGTCAGAAAAAGAGGAGAAGGAATGCAACATGATTTGGGGCCATTTTCCAACAGGCATTGATAGTAATGAATTAGCCAATACACCCACATTTATCATGACGTTAGCTGGAGACGATGACGAGTCAAGAAAAAAAGGCCAGATCTGCTAGATGTCAAATTAATTGTTCAAATGATACAGTCAGTACAATTGATAGCAAAGAGCTTAGCGTGTGAATAATTGCATAATTCATAATAGCATAATAACAATGATCCAAAAGTCTCATGAAGTCCTCATGAAGTCCTTTAGTGAAGGCAGGTGGAAATTAAAGGAAATATGTGACACTTGTATAACTGCACAGTGCATTCCCATGGACCTGCTAGGAAGAGCTAAAAATCTCTTCTCTAAGAGGAATGGCTTATTCAGTTTTAACACATGCCACAGACACCATCTCAAAGGCAAAAATTGATGGAAATCACGCAATCCATTTCTCGGAACAGAATATTTTCGCTTCCTTGTCTTGAACTCACCATGGAGATTTTTTCAAGGTAAGATTCTATGTGGGGTTTGAACATGTGCAGTTCCTGTATCATCCAGGAGCTTTTAGGGAAGTGAAGACCAAGTCCTCAATCATGAAGTATGCACAACAGCTGCCACTCTTCAGTCTGAGTAGTGCTACTCCTTTCTGCAATATTTGTTTATGGTTGCTTCTGGTAAACATTTGTTGCTAGATGTGTATGATATCTGGTATTGAAAAGGGCATTATTTGCTGATGATTCAGCAGCAACAAGTAATCAAGATGTAGTTGAGATGGAAAGATATTTACCCATGACTCACTACAAAGATCTGCCTCTGAATCAGTCAGTAATTGCTGTTTATTCTTGTCATCTGTTTATTTGTGAAAGTTTATGAAGGACTCACAGCATAATTTAAAGTAGCTGGATTACAGATTTTACTAATGAAACTCAAGAGTTATTTAGGTAAGCATGAGTCATTCTGTTGTCTTTGTCTGAAGAATATTTTTTTTAAATTTGTTAAGAGCAATAAATTGTCTTAGATGCACAAAACCAACCCTTCTATGATTGCTGAATACAGTTCTGATGCAATTCTCACTTTAATTATCAAAGCTTTTGTTTTGGTTAATATTAGTGTCAAAAATGGTGGAGTCGCATGGAGTGGGCAATCCTTCACAACCGTTTAAGGAAGTAGAAGACCTAGGGCAAGATGTAGGAAGCCAAATAGCGACCGCAAATGCCGAAATTTGCAGAATTTCAGCCTTTGCGATTGCAATTTGACTCTGAGCAATGTAGGTAAGATTAAACCTACTCGCAAAATAAGGAATAGCAAAAATTGCGATTCCTTATTTTGCAATTGTATTTAAGGAATCACAAATTGCGATTCCTTAAATGTAATGTAAGTAGCACAAAAGAAAGTGCACTTAAGCCTTAAGGAATCGCTAATTACCACAAACTTCAAGTTGGTTGTAAGTAGCGATTTCTATTGAAAAAACACTTTCTTGCTTTTTTAAAAGTGCCATGTGGCACACATTCATGCCCTTAGGGGCATGTATGTTCGCCGCATGTGCACACATGCACATTTCAGGGGTGCAACAGGCTGTCCTTTTGGAACCCTCGCACCCTTGAAATTGCGCCCGGAATTTGCGAGTGCCTCTTGGTTACTCACGAATTGCGGGAGCAAATCCTATTCATTCCTATGGGCCTCTTGGCCCATAGGAATGAATGGGATGATATTCCTTGAATGCAAATCTCAATTTGCGATTCGCAATTTAGGAATATTAAGGAATCAATAATATTTTTGCGATTCCTACCTACATTCAATTTAGCGAGTCCTTAATAGCGATTTTTACCAAATCGCTATTAAGGACTCGCTAAACTGAATTTACATTTACCTACATCTGGCCCCTAATGAGCAAAACACAATTTTATTGAATTGTTTAAAGCGAAGCGGTTAAAAAGAGTTTGTGCTTGCACAAGCAAATTCATATGTTTACCATTAAGAAATTGCAAATTAGCTACATGTTCCATATCAGGAATTGTATGATATTTCCTTTGTTAAACTGGCAATTGCTACGGACTTGGTATTAGAACAGTGAATGACAAATATATAATGAATGATCATATTGTAGAGTAGTTCCTATATCCCTGATAGGCTATGCACATTGGAATAATATACACTATAGTTTTGGCATAGGACTGAGGTCAGTATGCCTCTATCGAGTACATTAAACCTAATTACTTATGTGTGCCAGCTAAGTCAGAGGTCACTAGAAACTCCTCGAATAAACAAGAAGGGATTAGTTTCTGACAACCGCATAAACATGACAACTTTGTTTCCCTTAGAATCAGAACAGTCTCAGAATCGTGGAAACAATAGATAACAGTTTCACTCAATCAATCGTGCATGCTTAGTTTCTACAGAGTTTACACAGAAATATGTAGAAGGGCATTTCAATAAAAAAGGGTTTATTGAACAGTCTTATTTCTTGTGCAAGAGACTTGAACTGCTACAAACGTAAGGCAGAATGCAAAGTATAATACGTACAGCGTTAGCAGTAAGATAAAATAATACTGCAATAGCATGGTTTGTAGCTATGACATATATTCATAAAAATACATACATAAATAACACAAGCTAAAATGTGAATACTCATCTGGTGCTTCTAGCTAGTTTAACCCCAGTGTACCTAACCTAAGTGTAGTACGAGGTTAATCCATGATGTTTTTCTTATCCTATGAAAAACTAAAGACAGACACATCCTGCCATTAGTCTTCTCTGACATAACAAGCCAGCCGGCAAAAAGGATGTGTGCCTGTTAGCAAAAAGTGAGGGCGTCCAAACATTCCATCTAGAGAGGACAAGTTGTAGACACTACAAACCTCAATGCGACAGAGCAGCAAATCAGTATTTTAATGTCAGCAAAGGACAGTTTTTAAATATTTTTGCTTAGCGTGGCCTTATCTATTTAACTTATTTATTTAACTTATCTATTTAACTATTTAACTAGTCTGCTGATTACCAAAGTTCAGATGCACTTAGCAGCTACGTAATAAGTACACCTGAGAATTAAAAGGTGCACGCATCTCATAGCATCTCATACCATCTCAACATCCAGTGCCTGATCAGATGTATGGCCCTGTCATTGTTATACATGCACCATTGTTACAACTGCTAAGACTTCTGCAAGACAGTGATATGCCCTTTAGAAAACAGTAGTGGGAGACCACATTTATCGGCTACTGAATATAATGTAAGTAGTTGGCCTGACAAATCTTAATGCAACAGAATAGCAATTTAATGTTGTAATGTCAACTAACAAATTTAAATTCTTCCTCAGGTCTTATTTTCTCTGTTTGTCTGAGTAAGAAAAGCAGTGGAGTAACATTAGCCCCAGCAGCCCCTGTGGTGCAGGGGCCCCCTCCGGCAATTTGCACAGGCCACAGGATGGGGGGTAACTCTCCATGTACTTTGTTGGGGGGCCTCCCTCAAGTTTTGTTACACCACTGTACTAAAGTTCAGATGTATGTTACAACTGTGATATAATTACTACCAAGAAATATGAAAGAAGATTCCTGTCATGAGTCTTTCTAATGGAGCTGTGGGTGCTATTTTAGTAGCAACGAACAAGTAAAAAACTTTTGTATTTGAGGGTTTCCTTTGATTTGTGTTTTATAAATAGCACATTCCGGCCGACCCTGTTTCTTCTCAAGAAGTTACACCACTCGTTAAAAGCTCTTTTTTTGCACAGCTGTGTTTTTAGTGACCTTGTGGAGGTGAGCAGTATGGTCAACTAGCAATGCAGTACAACTACTATGTCTTCCATATCAGATACTCAATACTGACTTGGTAACACCTTCTTGTCAGTCAGTTAGTCAGTTAAACTTTACTTGGTTTCGTGTTAAAGAAACATAAAAACGCAAAACTTAAAATTCAAACGTTACATTATTATTTCAATTATTAAGTAGTTTAAAACGTCTTAGTCCAACAATTTGATTGACAAGACTCCAGCGCATTAGTTCAATTAGAAATGGTTCATCACTGCTTAGTTCTGAATATCTAGTCTAAATCTCTGGACACACTGGGGCTGAGTATGATGTCGGTGGGACTGACTCCGAAGGCACGTTGGTGTTGGTCCCACCGACATCTGCCGCTGCTGTCCAACAAAGCACATTACAATGTGGCGGGTGGAGGCATCGGGCAGAGGGACCATCCTCCGTCGGGAGGTTCTATAATCCCCTCATGATGGTGGAGCCAGGCTCTGCCGTCGGGATTATAATGCTTAACATGGAACAATGTCTCTAAGGGTGTTATTTGAAAGACAATTTAACAAGGGCACAATTAATTGCTAGGAACACTGGAGGAGAAACAGGGAGATAATTTACAAGGCAACAGTAATTTGTGTTATATATCACTTAATTATTTTAAGAGACAAGATAAGCGCTACGTTACATTTAATGGCATGTAACCTGTATAATACTGTGCACAAGTGCTCACGAAATAGTGAACGGCGCAAGAGACACGTGAGGAAGTATGTACAGCGACAGAGGGGCGCAAAAACAAGATAAACTATATACAAGATATGTGTGTAGAAGTATCCATACAGTAAATGCAAGAAAAAACGGAGTAATTTAAGTCGGTATTCTCGCGAGATGGGCGCCGTAAATTTCGCTGTAAAAGTCGGCGGCGTTTCAGCCTGTAGAAGTGTTAGGCCATCATTAGGACCAGGTTACAACAATTTAGTTACACAACGGTGCTGTGACAGAGAATAAAAACACTCAGATAGTGGACCGAGAGAAAGCAAAGGCCAAAATGGCAATGGAATGAGCCAAAGATAGAAAGCAATGACAGTTAGAAAGCGGCAATTAAAGTGGTAGTAGGAAAATACTGCATGTCTAGGCTCAGAGAAAAAGGTGGGGGTGGGTCGCAGGGGACAGGGAACCATATGGGCCCTCTACCGGCGGGATTAACTGGGAGTGAGAGAGCTAAGTGGTCTCTGACTGGGAGCTCTAGAGAGCCAACTAGAAAAAAGGTGGTGGGTGGATGGGGGGAGACATAAGTTCAGCCTGGGGAGAAAACATTTACTGGTAAGGTATCAAGCAAGGACCATTCAAGAATGTAGGTCCAGATGAAGGAGCTGTAAGAATGACATCCAGGAACAGGCGTGGAAAGGATCCAAAATTCTGGCGCAACTGCATGTGTGCTGGACCACGCCGCCATCAGGACCGGAATCCCTCACCCGCCCACCGGCACATCTACTTGCTCGTGGTAATGTGTTTGTATTTATAATCTGATTATAAGAAAGCTCTTACAATGTGTACCTGTTAGTCTCACACTGCTATAGTCACCCAAATGCACATGTGGGCACTACTATCTAGTTAGACGCCTGCTAAATCCCATGTTACTATTATGGTATCCCACCGAACTCACCTGGTCCTTTGAAAGACCAAATCTTTATGTAAACTTGTCTTATAGATAAACTACATTACAAGATCTCTTATTTTGACATGCCCAGTAGGTGTGTGTGCTGTCTGAGGCGCTTATTTAAAGGTGAGCCATTCTGCCAATAAAAAGATATATGCCAAAAGTTAGCTTCGCAGGGAAACCCACGCTATTGTTTCTCACATCATAGAAAAACCAATTTAACTTCCAATATTGCAGGCGTGCCATTGATAACTGTGTTATATATCCCCATTCAAGCGTAATATTCACAGTCTTTCCTTTTCGTGCAGTAATTGTTTTCCTTAAGCGCAATGTGTGATTTGTATACGGAACAAGCTCACCCAATGTATCCATTAAATCATTATTTTGTTCTGAGACTTCATAACATCCCACACCTCTCCATTCAAAAAAAGCATGGCCACTTGTTACCATCTTATCAAACAAATATTCCCTATGTTTAAAGATCACGGTTTGACAATAGGGACTTCAAACTAATAGCCCTCATTTCACACACTTATTCACTTTGTGTGCAAATCTCTCTTTGGCATTAAAATACATTCATAATTATAACTGGTCTCCCTACAGTGACCGTTATTTATGGTACCTCTTCCAGTCATATCATATTCCCAATTTGGGCTCACATATTGCTCACATTACTCTAATACAGGCTTCCCCTCCTCCGCACATTTTCTCACAAGAAAATAACCCAGAAAGGGAAACAATTGTAGACTATTTAGGAGATATTTTAATATGTTTAGTAGATTATTGCGGGAGATACAAAAGGTGATGGAAACACGTGGGATGGATGATATGAAATGATATGAAAGAAGTATGAACTGAGAATATCATTTGCTATCAAGCACGGGGCAACCGATGGAATGAATACCAAAGTGGGTAACTGAATATGGTGCGATGAGAGTACGCGTTCTGAATTATTCTCTTGTGAAAAAATGCACTACTCTATGTCTCATCCTATACTTGTCTCAACATATCCTTTACCTCCACTCTCTGACTCATCCCAAACCTAATTTTACTACTATGATCTCCCAAGTAACACTTTCTAGACTCTTCCCTCCTCTATCCCGCCTTTATCCTATTCAATCCAACAAACAGAGGCACATGTCCACCACTCGAATTCACAATTTATATTTCCTATACTAATCCACCACTAATCCATACAGTGCTACTCGCCGAAAAGCCCTTCAACTCCTCGTCAGGTATAGTAATCACTATGTAAATGCAATTACAATTACAATATGTCTTTGTTGGGCATCAATCACTCTAAAATGACTCTGTTTGGCAATATTAGACCCCAATATTGATGCTGAGATCCGGGTTAGCCATAAAGTCCACAAAGACATCCGGTAATGACTGCAAACCTTTAGATGTGCAGCCCATTAAACCCACTTCGTCGGTTCCCTGCACCATTCAACACTCTCTCCAAGTTGTTAATCTATAAAGGGAAGAGGAGCGGTGCAAGGACAAAGCCCTGCCTCATCCCCCTGGCAACGAGGAATGCCTCAGAATATTCCCCATTGATTCCATACAAGACCTTCACTGTTGTCCCTGCATACAATTCTGTGGGAGGCTCACAATTGATATCTCGATTCCCATCTCCATCATCAGATGCCATAGGTTAGAATGATTTTTGCAGTTGAAGTTGCTAGATAACCTGGATAACTCTTCCTGTCACCTACACCAGGGAATCCAGTAGCAAGATTGGGCTACAACATTTAAGATCCTCACAATTTCCCTTTTTATAAATTAGGACATTAAGGATTCCAACCAGATTGAGCTCAGTATGTTAGTTGAAAGAGGGCTCCAGAGATATATATTTATCTTAAAAAGGTAAGCAGGGATACAGTCAGGACCAGGAGCTTGTCCAAATCTACTTTTAACAATAGCAGAGGTGACTTAATCTTCTCAAATCTCTAATGGTGAGACACCAATGGTAGGTGGGATAGAATGTATAAAAATCACATGAATTATGACCTCCAAATTGAAGATATTCTTGTAAAAATTAACGATGACCAGGCGAAAACACTTTGGTAACTGAATGCCAATTATCTGCTATAAGGGTGAACCTAGGAGTTTCTTAACCACTGTAGCAGAAAACAAGTTTGAAATATACATGGTCAGGCTTCCTTTGGCTCTACCAGTGTTGGAAGATATTGATGGGGTGCAATAGGTAGTATAGCTGTTAATGTGTACACTATCAGTAGCCTGCCTCCTGAAAACAGAGAATTGAAAAACCTGCAATAAAGATTAACCAGTTTTGATTATTTTTGTTTACATTTAAGCCCCGCAGATTCCAGAACCAGATATTCTTTCTGGAAGCAGAGAAGACCGATTGAGGATTGGCATTGTTATTCCTGTTCTTGTTAACAACAACATTCATTGCTTCGGCAATCGTAGGCAGCGGACGTATTAGTTAGAGGTGCCTCCTGAAATTGTTGGCAGATGACTGATTGACTCAGAGTCACCCCGGTGGCTGCTGGTGGGCTATCCACTACTGTAGAAGAAATCATGCGGAGAAGGCAGCTGGTATAAACAATAGGCTCAGCCATGAATATAAGATAATCACAGCTTTCTTTGGCTTTAAGATGAAATGAATCGAGTCATTCTGTATCTTCAAAAGTCCTCGGGATAAGAAGCGATTTGTAACAGGGTCAGTATTCCCATCTAAGGGTTGGTTATATACGAAGGTAGTCGATAACGCACTGATTCTCATGACATGATCCTGTGGCTTATAAAAAAAACTAGTTGGACAACTGCAATCTGTGTGGATGACCGCACAATGTGCCTCAGTCTTAAAATGAGCAATTCCACTACGATAGGTGATCTATAATTTATTACAACACAATCACCAGACCATGTTCTATCCCCTTTACCCACCCAAGAAATCTTACCTACCATCACAATTTCTTAAATGAGTTCATTGATAAATCCTTAACTTTTCCCAGTCAGTTTATCACCTTCTTTTCAAGATCTTCCCAACTTTCTAGCTCACTGGGGGGCATATTACCAAGCAATAGGGATAATTATCGCTATTGCTTGGTTAGAGACAAAAATGTATCGCCGATTTTTATCGCAGATAAACCTTGGTATTACCAAGGTTTATCGCAAATGCGATAAAAATCGGCTGCAATGCATGAATATCGCTGAAAAGTCAGCGATATTCAGGCATTACCGTGCTAATGCTCTTAGCCATGTTATCTACCTCCCATTGGATAACATGGCTAAGAACTGCTCAGGGCAGGTGATGGCTTTTGGAGATATTTGCGCTTAGCGCGAATATCTCCAAAGGTTGGTAATAGGAGATAGCGATGTTAGCGACTGTTTTCAGTCGCTAACATCTTGGCACGCCCACTTTGCATGTCATTAGTGATAAATTTCTCTGGCATGCAAAGTGGGGCCCAAGATGGTCGCTATCTCCAACTAGCTGTCGCTAACTGGTTTTAGCGACAGCTAGGTAATATGGAGATCATTTTATCTCCGCTTTCTTGGCTTTTAAAGCCAAGAAAGCTGAGATAAACCCCCTTGATAACATGCCCCCGGGTTCAGGGGGAGGTGCACTTATCCGGACCACCGCTTAGAGAGTGGCTGCTCAAGGTAAATCTAAGATAATCTGCTGATTCAGCATAAACTGCCTGTTCCCATCAATACCTTAAGGAGATGGTCTAGTGGCAGTGTCACTTCCTGGCCTCAAATGTCCTCCTTCCCTCGCCTGCCACTAGGAAGAGTCTTTTGCCTTATTCATTAAAGAGTGAGGCACTCACATTACATATTCCCTTTACAGGGAAGGGCAGTCCTAGAGGTGGAAGGTGCAATGTTAACTTGCAGGAATACCTATTAAAAGTGCACAACATAAAACTGTGAAATGGTCATGTGTTAAAAAGAAGCCTCGTTTCATGTAAATCATATGTAATTTTCAAACATGAAAGTGTAATCATTGCAGTGTAGCATATTAGCATCAGTAGATGCCAACCCATCGAGTTATTGTTCAATGTAGCAAGGAAGGTGAAATAATAGCAATAAAAAATGAATTCATTATTTATGCCGACATGTCATCGTTTATTATTTGTGATATGCTTGGCTCTAAAGATGAATAATTTACTGAGACATCTTCCTGTCTGATGAGAATCTGAAGCTGTAGGCACACAAAAAAGTATTGTTTGAAGAATCTGAACATAACGCATTGACCTTAATCAGGTGTGAGTAGTCTCTCTACTCCTAATAAAATCTTTGCATTCTGGCCTGCGTAGTCTTACATTTATAATTAGAAAAGCAAAATAGAGATTACAAGAGATGTAAACAGTGCTCTAAATGGGCCGGTACTGTCCGGTACTGCGTACTGGCACTTTTTTATTTTGATAGCGAGAGTCCCTGCACTTCTCAAGAGTGATGTAACATTTTTAATTGGAGAGTACAGGGACTTCTCAGAAACAAACAGGTATTCTGGTACAGGGTAGCTGCACTTCTATTTTTCCATTTCCAGCACTGGATGTTAAGAACAAAATAAAATAAGGCCTGTAAGAACTACTCTGGCATGTCTTTGATAATCATGGCAGATGTGGGAATCCAACAGATGTTTATAACAAGTAACTATTTTTCAGTTATTTGCTATTTGAGGGGTTTCTATCACAAATCAGAATTGAAACTAACATGTGCAAGTTTAACTGGAACCAAGGGGTCGTTGCATAAAGTAAGCATACAGCTATAGCAGGCCAGATTGAACTCTTTTTTAGATAGCTTGTGGTAAATTTCAATTACCTATACATTTTTCTATACCATAAATATCAAAAGAATAGCTCATAAAATGAGAGGCAGAGTCCGTGGTATCTGAGTCATACGGGCTTTATTCCAGTGGCTCGAGCCAGGGGAGAATCGTGTTCCATCACCACTAAGGTTCAGGAAGGGATGTCACCTTTTTATTAACATCATACAATATATATAGTAAAATCACATAATAGCAATGGATACAGTAGGCGCAACACTCCAGGCGGAGCAAGTGAAAAGAGAAAGATAAGAACATATGGGCGTAAAAAGAGGCGTGTAAAGAGGTGTATACTCGGCATGTCATAGGAGTGTCACAAGTGGGTGGATGTATGGAGGAGAATCTGCAGGGTCAGCAGAAACCTTTGCTCGACATGCGCGCGCAACTTAGTCATGACGCGCAATTGACGTGTAACTGGAGAGAGCTGGGGGTTGCCTTTAGCACTAGTAGAGGAGTCTGGTGTCTGGGATGTCAGAACGACCTGCACCTATAACATATCTGATATCTTGTGTTTGGAGGATGTATTGTCTGAAGTAAAAGGTCTCTCGGGCAGAGGCCGTTCATTACTGAATGCTAGTGCGTGCCTATATTTCTCTGTGCATTACGTGGGGGCATGGGCCTACTATGGCAACGGGTGCAGTAAATTACTTGCAAGGAGACAGGAAGGCCGGGCCCTTTGCTCTGCAGGCGGGAATATGTTTACCTATTTCACTAGACTGGAATGTGTTTTCATGGAGGCTGAACAGATAACTGTAGGCAAAATACCTTCTTGGCAGGCAGGCCAGGCCGAGCCAGGCACCGCTCGCCTGAGCAGGAAGTAAGGTAGAGGTCAGGGATACCTACCTAAACTGCAGCTTTCTGAGACAGAAGAGGCTCGAAGCCTCAATTCAGGGTCTGGCTCGACTGAACCACAAAAACGTGTGCTTAGCGTTATTAAAACGTGTATCATGGAAATGCATTGGAAAAGCAGGCCTTGGTGCAGAATTAACGTTACATTCAGGGAAGGCCTAATAACTGACATGTCAATGTTAGACGGAAATGCAGGGGCATTATCATGGCAGGTACGGGAAGGGTATTACATGACATACATGGGGCACGGGTGCATGGATAGGGTGCGAGTGGGGAACACATTTGACCATACAAAATTTCTATTTCCTCAAGCTCTCAGAAGAGAGTCAGTATGATTGCATGCAATTTGAGTGCTGTATTAATCTCTGAAGTTTATCATGAAATGTCATTGTTATTGTATACTTCTGTGCTTTTATGACGGTTATTATTATGTTCGAATAAAGCTTTTTTGATTGATTGATTATATATATTGATGAAGGTTGATGCATCGCATGTCGATCAGCATTGCAGAAATAAGTTAAGATTTTATGAAAACATTAACAGGAGGGTGCAAAACCTGAATTAAGTATCACATAAAAATATAGCAGCTTGAGAATCATGTTATTCCCAGTTGGAAATCAATCTTTTGCTCAACTTTAAAACATATGCCATCTAATAGCTATTAGCAAGAACAACAGAGAAAACTGTAAGGGACTGATCCAGACATTGGGGAATTTACAAAAATTCCCAGTAATCCCCTGTAGTAAGGTGCAAGTGTCACAGCTTTTCAGAAGTACTACTCACAATGTCATGTGACATCCGCTAGTTCCTTACTGCGGAGTTATATGTAGGCAAGCATGGCCGGCACAGGTAAGAGCGGTGGGGCGGGGTGCGGGGGGGAAGTCAACAGACAAAGGGATAGGTAAAATAAAATAACAAAATTAATAAAACCACTACGTTACGATGCGGAGAGCGCAAGTAAATGGTTTTATTTTTATTTTATTCTACCCATCGCATCGTCTGTCGACTGCCCCCCAGCCCCATCGCTCTTGTGCCGGCCGCGCATGTAGGCATAGATTCACAATGGGGAACTGTGGCCCGACGTGCAAACTATTTTTTTCTTTTTTTTTCCTCCTGAAGGGAAACACAATTCTCTGTGGAGAACCACCTGCTCCTACACACTGACACAGTTTGGACATGTTCCGATGGCCTTCCCACCCTGAGACGGGAGTACTTCAGTCATTTGCTGAAATAAATCTACTATTTTTCAGGATGTGATAGGGCTGGAGAGGAGTTGGTTCATGCCAACAAACTTACATGTTTGTGTGAATTCACAAACTCCTTAGGTAAACCATGCTTTGAACTTCCCAATGGCAATGGCTACCTCTTGCGCGGGCTTTACTGCTGCGTAATTGAATCACTAGTGGTGGTTCTAATATGCAGTAGTAAAACTATTTATGCTGCTCAGATATCATTTTGTGGATAGCTGTTGGGCAACATTGGAGCCATTTTAGACTGTAAATGCAGATTTATGGTGATTAATGACGTTGGGAATCAGGCCATCAGCCTTCACCGTTTTCTCTTCATTCTAATGCAAATCTCAATACACTTCAGAAACCCATATGACGTCCTTCTATAACAGATTTTGAAAGTAGAAAATATTTGGCAAAGTCAATGGGGATACGGCTAGTAATGAAGCTGTCATGTTGCGAGGTGGGGATGAAAGGTATAGTAACCAAGTGTGCACTGATGTTAATTGGGTGATAGAAAAGCTGTGCTGAAATCTTATTAATAAGATCTGAGAGCAGCAGCACGAAATATTAGCATGTTCTACAGCTGCAAGCCAAAATCTTGTAGATGTAATGCCAAATGTAACAAGAGTTCTTGATAGAGCATCTAGAATTGAAAGCATTTGCAGAGTTGGCAGCCTTTGAGCATATTTCACTTATCCCAGACAAACATTATTGGATTTTGTAACAAAAGAAAAGAATTTGACAGAAGCTATAACGAAGGAATTATTTACTTGGAATCAAACATCTCCCAATAGGGGTTTAGAAATGTATTCTCAATCAGGGATCAACCAAAGAAGAATTGTCCGAGTCAAAGTGTGTAATATTAAATATCCTATATTTGGCAGACCACATGTGTGACTAATATTAAGAAGACTTTGGTAACTGCATTAAATCCTTTTAAAGTCAGGCTGGTCAAACCACTATTTGCTCCTTTTGTATTTACCTGCGAAAATCACCTAAACATCTCAAATCAGTCGCAGCTGCAGTATAAAGAGGCCAAACAAATCCTTCCCCATGCTGGTTCTGGTAGACCATCTCGTGGCAACTAAAACAAATCTCACAAAAATCAACTCCTCTTCCACTCTTTTGGAATCATTTGTCAGCTGGATCGTTGAAGGGTTACAGAACCTCATACTCATGACAATAATGAAAAACAGTTGACCCAAAACAAGCCTAGAAATGGCTTACCTCTGAACTCTTTGCAACCAAATGTCCCAAGAGATGAATGCAGAGACTCTGGGAAACAAATGGATACATGTATGTAGTTGGGCTGCAAGCAAGTAGTGTTAATGTCTATGTTCAATACATTCTTTATCAAAGTACAATGCCACGTCCTACAAGGTTGAGCCCTTTTGAAAAGTTTTTTTAAATTTGATTAGGCTTTTACATTGTTCTGTACAAAAATGGAAACTGTGCTAACAACAGAGAGGTCTTGATAACATGAAAATCACCCCTAATAGTGATCGATGCATTCTGGACTTTTTTCAACTCTTTGGTGGCAATAGATAGCTAGGCGACTAAGAAGAAGCTGAAATTGGAAGGTTGATAACCCAACATGATCGTGCTAAGAGCAACTCCATCCAGCTGGGTTGCAGCAATTTTACACTCAGCTTTGAGACTCTTTCCTCAACTTGTGTCCTATGTCTGTAACCTGTGGGTGCTCATCAGTGGCCAGATATTGAACTAAAAGCCACCCTGCCAAAACCTGAGGTTAGCGAGGGATCCTGGCACACTCTATGAATGTCTGGGGGTTCTCTACTCAAGACAATTGGGGGAAATAAAGGCTGACTTTTACATTTCTTTCACATTTATTGCCTAAAAATACATGTAGTATGAGCTAGTTCTGAAGAGTAACTAATTGACACATTTTTGGTACTTCATTCTGCCACTCTTGGGCTCTGAACTGCAACCTGCATGCAAACTGACTTCAACCAGAGAGATTTGCCCCATGAGAAATGTTACACACCTTGTAGAGAATAGTGGATGCCCCAGCGGAAATATTTTCATGTACATGTGTTGAGTTTTTTGGATTGGGTTTTATGATAGTATGCGTCTGCGTGATATTAGACTGTCATTTAGGGTCACAGCACACGTTTCCCCCTAAATATGGAAAGCAACACTGGCTACCCCCAATCGCTATTTAACTTTCCAGTTGGCTGAGAGTATATTTACACCACTCACATGTATGGCTAAATGTCTGGCTCCAAAGAACACCATTGTGTCCTGGCTGGGCAATGTTTTGTACTCACCCTAGATTTATGCTATTTTAAACCCTTAATCTAGATAGGATACTAATCTTAAAGTTTTGAGTTGCAAGGGGGTTTGTACAGTTGGGCAATGCTTTAAAGCCACTGCAATCACTGAACTTTGCCCTGTATTCTCACGGGACTAGGGGGCATATTACCAAGCAAAAGCGATAATTATCGCTATTGCTTGGTTAGGGACCAAAAATTACCGCTGAGTTGCGGCGCTTTTTTATCGCAAATAAACCTTGGTATTACCAAGGTTTATCGCAAATGCGATAAAAATCGGCCGCAATGCATGAATATCGCTGAAAAGTCAGCGATATTCATGCATTAGCGAGCTAATGCTCTTAGCCATGTTATCCACCTCCCATTGGATAACATGGCTAAGAACTGCTCAGGGCAGCTTTTGGAGATATTCGCGCTTAGCGCGAATATCTCCAAAAGTTGGTAATAGGAGATAGCGATGTTAGCAACTGTTTCCAGTCGCTAACATCTTGGCACGCCCATTTTGCATGTCATTAGTGATAAATATCACTGACATGCAAAGTGGGGCCCAAGATGGTCGCTATCTCCTACTAGCTGTCACTAACTGGTGTTAGCGACAGCTAGGTAATAGGGAGATCATTTTATCTCCGCTTTCTTGGCTTTTAAAGCCAAAAAAGCGGAGATAAACCCCCTTGATAATATGCCCCTAGATGCTTACTGTATAAACGTTTGGCATGCTAAACATAAAAGAAACAGCATGCAATCAAAGTGAAAATGTGGCATAATCTGATTGTGTAGGCAAATGTACATTTTCTGCGTGGAAGGCTTATTTATGAATAATAGTCAATTTTTATAATTCAGGATGCCAAAACCTGCTTGAAAGTAATTTTCCACTTTTTGTCAAATATTTAAATTAATGATAAAAGTAGATTTTTGAAAACTATAATGGTAAAGTAATTTTAAATCCGCAATTATTCTGTGCTGCTAGAAAGGCTGATACAATGACACCAGTTGTGTTGTGAGAAAGTAATGCGTTTTGCCCTGATTACCGCCATTGTTTGCTTGGTACTGGTAGTCACTGGCTCTGACTGCGCCCTGGGCTCTGCTTACCAGGCCCAGGCCTGTGCTTTGATTATAAGGATTTGCAAATTAGGTGTCATTATAATTGGCACTGACAGCCAGCTATAAGTCCCTAATATATAATAGAGCATGTAGGTTTAGAGGCCCAGTAGACTTAATGCACTTAAGTGTGCACTACTGTGGTGCTTGCTGTCGTTTTAAAGGCAGCACTGCCTTTCAGGCTGCCTTTGCCTTAAATTCATATGAACCCTCGACGTCGGATTTAAAGGTTCTTCCAAAGTCTGAAACGACCTTATTTTTATATATAAGTCACCCCTATGGTTTCCCCTTGGTGCCCCTGGGGGAGGGTGGCTTGTAACAATAAAAGCTGTTCAATAAGCCCTGGTAAGGAAAAAAAATGCCAATTCTGTTTTTCTTCATTGCAGTGAATGGTTCCATAGGCTAATATTGAGATATTTTATTTAAGTATCAATATTGACAGGAGCCAGCTGAAAATATATTTCAAGGTATCTAATTAATTGTTATGATAACTCCAACAACTTGCCACTGTTAGATTCATAATAACTGTTACAGAAAATAAGTTATTAAACTTTCTTTTCTGTGAGCCAATATCCAGCTTCCCAGCTGCCCTCTCCTGATTGGTCAGTCTTTCCCAGGCTGAGCCAGAGCTGCTTGATGAGGTGTGAAACGTCCTGTCAGAGTAGACAATGGATTTCTTGTGGATTGAGAACTTTAGCTGCAGAAGCCAAAAGGTAGGAAGGAGGAGGGGAGACAAACTGGTCTTCAAAGGCTGAATAACAGTTTGGAACAGTACAGGCTGATAACCACATCCTGCACCCCCAGACACACAGGAGCCTCAGTAATTGCATTTTTCAGGGGTTTGGAAGGGGTGTGTTAGTGAAACTAAGCAACACCAGTGGGTTGGCTTAGCTAGATCTAACCCCAAAGGAGAGACTTTCTCCACATTAGATTTTGAAAGAATGGTGCTTTCTGGGACAAGAGTATGCCAGACTTTGGAGGAAGTGGTCATACGCCTAGATGGCACCCTGCTTCCCACTGGCACAAGAGAAGAGATGATGTCTGCACAAAGAAGCCCCCCACTGGTGGGCAATCCCAGACGATTGCTAGTGTAGGTGTGGGGGTGAAGATTCTACCAGAGATGGGAAAGGGGATGACCTAGGTAACCTTAGTGTCTTTGGGTGGGGTGAATATTGCAACCCTGCCACCGGATGTATTTTCTTGAATCTATAAGGTACATCCATGTTCTTACTCATTAGTCTGTAATATTCTGGTTATCAATAGGACCCTGCCTCTATATCCCGCATGCCCTTGCAGGTTGGCTCTGCCAGTCATGCATATATAACCTTAATCCTTTTCCTACATCGTTGGGATATGGTCTCTCCTGCTGTTTCCACTATTTATGTATGCCCTGGTGTTTGAACCTTTGCTTTGTAATGTTCACTGTCCATTAAACCACTTTCACGTGTTGAATGGATTAGTACTAAGGTGCTGATTCTGAGTGATAGTTGGTTCTTGGGTTTGTTTTAATGTGTATATATTAATGTGGTTTTATGCTTAATGTGTTATGTCAATCGCTGTAACATATAAATGTGAGTGTGTTTCTAGTGTGTAACCTCTCCAAGGAGATATCTGTGGTTTTGTGCTTGAGTCTTGTGCTTTTTCTTAATGTATTTAAGTTGAAATACATTTGTGTCTTTATTTTTATGTTGGTCTTTTTGTATGTTGTTTTCAGCCCTGATGAAGTTCTCCTAGTGGGAAAGAAATGCATTGGCTGAGCTAAGTTTTCTACTGAACATTTGAAAAAAACAATTTGAAATAAAGGATTTATTTGACATCACACTGAGTCTATCGAACTTCATTGCTTGGCACACCCCCACTTGTAGCAAATTGCAACCTTGCCCACCTTGCCTCCCAGCATGGAGCGGTACAGGCAGAGGGCTAAAATCAATGGAACTGAGGTTGAGGCTCTGATAGATAAAAGAGCCAGCATGACTATGGCCACAGAGAAGCTGGTTTCCTCAGGACAAATCATACCTGGTGAGTATCACCAGGAAACCTATGTAGGCAGCAGAGCCAAACTGAATCCCATGGCAATGGCAAATTTTAAATTGTGAGGTGTGACAGGACCTAAGAAGGTAGCAGTTTCTCCTACACTACCAGCAGACTGTCTACTGATAAATTATCTTGAAGCGTCTGACTGGTCAGGGGTGGAGAGAATGGTCCATGCAAGGATGCTGTGCTACCCTGGGTGGATATGTGCTGTGACCAGGCCACAGACTATACAGAAGGGAAGTGCTGGACACTTGGACCCTGGAACAATGGGACAAACATCCCAGGACAAGGGCAATGGGTCTTGTGAGCCAACCCCAGGAACTCCAGAGGTGCAGCAGGAATCTGACCCCGAGGGGCAGGATCTGACCTCTGAGAGAGGGATTACATCCCTGGCAGATCTGTCAGACTTGACAGAATTGGCAGGAGCTGGTGGACCCTCCAGAGAGGAGTTTTGTCATGGAGAGAGACTGTACCACTCTTGAAAGCATGAGGCAGGCCGCCTCAAAGCAAGAGGAGGGAGATGACTGTGGAGTCCACAGAGCCTACTGTGACAATGGGGTTCTCTACACTAAGGCAAGAAACCTCAAGGAAGGCCCACCAGGAGGTTGGTGGTTCCCCAGAAGTACAGTGAAGTCTTCCTGACTTCAAGTCATGATATTCCCTTGGCAGGTCATTTGGGACAGACCAAAAAACTTGTTTGGTAAAAAAAAATAGATGTGAACTGTTGGACATATAGAAGACTACAAGCCACGTCAAAAGCCATGAAGACTATTTTATGTCATATATTGACTGGTCATTGGGTTTAGCAATTTGGGTGTCTTCAGCAACAGCATTCCTGAGTATATAAATGTAACTGCTAGTGGATTAATGTGCAGACATTTTTCACCCACAGATGCACCTCATAGTTTCATGCCTGCCGACAGCTGTAGTAAAAGTTGTTACATGATCAGGGAGAGGGGAGTTCCCTCATTGCGAGGCCCGGGCAAAATGTAAAAAGTGTAATTCAAGTAATTTTGGGAATTTCGCATTATGCTTGTTAGTGAAATTTCAGAAAATTACGCCATTACTCCACTTTGTGTAAGTATGCGATCATTCTCAGTAAAAATGTACAGCTAAACATGCAATTCCGTACACACTGGAATGACAGTACCAAAAAATTGAATTGGCCCAAAACTAAGACAATCGAGCTGGGCAAGGCAATAATTAAATGCTGGCAGCAAAGTGCTTTCAACGGCTGCAAAATTCATTGGTTACCCTCCTAGTGCTTTAACTGCCAAAACTGCACCTCAAGGAGGAGCTATAGAACTTTGAGGAACCCTCACTGGCTTTCAGCATCTTGCTTTGCTCTATTAAAGGATTTTAAAAACCAGAAAAGTACTAAAATCCCAAAGTAAAACATTTAAGTTATATGACTTGTTACACCTGCCCGACCTCTGCTACATTGTGGTCAACCTGAAATCATACCTCGATACTGGTATACTGGGAGTATTAACTTACATTGGTGCCTTTCTTGGTGCTTCTGGATATAAACATTTATAAATACATATCTCTGGTTCCCTCCGTCTGTTTTAACCATGCTGCTATTATTTTGTCTCTTAATCTTCTCCAGATTTTTCTAAATGTGTTTGGGAATTTATTTACATTGTGTTCTTAACTTTAATAATGTTTTGTTTTGATACTGCTTGAAGTGAACCCACATTTCTCTTGGGAAAGACTGTTGCTCGCTCACACATAGCAAGCGTTAACCGGAGTTCCTCATTGAACTATGTTGGGACATAAGACAGATTGTGTTTATTAGGTTGGCAGTCGCTCTGAAATTAATGACCCAATTTCTGACAGTCATAAATTCTTGAAATACTGCAATACAAAAATTAATTAAATAAGGGTCAGTCAGGGAAAAGGTTAGCATGAGTTTGACGAACGGGCACAATTTGCATAACAGTAAAGTAGGAAATGGTTATCATTCGGCATAATTTAATAAAACTTAAACACTAAAAATATGCAATTATTAAGGAAAAAGCCGAAATGTGGGGGTAGTAACTAGAAGATGGTAATTAAAGCATAAACGTACCTTGGCAAGGAAAAATTGGGAAAAGGACATGCCAGGGGAGGAATAGGCAGTCAGAGAAATGTCAATACTTGTCTGACTCGTCATGCCAATAATACAGGCTTGCAACAGGACTCCCCTCGAGCAAGTATGAGACTTTTGTGCGCTTTAATACCTTCTCCTTCAAATGAGGTAGGCCTAACTCATGCATATGCCTCAGGAGCCTGCACTTTTGCCCCCGCCCCCCCATATACATCAGTTTGAAATAAAACGGTCATAACTTAGGACCCCTGTCTGAGAGAACCCTGTCTTCATCCTCTCCAGAAAGGAAGCAGCCCTTTCACGACAGCCCCTTCAGGGAAAAGACATTAGACAGTTCTGTCACAAGAGCCCCAACAGAGCGATCTCCCTTCTGAGCTCTCAGTAGTAATGAGACAGCCCTGCCTCTCAGCCCCTCACTGTGCGGCCTCCTTTGCACCTTTGTGAACAAGGCGGACTGGCCTTAGCGGGCACCGGGTGTTTTCCGATGGGTTAGACGGGAGGGGGCGGTTTTTGACCTATGGGGGTTGTTTTTGTTACAAAGTGCCGGTTTTGTAGCAGTACTGCAATATCAGCCCCCTGTAACAAAAGCGGCAAGGGTGCAGTGGGAGTGATGCTTCCTACTCGCACCCCCTCCTGTCCCACCACACCAGGGCTGGTCGTGCTGATTGCCAGGGCTGGTTTCTGTTCCCAGTCCCGCCGTGTCTATGAACTATGAAGGCCCTGCTTCGGGACTCTGATCTGCACCTCTCTCGAGTGATGAGATGGCCCGCCTCATGGACAATGTGCTGAGTAACTTCCCATTACCGCTATTTGAGAAGTAGGTCTGCCAGGCCACAAGAGCACTGTACTCACCCCCCACAACCCATGAGAAATGAGAAATGGGAAAGCACTGCCATAGAAGCTCTGTGGTGAGTGACTGCCCCTGCATACCACATAAGCAGTTAGACAGTTCTGCAACAAGAGCTCTGTACTGAGTCAGTCCTCAGTCTATCAACCATGAAATGATACAGCCTTAAAAAAAGTGGTCATCCCATGTATCTGCACCACCATGAGCAATGGGGAAGTCCTGAGGCTCTATGCAGGCTTGCCCCCTCTCTGCACGCCATGGGAAATGAGACAGCTCTGTTACAGTCCTGCTCTGCGTGACCACCTAAACATGCCCCTTAAGAAACGAGGCCCACTCAACACCCTAATCTGTACATGGGAACAACGAAACTGCCCTGTAATATGAGCTTTGTGCATGGGGATTGTTCATCATCTCTACCCCATGAGAAAAGAGTCAGTTCTGCCACAGATGTGCTGTGCTGAGTGACTCCTTAACTCCACAATGAGAAAAGAGACTCCTGTGCTGTGTGTGGCACCTCTGCATCTGCACCCTCATGAACAACCAGACAGCCCTGCCACAAGAACTGTAGGCAGGGTGACTGCATCTCCACTCACTTATACATGAGACAGCAAAATTAGTGAGCCCCGTGAGAAATTACAAAGTCCAGTCAAAACCACCCCTGCGCTGTGTGACCCCTCAAATATGCTCCCTAGGAGAAATAAGATGGCTCTGCAAGGCCGCCCTGCATTTTGACACTGCTTCTTCCCATCTCGGAAGAGAGAGACAGCTCTGCACATGAGCTATCTTTAGCATCCTGGAAGAAATTAGATTGCTTTCACAGCACGTATGATCTGTGTTCTGTACTCTGTAACCATAAGAAATGAGACAGCCCTGCCCTAGAGTCCTCTGCTAGATGACTACCCAGCTCCACCACTTGAGATATGTGGTGGGCCAGTCACAGGGGTGATCTCTTACGTTATGTTAGCAAAGATATGCTCATGTTAAAAGTATTTGTAAAGCGCATGAATACCTGGAGGTGTGTTGGCGCTAGCTCTGCTAAACAGGTTAAGGAGGAATTACTAATTGAGAAGAGTCAGATTTTTAATACTTTCTAAAAAATAGAAAGCTGGACATGGATTTAATGTGAAGAGGTAAAGTATCTGATGCTTTAGCTGTGCAGATAACAACGCTTCTTCTGTCCCAAGTGGTGCATTTGAACCTTGGGGCAATGACATTTTTAGTCCTCGAGGAGCACAGCATCTTGCTTGGATCGTACCATTTAAAGCTGTGTCTCAGATAATCTGGGCCAGAATCGGACAGTGCTTTATAGGCAGTACACAAGGTCTTAAACCTGATCCGTTGCCTGCGTGGAAGTCAATGCAGTTTTTAGATGGCTAGAGAGGCGGATTGAAATTGGGGGATCCCTAATAACGAACACAAGCAGCATTTTGCAAAATTTAGAGCTTGCTCATGAGTTGCTGTACCATGTTTAGGTAAAGGCCACTGGAATATTCTATTTTAGAAACAACTAAAGATGTAACTACCATTTTCTGTGAGACAGGAGTGATGAAAGGAAGGATTTTCTTTATTAACCTCAAAGTGTAAAAGGAGGACAAGATTACAGCAATAACTTAATCATACTTGGTATCCATTCAAACGCCTAGGTTTCTTGCTTTCCTAACTGGAGTCAAAAGAGTTCTTAACTCCTGAGGCCACCAAGACGGTGATCAAAAGGAACCCTGATTACCGAAAAGGATGACCTCTGTCTTGCCAAAGTTTAATTTCAGGAAGTTGTTTTTGTTGCAATCTCTATATGCCTGCATACAATTACAGAATATAGTTCCTGTGTTGGTAACACTGCTGGAATAAGAAACAACAATTTGAGTGTCGGCTGCATAAGATGTTAGAGAAAATCTGAAAAATTCGATCAGAGTGGCCAAAGAGCTGACATAAACGTTGAACAAAGTTGAGCTTAGCGAGGACCCCTCAGGAAACCTGCACGGCAATGAAAGGGTTCAGAAAAAACTCTTTTAGTGCCACCATGTGTGTTGTGGGACATGCAACTCAATTCACTTCTGAGTGAATGTGAAACTGCAGCAGTTTCGCTTACTTCAAATCCCCACTGCCAGCTACAAGGTGTCACAAATCTTCCAAGAGATACTTAAAAGAACTGATTGCTTGCTTTGAAGTATGTCCCTATTTCCAGTGTGGGAGCACTATCCAGGTTACCTTCATAACATGCCATGCCACAAAATGTTGCATTAATAATAGATACGATTTTGGCCTTCTTGTCTAATATGCAATTGGCCTACTTGCCCAAGGTTCCTCCTTTAATCCTGTGTGACCCCTCACTTTCACCGTTTGTCAAATGAACCACACCTACGACAAGTGTTGTGACCAGAGATGCACTTTATTCTATGTGGACACCCCAATCCTAATATCCTTTTTATTAAAAGCATCTCATCCGTAATAATTGCCCTGTCCCAGGTGACCCATTTTGTAAGTGTTGTGTGATATGTCTGCCACATTTGGTCCTCTCGAACGTCTTTGAAAAATGTACACGTATAAAAATTTCCCTGGCCTGTGGAGCCCTGAACTACACCTTTGTGGAACCTGCCATTACTGCAAGCCTAGGCCTTGGCTTTTGCTCTTTTACCTCATGTTATGATACTTCAGACCCTGCTCGCTTCCCTTTGAAATTGTCGAACCTGCTGCAATGATCTGAAGCCCCACTGTCACCAAGATGGAGCTAAACACGGCTTCTCTGCCATGGAGTATTTGACAAACTTCCATCCTTCATACTGGATTATATTGCTAGTGTTGATGATGTTAAACTGTGGCTTCATGTCCCATGATGCAAAAGATACAGGAAGGCAGAGCTCTTTTTTACTTTTAAAATCTCACGCACAGACAGCTGTTGCTGTTGTCGTTGGCTTTATTGCCAGTGGGTAAAGCCATGGGTTTTTGTAGACGGTTACATTGGGTGTAAAGTAGTCCCCTGTGGTAACCTCTCCCCTGTGCTGTAGCCGGCCTTCGCTGTTTCCATGGTCAATCCCATTGCCCAGTTTCCCTACCCTGCCAGTGTGTGATGTGGTCCTTTATGTTCCCCTCTGGACACTATTTGGGCCGCTTTACAAGCACTGGCAAAGCCAAATCATTCCAAGATGGCGGCATTTGCGGTGGCCATCTTGTAGTGTAGTTTTGTATCTTGTTTTTTAAACATAATTACAAGATGAGATGCCATTGTGCAGGCAGCCATGTTTTAAAGGTGTTAGAAAAGAAAATCCATAAAAAAATAGCTACCATGCCTGTGCAGGTTTGCACACCAGCTATTTTGTAATGGAGTTTCTTATAGCTTTAAAGTATATTACCGGTTGCCTGCTGTACAAGTGCTCACATGCACGGCCACATCTCTAGCGGAAAAAACATTAGGATTTTTTTTTATGCTGGGATAATTTGAAGAATAAAAACTTCCAATTTTTTGTATGATATTTTAGGTAATATCTCAGAAGAAAAAGAGTTGACACATATTTGCGCCTGTCAGGTTTCTTAGTCACTTCCTCAGGGCTTCTGGTATGTTTAATTTGGAAGTTTGTATTGAGAAACTTTTGAAAGCTTGAAATGAGAAAAAAATGACTGATATGAAGAAAAGATTAGCATCTAAACTCAAAATTGTTTCAATTGCCCATAGTATCCTTTTTTATTTAACCTCTGGCTTGACTTAGAAATCGACTCCAGAATATCGTGCTACAAAAATAACATGGCCAAAATATTTAGAGCCAAAATATCATCAAGAAAAATGCATGCTGGCGAGGAAACCTATTGTTACCTCTATACATACCTGTATGGATGCATGCACTTTGTTGTAATAACTACTCTCAGTGTCGGACTGGCCTATTGGGCAGTCAGGCAGTGTCCAAAGGGCTGGCCTGAAAATTCAGTGGGTGGGCCAAATGTTATGGTCTGCTGGGCTAGTTTTCACAGTTGATTTCCCAGGCATTGCTTGCAGCAAGCTCAAATCCTTGCAATCTTCCATCCTTTGCAAAACACTTGTACAGCCTGACTTTACAAGTTCAAAACAGCCCCAATATCTAAACCTGAGCCACTTTTTAGCTATCTGTTTCATTAATGGGGGCCGCTTGATTTTGGTGCCCTATCCTAATTTCTGTCCCAGTCCACCCATGCCTATACGTACAATTGTACTTACCTAGAGGATATTTTGGTCCGTGAAATTTTGGCCACAATATTTTAGAAGCACAATATTTTTAGTAGTTGATATTTATGCCTACAATCATATCCTTTAACTCCTGTGTCCTTCCACACTCCTGTCCCCAGAGGAGCCCTCTCCATGTCCCACAATCAGAGAGTGCCTTGCTGTGGAGCCGTAAAATGAAATGATAGGTTTGTTTTGGTTATTGACACAGGCTGAGCTCTGCCTGCCCTGGTCACATGGGATGATGCTGTGGTTTTAGAAGGCTTGAATGATTCTTTTTCCCCTAAAATTATGTTCTGTAGGGGGGAGTATGAGGTGATCTGCTGATTTACTTGGTCTTGTGAAACTGCTCAGCGTATGCCCTGCTGACTAGTAATTCCTTTTCTATGCATCTGTAAAACAATACACAAACCATTAATGAACATTCAGCAAGGTTCCAGCGATAAAAGTATGCAACAGTCATAAGCCCAATGTTATGACTGACATCTTCCGCACCATATAACATTCTGTAAGTCTAACTCAATGCATCCAATCCTCTTGTGAACCTGAGATGGGTATGCCCTCTAGACAAGTTTTCCTTGTTTTTTTTTTGGCAAGTGTAAAACATTGCACTCCTTGTCCAACGAACGCACAATAAATCATGATTTAATATTCCGTATGCAGAGCGCCAACAATATATTTTTAAACATTTTTATTAGACCTGCTTTATTACAGACATCTTACTCACCATAAAACAATGTAAAGCCTGACACAGTGGATCCCACATTTTACATTAACATGTCGGGCAGATTTACAAGAACTGACACATCTCTGCATTTTAGCAGAGATGCGTCAGTTCACTAGCGTCACACAAAAAACCCTAGCGCCATCATGGATGCGCCGCATTTACAATGCAGCGCAACGTGACGCACGGATTGACAGATGCGTCACGCATCTGTTGGCATAAAGATAACGCATTGCTGGAGTTGTGTCTCAAGCACAACTCATCTCCAGCAATGCTCAGGAATACCTATTCCTATTCTACTGCCTCATTCCTTACGTCTGCTTCAAGCAGGCGTAAGGGTTTGAGGCAGTAGCGTTGCAGAAGTGATGCAGTGAAATCTTGTAGATTTCACTGCGTTACTTTTACTAGGCTTTCCTGCGTGGGAACGCCCACCCTGAATACATTATACCTGACGCAGGTATAATGTGACACAGGTATTTACAACAAGATGCATCTCCCTAGATGCATCACATTATAAATGTGTCGCAATGTGTTGCATTGTTTACGATGCCGCTGCTTCACAAAAGTGACACAACGGTGGCGTTAAAGTGTCACAAGGGGCTTGTAAATCTGCCCCATCCCATTTAATGTTACTATTGGTTCCTACGTGTCAGAGAAATGTCTCTTGAGAGAACCTCCACTGTGAGGTTGTCCTGCAGTGTTGCAATCTGCACATGATCTGGGTTTGACTCGGCGAAAATGTCCTGTTTTGCTCTGCCTTAGCCTGTCTTGCTAATCACTCTCTTTGCTTTCAGGATTCTCTGCAATCCCACTCATTTAATTTATTTATAAATCAAGGCTGTCCTACATATTACCAGTCCTGACGAAGACCCGCAATAGATGTACTTAAATCACCGCAATCATCTAGGGTCGAAAATTCGACGTTCTGTCTATATATCCAACCACACTGAGTTTTCAAATACTAAAGAAAAAAATGTCTTCTCTTGAAACTATTGAGTTGTACAGTGGATATGCTGAATAATTTGTGTTGTTTTTTGTTTACATGTATGATATGTTTTGTTCTTGTGTAATCATTTGGAGCACTCAGTCACCATTCACAACTCACTTGCCTAATGTACCCTTATTTTCTGTATTGTTGTTTTGGACGGCTTGCACTATGCTCTTTGAAATAATATGCAAAAAGGTTAAATGCTAAAGATTTACCTTCTTATGCAAATTGTGGTCAGTGTGTCTATTTGGTTTTCTGATTTATCCTACACCAGATATTTCTTTCGTTTTGTATGTGTTGTGACCGTATTTTTGGCTCTATTTCTGAGTGATGGTGACTTTAAGCTTGCTACCATCCTGGATCTCTATTCTTGCCTTGTGTTGGTCCCTTTCAGGCCTTTTTCCATACCTAGAAGCATAAACTAGAGGATAGCTGCTTTATATGATGATAGATCCCTTATTCTTGACTCTAATTCATCTATTGCCTATTGGCTTTGACATAATTATGTGTCCTTTCATCATCCTACCTATAGTAGAGGGTGGATCCTGTAGTCCTGACTTTATATTACATATTGGTATGATTTGTGTAGGTACTCTGACAGAGCGTTATTTCATCCTTCTCAGGCCTACAAGGCCCAGAACTAGAGAGACTCCATTTTGCTTTCTGTCCCTGCAGACTGAGATGCTTGCAGGGTAAAGGTGATGTTTTAGTTATGAGGTGTTGTTCACTTGGAGAGAACCGGTCTGGGCCAGCCCTTATCGGTAGGCTGTATTATTCTTTGTGTCGAAGACACCACAAAAGGCCGGCCGGCTGGGTGTGTGTCCTTGACGCGGAGTGGTGCAGAGATCTGATGGGCGGCAGGCTGAGGGCTGGAACTTTCCATGAGGAGAGAGCATTCCATATTAGTGAAGTGCAGAGGCGGAGTCAGTCAGAAGAAGTGGAGTAGGAGAAGGAGTTGAGTTGGAGCAGAGAAGAAAAGAGAAGACAGTCGAAGCTTGGAACAGAGAGAAGTCAGTTAGTCAGTTTGTCAGTGAGACAGTTGGAGCCAGAGAGAGAAGAAGATGCTTGGAACAGAGAGAAGACAGACAGACAGTCAGTGAGTTGGAACCAGAGAGAGAAGTCAAAAGCAGTTGTGAGCAGATGGTGTTTTGAGCAGAGAGAAGTGAGATGACGTTTGGAACTGAAGGAAGCAGTCAGAAGCAGTTATTTATCAGAAAGAGTTGTGATCAGCTGGAGTCTGAAGTGATGCCTTTTGGAAGAGACTGAATTTATATTGTGGATTAGTCTGTGGGAGCAGCTGGAGTGAATTGGACATTGGAACTGAGATAATCAGACAGAGTGAAGAAGCTAGTGGAGCGAACGGTTATCAGAGCGGCAGAAACTATTAGGCTGAAGCTGGAAGGTGGAGAGAGTTTGTGGGGGAGAGGAATCCAGTGCAGAGTGATCAGCGCAGATTCGTTTATCTGAGACGAGCTAAGGCACAGACGAGAGAGGAACCCAGATGACAGCTAGAGCAAGACTTCATACTAACCAGGTGATATCCTTCCTGTTAACTAGTTTGCTTTACACTTACACCTTAATCTTGTCTTTTATTTCCTAGGCTAGAGCCCCCTATTTTGTTGCTAATCCTTTTTCTTTCAGCGGTGTGCAGTATAATCCATTCCCTCTTTAGCTATTTACAGTCAATTACATGTGGATGTGTCATAGTAATAAAGCTTTACAGAGACCCCGCAGATCTGTGTATGTGTCTATTCCCCTTTTACTTTGCAGGCTATATGTTATAGTATAGTGGTATATTGCTATTGTTGTTCTGATAAATAAAGGAACCCCAGTTCTTAGTGAACCAGTGTGCATGTGTTATTCTTATGATAAAGCTAACCATTCTTCTAGCCAGATGCTGTATGGTAACTGATGGATCAAAAGGTAGGAGGAGCGCTTAAATCAGGGAATAACTTTTGCATATAGTGTGTACCTCTTGTTTTTATACAGCAAAGGTAACCTTGTCTTCTAGTCAGGTACTACTGTTTGAACAGATGCTACCCCTGATCAGGTAAGTAGTAACTGAATAATGAGGGAGAGAGGAGCCCTTGAACTGGAGGATAAGTTGTACATCATCTAATTTGGCTATCATTGTGTGATTCATAATATCGTAGTATTGTACCTCTAGTGAATAGTGAGAGAAACTTCCCAACATAGAGAGAGAGAGCTGAAGGTATTCATAGGAAAGTGATTGTCGTTGTGATGCGGCGTTAAAGAGAGCACCAGGGGGGATGCTGGTGTTTATACCCACAGGATTGTGGCTTGTAATGTAAGTAAGAGAGCACCAGGGGGGATACTGGTGTCTATACCCACAAGATTGTGGCTTGGAGATTATAGAGAGGGCATCAGGGGGGATACTGATGTCTGTACCCACAGGATCGTGGCTTGAGTGAGCACTGGTTGCAGTCAGTGTGTAATGGTAAGTAATCAGAACTGCCCCAGGGTAGATTAGTCTGGGCCCATGTGGTCGCAAGACTATGAGGTATGAGTGTGGTGTAGGGCATGGACGTCCTTAGTAATCAGTGAGTATTCCTAGTAATCCCTATAGATTTAGTGGTGTTTCTGATGATATGAGCTTGTATATTGCTAATTCCCCATCCTCAGGTAGGTACCCAGGTGCCTGGATAGATGAGTCCTGAGGAGGGAGGTGGTTGCGTTTCGGCTGGGTTGGTGGTGCTCTGATGAGCTGATTCTCTCTGGTCCGAAAATCCGGTCGTTACAGTATGTAATACGTTTTCAAAGCAATTGCGTTCCCCAACAGAACCACCTTTTTTTTTAAAATAATCCCCACTCTAAGCATGTTCTGCTGAGAACTGCCTTCCATGTTTACTGTTGTAATACACCTGACTGAGCATGTTCTGCTGAGAACTGCCTCCAATGTTGACTGTTGTGATACACCTGTCTGAACATGTACCGCTGAGCACTGCCTTCCATGTTGACTGCTATAATGCCCCTCTCTTAGCATGTTCGACCGAGCACGGCCTAAAAGGACGGAGTGCTCCTATGCTGCTGTTCCTCACCCCTGGGCACATTCTATATTGTGCTGTCTAGGCTGAGCTCTACTTCCCATGTGGGTGTGATCTGTTACTCATTCCTCAGCATGGTCTGCTGGACAGTACATCTGCTGTCAGTGCTGCTTTCATAGAATGTAAATATTTATTGGTATTTATAGCACAAAATGTAAAAGCGAAATCCCGAAGCACTGCACATCAATTTTAGCGTGGATGTAGGGATTTGGGATTGAGTGATGATTCAAGATAGTGCACATCAGTTGCAGTTCCGCATATTGTCATTACACATTATAATTTGAGGAACCAGGATATTGAAGGCACCATTTTGGCTGCAGCTTAGGTGCAAAAATGGACACTAATCTCTCTTTCGAGCCCCAGTTGCTTTCTCAAGATTAGCACAAATTGTGCTTGCTCACATTTAAGTCAGGTAACTACCACTGGGGAAAACTTTAAAACAGAAAATAATCACACAAAGTGGGCGCACAAAACGTTTGTGCATCTTACTCCACATTTTCAACAGACCCAGAGTCTAAAAGACACTTTAATACATTTACCATGAATCACACGATTTTTGGTCACCAAGTGGAACAAGTTCCAATGCCAATGCACTATGTTATCTATAAAAGCCCAGATTGTGATCAAAAGCTGAGAAAAAATACTGCTAAATTTGCTATATCTACATTATGACAGCCATTTGACTTTCCCGCCAAACACCACTAAAACTGGGCTGCTCATACAGATAACTTACACTTGTGAGTAATTTACACATGTATGTTTACTTTCGAGTAACTTTACTGCGTATGGCTATTCACAAAATCTGAGTGTAAAGTTACACAAAAAAAGATGGGGCACCAAATTTACCAGTGCAAGTTACTACTGCAGAAAACATGTATGTTTACTCTTTCACTTTCAAGCAACTTTACTACTTTTGGCTATTCACAAAATATGAGTGTCAAGTTACGCATAAAACACCTGAAAAAGTGGGTGGCGCCAAATTTTGGAGTGCAAGTTACTACTGCCAAAAATAAACGATGTTAAGTTCAGCACTGCACATGACCCAAAAGCAAAAGTAATGATAAATTAAATTAAACTATTTAAAATTATCAAAATAATACATAAATAAAATGTACTGTTATAAATATCTAAAAATAAAACATTTATTTATATATTATTTCATTATTAGTTTGAATATATAAAGTAATGTAATATTCATTTTTCTTAAAAAATAATTCAATTGGTTTTAATTAATTTTGTTTAATTTTTTAGGTCAAATTAACCACAGTTTTCTCACAATCAGGAAATCCCTAAAAACACATCTCTTCCAACACTTTCTGAAATAAGAATCATCTAGTCCTCCCTTATTCTCTCCATTCTCAGCATTTTAGTTTTCCAATACCCGTGCTACTTAGGCCCCATTACAAGGATCCCAGAAAATAGTCCAGTATATTTCCTTCCCCCAAAGAGTTACCCATACTTGACGTACATGTAAATCTGGAGACAGGTAAAAGCAGAATATTGCAGGCTAAACCCTAAGGATCAAATTAGAAATGAGGAATCACCAGAGAATCAATAGTTTTTGTTTTATTTCTTCAGTAAATCCTCATTTTACCACAGATTTTCACCTGAAATGCTTGGCTGCTTTCAGTAGTATTCCTCTGGATCTCATAATTTCAATAGGTCTAGCAACCTGCACCATCAGAATTATTGGGGGGCATATTTTTTGAGTGCCTTAGTGGTACTACTGGTTGCTGTAATGTATTTTTCCTTACAAATATACTCTGTGTAAACCACCTAAAAGTATTTGTAGTGCATGTAACTGTATAAAACTGTTAAATACCTAAACACATATTGGCAATGCCAACAGGTATGGTTTATAACTGAAAGTAACTCTTCAGTCATGTATGAGTTTAGGTACTTAATAAGTAACCATATTCTCACTTTGGTACTCATTCTTGCACTCATAAATTCATTCATCTACCCAATGCCTCATTCTTCCATTCATCCACTTACCCAACTACAATAAAATGAAGACACTCCCAACAAGTGTTACCAAGATAAATGAAATGCCTAAAAGTAGAAAAGAAAGCTTGCTGCCACATAAACGTGGTGGTCATACGCTTGCATTGGAAAAATACATAGTGGCAGGAGGCCATCTTGCAATGGTATTGTACACTGTAAATTGTTTTTTTAACGTTCAAACCTAGCTGTCCCATTTAGAAGCACTGCATTGGCAATCTCGTAGTGAAATAGCAATGTTACATTATCACAGTACCATTCCAAAATGGCTACTCTGTAAACATTGTACTGGGATGTGATCTTCGAATTCTAAAGTGTGTAGCATATCACTGTTGCACTGATCCAATGTAGCCAACATAATGCTTCAGAACAGGGTGGATATCTTGGAATAGTAAAGCAATGATACCCTTGGCCAATACCATGCCACAATGACCATCCACTTTAGAAATAGTTATTGTACAGGATGCAGCGCACTGAAGGTGAAATAAGTGGCAAGCGAGCGACCCATTAGAACTGTCTGCGAAGCAGGAAGAAGTACTAAATATTTTTTTTAAAAGAAGGAAAAATATAAAAGGGAACTATAAAAAGAAAGAGATGGAAAGCTAAAGCAATGATCACCAGAGCAGACAATGGGGCACACCAGTTTTCAGGCATATGTGCCCATGTAATCAGGAAAAATTATATTACCCACAGGGCAATTGAGTAGGCCTGTCCAAAATGTTAATTATGCTGGTTAATTATTAATGTCAGGAATGTCACTTTACGATTGTTACACAAACTTCCCCAAATTACCTCATTACGCCACTTACATTAATTACCGCATATTTGGAGTAAGATTTGCAGTGAATGTGACATTCACAGAAAAAATTTACCATACATACAAAGGAATGTCATAGTGCAAATCTCCCACAAATTAAGTAACCTACACCACCACCCTTGCTTACTACAGAAATCTGCAAACCTGTTGGCGTTAATACATTATTTACACAATACATAATTTAGCTCTAACTTGTAAATTATCATACCTACGACATCTGCCATTACCTATCATAATGAACCAATTCGGCCTATACTCTTTATTATTGATTCCTCAACATGAACAACTTAGGACTATATTCAGTTCAAGCTGTCCTACAACATAATAAACAGTATATAGTCATAGAATTACAAATAGATCTAAAATAGCCATTGGAATAACAATATTCAACCCCCTTTAAGAAGGTCTAACAATGATTGCCACATATAGCCCCAGAGTTTATACAAGGGGATAAGCAACAACAACATTCTTGCTGACTAAGTTCGTCTGTGAGCAGCAACATACCAGTCTACAGTCTTCAATACAGTGTAATAATAATATACATTTGAAAACATATGTGGCTTTAATATATATATTTCACAATAAGTAAGTCAGGCCAATGATATTATTGGTAGCTTTTCATAATAAACATATCCAGTCAATGTTATTTGTCAGACTGAAGACACCCCAAACCTGTAGATCAGAATGTGGGTGAAGGAACAACATGGGCCCACCAGTCTCCTTATCTGTGAACACAACACATCCAAGACAGCTCTTGGTGCTGACGACGAATTGCAGGGGTTGCAAGGGGCAGGGATGTGAGAGAAGGCCCACAATGTCACATCAGTTTGTGTTCACATAGCTTTCCTTGTCAGGTGGAAGTTCTCTTTAATTTGTTGCGTTCACACAAGTGAAGAGTCAGCAGAAAATCCAGTGGAGATGGATACTAAGAGAGCACATGTTAGTGATTTAGGATAGCAAACAATGGATGTTGACCTGTGCAGAGGTTGCACCAAGCATATATTTTGGTTGTTGGTTCCAGGTTATCTTCCAGTGGCTGTTGTCACAATAAAATAGATAGTAGTACCAATGATGAGTGTGAAGACTGATACTAAGAAGGATTTTATTAACAATGATGCAGATGATAGCCGCATTTAGGAGTGTGTAGATGTATCATGAAATGGAGTGCTTGTTACTTGATTCTGGATAAAGAGCAATGGTGGCTGAAGAATATATAGATGCATCAAATATATAATTTTGTTTTGTCTACCGATGTAATGTTTTCTGGCATGCCCCCTCCTCCCTGAGTTTGAAGAGGCCAATCCCTGAGGCTGTAAACGATTCATTTGGAAAAGGGCTGCTTGTTCTTCCTCCCCGAGCCATATAGGACCCAAGGGCTCCATCCCCTTGGGCTGGCTCAGGTATGGGGCTCTGGTGTCCCCAAGCCCAGGGACACCACCCTTTTGCCAGCCCACACACAAGGGTAAGGAAAACTAATGTTCTCCCACAGGGCTGGAGCACAAAGCTGATCCCAGTGGGAGAATAAAACGTTTCCCTGCCTGGGTTCTCCAGAGGGAAAATACATTGAACGTCTCCTAGCCTGTGATAAAAACTAAGTAAAAACTGCTCCTGAGAACCTGGAGCAATGACAGGTCCCGCTGCACCCAGGGAGCTGGTGGGGCCATGCGAGCCCTGGGCAACCCCCACGGCCCCCCTCCAAACCCCCCCAAAAAACTTTGGGCCTGGGACACCCAGAAATAGTCAAAATAAAAACACAAAAAAGGGAATATTACATGAGCAGCCACAGTCAGTAATTTATTATTTACTGCTCCCCAGAGGAGCCCACCATAATGCCCTGCAAAGGCTATTTACATATTTTATGTTTTTGGTGATGTCTTAGAAGGGACAGGAGCACCACCAAACTTTTGTTATAAGTTGTGGGAGGCTGCAGGGAATTCTGAAGCCCACAGCAACATTAGAAAAAAACTGTAAGTATCCTGTATCATTGAAACCATGGCACTAGGAGAACTTAGCATATTTATATACAACACTTCCCAAACTGGATTTTTTGCAGTACAGTTGGGAGTGCTGCGCTTTCTAGGGACTACTACTATGGCTGTTGGTATATGTGGCCTGAAGATGTACAAAGAAATATAGGCTGAAGACTATGGGCTGGTTGCTTGTGTGGGTGTTGGCTACTTGCGCAGGTGTGGGCCACCTGCGTGGGTGTTGGCCGTGGGGCCTGATCGTAGGCCAGATCCTGTGATGAATCCCTGCTACACTTTAGCCAGGTGTGGCAGGGAGTTGGCTTTACTATGACAACAAAATATTAGTTTACTATTAAAAACCCTACAAATTCACTGAAAAAACAAAGGTTAAAGTAAAGTTATAGTTAAGTGAGGATTTCAGTGAAAACATACAAAACCACTGAAATTCACCAGTTATAATTATGTCTGGTAGATATAACTTCTGCCCTAATGTAACTATAACTTGCACCCTCGCCAGGTATTGCTCATTACCCCACATATTACATCACGTATGACATCTTCTATGACACCATTGTCACAGCAACATTTGGAATGAAATTATAGATAAGAAAAATGTACATGGCGAGGGCACGAGTAATAGTTACCTTATGCACGAGCTGTAGTTAATAGAGATAATGCCCGGTTACTCACCGGTAATAACCATTACTCCGAGTCCTGGTCTCCCCGTCCCATTCCTGATACGTGAGCAGCTAGTCTGCTCTACAGAACCCCTACCTAGCTGAGCTGTTGGCACTTCCCCCTAGGACGACGTCACCATCACGTGACTACAAAAGGGGGAAGTGCCGGAAGAATCATCCTGAAAATACCAAAGACAACAGAACGAAACACATACAATCACCCACAGAAAACCCAAACCAGGGAGGGAGGGAAGGGCTCAGGAATGGGACGGGGAGACCAGGACTCGGAGTAATGGTTATTACCGGTGAGTAACCGGGCATTACCTCCTCGTCCTGGTCTCCCCGTCCCATTCCTGATACGTGAGCCCATACCCAAGCACACGGTGATTGTAAGAAAAAACAGACCAGAAAATTTGCAGTAAACAGGTCCATTTAATCCACAAAAGAAAGTACAAATCACAAATCATGTACAGCAGACAGGACCGAAGCCCCAAAAGCAGTGGAAAGCGCCATCCCCAACTCCAGATGATAATGGGCAACAAAAGTGTGGGGAGAAGCCCACGTAGCAGCATTGCAAATGTCACGCAAAGAGGCACCCCTGAACATGGCCCAGGAGGACGAAACGCCCCGAGTCGACCGACCCTGAACAGAAGAAGGCAGGGGACATTGGACCGAAACATAAGCGGAAACCACTGCGCCCTTGACCCAACGAGACAAGGTGGACAAAGAAGGGCGAAGCCCCAGACCCGACAGGCCGTAGGTGACGAACAGGGAATCAACCTTACGGAAACCAGCCGTACGCTCCAAGTAGATGTGGAGAGCCCTCAACACATCCAAAGAATGGAGAAGCTCCTCCTCAGGAGAGGCAGGAGCCGGAAAAAACACAGGGAGAACAATATCCTCCTGACAGTGAAAAGTCGAAATCACCTTGGGGAGAAAAAACTTACTCGGACGGAGAACGACCTTGTCAGCGCAGAAGCGCAAGAAGGGGGGGGGAATCCATCAGCGCACCAATCTCACCAACCCTACGCCCAGAGGTAATGGCCACCAGGAAGATAACTTTGGCAGAAAGGAATTTCAGGGCCACGGAGTCCAAAGGCTCAAACGGGGGACCCGTCAAAGCCCGCAGAACCAAGGGCAGATCCCAAGGAGGCACAGGGAAACGGGAGACAGGACGTTGAAGCAAGAAACTCCTCAGAAGGCGAGCCACCAACGGGGAGACAGATGAAACAGAGGAACCCCGAAAGGCAAGAACGGCAGCCCACTGCGCCCGCAGGGAAGAAACCGCCAGTCCCAAGACAAAACCATCCCGTAAGAAGTCCAACACCCGCACGGCCTCACAGGAGGCAGGAGAGAGATCCCTCCCAAGACACCAGGTGGAAAAATTCTTCCAGTGACGGGCATAAGACTTCAAGGTGGAAGGACGCCGGGAAAGCTGAAGACACTGGGCAACCTCTAACGAGCAACCCAGACCCAGCAAACTCAACCTCTCAAGTGTCAAACCCCCAGCCGGAGGCGACGCAGGGAGGCAAGACTGAGAAGAGGAGCCCGCAGGGGGGAGGGAGACAGGGGAAACCTCCAATGAGGGCAAACGGCAAAAGTCAGCAGAAGGGGAAACCAAGACTGCCGAGACCACTCTGGAACCACCAGGAGAACCTCCGCCCGATCCAAACGAATCTTCCGGAGGACCCTCGGAATTAATGCAAATGGAGGGAAGGCAAACAGCAGACCCCCCGACCAAGGAATCGAGAAAGCATCGGTCGCCCAAGCCAATGGAGACGGAATGATGCTGCAAAACAGAGGAAGAAGGGCGGAATCCTCCGAGGCAAAAAGATCCAGCCAAGGAAGGCGGAATCGGAGGACAATCTGTCCGAACAGATCCGGGGACAGACAGAGGGACACCGAGGAGGGGAACACCCTGCTCAAAGTATCCGCAGGCCCATTCTCCTTCCACGGAAGATAGACCGCTGTCAGAGACAACAGATTCGACTCGGCCCAAAGGCCGATCTCCCGGGACAGGAGAAAGAGAGAATGACACATGCCCCCCAGGTGATTCACATAGGAGCGAACCACCTGATTGTCGGTCTGCACAGAGACCGCCCGACCCCGAAGGAGAGGAGCGAACCAAAGGAGAGCCAGCCAGACTGCCCTCAACTCCTTCCAGTTCGAGGACTGGAGGGACTCGAATCGGGACCACCGACCCTGACCCTTGGAAGAACCCAGAACAGCACTCCATCCCAATGCACTCGCATCCGTGGACAACACGACCACAGACTGAGGGGGGAGGAGATCGAACCCCCCGGAAAGGGAGAGAGGAGACAACCAACACTGGAGATCCGCCCGAATCTCCGGAGTGACAGGGATCAGAGTCTCGTAGTCCAAGGAGGCGGGATCCCAGTGAGAAAGGACATGATGCAACAGGGGGTACAGATGCAGCCTGGCCCAAGGAAGGAGATGCAGAGTGGACGCCATCTCCCCCTGACTCCGTAACCAGAGACGGGCAGACACCTGCGACTGGGAAAGAAGCCATGAAAGGTGGCAAAACAAAGCCAACTGGCGCTCCTGGGAGAGGAACACCATGCCCAGGTCCATCCGGAAGAAAGCCCCCAGGAACTTCAGAGACTGAGAGGGCACCAGGGAGGATTTCCGGTGGTTGATAAGGAACCCAAAGGAACCCAGCAGATGACACACCTGGGCCACATCCGACAGAGCCTGCGAAAAAGAGGGAGAGACAATCAACCAGTCATCCAGATATGGAAACACCAGCAGCCCCCTGGAATGAAGAATACCCACCCGAGGGGCCAGGAGCTTGGTGAACACCCTGGGCGCAGAGGACAGGCCAAAAGGCAGCACCCGGAACTGGTAGTGATGAGTCCCCACAGCAAAGCGCAGAAACCGCTGGTCTTCAGGATGGACAGGAACATGAAGGTACGCATCCAACAAATCCAGCGACGCCAGGAAGCCACCCGGAAGGACCAAAGGCAGGATGGACTGGAGTGTCACCATCTTGAAAGGGCGATGGATGACGAAACGGTTGACACGCTTCAGATCCAGAACAGGACGAAGATCCGAAGTGTCCTTCTTGGAAACCAGAAAGAGGATTGAGTAGCAACCCTCGCCCCTTTCCAGCGGTGGAACCTCCACAATAGCCCTTTTCTCCAACAGGAGTCGAACACCTGCCAACAAAGACACTCTTCGCAAAGGAAGACGGGGCAGGGGAGTCTGAACAAAACCCGGAGGAGGAGGAGAGGAAAACTCTATCCGGCACCCTTCCGAAACAGTCCGAACCGCCCAGGCATCCAGAACCGACAACCACTGGGCGCGGAAGCACTGGAGTCGACCACCAACGGTCAAAGGCAGACAGTCATTGCGAAGAGGAGGAAGCGGGGGTGGTAACACCGGCAGTGGCCCGGGGCTTGGCACTTCCAGGGGCCCCCCGGCCACGACCCCTGCCTCGAAAGGAATGAGAAGCGCCACGAGCAGGAGGCCCAAAAGCGCGACGATAACCAAATCCACGCCCCGAGCAGGAGGACGGACCGGAGCCACCAGCTTGCGGTTCTCCGCGGACTGCTTGACCATGCCCTACAGCTGAGGACCGAACACCTTAGAACCTTCAAAAGGCAACTTAAGGAGGACCGACTTCTGCGAAGAGTCCGCCTTCCAGGAACGCATCCAAATAAGACGCCGGGCAGCAATGGAAGCACCAGAAGCGGCGGCCGCCCCCCCCCAAATTGTCGAAGGAAATGTCCGACAGGTAACGCACCTGCAACTCCATCAAAGACAGAAGAGGAGTGGCATCTTCGCCGTCGTTCAGCAGAACAGACAGAGACTGGAAGTCTTTAAGGAGCGACTGAACCAAATAGTTGGAATATGCAGTCGCCCGGACAGAGAAATTAGAAGCAGCATAGGAACGCTTCACCGCCCCTTCAACACGCTTATCCACAGCGTCCGCAGGAAGGGCGTCCTCAGAAACAACCAAACCCTGAGAGGAAAGGCCAGCCATCAAATTGTCCACTTTCACAGTCTGAGGGAACTCATCAGCAAAGCCCTCAAGAGGGTAACGTCTGGACAGAAAACGAGGGAAAGAAGACTTGTCCACCTCCTTCCATTCGTGAGACAGCACATTACGCACAGCACCATGCAAAGGCAAAGAATCCGGAGCAGGCTGGACATACTGCGTAAAAAAGTCATCCTCAACAACAGCATCCGCCGGAGGAGAAAAACCCAAGTTGGACCTCACATGGGCAAACAGGTCAGAGAGCCCAGCACCCTGAACAAAACGACCACGGACACCCTCATCCTCCTCAGGACCAAAGTCTTCCACAGGATCAACCTGTGCATCCAAAGAAACACGAGGCACCTTGGGAGGAGGTCCAGCCGCGTCCCTAGCCAGGAAAGCAGCAGCCACAGCCTCATTAATAATGAGGCGCAGGGCATCCAGAGGGGCCGCAGAAGAAGAAGCGTCTGAATCCATTGCAGAAGCACAAGTCCAAACAACACACCCAACAGGCAAAAACAAGGACAAAAAAAGTCCAAAAAGGACCCCATATATAGGCGAGGACCCGAACACCAGTGGGAGGGGAAAAAAACCGGGCCAGTATAAGAAGCCCAGCCAGCCGCCAAAATCGCCCCCTTAAATGATGCAAGACATCAAACTCCATGAAAAGCCCCTGCCCGCTAAAGCAGGGTGAAAAACGGACCGGAGAATGCCCAGGAACGGCCGCTGGAGCAGGCCAACCCAAGCCAGGTGAGCACCACGAAGCACAGAGCACAGAAAGGCTGCTAATGCGAGCCGCGTGCAATAAAGTGCCCCCACAACAAAGCCAGCCGCTAACGCGAGCCGTGAGTAACAAAAAATGGCCCCATGAGGTTTAAACAATATAAACATAAAGGAAGCCAAATGTAGCTCGGGGGAAGCGGCAGAGAAAACAAACCAGAGGTGGCCGCTAGAGCAGGCCTCCGCATTAAAATAAATAAACAGCAGGGAGACTTACCCGAGAAAAAGGAAGCCTCCAGGAAACAGCTCAGCCAGGAACGCGGTCGTAGACTGCAGAAAAAAGAAAACAGGATGATTCTTCCGGCACTTCCCCCTTTTGTAGTCACGTGATGGTGACGTCGTCCTAGGGGGAAGTGCCAACAGCTCAGCTAGGTAGGGGTTCTGTAGAGCAGACTAGCTGCTCACGTATCAGGAATGGGACGGGGAGACCAGGACGAGGAGGTAATTATAACTGGTGAATCTCAGTGGTTTTGTATGTTTAAAATGTTATGTTTACACTGAAATTCTTACCTGTGAATATATATATACTTCTCAACAAATTGTCCTGTAGCAGTGAGAGGGCACACAGCAACATTCCGCCCTCCGGCTCTGTATTGCAGTCTGCATTGACATCCATATAGTTTCTTTATTGCCGACGCGTTTCGAGGCCCTTAGCCTCTTCCTCCCGGGCTGCCATGAACTCCCAGGAAGAAGATGCTAAGGGCCTTGAAACACAGGGCAATTTGTTGAGAAATACTTACACGCGGCTGCTCGGACGTGGGGAGGAGCACCACCATCAGCTGGAGAGGTAATCAATCGCTGGCTGAATGTGGCTGAGAGTCCCAACTGTTTGGGACAATGCCAGCGCAAAGTTCGAAATGCACATAAGCCTGCATTTTCATCTTTATAACCTACTAATGGAGAAATTGAGCCAAATTCAGAACAGCACTATTAAACTTACTGAAAGGTGATAAACATTATCGCATTACAAGACTTCATGCCCCACAATCCATCACGGACGATGCACTTAGCACAAGCCCCTTTGAGGGAGGCATTGTTTAAAATAAAGTCAGTAACTTCAATGCGAGTCATTTGTGGAGTTCATGGCAGCCCAGGAAAAAGAGGCTAAGGGCCTCGAAACGTGTCTGCAATAACGAAAGCTATATGGATGTCAATGCGGATTGTAATTGAAGACTCACCTGGATTCATTCACATGCTGCACTTTCCCACATAACGCCAGGCTATTTGAAAAAGGAAGCGGTTTCCGAAACATGTTGGCTGACTAGGGTACTGAACCTCGCTGAGGGAACTTGTCTTCAACCTGCAGCTGCCCCTCATATTAAAAGGTGAAAGCATACGTTGTGTGCGGTGTCCTTACTTGGGAGCTTTGCATATGGAATATATATATATATCATGTGATCAAGGCAGGGATCTGCCGAAACGCGTCGTGAGGACTGGTGTATGAAATAAACTGAACAAAGCACCGAGAAGGGTCTGCCTCGTTTTTCTTTCTGACCCTATGGGAGTTGGTGGCTGAAGCGAGCAATTTTGAGAAAATATATATATATATATATATATATATAGATATATATATATAATCTCTTCCAACAGCAAAGTTTTAAAGAAATTGCACTCCTAAACACGAGGCTTTTCGTTTTTTGAAGCATTCATTACTCCATTAACACAGCCACCATCACCCACCAACGTTTCGAACAAGAAATGTTCTTTCTCACGGTCTCGTGAGTCCCTTTTCAGTTTCAGTATATATAGGTTTCTCTTAAAAAGCCAGAACAGTGCATTCTGGTCTATGTATTTTAGTATGAACATCAGAGCCTAGATGGATCATTGTTCCCACTTGCGATTTCTTAATAGCGATTTTTACCGAATAGCTATTAAGAAATCGCAAAATGGGATGTATGTTTAAAATTGCTTTTTTTTTGCGATTCCTTATTATTTCTAATTTGCGAATTCGCAAGTTGCGAATTCGCAAATAAGGAATAATTTCCCATTCATTCCTATGGGCCAGGAGGCCCATAGGAATGATTGTAAAATAATTCTCAAATTGCGAATTCGCAATTTGCTAATCGCAATTTGAGAATTATTGCAAGGGTGCAGGGGTGTCTCATGGACACCCTGCTGCACCCCTGAAACTTACATGTGTGTGCATATGGCCCACATACATGCCCTATGGGCATGTATGTGTGCCACATGCCACCTTCAAAATTGCTTAATTGTGAATTTTGAATGGAATTCGCAAATTAACACCAACCTAAAATTGGTGTTAATTTGCGATTTCTTAACCTGAATTCGCAAATTGAAATTGCTTCATACATGGCATTTAAGGAATCGCAAAATTGCGATTCCTTAAATGCTTAAGCAAAATAAGGAATCGTAATTTTTTGCGATTCCTTATTTTGCTAATTTCTCATACATCCCAAAAGATGCAAAATGTCCGTTTGCGATTCGTTAAGGCGAAGTTGGTTTTCGATAGATTTTTGTTTGTTTGAATTTGTACACAATAACATCTTTCTCTTCAATCATAAACTATACAACCAGAGACGTGGCACTGCCATGGGCATTTCTTTCTCACCGAGTTATGCTAATGTAACCATGGGAAGGTGGGAAAAATTTGTGGCATGGCAAGAGAAATTTGAAAAATACACAAGCAAAATAGAACTCTGATTCATCGATGATCTTTTTATCATCTGGAATGGGAGCCAAAATGAATTCAAAGAATATTTTGACCTACTCAACAACAATGAAGTAGGACTACAATTCACCTACAACATCAGTACAAAAAGAATTCAATAGCTTGACATCAAAGTATACATAGAGGAAGAACAAATTCAAACAAAAATCTATCGAAAACCAACTTCGACAAACAGCATCCTCCATGGAACAAGTTTCCATCCGTCAAAACTATTGAAAAGTATTCCGTATGGAGAATTCATCAGAATGCGACGAAACTGTTCAACTGAAGAAACGACACACAACAGTCTTTTAGACAGCAAAAACTGGTTCCTAAAGAGAGAATACAAACACAGTGATGTTGAGATGGGTCGGTCACGAGCAAAAGAAATTCCCAGAGAACAAACTTTAATCAACAAAATGAAACCAATAAATGATGACAAAACGAGATTGATTCTAACATACAGCAAGGAAAGCTACAAAATCAAAAAGATTCTAAATAAATACCGGAGTGTCCTGGAAAAAGACTCTGATATAGGGACATCAATTGGAAAAAAGCTCCATCTTTGAAAGATAAATTGGTAAAAAGCCATTTCTCGATATCAAAGAAAACTACATGGATGACATCTAAACAAATGGGATTTGTACATTGCAACAAATGCAAAGCCTGTAAAATTAGAAGAACAATAAATAAATTGAAAGATGGAAGAGGTAAACTTTTCAAAATCAGAGAAAAGATTACTTGTGAGACACCCTATGTAGTCTACATGCTGGAATGCACATGTGTAATGCGCAATATAGGAAGCACCATTTGCCCCTTGAAAAAGCGCATCTTGGAACATCTGAGGGCAATTCAAAACAAAGACATGTTGTATGCAATCTCTAAACATCTTCATCACATCACAAAACTAACTGGGAAGACATTCGCTACTTTGGGATTGCTACAGTGCCGGGTAATGAAAGAGGTGGCAACCGAACTCTGAAACTGAGACAATTAGAACCACGTCTCATTATTCGCTTCAAAACAAGAATCCCGTATGGATTGAACAGGGATGAGGAGATGTATGTACATTTATAATATTGTTATGCAAATTAATCTCTGAGCCAAAAAGTTATAAAAAGGTACTATACCTTTTAGGAAAGAGACAACAAATCTTAGGTACTAAACCAAGACTTGACTGATCAACCAACAACTGTGAATTGTGTTGAAAGAAATGTATGCCTCAATACCCGCATATATATCACAATAACATATTGGTCTCAGGAATGTTAATTGATTGCATAAACAATCGCTTTGCATAAATAATGATGAATTTAATGTTAACTGCGAAAAACAAATACTTTAAATGTGCATACACATCACATGTCTGGTAAACATGTATCTGAAACGATTTAAAAGGAAAAGAAATATTATGTTTAAGATAGCTGATGTTCATACTAAAATACATAGACCAGAATGCACCGTTCTGGCTTTTTAAGAGAAACCTATATATACTGAAACTGAAAAGGGGCTTACGAGACCGTGAGAAAGAACATTTCTTGTTCGAAACGTTGGTGGGTGATGGTGGCTGTGTTAATGGAGTAATAAACGCTTCAAAAAAAGAAAAGCCACGTGTTTAGGAGTGCATCTTCTTTAAAACTTTGCTGTTGGAAGATTTTCACGGGACTTGGTCTGGTCCCGGGAAATGCACCTGTGTTCTGAGCACGCCGGTTACAGACTGTTTGGTAAAGGATATATATATATATATATATATATATCAAGGTCCAGGTCGGACCGAAACGCGTCATGGCGGCATATTGATGCGTGGCGAAATAACTTTGAATAAATAATGAAGCACGAAAAAATGGGTCCGCGTTTGTCTATCTGAGTCCTGGCTGGTGATTGGATTCCGTGAGATAGAGTACTGGAATATATATATATATATATATATATATATATATATATATATATATATATATATATATATATATATATATTTTTTTTTTCCCTTTTTTCCCTTTTCAGGAGAAAAAGTTTGTTTTCATATATATATATATATATATATATATATATATATATATATATATATATTACCTACCGGCGGTCGCCAGTAAGTAGTTATAGTTAGGACCTATTTTCCATAGGAAATCCGCATCATTATGTTTGGAATAACTTTGGCGCCGGTTGACGAATCTTCGCATAAGTTTCAAAACTGGTGGGGTGCTCCGGTCCGCTCCTATCCTGGAAGTCTTGGGGTGATTCATGAAGTGGGGGTTGAGAAAAAAGGGGGGGTCCCAAAACATGTTTTCCCCATGCAATTTTCCATAGGAACCGTTCATCGCGGCTACAGCCCCAAATGCTGAACGGAATTACACCAAATTTGGCAAAGCGGTAGTACTGGGTTCAGACTCGTGCCTTTTGCTTAAATGGTGTAAATCCGTTCAGTAGTTGCTGAGAAAATGACATTTATAAGTACATATATATCTTTGGCCTCGGAGGATCCGGGGACCCTGCCGTGCACAAGCTGCATGATAATTGGCTGTCAACACTCCAAATCAGGAAGTGTTGGCAGCCATCATGTGCCTCAGTAGAACTGAGGCACAAGAAACCTAATAAACAAATGCGAAAAACGTGGAAAGGGGGCAGGGTAGAAACACCCTGACCCCCTAGGACTGCTCAGGGTGTCCCACAAGGACCCCAAAGGCCCCCAATAAAATTTCTTTTTTTTTTTTAAATCGGCAATCTTGCAGATAAAAAAAAAGTACTGCGGGCTCCCGCACTTAAATCATAATTAGCCCAAATCCCGGGAGGATTTTTTTTTTTTAAAAGAAAGTGTGGGGACGCCCAATCTCGCCACACTGCCCCGGGGACCGCCACCCCCTGGGGCAAATTATGAATAATTTCGGGGGGTACACAGGCCCCCCCACAGCCCCGGGGACCGCCACCCGGGGCTTAATAGTTAATAGTTTCATGTGGGGGCCTCTAAGGCCCCTGGGACCCCACCCCCCAGGGCTCCACTCTATTGACATTGCAGGGGGCCCCTAGCCCCCCTGCAGCCCCGGGACCGCCACCCAGGTCTTTTTTTTATATAATACCCTGTGTGGGGTGGCTTAAAGCCCCCCACACACCCCAGGGACCGCCACCTCCCGGGGGACTAAAGATGCCCAGCCCCGGGGACCACCACCCCCGGGGCTTTGAAAAAGGTGGAGGGGGGGCCACGTGGCTCCCCTCCTGGAGCCTGGTCGAGGCCCTGGGGACCGCCATCCCCCAGTGTCCTGGGGTGCCCACCCTGGGACACTGCTGTTTGCAATGACAGGGCGGGAGCCTAGCAGTTCCCGCCCTGTCATTGTAAACTGCTTTGCTATTTGGAAGAGAGAGTAGGAAACCTGCTCTCTCTTCCAAATAGCAAACCAGATTGCTTTTCCACACGGGGAGCAGCATTTTAGCTTCTCCCAATGTGGAAAAGCAATGCCGGCTCCCTCAGGAGGCGGGGAGCCGGCTGGGACCCCAATCCCCAATCCCCCCACGGTCCCCAACAGAGAGGAAAAGCCCTAGGGGATGGGGTCCCTGGGGCTATTAGTGGCCCGGGAGGGGACCACGAGGCCCCACTCCCCAATAATAATTATTTTAAAAAAACGGAAAAGAGGGTACCGGGGGATGGGGTCCCCGGAGCCAAAAAAGGCCTTAGGAGGGGGAGCATGCAGCCCCCCTCCAAAAAAATAAAACAAACAAAAAAATGCCCATGCCTCGGGGAATGGGGTCCCCGGGGCCCGGAATTGGGCAAGGGAGGGGGGCCCACGCAGACCCCTTCCAGATGATATATCTTTTTTTTAACATTGGGGGTCAGGCCCTGGGGGATGGGGTCCCCAGGGCCCCAAAAAAGTAAAAGGAAGGGGGGCCACACAGCCCCCCTTTCAATTTTTTTTTATAAAAAAGACACGCGATCGTCCCTAGGCCCCGCCCCTCACAAAAATACTCTGCAAACGCGCACTGTGGCACGTTTTATATTGGGGAATTAATTCCCCTTCAATACTGGGGGTCCCTGGAGACCAACTAGTCCACCAGGTACCTCCAGTAAGCACCACAGAGCTGCGTTGCATAGAGGTGGTCCAGGTCGCACCCCTCTTTACACCTCTCTGCAACGCAGCATTGAGGCGCTTACTGGAGGTATCTGATGGGCTAGTTGGACCCCAGGGACCCTCAGGATTCAAGGGGACTTAATCCCGCAGCTTATTACGTGCCACAGGCGCGTTTGCACAGTGGTGAAGGTAGGGGGCGGGGCCTGAGGTGATATGTCTGCAAACACGGCCTGTGGTGCATTTTAAGTTGGGGAATTAATTCCTCTTCAATCCTGAGGTCCCCTGGGGGCCACCTAGCCCATCAGGTACCTACAGTAAGTGACACGGAGCTGCGTTGCATAGTGTTGTAAAAAGGGGCGTGGCCTCTGAATACCTCACTGCAACGTAGCTCCCTGGCGCATACTGGAGGGACCTGGTGGGCAAGTTGGCCCCCAGGGGATGTCAGGATTGAAGAGGAATTAATTCCCCATCTTAAAACGCGCCAGAGGGCGTGTTTGCAGACATGTCACCTCAGGCCCCACCCCTTCCTTCACCATTGTGCAAACGCACCCTGTGGTGCGTTTTAAGTTGAGGAATTAATTCCTCTTCAATCTTGAGGGTCCCTGGGGGCCAACTAGCCCACCAGGTACCTCCAGTATGCGCCAGGGAGCTGCATTGCAGAGAGGTGTTCGGAGGCCACACCCCTTTTGACACCTCTCTGCAATGCAGCTCTGTGGCGCTTACTGGAGGTACCCAGTGGGCTAGTTTGACCCTATGGACCTTCAGGATTCAAGGGGACGTAATCTCCTAACTTAAAACGCACCATGGGGCGCGTTTACACAGTGGTGAAGGGAGGGGACGGGGCCGGAGGTGACATGTTCAAACCCGTCCTGTGGCGCGTTTTGAGTTGGAGAAAAAATTCCTCTTCAATCCTGAGGGACCCTGGGGGCCAAGTAGCCCACCAGGTGCTTCCAGGAAGCACCACTGTGCTGTGTTGCAGAGAGGTGGTGTAGGCCGTGCCCCTTTTTACATCTCTCTGCTGCACAGCTCTGTGGCGCTTACTGGATGTACCTAGTGGGCTAGTTGGACTCTAGGGACCCTCAGGATTGAAGGGGAATGATTTCCCCAACTTGATACGCGCCACAGGGCGTGTTTGCACAGTGGTGAAGGGAGGGGATGGTGTAGGAAAGTGGGTCTTTATATACTGGACTGAAGTAAAATCAGCCGAAATACGAATTCCGATTTACTCACCTGTTATCAGGAGAGACCCCAGTGCTGCATCTTTTAGCCCAGCACTGACCCTGAAAAGTAATTCTAACGTGCTTACCAGTAACTTGAATTTCCTTCCATAGGCTAACATTGACTGGTTTCACTTGGAAATTCTTCTAAGTGTGGAGTTTTGGAACTTACAAATATTCCTCTAAAATCAGCTGAACTACGAATTCCGATTTACTCACTTGTTATCAGGAGAGACCTCAGTGCTGCATCTTTGAGCCCAGTACTGATCCTGAAAAGTAATTCTAACCGTAATTACCAGTAACTTAAATTTTCTTCCATAGGCTAACATTGACTGGTTTCACTTGGAAATTCTTCAAAGTGTGGAGTTTTGGAACTTTAAAATATTCACTTAAAATCATCCGAATAACGAATTCCGATTTACTCACCTGTTATCAGGAGAGAACCCAGTGCTGCATCTTTTAGCCCAGCACTGACCCTGAAAAGTAAATCTAACGATACTTACCAGTAACTTGTATTTCCTTCCACTGAAATCCATTGTCTGGTTTTCACCTGAAAAGTTTTGATTTTCACAAAATACAAATATTCCTTAAAAATCGCCTGTATGACTTAAACGTATTCTTTCAACTGTTTACAGGAGATGCACCAGTGCTGGATCCAATATCCACCAATGAGTAAGAACAAGTAACGATAACACTAGTTATCTGCTAAGTGAATTTGCTCCCATAGGATAACATTGGTGATTCTATGTGAAAAAGTTTTTAAGTGTCAACTTTTAAAATACAATAATATTCCTTAAAAATCACTACTGTAACCAAAACGATTTTACTCAATTGTTTACAGGAGATGTCCTAGGACTGAATCTAGGATCCAGTCCTGTGGTTAGAAAAGTAATCCATAAAGTAACTAATTGGATTTAACTAGAAATTCCCTTTGAGCTCAATGTTGCATTGTGTTTGAAGGTGTGTTGCCTATTGCAACAACTGTAACTACTGTACTTAAAAGTCTATTGCCTATTTGCAAAGTATTTAAACTAAAGTAATTCATTCTGAGAAAGTACATTTTTTAATGTAATGTATAATTTAATTATATTGTAATTTAAAAAATAAAATATCTAAAAATATAAGTTTAACAAAATGTAGTAAATCAGTATCAAAAAAATAAATATAACAATTAAAACATTTAAACATTGTCATTTAAAAAACCTTTGAAATTCACTGAAAAAAACATAGGTTTCAGACATGTTATAGTTAGGAATTATCATTTAAAAAAACTTTGAAATTCACAGAAAAAAACATAGGTTTCAGACATGTTATAGTTAGGAATTAGCATTTAAAAAACATTAGAAATTCACTGAAAAAACCATAGGTTTTAGGGGTGTTATAGTTAGCTGGACATTTCACTCGTACAAAACCATTGAAATTCCTCCGTTATAGTTAGTTGTACTAAGTATAACTCGCCCGCCCGCAATCCACTGCTGATGATGTCACATATTACATCATTCATGACATGGTCAGTTACATCACTGATGACATCACTGATGACATCATCCACATGTTAATTAGATACACCTCATCATACACTAGTATAGCCTTTCGTCACTCACTGTAAAATACAGAGTACCATATTTGAATCCATTGGCACACAAATACAAGTTTCTAAAAACCCACTCAGTGATTCCTAGATCTACTCACACATCTAATCACGTACCTATGGATTCACTCATACATGCTGTCAATGATCCATAGAACACTATCAAATATACTTATACACCTATATCGACATTACAGACCAGCACACATCCTATTCACTTATGAAGTCATCCTACTCACTTATGCAAGCAATGGATCATACTTACATTTACTTAGCTACACACTTATACAAACACCACTTCATCTATTCCTATAGATAGTAACTCATACTTAGTGTGTTATAAAATCACTATTATAAGTATACAGTTATCCATACAGTCACTCATACAATCACTGAGTCTTATGTATACTTGCTTATATACAACAACTGACACATACACTGCCTTTTATTTTTCTAGTTTGTTGGACATGTACCATTGAGAGATATATTTGCTCATCACCACACCCATAAAGATATTCACTCACCCAAACAACTGTTATAACATGTTATCTTAACCTCATATACCTACTGAATCAACTATTCACACATCTTTGGGCTGTCACACATCCCTCATCGAACCACATACACATTCACTCTCCCATACAAATACTCAGTTAACTAGTCAATAACTAATGTAGACTTTTACATAGCTATTAACCAACTGGAGAAGCAGTTTACACAACAACTGACAACGTAATACAGATATTCACACAGTTTAGTCACTATCCAATATATTTAGTGAGACACTATAAATTAGTCAAGTAAACAGTCAATCACACTGCTACTAAATCCTCTATCCAGATATTTATATATCCACTCATTCTTCAATGCAGATTGCTTTAAATATAATACATATTTAAATAACGAACCAAACCACATTCACTGGATGATGTCATCAGTGATTTCATCAGTGATGTCATTTGAGATGTCATCAGGGATGTCACCAGTGATGTCACTGACCATGTCATGAATGATGTAATATGTGACATCATCAGCAGTGGATTGCGGGCGCCTGAGTTATACTTAGTACAACTAACTATAACGGAGGAATTTCAATGGTTTTGTACGAGTGAAATGTCCAGCTAACTATAACACCACTAAACCTATGGTGTTTTCAGTGAATATATAGAAATGTATTGGAAAAAAAGCACAGGTTAACATGCAGTTACAATTTTAGATACAGATGTCAATCAAAGTACAACATTTTAAAATCTAAAAAAAAACACTGAAATTCAGCACTTATAGTTAACTGAAGTAACAGGCACTCCCACCATGCACAGTGTTGTCATCACTGATGTCGTTTCAGATAGCATCAGTGATGTTATCAATAATGTCATAGAACATGTCATTAGTGATGTAATATGTGAGGTCATAAGCAGCATAGGTGAACTTTTTTATTGGAACGTTTTGTGAGGATTTTCCAAAACTGCACCAAAGTTATTAGCAAACCAAAAATTTGATTACCAATGGAAACGTGGTCTGAACTATAACTACCCTGTGGCGGTCCTCTGTCAGCATCTATGGTCTTGTCAGAGGGGGTAAACAAGAGAGGGAAATCACAACAAACATTTAAATATTCAGGTGAATTGCATTTGTCATTCATTTTCATAATAAAAAGATTAATTTGATGGCCTGTGACATAACTTTTCCGATGAACGAATCAGGCCTACAGCCTTTATCCCTGGCTCAATAATACAAAAATAATGGACAATTCATTGGCTTGTCGGCATAAGCAGCTCAGAACTACTGTATTCCACATAAGCTTCCCCACAAGTTAGCTATTTGTATACAGTCATAAAGGAATAAAGATATAGTAAATTACAGTTGTCAAAAACAATATACAGCCCTTCCTAAAGCAACATAACAAGAATTGTCAAAGTGCAAATCATCTGCCCTGAGGGTTTGTCACAGGGGTCACCAAAACAAAAAGCCTTGCCTGCTATGGTAATATGTGAGGTTCCCTGTAACAAATCCATCTTTAAAGGCCTATTAGCTTTAATATTTGCTGTTCACGTTACATAAGTTAGGCCTACTCTCTTTGTCGAAAATCACACTAAACAGATGAGGCCTATAGCCTTGAATCATAGGATGTTACCATAACCAACTCAGTCCTGCTGTGTTGAGCATATGCCTTCCCATGATACAAAGCCTGCAAAACAAGCACTCTTTTTCACTGAAAGCATACAATGTTCTGACCAATCAAATCAAGATCGGGGCGGAGCCAAAGCTCTTCTCTCAGTAGTTCTTTTTAAATCTTTTTTCCTGTTGATCACATAAGGCTTGGCGACAGACCTAACAAAAATATCTAGAGATTAGTTCATAGAAAAAGTTATTTTTATCCTTAAGGTTGGGAACTTTCCCTGTTGTGTGAAATGGCATACAGAAAGGATAAAATGGAGCTTGCCCGCTGAATGTTTAGTTCAAAACATACATAAGACACAGATATGCCCTATTTTTTTTTATAAATAACAGTTACAGTGGTCTATATTTTTTTCTCTGTGGTGGTGAGATGTCAATTACATGGCAGAGAGGTAGTACATATGAAGACCGTGGGCAATATGTAGTAAGCCTTTATACAAACTATTTGACCAGTCTTTTTTTAAATGTCATAGTGATCTATGAACTGTTTTTTTTAAAGTTATTTTTCATTGGTTTGTTGTTTATTTATTTATTTTTTAAAATTCTTTTTATTGTCAAACATACAATGCATATGAAAACTTTACAGTACATGTCGATTCGATTCAATAAGTTTTTATTTCGATTAAAAAAAATCATAAAAGACATTTACATTTAAAATATTAAAACATTCCAATTCCTCGAATAGTACAAAACTGAGACAGTAGGAAAATACATCTTCTAGCCATTCCATCCCTGTATACAAGAATTATTCCTTAAATAAGTCTAAAACATAGTATAAAACTAGCAATAAAATCCCCAGCCCGGATTGCGGTGGGTACCACATGCAGGTATGTGACTATTTTTAAAAGACCAGGTATCTACAGTAAAAAGAGACAAGTTAACACAGTCTCATTTTATAGGCGCGAATGGCCCACATCCAATGTAAAAATTTGGCAACCGCAATTACTATTGGTTCCATTGTATCAGTTTTTAGGATTCTGAATGTCGATATATAACCTTCTTCCATTACAGTCCCCTTATTTCTTAGCTATTCCCTCTGGTTCATCTCGGCAGTGTCCAGCTTGCATTTCAGCGATCTTTGTAGAGCCCATTTCAATCTCGCCCTTCGTGTATTCCAAATCTGTCTTATATTTACAGCTGCTCTCTGTATTTCGGCCAGTTTCCCCACACTCTGGGGCATATTACCAAGGTGTGCGTTGCAAAACGCACAACGCACATCTCCGTATCGCCGGCTATCGTCGGATTTCATCGCCTAAATAGCGCACAATTATCAATGAGCATCAGGCAGGCGATTAGAAATCCGGCGATAGTCGGCGATATGGCACATTAGCGCATGAAAACAAACATTTTCATGCGTTAATGTGGGCCCTGTTAATATGGGGGGGTGGATTCAGCTTTATGATCCACACCCCCATGTTAACAATGCCTAACACCTGGTCGGAGCAGGCGTTGGGAGACCTGCGATAAATGAATTTATCGCAGGTTTTTGTCTCCCAACGCCTGCCTTGGTAATAGGGTATTCCCACCTCCAACCACATTTTACATGTGGTTGGACGTGGGAGCACCCACTTTGCATGCCATTAGCGATGTTTATCGCCGACAAGGAAAGTGGGCTCGGCCCATGCTTTAAAGTGCCCTTGGTAATAGGGCTCTAGCTGTATCGCCGCTTTCTCTGCACAATTCGCCGAGAAAGCGACGATACTAGCCCTTGGTAATATGCCCCTCTATCCCATTTTCCAGGGCATCCTCGCCCCTGATAGATTACCTTCTCTGCGGCAATCCTGCTCCCATTTTTTCACAGTTGGAACTCGAGCTGTCCCCCATAGCCGAGCTATGTTTCATTTTGCCACTATGTCAGCTAACATCAGCCATATATTTGTGTATCCTGACCAGTCCACTCCTGTTCTTGCAGTTAATATTCGACACTTGACCTCCATTGGTACCCCCTGGTCTACCACCTTGGACATCTCTTGTGTTGTCTCCTTCCAGAATCCCTGCAAAGCGGGCAGCTCCACTCTGATTTTTGTTTTTAATTGAAAAGCTATGTTTAGTTTGTTGTGGACTATATATTTTAAGGCAAATCCAACAATGGAATGAAAATAAAACGATAGACTGATTGTATAGCGAGAGTGAACATTTGAAGATGGCGATTTTTAGGGAGATCGTGTGTATGCAAATATTTTAATAATTATCTGGCTTTGATGCCTCTTAGCTTTTATTGGAACAGGCCAATGAAATGCTGTGGTGGCCATCAATGGAGCAACACACTTTTCTCGAAATAAAAAGGAGTTCAAACTTATCACAATATGTCCCAGTGTTTAAGAGATCAAGCTGTTTCGCCTAGATAAGTTACACGAGCTTTGAAACGGCAATCTGTTAAAGTCAGCACTGTACACGTGCTCAAAGGAAGCATCAAACTGTAAAAGAAAATCGACTCACATTACTTAGATATTTGTGGCACCCCAGGGAAGACTGATTTATTAGCACAGACTTTCCAAACAGTCAGAACACTTCCACGTATCCAGATGGCATAAAGGTCATTTTAGGACACCGTTGCGCTCATAACGCACAGCAGGACACGCAGAAAGTCTGCATGCGCACATCTAAAAGAAGCTTTTGTACCATCTTCTTCAAAATGAGGCTGGTAATGCCATTTGGGGTTTAAAGGTCAAACTAATGAACGTTCAAAAGGACAGGATTTTCCCAACTTTCCAGGGACTGGCCCTATGATACACACAACTGTACAGAGCAACTCCGACACAGATCCCCATAAGCCTAAATTCCAAAAACTGTAGTATTTATCCCTTGAGCTCTAACAACAATTAAAGAAGGGGATGCGACCCACCTATCCAATGTACAAAAGAATGGATCTGTTGGAGCAATTCACACAAAAATCATAATTAGAAAGTCCAAAACATAGGGGCAGATTTACAAGCCCCTTGCAACACTTTTGCATCACCGTTGCGTCACTTTGTGACGCAGCGGCGGCATAAACAATGCTGGCAATATACAACGTGACGCATCTAGGGAGATGCGTCACGTTGTAAAGCCCTGCGTCAAATTATACCTGCGTCAGATATAATGTATGCTGGGTGGGCATTCCCACGCAGGAAAGTCTCGTAAAAGTGATGAATTGAAGATTTCGCGGCGCCACTTCTAGGACGCCACTGAATCAAAATCTTATGCCTGCTTGAAGCAGACATAAGGAGTGACGTAGTACAATAAGTATAGAACTTTACACGCATTTCTAGAGTTGCGTCGTGCTTGCCACATGACTCCAGCAATGCGTGACTTTTGGGCCAACAAATGCGTCAAAATTTGTAAATATGGCGCATCCATGGTGAAGCAAGGATATCGCAGACTGGCGCAGGGAAACAGATGCATCTCTGCAGATGGGTCAGTTTCTTGTAAATCTGCCCCATTGATCCTCCTTCTGGGTAAAAAGATGCCTACGCCAGTCAAATATACACATAAACAAAATATTGACTGGTAAAGTTATATTATTTTGGCAAAATTCATTACCTCATATAAGACATCAGAGACTTTATTTAAAACTTTATTTAAAAAAGAGGGTGCTCCATGTAAAGTGAATATAAAATGCTTTTTGCAAAAAAAGTGTTCCTGCTATTGCAATCATTCATGTACAGTTGATTTGAACATTTTACAAAAATCAGTCCATGGCATGGATTTTTAGACTGTTCAGGCGGCACATTCCAAATGTAGTCCTTCAATTACATCTAATTTCAATGGTACAGAATACATTTAATACATATAATCATCGATGTTTCGACCCCAAGTGTCCAACATGTGTTTAGAAATATCAAAAAGGTCATCATTAAGCCAGCAAGAGAAGAGTACCATTTGGAGACACCCTCAACTTAAAAGTGAGTGTTCAAAAAGGTTCCAATGGGTCACCTTTGTCACTACACACAACGCCCATCCTCTCCAGTGGCCACTTACGAGTATATTTCAGAATGCGCTCATGAAGTAAGACCAATCTTGTGGTAATATTCAGTTCAAGAGGATATTCATTTGTTTCAAACTAAAATTTGCTATCAGGTGGTGCAAGTTGCATCTACACATGGGATACATTTATTCAACAAGATCTATCCTGTGCATATAAAGGGGTATGTCTAAAATTATGAGACTGCTCGCATCCACGTGGGCATTGCACAGTCTCGGGATTATATCCGAGTTGCGTCAAGACAATGGAAAATCCTAAAGGGATTTGAAAAATGGCATTCATCCTGTAAATTTCAATTCAACTTTTTAGGTCAAATTGTTTCTCAGAACTGGAATTCTATACTTCCATTTTTAAATTACATCACATGTGTGAGAAATTGTTGTTGGTTCGAAGGGGGGCAAAACCCTACTCAAGCGACAACCACAATCCTTGTTAGGGTGAACAACACAAAGTCACTAAATTAACCTGTGCTTAACCTTCTGGTAGCACAAAAGCAGTCAGGCTTAACTTAGAGGCAATGTGTAAAGTATTTATGAAGCACTTAAACAGTGATGAAGTGGAAACACAACACAAAAATATTCCCACATTAATTTAGAAAAGTAGAGTAAATTGTAATAAATTATATTTTTAAACATTAAAGAGAAAAGTAGGGCCTAAAAGATCAAGGCACCAACTACGGACATCTAGTCATGAGAGACAGTGGCAAAGTCAAATGTAAAGGCCAAATGTGATGGAGCGCAGTTCATTAAATGGATTAGGAATGCTCTCTACTTACCATGGGACTCAGAAGAATTATTTAAGAAAAATGTCAGAGAAGGTAATATTCAGCGAGCCAGCCAGCAGTGTTCTAGGAGATGTCGTTGTCGGGAAGCCACAGGACAAAGGTGAAGAATTCTATGTTCGGACTTAGTTCTTTTATGGAAGCCAAAAATCTCCGGCGAAGCAAAGATGCATACTGTAGTCGACGAGGGATCCTCAAGGCCGGAAACCCTTCTTCGAGAAGCTGCTGAACAGAATTTGTTGCTGTGGAGAAGAACATAACTGGAGCTGCCACAAAGTCAGGTTGACCAGTGAGGCACGTTGGGCGGATTGGCAAGCAGGTCGCTCAGAGTCTCCTCTTTGTTGTCAGAGCACGATGTGGCAGAAAATGTCCCCAAGCTTTGGATTTGGGCATCTGTGCACTTAATGCACCACTTCCAAGGGTCCAGGACTAGGGGCATGACTTGGAAGGTTAGAACTAAATTGGGCTGGGTCCAGGTGCAGGTTCAAGACGGTTGGAGCCTTTTCTGTCCCTGAGGCTCTGATCGGAGGCCAGCCAATTAGCCTTTGGAGTCACTCTGGACACTCTGGGCTCAAAAAAGCAGGTCTATGGCAGCAGGGCAGTCCTCTGAGAGTCCCTCTGCTGTTCCAGAAGTAAACTGAAAAGTGGGTCTGAGGGTTCTATTTTTATATCTGGTGCCAGCCTTAAAGTGGAAGAAATCACGGGAGTTTTTCACCCCATAGAAGTTTGTGGAATTTCCTTCCTACATGCCCTGGTCCCAGGGGGCATAATAGGAAAGTGTGAAGTTATTTGTGTGTGAGATGCGGCAGTACCTTTGAAGTGCAAGTGGGATTCTGTCCCCCCCCCCAGCCCGCCAATATGGCCAATCTTGCGAACACCCAGTCCCTCTATTGTGTGGCTATCTGGGAAGAATACACAAAGGCCAACTACACCTGGTTTTGTGAAGCAGGAAACAGTCTGCAGGCACCAAATGGTTAGGACAAGATTTTGCCAACTCTCTAATCTTAAAGTTTCAGATTTGTAACTTAGAATACAACTTCACCATTAAAGAAGATTTTAAATTACAATTCCTTAGACACCAAACATAAGATATCTACCTGCCTCCAAACAAAAGTTACCACTTATTAAATGGAATAAGGGAACCCAGCATTATCTCTTGGGAGAGGTATGCCTTACATTAGTGAAAAATGAATTTGGGTTTTTCACTACCAGGACATGTAAAATGTAAAAGTACATGCCTAGCTTTTTAATTTTGTTGGACCCTGCCTTATGGGCTGTTTAGGGTGTTAGGGGTAATGTATATGCAATAAGAAAGGAGTTTTAGGCCTGGCAGGGGGTTTATTTTACTAAGAAAGAATTGGCAGTGGAATACTGCATACAGGGTGCAATGGCAGGCCTGGGATATGTTTTAAGGGGCGACTGGAGTTGGTAGCACCATAAGTGCTGCAGGCCCACTAGTAGCATTTAATTTATCAGCAATGGGTAAATGGTATACCACTTTACAAGGGACTTTTAAGTAACTTATATATGCCAGTCAGGTGTAAGCCAATTTTACCATGGTTTAGGGAGTGAGCACCCGCACTTCAGCACTAGATAGCAATGGTAAAGTGTGCAGAGTCCTAACACCAACAAAAGCTAATTCAGCTGCACAGGAGGGGAGAAGGCAAAAGGTTTGGAGGAAGACCACCCAAAGGCTGATGGGTCAAACAGCATTTAACTGGCATTCATGACATAAGTTTCTAAATTTCTTGTGTAAGAATAGCGATTCTCCAAGTACAATTTACTTGGAAAACTTGGATTATTTGGATTTGATTAAAGAAACAGATACTGAGATTATTTATTGTACTCGTTAATGTTATTCCACAACAATAGTGACTTTTTATGGCATCTCTCCAAATACACAGATCCCCCATCCCATACAAACCCCAATAGTCTACAGCTAGCATTTTTGTTCTATGAAAACACCAAACAAGAGCCTGAATAATATGACAGTGCAACTTCAACTTTATGCTCTTCTCAAATAAACAAATGTTCCAATCTTATTGATAACTTTATTGAGTTCCACCATCTGCATGTTATTATAGATCCTAAAGAGAAAGTAGGATTATTAAAAGTACAATTTGAATATCCCAAGAGAAGATAAAACAACCTATGTAGAACAATCAAGTATCCAACAGTATTGAGGCATTGACTATGTTGTAAATAAAACAGCGATAGTATTAAGCATTAGCTGAAGAACATGCTATTGTGTCTTTCTGCTAGTTTCCCGCCCGTACTTAAACTACGGCCAGACTCCATTTTGTTTTCTGGCGTCCATCTTGTGTGCCATACATTGCCATGTGCTCGACATGAGGCGAGTCCTACCTCACTAATTGTCACCCCTGAAGTTTGCCCAGCAACAAGCTATAAATATTTCCTTGTGCGTCTAGCGCATGCTCAGTACGAGTCACATCTGTCTCTGATTAGCGTAGATTGGAATGTGCATTTCGGCGGGTCTCAAGAACTGTTAACTCCACCCATGTATCGATCATGTTCAAGAAATGTCCTTATATAGTCGTAAATCATGTTTTGAGTTATATCCGCCTACCTATGAACCCCTTCTTTGTGTATAAAAGGGGACTGTGTGTCCGAGTTCTTTGTGCTACCTTGTACAATACTGTAGAGTGTTGTGTGGGCTGTAGTACCACCTTTAAAGGTTTATTAAACTATGTTTTTGTATTTCCAGTTTCCATGCAATTTCTTTATGTAGTCTGAGGACTCTGTGCACAGAAGGGCGAACCCTTTGCATTCGCAGGCCTTGCTGAGGCCTGTATTCATCAATTGGAGCCCGTCACGTGGGGCTCATCGGCGACTCGGATGCTCGAAGGATTGGTCGTGACAAAGGATTGGAACTTTACCGGTGACGTGATCACTGCCAGCGGCGCCTTTAGTCCTGGCATCCCGAGGTATTCTTCCTTCCCTTCCGATCTGACCATCTGGGTGGCGCCGGTCCTTGACTGAGACCTCTTCTGTCGGTTTGCCGCGTAGTGGCCGTTTGGGTGAATTTTGGAACTTGGCAGTTGGAATCTGGACGCTCTTGATTGGTAAGAATTGTTGTACGGTACTTGCTGCGAGCCTTTGGTAGTCTTGATTGGCAAGGCAGTTTTAGGATACGCTTGCCGCGACTAATTTGTATGTTTGTTTGAAGTGACTAGTCATATTGTTTGCAACACATATAGGCAGGCAATGTGGAGATATTTTTCCTGAACTTTGGATTTGAGTTGTGCAACGTTTTAAGTGCCATTTTAATTATAATATTGCATATTTTGCACTATTTCAGACATGCCTGTTTTCGGCGCACTCCGGAAGTGGTGCTGCTGTTTTGGAAGTGACTGGTTAAGACTTGAGGAATCCCAGCCGGCTCCCCCGGAAGGGACGCCGAATAGGGATATGTATGTGAAGTTTGGTCTCTCCCCTATAATGTACAGTACGTTATAGAGGAAATATACCAAAAAGGATCCTGAGTTACGATGGCCTTTGTATGGATCGTTTGATTTGCGGAAAATTGAGTATGTAGAGCAGTGTATGTGCAAGCGGCGAGTGAGGCAAGACATGTTTGAGTGCATACGTTTGTGGGTGAAAGAGGTGCGAGAGCGTGAGAAGCGTGAGCAGGCACTGATTGAGAAAGAGCAATGAAAGAGTGAGCGTGAGAGAGCGCAAGAGTCGAAAAAGCGTGAAGCAAAGGAATTAGAAGAGAAACAGGAAAAAGAACGTCGGTTGCAGGTACCTGGCCAGTATGCTGTTCGACAGCCTCTTTATCCTGTCCTTCATGAACATGATGATGATTTTTTGTTATTAGATCGCTCTCCGCCCCCGTACGCTGGACCGTCCGCTCCGAAAGGAGGAGGCCAGGATTCTGGATCGCCCGCAGAGAAGGTGGATACGCGGTCCATGTTATCGACCGATCGTATGGCGGAACTCCGAAAGATTGCTTATTGAGTTAACAAGGCTACCGTTTCTCTTGCAGAGTTAATGCAGGATCTTGAAGTATGGCAGGATAGGGAGAAAATATACTTTGCCGAGGTTCTTTCTGATGAAGTAGTGTCAGCTTTCCGGAAATATTCCGATGTTCTTGAACCTGATGATGTGGTATCTGATTCTAAAGATTTGCGTAAAGGTCTTCTTCTTCCTTCTCAGGTGCCTGATGCGGTTTGACGGCTGTTTGCAGTACGGGATGAGATGTTTCGGCTACGGGATGAAGCGTGGAAAAAGAAAGCGGACGAGGAGAAAACAAATCCGAGTGGCGGCGGGAAGCAGTCATCCATCTTTTATTCAGATAAGATCGATGCAGTGCATGTTAAACCGATGCGGGAGGCAGCGCCTTTGTACGTTCCTCCTAAAGGAGCGGGTACTAGTCCGGATAAAGGGTCTCCCGATGCTAGAGGGTATTTGATCTATAATTGGGTTTATACTCCTTGGAATAGAGCAGATGTTATGGCATTAAAAGCTGCATTACCTGATCCGCAAAAGAATCCTGCCGCCTTTTATGAGGAAGTTGAGGGGGCCCAAAATTCCTGTACTATGACCCTGGCCGATATTGATTTATTTTTCGGGCTTATATTACCCCTGGATATGTGGAGATCTGTGCAGGAGGTAGACGATCCTGTAATTTTTAAGGCTAGATGGGCGGATCTTGAAGATGAGGATAGAGAGAGAAGCCTGCACAAAAACCGCCCAGTCGATTTTAGATCTTCCTGCTGCCATTTTGACTAAATTAAAAACGATTATTCCCCCTAAAAAGATTGATTGGACTATGTTAGCATCATGTAAACAGAAAGTAGATGAATCGGTCTCAGATTTCTTTACACGATTTGAGGAAACTTTTCATGATTTTAGGGGCCAGTCGCTTACGGACGACACGGTACGACATCTTTTCGTTGATAAGTATTTTTCGAATTTATTGCCAGGAGTAGCAGCCCGATTGAAAGCGAGTGAAAGCTCTTGGACGACTTCATCACCGGCATCCCTCCTGACGATGGCTCAGTATTACGAGTGTCAGGAACTAGAAGCGAAGGGTACAGAGGAAAAGAAATCTAAGGATTTAAAAACAAGGGTTATGTTAGCACAAGTGTATGGATCGCCCCGTAGAGGTACTGAAAGGGGAGGTCGAGATTTTTCTGGTTCTTCCTTGGGCCGCACTGATGTGGCCCGGGACCAATGTGCATATTTTAGGCAGAGAGGCCATTGGGCGAGAGAGTGTCCATTGTTGCACGCACAGCGGCAAGAGCGTGGGCAGGGACCGATGAGGAGTAGGGGAGGTTCTTCAGGCCCTAGGGGCAACACGAATGATCGAGCTAGGTTTGACTTTGGTATGCGACCGCAAGATGGGTCTAATGTCTTTGATCGACGGAATCAATATCAAATGTCTGAGTATGCACCTCCTGAACATCACGATTCACAGTATGCATAGGATTGCGTAGGATGGGGTAAGGAATCAGTCGAAGTGCCAGTAGATCAGAGGGGTCCTTATGTTACAACACATGTTTTGGGTTCTACTGATCGGTTCCTGGTTGATACAGGAGCTACTCGTAGCGCTTTGTCTAAAGAATTGGTTCAGAGGGCTCCCCTGTCTGGCTTAACAATTACATCTATAGGGTTCGATGGAACTCCTTCTCTTAGCCGACTATCACAACCTCTTGCACTTCATGTAGATAAGTTTGTTGCACCATGTCCATTTTTGCTCTCCCCGAACACGCCTGATAACATTTTGGGTTTGGATATGCTCAAGCACTTTCGGGCCACGATACGATGCTCCCCTGAGGGAGTACATGTTATTTTAAATGACAACTATCCGACAATGGAGAGGGTGTGTACGATTAAAGAAGATACTGCATTGGCCTCTTTACCTCGTACCCTGTGGGCTACTTCGGATACTGATGTGGGACAGATGATCATTCCCCCGGTACACATTAGTGTAAAGGAGGGAGCTGTGTTGCCGCGCCTGCTTCAGTATCGAATCTCACAGGAGGGGGAGGAGGCGCTTATACAGATAGTGCAGGATCTGATTAAAGTAGGGGTTGTTGAAGAAGTTCCATACAATGTGTGTAACAGTCCTATACTACCGATTTTGAAGAAAGACACTGACACTAGGATCTATCGATTTATTATCGATTTGAGGGAGGTTAATAAGATAGTGATACCTCAATACCCAGTGGTTTCTGACATTACAACACTTCTTACTCTGGTCCGGCCAACAGCAACAACGTTCTCTGTTATAGATTTGAAGAACGCTTTCTTTTCGAGCCCTATTCATCCTGACAGCCGATACCTTTTCGGATTCACTTTGAATAATAGATCGTACAGATTTTGTAGAGTTCCTCAAGGCTATACTGAGAGTCCCAGCATTTATAGTCAAGCGTTGAAACGACAATTGGATTCTTTTATTCTACCTGAAGGTGTGGTGCTTATACAATATGTCGATGATATCTTGTTGGCAGCCGACACCCCGAACAATGTGAAGAGTGTACATTGTCTTTGCTTACTTTCTTGGCATCGCACAATCACAAAGTATCAAAAAAGAAATTGCAATATTGTAGACCAAAGGTAACTTACTTAGGTCACCTTTTGTCTAAGGAGGGGCGTGCACTTACACCAGATCGCATTCACGCAATTTTGGATACACTAGCACCCTCCATGCAGAAAGATGTTCGAGCTTTCCTAGGTCTCACTTCCTTTTGTAGACAGTGGATATTAGGGTTTTCATACATAGTTAAACCACTGTTAGCACTTTTGACAAAGGATACTCCGGTTCCCCTTCTCTGGACAAATGAGTGTGAGAATGCTTTTCAACAATTACGTCAGGCTCTTTGGTCAGCACCAGTCTTAGGCACCCCTGATTACACGAAGCCTTTTACATTGTACGTACATGAGAGAGATGGATGTGCATTATCAGTGTTAGTGCAGACGCACAGTGACAAACAGCGCCCTTGTGCATACTTCTCGGCAATGCTTGATCCTGTTGCTCCAGCGCTGCCTAGTTGTCTTCGCTCAGTTGCAGCAACAGCTGTGTCAATACGTCAATATCCTGGTAGCCAATATTAGAGCAGGTCGTAATTTCAAGCCTGACTGCGTTTAGTCAACTGGTAACAGCATATATCTGCTTATATGTGGGGCAACATTCCAAAGTAACTCCTCATCCGTTGATTATTTTTCCTTTATGTGGGAGTTTGTGGGCTGACAACCTTCACTTTTAAAACGATAAGTGCAAATTGCATGTAAATTACAGCATCAACTCATCAAAAAAGATCCTTTAATGTGCTTTAAATGACTTCTTTGTTTTCTTATTATTTCGGACGCAACTCCCGTTACTTTCTTTTTTAGCTCCGTTATCGAGAGACGTGGACGTCAAAAGACTTCAGCTCGAACGGGAGATGTGTCCAAAATAATAAGAAAACAAAGAAGTCATTTAAAGCACATTAAAGTATCTTTTTTGATGAGTTGTTGCTGTAATTTCAAAGAAATTTGCACGTATTGTTTTAAAAGTGAAGGTTGTCAGCCCACAAACTCCCACATAAAGGAAAAATAATCAACGAATGAGGAGTTACTTTGGAATGTTGCCCCACATATAAGCAGATATATGCTGTTACCAGTTGACTAAACGCAGTCAAGATCGAAATTACGACCTGCTCTAATATTGGCTACCAGGATATCCATACAGAGTTAATTTTCTTGGGAAAGATCGTTTGTTCTGCAAAAGGTCCTGAGGAAGGTGGTTTCATCCCACCGAAATGCGTCGACCTTGCGTAACAGATCACATAACAACTTGGGACCCCTCAGACACAGAATAAAGAATGAATGTAGTATGTGTGAGACAGTATGCATGAGATAATGGCGAGAGTGCAGTAGATTTTTGTTATCTGTATGGTATCTGTATTTTTATTGTTCACATGATGAATTATATGTTTTCTTTGTAAAGTGATTGTTATGAACTTAAAGTAATTTTGCAAAAAAGTAAAAAAAATGAGAATTTTTAAAAAAGAGAAATAAAAATCACAAATGTGAAAAAGTATATGCTGTCACCTTGTTTAGTAGGCTTTTGTTGAAAGTGTATAGTCTGTAAATTGTGGAATTAATCAGGTCATGAGGGAATATCTTCTTGGTATGTAATTTTGTTCCTCTCTTTCCCTGACCTTGAAAGTACATTTAGAGGGGGTCCCATATTCATGTAGGCAGTTGTTGCTACAGTCACGGGGTTTGTAGAGGATAAAGTTCCTGCCCGTGAATTATATGTTGTTTCTACTCCAGTCCCAAATGAGCATTTCTTCTATACACTCCCATATCAAGAGCTGGAACATCGACAGTCATATTTAAATAACACTTTCATTCAGATGCTGCATCATACCACGTTGCTACAAATGCCATGAATTGTTGGATATGTGGGATGATGCCGGCACACCAAAAGAAAGGGGGGACACCGTTCATACCTCTCCCTTTCTCTCATAATGGCTCTTGTAGAGCATAGTACACTTTGCTTTTTGCTACGAGAAAACCCACAGTGGGTAGTTTGCTTTTCAGACTGAATCAAGAATGTCATCAAGATAAGGAAGGCTATCCTCAAGCCAACGGAACTATATGGGAGTGGGAAGAATATCGACCGGACAATGATTCAACGCCTTATATCTTTACGAACACTAGAGACACTGTTGGAAAAGAGAAATTCTTGATTTCAGTGGCCCAAGCACAAGCAGATTTATGTGTACAAAGTGTAGGCCATATCCCTGTAGGTGTTAGTGATTGTACTGTTGTATTGACTATTGATGGTCTGAACAATAGCACGTTCCTCGCCTCTCATAATACTTACTTTGTATGTGGAAACAAAGGCTATTATCGATTACCAGCTGGATGGTCCGGAGTATGTTATGATCATTTTTACTACGACCTGTATTCTTGGCACCTGCATCGTATCATAAAGATTTGAAATTACTGAATAATGTGACTGTAAACAGATACAAGCGAATTTTGTCTGTTGATGATATTGATCAGACTGATACTAGTTTGCAACAATATATAGATTTTAACTTAGGATTGTTTTTCTTTGTGGGAGCTGCTCTGAATAGTAGAAAGATACGACGATTAACGAGAGTAGTAGAAGCTGTTACTAATCAAACTGCTGCAGCCCTTGGAAATCTTACTGAAGAGCTGCAAATTACTAGGATTGTTGCATTACAAAACCGAATGGTTTTGGATGTAATGTTAGCAGATAGAGGCGGGGCTTGTAGAATTATTGGAAGTAGTTGTTGTGTTTTTATCCCTGATCATACTCCTTCTGTGTACAAAGCCATCAACAAGTTACATAAAATTGCAGCTGATATACATGTTGAAATTGGGACTTCGGACTTTTTCAGGCTGGTTCTGGACTTTGATCTCCACATGGGTTTGGATAGTTCTCACTGGACTTTGTATAGTTATTGCAATACTTTTTACGTGTTGTATATGTATCCAATGTAGTCCAATGAAATGTTCTTTATGTGTTTCATTTTGTGTGCCTAATAAACAATCCGTTGCTGAGGCTGCCCATCAGAAAACTATAACTAGAGAGACAGCTGAAATGATGAGTATCGATATAAACGATGAGTATTTAGATTATCCAAGAAAACCGAATGTCTTCAGCAAATGCTGAAAGGGTCGTCTGTTGTACATAAAACAGCGATAGTATTAAGCATTAGCTGAAGAACATGCTATTGTGTCTTTCTGCTAGTTTTCCCGCCCGTACTTAAACTACGGCCAGACTCCATTTTGTTTTCTGGCGTCCATCTTATGTGCCATATATTGCCCTGTGGTCGACACGAGGCGAGTCCTACCTCACTGATTGTCACCCCTGAAGTTTGCCCAGCAACAAGCTATAAATAGTTCCTTGTGCGTCTAGCGCATGCTCAGTAGGAGTCACATCTGTCTCTGATTAGCGTAGATTGGAATGTGCATTTCGGCAGGTCTAAAGAACCGTTAACTCCACCCATGTATCGATCATGTTCAAGAAATGTCCTAATATGGTCGTAAATCATGTTTTGAGTTGTATCCGCCTACCTATGAACCCCTTCTTTGTGTATAAAAGGGGACTGTGTGTCCGAGTTCTTTGTGCTACCTTGTACAATACTGTAGAGTGTTGTGTGGGCTGTAGTACCACCTTTTTTTTTTTTAAACTCTTTATTCGTGACTGTTTCAGGATAACATACATTTCTGTTCAGTTGCACATCATATAACTCAGCAGTCTTTTCCATGTACTTAACCATCAATTGTGGGGGTATAACATTTAAGTTGTGAGTTACTTATCATAACATTCCCCGGATGCATCCCAAATTTGTGTTTCAAACACCATAATCATGGTTTCCATTATTGGCAAACCCCAACTGTCCCCCCCCTCCCCGCCCGCCCACCCCCTGTCTCCTGGTTGGTCTCTCTCCTACACCCGATATCCCGGGCTAAGGTGGCTCTGTCCATCTGTAATTTGTTTAAGGTCCTGGGTCTGGTCTAACCCCAGTGAGTTGCCTCATTGCTCGTGAGCCTCAGTCCCCCCGTCATCTGTGTAAGTTCATCCCACCGGGTCTCCTGGGCTGTCCAGGTCTGTCTCTTCCAGTTCAATCAGCATTAGGTCCCATTCTTGTGCTATGGGGTATTTGCGAAGGCCCTTGCTCTCCTCCTCCCGCAGACCTGCAGATTCTGCTTTACCCCATTTCAGCATGTCGCTGCGCCACACTGCTACTTGCGGGGCCCTGGGCGACTTCCATCTCATAGTGAGCACCCTGATCGCCAGCACTAGCGCCAGGTCCGCAAACTTCAGTTGTGCCTTGCATGTTTTGGGCCGTTTCCTGTTCCCTAGTAGGCAGGGTAATGCTCCCTCCGGGATCCGGAGTGTTGTTATGGAGTGCAGCGTGTGTTTGATCGTCCCCCAGTAAGTATGTATTTTCGGGCATCCCCATAGCATGTGAAGAATATGTGCCTCGTCTTGTTGACATCTCGGGCAGCAGGGTGCAGCGGTAGGGAACATCCTGTGCAGTCTCTGGGGCGTAAGGTAAGCTCTATGGAGAATCATGGCTTGTATGAACTGAAATTTAACATTCCTAGATACCCTTCTATGATGACCTAAAACTATCTTCCACTCTCCGTCCGATATGACTTCACCCGCGTCTGCAGTCCAGGTCTCCCTGAGTGTGGCTATCGGCGACGTCACATGTTCTCTGATACCAACATACAGCCATTTCACTAGGTGTCCCCCCGTGCCCATATAATGCATGAGGTGTACTTACTCGTGTTGATCTGGTTTTGTACGTTATGGGGCCAAGGTCCGTCGTATGTAGTGCGCTACCGAGGCGTGTAGGAGGTATAAGCGTGAAGGGGCTCCCGTGACCTGCACAAACGAGGCATGGTCCAGTATGGTGTCGTCGCCAAACAGGTCTCCCACCCTGTCCACCCCGGCCTCCGTCCAGGGGCGTAGTCTGCGCTGTGTCAGAGTCCCCTGTGGTGTCGGGAGCCCCAATAGAGGTATATTATCCGGGGGTGGCAGTCTCTGGGAATCCTAGCATTGGGCAAGAGGAGGGAGTGTAGGTCTTCCACGTGCTAATTTGTCCGTCGTGTAAGCGATCTCGTGCAAGTCTCTACCCGCCACCCATCGGGTCAACCATTGGTGCTGGCTGGCATAGTAGTAGCTTCGCAGGTCCGGTACGCCCAGACCGCCCCATCTGGTGTTCAGTTGCAGTTTTTTAAGGCTGATTCGTCGTCTCCCCGATCCCCATATGAGGCTGACCAGTAATGTATCGAGTGTGGTGAAAATCTGTCGCGGGAGCAGGACCGGCAGGTTTACAAAGTAATATAATATGCGGGGGAGCAGGACCATCTTCGAGACCGCCACCCGTCCCATTACCGATAGGGGTAGGGACGTCAAGAAACCTATGCTACCTCGCAGGCCAGTAATGGCCTTACGGATATTACCGTCAATTTGAGCCTCTGGGTCCCGGTAGACCTGTATCCCGAGATATTTGAACGTGGTTGGTGCCACTTGAATTTCATAGGCCCCGAACTGTATGTGGGGGGGCTGTTGGCCCTCTCGGAAGAAGAAGCCCAGGGACTTTCCCGGGTTTATAGCCAGTCCAGATATGATCTCAAAGCGTCTGAAGACAGTCGCCAGGGGCGAGTGGTCCCCTCGCAGGTTCCGGAGGAATACCAAGATGTCGTCAGCATATATTGAGACCATGTGGTCTGTGCCCTCTACTGGTATGCCTTCCTCCGCAGCTCTATTGCGAAGCACAATAGCCAGGGGTTCCAACGTCAGCACAAACAGCAGTGGCGACAGTGGGCAGCCCTGCCGTGTGCCCCTATGGACCTCATAACAGTCAGATGTGTGTCTTCCCGTGCGTGCCCTAGCCGTCGGGCCGGAGTACAATAAGCGGATCCATTTTATAAGGGCCTCTGGGAACCCAAAACGATGCAGGACTTCAAACATGAAGTCCCACGTCAGGGAATCGAAAGCCTAACGGAGGTCAAGGGCTATGCAGCCAGCGTGTGGTAAGTTGTGAGGTGTAGTTGTCATGAGAGCGTGGAGTCGCCTCGAGTTCTGGGAGGTACTCCTCCCTGGAAGGAAGCCACATTGATCAGTATGGATCAGGCCAGGGAGGTGGTGCTGGATCCGCATGGCAATAGCCTTACTAAGGATCTTATACTCCGTGGAGAGCATAGATAGGGGTCTGTAGTTACCCACATCTTGAGCGTCCCTGCCGGGCTTCGGGATGGAGATCACCAAGGCCTGCATGGTGGTAGTCGGGAGGTGGCCAACTTCGTAGGCGGTGTTGTAAATTTTCTCCAGGACGGGGGCCAGCACATCAGCGTAGGATTGATAAAATTCCCCTGGCAGGCCATCCATTCCCGGGGTTTTGCCCTGGTTAAGGGTATGGATTGCTACCTTTATTTCGTGTTGTGTTATAGGCCCGGCTATAGCCGCCTGGATTCCCGGGGTCAGCACTTGGAGCGTTAGTTCATCTAGGAATCCCGTCATGTCCTCCCTGGTCCCTACAGAGGGGGGGGCGTAGAGGTTTTCCAAGTGAGTCTTAAATACAGTGTTAATCCCCATTTGAGTGTGCACCTGTGTACCCGCTGCGTTCCTAATCGTCGTTATAGTAGGGCATTCGGGGGCATCCCGAACCAGCCGGGCAAGCAGAGCGCCGGATCTGTCCGCCTCCGCCTGTTGTCTTTTCAGATAGGCCCCATAGTCCATCACCCTCAGGGTTTCTAGCAATTCTGCGTGGTCAATATTACACTGTTGTAGCTCAGCTGTACGGCCAGGGTCCTGCCCACCGCATTTTCTAGGTCGCGCAAGCGCTGTTCCACCTCGCATAGTTTACCATGGATCTCCTGTCTGGCTCCCACCTGTCGGCCTATAGCAGCCCCTCGTATTACAGCCTTCATTGCGTCCCACACCACTAGGTTCGAGGATGCAGAATCCCAATTGGTATTGAAGTAATCAGTTAAGGCGTCAGCTATATGTGCTTGAAACGGGCCATCCTCAAGCAGCGCAGGGTTAAGCCTCCAGGTAGGAACTGGTGAGGGTACTCTACCCCAGTGTAGGTCAATCGCCAGTGGCCGGTGGTCTGAGAACGTTTTAGCAAGGTAATCTGCTGTGGCGCACCTAGTCACTACAGAGTTAGAGCATACAAACCTATCCAATCTGGTATGTAATTTGTGTACCGGGGAGTAGCATGAGTATTCTTTGTGTGTCGGGTGCAGTGTGCGCCAGACGTCCGCCAGTCTCCAACCCCTAAGCCACGTCCCAAATGATTCTGATAGTTTATGTATTCCCGCCGCCTGGAGGGGGGGGGTGTGATCTGTCGAGGGTCACATCTAAGATCATGTTCCAGTCACCTCCCAAAATCCAGGGGACGTCCACCCAATCCGCTAACACCCGGCCCACTGCAGTAAGGAACCTATCCTGGTCAAAATTCGGGGCATAAATGCTGCCCAGCACTACCACCTCCCCGTCCAAGGTGCCCCTCACCAACACATAACGTCCCTGTTCGTCAGTCTGCCTTTCCAGTTCCACAAATGGAGTACCATGGCGCACCCATATCGTGGCCCCTCTTGAGAAGGCAGAGTATGATGTAGAAAAAACATTTCTTTCTTAATAGGAGTGCCTCGGAGTGTGTCAGGTGTGACCCTTGTAGGAACACTATATGTGCCCGTTGCCGTAGCAAGAAAGCGTGTACTCTGTGTCTCTTCTGCACTGCCCCCAGCCCTCTCACATTCCAGGTGACCAGCCTATACTTTCCTTGTGTGTCAGCCATAGCCCCGTGTCGGTGTCACAAGTAGTGTTCCCATATGTCCTATTGAGTGATTCCTCCGTGCCCACCAGGAGACAGTACCCTCCCTATCCCAAACCCCAACTGTGAAGGCGCAGCCTCTAAACCCTGCTGTGCCAAACCAGAAACATTGGAACGTAAGTAAACAAGTAACAGTGCATACGCTAGTGGGGGGTCGGCCAAGCACCTGCCGTGTCCTTAGTGCCATGCTCGGTCATGTCGCCGGCTCAACGGCGCCGCCGGGAGAGTTCTTTTGGAATTATTCACTGTATGTAGCCACGTCTCGTGGAGGGGGGGGGAGCCAAGGGTCAGGGGAGGGGAGGGGGGGACAAGGGCGGCCTCAGACTGGCAGAACCAGCCCGTTGCAGCTATGTGCCGCAGGAGCACAGGAGGCGCAGGAATCGCATCGCACGATCCCTGTATCTGAGTCTCTCTCCCCATCCAGGGTAGGCCGCACGGTGCTCGCCAGCAAATAAAGGGCCACATACATATTCTGAGCAAGCATATTTCCCCTCCTCCCCCATCCCCGCCGCCCCCCTAGTTCATACGGAAAAGGATATCGTGTTGTACTCAAGTCTCAGGTCTGGTTCATAGGAGGTATTACTCTTGGGCATTGTCAATAAGTTCATCCGCGGCTCTAGGCGTCACCGTCGGAAATAGGATCATACTGCTATCCGAGTCCGAGTGTACAGTGCTATCTTCAGTGTCCGTGTTGATTGTCGCACAGTCGTCTCTGAAGGATCCCACCGCTGCCACTGCATCAGCCTGACCCTGCTTTTGATGGTGGGCGGTCGGTTTGCGCTGCTTCGGGTGAGTGCGTTGGGCGCCATTCTCGGTCTCCCCTTGAGTCGAGTCTTCCTTGGATCCGTTGCCCGTGGAATCCTGCGTCGGGTCCAGTCGCTCCTCAATGTCCATCACCTCCATCCATTCCTCCACGTCTGTGGGGCTTTCGAAAAAGTGAGTCTTCTTGTCGTGGATCACCTTTAGGCGTGCAGGGAACAACAAGGCGTAGCGCAGTTTAGCCTTTTGGAGCCTCTGTTTCACTTCATAGTATGAAGACCGTTGTTTTTGCACTTGAGTGGTATAGTCCGGGTACAGTGAAATTCGTTTATTCTCCCACGGTATGACCGATTTGATTCTGGCTTGATTTAGCAGTATGTCTCTATCCCGGTAATTTAGGATCCGGACAATAAGCGGCCGTGGCGTCAGTCCCAGTTTTGGTTGGCCAGTTGGGATTCTATGTGCCCTCTCTACACAGAAGAACGGCGACAGACCCTCAGGGGCAACGTTATCTCAGAACCACTGTTCCATGAACTCTGCCGGCCGGGACCCCTCGCTTCTTTCCGGCAGGCCAATAACGCGAATGTTATTGCGCCGATTGCGCCCTTCCGCGTCTTCCACGCGTTCCAGCAGGTTTTTGACTTGAAGTTGGATCACTTGGATGGAGTCAGTGTGTTCCGCCACTGTCGGGGCGAGTTCAGTTATTGACAGACCTTGATCTTTAACTTTATCCGCCAATTTCTCATGATCCGCCTTAAGCAAGGAAAGGTTAGTGGTGAGGGTGCCCATCTGCGTCTCCATCACGGCCCTAGAGTCTCTGATCTCTTTTAGTATAAGGTCCAGTTTGTCGCCTTGCTGGCTCTCTGAGATGTTGGAGGTCAATGTCAGCGGTGCAGAACCCCCAGGGTCTGTATCCTGGGCAGGTCCTATGCCCGGACCCTCCTTGCCCTCCGTGTTCTTCACGCCTTTGCGCACCATTTTAGACGTCAGGCGCCCGGTTGGCGGTAGGAGCGCGGTTCAGGGCGAGTATCTGCCGTTTAGTGTGCGTCTTATGTCCCAGTTGTTTCCCCGCCGGTCTCTCCTGGCGCTCCCACCTTGGGGAAGCTGTTGGTAGTTTCTGCGTCTCCGCGCGGGGGAGGGGCCGCTTTCCACCTCACCCAGCGTATATGAGCGCCGAGGGTTTTCACTGGGCCTACCACCCTGAAGCGCTATGTCCTTCTCCTCACCAGGCCATCCGCAGCGGTCAAGAGCGGCAGTAGGAGCAATTGGGCGCCGCCCCGCCTGGGCTCCCAGCTATGTATGGGCACAATGTACTTACGAAGGGAATGGGTTGTAGCGCAGTACCATTGCCGCTTTGGGGGGCGTTAGCCGTGCTGCTGCATGCTTCCCCGGTGTCCCAGTCCTCAGCCCACTCCGTGGGGATAGTCCCTTCGCCAACATATCTCAGCCTCGTCCCTGCCAGGCTTCCAGGGCGCCCCAGCCGGATCCAGTCCCCAATCCAGGGGTCCCCGCTTGTCCTCAGTCCGCCCTCTCAGGAAGCAGGGCAGCAATGGCACACAAGACCTGGCTCGCCACCCAGTGCAGGGTCCCAGGGGTCCGCCCCGCACTCTCCTGGGGCACCTCACCTTCAATTCAGCTCGGGCAGGCAGCAAGCCAGGCGGGGGGCCCCACAGCAGGCAGGCACTGCCGGCGGCGGGAAAGTTCGGCCCCCGGCGCCCACGTTTCAGCGTCCCAGCCTGCAGCACAGGTACGCCCACAGCCTCCGTTCCTCCTCCCGGCGCCCGGGTACACAAGGCGCCGTCCTCACCCCTCGGCAGCCGCAGGGTCAGGATCCCAGGTGCAGGCGTCCGCCTTCAGGATCGGAGGCTCCGGTGCACTGTCGCCTCACCGTCCTCTTTCTCCGGGCACCCCTGTCACTCGAGGCCCCGGTCTGCAGCGTGACACTAGGCCCCTCCTTCAGCCATGGCGTAAGTCCGGAACCCCGGTCACCAGAGCTCCAAGGTTTTCAGCGGAGCAGTCGGGGGAGAAGCGCCTCCGAAAACAATTGTTTCCAGGCGAGGATGACCCCCGGCGTAGGCTACAGGATCTTCACCTCTCCCAGCGGCACCGGAGCACTAGCAAGCTCCGTCCGCAATGTTGGCCTGCTAGCCACGCCCCCCCTAGTACCACCTTTAAAGGTTTATTAAACCATGTTTTTGTATATCCAGTTTCCATGCCAATTTCTTTATGTAGTCTGAGGACTCTGAGCACAGAAGGGCGAACCCTTTGCATTCGCAGGCCTTGCTGAGGCCTGTATTCATCAACTATTTGCCTCTCAGCCCCTACAGAGCATATTCCATTTCTTGCGAACTTCTCACGCACAACCTATTTCAACTCACTGAAAATTCAAGCCTGCCAATGTGGGTACCTGGCAGCAACTCCAGGTGTTGCAGCTGGTGGAAACTTCAGTAATTTAGAAACAATGGTTCACTGAGGATTTTTTTTATCAAAAGTTGAGCATTATGCGGATGTATGATTTATCCAATACAAAAATATAATCTCTAAAACATACTGTCCAACCAAACATCAACAAATCAGTTTAAATACATTTATTAGGACATGTGTTAAGTTATTGACAATTAAGAGCTCAGAAAGTGATCAGATGATGTAACAAACATGAGGAAATAACATTGGGTGTACAGAGAAAAGAAAATGGCTGTTGATTCAAGAAGGTATATGACATGGGTATACACCTGTTACAACGCAACCTTTACAACTACCTACTGTTACAACGCAACTTTTACAACGCATACCATTACAACGCATTGTGCTGGGGGGCGCTCTAGGATAGGGAATAAGTATAATTTACTATCCAACACCTTCCCTAGTGTCCACGGGGACTGGAGTTGGAATAGTAAATTATACTTACCACTATCCAGCACCTCTAAGCGCTATGCGTTGTAATGGTATGCGTTGTAATGGTAGCGTTGTAATAGTAGGTAGTTGTAATGGTATGCGTTGTAACATGGTACATCCTATGACATGTGGGTCAGCAGGTCTATGTGTTTGCTAGTCAACAGTGTTTTGACGTCTATGTTGGGTTGAAGGTCAACATCAGGATGGGGGATCACTGCAGGGCACTTAAAGAAGAGGGCCAGGCTGTCTCAAACTTAATGGCCATAGGAAAAGGGCTTGTACTCAGCCACAGAGGCCCCATGAAATGAGCAACTCAGTTGTATTTATCACAGCAAAGACAGGGTAGTAGAGTAGAACAGTGTTTCTCTATAGTCTGAAAATAGATGGGTATAGGGTGCCTTCTGGTGGGGCCCGGTTACTGGAAGTACACCAGTGAAGGCCAGAAGTGAAACTAGCATCGTGCCTCACCAAGGGCAACTAAGGGGCCATAAACATTACTCATGAAGGGGAGAGTGACTGAATTACGATGTTCACAATTTAATTGATAAACCCTGTAGTTCAATGACATGGGGGAACCAAATGAATGAAGAAGCAGCTAATGAAGAAATCTTGTGTATTGAGACATCAATCAATCAATCAATCAATCAGAGTACTTGTAAAGCACACTACTTACCCGTGAGGGTCTCAAGGCGCTGATGGGAGGGGGTGGGGGGTGCTGCTACTGCTCGAAGAGCCAGGTCTTGAGGAGTCTTCTTAAGGCGAGTAGGTTTTGGGTCTGCCGTCTGTGGGTAGGGAGGGTGTTCCAGGTCTTGGCGGCGAGGTAGGAAAAGGATATGCCACAGGAGGTCGTTCGTTGGATGCTGGGGACAGTGGCGAGGGCGAGGCTGGCGGAGCGAAGCTGGCGGGTGGGGGTGTGGAAGCGGAGTCTTCTGTTTAGGTAGGCTGGTCCCGCGTTGTGGAGTGCTTTGTGTGCATGGGTGAGGAGCTTGAAGGTGATCCTCTTGTCGACGGGGAGCCAGTGTAGGTCTCTCAGGTGGGGGGTGATGTGGCTGCGGCGGGGGACGTTGACGATCAGTCAGGTGGAGGCGTTTTGTATGTGTTGTAGTCGTCATAGGTGTTTTGCTGGGATTCCTGCATAAAGTGCGTTGACGTAGTCCAGTCTGCTGCTGACAAGGGCTTGTGTGACCGTTCTTCTTGTTTCTGTCAGGATCCACTTGTAGATCCTGCGGAGCATGCGGAAGGTGTTGTAGCAGGAGGAGGAGACGGCGTTGACCTGTTTAGACATGGAGAGGGAGGAGTCGAGGATGAATCCTAGGTTGCGTGCATGGTCGGTGGGGTGTTGGTGCTGTTCCCAGTGTGGTCGGCCACCAGGAGCTGTCCCAGGCTGAGGGGGTGTGTCTGTGGATGAGGACCTCCGTCTTGTCCGAGTTCAGCTTCAGACGGCTGCTCCTCATCCAGTCGGTGACGGCCTTCATTCCCTCGTCGAGGTTGGTTTTGGCGGTGTGTGGGTCCTTGGTGAGGGATAAGATGAGTTGGGTGTCGTCGGCGTAGGAGATGATGTTACGTAATGGCGGGCCACTTGTGCAAGGGGGGCCATGTAGACGTTGAACAGCATCGGGCTGAGGGATGAGCCCTGGGGGACGCCGCCGATGATGTTGGTGGCTTTGGATCGGAAGGGTGGGAGGCGGATGCTCTGTGTTCTGCCGGAGAGGAAGGACGTGGTCCAGTCAAGGGCCTTCTCTTGGATTCCGGCTTCTAGGAGGCGTGTCTTTAGAGTGCAACGGCAGAAGGCGGCTGACAGGTCCAGGAGGATGAGGGCTGATGTTTCGCCGTTGTCTAGTTGGCGCCTGATGTCATCTGTGGCGGCTATGAGGGCTGTCTCGGTGCTGTGGTTTTGTCTGAAACCGGACTGGGGCGGGTCCAAGATGTTATTGTCTTCCAGGTGGCGGGATAATTACATGTTGACGATTTCTCAATGACCTTTGCAGGGAACGGGAGCAGGGAGATGGGTTGGAAGTTCTTGAGGTCCTTGGGGTCCGCTTTGGGCTTCTTGAGGAGGGCGTTGATTTCGGCATGCTTCCAGCTTTCCGGGATTATCGCTGTTTCGAAGGAGATGTTGATGACCTTCCATAGTTGAAGTGTGATGGCTGCGTCTGCTTTGTTGAATTTGTGGTGTGGGCACAGGTCTGACGGAGATCCTGAGTGGATGGAGTTCATGACCTTGCGTGTCTCGTCGTCGTTGACGTTGGACCAGGAGGTCAGGCGGTTGACGCTGGTGGTGTTCACAGGGGAGGTGGAGTCTGGCGTAGTCTGGACGGTCGTGGTGTTGAAGCTGTCGTGGATGTCAGCGATCTTGTGGTGGAAGAAGTTGGCTAGTGAGTCACACAGTTCTTGTGAGGGCGGGAAGTCATTGGACATCAGTGCGCGAGCTCTCCGTATTAGCTGTTTATTGTGTATTGGGTTACTCTTATTTACTTCACTGCAGTTCAAACTGCACCACAGTCAAATCTTGAGCATCTCATCTGACAGGAAAACAATGACTACTGTGTCAGCTCCCACAGGCACAGTATCAGTGCATACAGGGTGGAAAAGGAGCCAACTTCTCTCTCCAATCCTCCTACTTTTCCCTAACTATAGCACTACGATAAAAACTAGCAGCAGGTGAACATCATGTATTCCACTTCCCATGTGTCATCAACAGAAGATTTTATGTCAAGTAGAGGATGATCTGGGTGGGTGTGGAAAACTGTAAGAAAGTCCTACCTACAGGAAGGAACTGGGAAATGCATCATTCAATAAATCAATTACGTGTTTGTAGAGCGTGACTACTCACCTGTGAGGGCCTCAAGGCGCTGGGGAGGAAGGAGGTGTTGGTTTCAGTCCATCAAGGAGGAGGCCTGTCGAAGAGCCATGTCTTGAGGTTTTTCGTGAAGATTGGGAGTGATGTTGTCTGTCTGAGGTGGAGCGGTAGGGTTTTCCAGGCTCTGGCCGTGAGGAAGGAGAAGGATCGGCCTCCCGATCTGGACTTCCCGGTGCATGGGACCATGGCGTAGGAGAGCTGCATTATTCTTGTGACACAGAATTACTAATAATCAACAGCTCAGCCAGGGGAAATAATCAGCACTATCTGTTTTTAAAACAGGGTTGGAACAGGGAGCAATGCATAAGCGTCGGGCCCTTACATACTCTGCAGTAACGACTGCAGCACAATGCAACCCTGATTCAATTTTCTGGACACAAGGGTGCATTTTGCACTAAGAAAATAGCACCAAATGCCCCCTCCGCGAAATTCTGTGGAATCTGACACAATTTTCATGTAATACTGCAGATGTCCTCAGAATCAAATTCAGCTAATTCTGCCCACCCCTAGTTAGGGGCACAGTCTAAAACTTGCACAACAGCCATTCAAACCACAACTTGCCCATCAAACACAAAGCTCATTCCCTCCTTTAATGAAATAGATGCAGTTATAAATATTTTAAATCATCTTACAAATGATATTTTATATGCCATAACCCATTTGGTAGGAGACAAGTGGTGTTGGCTTGCTTCCATCCGGGAAATTGCAACTGAACTGCAGATTGGTAAAATATCTTATGTTGGTCGAACAAAAAATGCCTGAAATTGAATAGCCCAATTACAGCCATACAAGTAAGAAGCTCCTGTGGTGCTCCTGACTTACAAACCGGGAGTGGCTTTCCTCAAAAGACGGAGCACTAGCACTATTCTTGAATAAATCTTGAGCAGACACCAACAATTGAACAATATGCTCTATATGGCATTTTATCATGTGCACGCCCAGTATCAGCAAGGAATAGCGACTGCGCTGCACTGTTTAATTACAATACATTTATGTAATGTTCTATTTGGTAAAACTATTGTAAGGTCCTAAGCATTGCATTTGGTGAGCTAGTTATAGTTTTAATGGCTACCCTCCAACCACATCCAAGAGTTCCTTGTGCCTGCCGATCCATGGGAAAAGGTTGCAGATATTCATGTACTGGAATTTATATAGCACAAACCTAGCTATGTAGCAACAGAAAGATTAACATTATATAAGAGGTTGGGAGATGATCCACAAGATCATCTGCACCAAGTGAGGATTACACGAATACATTTTACACACATCACATTTCACATTTAAGTCACAGGGAAATTAAATGATTCACCCAATATTACATGATGCTAGAGCCAAGGAGGAGATTCAACTCTGGGTCCCCAGCTTCCAAAAGCAGCAGCTCTAGCCACTAGGCCATGTTTCCCAATGATCTACATTTCTCTAATATGTAACATCTCCATGCCCAAACCAACTGTCCCTTTTGAAATGCTAATATATATGTATGTTCACTTATTCAAGAGGGTTATCCACTGTGGCAGAAATGTGGAAAACCATAATTTTTCTTAAATGCATCCGCATTACATATCAGTGTGACCTGAATACAATCGCCAATGACCTTTGACTCTGGCTTTTCGCAGTCTAGAATGATGTTTGTTTACATTGTGTGAAAATTCCTCCAAACTGTCAATATAGTTTACATAACCATCACTCTAGAAGAGTCAAATGTGTGGCCTTTCACCCTACAGTTATTACTGAAAATGTTGCACCAGATGACTGTTCACTTTTATAAATACAAAGTCCTGCAAGAAATGTTCATTCAGTTTCCCACTTGCAAAACGTTCATTTTGAAACAACTTAGCAAATCGGACTGCCAACGTGTGACTTTAACTACAATGGCAACAACATGTGTAGTAAGTCAATGCTAGGTTTGGTTCAAGCACAGAATTGTAATTGTTTTTCAACTCACAACTTTTTGACAAAATAAAAAATATACCTTTAATTGTATGTTTGTTTGTATGGTCAAGAAAGTTGTACTTCAGAAATTGTGAATACAGGTAGTCTGATATATACAGTAATCTGCTGTGAACCAAAGCTGTTCTTAATGACACAAGCATTTTAAAATCCCCAAGGCTTCATGTGTGGCAGCACCTTGCTATACTGTAAATAGGAATTATAGTTCTATGAAAGAAAAGCTATAGGTTATGTGAACACACGTAAATTTGCCTGTAAAGGGATGTTTGATCTGGCACACTTATAGGCGCATTATGTCTTTTTCAGGACACTGCCAGCCCTCATTTAGGGTTCTTAAAGGAAATATATGATAATAAGGGGTGTGTGAAATTTGCTTAATTACCACTGGCGTAATTATACTTAAGTCACACAAACGTATGCGTACTTACACTAAGGGGCTGATTCGGATGCGGGTTGGAAATGCTTCCCGACTGAATCGGGTTGGAACTGGTTCCCAACCCACTCGGATCGGAACAGTCCGACTGGCGAAGTTCAATGCATCCGGATGCTTCCCGATACGATTTGGTTGGACTCCCATTGACTTCAATGGGAGCATTTGTTCCTAACCGCATCATACTTGGGCCCTGGGTCGTTCCCAATCCGATTTGGAAGGAGCAAATGCCATTAGGAGGCCTTCCTAAACGCATAAGAATCAGGGCCTAGATGGGAAAGCTTTCCAACCAGTATCAAAATCAGGCCGTAAATGTGGATCCCTGCGTCGCATGCATATAAATGACACAAAGACACACTGCATCCAAAAAAGCACAAAGCGGCATGATACAGTATGGTAATTGTAATTAGGAAGTGGCAATCTGGCTCTAACTCGCTCCTGCCTAGCTATTCCATAGTGGTCTTCATACCATCCACTTCCAATGCCTATCATTTTTCAATCATTATTTTTTATTTTTTTTATCTAGTTTCCATGCCCCTGTGCTTTTATTTTTCATGTTTTACCCTGCTGTCTCCTTTGCTTTTGTTGTCACACTAACCCCCACAAATTTACGATAGAGGCAGGCTGTGCTCAACGGGCAACATTCACCTAGTATCGGGGTGAGGCCATTGCTTAGCACAACATTTTTAGAAGAAGTAGGTGACAGGGCTGTTTTCTTGCAAATCAACCACCCTATAATGTTGGCAGCAGTCCTGACAAGTAGTACTGCAGGGCAGAGCGGATTAAAGCACTGCCGGAGAACACAACATGCACCACCATTTGTCCTTTGTTGCAGCTGGTCATGGTTCACAGGGCCGACATATATTAGAGCGAGAGACTGAGAGAGATTGATAGATTGAGATTGAGAGAGATTGAAAGAGAGATTGGGATTGAGAGATACTGAGAGAGATTGCGAGACAGATTAAAAGAGATTGAGATAGAGAGTTTGAGATTGAAATTGAGAGAGAGACAGAAAGAGATTGAGAGAGAGAGAATCAGAGCAAGAGAGATTGAGAGAAAGAGAGAGATTGAGAGATGGATTGAGAAAGATTGAGATTGAGAGATAGAGACATTTAGAATGACAGAGAATGAGAGATTGAGAGGTTAAGAGATAGAGAGATTGAGATTGAAAGAGATTGAGAGACAGAGAGATTGAGATAGAGTGAGATTGAGAAAGAGAGAGAGAGAGAGAGAGATTGAGAGAGAGATTGAGAGAGAGATTGAGAGGGAGATTGAGAGAGAGAGAGAGAGAGAGAGAGAGAGAGAGAGAGAGAGAGAGAGAGAGAGAGAGAGAGATTGAGAAAGGGACTGGGATTTAGAGAGAGATTGAGAGAGAGAGAGATTGGGGTTGAGATTTAGAGTGAGAGATTGAGATGAGATTGAGAGAGATTGAGATTAAGAGAGACTGAGATTAAGGGATCGGGAGATTGAGAGATATTGAGATTGAGAGATTATCCCCAGTATGCAACAGTTTAGTATATCGGCACACTCTGGAACTACTGTTCACCAAAGCTTGAATAACTGGTAACTAGTGGACAGTCCTAATAAGTATTAACTTCTATAATTTTTTATGTTGCTTTCCAAAAAGCAAAATAGAATGGTTTTCAAATGTTTTTTGCCAAACACAGCTCGTTTTAAGAAATACACAATAAAGTTAAATTTCTTCATTTGGTAGTTGTGTTATGGACTTGCAGGAGGATTTGTGCCACCTATTCCTAGGCTCTGGCAGTAGGGGCCAGGCAGGTGATGAAGCACACACAGCCCTTTTCAATTGTTTCCCTTGCAGCGATTCATGCATCTTCAGCGGGTCAAAGGTTACGTATTATTAAAGCATGAAGACACTGTTTTTTCAAATGAATGCTTATTGTTTTTCTCATGCACATCCAACTTTAAATGTGTCTCACTGTAAAGTTGAGTCATTTGATAACTCAAACTTTATTTTACGCTTGCTAGGCTTGAGTGAATAATTAAAACACATGGCATTGGGCAAACTATTTCCTGACAGTCTTTGGAACGTTTTCTAATATTTCAAAATAAATCACCAACACTAGAAGTACAAATCAGACACAAGGCCTCTTAAAGCTGGGCGTGATGCTAGCTTATATTTTGTGTGGGTCCTTTTGGGGAGGTCCAGGATGAGTCTAGCAGCAGCGTTCTTTATGGTCTGGAGTCTTCTTAGGAGCTGTGAGGAAATTCCAGCATAGAGCGACTTGCTGTAGTCGAGGTGGCTGGTGGCAAGGGCCTGCGTGACAATCTTTATGGTGTTGATTGGCATCCATGGGAACTCTGCCGAGCAGGTGCAGGGTGTGGAAGCAGGAGAAGGTGACTGTGTTGACTTGTCATTTCATGGTTCTGTTGGCTGTTGAGGATGATGCCAAGGTTGTGTGCATGGTCTCAAGGTTGTGTGCATGGTCTGTTGGTGAGAGTGTTGGTCCGAATTCCGCAGCCTACCAGCTGCGGTTACATACAGAGGTGTTCTTCCTGAAGATCAGTACTTATGTTTTATAGAAGTTGAACTTGAAACAGTTGTCTCTTATCCATTTGGCTATGTTGGTCATGGTGTTGCAGAAGTTGGTTTTGGTGTTGGAGGGGTACTCGGTGAATAAGAGGATTACTTGAGTGGTATCTGCATAGGAGTCTGCGAAATCTGGCGACGTCACCGAGGAGGTCATGTGGACTTTGAACAGGATGGGGCATAGGGATGATCCTTCGTGTATACCGCATATGTCCTTGGGTGCGGAGGTAAAGGGAGGGAGTCAGGTGCTCTGTGTGGATCCTGTAAGAAAAGAGGCAACCCACTTAAGGACATTTTGGTGTATGCCAATATTGTGGAGTCTGTCAATAAGGGTGTGGGCTAAGATGGTGTCAAACAAAGCAGCTAGATCGAGGAGGATCAGAGCCACAGTTTCTTTATGGCTGAGGGGAGTTCTGAGGTCATCTGTGGCAGCATTCAGCGCGATCTCAGTGCTGTGGTGGTGGCACAGAATCCTAATTGTGAGGCATTGAGTAGGTGGTTTTGTTCCAGGTGTTCGGTGAGTTGTTGGTTGATGACTTTCTCAAGTACTTTGAATGGGTAGGGGAGCAAGGAGATTGGTCAACAATTTTATGAGGTCGCTGGGATCGACCGAGGGCTTCTTTAGGAGGGGTCTGACCTCTGCGTGTTTCCATCTGTCCGGGATGGTTACAGTTGAGATGGAGGTGTTGAGGATACTGGTGATTTCTGTGCAGATTGGGTTGGTTCTGAGGTTGAAGAGATGGTGGGGGCAGGAGTCATTGTGCGCCCCAAAATGGATGGACGACATGATGGTGGTCTGAGTGGTGAGTGGGGACCATGTGATGATTGTTCAGCTGGTGTTCATCGGTTGGTTGAGGTTATCAAGGCTGAGAGTGGTGGGTTGGGGGTTGAAGGTGTCATAGATGATGGCAAACTTGCTGTGGAAGTAGTCTGAGTGGGTATTGCAGAGTTCTTGGGAGGGGTGAATGGTGTTCTCTGTGGCTGTCCGGTTGGAGAACTCCTTGACTATTTTTAAGAGCTCCTTAATGTGGTGAAGGGAATGAAGGTGTGGTCAGTCCAGGTGAGTTCTGTGATCTGGCTTAATTTGATTCTTTCGCTAGAGAAAAAAATAGAGTTGAGTATGTGGACAGCTCCGTGCGTGGGTTCAGTGACCAGTTGGATGAGGCCAAAGTTGTTCAGGTTCTCCAGGAGGGTGATGGAGATGGCGTTGTTTGGGTCGTCGATGTGGAAATTGAGTTCCCCGTGTGGGACGTAGTCAGTAGCGGCACCTTGCGGGAGTGCTGCGGGCTGTGGGGCAGGGCGGGGGGGTAGTAAGCTCCGGCAAACGTCCAAACAGAGGTAAGTAAATAAATAAATAAATAAAATGAATTACATTGCGCACGCTGCAACGCCAAATGACGATTTAGCGCGTGCAATGTCATTTGTTTTATTTCTTTATTTCTTTATGGCTTTCACCTTTCCCATTGAGAAGAAAGCCAACAGAAGATAACTTTCGGTGGAGAAGAGGTCATTTGCTCTGGTGACACTCTGTCACTATTTTTCATTTTAGCTAACATATATACTGATTTGCTTTATATGCATATACCTATAGTGTGATTTCCTCGTTTAAGTTGATCATAGCTAGTGATGTTCATGTTAAGTTAGTCATAGCTAATGTGGGCCTGAGTTTAAATGACTTCATGAGCCAAGCTACAGTAGTTAAGCTAATTAAGGGTTGCAAATGTTTTGGTTTCTGTGAGAAATGTTATTAGTATGTATTCCATAGAGAATGAATAGTGGCTTTCCACACCTGTGCCTGTGACAAGCTGACCACGATGTATCATCCTGCCATTGTGTGATGACTGGGAAAAGGGTTGACCCCCACCCCAATCGCAAGATGTTTAATTCTGATCGGTGTCCTCTCCCTGAGAACCATGGGCATTGTGCATTGCTAAGGTAGGTAGATTAAGATGCCCCTATCCATTTTCTCGGACTTGGGGCCAGATGCAGGTAATTCTGTTTTACCGATTCATAAATACCGAATTTTACTGATTCGGTATTTATGAATCGGTAAAATAGAAGGGGGGAGATGTAGGTAGAATCGGTAATTGAATTACCGATTCTGTAAGAATCGGTATTTACCGAATCGGTAAATACTGATTCGGTAATTCCCATTGATTCCTATGGGCATTGAAGCCCATAGGAGTCAATGGGCATTACCGATTCGGTATTTACCGATTCGGTAAATACCGAATGTTGCAAGGGTGCAGGGGGTGTCACTTTGACACCCTCTAGCACCCCGAATTCAGGCACGTGTGCCATGTGGCACACAGACATGCCCTAAGGGCATGTCTGTCTGTCACATGGCATAGGTGTGCATGCACACATGTGCATGCACACCTGGATTCAGTATTTTACCACCCAATTGGATTGGGTGGTAAAATACCAATTCTGTAAGGCCTGTGGGACTCAGAAGAGTCCCACCTACATCTGCAAGTTACCGAATCGGTAAAAATACCGGTTCGGTATTTTACAGATTCGGTAAATTTACCGATTCGGTAAATTTACCGAATCGGTAAAATAGGGCCCCTACATCACAAATGAACATTTACCGGTCAGTAACGGCCGAAATCGGCCGTTACCGGTCGGTAAATGGCCACCTACATCTGGCCCTAGATGCATTATTATACTCAAGCTAAAAGAGTTAGAGTCCTGAGAAAATTAAGTGACTCTTACCTGCCTGAATCTTTATTCGATTCTGCCTTTCAAAACCTTCCTTTGCTGACATCTTCTGATTTATTTCCATACTCCATTGACTCCTTAACTTAGCGTTGTAGGGATGTCCCTTCATGGAAATTGAAACTTGCTTGATTAACTGATAACAACTTTAAATAGTTTGTCTTTATAATTGTTATAATGTACATTTCTTTGAATTATACTGCCAATTTACGTATGTAGTTTGTAACTTTGTAATAAATCTCCCTGGTTACAAATCTACTACTCTCTGTCATCTTTGTGAGAACTATTGTGCTCACTTCCATTGATGTATTGTTGAATTGTTGATGCTAAATCACAGCAAAGGCCTGAAGGTTAGTTTGGTGCTTGAGTTTGCACCAACTATCTGCCCAGTGCAAATCCCATCCTCGCTGCAACACCTCCAAACCATTGGGCTTTATAGGTAGCCTAATGACCATTACTGTAAGGACGAAAATATAATGCAAAGCCAATTCTGGAGGAAATACTTCTAAAACGGATTATAGTGCACACACATAAAATCTGCACTGTGACAGAACACTGGCTCCACAAACCCATCTCACTCTCTGCAATAGAGTGGTCAAGTAGACAAGGCCAAGGTAAAGGTTAAAAAAGGAGGTGGGGAAGTTAGAGACTATGTATAATATAATAAAAATGACACAGAGGTAGCACAGATAGAATGTCCAGTTAAATGAATGTATAAAAATAACGCAATAAAGCTATTATCAATTACATAGATATATTGTAAATTGTGTTTGTATAGTGCTTGCTACCCCTGAGGAGGCATTGAAGCCCTTTGCTGCAAGTAGCATGCTACTCTGGAACCCAAGATAAGATGTACAATTAACACTGAATTCAAACAATAGAAATCACACAAATCAACAGTAAATAAATGCTTCTGAAACACCAAGCACCCAAGTAACTCGTACTTGCAATCACTAGCTGATGCAAATGCTGTGCTTTGATAATTATTTGAGAACATTATAAAATCCATGTGGAACAACTTCGCTTTGGGAAGCTTGACTGAAGGATTGGGGCCACCAGTCAGTGGTCCAGGGAACCTCTCTGCTACCATACTGTCATTCCACGCAGAAAAACACTTTAAGGGGTACAGCTGCTTTAAAAAAAATCCTGGTAGGAATGTGAATGCAGGGACAAAGGTCTGTTGTCCCTTGTAGCTCTCCATTCCTGCTTTTGCTGATCTGACAGCAGGTGCACAGTGCTTTATAAATCTTTTCTATTGCCACTGAATTGTGACGTGCTGCAGTGTATCATACCCAGAAGAGTACTAATTGTACCAAATAGCCTGCAGAAGTATGCCTTTATAATCCATGACTATTGCAGCCTGATTATGATGTGGCACCCCTGTTTCATCACAGTTTGCAATTAAAAGTTAAAGGGTATTTACAGTTTCAGATAATTACCTGATGCGTTAAATACGTCAATGCTCGTCAAACTGAGGCAGGCTTGGCAGGGGAAAGCCTATGATATTTACAGTATCATGCAGACTTTGGTGCGTTAAACACCAAAATTCTCATGTTATTCCCCATGAACGTGTAATAAGTACTATTTATCGCAAACGATAAATAACATACTCTTGGTATCGTTATTTATCAGGTGTGCTAAATTACGCCTGCACTTGTAATCAGGGCCATAGACGTCCATAGTTTAATCTTTGACCTTTCCAGATCAAATTATTTGCATCTTGGTAATTGAGAGAGAGGAAGAAGTGACTGACATAAATGCGAGGATTTTCGTATGAAAATAAAAATAACAAGTTGAGACATAGTAGCATTTTTTTTAAATCAGATCTCAAATGCTTGGAAATTCGCAGTCCATTAATCAGAACCTGGATTCCTTCCTCTCCAGCTGTGCTCACTTTCACCCCCGTAGGCTATTTTTGAACGAAACAGTAGATCTGAAACCAGGAAACCAAGCTCAGATTGGACTTAATTTTAAGGAAAAATCTCTCGCAGCAGCAAGGCGATTAACGCCTGAGTGACCCAAGACACACAGAACAATATGACACATTTGTAATTAGAGTGAGATGGAAATTTAACAGAACAGGAAGGACCACAGTGAGTGTGGTCCTGGGCAGCTGGCCCAACTCTGGAGTGTCTGTACTTCTCACCACTCTGCCAGCAGAATGACTGCTTGTTTCTTTATCTTGTTTTTCACAGACTTACCTATGATGAAAGGGGGTGTGTGTGGGTCTGTGTGTGTGCGTGGGTGTCCTCTCTCTTGACTCTTATAAACAGCAGATCTTATGTGGATTCATGGGAACTTAGGAGAAATTAAGCAAGTGAGGAAATATGCCGCGGCACAGACTTTTCTGGGAGAGGTACAAGCCGAAAGAAGGTGGTAAAACCCAAAGAGGCTTACAGGTCCCTATTCAACCTATATGTCCAACCGCTAGCTACGGTGGCTAAGAACAGAGGGCTCATGGCAGTATCATATGCGGATGATACACAGTTGGCAGTCGCACTCTCGGATGACTCCACTCGGGACGCATGTAAGTTCCGGAGCGATCTTGAAACTATCGCGGACTGGATGACTGCCAACTGTCTCCAGCTCAATGCCAGAAAGTCTGAGGTATTGCTGCTAGGGTAAGACTCTGAGCTGTGGAGAGAGCACTGGTGGCCTGCCACTTTGGGGCATTCACCGGCCCCCAACAGGTGGTAAAAAACCTGGGTGTTTGGGTAGACTCCGCCCTCAGCTTCCAGAGCAAAACGAAGAAGGTGGAGGGGACCTGCTTCGGTATATTGCGGGGGCTCAAACTAATATTGGGGTTTTTCGACCCCTCCATCAGGCAGGTTATTGTTCAGGGTTCCATTCTGTTGAGATTGGATTATGCCAGCTCAGTCTATCTATGGTCTAACAAGACTGAAATCTTGAGACTGCAAATGGTTCAAAATGCTGCAGTCAGAACTCTCCTTGACCTACCTAGGACATGCTCTGCATCTAGTGCTATTCGTCGGCTTCATTGGCTGCCTATTGCCAAACGTATAGAGTTTAGGTCCCTCTGTATGTCTTTTAAATTTTTTAACTCCTCTTTCCCAGGTATTCTGGTCAATCTGCTTGTACCATACACCCATTCCCATCAACTTTGGTCGATGGGGCAGCATTTGGCAGTTATCCCTCGGGTGAGGAGGGTACACGCCGGGGGCGTTCCTTTTGTACTTTGGCAGCCAAGCTTTGGAACGCGTTTCCTATTTCCATCTGCAGCTTGAAGAATTATTTGGCATTTCGTAAAGCAATTAAAACGTACCTCTTCCCTCCATTGTAGGCCTCTTCCCTGTTAGTGGCTGTGCAGTTTTCTGCTATCAACGCCGGGACGCCCCTTTGCTGGGGCAGCTGTGCGCTTTACAAAACCGCATAACATAACATAACAGGTGGCTGTATGTCTAGCAGTAGTTGCACCACGTTTTAAGAAGCATGTATGTGCTTTCCAGCCGTTACACTTTTCTGTACACAGAGGTGTCGTGCTGCAAATGCCTAGCGCTGCTAAGCTAACCCACTTGGCAGAGAGTGTAGGTTTTCCTTAGACTCCTGTATTCAGTCAGTCATTGGGTTGCTTGGCCTGAAATTGAAAGCTGATCATTATTTCTTCTCGCCTCTAACCCTGCTAACCATGGTATTTCTTCAGCTTCATTCTTAATGTTGATACACAAGACTGATGGAAGGCCTAGGCACAATAGGCAATTGTCTAGGCCAGCAGGACTCTCTGGGTGACAATGTGAAGCATTAGCTTTCAGGACGCAGTTAGCTGAAACTCTTTGCTGACTTTCGGCTATGTTATGTTATGTTATATGTTATATTATGTTATGTTGTTATGTTGAGATAGATTTGTTTAGAAAATGCATGCATGCTGCTTAGGCAGTGTAAGCGGGGGCACCATGTTAGGAGGTTGCTGCCTCCTGCCTTGCTGTTTCATATCACTTATCACCACTTTTTGATCCTCATGTCACTTATCACCACTAATAAAATCCTCATGCACCAGACCATCAAACACCATCGGGTGGCATTGTCAATCACAGAGATTCAGGGACTGCACACAATAAACTGAATTAGCATATAAGCAGTTGAATAAAAGATGTTATTATACACAACTCAATGGTTTTTATAGAATGCCAAAGGTACTACCATTCAAGTTGTTAGTGTAAAACACTGATTTATTTCAAGGAACTGTAAATAATTTAATGCAATATATAGTGCATAGAACTGAAAAATAATCAAAATTTCCATGAAGATCTAAGGATAGAGGCATGGTCTTGTGTTTTCTCCCAATCTGTAATTTGTTCCTTAGAACTCCCACAATTTTATTTCTCTTACCAAAGAAGCCGGGTAAAGGAGAGATGGGAATAAGCAAATATTTCGTGTAGAGTCGGGATGCATATCACAAGGAGTCAATAAAATGTCAGTATGTCTAGAGTGACAAACCTCTGTGCACCTTCTAAGAATACACACCAGTCAGGATCAATTCAGCTGGGCATCCCAGCATGGGACTGAGATCTGTCGAGGATGGTTCCCTTGTGGCCAAGAGGAGTCCATTGGAAGTTCAAGAATCATGGCAATTGAAGAGAATACTTTTTTCTGGTACTTCCTGATCCTCTTACATCTGAACAATGTCAGATAAAAACATGTTTAATTGGACAGTTTAGTTATGTGATTCCCTTTATCCTATGATGCTATAGCTTTCCAGATGAAGGGGATAAAAAGAAAGATAAATGATGGGTGAGGCTACGAGAGGGAGTACATTTTAGAGGGCCATGTTAAAGATGGAGGAGGAGGGAAAAAAAGAGGAAAGTACAGATGCTATAGAAGTAGCATAGCTAAAGAATTATGTTCTGAAGGTTTCCCATACTCCAGTGGTTCTGTGGCCACCCCTATTAATCCTTCTGTCATTGCCTTCTTTTTTTTAACACACTTTATTATCAACAGTATCTCGTCCTGTGAGAATACAATATACACATAAACATACACAGTCATTTTCATTATCTCCCCCATCCCCGCATCGGACTAGTGCAAAGCAAATCACAATTTTTGTACAAGCGCAAATTCCAGTATCATCTAGAGCAATAGAATCATCCCCCGTCCTAGCAGTACAGGGTCAAGTCATAAACAATCTGCTTCTTGGGATTCTATCACGTATTAGTTGCAACAAACCATTCTTACTAAACTAATTCTACCCACAACTCTACCCGCCCGCCCCCCTCCCTCCACCCCATTCCTGGTCAATCCTCGCACAACATATAATACCCATGAATTCTTTAGGCATCACCTAATTTTCAAGGTACTGTAGGCTAAGGAAACTCAAATGTAGCATTAAGAAAGGGCCACTACCCACCAGTCATCAAAGGGCAAACTGAAATCATTGGGACCCAGCCCCCGCAGGTGGGGGGAAGTCCATTTCTTCCAGAGCAAGCAATATAGCTTCCCACTCCAGTGAAATAGGGTGTTTGCTTATTCCCCTCTCTTCTCTACGGAGGGCTGCCCCTTCCGCCCAGCACCACAACAACAGGTCAGCCCGCTAGGTTAGCACTGTAGGGGGTCTAGGGGATTTCCATCTCATAGTTAGGACACTGACAGCCAGCACATATGCTAGATCTAGGAATTTTAATCCCACTTTCTGCTTCCCAGATCGGCGTCGCAGTCCTAACAAGCAGGATAAGGCCTGTACCAGAGCAGGCAACTGAGTCAGTGTTTGAAGGGTGCGGTAGATCTCATTCCAATATGCGGCTAATCCGGAGCAGGTCCATATAATATGCATAAACTTAGCCTCATCCTCCCCACAGCGGAGGCACTGGTGAGAAGTGTCCGGGAACATAAGATGTAATCTCCTGGAGGCTAGATAAGCTCTGTGTAGGATAAATCAAAACCTAACATTTCGTGACACTCTCCTGGGGTGTTCCAGTTTGGACTGCCATGCTCTATCCACTATTTCCATGGCTGTGTCCTCGGCCCACCGCGCCCTCAGGGGCGTAAGCGAGGTCGCTGCATGCGTCGAAAGCCCAGTATACAGACATTGGACCAAGTGCCCCCCGGGTCCCATGTAATTTAATAAATGTACTAGCTCATGTTGTTTTGGTTCAGTACGTTGTTGCACCCAGGTGGTCCTAATAAAGTGTGTTACCGTGGTGTGCATCAAATATAAACGTTCCGGTGCCCCGGCGTTTCGAGCAAATGTGTCATGATCCAATAGCACACCATCCCCGAAAAAAGAGCCTATGTCCTCTACCCCATTCTCAGTCCAGTCCTGGAGCCGACGGCGAGTGAGCTTACCCTGCGGGGTAGGGATGCCAAGTAGGGGGATATTGGTCATGTAGGGCGGGATCACCGAGGTATAAGAGAGGGCCTTTCTCCAGCAGAGCAGAGCAGACTTTAGCAAGGAGGGACAATCTGAAGGGATCCTAGCTTTGGGCAATAGTAAAGAATGAAGTTTGTCACGGCTAACTTTTTCAGGCGCAAATCCGATCTCAGATAAATTCCTACCCGCGGTCAATAGGATAGCCATTGGAGTTGGCTAGCATAATAGTACCCATGGAAATCTGGGGCTCCCAACCGCCCATCCTCGTGCCCAACTGTGGCTTCTTGAGGCTAATCCGTCTCCTACCCGTCCCCCATATCAGGGTAATCAAAATGGAATCTAATGTAGTAAAGATAGATTGAGGGAGATTCACTGGCAGGTTTACAAAATATTATAAAAGATGTGGTAGTACAACCATCTTCGAGATGACAATGCGTCCCATCACTGAGAGGGGCAACGAAGTCCAGAATCCCACACTGCTCCAGAGTCTAGTGATCGCCCTCAAGATGTTCCCATCAATTTGATCTGCGGGCAATCGCTACACCTGTATTCCCAGATATTTAAAGGTGTCAGGCTACAAGCATACGGTAAGCACCGAAGCGAATGTGTGTAAATTGCTGCTGTTCTCGAAAAAAGAAGCCAACCGATTTGGTAGGATTTATTGCCAAGCCCGATAGTTGCGCAAATGTATCAAAAATTTCGGATCAGATGTTGCATGCCCTGCACTGGTATTTCCTTGTGATCAGCCAAGCGACGCAAGGAGAGTGCCAGGGGTTCTAGGGCCAAAACAAATAGTAATGGGGAGAAGGGGCATCCTTGTCTCGTACCCCTATAAACTACATAGCTGTCAGATATGTATTTCCCAGTGCGAGCCCTAGCCGCAAGGCGAGTGTAAAGTAGGCGAACCCAACGTAAAAAATTATCTGGGAACTTGAAAACCGTGCAAGGATGCGAACATGAACTCCCAGAACAGAGTATCTAAAGCCAGCCTAAGGTCCAGCGCTATGCAGCCCGCATTGGGACAGGTATCCAGTGTGGCCGACATTATGGAGTGTAATCGACGAGTGTTTAGGGAAGTGCTACGATTCGGGAGGAACCCACACTGGTCCTGATGGATCAACGCGGGAAGGTGCGGTTGGATCCGAAGTGCGAGGGGCTTACTCAAGATCTCATTCTCTGTCAATAATAGGGAAAGCGGTCTATAATTGGACATGTCCAGGTCATCCCTCCCCGGTTTTGGTATCGATGCAACCAGCGGCTGCATATTGGAATTAGGTAGACGGCCCGTATCAAATGCTGTCTTAAAGACCATTTCCAGGACCGGGACTAAGAGTTCTGAATATGTGAGATAAAACTCCACCGGGAGGCCATCATTGCCGGGCGTTTTGTTGCGGTTAAGACACTTAATCGCAGCGCGAATCTCGGATTGGGTAATGGGGCCATCAATATCTTTTTGAACCGATTCGGGCAATGTCGGGAACGGCAAGTCTTGTAAAAACCTGACAATCCTTGTATTATCTACTGTCTCGGCGGTGCGTACAGCGCCTGGAGGTGGGTGCGAAACACAGAATTTATGTCCGCTTGTGTACCCTTCACGTCCCCAAACTGGTCCCAAATGCAAGTAATAGAAGGTGGGTCAGGCTGATTCCTCACTAAACGGGCAAGCAGAGTACTGGGTTTGTCCGCCTCTGTGTATTTCCTACATGTATATTCTTTATAATCTATTACCCGGAGAGTCTCTAACGTTTCAGCATGATCAATGTAAGCCGTGTGTAAGTCACCTTTCTTCTCGGGATTAAGAGCCGCCTCCCTCTCCAGCACTCGGAGCCTATCCTCCACATCCCTCAATTTCTGGTGTATTTCTTGTCTAGCTCCCACCAGCTTCCCCATTGCAGCCCCTCTAATCACGACTTTTAGGGCATCCCATTCAATCAGATGGGAAGAAGCCGTATTCCAGTTCTCGCGAAGGTAGTCAGAGAGTTCAGTGGACAGCGAGGATCGAAAAGGGGGGTCCTCCAGCAAGCGCGGGTTCAATTTCCAGGTGGGGACCGGAGTTGGAACTCTCCCCCAGAGTAGTGCCAATGACAGGGGTTTATGATCAGAGAATGTTTTTGCTAGATATTCTGACCCACCCACGTGTTTAATCAGTGCCGTAGAGCATAGGAAACAGTCAATCCTAGTGTGTAGGTTATATGAGAATAGAACGAGTTTTCCTTGTGTGAGTGATGGATAGTCCTCCAGGTATCAGCCAGGGACCATCCGGCAACCCTGGAGCTAAACTGGTCAGTCAATCTATTAGTGCTGGGGGCCTGCAGTGGGGGATGTGACCTATCCAGTCCAACATCCAGAATCGCGTTCCAGTCTCCACCTAAAATCCAAGGGATCCCATCCCAGTCTGCTAGTGACACACCCAATTTCTGCAAAAACGTATCCTGATCAAAATTTGAGGCATAAACACTTCCCAGAACCAGCATAGACACATCTAACATACCTTTCACTAGGACATACCTCCCTTGATCATCCACCTGCCAGTCAATCTCTACAAATGGGACCCCGTGACGAATCCAAAGAACAGCCCCCCTGGCAAAAGCGGAGTAATTAGTCGAGTACAGACATCCACTCCATTTCTTTCTCATTTTCTGAGTCTCAGCATCTGTTAGGTGGGATTCCTGAAGGTATGCAATATGTGTTTGGTGTCTGAGGAGAAATGCATGGATGCGGTGGTGTTTTTGAATAGACCCCAGCCCTCTGACATTCCAAGTGAGTAAATTATAGGACCCTTGCGGTGGGAGTGAAGTAGCCATACCCTAGTTGAGGAACCAAGAACAGTGCCCGCGATGCCTGTATGGGTAAACATGTCCAGAAATCCCTTATCCCCTGAAACTCAAACTAGGTCTGGCGCAGCGCTCAAACTGCACTAAGCCCAACTATAATATAACATAAAAAAACAAAAATCAACCATGGTGCGTACGCTATGAGGGATATGGCCGGCCGCCAGCATGGACATTATACAGACAGCCATAGGCCGCCCGGTGACTGTACATTACCCCATCCCGGGGTAGAATTAGAAATAAGTAATGTAGAGGCAGTGCTAAAGAGGGTCTGGATCCATATCGGGCCCAATATCATGCAGAGGCCCCTAAGACCCCGGGTCAGATCCTAGCAGTCCTGGACTCGGAAACAGGCACAAGACAAAGGGGAGGGACATACAAACGCAGCAACCCTCCCTGAATGATCTAGAAGTGCCTCCCGTCATGGTCCTACAAGGCCGGACCTAAAGACTCAATTCACCCGCATTGTGCAGAACCACATGATAAAAGACAATAGCGATAATAAACCTGTGCAAGAAAAAGCAGAGCCAAACAGTACAAAAACATTCAACAATTATCTATGAGGTCATCAGCCAGTCTAAGCGTGATGGTAGGCAACAATATAGCACTATGGTCAGAGTCTGAGTGTATGGCGCTATCGTCTGAGTCTGTGGCGATCGTGTGTCAGTCGTTGTAAAATGTTCCGGCCGTCTCCAACGCATCCTCTCGGTCCTTCCGTTGCTGCTCTTTCGAAGGACCAGCACTCCCCCCCCCTTTCGGCCAAGTCTCGGGGAGTCATAAGGAAATCGTTCAGGAGAGTCTCGCACACCCCTCGCAGAAGATTCCAGTGCACTAGCTTGGCTGAGGCCTATACTCGTCACCTCTAGCCACTCCTCAACATCGGCCGGACTTTCAAAGAAGAGCGTCTACTTCTCATGGATAACTTTCAGACGAGCAGGGTATAGCCAGGCGTATTTGAGTTGTGCGGCTTGTAGCCTTTTCTTGACCGCAGAGTAGGAGGAGCACTGCCTCTGTACTAACAGGGTATAGTCAGGGTATAAAGACACTAGTTGATTCTCAAATTGAATAAGCAGCTTCTCCCGGGCTTTCTGCAACAGAGTGTCGCGGTCTCTATAATTGAGGATCTGCTCTATCAAAGGGCGAGGTGGCGCTCCTGGTTTCTGTGGACCAGTCGGGATTCGGTGTGCCCACTCTACGCAGAAATATGGGGAGAGACCTTCAGGGGCCACATGGTCCTTAAACCCTTGTCCCATATATTCCGCAGCCTTGAACCCCTCACAGCGCTCCGGCAGGCCAATAACACGTACGTTGTTGTGTCGATTGCGCCCTTCTGCATCTTCTACTCGGTCTAGGAGCGAAGTAACTTGCAGGTTAAGCTGTTTCAGGGAGTCAGAATGTTCGGCCACCTTAGGGTCAATCCCTGATCCTTGACTTTGTCCGCCAGCTTACCATGATCGGCCTTCAAGAGAGTCAATCCGGTAGTAAGGGTGCCCAGCTGCATCTCCATTGCCGCCCTAGATTCTCAAATTTCTTTAAGGATCAGGTCCAATTTGTCTGGCGATTGATCTTCCTCATGGCTAGGTGTGGTGGCCCCCAGCGATGATCCTCTGCTGACATCGCCCGACATTGCGCCAGGAGAGGCGGGGCCACCCCTTCCCAGGTGACCTCTCCCCCGATTTCTGCCCATAGAGGCCGGCAACTGGCAATCCGAGGGGGGGAGGGGGGCAGAGGGGGGGGGCACTACAGCAGTCAGCAGGATAAGCACAAGCAGTCCAAGGTTCCTCCACGTCCGAGCACGGGGCAGTCGGACACAGCCTTCGGCAGCCTAGGCGGACCACGGTTACCAGCAGGAGGATTGAGCAGGACAGGGTAGTCAGCGTGTTAAGAGAGAGATGTAGCAGAGCAAGGCCGGTATGCAGGTCCACGCACTCCCCCAGGGCCCCCTACCGGAGCTCCACACCTCAGGGCGAGCAGCCAGGCCTGGTCCAGCTCAGCAAGGTTACATGCAGGATCCAGGACCTCTGCGTGCGCCGAGGACTCAGCCACACCGTGGTCGTCTACAGAGCCCTGCGCCTCACTCCCCAGCCGCAAGTCTTGTCAGAGCGATGCTCGGGCAATCAGCACTCACTCAGGGGCCACAGCTGCCCCCTGCCTGCAAGCCAGCCAGCACACAGTCCTCCAGGTTTCAGCAGGGCACCAACACGCTCAGCTCCCCATTCGCCGCTCCTCACCTCGATGTGGCATCAGCCAGGGCCTCCTTCGCGGGTCTCAGTGCAGGCCGCCGGCGTCGGAATGGCCGCCTGCCCCAGAGCGGCTCACCCGGCCAGTGCAAACCGTGGGCAACACCAGTCCGCACCAGCTCCACTGCCTCGCAGCTCCCGCAGCGCCTGTCCCGGGGCCCCCACAGACAAAGGAATCAGCCGGGTGGGGAAGGGCCGCCCGGGTCCACAGCCGCGTCTCAGAAAATGGCCGCCGCGATCTACAGTGCGGCGTGCACAGCCGCTCGCCCGGAGGCCGGCACCACGCAGCCCCGCCTCCGCGTTCAGGAGAGCTCCCGGCCGCGGCAGTCAGTCAGCAGGAACCAGGCCGGGATCCTCCTCCGCAGCGCTGGTCGAACAGCGGAGACCCTCTTTGCCGCACCACGGCGCACCAAGACGTCGGCGCCTCAGGCACTCTCCTCGACAGGATCAGGCGCCTTGGAGAGCGCGCCTACAGGGTAAATCTCCCCGAGATGGGACGGAGCCGTCTCAGGCTAAGTCCACCATCTTGGCTGGCTAGCCACGCCCCCCCTGTCATTGCCTTCTTAATGGTAAATACACCATGGAGATGATTTCTGTGAGCAAAGATGCTCTGGTATTGGTATCAATCTTTGAGAAGCCATATGAAGCTCCTGAGCTCTGTGAAGAGATGGGAGCAGCATTCTTTCCACAATGATTGCCTCTCCCATTACAAAAAGATGATGCACCTGCATAAAAGTGAAAGACAAATGTGGAATCTTGAAGGATGCCTTGACTCTGAGATATGAGCAAAGCCTTGATTAGTAAGGGTTAAAGAGATCATGCAGATATCCAATGAATCTGGGAATGCATGAAGGCAAGCTGTGACTAATGCTTAGAATGGTGGGCAATAGGGAAGAATGTGGCTGTTCAATTCCAATGTACCTTTAGTTGGGGCCCTACTACAAACTTGACCAGTTGATTAGTCTCATCATCTTGCTGGGACCAAGGGGGCAGATGCAAACCAGATGGTCTTAACAGCAGACACATAGGTAGGCAACAGGCAATTCAATACAACACGCTTCACTTCACTCTCGGAGATACCATAGATCCAAGGTGGGGAACACTAACCAGAATGGTAACCCCCAAGCCTGGTGCTATAAAGCATTCAGTCCCCAAGCCTGGGAATACCAAGAAGCTAGGGGTTGCTGGGACTGGGAAACAAGGTCTACAGACAGAGTCATTCTAAACACTGAAATAATGTATGTGCCTAGATGATCACCTTTAAATTTTATCTAAACCAGGAAGACCGAAAATCAAAATACTAGGGTGGCTGCTGTGGATGTGGACACAGGACTCACAGACAGTGTGATTCTAAGCAGCCCTAAAGGGCTCTAAGTGGGTGGATGACCAACCTTGTGTTTTACATGATCTAAGAAGGACTAATCAGTACCTGCTTAAATAGTTCTTCCAGCATTTGTCATTGATGCCGGAACTATGATGCTGCACTTTGGGGTAATTGAGCCCTTGCTATGCTCTTGATCAAGTTCGAGTGGCTCCAGTGGTGAAGCAGGGATGCATGAGCCTCTGATTTTCAGCTGTTGACAGAGGCATCAATGCGCTCACTGAGGCTGATGGTTATCCAAAGCAGAAGACCAGAGGTGAATCCTCCCTTAAATGATGTCTTTAAATAGCTGAACAATGATCTTAAAATGGCAATGATTTACAGTATCTAGCAGAAAATATTTTTGTTCTTTGTATGTGTAAAATAAACTAGGCAAATGGGTTAGTAAGAGAAATCTTGCCATCTCCTTGCTCAAGAACTGTATAGGATACAGCAAGTGTAATTTTCAATATGCAAACAGGTTGATGCACTAAATACAAAGGGGCATATTTACAAGCCCCGTACATCATTTTTGCACTGCTGTTGTGTCCCTTATTGTGACGCAGCAGCAGCGTACAAATGCGGCCCATTTACAACGTGACGCATCTAGGGAGATGCATCATGTAAAGCCCTGCATCACATTATACCTGCGTCAGGTATAATGTATGCAGGGTGGGCTTTCCCACGCAAAAAAAGCCTTGTAGAAGTGATGCAGTGAAATCTACAGGATTTCACTGCGCCACTTCTAGGACGCCACTGCGTCAAAACCTTACGCCTGCTTTGAGCAGGCATAAGGAGTGACACTGCACAATGAGGATAGACCTCGTCATGAATTGCTTGAGTTGTGCCTTGCATGTGGCACAACTCCAGCAATGTGTGACTTTTGCACCAACAGATGTGTCAGAATTTCTGACGCATCTGTCAATTCTTGTGCCATGGGGCACCGTATTGTAAATACAGTGCATCCATGGTGGCGCAAGGGTTTTGCAGGGTGGCGCAGGGAAAGTGATGTATCTATACAAATGCTTCACTTTCTTGTAAATCTGCCCCGAAAAGTATAAATTTGGTAAGCAGCAATAAGCATTGGAGGTGTTTTACACAGAAAATAAATCACACAAATCATTTGTTAGTGTGCTGATTAGGAGATCGTCAACAAACTCATGGACATTGAGCCCCGTTAAAAGAATATATTATTTGGTGTTCTGGTGAAATAATAAAACAAATATATAAATTCTAATAGAAGTGACATTTTGGTTAAAAAAATGTGAGTTCATACATACGTAACTTCATGGATTTGAGATATTGAGGTGTACAAAGAAGGTATTATGGCTTTGTTGATTTCCTTCTGTTCTGCAGTTGAAGAATTTTGGCATGTTAAGGAGGCCAGAACATCTCACCAGATTTAATAATATATATATATAAAGTTGCTAATGTGCAATTATTTGAATATGAATAATCATGGCATTTCTACGAATAAAAAGTACATAGACCAAAAGTGACATGACAACTTGTAAGCAATTCATTTTGCTGCACTGAAAGTCTCAAAGAAGATTTTAGGATTTGTGTAAGATGATGAATGAGTGACTTTATAAGTGAGAGGAAGAAGTGACAGCTTAAATGAAATTTTTTGGAACAGTTACATGCAAATGTATGACTAATGAAGATGATAGTGGGGGGGAGTGGCTAACCACCAGGCATGGTGGACGTGTATTAGTGGAGCCCTGAGCGAAGTCCTGACACCGAGCCAAATATACTGACACCGAGGGGACATCGATGACCCAAACACATCCCATTGGACTGCGGAGGGAACGAGGTGCAAAGCGGCACTGTGAAAAGGCGAGTCTATCCCGTGATCTAGCGGGGGCAGCGGCATCTGTCTGCACTACGTGGAGGGAGTTGACTGTGAGACTCGTTTCCATTACTGCGGCTGCCTGAATTACATTGTGTGCGCAAGGCAGAGATACTGGTGGAGAACAGTAAGCCTCTGCGAAACAGTGGTGTGTTCCCTGAATCACTGACGACATTCTGCAGCCAAGAAACGCCGAATGGTGGAGACATAGAGACTGATTGTGCGATACAAAATGGCGTATCGCCCAAATAATCGAGACCACACAAATTCTTCGTAGCATAAAAGGCCACTTTATTCAAGACATATGAAATCCCATCAGATAACCATTTTATTATATGATGCAATTTGGAATTAAAACCAATACCATTTGTCATCTTAAATTTGGAAATATATATATAACATCGCACCAAAACCATCAATATAATTTTCTTGTGTCACAATACTGAATTAAACTTCCCCAACATTTTCTTTACATTCTTCCCCTCAATTGTTCTCCATAAACTCCCCCTATCCCCCTCCCACTAAGGACTGGACAAGCCCGCTCTAGACTTCTCCTCCCCCGATTTACGCCTCTAAAATCTGCTATGGAATATCATGTCTTGAAGTGGCAATTATATAAAGAAGGTCGTATAGCTTCTTTTTTCAATTTTTTTTTTTTTTTTTTTTTAGGGTGGGTGGGTGGGATCTATCATGAAGAAACGCACCTTGTGCCTCCGTCCCGCTCGCGCTCCTAACTGCCTTCCCTACGCACCTACGCTATCCCTCGCGTGCGCCTCCCTGCCTGATGTTCCTCACATCAGAGCGTGGACCGCTTCATGTGTGCGAATATACCCAGGGGGAGACGTCTCGCGCACTGCTCCCCCTGAGGACCCATCGCCCACATAATCGAGACCACACAAATTCTTCGTAGCATAAAAGGCCACTTTATTAAAGACATATGAAATCCCATCAGATAACCATTTTATTATAATCAATCAAGCAATCAATCATAGCATTTATATAGCGCACTACTCACCCGGAGGGTCTCAAGGCGCTAGGGGCGGGGAGGTCCACTACTGCTCGAACAGCCAAGTCTTGAGCTGCCTCCTGAAGGCGAGGTGGTCCTGGGTCAGGCGGAGGTGGGTCGGGAGGGAGTTCCAAGTCTTGGCGGCCAGGTAGGAGAAGGACCTTCCTCCTGTGGTGGCTCTTCGGATCCGGGGGACGGTGGCGAAGGCGTGGCTGGCCGATCGAAGATGGCGTGTGGGAGCGTAGAAGTTGAGGCAGCTGTTGAGGTATGCTGGTCCTTGGTTGTGCAGGGCTTTGTGTGCGTGGGTGAGGAGACGGAAGGTGATTCTCTTGTTGATCGGGAGCCAGTGCAGATCTCTCAGGTGTCCGGAGATGTGGCTGCGACGGGGGATGTCCAGGATGAGTCGTGCTGAGGCATTCTGGATCCGCTGGAGTCTCTTCTGGAGTCTGGCGGTGGTTCCGGCGTAGAGGGAGTTGCCGTAGTCCAGCCGGCTGGTGGTGAGGGCCTGGGTGACCGTCTTCCTGGTCTTGGTGGGGATCCACCGGAAGATCTTACGTAGCATGCGCAGGATGTTGAAGCACGACGAGGAGACGGCGTTGACTTGTCTGGTCATGGAGAGGGAGGAGTCCAGGATGAAGCCTAGGTTGCGTGTGTGGTCTGTTGGTTTGGGTGCGCTGCCCAGGGCGGGGGGCCACCAGGAGTCGTCCCAGGCGGAGGGCGATGATCCCAGGATGAGGACTTCCGTCTTGTCCGAGTTCAGTTTCAGGCGGCTGCTCATCATCCACTTGGCTACGTCTGTCATCCCTTCGTGTAGGTTGGTTCTGGCGGTGGCGGGGTCGTTGGTGAGGGAGAGGATCAGCTGGGTGTCGTCCGCGTAGGAGATGATGTTGAGGTTGTGTTGGCGTGCAATGTCTCCGAGGGGGCTCATGTAGACGTTGAAGAGGGTTGGGCTGAGCGAGGAGCCTTGAGGAACGCCGCAGATGAGTTCGGTGGCTTCTGATCTGAACGGGGGGAGGCGGACTCTCTGTGTCCTTCCGGCGAGGAACGAGGTGATCCATTCCAGTACCTTCTCCTGGATTCCGACGTTGCTGAGGCGCTGTACTAGGGTACCGTGGCAGACAGTGTCGAAGGCCGCGGAGAGGTCTAGGAGGATGAGGGCCGCTGTTTCTCCGTTGTCGAGCAGGGCTCGAATGTCATCGGTAGCTGCGATCAGGGCAGTCTCGTGCTGTGGTTGGCCCGAAAGCCAGACTGCGAGAGGTCGAGGGATCCGTTCGTCTCGAGGAAGGCGGCCAGCTGCTTGTTGACGGTCTTCTCGATGACGTTAGCAGGAAACAGGAGCAGCGAGATGGGGCGGTAGTTCTTGAGGTCGGTGGGGTCGGCTGATGGCTTCTTTAGTAGAGCGCTGAGTTCGGCGTGCTACCAGCTCTCCGGGAAGGCGGTGGTGTCGAAGGAGGTGTTGATGATGTCCCGCAGGTGGGGTGCGATGACAGCGTCGGCCTTGTTGAAGATGTGGTGAGGGCAGGGGTCGGTTGGAGATCCGGAGTGGATGGAGTTCATCGTGCGGATGGTGTCTTCGGTGCTGATCGGGGTCCAGGCGCGGAGGGTGGTGGTGGGGGGCGGTGGTTCAGTCGTGGCGTGCGTCGGGTGAGAGCTGAAGCTTTGTGTATGTCGGCGATCTTGTTGTGGAAGTAGGAGGCGAGGGAGTTGCAGAGGTCTTGCGAAGGGGTGATTGTCGCTGTATGATGCAATTTGGAATTAAAACTAAAACCATTTGTCATCTTAAATTTGGAAATATATATATAACATCGCACCAAAAGCATCAATATAATTTTCTTGTGTCACAATACTGAATTAAACTTCCCCAACATTTTCTTTACATTCTTCCCCTCAATTGTTCTCCATAAACTCCCCCTATCCCCCTCCCACTAAGGACTTGACAAGCCCACTCTAGACTTCTCCTCCCCCGATTTACGCCACCCTGGAAAACCAAAGAGTTTTCCTGGTCCCCCACCCTCTTCCTAGCTGAAGTGATTTAGAATTTGGAATTGCACCATAAATTGACCTGTAACTCGTGGGCCAACTTATCCCTGATTTCCATTGTGTAGTAAGCTACACCTAGATGCGATAAATGGACTCCGTCCTCTCTAAAAAGGTGATGTTCTGTGCTTGTTATATTATCATGAGCAATACATTTGATCTACATTACTGAACAAAATACTCTCATAGCTTTATTCAGCTTCCTTCTAGCTTTCTTGACTGCTGCATGACACCTTGCTTTTCTCCAGGACTGTCTATAAACAAATTCAGTCCAAATAAGGTGAGTGCTCGGCCAATTGTTTTTTAAAACAGCTAAATCCAATTGCATCTTTTTGATGAGAGTTAAGCCAGATAGATCAACTAAATAATTCTCTCCTAGGTGGATAATCAGATAATCAGGACAACCTCTTATTTGAAACAAATTTGTGAGTGTCGGGAACAAGTCCTCCCATTTCATGCCTCCTTTACACTTCCATACCAACTCATGTCCAGCGCTGGGAATACCGAGTGATCTTCCATAAATTTGTTTCTCTGCAAAAAGAGCCGTCCATTTAACAAAGGAATGACCCACCATCCACGTTCGCTTTTTTAAGTTTGAAGATGCGCCCGAACATCACCTAAATAGAAAGGCAGAAATTAACATATCGCCAAAGACTTTTATTATCTAAAACATCATTATTTACGTACATAACGTTTGTAACAACTTGATTTCCATCTGCCAATACGTTGCAAAACTTCTAAACCCAGCCCCAATCTTGATGCTTCCGTAGCTGCCCCAATTCTAAACGAATGCGTGGCAAAGTCTTTTGGGTCTTGACCTACTAACATTAGTGCTTTTCGCAATACTGCCAAAAATGAGCACTCGTTATTTTGCTACCATCTTTGTGCATGCAAATATGTCCCTTTGAAACGTACCTGAAAAAGAAAACTGTACCCATTCTTGCACTGGGCAGCAATGCGCTACACCACTGCCGTTTAGAAAAACCCAAATGCCCCTGCCTAACTGATCAGTTTTTGATTTTTTAAGCCAGAGTCCCAATTTGTGTCCCAATACCGAAACAGTATCACTGCATAAACCCCGGTCCCCACCCTAACCCAAAACTTCTGATATCCTGAATACTCCAAAAAACATCCAAATCATTGCCAATCTGAAACGTTCCTTTTCCCAAACATTATAACAACATACCGAAAGCTGCTCTAACAGTTGTTGTAATAGCTCAAACGTAATAGGAGCCCGGAGCTGCTTAGAGCTAACTTTTTCCCTATTGAGCCCTCTCAGCATTTTTCCAACTAAAATGTTGTCAACTGGATCGACGCCCCATAACAATTGGCCATAAAATGACACACCTGATAACTTTCCCGCAATAGTTGTGTGGGATAAACCTTTATCTATTAACATTAGAACAAAATCAGAAATACATGTACCACCTTTTCCTGTGGACCCTTTCTCATGCAAGCAACTCTAATAACTCAAAAATTCTTCCCATGCTTGTAGATAACTTCTTCTAGTCGAAGGTGCTATGGAATGCTCGACTAGTTGTACGATCCTCATTCCCTAGGGCCCAAATGTTGTGTGGTACCATCGTTTTGCTGACGTCCGCCCCTGGCACCAATGCACGAAACTTCTGCCTATGAGAACGAGAGAGTGCGTCAGCGATGGAATTGTCAACTCCAGGGACATGTTTAGCTTTGAAAACCATATTAAACTTAAGACTCAAAAGCATGAACACTAAGCAAATGCAGAACCTTCACATCCTTAGCCTTTTGGTTATTCACTAAGTTGACCACTGCTGTATTATCGACATGAAAAAATACAGATCTGTACCTGAACTCATGTCCCCATACCAACAAGGCAACGATCAAGGGAAACAGTTCCAAGAAAGCAATACTTCGGCCCTGTTTCTTCCAATGCTCCGGCCAACTTTCGGCGCACCATCTCCCTTCCCAAAACAAACTAAATCCACTGGATCCAGCAGCATCAGAATAGATCTGTATTTGCCAAACAAAATCATTGTCCATGAACTGCAAGGGTACTCCATTGAAACTGTCAAGGAAACACAACCAAACTCTCAAATCTTCCTTAATTCGTTTACAAATTCAGACTCTGTGGTGTGGAAGAGAAGCACCTGATAATGCCATGCCCAAACGCCTACAAAATGTCCTTCCTGCCCTCACTACTCTACAAGCGAAATTTAAGTAGCCTCACAAGCGCTGTACTTGCCTCAACTCAATTTTCTTTTTGTCCAGCACCACCAATAAGACTGATCTAATTTCTTGCATTTTGCTAGCTGGGAGGCGCGCTGTCAGTTACAATGTATCGATCTCTTTGCCTAAGAAAGTCATTATCCAACACGGCCCTTCTGTCTTATCTGGAGCCAATGGGACCCCTAAAAAATCTGTCAATTCTTGAAATTGAGTAAGTGCTGCCACGCAATGGTCCGACTGAGCCCATCCCACCAATAGGAAATCGTCCAAACAGATGGCACCTTTGTCACATACTTGTGAAAATATCCACTGAATAAAAGTACTAAATGTTTCAAAAAGAGTGCACGAAACCACACAGCCATTGATAAAACTCTATCCACATAAAAATGGCCTTGAAAGAACATACCAAGAATTCAAAATCTGAAGGGTGTATGGCTAGTAATCGGAACGCTGATTGGATGTCACATTTTGCCATCTCCGCCCCATTACCCATCTGTGTCACCAAGTGTATCGCCTCATCTACTGTGGTGTGAAATCTGATAAATTCGATGTACATAGACAGCATTCATTCCCCTTCTTCTCCCACTCCTCTCCTTGTGAGCACCATGGATACTGTAAATTATTGACTATATCACCCTGCCAGTAAGAGCCCGTACCCCTGTGTATATGCACGGCCATTCTAGGCACCATGGCCCTTTTTACCCATTAGACTCCCCAGCCTCCCTCCTGCGCGTATCTTGCACCCCCTCTCTCATGTATAGGCCATGAAACCCGCTCCCTTTGCGCGACCCTGATGTGAAAGGTAACCCTCCTGCTTGACCCAGGCCTTCTCCATTCCCCTCTCGAAGAAGCATCCTTCGCCTCAGCTGACATGGCCCCCCCCCCCCAGTTGTATCTGGCTGCCCCTGTTCCCCCATGTACAGGTCGTAAGATCTCTCTCTCTCTCTCTCCCTCTCTGCGCGGCTCTGGTCCTGCACGCACCCCGTCCCCCCTCCTTCTCCTCACATGAACAAGTCATAAACCCTCTTCTTCCGCAAAGCCCTGTCCTTGCGAGTCACGGCCGCGCCTGACCAGCACCTCCTCCCCTTCCATGAATGTCCCTCTGTTGACGAGCCTTCCCTCCACGCTCGATTGTCCACGCAGGCCTGAATACCACTCCTTTGATGACCCCTTCCCCCGAGTCCGGCTGACCACACATGTCCGAGGCCATCGCCTAAGCCAGGAGATACCATTTACTGCCCTTATTGTATGCCTAGCCACCCCACCCCCTGGGCCATGATCAGGCGCACACATCCTACGACACACTCAGCTGCATGATTGCCCTCCCCTCTTATCAGCAGGTCAAGGGTCCCCATTGTGAATGTATGTGGAATAGGATCATCACGAGGATTATAGGAATGTTTCCCTTTTGCGACACATTGACCTGATTGTATCATCAAATGTTCTGCAAATGTATAAAAGCCGGAGTCTCACGCTCACTTGTTAGAGCACCTCCCGAAAGACACTGTGTTTCGTGTCCGAAATGACATGCTCTCCTCATGAGAAATAAACTCTGTTCTTGATTCCTGCTCCCAGCGCCCGTCTCTTTATTTGGTAATTATTCAGAATGGGAACTGAGAGGCGGTTTGCGCCAGCGGCCTGGGCATCGTTAGGATTATGGGCACATTTTCCACAATTGGCGTCCCAACGCGGGGTCCATCAGTGACATAGGGTTCGGTAAGAGAGATCCAGACGAAAAAGTGAACGTCTAAAATGATCGGGGTATGCCTGCCTTGAGAGGGCCCTAGCCCGGCTGCCGATCGACAGAACTTCACCAATTCTGAACGGACCTCTCTTGAGTGACCTATTGTCCTGACTGGAATCCCACAGGAATGCTACATGGAGTAAGAGAACGATCGGGCGCTGGAGGAAGGAGTCGAAGAACTGTCCGTATGGTCCGGTCCGGGTAAGATTAAGTAGGGTGTTTTTACACCTGATTGGTAGGGTGGCCCTGTCCACCTGATTGATTGATTGTTTGTATTGAAATCGGTATTTGTATACTGATATTGTATTGGTTGGTATTGGTTCATTTAGCTTTGAGGGCTACTTGACATATTGGTTCTCTTGTGAGAACGAGACATTCTCTGTTTGCAAACAGCGGCGAATAGGAACGTCGTCCCTCTTTGCAGATAGAGAAGGGTAGGTAATGCAGACTTTTGTCCCCGTTGTAATCCGTCATGCCTACTTTTCTCCCCACTGATTGTTTGAAATCGATTAATAATCGATTGTTGCTCTTTGAGATCTTCCCTGTCTACAAACTGAGACGAATAGAAATATTCTGTCTTCCTTTTTGGATAGCGAAGGGCAGGTAATGCAGACATTTGTCCCCGTTGTAATCCGTCATGCCTGTTTTTCTCCCCACTGATTGGTTGGTTGCCTGGACATTGTTGTTCCAGGAATTGTTTCGTTTGAGGTATTTTCTATTTGCAAACAACGTAAAATAGAAACACTCTGTCTAGTCTTTGCAAGTAGAAAAGGGTAGGTTATGCCCCTTTGTGAATTCGTCAGTCCTACCCACTCCCCACTGGTTGGTTATTGTGGGGTAGCTCGCATGGTCCGCCCAGGAGACTACTCTTATGGAGGACATATGCTCTCTACTCATGGGCCATTTAATAGAAATAGACCGACTGGTCCGTCCAGGAGGCTACCCTAGTAAGTGGAAGTACATCGCTCGGTCTGTCCAGGATGATACCCTAATGAAGGAATATATGTTCCCCTTTTGATCGATAATCTCGTTCCACCCCGGACCATTTATTGGAGGGGACTCGTCTGGTCCGTCCAGATGTACCCCCCTAGTGAAAAGGACACATAAAAATATGAAGTGATCACCGTTCCCTACTAACAAAAAGCTTTAGCTCGAAACACGCTAAGGAAGAGAAAGAAAAATAAAAAGAAATCAGGCCAAGTCAGTAACCCCCTGATGAGCTTTTGACTTCACCAAAAATAAGAAACATTAGAAGTAGTTCGTAATAAGAAATGTAAAATGGCGAAAAGATTCGATATCAGAACATAGCCACGAGGTAGCTAGGCTTCATTGCCTGTTCCTGTTCCCAACATGTCTGCCTCATTGCCCGCCCCGCCCAAATAACGGTCACATGAAATAGAAACAACTCAATAGGTACCTACCCCCATTCCGGAAGCTCCCGAAGTGCAACAGGCCCGCGGTTACGCCCATCCGGAAGGCGAGGCCTGAAGGCACGAGGGACTCGCCTGCCCACGGTCAGAAGGAGACGATGTTGGGCAGGCGGTCCAAAAAGGATGACAAGGACCTCTCCGTCTTCTCCCTTCTGCCGCCCTGCAGGCCGCGGGGAGAGAGGGGGCTGTCTTGCCTCGGCCACCGACCACCCCTCTCTCTCACCCGATCCGGCTTTTGCCAAAGGCCAACGCCAAGGCGACAATGGCGGCGAATCAAGTAGTCCCGCCACATTTCAAATTCGCCGCATGCCATCGCCTGCTGGTCCAGAGCCGAAGCCAAGGCAAGAACGGCGGCAAATCAGATAGTCCCGCCACATGCCAAATTCACCGCCTGCCTTCATAGGTATAGGCAGTCCTGCCACATTCCACGCTCCCTGGAGAGTCGAAGGTAGTCCCGCCACATGTCGCCGAGGGAAAGGGGGGGGCTGTCTTGCCTCAGCCGCCGACCACCCCCCCCATCATCAATGGCTGGCATGGCCGATGTCGAAAACTATGGAGCCGGGGAACGGCGCAGGGTCGCTGGAAGGGGGAGGTGCCGCGAACGGCCCTCCCCCACCTCCCTCCAGGTGGAGGCTTCCAGCGACACCCCAACGCTCTTCGCTTAAGGGTCAACATCAAAAAGAGGTCCTCTGCCCAGGACGGGCACACGCTCCATATCGCCTCTCCTCGACCTTGAAGATTCTATAAGAGCCGGGGGGCCCCCGACCCCCTGCATGGGTGCCCCCGTCCCCTTTGCTGGGAACCACGACAGCGGTGCTGCTCCTGCCGGCACCGGACTTGGATCGGAAATGGCTAAGATGCCGCCACGGCACAGGCTTGTTCAGTTCCGGAGGAACACCAGAAAGACCCGGTAGGAAAATTGTTGCCGCCCTTCCCACTCTTTGACTCATGGTCCATATTGTTAGACTGTTAACCACATTGCACGAGACTTTCTGAACTGCCAATGGAAAGTTCTGGGCCAACCTTGCGAGACTAGAGACACTCTGACTATGCTAGAACTCGCCTGACCCCACCCAAAATGGCGCCGACGCAAAATGTGACGTTTTTAATGAACTTTGTTGCACCCTGATCGCGCAACCTTTTTGCACCGAGATATATATAACGTTTGGATAATGAAAGTAAATATGAAGGGTATTGAGTATGTGCTTGAACAATGAATTGACTTAAGGGTGGGTACTGTTTATGAGTTGGGAAATGAATTGGTATAAATGAATGATCATTGGACGATGTATTTATGAACGTATTTAAGATGAATTACTGACATGCATCATGCTTGCTCTGTAGGAGAGGTTAATATAATTTTATTGCGCTGCCGCACTTTTTACAATGAACTGCCACTAGCTTCGTTCTTCCCATGCACAGTTCCAATCTGCTCCGTGGCTAGCCCACCGGGTTGTAGGCCTGTATTTATGTGTCAACCCTCTTTTATTAAAGGTATTTTGGAAACGAAAGCATCATTGTAGCGGATTGCATTAATGAGTTTTGAATGAATTACTACTATGAGCAACGAGAAAGTATGATGAAGGCTAAAGGTTAAAAAGGACCCGATATTTAGCAACCACACTATGTGTGACAGGCAGCCGGAAAGGTGCTCTAGAAGCCCTAAAAACGACACCACAGAAATGCCACCTGACCGCCGCCCTTGTACCCGATGAAAAGAGGTTACGGCCAAGTAGCTCATGTCGCACAGATCGTCAATGATTATCTGTCTGACCTTTCTGGTCCATCTGGGCTTAAACGCCGTGATGGTAGGGAAATGCACTACGTGAAAATAGGTCGAGTATGTGGTAGGTAAAGCGTTTCCGGATTACTGCACGTTGATGAGGGTTTTTGAATGTTGCCCCCACCCCTTCTTTTTCCTCCCTTCTGCAGGTCACGTCGGAACACTGGCTGATGTATGGATGGACGACGACCGAACCGCCGACGAGAGGAGGAGAAGGGGAATGTGAGCATGGTCCTTAGGACAAATAAAGGTTTTTTTTTTTAAAAAGGACGTAGACTTAAACATGACTGTTCCTCCTTAGAGCATAGCAATGGGAGGATGGACTGACATAGAGACTGGACAGGTACTGAGTGACAAAAATAAAATTGACTAGAAAAGACGCGTTAGATGAAATGACTGGACGTTTTGACTAGGTAGGGAAAGGACAAAGAAAATCGTACGTATAAGGGTTGCCACGGCGCCACCCGTCTAGGAAGTTAGAAATGTCGCCGATGTTCAAAATGCACTACTCCCTTTCTCACACTCTTGCAGATATAGCCAAGCTGTCCGACTGTTTTTCCGATCAATACTTGCCGTTGCCTCAGCCTGGAGAACTTCCCACCACAGGAGGGAACAGAAAAATGGTTTAAGATCCAACCATGGGTAACTAGCATGACCAGGTTAATTTCCGATCAGCCAACGGAGGTGTGAGTATTGGTAATTGGGAACGCTCACAGGCGTGACAAACGAGAAGAAAAAGGGGGGAAAGGCAGAAAGAGCTAAGCACGTAGATAAATAGGATAGTAAAGATATGTAGGATAAATATATAAAAAGCAGATGTTGTGGACTAACAATTGTTTCCCGCCTTGTTGTGAATGTCTTGTCTATGTGTAATACATGTGCCGTCTTCCCTGTCTGAGTTTGTGTGTGTGTAACGTACGAATATATGTCTCCCCTCTGTCTATATCTGCATGTTACCTGACCTTTGCTGTTCCGTGTTGTGAACGCACTAAATGACCTATTTTCGTACACGTCTCTCTCTCCACCCTTCTTTCTCTCTCTCTCCTTACATGTCATACGTGTACCGAATGGCTCGTTTAGACTGCGGACGACTCTCACTCTCTTTGAGAGCCTCCCTATTTTCTGTCCATCTTTTTGGTAAAATTGTGCCCCACCGGCACCACTCCGATTTGATACGTATTTGAACACGAAGGTGTTCAGCGAAATTGACCAAAACTAAAATGACTGTATCTTGCCATGTTACTGCCTCTCCTTTCTGCAAAATGAACGAACTTGAATTGGCTAAGAAGGAAAGGACAGGTAAGACGACTAAAGTCCCCCAAATCAGGCCATTTCTAGGGGAACTATATGTCAATGGCATCCTATGTCTGTTCTTCAGAGACGAACGCCAACGTCTAGATTGACACCCAATACCCAGATTACCCCACCCCTTTGCACCCAAGCGCAAGCGCCCGAGGCATCCCCGCCCCACTTTTTGATAGAACCGCTTCCGTTGTCCCCGGTATAAACATAATGATCATGGGTAGCTGCTGACCCTTGAGGATATCTTGTTTTGCCCGACACTCGACGATAGCACCCCCGCCCTGTCTGAAAATGTTAGCCGGTTCTGAAGGGAAATGCTGCGCTAATGTTGAAAATGATGTAATGCACAGTTGATGGAAATATTATCTTGTCCTTACTTGAATCATAAATGGGCCAATGAATATACCTGCCATAAACTCAGTAGGAATGCTGACACATGCACTGCTTGGTAATAGACCTCTGACTGTGACCAATGACCATAAGGACTCAAATGCGAAAAATTGAGGGAGGAATTCACATGCGTAGATATCTTCTTCTGCCATTTCTCTAAAACACTGTCTTGTACTCATTCAAAGATGCACGATCACCGAAGGAGATGGGTCGGATGTGACGTACAGCCTGGCTACAGATCCTGGGACACGTGTGACCTCGACCAAAGGTGGAGCTGCAGAGCAACAAGATACGGACGAGACAGCACTTTCGACGTGGAAAATGAAAAATGACGGGCTGCCCTGAAGCCCTCCGTCTGCTAACCCACGTGTGCCTGGAGTCTCCGTCCCCCTTCTTTGGGCCCGATTGATGGGCCTGCCTGCTTGTTATCCTTTGCTCCCTTGGTCCCTTTTGTGTGTCCCAGGAACTCTGACCCAACTCCGCTCACTCTTTCTCCCATTGACTGTTTGAACGACATCCACCCACCTTCCCACGTGACTTTTTGCCAAAGGAAAGAGCTGCAATTATGTGGGAAGAGGGTGTTGCAACAGAACTCTAGGTGCCGAGCATAAGGCGCCGCCAAACGGACTGTTTAGGGAACAGGACTGTGGTCTAACAGCAGAGGACTGACCGCACCCTGCAACGCGCCAGGATAGAACCGAGCTGGACCCATAGCTCCATCGCCGGTGCTCAACAGCGCCAACGACAAGCACTGGGATTAGAGCCTACCAGTGATGGCTCGCTGATAAAAAGACACTGTGACGAAGAAATACTGTGTATCGAACTGAATTCCGCTCTCAACTGCCTGGTCAAAACGGTCCATTGGTCACGTTTTTTTTTAAGTCCGAAAGCCTTGTGCTATGTAATGCGTTTAACTGTCAGGAACACACCGAAAATGTAATTTCGTATGTACTGCATTCTTCCCTTCACCTTAAACTGTCTATGATTGTACGCCACATGTTAGTATCGACAAAGTGCTAATTCGTCATCGATGCTTGCCTGCCTGTAATGTCATCAGCTGTAAAAATGATTGCTGCTATGTAAAAAGGGGCGACTGTGAAATCTGATAAATTCGATGTACATAGACAGCATTCATTCCCCTTCTTCTCCCACTCCTCTCCTTGTGAGCACCATGGATACTGTAAATTATTGACTATATCACCCTGCCAGTAAGAGCCCGTACCCCTGTGTATATGCACGGCCATTCTAGGCACCATGGCCCTTTTTACCCATTAGACTCCCCAGCCTCCCTCCTGCGCGTATCTTGCACCCCCTCTCTCATGTATAGGCCATGAAACCCGCTCCCTTTGCGCGACCCTGATGTGAAAGGTAACCCTCCTGCTTGACCCAGGCCTTCTCCATTCCCCTCTCGAAGAAGCATCCTTCGCCTCAGCTGACATGGCCCCCCCCCCCCAGTTGTATCTGGCTGCCCCTGTTCCCCCATGTACAGGTCGTAAGATCTCTCTCTCTCTCTCTCCCTCTCTGCGCGGCTCTGGTCCTGCACGCACCCCGTCCCCCCTCCTTCTCCTCACATGAACAAGTCATAAACCCTCTTCTTCCGCAAAGCCCTGTCCTTGCGAGTCACGGCCGCGCCTGACCAGCACCTCCTCCCCTTCCATGAATGTCCCTCTGTTGACGAGCCTTCCCTCCACGCTCGATTGTCCACGCAGGCCTGAATACCACTCCTTTGATGACCCCTTCCCCCGAGTCCGGCTGACCACACATGTCCGAGGCCATCGCCTAAGCCAGGAGATACCATTTACTGCCCTTATTGTATGCCTAGCCACCCCACCCCCTGGGCCATGATCAGGCGCACACATCCTACGACACACTCAGCTGCATGATTGCCCTCCCCTCTTATCAGCAGGTCAAGGGTCCCCATTGTGAATGTATGTGGAATAGGATCATCACGAGGATTATAGGAATGTTTCCCTTTTGCGACACATTGACCTGATTGTATCATCAAATGTTCTGCAAATGTATAAAAGCCGGAGTCTCACGCTCACTTGTTAGAGCACCTCCCGAAAGACACTGTGTTTCGTGTCCGAAATGACATGCTCTCCTCATGAGAAATAAACTCTGTTCTTGATTCCTGCTCCCAGCGCCCGTCTCTTTATTTGGTAATTATTCAGAATGGGAACTGAGAGGCGGTTTGCGCCAGCGGCCTGGGCATCGTTAGGATTATGGGCCCTTTTTCCACAGTGGTGTACGACACCAAAGTATCTATTGCTGAGATGAAATCATTGACAGAGCAGCCTTCTGGCCAGGACAGATGTTGTATCATCCTATACTCCCCTTCTTTCTTTTTAGGAATGACACCTAGGGGGCATACCATAAGATTTTCCAAAGGACATTGTTTAAAAGGTCCCACTATCCTGCCTTCTTTTATTTCAGCATCTAACCTACGTTGACGAGGGCCCTGATATCCTAGCTTAAAACCATTTTTGAACCCCCAGAATAATCTAGCCGCTGCCTCTGTATCTGGGTACATTTCCAACCAAGGCCTCAGAGTTGACAGCTTAACTGGTGTATGTGCCCTTTGGAAAAGCAGGGAAAGGGGTGCCTCTCCCCCTATATGCACCTCTGTTCTGTTCACTAAATCTTTGCTGCTCACTAAATCATTGGCCGCCAAAGCCTCTCATTGGGGAACCACAATGCGTGAGTGGATGTCGCTCTCCACATTGAGAACACTAATGTCTGAAACGACATAATTGTCTACTACACATTCCTCTATTGAAATTCCAGCAGGCCCCTGTCCCTGAACTTTGCCCCCCTCCCCAAACACCCACCCCTGCTTGGGTGGGACGCCACAGAAAGGGCCGGTAAGTAACTGGCAACCCACTTGCCATGTGTGTCGTTGCAGGTGGGTGAGACATGGACATCCATTGGAGCCAAAGCTCTGAGTCCACATCCCCCCACGGCTTCTCAGCGCATAAACTGATTCTCGCTCTAAATTCTTCATCATAGTTTAACCATGAATATCCCCCAAAATGCATTTGCGCTTTATCCATGTATTTATAAAGGGCTACTGACCTCTCAGGATATTTTTCACAATAAATACTCAGAAAAGCCGAAGTCCAGTTTTCTATTGTACGAGGTACCCTAGGACGTTGCGCTAACTCCCATTCCTCTTCCTTTGACCCCTCTTTAGCTTGTATATCTCTGTGTAGTAATTTGAATACGTCCACAAACTCGTGATTCCATATCTTTTGTTTGGTTTTGTCAGTTAAATGAGTCCCCTCTGGCATCGCTAGACCCATATAAGGAAGCCTTCTCTCAAGGTTAATGGATACAGTTCTATCAGACCCTTCCTCTTTGGACAACCCATCCACTATACCAGATTGCCTATTGTGTGATCCGTCAAAACCCACTGTGCTAACCTGTGTCAAAACCCCAGGTGATTATAGTCAGATGATCTGTCAGACAACCCACCGTTTCTACCTTCAATATCAACAACATTCTTTGTTCCAGGTTGCAATCTCCCAGGCTTCCCTTTTTCCCTGCGTATCTTCTCAATCTGCCCACCAATGGGGCTTACCGTAAGGTAACTGCTCCGCTCTTTGCTAAAACTCCGTCTGAGACATCCGCCCCTGATAATCTCTCGACGTTTGGTCAGTATGAGATGAGTCCGCACTTGACCTCTGAAACAATAAAACAGACTTTTGTGTTGCCCCCCCCTTTTTTACCCCCTTTGGTTTTAGATACTGTACCTGTTATTTTTTCAGAAACCGTTTTGTTATTAACATTTTCTTTGCCCCTTAATTTCATCATATATTGCTCTCCCACATTCTCAATAGCATTCTGCAGTGTCGCACTTGTACTGGGAGATGCTCCATCCCCAACCCCACCATCAAAGGTTTTCCAAGCTGAGACACCTCTCCGCTCCAGAGATCTGCTCAACCGCACAAAATCTGCTCCAGATTCGCCATTATCATTACAATTAAGTTCCCCCATTGTCGCAGGAACAGTGGTAAGAATCACCTTGCCAGATGTTACGTTAGGTGTAACACCCATAAGATTGTCATAAAGGTCGCCAGAACCCTGTGAATAACTGGAACTTGTTTTAAGAACTCCCCGCTCTGATATGTTGTCCCTAAATGGGCTTGAGTGCTCTACCCAGACCCACTGTCCTTCCAAGTTCTTTGGCTGGGGGTAACCCACGTCATGCCTGGAACAGGTGGCGGGCGAGCCCGCAGGAATAAATATTCTCTGTCCCATCTTTTCACAGCTAAGCCTGAAGCAAAGTGTTCCTCTCTTCTTCAAAAAGGGGTTCGGCTTCTCCTTCATCCCCACTGTCCCCTCCCAAATCAATCTCCATATCTCTAGTGCAATAACCTTCCTGTTCTCTGTAAGTCTGTGTCTGCATTCGAGGTCTCCCACTCCTTGCTGATGGGTGACCAACTTCTCTTGTACTTACAGACTCCACAAACCCTTCTGTGTCATGTGACAAATTAATCATAGCCTTTGGAAATGGCGCTTCTTTCGTAGCTTGTGCAGTGAACTCCTCCCCTTCTTCGCTGTCACTGGAATAAGATACTAGGGAAGTTTCCTGTCTCTCAAACAATAAATTCTGTCCGCTGGCGCTTAACGCGGAATGCTGACATTTGTTTACCCTTCCCTTCTGGTCGCAACTGTCTGTGGGTGGTGTAGGTATCATTGTATTCCCCAACCCATTTTGGCTGACCAATGAGTTCCTAACAGCTTTCTCCTTCCCTTTTTTCTTGGTGGCAGCAGCCTTCACCTCACTGGGGACCCCCACCAGCATACCGGTGCCCTGGGCGCTGGCATCATGTAATATGGACCGGACATCCCTTTGACTCACCGTCACCTGAGGTGGGAGGGAAAGGTCCCTGCGAAGCAACATATCCGATGAAAGTGCGCCAGTTGTTGAGGCCCTCAAAGCTCCTGCGCTCTACGAACGTGCTCTCCTGGCTCCTCTCTTCATGGGTGACCACTGCATGCTTCTACCGATGACCACACTCCTCTTGCTGCCCTGCGTTGTGGTGGCCATGTGGGGGGGGGGATCATCTCTTGACGCACCTCTTGCGTCAGCATATCCTCTCTACCTTCCTGCTGAATCACACGCAGGGCTTCCACCAGCTGCTCACTCATGTTCATTGTTGCAACTTAATTTAATGGTGTCAGTCCCAGTCACGAATTATGGCAAGGAAAACGCCACCTCACTAATCTATCTATCATGAAGAAACGTACCTTGCTGCCTCCATCACGCTTGCGCTCCTAACTGCCTTCCCTACGCACCTACGCTATCCCTGCCTGATGTTCCTCTCATCAGAGCGTGGACCGCTCCATGTGTGCGAATATCCCCAGGGGGAGACGTCTCGCGCCACTCCCCCTGAGGACCCATGGCGACGCCCGGAAGTACTGAACCGAGTCAGGGCAGGCAATAGTCTGTGCGAGTGAAGCAGTCCCCTCTGTGCTGGGTGACTGTGGCAATCACATTGCTGAAGGACATTGGAGAACAAGATCTGCTATAGCCACGATCGAACACAGGGAGAGGGCTCTGTTGTGGACAACCTCATCACATGGTCATTCAGGCGACTGAGCACTTCTGCTGTGTAGTTTGTATGTAAGAGATAACTGGCCTGGGCACATGCCATAGTTCGGATCGAGAATTGGGAATGTGTAACACTCTTTCCTCTAAGGAGGATCCTCACTCAATGGCAAAGATACACTCACATTGAGAGTCCTTGTGTCTACAAACTGAGATTGTGCGTATAGTATTGAGTGTCCCACAGAGAGGGCCAGTATAGCATAACTGGACATGCTGAACAGAGTTGGACATATACAACATCGCGAAGTAGAGAACGGCCACACATATCTATACAGCACTTCGAAGCTTTGGACACTCGGACCGGAACAGAGGCAGCGAGCACGCTGCTGTCCACCGCTGTGCATACCCAAGCTTTTAGACTCCTCTTGTTTAACAGACGCCTCAGGCACTTGCAATCTACTTCCCTCTACTAACACAGCCTGTTTCCAAGGGATTTCCAATACATAACGGACGCTTAAATAATTGCCTGGAACTGAGGGCATGACACTGTGAACACTGGATTGGGTACAGGTACGACATGTGATGGTGTAGCAGAAAAGTTTACGTCACATAACGCCGCACCGAAAGGAATGATCATATAAGGTGGCATAGCACTGAACTACAAAGAGGCTGCAGCGTTGCATTGGGGGGAGTGTGCTGGGGTAATACTCCACGCTGTAAAGAGGAAGGTGTGCTGATTGAGAGGTATTGCTGTTAATGCTTGCCAGCTTGCTGTAGAACAGATTGGTGTGAGACACTATTAACCAAAACAGTCTATCTAGGCACTGTCTCGGCCACGGGCGCCAAGGGAAGCTGAATTGTCAGATGGATAGGCATGATTGCACATTAAAATTGAAGTGCTAAACTGGCAGAGTGGTGTGCTTATTGCCCCAGGGATTAAAAAGACACAACAAATTGCGTGACCAAGTCCATAATGGGTCTGCCCAAAGCTAAGCAACCGGAAGCCCCGCGTCTGGGGACACAGACAATGCAACACAAAGTGATCTGGCCCAAAGTTCTGATCAAGATGTGGTACCACCCACGGAACCTGGAAGGCATGGATACAAGTTGGAGCTGGTTCTCAAAGAGTTACTAGAATTACGTATAGCTATAGAAGCGCAGATAGGCACACTAACTACTAGCTTCACGCTATTAAAGGCAGACCATGCAAAACTAGCACACAAAGTTAAAAATAATAAAATAATATTGGATGACCTGTTAAAGCAACAGACAACCACCTCTTCTCAATTGGAACAAAATGCAGAGCCAACTAAAGGGCTTACAGGATAGGGTGGATGATGCAGAAGGAGGATCCCGCCTCAATAATGTAAGAATTCTGGGCATTCCGGAGAGAAGCGAAGGACCTAACCCTTCTCAATTTGTTGAACATTGGCTTCGAGATCATGTTGCATCGGCAGGCCTAACTGAGCTATACAGTGTGGAAAGAGCACATAGAGTACTGCCCAGACCTCCATCCCGTAGTGCATCCTCCCGGCCGATTATTAAACAAACTTTGAATTATAAAGAACAGGACACAATCCTATGTGCAGCCCGGGAAAAAGCTCCAATTCAATTTGAGAACAAACATATCTCAATCTACCCAGACTTCACTCTAGCGGTCCAGAGGGCAAGAAATACATTTAGGGATGTAAATAAGACACTTTAGGCCCATAATTTGAAATATTACATGCTATTCCCGGCTCGATTGAAAGTCATATAGAGACAGACTTGTCATAAAATTTGTCACAAGTAAGCCGAAAAAAGCAATCTCAACTGCACAAAGCTGGCAAATCTATAACAGACAGACACAAGAAAGATAGACCTAACAAAGAGACAAGCCCCACAGCGGAACAGATTTCAGAAAGTTAAAAGGACACTGTGCTGGCGGCGGCGGCGCTGATGGAACAATACACAACTTCTATTGCTGAAACTGTGGACTCTTCTAAAGACCCTGCTGTCCACTCGAACTCAAAAAATAGCCTGGCACTGTTTCCAGTGGTGACCCCGCAGACTGCAAATGATTTCTGAAGCTGGGTGATATGGACACTCCATAGAGACTTTTTGATCTACCAATGAGTATGTTTTGCCTTGACACGTGATATTGGATAATTCCCATGTCCCCTATATTTGTAATCTGATAGGGCTTAAGCGGAAGCATTTTGACTATATTTTAAGAGATGCCCGACGCGAGTATGGCGGTTACCATCACCCATTCCCCCCTCCCCCATCCCCCCACCCCCAGTGGCGACTGCATTGTGTTATAGACTTTATAGAGTTTTTGTTGTACTTTTGTTCATTGTTTGGTCATTTAACGTTTCATGGGGGAACCTAGTACTGGGAGTTCTAGTGGGGTATATTAGCACAGACTCAGTTGCAGATTCGTATTTACTCTATCAGCAAGGCAGGGCACTGACTCTTAAAACTATACATTACACAGGGACAAATGACACAACCTAGTAAATATATATATATATATATATATACATCCTGGAATGTGAGGAGATTTGGCTCAATACATAAGAGACATAGAATTCTTCCACAACTTAACTGCAGGAAAGTGCACTTTGCTTTTCTGCAGGAATCTCATCTCACACAAGCAGAGGCCATAAAAATGCAAAAGAAATGGAGGGGACAGTTGTTTTATACATCTTACTCCACATTTGCTAGAGGAGCAGTGATATGGATACGAAGTGTACCCCTTTCGCATTAATAGAACAGAAAGTGGATATACACAGCAGGTATGTGCTACTACTTGGTATGCTTGATGGGAAACACATAGTGATGGGGAGTGCATATGCTCCAAATTCGGAGCAAGAAACATTTCTGGATATACTTTCCATGGCACTGGCGGGCTAGGATGCACATCCCTGGGTCATCGGGGGGAGGGGGGACTTTAATGCAGTGCTTGATGTGGCGATGGATAGGTCACACACACCCATACAGGGCACTGGTTGCAGAAAACAGGCAGAGACTCTTAGGGGATCAGCAGAGGGCCGGTACATAAGAGATGCATGGCATATGAAACATCCAGATAGCAAAGAATACTCCTTTTTTCACCACCATATGGATTTCACAGCACTCTCTCCACAGCGATTCTTAATTATTTTGCAGACAATGCAAACACTGCTAGTACACGTCAAGTGGAGTGGGACACTTTTAAGACTGTAGGGCGAGGAGTAACAATTAGCACGTGCTTGGGTGCTCGCTCAGCTTTAGTTGCAAAACTCAAAGAGGTTGAGAATAAATTAGGCACACTAGAGCGAGAGGCAATAAAAAGCAGCACTCATAAAGATGAATTACACGAAGCACATATACAACATGCGGATCTCTTGGAAGAGCTCCATGTGTTAGATTATCGTTTATACACACAAAATCAACATGCAGAGGCAGATAAATCAGACCTACTCCTTGCTAGGATTATTAAAAATACACTGGTGATGACCCCAACGGATGTATGACGTTACAACGCATACTTTTACCACGCATGCCTTTACAACGTGGTTTTTACATCGCATGCCTTTACAACGCATAGTGCTTTGGGGCGCTGGATAGTGAATAGTTTAGTTTAGTGGAGAAGTGTGGCTCAGGGGTTAGAGGCGGCAGACCTGGAGCTTGAGTTCGGTCCGGGACCAGGGTTCAATTCCCCGCCTCGGCGGGTCTTGGGCTCAAAATTCCGCGGACTCGTTAATTCTCGCTCCGGTGCCTTCTCAGCTCACGGGTTCACACTCTGCGACTCTGGGCAATAGCTTGCTTAATCTCCACAACGGCCCCTCGCGGTGGGATGCCTGGCTTTCACCTTGTGGATACCCTGCCAGGGCTATCTCACAGGGGAATACCAGGACGGGTTCCCTAAGCAAGCGCCGAGATGCCCCAGGGTAAGTCGTGCGCTATATAAGACTTCATACTTTACTTTACTTACTTTAATTTACTATTCCAACTCCAGTCCACGTGGATAGTAGGGAAGGTGTTGGATAGTAAATTAAACCTATTCCCTATCCTAGAGCGCCCCCCAGCGCAATGCGTTGTAATGGTTTGCGTTGTAAAAGTTGCATCGTAAAGGCACTGAGTTGTAAAAGTTGCGTTGTAAAGGTTGTTTACCGACCCCAACCCTAGAAATTGTCACCTCGGACGGCACCACTGCTAATATGCAATTAAAAATTATTACGGCGGGGGAGGAGCCAAGATGGCGACCGGAGCAGAAGCGTAGGCTCCCGGCTCCGCCAGCCCTTGAGCCCCGCACCGAAATCCTGATCTCCATCCTGGTGTTGTGCTGCAGCGGGATGCCGGTGAAGACGCGCTGACATCGCTCGCGTTCTCCCGAGGTCTCTGCTTGCCTGGTGACCGGAGATATTCGCTAAGCCGTCTGGCGGCCTCCGCAGCCCTGGAACCGGGACCTGTGCCACCGTGCGCCGCCGGACTCTGATGGATCAACAGCAGCCAGATTGGCCCCGGCGGTGCTGGATGTTGGGAAGCGTTGCCTCTTGAAGGGGAAAAGGACCGGATTTCGTTGCTACGACATTGTTTCCCGAAAAACGAGACCGAAGCACGCTTGCGAGGAGGGGGCTCACTGTGAATGCATTTTCTTTGTTGAGCGCTGGAGGTGTGCTGTGAAGACTCCATCATTGATTTTGCTTGGCATCTGCGGACCACTCCTGACTTTGCCCCAGCCCTGCGCCGGAGACGAGATGGCTCTCTGTGAGGGTCGCTTAATGGCAGTGGGTCATGCTAGCGTCAGTGGCTCGGACTGCAGCTTGCCTATGCCGCTCTCGCCCCGCTTTCCCATTACTTTTCCGACGGAATGGACATGCCCGATGGCTCCCAGAATGGGAAGTATCGCTTAACCCTGCCCCGGGACTGCAATACCCTGACTGGTGTTGAGCTGTGTGACGGATTGCGTGAGACCTCTCGTGATGCTGAGATGGGGGGACCGCAGTCTGTACTATCCTGTGGTGCCGTCCTAGCTGCCCTTTGTGATCTACGGACTGAGTTGGAAGATGGTTCCCGTGTACTGGGTAAGAAGTTTGATGACATCGCGCTCGCACTGGGGCGGACACGGATGGACTGCTCCCAGCAATGTACAGATTTTCCTTTGCCGGTGATAGAAGGGGCTACTGTGTTTCCACATGGTTGCAAAGAGGAGCGGATTGTCCCTGACTGTATTGGCGCCTGCGGACGGCCGTCCGCCAGCTCTAACTGCGCTACAATGTTTTTCCCTCCTCCGAGGAATGAGTCTTTGTTCATTTTACCACCACCATTGACTCGGGCACTGTTTAGGCAGCTACTGGCCTCCTCGCCTGCCTTCTCTTTGAGGACTCCGCTCTCCCTGCTGTGGAACTTGTGCCATCGGGCGAACCTGGGGGCGCTATTCGTTGTGGAATGCGGAACTATTGGTGACTGGCGACGTCCATTTTGTATTTACGTGCCTCTCCTCTCCCGTTCGTGGCCATTTTGTCCCTTTGTTTTGGTTGGGGTTGGCTTTCCTCAGGGGCCACGTCTCGGGAGACATCCACGATCAGGCCAGGGCTAGGTTGTTCCCTTTGCGTTTGTGATTGATTGGCTGGCGGAGACTAGGGTTGGAATGCTTATGTAACTAATTCGGCTGCGCAATATGTGATGACTCTCCCCATTTGCACTTGTAACTGTTATTTGCTACTGTTGCTTCTGTTTCATGGGGGGGAGGATGTATTTGTGGCTGGGGAGACCGGGAGCACACATGTTTGGCCCTCCTTTTGGTTCTTATGTGACTCCTTTTTCTTTTTCTTACTTTTTCTTTCTTGTCTGTATTTCGGGTACTCTTTTTGGGTGGCAGGCACACTGCAAGGGGGGGGGGGTAGGCCGTAGCCTCTGCATGCGTGTAGGGTGGGGGTTGGGGGGAGGGGTTTCATTTTGTCTTCAGTTCTATGGGCCTTATTTTTTCTTCCTTTTTGATTCTTGTTCTTTCTTCTTTCTTCTATGGATCGGTGGGGTGGTTAGGTGGGGAGGGGTGGGGGGGTGACGATCGGCACGCAGCATAATTTGTTATGATTTATCCTTATATGTTACCTTGTGCCGCTACCTTGATTATGTTTTTGCTTGTTGGATGCTTGCTGGTAGACGTTGCCCGCTCCGGTTCTTGGTGGGTTGTTTGGTCCCTGATCCTTCTTAGTCTCTATTCTCCATAATATACTTAAAACATTTTTAAAAAAATGAACCTTCACACCTCCTGTTTCTCGGCAGTTTAATGATATTCAGTGTAACTCGGATTGATTGTTGACTTGTATTGCGATACTGCTGGGATCCGTCTACCTTGTAAATGTGCTTATGATGACATCGAGGCCGGCCGGATGGTTGTGGGCCCGTATTTGTTCGCTATTACTGCACAATAAAGGTTTTAAAAAATGTAAATTTTTTTTTTTTTTTAATTATTAAGGCCTTTAAAACTTACTATGAGGCACTATATGCAGCCTCACCGGAACCCTGGGACTCTGATTATGAGGCATTTTTTGGGGAACTGCAGATTCCGCAGTTACTGGTGGAACATTAGAAAGAGCTAGAAAAACCAGTAACGGAAGTAGAAATAAAAGCAGCAATTAAGGCCCTGCTAAGAAACAAAACTCCAGGGACTGACGGATTACCAATAGAATTTTATGCGACATACTCAACATTACTAGTTCCCCATTTAAAACAACTGTAACAGATGTTGGTGGAATCTGGCTCCCTGGCCCATACTACACTGCAAGCACTAGTATTTTTGCTGCTAAAACCAGGTATAGATAGGAAAGACATGTCGGGATACCGGCCCCTTTCATTATTAAATACAGATTATAAGATTCTAAGCAAATTATTAGCAAATGGAATCCAACGACTCATATCACAAATAATACACATGGATCAATGCGGGTATGTCCCTGGCATAAGTACAGACCTGAATATTCGAAGGTTACATCAACTCATGACAGGATCACATTCAACTACAAACACACAGGGATGTGTATCACTAGATTTATGCCAGGCCTTTGATTGTTTACAATGGAATGATATGCTTTACACTCTCCGGAATCTCAGATACATTTATGAAGTGGATTGCCCTCCTATATACAAAACCCACAGCACATGCTGGCACAGGGATCCACATTTCTCAACAATATGCAGTGGCATGGGGTACATGACAGGGATGCTGGTTTTCACCTCTGATATTTATACTAGCTCTTGAACCACTTCTTTTCAAAATCCGTAATCTGGCAGAGCACCAGGGTATACATATAGGAAATGAGGCACACATTATTTCGGCTTATGCGGACTGTATTATACTATACTTTAAAAATCTTAGAATCCTTACAATATTTAATACCTTTCAGTCATTGTCGGGGATCTCTATAAATGACACCAAATCCTATGCATATTCCTTTACCGATGATGCACTGTCTGATCCATTACAGCTTGGACAATGGACATTTCAAACAGCAACAGTTACTTTCAAGTATCTTGGCATTCACATTTACAGGGAGATGAAAGACATGCTAGATGGCAACATAACCCGAGCAATTACTACACTCAAAACACAAATAGAATTCTGGACGTTCTTTCTGCTGTCAGTGGCGGGCAGGGTAACTATTGCCAAGATGGTAATGCTCCCCAGATTACTTTGGGCCATATGTAGGTGGCCAAATACCGATCGGTAACACCGAAAATGGCTCATTTTCGGTGTTACCGACAAATATGTAGCCATGTGAGATGCAGGTAATACCGAATAGGATCGATAACAACGAATCGGTAAAAACCTTCCGTCTCCGAATCGGAATTACCGAAACAATGAGATCCGAATCGGTAGAAACGATTCGGTAAAACCCCCAAATATGCTATGTAGCAAACCCCGGTATTACCGAATTTGGCCAAAATCGGTGATAACGATTCGCTAATTACCACGTTTCTGGAGCATGTGGTAATCAGGAGGAGTCTATATAAACACACCCAAAATGCATCTGTATGACCACAATGGCAGGCCTCTATCTCATAGCAAGGCGCCTACGGCTGGGAGCAGCAGGAATGAGGATCTGGAGACGTGAGGAGCAGGTGTACAGAGTACGCATCACTCTGTTCCAGTTGACAGACGCTGAAATCCACGAGAGATACAGATTGCACCCAGACACCATCCTGGAGCTAATACGGGACCTAACACCCTATCTGGAGCATCAGACACCAAGGGCCCACGCAATCCCCCCCCCATGTCCAAGTACTCTGCTGCCTGCACCTGCTAGCATCAGGAAGTTTCCAGGGTGTGATAGCAGCAGTGGGTGGAGTATCACAGAGCTGCTTCTCCCGGATCTTCAACACCTTCCTAGACACCATGATGGACAGAATGGAACATTACATATCCTTCCCCAGTACGCAGGTGGAGCTGCAGAGAACCAAGCTGGAGTTCTATCAAATTGCCCACTTCCCCCACGTGATCGGCTGCATCGATGGGACCCACATTCCCATCTGCCCACCTGCAGCAAGTGAATACATTTACAGGAACCGCAAATCCACCCACTCAATCAATGTGCAGGTGATCTGCAATGCCAAACACATTATCACAGACATTGTGGCCAAATACCCCGGGAGTACCCACGATGCTTACATCTTCAGGAACAGTGGCATACATACACGTCTGCTTGCTGGTGAATTTGCCGACGGACACATACTAGGTAAGTAAAGGTCACACACCCTGATGTACACCCTGCCACAAGCTGTTGGTCACACCAATCAATGCCACTTACTTCTCTCTTCATAGGTGACAGCGCATATGCCCTCCGGCCGTATCTCCTCACACCATATCTGAACCCAACCACCCGAAGGGAGAGGAGATACAATGTGGCACATAGGAGCACACGCAACGTGGTGGAGCGCACTTTTGGTATGCTCAAAAGCAGATTCCGTTGCCTCCACAAAACAGGAGGTGCGCGTCTGTACAGCCCCATAAAATGTTGCAAGATTATTGCTACGTGTGCAATGCTACACAATCTGGCCACGAAAAAAGGAACTGCAGTGGAACTGACTGAGTCAGAGGACGAAGAGGAGGACAACCCTCAGCCAGAGCCCAGCGCGGCTGGTGCTGCAATTGAACATGATGGGAGACATAGACGGGCAGAGATAACATCACACTACTTCTGAGTGAGTAACGACACTGAGGCATTTCCAATTACATGTACAGGTGTTTATTTGGCACACCTACAGCATTCTGAGCAATGTCCAATTGGACATGGGTTACATCACCCATCACATGCTTGTGGACAGCCAGAGTCCTTCACTTCTTGCGTCCCCGTGCTGCACGTGCATGTTCCCCATCCACACTGACTTGTGAGTTGGACCGTTCCTGTGCTGGGACAGTACGTCCACTACGCCTCCTGCACTCGGTGGGTGAGGGTGTGACGCTACCACGGCTGGAAGCCTCCTCACTGTCCCCCCCCCCCTTCCATATTTGAGGCATTAGCATTCTGCATGAGCTCTAGCACTGAGGTCATGGACACCATCCCCCTGGCCACATCCCTGCTGCAATGCGACATCTTCTCCTGCATGGCGATGGACCGGCGACACATCAGTGCTGTCGTACTGGCCAGCCGGTTCACCGACGAAGTATAGTCTTGGAGTCTCACTCTCAGTCGGCGCATGCCAACACGGTCCTGCTGCAGCTGGCTGCACAGGTTGTCCACCGAGGTTGCTACCCTCTCCATCCCTGCAGACATATTCTCCCCCATGGCACTGATACCCTCCTCCATCTTGTGCATATGTCTGTTAATGTCTGCCACCTCCCTGTGTAACGACTTCATCTCCCTCCATTGCAGGCGCTGGACCTTCAGCATCTTTCCTTCCAGTCCAGCAAACACACTGCCACCCTGCTCATATTCCACTGGACTGACCGGCCTTGCCCTGCGGCGTCGTGATGTGATGTTCGCACCCTCGGATGCTGATCCAGCCCGCTCCCTGTTGGATCTCCCTACAATGGGACATTGTTGGCGCTGGCTGCCCTCCTCCTCCGACTCCTCCATCTGCTGGAGGGTGATCACGGCATGCCTCCTGCCTGACTGTGGTTGTGGTGGTGGTGGTGATGGTGGTGGTGGTGGTGTAGGTGAACGTCGCAATGGTGACTGAGTGAGAGGGGATTGCGGCCCTCCCTGGCGCTGTGGTGATGTCTGTGGTGAACGATTGGCTGGCTGCGATGGCGCAGAGCTGGTGTTCCCTGCAGCCATGCTGTCTTCATCGTGTTCACTCCCCTCTGGCCTGGCTGACCTGCCTCTGCTGCCCTCAGCTGCACTGCGAGATGACTCGCCTGAAATGACACAAATGTAAATTTTCTCAATGCTCTGTCTGCAATGCCATTGCATTAAAGTACATGCCAACAGTGCACAGTGGTTATCCTGACCTGTCCAATTATGTTACCATGCTATTGTGTTAGCTGTCCTGACAGTCCTGATCATGATTTCACACTGACTACATCACCCAGTATGCATTGCAGGTAAGCAGTAAGACATGGTGTGGAGTGGGAGCACTTTTACCACTATGGGGGTTGGGGTTTGGGAGGGGTTAGGGCAGCATGCTGGGCATGCTTCTTACCTTGTTTTCTAGCTGCTCTGGCGGAGCTGTCTGCGTCTCCTATGCCACTCACACTCTCCCGCTGGATGGTGGACTCCACCATCTGTTCCAGTGGTGTTGGTACTGGGGCTCGATTTTTTCCTCCTCCAGTTTTCCCTGCCAGCCTATGTCTCTCTGCCATCCTCTGTTTTGCAGTTTTTCTGAGGTCGTACCACCTCTTTCTGATGTCCTCTATGGTGCGCAGGGTCACACCTATGGCATTGATCTTGTCCCGAATGCCACTCCATATTTGCCTCTTCTGTGCGTCTGGCACTTGGTGGGGCTGGGCTCCAAACAGCTTGTGGTACACTTGGGTGACTTCCTCAATCAGGATCTCAAGCTCCTTGTCGCTGAACTTGAGTTTTCTTTTTCTGTCACCTCCCTCCTTCTCCTTGTCCTGGCTTGCCATTGCAATGCTTGTTCTGTTTTTCTTCTCTTTTCTTTTTCTGGTCTATGTTGCTGCTGCCTCCTCAGCTCTCCAGCCTGCCTGCCTCACAGTGAGCTCCAGGCCCTGTGCACCTGGCTGGGTGTGGCAACTTCCTGTTTGGGGAGTAAATGGGTGTATCAGGATTGGCTGATTCACCAAAACGCTGTTATTCGAATTACCGATTCGGTATTTCCGATTTTGGGTGTGGATTCGGTAACATCGAATCGGTATTAGCCTTTCGGTATGCATTTTTATTACCGATCTGGTCACAATCGGTATTTAATACCGATTAGGAACGAATCGGTAATGTTTACCGAATATTTACCTACATCACGTTTACCTCATTCTTAATACCGATTCGGTATGAATCGGTATTACAGAGTCGGTATTTGGAATTTACCTACATATGGCCCAAAATTACTTTACGAACTTGCCGCTCATGATCCCAATAAAGGTGTTCCAAACATTGGATACATTGCTGGTTAAATTGATTTGGGGGTGGGGACGCCGAAGAATAGGATTGTCAAATCTTCAGCTAGATACAAAGCGCGGGGGAATGGGAGTCCCGGATTTCAAGGCATATTGCTCTGCAGGTCAATTACAGTGGCTGGCGTATTGGATTGCAGGGCGTAATCTGCAAGAGATTGGCATGACTCAACGTGAATGGGAACGAGGCTTGCTCCACTCGCTTTCGTTACCAAACAGTAGGATCCCACTGAATGCGCCTCCACTGTTAAAAGTGGCATTATTCTACTGGAGAAGGGCATTGCGTTACACAAAGGAACCAATTCCATATGCCCCCAATATTCTACTATTTGGCACTCCTCTGCTGTTGGGAACAGTAACACTGGGGCATATATCTACTTGGGCAGAATTGAAGGACTGGGTTTTAGAACCCAGCGGCGTCAGGGAAACCGCCCGATGCCTTTGAGTTCCCCTGCCTTGGCAAACAGAGACACGGGACACTTCTTGATGACGTCAAAGACCAAAGTTTATTGGCTGCAACCAGGAACAGAGGTCTACGAAGCACACACGGGTGGTTCGCTAGAGACTGCAGAAATTCAATGAGCGGAGCATGGTCTTTTATGCCAAAAATCAAGCCTCAGGCAACATTCCAAATTAGCATTGGGTTCATACAAACTGACCAATAGAAATGTGACATTTTGAAAGTAGCATATGACGACAATCCCACTTTCCGTTGTCCAGCCCACCAGAAACGACCATGCACATTCCATTATTCCTTGTTCGCTCAGGCCGGACAAACCCATCATAAAACCCTCAACCAAAATCAGTGATTATGTCGTAAAGTAAGGAGCAGAAGCAGATTGGGAGTAAGATAGAAAGGTGGGTGCAGTGTACTGTAAACGCTGGCATGTCCTGCTCTTTGATCTTTATCTGACCAGCTGTTTAACAAGGAACTGAGTCAGTTCGGCCAGGTCATTCAGAAGTCAGCTAAGGTGTACGTGTCCCAAAGACTCGTTCGGCCTCAGTCATCGGCCTATGTGAGGGCAACCACACAAAAAGGCTGCCGTACACAAAATGGAACCCGAAGGTTCAAACGAAATCCTTGAATACGTAGTGCTCTCATTGATCGATTAATGCGAAAACACTCGTACACACTACACTCGTGATTTGCGGTCTGCTGACACCAAAATCGTCTATTTCCGACGATCTTTATTGAACGGGTTCGGAACCACCGAACCTCACCCACAAACTACGGAACTACAGAATCCGGTGTGGATACAGTAGGAATGTTATTTGTAAATAGCACACTGATTAATCATGACACCTTTGTGAGGGAACAAGGTGTACCGAATACATTATTCCTCCTCCATGCGAACATGGGCTCCTACAGGAACTGAACCCCCGGCGCATGAATTAGTACACATGCAACATTTGATGGGTAATGGCAGTCAGTCATTTAACCAAATGGTTATCTCATGGGATTCGAGCACATACAGCCATAACACTACAGGCTCTCCGAGGTATGTGGAATATTGACAGGAAGAGCACTCACAGACAAGAAGTGGGGAACTATCCTAGAATACCCGCTGAAGATATTGTGCAATCCGAAGTTTCAATTCATTCAACTTATGATTGTACATCATGCTTATCTGACCCCCCCACAGACTAAATATAATGTTTCCAGACATAGCAGATGTATGTTATGTTATATGACATTTATAGCGTGCATGGATACTCAGGAGTGTCCCGGAGTGGGAGCTAGTTAGAAGAAGACCGAGGGGCGTGGGACGCGGCAGGATGCTAATTAAAAAGCAAGGTTTTTAACTGCTTTTTAACCCCTGCACAATTCCGCCGCAGCGCTAGGGGGGACTGGGGAGGGGGGACGCGTGGCGCTGCCATGCTCGTGACGGAACCACTCGGTCACGATCCTCGGGCGCGCTGTGCTTGTGACGGAGTGGTTCCGTCACGGCCCGCATGTGTAATAATGTTTATTGGAACTATGTGTCATGGTGTGGAGGACATTTATGTGGGTTGCTGGTATGTGGTATAGAGTGCATTTATGCGGGGTCCACTTGGAGTAGAATGCTATTATGTGATTTGTAATTATGTGATGCTGAGTGGTAATATGTGGTGTATTTATGTTGTGTGGTGCAGAATTGAGTGACATTCAATTGTGTGGTGTGGGAAAATAAGTAGGATGGTTTGGAGTAGTATTATGTGGTATACTGTGGAGTTGTATTATATGGTGTGGAATTATGTGGCATGTTGCGAAGCTGAATTTATTTTGTGCAATGCTATGAGGTTTTGCATTTGGGAGAGTTAGAGCTATTGGCGTTGTAAATGACAATGTAATGTGCCCATGTGTTATAGAGTGAAGTGGATGTATGTGGAATGGAGTGGACTTATGAGTGTTGGATTAAAAAATTGTTAGTTGTGGAATTGCGTGGTGTGAGAATGTATGGTGTGGAGTGGAAATATGCGGCACGGTGTTCAGTGTAATTATGTGGATAGTAATTGTGTGGTTTTGAGTGTGCTGGAATTATGTGGTGTGGGATTGTGTGTTGGAAACACTGGAAGAGCTGGGGCACTGTTAATGGAACGGCAACCCTGCTTGACTGCTTGATGTACAACTCACTGCCACTGTAAAAGGAGAAAGTTGTGGTGAATTTTAGTAAAAGTAAAATATTCCATGTTACTGCGCTGGATATAATGGAAGGGCTGGAACTGCGTCAGTGACATGGGAAGTCCTGCTTAAATTGTATGCTATTAGGTCAAACAAGCTTAGTATTTGTACAGCTGACATCATGCTGTCACATATTTGAAGGTGCTCCCTTCTTAATTTGAACAATAAAGAAGGTTCGGTAAAATAAAGGATCATCCCCTCCTTGGGACTTTTGTGACTTTACTTGCTCTTTCCCTGTTTGTGTTTCCGAGCTCCGATGCTCCGATGCCCCTCGTCAGCCTCTCAGCAGATAACTGGTTGCACAGCAGCACCGTGTCATGTCTGGTTGCCCAGCAGCACATGTCATGTCTGCCAGGGTTGGTCGTGTAAAGGTCACTGGGCTGTGTTAGAAATGCAATGGCTCCTCTCTGACCTCACTCACTCGCACAAGGTTTACGGCCTCCTCTTCCTCTATGAGACACAGACAGCCCTGCTCTGTCAGTGTCACTGGGTCTGACATGGTAAGAACTGCAGAGCCTGCCCACTCTCCTCCCCGGCCACCTTTGGTCACGGTTGACCTGGCATTGCATGGACGAAGGGAGCTCTGTCTAACACGAGAGCTTATATTGAAGTTAGTCTGTCCCTACACTAATTCTAAAGTGACATCCTGTTAGACTTGGGGATCTCTAGTTGGCACAGGTAGGTACTTGTGACAAATAGGGACCCTTGCTTTTAGTCAGGATAAGGGGATTACACTCCTAAAATAACCCCTGCTCACCCGCTGGTAGCTTGGCACGTGCAGACAGGCTTTGTGTCATAGCTGCCAAACTGAAGAAGATCGATACATTTATCAAAATAGCTCCAAACAGTGCCCTAGCAAGGCTTTGATGCCTACAAATTCAGCAGCTACGTCCCAGGGGCCCATGGCTGATTGGACGTCCATGCAGGATGGGCAAAAGGAGCAGGGGAACAGTACCACCAATAAAAACTTCGGTCCATATTACAATTTGCTAATGAAAATTAATGTTCGGGAGACTAAAGTTCTGCCAAGTACGAATCTAATCTCATCACATGGAATCTCAGCCTCCATAGGAGTCCAAGAAAATGGGGAGGTAGGCATCACAAAAAAGAAACTAAAAACCTTCCGATAATTCATTCACCACCAGCAACCTGCACAAATGTGGTGAATGCAGGCGTTCCACCATTGAGAGATGGACAGATCGGGTCTCATGGGGATCTGATGAACGAGTGTCTAAATATTGGTGGGATAGTTCAGGGGCTATCAAATACCAAAAGCCCACGACATTCTTCTTACATGTCGAGTAAGGAGGATTGGTAGTGGAACGAAAGACCGCCCAGGTGGCTGCGTAATCATCAACTTCAGGAACCCTGCTGTGGCCCACCAATTGTTACTTGGTTTTCATTTTCATCAGGCAAGGGAGCACTGACTTAGTACTCCATTAGATGGGGTATTTTTATAACTCCCTATACGCCTTAGAGAGAGCAAAGGTTCAATCCTGAATGACAATTATTCACTCCCCGCTGCACTTTGCACCTTCAGCATTCATTGGGTGGTCTCCAGTTTAACGTGCCAGTAAAAAACAGGTTTAGACCATTGGACCATGTTGACTGACTTAATGATGTAGAGTACACTGCAGTGGTGAGAAATGATCTGTCGGTACTGGATTAGATGGCTGTCCCAGCAGGAACAGAAGGGTCCCACCCCAGTGTTGGCACCTGAAAAGGATGCTCCGTGTACAGCTATCTCTTAACCATCACCAGGGGCAGACACCACCAGGACTACAACCTGAGAATCAAGAATCGTCCCGTGGCATAAACGGGGAGGGGGCAGTGGGTGATCCCAGGACACCCCTAGAGGCGTCAAATCATCATGTACACCTTTCTCCCCCCTGTTACTGATTGTGTCCAAGGGAGTAAAATGAGGCGTGTGAAATGGCCTAGGACTGCCAGTCAGTAATCCTGTCCCATTTAGGGAAATGCACTGGACGTACTAAAGTGTGCGGCAACGTCACACAATCCTCTACCTTCCACAAAGCCGTTTTTTTCATCATTAATCGCTGCCTTTGTATGATAACATGACTGACCTGAATACTGGCTCCATGGGTTTTATTAACCCTTCCCATGGAGAAATGAACAGCAGGGAATGCTGCAGCACTGCAGGAATGAGCTCCAGGACAACTGGCAAATGGATTTGGCTGAAGGTAAGTTAAGATGAACATAGAAGGAAGGGGGAGGGATGACTGTATAGAAGTGAGGTGACAGGTGAAGTTAGGATTGCCACTTTTTTCACATAAAAATACTAGATATTTGTTGAGTTATGAAATCATGAATGGGCTTTGAAATTGCATTTCAATACAAATTTGTGTACAGTCAAAAATCCTGTGCATTTCTTGTTAACGTTAATAATCATTTATACATACACTAGCAGCCCGCCCCAGCGTTGCCTGGGGCAGAAAGGGGCTGGGGGCAGTACACCCGCTCCCGCCCCGACCCTCTCCCGCACCGACTCCCTCTTGCCCCGACTCACTCGCGCCCCCCTCCCGCCCAGACTCACTTGCGCCCCCCTACCACCCGACATTTTCATTTACTGCTGCCTCCTTCTTTCCTCCCCCTGCATCACAGTCTCACTTTCCCTTTCCTTACCTGTGCCGCCGCTCCTCACTGCACAGCCGCTCGTCACTGAACCGCACTCCTCCTTGTCGTCATCACGCACGTCGCGTCATGGCCACCGCTAGGTCCCAGCCAGCGCTACTTTCAGGGGACTACTTTGTTTACAGACTTAATTTTTTTAATTTACTTTTTTATTTTTATTTATATAGCCTATGTCCATCTACACACCCTGACATTTTCATAGATGCATCGGGTGTGTAGATTGGCGCTGTGGTTCCAGAGTTTACCTGGCCAAAAGGTGCAAGTTCTCTCTTTATAATAGTAGTATAGATATATATATATGTCTGTGTGCTTGCCGACCTGTGTGTGCCTATTTTTGTGTGAGAGAAAGAGGGAGAGAACCAGGACACTCTCAGGAGATATTTTTAAAGGGAATGGTTGGAATTTTTTTGGTTTTTGTGTTCATCTCAGCTTGTTTCGCTCTCAGTGTGTGTGCCCGCTTGAGAATATATAGTATGGTGCCAAACAACACCAAGAAACATATTGCATTAAGAAGTGGCAAATATGACAAAAGAAGGAAATGTTAACATATCATCCAGTTTGGCTTTCATTTTGTGTAATGAGTTAACCTGATTGGTTTAAATAAATGCATTTCTCATGCGTTTTGATATGTGCTGCAACTGGTACAGAAGTCATTATGTATCATCATATCTTGCCCTTAGCCCCGCCCCTAGCCCCGCCCATTTGCCACACCTCTAACATATTTAAATGAGTACCTGCACTTATTTTTTCCCATCAAAGCACTGGTTAATATGACACAACACGTCTACCTGCACCTTGCAGTGATTTCACTATGGAGGGGGGTGCGTGAACGGACGCATTTAGTAGTTCTGGGTGTGTGACATCTACAGACGCGGGTATGGCAAGCTTTGGTACTTAAAGGTCACGTGCATCCTAGGCTGTGACGACATCCTTTGTTGGTTCTAAAGGAAGGGACACTACCTGGAACATAGGCCCAGATGAATATATGATTTTAGCACGATTACAAGTTCCACGCATGGCATTACCACACAAATTTTTGTTCGCAAGTCTCTTTACCACGCACGATTGTACACCGCCATATTTACGTTACGATACTTCTAACGTTTCCAGCGTCAAAACACGTCTTTCAAATAGAGATAGGACTTCTATTTTGACGTACACGCCACGGTCGTTGTTGAGGCACTTTCCTTTCTCTCCTTTGGCACTGAATAGCGTTTTTTTTTTTAAGTTTTCTTCTTTTTTTTTTTATTCCGCTTTTTTGGGGGGGGGAGACCCCCCCAGCCCCCTAGCCCCCTTTTTTTACTGTCCCTTTCTCCTGATGATATACACGCAGGACGAAGGAACAAAGACTGGAAGTAATGAAGCTTGCGTTGCGTGGTAAAGACGTTTGTGGAATGCACCCGCGGTGAAAAGACGTTTGCGTGGTAGGTGACCCGTTGTAAACGTAACTCGTGGTAATGGATTCAGAGTAAATGATGTTTCCCGGCCCAGATGAAGTTATGTTGCTTCTACGCAGGGCACGAGTCCTAAAAAGAGAAGTGGGGGGACGCTGTCACCGGAAGTGACGTCACAACAGGAAGTGACGTCACGAAAGGTGCGCTCGATCTCGTAACAGAGAGGCCAAACAGTGAAGTCCCGCTGTTTGGCAGGGGGGACGGTGTCCACCCAGTAAAATAAGTGGGGGGACGCCATCCACCCGCGTGGTACCCCGACTAGAGCCCTGCTTCTACGGTTCTGCGATGGAGCAGATTCTAGCCTAAACGTTATGTTTTTGGGTAGTTACACATTAAAACTCATGCAAGCTGTAATTACGGCCCAAAAAAATTGCTGAGTCCCACAACAATTTTGCGTGCGACTTCCCAACCTGCAGGGCTTCAAACAGCAATGATAGAGGAGAACCGCTCCAGTAGCGCATGTGGCATTGAACGGCACACACATCACCCTCTGCTAAAAGCGCCTAGCATAGCCGAAGCCAAGCAGACAGAAAGTCTAAGAAACCCCCCAAGGAGGGAACAAAAAAAACAAGCCCAGCGGGAAGAAGCTGCCTTCGCTCCCAGGCCAGACTTGTGGTAACGTACCAAGTCCTTTCCCCCTCCCCGCCCCTGCTTTTTATGTTGTGGTTTGCTTCTGATGTGCAGGGTAGATGATGTTTATGCTTTGCTTGGAATCCATCCACTAGTGAGATGCAATGGCTTTTTTCAATTTCTGCAAGCAGATATGGCGCCCTGGCATGCTACCAAGGGCCAGATACCCTCATTCTCGATTGATTATGGCACTCAGAATGCATAAGGCAGAATTATTATTTTGTACTTAAAATTGGATCCGAAAATTCTTCCCCAGGCTATTTATTCTGGTTTCAACAGAAGCGGTGATTAGAAACAAATACATTGAACGGGGAAACCCTTGATCACAGACTCTCCGTTCAGATGTTACGGGTTGGACTTCGGCCCCAAAAGGTCCTGTAAACCTATAGTGACCTTGAGTGAAAGCACACCACCTGGACATAGCTGCTCGGTCTGGGCTCCGAACCAAATGAATTGCAAATGTTTTGCCGTTCCTTTAAAAGAAAATTCGTTTTTTCCAATGGACGATTTTATATAGAGAAATTTCCCAGCTGCGCCTTGTCAGCCAAAGGGCCTGCCAGCGTTGCAGACGGAGCTTTGTTTTTTTTTTTACCGATGCTTGCAGCGAGTGCTGTGTCTGCTCGCTGTGTTGATAATGCATTAGTTACTCGGTTCAGCCCTGCACAGGGCTCTTCCTGCCCCCAGGGGACAGATCTGTTTCCAACCTTCTCCAAGGGCTGCGATAACGTGCTGGGACATCCCAGGCTCCCTGCTGCCGTTGTCGCAATATCACTTTGATTCCGTTTCATTTTGCAACTGGCGGCTAAATGACCATCAAGCAGAACACGCCACAATTAGGTTAGAGTCCCAGGTAAAACAAAATGCTTTATATTTTTAGCTTCTGCTTCAGCATGGCTCTTTGAGCTGCAATGTGTTGCAAGTTGGGAGAGGTGTTGCGCCGCGGCCAGGGCGACTGACGTTGGGATCTGGGGATCACGGTTCGATCCCCAGCTCCGGCGGTAGGTTAACCCAGCACCATGTGACACTGGGCAATAACTTGCATTACTCTTCCCGAGGGCCCCCAGCGCCTAGCGACCCTTACGGATGATTGTTCGCGCTTTACAGAGGTGGATTATTATTATTGCATGCGTGTGTGGCGCGGGCTTTGCGTCTGTTTTCTTCTGAAGTATTTGTGAAATGAGAAATGCCTGCTCTGCTTTCGAACTGCGGGGTTGAACTGAGCACTTGAACACTTGCCACGAGTTAGATGCTTCGGTCATGTGGAAAAACGCAGCTGTGTTTTGGCTCGTGGTCAATGAACTCCCCTAAACTATGTCTGAACGCGACCTCTGAGGGAGGTGGAAGCTGAGAGACAGGGGTACACCCGAGGATTTATACAATCAGTCCATAGCAGTCTCATTTCCGTTCGGTGGCAGAGTGGCAAGATATAAAAAAACGGCAATATTGTTGGTAGTTTTATAGAAGCATGTGTGGTGTGGGACATTGAGTAAACCACACGGTTGCAGAAAAGAAGCTTCAGTCTGGGGGTTACAGAGGACACAGCATGTAAGAGTTACTGCCATTGAATGGGATTTTGCCAAAATAGTGTTTCCCCTCCTAAAAGGGGAGGATTTCTGGGGATTTAAAGTTGGGCGGTGTAAACTCCGGCCAATCCTGTTTGGAAATCAGTCCAAAAAAATTCTTAGCTTTGTAGTGGTCACTGTTGTATATTGCAGGCTGGGAAATGTTGAAGTACCAACCCAGGGGAAAGTGGGTGTGATGCAGAGCACCCTATAGGAGAAGATTTTGTAGGGTGGAAGGGGATCTGAGAAATGGGCCATGGTGGGGGTATGGTACCTATTATCAATTTGATTTCAAGAGGCACGCACCACAATTCAGAACATTTACTTCTCCAAGAGGTTAACCACATTATGTAATGGTGCCGCTTCTTTGCAAAACAGCCTTCTCATTGCATTCAGATGCCATGTATTTGCTACCACTTGCTCAGAATAAAACTGGACATTGATGTTTAGGCTTTCCAGGTATGTTTGGTTAATGATCATAATTAATTCATCGAGGTTTACAAAGATGTGGTCATCTAATGAATGCACGCAACAAGCTACTAATGCAGCAGGTCTTACACCTGGAACTTATTCCTGGTGAGAGTGACTCAACTGATTTCCTGCAAAATGCAGCTTGTGTATGATTGTGCCTGTATGCTACAGGCAGAGTGTCTGCAAAATATCAGCAGCCTGTCAGTTTAATTTTATATATTGTGCTGAATGGCCCATTATCGACACAGGGGCTCAGTCTCCCTGAGGTGACCCACATAGGTACGATAAGTCACCAGTTCCATCCTTAAATATTTTACCCCACATTTTCTGTCCTCCTCCTCTCCACTGCCAGGATCCCTGCTCTTGTCTCCTGTTCCATGACCAATGAATAGGGTATAAGTAGAAGCAACTGGAAACACAATTTAGACTTTGGGCTACTTGTTCAGTTGTGCTCATCAACGTTTCTTTAATAATGGGCGTACTCATCCCGCCACCTATCCAATAATAAGTCAAGTTTGTGTGGGCCATGCCTATAAGAACAAAGACCCACCACAATACATCTCCTGCTTCACAGACAAGGGATACACAATAGCTGTAAGGTAGCTTAGTTTTTTAGATCTGGAGTTATCCATTATATTTTGATTTCACTAAAAATTGTATGCTTAATGTACGTAGTTATGGAACTTTTGCCCATTCTTTGGTCTGTTATTGTGCCATTCACATTTTCCTTTCCCCATTACAGTGTATATATATCATGTGACAGTGGGTCTGCTGATTTGAGCCACTGCCTTACTTCAATTCTGCTCTTTCACAAGGAGCACATGCACACACAAAATAGTTCCCTTAAATGACAGGGACTACTGTGGGGATGTACGTTGTTACAACGCATGCTTTTACCACGCATGCCTTTACAACGCAGGTTTTTCAACGCAGGTTTTTCAACGCAAGTCGTTACAACGACTTGCGCTGGGGGGGTGCTGGATAGTGAATAGTTTAATTTACTATTCCAACTTCAGACCCAGTGGATAGTAGGGAAGGTGTTGGATAGTAAATTAAACTATTACCTATCCTACAGCGCCCCCCAGCGCAATTCGTTGTAATGACTTGCGTTGAAAAACCTGCGTTGTAAAGGCACTGCGTGGTAAAAGTTGCGTCGTAACGGATGTTTCCCCTAATGTGGTAATGTGTGCTTTTCGAGAGCAGCACAATATTTTAGTTTTCAGAATTTTTTTTGATATTGGTAAAGTTCTGCAAAAACCATGACAAAACAAAACCAGCATTGATGAAGCCAAAAGGCTGGGACCAAACTCCAGACCTGTCTGCTTTGCCAATGCTTGTTTGTCTGTTTAGCTGTGACATTGGTGGCCACCGGTCATACCTTTTAAAATCCTTTGGAGGTTTGCATAAACTGTTGTTCCTAGTACATGACAATCACAAATGGCATTATGGCTGAACACTGCTTTATGCGAAAAATGACCACGCAAAGTTGCTATCTTTATATTCTTTTATATTCATGTTCAGTGTTATGATAATAGTTTTATAAAGTGTTTTATTGTCATAAAAGTGCCGTATTCTCTATTGAAGGAGAACTAAAAGCACCGGTTGGCGCAGTACTTGTGGCATAGAAGGGGTGTTAGCTTTTGTTGCAATGCTTAGCTTTCTTGAATGGAGTGGGCTCCCAGTGGCAGTAACTCCAACTGATTGGCATCCGGGTTTAGATTTCCTGAAACAGTGGATCTGCAGGAACGTTTGCTGTTTAGTTAAAAGGTGTGTACATGTGTGTGGGGGGGACAGGGGAGTGAGAAGGTGTCAGTTAAGAAGAAGAGCTTTGATTGTAGGAGGCACTATGTATGGTGCACAACTTTCAGTATACATTATTTCTCCACACTAGGAGCCATTCTAAGCTGGGAATGATAGGTATGAGTAGTTGCAGGAGTTAATGGAGGTAGTCTGGTGGTTTGCTGGATGGAGCCTACGTTGCTATAGTTAACCTCAATGCCACCATGGATGTGCTGCTTCTTTTCATACAGGGTTAGGTAATCTGTCGGAGACGCTTCCTCTGACTTTTGCTATCGAGGAGTATATCTGAGTAAGTGAGTTTACATAGCCAACAAAGAAAGTCAGATCTATCTGACATGGTGCAGGACAAAGTGGAGTTCCGAAGCTAGATTATTCACCAAATGTCAGTCTTGAGTTTCTGATGATGTATCGCTTAAGCCGTATGTTGTGCATCCACACAGTGACCTCAACAAAGGGAGGCGTTTGCGTTCAAGATGTAGCACCATGTCTCTATCCAGCTGGACCAGGAACTAGGTGTTTTTGACATCTGTATAAAGGAAAAGCTGCATTTGCCTATCTGGCAAGCTAGGAAGGGGGACTGTACATTAAATAACAAGAGAGGTCCTCGAGAGCAACCAAAGTTCAATTGAAGGCTGAAGCGTGGTAGTTCTATGGAGAGATGTCAACTACTCCATATCTCTAGGACAAGGTGGCCTTGCAGGAAACATGGCTTTCAGGTTCATGTGATCAAGCTGGTTAAGTAATGCACTTTCGTCGATAGAGCTAAATTGTGCTGAAGGGTCTAGGAGGATTGGATCACCCAGGATACCTTCGACAGAGGCCATTCTAATATTTCTCTATATGGGCAAGTGGTATTGTGGGTAATTGGCCACCACCAGCTCTTAGTTTTTTTAATGGATGGCCATAGTTTAACCGGTGTTGTTTCAGATGACAGGTTAGATATTGAGGCTTTTCGCTGCGTGGTGGAATGATAGCATGGTCACATGCCTAAGGTATGTTGGCCTAAATAAAAGAGGATTTGATTAATAGTTGGTTTGGGAGTGCTACACTAAGGGTGAGGATTTCAAATAATTTGGGTGAGATTAGGTTTTTGGTTGACCCTGATCTGTGGTTGCTAGTGATAGTGGTTTCACTGTGATCTTCTGCCAGTTGGAAGATGAAAGACTTGCTGTACGGATTTGAACGATGGACTGGCAAGAGAATGATTCATTTCCTGGGGGATGTGGGTAAGGGAATGCCTTGTTTCCCTAGTTGATGGCTTAAGCTGAAACCTCATTGGCATGGCAGAAGGAAATTATTTTTCTCTTGAAGGAGATTGCCGTGGCTTGAGAGAGTGAGGTAAATGGGGGCAAAGTTGTGTGTTTAACTGTGGTGGCCCAAGGGGTGGTGCAGTTTCCTTTATGGGCAGGACGGGATCATGGGTGTTGTAATTATTGTGATGATTCAGTTCCTGAAGTGGGTGGATTTAATTCTCTGACTGCGGCTTTACATGTTGCTTTGTCTATTGAAGAGTGGTTATGGTGCCAGTTTTGTAGCCTGATGCTCTTCCTTGGCCTTTACTGGCAATCAATATTATTTTGTTCTCAGAACTTGGAGTAGAATGGTGGCAAGATTTGAGGGGGTAAATATAGTTGAGACCAACCTAGTTGAGGTCTTTTAACCAGTGCGGGCGTTCTATAGCACAGGCGGGGCCGTGTCGGCCAACGGACTTACGCAGCACTACCGAGGCAGTGCTCGTGACGGCCGTTGGCCGACGGGTGCACTTAAGGGGTTAAGCGCTAGCATTCAATTTTTTTGTTATGGTCATCACATTAGGGGTCCTCTGTTAATATAATTGTGTGAAGGGAATCAATGCTTTAAGGGTGATCTTTTCTCATGACGGTCTGAGTTTACAGTGATAGGATGAAGTGGTGTGTGCTTGAGTGGCAGTGACAAAAAAGTGGATAGATCATAGGTCAACACAGAATTCATGTGGGTCAAAATCAAGGTGAAGGAAGGGTCTGCTTTGTTCATGGGTTCTGCCACTAATTGTGATATGGTAGCTTATAGAGCTGAGCAACCGTGGGCTGGTGAGGCTCCAGCACCTTTTTCCCAAAATGGTAGTGGGGCAGGCAGTAGCTGTGCTCTGGATCTGAACTCTATTCCTATTATGGAAATATCTCACCAGGTGAATCAAATACAGCAATTGTTGTGCTGCTGCTCCTCCAGTACAAGTCAACTAACTGTGAGCCTGGTTAGGATTGACATTTCAGTTCTTGGACGTGCAGAATTATGCTGCCTTTGTGGTTTTTTTTGAGGGGGGGGCTGATTTATGTAGGTCAGTTGCCCATGTTTTTAACCTAGGAAGACATTGGAAACCAATGCCTTGCAGAAGATGGCAAAAGTGAGTGGTGTAAAATTGTAGCTGGCGGAAGCTGCACTCCCCTGGGAGACAGTGGCCTTATCATGTAAGACAGATTTAACAGTTGTGCTTTTAAACATCGCCTTGTCTCTTTTGGCACCCTATTTCTCATTTATTTTCTATATGTCATGACTGAATATTTCATACAAAAATTCAAAACCAGTGAAGATGACTGTTAAAGGAAGTGTCTTCTATTGGTAGTTTTGCACTGCTCACCAAGACTTTCTGAGACTTCATTTTCTCAGTTTTTTAAGATAATATGCTGGAACTACAGTTCGCTTGTTCTTATATGGGCCAGATTCACAATCCTAAGCCCAAAGCATGTTATTATTCTTTACCTGTGGTATGCTCGCCCTTCATCCAAAGTACAGCAGGGAACTGGATGAAAAGAGCTGATGTAAATTTAAAGGAATATTTAAGAAAAAAAAACTGAAACTTGATGAGCATATTGAACTTCTATCAGATCATCAATGACTTCAATTAAGGGTTGATGGGATTTCATATAAGTTGTGTCTGTTTCCTCTATGGACCACTGCCTGTGTGGACTCTATGCATTAACAAGTCAGAAATACATTTGCACATTTTAAGTGAGTCAGTTCCAGATATCAGGGGTGTCATTTAGGGGTCATCAGGAGATGACACTGTCCCTTTATGTGGCGTACTTGTCCGCTAATATTGTTGGTGAAACACCTGGGGCCGTACTATAACAGGGCACAGTGTCCCTGCTTGTGCCACTGATAACGTCAACACTGTTACCCAACACGTTCTCCACTCATCGATCCTTTTTCATTCATCGTGTTCTCTAGGTTTATTTTGTCAGAGTGGACCACCCAGACCTTCTTGTACGGTTCTTCTCACTTGATCCAATACTGAACATGTGATTGGTTCTTTCTCTACTGGGTGCACAGGGTTAGAGAGCCCTATACAATTAATGTGCTGCCATCATGGCAGTCGCGAACCCGCGCCTGCCCTGTTGGCAGCGCATTCAATGAAATACACAGCAGATAGCAGCTGTGTGCACTTTATAGAAGGAATGGAGATCCCCTACAGCTGTGTGTAGTAAGTGACTCCACACGCCTGCAGGGTTTTTTCTGCACAGTCCATTTCCCATCTCCAGAGGGCCACCTTAAGGAGCTGCACTGGCTGATGGTCACCTTTTTCTGGATCACTATCAGTTCACTTTATAAGTGCTTAGTTCAATCATTAGGCATTTTGGGGTTTGGACAAAGGAGGAGAATTGATGTTCCTGCATTGGTGTTATGAAAAGAACTAGAGTTAGTCATAGAGCCGATATAGAAGTGGTGCCAAAGAAAGAAACATAACTGATCTTTCTTCTGTGTTCACAACTGGAGCTCACAAAGTCCATCCCAGCCCTTCCATACCCCACCCCACACAACTACGATACACCGGACACTAGTCTCTTAAGTCGCCTAACTAGGTGGCCGATTAATGTGATGGGGATGGGTAGGTTGGACAGAGACCACCCTGGTCAATGTACAACCTATCCCTGCCATGTAAATGTAGCAATCCTGACACAATGAGAAGCATTTTGTGATACAATGAGATGTATCCTCTCACCTTCTAATAACTTTAATTGATAACTGTCCCTGAGGACTGGAAAAATACATTTGGATAAGTTTGTTTTAGAGTGCATCACTTATTCCATTTGATTTAGGACATACGCTCGATAGAAGTCTGAATTTCAATTTGCTAGAGAGAGGTTATTTAGCTTGCATGTTCTCCCAGTGACTCAGGGGCTGTTTGCAAACCTTGTTAGTTTGGTGCAATGATGGCAGCAGCACAGTCAGCTTCTTATGCTCCATGATGCATGAAAAGGTCAGTCGTCCACTCCCTGTGCTTCTTTACAGTACTCCCCTGCCCCTTCCCCTCCTTTAGTCAATCCTTCCTGAACCAAACCTCTTCAGATGGGCTTATTCCTATCCACATAGGTATCAAACCATTGTGCACAGCATCTGACATTTTGGATCCTCTATCAAGCCCCTAAACATATCCTGTCTGATAATATGTTTCTTTAAACTGCTGAACCACTCCCCGGCACCTACCCATCCTACATACAGTCTTCATTGCTCCCCAATACAAGAAACTCACGATGAACCTTTCATCTTCTCACTATTATCACTCACTCTCCATAATCCCCATTTAATCTGAATTCCCCCAAACAATTTGCCTTTAACTGACAAACTCCAATCCTATGGAATCTACTTAGTCCTTTTCCCATGCGATCTGAGTTCTGACTGACTCTGCTGCAACCATGATAATCCATGCTGCTAACGTCAACATTGTTACTCACCACATCTACCATTCATCTATCCTTTTCATTCATCACGTTCTCTAGGTTTCTTGTGACAAAGTGGGTCACGCAGGCCATCATGTTAGACTCACCTCACTTGAAACCAAGACTCAACATTTGACTGGTACTTTCTCTACTTAACTGATCACCTTTTCTTTGTATCATATTGCCCTTCCTATGTGCCACAGTTTCTGTGAGCTGCAGACATCACCTAAGGCACTGTCCTGGCCACCACCCCCATTACAAAATGAGGTGACAAAAAATACTCAGCTTAGTATTCAGGGAAGTCTGGGGTACGTTCTCACCAGTTCTCTCTCATTCTCAGCTTATACAGTCCAAGCAGAATATTGCACACTGCATTTAACTGCCCGTACCTGTGCTTAACCTTTTCTTAAACTTCTTTTTACACTTCATCTCCTCTGACCACTATTCTACAACTTCCCTTCAATGCCACCTCCTCCAATTGACACTCAAAACACTACCTCATCTTCATAAATGCCCAAACTCCTATTCACATCTGAAATCTATAAATGTGTAAATAATTTTACATCTCTGGGATTCTCACAGGTATATTCCAACCATATCCTCACTATTTAACAACATGTAGTGTCTCCTAAGACTCAATTCTCTCACCAGTGATTTTAAACTGATGCAAGGTGGCCTCCAAGAACCTTTAGGTGGACATGGGTGTCAGCATTCACCAATACTTGGATGAAACCTCAGCTCAACTTAAGGTTACATTTGGTCACAGCAAGGCCCAGATAAACTGCCTTGCTCGTCAATGCCCAAGGCCTATCTCAAACTGTGACTATGAGTTTTATTTATAATTTTGCAGAAGTGGGACAACTGCCAAAAAATTGAATGATGTCCCTTTCACAAGAATGTATACATGGTTATGCACAGTAAACTCGGTATAGCCTCCTATATTTGTTCATGTCATCATCGCTAGCAAGAACATAAGCCATTGAAAAGGCTTAATAAAATGTGGCTGGTCTTATACCTCTAGTTATCAATATCATCAATCCATGGGTTTCTACAATGATATCAAACCTAGCTTAATTATGTCCATTGGGCATAAGCCCTGGACTGCTTGGCATATATTGAGCCTTCTCTTCTGAGCAAAGCTGTTTGCAACAGAAGACGACTTAAAAAAAGCCATTTAACTGGTCGAATCTATCTTGATGGTGGCAATGCTCTTCTTGCTGGTATCTCCAAGACCTATATGATAGCGCAACAGAATAATTCCAACTCTCAGAGTAAGAGACTGAGTTTGTCTTTCCCCCCACTTTCAATTTAACACCTGCTGCATCATCTACAAGGCATTAAAACCACCTGACACCAAGATCAAGCCAACCATTGGTCTTAAGAAGACGCAAAGCTACAGACCCAAATTCAGAACGAATGTCAAGCATTCTCAAGCCATGCATGGAGGATGTATAACTTTATCTTGGTCTGTCACACATAATCTCTGGCCATTTTCAGGAAGGAGATCAAAGCCCTGCTCTTTAAGCAACAACTCATTACCGTCTAACCTTTTCAATATCATTGACATTCACCCTACTTTCAAATTCACTAACCCCATGGCTTTCTCACCCAAATCCTCCTCTACCCGCAGCCCTGATTGTCCTGTCTCTCTATCTTCTTTCGATGCACTGCACTAATACACAATGCTTTTATTGCTTTGTAAGTAGGTTTACTCTCTTAAATGTACATTCATACCTACATAATATAACTCTAAATCTCCCAGACCCGTAATCCACCCAGCAGCCGTGTCATATGTTCTGTTTAGAGCGCTATATACAGCCCTTCTTGTCGAAGCACTATTTGTGCACACACAAATACATGTAGTGTGGTGGGGCAAACTAGAGGTAGCTGCCGCTATTTTTCTTTTAAAACTTGGAAATACATAATTTGTGCATGACTCACCCGCCCTTACTTTTAAAAGACCCTCTCGCCCCTCACGAACACTCTGGAGTTTGCCAAAAGCTACTTTCATTAGAAGATGCGAAATAAGAGACCCTGAACTACCTGGGAGGCGGAACCATAGCAGTCTGCTTCACTACTACACACCCAGCCGCTAGCAATGGAGATCTGAGCATCCAGGCCCAGACATCCAGCAGGACCTGTGTCTCCCGAAGCTCACAGTCCGCAGCTGCGTTTTTGACATTTCAGACTTTGTACTTCAACCAAAAGTTGTTTTATTTAATTTACTTTTTCCATTGTGAGATGATGTATACACCCCTAGACAGCTAGCCTGCGATGTTGGACTGCTGCAGGATCCGCTTTGCAGCGAGCATGAGCAGGGTGAATTCAAGCTCTGATTGGATTGTGTGTGTTTGAGTGTGTACATCAGTGCATCTTCACCCCTGTGCACACTTGACCTTACAGGCTGACAAAGCAGCACTTAACTTTCAGCTCTGATATAGTGAAGCAAGTTAGCACATTTTCACTTATTTTTTCGACCCAACTAAACAATCTGTACGAGTTCTAAAGCTGCTTTGTGTGCCACCCAAATTTAAATGTAGTGCTACTGTGCATCAGTAGCATATCAAAGGCGCTCTATGCCCCATTGCAAGCAAAACATGTGCTCCTCATCCTCTGGGCGGCTAGTACAAAATATAACTGCAGTGCTATAATTGGGGTACGTTGCTGCACCTGGTGCTCTACTCATAGCCCCACCCATGCTATGCAGCAAATTAGCGGGAAGTGGCACCATCATATTGTTTACATTTACAGCACCTTATTTTGCTGCCATCCCTTGGACTAGTCTGTATTGGATATTTTGGGCAGGGCATAGAGAATACATTACTCATTTAAACATTCGACTGGCATTGCTGTAAATATATGTAATGTAGCTGTAACTCAATATGTATCTAAAACAAGCATTTGCAAAGCCAATAAGTCTCTAACACCTTGACCAGGGCACGAATTTCACCGCGGTGCTGCAGAATTAATAAGTGGGCGGAGTTCGGACGGCCCCCGGCCGCCCCCCGCAAACACCCACTGTTACGTCGGACGGCCGAGGAACGGCTGACGCTGGAATGGGTTAAAAATTCTTGTTTTATTCTGTCAAGGGTTTTGCAAAATAATATTGTTGGGGATGCTGCCAGGTCCTCATTAAAACATATTTATTGATCTAAAAAAATGCCCACAATACTATTGTATTTCCTGACATTGGAGCAGACTACTTTGTGTGTGGCTGTGCTCCTTGTGAAAGGGAAGCATGCTGTAACTCACAGTGAAGTCAGTCAGTGGCTGAAGTGGGCTGACCCATTGCCCAATGCATGCTGTGGTAAGTGGAAGAAAATGTTAATGACACAACAGACCAATGGATAAAGTATGATTGAAAATCCCCAATGGCTAACTGGCTCCAAAAAAAGAAAAAAAATGGTCAACATCCAACTATCCAGTAACCTGAAGGAGAATATTCTTCTCCAGTACACATAATTGGGATTTTTCCAAAAGCATAGAAACAGTTTTTCTTGAGGTACCGAAGGTTATCAAGTCCATGCTGGATGAAGTTAGAGGTTCTGCACTAATCCTGCTCATCCTATCAGTAGTGTTCGGATACTGTCTTGCACCCAGTTTTGCTGCAGGGCTTGACGGAGTTAGTTATAAAACATCTTTGATGGCAATGGTTAAAATATTTTTTTAAATGGAGAAATCGGGACATTTGGTTTGCTCCATATGTCTCATCTAGCGACCAGTTAGCATTCGGGGTGCCACAGGGCACTTCACTCAGCCCAACATTTTTAAGCATCTATATGGACCCCTAGCTAAATTCATTTGAATCCTTCTGGTCGGGGTGGCAACATTCCAGAGGGTCAACTGCAGGGGCTGATCCTTTTTGGTATTGGCTAGAAAGGAGTGGAACCTGCTTTCCCATTCTTTGAGGGCTGGACCCCCAGGAAGCCTTGTTTAAGACGACACTTAAAACCCATCTTTTGCCTTAATTTAGGGTATGTGGCTAACAGAGATTTGGATATGTCAGTGCAGGTATGCTCTGTTGAGTAGCTTTACTCTACAAATCTGTCATTCATTTATTCATGTTATACAGGCACTTTTAGTAAAACATAAAGGTCTTGGCTAACACCAAACCTAAAAAACAAAGTCTGGTGTGGGCTGTCAGCCACTTGCTTTTGCTAACACCTTTTTTGTATTTTTTTGCATCTTTATTACTAATAGATGGTTGAAGAGATCCGCACATAGAGAGGCTTGCAAAGACACATGGATAGAAAAGGTTATGTGGAGGGACTGAGTTGCATAGCTAGATTTTTTTAGAGAGACAAATACATAGATAGACAGAGAGAACAAGAAATTGCAATATACAGCACAGCTTACATTAGTAATATAATGGTTAAATTACCGTATAAGCATGACATACAAGAGCTCTGAAAGCAAACTAGATAGTCACACAAGCATGGCATACAGACTAGGGGCTAGATGTACAACTTTTTATTATGGTCGCAAAGTGGTTTTAGGCACGTTTACAACTGAAATGAAGTGTGGCGAATGTACCAACCCTATTTTGCGAGTCACTACTAACTCGCAAAATAGGGTTAGCGACTTGCTTTTAGAAAGGGGCATGCCAAGGGTGTCCGTTCCAAATAGCGAGTCCAGAACCCATGTATGAATGTTTTGCAACTGCAATTTCGGTTACAAAACACTTGCAGTTTACCACCCTTCTCAGAAGAACGGTAAGGCACTCGCAAATGGGAAGGGTTCCTCAGGGGACCCCGTCCCCTATGGGAATGCTAATGAGACTCAGGTATGAATGCATATATAACTTGTCATTTTAGTATATATCAATTTGCATAATAGCAGTGAATACTTTTATGAAATTTTATTTCGACATTGTTTAAGCCATCAGAAGGATTTTTGACATGTTAAACACAATATATGAATTATTTATATTTCTACAACTCTAAGCACTCTTTTATGGTGTTTGTACTATATGTTTCTGAAAATCATTGTCCGTCACTTAACATGTGCAAGGTGCACATTTGTTGTTGTGTGGTAGTTTTTGTTCTCAAAAGTTATTTTCATGTTGTATAAAGAATGACCAGCATTTATGCTTTATCAGAAGTATATATTTGATTATAATCATTGATGACTTTTTGACAACCCCAATATATCTGCTATATGTATGTTGATGTGCTGGCCCTTTGATAAAGCCAATAGGCCCACTTTTTATATTTCAGTGTTCTGATCCTTTGACAAAGTTAGTAGGTCTGCCTTACCTAAAATGACACCCTTCATAATGTTTCATCACATAGTCTGCCATGCGTGTCCAACTGCACACTGCCCACGACTGAAGGCTGTGCAAAACAAGGGTAGGGTGTATGGTGCTCATGGTGGGAGGGGGACGTTGGACGCAGGTCTTCCTGCAGGCCAAGCCCTGCACCCATCCCCACGCCGCATAAGACGATGGACATCCTAATTTACCATAAAACGATAAGAAATTCCCTGAAAAAACCAAAGTGACAATATAGTTTAGAATTGCAATGAGATCATACTTTATAGTAAAAAAACTTGACTGAAAAAAACTAAAGGTTAAAGGGAAGTTACAGTTAAGTGAAAATGTCTGTTAAAACATACTGTTTTACACAAACAAAACCAATGGAATGAACTAGTTATAGTTATCTCAAGTGACTTAAACTGGTGCCATAAAATAATTATAACCCATGCCCTTACCTTGCACTGCAAATTACCTCATATATTACACCGCTCGCCACATGTTCTAAGGCATCAATGATAAAATCACTGCAAAATCGGAAAGGGCGCCATTGAGGACAATGTGCCTAGCAGGTTCATATCTTTACTTTAGGGCCCCAATGATAGTTACTTGAGACAACTATTACAGCTAAATTTCAGTTGTACTGTTAATTTAAAATGGTATGAGTCTAACGTCAAAATAATTGACCTCCTAATAGCAGTAGACTTCCAGCAAATAACGAGAAACTGGAAGGATTTCACTAAGCTTTCTTATCAAGCATGGTGGTATGCGGTGTGTTATAATCATAGGCTAGCCACTACATTTGTATATCCATCACATTTGGCATCCAAGCGTTCTGATTTATGGGCTCCAGTCTTTTTATTCGATACAGGTAGAAGTGTCCAGAGATAAAAAGAATATAATGAAAAAATAGAATAAAAATAGTGTCTAACCTGGAAAGTTATTTATTGTTAGTGGGTAGGCACTATCGTTAAAAAGAAGTTGCAATATAGCGATATAGCGGTAATCGTGTTACTGGACTACCATATGTCTTAGAAAATGTGTCGACATGTTTCAGCTCTCTAAGCCCAGCCGGGTCTATGGAGCCAACCCACTAACAATAAATAACGTTCCAGGTTAGACACTATTTTTATTCTATTTTTTCATTATATTCTTTTTATCTCTGGACACTTCTACCTGTACCGGAGGTAGCCTCGGGTGAGGCAGGCATCCAGCACGTTAATCAATTACCCGATGAATACGCCAAGACTCTTGTTGGGGCGGAAAAAAGATATACTGCAACGATAAAACCAGGATGTCTCTGAGGGTTTTCAAAGAGAAACCAATGGTTCTGTAGAAACAAGTGTCCATTCTATTTTTGATTATTGAATATCTGTCCAGGGGAACTGAATGGACATTAAATCCTCTTCCCTCCATTTTTATATGAATATCCAGTCTTTTTATTCATCGGCGCTAGTGCTAAATGCTCTACTACCCCTAGACCTCTGCATCAAGAAGTTACTAAACCTCCATGACTTCCTTTGTGTTAATTTCTATTTCTATTTATACCTTCTTTTGTACAATATATCTTATGTTATCATTATTTTTGACTGTATTAGCATTTCTTATTTGTTATGTTCATATTCTGTTTATTTTCTAAACCCACTTGATACATTGTATATGAGCCTACTGCCTTCATTGTTTTTTATATTCTGCACATTGTTGTAATTCTTTTGTCCTAATAAACTTCTTCTGAACTTAAAAAAAAAATGGTATGAGTCTTTCTTCCAGCAAGAATCTAGTTCAAGATGCTATGCAACTTCTAGGGTGCAATGCAGACTCTGACAGTCATTTTTCTAACTTTTCTGTAATTGAAACCGTGAAAACAAATTTGTGTAAAATTACGTCCTAGACCAGCACATCTTATAAACATGGATTCAAGCTAGCCTGGCTGATGAGGGGTGTTACCCCGAAACTCGTCCCAGGATGCTTGGTTCCGGTTCAGGGAAGACCTTGCTTGGCAGTTCGGGCTGGACTGTTCCCATGAGGCACAGGGTCAAGACTGATTTGCATATAGCTGGGGCTGAACTGAGGTGACGAAGTGAGCTAAAGAACGATGATGGATTCAACCCAGATCTGCGACTGGGGGTGAGTGTCTGAAAAGTTTCAGCGCTCCATTCAGCATCTTCTTGTGTTTGCTTTGTTCACCCTAAGTTGGCAGGGTATGCCCAGACATGACTCCCTTGCTCACTTTGCCACTGAATTCAAGCTAGCCTGACTGATAAGGGGGGTGCTAAGGCATCAATGATAAAATCACTGCAAAATCGGAAAGGGCGTCATTGAGGACAATGTGCCTAGCAGGTTCATATCTTTACTTTAGGGCCCCAGTGATAGTTACTTGAGACAACTATTACTGCTGAATTTCAGTTGTTCTGTTAATTTAGAATGGTATGTGTCTGTCTTCCAGCTAGGATCTAGTTCAAGATGCTATGCAACTTATAGGGTGCAGTGCAGACTCTGACAGTCATTTTGCTAACTTTTCTGTAATTGAAACCTTGAAAACAAATGTGTGTAAAATTACGTCCTTGACCAGTGCATCTTTCAAACATGGATTCAAGCTAGCCTGGCTGATGAAGGGTGTTACCCGAAACTGGTTCTAGTTCAAGATGCTATGCAACTTCTAGGGTGCAGTGCAGACTCTGACAGTCATTTTACTAACTTTTCTGTAATTGAAACCTTGAAAACAAATTTGTGTAAAATTACGTCCTTGACCAGCACATCTTATAAACATGGATTCAAGCTAGCCTGGCTGATGAGGGGTGTTACCCCGAAACTCGTCCCAGGATGCTTGGTTCCGGTTCAGGGAAGACCTTGCTTGGCAGTTTGGGCTGGACTGTTCCCATGAGGCACAGGGTCAACACTGATTTGCATATAGCTGGGGCTGAACTGAGGTGACTAAGTGAGCTAAAGAACGATGATGGATTCAACCCAGATCTGTGACTGGGGGGTGAGTGTCTGAAAAGTTGTAGCGCTCCGTTCAGGATCTTCTTGTGTTTGCATAATTTGAGAAACCCATTGACTGACCTACCGTAGCAGTTTTAGTCAAGCATATGGCTTTAGTCTGAGATGTTATTTAACCCATGGTCTTAGGAATTACATTTCCTTTTTAGAGAATAATGGTGCTACAGGAATGAAACTTGTTTCTATTTCCTTTAATTGATGAAGTCTAGACATGTAAATTACAATACTAATAGTTTGGACAGTTTTTTTAGATCCTTGATGGAAAGTATAATCTGTGACTACAAGGTTCACCTTGTGGAAAGCGATTTTATTGGTACAAATCAAACATTCATTTATATGCTAAATAAATTTTTAGGCACAGAGAGATCAAGTGATTTGCCCAGGATCATAGGATGTCGAGCCGACTCGAACTTTGTTCCCCAGTTATAAAGTCAGCAGCTCTGACAGTTACCCCACAAATGCGCTCCTTTCACAAGCCTGTCACGCCTCACCTAAAACTCTTTATTTCTCATTTTCCCAGAAGGACAGGTACCACATGTTAATCAAAGTGTTTCCAAGTTTGTGGATGAGGCGCACCATCACTTCCTCACAATAGCGCAGTACACACTCACAGACAACAAATTAATACTACGATATCCACACCAAGCTATGATTATTCAAAGAAACATTGCACTGTTGTGTTCATCCCTTAAATTCATTTTCTCGCGTGACATCCAGAGGGCATGATGATGCATAACTGGCATACAATCCTTGGACGACACATCGCACTAATCATTGTACCAATATGTTACTTCAAAACACAATACACCCCAGGTTATCCAATGGAATAAGTCATGGCTCATAAAAATGTGGCCCTCTTTTACCTCTTCACTGTTGTGGATTATATACGCATTGACTTCATTTTCCAGGGTCCCGTCATTTACCATTTCCACCTTTGAAAACATTCTGTGGGCTTTGTTAAAAGATTTGGTTAAAACGGAAGGCCAGACCAGCTCCGTTTTGTACTCACGACATGACTGCCAATACAGACCATGCCACGTGACAACAATATGTTAGAGTGCTTCATAAGGATTGATTCCTACAAATATGTAAATGTAAATGTTTTTGTACTTGTATAGCGCACAGCTACCCAACAAGGGTCTCCCGGCACTTGTACTCATACCGCTGAGGAACCCATCCTGGCTTTCCTTGTGAATTGTCCACTCCTGGACACCCCCATAGTGAAACCAAGCATCCCCAGCGCTGTTGTGGGCCGTTGTGGAGATTAAGCAAGCTATTGCCCAGAGTTGCAGCATGGGGCCCATGATTAGAATAGGGACTGAGGCGAGAATATCAGGTCAGAGGAATTTATGAGCCCGAGACCCGCCGAGGCAGGAATCAAACCCTGGTCCCCGGCCTGAGCTCTGCATCAAGGTCTGCCGCTCTAACCATTTGAGCCACACTTCTCCACGACTGTGTGCACAACTCTTACATGAGCACTAGTTGCATTACGGATGGACACATTAATTTTCAACCGTAGAGAGATTAAGTGATTTGCCCAGAATCACAGGATATTAAGCTTCCCTCTTACTTGAAGCCGGTTCACCAGCTTCAAATTCGACCGCTCTGGCCACTGCGCCACATCACCTCAGCATTTGGTTGTTTACATGCATCTCCACATCAGGAGCACACAATGCAAAAAAATCCCTTTTACGGACAGTTCTTTGACTCCAATGCCAATGACTCCAATGACATCATCAAAACACCATGGCCTGCTTCGAGCGCGTAACCTGCTCTCACTGTGCTCACTTGCTCACAGTAAAGCAGGCCCCTGGAGCAGCACCGTGCATCGGTGGATGATCGCACCTTTCACTGCTTTTAACCCCACTCCCTTGCTCACATTAAATAGCTGGTGGTTGCTCTAGTGAATGACAGGGACCCTGACCTCATGCTGCTGCTCAATGATTCATAAACTGGTGGCACCATGGTACATGGGTGGACGATACGCTGTGCAGTGATAAGCACAAAATACATCGAGTGATACATATTACTATCTATTGCTTGCCCACTCATGTTGTCCTGGTTTTCAAAGGAGGCAAGAGAACATGTGAAGCACAGTTAAATGTATATTCTTCCATCGGCCTCTTCCCTTTCGTTGGTTTGTAGGTGAGAAATAAGTAGTTTCTTATCAACTCAGCTGCTGTGAATGTGTCATCACTGCTATATGTGACTTGTTGAAACTTGGAGGCAGACCAGGGGCTCCTTTTGAAATGCTTGTGGCTGAGACCACTTCTCTTTCTACATTTTAATAATCTGGTTAAATAGCAGCATGGACTGGAATAAAAAAATAACAAAGCTAAAAGATGTAACATTGGCAAAACCTATTGGGTTTGCCAATGCTTGTTGTATTTCCAATAAATCTGTGATTTCTGTTTTCATTTTGGAAAGTTCTGCATTGTAGTCAATTTCTCTCTGAAAAGATATGTGAGAAAATATAGGATTATTATTGTATCTAACCCTAATTGCAGACGTTGTTAACAAGCCTCTAAATTACGAAATTTGATTTCGCAATAAATCCCTAGGAATCTCTTTTTTTTCACTTTTTGTTTACCTTGATATCTCCTGAATACATTGTTGCAAAAGTGCAAGTAGGTGAAAATTGGTAAGCGGAGGTTCTCTATCTACGCTCACCGTCACAGTCTCTATTCTCTTTAAGTTCTTCTGTACCAAGGTTTCTTTTAGAACATGACAAATTGCAACACAACTTAAAAAAGAATTATTAAGCACTATTATATTTTGCAGCCAAAGCATTGGGGTGCTTTTTGATGTCATTATAAAGTAGGAGCGATCTTATTACAATACTAACCCTGCCTTGGATAGCAACCTGGCTTCATTATTGGTGTAACATTGAATTCTCCCCATGTTGCTGTTCCCTACTGCTCCAGCACTGCATTGATTTCGACCAATAGTTAAGGGACAGAAAAGTAGCAAAGTGTTATAAAGATATGCAAAAAGCCCATTGGTGCTCCCATCTTGCCATTTTCAATTTGTCACATACTCTCCTGCCTGCTTTAATGTGATATAATCTTCCACCAGAACAATGTTGTCTTTCTTCCTTTCATTTGTTTAATTTCAAGGTTTTTCTTATTTTGCCTAATTCTTTAACTATCACGCAGCATCATGATTTCAGCCGACGCCCGCAGCAAATTGTCACTACATGTGTCCTTATGGGACATTTCAATTAATGATGTCCATTGTACATATCAAATCTTAAATAATGTATTTTTTTTTTAATCAAAAATGACACTCAACCATAATTAATTTTCAAAAGGTTAAATTAGCTGTATAAATTTAAAAATTAGGTCAAGTCAAGTCAAGTCAAAGAATTTATATAGCGCACTACATACCCAGAGGGTCTCAAGGCGCTTAGGAAGGGGAGGAGGATTATTTGTCAAATATCCACGTTTTAAGTTGCTTTCTGAATGCTAGGTGGTTCTGGGTAAGGCGAAGGTAAGTAGGGAGTGAGTTCCATGTTTTAGCAGCCAGGTATGAGAAGGATCTGCCTCCCATGGTGGTCTTGTTGATGCGAGGTACGGTGGCGAGGGCTTGGCTGGAAGAACGTAGTTGGCGGGAGGGGGTGTAGAAGGACAGTCGTGAGTTTAGGCATTCTGGTCCGATGTCGTAGAGTGATTTGTGTGCGTGGGTTAGCAGTCGGAAAGTGATTCTCTTATTGACGGGTAGCCAGTGGAGGTCTTTCAGGTGACCAGAGATGTGACTCCGACAGGATCTACTGATCCCGCAGGACGGCGGTTGGAATCGTGATCCTAAATGGAGGCGGTGCCTGCCCAGGCACTGTCTTCAGGATAACAATGTCCATTTCCACAGTGTTTTCATAGCGGTCTTACTGTCATGAAAAGCGTGTAGGAAAGGGACTTTGGGGGCCCCAAACATCCATCGACTTGCAGCTTCGTGCTTGGATGGTTGAACAATTCCTTTTTCTACTGTGGCTTGTGCTGCGGCCCTTTTCCAAGCCACAGAACATTAGAAAAATACACTTTCCGACCACCTCATGGCGGTATTATCAAAATATGGCAGGAGGGACCGCTGAGTACGTCTACTAAGTGTCAAACAAGTTCCAATCCTTCACTCAAAGACTACTGCAAGGGTCGATGAAATTCATTGTCACATGCTGATGACACTCTCACAGTCTGAATCCTACAGAGTTGCAAATGATGATGTAGAGGCACGCTAATGGCTGAAGAAGCTAAGAATCAATGATGTTGTTTAGTTTTTTTTCTTTCCAATCATTCATAGCAGAAAATACGGACAACATTTCCTTTGACTGCATGAAGACTAAGTAGCAAAGTTAACAAAGATTCCAAGAGTTACAGGCTGTTTAGCTGATAGACAATAAACACCCAGCTCTTATGAAGAGTACCGACTGAAAATTAAATCAAATTAAAAATGTAATTAAGTTAAACATATTGATGGTTTGCACCTTTGTGGAATAGTACCTTAGGAATGTCTTGCAAAAATTTAACACAGATTCAAATCAACACCCTTTTGTATTTAGGTACATTTGAACAGCTAAAGGACTGTAATATAGCTTTCAAAGGGGGAGTGGCTCATAATCCAATGCACAGATTAAATATGAATAAGAATAACTTTAACCAAATCCAGAATATGGAGCATTCTTGTTCTTAAGAGGGTGCTCATGCAGCCCAAAGTAGTTATTTTTTGAGTTTGTTACGGGAGCCGGGATTCTGATGTTCTGAGAATCTCTGCTGAAGGTGAGGATCTATGGAGAGGAGCTATAGAGAGGAAAGTGAATAATGGTGAAAGCACTTCTACGTTCTTATATTTAGTGATTAACACCAACTCTACGTATGCTCTCTTGACACAGTATGACCAGTCCTCCAAAAAATAACATGTGGCAGTTTATGGTCCTATATAACTCTCGTGCATTTTCCAACCCTTACAGTGTTCTTGTTGTCAGAAGAAGACATGAAGACTTCATATCTAATTTGCTTTGTTTTGCTCATCATCCTGCACATTGGTTTTGGTGAAAATGGCAGCTCTTCTCCTCCAACGACTCCAAAAAAAAGGATGAGGAATAAAGGGGCTAGAAAGAACTCAGCCAACCGTAAAACACGAAGACAGCCTACTGACCAGGCACCACCGCTTGCAGCTCCTGCAACACAAATGCCCCTGGTCATCGCGGATGACCAGTTTATCAATGTTTTTGACTCTGCCATAGGCCTTGGTGAACAGGAGTTGAGCTACAATGTTCTACCAGGTAAGCGACAAGCTGGGCTTGTTTTGCCAATGCTGTTGTATATCACTCTTATCTTCATCTAATGTTCTCCCAAAAGCTAGTTCCTTTTAATATATATTCACATTATTACTTTAAAATATGTACCCATCTGCCTCAATAGTACGAATTTTCTACTCAAATTGCACAGTTAAAAAGTGATAACCTCTTTTATGTACAGTTTTATTGTGTTTGGATGACTGATTTGTTACTTTTTGAATGCAGTCCTTGCTGGTATATGCTTATTAATTGAAAGATGTGTGTTATAGTTTTGAATTTTAAACAGAGAATATAGATCTAAGAAGCAAAACAGACAGAGATAATGAAAGGGCCACTCATTTGATGAATATTAACAAAAATTAGAATTATAAAATAGCATGAACATAAACAGGCATTGGCAAAGCCAATTGGTCTGGCCTTTTGTAAGGGGAGGTGTTTAGAAAAATCCATAAATAAAAGAAATCTTGGACTACAGCCATATGGAAGCTGTGTTGAACAGACTTCATTAGCAGTGCTAAACTGTACCCTCACTGTAGTGTTATGACAAGGAGTCAGAAGATGAAGATTGTTTTGTAATCATGAACTTAAAAAGCATATTAAGCAACATATAGCATTGAAGGATCATTTTAATGCAGCTGCCATCCAATGCAATCTCCACCGGAGATAATATGTTTCAGCAATGGAAGAAATGTTGTAATGTTGATTAAAGTAACTGAATGTTACAGATTGTACCAGGGGTCGGTCCCAACTATATTTCTGCATGTAGGGTTACTTCTAGTGCAGGTATGATGAATTTATATTCAACATTGTTTTCCCCAGTTGTTTTTGTATTTCGAAATGTCTGAATAGACTGTGAACTTGCACACAGCACAGTGGTTAGACAGCCAAATGGTTCTGCTGGTTAAAGGTGACAAATTGGAAACACTATGCAGAAAAATCTAAGTGTATGCAGAAGCAAGCACAATAGGCGTAGGTGAGCAAGCAGCTCTCCACTCATGTTCTTCTAAAGGAAAATGACGAAAGGAAATTTGTTTAGATTAAAGACTTGCTATAAAATGTTGGTGTGGTAGAGTGCTTCATTAACAGATTATTTATGAGAACATTCTTCATGATTGCAAACATGTGCTAAGCGATACTGTGAATCACACGTGGATGAACAGAGGTGCTGTTATTTTGTGGACAACTACATTGGCATGGGGAGGAAAGTAGTATCTGATGTTTCGAGAAAATAAAAAAGGCAATAGATTTGGCTTGTAATTTATTTTATTTTTTCAATTATTAAGATGATATAGGAAAAATGTTTAAAAAACATGCTTATTTTATTTATTTGGTATTTGTTCATAAAGGAAAGAGGAAGTATCTGAAGGTTAATGGACAAATATTATGAAAGAAAGGGAAATTAGTTATAGTAGAATATCTCATTGCCAAATACATATGCATGCATATACATTAGTAAAAGAGAGACATGCAAAACTTACCTGACACACGCCGCAGCTTGCCAGACGGCCACGGTCCACGCCGCCACCGCCGCCACCGCCAAGAGTCACTCTTCCAGCAGTTTGGTCACGCCGCCGCTCCGGGACTTCGAATCCCGGCAGCCTACGCGGCGGCGCGCGTTTGTGACAACGCGAGGGAGCCAGGGAGGCGCAATAAAGCGCTGCAGGACCGGCGGAGCAGGGGGAGACACGCAAAACTTACCTGACACACGCCGCAGCTTGCCAGACGGCCACGGTCCACGCCGCCACCGCCAAGAGTCACTCTTCCAGCAGTTTGGTCGCGCCGCCGCTCCGGGACTACGAATCCCGGCAGCCTACGCGGCGGCGCGCGTTTGTGACAACGCGAGGGCGCCCGGGAGGCGCAATAAAGCACTGCAGGACCGGCGGAGCAGGGGGAGACACGCAAAACTTACCTGACACACGCCGCAGCTTGCCAGACGGCCACGGTCCACGCCGCCACCGCCAAGAGTCACTCTTCCAGCAGTTTGGTCGCGCCGCCACTCCGGGACTACGAATCCCGGCAGCCTACGCGGCGGCGCGCGTTTGTGACAACGCGAGGGCGCCAGGGAGGCACAATAAAGCGCTGCAGGACCAGCTTCGCGGGACGCGAGCGGGATGCCCGGGGCTAAGCCCGGGCAAAGGGCGGGCCCTCTACGGCCCTCATCGGCAGGAATAGGCAGGAGCAGGGCCAAGACCGCTGCCCAAATTCTCCCAAGTAAGTGCTGTTACCCCTTCATTCCTGTAATCGTCTGGATCATCATATTGACTTTCATCCCAAGGACTAGCATCGTTGATATTAACATGTCTAAAGCTAAAGCATCTTCTGCTCCACTTAACACAATAGACAATTACACGGTACAGAAAGTTGCCAAAATTAATCAGAATAGGAGATCATCTTTGGGCCTTAGCTATTCGCCGGACTTGCTCATCGATAATACGCCTCTACCACTCTCAGTTCTTGACATTAGTAATGAGGTTTTCCAAACCCCAGATAATAACCCACTGACCCAATTATTAGTTGTAATTAACGAACCAGCTCCTGAATGTACAACTGATGTTGAAAGTAATACCTTAGAAGAGGAAATCCCTACACCGGTTCCAGCCCCTAGAGTAATAAAGGGTAGGGGGAAAAACATACCAAAAAGGGGTGGACTTCGATCAGGTAAAAAATGCCTTGAGGCCTCGTCTGAGGAGAAAAATGGTGACGATATTGGGAACAATGGGGGAGGTGGAATTCATCTAGACGAAGATCAATTCAAAAAGCTACTGAATGCCATAGATAATAAAATTAAAACTATTACTAAACCACTCCTAAGTAAAATTGACCTGCTTACAGCAGAGGTCACCAGATTGGGATCACTTTTGCAAAAAGCTATAGAAGAAACACCAAAGTCTGCCCCAATAAACTTGGCTATGGCAGATCCGGAAAATACCAAAGTTGTAGTTTGCCCAGATATTGCCGCAAACACTTCCCAAAACACCACGTCCAGGCCTGGACAAGGGGGAGAGGGGATGGGAATTCTAAACCCAGCTTCCATGGTTGAGGATTCTGCAAGGCCCGCCTCTAGAAGTACAAATGAGATAGAGAATACAGATAAAGGGCCTGTAGAACTAATAGTGGAAGCTTCCCCACTAATATTGGTTTTAGCAAATGTTCCTCAATTAGAACCAGGACAAGAGGAGAATATCCCTTCTTTGATAAACAAATCACTTCATTGGTTATCAAAGAATATGGCTTTCAAACCAGGAGGCAGGGACCAGCTGGCACAGGAAGTAGTAAAAGCTAGAAGGGTTGAATGGATCGGGGGTGGCATTAAAAAGTTTAGAGGGGATTGCGTGGTGTTGCACCTCTCAGATCCCGAAGTCCTACCAAACATACTAGCTAATATATACCCCCCCCAGCGTAGATCTACTGAAATAGTGCCATTAACGTTGGATTTCTTTTATACAAAAAAGGGAAATAACATAAATCCAACACTGTTAAAAACTAAATGGAACCCTGTAATAAGAAAAGCCAAATACCCTGCAAATAAAAATAATTGGGGAATTGCGATAGAAAATAGGTTTTCTGCCATATCAGGATTAAGCCAATGTGACTGACTGGAAAATCCGATGAACTTAGGGCAACCAAAGATTACAGAGGTCAAACACGGGAATCCTAGTATTCCCATGACAAAAGAAACAGAACGTGGTGAGACTAGGATACCTGAACTTAGAGACTACACTTTTAAACCAGTAGAGAGCCGCTCATTAGCTGCTCACTCTGGTATTAAACTAGTCGAAGCAAGGTCTCCACCTGGTGCGCCTTCCCCTAACCTGACTATTCCCTTAAATAAGAGGAATATGGAAAGGGAAAGTCCCATCAAGATCATCTCTTGGAATATCGCGGGTATCCAACACAAAATAGAGACCCCGGAATGGTGTGACTTTATAGATTCTTATGACATTGTGCTGCTACAAGAGACATGGTCAGTGTCACCAGTTTTTCGCTTGGGCTTTTTAAACTTTTATGTGCCCGCGAAGAAGAATACAAAGGGACGCCCTTCAGGGGGTCTAACTATTTGGATACGGCAAGCTCTGCAATGCACCATCAAGCAGAACCATATCTCTAATAGCGACCTACTTTCTATACTGCTCACTTGTAACGATGGTTGCAAGCTGGCAATATATAACATCTACGCAAGGGGAACCCAAGGGGGCATATCCTCAGACATAGTAGGAGTTTTTGATGTTGATCTAGAGATGATATCTACCCAGTACATTATCTTGGTGGGTGGAGACCTAAACACAACATTTGAACCCTTAGGTTGTGAGGATAATGATCTGACATATGAAGAAGACACCAAATGGGGAATTCCTCAGTTAGACATTCTGGTGGTTAAAAAATGGACAGAAGTAGCTATTCAGGTTAAAAGCTTATGCCTATCCATAGGATTGAGGGCAGCCAACGGCCGCACTCCTTCTGATATACAGGGTAGGCATACCTTTGATAACCTAAGATCAAGTAGTAGGATTGATTATATTCTGATAGATGTTAGAGGCTGGAGTAAAGTGATCGACATGCAGGTCATATCTAGGTTGGAGAGCGATCACAACCCTTTGTCTTTACTATTCAACCTGGAACAAAAAATAATGACAGAAAATCCAGCTAGGAACTTTATGACTTCAGATGTTGTTCCATCAAATAATCTTCGTCATGTTAGATGGGCAACTTTAGTAGCCAACGCAGAGGATAGGCAGGTCCTTGAGGGGCTAGTTATTGATGAAGTTGCCAGACTACAGGTTTTAATGAATGATGAACATTTTAAAGAGATGATTGAAGAGTCACAGCCAAAGTTCTTTGCCAGTATTCAGAAGCTATTCTTGAAAACAAGCAAGAAGAGGAAGGGTAATGGACCACCCATAAAGAAGGGTTGGTACGATCAATCATGTAGAATAGCAAGACATAATCTTAGTATCGCTTTAAGATCTAAAACGGGAGTTTTAAAAGCCAGGGATGAATATAGAAAAACCCAGATTAAGGCAAAAAAGCAATGGGATGAGAATCTTTGGCTAGATTTGAAGAAGGCATGTGTTGATAAACACCAGAAAGAGTTTTGGGCCATATTAAAGTGGGGCTCAGGGGGTGTAGTTGAATGCCCCAAAAATCATGTTCCTAAGGAGTCCTGGGTCGACTTTTTCAAACCCCAATATGCTGACAACTCAGGCCTTCAGGCAGTTCCCCTTCTAGAAAGGGTATTTTTTGCTAATGAATTATTTACATTAAAAGATGTACACGAGGCAATGGATGGAGTGACCAGAGGCAGGGCACCAGGAATTGATGGCATACCGGCAGATGTTTTTCTACTAGACAGAGATAGCTGGTGTAAATACTTTGTATGGCTTGGAAATGCTATCGCTCAGGGGGCAAAGATACCAGCAACATGGAAAGGAGCAGAAATAATCCCAGTTTACAAAAAAGGGGATAAGGCTCTAGCAAGCAACTACAGGCCAATCAGCCTTATTGATTGCGCCCAAAAACTGATGGGCAGGCTGGTTCAAAACAAGTTACAAGCCTGGATAGTCGACAAGGACATTCTTTCGCCTTATCAAGCGGGATTTCGCCCTTTAACCAGCTCTGTTGACCAGGTGTTCCATTTTCTAACTATATACTGGAAAAATGTTACCCTGCTAAATGGTCCCCTGTTCGCTGTCTTCGTTGACCTAAAGTCCGCGTTTGATTTAGTTCCCCGACAAAAACTTTGGGATGTTTTAAGGGATTTAGGAATAAGTCCAGAATTATTAACTTTGCTTGTAAGACTCCACGAGAACAATTACGCCTGGATTAGGTGGGGAGCCCAGGGTGAGGTCACGGAAACCTTCCCTGTTGAGAGAGGCGTAAGACAGGGTTGTGTCTTGGCCCCCACGTTATTCTCCCTCTACATAAATGGCATTGTGGATTTTCTGAAGCAAGTTCCGACGGATGCTCCATTACTAGACGGGAAGCGAGTTCCAGTACTAATGTTCGCAGATGATACCTTGCTGGTCTCGCGGACCCCTAGTGGTCTACAAAAGACAATAAACGCTTTTGGCGATTTCTGCCGGATCCGGGGCTTAGAAATAAACACATCAAAGACAAAATTCATGAATCTGAATCCCTCTAAGAAATTCAAGGGGAAAATGGTTTTCAATGGGGCTTTCTTGGAAGAAGTGAATGCCTTCACCTATCTAGGCATCTCCCTGAATGCTAGTATGAATTGGAGATCCCACATGGACTTTGTACTGTTAAAATTTAATCAGTTGGCAGGGGCAATAGCCAAAAAGTATAAATCTTCATTTACAAAACCAATACAGCCAACAATGGAGATCTATGGCATGAAAGTGCTGGGTGCATGCCTTTATGGATCAGAACTTTGGGGTTTCACCAATCTGAATGCTTTAACAGTGGCAGAAAATAAATTCCTGTGGGGCCTAATCGGTGTTCCACAGAGCACCCCCTCAACTCCTCTCCTTTACGACCTGGGGAGGAAAAGGATTGAGGACACGATCAGGCTGCGTCCCCTCCTATATTGGAGGCGTATAAAATCCACTCCGGAGTTGAGACATTACGCTGCTGCCTTACTGGACGTTGATAACTCTGATATCTTCCATAAAGTAGTTTGGCTAAAAGAAGTGAGGAAATTACTTCAAAAGTTGCACCTTGAACACTTGTGGTCCGTAACAGACCCAGATGACTTTCCTTCAAAGACTACATTAAAAAAGTTATACTGGGACATGATAAACAATGCTGCACTGACCTCTAGCCAATCTCCTGCCTTGACATCCCAGTTCCTAGAGATAAAAACCTCCCCAATGTTTGAACAGTATTGGGATTTGATCTCCAAGCCTCTAGATAGGAAATTGTTTTTCCAGTTCAGAGTTGGCACCTTGCCCCTAAATGCTTTTACTGTTAAATGGTCCCCAGATAATGTAAACAGATGCTTCCATTGTAAATCCCATGTAGAAGATATTTTGCATTTCTTATTTGTATGTCCACTATACGTTGCCCCAAGGAATAGATGGTTGAAACCGGCATGCAGAAACTTGGGCACAAGGAGATGTATTGAGGCTTTTAGGGTCCTGAAATCAAGCTGTGCCCCTCAACTTGCAATTGCTGTGGCTAAATTCCTGGGATGGGCCTGGATAATACGCACGCGCACTTTAAAACTCCTATGAACTACTTGAGCTTCCTTTGGGCTGTGATGATATTCTTTTTTAAAAAAACGTGTAAATTTTAAAAATTCTTATTCGCCAACAAAGTACAAATGTATGGTATTTAATACGTTTTTATTACTAGATTAGTATTTATTCTGTTTAGTCTTAGGGATGCAAGCTTTTATGACAATGTTGTCGAATAAAGTATTTAAACTTGATTAGTAAAAGAGAAGTCTGTTACAGTTTGGGAGTGGTATGCAGTATGTAGTAATGCAAGGGGGCTAGTCCAATAAGATGGTAATACTTCGTTGTAACATTGTTTTTCCAAAAGACTTGTGATACACAATGCTTGTTTAAGTATGTTTTAAAAAAGGTTGATGTTTGTGTAAAATGGATATAGTGTTTGCTAGGAATTTAGGGCTCGAATTAGAGTTTGGTGAATGGTTTGAAGCCAGACGGAGTCGAAGAGGACATAATGCCTGTCATCCCCCCTTTGCTCTGCCTAGCAAATTAAGGGTTCCATTAGGATGTAGGGCAGATCCCCACCGCCCGCATGGCGGTGACGATCTGCCCTACATCCTTCTCCGCTCGCCACCCATTTCCCCCCACCATATTAGTATGGCGGGGGTACCCCGGCGGACGGGAATACCGTCCACCGCTTTTCCGCCAGGTCAACAGGTCAACCGGGCGGAAAAGGGTTTAATATGGTGGCGTTGTCTGCTAGACACCGCCATCCATATTAGCATGTGTGCAGAGACATGCCCTTCTGTGGCGAGGCATGCAAAATTTATTTACGGGAGGCCTGTTGCGGGCCCCCAGGGTATTGGGGGTTGGTGGGTGCACATGGGTGGTACCTCTGGTACCCCCTGCATTGTCATGGACATGGTGGCAGGCACCGTGTGCATGACAATGCACACAGTGCATTCCCAGCATTGTGGCGGGCAGTGCTGTGACCAACTGAGTACATTTTCCTAAGTTGGCTTAAACCTGGTGGTCCAAAATGAATCAAAATTGGGCAGGTAGACCAAGAGTTTGTCGCCTTTGCAATGGAGTACACTGTCCACCAAACTCTAAATTGTGCTGTCAGTTAACTCTGTGCGATTGTTAATAATCGGTGCAACATAAACAAAAAGTGAAATATTTTTGGTGCATTTTTAAGAAAACACATGTGTACACATATGTTTATTTTGTCATAGGGCTATTACAGTGAATCTTCTACAAATGGCCAGTATTTTGTTCCTTTTTTAAGAAAACCAATATGCTTGCAAATATTTACTTTTAGAAATTAAAAACATAACATCAACATGTCAACATGACTGCAAAGTAAAAAAAAATATATTAAGGGACATTTGGTGATTATTAATGTGACTGTATGACAGGTTAAGATATCCAAACAGCATCCATTTCCTAAATAAAAATGCAATAAAGCAGCAATTAAAATGTTGGTGTGCCAGAAAAACGAACCCATCATAGTCCACACTCTGTCTGTCAATTACAAGCTTCTCATAAAGATCCTTTGCCTCCAAGACCGTATTCTGAGTGCATGGCAATGTCTCGAGCAGCACCATAAATCGTTTGTTTCATCAGCAAACTTATGGACGATTGTATATGTCACAACCTTCACCATAGAACAGAAACCTTGGTAATGCTCAGGTGAACAAAGAAAAAGAAGTACTTAGGGTGTACCTCTCTGGAACGATTTATGAATGGATTCTGCTGGGTTCATTTGCAAGTGATGGTATTTTGAGCAATACATACTTAATGCTCCCTACTAAGCGCAGCGGGATCGCGCAGCCTGCGCGCCTTCGCTGCACCTGAGTCGTGCCAGAGTCCTGCCAGTCTGCGCTCGTCTGCGCTCGTCTGCGCAAAGGACAGAGCAGGACCTCTATTTTTTGGCACAGTGGTGGATGCAATGATCAGCTACTCGAGAGACGATCTTTTGTCCATCAGACAGTAAGTCCTCAGGTGTGATGTGGCTCCGGTGAGTCCTTTGTGTGGCCCCTACCAGTGTGTTTGCGGTAGGTGGTCGCTTTGTACCCCTGCTCTTTCCCGCTCTACGGGTAAGGCATCAGTACTTAGAAGTAAATGCCCCTTGCGTGAGCTCAGTATTTGGAACCTGAATGTTAGGTCGCTGGTGAAACACTACCAAGCTATCCATGACCTTATTAAGGATGAGTCACCCGATATTTTCTGTATCACTGAGACCTGGTTGCAGGAGGCGGACACGGCTATTCTCAACTTGGCTTTCCCCCCTGAGTACTCGGTATACACGCTTAATCGCTCTACTAGAGGTGGGGGAATAGCGATTGCCGTTAGGTCCTGCTACCCCTGCGCCTGGAGAGGTCTAAAAATTTCTGTCTGTGAAAGTGCTTTTTTTAAGATTTCAATTAACCCCCACTTTTCTTTCTCTGGCATGCTGATCTATCGCCCTCCGGGTAGTGACGTAGCGTTTAGGGAGGCCCTTCCAGACGCCATTAGTACACTGGCTGTAGGATGCGCTAACTTCTCCATCCTCAGGGATTTGAATCTCCACTTTGATAACTTGACTGCCCCTGCTGTCAGTAGCACTCTGGCTGACTTGGAGGCCTTTCCACTGTCTCAATTGGTCACTCTTCCCACCCACGTGGGAAGACATATCCTGGACCCTTTCTTTACGAATCTTGCTGAGGCCAAGGTTACAACTTCTACCCCCCTGGCCTGGACGGATCAGTTTTTAGTGACGATTCAGTGCCCATTGTATGAGCACTTACCTAAACCTATGGCCAGAGTCGTCCCTAGACGACACTGGAATAAACTCAAGTTAGAGGATTTTTTCGGCATTCTATCTGAGGACCCGTTGGGCCCATTAGACAATGTGGAAACGGGCTATCACCTCTTCTGTGAGTGGATCACTCGGGCTCTTGATTCTCTTATTCCGGTGACTCTTAGTAAATGTGGCTCTAGGGACTCCAGCCCTTGGTATGATGGATCCCTACGCGCACTAAAAAGTACGTGCAGACGCGCAGAAAGAGAATGGCGGAAAACATACGATTCCAGTAAAAAAGTCGTGTATCTCGCCACCATCAAATCTTATCACCGCGCTGTCTGTAGAGCTCGTGCGGCGTTCTACTCTCTTGAATTTCGCAATAGCCCGAATCCCTCTAAATCCATTTTTAAGGCTCTTAAAGACCTGATGGCAAAAAAGACCTCTATTAATGAAACTAGTTCCACTGCACATTGTGAGGCCTTGGCGACCTTCTTTCTTGAGAAGGTCCAAGCCATCTATCGAGCCTTCCCTACTACCATGCCGTATGCTGGAGTTTCTCTTAGTCCCCAAGAGCACGATGTTTTGCACACTTTTCCCTGCCTGTTGCCTGAGAGCTTTAATAAACTGGCTCTGCAAATTAAGTCTGGTTCTCCGGCTGATCCGCTAAGACCAGCTGTGTTTATGGACCCGTCATCCTTCGGTCTTCTACCGGTGTGTTCTCTGATCAATCTTTCGCTTGCTTCAGGTATGGTCCCCGCCAAGTGGAAACAGGCGGTGGTCACGCCCATCCTGAAGAAGCCTTCTTTAGATCCTCTCAAACCTGAGAACTACCGCCCGATATCGCTTCTTCCGTTGCCTGCGAAAGTAGCAGAGGCCCATGTGAATATGGCCCTATCAGACCATCTCTCGCGGGCTAATATTTTGGATCCTACGCAGAACGGCTTCCGGGCTGGCCACAGCACGGAGACAGCCCTACTCTCCATGGTGGAACACCTGCGCACTGTGCTAGATTCGGGTCAAACGGCAGTGCTTGTTTTATTAGATCTTAGTGCCGCCCTTGACACCGTTTCGCACAGGATTCTTCTTCAGCGCTTGGAGGAAGCTGGCATTGTAGGGCCGGCCCTTCAGTGGTTCCGCTCGTTTCTTGCCGATCGATCTTTCTGCATGGCTATTCCGCCCCATCAGTCCAAATTCCACCCTCTGGGCCTTGGGGTCCCCCAGGGATCCTCGCTGAGCCCCACGTTGTTCAACCTCTACGTGAGGCCTCTGGCTGATGTCGTCAAGCAGTGGGGCATGACTATGGTCTCGTATGCTGACGACACTCAGTTGGCGGTCACGCTCAGCGGGGACTCCTGCCTAGATGCCCCAAGGTTCCAGAATGGACTTCGGGCCGTCGCCAGCTGGATGAATTCCAACTGTCTCCAGCTGAACGCAAAAAAAAATGAGATTATGATCATCGGCAAGCAGGTGGAACTCTGGAGCGACATGTGGTGGCCGCCTGAACTTGGGACCACCCCGACTCCGGTAACGGAGATAAAAAATCTCGGTGTGTGATTAGATCCTGCCCTTAGCTTTGTTTGTCACACTAAGAGAATTGCTGCATGCTGTTTTGGCATTCTGCGTGGTCTAAGACCAGTTTTGAAATTCTTTGACGCCCCGACCAGGCAGCTAGTGGTGCAGGCGACGGTGATGTCGCGGCTTGACTACTCCAGTTCCCTCTTGGTAGGGGTTAATCAGGCTGAAATCATCCGTCTGCAACGGGTTCAGAACGCGGCAGCCAGAGCAGTGGTGGGTCTGCCCAGGTTCTGTTCCGTTGCCAATACTTTGCGTTCACTTCATTGGCTGCCGGTTAAGCAGAGGATTCAGTTCAAGGTGCTTTGCTTGTCCTATAAAATCCTCAAGGGTTCCTCTGCCCTGATCCTTATGAACCTTCTGTCTCCGTATGTTCCTGCCCGCTCTTTACGTTCTTTGGGTCAGGAACTTGCAGTGGTTCCCCGGTTCATGCTTAGCAGAGCGGGCGGCCGCTCATTTCGAGTTCGAGCTGCGGCTTTCTGGAACTCCCTTCCTTTAAAGATCCGTGCGCTGGATGATCTACATTCATTTCATAGGGCCATTACGACCTTCCTATTCCCTTAGCTTGTTGGCTCTTTATTAGTTTGCTGCTCTTTTAGTTGTGTTGTGTTGTTTACCTTGTCAAGCGCCAGGACGCCCCTTCGCTGGAGCAGCTGTGCGCGATATAAGTGCCCATAACATAACATAACATAACATAACATTCGGCTCTATGTGTCCGAACAAAAATTCTGGTTTAACATCAATACAGTTTCAAGTTCAGATTGCAATTGGTATCAGTGTAAATGTTCGCCACAGCGTTTAGACGTAAAGCAAGAAGCCATTTCTGTCTAGTCACTTGTACCCTCCATTTGTGAAGCAGGGCATTTAGAAGAGGCAAGCATGTAGCTCGTGTGTCATGGGCCCTTGGAGAAGGAAGGAAATGGCACCTCTGGCTGCTGTTTCAAATGATAAAATACAGCAGTAACAGGATTCAGTGCCCCCTCAGACCTCTGGGCCCTGGTGCCACTGCACCTGCTGCACCAATGGAAGCTACGCCCCTGAGAAGGTCTAGATTAATCAGATTTAAGCATATTTATTGCCTGCAATTGTTGATTACCAAACCTGTTTTCTTTAAAATTCATAAGTGGAATATTTCTGATCCTCTGATTTCTGCTTCTGATAGAGAAGAAAGGGCACTGCTCTGCCAATGGAATGATCATGTACGACAAGGCCGTGTGGTCGCCCAAGCCCTGCGTCACTTGCCTCTGCTCCGACGGAAAAGCCATTTGTGATGAAACTATCTGTCCTGCCCTGAAGTGCCCGAGAACCATCACCCGAGAGGGGGAATGCTGTCCGGTCTGCATGGACATCGGTACAGTGTCTATTTATGAGTGATGAAGAATGTGTGCCTGGCTTTTAAGCTTTATGCAGAGAGCATGTTTTAGCTGACTTTCTGGCTTCAGAGACCCTTCTCTAATAGGCGAATTTCCCCAAAATTTGAAGATGTGAACAAGGCTGCAGGATTGATATCTATTTTAAGACTACACAACACATGAATACCGTTTTGTCACTGTCACTGGAATTATGAAATTCTGCGGCTTGGTCATTTTCCACATAATTATGGATTCACCACGTTTGCAACATAATCTATAATCTGCTGCATACTCCGCAGTGTCTAACAAAAAATGGTGTTTTTAGCTCTGACATAACCCAATTTACTAAAAGCATGGCAATAGGTGTCCCAGCGGGTGTTAAAGTGGTACTAATAAGGTGAAATCTGTGACTAGATAATGTTACCATGTGTAAAAATGAGAAAATAATGAATACTATCACTAATCCGCGGCATAATTTTACTTTTCTTGCAGCATTATTTAGTCAACCCTGCCGCATAATTTGGTCCTCCCCTGTCGCATAATTCCAGTGGCACGGCATATAATGTACCTATATATGAGCAGCTGAGTGATCAATAAGTGAACCCAGGAGGAATAGTTTAAATTCTCTTTTGAGATGAAGTCTCTTTTATAGGTATGTGCCTGTGGGTATGACAAATTTTTGCGGGACTATTGAGTTTTTTCAACGGTTCAAATCTGTTTTTGAGGTGCAAGAAAGAATTGCCAGTGAAAGGCTATGTACAACTACGGGTGTCCAGCCAGGGGCGGATTGGCAATGCGGGCATTCGGGCATGGGTCGAAGGACCGGTGTCTCCGTGCCCTCTGTGGGCCGTTTTTTTTTCTCCCCTTTCCCAGCCGCACAGTGAAGCTGCATTCATTTCTCTGTCTCTGTCTCCGTGCTCTCTGTGGACTAGGAAAGGGGAGGAAAATAAACCGGCCCACAGAGGGCACAGAGACTGAGACAGAGAAATGAATGCAGCTTCACTGTGTGGCCGTACAGCGATTATCCCCTGTGGCCTCTCCTTCATCCCCTGCCCTGCAAAGCAATCACGCTGAGGGTGGCTGGGGAGGGGGTGATTGTTTGCGAAAATTGGCCTCCCTGGGGGCCAGGTGTTGCTCAGGCCTTTGAGTCATTTTCACCTCAGCCCCCCAGGGCCCCACGCAGCGCATAAACAGTGTTAGTTTTAACACCTCGCCCACAGCCCTTCACATTCAGGGCAAGGGCATAGTGGTCGAGGAAGAATGGGTCTCGCTGTGGGGGCCAGGTGATTTTTGGAACTTGCACCATCTTCACCTCAGTCTCCCCCTGGCTACCGTGGATGACCCAGCAGCTGTGTTTTGTGCTCCCCTGCCAGGACATTGCCCTGAGGCCTAGAGGGCTGATTATTTTACTAATTACAGGGGCCTTACTGCTGTTCATGTGCTCCTGAGCTGAAGGTCTGGGGAGGGCTGAGTAGGTTAGTAATAGCAGGGGGCTTCCTGCTTATTAGGTGCTCCTTCGCTGGAGGGCTCGAATAATTTTGTGACAGAAAGGGGCCTTGCTGTTTTTTTAGTTGCTCAGCATGTAGGCCACTCTCACCTTGGCCCTGTGTCCTGTGCAAGAAGAGTATCCTCTCAATTTCATTCCTTGTCTGTGCCAAACATCTTAAGGATTTTGGGGGCCCTGGGCCAAACATATTTTTGGGCTCCTGTTCGGAACAGATTTGAAGTTATAATCCAATCCAATTTCTGCTCTTTGATGCCCTCTTTCAGCTGGTCACTGGACAGAGCACTACCATACTTGTCCAAATTCCTAATGTATTTACATCTAATATTCAAGGACATTGACGTGTGTTTTCAATAATACAACACAGTAGCAGCTCACTAAAATTAATGAAAATAATCTCAGTGAAATCCTCCCATTTCTCATATGTGATGGCCTGTTTGATCTCAAAGACATTTTTTATGGATGTTGCATGAAACATAAGCACATTTTTCTGCAAAATCTCTGTGATAGGTTCTTACTCCTCGCCTTATTAAAAATAAGTTTGAAAAAATGGTATTTAAAACAATCTTTCTAAGGAGTATGCATGGTCATTAGGGCAAGATTATCTGCAGAACAGAGCTGGCTCTATCAGGGGGCTACCTGAAAGGCTTGGGCCCTGGGCCAGAGCCCACATTGCCCATGCCTTAAAACGTCTCTGGTCTGTGCATAGGCATATGTGGCCTGACGCCAGAGTTGCAGAGATCGGCATTCAAGTCTGAGTCCAGGGTCTGCTCAACAACCTGTGATTCTGGGCAGATCACTTCATCGCCCAGGCCCTTAAATAAAAAATCGGATCATGTGTACTGTAATTGGTACTCATAAATAGAACTGTGTTTTTTGTATATGGACATCACCTGCTGGTTGTGAAATACATTTATGACTAGATTGTACAGATACATTTTCCAGCATTCTTTACACCCCAGACTGCCTTTTCCTCGTTTGTGAATTCTTACTTTTGTTATTACATGTTCTATTCCTAGAGATTCCAGTCTTACCCTTTCTCCTTGAGTTTGTGCTAGATTTCTGATTTATGTAATGATTAGAGTCTAGGACATAGCTGGTTGGGAAACAGTATCTAACGGCATTGTGCAGGGCATTAAGACTGCAAGTAAGTATTCAGTTATCAGAACTGCAGTGCTCCTAGTCTTTACCAATGTTACTTGCTCTGTAAGCTTTAAAAGGCTTAATTTACTAAATATTTCTCTACAAATTAGACCTCAAAGAGTAACCAAATGGTGTTCCATGAAAGGGCACGCCCCTTGAATGTGGGCCACGCCCCTTAATTGTGGGCCACGCCCCTTGAATGTGGGCCACTTTCACGTCAGTGCCCGGGCCAAATTGTGATCCCAATCCGACCCTGTGTCCAGCCTAAGACAAATTAAATTTAATGGGCACATGAGATATGCATTCAAAACAGCCTTGGGTAGTGTATGAGCATTGATGGGATCATATGTAACATTTTTATGAATTACCAGTGAAAAAAGCCTCTTATATGAAGGAGTTCGCTCTAAGCACAGTTAACCCAGACTAAAAAAGCTAAATAATTTCAGTTGACAAAGCTCAAATACATTTAGGGAGTCGATCTATGAATTACAGTTGAAAAGTAAGTTATGTATCTGCAGTGTATATATAGAGGAAGTAGATATTATGCAATGGCTTTGGCTGTGCTGGGCGAAATGGTAGATATGCATGTGATGCATGGTAACATTGGGCCACCACATGGGGTGTCCAATTTAAGTACAAAAGTGCTAGAGTTATGGGAGGATTACAGGCCAGGTATTTTGTTTGAATATGGCCCATGTAGATGAAGTGTACAGAAATGTGTAATTGTATCTAGAATCCCTAGCATCAATCCTGCTTTTATAGACTTTTGTTAGTCCCTCCTTAGAGTAACACCCTCCGGTGCATGATTCCATTACTTTGAACGAATTGCTGAGTCTGGTAAGTTTTTTTCTATAGTTCTGTTAGAGTTTTTTGCTAGTGAAAAATACACACTGTTCATCTCATTGTTCAACAAAGAGCATGTTAAACAATAGGTAATGCATGTATGCATGTGACTGGTATTTTCTGTGGTGCACACCTAGCCTACAGTCAACATGTTCTAGGAGATCTAGCTGTTATTTAAAGAGGTGTGCCTTTCCTAAATTGGAGTAGCGTTGGTGCAGTTCTTATGGATAAGGGTTTGTTGTTCTATATCCAAGGTGCATAGAGGGAAAAGGCCTGCTGCCTTATTTTTCTACTTCACACTTGGGTCCTGATTTATATCTTGGCGGTAAGCATACTCCAGTGCAACGGTGTTTAAGTATCCTCACCGCCAAGATAATGATCCGCCCACCCAATTAAGATGCGGGCAGACCACAGGTTTAATACCGGCAGAGACTGCTCTGGCTCTGCCATGATTAAACCCCTCTGATGGCACTGTGGAGTAAGGGTCGTCGGAGGCAGACCTGTACTTCTGCCCAACTGATTTATTTAGATGGGCTGAATTAGAGGTCAGTTTTCACTGCCAGGAAAATCCTGACAAGAAGGGGCTGTGAAAACTGCTAAATGCTGCCCTCACCACGGAAAAGGACCCCATGGCAAGGAGAGCATTGTCTTTGTTTATTTTCAAAAGGATAATCTTGTTTGGGGATTATATTTTGAGAATGAAAAAAAGAAAACTGTTTGGTGCAAGGCTCCGTCATGTTGATGTAGTCCTGCTCCCAGCAGCAAAATGCAGTGACAGGAACTGCTGTGATGGCGGTTCATGGCAATGCTCTAACAATTACCGCCATCTTGGCAATCATTTATAAATCTGGTGGCGGTCCTTACTCAAGAAACCCAAGGCGGACCCCAAGGACCCCAAGAAATTCTGGCCCATCTCCCTGCTCACGTTCCCGGCAAAGGTCATCGAGAAGACCGCCAATGAACAACTGACACGCTACCTAGAGGAGAACAACATCCTGGACCCTTCCCAGTCTGAGTTCCGCAGCAACCACAACACTGAGACTGCCCTCATTGCTGCCACCGATGACATCAAGTCCCGCTGTACAATGGAGAAACAGCGGCCCTCATCCTCGTCCCCTCTGCAGCAGTTCCCCTCCTTTCTCAGCTTGCCTCGCGGTCTTACATACGTCTCATTCATACGCCGAAAAATGACTACTTCCGTCCAAGCGATCACTTTTCTCTGACTGTACAGCCACAGTCTAACTGTAATTGTCACCTCAACTGACGAGACGTCTTCCTCTCACTTCGGACGCTCGCCTTAACTGATAGGTTACTTACACACAGTAAACGTACGACCAGCGTCCGTTACTCATACACTCACTCAAACGCTCCCCCTATCATCGGTCTGCGGGCGATCAATGGTACCTCATGACCCCCTTTATATGGTAGACAAATTACTCTGGGTGTTCGTTACACCCGAACCACTTAAGCCCTCTCTGGACATAAGATTTTATCCGGTTGCGCGCGCTCACAACCTTCCCTCAATCACACTACAGGCATTCAACTCCGCTTGACATTACAACACAGGTACAACATAAAACACCGCAATCTGGCAACGCATGACCCTTATACTCACTCTCGACCGACTCTGCTGCTTTTCTCTCGACGCACCGTCAGCACCTTCTTCGGCAGGGATTCTTCTTCTGGTCGTCGATGACTAGGGACCTTGGGGTAATCTAGACCTGACCTAGGTTGCCTTCCTTAAGAAGAAAACCATCTTTCTCTGCTACCAACTGCGGGGAATGAGATTTTGATACCCTTTCTGATTACCTTGATATCATTCTCATTCGTCTATTTGGATCGATTATTTTCTGTCATTGAGTAAAAGACAGACCCCGCATAGGTTAGATCGACCCCATAAACTGACGCGACTCTGAAGAACCCCTTACGACTGATAAAGTTTAAAAGGTTTAATATAAAATCAAGAAAAGTTGCAAATACAATCCTCTCAGGATAAGATTCAATAAGTATACAGGAACTAGAAGGAACATAAATTCCCTAAAGAACCTCAGTCTACAAACGAATACAATCAAAGTCAGTTCCAGAATCAACAGATTAAAAAGCATAGATACAATGTGGTTCCGTTGCGTCATCTATAAAAGAAAAGAATAAACAAGTTAAATCTGTCCCTACTCTATGCTAGGTGACATCCCTACTTCGCAAGTTCCTATTACCCTAAAAAAGGTGTCAGCAGTTTGACTTCCAAAGAAGTTCAAACTCTCTTAGCCTCTAAAGGTAACTTATGTCGAGAACAATACCCTCTCTGCCTACCCATCCGCTCTCTAAGGGTCCTCGGCCTACTGCTCTCTTGCGCTCTGATCTCTCTCAGCGCTTGCTCCTAACTTGCTTGCCATCTGCTCTCTTCGCTCTTGCTCCTATTCGCCTTCGCTATATTCTCCCCGGGGTGCTGTCCCTAAAATACACAATCACAGTATGGGTGGAACGCCCCTTGACGCCCACCACATACACATACATATGATGTCATTTTCTAGGTTTTTCCATAGCTTCGTCTCTTCGCGTCGTCCGTTAAGTTGACCCTTCTCCTTAGACGCCATCTTCGTCTTCTTGCTGGTGACTTCATTGACATTTCCTTTGACACTTTCGGAGCAAAGTCTATCACCTCATCAGAACTCTACTCTTTACGGCTGTATTCGTAACCTCAGTTGGTCCTGTGAATGGTCATTTCAAAACAAGACTCAAATTCCAAACGTCTCCTCTCACGTTTAGGCCATAAACTTCGTCCGGCATTGTCACCTTAAATCTAACAAGAACTTAGACTCCTTGGCTCGCACATTCAGATCAAGGCTATTCACCACTCCTGTGAGCCCACTAAATTACATACAGCGGACTACACTCCTGCGAACCCTTGGTCAGTCAGGTTAAAATCACACATGACCAAACTCTTCTAACATTCCTACAACTCTTCTACACAGTATAACCTTTAACACACATTTATATATAACCGCATTTAGCAAATCCTTTGCTTATAAGTGAATATATTTTACATAGAATATAAACCCTATACATAGAACATAACTTTATATTCTTCTTCCTTATATTATGCTATATATGCTCTTGCACATTTCTTCGCTTACATTTCTCGCCGCTTCTCCATTTTGAATTATACACGTACATGAATTCTGTTTGCACGTTCTTCGTTTCGAAAGCATTTCTACTCATTTCTACATTAGCCCAATACGTATACGGCTTCTAAATCTTATGCATTTCTAACGTGAATACAAATACATTTCCTATTATTCATGTTACATCGGCTAACTTTATTTATGCTACAAGTGCTACTTCACGTTACAACTCCTACGTTTATGCGATATGCTCATGATTATGGTCCGGATATACTTTTTATTCAAATTGCGCTCTCTCAGTTCCCCCCTTTGATGACCTCTAGTGGTCATCACTAAAATGCAATTTGAATGTTGCATTACACAGAACTAGTTACAAGATTCCTTCTTTTTATCGTTTCGAGAGCTCTTAAACTTTTATACTGTTGGTCTTGTAAAGCAGCTAATCTCCTTTCTTGCTCTCTCATGGATCTTTGTAACCGGTTCGTCCTATACCATCTGTACAATTTCACTAACCCTAACAATGTAATCATACAAATTAATACTATTAATACAGGTTTCAATATATACCATATAATGCTTTTACCAAGGTTGGCAAACCAACTTCCAACCTTTCCTACTCCATGACCTACTTTTTCCCAAACATTTATTTTTGTTAAATTTTCGATTTCTTGATGTATCTCTGTAATGTTATGTATGACTTTCTCAAGTGGTTTCGAATTATCAGGAATATAAGTACAACATTCCTGGACCTTCAGAGCCTTGCAGACTCCGCCCTCTTTTGCTAGCAGAACATCTAAAGCAAGTCGGTTCTGAAGAACCATTGCTCTAATCGACTGCATCTCTCCTTCTACTAGCATCAATGACCTTGCAGTACTTGCAGATAATCTATCTACAACTGTAGCTAGTCTCCTGATCTTAACATCGTTAAGTATTAAACCTAACATAGGAAACATTGCTCCAAATATGTCTCCAACTACTTCAGCATCTCCTACTTCTCTTTTCGTTCTTATCGAAACCTTTCCTTCTATGATCGCTAAATCCTTTGCATGATATATTTTGGGGAAGACAATTGCCAAGTAACACGAACCATACCAATTGTCAGGCAGTCTTACATAGGCATTTCTTCCACATACAAAGTATACATTCGGAATAGCTTGCATCTCTTTCATAAAATCTTTCGTATAGTACTCTAACCTAAAAGCATGTTCGCAATTTACTTCACCTACAAATACATTCTCATAATATGTCTTGCTTCGAGTTAAACATAACTTTCCTTTCTGCGTTCTATCTAAAGCTATTGGACCATTGCTCCCTTTCTTTTTGTGTGCTTTTTCTTCTTCGGTCCAATCTGTTTTCCACTGTCCTGACATTTTTAGAATCTTCTGCCTTCTGTATCTGTCATCTACTTGTCCTATGAATTTCTTCTCTATCTCTGACACTTTGCAAGTCAGATTATTCCTGCGTGCATATGAAGTATCTAATGTATCCCACGGAAGAAAGAATTTTGCTAGTCTATCCTCCTTTTTATAATAGTCCCACTTATTCATTTGTTTATAATTCGGGACTTCAGGCAGTACCGAATCATAATTTGAAAAGTAGTACTCGAACCCTTCTCTACCATAAAATATACTGAGCAGTAAACTACATGTTATCCCATAAGTCAATGGGAGATGATGATATCTGATACCTTCATCTACAGAAGCCGGCAATTGCATACAAACATAGCAATCTTTGGCCTCCATGGCATCGATATACTCGTACAATAATTTGGCATATGCATTCGACCTAAAATTTCCCTGTGACTCGTCTACGTGTAATCTACGAGCTTCATTTGCCAGTAACACCTTTTCACGAATTACATTGCTCTCCTCCTTCTTCCCAACAAGAGCAGGTTTCAAAGTCGTTACAGGCTTTACATCTGTTATTTCTTTATCAGTTTCATGTCCTACTATGTATGATATGGTCACTACTGTAATTATGAGAAAAATTACTACTGCTATCAGTGTACCTATTATGCATTTAGCTTTTCGGTTTGGGTTGCCGTTCTCCATGTTATCAAACAGCGTAGCTCTTTCTTTTTCTCGAAGAAAAGTTTTCTTTGCAAATCTTTATTTGCTTATTTGCTTTCTCGGTCTGTAAAGCGTTCTCTTCATTACCAAAAGTCTCTTTTTCACAACAATGTCTTTTATCTTTAGCAACAGACAACCCTAACCCTTCTCCGTCCTCTAAATGCAATCCCTAATTCTTTCTTCTTTCCACTCGGCGCTAGGTTATCTTCTTCTTTATAGCTTAAACACAAAAGTCTTTATGCATCTACAATTATTCTCGTACCTGCAGCTTTAATAACAAGTTCCAATAATTCAAAACGAACAACTTTTTCTTCTTCTTCTGGTATTTGATGACCAAAAGTTGGAAACTGTAATCGATTTAGCACTAGATCTTTGATCCGACTTAGGTAAGGGGGTATGGGAAGTGTGAAAGTCAGTAACCCCTCAGTCTCGAGTCCAGGCGTCAACATCCATATCTCCACTGCCACAAATGGATCGAGATCGATTACTTTCACTTCTCTCACTCTCCCAGATTTCTGTCCCCAAGACATCTGCTAGATAAGTCCACTCTGGGGTGGCGTACCTTCGGCAGGGCACACGTACCCTTCTTGATCTTCTCGGACTTTCTGTACCTGAATCCGTAGTTTCTTCTTCTTGATCCGACTCTTCAGCGATCGGGACAAGGGTTCTTTCTTGATGTGCTTTTAAGCTTGGCCTTCTCCTTCGTTCTGGCCAACTGGCTTCGTCACTCCTTGTCCTCCTACTCCTTGTTCTTGGACTTGTCTCTTGATCACTCTCAACTTGTTCGATCTCTGACTCGAATTCCCAGCTACTTCCTTCTTCTGATACAGCTTCGGTCTCACTGGTGTCCTGACCGTCGTCGACCTGTTCCGACACAGGCTCAGCCTCTTCAATCACCTCTACAGCTTGGCTTTCCCCCTCTGTGGCTTCTCCATTTTCCGCTGGATTCTCATCTGAGAGAGGAGCTGTTTCTTCCAGAGGTGTTGGCACTCTTCGGGTGTGTGAGGCATGTATCCAGTTGGGCAGGCCTCCACACTTTACTGCAGTGTTCGTAACAAGTATGACTTGAAATGGTCCTCGCCAGCGCACGTCTAGACAGTTTTTCCTTACGTGCTTCTTCACCAGGACCCAGTCTCCTGGACACAGGTCATGGCACAAATCTTGTGCTGATGGAACCTCTGCAGCCTGGACCTGAAGGGACACAGAATTAATGGCATCAGATAGTCCCTTGCAGTAGTCCAAGATCAAATCGTCTGTGATGTTCAACAACGCTGCAGTCGGAACCGATGGCAATCTCATAGCTCTCCCCATTAGCACCTCATGTGGAGAGAGACCTGTTTTTCTATCTGGTGTGCTACGTATGCTCATAAGAACCAAAGGAAGTGCGTCTGGCCAACTCAGGGATGTCGATGAACAAACTTTGGCGAGTCTGGACTTGATTGTACTGTTGATTTGTTCTACAATCCCTGAAGCTTCTGGTCGATAACTACAATGGAGCTTCTGATCGATACTCAAAGCTGAACATAGCATCTTCACTATTTCGCTGTTAAAATGAGTTCCTCTGTCCGATTCCAAAGAGGATGGCACCCCAAACCTCGGTATCAATTCTCTAAGTAACAATTTTGCTACTGTAAGTGTATCGCACCTACGTGTAGGATAAGCTTCGACCCATCTAGAAAATATACAGACAATCACTAAAACGTATCTGAGTCGATTGCATTTGGGCATTTCAATGAAATCAAGCTGCATTCTATTGAAAGGCCCCCCAGACCTCCCTATGTGACTCAACGTGACTGGTGTTCTCTTTCCTACATTTAGTTGCTGACAGATCGCACAACGCTGACATACTGCTTCTGCCGCTACTCTAAACTTTGGATTAAACCACGTTTGTCTGAATACTCTCACCATAGCATCTCTACCTATGTGTGCTGATCCATGCAATTTCCTTGCCATTGGACTAACAAGTTCGTTTGGTAAAACTGCTCTCCCATCTGCAGAAATCCAAAAATTCATTTCACTTTTAGTACACCCAGCTGTTTCCCAGCCCTTTTTCTCATCATCTGGTGCATTTTCCTGAACACATTTCAGTTCATCCCACGTATCTACAGTGTCTAACAACATAGTCAAATCAGTCCTTTCCTGTATTCCCCCCACTTTCACATTGGTGTGAGAATATCCCTGTTCTGCGCAGTAACGCGCTACTTCATCTGCATAACGATTGCCTTGCGACACAAAATCTACGTTTTTCGTGTGCGCGGCACATTTGACAACTGCGATAGCTGTTGGTCCTTGTAACGCTTCTAACAGTAGCCTCACGAATTCTCCATTCCTAATGGGAGAACCCGAGGAGGTCATGTAACCTCTTTGAGACCATAACTGCCCGTAATCGTGAACTACCCCGAAACCATACTGGCTATCGGTGTATATGGTGACTCGAATTTTGTTGCCTGCCAAACAGGCACGCGTCAAAGCAATAATTTCAGCTACCTGAGCGGAATGTACTCCTTCCAGGCAGGCGGCTTCCACAACTCTGGTGATTGTACAAACTGCATATGCTGCTCTCAGCTGACCAATATCGTCTCTTACGCATGAACCATCAACAAAGAATATTTCATCGGGGTCAGTTAATGGCTCATCTACGATATCTGGTCTCGGTTTGGTGCATAGTTCAGTCACATCAAGGCAGTCATGATCTGTACAAATTTCATCATCAACATCATTTGGAAGTGGCATCAACGTAGCAGGATTTAAGACGGAGCATCTCTTTAGGGTCACATTCTCGGCAGCCAATATGACTTGCTCGTAGCGTGTGAGCCTGCTATTCGTCAGATGCTGAGTCTTAGTCCTGGTCATTAACAATTCCACAGAATGCGGTACGTACACCACTAACTGATGTCCCATTACCACGCTCTCACATCGTTCAATGCTGACACCCGTTGCAGCTACGGATTTGAGACATCCGGGCAACGCTGCGGCTACTGGATCTAATGTAGCCGAAAAGTAAGCAACTGGCCTACGCGCATCTCCGTGTATCTGGGCCAAAACTGCTAAAGCGCAACCCTCTCTTTCGCAGCAGTAAAGCAAGAATGATTTTGTGTAATCAGGCATTCCTAAAGCCGGGGCACGACACAAGTCCTCCCTCAGCTGCAAAAACGCCATCAAACAATCTTTGTCCAATGGTACCGGATCACTCACTCCTTTGTGCGTCAGTTGTAATAACGGTTTTGCCTTCAGTGAAAAGTTGGCTATCCACTGCCGACAATAATCGACCATGCCTAGAAACATCCTGACTTCTCTTTGTGTTTTAGGCGCGTTCATTTTCATGATCGCCTCTATTCTGTCTGGAGACACCTTCCGTTTTCCCTTTTCAATCCTATGGCCCAAGTATTGCACTTCAGTCAGACAATACTGCAATTTACTTGGAGACACCTTGTGTCCATTCTCGGCCAAGTGATTTAACAAGGTGATGGTGTCTATCTTGCAAGCTTCCTCAGTTTCTGACGCAACTAGGAGGTCGTCTATGTACTGGACCAGAACTGAGTTCTTGGGCAGCACTAGACTTTCAAGATTTTTCTTCAGCAGCTGGTTAAATATCGATGGGCTTTCGGTATACCCCTGAGGGATACGACACCATGTTAAAACGCGATTTTCCAGCTTAAAAGCGAAAAGATACTGGCTATCTTCATCTAAAGGAATCGAAAAGAAAGCCTGGCACAAGTCTATCACTGTGAACCATTCAGCTTGGAATGGTATCTGAAACAATATCACTGATGGATTCGGTACCACTGGACAACATGAGACAACAATATTATTAATCTTTCGAAGGTCCTGCACTATTCTGTATTTTCCACTAGGCTTCTGCAAACCCATAATCGGGGAGTTACATGGACTACCCATGATCTCCTTCAGTATTCCCTGTTTAATCATGGATTCGATCACAGGCTTTATTCCTGCAATCGTCTCCGGTGTCAACTTATATTGTGGTGTTCTGGGATACTCGGCATTGGGCCTTACCATGATCTTTACCGGTTCTACCCCTTTGATCAGTCCTATTTCTTCTCCAGTAAAATCCCACACCTCAGCTGACACTTTCTCCCTCAAGTCCTGTGGAAGCTCCTCCACTGTTAAGGTAGGATATAGTTCCACGCATTCCTGCGAGTTTATAACCTTGAAATCTGCATCATCATCGTTAGTCTGTACTTCTACTCCTTCAGGCGTGCAATGTATTGTGCAATTCAGTTTACACAACAGGTCTCTTCCTAGCAAACACACAGGACTAGAATCACAAATCACAAACTGATGTTCATCACTATAATTCCCTATCTTCACTGGCACTGGTTCTGTCAGAGGATTCGTCATCCTCCGGTCTGCGACTCCTACTACCTGAATCGTTTCTCCCGACATTGGCAGACCTGGGACTACCGCTGATCTCAAAGTGGATCGAGTGGCCCCCGTATTCACCAAAAAGGTCGTAGGACATCCAGCCACCTCAGCCTCTACGTATGGTCCTCTCTGATCTACTTCCAGGGCTGCTCCTAGAGTACAGTCTTCTTCCCTATTCACTCGTTGCCCTGTAAGAGGATCAACGTAGTAGCATTCTTCTCCTCCTACGAACAATGGCATTTGTCTATAGGTTTTCCCTCCGTTTGTGATACGAGGCGGTTGAGGAAACAGGGCTCGAGGAGTCTGAGTCCCCCCTTTGACAAACTTTCCCTTCGGGACTGCTGTTCCCTTAACCACGTTGTTCTGAACCTCATCCTCCTCCTGTTCTAATTCGCCCGTCTCAACATTATAAGGACACTCGCGTCTCCAATGTCCCACCTCGTTACACTGATGGCACCTCGTTGTCTTTTTCAGTGTCGCGATATCTATTCTCGGTCTCGGTCTTTCTTCCTCATCTCTGCTCTGATTATTCTGTTTCTTTCCTAGCGTTCCTGTTCCCTGTTGTCGCTGTCCACCCTTTCCAGCTGATTGCATCTGTACTAACATCAGCTTTTCCTTAAGTTTCTTTGCCTTCGAATCTATTTCATCGCTACAGTACCTCGCATACCTCAGAATCTCATCTAAAGGTTTGTTCTGCCAACAGATCAAATGCTGTTGAATCATCAGGCTTATGTCTGGTCTCAATCCTAAGACAAACTTCGACACAAACTGTCCTATGTCCTTAGGATCCATCACGTCTAACCCACTGTACTGTTTGAATGCTTTCAGCAATCTCTCATAGAACTCGTGAACGGTCTCTTTAGGTTCCTGAGTTGTTCGATCTATCTTAACCCAGTCTATGTCTTGCACCGGCACTTTCTCTTTTAGCCAAGCAATTACTCTCTCGTATTTTTCCATGACTCTGTCTGATGGACCATTCGTCTGTACATCCCTCGGAGGCTCACAAGTGGGCCATTCGATACTAAGTTTGCATGCCGTCCACAAATCTCCGGGTACTACGATATCAAACAAGGTGTTCAAGTCGATCCACAGTACCTTAGAGATCTTCACAAATCTCTCTACCTGCTTATACCACTCCACGGGGTTCTCTCTTAACTTGGGGAAAGAATTAGTAAATGCCGCTAAATCCCCCCTACTCCAGGGCACATGGACGTAGTTTCCGTTCGCGATTTCTCGCAAAGGGAAAGCTTCCATTCGCATTAGCTCTCCATCTGGGGACTTCGTAAGTGTACTCCTTCTGACGGATCCCCTCTTAGACCATCTTTCCTCCCATTTATCCAGATCCCTCCATATTCTGATACACATGATTAGTTCCCTTATGTGTACTCTTAGGCCAATCAACCTACGCTCATCTAGATCCTGATCCGTGCAATTTAGTCTATGGTTGGCCTGTAAAGCTTTAGTTCGTGACATGTCTATCATATACCTGTCTGCCAATTCAGATAATTTTTCATGAGCTGACCTTGCTTTCCGAGTAACGTCCTTAGATAAAAACAGTATTTCATCTGGTTCATACAGCTCTAACCTTTCTATTGCCACTGTGCCATCTATGATTTCATCCAAGTCTGATTTCAAGCTCATTACATCAAGCCGTCTTGCTTTTATTTCAGCCTTCAGTACGTCAGTCCTAGGTTGTTCGCTTACATCTCTCTCTCCCCCACTACGCGCCCTACGTCTAAGTACAGGTGAGTTGTGAGGAGTTCTTCTTGTATCTCTTTGTTCCCACCTCTCTAGATCCCAAGCTTTTCCATCCTCCCTTGGGGTATGGTGGAACAATGCTCCATTCCTCATCACTACATTCTGTCTTTTCGACTCGGTCTCTCTAGATACAATGTAGGATCCTCCGTTCTGTTCTGTATCACTGCACCTCTCTTGCTGTCTGGTGTCGCTCAATAAACGGTAAGGTCCTTCACGGTCCTCCATGTTCCCGCGATCTCGTTCGTGATCGCCGGATGCATGGCGAGACGTTTCGCGACTCCCTATATTCTCATGACTTCGTCCGTGATCACCGGATGCATGGCGAGACCCTTCGCGACTCTCCATGTTCCCGTGACTCCAATGTCGCACATTTTCGTCCGGGGCATGGTGAGTGCACCTGAAACTATCTCGATACTCCTGCGTCCTTCGTTCTCCCTCACTAAGGATAACGCGAGGCACTCCCCCACACCCTGCATTCCTGTCGTCGCACATTTGCCTATTGCCACTGGTGGTATGGCAAGTATTTCCTTGGCTTCCTTGACTCCCTCTTTCCCACTCCGGGCTGCTTTCGCCAGCTCCGCAGTGAGAGAGGATCCTGTTATCCTGGTCTCTCCATTCTGCTCCTGTTTCTAATCTTTTATTCTGAGCCTCTTCGGCAGCATCCCATTCTTTCAGATACTCCCTTAATTCCTTATAGGATTTCGGTTTCGGTCCCCTCAAATCCATCTGTCCTCTTTGGCCCCCCTGTTCTATCCAGGGACCCGTTGCGGAATCTAATGGGGTACTCCGACTTTTTGGTGCTAGCAACTGCCTTTGGGAATTGATCGTATTATTCCTACTCTCCATCTCTGCCCTTTCCCTGTCCCATCGTGCCTGTTCCTCCTGCTGGACCCCCTCTGGGTTGTAGATTGACACTATAGGGCCTATGGTAACAGGTACTTGTAAAGCATCTGGCATTTGATACGACCTTGCATGCTGTGTTTCTGGCACCTTCTGGACCACGAATCTTCCCACTACTCTCTGTTCGGGACTAGATTGAGGTACTTCCTCACCTTTCCTGGTATCCCATTCCGATACTGGGAGCGGTTTATATTCCCCCCATCTAGCTCCGTCCCCTTGCTGTAGTACGGGACTTTCGGCTTCTCTGTTGTACGGAGGTGGTCTATCTGTTAATAGTCTCTCTATCAGATCCTCATCTGGCTCGCTATCCTCATCTTCTTCTAGAGGTTTCTTTTCTCCCGTAGTCTCTAACATTGTGAACAGTTTATCTGCTTCTATCTTTTGCACCCTCCATTTTTTTGCTTCATCATCCCATTTTGCATCTTGCACTGCTTTTACCGATCGTCTCACTCTTTCTTGGCGTCTACTCACGCTCTTTTCGTGTGCTGCTCTAAACCATGCACTAAGTGCTTCGAATTGTGTTGGCCTCGGTAGAGGTCTCGTTGCGAGCATTACCGCTTTCAATTGGTTCAACACTTCTAGCTTAAACGTCCCGTATCTCGGAAACGTCAGTTCCTTATTCCCTTCTGTTAGCTTATTCCACTCAGAGATCCATAGTATCGAGTGTAAGCCTACATTCACTGCCATATAATAAGCTGGCGTGCCTTCTGGTGGAGCTTCTTCTCCTGCATATAAGTTTCTTCTATCTCTCTTAAAGATCGCCCTTAAACGCTTAAAACACTTCATTTTTGATAATCTACGATTTTCCTTATTAATTCTCTCCTTTGTTTACGTCCCGATGACAAACCACCAATCCCTGTGCGACTCTCGCTAATCAGCCTATCCCAGCGCGGTTCTATGCTAACCGGCCAATCTCAGCGCGGCTCTACGCTGACGTCACTCGTCCCCTCTGCAGCAGTTCCCCTCCTTTCTCAGCTTGCCTCGCGGTCTTACATACGTCTCATTCATACGCCGAAAAATGACTACTTCCGTCCAAGCGATCACTTTTCTCTGACTGTACAGCCACAGTCTAACTGTAATTGTCACCTCAACTGACGAGACGTCTTCCTCTCACTTCGGACGCTCGCCTTAACTGATAGGTTACTTACACACAGTAAACGTACGACCAGCGTCCGTTACTCATACACTCACTCAAACGCTCCCCCTATCATCGGTCTGCGGGCGATCAATGGTACCTCATGACCCCCTTTATATGGTAGACAAATTACTCTGGGTGTTCGATACACCCGAACCACTTAAGCCCTCTCTGCACATAAGATTTTATCCGGTTGCGCGCGCTCACAACCTTCCCTCAATCACACTACAGGCATTCAACTCCGCTTGACATTACAACACAGGTACAACATAAAACACCGCAATCTGGCAACGCATGACCCTTATACTCACTCTCGACCGACTCTGCTGCTTTTCTCTCGACGCACCATCAGCACCTTCTTCGGCAGGGATTCTTCTTCTGGTCGTCGATGACTAGGGACCTTGGGGTAATCTAGACCTGACCTAGGTTGCCTTCCTCAAGAAGAAAACCATCTTTCTCTGCTACCAACTGCGGGGAATGAGATTTTGATACCCTTTCTGATTACCTTGATATCATTCTCATTCGTCTATTTGGATCGATTATTTTCTGTCATTGAGTAAAAGACAGACCCCGCATAGGTTAGATCGACCCCATAAACTGACGCGACTCTGAAGAACCACTTACGACTGATAAAGTTTAAAAGGTTTAATATAAAATCAAGAAAAGTTGCAAATACAATCCTCTCAGGATAAGATTCAATAAGTATACAGGAACTAGAAGGAACATAAATTCCCTAAAGAACCTCAGTCTACAAACGAATACAATCAAAGTCAGTTCCAGAATCAACAGATTAAAAAGCATAGATACAATGTGGTTCCGTTGCGTCATCTATAAAAGAAAAGAATAAACAAGTTAAATCTGTCCCTACTCTATGCTAGGTGACATCCCTACTTCGCAAGTTCCTATTACCCTAAAAAAGGTGTCAGCAGTTTGACTTCCAAAGAAGTTCAAACTCTCTTAGCCTCTAAAGGTAACTTATGTCGAGAACAATACCCTCTCTGCCTACCCATCCGCTCTCTAAGGGTCCTCGGCCTACTGCTCTCTTGCGCTCTGATCTCTCTCAGCGCTTGCTCCTAACTTGCTTGCCATCTGCTCTCTTCGCTCTTGCTCCTATTCGCCTTCGCTATATTCTCCCCGGGGTGCTGTCCCTAAAATACACAATCACAGTATGGGTGGAACGCCCCTTGACGCCCACCACATACACATACATATGATGTCATTTTCTAGGTTTTTCCATAGCTTCGTCTCTTCGCGTCGTCCGTTAAGTTGACCCTTCTCCTTAGACGCCATCTTCGTCTTCTTGCTGGTGACTTCATTGACATTTCCTTTGACACTTTCGGAGCAAAGTCTATCACCTCATCAGAACTCTACTCTTTACGGCTGTATTCGTAACCTCAGTTGGTCCTGTGAATGGTCATTTCAAAACAAGACTCAAATTCCAAACGTCTCCTCTCACGTTTAGGCCATAAACTTCGTCCGGCATTGTCACCTTAAATCTAACAAGAACTTAGACTCCTTGGCTCGCACATTCAGATCAAGGCTATTCACGACTCCTGTGAGCCCACTAAATTACATACAGCGGACTACACTCCTGCGAACCCTTGGTCAGTCAGGTTAAAATCACACATGACCAAACTCTTCTAACATTCCTACAACTCTACTACACAGTATAACCTTTAACACACATTTATATATAACCACATTTAGCAAATCCTTTGCTTATAAGTGAATATATTTTACATAGAATATAAACCCTATACATAGAACATAACTTTATATTCTTCTTCCTTATATTATGCTATATATGCTCTTGCACATTTCTTCGCTTACATTTCTCGCCGCTTCTCCATTTTGAGTTATACACGTACATGAATTCTGTTTGCACGTTCTTCGTTTCGAAAGCATTTCTACTCATTTCTACATTAGCCCAATACGTATACGGCTTCTAAATCTTATGCATTTCTAACGTGAATACAAATACATTTCCTATTATTCATGTTACATCGGCTAACTTTATTTATGCTACAAGTGCTACTTCACGTTACAACTTCTACGTTTATGCGATATGCTCATGATTATGGTCCGGATATACTTTTTATTCAAATTGCGCTCTCTCACCGATGACAACCAGCGGATCCCCTACTCACCAAGGACCCCACACTGCCAAAACCAATCTTCAAGAAGGAATGAATGTCAACGCCCTCTCCTCCTCCTGCTTCAACACCCTCCGCATGCTCTGCAGGTTCTGCAAGTGGATCCCCACTGAAATGAGAAGAACGGTCACCCAGGCCCTCTCCAGCAGCAGGTTGGACTACGGAAACTCCCTCTACGCAGGAGCCTCGGCCAAACTCCTGAGACAGCTTCAACACATCCAGAACGCCTCTGCACACCTGATCCTCAACATCCCTCGCAGCAGCCACATCACACCCCACCTGAGAGACCTGCACTGGCTCCCGGTCAACAAGAGGATAACCTTCAAGCTCCTCCCCCACGCACACAAGACACTCCACAACACCGGACCAATGTACCTCAACAGACGACTCCGCTTCTACACCCCCACCCGCCAACTCCGCTCCGCCGACCTCACCCTCGCCACAGTCCCCCGCTTCCGAAGAGCGACCTCCGGCAGCAGATCCTTCTCCCACCTCGCCACCAAGACCTGGAACACCCCTCCCATCCACCTACGGCAGACCCAAGACCTGCTGACCTTCAGAAAACTCCTCAAGATCTGGCTTTTCGAGCAGTAGCAGCATTCCCCACCCCAGCGCCTTGAGACCCTCACCGGTGAGTAGTGCGCTTTACAAATGATATGATTGATTGATTGAATGATTGACCTCACCCGAACCGACGCCTCACCGCCGACGCCTCCTAACTTCCCCTGTCCTGGATTGGATGCCTCGCTTCCTCAGGGACTTGGCACCTCGCCTCCCCCATGGCAACCAGGGAACCTGCTTCACCTCAGCACCAATGCCTCACCTTCATGACGCCATGCATCGTCCATAAACTTAGTTTCCTGGATACTGTTGTTTAGGGGTCTATCAGCTAGATTCATCATTGTCACGTTTTGCGAGTCCTTAATAGCAATTATTAAGGAATCGCTATTAAAGACTTGCAAAACGGGATTCATGTAGGAATCGCTAAATAAATTGCGATTCCTACACATTCCTTATTTGCGATTAGCAAATTGCTAATGGCAAATAAGGAATAACTCCCCATTCGTTCCTATGGGCCTAAAGGCCCATAGGAAGGAATTGGAAGTTATTCCTTATTTGCGATTAGCAATTTGCTAATCGCAAATAAGGATGCGATTTCAAGGGTGCCAGGGGTGTCCAAAGGACACCCTGTAGCACCCCTGAAATGTAAATTTAGACTTATGTTGCGCACACACATGTCCAAAGGACATGTGTGTGTGTAACATACAACTGAGAAAAATGCACAAAAGTGCATTTTTCTCAGTTTTCGCTATTTACCACGAAGTCAGACTTCGCGGTAAATAGCGGCCAAATATAGCGAATTCGCAATTTAAAAATGGTTAATGAATTGCATTTAAGGAATCTCAAATAGAGATTCCTGAACACCTTGGCTGCTAAGGGGTTTTCCCGCTGTGCGCTGGAAGTAGCAAAAGACCATGGATCATGACATGGTCAACTCGTCATAAGCACAGCTCCACCGTGTCTCATGACGAGCTGACCTTGTCATGAGCATGGAAGGGGTTAAATGCAATTCCTCGCTATTTAGCGATTTCGCAATTAGCGATTTCTGCATTTGGGATGATGAATCCCAAATGCAGAAATTGCGCTCGCAAAGGGCCAGATTCTCTTGAAGACATGCAGCGGTGGTGCTTGTTGGGCAATTTCTTCAGGGACTAGGTTCCAGTGCTTGTTAATCACCTTCTTTATCGCGTTGCTCCTGGTGGAGAAGGCTGTTACACAAATCAAGTTTTGGAGGGACATATCTTCCTTCTGTCTAGGTTGAAGCAATTTCTCACGGGAGCTAAACCATGCTCTTTTTTAGCTCTCCTGACCATCCTCCTTGGGTATCCTCTTGGCAGTAAGCGGGTGTATAGGCCATCGGATTCCTCCATATAATCTTCTTTTTTGGAGCAGTTCCTCCTGATCCTCAAAAATTGACCCACAGGCAAATTGTCTTGTAGCGCCCTCGGATGATGGCTACTATAGTTCAACAGTGAATTACGCTCTGATGCTTTTCGGTAGAGGGTGGTGTAGAGTCTATCATTCTCGCAGCAGATCCTGAGGTCTAAAAATGCAGTTTCCCTTGTATCTGATTGCAGTGTGAATTTTATGTCATGATCACATTGGTTCAACCATTCATGAAATAGGTTAAGCTCTGTCGTATCACCTGTCCAAATCATCAAAATGTCATCTATGTAGCGGTTTCACAATACCACCCTCTGTTGGAATGGGTTGTTGTGGAAGCTAAATTACAGTTCAAAATTATCCATGTAAATTATAGCCAAATCCGGTGCGAAGGCTGCCCCCATCGCAACGCCCTTGGTTTGGACGTAATGGGGGCCTTGGAAAAAGAAGACATTTTTCTTCATAGCTATCATTAGTAGATGGATGAAAGAAGTCTGTGGGCACCTAGGACATTCCTAATTACCTCCAAAGCAGGGTCTTGTGATAGACTTGTGTATAGAGAGACCACATCACAAGTCACTAAGAGTTGGTCCTCTGGTCTGAATGGCTGGTCATAAACTAAAGTTATCGTCTGTATCATATCCCGCAGATAGGCTCGGGTGTTCTCTGCAATCAGCTTTAGGAAAAAGTCAATATATTTACATTGGGGCTCGAGAATTGAGCCACACCCAGATACTATTGGTCTGTCAGGTGGGTTGGTCATATCCTTGTGGATCTTGGGTAGGGTGTAGATGGTTTGAAGGCGGGGAATTTTTTGATTGGGATATTCGAATTCCAATTGGCTCAGGAAACCCATCTCCATGGCCTTGGATGTTACTTCCATGATATCAGTGCACAAATCCTTGGTGGGATCTGATCCAAGTCGGGCATAGCTAACACCATCCTGCTCATGATTTCGTTTTTATATACTGTTGTGTCCTGCAATACTATGGTGCCGCCCTTGTCAGTAGATTTGATCACAATGTGTCTGTTGTTTTTCAAATTCAACAAAGCAGTCTTCTATACTTTAGTGGCGTTCTGAACCGTATGTTTGTATGTGGTCAATAGCTTAGATACGTCCTTCTGCACCATGGTTTCATATGCTAGTATTCTACTTGACATAGCATAGCTGGGTGGGAAGAAAGTGGAGGGAGTCCTGAGTCCTGTTAGTGACTTAGCGGACGTATAAGTGGAGTTTCTGAAAAAATATCTCAGGTGAATTTTCCGAAAAATCTGAAAAGTTCAGTTTTGGTCTGGAAAATGTTAGGATGGGAAGTCGGCACGAATGACAGTCCTTTCAATAGGATTTTGACCTCATCCTCTTTCAACGTGTAAGAGGAGATGTTACCCACCGGGTTGTTAGCCGTGTTCACCACCTGTACACCTTGCGTCAGGTTGAGATCTCGCCATGATTCTCGGGTTGAAAGCGTACCTGTTTGGGAACTGCTAACCGTCTTCTCTACCACGTCGTGTTGTTCGACTGCTGGCCTCGCGGGGGACTCTTGGCCAGTTCCCTCCCTGCCCTCGCAGGGGTCTCCATTGTCCCACCCCTAAAAAAGAGGAGTATCCCTGTGGTAGGTACCAGTTGTCACAGTAATCGTACTCCGGGTTAGGGCCTTGCGGTTCACTATCGCTATCAGTACTGGCTGAGGAATCTGAGAATGTAGTGTAGTTCTTCCTGTCTCTGTATCCTCCTCTGCCTCTGCCAGTGAAGCGGCCCTGTGTATCTTGCTTGTAATAATCATCGTTGAGGTAAGGATAAGTATTCTTTTTATCGTAGAATCTGATGTCTTTGGAGAGTTTTTCCAGTTACTTGTTTTGGGTCGTTAACTCAAAGTCCTTCAAACTCTTTCCCAGATTCTCAATAGCCTCTTTTGCATTGGTCAGGGTAGTATCTCCTGCAATCTCTTGTTTGAGGCAGCGATCTCACGGGTCAAAGTTTGTATTTGTTCAGCAGCTGTCTCCACTCCCAATACCATCCAATGTCGTGATGCGTTGTTGGCAACAAAGCTGAACCCCTCTTTAAATTTAGGAACAGCAATGAAAATAGCTGGTTCGTTTTTGATCTTAAGACCTATCGGAATTATGTTGGCCATCAAGTACTTTGAAAGTAAATGTCTATGGAGGCGAGTAAGAATGAGTTTTTTCTCTAAGCGTTCAAGTTTGGCGATTTTATCATTAAGGGTGAAGTCAATGTTGGGTGTATCTGAGGAAAGGAATTGATTGAGTGGGTCTTGCCGTAGCTGATTGATGTACTCCTCTGTATAGGATAAGGTCTCACTCTCTACCATTTTGAGTGAAAGCGTATAATAACGCACAAAATACCTCGCAGGCGTGCGCCTGCTCAATGTAGGTTACACAACAGGGTAAACCCGGAATCACTGGGACCTGGGTACTAAACAGTATATAAAGAGGTGGTCCCAGTAAGTATAACATCAAAAGTGTTAATGGTCAAGGCAAATTGTAAAACAGGTATTTGAGAAAAGCAGATCAACACAAAATTAACGGTACAGTGTTATTTAATCACACTGACACTGATCACATGTTATTCAAACGGAAAAAGACCATTAAACATTAAATACATAACTAGCAATATTGCAGTGCCCAGGGGAAGGGGTAGGGGTGAAAGGGGCTGTGATTCTGGTGAGGTAATGGGATAGAGAAGAGTGCAAATCACACATAACGCAGGCACATATTAATGGTGTGCCAAAAGACATGAACCAGAAACAACATAAAAATGGAAGTACATAAAATCTGTACTGGTATGCCATGTAACATTTAATAACTCAGTAATTCAAGTACTGTAGGTAAGACTGGCATTAAACAGTTGTCAACGTTTCAACCCCTTTGGAGACGTAGGCAGCCTTGAGAGGCTTACAATGGGGGGTCTTCCTCAGGACAGTGAGTGGGTGAAGTGGGGTTTCTGGGCACCTAAGGAAAGAAAGGAGGTGTGTCACATCCCTGACAACTTATGATGAGAGAATTAAAAACGTCCCTAGGTGAGAGCGTGTAAGTTTAATTACCATGAGTGGATAAGAAAAAGGCTCCTCACCCATCAATGGTGGGAACAGAAATGGCGGCTCACAGGTCATTGGGGATTATTTAATATTATTACAGTTGCTGATCTTGACAGATCGCACCACCTTCTCAATTCAAACACACACACGGTTGCAGCATGGCATTTAACAATTGAATTTCTTGCTGGGAACTGTTGGATATTTGGCTAACACATATGTCCAAGGGTAGGGAGTACACATATTATACGATTTTATGTGACCTCCATCTTCATCTAGCTAAAATTCCTATGCACTCGTCATCTACATACCAAGGTCAAACACAATGACACAATAAATATTTGGCAAAGACATTCTCAGACCACCACCCGTCCGCTGACACTTCACTGGGGCTTTGCCTACCTGAGGTTATGGATTCATATCTGCCCACCTCACATCTCACTCTATGCATTTGATATGCTATGTTGTCTCAGAGATGACAAGCTTGATAAAAGTGAGCAACCCCAAAGGCACTGCATATGACCTTGCAATCGATGTCAAAGATGACATCACAAATGACATAATTTATGACAACACTGGTCATATCACATATCTCCTCACAATGGACATCAGGTTACCCTTCAAAGTGACCATTAATTAGCCCTGTTGAAATGCGTAATATCATCTACAGTGGCTTATATTCTCAGTAATGATAAAAACAACTTCAACTTTGAACACTTTGCACCTTTTGGCAGCTTCTCACTTGTGTCAATGTTGTGCACATGCTCCTCTTACGCCGGTAGGTAGCTGTGAAGCTCTGCTCCTCTAGGCATTACTATGTCACAAATATTTGATAGATGTTAACTTTGGGAGCCTAACCAGGTGTTGAGTACATGACACTTATTTAACACCCATCAAATCAGTACAAATTCCAGTTACCTACCTGCTTTTGGTTTCTACTCAATTCAGTTGTGGTATTTTATTTGGATTTCAGGCTGTATGGATGCAGTAGAAATGGAGGAATCTCTACTGGTTAACATAATGAACTTAAAATGCAATTAGAGACAACTGGATTTCTCTTCATACCATTTTCTTATATTTGCCCAAAACAGTACATACCACTTGCACCGGGTTACCTGGAACTTTCTAAACAGCCTAATAAGGCATGAATAAAAAGCTGTAATTTGGGACTGTGTCAAAAACTTGGTATTCTTCTTTTATGTTTCAGTGCTTAGCAGGATGCGTGTATTTGAATAGCTGCCTTTTGTTGCTTATTTGCTGCAAAGAGGTCTGCTTGGTTGTTCCAGCAAAATATTGAGGAACTTCGCATATAATATTAATTCACAGTGCAAATGTTAGCTTCTACCTCATATAAATCATAACCACCTTTGATTGTCTAATGAGCAAATAGAAAACCCATGGTTAAAGAGAGAGGAGTACATTGATACATCTTAGTGGATATGGATCTGTTCTGCTTTCTCCCTTTTAAAAAATTGTAATGCTTCAAATAATTTGGATCCTGTGTTGCCTTGCATAAAAGGTTAGGCACACTGACCCATAGATCCATGGGGGGGGGGGAAGGGGGGACAACTACTATTTAATCCCAGTAGAGTTGTTTTCTTTGACATACAATGTGCATTGTGCTTGACTCAATGACCCATTCTTATAAAAAGTGTATTACACACTTATAACCTAACAAACCCATCTGGGATATGTTTGTAATATTTGAAATGCTAATAAAGTTTTGTTTAAAAAAATTCCCATAGATCCTCCTCAGATCTCACTCACTCCTCCTTCATGAATGTCCCTTTTGTGTGCACCATTCCTTATAGACCCAAATTAAAAAGCACAGCTATTAAATACCACTCAGACTCTCCCTTAGGTGACCCAACATATTTCTTTGCTAGTAAATTGTTAGTTACAATCCTAGGTAATGTCACTATCGACACAAAAGTGGTCAGTTTTTCTAAAAAAGATGATAACCTGGAGAAAAATAGCAGCTTGTCCCATGTAAGAGGGTAAACATGTCTGAACAATTACAGCACATTGAAATATTTGTATTTATTTATTTTTTGATTTTTATATACATATTAGTTCTGCAACTAGAAATAAAATGTTGGTTCACAAGAACATAAAACATAAATTATGCTAATAATAGTTTTGAAAAAATAAATTGGAGTTGTTTAGGAGTGGTGGAATGTAAGAGACAGCAGATGAAATGTTGAAAAAACAACTGCATCCCCTGCCTCGCTAAGGTCCTGTTGTGTGGCGTTTTAGTCTTCGAGTGAATTTTCCAGAATCATGCCCTTGTATAGGTACAATTCACATTGCCCTTATATAGGCATATAAATCAATTCCTTATTTAGACATAGCCCATGCAAACCAAATACAGGCATGGCTACTTCCACCCGTACCAAACGTCACAACAATTGCTTGGAAAATCGGCTTAAGCAGTTAGGGAACTTCCACTTGCTCGAATATTGATTTGTCCACGAACTCATGTACTTTGCAAAGAACAACTATTCCTTTGGGGTTCTTTCATGACGTTATTATGACAGACTTTACTTCAAACTATGGCATTCCTAAACACCTTCAAGGTATAAATATACCTTCCCTTGCTCTAGCATGAGACGGTGGTGCAGAGCAGTTCGACTATCTACTTGCCCGAAGCAGCTCTCTAAAGCAAGTGCCGAAGGAAGCCGACCCTCCAGCTGACGCACTGATCAGGAAGCTGTCTCTTCTCCTGCAGAGAATTCAGCTCCAGTGTTTCCAAGCTCTCCTTGTGGGGTGTTGGGAAATTGAGTCCTGAGACAGAGATACCAGACCTCCTTCATTCTAACTAAGGTATGGAGCTGATTAGAACCTAGAGAAATCTTGGATAGAATATTGGCAAAGAAAACTAAACATATGCTACACCACACTTACCTCATCCCGCTAACTAGACTTAGGTTAGGTACATTGGGGTAAGTGTATTTTAGAAGCACCAGTTGAGTAATTTTAGCCTATGTATTTATGTATGTATTCTTATATGGCTTAGAACCCATACAATGCTCTTACAGTATCATTTTATAATATTATTCTCGCTGTACGCATTATACTTTGCAGTCTGCATAACGATTGTAGCAGTTCACTTCTCTTGCATGAGAAATAAGACTGTTCAATAACTCCTTTTTATTGAAAAGCCCGTCTCTCTAACTCACTGCAAACACTGTAGAAGCGAAGCATGCACGATTGACTAAGTGAAATACTTATCTATTGTTTCCACAACTCTAGAGATATATTTCTTATTCTTGGGAAACAAAGTTGTCATGTTTATGTGGTTGTCAGAAATGAATCCCTTCTTGTGAATTTGAGAAAGTTTCTAGTGACCTCTGAGCTAGCTAGCACTCACTATTAAGTTTAATATATTCGATAGAGACACAGTCAACCTCAGTCCTACGTCTAATCTATAGGATATATTATTCCAATGTGCAGAACCTATTGGGAATATAGCAACTACACTACAGTCCTAAGAAGAAGCTCCGAGATACCAGATCTCGCTTCAGCCAGGGCTCCTACAGATTCCAGTCCACAGTGATTATTTGAGCCTTGTTAAAGCCAGGTGTCCTTCTACTTTTTATGTTCTTGAAGCAAGTAAATATGATCCTCGGAGAGCAATTCAGCCCCTTCACTGTAGCAGGAGCCTGGGTTCTTTGTTTTTTCTTCTTCCAGCAGGGCCTTCCTAGGTCCAGGAATGTTCTAGAGAGATGTTGATGCCAGTCTTATTCTGTACACTAGGGATTAGAGCATTTTATTACCACCTAATACTATCTACTTTCTTACCTCAAGCCTACCTCCTCTTGAAGTAATTATTAAGGAAGTGAGCAACCCGGAATACCCTTGAGGGCTTGGGTAAGTAAATATAGAAAGGTAAAGATGCCTTCAAGGGACTTTGTTCAATCTAAGTTTTGTTATTTAAAATTAATATGAGAAGAACCAATTTATCGTCCTTACAATGAGTGAATCAAAACTGATCAAATTGTGTTGTCAACATGAAACATATAAACAAAGACACAGGGTGTATACGAAAAAAGTGTTTTTATCAAATAATTCATTAAGAAAAATCAGCTTCATATACAGACAAATAAGCGAATAAGATTTTAGGACTGTGGGTACACATAAAAATAAATTGCTAAGTGACTCAACAGAACCTAAAAGACACCTATCCCAAAACACATTGAGTGAAACAAAGCAAGGGATGAAGTGCAAAGTCGACGTTTCGGTTTCTTAGCAGTTATTTGATGAAACCATCCTCAGGACTGTAATCAGTTCAGATCTGTATAGAAATATTGTAGTCTGTATGCGGATTATCGTCATCCGCAAGAAGATCTTGGAAGGATCACAATATCCTAGGGACCTGACTATCAACTGCGGAGATCGCTCATCCAAGTTGGATGTAGCGTCTGAACTTCACTCACATAGGGTTCACGTATTCATACACAGTAGAATTCATCCAGTGTATGTTAGGTGAATTATTATCAAATTTCTGAGACAAATCAGGGGTCGATGCACATAATTTGCGCTTAAACGAGCCTGTGAGCAGTCAGAGATCCTGCAGTGTCTTAAGATGCAGCGAGGTGAGGTCAATAACGCGTGTCATCAAAGTGAAGCCACTCGTTTAAGCGCAAATTATGTGCATCGACCCCTGATTTGTCTCAGAAATTTGATAATAATTCACCTAACATACACTGGATGAATTCTACTGTGTATGAATACGTGAACCCTATGTGAGTGAAGTTCAGACGCTACATCCAACTTGGATGAGCGATCTCCGCAGTTGATAGTCAGGTCCCTAGGATATTGTGATCCTTCCAAGATCTTCTTGCGGATGACGATAATCCGCATACAGACTACAATATTTCTATACAGATCTGAACTGATTACAGTCCTGAGGATGGTTTCATCAAATAACTGCTAAGAAACCGAAACGTCGACTTTGCACTTCATCCCTTGCTTTGTTTCACTCAATGTGTTTTGGGATAGGTGTCTTTTAGGTTCTGTTGAGTCACTTAGCAATTTATTTTTATGTGTACCCACAGTCCTAAAATCTTATTCGCTTATTTGTCTGTATATGAAGCTGATTTTTCTTAATGAATTATTTGATAAAAACACTTTTTTCGTATACACCCTGTGTCTTTGTTTATATGTTTCATGTTGACAACACAATTTGATCAGTTTTGATTCACTCATTGTAAGGACGATAAATTGGTTCTTCTCATATTAATTTTAAATAACAAAACTTAGATTGAACAAAGTCCCTTGAAGGCATCTTTACCTTTCTATACCTCCTCTTGAAGCACTTACTCTTAGCTTAGCTATACAAATATAGAAAATTCCCTAAATCAAAAATGTCTAACCCCTGCTTCCACTAGGAGGTCCATAGCTATCCTGAAACCATTTCCTATTTAGATGAAGTAATCTCCCATCTGTCAGGATCCAACCTGGCCCTCTATTCTGCTGGACTGAGTGGCTGCAGGTCCATGATGGCCCTGGGAATTAATGAGATCAGAGCCTGTCAGCCCCATTTGGCATCTCCAATGTGAAAATAGTTAGTACTAAGGCTGTCCTTTTGTGCTTCCAGCTTCCTTGTCCTGTCCCAGATGCCTAATCTCTGCTAACTGTCAAGTTGTTGAAAACACCCTTGCCATTCTCGGTCCAGAGACCAAGCTGTTGTCTTTTGGAAAGCAGGATTCTTAACTGCAGCAAAGAATGTGTATTGAGCCTCTGGAGTCAAGATGAGTGGCAAACTGGCTCTAAGCCAATGTTGGCTTAAGCAGCACAAAGAATATTTTGATAAAGTTACCTTTCCACTACAGTTATCAAACATCTGATTTCACTATTAAATCCGATTTTGGAAATTGAGCTGAAAATAACTGATTAATGTTGCTTGCATTTTTCCAGGTGTAATGGAGATTAACAATTTTGTTTTGCTCCTGGAGAACGGGTTCGGGAGGGCGACCTTAGATAACTGGTCTACTTTTAATGTAGACACAATCTGGTGAAATGAGAAGGGATCTAACTTCAAAAAGATTTTTAAGTCCTGCACAGGATATTGAAATCAATATGATGTTTGTTTGGTAGCCAGTATAATGGTTTATATGGCTTATGTGGTATGATAAGACCTTTTAATGCAAAAGACAGGGTAATCCGAGTAGATTGTGAAGTGTAGTAAGTTGCTCGAAGTTTTAGCATGCAGCCCAGTATGGATACCATTTCAACATTGGGTTCAAGACATTAGGACTACTAGTACAAGAACCATCCTATGAGGGTCTGTAGAAGAGGGCATTCCCCACTCAGGTGGTAAAGGGAAGACTCGGTACCTACAATCATGTGCAAGGGATAGTTGCAGTTGTGGTACTTTGGAACCAGTAGCACACCCACAGTGTATGGCAACATGAATGGAAGAGTGTTAGGATATATGAGAACTTTGACCATGACCTCTGTCCCAAAGGCAATCACACAGAGAAAATTTCATTCACCCACCATTGAATGTGTAAAAGACAATCTATAACTCTTTCCAGGCCACCAGTACAGATGTAAGGAAAGCTCAACCTCACAAAAGCGAGGAAAGGGTGTCACCTGCCCAATGATGGTAATAGAGCGTGAAAACGTCTCAGGAATGATAAAACTCAACAAAGCTACCTATGACCCAAGGGAGCATGTGATACAGAATATACAAAAAGAAACAAAATGCAAATAAGGCAACATTTATTAGAGATACAGTAAATATACTAAGATAAATAAATAACAAAATATATCAACAGATCAAATAAGGATACATATCAAAATCATATAATGTGCTGAACATAAGGAATCTTAAAGCAACCAAACACATTTTTGATAATTTTTTACATAAACAAATCAAGATATTTAGTCCCCACAAACAGAGATATCAGAAAATAGAACGCAAATCTCAGACACATACAAGAAGAAACTCCCATTCATCAAACTACTCACTCAGTCAAACCAACTCACATCCAGCATTTACACAATAGATATATATACATATATACAACAAAGCAAGGACAGAGACCACAACCTAATAATGTGGGTGGACAATAAAGTGTGAGCATTAACTGGAAGTTATTGTCCAAAAGTCTCAGTCCTGCACGTGCAAGTACTGATGTTATCAGGATAGAAAAGGATGTCTGTTTCATATTTGCTGAGAAAGTGAGCATATGGGACCATATATATGTATAAGACATTCCGTCATAGTGCCAAATATTGTGGCACACCACAGGTCATTTTTAAGATGGAGTACATGAAGAATAGCAGCTGTTTCCAGATATGTGATTAGAAAGGAAGGATACTCACCCATTATACAACTATGCTATTAGCAACCATAGAATCCATTCACAAGTGGAGCACGGTGGGGACAATAACCCTATCAAAGCTTTTTGATAAGTCAGTGAAGACAAACCTAAAGCTGGACACTCACAAATAGCAACTCCATTAGGTAATATGTGACTGTAGTTTCATTACCACACCGGTCATGGATGCCAGATTTATAGTCACTTACAGAGAATTTTATATTGGTAGCAGTTTATAAATGTTTGGCCACACAAGTGAGACCCGGGATAGGCCTGATGATTGCAGAGTTCTTTTTAAGAAGGGGGTGATGATGCTATGGTTGTATTTATTTAGGTCTATCCAAATCTGAGGAGTGTTCAATGGTCCATTACTTTATTGGACAATTACATACCAGTGTACACATGTGCTACACAGGTAGCATCTTATAGAAACACGTGCTCACATCCATTGTGCACATCCCTGATGTAGACAAGCTTCAGAAAATTTCTGGGGTACATACACTTTTATTATTTGGTGCCCGTACAATACAAAACAAAAATCCCCTCAATATGTTGCTGGACAATATATCAAATCTATAACAGTATTACCATTGTTTTGCTAAAAAGGATAATAAACACAAGCTACTATGTTCAAAATGTTCTTATGAAAATTGAATGGATATGGTTAAAGAAATGTAACATTTGGTACTTTGTCTTCTTCACTCTTGAAAAGTATTCCTTTTGTACCTAATGAGCACAACTTTCAGTGTACACTTTGAAATCTTCACACTGGATTTTAACATCTTTTCTGTATCATTATTCCCTCCAAAGTTGACATTAATACGCTAATGGTTCATAAGATGTATTGAACTAATAAAGAAAATAACAGACTGACAGTGATCTGTTTAATCATGTCTAGAACTAAAAAAAATACATCTTTCCTTCAAGATTTCCTATAGTCTTTAAAGACTGCTAATATATCTTGGGGCCGCATAAGTACTCTGCTATCATGGTTCACAGGATATCCATTTAGTGCATGTGACTGCCTGAGTACTGGAAACAAAATGCTTGGAGGGAAAAATGTGGTGTCACTAACATGGATTTATTGTGGCTCTTATCACCCTTCCTTTTCTGTTTCTCAATACTTTTAACACCATCTTCACGTTTAGTACTAAAGAGTCTTGCAATGGATGACAGACCTGAATTTTCTGGTGATTCTCCAGAACCAAATGACCCTAGCATAGAAGAACTCATGCCTTCCCCACGTACGCAAGCAGAGATGGATGAGCTACTGAGACGGGAGGAAGAAGAGCGTCAAGAAGAGGAGGAGGAGATTCACAGAAAGGAAAAAGAGGAGCAGAGAAAGAAAGAAAGGCAACAAGAGAGAGAAGAGAAAGAGCGAAAAGAGTTGGAAGCCCAACGCAAGGAAGAGGAGGAGCTGGAGAAAATCATTGAAGAGAACAGAAGGAAGGCAGAAGAAGAGGAACAGCTGAGAATAGAAGAGGAGGAACGAAAGAAAAAAGAAGAGGAGGATCAAAGGGAGAAAGAAAGAAAAAGAGAAGAGAAAAAACGCCAGGAGGAACAAAAGCAACAGGAACGTGCAAGAGAAGAAGAGGAAGAGGAGGACGACTATGATAATGAACCAGATGAAGAAGGTGGTCCCTTACGAGGTGATGTATTTAGAAGTCCATCAAGCCCATTTCCAGATGAACTTTCTCCAGTGCCGGCACCATTACCCCTGGGCTGTTTCATCTCTGATATCACTGTGAGCTGCACCTTTGCTAAACTGAGAACAATTCCAGCTGTTGCGGATGTAAATATAAAGAGCTTCGACCTTCTAGGTAAGCCATTTTACAACTTATTTAACTTTTCTTGACATGATGAAATGATTACTGCATATCTCTTATTGCAATATAAATAAAACATTTACTCAGTACAATACATTCCATAAACATAGTTCCATGATGTGTATAAGTAACAGCAAAATTGCTTTCACAGTTTTCCTTCAGTTTGTCAAAAGGACACAATAGTTGCCAGTGACCATAACCACTGTGCAGTATTTACTGTAATAGTGCCGTCTGACAAACCATAGTTTAAGTTTCATTTGACACCAGTCTGGACCTCTAGTTAGATAACATTAAAAAAAACTCAGCCTTCTGTATAAAATGGGAAAGCAAAAATCTTGTGAGATACATATTTGCTAATTCCATGTGGGACACTATTGAATATGACATGCCCCTTAGCACTTGTACTCTCTAAATATTGGCCTAGGAGGTCAATCAAGTTTCTAATGAAAATTCTTACTGGAATTTATAAGACTAGCTTATAAAACCCTAGCATACACCTTTTCTAAAGCCAACAAGGGATTTATCAATGATCTGTAAGGAATCCAAAGAGATTGTATAGAAATCATGGCAGAATAACTGGAAGAAACATATACAGGCATTTAAAAAAACACCTGACTGGATAGTTGTGTTTTATGACGTATTTAACAGGTTTACTTAGTGCTGCTGGACCGTAGGTGCTGAGGTGTTTTACATGTAAGCCAATTTCACACTGCATTAAACACTACTAAAAAAAGAACAAACATTGTTTACCTAAGTGATAATAAAGTAGCTGAAAATAATTCAAGGTATAATCGATAATAGCAACAGCTACAGAAATTTACTTGCTAAATCAACTATGGGTTGTGGGACATTTTTTCAGGAACAGGTGAAAAAGGAAAATTTAAAAAGTGTACTAAAGTTAGGAAGAGATCGCACCATCCTGTTGAATAGGATTAGGGGGGTCCACTGGTAGTGGTAGTAGTGTAAGCAAAAAACAGATTCTGGGCCACATTATTACTAAATTCTGTAGAACAAATATGGCTGACAATGACTCCACGCCACACACAGTACTAACGTTTGTGTTGACGCTCTCCGCAAGTAGCATCTAGCTGTTTGAGATCTGCCACAAGTGCAGAAATTGATGAAAGCTGGGCGGTACTCAATATATCATCATCATCGTAATCCTATAAGCCCCTAGAGTTTTCACAACACTCCTATATTTATTTTTATCTGGTCTGTCCTTAGTAAACAGCCAATGCAAAGAAAAAAATGGAGGTCCCAAAACGCATTTTGGCACTAATGCATGGTCCATAGACTTTGCACCCATGAGTAGCCTGAAAACGGCTGAATGGAATTGAATGAAATTTGGCAGGAATATAAAATATGGTGTGTAGATGATCCTTTTGGCTAGTACATGTAAGTTCCTTTTAATTTATAAGGTATGCTAACTTAGTTGTATCTGAAATCACAGTAGTTTAGTGGTATTTCATGAAGCTACTGTGTTACCTAGCGAGTGCAAGACATTATGTAATTAGCTAATGACTGCCTTTACAAAAGTTGAAGACAGTCATGTTGTTTAAGGCCACTTTCCCTGTATTCTGGGTTAGAGGCTTAGGTATAGGTAAGTATTAGGTTTTATAATGTTCCCCTATCTATTAGCACTTTATTAAAGTGGTATTCCGTGGGAAACAATATATAGTGGGCCCGATTCACAAAGGTAAAATTAGACAAAAGTCTAACTTTACGACTTTCAGAGGTCACAAAGGGCATTTACTACTCGTGAATGCCCTTTGTGACTACCAAAAGTTGTAAAGTTCAACTTTTGGTATTCACAAAGGACACTTTGAGTGGTAAATACCCTTTGTGAATACCAAAGGTCATGTAAAAAAATTATGAAAAACACTTCTATACGCTATATTTCACAAATATAGTGCGCTACTGTATATTCTCTATTTTCTATTTTTTACATATTTAATTCTTTATTAAGAAAAGTGTAGAGTACTGTGAAAATACATTGAAATTACATTGCAACTTAAAAACAATAAAATGTTACATTTTAAAGGTCCTTGATACTAGCAAGGTACTCCATGGACTTCTAAAAAAATATAGAAACTATAAATTAATTTCTCCACCTATTAACACATAATAAAGTGGTAATAGGTTGGGAATAATAATAAAATCTACTACTTACATTTAATTATGTACCTAGCTTAGACTACAGGTAAAGTGTATTAAAAAAAATATGCCGGTCTTTTAATTTTGTAAAGGCAACCATTAGCTAATTATATACTACCTTGTCACTGGCATGTACCATCGTATGTCGCAAAGTTATCACAGTATACAGTGGCACAATATATAATTAAGAGCCAGATGTATTATTGTATTATGTTACCCTTGTGCCTTGCATGGTCTCCCGTGGGCAATGCAATACTTAAGTCTCATTTACAAAGCAACACAAGGCCACCATGCTTGGCCCTGCATGGCTTGGTTAATCTTGAAAAACGCAAGGCAGCTCAAATTACTGTTTTGCAATAATCTGCACACCATAGTGCATATTCCTGACAAATGTAATGTACATCTGTGCTCCATTCTCCTTCATACCACTCCACTCTTACAATCCATTCTACACCACTCCCGTCTACTACACTCCATTGTCGGCCACTCCACTGTACGCCACTCCAGTCTAAAACACTCCACTGTATGACACTCAACTGTACGCTGCTCCGCTCTATGCTATTTGACTTTATGCCACTCAACTGTACGCCACTCTGGGACTCAAGCAACTGGTGTCCACCCCCACCCACCTCGCCGGACACACACTCGACGCCGTCTTCTCATCCAGCACAGACATCGACTTCAGCCACGCCACAGAGCTTCAATGGACGGACCACAGCTGCGTCCACTTCACCTTCAAGAGAACGACGACCCACCAACACCAGCAACACACCGCCCGCAGAAGCTGGAACAAGATCACAGCAGACCAGCTCGCCACCTCCCTGAGCCAACACCCTCCTGCCAGCTCAGCGAACCCCAGCCAGGCCGCCGAGAACATCACGAAGTGGATCAGCAACTGCGCGGACGAACTCGCCCCGCTGAGGACCCCGCCGAGCAGACCCGGCAGCAAGAAGGCCCCATGGTTCACCGACGAACTCAAGAGCTCCAAGAAGAACTGCCGAGCCCTCGAGAAAGTCTGGAAAAGGGAACCGACACCGGACAACAGGACCTCCTACAAACTTGCCACCCGGAAACACCACCAGCTGATCCGCGCCGCCAAGAGAACAGCATACAAGGACCGGTTGGACAACAACACACACAACAGCAAGGAACTCTTCAACATCGTGAAAGAGCTCTCCAACCCCAGCGCAGGAAACAACGACATCACCCCATCGCAAGACCTCTGCAACTCCCTCGCCTCATACTTCCACAACAAGATCACGGACATACACAGCAGTTTCAACAACCAACCAACGCACACCACGACCGACCAGCCACCCCCCCCCACCACCACCCTCCACGCCTGGACCCCGATCAGCACCGAAGACACCATCCGCACGATGAACTCCATCCACTCCGGATCACCGACCGACCCCTGCCCTCACCACGTCTTCAACAAGGCCGACACTGTCATCGCACCCCACCTGCGAGAAATCATCAACACATCCTTCGACACCGCCATCTTCCCCGAAAGCTGGAAACACGCCGAACTCAGCGCTCTACTCAAGAAACCAACAGCGGACCCCACCGACCTCAAGAATTACCGCCCCATCTCGCTTCTCCCGTTTCCAGCCAAAGTCATCGAGAAGACCGTCAACAAGCAGATGGCCGCCTTCCTCGAGACGAACGGATCCCTCGACCCCTCACAGTCCGGCTTCCGAGCCAAACACAGCACCGAGACCGCCCTCATCGCCGCCACCGATGACATCCGAGCCCTGATGGACAAGGGAGAAACAGCGGCCCTCATCCTCCTAGACCTCTCCGCGGCATTCGACACGGTCTGCCACCGCACCCTAATACAGCGCCTCAGCAACATCGGAATCCAGGACAAGGCGCTGGAATGGATCATCTCCTTCCTCGACGGAAGAACACAGCGAGTCCGCCTACCACCGTACAAGTCAGAGGCCTCCGAAGTCATCTGCGGCGTTCCCCAAGGATCATCCCTGAGCCCAACCCTCTTCAACGTCTACATGAGCCCCCTCGCGGCCATCGTACGCAAACACCACCTCAGCATCATCTCCTACGCCGACGACACCCAGCTGATCCTCTCCCTGACCAACGACCCCGCCGCCGCCAGAGCCAACCTGCACGAAGGGATGAGAGAGGTAGCCGAGTGGATGACGACCAGCCGCCTGAAACTGAACTCGGACAAGACGGAGGTCCTCATCCTGGGCTCCTCACCCTCCGCCTGGGGCGACTCCTGGTGGCCTCCCGCCCTGGGCACCGCACCCAAACCGACAGACCATGCACGAAACCTGGGCTTCATCCTGGACTCCTCCCTCTCCATGACCAGGCAAGTCAACAGCGTCTCCTCGGCGTGCTTCAACATCCTACGCATGCTACGAAAGATCTTCTGGTGGATCCCCACAGAGACCAGGAAGACCGTCACCCAGGCCCTCGTCACCAGCCGACTGGACTACGGCAACGCCCTCTACGCCGGGATCACCGCCAAGCTCCAGAAGAGACTCCAGCGGATCCAAAACGCCTCAGCCAGACTCATCCTCGACATCCCACGATTCAGCCACATATCCGGACATCTGAGAGACCTTCACTGGCTCCCCATCAACAAGAGAATCACCTTCCGCCTCCTCACCCACGCACACAAAGCCCTACACGACCAAGGCCCGAGCTACCTCAACAGCCGAGTCAACTTCTACGCTCCCAAACGCCACCTCCGATCAGCCAACCACGCCCTCGCCGCCGTCCCCCGCATCCGAAGAGCGACTACAGGAGGAAGGTCCTTCTCCTACCTGGCCGCCAAGACCTGGAACTCCCTCCCGTCCGACCTACGCCTGACCCAAGACCACCTCTCCTTCAGGAAGAAGCTGAAGACCTGGCTGTTCGAGCAGTAGCGGCACCCCCCCCCCCCCAAGCGCCTTGAGACCCTACGGGTATGTAGCGCGCTTTACAAGTGTCACTGATTGATTGATTGATTGACTCTACTCGCCACGCTATTCCACTGTATGCCACTTCACTCTGTCAGTCCACTCTAAGCTATTCCATGGTATGCCATTTCGATGTACACTACTCCTCTCTAAGACACTCCAATGTATACTATTCCACTCTACCCCACTCCACTGTATGACACTCCAGTGGAGGCACTCCACAGTGCTCCACTACACCACAACTTCACTGCACAATACTCCACTCTATGCTATTCCACTGTTTGCCACTCAACTGCACTCCACGCCACTGTATGCTACTTCACTGTATGCCATTGCACTCTATGCCAATCCGCTCTACCCTATTCCACTGTGTACTACTCCACTCAACGCCATTCCACTGTATGCTATTTTACTGTAAACAACTCCACTCTGTGCCACTCTACTGTAAGCCACTCCAATCTATGATACTCCACTATAACCCAATCCACTGCATGGTATACCACTGTACACAACTACACTCCATGCCGCTCCACTATAAGCTATTCCACTCTACCCCACTGCACTGAATGCAACTGTAGTCTACGCCCCTTGACTGTACGCCACTCCACTCCACACTCCTCCTCTACGCTATTCCACTCCACACCACTTCACTGTGCAACACTCCACTGTATGATACCCCACTCTACACCACTCCATTATGTGCAATTCCACTCTATGCCATTTAGCTGTACACTACTCCACTCTATGCCCATCTGCTCTATGCCATTCCATTGTTTGCAACTCCACTCTATGCTGCTCCACTCTATGGTATTTTACTCTATCCCACTCTACTGTACACCACTCCAGTGTATGCCACTACACTGTACCCCACTACACTATATGCTACTGCACTCTACGTTGTACCACTCTATACCACTGCACTGTGTGCCTGTCCAATCTATGCTATTCCACTGTTTGTCACTCCACACCATTCCACTGTACACTATTCCACTGTATAGCACTCCACTCTATGCTATTTCCCTGTGCCCCACTCCACTGTATTCTATTTCACTCTATCCCACTCCACTGTATGTCACTCCGGACTAGGACACTCCAATATACGCCACTCCACTGTACGCTACTCCACTCTATGCTATTCCACTGTGTGCAACTCCACTCTATGCTTTTCTACCATATGCTTTTCCACCATATTGTACGCCACTCCAGCGTACGCCACACCAATCTACACCACTCTACTGTACGCCACTCCACTCAAAACTATTCCACTACATGCCACTCCACTATGTGCTATTCCAGTGTGCGCCACTCCACACCATCCCACTGTATGCCACAACACTCTACGCCATGACACTGTACACCACGATATTCTAGGATACCACACTGTACGACAGAACACTATCCAGCACTAGACTCTAAGCCATTCCAGTATACGCCTCTAAAGTCTACTCGGCTCTATGAATCTTCACTCCACTGTTAGACACTCTACGACCCTCCACTCTACCAAACTCTATGCCAATCTATACAACTCCCCTGTACAACTCTGTACTCCAGTCTGTGTCACTATACAACACTGTAGTCTACTTTTTGCAACTCTATCAGACTGTACTCCATTCTACAACACTCCACACAACTTCCTCTATGCCACTGCACCAGGATTTACTCCACTCTACTCAACTTTACTTGACTCCACTTCACTCTACACCACTCCACTCAATGGCACTGTATGCCACTCAACTCTGCAACACTCTGTCATTCTACTGTGCCACACTATACTCTACTCTAGCTCACTACACTCTACAACACTGTACTCAACTCTTTGCCAATCCATTAGTCTCCACTCTAGAACACTTTCCCTCAATCTATGACACTGCATACCACTCCAGGTGCATCACCCCACTCCAATCTATAATACGTTACTCCACTCTACGCTATGCCGCCACATTGTATTCTACTTCATTGCACTCCACTATCTTACACTGTAGTTCACTCTACGCTACGCCACACCACTCAACTCGACTACAGCGTATGCCAGTTTACCCTACACTATGCACAACTATATAATAGTCCAATGTATGCTGCACCACTCCACTCTACTGTCCTGTACTGCACTCTCTAAACCTGCACTCCACAGCACTCTACTGCCACTATATTCCACTGTATGACACTGTACTACACTGTATGGCCCTACAGTCTACTTACAACACACTCTACTCCACTCTAAGACTCACTACCCAACAACCTCTATGCCATTTGAACTCACTTTACTCCACTGTAACCTATAACAAACTATTCCACACTACTCCACTGTACTCCACTACTCAACTGTACACCACTCCCCTTTATGCAACTTTATGCCACTAGACTCTACAGCACTCTATACCACACCACTCTACAATACTTTACAACACTGTACTGTATTCCACTCCACTCTAGAACACTCTTCTCCACTCTATTCCACTCCACGGTACTCAACTAAATTATACTTTTTAACATTCTACAACATGCCACTCCACTCTACAGTACCATACAACACTCTACTCTATGACACTTAAGTACACTGTTTGATAAACCAGGCCACTCTGCTCCACTCCACACCACTCCTCTGTACAACATAACACTCCACATATTAGAGTTTACTCCACTCTATCCTACACAACTCCACTGTACTTTACACCCACTCTATGCCAGCGTTCAACATTCCACTCTAAGCCAGTCCACTGTATGACACCCTACTGTGCTCTAGGCAACTCCACTCTACAAGACTCACCTACACTCTATGCCACTAAATGACACCTTACTCTGCTCTATACCCATCCACTCTATGATACGGTGCTACACTGTATAACACTCTAGCACATGCCACTCTACTCATGTCTAGAGCACGCCACACCACTATATGACACAGTGCTCCACTCTATGACACTCTCCTACAGTATGTGACAATATGCCACTGTATGACACACCACTCTGTGACACTCCACTATATGATAATACACTGTACAATACTCTCCACCACTCTACTGGTTGACACTCCACTCCACAACTCTGAACTGTACAACACTTTACTTAACTGTACTTCACTATGTACAGCTCTCTTCAGCACTCTATGCCGCTATACAAGACTATACTCAATGACTCTCCACAACACTGTAGTCGGTGACACTCCACTGTACGACACTCAACTGTTCTGTATGACACACAAATCCACTGTACAACACGCGACTCCACTCAACAATACTCCACTCCACTATACAACAAACTACGCCACTCTGTTGTATAACACATTACTTCACTATATCTAATGTCACTCCACTCTACTCCCCTCTTCAAAACTAGACTCCATAACAGTATACAATGATCAATTAAATGACACCCAGCACTACAATTTGAAACACATTTTTATTTAAAACAAAAAACCATTAAAAATAAATGAAAAAACAAAGGTTAATGATAACTTGTTGTTCAGGAAATTGTATTTGGTCTTGTATACACACCCAACTTAAACTATGTAAAATTCTAAAGTTATAGTTCCAACTTAAATTTATAATTTATGCACCACCAGTTATAACTTAAATTTATAATTTACGCACAACCTTCAATTTACTACAGGTCGCGCATCTCCATATACAGTCTTGTGACTTCACTCGCCACACTACATTAATTATAACTCACCACTCTACCATGCACTGTGTTCTCTAAAAGGATGATATTTGAGAATGAAATAATTTCACATGCTATAAGTCCTATACTATGTAAGGGTATAACGACATCAACCTGTAACTACTGTGTGCTCGAGAAATAGTTTGGGATGGCTTGCTATTACAAATATGGAAAGGCAGAAAAAACACATATTTAGGAAGTGATTCAAAATAATAATGGAGGAGAGACAACCTTCAATCACCAAACTAGGTGGGCTAGCCCAGCTCTGTCATATTAGTCATACCATCATATTGGACAGACAATCTAATGAGTATTATCATATTCCATTATTTAAAATGTTCTAGAGTATATATTGCACATGCACTCAAACCCAACATCTGTGTATCCATTAAAGCAAATTGCATCAGCAATTGTACTCTATCTTCTGCACTATTATGTGGACTTGATAGTCTTAAAGAAAGTTGTTAAACATGATATAAGTGATGTTAATGTGCCCAAATATGGCACAGTCATTACAACATATATAATAGGACAGACAACAGTCGCTTCTCATATTGGATGCAATAACTATGACATATTATGCGGGCAATTTAAAAAGGGTGTTGCCTTGTTAGGCAGTTTTGGAATGTGCTCATATATGGTAGAATAACATTTCCACCCACTAACTATTGACCCTTTTCATATACAAGATTGGATATAATCATAGATATCATCATAAAGAAGTTTGTTGAGAACGAAACACATTGGCTGGTTTTTAAGAGAACATAGGCACATAGGAAACAAATCAAATAAATAAAGAAACATTGTGAAAACTTCGAAACCTATTGTGATTACATTGATGATGATATAGCATGAGACCCCCAGCTTGGAACTTGCTCTTTCAAAATGATAAATTTGAACAATTGTTGACTAGCAACCCGCTGGGAGAGAGAATGTCAGCCAAGCTTCAGACTGGAAAGCAATCCAACTGACCTGTGTTAATGAAAGGGGTTTCACTTAAGTAATGCAATTGACTTGAACTAAATAAAATGGCTTTCCTGGTGTAGCAACCGCTGAAGGTTAAAAGAAGGCTCTACCGATATGCAATTTATTCTTGTCCTTGGGATGAAAAACTAAACAGGATGCAAGGTGTCTAAATGCCTAGAATAGATTTCCCCTTACTTGTGCTTTATCACATATGCCAGGAATTTTAGTCAAACTGAGTGGATAGCATGCTCTAATGGGCAGATGTAATATTTTTTTAGGTAGAGTACTGCAGCAACTGCAAATGCTGCGCTGCACTATGTTAAAAGGCAAGAGGGGTAGAGCGTCCTATTTACTAAAATAAGGCACTGTCCTCCCCTCTCACTAGTGTTGGCGCTGAAATACGTTGCTGTGCGCCACAGAGACACCTTTGAGCATTGGTGCAAGGTTGTCTCCACGAGTCTAGAATAGATTTTGTACTGGAAGAAACACTTCCAGTACAAAATACTATGCACAGACTCACTTTAACCATTTTTCCACTTTACTTTATTTAATAAATTGGGTTTAGTGTGAGAAACCTTGGGTGGTTGCATGGTAACGCCCATGTACCACCCTTGGTATGGCTTAAAGTAATGCAGTGCTATGCGCTGCTCCGCATTACTTTTCTGTTTAGCACTGGAAAGTAAATTGAGAAAAAAAGATTTAGCGCCAATTTGCATCACTTTTGTGACGCAAACAAAGTACAAAATCTTAGTAAATCTCCCACTTAGTCTCCTTCCGCAGAGAATGACAGGAGGATTAGGGCACCCTGACATTTATTCAGGTGCCATACTTCTCTACAGCAGGACTGAATAGACCATGCAGGCACCAAGTCATTGTGCACATGTATTTATTGTCAGGCTAAGAATTGTTCTTCATTCATCTGAAAACTAAAGACAGCTACATCTAAATGCAAACCAGTAAAAAAGTTCCTCAAAGCAGGCCTGAAGAAAAAGAGAGAAAATTGCAGTGACATCTATGAACCAGGCCCACAATGTAGCCAGTTGAAGACATCTTAGTCCCTGCTGTGTTTGAGACAACATAATTTAAATAAGCTGGTCCAGAATGCATGTATATCACAACCAACTCGAGAAACAGGATATAGTGTGCAATTGCACTATATGTACATAACGTCAGTGCAACATTGTGTATCTATTAATCTTAAATTATGAGTCTTAAGCCCATTCACATATTAAGAAACCAACACATCCAGAGTTGCACGATTCATTGTTATCACAATCTCATATCTAACATGATTTAAAAAGGCTGATATCTTAAATTCACACAAACATTTTTTATCATTTCCCGTAGGAAATTCCATAACTTTAATCCCAAATGAAGCATTTCATGGAATGCCAAACTTGGAGAGGATCAATCTGGGAAAAAACAACCTCACTACACTCAACATTGGTCCAGGAGCTTTCTCAGTAAGATGTTTTATTTTATTACGCTTAAACAAGAAAAAGTGACTTATAGACCTCTATTTTGCCCTTGGTTGAAGGAGTTTTTATGACAGTGGTGTCTTTCCTACATGATTTGGATACAGGAAGTGGGTGTTGCAGCAGTTATTTGTGGATTTATCTCTGCTCTTCTTCCATTCTACTGCGTGGTTTAGATGTGCACAGAGGGACATTGCATTTGGAGCATGGTAAGCTCACACCACCATCTTCTCTGGGCTGGTGGAGCCACTCTTTCTAGAACAAGCAAACCTCAGGGAATCCCACTACTTGACTACACATGCACAGCTGGTCATTACAGAAGAGCAGAGGACCACCAACCATGGAAGGGGAATAGAAGATGCTCCCCACTGTCCCTCAGATAGCAAACTACTCAAAGTACACCCATTGGCCTGTCAGATTGTCCATGAGGATCTGTCTGCCTAAATGTTCTGAGCTTGGCAAATGTTCTCATTTGTACACCCTTTGTGGCCTCAGGTCAAAATGAAATAGCCATTCCACCTCCCAGCCTGATGGTCATGAAGAGGGTGGAGGCCTGATGAATGTTAGTCAAGGCCTAGGTGTTTCCAGCTGCCATGCTAGCAACATATTGAAAGCAAATTTAATGTAGGAACCAATGTCTACTTGCAAACATTAGCATGAACAAACCTCCTCTTGTGAGAAGCTGCCTTATAAATCTTTCTCTGTAGATAAGTAGTTTTGATTGAAATGCCATAGACATAAAAGGTAAGTAATCAAAGCCTTTAGATTTTTTTCAAAATAAGTACTTGCTGCAGTGTAAATGTATAGACTAAAAATATGCATTGATTGCTTGAATTGGAATTATTTTTACTAATTCAGACTGCCAATAAGCATGCTACTGTGCTCTCCTATCTTTTTATGTGTGGAGACTCCGCAGTCATAAAGGTACTACTAGTAAAATACATTTGTGAATAGAAAACAATTGTAAAATTGCAGAAATGTGTACATTTACCTTTCTGAATCATGCCCTATATGTTCAAATGTCACCAAAAATCGTCATTTAGGTATAGGAAAAATTGGAAAGTAATAAAGTAACATAATATATCGAGTAATAGGTCTTTAATGTCTAGAATCTGAGCCTAAACATTCTGTTTACATCATAGTTATGTTCTGAGTCTATCAATGCAATAACTACAAGCCATGTGTCTGTCTGACTCTGTAATAAATGCACAACTGATATATCTTTTAAGACACTAAAGCATTTAAAGAGATTGTACCTGGATGGAAATTCATTGGTGCAGATCCCAACACACCTGCCATCAACCCTGGAAGAGCTGAAGCTGAATGATAACAACATACGTTCGATTGATGATGTCATTTTACAAGGTACTTTACGCATGCCTAGTTATTGTAATATATAAAACAGAAACACTGTGTTCATCTTGATTGGAAAAGTGGCTGTGGAGCAGAGAATCTCAGCAGTTAAAAGGAAAACTAGTTTTAATAGTTTTTGAACAATGTACAACATGCCTCAAATTAGTGCCTTTTCAATTGAAAACTCTGGAGACCTAGTTTTAAAAGCTGAACTATTGTTCTATCTTATTTTCCATAATTGCTCTTGTTTTAAGAAGGAGAGCTATCCTTGTGTTACAGTGATCTTAGAGGCTGGGGCTCTCGAGAATGGTGATATCCTTGCATAGATCCTACCATTTCAGAATTGAGACAGCAATCAAATTTCTTTGTTTGCACATATCAGTAGCCTTAGAACTCTCCCAATTGTGCACTTTTCTCCTGTGCTTAATTAAGAGCGTGTGTAAAATACACTGTATTCCTTTTAAACTCAGACGTTATGACTTTGGGCTTGATGTGGCAGAGGACATTTACTCTGCCATCCTGACGGATTAATTCAAGATGACCTCCATCCCAGCAGCCATCATGGTAGTTCCTTACAATGTAAACAACTTTTGTTTTTCTCAAACAAGCAAAGTGTGAGCTTGATTCATAAAAACAAAGCAATATTAACCACCACTCTCTGGGAGTTTTCTTTAAATATTATATCCCCAACATTATTTAAAAAATATCACCCCATCCAGTGTAGATTTTCTATTATTAACTCCGATGTGGCAACTTTTTGTAAACGGTTTTTAGGATATGATATTAAAGTCAGACAGTATTCTGACAATTAAAGTTTGGTACCATATCTGGACAGTTAGGCCACATATTCTCCCTTTCTGTTTTGCAGGTTTAACTTCTTCTGAATACCTCTGTTCAGGTAATGAATATATCAGGTAGGGAAAGCACAATATTTCCCTGAAGCTTGAAAAAGAGATGGATAGCAGGTACTACTTACACTCAATTTGGAGAACAGGAACTTAGCTGGATGACAGTCATCCAAGATAAATTAGTACTAGAAAACTAGTAAGGGCATGTGAAGTTGCAAAGTCTGTTGACTCACAACTTCACCAATCTCACTGGAGCAATAGTGAAAGTACCTCTGCCTGTCTCTGCTCTATGGGGATACACAGCTGTAGAAGTGCATTTGGCTCAAATAGGGGCAGTGGTTAGTATGTGCCCTAAGACAAGAGTCTCACATTGAGGAGAATCACCCTATAGGCATCCCCATCTCAGCTGAATAATTAAAGTACATATAGTGGGCCCTTCTAGAGGTGTTCTACATCTGATATATCTTATGCCAAAGCAGCTCTGGCTACTCTTCATTTTGTCCCACCAACATAATTTAGCGCCAGGCTGGGGTAGCGGAACACACTTATCATCACTGAGAGTAGGGGGCGTTAGCCAATCATACCCACACTCGAGATAACCACAATTATCCCATCCCATTACATACCCAACTGGAGTGCCTTTAACATCCCTCTCCCCCACTGAGAAACTGACAAGACTTTTGTAATCTTTGATAGCCACCTGCTAAAAAGATATAGTGAACCCACTACATATAGTGAAGGAGATCTCCTATGAGTTCCGAATTTGCTGGTTAACATTATAAACTTGCCTCGTACCCAAGTTCACCTAAAGTCCAATGACCTTTCAAATTATCTTTCATACCCCCATCTGGCATCCTGTGGAAGATCATTAAGAAGGCCATCACCAACACTTTTATAAGATAAAAAGCAATGCATTCCTTCAAGGCTACCAGTCTGAATTTAGACTCAATACAATATGGAGACTATCCGAATGGTTGATGACAGCCTACAGATCTATGGCAACATGACCTCTGCTGCCTCCTCATGGTAGACCACTCTGCAGCCTTAGAAGCCATTGAACTGTGCTTGGCATTCTCACATGCGGAATCATCTGTGATGGTGTTGTGCTTCAATGGTTCGAGTCCTACCTGGAGAACGCAGTCATCTGGGTAAGATGAATACCTCCTGATATGAGTGCATTTCTATCTCCTGTGGTGTCCCGCGAGTTTCCATTCTCTACTACATGAACTTCACCCTGAGTATGGTCTCCCAGGAGTCCTTCAGTCTGATCAGGACATCAGAATCCAGCAGTATAGAGGCTGTAATGCTGTGATCTAAGCTTGGATGTACAAGGTATACTTCAAAATGAACCTATCCAAGAAAGGGTCTGTGTTCGTTACCAATGATTACAAACAAAAGATACATGATGCTGCCTCCCTGAGACGAATCTTGATATCTTTTCTCCTAAATGTGTTTGCAGGGCTAAGTTCATGGACTTCTATACTCATAACAGCTTTTGCTCCGGATCTCACGTTGAGCAGAAGATGGAGACTGGCATATCAGTACTGCAATGTAAAGAAAAAAGGGGTCCCCACTACAAGATAACTTGCTGGAGGCAGGGATATTATACATAAATTGTAAAGAGAGCTGGGGCAATAAATACTTAATAGATCAAGATACGATGCACATACTTAGACAAACGAATAGACAAATGAATGCAAAAAATTGACAAATATACTTATTAATTGTTATGTAAAAGAAAGATATCACTATATATATATATATATATATATATATATATATATATATATATATATATATATATATATTACCTACTGGCGTGTCGCCAGTAGGTATATATAGTTCGGATTTTTTGTCTATGGAACTTTTGAAAATTCTATGTCTAATAACTTTGGCGTTTGTGGACGGAATTGGCTGAAATTTTCAGGAAAATGGCACATTTTGTTTCTGAGCAGCCCCTGAAAATTTGGGGGGGTTTCGTCAAGGGGGGGCCGAGAAAAAAGGGGGGTCCCAAAACGCGTTTTCCCCATGTTAATTTCCATAGGGCCTTTGGCCTCACTTTTAGCTCGAACGGCTGAATGGATTTGCACGAAACTTGGCAAAATTGTAGGGACTGTTAGCCCGATGTGCCTTTGCTAGGTCTCAATATATGTGCTCCAGTGGATTTTGAGAAATTAACGTTCAAAACAAGATATATATCTGTAACAGCGCTCCGGGCTGCGCTCCGGTCCGCTTACTTTTCGCGAAACTGAACTTTGCGATGCGAAGCTGATTGGCTCCCCGGTGTCTGTCAACATTCTAAACAGTCCGGAGCGGCCGCCATCTTATCTCTCGGTAGGATCGAGAGAGAAGAAGAGGTGAAAAACGAAGGGGGAATTTAATGAAAGGGGGCAAGGTATACCCCTCTTGACCCCCTAGGAATGTTGTTGGGGTTATTAAAGGGTCCCGTGGGGAAAATAAAAAAAAAATTATTTTTCACGGTAGAAGCGCTTCCCGGGCCGCGAACTGGGCCGCAAACTGGTAGCGAAACGGGAATTCGCCATTTTGTGCTTCGTTTTAATTAAATTACTAGGTATAAGGGGGTGCGGGAGACGTATCCTAATCCCTTATGTTTTCTGAGGGTGGCTGAGGAGGCTCATATATGTTGATACATGTCTTCCAGCGGCTGTGCGTGAGCTTTTTTTTTTTTTGCTGCGTGACGTCTGTTAACGTTCGATTCAATGGAAATCAGGAAGTGTTGACCGCCAATTTGTCAGTGCGATAAAATATTTTGTTATAAATGAATCCTTATTGATAAACATTGTCTGCGCCATCTTGCCTTTTTTCCAATGCCACAATTTTGTCGTGCACGGCAGCCATTTTAGATGCCAGGCCGGTCCCAGGCTATCACCTAGCCCTGCGGATGTAGTTTATGGCCCCAGCTGTAGAGAATCCAGACATGCCAACCCTCCCGATTCAGGCGTGAGACTACTGATTTCAGTGCTAGTCTCCCGCCTCCCGATTTCTGCAAGCAAAAACCCGGGGGCATATTACCAACAACTAGCGATAATTTTTGTCTCTAACTTGGTTAGAGACAAAAATTATCGCCGCACATCGGCGATTTTTATCGCAGATAAACCTTGCTATTAGCAAGGTTTATCGCAAATGCGATAAAAAACAGCCGCAATGCATGAATATCGCTGAAAAGTCAGCGATATTCATGCATTATCGAGCAAATGCTCTTAGCCATGTTATCCACCTCCCATTGGATAACATGGCTAAGAACTGCTCAGGTCAGGTGTTAGCTTTTGGAGATATTCGCGCTTAGCGCGAATATCTCCAAAAGTTGGTAATAGGAGATAGCGATGTTAGGGACTGTTTCCAGTCGCTAACATCTTGGCACGCCCACTTTGCATGTCATTAGTGATAAATATCACTGACATGCAAAGCGGGGCCCAAGATGGTCGCTATCTCCTTTTAGCTGTCACTAACTGGTGTTAGCGACAGCTTGGTAATAGGGAGATCATTTTCTCTCCACTTTCTTGGCTTTTAAAGCCAAAAAAGCGGAGATAAACCCCCTTGATAATATGCCCCACTATTCCTCGGGGGTTTCAGCTGACAAGGCTTGGTATTGTGTTACGTGGTAATTTTTCCAGGAAACGTCAGAGGGTCGATGCAGGGGTTCTAGAAGGGGTGATAAACCATTTAAGCCTCATGAACAAGCGCATGGTCTTTTAAAGATCTGTGAAGTACTCGGGGCGGCGGTGTGTGTGTGTCCTCTTTCAGGAGCGGGCGGGGGGGGGGCACTGCCAGCAACTTGCCAGGCCAGGCAGTGTTCAACACTTGCATCACCCTTTCTCTGCCTGCTATTGCGCTCCATGCTTCGGAAAGGTAAGAAAAAGAACGTGCATTTGAGTTTGAAATGTCCGATCCTGTAGCAGTACACTTGCAAAGCCCACACATGACAATAACCCGATTCAAGGCCCCATTCACCCGATTTTTTAAAAATATATAGCACTCCAACAAAGTAGGATTATAAAACTTTATTAACTTTTAAATATAACGAACGGAACAAAAACTGTAAAAACATTTAAACATTTTTGACAAAAAAAAGCAACAATGGTCAGAAGCTGTCTTTTGTGCGAATAGTCCCAAGGCAGCACAACGTGCTGAGTTCTGGACGGCACCCAGGTGATGTCACCTGGGTGCCGCACTGGTTTTTGGGATCCTACAATGCAGCTCAGAAAAACAGCGTGGGGCGTCCCGGGTGGTGCGGAGGGAGGCCTCGTCAGTAGCGGTCTGTTGTGCGAATAGTCCCAAGGCAGCAGAACGCGCTGAGATGTGGATGGCACCCAGGTGATGTCCAGTAAACTGCCGCACTGGTTTTGGTATCCTACAATGCTGCTCCGAAAATTGGCGTGGGGCGGCCCAGGGGGGGGGGGGGCGTGGGGGAGGCGGCGTGAACGGGCCTCCCCAGGTGGCGGCCATCCAGCTGAGTTGCGCCCGCTCTTGCGGCTACAGCGTCTCGCTCACCATGTTGTTGAGTTGCTCCCACTCTTGCAGTGCAGCGATAGGCGGCTGCCACAGGACTCTTAAAATGGCGGACGGCTCTTCGGTTTTGGGCCTGGTCCACTAAAATGGCCCTGGGACACCTTGGAACTCGGACGCTTGCCTGCTAGGGCTTGGGCTCCATTCTCGAAAGCGTCCCCTCAGCCGTGAAGATTCTACAAAAGTCTTGGGGGCCCTCGACTCCTGCAGGCTTCCGGTGGGGAGCGGCTGCCATGATTGCTCGCGGAATGACCACGACGGAGCCACGAGATGGTGGTGCTCTCAGGCTGACGCCAGCTTCAGTCTGAATCATCCAGAAACAAGGTGGGGCTTTCATCGTTTGGGAAAAAAAAATGTTCTAAACCAATGAAAAGTGTTATTTTTAGGTCATATGACTAAGCCTTCCATCTTTAGGAAACCAAAAGTAAAATGAACCAATGAAAAGTTTTATAAACAAGTCACATGACCTGTTATGCGGCATAGGGCTACAAAAAGCGTAGAAAATCCGTTGGCACGTGAGGCGGCGTCAGTAGCGGACCGATGTGCGAATAGGCCGAAGGCAGCACAACGCGCCGAGATCCGGATGGCACCGAGTTAGTGTCCAGCAAGTTGCTGCACTGGTGTGGCTATCCTACAATGCTGCGCCGAAAGTCGGCGTGGGGCGCCCCATTGGCCTGTGAGGTCGCGTCAGTCAGTGGGGGCTGTGCGTCTCCCCCAAGATGGAGGCTCCTCGGCTGCAGTGCGGCGCCCCTTATCTTTTCACTCGCCGTCCAACTGAGTTGCGTCCGCACTTGCGGCTACAGTAGGCCGAAGGCAGCACAACGCGCCGAGATCCGGATGGCACCGAGGTGGTGTCCAGCAAATTGCCGCACTGGTGTGGCCATCCTACAATGCTGCGCCGAAAGACGGCGTGTCCAGCTGAGTTTCGGTCACTCTTGCGGTACAGTGACTCGAACGCGCCGAGATCCGGATGGCACCGAGGTGGTGTCCAGCAAGTTGCCGCACTGGTGTGGCCATCCTACAATGCTGCGCCGAAAGTCGGCGTGGGGTGCCCCGTTGGCTTATGAGGTGATGTCAGTAGTGGACCGATGTGTGAATAGGTCGGAACCAGCACAAGGCGCCAAGATCCGAATGGCAAGTCCTGGATGTTGAGTGCCATAGTTGAGAGTTCTGAGCAGTGCTTGTAAGACTGTCTGAAGCTTATTTGCACCTGCTGCAGCTTCACTATTGCCCTGGTGTGGCCAAAGGTCGCACATGACATAGGCGGCCGGCTCCCGAGGTCCGGCGGAACTTTTTTCCTTTTCCTTTTTGCTTCTTGTCCCACAATCCGTTTCATCTGAAGACACGACCAGGTCCCTGAATGTGTGCAGGGGGACGTTATTGATTGAATCAAAATGGCGGCTTGACACAAAGCTGACTCAAGCGTTGCTGTTGATGCTATACAGACAAAAATTGGTTTTCAGTTTGTACATTCTTCAGGATTTTTTTTTCCATCCAAGGCTGATTGAGAGTTTGTAGAAAAATGGCTTCAGATTTTCCACATACTACTCTTCAACATTCTTCCTAAATGTAACAATGTGAGACTCACTAGGAGAACGGCTGTTTATCTTTCCTTTCAAAATGCTGCCAACAATATTTTCTGAATGGAAGACACCATCTTGTAGCATAAAGGGCCGAAAGGGGTTCTGGTCTGGCCGATGGTTGGTGGAGACATTTTGACTATATCTTGGACCTGCCCGGCCTCGCCCAAAATGGCGCCGGTATAAATGGGACTCGTAACTCCTTGTTGTGTACTGGTTGAACAACCTTGATATCACGAGATATGAATGCAGTTTTGATGCTCATGGCGGGCGGGGACGAGAATTGATTGAATATTTCGACATCCCTATTGATATTAAGTTCTGATGTGTTATTGATTACTGTACTATTGAAAGTTCGAATTAACGTCACCCATGGTACTTGCACGCAAATGTATATCTAGATAACTTTTTTGTAAGTGGCCCTGTCGTATTTTAATTACAAAATGTACGTCCACCGATTCCACAACTGTTAGACACCTTAGTTCTTGCAACCTAATGGCTCGCTCGTTACGTTCCTCTATAATGTAAATGTCTCCTCATATACGATTTCAGTTTGCTCCGTGGCCGGCCCACGTGGTTATAGGCCCGTATTTGTATACTGACATTTTCACAATAAAGGTTTTTAAAACAAAACATGGTAGTAGTATTTACATTGGTAAAGTTTTTACTTTTAGTCACTGTTTTCGAATCAGTAAAAGGCAAGTGAAATAAAGCAGTCCAATTACATGACGGATAAAAGGTATAATATGTAGGAACGCAGTAAAGATAAATGGTCAAGGGCAGTTGTGTTTTCCACTCCTGCAACATAAAGTGATCGATAAGAATCTGATAATCAGGCGTATCGGCGACTAAGACAGCAGGCCGAGTCTCTTTTACTCAACGGCTCCGTCATGGAACGAAGAAACGCCCTTTTTCTCGAAAAAGGAATATATTTTACTTGCAGGACAGTTGTAAATTTTCCGGGAAAGTACATTAGCCTGGAATATTATAACATATATGTTTTTTAAAAAAAAGTTCGAAATCAATAAAAAGCGTATTTTTTAGGTCATATGACCAAGCTTTTCATTATTAAAATAACAAAAGTAAAATGAACCAATAAAAAGTTTTATTAACAAGTCACATGACCTGTTATGCTTACGTTACGCGCTGCGCGCCGCGCCCCGGATCACTTCCGGGTGCGCTAACGCGGCGTGTCATATAACGCATTACGCGACAACGTAGGTCAAGAATATAGTCAAAATGTCTCCACCAACCAGCGTTCGGAACACAACCCCTTTCAGCAGTCCAAAAAGTTCTGTAAAATGACAACAGAGGGGACAGGCAACAAGAACCATCAGTCAAAGAGGGGAGGGCAAGTTCTTCTCTACCGGGTCATGTTGGGGCGCTACCGGAACTGATCGAATTGATAGTCTACAGTGTTTCTGGATGTTTCAGACTAAAGCTGGCGTCAGCATGAGAGCACCACCATCTCGTAGGTACGTCGTGGCCATTCCACGAGCAAACATGGCAGCCGCTCCCCACCAGAAGCCTGCGGGAGTCGGGGGCCCCCAAGACTTTTGTAGAATCTTCACGGCTGAGGGGACGCTTTCGAGAATGGGACCCAAGCCCTATCAGGGAAGCGTCCGAGTTCCAAGGTGTCCCAGGGCCATTTTAGTGGACCACGCCCAAATCTGAAGAGCCGGCCGCCATTTTGAGAGTCCTGTGGCAGTCGCTTATCGTTGCATCGCAAGAGCGGGAGCAACTCAACTACATGGTGAGCGAGACGCTGTAGTCGCAAGAGCGGGCGGTAAACAGCTGAATGGCGGAAGAGGCACAGTGTAGCAAAAGCGGGCGGAATGGCAACTAAAACGGTAAAGGGGCGCCCCACTACAGCGTGTCTTCAGGTCAAACGGATTGTGGGACAAGGTCCAGAATAGAAGAGTCATCAAAAGGCAAAAAGTTCCGCCGGCCGCCTATGTCGGGGGCGATCTCAGGCTAAACCGGTGCTATAAGACTTGGGGAGGGGGTCGGAGCCAAGCGTCTTCTCCGAGTCCGTGCCATCACACCGCCCCTCGGGGGCCTCCGTCAAGCGGTTTAGGGAGGTACCATATCACATTGTTTTCAAATGCAGTCAGGTCCACAAACGACACTCACTTACTTTGAGAATAGTGAAGCTGCAGTAGGTGGAAATAAGCTTCAGACAGCGTTACAAGCGCTGCTCAGAACTCTGAACTATGGCACCCAACATCCAGAACTTATGCCATTTGAGAATGGCAGTGACATTGAAGCAACTCAGGGACCAAAACCATTAACGTACTTTCACGTATGAAAATCTTACTTGGGGAGGGGGCAGGAGCGAAGCGCCCCCTCCCAGTCCGCGCCACCACACCGTATGTTGAAAGTCTGAAGCCATCGTTCTACAAACTCAACCAACCTTGGATGGAAAAATCTAGAAAAATTTACAAACTGAAAACCAGTTTTGGTCTGCATAGCATCAGTAGCAACGCTTGCTATCAGAGTGCATGAGTTTCATGCTCGATCGATTGAGCTAGCCGGATCGGGCAATAAAAAGTATAAAATAGTTATGTAAATAGTTATTTAATAAAATGTTTTACCCTGTTTCTTTGCTGGTGTGTTGTATATATTTTTAATATTTGCATAGGGTTTGTCGTTATTTTGGGCGGGGTGGGTGACGGAGCCGAGCTGTCTTGCAGCCCTCATGGTGTGGAGCTCAGTTCATCTCACTATTTTCGTATTTCTCATGAAGGGTTGTTCCTAATATTTCTATTTTAGCGAGGTCAAAAAGAGATCCAATTAGTGGCCTACTGATTTTGCTCGATTAATTTTATTTTTTTACACGATTTTTCACGATTTTTCACTATCTGCAAAGACTAAACAGAGTATTGCGACTTTGTGCTTGTTTGTAAATAGAGAATGAACCAAAGAGAATCAATTGTAAAACAGTAAATGCTTGGATAACAATCAATCAAATGGAGAGACAAGCAGGCACGACGATTACAACGGGGGTAAAGGCCTGCGTTAACTACTCTTCACTATCTGCAAAGAGAGAGTACTACTAAGAGAAAAGAGGGGAGGGGGGCAGCGTTCAAAGCACATCAGCGTGCATAAACACGAAAAAGTTTTTACCTATCACGTACTTGACATTTTACAGCTTTTGATATTTGCTATTAAAAAACCAATGAAATTCACTGAAAAAACCATAGGTTATAGGCCATATATAGTTAGGAATTTGCATTTACAAAACCTTGAAAATTCACTGAAAAAACCATTGGTTATAGACCATATATAGTTAGGGATTAGCCTTTTCAAAACCTTATTTTACTCACACAAAACCATTGAAATTTCATATATAGTTAGTTCCACTAACTATATATCGCGCACCCGCAATCCACTGCTGATGATGTCACATATTACATCATTCATGACATGGTTAGTGACATCACTGATGACATCTCAAATGACATCACTGATGACATCTCAAATGACATCACTGATGACATCTCAAATGACATCACTGATAACATCTCATTTGACATGACTGATCACATCACTGATGATATCATTCATGTGATAATACCATGAACCTCTTCAGACTCTAATATAACCTTAGATACAATCAGTGTAAACAGACAGTCACAGACTGTCACTCATCCATGGAGTTACTCACACACCTAGTCAGTTATGCAAAAAATCAATCACACCTCCATTTTCTCAACTATACAGTTATACACACCTTACTTATTCAAACATATACTAACACATATTTACTTTACTCTCTTATACAATCCCTGATAAATGTTCACAATGATCCATACAGCCACTCACACATTCACTGGCTCTTATGCACAGTTATTTATATATGTCAACTCTCACATGTACTGTGTTTTACATATGTACTTACTTTGACATGTAGCACTGAGATATCCATTCACTCACTAATACACTCATGCACAGTCAACCGCCCATACAGCTGTTTCCACATGCACTTTTGAACCCATACATATAGTGAATCAACTACTCACACATCTATGTACAGAGTCACACACCTCCCAGCCACCCATACACACACACTCAGTTTCCCATACAAATACTTGGACAACCAATGAATAACCCATACAGTTACTCATATAGCTACTGATCAACATATGCAGCAGTTTGTAGAACAACAGATCTAATGATGCACAAATTAAAACAGTTTAGTCACTAACCCATGCACTCAGTGAGACACATTTAATCACTCACTCATACAGTCAGTCATGCACCTACTAAATCCTTCATCCAGACACTTATACATCCACTCATTCTTCAATATGTAAGACATATTTTAACTTTACAGAAACATACAGTCACTGGATGTTGTCATCAGTGATGTCATCAGTGATGTCATTTGAGATGTCATCAGTGATGTCATCAGTGATGTCACTAACCATGTCATGAATGATGTAATATGTGACATCATCAGCAGTGGATTGCGGGTGCGCGATATATAGTTAGTGGAACTAACTATATATGAAATTTCAATGGTTTTGTGTGAGTAAAATAAGGTTTTGAAAAGGCTAATCCCTAACTATATATGGTCTATAACCAATGGTTTTTTCAGTGAATATATATATATATATATATATATATATATATATATATATATATATATATATATATATATCATATTCTTTTTACAAAAATACATAGTCATTGTGTCTAATTACCGATGGAATACATATAATTCATTCTTGTGTCTTGCTCAAACACCCTCATGCATTCATACATTTACACATCTCTCATACATACTGATAAAGATAACAACAGATTATAGCCATATATTCTACAGAGAAATAATTATTCTGATATTGTCCTAATCACTTCACAATTGTGGCCTAGCCAATATGAATATTGTTCTACACGTGTTACGGCTGGGCGCCTTCTTCAGGAAGCCACAGAATAAACAGTCCAGTGTAATATCTGTTGAGTAATCAGGCTCACAATTCTGAGAATGGAGATGGCCCTTGTTTTGTTGTGCATTATTTTCAATTACATTTGGATTTCTCACAATGGCAGTACTGGTACATGTAAGTTTGGAAATACTTGTGTAATAATGTTCCCATTCATTTAAAGAAAGGCTAATTATATATGGTGGAGAAATATCCAAGTAGGAATAAAATAATCTCAAGATTTATTTGACATGTAAGAGCTGCATATCTCCAAAAAGATGTGGAATCCAATTTGCTGAACTACGATGATCTCTAGCTCATGGCCTCAATTAACCTATGTAGATGCGAGGCCAAAAAACTGAGATATCCTGGCACTGCATTGCAGAGTGGAACTGTGCACTGAAAGCACACTCCTAATTAGGGCCTCATTACGGTGTCGGTGCTGATAGCGAAACTGAGACCAACAGATAAGTAGTCGCGGTCCAACACGCCAAATTACGATGCAACCATCATGTAGGCAGTTGGAATCATAACTTTTTCCATTGCTAATGCACAATCCACAATGGAAAAACTGATGTTTTCAAACATCCCTACACTGTGTTCCAGGCATGATGCATGGATGTTTGGTGGGGCAATCGGAAGCCCATGGGGGTTGGGGGACCTGCTGGAGGCCCACAAAGTCCCATTCCGGCTGCCTTTTCATGGCAGTCGAACCGACACGAAAAGGCAGTCAGAATGGGTCATTGAAATCTCTATGACGGTGCCTGAGCAGGCACCACCCTTATTTGTATATTGTATATATATATATTGTAGGGTATTACATTCCAACCGATGGGCTCCTTGAGCCTATCAGAAGTGTTGGTCGGTCCCTCTTCCCACTGCCTCCAACTACTGCGTATCATAATGCGGTGGTCGGAACGAGGCACCAGATGTCTGTCGGTGGCGGTCTGTCTGGCATCATAATCGGACTCTTAGTGCTTAGACTCTGGTCATTCACGATATCTGCCAAGTGAGGCTAAATTGGCAATTTTCCTTGGGATTCACCTGACTCTACCGAAGGTGTTCTCCAAGAAGCAGCATTGCTGATCAGTAGTCTTTGCAAGTACAACAAGACCTCGTTGACCATTTGAGGACACCACAGTTTCCTCTTCTCGGTACACATCCCATTCAAGAGATGCTGCATCCAATAGAGGGCTGTAAACTCTGACCCCTCATCATATCTGTGGACCTAGAATAAAGAACAGCGCAGACGGTGCACTGCAGAAGGACCACCACAGAGGAAATCAGGAAATGCAGGAAGGAGAAAAGAAGACACCACATTTAGCTTGATACGTTATGGAGTCCGTGAAACTCTTCCAGCCCAGATCCACCAGGCTCCATCCTTTTAATAATCTCACAGGGTAACAATCGAAATGTTACATCAGTCTTGTTAAGGGCAACATTTTACAGCAATAACATGGACACAGTTAGGGATCAGGTAACCTTGTGATAAAACCTGTGATATTTTATTTCTTTTTTATGAATATCGCATATATAAAACAAAATCAGGTGTGTAATTGTAAAACAGTTTAATGATGTACAAGAGTTTTAACTTGTCAAAATATGTGCTACAGATGCAAAATGGTTTACGTGCAAATACTTTGCATCTATTTTTTTCTAATGTTTCACATTCAGTTTTTTTCCATTTATGCTTTGAGGATAATGCTTCCGTAATTTAGTCTTGAACAATATTTGTTCACTTCACTGCCTATTACACAACCAGACAACACTTTGGAAGCATTTGCAGCATTTTTAAGGCAATGCAAAGTTTATATAAGTCCACCACTAGAGTATTTACTATCATGTTTGCAAAAGATGAAAAATCTTTTAAGGTGGAGCTGGTTGTCTCATTGGACAAACATACCATACATATCTTTTTTTCTACTCAGGTGACTAGATAGAAAATATTATACAGACAAGTTTTTAAGAGTATATTGATAATGCACCGTACTGCCCCCACTAAGTTGTCACACTGGTATAACAAGGCTTGGTAGCAGGTGGAAACCCCATTACCTCCTAATGCAAATACCTAGATATCTAAAACCCTGATGTTCAGCAATCGGAAGGACGCAGCAAGCATTTCCTAAATAAAGTGTAAGTCCAATATAAAAAAAAATCAGTGGCATGGATTTCATACCTCTTATTGAATTAACAAAAATAAAATAGTGATGGAGTTCATGAGCTCTTGGAGTCACCTGTGGTAGACGGCAGTGGCACAGTGGATCAGATACTGGAAATTGGAGAAATATGCCATAACTATCTATTAAAATCTTTCTACTTTAATTAGATGCAAGGGCTGGATACTGGTGCAATCTGCATCTTTAGGACAAGAGACATATGAGATGAGATATACTGTAAAACATTTGAGTAAGGTGGAAAAACGCATTTCTCTGATCTTGGTGGGGGATACTATTGATCATCAATAACTAAGACAGTTAACATCTGGATTTATTCTTTCTACAGATATGCCTAACCTGGTGACCCTGGAACTTGAGGGCAATCATCTTAGTGAAGGCAACGTTGATCCTTTGGCTTTCCAACCTCTAAAGCATTTGTCTTACCTCCGCCTAGGAAGGAACCAATTTAGAACCATTCCTCAAGGTCTTCCTGCTTCTATTGAGGTGAGACTGAACTCTTTTTAACTTAGGCAATATATTCACTGTAAACATCTCTTTTTAAAAGCTCATTGCTTAATAATGAGGTAATCCAGCCCTGACTATCCTTGAAACTGGTTACATAAAGTCTTCCCAACCAACTTTTTTTTGCGTTCATAGGGGAACTATGATGCAATCCCTTCTGTATGCAAGGCATTCTCTTGCATGTGATGCGTCCAAGAAATTTTGCACAGTATGCAGCAACTCCTCTTACTATACATGAAGGTATGGTGCAGACATAGTTGTAACACCCAAAATTGTGGGGTGGGATCCCAGGGAATTTAGTTTAAAGACCATCAAGGAGAGCTTCCCCTAAACATAATCAATAACACAATACTACTTCGGGTCTGCATGTTAGCACATGAATTATGTGTAATGAATGTACAGTTTCTCTCAGCAAATTCTTGAATAAATACAACCAATAAGGGGGAATTATCCCTTAAGGACTAGAACCCTCACTCACCCGAAGGTGACATGCTTCATTATATGGGTTCCACCTCCCAGCAGGAAATCCTAGTCCTACTGGGGGCTACAACTCCCTCACTGTGAGGAAGGAGCTCAGGGATGTTTTCAAAAGATGTTCACTAGTGTAACTAGGATGCTAGAATCCCATATGTGAAGATTATGGTGTAGTGAGGGTGCAGCACAAAAATAATAATAAGACTAATGGTGATTTAAAACTGCCTAGGAAGATGCAAAAAAATGATTTGTATTGGATTGCTCTCACTGGCAGGGATAAAAAGCAGTGCAGAGAGCAGTATAGATTTAAAACTACTCAAAAATTAGGTCGATGTGTTTCAGCCTAGTGATCAATACTCAAAAATTAGGTCGATATGTTTCAGCCTAGTGATCAATACTTTGTATCAGTGGCTTTCTTCAGGACCAAAGAAATATTGTTAATGCTGCTGCTATTACTTATACTTGTGATGATGAAAAGAATAAAACATTAAAGATACAACACCAATAATCCTTTATAGCGATGTCAGGTATTACTGGGGATATCTGTGAACAATGAGAGAGAAAAACAAACAACGCACACAGTAAATTTAAATGCTATGCTTATGACATATTTAAGTTCATCATATTGTCAATAGCCATATATGTTATATTCTATGTTGTCCACTTACCCTCAAAAGTAGGATAAAACACCTCACCTCTACCAGGCAACAGCTATGGGAAGGAGGCCCCACTCTTTAGGGAACAAAATTCAAAGTGGTACAAAATTCAAAGTCACACCTGAACAAATCTCTAGGTGGGCTTTATATTTAAAATAATGCTCTAGTGTGTCCATGCTTCAGTGCTCTGTCAACCCCACCGAAGCTTGTAATCTCATATCTGGGGTTGGTAGTAAACAATGGAGGGAAAACCCTAAGGGTGTTTGTGCTGATATACCCCTAGGTACCTCCCTTCAAAGTTTACAATTATTACAATCTTTTAAAAAGGCCAATCCATTCCCTTACAGCTATTTGGTTCAGGGAAGGAAACCTATATGGTTTTGCTAGGAAACTTCTAAAGACTAGTAACAAGCTTAAGAAGGGGCTTTAGATGAGGAAAACCAATCATTTTAACAAAGTCAATTGAGTCACGAGTCTAGGCCGCCTTACCTGTCCGTCGGTACCTCGTCTCGGTATAGAACTTCCACCGGAGGAACTAGACGGTCAGGTAGGCTCTCTTTTTATAGTGTCTCAATTAGCAAACAAACGCTCCCAGTTGTGACCAGGAGCATCTATTGCACTGCCTGTAAAGACCTGATCTTTTGCCTATCGCACATGTATGGGAAAAGAAACACTGCTCTAAAGGCTAAACAATCTTCACTGCGTATGAGCGGAGCAAAGCTGCTAATTTACTCATACTGCGCCGTACCGTCTGTATCTAACTCAAAATCAGCAGCGCTTTAATTCAAAAAAGAAAAAGAATCCAATAGGACATGTTTACTCATACAAAGGCTTTATCAATGTACAATACGATCAATGCGTCGCATTGTACACTTTCTCAGTAGCGCGCACAGCATACAGAACAAAGTGTGTATCTACACACATGTGCCGAGGGGCGATGCTACTCTTCCTCGCAAACACGTAGTGTCAGTGGAAGTCCTGATTACTGCGCCGTATTATAGGCTTTCTAGATAACATGCATAGCAATCAGAGTATGGCGCAAAGCGTGTATATACGCACATGCGTGGAGGAGCGATACTACTTGGCCTCCAAAGCGCATAATATCAATGGAAGTTCTGCTTACTGCAGTGATCATTTCTGGTCAAATTACCACGGTCAACAGCAAAGGTCCTGTCTAGTTGTGTGACCTGCTCACATAAGGAAGGTTATCCCAGCAAATGTTGATCATCAGTGTAAAAATATATTCAGTAAAGAATATATAAAAATGCATTATACCTTATACAGAGGGCACTCGGCAGGAGCACAATAATTATATGCCCAAATCTCACTGATGTATAAATGGTGCTACCTTATAGGAGAGCAGCAAATAACCTGCTTTGGGGGGCTCTATGTCTATCTCATTGATACACCCACTGGTTCCTTAATGTAGGGATAACCCAGGTATCTCATCATTTAGCCCATTAGTATCACTTTAGAGCCTGAACACCCAGTGTTGTTCACAATGAAAAAGGAATTTAGAAATATCTGTAATGTGTGAGGGTATCCATGGTTGTTCTAAAACCACCCAACGTAGATCAGTTTCAGCATGCTGTGTGTCAAGAAAATGGTTAGTCAGTTTCGTTGCTCTCTTTTTGCACCGAATGGTACTTTTGTGTTCCGAGATTCTTATTTTGATTTTACGTGACGTCATCCAGACATAGCTGAGCTTACACGGATACCAAATCAAATAGATTAGTTTTCCACTGTTGCAATTTGTTTGTTTTGTAAGTGTCGATTTCTGTTGTTTTCTTCGTTTGGGAACACACGGCACACATGCCACATGGAAATTGGCCCCTCACAGGAGGTAGATTCCATAGAGCTTTGGCCCATCATTCTTCTTTTTTTCTCTTGGGCGAGTATGGACCAACCTATGTCTAATGTTGGTGCTTCTTTTGTAAGCAACCATGGGGACAGGGAGTTTCTCTTTTCCTGTGTTGAGTATCCTCCAATGGCAATTGATACTTTTTTTGATTTGATTAGAATAACCAGAAAATGTATTGACAAAGGTCAGTCTAGAATTCTTTTCTTTGGTTGCTTGGAAATCTATCAGCGAATCCTGGTTGTTGTTAGCTGCTCTTTTGTGTGATTTTCGTATTGTTTATATAGGATAGTTTTTTACCATCAAGTCATCAGTCAGATTAGGAATTTAGGATGGTAGCTCTTCATCATTCATCACACATAATTCATGTGCTAACATGTAGACACGAGGTAGTATTGTGTTATTGAAGGTGCAGACATAGCCCATGTAAAACTACCAGATATATTGCTGTCTTTGGCCTTCCTAACACAGCAGTCCACCTTCTCTCTCCACAAGCCACATTGGATCGCACTGGATACCCAGAGTTTATTATTGCCCATTTTCTAAACGCAGAGTATGTGGCTCTAACAATCACACTTGAGATCTTCCCATTCTATATGACACAAGCTATACTTCTGTAACAAATCAGACCTCGCCTTTTAGCAAACAACAAAGAGGCTAGTTTATTGCTCTGAAGATCATACTTCACTTTGTTAAATATTAGACCTCACCTCTTCCCATACTTTAATGGGAAGAACGTGTGGATCTATAGATCGGACCTCAGTCCCAAGGGTGTAGCTTGGTCAATCAGATTGGGGGTGTGAGCTTTAGATTTTCCAACAATATAGTGTTAAAAAACATTATACCACAAAAAGGGCACAAGAAAGGGGCTTCAGGGGCAATAAAAAGGGAGAGAAATGCAGATTGGTAGAGGTACTAAATGAGATAAATCACAATATTTTGTCAATAACCAACATTTTTGAAGACTTTCAAAACCGAGAGAGAGTGCATTTTTGTCAGGGTGTATATAAAAAGTTGTAGTGAAATCTCACCTTACCATACCCAAATGAATGCAACTGCCCCCAAATATTTACCAGAAAAATACATTTAATAGAGAGGTGTAACACGCCAAACACACCCTCTGAAGCTAGAGCCCTGCTCAAGTCAGAAATTGACACAAGGTCTACTGCTCTGAGAATTCTGACCTCAACTCTTCCAAAGAGCACAGTTTATTGCTCTAAAGATCAGACATGCTCTCACTAAAGATCAGGCCTCCCCTCTTGCTGTATTTTAAGGGGCGGATCATGCACCACTAGCAATCAGATATCAACTCTGTCCAAATCACTTTTGCTGTGCTGTTTTGCGCAAGGGAGAAAACAGTGCAGAGCCATTTCTACAAAGATGTCGGTTTGCTACTGACATTCCCTGCAAGGTCACTTAAATATGCTGTCTAGTGCTACTCACACACATGCATCATAGTGTGTATGTGTGCCTGATGTATAGCATACGTTTTCGATTTGCACTGGAAGGGTATCCTTTCAAAACACAAAACTATGCTAAACTATACTTTAAAGCTTATCAAACATTGTATGTATGCTGTACAGAGTAGCACACATACACAAAGCTTGAAAAGTTTAGAAAAATAAAGATATTTCTTCAAGTTAACAGCTGCCTGGACAAGGCTTTGCTTTTGATGCAAAGCCATACCTGCAAATGTTAGCAGACGGAGTCAAGCTATCCAGGCTGAAGAAGGCTGATAGCCAGAAACCAGTCATTGGATGCTTGATCCCGGTCTAGGAAAGACATGGCTTGGTAGTTCGGGCTGGACTGTTCCCATGAGGCACAGGGTCAAGGCTGATTTGCATATAGCCATTGTCCGACCTAGGGTGGTGTGGAGTGCAAAAAACCGACGGATTTAGACCCTGATCTTTGTACTGGGGTGAATGGAAGACATTGTTCTGCATTCTCTGCATCAACTGTTTTTTTCGCAATTTTCACCCCGAGTGGGCTGGGTATGCTCAGACGTGAGTCCCAGGCTCTCCACATCACTGGAGTCAAGCTATCCAGGCTGAAGAAGGCTGATAGCCAGAAACCGGTCCTTGGATGCTTGATTCTGGTCTAGGAAAGGTCAAGGCTGATTTGCATATAGCCATTGTCTGACCTAGGGTGGTGTGGAGTGCAAAAAAACGATGGATTTAGGGCCAGATCTTTGTACTGGGGTGAATGTAAGACATTGTTCTGCATTCTGTCCATCAACTGTGTTTTTTTGCAATTTTCACCCCGAGTGGGCTGGGTATGCTCAGACATGAGTCCCAGGCTCTCCACATCACTGGAGTCAAGCTATCCAGGCTGAAGAAGGCTGATAGCCAGAAACCGGTCCTTGGATGCTTGATTCCGGTCTAGGAAAGACATGGCTTGGTAGTTCGGGCTGGACTGTTCCCATGAGGCACAGGGTCAAGGCTGATTTGCATATAGCCATTGTCTGACCTAGGGTGGTGTGGAGTGCAAAAAAACAATGGATTTAGGCCCAGATCTTTGTACTGGGGTGAATGTAAGACATTGTTCTCCATTCTGTCCATCAACTGTGTTTTTTGCAATTTTCACCCCGAGTGGGCTGGGTATGCTTAGACGTGAGTCCCAGGCTCTCCACATCACTGGAGTCAAGCTATCCAGGCTGAAGAAGGCTGATAGCCAGAAACCGGTCCTTGGATGCTTGATTCCGGTCTAGGAAAGACATGGCTTGGTAGTTCGGGCTAGACTGTTCCCATGAGGCACAGGGTCAAGGCTGATTTGCATATAGCCATTGTCTGACCTAGGGTGGTGTGGAGTGCAAAAAAACGATGGATTTAGGCCCAGATCTTTGTACTGGGGTGAATGTAAGACATTGTTCTGCATTCTGTCCATCAACTGTGTTTTTTGCAATTTTCACCCCCAGTGGGCTCGGTATGCTCAGACGTGAGTCCCAGGCTCTCCACATCACTGGAGTCAAGCTATCCAGGCTGAAGAAGGCTGATAGCCAGAAACCGGTCCTTGGTTGCTTGATTCCGGTCTAGGAAAGATATGGCTTGGTAGTTCGGGCTGGACTGTTCCCATGAGTTACACAAAAGGGGGGTTGAACCCATGCAGTCACGGGGACCTGGGTGCTATGTTGTACATATAAGGGGGTCCCCGTAGGGATAGTGTATTGAAAAGACATACACTGAAGTGAAATTACCAACAGAACAATTAGACAAGCATAAGAAACAATTTGGGAATTGGTATACGTGATTTATTACCAATACACAGCGTAATTGCTGGTAGCAATTAATGAATCAACTTATGTGAATTGACAAGCCCCGAGAAAAGGAGAGGGAGGGTGTTGCTCAGGGAGGTGATAAGGATATAGAATGTTGACACAGTATTAAAAAGGATAACATCCAAATTTAGTGACAATACAAACCAATTACAATGCAAGTGCCAAAATATAAGGCAAAATTCAAAACATAGTCAATAAGTCATATTCGACGGTCACATCTGATTACTTGATGGATCGGGGGTGTGCCGGAATCTCAAGAAAGGAAAAGTCGACGTTTCGACCCCTATCAGTAGGCTAATTAAAGTCCTTAAACGGGGTCTTCATCAGGACGTCACACTGGGGAGGGGAGGGGCAGTTCATGGAGTACGGCCCAGCCGGGCTCTGTACAGAATAGGGACGCCACACCAGAAAGTCGTGGTCAATCCAACGAGGTGAGAACCTCAGCGGAAAGGCCGACGCGTTTCTAATCCCTGCGTGGAATCACAGGATTATCATCAGGGCGCTGGGGACGGTGGGACCTGAAGTTCATGAAGTCGCTTCAAAGGTGATGAATATGGCTTTTAACTCATCACGACAGGATGTGTTAAAAATAGGAGGACGCCAAGAAGAGGTATTACTTCTATGACCTCCAGCCGGCACCTAGCCGTCACACTTCGTTCGTGTTTCACCGGTTGTGTAGTGTTTCTCTTTCGATTATTATTAGTTTCTCGATCTTTTCAAGGGTTTTCGAAATGCTCATAAGAACCGCCGTTTACCTATACCAAGTAAGTGAAAATAGAGAATCAATGAATGTTTCTCTCAGCGGCGTGCGATTTTTAAACATCCTCGCACAGGTAAAAGTATGCAACACTTATTTAGAGATTTCCTTTCTTCGATTACAAATCAGTTTTCAATACGGGTAGGTCTCCATCGTAACGATTTTTAAACATCCTCGCACAGGCATCAGTTTTCAATACGGGTAGGTCTCCATCGTAACGATGGAGATCTACCCGTATTGAAAACTGCTTTGGAATCGAAGAAAGGAAATCTCTAAATAAGTGTTGCATACTTTTACCTGTGCGAGGATGTTTAAAAATCGCACGCCGCTGAGAGAAACATTCATTGATTCTCTATTTTCACTTACTTGGTATAGGTAAACGGCGGTTCTTATGAGCATTTCGAAAACCCTTGAAAAGATCGAGAAACTAATAATAATCGAAAGAGAAACACTACACAATCGGTGAAACACGAACGAAGTGTGACGGCTAGGTGCCGGCTGGAGGTCATAGAAGTAATACCTCTTCTTGGCGTCCTCCTATTTTTAACACATCCTGTCGTGATGAGTTAAAAGCCATATTCATCACCTTTGAAGCGACTTCATGAACTTCAGGTCCCACCGTCCCCAGCGCCCTGATGATAATCCTGTGATTCCACGCAGGGATTAGAAACGCGTCGGCCTTTCCGCTGAGGTTCTCACCTCGTTGGATTGACCACGACTTTCTGGTGTGGCGTCCCTATTCTGTGCAGAGCCCGGCTGGGCCGTACTCCATGAACTGCCCCTCCCCTCCCCAGTGTGACGTCCTGATGAAGACCCCGTTTAAGGACTTTAATTAGCCTACTGATAGGGGTCGAAACGTCGACTTTTCCTTTCTTGAGATTCCGGCACACCCCCGATCCATCAAGTAATCAGATGTGACTGTCGAATATGACTTATTGACTATGTTTTGAATTTTGCCTTATATTTTGGCACTTGCATTGTAATTGGTTTGTATTGTCACTAAATTTGGATGTTATCCTTTTTAATACTGTGTCAACATTCTATATCCTTATCACCTCCCTGAGCACCACCCTCCCTCTCCTTTTCTCGGGGCTTGTCAATTCACATAAGTTGATTCATTAATTGCTACCAGCAATTACGCTGTGTATTGGTAATAAATCACGTATACCAATTCCCAAATTGTTTCTTATGCTTGTCTAATTGTTTTGTTGGTAATTTCACTTCAGTGTATGTCTTTTCAATACACTATCCCTACGGGGACCCCGGACTGTTCCCATGAGGCACAGGGTCAAGGCTGATTTGCATATAGTCATTGTCTGACCTAGGGTGGTGTGGAGTGCAAAGAAACGATGGATTTAGGCCCAGATCTTTGTACTGGGGTGAATGTAAGACATTGTTCTGATTTCTGTCCATCAACTGTGCGTTTTGCAATTTTCACTCCGAGTGGGGTGGGTATGCTCAGACGTGAGTCCCAGGCTCTCCACAGCACTGGAGTCAAGCTATCCAGGCTGCAGAAGGCTGATAGCCAGAAACCGGTACTTGGATGCTTGATTCCGGTCTAGGAAAGACATGGCATGGTAGTTCGGGCTGGACTGTTCCCATGAGGCACAGGGTCAAGGCTGATTTGCATATAGCCATTGTCTGACCTAGGGTGGTGTGGAGTGCAAAAAAACGATGGAATTAGGCCCAGATCTTTGTATTGGGGTGAATGTAAGACATTGTTCTGCATTCTGTCCATCAACTGTGTTTTTTGCAATGCCCATGTACTAGCCATGGGACGCCTCCTTAATGCAAAGTAATACAAAGTGTTGCAAAGCACTACCTTGCTTTACTTTTAGGCAACTTTTAGCACAAAAACATGTTTTGCAATGGGGTGTAAATTATACATCAACATTTTGCACTGATTTGCGTCACCTTTGATGACTTTGCACCAGTGCAAAGTGTGATAAATGTGTCCTTTCTTCTCCCCACTTTCCATGTAAAACAGTGTAATGATCTAAAGACCGGAGCTCACTCCTTCACACTCATCTTAGTATGCTATCTAGCAGCCAATAACCCCCACTTCCCACTTCCCACATCACAGAATAAAATGTGCATTTGTAAGTTTAAATCCTTTTTCTACTAAGAAGCACAAAAAAGAAGACACATTGCATCTCCATGCAGTTTAAAGAGCCGACCATTAACTTACTACACATCACAGTATCAAAACACTGAATAGAGGAAGAATTCCAAATGGATTCCTATTCAGGAGCAATAGACCCTAGAATAAGTGGCTGGACTATCCAGCCATTCTTTAACATTTGCTGTCATCCAGTTTCTAGATTCTCCTCAGTTCCTTCAACGTGGGATCTAACCATCATGATCTCTAAAAAGGTCCTTATTGCCCAGGGCTCAATACAGACATTAAGTTGTTCCTACATTTTTAAATAAAGTGCTTCACTTGTTCCCCAAAATAAACAATGCTCTGGGTTAATACAAACAACTCAATTCACATACGCTCTTATGAAACAGAAACCTCAGTATGCCGTCCTTCATAAACTGCTTAATCTATCACCACCTTTCAAAGACCATCATGATGTCCCACACAACAGGTCCACACTAAGAATCACCGCAGTGCATGCACTGCTCTTTCGTGACCACTTGGTCTACTAGAAAACAAGAGTCAGTCTATCTTCTCAGATATCAAGCCTCAGCTCTAAATCAATCCTTGACAACCTGCACTTCACACTTTATTTTAGTCAGTCAATTCTGTGCCATAACTTGGCACTATTGTTTGTGTGTTGGAGAATGCTATTGTGTTGATTCTTGGAAATGCATGTGTTTCTTTTAGGATTTTAATTATTTTAATGAACTTTTGTACACAAGCTGCACTTATTGTTGGTCAACCGCACTGCCATTTTTTAATTATTCAAGCTGAGCTTGATACTTACGGTGGCCATTTTAGGGTACTGCTATAGACCCTCAACCCAACTAAAATTAGCTGGGGACAGATGTGTTTTAATGTAGCCCACAGTGTGTCTCTGCATTAGCGTTGAGTAACTGCACTTGACACTCTATTTACATCAGTCGATTCTCTGCCATTACCTGACAATACTGTTTGTATGTTGGAGTGTTCTTAAGGGGGGATCTTAATGAATGCTGCTATTTTTTAATTATTTGAGCTGGACTTGACACTAAGTGGGCCTTTTGGATTGACATTCTAGACTCACAACCTTCCCTGTAGATATGAGGTATTTAATGAGTGCTGCATTGCTTCTGTGCAAAATCCTTGATTAATTGCACTTGATGCTCCATTCACTGCCAGTCAATTCTCTGTCGATACCTGATATTACTGCGTGTGTGATGTAGTGTTCCTAATGCAGAACGTTATAAAAAACAGAGTTCCTTCTCCTGAGTTCAATGAATCATTGATGGTGTTAGGATCCCAAAGGGGACGTATACATCAATGTTGGGGATTTTTATGTTGCAAAGGTTACCAAATTTACAAATGAGTATATGTAAGGCCTAACAGTACCATGATGAACATAAGACGGTAATTTTTTAAAAAGAACAATAATTTAAAAAAACATGAAACAATCATTGAGAAAGCTTTTCTATTTATTTAAGAAGATTTAAAGTTAGATTATAACATATTTTTGCAATTAAAATCATATACACAAAAGTTATTCATGAATTTCAGAATTTCCAAAACACACAGTTTTTACATTAAAAATTGCTAACCTAGCAATAGTTCATACAGACATTACACAAATATAATTGTTAAATGAATAAAAATGGGAACGAAATTGTCGACGCGGCGTTTCGGTGCCTCTTTTATATCCTGCACCTTCTTCAAGGACTCGTTCACAGCTTAATAATATCCAGGTTAGTTCTTTCTTGGTCCTGATTGATTAGATATTTTTGAGCACGTGTTACATCCGCTCATATTTCTTTCAACCTTTTGTTCTTATATGTAGATTTTATCCAAACTTCACTCGGTTTTGGAAGAAAATGGACCAACTTCAATCCGGTCCTATCTTCTTATTTACTTGGTAGTTAAGGGGACGCCTCTGGGAGCTACCGTACGCTGTTCCATTCATCACTGTATCTTTGTGGTGAGAGGAAATTTACTTTGTTTTTATCTTCATACAGTCAAGGGTTCCCTTTGTTGTAGTTTGTTAAAAACTTTTTTGGCTCTTCGCTTTGTTGCTGGTAGCTGAACTGCACGGCGTCCTCCTCCTAGCCCGGTTGTTTGGAACTTCCAACCTTACGCTGATGAATGGAACAGCGTAAGGTAGCTCCCAGAGGCGTCCTCTTAACTACCAAGTAAATAAGAAGATAGGACCGGATTGAAGTTGGTCCATTTTCTCCCAAAACCGAGTGAAGTTTGGATAAAATCTACATATAAGAACAAAAGGTTGAAAGAAATATGAGCGGATGTAACACGTGCTCAAAAATATCTAATCAATCAGGACCAAGAAAGAACTAACCTGGATATTATTAAGCTGTGAACGAGTCCTTGAAGAAGGTGCAGGATATAAAAGAGGCACCAAAACGCCGCGTCGACAATTTCGTTCCCATTTTTATTCATTTAACAATTATATTTGTGTAAGTCTGTATGAACTATTGCTAGGTTAGCAATTTTTAATGTAAAAACTGTGTGTTTTGGAAATTCTGAAATTTATGAATAACTTTTGTGTATATGATTTTAATTGCAAAAATATGTTATAATCTAACTTTAAATCTTCTTAAATAAATAGAAAAGCTTTCTCAATGATTGTTTCATGTTTTTTTAAATTATTGTTCTTTTTAAAAATTACCGTCTTATGTTCATCATGGTACTGTTAGGCCTTACATATACTCATTTGTAAATTTGGTAACCTTTGCAACATAAAAATCCCCAACATTGATGTATACGTCCCCTTTGGGATCCTAACACCATCAATGATTCATTGAACTCAGGAGAAGGAACTCTGTTTTTTATAAGATTGTTGACCCAATCCTTTTCCTGCCAGAAAGGGTAACTCCCGATATTTTTTTGCCTAATGCAGAACGTACTTGTGTTGATTTTAGATGCGCCCTGTGTTTGTAAGGATTTGTAACAATATTAATTTACTTTTGAATGCAGACTGTTGTTGTTTAGATGCGTTGTGTGAGAAAAAGCCCTTCTGTGTGGGGCAACCCCCATTTTTTTTTGCTAAATGTTTTTGCTATTTTTTAGGCTCTGACAACTGGGAAATTGTTGTCCAGTGCTGTCCAGTGCCCAGTTTATATACTCTGACCCCTAAAACATTTAGAAATTGGCTAATCCCTGATTGGCATATTTAACATTCCTATAAGACCATAGTATACGTTGCCTAAACATTACCCATAGCATGGAAAGTTAAATGTCACCTATGGAATACACAGCAGTACTGTGCCATCCAGCCTAGGGTGACCAGGCAAAGATGACTCCAGGCCAAACACAGCAGTTTAAAAACAGACTGTAGCCCAACTTGTGAAAATTAGCCTTTTTGACAGGAGAAAGCATGTCTTTTAAATATTTATGTCACCCCTATGTACGCCTTGTAGCCCACAAGGCACAGTGCATGGTATTTAAATATTAGGCATGTAGAAATATAAAGTAAACATATCCTTATAGTGACTAGCACCCCAAATGCTGGTTGGCCTATAGAGAAACACTAGGGAGCATTATTAAATAATAATTCTGCTATCTGCAGTTAGGGATCAACTAGAAAACGGATTAGGTAACTATTTTAATAGTAATTAAAAGCCCAACTTAGTGATGAAGCCAGGTTTGTAATAATATTAAAGAAAAGTAACTTTTAGAAAGTTACATCTTCCATGCATTATGCCGCTGTAGGTTAATTTGCATTAGCTCTCTAGCTGCAGCTCAGTGAATGATCAGGCCTGATGAGAGTTAACAACTACTCCCAGAATATTTACAAAGGCCTAGGTGTCGAGAGGTGATTTATGTTCCTCTGACAGGAAGAACCCAAAACCTAAATTACTCCAAAGGGTAGGCACCCTCTTTTGTCCTACCACCCAGGCAAGCACCAAACCTAATGTGTAAAATCTGTCACTAGAAACTAGTTTGGAGTGACCAAGGAAGTGGAGGCTGCTCATTTCCATGACCACACTTATCTGTGAGCACCCAGTCTTTTTACAGGGAAAGAAGGATTTCTCCTGCTTGGAGTTAGTAAGCGAAGGACGCAGTGTGGACATTTTCAGAAGGGCAAGGAGGAACTGCTGCTAAGGTGGATAGGTTTACCCTTGAGAACTTTTACTCCATTAATGAGAGAGGAGCCCCCACCCACTATTGAATGACAGGCATCAATGTGGCTCCCCAAGGCACCGTCTTCAGAACACTTTGGACCTGTGGACAAACAGAAAAGGTACTGCACCTGCTGTTTAAGGTCTGTGAGGAGACCAGAAGGACTGGACCTGCTCCCACTTCTTCCCAGGACAAAGAAGTGGACTCCAGAACCAATTGGCTAACCTCCTAGGGCCATATAAAGCTGCAAGAGACCTATTGCCTGAAGAGCCCAGCTGACCAGACCAACATGACCTGACCTAGACCCGGTTGGTGGTCTCTCCTAGAGCGAGGCTTGGCCACCAAGTCCTCCTCATGAAGACCTGGTACCCATGGCTGTGTCTACCTGAACTTGTCCTTTTACCTCTGAAAACTTGGGACTTGGAAACATTTTAAGCTCCAAGACATCTGAGGACAGGAACAAGTCTCCCAAGCCTACCCGGCCAAGGAGCAACTTCCCTGGGGGTAAGAAAACAGGGTTTGTCTGCTCAGAGATTCTCTGCATTTATTTATTTATTTATTTTGTGATTTATAGAGCGCCTGGTGACCCGAGGGCATCCCCGCGCTATAAGAATGTGAAATCCAGGACGGGGAGACCAGGAACTATTTGGGGAAGAGGAAGGTTTTGAGTTTTTTACGGAAGAGGGCGTGACTAGGTTCTAGGCGCAGCATGCGAGGAAGAGCGTTCCATTTAGAAGAGGCCTTGACCGAGAAGCGGCGGCCACCGGTACGCGACTTCTTAAATCTTGGGACTGTGGCCAGATGTTCGTTGTCCGAGCGAAGGTTTCTGTGGGCTTTATATGGTGTAATCATATCTTTGAGGGCGGCAGGTCCAGCCCCATTGATGAGTTTGTGCGTAGTGCACATGGCCTTAAACTCCACTCGCTGGCGGACCAGGAGCCAGTGCAGAGATTTAAGGGCCGGTGTGGTCGGGGTTCTGGGAGGAAGGTTCAGAATGAGTCTCGCCGCGGCGTTTTGTGCCCGCTGGAGTTTGGCCAGGGTGGTTTCAGGAGCGCCGAGGTACGCGGCGTTGCCGTAGTCCAGTCGTGCTAGTATGAGCCCTTGAACTAGAAGTTTCCTGGACAGGGGGGGCAGGAGGGGGAGGATCCTGCGAATTGAATGGAGAAGGCCAAAGCAGGTCCCCGCGGTCTTGGCTGCCTGGGTCTTCAAGGAGAGGTCCTGCTCCAGCCAGAAGCCCAGTGTTTTGATTTCTGTCTTAGGCGTAGGGATGTCACCGAAGGAATCCGGCCAAACTGAAGGAGGGATGGAGGACCATTTATTGCCCAAAAGCATGATTTCTGTTTTTGTCCCGTTCAGCTTCAGAGAGGATTCGCACATCCAGGTATGTATGTCTTGCAGGCAGTTAAGTAGGATTTCTGGGTTATTTTCCAGCTGGGAAAGAGAGACGACGAGTTGGGTGTCGCGGCATAATTGACTATTTTTATCCCATAGGGGGTCACCACATCCTCTAACGGGGCCATGGAGACATTAAACAGGGTGGGACTAAGCGAGGAACCCTGGGGCACACCACATGTGAGCGGGAGGGGGTCTGAGCGGGAGTTGCCGTCCCACACCTGAAATGAGCGACCCGAGAGGAAGGATTTGATCCAAGCATGTGCGGTTCCCACAATTCCTGCCTTGGCCAGGCGATGGAGGAGGACACGGTGGTCCACCGTGTCGAATGCAGCACTGAGGTCCAGGAGGATCACTGCCACTGATCCTCCTGAATCCAGGATACATCTAGCCTCCTCGATGACGGAGAGGAGTGCGGTGTCTGTGCCATGACCCGGCCGGAATCCGGTTTGGGACTGACATAGGATTTTATTCGTCTCGAGGAATTGGGAGAGTTGCACGTTGACTAATTTCTCAGCCATCTTGCTGATGCAGGGAAGGAGCGATATGGGTCTATAGTTGGCCATATCGTCCGGGTTCAGGTTGGGCTTTTTCAGCAAGGCCTTGACAACTGCGCTCTTCCATGAGGAGGGCACTGTGCCTTGGGCAAGAGATGTGTTAATCAGGTCCCTAATGGTAGGGGAAGTGCTGGGAAACACGGTTTTTAAGAATCTGACGGGTGCCGGGTCCAGGGGGGATCTGCTTCTCATTTTGGCCAGCGTGGTGGTGACCTCATCGAGGGAGACTCCTCTGAAGGAGGACAGCCGCGGGCTGGTGGGGCAGGCGTCTAAATCATCCGGGATGAGGGGGCTGATTGGGGGGAGGGACTCCAAAATCCGCGTGATTTTAGAATCGAAGTATGAGGCTAAGTCCTTGCATCTATCCGGAGGGGGAAGAGAGGCAGCGGGGGCTGAGGGGATGTTGAGCAATTCCTTAACTATTAGGAAAGATTCTTTGGCCGAATTGGCCGCATTTTTGATTCTGTTGTCGTAGAATGTGGTCTTGGCTAGTTTAATGGCCGATTTGTAGCGTCTTACCGCTATGTTGTAGGTGTCTTTATTACTGTGAGCCAGCCTTTCCTCCACAGTCTTTCAGCTTTTTTGCACTCTTTGCGTACCCAAATCTAGTTCAGCTAGCCCTCAAAAAGAAGATATCTGGCCTCGTGGACCTCTTCTGTGGATACAGACAGCCCTGGAGAGACTTGTGATAGCACCTTTGATTTAAATTAAGACACTGATATACACTGTATACACAAACAACAAAGCTTTGGCACACCCCTCATCCTTCATCAACACACTCTTGCACAGGCTGAAAGTAACCTGTAAAGCCAATCATTTTATAGCGATCTCAATGCTGATAACCCATCACAGATGATTGTAGTTATGAGTATAGGGAGCACAGGGAGACCAAGAAAACACAACGCAGAAGGAAGCTTCTGCAAACAGTGAAAATGAATGAAAACACACAACAGACGAAATTAAAGAATATGCTCGCAGAACAAGACAATAAAAGGTAATCTGGGGGTAAGAATACAAAGATATGGTTTAGAGCTCAGGGCAATGTGGCCTTATTGCCCCATGAGAGCAATGTAATTTTTGGCTCCGCCCACCGCCTTGCAAGCCACAATGAAACAGCTGGAAGGATGATTTTGAAAGTGAGTATGTGCCATACAAAACACTATAATATAAAATAGCATAACATAATGGTAAGTAGCATAAAATAGCATCACATAACATGTAGCACACTTTGAATCACAGTCTATTGCCCATGTTCCACATGTTTCCAATGTTTGTACTGTAATATGTATTCATCACTTCCCAGATCGCAACATCTGTAGGGCTATTCTCTAATTAAGATACAGTACCTTGCCCATTTTATGCAGATCTGACCTAGACTTAGTCTTGGAAGCCAATGTGCTACAAAGAAAGACTGGTTTTGCACTGAGCCAAAGTGTAAATGGAAATTAAGTCCTCGGGTCATTACAAATTGAAGAATCTCCACTATCCTCACCTAATAATCATCTATGCTACATAGTCCACTGGAATGTCTGACATAATATCGACAGACAGAATATCGAACTACAAAAATATCGAAACAAAAATATCGACATCAAAAATATCGGAATCCTATCTTCATAAAGGTAAGTACAAAAATATCGAAAAAAAATATCGTAGTACAAAAATATCGGAATTAAAAATATCGTTTTTTTAAATGTATTAATAATAATTTTAAAACACATATAATTTTACAAATATTAAATACAAATATTAAAACAAAATTAAAACTAATACATATACATTTAAAATAAATAAAACACTTAATAATGTAATGTAATTTTTTTTTTAATGTTATTTAATTAATTTAATGTAATATGTTTTTGTTTTTACCCTGTATGCCTGTACCCCAAAAACCCAAAACTGACCCTGAACCCTAAAAATATCCCTGTACCCCAAAAACCCAAAACTGACCCTGAACCCTAAAAATACCCCTTTACCCAAAAACTGAAAACTGACCCTGAACCCTAAAAATACCCCTTTACCCAAAAACTGAAAACTGACCCTGAACCCTAAAAATACCCCTTTAACCATGAACTGAAAACTGACCCTGAACCCTAAAAATACCCCTTTACCCATGAACTGAAAACTGACCCTGAACCCTAAAAATACCCCTTTACCCAAAAACTGAAAACTGACACTGAACCCTAAAAATACCCCTTTACCCAAAAACTGAAAACTGACCCTGAACCCTAAACATACCCCTTTACCCAAAAACTGAAAACTGACCCTGAACCCTAAAAATACCCCTTTACCCAAAAACTGAAAACTGACCCAGAACCCTAAAAATACCCCTTTACCCAAGAACTGAAAACTGACCCTGAACCCTAAAAATACCCCTTTACCCAAAAACTGAAAACTGACCCTGAACCCTAAAAATACTCCTTTACCCAAAATTTATTATTATTATTTAATTACCAATTAATTATTAATTAACAATAACAATAAAGTAAATATATTAGCACATTAGCTGTAATTAATTTAATGTAATAATTAATATTATTTTCCCAATTAATTAATTAAGAATAACAAAAAAATTTATATAAAAAAATTACTAAAATTAATGTAATTAACTAATTAATATTAATTAATTACTAACTAATTAATAATTTTAAATATGCACAAAATTATATTAATTAATTAACTAATTAATATAAATTAATTACCAATTAATTATTAATTAAAATATGTACAAACATATATTAATTAATTATTTATTATTAAATTACTTCCCACCCTATTCCCCTATAAACCCATAACCCGCTACAGAACATATTTATCAATTAATCAATTAATTAAAATTAATTAAAAATTATTTCTCAATTATTTAATTAATAATTCCTACTAATTAATTAATTTAACATTATTAAATTACTTCCCACCCTATTCCCCTATAAACCCACAACCCGCTACAGTAGTAAAAGACAATATTTAATTAAATTACATTAAAAATAAATAATAAAACATAATAAATACAATATAATATACACTAAATTTATTTAAAAATTGATATTAGTAACATCAAAGTTATTTATTTCGATATTATTGACATCGATATTTAAAACTTCGATATTACTGATATCATACTAATATCGATATTAAGACTGTCGATATTACTTACCTTCGATATTTTGTACCATCGATATTTAAACTTCGATATTTTTGTTTGTCGATATTAAAAAATCGATATTTTGTCTGTGTACCAGTCCACTGTAGTAAACACAAATATTCATCTCATCCTGTACTGTAGCTGTCAGAGTATGCTGGAAGTGCTGTATGAACTACCAATTCATATTCCCTCCAATGTTATGGAGGTCTCAGTGTACAGTGGTCTAAGCAACATAACTAAGAGAAGACATGTATCTTAACTGCCAGCGCTACCCATTTCACAGTGGGGGAACCAGGTTCAATTCCCGCCATATGGTCAATATCCTGTGATTTTGTGAAAATCACAATCTCCTGGTGTAAAAAAATAAGAATAATCTGACTTTGTATAATATAATCTGGTGCTCAAGGAAAGCGCTCCAATGACAGTGCAGTTTGTGTTATATACAACTGCAACGAAAATCACTTTTTTCCGGCTATAATTGTCATAATGGACTGCACAAAACAGGTTTTACCTGATTCTATATTAATGATTACAATTTGCTGATGGAAACACCACATACCCTTTTCTCATAATAATATACCTTAGTGTAATGAAGTTTACTGGCAAGTAATCTTGTGCTTCACATATCATCCCTCTTTCTCAACCAAACCCTTATCAATCAAGATATACCAAGTACAGCCAGCAAGCATGAAAGTGATGCCATGTAGCATACATAACAGTAGGAATTCAAACAGTCTCTTTATCCTGGATAGCAACAATTCATCCATCCCACCTCCCAACAAGCCAACGGATCCCTGGAGTAGGAGAAACCCATAAATTATTGAGCAAATGTCACGAATAATTTGTTGATGGCCAAAAGCTCTCACTAATTGGCGGTCCATGTGTCTTTGGGGAGGACAATAGACACTGGGTTTACTCAAACCCAAATGTTACTCCCTGCCACATCATGCTAGCATCAATGGTATGGATCAAGTGTATTAGAAGAATGTGGTCCAGTCTGAGTTCCTGGTTCTTATTGACAAGCCACAAATGGAGCTCACAGGAAAGGAGGTTGGAAAGGAATATAAGATGGCGATACTCCACTAAAATTGGGGACCTGTGAGCTTTGACATATCCAATCAGGAGCTTTAGGTACACCCGATTTCAGGAGAGGTCAATAGCACAACCAGCCATGCCGCTAATACCCACTGTTCAGGTAGAAACGCCTTGTTTCTGATTGTATGAACAGATAAGCATGGATACTGCGGGTTCACCCTCATTGCTAACGAGGGACTAGGAAGCATGACAAAAGTGGTTATATCAGTGTATTCTTGGAAAAACCTCTCATGCGCTATGGAATTAAGGTTACCATTTATCCAAAAGATATCTCTAGTCAGCTCCTATTTGAACAAAGATGGTATCACCTTGATAGCCACAAGTTTGCAAAATGCACATAAATTGACCTGAAAAACAAATAAAGAAAATATATGAATGATGACATAAAACAATCATAAAAACACAATATTTTGCAATCAAGATTGTACAATAACATCAACTCCTCAATATTAGAGCTTTTGCAACCAAACACCTGATTATGTAGTCTCTAAAGCCAAACAATAGATCAATAGCAGTTAAATAAAAAGACAAGCATGGAGTTTTAGCAACCCTATTAAAGAGCCGCTCTGAAGAAAAACACACACACTCTCTTCTTCTTCTAGCCACTGTCTTTAGTGGAATTCCTTGAGCTAATGAGATTGAGTGTTCCAGCTGGTGCCCCTTCGGGTTCTGTTCCCCAATGATATCCCAAAAAAACGTTACTATCAACCTCAACAGCAATCTTAACACTGAATATGATCAACAAGTCCCTACCCACGGCACGTTTCCTTCTGAACTCAATCCCACACTCATCCATCCGCTAATTAAGAAGAAGAATTAGGACTCAAAAGACACCAACAATTACAGACCCATTTTTAATGAACCATTCCTTGCAAGACTGAAAGAAAGGGACACATTCCCAAAGTTCTCAATATATCTGGAGTAAAACGCCCTACTATCTGACCACCAAACAGGCTTCTGCTTTGGAAGAAGTACTAAATTTGCCCTGATCTCCATTTGCAAAAACCTGAAAACATCAGTGGGTACAATAAGGGCATAAACTCAGATCTGTTCAATTGCAGGCTAAAAGTACTACTGGAAGTGGAAGCAAACACAGCCGTTTCTAGCTGTTTTGCCACCCTAGGCGAGAATTGAAAAATGCCGCCCCCTCCCTTGTACTACCATCACTCTGTCCCCCTGTCATCCAGGCTAGAAGAATTAATGCATTAGTTATATAGACTAGCTTACGCCGGCATGACAGCATACAGTTATGTGGGTGCCCCACAATCACAGCATCTTATGCGGCCCATGGGTAAACATCTGACACCTTCACTCTTAATGAAGACCATGGCACCCTCTACAGACTTCAAAGCACAATAAACAGGAGATAATACTACTATCCAGCAGCATTATTCAATGGTCCTTATTTTATAGACCTTGGAAGAGAGAATGCTCGATTAACTATGTGGAATCATTTGCCGCAGCTTTTTCACGGATTTACGATAAAAATACATTAGTCCAGAGGCCACCTTGCCCAACCGCTTGTTTCTGTAGGGGTAGGAGATCATGTAATGTGGGAACTATGTAAATGATATTTCATTTATACCATGTAGGCGACGAGGTGGGCTAGGGTTGCAGGTCCTAGTCTGACTTCAGACGCTAAGCTCCAGTCAAAGTCTTGAGGCTTGACACAAAGGACAACAACGTTCCATGTGCTGAGGAGCCTCAGCTCAGAATGGAGAGGTGTTGGAATGCATCTCAGATCTGCTAGGCGCAATGCCATTTTAAAATGGCCCATTTCATCAAAATGTATTTTTTTTTTTACAGTGCCTAGATATGTTTTCAATCATTCTTCTATAAAACAAAGTTTGGATTTTATTTTTGACATTATACATTCCTGCAGCACACTCAAACTACCCCCTACTCCAACAAAAACCCGAACGGAATAGAAGTACTGCAATAAAAACACTAACGGAATAGATGTACTGCAACAAAAACCCGAACGGAATAGAAGTACTGCAATAAATACAGTAACAAAATAGATGTACTGCAACAAAAACACTAATGGAATAGAAGTACTGCAATAAAAACAGTAACAGAATAGATGTACTGCAACAAAAACACTAATGGAATAGAAGTACTGCAATAAAAACAGTAACAGAATAGATGTACTGCAACAAAAACACTAATGGAATAGAAGTACTGCAATAAAAACAGTAACAGAATAGATGTACTGCAACAAAACTACTAATGGAATAGAAGTACTGCAATAAAAACAGTAACAGAATAGATGTACTGCAACAAAAACACTAATGGAATAGAAGTACTGCAATAAAAACAGTAACAGAATAGATATACAAAGCGATGGCTCATGTTTACCTTGGGTAGGAGGACAAGAGGGTGCTTTAGAGCCATCCTCAGATGTCCAGAGTTATAGCACAGTAGTCTGACAGATGCACACACACATTTGGTGTACTTTGGTGGCACAGGCAGCAAGAGAATCATGTTTTGCTCTGATTGCGAACCAAGTGTAGCATGAAGGCCAAATACTAGTCCAGTGGTTACAAAATAATTGACTGTACATCAGAAATGTGCAAGCCTCTGTCACCCAACAGCCCAGCTTGTACTATATGTAGTCAATGGCAGCATCTAATGTTTCTGTCCGAGACATGTACATTAGAGACCACTTATCCCTCGTGGGAAGAATTCTGTGATTTGTGGAGGAAAGATGGAAGAGAGACTGCTTTCAGAGGACCATTTCTTTTTTAGGCACCAAGACCTATCTTTCATTTTCAGACTTTGACCCAGAGATCGAACTGAGAAACGCTGAAAGGGAGAAAAGAGGAGGAAGAGAAAGATGTGGAAACTGCGACAAAGGGAGCGGGAGGGCTGAAAAAGAGCCTGCAAGAGTATTATAAGGAGATGGGAAGTGTAGGGCGGAGGAAGAAAGTGGCATGAGGTGGAGTCCAGACTAGGGAGTCTTGGAATCAGGCCTGTGGATTGCTTTAATGAAATACTTGGGGCGCCGTTGCCCTCAACTTTTTTTTTTATTTCTAGAAAATAAACCTGTTTGGTATACTGCATCAGAAACAGGCCAGCATTGGACTGAGCTGCACTAGAGATGAGAGATAAGGGAGGACACAGACCTGCCTTGGATTCAGCACACGTTTGCTGATGGCCTGGCTGGGTCTTGAAGCTATACCCCTCTCATGGGCGAGTGAGCCGCGTTACAGCACAGCTCCATCCTTGGGAAGAAGGGGAGAGGTTGGGACTTAGCTAGTAAAACGAAATGGGCCTGCCCGAACCACTGCCCTCCCATCTCAGGAAACAGTAGCAGCCACCATCTTGTCCTCCTTCAATCAAGGGAACTTTGACCCTAAAAAAATATCCTAAATGACCCGCCCAAAAGGAGAAGCTGAAGATTTCATGTGGTCCTCTGCTCAAGACTCTGTGGTGGAAAAAGCTAATTAGCAAGAAAGTAGCTATCCTTCTTGTAACGCTTAGGTAAGTTGGCACCAAAGGTAGATATAGCGAACACCAGGCCCACTTGATTTTTCTCATACTTGCCCACTGCAAATCCTAGTCCCAGGTGTCGAACTTAGGTGGACAGTTGCCCATAGCAGCCCAGAGGTCAACAATGTAGGCCCAGGAAGGACCGAAAAATGGCAACATTTCGGCATGAGATAAACGTGCATGCAATGCACTGACATGGCAATACCAACCAGTCAGTGACTGTCCGAAAGCGGTGACGTGGCTCCTGCCCGCAGACCTATTCTGCACACTACTGGCCTCGTCGTGCGACTCTCCTGCTTCATCCTTCTTGGTTTGCTATGTACTCTCGGCCCATTTTTAAAAATAATTCACAACTGGCCTTACAAATTGTCTCTTGGACAGCAGATAGCAACCCCATGCTTTATTTAATCTTAAATGTATTACAATCCTATTCATACACAATATTATCTTACAACAATAATGCTGCAGCAATGTAATAAGGTTACAAATAAAAAAGACGACTCCTTTCCAGGTTCGCTTTAAACACAAAGGACATTTCAGTGTAAGCACAAAGCCAGGCCCACAGGCTTTGTCAGTGCTTGTTGTCCGTCAGAGGGGCTTCGGGCTTTCTTTGCCTTGTTTGAGCAGCCTTGAAGCCTCATCTGTCAGGGGCAGGCAGGGCCCCCTCTCTGTGGCAGCTTCTATTGCTCCAGTGACCAAATCCCATCAAAACTTTCAATCTTTGGTAATGTGTGAAAAAAAGTGCCCATACTTGGACAGATTTTCTCCCCCTATTGCATTTTCCAAATAGAATGGCTCACCTGCCTTCAATTGCTGATTAGGGTGCCTGATTGATGGCAGGCCTGCTCCTATGGGGTACCCTTATCAGCAATTGAAGACAATTTGCTAGGGCCCCGGCCTGCACAACTGAACAGGATCAGGGGTGCTTATTTGCTTAATAACATGTTTTAGATTTCATACTGCATGCTGCATTTGAAAGAAATGCCGTCTGCAGAAAGATAAATACAATTAGTAAATGCTTAGGGGAAAATAAACGCTTCAGGCAAAGGAGGATAGCAACTTTCAGGGGCACCGGAAAAGGGCATTGTCGTTCTCCAAAGTGTGCTGTATTTCCCCCCTTTTGAGGTCCAAGGCCAGCCATTCGGGGATTTCCCAAACATGCTTTTTGCCGCCTTCCCCCTTTTGCCGCCCTAGGCGGCGGCCTAGTCCTGCCTAATGGTAGAAAGGGTCCAATAGAATTATGCGTGAGGAATGTTTTGACAAAGAAATGTTAGTCCCTTTTTAGCAAGCGGGTTTAAGGCAGCAGTTTTTCCACCAGCACTGTCTTACATGACACATTGTGCCTCTCTGCCATTCAGACCATCCCTGTTGTCATGCTGCATTGATTATTCCGAAGCATTCGAATTGGAATATATTATGAGGCTAATTAACAAAATGAAGCACTGAACATATGCTACTCTGGGTAATTTCCACCCTATATTGTGAAACATGGGTGATGACCATAATGGACCAGGAAGACAGAGTCTCAGACTGCATCCACACGAAAAGGGTGTCAAACAGGGGTGGGTGTAGGCCCTCCTCTTATTCAACCTGTGCACTGCAGATATTGATAAAGCACTGTCTAGGGTGAAAGCTTTTCCTACCAGGATGTGACCACATAAGTTCCAGATCCTCCAATTCACGGATTAGATATCCTGGAAGAGATACAATTGGTTTATTGTGGGCACTGGAAGAATTACATAAATTTAATGCAGCCAACACATTGGTGGTAAAAGTTACCAAAACCAATATGTTAGTTGTTGGAAAACATAAAATAAATCAATACAAACATGGCATCTAGGTCTGGTGAAAATAGCTCAAGGTTCGGGCTTTCAGACACTGGGAACTCAAATATCCATATGAGATAGATGAAGGAAAAAGCAGGCAGCTTAATTTTGCATTGTGCAAAATAAATACCCATAAACACAGTCAGACAGCAAAAGCCAAAATAAAGGTAATTAGAGCTAAGCTTCTACCTACTATTTCCTGTGGCCGCCAATCATTTCTATCAAAAATCTCATCAAACATAGACAAATGGCAGTGCATAGCCTACAGAAGAATATTTAAATTAACACAGGACATGTACTGTGCTCAGCTACACCAAGAATTCGGCTTACTCAGGCAAGACCTAGAGTGCAGATCTGATTTTATTAAATACCATTACCTCGTAATGTATGCCAATCTGGTCTGGCTTAAGATGGTCCTAAAAGACATTTATATATAATAACACAACAACCTGTGGTCAAAATATTTAACGTCAGCAAACAAAGAACGTGACCTAAGTTTTATGAATAAAGACTGTGCTTACTCAGAATTTAAACACTTTAAAGACACTTTTACTGACAAAATCAAAGTAAAGCAGAAGTAGAGAAACATGAACTGTATAGTCACTTAACACTAGTTTACCCATTGTACTAAAAAGATTGTATACAGTATTATCTAGAAGAATTGAAAAACCGGACTTGTAGAAACTCCATCTAGACCAAGCTAGATTTATATTTATAGTCCTACCTATTAGTGACTACAGATCGAACTGGAATGACGTAACAACCATCAGCCCTCAATGTTGATTCTGCAATTATAACACATGGCATACTCGAATAAAAAAATGAATATCAACTTGTTCTGAACATCTAAAAGTCTATTTTAAGACCTATAATATAATGGTGCTAGTTCGCTTTAGGAAAAATATCAATATTGTATTTAACAGATGAAAGATTTTTAAATAATTTAAATTTTATGATCTATATGTGCAGAGACATTTCAAAAATTGTAATAGTAGATCTTAAGAATCACTAAATAATATAATATTCTCAGGGATATAATAGCATTTTGACTGATTTATGGTACATAGTATTACCAAGTATTTCACCACATGGGATAATGGCAGAGACTGACTCAATGAAACAGACTTAACTTAATATTTATGTTTTAGCAATTTCAGGTTTCTTGAGTCATTTTACTTTATTTGTTTTGTAATAGGGCTAATTTTGATTGTAATGATTTTTAGTAATCTGAGGCAATGAAGACTGCTTTCATTCATTCATCCAGTGGCGTAAAATAGATTGGCAGCACTCATTCCTTTGGACCTATGAGCAACATTCAACACCACGAAATCTTACTGAGCGGACTAAGTGATGTGGGTATCAAAGGAAATAAAAACATAATAACAAAAACCTAGCAGTGCAAAGGAAACTGTCCCTCTACTAGAGTCCCTCTACTAGAGGAAACAAAGTTTTCCTGTAAAACCCTCATGCGCCATGTTACCCCTTGGTGGTATGCTTCATCATCGGGTCCATCCTGTTCCGGTACAGAGTGGGGTGTGCTGTGACCTACGGAATATGTTTGAGCCCTTAAATGACTATACAATGATAAAGTCGATGCTATAAAATATAGGAGTGGGGGGGTTGTGTGTTGGAGTAAATCTTAAAAATAGCTGCCTAGGAGGGGCGTGGCTTGGCGGGCGAAGATGGCGGTCGCAGCCTTGTAGAGCTCCCGCCGGCCCGGACTTAATTCGATCATTTATCCTGACCCCCGAGCCCACTGTTGGTGCCCAGTGATTGCTTTCGATCTAGTGAAGTCTCCTGTCTGCTTTGGTGTGTTGATCCTGCAATTCTTCCCTTCCTGTGATCGGAGGGAGGCGGCGGCGGAGTGCGGCCTGGTGGCCGGCCGGAGACCGGGGTCCTCGAGTTTCGCGACGCCTGGTGGCAGCTGCGACCTAGCGGGTGTGGGTGGCATCCGCTACGCCGCCCTTGGCTCATTTCTTCGGCCGCGATCGCCTGGAGATCGGGACGGTGCCAGCGGCTCCTACCCATCGGCTCACCCCCTGAATGGCCAACGAGCAGTGGCGGTGAGGCGTGGCCCCGCGACAGTCTGGAGACGGGGTTCCTTGTGCCCCGAAGCGGCCGGTGATGGACTAGTGGACAGTAGTGGCCTCCGATCTGCCTCTCCTGGCCCGGTCCGCTGGATACGGCTGCCCACAGACCACGGACCCGCAGATTTTTCCTGTTGTACCTTGGACGGCTGCTTGTGGGGACGGTTGCAGGCGCGGCCTGTCCTGCCGGGGTGACGCCGGGACCTCGATTTTCGCGACACCCGATCGCGGCGGCCGGCCCGCATTCCTCCCTGGGGCCTCATCTGGGCCGCCCCGCTCAGGACTTGTGACAGTGCCCGAAGGTTCGAGGGTGGTGTCCGCCCTGCCCAGCGCTTGCCATGACCAGGGACAGAGGAGGTGGCCCGCCTAAACATGGCCCCATCGATAAATTCACCGGGCCGAGTGGTAGCGCCGGGGCGGCCGGTGGCAGCGGCGGCCCCGGGCCGGACAATGCAGCTATACTGGCGGCCATCACCCAATCCCGAGACATGCTCGATGCCAAGATTGGAGCGGTTGGGGCGGATGTCACGCTCCTGCGCCAGGACCTCCGCAACGCGGTGGAGCGGATCGCTGGGGCTGAGACCCGTATCACGGAGACCGAGGCGGACATTAGTGGCCTAAAGAAGCGACTGGCGGAGGTGGAGAGCGTCCAAAAGACACTGGCGGCCCGCGTGGAAGATGCAGAAGGGCGCGCGCGGCGCAACAACCTCCGCTTCATTGGCTTTCCAGAGCGGTGCGAGAAGGACAACATGGAGCGGTTCCTAACCGGGTGGCTGGAGAGCTGGCTCCCCGAAGGGGCACTGTCTACGTGCTTCGTGATTGAGAGGGCCCACAGGGCTCTGACCCAGCGGCCACCGGAGGGTGAGCGCCCACGGCCAGTTATCGCTCGCCTGCTGAACTACCATGACCGGGATGTTATCCTACGGGAGGCGAGGGACAAGGGCTCACTCGCCTTCGAGAATCATACTATCATGATTTTCCCGGACTACACGAAGATGGTGCAGCAACAGAGGCAATCCTTCATGGACGCTAAGGCTGAGCATAGGGGCCTCAAACTCCAATACTCGCTCCTGTATCCGGCTCGCCTGCGAGTAATATATCAGTCTCGGACCCATTTCTTCGATTCGCCGGAGGAGGTGTTCCGCTGGACCGATGAGGCGGTGCGACTCCGGCCCCATGCCCAGCCGGGGCTGGACCCGGGCAGGTCTCAGGGATCGTCGCCGGAGCGGACGGATCGCCCGAACAGGAAGGGCCGCCATCGGAGGTCTCACTCCAAGAAAAGGTCGGCTTCCGCCTGTGCATCGCAATCGGGTGGTGCCAGGGACTCGGAACACTCCGATGCGGGCAGCTGAACATTGCTGGGCCTACACGCACTTTGTATGCTGCATACTGAACTGCTCTGCTTTGGCTGGTGAGACTGTTTCATTCTGTCCTTGATGTGCCAGTCGGTTCCCATGTGAAGACTTCAGTTATTGCCATGGGGACGCAGTGGGGCTCGGAGGGTACCATTTGTGGGCCTCAGACCCTCACGGATGTGAGTGTTGTTGGGGGGGTGGTGTGTGTGTGTCATTGTGGGGTTGTGGGGATCCATTGGTATGGCGGGCCCTGGGTCCTCTGTTTTGGACCCGGGTCTCTCCATGCCGCGACAGATACTTCAATGTTTTCTGAGGTATTGGGGTGGTGGGTGTGGGGCGTGGGGGGGAGTTCTGGTGTTGCACTTGTTGGGGGGGTTCTGGGTTGGGAAGGGGGCGCTGAGTTTGCGGGCTGGGGGGGTGGGTCCACACATGTCTGAGGCTTTGATTCTTGTCGATTTGCGGGTTGCACCGGGGTGGGTGGGAGGGCCAGATTCTGGACTGTATATTGACAATGGCTGATACTGCGCTTATGTCTCCTTCAAAGACCCTGCGGGTGGTGACATGGAATGTGCGGGGTATCCTGGATAAGATCAAGCGTGGGGCTGTGCTGCGGTGGGGGAAGAGGGAGATGGTGGATGTACTCCTGCTCCAGGAAACTCACATGCTGGGCTCCAAGGCCCTTAGCCTCCAGAGGTTCGGTTATCAACAGGTCTATCATGCTGGCTTTACGAGGGGATCACGGGGGGTGGCCATATTGATACATCGTAGGGTGGCCTATGTCCATGAGAAGCAATGGATTGATCCTCAGGGCAGGTTTGTCTTTGTTAAAGGCCTACTGGGTTCTGAGCCGGTGGTCTTTGGAAGTGTTTACGCCCCTCCCCCCCTGCAATGGGCATTGTCTGAGCGGCTGTTTGCGTTGTGGGACGAAATCCCCGAGGTCCTGACCGTGGTGGGGGGTGATTGGAATGAGGTCATGGATGTGGGCCTGGACCGCCTGAGGCGAGCGCATGTAGTGTCTGACCCCCCCCCCCGCAGCTGCCCCCACCTGATTGTGTGCGACTGTGCGTAGTCTGGGCTGGATTGATGTGTGGCGGCATTTTCATCCCGCAGTGCAGGCCTTCACGTATGTATCGGCGGTGCATGGGTCCTTCTCGAGACTCGACTATTTGTTTGTACCGGGTGCCTGTCTGAGCCGTGTCAGGGACGCCACGATACTCCCCAGGGGCCTCTCGGATCATTCCCCTGTCCTAGCCACCGTGACCCTCCCCGCCAAACGGCAACCCTTTCGCTGGCGTATGTCCGCCTGGCAGCTGCAGCGGCCGGAGTACGTGGCGCATTTACGCGAAGAGATCGATCACTTCTGGCGCGAGAACTTGGTGGGGGGTGTCGATGCCATTGTTGTGTGGGAGGCGCTGAAGCCTACGATCCGGGGCATTGATATAGCTTGGTGTGCGGCCGCTCGGCGGGAGCGTCGGGAGGCCATTGTGACTGCCGCGGCCCGCGTGGAGGAGCTGGAGCAGCGTGGTCGACTCGGGGGTGACGAGGGCGTCGTGCGACGGCTCCTGCAGGCCAAGCAGACATATTCCTCGGTCCTGTACGAGGAGGCCCGACAGGCGTGGCTCGCCACGCGCAGCAGGGTGTATCAGTGGGGCGATAAATCCTGCACCATGTTACATAGGCTTTGCCAGGCGACTTTCCAGCCCCTTGAGCTACCCGGCCTTACGGCGGAGGACGGCTCGGTTATGACCGACCCGGGTCAGTTGGCGACTAGCTTTGCCCGCTACTACGAGGCACAATACGCTCCTCGTGACCTCTTGGCGGAGGGCGAGATTGCCTCATACTTGGACGACCTACTCCCGCAGGCAGTCCCGGAGGAGACTAGAATGGCCTTGGAGGCCCCGCTTACGTCCGAGGAACTTGGGGAGGCCCTTGGCCAATTGAATACTGGGAAGGCGCCTGGCCCGAGCGGTTATCCTGCCGAATTTTATAAAAAGTTCCATGTCCAGCTGGGACCCCACTTTCGCAACCCCCTGGAGGCAGCGCGGACTAGAGGCGAGCTGCCACCTGACTGGCGCCATGCCGAGATTGTAGTCTTTTTGAAGCCAGGCAGGGCGCCGGACCGGCACGACTCCTACAGGCCGATCTCCCTCCTCAACATCGAGGCCAAGATTTTGGCGAAAGCCCTGGCGAACCGCCTTCTGCCCCTCATCGCCGACCTGGTCCACCCTGACCAGGCCGGGTTCATGCCGCGCAGGGCCACCCGGCATAATATCCGGCGGGCGCAGGCAGCGATCGACGCCATGGGTGCTAGGGATGAACAGGCCGCACTCCTCCTTGCGGACATGGACTGGGCCTTCCATTCAGTAAGTTGGGCGTATTTGTTCACCTTGTTGGCCCGCCTCAATCTAGGGCATGTCTTCCTGTCCTATATCCGTCTCCTGTACACCAATGTTACGGCGTCGGTCCGTGTAGCCGGTGCGGTCTCAGGGCGCTTCCAAATCGGACGTGGTACTCGGCAGGGTTGCCCGCTGTCCCCCTATCTGTTCGCCCTGGCCATGGAGCCCCTGGCGTCGCGGATACGAATGGATGCCCATCTACGTGGCTTTGTCTGGAACGATACCCTAACAGATAGGATTGCACTCTACGCGGACGACGTCCTCCTGTTCCTTACCGACCTGCGGCGCTCGGGCCCTCGAGTTTTGGAGATCATGCGGGGGTTTGGCGAAGTCTCGGGGCTCCACCTTAATCTGTCTAAATCGACCCTGTGGATTTTACATGGCGGAGTGGTTGCCGACCCTTGGGCCGCCGACCTGCGCGTGGCGACGGACGGCCTGAAATATCTGGGTGTCTTCCTCTCGACTTCGCGAGTCGTGGCCTGGACACGCAGTGTCTTGCCGGTGTGGGAACGGGTCCAGGCTGATGTCAAAACATGGTCCAGGATGCCCCTTACAATCTTTGGGAGGTCGGCCATCTTTAAGATGGTGGCGCTGCCGAGGCTGTTGTACCAACTCCAACACTTCCCGCACCCTATTGGCATGGTGTGGTTCCGCCAGGTGAACTCTGTGCTGAGCCGCTTCCTGTGGGATGGCGGTGCAGCCAGGGTGGCCCTGAGGACGTGCTTTCTGTCCACGTACTGTGGTGGCTTGGCCACATCCGACCTCCTCTCCTACTACCAGGCGTCACATCTACTTGTCCTCAATGACTGGTGGTACGGGGATAGGAGTGACCCGGCCTATGCCCTGGAGAGACATCTCATGGGAGATCGTACGCTCCACACCATTCTTTATTCGGCCCGTATACGCCGTGGGTTGCCGTCGGTAACTAAAGTGGTTTTTGCAGTGTGGCGGCAGTCTCTGCGCCGCATGGGTTGGTGGGGCAAATTAACAGCTGAAACGCCGCTGTGGCACAACGGTTTGCTCCCGGAACTGGCGGCCCTGGCCGGGTTCGAGGGTTGGGAGGCTATTGGAATTACACAACTGGGCCAGGTCGTATCAGGCGCCACCCTCAAGTCCTTTGAGGAACTCCGTGTGGAGTTCCAGATGCCTCAGTCCCAGTTCTTCCGTTACCTACAGCTGAGGCATGCCCTCGCCCCGAGCATTGCCGGCCTCGACTCCCTGCCGGAGTTCAGTCCGATTGAGGCGAAAGTGTTTATGGGAGACCTGGGAGACAAGAAGGTTTCTAGGATCTATCAGTCACTTGTTACTCACTGCTCATCCACTCTCAGCTCCCTTCGGGAGGCGTGGGAGGTAGACGTGGGCGCCTTGGATGAGGACGATGGAGGGAGGCGCTGGAGTCCCCGCGCGGCACCGCTATTGCGGTTCGGCTCCGCCTGATACAGTTCAAGTACCTGCATCGTGCCTATTATACACGTGAACGTCTGTGGAAGGCTGGATTGATTGCGTCATCGGAGTGCCTGCGCTGTGGGGAAGTGCCTGGCTCCCTGCTGCATACGGTGTGGTCGTGTGGTCGCCTGGCTGGATTCTGGAGGGGCGTATGGAGTTGCCTGGCTGAGGTCCTGGGCTGGGATCTTCCTCGAACCCACCGACTAGGCCTGCTGCACATTATGGAAGGGGTTGGGGGCAACATATATAAGCGTCACCTGTTGCTCCTGGGCCTGGTGGTTGCTAAGCGTGACCTGGCTCGGGCCTGGAAATCTGTGAGGGCCCCCCCCCTGTCTGCGTGGAAGGCTGGGCTGGACTACTTTATGGGTCTTGAAAAACCGGTCTTTGAGGCGCGGGGCTGCCCACGCAAACACTTCAAGATCTGGAAGCGGTGGGCCGACTACCGTGGCCTGTCCTTGGAACCCCCGGCGGAGCAGGAGGAGGACATTTGATCGCAGTGACTCTTCTGGCCCGAATGGCAAAACCCTGGTTGCATTATACCTGCTTCTTCTATGTGTATCGTCTTTGTGTTGCTTCTGTACATGTGTGGCGGGGGGGGGGTGTTGGGTACGGGTGGGGGTGTAGTTGGGGTTGGGATGGGTTGTCAGGGCATTTTTAAAGCTGAGCTTCATTGACACTTGCTTCATGGAATACTATGTATGTCACCATTACATTGATACTGTTGTGGGGATCTTGGTGTGTGAAGATGCCACATTCTTGATACTCTTTGGCTCAATAAAATTGGTTGTGAAAAAAAAAATAGCTGCCTAGTAGGTTTATCCTATTTACTAGCAGCCCGTCCCGACGTTGTCCGGGTGTGAATTGCTCCCGGCCAGTAGTATATTGTTTTGTAGGATTTCGTTTAGATAGCATTTCTTATCTATGACAGAATGTTATATATTGTAACGGTTTTAACTAACCAAGCAATAAAGAATTTACTTACTTATCTATGACAGGCTTGTGAAACGCTCCGATTCACAGTGCACTGCTGATGCACTTAAGAGTGCGCGTTCAGTATTGTGTGAACTCGAGTTTCCCCTCTTTATTTTTCCTTGCAATATTATATAGCGCGAACTCGACAACATGGCATGAGCACAATTTACATTACAGAGGAACACATTCATTTGTGGTAGGCACGGGGAGACAAATCGATTTGCCTGGAATCACAGGATGTTGAGCTGATGCTGAGATTCAAACGTAGCTCCCCAGCTCTAAAGTTTGCAATTCTAGAACTTGTGGCGGGAGGTGTGTCTAAAAGTGTATGTCCGTGCTGGCCATCAATGAGAGAGACCTGTGCATTTTTCAAATGGGTGGTGAAAAAATATAAGTATGTTGCTGGAGATGTGGGCTGCCGTGCCACCAATGTACTTACCGGGGGAGGGTAAACACCCATTATTTCGCAACTTTCTTTCCGCATACCATCACTCCGCATACTTTAATTACGAAAGTACCATGACGCCGCAATGCCATTATAACGCATGGCATTACATTTTATATGCTTTTACCACGTATACATTTACAACGAATTTGGTTGTAAATGCATGAATGGTAAAAGCATGTTTTTTTTCAATGTTTGGATAAGGTAAGTATGGGTAGAGGGTATATGTTTTGGGGTACTGAGGTATATGTTTTGGGGTGTTTGGGTATTTTAAGGGTTCAGATATAGTTTTGGGTTTTGGGTTATGGGGTACAGGGGTAGTTTTAGTGTTTAGGGATTGGTATGGGTTTTGGGGTACAGGGGTATTTTTAGGGTTCAGGGCTAGGTTTGGGTTTTGGGGTATAGGGGTATTTTTAGGGTTCAAGTTCAAGTTCAGGAATTTGTATAGCGCACCACTCACCCGGAGGGTCTCAAGGCGCTTGAGGGATGGTGGGGCATTATTTATCGAATAGCCAAGTTTTAAGCTGCTTTCTGAAGGAGGGGTGGTTCTGTGTAAGGCGGAGGTGAGTGGGGAGAGAATTCCAGGTTTTGGCTGCTAAGTAGGAGAAGGATCTTCCTCCCATGTTGGATCTGTGGATGCGTGGAATTGCGGCGAGGGCTTGATTGGATGATCGTAGTTGGCGGGTGGGTTTGTAGAAGGACAGTCGTGTGTTGAGGCATTCGAGTCCTAGGTCGCAGAGGGCCTTGTGTGCGTGGGTGAGGAGACGGAACGTTATTCTCTTGTGGACGGGGAGCCAGTGGAGTTCCTTCAGGTGACCGGAAATGTGAGCTTGACAGGGGATGTCCAGTATGAGTCTGGCTGAGGCGTTTTGGATGCGTAGGAGTTTTTTCTGTAGTTTGGCTGTGGTTCCGGCGTAAAGGGTATTTCCATAATCCAGTCGGCTGGTGACCAGTGAGTGGGTGACTGTCTTTCTTGATTCGGTGGGGATCCAACTGAAGATTTTTTTGAGCATGCGTAGGATGTTGAAGCAAGAAGATGAGACAGCATTGACTTGTCTGGTCATCGAGAGTGAGGAGTCTAGGATGAAGCCCAGGTTACGTGCATGATCTGTAGGTATGGGTGCTGTACCCAGGGCCGGTGGCCACCATGAGTTGTCCCTGGCAGAGGGGGATGATCCTAAGATGAGGACTTCCGTTTTGTCAGAGTTTAGTTTTAAACGGCTGTTCTTCATCCATTCGGCTACTTCTTTCATTCCTTCGTGTAGGTTGGTTTTGGCAGTGTTTGGGTGTTTGGCGAGGGAGAGGATCAGCTGGGTGTCGTCTGCGTAGGAGATGATGTTGAGGTTGTGTTGTCGCGCGAGGGGACTCATGTAAACGTTGAAGAGGGTGGGACTGAGAGATGATCCTTGTGGTACGCCGCAGATGACTTCGGTGGCCTCTGATTTGAATGGGGGGAGGCGGACTCTCTGGGTTCGTCCGGCGAGGAACGAGATGATCCAGTCCAAAGCTTTTCCTTGTATTCCGATGTTGCTGAGGCGTTTTATAAGGGTGCTATGACATACTGTGTCGAAGGCGGCGGAGAGGTCAAGTAGGATGAGGGTAACTGTTTCCCCGTGGTCCAGTATCGTTCGGATGTCGTCTGTAGCTGCGATGAGATCGGTTTCGGTGCTGTGTTTGGTTCTGAAGCAGGACTGTGAGGGGTCGAGGGAGTTGTTGGATTCGAGGAAGGCGGCGAGCTGATTGTTGACGGCTTTCTCAATGACTTTGGTGGGGAATGGGAGGAGTAAGATGGGGCGGTAGTTCTTAAGTTCAGAGGGGTCTGCTGTGGGTTTCTTCAAGAGGGCGCTGAGTTCGGCATGTTTCCAGCTTTCCAGGAAGGTAGCGGAGTTGAAGGAGCAGTTGATGACATCCCGGAGATGGGGTGTGATGATGGAGTCTGCTTTGTTGAAGATGTGGTGGGGACATGGGTCGGTCGGAGAACCTGAGTGGATGGAGTTCATCAGGCGGATGGTGTCTTCAGTAGTGATTGGGTTCCAGGCGCAAAGGTTGTGAGAGAGCTGTTTTGGTTCGGATGTGGGTGGAGTGGACTGTTCTTCTGACTGGTATTTAAAGCTGTTATGTATGTCGCTGATTTTGTTGTGGAAGAAAGAGGATAAAGAGTCGCAGAGGTCTTGGGAGGGGGTGATGTCGTTGGTGCCGGCGGTGGGGTTGGTAAATTCTTTGACGATGTTGAATAGTTCTTTGCTGTTGTGGGCGTTGTTGTCGAGTAGATCCTTGAATGCTGATTTCTTGGTGGATCGGATCAATCGGTGGTGTTTGCGGGTGGCGTCCTTGAAGGTGGTCATGTTGTCAGTGGTTGGTTTTATTCTCCAGGTTTTCTCGAGGGTGCGACATAACTTCTTGGATTTCTTAAGGTCATAGTTGAATCAGGGGGCCTTTTTGCTACCTTGTTTGATCTGGTGGTTTTTCAAGGGTGCTAATTCGTCAGCGCTGTGGGTGATCCATTGTGTGAGTTTGGTGGCGGCTTGGTTTGGGTCTGATGAAATGGCTGGAGGGTTTCGGTTGAGTGATGTGGTGAGTTGGTCGATGGTGATTTTGTTCCAGTTTCTTCGAGGAATAGGTTGTGGGGGGTTGTGAGTTGTGGTCTTTTTGTAGCTGAAGTGGACGCAGCTGTGGTCCGTCCAGTGAAGAGCTGAGGTGTGATCGAAGGAGATTTGTTTGCGGGAGGTGAAGATAGGGTCGAGCGTGTGTCCGGCTAAGTGGGTGGGGGTGTCGACAAGTTGTTTGAGTGCGAGATTGGCCAGGTTGTCCAGAAGGGTGGTGTTGTTGCTGTCAATTTTCTTTTCCAGGTGGAAGTTGAGATCTCCTAGTAGGATGTAGTTCTCGGAAGTGAGGGCATGTGGGCTGATGAAGTCAGTGATGTCGCAGAATTGTGTGCGGGTTCCTGGTGGTCTGTAGATGAGGGTGCCTCTAAGTGTGGTCCTGGGGTTGATGTGGATCTGGAAGTGAAGGTGTTCGGCGGTCGCAAGGTTGTCGTCGGAGCTGGTCATGATTCGGATGGTGTTCTTATGGACGATGGCGATGCCTCCTCCTGTTTGGATGGTGCGGTCTTTTCGGATGATCTTGTAATTGTCCTGGATGGCTATGGCGATGTCGGGTGCTGATGAGGCGTTCATCCATGTTTCAGTAAGGAAGGCGACGTCCGGCGATGTAGTGTCGAGTAGATCCCAGAGTTCAGTGGTGTGTCTGTGCAACGAGCGGGTGTTCAGCGGGATGCACTTCAGGTGGTTAGAGTCGGATCTGTGTTTGGGGGAAGTGGATTTGGTGTGGGTTCTGATGCAGGTGTACTTGCAGGAGTGGCAGGCGAAAGGTCCATGGGTGTATCCTGGGGTAGCTGTGCAGCATTGTGGTGTGCGTCCGGGGTTGAGGGCAAGGAGGGAAGCGGCGTTGTACGATAAGCGGGTGGAGAGGGTTTTGCGGGGACCAGGGGGTCTGGCGCTGGGCGCAGTCCAGGCGCGGACGGGCGTAGTCGGGCTTACCTTTGGTGCACCTTCGGCGTGCATGGGGCGCGTTGCTGCGCGTGAACACTGCGCGTCTATTGCATTGGCATATGTAGATAGTAGAGGGGGCGGAGCGAGGGAGGGTCAGCTGGGAGGCGGGAGCGGGGTGGAGGGCCGGGCTTTGAGGCACAAACAACAACAAAATGGCAGCAAGCCAAAGGACGAGACTGGGACCCAAACAAAAGCTGAGAGAGGAAAGCGTCACCGCAGGCACAGAATAAATAATGAAATGAAAGCGCAGCTCAGCAGTGAAGCGCTACGATAAGTTTCCACAAGCACAAAATGAATTATGGAGCAATGCGAGTGAAGCGCAATTTAGCTCAGCAGTAAGGCGCTACGGTAAATTTCCAAAAGCACAAAATAAATTATGGAGCAATGCAAGTGAAGCGCAATTCGTGATATAGGTAACAGAAGTAGTCTGGCAGTGAAGCTCTACAATACCCGGTCAAAGTAGGGAGCAGCGTGAGGAGCGACCGCTTCTGATGAGTTTAGGACGCTCATGGTTCGGGGGTAGGTTTGGGTTTTGGGGTACAGGGGTATTTTAAGGGTTCAGGGCTAGTTTTGGGGTACAGGGGTATTTTTAGGGTTCAGGGCTAGGTTTGGGTTTTGGGGTACAGGGGTATTTTAGGGTTCAGGGGTTGGTTTGGGTTTTGGGGTACAGGGTTATTTTTAGGGTTCAGGGGTAGGTTTTGGTTTTGAGGTACATGGGTATTTATAGGGTTCAGGGCTAGGTTTGGGTTTTGGGGTACAGGGGTATTTTTAGGATTTAGGGATAGGTTTGGGTTTTGGGGTACAGGGTATATTTATAGGGTTAAGATGGGTTAGTGTTTAAGGGTGTTGGGGTATTTTAAGGAGTAAGGGTGGGTTATGATTATGAAGTGCAGGGGTATTGAAAGGCAGCAGGGTGGGATTAGCACACGATATGAGACATGGCATGAAGGGCAGAACGTACCACATGCCCCCAGCGTTTGTCGCGCCCCCAGCACACGCCCACAGCACAACGCACACATGCCCACAACGGACTACTTTTCTGGCACAGTTCTTTTACCTTTTAAATGTATATGGTGGGCGTCTGCATAGCCTATGTCCTTCTGCTGCAACTGCCCTTTCCAACGCTGTATTGGGTGTTGTGATTGGTGATGTGGTTCTTGAGATTATCCGCCTCAAAGGTTTGGGCTCTCTCTTTATTATATTAGTATGGATTATGACCTCTAGCCGGTATGATTAAAAACGTGAGTGGGCGGGCGGGGGGGGGGGGCAGGGTGTTGTGTACACAGTTTTATAAAAGGGTCAACATATTTCAAGCCGTACCCCTATTGGCTTTTCATCAGAACCTAGCAAGGGAAGATTTTGAAGTACTGATTTGTGGATTTTTATCGTTTTTGGTCTTGTCTTAAGTATATAAACATATTGGCTATTTTTCTAAACTGGTGTGGTGTCCTTTTGTAGTGATTAATTGCAAGTTTATATAGCGCTAGGATCGACTCCCGGAGGAGTATCTCCGCGCTTCGACCGCTGCGAAACCCTTCCTGGCTTCCCTGAGAGATGGTCCCTTAATGGGTATCTCCATGGTGAGACCAGGCATCCCCGGCGGTCTGGTGGGGCCGTTAGTGCAGATGAGGCAAGCTTATGCCCAGAGTTGCCGAGTGTGATCGCTGATCAGAGTGGGCACCGAGGCGAGAGAATTATCGAGTCCGCTGACCCTGGTCCAGAAACCTGCCGCGTCGGGAATCGAACCCTGGTCCCGGGCCGTCCTCTGCTCTCGGGTCTGCCGCCTCTAACCAGTGAGCCACACTACTGCACTAGTATTACTGTTGGTAATGTGCAAATGCTTTACACACTGCCTCCAAGATAAGCCTGACTGCTCGTGCCAAGCTACCAAAGGGGTGAGCAGGGGTTATTTTAGGAGTGTAACTCCCTTATCCTGACTAGAGTGGTGGTTTCTGCCTGGCTTTGGTACATGCACTAGCCTGCTAAAAATCCCATTTCGAACAATCCACTATCATCAGTGCACACTATTTACCTAAAATCGGCATGAGGAGCAGTGAGCAGGCTAGAGACTATATTTGCACTATATGTTGATACATAGAAAGAAAGAAGGGACATTTTGTTTCTTCCTGAAAAAGTGTCCTCGTGTAGAGGCAAATCCCTGGATCAGCAAGGAGCTAATGTACTTTAAAGATAACACATGTGCTACTGATGTGAATCAATGTCACATGTCTCCACTGTCTATATGCCCGTCTCACTGAAAGGAATGTACTGCAAAGTAGAACTCGTTCATGGACAGGATAGCAGTATAACAGATTTCGCAAATTAAAGGGAAAAAAAGTTAAGAAGTGTCCTATCATATTGAGACTGCACAGCTCAATGACAGTGCCACCACCACCACCAGAACACTGTGTACAAAAGGATTCTCTATCCGTTCAATCTGTTACCTAGCAAAAGTCCAAGCAATGCTTCTCTTCAGAGATCACAGAAGTCCTACTTCTATTCTTTGTGTTATCCATAAACCATAAACTAATTTGGAAATGTTTTTCAAAATTTGATTTTGGACAAACTTGCAGCAAACTAGACCAAATGCCAATATTAATGAGGTCAGAGAGGCAATGGTACAGGAGTACATATGTGAATGTACTATTGTGGATCAATAGCTGTTGCTATATCCATGGCAAAACGACCAGTCTATATATAAAGGTTTAAATCAGCTAACGTCGCTGATAATCAATTGGCATTTGTCACCCTTGATAAATACTGTTCAATAAAAATCACAACGGAATTTAGAGGAACAATCATAAGTGCATATGCAACAGTTGCTTACTCAGAAGGGAAGGACGCAGGTTCAGTACATTAAACATAGTTTCCACCTTTATGGTAAATACATTGTTTCATAAAAATATAATTGTCCTAAAGTGCCCACTTTGCAAACCAGCTGCTGAATACATACACCTTTTTTGTTACATTTTACCCGACAGCAAGTGAGCTCCTATTTGACAACATGATGCAATACAAATAAAATCTTTGTAATAATAAAACCAAATACAGAATAGTGGTGGCGTGCAAAATGAGCTCAAAAGAGAGCTATAAAGTGTGATATCCTTTAAGAACTTTGATCTGATGGGAATATCTTCTTTAACAACTTAACGTACCATCCAGTTCTTCAGAACCTGGAACACCAGTAACTGTGTGTATTAATTTGAGAAGAGAGTGAATTTAAATAGAAATAAATTAAATGGAAGACGAAGAATACACGGAAATCTAATTCATAATTTGAAATTACCTAGCACATGTTAATAAACTAAAGTGCAAATTATGCAATGGGTGAAAGTAATCATTTAACGTACAACACTACATACATCTTACATCTCAAAATATTTTACGTGACGTATAATCAAAAATATCGAGACCAATATAAAAGATTGTATTTTCTAGAAAATTGGGGAAACGGTACTTAATTATTAAAATCAACTGTCGGACTCTTGGATACCCCGTTAACGTGACAGTATGTATCCATCTGATAAAACCATTGTTTGGAGCTCTGTCTTTACCTAACTTTTACTTTGAATCTCAAGCTCAACAAATATTTTGTTATTGTGAAATTCGTTCACCCAATCAGAATTCAGCATTGGGTGAGTCAGTGTATGATGGGAATTTTAGATATTTGAAAACTTATTCAACTTCATTTTAGTACATAATATCTTCTTTATATCATTGCAAAAATGATGTAATTTAGTTGTCCGTTTCGGTAGTGCTATGTAACTAATGGAATATTTTGCATAACTGGCTAGAAAAATCACGCTCAAACTTTTATAAGGTCTTATTCTTGTTAATTGGAACCTACACTACACTGTCGATATTATATGTAACCTTTTGTTTCTAAATGGCATGGTTTGAAAATGAACTTCAAAGGGAATCCTAAATGCAAAAGAGTTACAGAAGAATAAACCAACTGAGTGAATTGTGATATACATATCAAAACAATATTCTTTTAGAAGGAAAACTAAACAACTTAATGTTCCTCCTCAGTGTAACACTCATTTTGATAAGGTAAAAAAGACTGTCCAAAAAGATATGAAGAAATGGTAATTTCTCTAAACCAGCAAGTGAAAATGAGCCAAAGGTTAGCAATAACATGATGCATTGAAAGCTGGGTTCAGTGGTTCCTTGAACATCCAATCCCTACCGTTGACTATAAATTTTCGAGCATTCATCACACTGTCTCTCACATATTTGTGTCTATGTAAGTGCTCCTCGGCACTGAAAAATGAAAGAAGCCCATGTTTCCTATTTCACCGGTTTATTTTTCAATGGAACCATCTCCATGGGGCAGGGAGACTGAGGAGGGTTTGGACTAGGATACATAGAGATAGTTAATAGTAAATGTCTGCGTGGAAAATATATGCATACTTCTACAAATAATTGCTTCGCTGGAAATCACTGACTAGTGTGCCATTCCAGACGTGTTTACTGATTCCTCATGGAAGAAAATGAAGCCATTCTTCAATGACAAAGTAAATTAACTTGTATACGGGAGACTTACTAACTAGCTAACCCTCTTTACTTTATAAAGAGTGGTGGGCTCTGCTGCTTTACTCTACTTTCCTTCTCAGGCTTATGTATTAGAAGATCTAACATATAATAATAATAACACATAATATAACATCTTGTTCTACATGGACACTTCTAATCAGTGGTGTGGCAATGGTGTCATGGGCCTCAATGCAAACAAAGATACCCCACACCTCTGCTGTGGTAGTAAAAGGAAGCCATCATTAAGGCACAGCATATAACTTATAGCCATGGGTCATGGTGCCACTGCTATAGCTACACTATTGATAGTTATGCCCCACTTTTGTTTCTGTGAGCCTGTTGATGCTTCTCGTCCTGTCTCGGACAGTGCATAGCTGAAGTGAGAACATTTTGCATGAAGATTGATTCTGTTTATTGGGAGTTTGAGTGAAACCCCACCTATTGATTTCTTTGAGAGTATTTTGTACCATTCAGAACTTAAAAATAACTGCTAAATAATTATGCAAAATTCAGATTTTTATCTGAAGACTGGAGGGAATTGCTCGTGATATCTAGTGAGGATTTCACCTTCCTGCCTACTCCAGCAACCATCTGCCGGCCACAGCTTTTTTCAGCAATTTAAACTTCTGCAGAGCAAGTCCAATGGTTGGGTCTGTGGAGGTCAAAACTCTGCTTGGCCTGAATGTGCTAGTGATAAAGTCGGAATGGGACTGAACTCTGCGAAAGCTGCAAAAAATGAACTGATTGAAAAATGCCACTCAAAGCATCTTATATCCTTGGCCCAGGTATCAATGCACCAATTTTTATCATTTGAATCTTCTTTGTCCTTGCTTTTCTTCTTCAGTGCAATTACTTAGGAACTGAAGCTGATCTAGCAGGCTGAAGAAGGCTGATAGCCAGAAACCGGTCCTTGGATGCTTGATTCCGGTCTGGGAAAGACATGGCTTGGTAGTTCGGACTGGACTGTTCCCATGAGGCACAGGGTCAGAGCTTATTTGCATATAGCCAGTGTCTAACCCAGGGTGGTGTGGAGTGCAAAAAAACGATGGATTTAGGCCCAGATCCTTGTACTGGGGTGAATGTATGATATTGTTCTACATTCTGTCCATCAACTGTGTTTTTTGCAATTTTCACCCCGAGTGTGCTGGGTATACTCAGACGTGAGTCCCAGGCTCTCCACACCACTGGAGTCAAGCTATCCAGGCTGAAGAAGGCTGATAGCCAGAAACCGGGCTTGGATGCTTGATTCCGGTCTGGGAAAGACATGGCTTGGTAGTTCGGACTGGACTGTTCCCATGAGGCACAGGGTCAGAGCTGATTTGCATATAGCCAGTGTCTAACCCAGGGTGGTGTGGAGTGCAAAAAAACGATGGATTTAGGCCCAGATCTTTGTACTGGGGTGAATGTATGACATTGTTCTACATTCTGTCCATCAACTGTGTTTTTTGCAATTGCCACTGCTATAGCTACACTATTGATAGTTATGCCCCACTTTTGTTTCTGTGAGCCTGTTGATGCTTCTGGTCCTGTCTCGGACAGTGCATAGCTGAATTGAGAACATTTTGCATGAAGATTGATTCTGTTTAATGGGAGTTTGAGTGAAACCCCACCTATTGATTTCTTAGAGAGTATTTTGTACCATTCAGAACTTAAAAATAACTGCTAAATAATTATGCAAAATTCAGATTTTTATCTGAAGACTGGAGGGAATTGCTCGTGATATCTAGTGAGGATTTCACCTTCCTGCCTACTCCAGCAACCATCTGCCGGCCCCAGCTTTTTTCAGCAATTTAAACTTCTGCAGAGCAAGTCCAATGGTTGGGTCTGTGGAGGTCAAAACTCTGCTTGGCCTGAATGTGCTAGTGATAAAGTCGGAATGGGACTGAACTCTGCGAAAGCTGCAAAAAATGAACTGATTGAAAAATGCCACTCAAAGCATCTTATATCCTTGGCCCAGGTATCAATGCACCAATTTCTATCATTTGAATCTTCTTTGTCCTTGCTTTTCTTCTTCAGTGCAATTACTTAGGAACTGAAGCTGATCTAGCAGAGCATAGTACTAGTAGAAGGAACCTTTGCACTCATCCTACAGGTGAATTTCTTTTGTTCTGGAGAATAGGCTACATCCAATTGTAACTTTCTACCAGAACTAAACCATATCTCTATCTTTCCAGGTCAGATTCAGATTAATGAAGCCTATGCTAAAAGAATCCTTAACCGATGTTACAAATTTTTTGTAACCATTTTTACTTTTTCCATATATTAGTAGCTGCTGATTTTGATCTTTCCTGTAAATGGTGAAACTTAATATTTTCCACTTTCACACAAACTGATGCATATTGGCAGTGCCACCTTCCAACTCAAATGTACAATCCAGGAACTGTATTGCAATATCAATAAACAGAACTCTAGCAGATAATTAACAGAATACTACATTGTATGCCTTGTACATAACAGAACCTTAATTTGTGGCTATCAATCACATCAATAGAGATCGTAGAGGTGGCAACACAGAACTTAGACTAAGAAGAACGGAAAGCAACTGGGTCACTCCACTGCATAAATTACCTTTTGAACACCAAGCAGAATTGCACTACTGGCTGGAAGGATTGCAAAAATCCAGAAAGCCAAATTCGCCTAATTGTACTTCTGTTTCTTTGTTTGTGGGACAACTAGAAAACAATTGGCTCTAAGACGGGAATTCAGGAAAACATTTCCCTGTATTTTTCACTATATATTAGATATATAGAGGACATACTACTAACTTGGCAAGGTACAAAAAGATATCCTCATAGAATATATCACCACAATGAAAGATAAGAGCTTTGATATTAAACTTACTTCAACTATTTCTAAGACTACTGTGAACTTTTTGGTCTTGAAATTATATATCTTGTCGTACAATTTCCACTTTCTTAGTGGGAACTCTTCGTTTGTTGGACAACATAAACATTAGGATGATGCCAGACTGATTTTAAGCACGCCCTCAGGATATGTTGGACTATGGACCTGCTACCTCACAGTGCCGCCATAAGTACCCCTAAACCTGGCAAGGTAACAAATGGTTTGGGCAACCTCAAAATATGACAACCTTGACTCCCCAAGGAATTGTGGTAACAGATCTAGAACCTTTTTGCTCAGTGACTCATGCATACTCAAAAAAGGTGCACAAAAAAATACACAAAGGGGCGTTTCAATGTTGATTGTGATTCTTGTATAAAATATATGTGCTGCAATGATTAAGAGACAGAAGCAGATAAAAGTGATTAGCAGTATAAAAACAGTGAAAAGGATAAAAAATTCCACCATTGTGCTAAAACAGTGTATAAATGAGGGGATATAAGTACTGGGTATAGTGCGCTCCCTAACCCATTTATCGAGGTCTGCCAAGAATCTCCTACTGGATGATCTAACTCTACATTACCTGAAGTCAAGGTATGTAGGGCCATGTCTTGGTCACAAGTTGGACATCCTTCCACGTATAGGGTAAAAAAAATCATTTGGGCTGAGACTCCGACACAGGGATGACCTCGCAACGAAAGTAGAGTGCTCCTCTGATTTGAGCACATAAATGAGTGTGCATTTGTAATAACATCACCCGTGCTTCTGCGTCAAGGCTTGAGCCTGGTCACCATCGTTTATTTTCTTTGTGATAACCGTGTCGCCTCATGGACAAATAACAATCAACAACATTTGCACAGTGAGTGTTCAGGCTTTGTATTAAATGTTCAAGTTGTTGTGATTTTATTCTTACAAAGTGGAACTGTAAGCAATGGGATTTCAGAGAAACTAATCCTGCAACCAAATGTGCATCAAAACTCATTGTGTAGAGAAGAAAACAACTTAAGAAATGAGTACACGTAAAATGCCAGTTTTTCTTCCCAGGACTTCTCGAATATGAGTTGACTAAAGCTATTCAATAATGAGAAAGCTATCCAGAGCAATGCTCCAGCACATGCTTATATAAATGATGCTAAAAATGATTAAAGTCAATCATACAGTTTAAGAACCAAAGCATACCAAAAGTCCTTATTAAAAAATATAAAAGCCAATAAAAAACAAATTCAAAAAGAATTTTGAATGTTAAAAACTAGCCAAATCTAAAAGTTCCCACCAAACGGAATATCCAATTGTTTATGTGATCCAAGAATAGATGAAACATTTCTATTCCCAGCAACCACAGACAATAATCTTAGAAATACTCCTCGGAGCACATTTATGGAGCAAGCATGTTCCCATCCTAACCTCACAGCAGCCACTGAAGGGGTGACCTCAGTCTGTGGAAAATCCGCAGAACCAGAGCCAAGACCGAACTCACCAGGTTCCGAAGCGTCCCAGGAAGGCTCATAGAAAGCGTTAAGAAACAATGGTAAACACAAAGGTTAGAGATACAAATTTTAATGGATCCACCAGTACTTCCATGTCCAGAGGCTAAACCCATTGCGTTCCTAGATCCAAGGCACACTCGAAAGTGCACAGCAAACAGCGGAATACAGGCTGTACGCAGTAAAGCCACACAGGCCGAAAAGCCAAGAACCAATACCCATTTAATTCCTGAAGCAACGGTGCACTGAAACATTGTATCATGTGTTCACGGCACAGGAGCACATGTAATAGTGCCAGTTCGGTCTGATCTTAAAATGGGACATCCATTGCAGAGCAGAACAAATTACAACACAGTCCTGATAATCAGGAACAGGAGTGGCAAAAGACTTCCAAACACACTTCCAAGCACGGAGTGACTGAATGATGCAATAACTCTGAAGACTTTCTGGAAGGTACTAACCAAACCAGAGACTAAGGGGTAGATTATGAGCCTGGCGGTCTTCTGACCACCAGACTCGCGGTGGCGCAGCAGTGGCAGTCCACTGTTTTGCCGATTATGATGTTCACATCGCTTCACCTCCGGGGAACAGTCGTTCCCTGGTGGTGGCGCAGCTGCGCTGCGATGCAACATGCCTAGCGGGGACCGGAACAGTCCCGCTCAGCATAATATGAGTTCTTGCCCTGCCCGAAAAGGCTGGCAGTGCAGGAACAAAGGGGGCCCGACAAGGCTCACATGTGCCCTCCACCATGGGGATATTTTCAGGGGGCACAATGTGTGCCCCCAAGTCTGAATCCCCAAAACGTTTCAGCACAGCATGGATGTCAACATCCATGCCATGCTTGAACTTTTTTGCTGTTCCCATTGCGGTGCCTATTTTCCAGGCATCACCATGGGAAGGGTAATGGATGGTTGACCGTATCACAATTTGAACTCATGTAACACAAGATCAACTCGTGATATAGTCAGTGAACCTTGCACATGTTTGGCGCAGGGGACCCAGCGCCTTTGTACCAAACTCATAATCAGGCCCCAAGTTCTTTAAAAAGTGTGTTATCCCAGCAGTATGAGACATGTTAAAAATGCAGTGCACCAATTACTTCAAAATGGTGTGGGAAATTAGTGCGGAGTAATGACTGTATCTCCGAAGAGGACCTTGTAACTTGAAGATCAAACATCTTCTTTGCAGATGTTAAGGTCACCTCTTTCTGACACAGTAAGGCTTTCGAAAGCTTTATCGAAGGCCTAAGCATCGCCTCCCTAATTGTATGGGTAGGCGGAAATAATACTTGAGTGTACTGCAAGTGACCACGGAAGAAACTGTGGCAAGATAGGCTGTGCCCGGTCTCATACCGCAGCAACCTTGATCATTCAACATCAAATAACTTCCATTCAAGACTAATCTGAAAGCCAGATGAATCATGGCCACTGGGGAACCTTTCAAGTAGCAGGATAAGTTTGCTATGGATGCATTACAAGCCCCGTGGAGTGAAACTTCCTTGCACACTAAGGAACCACTTAAGGCATTCTCGCAGCAGGCACTGCAAAGAACCATTTTAGTTTCCTTATTTCGATACTGGTATTTAAAAGTTAATCCCCAATTGTAAGCAATGTGGTTTCAGAGAAAATAATCCTGAACTGTCACGCAAGCAATGTGTGCCAAAAGTCATTGTGCAGAAAAGAAGGCAACTTAAGAAATGTGTACATGTAAAATGGCAGTGTTTGTTCCCTTGCCTAACCCAGCCCTTTGACAGCCCAGAATAATACAATGCACACCACTGTACATCGCAAGTCAACAGAAACCATTTTGATACTGCATGGTATCCTTTACCTCCTCAAAGGTACTATCACCAAAATCCCTAAACGCAAGATACTTAAGATACATACAAATTGTACTGAGGATGCAGAATCTGGAAAAAAGCAAAGATCTATGCCAATGGCTTACTCCTAGGTGACATGGCCTGAAAAAACTACTCATCTCAAGAGATCAAAAACACCATTAGGAATTCTGTTCTTGAAACTTCCACTTAAAACCAAAAATATACTTCCTCTATCCACTATTGCACCATACCATGAGGGACAGCATCTCATTTACAAAGTTCTTAAGACTTATTGCAATCTACAGAAGAACCACTCTGATGTACAAGATATAGAACCATCTACCGCCAGGTAGGCTTCCAAAGAGCTAAAAAAGTTGGGAACTAAATTGTTAAATCTGAATTTAATGACCCAAGAACAAAAAATCAGGATTCTTTATCAAACCTACAGAATTTTTCACTTTTTATTACTTCTCTATTTGCAGATTGGATGTTAAAAAAAACAACATTTTCTTCAACAAATACACGAAAGGATTATACTATAAGGCATGGTTTTACTACAACAGGGCCTTTATTGGATGCCCATGCAAACTGATGTAGGTAGACAGCACCACCTGCCAATTCAAATGTATTATCCAGGAACTCAGGAACACTATTGCATTATTGATAAACAAGAATTTGGCACACCATTAACAAATCACTACAATTTACGCATGAACATAACAGAACCTTTTCATTTTTGGGCTATTAATCACATCAACAAAAAACTTTGATGCATCAACCGGGAACCTAGGTTATGCAGAAAAGAAGGCTGTTTGATCACTCCCCTTGATACAGTGCATTTCAACCTAAATCAAGAAACAAAAATGCACTACTGGCTAAACTGATTGCAGTCATACTTACAGGGTTATATGCTACCTTCCCCAGCATTAATACACACATGCTTATACTGTGATCTCTGCATGTGTTGTACAGTTAAAATCAGCGCCCCCCACTATATATTACAAAATTCACACTTTTTTCTAATAAGTTACAATGTACTGTGTGGGGAGTATCAAATATTTCGTCATGCTTAGCTCCTGCTCTGCAGGATGTCTAACCCTCTCTACAACCTATCTACTAGGTACCCAATTCTGAATGCTGGATGTGTCTACTTCCTTTATAACAGCTATTGTTGAATCTCCCAAAGACATTATGTTATGTATGACACAGTATGGATTATAGACTGATACTCAAAAACTGTTATTACTTTCCTATTCTGCTTTGCTGCTACTTTATACATTTATGAATCATAGAAACATAACCTATGAATATATGAGCACACATATAACTACTGGGTTTCTAATAGCATGTCACCGATTTACATTGTAATAAGTTGGTGGTATTATGGATGTTTACATAATTATCTTGTATTCCTCAGAAAGACTAGCCTACTCTAAAATCTATTTTCTAGGTACCTTATTATGAATCTCACATCTGTCTACTACTTAGATAGCCACTATTATTGATTCTCATAGTAGGCTGATATTTAAATCTCGCCCATTTATTACTTCCCTATTATACCTTTCCACTATTTTATATGTCTAGGAATCATATCACCATTGGCTATGAATATATTCAATACTACCAATTCAAATAAGTAAATCCGAGGTCTATTTAGTATTTTATAGGAACACTTCTGTTGAAATATTACAAGTCCTATGCATAAAACAGGACATATGGTGATTTTTATACTGAAACCCAAATTCTGAGTGTATTCTAAATGTATGTCTGATTGAAGGAGATTGTTATTTTGATTTCAGAATCTAATAATCTACCAAACATCTCCTTCTATTTGTTCATTCTCTTTATTTTTCGATCGTACTACTCTCTACATTGCACCCACTCGTTTCCCTTTTAATTTAAACCATATTTCATGTACTATTGATACATTTCTCCATTTCCTTTCAGTATTTGATGTTTAGTTCTATTATTAAATAAAGCTGTGTATTCCCTTCATTTCTCTTCCTGACATGGTACACATATTGCCCATTCAAGCTTTCAGTTACTGCCCTGATTACATTTATTCATCTCATTTTAGGACACTGAAAAGTCTACTTCTTCTCCTAGATGTACTTGTTTGTTTACTACATCCTACCAACATGGCCCTCGACCGGCCCATTCTAGCATCCAATGTCATCAGTTCTGTTTCCTTTTGATTTAACATGGCGGTGTCTAAACTGCCCGTAGCAGACCGCAATTAATATCTTCACAGCTGACTGCAGATTGAATTAGACCTCCTTCATCTTCAATCCAGAAGGGATTATACTGCCTTTCCATTATTCTATCTCAAGTACCTTGAGCAGAATCCATTATACTCCTTTCCACTTTAATTCAGTTTGTACCTTACTATTTGACTTCCCTTCTACATGCAGCATAATTCTGTTACTAATCAGCCGTGATGCCAGCTAGGTGATTTCTACAATATTGCACTTCCTTCCCACGTGCATGATATTTTATGCAACTGCTCTCTAAGATATATCACAGTAGTTCACCTTCCTAATGCCTCTTTTGCAACTATCCTTTCCCTCCTGCTTTTGATATTGTCTCCTACTATTTAATGTTTGATGAGACCACTAGGGCAACAGAATTGTCTCCTTCACTGCCTTTACACGTTAATTTGGGCTGTCCTCAGTTAAATACATAATAGCTGTTACATATAGCTTCAGCAGGTCTTCACTTGCACAGTGGCATATTTTTCAATACACAGTGATTGGAACACAGTTAGCATATTTTCGTCCATCACTATCCTTTTAACTTTTTCAATGATCCTTCTGGTAATATTTCTTCATATTCCAAGTTTACTAACTACAGCCTTGTACAATTCCAAAATAAACAGACTGTGAAGGGCTTAACACATATTAGCCGTATTTCAGCTGGTTGAAATCCAAACAATGTACAGCTTTTATTGGATGCATCTTCCAATACATCTTTGACTTATCTGTCAAACCTAAAGAACAAGAGAACCAAAAATAATCTGAAGAAATGCCTTTATTTTTCTCATGCCAAATTTCTTAGGTCAAATATTTGTAACTTCATACCTGTTATAGTTTAATATTGCTATACTTATTTAACTTGTGATATTACATGCTTTTTAACATGATTTACTTACGGCATGAGGGGTTGTACCCCCTGGCTCGCTCTGACTGTACAGTTGCTGAAGTAATTACATCTTCATAATTGTCTATTCCTGTGGAACTAGGGAGAGCAGAACACACTTGCACTTTTCACTCTAAAACAAGATTTTGGGCTATCCTCACCCATCACATCAGCTTGGGTTTAGAAGAATGTCACCAAGCCAATGGCACTACCCAGAAAAGGCATTCTACAACAGCTCACACACCATTGTCACATGACAAAACATCTACATTGCTGTTCAAGAAACTTGACTGTACTAGTTAGGTAATAGCTCCCTTAACGTAACATTTAGCTGAAAATAACACAACACTTTGAGTAGGTCAGCAGTAGTGAATGTATTTGAATACAATGCAACACATCAGATACCAACCATTGCAAGCATTATGCATACAATAATGTATTGTGAATCTCTCTCAAGGGGAAAAGCTGCTCTAAAAATAGGATTTATTGCCTATGAGAGCAGTTTGCTCACTTTTACCATTGGTTTCCTGAAATGATCCTACAATGTTCTTAGACCAGGTAGGGAAAATTAGCCCTATGACTTGCTGCTTGAGGATGTAATGAATTGCAAAGACACATCACAGTTGCATGAAATTGCTATCTTTTGCAAAGTGTACCCATAGATTTTTGCTCTATCTGCTATTGCAGGCTGCTGAAGTATGTGCACTTTACTGTTGCTAACAAGTGGTGATGTGCCTGTGCTCCACCCTTAGGCATGGTCAAATTGACATATCCCTAATTGGCATATTTAGCTTACCTATAAGTCCCTAGTAAATTATTTAAGTTGTACACAGAACCTGTAAATTAAATGTCACTTGTGACTGCAGGACCTATTGTGCTATCCACTACAGTGGTTTCTTCTTTGTTTTACAGAGTTTTATATCGCGCAAACTTGACTCGAAGCGGTTATCAGAGCGCCTTACATAGCACCAGTTGCATTACATGAGGACACATTCATTTTTGTTAGGCACGGGGAGATTAAGTGTTTTGCCCAGAATCAAAGAATGTTCAGCGTCATTGCCGAGACTTGAACCCAGTTACCCAGATTCGTGGTTGACCGGCCTAGCTGTTAGGCCAACTTCTCTCCCCAACAGTGACAGAGTAAACATAGCTTGAAGCATACTATTGTAGCCTTAATGCAGTTGCATAAAAATTGCAACTTCACCAGTCAAAATAAACTGTTTGGACATACCAAAATCTTCATTTTCAATATTAATAAGTCACCCCTATGTAGGCCTAAGTAGTATATGTAGGATTTCTTTTTTATTTCACCTTTAGTTACCATTTTGTCATAAAATAAATAGCCTTCTGGTACACATCCACAATGCACCATTTAAAGGAAAAACATGAAATAACATACATGAAACCCACTTAACAACGTACAATACTTTTGTCAACTGCATATACCGCAATACCATCGGGAAAAAGATTACCACAGGTGACTAGTGAATATGTAGTGAGTGTCCTTTGAACTATCTTTTCTGCAGTGATAGGTACCCATGGATTGTTTGCGAGTGGGATAGCCGATGAGTATAGCTTGCGCCGCCCCAGTAACTGTAGCTAGTTTCCACCAAGCCCAGATTGTGGAGGAGACAGTTTGAATATCAACAGGGTCTCTGGGGAAGCCCTCGGGTAGCACAGTGTTTAGTGGGGCCGGGCTCACAAGGTCAGCCTCCAGCTTAGAGTAAGGTATGTGGACACCCGGGTGGTACCATGAATATGCGAAGCTGCACTGTGCTGCTAAGTAATAGATTTGAAAGTTTGGGACTCCCAGGTTGTACCTTTCATATGGGAGGGTCAAAGTGTCCCAGCTAACCCTTGCTTTCTTACCACCCCATGTAAGCCTAATAAGATGTGAGAGTAGCATAAGACAACATTTGTAAGGGAGTGGAATTGGTATCTTTTGGAACAGGCATAGGAACCTAGGAAGCACTATTATTTTAATAAGGGCCACTCTACCGGGCAGTGAGAGAGGGAGTTTAATCCAGCGCTCTACCTGTTGTTCTAAGGTATATATTGCTGGACCGTAGTTCAGTCGTAGAACTTGCTCTGCCTCTGTATGTAGATGAATCCTCAAGTACTTAGTGGTGCCGTCGCACCATGCCAGTGGAAATTCACAGTCCCATCTAACTGTGCTGGGTGTTAACGGGAATATCTTGGATTTGCTCCAGTTTATGGCCAAGCCAGAAAAACACCCGAAGTGGATGACTTCTCTAATTAAATGGTAGAGAATTTCTTGTGGTCTACGAACGTAAAGAACTACATAATCCGCATACAGTGATATTAACAACGGCCTAGTATTAAATCGGAGCCCACAGTGTAAATGCCGCTCTTGTAGGTGTCTAACCAAGGGGTCGAGTGCTATTATAAAGAGCAGCGGAGACAACAGGCAGCCCTGTCTAGTGCAGCATGTCAATTGAAATTGGGGGGAGAACGTGCCATTTAATCCAAGCCTAGTGTTGGGTAAGATGTAAAGAAGTGCAATGAGTTCAATGAAGCCCACCAGCATACCCATCTTCCTCATGACTGCTAAGAAAAAGGGCCATTCCAGAGAGTCATATGCCTTTTCTGTGTCTAAAAGCACTGCCGCCGGCGGGGTGTTTGGGTCGATCCGGTTTATGGTAGCAAATAACATACAAAGATTCATAGCTGTAGACTGGTGTGGCACAAAATCTGACTGCACCAGAGAGATTATATGTTCGAATAGTGGTGCCAAACGCAGAGCTATCATTTTAGCCAGTATGTTGTAATCTAGGTTCAATAACGACAAAGGTCTATGGGATTCGCATAATAAAGGGTCTTTTCCTGGTTTAGGAAGCAGTAAAATCACCGGCTCGCGTAGTGTGGGAGACAGAATCCACCATTCCAGCAGTTCATTTTAAACCTCCAGTAAATATGGAGCCAATATGTTCTTCTAGGTTTTATAGAAGTTACCTGTGTACCCGTCAAGGCCCTGGGCTGTGGAGCCGTTAATGGCGTTTTAGATCTGGGGGTCTCTCGTTGGCAATGGTATTCACCTTTGTCCAAATAGGGACCCCTACTTCTAAATCAGGATAAGGGGATTACATTCCTTGATAACCCCTGCTCACCTCCTTGGTAGCTTGGCACGAGCAGACAGGCTTATCTCAGAGGCAGTGTGTTAAGCATTTGTGAATATACACAGTAATACAGTGATAACACTACAGATGGACACAGCACAGGTTTTATAAAAAAATAAGTATTCTTTATATAGACTTAAACACAAGACCGCAAACGACAAAAATCCACAATATTACACTTAGGATTACTTAAAAGCTGATTAAAGTCTCTTAGTTCAAGTTGTTGGTAAATGCGACAAGGTTCTCAACAAAGTACCTGATGCGTAATGCAAAGTGAATAAAAGGCTCGCAAAAGGGGAGATGTGTCGGTTCCGTGACCTGGGGGAAGGGTTGCGTCCTTCCTCAGTGCTTGCGCAGAGTAGGGGACTCGTCATGAGCCTTACTGGTGCGGAGGTGATGCGTAGATTCTCAGCCTGCGTGCGCGTTGCGGGGAAAAGATGGTGCCTTGATGCAATGCTATGATCCGTTTGCGATGCGAGAAGATGGCGCCCTTGATACGGCGATGACGATGCGATGGCACCCTGGCAGCCTTGCAATGACCTGTACTTTGGAGCCGCGACAGGCCCTGCGACACGCATCTCCGGGTCATGCAATGGCAACTCTCACGATGGCGTCCGCCCCTCCGGTAATGCGACAGCAGGCAGCTTCGATGAATTCACGCTTCCAGGGAGAGGCGGCGAAGGCTCGCTTCTCCGTCGTTGCGATGATTTCAGCTGTGGCGGCGACACAGTTCTTCTCGATACGTCGCGCTCCCAGCGACAAGCAAGTGTATGGAGTCAGAATTCCCAGCAAGGAAATTCAGGAGGGTGCTGAAGGTGAAGTCTTTTGTCCCTGAGACTTCAGCAGTAGGCAAGCACAGTTCAAGCCCTTGGAGAATATTCTGCAGATGAAAGTCATTACAAAGTTCCTTCTCCTTTCCCTTGGCAATGAAGCAACCACTGCAGGCCAACCCAGCAAACAGCACACTGGCAGAGGGGCAGTACAACTCCTGCAGCTTCCTTGGTTCTTCTCCTTGGCAGAAAGGTTTCTTGTTCCAGAAGTGATCTAATTTCTTGGGATCAGGGTCCCACTATTTATATCCCAAAATCCTCTGTTCTCTGAAGGCAGAGAGGCCTCTGCCTAGTCCAAACCAGTTCCTGAGCACTTAGTTTACATGACTCTCTTCTTCCTTTCACTGTGTTGGGCAGAGACATCAGCCACCCCACAGGAGGTGGAGCCAGCATAGGGGAGGGAAGATACAGCTCTGGAGCACTCTGACATGATGCCTCCTCTTCTTTCACAGTGCAGGGCAGAGACAGCAGACAAGTCACAGGAGGTGGAGCCAGCATTGTAGAGGGAAGGCCCAGCCCTATTTAGGTCCCAGGTGCAACTCCTCCATCCCATCTAGCTGCAGATCTCTCTATTCACCACTGGGCTGCCCCAGCCTGTCTACTGGAATCCCCCAGCCCTGTCACTCCCAAACCCAGACAAGGAATACACAACCCAGCAGAGGCAGGCCTGGATAGTTAGACAAGCAAATACCTACTTTCTAAAAGTGGTATTTGCAAAAACAGAATATTAAAATAAACCTTACTAAAAGATGCACGTTATTATTCTGAGTTCAGGCATACTACAATCGAATTTCTACCATGTTCCCTGAGTCAGTTAGGATTATAAGAATGTAATAATCTAACTGCCCATTCTGGTCTATGAGAAAAGGTAGCCTTCAATAGTGAAAAACGAAAATGGCTGCAATTTATTATTAGAACATGCTACACACATCAGAGCATGTCCTACCTTATACTTACAATGCAGCCTGCCCTTGGGCCTACCATAGGGGTGTCTAATATGAAGCAAAGGGAAGGTTTAGGGACTGGCAAGTGGGTGCACTTGGCCAAGTCGACATGGCAGTACTAGACTGCACACAGACCTTGCAATGGCAGGCCTGAGACACACTTTACAAGCTACTTCTGTGGGTGGCACAACCAGTGCTGCAAGCCCACCAGCAGCATTTGATTTACACACATGGTGCACTGTACTAGGGGCTGACAGATAAATCAAATAACCCAATCATGGAATAACTAATGAGTACATTAATTTAACATAGGGAGCACTTGCACTGTGGCACTGATTAGCAGTGACACAGTGCCCAAAGCATAAATGCAGCAAAAATATATCAAAATAGAGGAGGCAATCCGTCAAAAATGGAAGGGAAACTCATGCCAATGATGCCAGGTCTAACACGTGTCCCCTCCAGCTGAAATGTGGGGAGAGCTACCCTTTCCCTTGGGAGTTCTCTTCACTAAGGCAGAAAAATCTGGACAGACCATCATCGTTGGGGTGTTCTGTACCAGGGCGGTGTTCCACCGTAAAGTCCATACCCTGTAGGGAAATGGACCACCTCAACAACTTTGGGTTCTCACCCCTCATCTGCATCAGCCATCTGAGGGGCCTGTGGGTGGTCTGAACCCGGAAGTGAGTCCCAAACAAGTACGGTCTCAACTTCTTCAGTACCCAGACCACAGCAAATGCCTCATGCTCAATTGCACTCCACCTCTGTTCCCGTGGAAGTAACGAACAGCGAGTTCCGGAGCGGAACAACAACTTGCCCGAACAACGACTCAGCCTTAACCACGCATGTGTGTGGTTAAGGCTGGTTCGGTCTAGTGTTCGGGCAGGGCGGAGTTCTGCTTGCGTGATGTACGTGATGTGTAGCATCCTGCTTTGCACTCATTTGAATCCCACTGTGCTGTCATCATTTCCGTCCCTGTGTCACCCTCGTCCGATGACTATCGGAATCTCCTCACCAAATTTAGCCATATGTCTTAGTACAGTTGTTGGATTCATACCTGCACCGGACATATCACATTCCACTATGACTTTATTTTTTTTACTTAGCCCCTGCTTTACTTCTGGCATTCAGGCGCGAGACAGGAGTATTCCGAGAGCAAGCCACATCTACTCCTAGTAATATCTTCGCAAGTTATTCGTCGATAGCCCATCTGCTACAGGGGGAATGTAAACCAGGGGAAACGTTTACAACACGGTGTTTACACCGCACGACCTTTACCACGCTGCCATTACAACGCAAGTCGTTACTATAACTTGCGCTGGATGGCGCTGTTGGTTAAGGAATATTGTAATTTTCTATTACCACACCTTCCCTACTGTTACGTGGACTGGTGTTAGAATAGAAAATTATAATAATCCTCAATCCACGCCCTCCATCTCAAGTCGTTGTATAATCCGCGATGTAAAGTACCGCATTTGTGGTTTATGTAACCTTGACAGTAAAAGCTATTTTGTGATAAAACAATTACATATTTAGCCTTTCATAATTTATAATAAAAAGTACTTCCGGAAAAAGAAAACTGTTGTCAGCAGTTTGCATTTAAGAACACAAGTGTTGTTTCTGGTGCGGCGCAGCTCTGCTCATTCAAACGGGAAACATCCTGTTATTGTCCGTGGACTTTAAAAGCAGTCAGTTAGGAGGAACGTCGCAGAGGAACAGGTAATATGTTTATTTTTAGAGTGGGGGACTTAGTTTTTAGAGGGCAGGGTGTTTGGGGTTAATATACAGAAGTTGAGAGGGTTTTGGAATCGTTTGTAGGGGTTGGGGTTAGTTTATAGGGTGTGTGGGTGATCGTGTTTGATTTTAGGGTGTGGGAAATTCGTTTTTAAGGGGTGGGTGGATCGGAGTAATAGTTGGAAAGCATTTTATTTAACACGCATTCCTTTACCATGAAAAATCGTGGTAAAGGAATGCGTGGTAAAAAAAATCGTGGTTTAGACGAGGTCGTGGTTGGGACCTCGTTGTTAGGGAAGTCGTGGTTGGGGAGCACTTTGTAAAGACATACAATCACTGATGAAGGCTACAGGTTGGTCTATGCCCTCTTCATTAATCTGTGGTAGAACAGCCCCCACGCCATGCTCTGAAGTGTCTGTCTGTACAATGAATTCTTTTGAGAAGTTGGGCGCCTGAAGTACTGGTGATGTGCACATGGCAGTCTTCAGGGCGTCAAAAGCCTTCTGACAGGTGTCAGTCCAGTTCCCTTTCTTGGGCTGCTTCCTGGAAGTCAATTCAGTCAACAATGTTGCCATACCCCTTGACAAACCTCCTGTAGTACCCCGTGAGTCCTAAAAAGGCTCTCACCTGTGTCTGAGTCTTTGGGGGTTTCCATGCCAGGATGGTATCAATCTTGGATTGTAGGGGCGCCACCGGCCGCTTCCTACCTGGTGACCCAAGTACACCACGGAACCCTGTTCGATCTGGCACTTACTAGCCTTGATTGTGAGGCCTGCCTTGCGCAGTGCCATCAACACTTCCCAAAGGTGCTGCAGATGTTCTTCCCAACTGGCGCTGAACACTGCAATGTCATCCAGGTAGGCAGCACTGAAATCCTCCAGCCCAGCCAACACCTGGTTGACCAATCTCTGAACCATGGCAGGTGCATTATTCATCCCAAAGGGAATAACCCGGAATTGGTAGTGCCCATCTGGTGTGGAGAATGGTGACTTCTCCTTAGCCCCATCAGTCAAGGTGATCTGCCAGTACCCAGATGTCAAATCAAACGTGCTAAGGTACCGAGCAGCCCCTAACCGATCAATGAACTCATCAGCTCTGGGGATGGGGTGTGTATCAGTCCTGGTGACTGAATTGAGCCCTCTGTAGTCCACACAGAACCGGAGTTCAGGTGTGGCACCCGGCGAGGCAGCATTTGGGACCAAGACCACTGGGCTGGCCCAAGGACTGTTTGAGGACTCAACGACCCCTAAAGCAAACATCTTGGAGATTTCCTCATTAATGTAAGCCCTAACCTTGTCAGTCACTCTGTAAGCCTTCAGCTTGACGGGAGGACTGTCACCAGTGTCCACATCATGGACGCACCACTCTGTGACATCAGAAACCAAGGAAAATAGGTCAGAGAATTGCCCCAACAGCTGGCGACAATCTTGCTGCTATTCAAGGGTCAGTGTGGCAGAGAGGCTGACACCATCCACTGACCCATCTTGCTCTGTTGCAGACAGGAGGTCAGGAAGAGGCTTGGTTTCCTCCTCCATTCCATCAACTGTCGCTAAGAGCATACCCACTTCGGACCTTTCTAAGTGGGGCTTCAGGCGGTTCACATGCAGGACCTGCAAGGGAGTCTGCAAGTTCACCAGATAGGTGACATCACTCTTGCGCTCCACCACCTCTTATGGACCGGTCCACCTGTCCTGGAGCGCACAAGGCTCCACAGGGACCATGACTAGGCCTGGCCAGTAAATTCTGTTCCGCTCGCGGAATATGCGGAATTTGGGTAATTTCGCGTTCCGCGGAGAACGCAAAATTGCCCAAAATGCTGCATTCCGCGTCTTCGCAAAATTTTTCACTAGTTCGCGTTCTCAAATGCGTGTTCGCAAGATATTTTCCCCCCGAGCATGCAAACAGCGATTGCGAACAGTAAAATAGCATCGCGAACAAGCAATTCCGCGTGTTTGAAGAATTTCTGCATGTTTGTAGAGATATTTTACCGTTTCGCGGAGATTTGCGTAATGCGATTACGCACATTCTGCCCACCCCTAGCCATGACCCAAACTTTCTGTCCAGGTTAAAGCTCAATCAGAGTGGCATTCTGATCGTACTACCGCTTCCTTTCCTCCTGGCGGCTTCCAGATTCGCCTGAGCGAGATCTCTGAAACGCCGAGTCTGGTTCCTGAAGGCCAGCATGTAGCTATATACATCCTGGGGAGGTTTCTTTGGAGATTACTCCCAGCCTTCCTTGACCAAACTCAAAGGTCCTCTTACCCGGTGACCATACAAAAGATCAAAGGGGCTGAACCCTAGAGACTTTTGTGGCACCTCACGGTAGGCAAGCAGAAGGTATGGCAAGAGGACGTCCCACTTACGCCTCATTGGTTCTTCAAGACCCATGATCATGCCCTTAAGGGACCGGTTGAATCTTTCAAACAGCCCATTTCCTTGTGGGTGGTAAGGGGTGGTGAACTTGTAGGTAACACCACACTCCTTCCACAGAGACTTCATATAATTTGAAATTAAGTTTGTACCTAGGTCAAACACAACCTCTCTGGGGAACCCCACACGGGAGAAGATCCCCATCAGTGCACGTCCCACCACGAGGGCCGTCACTGTCCTGAGTGGAATAGCTTCCCGGTACCAGGTAGCATTGTCCACCAAGACCAGGATAAACCTGTTGCCCATGGCTGTCTTGGGGTCCAGTGGCCCCACAATCTCAATGCCCACCCGTTCAAAGGGGGTTCTGACTACAGGGCAAGGTTGGAGAGGGGCCTTGTGCCTCCTCCCACTCTTCCCACTTGCCTGGCAAGTTTGACAGGTTCTACAATAAGTATCTGAACTCTTCTGCATCTGGGGCCAATAAAAGTGGGAGACAAGCCTTTCAAAGGTCTTGTTTTGCCCCAGATGACCAGCTAAAGGAACATCATTGGCCAAACCCAGTAAGAAGGCTCTGAAGCGCTGGGGTACCACCAGCACACGGGCTGACCCAGGCTCAGCAACCTTAGGCTCGTTATACAGGAGACCATTCTCCCAGTGGATCCAGTGTGATCCAGACTGATCACCTGCTGCCTGTTTTGCGGCCTGTTGCCTCAAACCCACAAGAAAAGGGCACTTCTGCTGCTATTCACAAAATTCCTCCCTGGAGTGACCCCCTTCTTGCTGCCAATGGCTCAGCTCAGGTAGGTTCCCCAGTTCAAAAACTGGCTCCCCTGTAGGTTCCAGGGCATCCCCCTCAAGGTCTGCCTCCTCCTGGACCGTGGGAACAATGGGGGCTGGTTTCCCGCGTCCCCTACCTCATCCCTTTAAGGCAGGTCCCTGGCCATACTTTCAGGCTTCAGGGTCTCTTGAACACCCTTAGCTGCCATAGACTGAGTGGTCACACATGCCCACTCAGGCAGACCCAACATCTCTAAATGTGCCTTCCTCTCCACCTTAACCCAAGGGGAGCTTTCTAAATCATTGGCTAACAGACAATCAACAGGCATGGATGGCCTCTCGGCTACTTGAAGAGTACCAGAGACCCCCCCCCACTCAAAGGGAACTTGAGCCACTTTGCAATGGCTCTCTGTGTTATCAGCGGCAACAACTGGGAAGAATGCATGAGCAACTACCTGCTCTTTAGAGACCAAATGACACTTGACAGCTGTCACACTTGCTCCTGTGTCTCTGAGAGCCTCAACTCTATGACCATTGATGATCACCCACTGCCTGTATTTTTAAGTGTTCTCAGGCAGCTGAGTTTTTGGGACCATCTCAAAGTCTCCTAATGAGACAAGGGACATTTCTCCGGGACCCCACCCACCTTGGGCACCCATCTCCTCCTCACCCAGGGCTACACTGGCCATCTGACGGGGTGGTGCAAGGGGTGGCACATACTGATCCTTTTGGGGACACTGGAGATCATACCAATGGTGTCCCACCTGCTTACACTGAAAGCAGGTAACAGGTCCCCTATGAACAGGTTTACCTGTCGGGTGTCCTGACTTCTTTTCAGGGGAGGCTGGGAACCCTTACCTTGGTTACTTTGGGGACCCTTTGGAACTCCCTCTGTTTACCCTTGTCCCCCCACTCTTCTGCTGGGGACCCTGCCCACCTTTGGCGGAGTCTCCCACAAGACCCTTGCGGACCCTGGTACTGACCCAGCAATCCGCCTCTTCAGCAAGCTTTCTAGGATTAGTCATCTTGCTATCAATAAGGTGCTGGCGTACCTCTGGAAAACAATTAGCAGACAAGTGCTCCCTAGTAATCAAATCATAGAGCGCTTCAAAATTATCAACATTGGTACCCCTCACCCAACCATCCATAGCTCTGCAAAAGAAAGACACATATTCTACCCAAGTGGTTCCCTCCAGTTTCTTTCAATTCCTGAACCTCTGTCCATAGAGCTCTGGAGTTAACTCATACCTTGTCATCAGTGCTTCCTTCATGTGATGATAAGACATCCTATGCTCACTGGGTAGGTCTAACAAAGTATCCCTCCCCTCAGTCAGAAAGCGGCCCCACAACCCCGCTCCCCAATCCTTCTCAGGGACCCGGTGGGCCAACATTGCTATCTCATAGGATGTAAAACACTGACCAATATCTTCACCTTTGTGGAAATCTTTGATGACATCCTTGGGAATATGTACCCTGCCTTCTGAAGGCCTAGATGGTGTGCTGCCACCAGAGGGATTGATATCTAAGCCCTTGGCCTTGATCTCTAACTCTCTCAACATTCTTTCATGCTCCATTCTCTTTCTCTCTCTTTCCCAATACAACCTGTTATTCTCTGTTTCCCTCTGACTCTCCATCGTGAGCTTAACCAACTCCAGCTTGTGCGCCCTATTTCTCTCCCGCCTTCCAACTCTCTGGGGGACAGGTCTTTGGAAGAGATGCTGCTGCCAGGCGGGGACGGCACCCCTCCCCTGGCTGGAAACACTGGCCTATCAATTTACCCATCTACATCCCCAACTGGCTCCACCACAAGATCAGGGACATTTCTTGCTTATACCCAAGCCCTCAGCGCCTTTTGGTAGTCTTCCTTTTTAGAAATGCCTGTTGTAGCAACTTTCAATTTCCTGCAGAGATACTTGAGCTGTTTCACAGTGTAGGTTGCCAACCTCTCTTCCTCAAAATCAAGATCCATAGATGCAACAGTGCTGGTTTACTCATGGTAGTAAAAATTGGGAGTTTTCAGGAAAAACCAACAGTCCAAGGATAAAGGATTCTAAAAAACAGTATGTGGTAGTGTTTGGTCTGCACTCACTAGTAGTGTACACCAATCACTGTATATGAAACACAAGTGCAAAGTCCAAATCCTCACTGCTGACCACCAATGTTAAATCTGGGGGTCTCTAGTTGGCAATGGCATTCACCTTGGTCCAAATAGGGACCCTTACTTCTAAGTCAGGATAACAGGATTACACTCCTTAATAACCCCTGCTCACCCCCTTGGTAGCTTGGCACGAGCAGACAGGCTTATCTTAGATGCAGCGTGTTAACCATTTATGAATATACACAGTAATACAGTGATAATACTACAGATGGACACAACACAGGTTTTATAAAAATAAGTATTCTTTATATAGACTTAAACACAAGACCACAAATAACAAAAATCCACAATACTACACTTAAGATTACTTAAAAGATGATTAAAGTCTCTTAGATCAAGTTGTTGGTGAATGCGACAAAGTTCTCAACAAAGTACCTGGATGCGTAACGCAAAATAAACAAAAGGGTCGCAAAAGGGGTTATGCGTCGGTTCCGTGACCCGAGGGAACGGTAGCATCCTTCCTCAATGCTTGCGAAGAGTTGGGGACTCGTTGAGAGATTTACCGGTGCGGAGGTGATGCGTAGATTCTCTACATGATCTGCAAGATGGAGCCTTGATGCAATGATCCGGTTGCGATGCGAGAAGATGGCGCCCCTGATGTGGCGATGCGATGACGATGTGATAGAGCCCTGGCAGCTTTGTGACGCCCGTTGCGGGGCGCAAGATGGCGCCTTGATGCAATGATCTGGTTGCGATGCGAGAAGATGGCGCCCCTGATGTGGCGATTCGATGACGATGCAATGGCACCTGGCAGCTTTGCGACGACTCTGTACATTGGAGCCACGACAGGCCCTGCGACACGCTTCTCCTGTAATGCGATGGCGGCTCTCACAATGGCGTCACGCCCCTCTGGTGATGCGACAGCAGGCACCTTCGATGAACGCACGCTTCCAGGGAGAGGCGGCGAAGGCTCGCTTCTCCGGCATCGCAATGATTTCAGGTTTGGCGGCGACACGCTTCTTCTCGATGCGTCGCGCTTCCAGCTCCCAACAGCATGCAAGTGTCTGAAATCAGAATTCCCAGCAAGGAAATTCAGGAGGGAGCTGGAGGTGAAGTCTTTGTCCCTGAGACTTCAGCAGGAGGCATGCACAGTTCAAGCCCTTGGAGAATATTTTGTAGATGAAAGTTCTTACAAAGGTCCTTCTCCTTTCCCTTGTCAATGAAGCAATCACTGCAGGCCAACCCAGCAAATAGCACACTGGCAGAGGGGCAGTAAAATCCCTGCAGCTTCCTTGGTTCTTCTCCTTGGCAGAAAGGTTTCTTTTTCCAGAAGTGATCTAATTTCTTGGGATCAGGGTCCCAATATTTATACCCCAAAATCCTTTGTTCTCTAAAGGCAGAGAGGCCTCTGCCTACTCCAAACCAGTTCCTGAGCACTTTGTTTACATGACTCTCTTCTTCCTTTCACTGTGCAGGGCAGAGTCATCAGCCGCCCCACAGGAGGTGGAGCTAGCACAGGGGAGGGAAGATGCAGCTCTGGAGCACTATGTTGACATGATTCCTCCTGTTCTTTCATAGTGCAGGGTAGAGACATCAGACAAGCCACAGGAGGTGGAGCCAGCATTGTAGAGGGAAGGCCCAGCCCTATTAGGGTCCCAGGTGCAACTCCTCCATTCCCATCTAGATGCAGATCTCTCTATTTATCACTGGGCTGCCCCAGCTTGTCTCCAGGAATCCCCTAGCCCTGTCACTCACAAACCCAGACAAGGAATACACAACCCAGCAGAGGCAGGCCTAGATAGTTAGACAAGCAAATACCTACTTTCTAAAAGTGGTATTTGCAAACACAGAATATTCAAATAAACCTTACAAAAAGATGTACTTTATTATTCTGAGTTCAGGCATACTAAATTCCCTGAGTCAGTTAGGATTATCAGAATGTAATAATCTAATTGCCCATTCTGGTCTATGAGAACAGGTAGCCTTCAATAGTGAAAACGAAAATGGCAGTAATTCACTATTAGAACATGCTACACACATCAGAGCATGTCCTACCTTATACTTACAATACACCCTGCCCTTGGGCCTACCATAGGGGTGCCTAATATGAAGCAAAAGGAAGGTTTAGGGACTGGCAAGTGGGTGCACTTGGCCAAGTCGACATGGCAGTGCTAGACTGCACACAGGCCTTGCAATGGCAGGCCTGAGACACACTTTACAAGCTGCTTCTGTGGGTGGCACAACCAGTGCTGCAAATCCACCAGCAGCATTTGATTTACAAGCCCTGGGCACACATGGTGCACTGTACTAGGGGCTAACAGATAAATAAAATAACCCAATCAAGGAATAACCAATTAGTACATTAATTTAACATAGGGAGCACTTGCACTGTGGCACTGATTAGCAGTGGCACAGTGCCCAAAGCATAAATCCAGCAAAAATATATCAAAACCGAGCAGGCAATCCATCATAAATGGAAGGGAGACTTACGCCAATGATGCCAGGTCTACAGTCGTCAATGGCGCTTATAATTTCATCTTATGAGAAGGGCCTCGCAAGAAATTGTTCCATAGCTTTTTCTAGCCACACCACCGCCACTTCAGCCAGATATTTAACTTGCTCTTCCTCGCAGTGTGATATACATAAGGTGTATAACTGAGACTTATATCCTAGAAACTCATCACGGATATCTGGGGTGCCAGTGACTAGCTGCCCCTGTGCACTGCAAAGCGCTGTATTACAGGACTGCCCCACAGGGGAACACAGCAATCTCGCAAGCATGCGCCCCGGGCGCTCGCCCTTGCTATATCGTCGCACTGTGGAATATTTACTCAGAAAGTGTGCTTTATGCTCTGATGCCTCTCTAAACTCTGTTAGCAACGTCAGCCTTCGACTTTGCCTGTCAAGGTCTGGGCTCTCTACAATCTCCAAGTCGAGGGCGCCCAGCTGTTGCTCAATCTGTTTGAGTGTAGTTCTCAAGTCGGCAGGACCCAGGCATGCTTAAAGATACACACTCCTCTCATATACGCCTTAAAGGCTTCCCAGAGAGTAGCCCATGATGTAACTGAACCAATGTTAATATCGAAATCCTCAACTATCGATTCCCGGAGCTCTTCCTGAAATACACTATCTAACAGTGCCTGACTAGGGAACCTCCATTGTCTCTCACATCGCTCTGGCCTTGGGAATCTAAGGGTCAGAACCACAGGTGAATGATCTGAAAGGGTTCTGGGCAGGTGTTGGGCCGCTCTGAACCAGGCAACAACTCTGAACCAGGCAACAAAAGCAGGGGACACAAGCCAGTAGTCTAGCCTCGTCCAGGTATGATGCGGAGCAGAGTAATGTGTGTATGCCAGTTCTCCAGGGCGGCGTGGCTCCAGATATCTAATAGGTCCAGGTCAGCACATTTTTATCAAAGCGCAGCGAGTGCAGGGCTTAGTGTCAGCTGCTGTGGATGTACCATCCCTTACCGGATCTAATGGTAGATTTAAATTTTAAATCCCCCCATACATATGTGGTCTGTGTTTAGTTGTAGTAGTTGCAGATGTAGTGCCCTGAAAAAATCTGGATCATAAACATTCGGGGCATATAGGCTAACAAAGGCTATCTTGTGTCCCATAGGGTGTCCCACCACAATAACATAGCGGCCCTCCCTATCAGTACGTGCCTTTAAGAACTGGAAGTCGTTTGTGTATCTCTGGCATAGGAGCTAGAATTGACAAAGTATCTATGAGGGCCACAAGACGCAGCATAGGATGTTGTTGCAGCTTTTGGCAAGTGTGTTTCCTGAAGAAAGGCAATTCCTATCTGATGCCTCTGCAGATAGTGCAAGATTTGCTTGCCTTTCATAATATCATGTAATCCTCCGACATTCTAAGTAAGTAACAACAAATCAGTGTGCATTGACAGGGAATCACGTGCCATCATGGAAAATGTCTAAACTTGTATCCAAGAATGGTGGCTCAGTGGACTAATGCATCCACTTCAGGGGCCTGTGTTCGACCTCATGGTCACAGGTTCAAATCCCAACGGGTCTACAGCCTTTTATCCATCTGAGGTCGATAAAATGAGTACCAATGAGTTGGGTAACAATAAACATCTGTTATTCAGCACCAAGATGCCCCGTCCGGGGTGAATGTGCGCTTTACAAATACACGTTTTGTTATGTTATTTTGTGGAACTGTGTACCTTTTATACTGATGAAAAAGAAGGCCTGGTAGATCATTAAACGAACAACGTAAAAACCCCTCCCCCACCCCCCACCCATCCCTGCATACCCAATCACAGGGACATATCCCCTTGCATGATAAGAACTATGCAACAATAATCTCCCGACGTAATGAGGAAAAGTTTTCATATGCATTCCAAATAATGAAAGGTGGTAAACACCTGGGGGTGGAGGCAACACCTCGTTGAACCACTCCACTCATAAAATTCTCAACAGTAACTGAAACGATTGTCTTATTGCTCTATATCCACACATAAAAGAAAAAAGAGATGATTTATCCCACCAGTCTAACATGCATTGATGGCAATCAGTTAGAGGTGAAAAACTCCACGCTGGCCGCCCAGCCACTGTGAGGCAGAGAAATTCCAGCCATGGGCCCACCCTGTGAACCCCTAACTCTTTTGAAGTCTCTGCAGAATTCCTGTATGGCCATTGGAGTTTCAAACGCACAAGTTTTCCCCGCTACATCTACCCTGAAATGAGCAGGATAGAGCATGCCGTCCTTGAGTCAAAGGTTTCTCAGTGTGGCCTTAACTCCCGCAGACTTTGTCCGTGCCTCCTGAACCATTGCAGTAAAATCTGAATAAAGCTAAATTATAGAACCCTGCCAGGACAGAGGACCCGCTTCATGTGCTAACCTCAGTGCCGTGTCACGGTCACGAAAGTTCAATAGGCGGGCGATAATTGGACTAGATAGGGCGCCCTGGCAGGGACCAGGGACCAATCGAACGATGTGCTCTCTCAACCAGAAAAGTGGGTGTTAATGCCTCTTTACAAAACAAGTCAGTGAGCAATGTCTATACAAAAATATCCATCCTGTCAGAATTCGTGGACTCCGCAACTCCAAGAATGCACAGGTTATTACGTCTGCTTCTCGCTTCCAGGTCTTCGATTTTCTTATCTATGGACTTCAATATTTTCTCCATGCAGTCCAGCTTTTTAACGGACTGCGCAGCGTCATCCTCCAAATCAGAAACTCTAGCCTCTGCAGTGTCCAGACGATGCTCATGCACGTCTAAGTGGGCACCATAGTATCAAGTCCCTTTTCTAAGGAATCAAACCGGCTGTCTAAGGATCGAATCAATCTGAATGCAATTCCGCAATAATGGTGTCTGAGAGGGGGTGGATATCCACAGTGTGCTCCTCAATGTTGCCCTCAGCCATGCTGGAAGTAGATATCGTTGCTGGGCCACTGGACTTGGGAAATTGAAGTACCCTCTGCTTTGCGTCTTTCTGCACAATGACATGAGCTATGCCTCACCAGTATGGCTGCCACTTCTAACCATGCAGCTATTCAGAATGTCTCTGAAAGGGGCGGCAAAGTTAGGCCTATTCAGCCGGTGAGTATGGTTGTGTGGTCTGCAATAGTGATTATGGGCCTCAAACTCCAGGAATCACAGAGTCGAAGAGGTCGCTCCATTTGTCAGTCTTTGGCCATCTAGTGGAGAAAACCACACGCCACACCTTGTTATCTGTGGACTGTCACCACTTTGGCACAGGGAGAAGGACAAACCTCTCCACTGGGACACAGCCACACAACGATCCCGGTGCAGAGACTCTCCTAAAGGTCCCCTAGATAATCGATGTCAGGGCCTCAGCCACGCCCCAGTGTCCACACACCCAGCTCAGAGGTCTGGGTGTGAGGAAGTCAGTTTATTCCTCTAACAGGATGGTCATTTCAGGTGGAACCAGAAGTTTAATTTACTTGAAAGAAAACTTCCTTGTCAGAGGTACATGTTAGCTGACACCTGGCCCCTTCTTTTGTTTCCCCAGTCAGGCAGGCACCAACCCAGTCGGAGGGGATTCATCACCAGGAAAGGTTTAGAGTGATCATAGAGGAGGAGCTGCTTATTTCCTTGTGCACAAATCTAGAGTGGGTATGCAGGTTCTACACAAGGGAAAACTGGTTTCAACACCTTGGTTTTAGGCGGAGAGTGGTACTTTGGGATTGTTTGCAGTTGGGCACACAGGAAATGCTGCAAAAGAGAATTTGTGATTGCCTGAAAACTTTTACCCCATTGGTTAGGGGGAGTAGCCAGGAGCCACCCCTACTCACCAGCTGGTGGAGGCCATAAATGTGGCATCCCCATTACCCTCATCAGAACACTACTGGACCTGAGGAAGATTAGAAGAGGACTGAACCTGCCATCCATGACTTAGGAGAAGCCCTGAACGACTGAACGTGCTACCTCTTGTACTCAGGACAAAAAGTGGATTCTAAGGGTCATAAAGCGGATCTTCTGTTCAAGCTACAGGGAGAAAAACTACAAGAGACCTTTTTCTGCAACTGCTCTGCTAACCAGTTCCAACTGAACCTGCCCCCGACCCTGTTGCTGACCTCTGCTGGAGTGAACCATGACCCCCAAGTCCTGTTCCTGAGGTCTTGGAACCTTTGGTTGGGTCTGCCTGGTCTTTCCCTATTACTCCTGAAAAAATGAGACCTAAAAACCTTTTCAGCTCAAAAGACTTCCAGAGGACAGTGACAAACCTGCCTAGATGACCTACATAAGGAGTGATGCAGCTGGGCTTAATATTCAGATTTCTCCTGCTCTGAGCTTTTCTGCAGCTACAAATCTGTTTCAGCTGGACCTTGCGTAGAAGGTGTCCGGCCTTATGGAGCCTTCTTCGACAAGAGCCTTGCACTGCCGAAGATTCCAATCTTTGAAAAAGTTACTAAGTCCACCTCGACCAGTTAACCCTCGGTTAGCACTTAAAGCTTTTTGGCACTATTTTTGTTTAAAACTGAAAAACACCTTCAGTTGCTCTTATTGGATTTTTGTTGTTTTGGTGTAATTTTATTTATTGAAATGTACTCAATTTTTTTCATTAGTTTTTTTATTGTGTTGTGTTTTGATGTTATTACTGTTTTGGTATTGTATACATACTTTACACATTGCTCTAAGATAAACCTATCTGCTCAGTGACATAGCTATCAGGGAGTTGAGCTCAGGCTAATTTGGGACTTGGATGGTTTACCCTGACAAGAATTGTGATTATTGCTCAATGTGGGAAGTCATCCCCATGAATAAAAACCCAAATTCATACACTGGTATTCTTTAAATGCCTTGCAGGCATTACAGAAATTCAACAGAAAGTATAGAAAACCCTAACAGTGAAATTGGAGTAAAGGTTCAAGTTTGCTAAATAAAAGATCATCTGCAATTTGTTTTGTCAAAAATGCTGTGATTTGTTTATATTCTCTTGTTCTCAATTGCAGGAACTACACCTAGAACATAATCAGATTGAAGAGATTTCAGAAACATCATTTAATCAGACAAACAATCTACATACTATTATTCTACGATATAACAATCTGGAAGAAAGCAGGATCGCTCCTATGGCTTGGATTTACCATGAGTAAGTATTGAAGGATGAAGTCTTGCTTTTTTTGCTTTTACATAGTGCTTGGATGTCTAGTCCATCCATTTATAACTGAAGAAACAATAAAGGCTTAATTTTGATTCAGGTCGTAATGAACAATCTCTAATTTGTTCTTTAAGTGCAATGTCAAGCGGAGAATCCACAATGGAATTTCCTGCCTCACACGTATGTTACAGTAGCATAATATAGACTCCGCATCTCCTGGGGAGGGGGAGGCGAGCTCCAGGGGCCCCCTGAGCACAGTACCATGGCCTGGGAGCTCCTGATTGAGTCCGGAGGGGGGCACACCATGTACCTTGCAGGGAGCATCAAGTTTCGTAACCCCTTTATACAGTGGAGGAAATTGTGCTCACGGATTTTCCTCCAACTTTAGCAGTTTCTCCACAAATCTGAGAACTTGTTGTTGCCACCCATGTTAAGAGCTTTTCGAACTCTTCCTTCTTACACAGCCATATTTTGTACTCCAGGTTGATATTGCGCATGTAAAAAGCCAGAATCAACTCTACATTTTATTATGATATTTAACAAATACTGAACTGGATTGCTAGCTTAGATAGTTCAGGATCCAGGGCTCAGCTGCAGCATCTTTGCAAGAATCTCAACCAATGATTTGATGGAAAAATCCTTTGAACTTTTTTCTCAAGGCACATTTTTGAAGACGTGATGAAATGCAACATGTGAAGACCAGAGATGCACTTTATTAAATATAGCAAAAATAGACCTTACTAATCATAAAAAAAGTTGATGGAATGATGGTAGTATGGGGTTATGATCAGTAAAGTGATGCAGGGAAATTAAGTCACTGAGCAATTGCCTTTCGCGGTTTAGAGCTTAAGGGTTTATTGATGAAGTCAAGGCGAACAATTTTATACAACACAGCTGGGAATCAAAGAAACAGAATAATAGATTTTTAAAACTGCCGTACGGTTCACGTTTAATATCCTGGGAAGGTCACAACTAAGCCTTCTATCGTTCAGTATGATAAAAGGAGAAAGAGATCAAAGTTTGTAAAAGGACAGGTGTCATAAGTTTACTGCATTATGTGAGCCGACATTTTATCTTGGACACCCGACATGGTTTAACGGGTTCATTATCCAGCATCCGGTGTACGAATTTGCACATGTGGGTTCATATCCAATTTTAAGATAACTTCTGGTAAAAATACTGCAAAATATTTTTACTTTGAAGTGTATGTTTTTCCAAATTTGCACAAACCTCAAACATACAGTACCAAGCAACATTATCCTCTATGCCATAAAGGGGTTTTTTCATGTCTCCTTGTCAATTCTCTTTTACCACCCGCTAAGAGCAGTTTGAATAGTTTACATGTTTCTGTCCTATTATTGCCTCAACGGGCCGTGGGAAGGGACCACCTTTAAATTTTGGATTATGGGCCATTTACCATTTCCTCAAAACTCTTGCTCGATCTTTAGCTACTTGTCCAAAGGATCAAAAACAAACATTTCTTCAGACTCAGAATATAATTTTTATTCCAATTTCTGTATAATCTGTTACTAATATTCATGGTGTAAATATAGTACATATATGTCTACGATCTCATTCAACTTAGCTGGAAAAACATTGAACCACAACTTGCGTATGTTTTTTTATAAAGTATCAGTAAAAGGGTTCCACTTACCAGCTTAGAACCCCTTGAGGAGCGCGGGAGCAAACATAAACTGTTTTTGTTGTTTGCAGAAACACAGCTATTTAATGGGGGCGCTCTGAATGTCAAATCTAAGGTGCAGAGGTTGGTGCACTTTTTTCATCATGATCCAGAAACAGCTGCACCATGTGAGACATGATTTTGCTTTAAAGTCCTCGATTACAAACAGTCGAGAAAATTCTGGTCCCTATGCATACCTGAGTTATCAGCAGTATAGTAATTATCGCCCCCACCACCCACCCACAATTTTCACCTGAAAGATTTTGCCAGGAAAAAACCTGACTAAATGTATCGGGACAGAATGATTGGTAAATTTTGATTCCACATGTTAATCTTTGTCTAGTTGGTAAAAAGTCAGAATAAGACTTATTCTGTGCACCCGGTTAACATCCCACCCCAAAGTATCAGTGTTTAATGGGGATGATAAATGTCATTGCCTCTTCCGTAGTAATTGAGGCATAAGCGATCATAATAACAGTTTAGATACACAGAGAATGCACCCTTCCCTTTACTTCCATCATCTGGTTTTAATGCATAGTCCTTTTCTTAAATAAATGGAATGAATTTTGAAGTTTTGGACTAAGCTCTAATCTCATTGATGGGATGATTGACCTGGTGAGTGGGCACTGACTAGTGAAATTCTACTCTTTCAGCACTTTGCTTAGCATTCTAATTAAAATATGCCCCCTTTACAAATGTTATGTATAAAGATGTGGACAGAATAGAGTGGACAGTTGTCTGTAAGCATTCTAATTAAAATATGCCCCCTTTACAAATGTTATGTATAAAGATGTGGACAGAATAGAGTGGACAGTTGTCTCTAAGCCAAACCAAACCAAACCAAATTGCCTAGAAGGAACTCATCATGTTACTCAAGATTTCACAGACTAACTGGCAAATCATTACACGGACAAAGCAAACACGTTGGGATCGTACTTAAAACAGAAACAAAGCACCAGCACTAACCCTTGTACAAAACAACAATCCAAGAATTCTCTAATCAAGCCTATCCGTTCCTTCCAACATATCTCACACGATTAATTTATGGGCCTGGTCAAAGCAAGCAGGCCTGCCGGCAACCCTTCTGACCCCTGTCCACCACAAACTTTCAAGACAATTCTTTTAACAACCTCTGCTGCCACTCCTGTAAGAAGAATCATCAACGATTCCTTAACTACTGGAATATTTCCAGAAGAACTCAAAAAGTTATAGATACGCCCTTTACTGAAGAAAACAAACTTGGACCCGCTGAACCCTGACAACTACAGACCCATTACAAATGGACAGTTCCTGGGCAAACTGATAGAAAGAGCAGCGTTCGCCCAGATGTCACAATTCATTGAAGAGAATGACATACTTTCAGACTTCCAAACAGTATTCTGTCCGGGAAGAGGCACTGAATCTGCCCTCCTTGCCATCTGAGATGACCTAAAGAATACAGTTGACCGCAACGGGGTTTCTGCGCTACTCCTTTTGTACCTCTCAGCTGCCTTTGACACGGTTGACCAGGACACTCTAAAACAAAGACTCTATGAAGCCGGCATAGAGGAACTGTTCTAGACTGGATCGCTACCTACCTTCAAAACAGACCTAATGTCATCCATACCCACCTTTCTCGTCCAAACCGTACTCCACAAAAGCAGGGGTCCCTCAAGGTTCTATCATCTCGCCAATGCTTTTCAACATCTACATGAAGTCATTACCAGTACTGATCAATAAATTTCACCTCACATGCTATAACTATGCGGGTTGACACAGATATACTCCTTCAACTGGAAGGCCCCAAAGACATTGGAAAATCAGCAATTTCCAGCTGTCTCAGAGCCGTGGATTAGTGGATGACCTGGAGCCATCTCAAATTGAATGCTTCAAAAACTCAAATACTCACGTGTGGAGATTGGAAACATTACAACCCGCTTGCCGCATGGCCTGATGAACTGGGATCACTGCCTAAAGTATCGAAGGAAGTAAGAAACCTCGGAATGACCATGGACTCCAATCTGTAGATGAATGCCCAAGGGAAAAAACTAGCAAGATCAAGCTTTGCTACTATGAAAATGCTGCGACCAATTTTCCCTCATTTGGGATTTCCACACAAGTTTCAAGCTACCATCTCCCTTGTACTGTCCATACTCGATTACGCCAATGGCCTCTACCACGGATCACCTTTAACGACCATGAAAAGACCACAACAGATTCAGAACCCGGCTGCCAGACTACTCTTGCATATCAAAGACCACATCTCCCCTGCCTTGAAAGCCCTGCATTGGTTACTGGTTGCGAGAAAATCCATGTTCAAGCTGCTTTGTATCACCCACAAAGCAATACATGGAATGGGACCACTCTTCATCTGGAATAAAATCCCCAAACAAATTCAACAAAGGAACCTCCGCTCTAAAGGAGCATCTCGCCTCAAAATCCCACCATGCAAGAAAAAAAAACATGGGTGGCACATCCTTCTCTGTTCAAGCAGCCAAACTATGGAACTCTTTACCCCCCAACATAAGGTCCACCGACAACCACCTTATCTTCAGAAAACTACTCAAGATTTGGCTCTTCCCCACATAAGCACCATACACAAACAGAAATTTACAGCATATCCCTTTGTATACAAGCTTTTTTTCACTATAGATATGTACCTATCTTTGTGTATTACTTTGTATAAACATGTAAAATAATTATGTTGTTGAGAGAAAAAATATTAATAATAATAAATAAATACAAATCATCTTTGGTCTACATGTACATACTTCCATTGTGCATCTTATGTACCTTCCATGTACTTGGATCTGTGTGTCTATTACTTTTCTCCTCAAAAAGCATATCCAATGCACTACCCTATTTCTCATCCTGTGCCTCTATCAATATCTTTAATCTACATATACTTACCTCCTTTATGCATCTATATACTTTCAATGTAATTATGGATCTATATATTTATCACTTTCTTCTAATTTAGCATTTCCAATGCACTACCCTGTTTCTCAGCCTATACTTCACTCAATATATCTTCTAGCCCAACCTTCTGACTCATCTCAAACCTCTCAAACTACTCCTTCCAATGCACTACCCTATCTCTCATCCTATACATCTATCAATATATCCTATACATCCACTCTCTCATTTATCCCAAAACCCATACCACTACTATGATTGCCAAAATAACCCTTTCTAGACTCTGTCCTACTCTACCCCTCCTTGCATCATCTTACACCTCTTTTACTGTACCGATCCCCTAAAACAAACCTTTCTAAACTCTTCCCTCTGAGTCCTCCCCTCCAAAACTCATTTTTATCATCCAAACTCATCCAAAAGCCTCCTCCTACTGCTAAGACCTAAACTTTTTTTTTTAATTCCTTCTCTCTTTTATTCCTTCACTATTGTTTTTCAATCGAAATTAACAGACTAACATGTTCACTTCTCAAATTCCATATTAAACTATACTAATATACTACCCAAATAACTGAAACACATATCCACTACTCAAATTAGTTCATATTTTTTTACTATACTAATTTTCAACAGTAATCCTTTATGGGTTCCAGAGTGACGTGCTACTCGCCAGAAAAGCGCTTCAACACCCATCAGGGGTAACAAGTGCTATAGGAATGCAAATCCTTCTTCCCCTTTTATCCCTAAGCTATCCTTCTCACTCCAAGTAACTGACCAATATCCACCACTGAAATTACTTCATATTTCACCATATTAATTCACCACTAATCCTTTGTAGGCTTCCTGAATAGCGTGCGTCAAAAAGCGCTATATAAACACAGACATTTGTCCTCCTCTATCCTTCTGCTATCATTCCAAATCCAAATAACTGACTAACTGAAAGGAAGTGAGTGTCAGTGCCTGTACCCTTTGGTTTGCCCAGCAACAATCTGAAACTAATTAAATTGTCACAGATTCTGTTGAGGGAAACTGAACATTAATCCCTGCAGGCCCCACATTTCTTGTCCCCACGGAGAGCATCTCTCAAAAAGAATTACAGTGATAGGGTTTGATGAGAGTGCTCAACAGTTCATTATATGTATAAATTGTATACTGGTGTAACTCTACACATGCTTCTTTGATTGTTTAGACATTGATATAATTCTTGGGTTGTTTTATGTTTATAATTTCCAATGAGTATTTATAATTTTCAATGAATATTTAGTATTTTCAATGCTTTAGAATGAACATTGCATTTTAAGTCCAAGACATTATGAAGTTGTCTAAATGTCTCCTTAAAATTGGTAAATCATGGCGAAATGATTTAGACAAGGTCCAAGGATTATAAATATTGGTCCTCAGTCTGCTAAAGTAATAAAGCAGCATCATACAAAACGGCGGCTAGGTTCTTCTTTTCAATTATAAACACTTGAAGTACGCCCCACCTGGCCCCCAATATAGGTCGTAATCCCTCTTTTTTGCAATACTTTTAGAAAGTTGGCATTTTCTTGCCTTAGCCATTTGGAACATTCACCCCTGTCTCTAGGTCACATGACTGGGTGTAGTTGCCAGTTGGGCTGTGCGTATTCCTCCTAGACAGCCACACACACTGTAGAGCTTGGTTGTGACTGGATTGGCCATCACTGGCAGAATGGGAGGAAGGAGATGGGCCCAACCCCATTTACACTTGAATTGGCTGCATCCTGTCTCCACACAAAGGGCTGTATCCCCCCTGTAGTTACTCTGTGGCCAGGGACAGGAAGGCAGGGAATGTGTGCCCTTCAGAGGCATGCCTCTAGAAGCTTCTCCCCACTTCAAAGGCACAGCTGGGTATAAACACTGGACCCTAAACACCCCCACTTCAGTACACTTCTGGCACCTATGGATACTCTGCCAGGAAGAAGGACTGCTGTGCTGCTGAAAGGACTGCCACTCGGCTCGACTACTGGTCCGAAAGATTGCTGCCCAGCTCTACTGACCTGTGCTTGCTGCCCTCTTGCTGTTAGAAGGACTAGACCTGCATCTCTTCAACCCAGAACCCTGAGGTACTCCAAGGGCTAGGTGGCTGGCCTCCTGATCTGAAGCCTCAGAGACACAACAGGCTTTCAACAAGCTTGCACGTGTACCTGGCCTCTATGAGTCTACCCTGCCAAGTGGTACCACCGAAGTCCTGGACCTTTGGAAAATGGGCTTAAGGTGGTCTGCCAGCATCTGTGGATCCAGCGGAACCAACAAACGTATGTCCTCTGCTGTGCGGCACAACCCAGAGCACGACTGTGTAGATTGGACTCGCCACAAAAACACGCATCATGGCCACAGCCAGCAATGCCTTCGGAACCACTGCTGGGTAACACAGCCTCAGGGCAGGCCCTCTTATCCCTCATTGACAACAGCTTTGATGATGTTTCTGGACTCCACGTTGCACCCTCGCAGCTCTTTGGAACCTAAGCAGCGCCTTGACTGCAAGCCTCATTTTGCATCAACAGGATCCTTGACAAAGACTCCTCACAGCACGGCCTTACTGAATCTCAGATCCAATGCATTGTTGCTCCTGCGCAACGCATCTTATAGGCGGATCTGCTTAAATTTGGTCCCTGTAGTCGCCCCTCACCCCATCATGGTCTACCTAGACTTGTGACTTTGTCCCAGTCCCCCGCACCCAAATATCCACAGTTGCCGCTTTGTGCTTTTTGGCATAATTTTTACTAAAAGCTCTAAATTTGCATATCTCCGGTTCCACTGATAATATTTTTGTCGTTTTGATCTTGTTTCATTTATTAAATGCCACTCTATTTTTCAAACTGTGTGGTGTTTTTCACTTTATTACAGTACAAAGTGTTGCACAAATACTTTGCGCATTGCCTCTAAGTTAAGCCTCACTGCTCAGTGCCAAGCAACCAGAAAGTTGACCACAGGTTAATTTTGGGGTTTGATTGTGCTTTACCATGACAACGATTGTAGTTGCTGCTTGACCAGGGCTCATACCTCAGTCAACTGGAAACCCAATTTCTTACAAGGATCAAATATAAGCAATGTTTTTAAGGACTTAGAAGGCCATCTCCAGCTTTATAGTGGAAACTATGTAAGTTCCTTAAGTACATATTGTCCTGAAATGTCTAGACTGAACACAACCATGTTATGGTATTGTCCATATCCTAAATGAACAACCACCTCATTTGGACTTCAGGAGTAACTGAAAATCTCCTAACTTCTAGAGGAAACACTATAGACCTCAGTGGCCGAATGTCCATATCCATAGTATTGCTAAGCCAGACGAAATTCAGCCAGTGGATTACATTGCTTATACAGAGGTTTCTCCAGAAAATCAGTTCCCTTCAAACTTTAAATGATACCTTGAGTAGTACTAAGAGAGGACTAGGAAAATTCAAGGTGATTCACTTGTGGCACCTTTTCCATGAATGACCACGCATCTCCATAGAGAGGTTGTTTCCTGTGCTTTACCTCTAACGCAAAAACAAAAATACACCCATGGTTTTTAGAACAGTGTAGAAATGGAACAGGGAGGCTATCCAAGGCAGCCTACAAAATAGAAAGCCCGATTCATAAAGGAAATTCACACAATTACATCTGTAGACATTCTCTGATGCAGAGGTTTGAAAGTGCTACTTTATGACAGCCCTTTGCTGGAGTTAATCCTTGAATAATTCTTAAGGGGTAACCCAGTATCCCTAAGAACCTGGGCAATACAGTAATAGTTTCAACAATGGTTCTTTCGGGTATACAAACAATTTCTTTAAATCATGCACATGATTTAAAGCAATTGTTTGTATACCCGAAAGATCCATTGTTGAAACTATTACTGGAGTTAATCCTTGGCCATTTCCAGTGTGAAAAGGAGTCGTAGAGAACTTTGTGAATGCAAAAAAAAACACACACAAGATTGTGCAACTTCACAAATACTCACTGTAAACATCCCTTAATCCTCCTATCCCTCTCTCCTTGCATGGAGTTTACTGCAGCATAGTTGTATGTAGCTGTGGGGAAAATTTACACATTCCTAAAACCTCCCATGCCTGCCGACTATCCTTCTGTAGATTCCTGCAGCTGTGTACAGAGCCATTTTTCTCCATAAACCTAGGTTTATAGCTGTGTGAATCAGGCACTAAGAATTGTGTGTACTTGAAGAAAACGAATAGCACTCAGCGCAAACATGGGATAAGATCTTCCTTTGCAGAAAGAAAGTATTTAGGTATGTATGCATGCATGTATGTTTGTGAATATGTGTTATTTGTATAGCGCGAACCTATCCAAAGGCAAGGATAAAGTCACACGTGATTTGAAAGGTAGCTAGCATGTGGACTGTTACTGCATTGTGGTGTATGTTGTTTATAGAGGCAAGTCCTCAACTCTTTCCTGAATTGCAGCAGGTTTTAAGCAGTCCTGATCCATAGAGGGAAGTTGTGGAGAAGTGTGGCTCAATGGTTAGAGTGGCAGACCCTGATGCAGAGGTCTGGCCCGGGACCAATGTTCAATTCCCGCCTCGGCGGGTCCTGGGCTCGATTTCCTCGGACCTGATAATTTTCACCTTGGTGCCTAATTTAGTCATGGGTCCCACGCTGCAACTCTGGGCAATAGCTTGCTTAATCTACACAACAGCCCCAACAGCGCTAGGATGCCTGGCTTTCACCCTGGGGGTGCCCAGGAGTGGGCAATTCACAGGGAGAGGCCAGGAAGGGTTCCTCAGCGGTATGCTTACAGTGCCTTGATGCCACGTCTGGGGTGAAACGTGCGCTATACGAGCAACACTACATTACATTTTACATTTTGTATTTTGTTCCAGATCTTGGGTGCATAGAGGAGAACGGCCTGTTGCCTTATTCTGTGTTTTAAACCCTTTTGTGTCTCCTGTCTGCTCGTGCCCTGGCTGCAAGAGTGCTGGGCGTCATCACAAGACAACTTAGCAGCCGAGATCTGGTTGATATCAGTGACATTAAAAAGCTGTGGCAAGCATATTACTGAGTGGCTTTTTAAAGGCATTTTAAAGCGTGAGGCAATGCATATTCCTAAGGATAACCACAAGGGATAAATAAACACAAGGGATAAAATAAAAATTCACCACCAGAGCAAGTAGTTTGATTTTCTATTAATTATGGTCACATCAGGAGTGGATATTTCCTTAACAGAGTGTGCTACACTTTACATGACGTGTAATACCTCCATTTTTCAACACAAAATAAAAAATCTATCTCTGAGGAGCTGATAGAGTACAGCACATTAGAGACAGTATACAAACCAACCCATTCATCACAGAAAGAACCTACCCTAAAGGTTTTAGCCTCATATAACTCAATTAATTTACCCGATTCTGTTCCCAGCAGACGGTTCAGAGGAGTAAATGACTAGGAGGATAACCTTAGATTCCTCTCAATTTCACCTTCCTTGCACCTTTCATGCCCCAAGGAAGAAGCAAAGAATTTACCTCTGTAACTAGCCAAGCTGTCATTCCCGGAATTAATCGTTGCTCATTATATGCCCATGTGAAAGACCCTCATTCATGACGCTCCAAGAAGAGCATCTTTTGTCGGTAAAAGGACAACTCTACAATTCCTACAGTGCTTGACAAAGGAACCGAATTTTTCTGAAAAAGGAAATTATTTCCACGAAATGTCCTCATGATCGAATGAAAAACATGGTGCAGGGATACATGCTTATTCAAGTAGGGAACACACCTCGAGGTGTAATGGAAGGGTGACAGTATGAAGAGGAAATTGGAAATGAAAATGCAATTTGAGTCAAACGGGGGAGAGTTGGACACATGGTAGAATCGTTCATACGAGAATGTAACAGTACCTCTTGGTATTTCAGCCAGAGAGAAAGACAGGCTGTCTGTTATTTGTGTATTGAAAAGACCTACAAGACTCCGTACAGTGGACTATGGTCACTAAGAATTATTTTTAAATCTCCACCTGGAAGTAATTTTCTTAGAAGTACGCCGCCGGGCAGAGGTTCCCAGGCGATCATCTGGGAATGTCATGTGATTTTTCTGAAAGGCTCCTCTTCCCCTTGTGCTGAGTTCTTCATAGGATAGAAAACTCTTTTGTTCTTATTTACTTCAATAAAGCTCTTTTAAACAAAAAAAAACAACAAAAAAAACCACTTTTTTACTACTTGGAGGAACCAGTAGTCCTCGTGTTGAAAGCCCGTCCCCTACAACCCTAGCAAGTCTAGGGGTCATATGTTCCCCTTTCATTTATAGTAGAGTAATTACTCCAACCCTTGGCACACTTGTAGCAAAGTAATCTGCAGTAAGTAATGAATGGATGTATGCCTAGCAGGTGGCAAAAGGTTCGTGTCAAAAGCTGACATAAAGGAGTGAATTTACTTTTGTGAATAGGGCTAGTTGATTGTCAGTCTTGTGTTAATGGCCGTGTGTTGGATATCTGAAGATATGAGCTGCAATCTTTTGACAGATACTTTGTTAATATAAAAGCTAAGTGAGAAAGAATCATTAGTTAATAACAGTAATAATTCATATTATAATGTAAATATTCTTGCCTCTTGAGTAGAAATACAAAATAGCATGTTATATAAATGTGTTATCATTGCCAGTGCTTCCGAAATATGCCTACGAGAAAACATGCGCTAAGATCATAGGGCCTCATTTATGTTTTTTTGCCTTAGGTCAGTGCTGCTGGACTTGCTGCTGCGCTGCCCTGCGGCAAAAGAAAAGGGAAGGAATGCGCTGCATCTATTAGATATGGCGCATTGCTGTCCTTTTCCCCAGCCTCTGCCTACTATGGGCTGCCGTGTGCCAACGCAGGCACCTTTACACAATGGCGCAAAGGTGCCTGCGTTGCAGGGATGATTATTTTTGCGAAGGAAAGGAAACCTTCCTGCACAAAAACAATTACAGGAGGCTTTTCCTCTTTCTATGTGTGATGCAGAATGTGGAGTGGTGTGGCTCACTGGTTAGAGGCGGCAGACCCGGAAGCAGAGAACGGCCCGGGACCAGGGTTCAATTCCTGACGCTGCAGGGTCATGGACCAGGGTCAGCGGACTCGATAATTCTCGCCTCAGTGCCTACTTTAACCAAGGATCACACTCGGCAACTCTGGGCATTAGCTTGCCTCACCTCTACAACGGCCCCCCAGGTTCGCCGGGGATGCCTGGTTTCACCTTGGAGCTACCCAGTAGGGACCATCTCACTGGGATAGCCAGGACGGGTTCCCCAGCGGTCTACAGTGCCCGACGCCTCAGGGCAGTAGTGCGCTTTACAAGACCACATACATTACAATACACATAGAAAGAGGGAAAAAAAGAGGAATAAAGATATTTCTGCTTGTTGTGCCTCCCTTATGCGTCCCCTGGGGAGGAGTACGTTTTTGCAGCTACCTCAGACTTACGTTTTCTCGTAAATCTGGGCCACTGTCAAAAAGCCATGGATGTTACTGGGAACGCCCCCTGAAACACCCATGGAATGCCCCTTTCACACAGTTTTCTGCGTGAAAGAGCCACTTATTTATAAGGCCATGAAAAGCTTTATGTGGCCTTATAAACATGCAAGTTGCCCATTGCGCCACCGAAACGTCCAAAAAGTGACGTTCTGGCGGCCCAATAGTGCCGGTAGGGCCACAAACATGAGGCCCATAATGAAATGGGTTTCAGCCTTTTTGCCTGCGGAATCAGAATGGGTTGCCTCTGTCTAATTCAACTCGCCCTTTCTTTCCCACAGGGCCCTGGAGTCTATAGACCTTTCATATAACAAACTGGTTCACGTCCCCTCCTACCTGCCCAAGCCTCTGCTGCACCTGGTTTTAATGGGGAATCAGATTCAAAGGATTCCGGGCTACGTGTTTGGGCACATGGAGCCGGGCCTGGAATATCTTTACTTATCCTTTAACAAACTTGTAAGCGATGGGATAGATCCGGTGTCATTCTTCGGCGCATATCACTCCCTGCGGGAGCTCTACTTGGACCACAATGACTTGGAGAATGTTCCAGTTGGGTTAGAGGACATGAAATCATTGAATACTCTGAGGCTGAACAACAATAAGATACGGTACCACAACCTTTATTTCTCTCCTTATGTGTATTGTTGGAATAGCAGATTTGATATTCTTTTAATGTTTGCATAATTACAGGAATGAAAAATCCAAACAAATTAAAAAGTCAAAACAATGCCAGAAAATATAAACAAGATGAGTGCTGGAGTTCTGTGTATAGACTAACATGTGTGCTATAATTCTTTAAAAAGGAAACTCCTTCCCTAAATCATGTATTTTGAGCTACATAAAGGAAAGTGCCCAGAAACCAGCCTCCATACATAAATAAATATTGGCAAACCCATAGGTTTTGCCTTTCAGTGGAGCTACCTGACCCTTTGGGTTTGCCTGGTGCATTTTGACGAAGCGGTTTAGCGTTGGCAAAAAGAATAAAATTGCTTGTGGAAATAAAGGACACTCTTATATACATGTGAATGAGTATCTAAGTATCATGACACTACAGTGGCCTCAGTGTGATTGTGCATGCATGTAAATGAGTCACAATGAAGCAGACATTTAGTTTTCTTCTAGTGTAACATTTCAGTGTGGTGAATGCCCATCATAGAGCAGTACAGTTTTTTAAAAAGAGCACTAAAGCACACTAATTCTTTGGCAAACGAGCACCCTGGTAGCAACGTGCAGCTATAAGGTGGGAAGGGGTTGCAACAGTACAGCAGGCAGGGAGTAGAATGGAAAGCGCACACAATTGGCGGAAGAGAGACAAAAAAGTAAGCATGGGCGGAAAATCCGTTCCGCTCGCGGATTTTGCAGATTTTCGGTAAATTCGCAATTCGCGAGATTCGCGAATTTCCTGCAAAATCCGCGAGCGGAACGGATTGGGTCAAAAGTTCAAGCTGACTTTTGTAACTCTTTTAAAATGGTGCCGGCAAGCTGCCAGAGCCATTCTAAAATAGTTACAAAAGTCAGCTTCAACAGGAAGCTCTAATAGATAAAGTAAAGCAGGTGCTCGAGTTGAAGCTCAAATTCAGTTACACAATCATTAATCACCCCAAACTTGGTTTGATTAATGATTGTGTAACCTAATTTGACCTTCAACTCGAGCACCTGCTTTACTTTATCCATTAGTGCTTCCTGTTGAAGCTCTTTGTAGCTATTTTAGAATGGCGCTGGCAGCTTGCCGGGCCCATTCTAAGTGGGGCTGAGGGCAGAAGGGCACAAAAGTTGGACAGAAGGCAGCAGGGGGACAAAAATGAGTGGGGCAGAGGGCAGAAGGGCACAGAAACGAGTGGTACAGAGGGCAGAAGGGCATAAAAACGAGAGGGTGGCAGTGATTAACCAGGCAAAAAAAAAACCCCAGCGAACACCCGGGAACATGCAAAGAGCCCCGCGAACACGCAAACATTAAAAAATCCGAAAATTTCCATGAACTCGCGAATTTTGCATATCGCGAATTCGCAAATTCACAGATCGCGAATTCGCAAAATTCAGCCCTGCTTACAAAAAAGGAATTGGATGGGGAACAGGAAAAGCAAAAGACAACTGGGGTTAAGCGGTAGCAACATGGAGAGGTTTACGTGGCAAAGCAGCACTCAAAGGGAGAGAGCAAGAAAATATATTCATTTTGATGATGTATTGAAAAATTCTACTTCCTTGAATGCTAGAGGTGTAAGGATACAAGTCATCCAAGCAAAAGGATGGTAAAAAAGCTTTGTTCCTGGGGAGGGACTTGTAGAAGAAAATGAAAGAAAGCCTTTGAATAAGAAACAAGTGAGTGAGAATGACAAAAATGCCATGCAAGGGCTTGAAATTGGCTGGTTCAAAGTCCACAATAAGGTATTGTTCACAATAGTCTTTGGCAACACATAACTAAAACCTGTGGAGCAGTAGCGGAGTTCATTGTTGGCGTAGGTGCCCTGCCAACTTTTAACAACACATGGATACTGTTTGTCAGGCTGAGCAAAGGTCAGGCTGAAAGACACTCTTTACGCTCGGGTCAGGCATCCAGGTGTTGTACATGCGCTCGCAAAATGTGCAGGCGCCTGGCTGCCTAAGCCAATATTTTCTGGGATGAAGATTTCAGATCCAGTTCCTCAGACTGACAAAGTCTTTTGTAAGACTACCCCTCCTGCCAAGTATCCTCATTGAGTCCGGCCAGTTTGGGGGGTGTTGTACTCTCTATTTCATCTTCTATACTGACAGCCTGTGAAGTGAGGACAGGAACTCTGATGAGGAAGAGGAAATAGGGGGTACTACGCCACCCAAACTGGTTGTACTCAAAGAGGATACTTGGCATTTGACCACACCTTGTACAAGGTGGTGATAAGTGATTATTTTTGAATCTTCAACTATGATGAAGTACGAAGGGAAGAAACGCATTGGATGGGCTGATTAAAATCTGTTTTTGATACAAATAATTCAGTAAATAGTCAGACGAACAAGACGCATGCAGAATTGATTGTATTGGAACCATCTTTTTGGAGATACATAGAGATTGAAACCTATGGAGCTTTTGCATTATGCTCTAATTGTAGCCATATCTATAATATATTGTTGCTCCATTTCAATAGTTTTGTCCAATAATTCCAGGACAAAAGACACTTAGAATTGCTGTTTGCAGAACTTCACCTGGAGTTATTGCTTCAGATGAAAGAGAATATTTTGTGGGCCATAACAGTTTAAGTGCTTTGAAGGCAAATATTTACATGCTCATTTGTAATCTAGAAGACTAATTTGTAATCTTCCCTCTTGTTGCCCCTCTTCTCCTATTCTTCGGAATCTCGATTGTTAGGCTATCAGAAAATGGGTAATATTTAAACTCTGCTGTCTGACACATAAGGCACTTCACAAATCCCATACCGCCTACTTGTCCATACGTTTAATACGTTAACGACCTGCGAGATGCCTTAGATCCTCGGATAAGGCTTGCATCACATTTGGAACTCAAATCAGGAGGGTAGATATTTTCCCTACACTGCCCCCTATCATTGGAATTAACTCCACGCTAATCTTCTCTTCTGCTCAGGCATTATTATCTTCAAGAAGGGACCTAGCTGTTTTAAGAAGCTTCTCCTTCTCAGCAGTGCAGCGCTGAGATACTCCTTCGGGAGTGATTCGTGCACTATATTTGAAGTCAATATCATGTCATGCTGTAAAGGGATACAATACCTGCCCTTCTGTTTTGAACTCCTGGAGTAGCACTGAAAAAAACAAGTAAAACAAGTAAATTAAGTATTTTCTCTATCAGCAAATTACTGTGGCCCTGTTCATAAAACTACATAAGTACTACTTGTATGTGCAATTGGCTAAATTTACAAGTATTCATTTCCTTTTGTAATTCACATAAGGTGTATTTTGAGTCTTAAAGGGCTTTACACATGGGTGGTATTGCATTATAATGATGTAATATCATTCATAGTTGAACTCTCTCTCTTGGGCCAGATGTTTATGGTTTGAGGCAGGGATTAACTGGAAAGTTTCAGAATATCCACAAACCTCTACACCACCCAGACCCACAAGGGAATTGACTGAGCCTTTATTTCAGTATAGGGCAAGAGTATATCCCTTTCTAAAGTGGCAATTTTTAAGAACACCCCCAAAACTGGTGCTGGTATAGGGAAGAGTTTCTCTCCGTGGGGAAAACCTGTTTCCCTCATATAGAAAAAAGGATACAGAAAAGGGGGCAATTGCACGGAATCATTTTCGCATGTGCAATTTACACTGTGGAGAATTAAGTATGGGATGATCCCTGTGCATGCGCCAGTAAGCATTTTGAAGACCTGTTCGGGAGTACAGTTGGTAACCTACATCTGTCACAGGTTTCCCAGAGTTCTCCAGGAAATCTTGCTAAATGCCTGACATGCTTACATTTTGACCAATTTTAGATAATTAACCTTGTAACTTTCAGTGAAAGGAGAGTTGCTTAAAAATATTCTGCAAAGAGCCATCCTTATAATTAAGTGTTGAATGGCTGTTGGGACTGTGCTCAGTGAATTGCTGTTAACATTCATCTGGCTTGAGCAAGAGGCACCGTGACATCACCAGTGAATAATAATCAATTGTTATTGAGTAGTTGTCCCAAGTGTACATTCTAAATCATCATTGTTTTCATATGTACCTTTGTATTGACACCAAACAACCAATGTGACTTCCAGTAGGCCTTCTATGTGCAATTGGGAGTTATTGTTATTACTTAGAATACATGAGTTTGGGGCAGCACAGTGATAGCTGGCACAAAAGCACATATCATCCAGTTCAATAGAAAGACTGTTACTGCAGAACTGCAATGCTCTCAAGTTTTCCAGGTTCGTGCTTGAGCAACTAAACCTGTCCATGATCTCAGTTCTTATTTTATAATGGGATGCACAGGACTGCAATTGAGAGGCCCACTGGTACTGGCAATCATTGTGCTTGGTCTGAGCATGCTTCCTGGCTATAAGGTACTACTGTGAAGGTTATAAGGGCCTAGCTTATAGTCATCCTGTTCAACGGTGATGGTATTTAACACACACATGATGTTGTGAGAGGCCTGTTCTCGTAGCCCCATTCCGGCTCCTAGGGTAATACATTGAGAAAGTGTCAGATGACTGTCTGATGCCTGCCAACCACTGCTATAATTCCCAGCTTGGCATTAGGGGCATAGCTTCATGATGGATGTTTGGATTGTGACCCCTCCCCCCAAATAAATACATTCTTTGCTTGGTAGTTGGGTCTGGTGCCATGATTCAGGTCTCCTATGCCTGTGTAGGGTTTTCTTGACAATTGGTTTTCTTAAGAATTTTTTTACTTGTCCATATTTTCGACCAGGAACTTAAATATATGTAGCCCCAGATTTACAAAGATTTTGTGTCAGGGTTTGGACACTTTATTGACACAACTCCCAACGCAAAATCCTTTTTTGGAATTGACAGAGCAACACAAAGGCCCATTTGCCTGGCTTTATAAGATAAAGTAACACTATGCAGGCCTTGAGCTGCCCTACATCACTTTGTGTCAGGTCGGTGGTCTATCTGTGGTGTATGGGCGTTCCTGTGCGCTCACCCAAGGATCTTGACACAAACCTATATTTACAAAGAGTTCTAGACATAGGTTTGCACCAAAATGGTGTGTCTATGTGAGGCTGGTGTAACGAGGAGAAATAGCCTTATTTCTACCCGTTATTTTTTCGTTGCCTATGCGCTGAAAAATGAAGCACACAGGCAAAGAGGAAAAAGCCACAATTGATAGTTTTTGAGCAAGACGGTACTCTTTCCAGCAAAAAAATATTCCTGACTCTAACGCAGAAACCCTTGCACTGTGGCTCAAGGGGGCCTTCATTGGCACTATGCAACTCAACGTGCACCAGTGCCTTGAGAGAGTAAAAGTGTGCCATTACTTTCAAGATATGACACAATTCTGCTCTCTTCAGGTGAAGCCATAGAGGAACTGTGCTTGCTGCCCTGCATTGCACTACCTTTGTAAATATGCCCCATTGACCGGTTTACCATAAAAGTAGCAAATCTGGACCAACAGAGGTGCTCCTTGAATGGATGCAAACTATATATTGAAATTCACAAGTATTTTCAGTAGTAGGCTAGGAGATCTATGCCACTCTCAGGTCTGGCAATCAAATATCCAAATGATGATGGGACAAACGGTTGCAAATAGTTTACCCACTGGCAATCCCTCAGGGTAGCATTCTAAACCATAGTTTTTTTGTCCAAGGTGAGAATCTATACAGAGGGTCTGAATTAGCATTTAGCAGAGCGAGTATAGGAAGACAGGATGAAATAGGGCTTTACTGTTCTTCACACTACCCTCCAAATTTAGAGGTATCCACCAATATAGCGGACATCTCTATACATTGGCGGAAACCTCTATCCTGGCAGTTCGGGTCAGTGTAGGAAAAGTTTAACGGATGCCTACGTCAAACATTTCAGCTGGTCCTCAAACTTATCCAAAGTATTTTTATTTCTAAAAAACAAATTCCTAAGCAAGTGATGACATCGACACCAGTTTTCTCTCATGGTCCTACGAGGACTGAAAACATTAAAAACATGAGCTCCAGTTATGTAGGCATTCTTACCCAACTAAAGACAAAATCAGGGAAGCAAGATTGAGCTATTAAGCCCTAATAAAGAAAAAAGTCAAAAGCCTTGAATAAAAACCGGAGAGCAATCAAACAGGTGGACGCCGGAAAGGATACAATAAGTCTAATAGACACTTACAGTAAAATATTCTCAAAAGTCTTCCTCAGGGAGTTTGATGACTAGGTTACTAATGAAAACATCCTTCCTCCCATTTAAGATAGGTTAGGAGAAGGCCTGTCAACTATTGATCAAATATTCACCTTTTTACATATTGAGCACAAGTTTAGCACTGACAAAAAATGCCCCTCTATGTAGTCTTTTTAGATTTCACCTCAACCATCCATTTGGTTCCAAACAACACATTTGGGAAAAGCTAACATTGATTGTGATTGATATAGCCCTTCTGTCCCTAATACAACTCTTGTACACCAATACCAGCTTGCAAGTTAGACTAACCTAACAAGGGCTTATCAGTAAAAACTCCCCATTAGGAATGGAGAAAAACTCTCTTGTTTTCTTTGTACATCAATGAGATTTATGAGGCAGTAAGAACATCCAAAGAGGATCTCCCCATGGTAACCAGCTTTGGAAATACCAGCCTTTTCATAAGCAGATGATTCAATTCTGAACCCCAAAACGGCAATGGGCCTGCAGGCTCAATTGGCAGCCATGGAAACATATTATAAAATAAGACAATTAAAAATCAACACCGGGAAACCCAAACATATTGCATTAAAGACAAACAGAAAGAAGAAAGGCGTCTTTCATATAAATGGCTCAACCCTAGAAGAAGTGGAATACTTTAAAACTCTAGGGGTGGGAATTATTTGAAACCTCAACTGGTCTACACACATTCAAACTATCCTCGAAAAAGCAGAGTCTTCTGCAAATGCATCACAAGACTAGTTAGGAAACACAGACCTTGATTTTCCAACCACAATGACAAAGTCTTCCTAACAAAGGTAGGAAGTCAAATTATCTATGGGGATCTTCGAGAAGAAATTCCGAAAATCAATCCTCAGCCTCCAGAAGGAACTACCCACTGTTATCTTGGAATCATATGTGGGTTATACTCACATTGAAAATACATTTTAGATGGCTCCCATGAAACATGATCTAAACAGTCTAAAATCATGCTCAAACTATCTGGTGGATTGGGCCTGGGAGGAACAATTAAAGTTGAATAGAAAGCTCCCTTTCATATTGCTCGGGTTTAAAGAAAGTAAGAGAATTAACTTGGCACTACCACAAACCCTGAGTAAACTTCAAATGATTTTGAAGAGGGAAATAAACTCTATGATTACCAAACAAAGCACGTATCTTGCATAAGCCCAGAGAATGGGAGCAATATTATGATTTTTTAAATTGTAAGTTGCTAATCATAGTTATATAGTCTTTGTAAATAGTTTGTAATAAAAAAATCTATTTTTGGGTGAAATGTAGCCTTCCTTTACATATGGGCCAAAAACATATTAATAAAATTCAAGTTCAAATTTCCATGACATGGACAATAAACCTGGTGGTGATGGACAGGGAAAAAACACAAAATCTGACTCTACTTTAAGTAGGCCAGATAGTTGGATGGCTTATGATGCACCTACTCCGTCAGGCCACTGAAGGGACTTTTACACTACTCTGTCGGCATAAAACTTGTGGTCTGCTCAACTTAAAATCAGGTGGGAGGATCTTTTAAAAAAGATTTTTTAATTAACTTTATTTATTCAATTTGATTAACACATAATACAGGTGTACATTCCAAAGTCAGCATTCATGGATAGTATATGCTTAAACACCTTTGTTACAATCCCAGCCTTTGGACATGGCATAAACAATCCAGTGGGAATCCCCCCTGTTTGAGCCAACCATTTAATCCCTTTCTACTGCGGAGGATGCTAGGAGGACCTTGAGTTTGGTGAACAGGGTACTCTGTTGCCATTGCAACAGAGTATATGTCCACGAGACTATAAGTCACCCGCAGAGGCCCACCTTATAAACATCAGTACTGAACCTGCACCTCAGGTGAACAGTTCATCCTGAATCTAGGTCTCCTCACACATTCACCCTGGGACCACTGCTTTTTTAGCTGGGAAATATGAGATTCACACCCCCTAATCTCACTTACTGAGCAACATCCCTGCTCAAAATTACAACTAATAAACCCAAGCTGTGACGGAGAGCAGTGTGTGAAAGGCCATAAGCTATGCCACATACTGTTCCTTATTTGCTTCATGTCTATTTGTGACAGAGGACCTTGAAGCAAGGATACCAGGTGCAAAGCCTCTCATAGAGCCGGTCACACTTCAACGCTCCCAATGGAAGTCCTCAGGGGTATTATTAGTTGCTGGTAATAATTTATTACAGGAGATTAGTGATGCATTTGTCTTGCTACATGTGCATTCTGATGTCAAAGTCTGCTTGTAATAAGAAGATATTTGCCAGTTTTTCAAAGAGAGATTATATTCTCCCACAGGTTAGACATATATATTCGGCATGCCATTTACCGGAGTGGTTTACTTGACTGTTTAACATGTTAAACTGTACGCTTATTTACCCTTTCCAGGTATGTTTCTCCGGACTGCCTTTGCAACACTGAAGATGAAGATGAAGATTCAAATTTAGAAGACGTCCATCTTGAAAACAATTATATCAAGACACGGGACATTTCACCATATGCTTTTCAATGCATAAAATCCTACTCAAGCATTGTCCTTAAACCACAATATGTTAAGTAAAACAAACAACATTATTCTTAGCATACTTCATGGCTATCTTATTGCAAACACCTTATTTATATTTTTGCGGGGTACCACACATTATAAAACCCTACTTATGATTCCCTGAACAGAGGCACAGTATTGATCTGCATCCTGTTACTGTTTCCAAGCAATAGCAAGCATTGAGAGAATCTCACCACTGGTGAAACCCTGTTTTGGCCCTGATTCCCAAAAAATGGAAAAGCATTAAGCATAGATATACACATTTTCTGATGATTAACAAAACACCTTAAGGAATATGAATGCAAATCTATGAAAATCATTGACTTTCATAAAGACTACTAGTCCTCGATGCATACTCCAGTGAAGTATGGGCAGCAGGAAAATTGGCAGAAATTTGCAAAACCAAATTTGTTTACTTCAATTTTTTTGTTTGCAATGTGGAAAACATGTTCCCAGTGGATAAAGCTTGAGCTCTAAATAGTGCACTGTCAGTTGATTCTTATTCATAAATCAGGGTGAGGGAATTTACACATGCTCAACAACTTTGTATATTGTGCATTTCAAGGTATACATACTTCATTTTGCTAAGAGGATCATGGTAAACAGCTCAAAAAATACAGTTAGTGGACCTCATTTGTTTTATACCATCAAACCTCATTGGTATTAAGAAAATTTGGCATGTGCTTACACAGCCTTCTATATTTGAATTGATATCTCGTAAATAGGAATCATATTAGCACAACTGCATTCAAATCCATTTATTTTTAGAGGGGCCTAGAATTCTCAGAAAAAAGTGGCAATCATTAACTTTAGTCTCAATCAGCATGGAAGTTTAATTCCCAAGTGTACTTTTCCAACATTTATAGACCTAGATCACAGCCTTTTTATTGAGTGGATAGGAATACCAAAGGCAAAAGATCAAAAAACCCTTTGAATGAAATAAAAAGAGGAGGCAGATCTTCATTTTCTTTCATTTTAATCTTTAAATTATTTTTCCTTCCTTACAGTCTAGCTCCTAGGTAAGATATTCACAAAGGGCTGATGTAACCATTGCACGTTTCACACACAGTGAGGCTGGCTTTCCGGTCACAACTAGACTGGAATTCCCAGGTGTTTTTATTATTATGAAAATGCTTTATTCAGAATTAAATCAGTGAATTTAGGGGTAGGGGCTTACACATAGAACAAATCTGATTAACAACAACTTAGCACTGATCATTGAGTCATCAGTATACAAGATGGGCTTATCTGGTGCAGAGGACAATGCCTGATTTATGTGCCTGCAGTGAATTCATTTAACACAATTTTTCTCTTAATTACTGCTTTATTTTCATGCAGTACAGAAGCAGAAAGAGGTATTCTTTGGTCAATATTTTAAAGCTGGCTGAAAAGGGTTGTCCTACTATGGTATGCAACTTTCACTGATCCATTATCAGATATTTGGTAAACGCTTACTTCTAGTCAATTATGTCAGTAATAAAGGCGACCATTAATAGCTATTAGTAACAAGTAACAAGACTGTTGTCTCTCTCGATCATTACGGAGACAAAGCCTGTGGAAACTGGAGATAGTGTCAGGCAGAATGTGTTCCACTTCATCCCACATGGACTTCTAGCCCACATTAACACGGAAGTGAGAAATTTACAGACTTCACACCAAACACTATAGTGAGTCACATAATCAAAATGAATGATTTTCCAAGTGTCGCAGATCTCAAAAATATGAATGCATCCATTCCATACTCTCTCATCTAATCAACTGATCTCCTTCCCATGTCACCTTCTAAATACTAGACTTCCCTATTTTCTGTCCCTTCTATTACCTTCTCAAGCCGATACCCTTTATATTGGTCTGACCATTAGACATTTGCATTCATGACCCCACGTTTCTCTAAACCCCAAAAATAAAACCAAGGCCTCCAAGCAAACAAGGTGCTCTTTTAAATGCTCTGTGGATGAACTTCATTTTTCCCTCATCTCCCTGCAAATCACAGCAGCGAAGCACATGGAATTACTTGATGGATCATTCAATGCAACCCATTGCACCGTTGAAACATAAATGCATCCACACATAACAAAGCATTTAACCCTATCCCATTGGTCTCTAGTACTCTCAGGGCTAATCTCAACTAAAATGAACATACATGAAAAAACAATTGCCAACAGACATTAGAATTGAACAAGTCGCATGCTTAGCATGTGAGCAAGCTAGATAAAAAAAAACGAGATATTATCTTCTGTCTGTGACGGTATTACTAGCCCAAAATTAAACTAAAGATAGGGTGCTATTCAAAACTGCAACATTTTGATATTGACACGTTCACTCAATCCATCATCCCCCATTCAGTACAAGTATTCCCTGACAGCCAATATGCATTTGTTGACAAAATCATCAGTATAAAACACAAGATTGGCCTGATCAAGACCTGCTCTGATGATTCTACTGTACCACTCCTCACATAACCTTTGCTTCTTTCAACTTAGGTGACCTCTGATATCTTCTCCCTCAAGGCAACCACTTATGAGCACAAATGTCCTGCCAGATCCCATCATTGTTTCACCCACCCTAGAGAAACTGCCCCACTCTACAACAGTCTTAATGTCTCTCTTAAAAGGAATCCACTGCATTGAAAGCCAGTCACATTGCACCTCTCCTACAAAAAACCTCATCTGCACTCTGATCCTCTTTCCAATTATTAGTCCATCGCTCATTTACGATTGTGTGGCAACATCTTTAAAACAGTCACATCACACCACTTAAACTTCAAAACCACAATGACCACAAAAACCTACTCCATTCATGATAGTCAGGATTAAATTCCAGATAAAGCACGGAAACACCCCTATGCAATTGGTTAATGGTAACATTTGAATTTCCGACAGAAAGGAGTCCTGTCTCCTGTTGCTGTTGAGTCTACCATTGACCTTAGATAATATAGCACACCAGACTGTTTCAACTACCCTCTTTTCTCACTTGGCCATTATTTAGGTAATCTTCAAGTGGTTCTCTTTTCTGGGTATCAGTAACTCATACAAATAAAAACCTCCAGTTTGCTCATGCTTTCCTGCAACCTGTGGGGAAGAATAACGTTCTATCTGTTTGACCTATCTATTCAATCCTTACATGGAACATCCATGTGTGCTCCTAACCACTCAAGACAATCCATTAATGTGGTGATTACTCCCAGTGAAATATAAGGCTGTGATCAGTACATTCACAGCCTCATATCCGAGTCTGGGCGGTGAACTCCGCTCCACTTGTGGAGTTTGTGGAGTTTTCCGCACTCCTCGTTACCTGGAGCTCGCGGAGTTCCCGAAAAAACTCTGCTCTGTGTAGTTGAGTTTTTTCCTCACTCCCGTTCGTCAACATCAAGTTGGCGAGCATTAGCGAGGAAAATCCATCTCCCGGCAGGATTTTTCCTCGTTCACAATCGTCTACATCAAGTTGGTGAATGTGGAAAATCAACCTCCCGTGAGATTTCTCAACGCGGGTGGTCAGATTTCTCATTGCGAATGGTCACGTATGCTCGTGACCGCTCGTGTTGAGAAACCGTCCGTTCGCATTGAGAAACATACAGCTCGAGTAAAAATCTACTCGAGAAGCAGTAAGGAAGCTGCGCCCGCTTGCTCTTTGCATGGTGCCATTCGCGATGATTGCACAGTACGGACAAGCACCTGGCACTGAAAATCACAGCGAAAGGCATTTATCTAACGCACTCCGCTGCTCGCAGATCTCCGCATAGCCTGCAGAGGTTTCTTTGCACTTCGCAGAGTTCCACGTAACAGAATTCTGCGATCTCCGCCCAGGCTTACTCATATCCTGCCATAGGCTTACATGTTTATGAATATCTGCCTTAAACCTCAAATTAAACCCTACAGAAACATGTTTGATCTCCCTTATGAGGAAGATCACTCAAAACAAAATGAATAATTGCTACCAATCAGTATGTGAAGCTGCTTGGTTTTTACATTGATTCTTGCATATCCTGTGAACTACTCTCATGTAACCATGAAAACACAGACAGCTGTGAAACAGTTTAGTCTTTTATGCAACTAAAATATCTCCTACCCATAGCCAATATTTGAACCACTGTTCAGAGTTACAAACTCTACCACATTGAGGATGCCATTTCCAACCCCCTATAGTGCATACCAGAATCCACACTCTTGTCACTGAAAGATGGACTCCATTCTGCTATTCCCCAGACAACATCATCCAATCCTCAGACTAGCTCCTCCAGCAAGCCTCAATTTTAAAAACGAATGTAACATCTACAAAGCCTTCAGCACAAGCAAACACAGCTACTATTCCAAGATGCTTAAAACCCAGGTGGATTAACTGTAATGCACATCCACAGTATTGCCTATCTGGAAATTCAGGGAGCCTTTATGGAAGGAACATGAAAACTGACATGCATGGATCCAAACCCGGGAATGATTTGTTCTTATAGGGAAGGCTGTAAATTGAAATCATCCAGTTCATGAAGGCTATGGAATATTTTTTGTTCCAGCAATTCTTTTCACACCCACCCCCTGCAAAGGTCTCCCTTTATTCAATGTTCTTTATATAACTTGTAAACTATCCACAACGGCACACTGATCTACTTGTGCACACCGAAGGGCATGTGGTAGGCCTGAAAAAAGCACAAATCATAGCCATGTGATTATCATGTTAACCTGAAGAGCCTTTTGCAAACATGTTATGCTGAAGTTCCGAATTTCAATCTAGTAGCTGCACCTTAAACATGGAACCTTTTTTACTTCTGTAAGTGTACCACACTTACCGAATGTCTCTATATCCCTCTTCCTGTGCTAGAGCAGTCTTCCGCCCCTCTGGTCATGTTTATGTTTAACAAATACCCTCCATCACCAATTTTAAAATTTGGCTGCAAACCAATCGGTTTACACCACCAAGGAATCACTACGCAGTTAGCAGTATCAGGCAGCCCACAGACACTTCTTGGCACTGTGTTTCTTTTTGGAAACAAGGATATGTGGCAACAACATATATATATATTGGATGTATGCGAGTGGTAAATTCTCTTGTGCGGTTGTGTGTGTTCTTTGAATAGATAGAGTTCTTTTTGAATTGCAGAAGGGTTGGGGCAGTCATGAATCTAATTGGGATGTTACTCTAAGACCTGAGAGAATAGATGGTAAAGGTTTGTCTTTTTTTTTTTTTGCAGTTTTTTTCTTCCAGTCCTGGCTTTTAGTGTAGTGTTGTCTACCTGAAGCAGTTAGTCAAGACAGAGAGTAAAAAGGTTGGACAGACACTAGGGGAGTAGAAGGGGGCCTGTTCCCTTAGAAAAAGGAGCTCTCACTCACCCAAATGGGTGTCATACTTCGTCATAGGGTGTGTTCCTTATCGGGCTGGCGCTACAATACCAGACGGGCACCCACAAGGGGGCTCTTTATCAGAGATCTTTTTTCCCATTGCCGTATGTAAAGTATGGGTGTAGGGCTTGTTGTGTAGCTTGGTGTATTAAAGTGAATATGTGTAAGGAAGTGCGTTTTATAATAGACTAAGTAGTCCTCCACCCAAATTTGTTTTAATAAGTGAGTCAACTAGAGGATTTAAAACCGTGGTGGCTATCACCAGCACCAATGATCTATGATAGCTTTAAAAGGTCAACATGTTTATTGCCATTGGTTAGTCAATGACAATGAAGTGGCAATTCTTCAGGACCAAATGATCCTAATTTGTATAGTGATTGGGATCTTGCTATTCAAAATAGTATCTAATCACAAATGGCCTTGGTATGGTGTGATTATTGATATATCAACAAAAGTTTCCTTGTAAAAGGAAAAGCCAACCCAATTAGGGTAGCAATTCTGTTTCCTCCAGTGGGAGCAGTGAGTACGCTGATTTAGCATGAAAGTCTTTGTGTGGACTCCATCAGATACCCTACCCATGCACTGCTGCCTCGGGATGCAATGCATGATGTTTTGATGATGTTACAGGTTTGGAGGGACATCCAATGTAAGTACACCAGGGTTGGCATGATCTCTTTGAACTTTTTTAGGCTATTGATGAGACCTGCTGCCACATGTTGGATGTATTTCAGGGGAGCTAGAGATGTCACGAAGAATGCCCAGCAGGTTGGAGCTTCCATCTAAGTGCAAGAGAAAGAAGACTAGAGGTTTGGATGTTTGTTCCCATTGGTGAACAGGTGGAAGTCTGCCTTGGTTGAGTTTTAAGTAAACCCTTGACATCCAATTCTGAATGGAATCAAAGCAAGGTTTGAGTGATAGGATCTTGTGAGCAGTGGAAATGGTCAAGCAGAGTTGAGTGTCATCAGCATATTAAAGAATTGATACTCGATACTCATTACATCCGTTTCAAGAAATGTGTTCTAATGGAAAACATACACAGGTAATCTCATCAAAGGAAAACTTCGAGGCATCCTTATTATCCACCTCTTTTACCAGTGGTAAAAAAAGAAAGAACAGTGGGTTACTGTAAAGATAACTCCCTGCATTACTCCTCTGTGTGATGTGCAGATTATGGCTTAGAATACATGTTCCATTTCTTGTTATGTATAAGTGAAATTCCTCCCCTATATTCGTCTTTTTCTTAATTCAGAAAATTCGTATTTTTTTGTACCTTTTCTCTCTCCCCTGATTTGAAGCTGTCCTTTGAGTCTATAATCGGTTTATGTTAGCTGTACTGGTGTATGGTTAATCAATTATGCAGTCGCCGAAATGTATTGCGGGGCAAACATTTGGCTGCATTGTTAATACTGATGTCCAATTTCGTTAAAAGAAACGATGTTGGATTGTAAAAATACCTGTTAGCAGGTGAAATTTCTCCATACAATCCATGTGTCCACAAAATGATTTTCCAACTTAAAGGTTACAAAATGTAAATCCGAATAAAAAGTGTAACTAACTTGAAACGTCCTCCTGGTAGCACGTGTTTGTGCTATGTAGTTCCTGAAACAAACAATAAAATTACCTTTCTGTAGAGTGAATAAACAGTTTGCTTGAAACCCAATAACCACTAACCTACCAAGGTAAACCCCCTGGTGCTGCTGATGCTACTCTGTGTAAATGTGAATGCCATTGTTTTCATCTGTGTGTCTCATGCGGGCTCATTTCCAGTATTGTACAAATGTATGTTTCCTGTATCTTGCTGGGTCAGGTATGGGCACAAAGGATATTACATGTCTTTTATTACATTATATATTATGTCATTTTGCAAATGTTTATTAAAATATGTGCATTTCTATTGGTTGTCGTGCCTTTTTTGTTAACAACAGACCTGACATTTTTTTTTTTTTTTAAAACCTTTATTTCGATAAAAGCAGTACAGTTGCAAGCCTACAACCACAGGGACCGGCCGTTGCTAAAACGAAACGGAGAAACCAATATTGCATTGTTACACAGCTATTTAGCTGACAACCCGAGGGTACGGCAGCAATTCCACATATTATTATGAACAGTTCTGTGGTGGTAAGCAGGATAAATTAAAGGTTTCACATTTTATTTATATATGACAATGAAAAATGAACTAAAATAACTAGTGAGGCAGAAACTAAACTAAATGGTGAGTGTCTGTCCCGGGGGGGAAAGGCTGTGTCGGAAAATGATATATGCAATGTACAGAGATGAAGTCTCGGGGGGAGGGGAGGCGGGGGCGGGGAGGGTGGTCAAAGCAGCAGCAAAAGTATTACCAAACAAGGAACGTGTGGTCACGGGGATAGAGGTATCTCAGGGATGTCCGCCAGAGGAGGAGTACAAATCTCCCCGTGGTATAGGTTCCATTGGTTCCATATTCTCCCCCACTTCTTGGGTCTACCACGAGCGATGTACACAGTTTTTTCCCTAAAAATGCACCAGTCCATGTTTTCTTTCCAAGCTGATTTGAGAGGTGCTCTTTGGGATCCCCATAGTTGAGCTATGTCCCTTTTGGCTACCATATTGCAAGGGTAGCCCATTGCATCTGTGCCACATTAAAATCGTTAGGTTCCCATACATTCAGTAAACAGCGTCTGGCTTCCGGCAAGAGCGAAACTCCCGTAACTTCTTCCATGACGGCATGCACACGATTCCAAAACACCACAACATCCGGGCACTCCCAAATGATATGAAGGAAGGTAGCAATCAAACCACATCCACGCTTGCACAACCTATCCACAGAATAACCCATACGCTGCAGCCGCGGACCCGTGACATAGATACGGTGCAGGATTTTTAATTGCACCAGCCGGAGACGGGCCGGAATCGCGACCTCTTTAGGAGAAGATATCGCAGCCTGCCAATCTTCATCGTCCAACTCCAGTCCATCACCGGTCCAAGCAACCCGAAGCCGCGAGAGCAAATCCGATCGATCGTTTATACGTTTTTTGTATATTAGGGAGATAGCGTTATCTGGGAAGTGTCCATCAAGCACTCTATCCTCAAGAGGGGAAGACTCCGGGATTGCAGTCCCGGCCGGTAAAACCGAACCAAGAGCATGGCGGATCTGCATGTAACGAAAATGCTCCTTATCACTAAGCGCGTATTCCGCTTTAAGCTCGTCAAAAGTCTTGACCCTATTCTTTACCCATAGATCCCCAACCCTGCTGATACCAATAAGGTCCCACTTCTCGAAGCCTTTCGTGGTCCAAAGACTGCCCAATCTCTCCGAAGCATAGAGCGGAGTCGCTCTAGTCAATATGTCTGACCACCCCATAGCTGCGTTTGAACTGCGCCACACCCGTACCGCGACCCCGGTGGGCCCAGTCAGTGTCCTCCCAGACGATTTAGAATATAGCACTCTATTATAGTTCCCTCCTGGCAGCTGCCATTTGTCCATTTCAAATGCAGGATTAGGAACGGGGCCGTACATTGCATGGTTAATGCACTTAATTGGGAAGCCCAGTAGTAACGTTTAATGTCAGGCAACGCGATGCCCCCATCATACCATGGCAAAGTCAGCTTCGCTAGGGCAATGCGAGGACGCCCCCCCCCATATCAACTTCCTCTGTAGGCTCTCAATCTGGCGAAAGTAACTGGCAGGTACTAGATCAAGCGTATTCTGGACAGCATACAGGAATCGGGGAAGGGACATCATCTTGAAAAGAGCAGCCCTCCCAACCGGGGTCAGCGGTAGACCACACCAAGCCGTCACGTCGGATTTAAGCCGGAGAAGCAGGGGAAGCAGGTTCCGTTCATACCGAGCTGCGGGGTCCAGTGATATGAAGATCCCCAAATACTTAAAACCGATGTGTGAAATCGGTATCGGGCACACACGTGGCAAGGGGGGTACTTCTCCGGTCAATGAATAAATACAGGACTTAGCCCAATTGATCACCAGACCGGAGTTCTTCCCGAACGAGCTGAGTACATCAAACAGTATCCTAAGTGACTTCCGAGGGGAAGTGAGATATAGCAGGATGTTGTCTGCGTATAGCGATATGCGGTCTTCGAAGTCCGGGGACCACCTAATGCCTTTAAGTGATGGCTCCCACCGCTGCCAAGCAGCAAGGGGTTCTAAGGCAAGCGCGAAGAGCAATGGAGATAAACGGCAACCCTGTCACGTACCCCTCCAAAGAACAAAGGATCCAGAGACTCTGCCGTTAACCACCACCTGAGCCAACGGTTCCTCGTATAGGAGTTTAACCGAACCGATGAACCAGGAACCAAAACCGAATTTCACGAGGGCCGCCCATAAATATGGCCATTCCACCGTATCAAAGGCCATCGTGGCATCCAAGGAGACCAAGATGGCCGGCTCGCACTGTGACTCCGCTCTCGCCAAGACGCCGTGAAGACGACTCAGGTTGAGGGCGATGTTGAGGTGGGGCATGAACCCGGACTGATCCGGGTGGATCAGGTCGCCGATCACCTTAATCAGCCGATTTGCCAGGAGTTTTGCCAAGATCTTGGGTTCGGCGTTCAAGAGAGATATAGGCCTATACGATGTACATAGGTCCCGGGGTTTCCCTTCTTTATGAATAACAACAATGGACGCCAGTCTCTGATCTCGGGGAAGGGATCCAACATCTCGCAATTCTGGAAACATCTGACGAAGGTGCGGCACCATTTTGTCGGGACACAACTTATACAGTTTGATAGGGATGCCATTCGGGCCCGTTGCTTTCCCAGAACGGATGGAGCGGATAGCGAGCGCTATTTCATCGTTGGAAAATTCCGCCTCCATGAGCTCTTTGTCCGAATCAGACAAGCTGGGCAATGCGATATCTCTAAGCAACAAGTGCGAGTCCTCCTCCGGTCCGTCTGAGACCAGCGCATACACCTTTTGGAAGTGGCGTGCGAAACCCTCCACTATATCAACAGGGTCCACAACCCGCTCACCATCCGCTCCCTCAATAACAGGCACAACACAATTCAGTCTTTCCCTTTTGTCCAACCAGGCGATCAGTTTCTCTGTTTTATCCCCAACATCATACAGACGCCCCTGTTGCTCACGACTCATAGCCTTGGCCGCATCAGTCACCAGTGCTCTATAATCAAGCTGTTTAAGGGCTAAAACGTGCAACCCCTCCTGCGTGACACCAGATTGCAACTATTCTTCCAAACCAGCAATTTCAGTCTCCAGTCTTACAACCTCCTCATTCTTACTTTTTTTGCACTAGCAATCAATGACAGAGTTTGGCCACGGATTACCGTTTTGAAGGCTTCCCATAATGAGATAGAGGAGGACACCGACCCAACATTGTCAGCAAAGTAATGGTCCATAGACTGAACCACACCAGCCCTAGTTTTGGGATTGCGGAGGTGCCAGGGATTAATCGGAGCCACTCGACCCTCCGCCCCCAGCTGGATATCAATGGAGAGCCAAAGTGGGGAGTGGTCCGAGATACCCATGGCTAGGTGTCTAATTTCTCTCACTGAAACAGCCTGCACTGCCCGTACCAGGACATAATCAAGCCTAGAAAGGCTCCCATGTGCACCCGAATGAAAGGTGTATTGCGCCTGTCCGGGGTGCAGCAGCCTCCAACAGTCCAGCAGGCCCAATGTTTCCAGGAAGTTATCCAGCCCAGATTGCGATTTAGCCAGATCCCTGGGGGGGCAACGGTCCTCCCTACCACAGACAACAGAATCAAAGTCTCCAACCACTACCAAAATACCCTCGGGGAGCCCCAACACCACTTTTCCCAAATCAGAAAACGTCGTAGTTTGTAACCCTGGCGGGACATAAACAGAAAGTATGGAGATCATCTTCCCCTCCCACCTGCCCGTAACAGCAACATATCGCCCTCTATCGTTGAGTATAGTATCATCTATTTCCATGGGGAGGGAGTTCCTGACTAGAACACCAGCCCCCCTCGACCCAGTAGTGAATCCAGAGTGCGCTACCAGACGATATCCTCGCCTATTCATTGCGTGGCATGTGTTCCCTATCAAATGCGTTTCCTGTAACAATACTACATCAGGGGAAAGACGTTTCAAGTACTGCAATACTATCCCCCGTTTTATCCTGTCCCCCAGACCGTTAACATTCCAACTTAGCACCCTCAACCCCTTACACCCCATCCCAGTAATGAAAACGGATTCCCTCCCATGACGAGACAGACACCAAAGTCAAAATATGCAGTAGAACGTAGCCTCAAAACAAACGAATGCAAAACAAAGTTCCCCCCACCACCCCAAAGAAATTCCCCGAACACCCCCCCACCCTGCACCCCTGCGTTAGACCTAAAAGCCACCCCAACTTGCAGTATGCCTGTCGCCCCCGTGTGAAACTAATCTACAAAAAGAGAGAAAGAACCCCCAGGAGGAGGAAGAGTCCGGGGTCCCCACCGCCTATGGGTATTTACCAATATACATACAATACAAAAAGTCATTGAACCACTGCTACAATGTCTATAGAGCACGCACGCCGGTCAGCACTCACTCCTCCTGCTCCGATGGGCCTCCGTCAGCGCCCCCGGACTGTTCCGGGTGGTCTCGATGAGTTGGTAGAGTATAAAGCCAGTCACTGATGACCTCGGGTCGGTCAAAGAAGAGCGCGCGTTCCTTATATTCAATGCGTAGCCGGGCAGGGAAGAGCATAGCATATTTCAAGCCCATGTCCCTAAGGCGCTTTTTCACCCCCATGAATCCCATCCGTTGTTTTTGTACAGTCTGCGTGAAATCCGGGTAGAACCCGATGGTCGCATTCTCGAATTTCGTGGGACCATTGGCCCGCGACGCCTGCAGGATAGCGTCCCTGTCCCTAAAATTGAAGATCCTGGCTATGATGGGCCGTGGAGGGGCGCCCGGTTTATGCTTCCCGCCCGGGACTCTGTGAGCGCGCTCCACTGCAAAAAAGTTACTGAGGCCCTTGGGGGCCAGATGGTTCAATATTAGGTCCTCTACAAGAAGATCCGTTGTTAATTCAGTGGGCTTCTCCGGAACCCCGATGATACGCACATTGTTGCGCCTAGCCCGACTTTCGAAGTCATCCAGCCGACGGGCAAACAAGTCATTAGAAGACCGCAGATTACGAACTTCTGTCTGGAGATCAGACACGTCGGTCGTAAGACTGGTGGTCTTAAGGTCTAGAGACTTGACCCGCTCGTTGGTCTTCGCCAAATCAGTCCTGATCAGGTTGACGTCGATAAGCACCGTGTCAATCTTTGAAGCCAAAGTTTCATACTGCTGGCCCATGGAGGTCTTCACGCCTGCAATGGCACCCATGACGTCTCGCAATGTCAATTCATCAGTCGCTGGGGAGCCATCTCCAGTCTCGTCCAGAGTTTTACCAACACCACTGGGGGACCCTTTTGGACGGGTGTAGCGGTCCATATTGTTGGATTGGGTGGCACCCCCTCGGTGTGTAACCTTGGTGGTCCGCTTCTCGCTGTCTGACTTGCTCGCCATATTGAGCGACGCGCCCCGGAGGGGCCTTTGGGACCTGGTTTGAATGGCTCCTCACAAGGCTGACTTGCAGAATCCAGAGACGAGGGGCAGAGGGCAAGCGTGCGATCGGTGGCAAACTATGGGCCAACAAAGTCAAATGGCCGCAAATTAAGATAGACAAAGACCAAAAACGAAACCGAAAGTAATTCAGGGGCACTGGTCGATGTCCACTGGCCGTTGTTATTCAATTGCCACCTGGGTATCTCGGGGACTCAAGTCCCGGGCTGCGCGCTAAGCTCCTCCTCAGACCTGACAATCTTACTTAACATTCATTTTTCATAAAAAGAAAACGCACACATCCACTTGAAATTATCGGAAGCAGAATGTACACAGTGTCTCACCAATTTAAATTTAAATTAAATTTAGCAATTTAACAAGATAAAACATTACCTAGAATTACTAGCGTGACTCCCTGTGCTAAAAAGATACATGCATATAATAACAATAATACATGCTTTAATTGATACAAAGAGTCAATCTACCGGCCAAAATGCAAACATTTTATTTTTGCTGATGGGAGATTCAGAGTACCTCGACAATCTTGCGTACATTCTAAATTATTAAAATTAAAAACAAGCTTTGGTGACTACTCTCCTTGGAAGACTTTGTGGACCCTGTTGGTAGCCGACTCACTGCATCGAAAGGAGGAGAAGGAGCCCGGCTTGCCTGCTCCGCGCTCTGAAAAGCGGTGCCTCCCTAGCGCAGCACAGGATGTGCAATGGCAAAGCCCTGGCCAAGGGCGGGTCCGTGCGTCTTGTCAGAAATCGGAGGAGGCCAGGCCCCCCTCTTGGTCCTCTGATCTAACCCCTCCCTGTCGCCTTCACTGTATGCACAGCCAGCCATTGACGAGTCATTGAAAAGCCTCGATGAGCAGCTGAGGGGCTCGAATTCCATCTTCTTTCTGGCACAAGGTAGGCCTAGCTGGGTTTCCTGCCATCGACCAAGCATCAAGCAAGTTACGGCCTATTTTACCATACGATGTGAATGAATCCCTGTCCCCCTTTGTTGCTACGCTGTTCCGGTCAAGTCCAACCAGGTCTGGGTAACACCGACATGAAGTACTTACCCTGTTGTCTTACCATCCTGCCTTTGACCAAAGGGTACCGTCATAACAGAGCCCAGTCGCATGGGGAAATGAAAAACTGCAGTGACAGTGACTACAAAAAACGCTGATTGAAAGCGCTTGTTATTGATTGTGTCATCCTCTGAGGCGGAAGCCGGAGGACTGTGTCTGTTGATGTTTTAATAACTGCACTATTTGCTCTCTGTTCGAACTTTTAAACCCACTGGGCTCTCTTGCTCTAAAGCGCCGATCTAAACGCGCTGTCACCGCCCTCCTCGACCCCCTGAAACAGCGACCCCTCGCTAGTCAGGAAACGCCCTAAAGGCGATAGCCATGCCCACTGCGAGGCCACGCCCAACCCAGGAGACTACAAAAAACGCTGATTGAAAGCGCTTGTTATTGATTGTGTCATCCTCTGAGGCGGAAGCCGGAGGACTGTGTTTGTTGATGTTTTAATAACTGCACTATTTGCTCTCTGTTCGAACTTTTAAACCCACTGGGCTCACTTGCTCTAAAGCGCCGATCTAAACGCGCTGTCACCGCCCTCCTCGACCCCCTGAAACAGCGACCCCTCGCTAGTCAGGAAACGCCCTAAAGGCGATAGCCACGCCCACTGCGAGGCCACGCCCAACCCAGGAGACTACAAATGTGCCGGCCATACCAGCGCAGCGGTCGAGCGCAGCGGGAGCGCCGTTTGAGCGCCGAAGGCGCGCCTAAGGCAAGCCCGTCTGCGCCTGTCCACGCACGGCTGGGCCCAGGGCCAGACTCTATGCCCGTCCCTGTCAGCACGAAGGTAAGCTACTCACGTAGAGAGCTTCTTAGCCTAAGACCCAGTAAAAACAGCACATGCCTTGCCCCGCATGATCCTAATGTCTCCTATTCTAGCTGCAACAACTGCAAACCGGCTAAGTTACTCCTTCCAAAACCCCCGGTCCCACCTTCTGTCCTTAAATTGCGACACTCAATTGCAGATCGCTCCCTAAGCATGCTTTGCTTATTAATCACCTCATCGTCGATCTCAATTCGGACATACTCTTCTTGACAGAAACGTGGATCACTGAGCATTCTAATTCCGACATAGTACTGGCTCTCCCCCCAGGCTTTCTCATCTTGTCTCAACCACGCCCCTTAGGAAGAGGAGGTGGTCTAGCCATCATCCACAGGGACCACCTCGCCTGTCGTATCAACGAGATGGCAACCCGGGAATCAGAGAGCTGTCTCTTCACGATCCAGCTAGCCCCGACCAGCTCCCTTTCAGGCCTCTTGGTGTACCGGCCTCCCGGCCACTTCGCCCCCTTTGCAGCATCCCTCTTGGAAATTGTTTCTTCCTCGGCCCACCTGACATCGAACTTCCTAATAACAGGCGACCTTAACATCCACTTTGACGACCCTCTGGATATAGGAGCAGCTGACCTAATTTGTGACCTGGCGGCTCATGGCCTTCTGCTTGCTAACACCGGTCCAACACATATAAAAGGGCACCTTCTCGACCCGGTGTTCTCGAACATCCCCTCTCTACAATTCATTAGCTCCCAACCGCTCCCATGGACGGACCATTTTCTGGTCGCATTCCACATTCCAGGGGCTGTCAAGAAACCCCATAAACCCTCTATCTTTACCAAAGATAGATCGTGGGCCAAACTCTCTGCGGTGGACTGGTCTATTGCTCTGGACTCCTCTACCCCGAGTCTTGTGGCGGACCCGGCCGAGGCTGACACCCAATTCAGAGACTGGATCTCCTCCTCCCTTGACAGTATCATTCCTATAAAAAATCGTGAGATCAAAGATAGGACAAAGGGCCATGCCCTATGGTACACCTCTGAACTCCGAGACCTCCGCAAAGAGTGTAAAAAGGCTGAGAGACTGTGGAGGAAAGACTGGCTCCACAGTAATAAGGACACCTACAACAGCGCGGTAAGACGCTATAAATCGGCCATAAAACTAGCCAAGGCTACATTCTATGATAATAGAATAAAAAATGCGGCCAATTCTGCCAAAGAATCTTACCTGATAGTCAAGGAACTGCTCAATATCCCCTCAGCCCCCGCTGCTCCCCCCCCCCCCGGATAGAAGCAAGGACTTAGGCGCCTACTTCGATTCCAAAATCATGCGGATACTGAAGTCCCTCCCCCCGATCAGCCCGCTCAATCCTGCTGATATAGACGCCTGCACTATCAGCCCGCGGCTGACCTCCTTCAGAGCAGCCTCCCTCGTTGAGGTCACCGCCACGCTGGCCAAAATGAGAAGCGGATCCCCCTTGGACCCGGCCCCCGTCAGATTCTTAAAAACAGTGTCTCCCAGCATATCCCCCACCATCAGGGACCTCATTAACACCTCTCTTTCCCATGGCACAGTGCCTTCCACATGGAAGAGCGCAGTCGTCAAGGCCCTGCTGAAAAAGCCCCATTTGAACCCGGACGATATGGCCAACTACAGACCCATATCACTCCTCCCCTGTATCAGCAAGATGGCTGAGAAATTAGTCAACGTGCAACTTTCCCAATTCCTTGAGATGAACAAAATCTTACGTCAGTCCCAAACAGGATTCCGGCCGGGCCAAGGCACAGACACTGCACTCCTCTCCGTCATCGAGGAGGCAAGATGTATCCTGGATTCAGGAGGATCAGTGGCAGTGATCCTCCTGGACCTCAGTGCCGCCTTTGACACGGTGGATCACCGTGTCCTCCTCCATCGCCTGGCCAGGGCAGGAATTGTGGGAACCGCACATGCATGGATCGAATCCTTCCTTTCCGGTCGTTCATTTCAGGTGTGGGACGGCAACTCTCGCTCAGACCCCCTCCCTCTCACATGTGGAGTGCCCCAGGGGTCCTCGCTCAGTCCCACCCTGTTTAATGTCTACATGGCCCCCTTGGAAGATGTTGTGATCCCCTACGGGATAAAAATAGTAAACTATGCTGACGACACCCAACTTGTCGTTTCTCTTTCCCACCTGGACAACCACCCAGAAATCCTATTGAACTGTCTGCAAGATATACACACCTGGATGTGCGAATCTTCCCTGAAGCTGAACGGTACAAAAACCGAAATCATGCTCCTGGGTAATAAATGGTCCTCCATCCCTCCATCAGTTTGGCCGGACGCCTTCGGTGATATCCCCACGCCTAAGACAGAAATCAAAACACTAGGTTTCTGGCTGGAGCAGGACCTTTCCATGAAGACCCAGGCAGCCAAGACCGCTGGTACTTGCTTTGGCCTTCTCCGATCAATTCGCAAGATTCTCCCTCTCCTTCCCCCCCTGTCCAGGAAACTTCTGGTTCAAGGGCTTATACTAGCGCGGCTTGACTATGGTAACGCCGCGTACCTCGGCGCTCCTGAAACCACCTTGGCCAAGCTCCAACGTGCACAAAACGCTGCGGCGAGGCTCATTTTGAACCTCCCTCCCAGAGCCTCGACCAAACCGGCCCTTAAATCTCTGCACTGGCTCCCTGTGCGCCAGGGAGTAGAGTTCAAGGCCCTGTGCACCACGCACAAACTCATCAATGGGGCTGGACCTGCCGCCCTCAAAGACATGGTCATCCCCTACAAAGCCCCCAGAAACCTTCGCTCTGACAGCGAACATCTGGCCATAGTCCCAAGATTTAAGAAGTCACGCACCGGTGGCCGTCGCTTCTCGGTCAATGCCTCTTCAAAATGGAACGCACTTCCTCGCATGTTGCGTCTTGAACCATGTCACGCCCTCTTCCGTAAAAAACTTAAAACCTTTCTCTTCCCCAAATAGTTCCTGGTCTCCCCTTCCTGGATTTCACAACCTTACAGCGCGGGGATGCCTTCGGGTCACCAGGCGCTCTATAAATCACAAAATAAATAAATAAATAAATACAGCCCCTATGGCCCCGGCAATAACTACAATTGACTCCTTACAGCCAGCAACTGGAGTCCTAGATAAGGAACTCAAGCTTGTGGCACGCCAGCTCTCCTGCTCCCCTGCAAACCAACTGCTCCTTCTTTTACCTAGTCCACCAAGAAGACCAGTCTCAGCACTGTGTAGCCCAGAGCTGGTGAAACTGATGGATCCAGCCAGGCTCCTCCACCGCATTCCCCCCTGGGTCATGAACCAGTCTGGCCAGCAGACGCTATTGACGTTGTGGGTAAGTCTAGTAGGACAAAAACAGTAACCGTGCCTGATCCGGTCGCAGCACAAACACCTCCAAGCCAGTGGTGCTTCCCCCTCTTGCCCTGGTGGGGGATATTAACGTTAATGAGAGTACCAGGTTTGGGGCCAAATGAAAGTGTTCCTTCACAGGGGTAAGGCAAAGTGCCCCAGAGAGGAGGCCCCAATGTCTACCTCATTGGCCATACAGGCCCTGTCTAAAGCTGGTCTGGCAGTTATGTTGGAAGCATTTTTGGCAGGATTGGACTCCAAACTGGAACCAATCAAGTTACCTTTGGTCTCTATTGAAAAGGAACTTTTTAATTTGGCTCAGCATAACATGGTGGGCAGCCATGTAGATAACAACGGCCCTGTGGTCACATCGGGCCGCCTTGGCAATAAGGATCTTAGCTAGCCTGGTCCCCATATCATAAATAAGGGGGCCCTTTTGTCCGCACCCATTTTCAGGAGAGCACCCTCCAACTCACATGCCCCCCCCTGCTTCTGATCTCAAACAAAGTGTCAAAGGAGGATGCATCCCCTCTGGAGAACCCTAGGCGGAAGATTCAACCAGACAGTAGTAGGACTACTAGGAGGGAGTCTGGATCAGGAGAGGAACCCAACCCACCAAACGGAGCATCAGGCATGCATACTCAGGGCCCAATTACACTCCAACTACCATTGGAAGCCACTCCATACATCGTGGTCCTGGGCAATGAAACTGTGCTAAAGCCTGTTGCCACAGAAGTCTTCCATCAGCTAAAGAAAAAAGTACTGCACTGGTTGAACAATAACACAATCTTGGGATATAGAGTGGAGAGATACATCAATATAGTGCAGAGAGTTGCCTGGGTAGGGAGGTCCAAAAGGAATTGTGGCGGCAACTGTGTTGTACTGAACTTTCATCAACGACATCTGGCAGAGAGATTTCTTCATGGGGCCAGCTTCTGAACCACCCAGGGTCCCATCACCTCCATTGTGGCCCTCCCTCTGGGTTTCTTTTACAGACCCCCATTACCTGCACCATCTCCAAGATCATGGTGCCCAAGGAGGCCACCTGGTTTGGCCCATCAGGAGTGGCAAATGGTGACCCTGCCTGTTCAAGTCTCAAACTTTTTTGCCCCGGGGGGCTCTTAGGCAACTGCCACTGACTCCCAGTGTCAGTGTCTGTGAACAAAACGGTTCCCACTTTGCACCCCGATTCCATTCACCATCCTGATCAGGGCTGTCTTGGAGGCATTTCCTTGGACGGTACTTACTTTAAACTCATCTGGAATATAGCCGGCCTGGCAACCAAGCTCATGGACCCAGGATGGTGCTGTCTTGTTAAAAAGTTTGATGTCATATGTTTGCAGGAAATGTGGTCTCTCGAAAACTCATGCTTCTTGGACGGGTACAAGTCCTTTTTTGTGCCCGCTATCCCTTCATGAGCTGGTCAATCTAAGGGTGGTCTGGTTGTCTATGGTTCTCCTAGGTTGAAATGTAGTAATGTGTACTGACCACAGATAATCCATGCTTGCAGTCTTTGTTATTCTCAAGTGGGTCTTGCAAACTATTGCTTTTGAATTTTTATAATGCTACATCGTTCCCTCCAGAGGCCTGTAACATATCCTGGCTGTGCATTTTTTCACCAATCTTTACGTCTCCATTCGCCATACGACTCAATTTGTACTGGTTGGTGCTTTTAATATCCATTTATGTGGGGATCCAAGAACGTGGGGTACAGGGGGTTTATCCTGAATCCAGGCCAGTCTGATATCACCCCTACCTTTAAAGGGAATGGTAGCAACTCTTTTATAGATTTTATTATTGTCTCTAGCCCCCTTTTTTTATTTCGGAATTTACCATCTGTGAGACTTGGCCCTTTCCCCAGAAATTTTTCGCTTTTTATCCCCTGTTAATTTAGAATGCCCCCCTTGAAACAACAGTGTGTAGGTCTTGTGTAGTGCTGAAGGGCCTGTGTAGTGTAAAACTAGTGATAAAAGGCAGGTGCCTTCTACCCCTAACATGGCCGCCACAGACCACTGCTGCAGCAGCGTGGTTTAGAGGGCGCATTCTAGTAGCCAGGGGCTGGCTGGAACCCTCAGGCAATGTATCCATCTTAGCCTGCCAGCCTGTCCACAGGTAGAATGGTGGAACCTCCGGAAGCCTCTGGAACCTTCTGGAAGAGGTGAGGTGACACCAACTGACACCAACTGACACTATCAACTGTCAACTGGCACTATAAAAGGAAAGGGAGGGAACTTTCCTGAGGAAGAGAAGCTGAGGGGAAGACCTGGGGAAGTACCTACGCAGGAGGATAGGCAGTGGGGGTCAGGGCAGGGTCTTATGATGCTGGAATGACAGGGCCTAGTGTGCTGCTTTACAAGTGTTGAGGTATCCTGTCCCCCCCCCACTGACCTAGCCCCGCGGCAGGGAACCCCCAGGGACCACTTGAGGGGATTGGCTGAGGAGATCCAACCCCAGCCACCAACTTAACCCCCTTCAAGGAAACAAGAACCCAACTGCTATTTACCAGGGCGCGAGAAACAGCTGCGCCAAGAAGAAATTAAGGAACCAGTAACCAAGAAACTAAGGGCGCAAGAAACATCCCGCCAAGAAGAAAACCAAATCACCACAGGACTTTTGAGGAACCCAACAGGTATTGGCGCTGTGTCGCTCCCTGTGCCCCCTGACGCCACCTGGGGTCCCTGCGCTAACCTGCCACTGCTGTGTGGCTTGTCCTGTGAGCTGCCTCTATTTTAAAGCAACTGCTGATGAAGCGCCAACCTAGAAACTGCCTAAGCGCTACATTGCCCTCCAAGCGCTTGACTGGTGAAGAATTGCTGTGTCCTGTGGGAGCGCTGGGAATTGCCTGCAGGGCTGTGGAAGTTGCCCCCCCTGTAAAGCGCTGTGAAGTGCCCCAAGTGCTGGACTGCCCTATGTGGTGGCCTAGTTGAAGCGCTGGGAAGTTGAGAGACTGTTGCCTGGCGCTGTGGTAGAAAGCGCTTCTGTGCCCAGGATTACTTCCACTGGTGTGAACCCTGAGTGCTGCTCTGCTTTGTACCCTGGCGTGGAGGACTGGAAGCGCTATACCTGCCCCAGGCACTGGTGCCACGAGCTGCTGTGTCCTGTACTGTTTGGCGCCCGCCCCCCACGCCTGAAGCGCTGTGGTGCCCGAGAATGTGAGGTCCTGTGAAGCGCTAGCCACTGACCTGCATGAGAAGCGCTGTGAGCCTGCTGTCATTACCCCTGGTTAAGCGCTGCAAGCTGGGCCAGCACTTCTGTTATTACCCCTGGAGTGCCGGCGTCGATCGAGCGCTGTGATCCCTGAGGCGCTGTCTGTCCGGAGCGCTACTGCCTGGACTGCTTCTGCGTCCCGTGTGGCGCCAACTAAAGTGCTGTGTCCCCGGAGAGCTGTTGCGACTTCGCAGTGCCCTTGAGGAACTCACCGGAGTTGTCCTGAGACTCCGACATCACCATCCATTGCCCTGGCGGCCCCCGGTGTCAGGAGGGGGCCGCCGCCGTGCTGCTGTGGGATGCGCCCGGCCTGTTCGTGAGGAGGTAGCCGTGAATTCTCTTCAGGCTGCGCTAGGCCTGGGAGGCCGGGACACTCACCCCATGTGACGGGGGTGCCCCGGCCGCGTCATTAGCCGCGCAGCCATTGGCTGCCAGTATCGCGCCCCCAGGAGCCGCATCTTGACTGGTTCCCGGGCCGTGGTAGCTGTGGAAGGCCCAGGAACCGTCTGCTGGCATCTCGGAGGGCTCTGTGGAGAGTCCGATTCCTTCCTCAGTTTTTGAATCCGCCGCAGGAGCCCCGGAGGGGCTGAAGGCCAAGGTAACGCTGGGGAGGAAGGGCGGAAGGCACCAAGAAGCCCCGAGACGCCCCTCCTCTGGGGGAAAGATCATCGTTGAGCCCCGTTGTCCCATACAAGGCCTAATACTGGGCCCGAGCCCGAACAGACACGCTTGAAGCCTAGAGTAATGGTTTCCCTCATTCGAGGCACTGTGATTCCTGTAGCTAGGAAGTGTTATTGCTGCAGCTAATGAAATGTTTGATGTGGAATGGAATGTTTTGCCCACATTTAAGGCACTGCTTATTCCCGCATTACAGTGAAATTATCCCCTGGCTAGGGGTTGGGTTCTGCGGAGTGAAGTGCTGTGTAACCCAGCTGGATTGTTAATGGCTGTTTGTCCCTGAGTAGTGTAATTGTTTATTCCTGAGTAAGGAAAAGGTTTACTCCTGCCCAGGGAAGGGTTTGCTACCCCTACTACAACAGGGATCGGCTTGCGCCTGCTTAATGTAAGATTTTCTACAAATGTATGGGTTTCCTGGCCTGCTGAGTACTGGAATGGGAGTAATCCTCTAATTAGAAATTGGTTCCTAATTGAGGAACTGGTATTGTTATCTAAAGCAAATGGGGGGCCCTACCTAGTGAACTGGGGTCCAAGTTCTAATGAGGTGTTTACCTAAGAGGATGCCTGTTCTTGCTATATAAAATGCCTAGGCTTGATTTCTAGGGTAATGTTTATTCCTGTTTAGAGGAGTGATGAAATGCACTGTTGCATATTAGGATGGAATGCCCTATAGGAACATTTGGTACTGGGTAGTTAGATGTCTAACTCTGCCTAGTGCAATGCCTTTCAGCTATCTAAGAAAACGTTATTCCTGCAGGAGTGTGTCTGGCAAGTAAAAGTTGATTACTTACCTCCAAGGGGGTAAACCAGAAGATTATTCCTGATTCTTCATTGAGCAGCTGGTTATCACTCATGTAAGGTGGAAGGGCCTAACTTCTAACAAAGAATGTTACATAGAGAAATGCTCTGTCTTTAAGGGAATGTTTTATGTACACTATGTTGAAATGCCTAAATGAAATGCTGGTATTCCCCAGTGAGGTGTTTTATTCCTAAATAGGGAGATGGTTTAACCTACACAAGAGGTCATTTATTTTTAATGAAATGTTTTGCCTCTTGAGTGTTATATTTGTTGAAGACTAAAGTTATTTATGATACATCCTTTATGCATTCATAAGTTTTACCCCTAATGGGGAGGAGGAGACTAATGCTGAGGTTAATAGGATGTTACACCTTTAGTGAAACGTTTTCTCATTACTTAACGCAGTGTTGTATTCATGACCTTATAATGTATTTCTTACAGTTGATGATGAGAAACCAGGCCAAAGTCGGGCCTGTGGTTATTTAATATTTAATATTTAATATTTCATATTTATTATTTATTCATCCAGTATTTATTGCCAAGTGTTCTCACACATGTATTTTAGTGGAAAGTTAATAAGCTAATTTTATGATGAATTCCTAATACCCTGACCCAGCTCTATCTTAATAAAGTTAATTTGAGTTTTTACATAAGCTCACTGGAGTGGTGTCACTAATTGCGTGCCCAGGTTTCTGACTCAGTGGTTGCGTGTGCTGCATGGTTGCTTAACACATATGCTTTCTGATGCCTACCCGCTCGTGCCATGCTACCCTAGGGGACTGGTGACCCCAGTTCCAACATATTGGTGTCGAGCGGTGGGATCCAGAACTTGTGACCATGCAACACCCTCCATTGGGACAGGGTGCACAGCAATTGGGCTGCACAATTATTGTGTGTGTAAGCCAAAGTAATTGACCCCTCCATTGTCTAGCCTATAGAGTGTATCAAGATCTGTTAGACCTAATCCTGTCACCCACGTCCTGGTATCTTTTCCTAGATTCATCTGAGTCCCCACCTGGCATAATGGAGTTTTGTCAGGGGATGGGGGTGCCTGTTGGGCGGAGAACCGGGAAGAAGGAACTCCGTACCGCTTTGAGGGCATGGGTAGGAGCCCACCCAGAGGGGAGAGGGGATGGGGGACAGGAGGGGCAGGTCACACCCAGGGAGGCGGGCACACCAGAGAACCTTGGAAGGGGGTGTGTGTCGTCAGAGAGGTTAGAGCATGAGAGGGAGAGTGAGAGCCTTGCAATGATGGATGAGAGGAAGCTGGTGCACAAGCTTCAGCTAGAAGAGTTAGAGCTGAAGGCCTTGGAATTCTGTGTACCAGGTGCTTCCATGGTGGCAGCGTACCCGAGGTTCGGGGTTTGGACCAGTCACAGGGGGAAGGACCTGGACTGGGGTTTCAGGATCAGGAATTGCCTGACCTGGAGGGTGGGGTACCAGTAACTATGGACCCTACCGGTGTGACTCCCAGGGGTACCTCTCCGGGTAGGGGGGTGTGCGGAACTCTGGGAGGGGGTGCAGAGGGAGGATGGACTCTCCTCTGGCACCGGTCCAGCCACAGGGTTAAGATCCTGGGTTGGGTGGCCAGGTTCAGGGGTTGCCTGACCTGGCGGGAGGAATCTCTGTATTCAGAGTTCCTCCAGTTGTGACTCCCAGGGGTACCTCTCCGGGTAGGGGGGTGTGCGGAACTCTGGGAGGGGGTGCAGAGGGAGGATGGACTCTCCTCTGGCACCGGTCCAGCCACAGGGTTAAGATCCTGGGTTGGGTGGCCAGGTTCAGGGGTTGCCTGACCTGGCGGGAGGAATCTCTGTATTCAGAGTTCCTCCAGTTGTGACTCCCAGGGGTACCTCTCCGGGTAGGGGGGTGTGCGGAACTCTGGGAGGGGGTGCAGAGGGAGGATGGACTCTCCTCTGGCACCGGTCCAGCCATGGGGTTAAGATCCTGGGTTGGGTGGCCAGGTTCAGGGGTTGCCTGACCTGGCGGGAGGAATCTCTGTATTCAGAGTTCCTCCGGTTGTGACTCCCAGGGGTGTCCCGAGGTGCCCCAGCTGTGGTCACTGGGCCTGGCGTGTGCTTTAAGAGGACACCAGGTTGGGAGACTAGGCTGTCCCGATGTGTCATCTAGGAGGGAGGGTGCGGAACCCTGGGAGGGGGTGCAGGGAGAGGTAAGTCTCGCCCCTGTCACCAATTCAACTTAAGGGTTTAGACCCTAGGTTGAGGAGGAGAGTGGAAAGAGGTACCACGGGCCTGGGGCGACTGCCCCCCACTCTGAGAGAGAGTAAGGGCCAGAGACCTCTGGATTGGAGGTCTGTCCTGGCCGCATCCCACTAGGAACACCAGTGGGGTGGTTGGGTTAGCGAGGATGTCATGGTGGTATTGGGCCTGCGTCCACCTTTTTCCGCCCCAAGCAGGGAAGCCCGTCAAGGTAATGACCAGTCTACCCTGGCTTTTGGCTGGGGGGGAGATGTGTGAGACTTGGCCCTTTCCCCAGAAATTTTTCGCTTTTTATCCCCTGTTAATTTAGAATGCCCCCCTTGAAACAACAGTGTGTAGGTCTTGTGTAGTGCTGAAGGGCCTGTGTAGTGTAAAACTAGTGATAAAAGGCAGGTGCCTTCTACCCCTAACATGGCCGCCACAGACCACTGCTGCAGCAGCGTGGTTTAGAGGGCGCATTCTAGTAGCCAGGGGCTGGCTGGAACCCTCAGGCAATGTATCCATCTTAGCCTGCCAGCCTGTCCACAGGTAGAATGGTGGAACCTCCGGAAGCCTCTGGAACCTTCTGGAAGAGGTGAGGTGACACCAACTGACACCAACTGACACTATCAACTGTCAACTGGCACTATAAAAGGAAAGGGAGGGAACTTTCCTGAGGAAGAGAAGCTGAGGGGAAGACCTGGGGAAGTACCTACGCAGGAGGATAGGCAGTGGGGGTCAGGGCAGGGTCTTATGATGCTGGAATGACAGGGCCTAGTGTGCTGCTTTACAAGTGTTGAGGTATCCTGTTCCCCCCCCACTGACCTAGCCCCGCGGCAGGGAACCCCCAGGGACCACTTGAGGGGATTGGCTGAGGAGATCCAACCCCAGCCACCAACTTAACCCCCTTCAAGGAAACAAGAACCCAACTGCTATTTACCAGGGCGCGAGAAACAGCTGCGCCAAGAAGAAATTAAGGAACCAGTAACCAAGAAACTAAGGGCGCAAGAAACATCCCGCCAAGAAGAAAACCAAATCACCACAGGACTTTTGAGGAACCCAACAGGTATTGGCGCTGTGTCGCTCCCTGTGCCCCCTGACGCCACCTGGGGTCCCTGCGCTAACCTGCCACTGCTGTGTGGCTTGTCCTGTGAGCTGCCTCTATTTTAAAGCAACTGCTGATGAAGCGCCAACCTAGAAACTGCCTAAGCGCTACATTGCCCTCCAAGCGCTTGACTGGTGAAGAATTGCTGTGTCCTGTGGGAGCGCTGGGAATTGCCTGCAGGGCTGTGGAAGTTGCCCCCCCTGTAAAGCGCTGTGAAGTGCCCCAAGTGCTGGACTGCCCTATGTGGTGGCCTAGTTGAAGCGCTGGGAAGTTGAGAGACTGTTGCCTGGCGCTGTGGTAGAAAGCGCTTCTGTGCCCAGGATTACTTCCACTGGTGTGAACCCTGAGTGCTGCTCTGCTTTGTACCCTGGCGTGGAGGACTGGAAGCGCTATACCTGCCCCAGGCACTGGTGCCACGAGCTGCTGTGTCCTGTACTGTTTGGCGCCCGCCCCCCACGCCTGAAGCGCTGTGGTGCCCGAGAATGTGAGGTCCTGTGAAGCGCTAGCCACTGACCTGCATGAGAAGCGCTGTGAGCCTGCTGTCATTACCCCTGGTTAAGCGCTGCAAGCTGGGCCAGCACTTCTGTTATTACCCCTGGAGTGCCGGCGTCGATCGAGCGCTGTGATCCCTGAGGCGCTGTCTGTCCGGAGCGCTACTGCCTGGACTGCTTCTGCGTCCCGTGTGGCGCCAACTAAAGTGCTGTGTCCCCGGAGAGCTGTTGCGACTTCGCAGTGCCCTTGAGGAACTCACCGGAGTTGTCCTGAGACTCCGACATCACCATCCATTGCCCTGGCGGCCCCCGGTGTCAGGAGGGGGCCGCCGCCGTGCTGCTGTGGGATGCGCCCGGCCTGTTCGTGAGGAGGTAGCCGTGAATTCTCTTCAGGCTGCGCTAGGCCTGGGAGGCCGGGACACTCACCCCATGTGACGGGGGTGCCCCGGCCGCGTCATTAGCCGCGCAGCCATTGGCTGCCAGTATCGCGCCCCCAGGAGCCGCATCTTGACTGGTTCCCGGGCCGTGGTAGCTGTGGAAGGCCCAGGAACCGTCTGCTGGCATCTCGGAGGGCTCTGTGGAGAGTCCGATTCCTTCCTCAGTTTTTGAATCCGCCGCAGGAGCCCCGGAGGGGCTGAAGGCCAAGGTAACGCTGGGGAGGAAGGGCGGAAGGCACCAAGAAGCCCCGAGACGCCCCTCCTCTGGGGGAAAGATCATCGTTGAGCCCCGTTGTCCCATACAAGGCCTAATACTGGGCCCGAGCCCGAACAGACACGCTTGAAGCCTAGAGTAATGGTTTCCCTCATTCGAGGCACTGTGATTCCTGTAGCTAGGAAGTGTTATTGCTGCAGCTAATGAAATGTTTGATGTGGAATGGAATGTTTTGCCCACATTTAAGGCACTGCTTATTCCCGCATTACAGTGAAATTATCCCCTGGCTAGGGGTTGGGTTCTGCGGAGTGAAGTGCTGTGTAACCCAGCTGGATTGTTAATGGCTGTTTGTCCCTGAGTAGTGTAATTGTTTATTCCTGAGTAAGGAAAAGGTTTACTCCTGCCCAGGGAAGGGTTTGCTACCCCTACTACAACAGGGATCGGCTTGCGCCTGCTTAATGTAAGATTTTCTACAAATGTATGGGTTTCCTGGCCTGCTGAGTACTGGAATGGGAGTAATCCTCTAATTAGAAATTGGTTCCTAATTGAGGAACTGGTATTGTTATCTAAAGCAAATGGGGGGCCCTACCTAGTGAACTGGGGTCCAAGTTCTAATGAGGTGTTTACCTAAGAGGATGCCTGTTCTTGCTATATAAAATGCCTAGGCTTGATTTCTAGGGTAATGTTTATTCCTGTTTAGAGGAGTGATGAAATGCACTGTTGCATATTAGGATGGAATGCCCTATAGGAACATTTGGTACTGGGTAGTTAGATGTCTAACTCTGCCTAGTGCAATGCCTTTCAGCTATCTAAGAAAACGTTATTCCTGCAGGAGTGTGTCTGGCAAGTAAAAGTTGATTACTTACCTCCAAGGGGGTAAACCAGAAGATTATTCCTGATTCTTCATTGAGCAGCTGGTTATCACTCATGTAAGGTGGAAGGGCCTAACTTCTAACAAAGAATGTTACATAGAGAAATGCTCTGTCTTTAAGGGAATGTTTTATGTACACTATGTTGAAATGCCTAAATGAAATGCTGGTATTCCCCAGTGAGGTGTTTTATTCCTAAATAGGGAGATGGTTTAACCTACACAAGAGGTCATTTATTTTTAATGAAATGTTTTGCCTCTTGAGTGTTATATTTGTTGAAGACTAAAGTTATTTATGATACATCCTTTATGCATTCATAAGTTTTACCCCTAATGGGGAGGAGGAGACTAATGCTGAGGTTAATAGGATGTTACACCTTTAGTGAAACGTTTTCTCATTACTTAACGCAGTGTTGTATTCATGACCTTATAATGTATTTCTTACAGTTGATGATGAGAAACCAGGCCAAAGTCGGGCCTGTGGTTATTTAATATTTAATATTTAATATTTCATATTTATTATTTATTCATCCAGTATTTATTGCCAAGTGTTCTCACACATGTATTTTAGTGGAAAGTTAATAAGCTAATTTTATGATGAATTCCTAATACCCTGACCCAGCTCTATCTTAATAAAGTTAATTTGAGTTTTTACATAAGCTCACTGGAGTGGTGTCACTAATTGCGTGCCCAGGTTTCTGACTCAGTGGTTGCGTGTGCTGCATGGTTGCTTAACACATATGCTTTCTGATGCCTACCCGCTCGTGCCATGCTACCCTAGGGGACTGGTGACCCCAGTTCCAACACCATCAAAGTGAGCATCCATAGTGATCATAAGCCTCTGTGTCTTAAAGCTACCTGGCCCTTACTACGTCAGAACAAGGGGGAAGGAAGGGGAGTTTATTGCAAGCCACAGAATAGGGTAGAAGGGTCAAATGGGCTCAGATTATGCCCGATTCTTTCCATGAGACCCTTTAAACCAAATGGTAAAATGAGTTACAGATATATTTGGCCGCGCAGCCGGGAGAGTTAATTATCAATGCTTTTGTAGCCATTTCCCGCTCCATACCTGATTTATTGAATATATTTATATATATCTATACTACTATTATAAAGAGAGAACTCAACCCTTTTGGCAAGGTAAACTCGGGAACCACAGCGTCAATCCACACACCCGATACATCCTTGAAATTGTCAGGGTGTGTAGATGGACATAAGCTACATAAAATTAAAATAAAACGTAAATTAAAAAAATTAACTTTAAAAACAAAGTAGTCCCCGAAAGAAGCGCCGGCCTCGACGTCTGCATCATGACATCGAGAGTGCGGGGAGGAGCGGCGTTCAGGAGCAACAGGAAGAGCTGCGGAGGACATGATCGCGGGGAGGAGCTGAGGACAGGCGGGGAGGAGTTGCGGACAAGCGGTAATGACCAGCGAGAAGCAGCGCGAGGAGGAGCGGCGAGTAAGGTATGTGAACCTGGAGGGATGGGCCGAGGGACGTGACCAGCGATAAGCGGAGGAGCAGTGGAGCCGGAGCGGCGAGTAAGGTAAGTGAACCTGGAGGGACGGGCGGAGGGATGGGCCGAGGGACGGGCGGAGAAACAGGCCAAGGGACGGGCCGAGGGACGGGCAAGCCTGAAATGCTGCCCCCAGCCCCCTTCTGCCCCAGGCAACGCTGGGGCGGGCTGCTATTATATATATATCAAGCACACCTGCTTGAAATGACCCGGTCTATTGGCTTAGAAATTGCTTTTATTTGAAATAGTTTGATTGTAGTGACTCGATTATGTGACTTCCTAGCTGAATTAAAGCTATATTTCTTTGAAAAATAAGCATCAAAAATGTAAACTTTGCAAACACCTTTTAGTGTCATTGTTTCACCATGTTTCCCATTTCAGTATTTTTTACAAGAATGCAGCATTCTACCGTATTACAAGGGCCGTTGTATCTACCAAAGCAATATTTTCATATTGAATAACACTGAAGAATATTTTACTTTAGGCCTGTTGAAAGGGAAGTTGTTTTAGATGACATTTTCTAAGGTCACTTATAGAATTTTCAGCTGCTAATGGTTCAGTGACAGTTGGTTGATAAATCTCAAATCAGGTGTAGAACAAGGTTTGCACCCAATTTCACATTACCAGGTGTGCAAAATTCACTCAGATCAGGTGTACTTCCTGACTCAAATTCCCTTCAAATATAAACTGAGACATTTTGAAATGAGTACACAGAATAATACTGCATCTTGCCCCACATTTTGACCCACATTACATGTAAGTCTCCATTACAAAATGCAAAACTTGTAAACCGTAAAACTGTACCGTGCTATAAAGTTAAATTTACTAGGTTATTAATCTGCCTTTCTCGTATAGGAGGACTTAGGAAGCTACTGGAAGGCCATTGGCCTCTGGCAAGTGCACCCATGCTCTACTATGGGCCTAATTATAAGCAGTGGTGGCTGGTGACCTTTAAAAGTGGTGAGGCGTAATTCAAGGTTCAAATGCAATGAGCTTCTTCATGACGGGCTCTTTCATATTTGCTTGCACTAAATTGACACTCTCACTCTGACTCCCTCAGTCTCACTTGATCTCACTAATTTACATATTCTATTCTGACCCACTCTGCATCACTGAGTCCCACTCATTCTGAATTACTCAGGGGCCAATTTGGACTTTGGCGCAGTTGTGCCGGATCTAAGCTGGCACAGCTGCGCCAAAGCCACCCAAGGACCACTCACCTGATTACAAGTTAAATTTGTGCTGGCAGGTGGTTCTTTTGCCATTCCCACTGCACTGCCCTGAAAAAACAGAAACCGCAATGGGAATGGCAAAAATGTTGCAGCAAGGCATGGATTGTGAAGTGCAGGCTGTGCTGGAAATGGGGGTGCAGGCAGACAGGGGGCACATGTTGTGTCCCCCTGAATGCATCCACATGGAGGAGGGGCATGGGGCCTTGTACGGCCCCCTTTGTTCCCCCACCGCCGGCCTTTTTGTAGTGGGCTCACCGCCATAAGGCTGGCAGTGGAGGAACTCATAATATGCTCGGTGGGACTGTGCCATCCTGCTCAGCATATTGCGTTGCCCCTCAGCTGCGCCACCACCAGGGAACAGCGGTTCCCTGGCGCAGACAACGGTCTACCGCCGCAACGACCCAGAGAGTCATAATCTGGTGAATGGAACACAATCACCATATGTCTGGCGGTCCATGGACCACCAGACTCGTAATTGGGCCCTCAGTCTTACTATGACCCACTCAGCCTCACATACAGAAACCCTCAGTTACACTCGCTGTCATTCTCCCTCATTCACTCACAATCATTCTCACACATACTCCCGCTTACTCATTCTCACTCACTCTGATTTACTCCTTCATGGACCCTCTCTCCCTTTAACTCAAACACATAGTCATACAGACATGCTCACAGTGAGGGATTTCACCCACCCTGACCAATCTCTCTGATGGCTGGCGTAGGCACCTTCATGCACCTGAGGCAGCAAACAGACAATGTCACTAACTGTCTCAGTTTGTTGCTGGACTCGAAGCGGGTCTGCATTTTTTTTCTTATATCAAGAGTGAATAATTATTATCAAGAGGGAATATTTATTCACCCTTGATATAATAAAACTGGAACAGAAAACAAGAAGAGTGTAGTTTAGCTGTGAAGCTTGTACAGGAGAGCCACCACTGGTCCAGGGACATCTATAAATGAAATTTGAGGGACCAGCGTCTGATGTAATAAATATTGCACCCTGTGTTTGGAAACGATTGTGAGTGATAATTATTGCCTACCCTGAGCTATCCCCTCGAAATTGGGCATAACAGCTGAATTGGTACTTTAGAACTAAACCAAGGCAGTCAAATGATGACCTTTACTAACATCACTAAGACGTGAAGTGAGAGAGTGTGTGTGGTGTGCGTTGGGCTCGTCCATCCTATAGCACAGTGAGGAATGTTTTGTTTAACATTCTTCCAAAGGATCTCATTTGAGTGAGTTCAGTGTAGTCACACTTTCTACCCACCTCTAAGGGGTATGATGAAATGGTTCTTTCTTACACAGCATAAACTGCCTGGAAACAGAATTAATATGTTGTTCTCAAATCTTTGAACCAAAAATATCACATCTAGATGTATATTTTTTTGCAAGTTCATTCACTGTTTTTTTTCTTACAAATTACTTGACACCAACTGCACTGAGGTTGTCAGACGAATCTATGACAAAATCTCGAATACAAAAATATCGAGATACAAAATTATCGCAACAAAAATATCGATGGCAAAAATATCGGAATCCTATCCCTAACAAGGTAAGTACAAAAATATCGAAAAAAATATATAGAATGTCAAAAATATCGTTTTTTGTATAATATTGTTTTATTTTATTAAAATAAAATGTAATATTAACAAAATAATACTTATAAATGTAATAAACATTTTAAAAAATATATTATATTTAAAAATAATACATAATTTAATACAAATTAATAATAATAAAGATATAATACATAGTATATTTTTCATTAACAATAACTCTAAATTAATTATTTTAATAACTTATAAATAAATAAAAATATAATAAATTACAAATAAATGTATATACATAAAATAATAATATAAATACAATTAATAACAACATAAAACTAATTTAATAAAAACATTTTAGATAGCGTATGAGTAAAAATTACGATTCCCACTCCAGAGAGTGCAACAGTAGGGAAAGTGTTGGATAGTGTAGGGGTAAATATGACTATTCCCACTCCAGAGAGTGCAACAGTAGGGAAAGTGTTGGATAGCGTAGGGGTAACAATTACTATTCCCACTCCAGAGAGTGCAACAGTAGGGAAAGTGTTGGATAGTGTAGGGGTAACAATTACTATTCCCACTCTAGAGAGTGCAACAGTAGGGACAGTGTTGGATGGCGTAGGGGTAAAAATTATTATTCCAACTCCAGAGTGCAACAGTAGGGAAAGTGTTGGATAGCGTAGGGGTAACAATTACTATTCCCACTCCAGAGAGTGCAACCGTAGGAAAAGTGTTGGATGGCGTAGGGGTAAAAATTACTATTCCAACTCCAGAGAGTGCAACAGTAGGGAAAGTGTTGGATAGCGTAGGGGTACAAATTACTATTCCCACTCCAGAGAGTGCCACAGTAGGGAAAGTGTTGGATAGCGTAGGGGTAAAAATTACTATTCCAACTCCAGAGAGTGCAACAGTAGGGAAAGTGTTGGATAGCGTAGGGGTAAAAATTACTATTCCCACTCCGGAGAGTGCAACAGTAGGGAAAGTGTTGGATAGCGTAGGGGTTAAAATGACATACTTATAAATACATGTTTTTTTTAATAATAAAAATATGAACTATTAAATAAATATAAACCATTTACAATACCTATACATAATTATTAAAAACATGATTAGCAAAATATATTTAACCCAAAAAAAATTTAAAATACCATTTTATAAGATTTAATTACCAATTAATAATTAATTAACAATTATATAATTAACAAAACAATTAATTTAAAAACATTATTACTTAATTACATTTAAATTACTTCCCACCATATTCCCCTATAAACCCACAACCCGCAACAGAACACATTTATCAATTAATGATTTAATTAAAACTAATTACTAATTAATTAAAATTAATTACCAATTAATTAAAATTAATTTATAATTCCTGCTAATTAATAATGAATTCAACATAATTAAATTACTTCCCACCCTATTCCCCTATAAACCCACAACCCGCTACAGAACATATTTATCAATTAATCAAAATGCATTACCAATTAATTAAATTTAATTACCAATTATTTAAAATTAATTATTAATAACTACTAATTAATGATTAATTTAAAATAATTAAATTACTTCCCACCCTATTCCCCTATAAACCCATCACCCGCTACAGAACATATTTATCAATTAATCAATTAATTACAATTAATTAAAAATAATTAAAATTAATTAAAATAAAAAAATTATTCCTACTAATTAATAATTAATTTAACATAATTAAATTACTTCCCACCCTATTCCCCTATAAACCCACAACCCGCTACAGTACTAAAATACAAAATGTAATTAAATTACATGAAAAAAAATTAAAAAACATAATAAATACAATATACACAAAAATTATAAAAAAATCGATATTAGTAACATCGAAATTATTTACATCGATATTACTGACATCGATATTTAAAACTTCGATATTACCAATATCGATATTAAGAGTGTCAATATTACTTACCTTCTATATTATGTCCCATCGATATTTAAACTTCGATATAATTGTATATCGAAATTTAAATCTCGATATTTTGTCTGGGCACCATTTTCATTAGCCTGAGGTAAGTCCAGACCAAAGGGTCAGCTCTAGGATTCTCTGCTGCAGGTGATACAGCTTGTTAGCCAGTAGCAAAGAGGGGGGGTGGGCACTGAAGCACTTCCACCCGCAACTGTCCATCGGAGACGGTCTACAGAAATGACACTCTGCAGATAATTAACAGAAGTAGTTCTGTAGGAGGTTCAAGCAAGGAGATCAGACTGCACAGGGCAGTCTTTGTCTACATCCCACGGGTACTGAAGAAATTCGACTGCTGGATAGGGAACCCAGCGGATGCCGTATTGCCAATAGACTGTCCCCAGAATACAGCCCATAAATATACTAATACCCTTTTTCGGGGATTGAGGGAGCCACCCTGGACCTGCCATCCTCTGCTGAGCCTTGCCTGCAAGCTACTGAGCCTGAGGAGTTGCTGAGAATGGAGGATGGTGTAGTTTTCACTGATAAATAAGGCTAAAATCCACATTTGTGATTCACACGTGTGAAGGCTCTTTACCACACCTGACTCACATTCATTCTTTTGCACAATTGTTGCTTAGTATTTTTTTATTATTTTATATCTTGGATGCTGACACTGGTTGAGTTACCAATATCCTTATTCTTTAGTATCTGGTGAATGAGACCAGTGATTGGTTTGCTTCCTTTTCGACCATCATATGAATTACATTCTTGAGTGATTATATCAGAACAATAGAACATCTATAAAAAGTGGCACAGCACAATATTGTGTCTTACTTCATAAACTTTTTAGAGCGCTGGTGTGAAAGCACTGAACAGTGTGCAATATGATACAAAAAGAAAAACGCATCAGGATTATTATGAATGTGAATCAGGAGCAAGTGGGTGCTTGTTAGCAGTGGTGTAGCAGCAATGCCACGGATCCTGGTAGAAGCCAGGAATGACCCATTTGACTGCTTTTGCAGTGGTAAAACACAGCAATTTTCATGGTTCAAGGAGGCCCCTAGGGACATGGTGTCACTGCAACTGAGGCACCAATGATAGTTCTGCCCTAGTTCGCTAGGATGCACAGGAATGAAAGAAGACGAAGAGGAGCTGGGTGCTTATGGTTAAGGGCCGGGAAGTCAGAAAGCAAAAGTGAGTGAAGGGAGAATGAGTGGGGGTGCCGACATGATAAAATGAGATATTGCCTGGGCCTCCACAATGTTTTGTAAAGTAATGCATAGAAAACGAAAAGAGGCAAATGAACATAATAGAAGCCAGCAGAAAGAAGAACGAGATGGAGAAATGGGAGTGCTAGTTAGGAAAAGACTAATGAATAATTAAAAGTAGGCTGCAGGGGTGCTTGGGGTTAAAGAAAGAGGAAAGAGCGTCAGTGTAGGCAACATAGCACAAGGGTGGAGATAAGGATCTTGGCTGAGAGACATAACCATAGCAGTCCCTGAGAGTGGGCATTGCATTTGACTTGATTTGTGGTGTCCTGTCAGATTTCGGAATACATTTCCTCAGTTCCAGTTCTAGAGTGAAAGGCCAGCCAGTCAGCTACTTTCTAAATATTTTCCATACCTCTATCACCCTACACTGTCTTCAATCAGTGGGGCGCGACCCCCAGGGGGGTCGTGGAGTCCTGGGAAGGGGGTCGCAGATTCTGCAGAGTGCAGTTCCTGGCATTGGGCTGATCGAGGGTGTTCACGGCGGCGGCCTAGTTCACACCGAGGTGTGAAAAACATCAACGCCTCATTAACAAGTAAAAGGTCTTTTAAAGACCTGTCAAGTACTTGGGTGTGACTGTGTGTGTGTCCCTGAAGCTGTTACAGCCGGGCTCACATACACGAGCTGGGGGGAGCTGGGGGGCGGGGGGGGGCTGGGGGAGTGGCTATAGTGTAGCCCTTTGAGTTCAATGGATGTTGCACACCTGGAGCTGTGGGTCCCGTGACACGTCCCACGCCCACAGCAGGGAGGCACAGAGATGCCCTCCCATGAGCGGGAAAGAAGAAGGAAGATGACACAGATAGATACTTATCCCCCCATGAGAGAGGCCCAGAAAAGGTGGGTGGATGAATGATGAGTGGATGGATGGATGGATGGATGAAAGGCTGAAGGATGGATGGATGGATGTGTGAAAAGGTGGGTGGATGAATGATGAGTGGATGGATGAATGAAAGGGTGGATGGATGAATGATGGATGTATGGATGGAAGGATGAAAGGGAGGATGGATGAAGGATAGATTGGTAATGGATAGATGTATGGGTGTAAGAATGAAAGGGTGGGCGAATGAAGGATGGATGGATGAAAAGGTGGATGGATGAATGATGGATGGATGGATGTGTAAAAAGATGGGTGGATGAATGAAGGGTGAATGGATGGATGAAAGGGTGGATGGATGAATGATGGATGTATGGATGGAAGAATGAAAGGGTGGATGGATGAAGGATAGATTGGTGAAGGATAGATTTGTGAAGGATAGATGTATGGGTGGAAGAATGAAAGGGTGGACGGGTGAAGGATGGATGGATGAAAGGGTGGATGGATGAAGGTTGGATGTATGGATGGGAGGATGAAAGGTTGGATGGATGAAGGATGGATGTATGGATGGGAAGATGAAAGGGTGGATGGATGTATGAATGGATAAAAGGTTGCATGGATGAATGATGGATGAATGTGTGAAAAGGTGGGTGGATGAATGATGGGTGGATGGAAGGAAGGGTGGATGGGCAAAGGATGGATGTATGGATGGAAGGATGAAAGGGTGGATGGATGAAGGATGGATGTATGGATGGAAGGATAAAAGGGTGGATGGATGGATGTGTGAAAGTGTGGGTGGTTGAATGATGGAGGGATGTGATGAGGTCTAACAGGCGCATTTATGGTTGTCAAAAGTTGATGATGGGGAGTACCAGTTTCTAGAAACTTTTGTCGGAAGGGGGTCCTTACGCCTAAGAAGGTTTTACAAGGGGGTCTCGGCATCAAAAAGTTTGAAGAACTTGAAGTAGGGCCTACAGGGAGAGGAATTGGTATGCTTGTAAAATAAGGGCTTCTATATCATCCTGCATTGTGCAGCCCCATCGTGTACAGGTCAGGACTTATAATAACGTTTAGCAGAGGCAATGGGGGGCATTTTATCAATAGACGGCAATAAATGTTGCAAAGTGCGCTTAGCGCTTTCTTTATTTTTAGCGCCCTCCATCGCTGGAATGTATCGCCCTGTTAACGCGTTTTTAACAACGCGTATCACCGAGGCAATAAAAAATCCAGCAAAAGCGGCGAAATGCAGTAATATCGCTGGAAATCCAGCGATAAAACTGCAGCGATAGGGAAATCCTTGCTGATAGGGAGATGTGAATTTAGCCTAATAATCCACCTCCCTTTCTACAGATAGGCAAGTCTGAAATTTTGCAGACGTTAGACACCGGCGATAACCATGCGGAGAGCAGAGGTTTTTCAGTTGACTGGTATTATCCAAGGGTGATGACTTGTCTTTGGTTTTGTAGAAACGATTTTTGGCAGGCCTGGGCGAGGTGAGAGGTACCATATGATTTGAGGTAGTCTAAGAGGATGGCATTTGAGACCATATCGAAGGCCGTTGATAAGTCTAATAAGACCAGCACTCCATTCCTTCCGTGATCGAAAGAAGCTTTAATAGATTCAGCAGTGTACAGAAGGGCCGATTCTGTAGAGTGCTGAGCCTGAAACCTAATTGATTTGGGTGTAGGGTGTTTGCTCCTTCCAGGTAGGTCATACATTGATAATTAACTAAGTTTCAGTGATCGTACTTAAACGTAAGAGTAGGGAAATGGGTCGAAGGTTGGTAAAGGTGGTGGTGTCAGCAAGTTGTTTATTTTGGAGGGGTTTGACTGCCACAAGTTTCCATTTATTGAAGATTTCTGCTTGTGACCGGGAAGTATTAATTATATTTTTAATGATTGGATTAACAGTGTCTATTATAGTGTGTAAATTTAAAGGGGGACAGGGGTCAAAAGGAGAACCTGATTTAATAGCAAGACTAACCTGATGACTTTTGTCTAGGCTGAAGGTTTTAAAGGCTCGAAGGGAATGTCAATTTGTTCCGAGATCGACATTCACGTTAGCGGTAGGGACGAGGGGTGCTGAAAAATCTTGTTATAGTGACTGGACATTCTGTTTAAAGAAATCCACTATGCGGTCACAAAGAGGCTGTGATGGGGGAATCTCTTGCTTAAGGGATATAAGGTTGGTAAAAGAGTTGACTATGTTAATTATGTAACATAGCAAACATGCACAAATATGAATGTGAATATTCTTATCCAATCTAAAGAAATCACTGCAGTCCAAGGGAGGGGCATGAATACAGGGTTGCCAAAAAAAAGTACCAGGGAAATGCCCTGGTCTACCCTAGCCCAACATAAATTGAAAAAGGCCCTGGCTGGGTGGTAGGAGTAGTCATATACCTGACAGTTGCAGAAATTTAACTGCACGTGAAAACGGTTTGTTCAAGAATAGCTCCTGGTCCTAGAAATAGCTATTCATGACAACACATCTGGGAAGCAAAAGAAGGTCGCAGTAACTACATCCGGGCTTCTCATCATCGGTGCACTCCCTCACACATGACCGGAAGTGTTTGCCTATGCTCGTCCTCATATACTGTGTTTGTGTACGGACTGTCTCATGTTGTGTTACTTGTGATTTGTGTGCCTTATAAAACTTTGCCTTAACCATGCCATTTAAGGAAAAAGGTGGACACGTTTCACTGCTATTAAAATATGTAAAGTCAGTTTGGTCATGCCCAGGTGAAAAGGTCGCAGTGCAAAGTGATTGCCCAGAAGGGTGGGTGTATCATTGTTGGTGTGGTGTGACCCTAAAGGAATGTTGTTAGGTTCACTTTCTATATTACACCCTTCTCTTGTGAGTCGCTGCTTTATCAGGGCGTCTTGTTTAAAATCCCAAGACATGAATATAATGTATTAACTTTGAGGGCCAAGATAATGTCCTAACAAGACAGCTCCACATGTTTAGATTGAATCTCTGAGGAATTATTATTGTATACTTGGCACTTGTACGATGCAGACATAATCTCCAGAACATTGACAATCTGCTTATAATTATAAACAAAGGCATTTGGTTCAGTTAAATTATGTAAAAATGTTCCAGCCCTGCTACTCCTAGGACCTTCAGCCTCCAAATGCCAATTATGTGCAGTCTGCGGTATTTGACTTTTAAATTCCTCTCCTACAGAACTCTTCTTGCTGCTCAATTAGTGCCTGAAGAGTGAAGGCTGTTCTATTGTTGCATTGTAAGGTTATTAATATGCATTCCATTCCAAATAGAATTATGCATCAAAATGGTCCCTCGTTATCCCCATAGTACTCCTTCGGCTCTGATCTAAATGAAATCTCAGTTCATTCACTGTAACTGAGGAATGGATATGTATGAAAAACTTTTCAAAGTCCCTATTATCAGCTGAATAGCGTGTTTAATGCCTTATTTGGATCATATGTCTTTTAAACTCTTTGCCACTGCTTTATAAAACAATTGCCTCGACATCCTTCTCATCCCAGCTTCAGTAATGAAGTTTACCCATTTTCTGGACAAGAGTACCGCTGCTTCTTCAAATGTTTGGCCCTTCCAAACCCTTTTCAAGAATAATATCTGTTTTAGCACCCACTTGTTTTACTCTCTCCAGGCAGAGATTGCTGCTCCTGCAGAAGTCCCTGTTTTGCTTGAGGCCCAATATCGGTCTCTTTTAGGCCATTTCTTGTGGGGTAGAGTAGAGATCTTGGGAGCGCTGACAGTTTAGTCTACCTGTCCGCGGGGTCAGGCGTTTGTGGGGATTTGTATTGTCCCAAGGCTGCTTGCTCCATTTCTTACAGAGCAACAGCATCTAGAATCTGTGTGCACAAGTGACTGTCAGTATACTACTAATCAGTGTAGGTACTTGTTCCTATGTGGAGAGTGAATCGATCGCGTTAAAGAAAAGGTGTGGTTGGAATATATGGTTCCAGGGGGATCTTCCTTATTCCTGTACCCACACTGATTAGACGTGTCAATTATAATGAGGAGCATAGATACTGGACCTTAATCTGGCTCCTAGTCCCCCTCTTTTTGAATCATGGCAGTACACTGCAACATCACTGGAGCAGTATGCATATGAATGTTGAATAAACTCTAACGGCGTTCCTCAGTGGGACATACCGGCATTATCATCCTTTCTTCCTGCCTGATGCCTGATTTGTTCTTCTACTAGAGTCTGGTGGTAGCTAGGGACATCTAGAACTACTCTAGCTGGGTTTGTAAATACAGTTGGGTGCCCACATAGGAAACATTAATTCAAGAGAAGACACTATGATATCACCAAGTATACATCTCTACTGCTGAAAAGACAACAACACTCTAAAGCTTTACTCTCAATCATAAATGGTGTAGGGTTTACTGCTGTGTGCACCAAAAGGCTATTTAAACAAAGTAACAAACTCATAAATGAAATGCTAAAGTACACGCTCAACCTCTCTAAGGGCACACCGTAAAAGCCCCTAATAAACTTAGAAGAAACATCAACATAGAGGGAGCGTGAAAAGTCACAACTTGAATATAACAGATTTCTATTTCTTATGATCTTTAAACAAGCAGATTACAATAATTCCAAAAAGTAGTCTTTCAGGCGAAAGTATTGAAGTTCGTTTTCTTTATTCTGAAACATAGGTTGATGTTAGTCAGCTTCCAGAAGAAACATCATTATTTCCTATACAATAATTAATGTTGATGTCAGTTAGCTTCCAGAAGAAATATCATCATTTCCTATACAATAATTAACAAATAACATCCAACGCGTTTCGTCCCCATCCGGGACATCATCAGGGGTGTAAATATGGAAATACATATAGTATCACAAAAAATAATATCACATTTGAATACACAACTGAATAAACAACATTCCTCCATATTTACATGTTGTTATCCAATTAAAGTTGTTCATGATGGACATATCACAAGAGACTACCCTGCCTATTGAACAATCTGAAAACCTCATTATGGTCGACAATTTAAGATTGCTTAAATATTATAATCAATTTTTCTGACATGGAGACCATCAAAGTTCTAATTATTCTAATTTCTGTTAGCCCTGTCACACACATGATCCTCAGAACTTATAGCCCTTATGTTTACACCAGGAGTATTTGAACCCACTCTTATATCGTTAGACTGTGGCTGAATCCTGAGCTCACCTTCATAAATATTGGTGTCACCATAATCAAGACAAATTTTCATATATACCAGAACTCAGGTATAATATTTTGAGACCTTCACAGATTCCTGTTCCGTGTACTTTAGTCCCAATTTGAAACTGTGAAAAACATATTATGCATATTTTTAGAACATTAAATTTCCCAATCCCCATGGGAAAATAACTAATTGTCTTACCAATCGCTATCCTGAATCCACAGATATTCCTCCACAATGTCTCTAATTTGTTCAACACAGAAATATTACTATGGTCCCAATTCAAAACTGTAAAAACATATTGTGCATGTTTATTTTGTTGTTTTTCTTTATATAAAATCATCCACCTGCTAATCTTAGCCTTGTGTCTATCCCCCAATCCCAATATAACGAAATAACAATAAATCTTACCTATCACAATCCTGAATTCACAAATATTTCTCAACAATTCCTGGAGGTACTCTTTCCAAACTGCCAACACAGCAATATCACTTCCTCGAAAGTCCAAACATACTCCTAGTTCTATAAGTCATCACCCTGCGGTATCACAAAAAAATATAAAAAATGAATAAACCAAACACAAAGGAAAAGAGGGACAGTTAAAAGTTACTCTAATCCTCTAAAATTCTATCTCAAGTAACCCCTGGCCCTTCACTTTCAACTTACCGATTCCATACATCAAAGAACCTTGACAAGCTCCAGGCCCGAAAAATCCGGAATGCAAAGGTCTATCTCGACACTCGTCTATTTAAACCACACACTCACCAATCAAATGCTTCATTACATATAACCACTGGTGTCCTCCATGTGACTATGTAAGTTCCCCATCCCGTCCACTGATCTACTCGCTTCCAATTAATATGCGTTGCTTTCTTGATGTCAATATGCGAGCAGCCGCAATCTAATTATTAATGTTCTTCCATTTCTTATGAGCATCTACCTCTGGAGGAGGAGGTAGAAAGTAGTTACAGAATCAACTTTGCTTCCACTCTATGAGATTTGGGCTTTATTCCCTCTCTATATATAAAAGGTTTGGCAGAAGCAGGCCAAGTGATCAGATGGGGCATATTGAATTCTTCCGTGAGACCTTATGAGCCTCAGAACTATTTTTGCTAGAAGATGTTGAAGGTAGTTGCAGAATCAAGTTTACTTGCACTCCACTAGACCCAGGCATGATTCCCACTTTGTAACAAAATATTGTGGTAGAAGATGATGCCCTTGATGAATGGTGCTTTGACCCAAATGAGCATCGTTTGCCATTCCATAGGAGTAGAGAAGAAAAGGAGCATATTTAAATATTTTACTAACACAAAAGATATTTGTTTCATCTGGGCTTGTTAATCATATAAATTTTGAGATATTTCCTTGTATAATTTCAGACCATAATCCGCTGCTGATAGGGGTTAAAACAAGTGATATCCCTGTATCTGAAGCAAGACCATGGTCATTTGAGCGGAAACTGCTTGCAGACCCATTGTACATAGATCAATGGGTATATGGATCAAGGATTTCTTTGAGTTTATTAGAGGGTCCGCATCTGTCCAAATTGTTTGGGATTCATTCAAAGCAGGAGTACGCGGGGAGACGCTAGCATACTCTATTAATAAGCAAAAAAACTCTCGGAATAGACTTGCTATTTATTATAAGGCGATGCAGGAATGGGAAGAAAAATTAGTTATTGCCATCAGTAGGTCGCAAGATTCAGAACATAATAAATCTGCCGTTGCCATATATAAATCAAGGCTATATGAGATATTTACGGCCAAACTGGCGGAACAGGTGGCAGTCTCTAGGTCACAAATATATGAAATCGGGGAAAGTTCGGGTCAGATCTTGGCCAAAAAAATGAGACAAAAAGAAGTATTCAACTCTATTAATAGCATTCAGGAAGGATGAATGGTCAGATCCATCATGATTCTGAAGAAATTCTGGAGGTCTTCCACCAGTTCTACTCTAAGCTGTATGAGCAGGATACCTTAGCTGACTCCAGTGAAGCTATTCTAAATGTTACTACCCTTGATAACATTTCGAAACTATCTATCGCCCAGGCGGACGCCTTGGACGCTGATAGTACATGGGAAGAAATCGAGGCGGCTTTACTTTCTCTAGCTGTCGGAAAAGTGATGGGACCGGACGGCATTCCACTTGAGTTTTTAGGATTTTTCGGCGTATATTAAAACATGATCTGATGGCCACCTTTCTGGAAGCACAGAAAGGAATGGCTCCAGTCTCATGGAGACAATCGACTATTATGGCATTTCTGAAAAAGAAAAAAACCCCTCCTAATCCGGCCTCGTATAGGCCGATATCGTTGATCAATGCCGACAGCAAGGTTTTTTCAAAAATGTTAGCTGCCAGAATTTCAAGTGTAATTTCTCTTATTCTGTCACGTTGGCAACATGGGTTCATTCCCAATCGTGACACTGCGGACCATGTCCGGAGAGTTATCGCTTTAATGGACTGGGCTCAGGGGACTAATACGGCCATAGGGATCACCCTATTGGACGCCGAAAAGGCGTTCGACAGGGTGGCCTGGCCGTACCTCTGGGATTTACTTCTCTTGAAAGGATTTGGCCCTCAGATGATTGCCGCATTAAAAGCACTTTATGAGTCACCAATCTCTTGTTTTAAACTTTGGGCAAATAAATCTGCCTTGTTTCCTATCCATCGAGGAACAAGATAGGGGTGTCCGTCTTCACCACTTCTTTTTGCCATCTATATTAATATTTTTCTTAATAAGTTGAATCAAACAGAAGATATACCCCCGTGGTTGTCACAAATACTAGTTATAGAGCACTCGCCTATGCGGATTACATAGTGGTGATCACTACCAACATCCCAAAGGCAATACCGAAGATGAAGACCTTGCAAGTCAGTTCGGCGCTTTCTCAGGCTATAAATTGAACTTGTCAAAAACTCAAATATTATTCGTTGGTCAGAATCCCCCCATCCATCTTAAGACGGTCCATGCCGCAACTTACTTGGTATTACAATTACAACTCCTGTGTCCGCAATCCCAGAACTTAATTTTAAGGCAGTTCCTAAAAAAGCAAATTCTACATTGAAGCGTATTGATCATTTACATCTTTCTTTATATGGGAGTGTAAGAGGGCGGGTCTGATAAACAGGCGTGGAGGCGGTAGTGGTGGTTTAAAGGAAACAGGTTTATTGAATACAACGGATGAAGTAACGGGTGGAGGTAGGGAATCTTCGAACTTGTCGTCTTCTTCTTCCTCTGAGGGCTCCGGGGAGGTCTCCGGCGATGAAAGGGCTCGGGTGGTTTTCGTCAGGTCTTCAGGACGTGGCGGTTTGCCCCGGTGGCTCATAAGAGAAGGGAGATAAAGGAGGGTATCGTGAGAACTTTAAAGAAAATGTCTGAGACAGCAGTAATACCGTCACCACACCTTTCATGACTAGGGACTAAAAAGAAAACTGAAAGGGCAACGTGTGGGGAAAAGGAAAGTGGGAGAAAATCGTGATAAGGGAAGTTCAGGATATTGGCGGAAGCTTTATTGTGCCTAGGAAGGTACTGAGTGCTCATAAGTAAGGTCCGTCACAAAGCCCAGGGCGAGACTCGGCAAAAGTGTATTGTGTTAACAGAAGTAAGGCTGTCAAGATTAACCGTAACACCAAGCACTTTAACATACCCCGTACGGATACACAATTGAACAGTGCCCTTTAACTAGCAACGATCGCAAACACTCAATTTCCCTCCCCGTGTCTTCTTCCTCCCACTTCCCAATACAATTTCCCTCGAGTCGGTATTACTCACCAACCCTGCCGTAACTCTTCCTAGAGTCACGGCCGCTCTCCAGCATCCACCGGACACCACCAGTCCTCGCACCAGCTGTCATCTTCGACGTCCTGTTCAGGGCTGAACTGGGTCTCCTCGGGTCCCGCGTCTTCGGTCTCCTTCTCTGTACTCCTTTGTCCGTCTTCAACGTGGATGCCGGTTGTCTCCGCCCTTGCCTCTTTATGGCGTTCTGTCATTCGTTCTGCCGTATCACATCCGGGTAGTTTCTACTCCCCTTCCGGGTTACGGTACTCGGCGTTCCCATTTTCCTGAGAAGAAACAGTAAAGGATCGTGGGTGTTGCAGTCCACTTTTAGTCCATGGCAAGGTACGATTGTCCTCACAACCGGCTACTTCCTCACATCCCCTTTCCCTTGCTGTCCTTCTACTAGAGTCTGTACTTTGGGGATACCGAGATAAGTAGTCAGCATTGCCTTGTTCCTTTCCTTTTCTGTGTTTGGTTTGGAATCGGTATGGTTGCAGGGAGATAAACCATCTAAGTACCCTTTCGTTATGGCCTTTATTTCTGGCAAGCCACTCTAAAGGGGCATGATCAGTAAAGAGCGTAAACTCCCTCCCTTCCAGATAATACCTCAAGGATTCAATGGCCCACTTGATGGCTAGAGCCTCTTTTTCAAAAGTCGCATAGTTTTTCTCGCGTGGGAATAATTTGCGACTGATATACAAAATTGGTTTCTCCCCCTGTTGTGTTTCCTGTGAAAGAACTGCTCCCAGGCCTTGGTCAGACGCAGCTGTCTGTAGAATAAAAGGTCTAGAATAATCAGGACTGATCAGCACAGTATCTGAGGTTAGAGAGTGTTTCAAAGTGTTGAAAGCCCTTACTACCTCAACCGGGGGAATTTCCAGGATTTTTTCAGTTGGACTGTTTTTCTGTAGCAAATCCGTTAGAGGAGCAGCCAGCTGAGAGAAATTAGGGATGAACCTTCTATAATACCCTAATAGCCCTAAAAAGGCTCTCAAATCTTTTTTTGTTCTGGGGAGGGGTATTTGTGAAATGGCTGTCAGTTCTGATTTTTGTGGTCTTATCACTCCCTCACCTAGTAAATAACCTAGATATTTTACTGTCTGTGCAGCCAAATGGCTTTTGGCAGGATTTATTCTCAATCCATATGACCCCAGGGTTTGGACCACTTGAGATAGATGTGACAGATGTTGTTCCCAGTTATCACTGTATATCACAATGTCATCTATATAGGCCCCAGCATAGTTGGTATGAGGCCTCAACACAATATTCATGGCTCTCTGAAAAGTTGCTGGTGCCCCGTGTAATCCAAACGGCATTACCTTAAACTGATATAATCCATCTGGGGTGGAAAAGGCAGTCTTTTCCCTGTCTTCCTTTCTGAGAGGTATTTGCCAGTAGCCCTTACATAAATCTAAGGTGCTAATATACTTGGCTCTCCCTTTTCGCTCTACCATTTCGTCCACCCGAGGGAGGGGGTAGGTATCAAAGTCAGAAATGTTGTTTACTTCACGGAAGTCGATGCAAAATCTGACTGACCCATCGGGTTTTGGTACCAGTACTATGGGCGAATTCCATTCGCTCCTAGATGGCTCAATAATGTCCATTTGTAGCATGTTTTGTATTTCTTCTCGTATCACCTGCCGACGTGCTTCAGGTATACGATAGGGTCTCAACTTAACTCTTTTCCCCGGTGGAGTTTTTATGACATGTTCGATCAAAGTAACCCTCCCTGGTTGAGTGGAAAAGACATGGGACAGAGTTTGCAATTTTTGAGTCAACTCTTCCTTATGAGAGTTTGATAGTTTAGCGTCAATACTCTGTTGAAACAAGGGAGTAGAGGGTTCTATCACATGGACTGTTGTTGGTGCGGGTCCCTCCCATTTTTTAAGCAAATTAATGTGATAGATCTGGGTTACATGCTTGTTGGCATCTGTTTCAATGCGATAAGTAACAGGAGTGACCTGTGCAATGACTTTATAAGGACCCTGCCATTGTCCTAACAACTTTTGATCTGATGTAGCCATCATGAGTAATACAAGATCCCCTACCTGAAAGGACCTAGTCTTAGCCCCTTTATCGTATTGCCCCTTTTGGTCACTCTGGGCGTTCTCCAAATTGGTACAGACAATATCTCGAATCTGTCTCAAATGTGTTTTTAAGTTTGAGACATATTCCGGAAGAGGCTTGGTATTGTCAGGTTCCTTTTCCCATTGTTCTTGAGCCATATCAAGCAAAGTAAGGGGTTTGTGTCCGTACAACAGCTCAAAGGGAGAGTATCCTGTACCTCTCTGTTCCTTACATCTAATGGCAAAGAGTGCTAATGGAAGCATGTCCTCCCACTTTCGGGCTTCTAGCGCCAGTAATTTTTTAAGCGTGGCCTTAATAGTGGAGTTGTATCTTTCCACCAAGCCATCGGTTTGTGGGTGGTAGGCTGCTGTTTTAATTTGTTTCACACCCAACTGAGCACAAATTTCTCTCATCATTTTAGACACAAAAGGAGTTCCCTGGTCTGTTAGAATTTCTTTTGGAAATCCTACCCTAGCAAAAATACCAATCATAGCTTTTGATATATTAATAGTATCTGGTCGTCTAAGGGGTACTGCTTCTGGGAATCGAGTAGCATAATCCACCAGTACTAATACATAACGACAACCACTACGTGAAGGCAACATGGGTCCTATTATGTCCATGCCTACTCGACTAAAGGGCTCATCAATAACAGGAAGGGGACGCAAAGGAACTCTGGGAGGTTGGTATCGACTATGGTTTTGACAAATTGGGCACTCCCTACAATATCGTTTCACCTGTTGGTATATCCCGGGCCAAAAAAATCGTTCTAGAATAGTTTTTTCCGTTTTCTCTGCACCAAAATGTCCCCCCAATAAATGGCTGTGTGCTAGATACAACACTTTATCTTGAAACAGTTTGAGGATTAACAACTGTGCTTTTTGACTGGGACCCCCTTTTCTATATAGTAAGCCCCCTTTAACAAAGAAGTATGGACATACGTGTTGTGGCTCTTCACTGTCATGGGCTTTACTCCATGCTTCTTGTAGTATAGGATCCTCTCTCTGAGCCGCATGAAAATTCCTGTCTGTCTCCCAGGGATTCTCTTCAGGGATTACCGGCATGACTATGTGTCCCTTCCCTTTCTCTGCCCGTCTTTGCCTTTTACTCTTCCGTTCTTTAGACAGGGGCCACTCCTTCCCTGTGTCGGTGGAGAAGGGTGCAGTGGACAACCAATTGTCTTCGGACCTAGGAGAGTTTTGTAGTAATTCAGTCAACTTGGGGTAATCGTTCCCTAGGATTATTTGTTCCGGTAAACGTGGTATAAGCCCCACAGTCATGGGAGTACCCTCATCCTGAGAATGTTGAATTTGTACTTGTGCAGTAGGGTAGGGTTTTGTGTCACCGTGAACACATTTAATAGCCACCATTCCCTCTATGGGTCCTAACGTATTACCCAAATCCTGAGGCCTACTATGCTTTGTAAGCACCCCGTATCAGCTAAAGCAGTTAAAGGTTGTCCATTTACTGACACGGTACATCTATACGGTGGTGTTGTTCTTTCTTTAGGGGAACAGTAGTAATTGCGAACCATTCCTATCTCCATAGGTTCTTCCTTCTGTGGACAAAATCTTGCTATATGGCCCATTCCTCCGCACTGAAAACATTGGGGCCCTGTAGGTGGGGGTCTTATAGGGAATGGAGCACTCAAAGGGGGAGGAGTTGGAATGAAAGTCAGGGTTTCAGGTTTCTTGGGCATAGTAGGCCGGGGATGTCTAATTCCAGTATGGTTTCCGGTTTTTCCTGTAGTCTCGTCTCTTCCTTTTTGGAAGTCTAATGCTCTATGGTAAGCACTTGCTATTTCAACAGCGGTTTCTAGGGTAAGGTTAGCCTGTTGTCGCACCCATCTTTGAATTGGGGGGTGTAGCGATGTCAGATATTGTTCTTGATAGGTCTTGGCCATGATTCCGTCCTTATTTGTAGTAGCAGGTTTAAGCCAACGATCCGTCATATCTTTCACTCGGAAGTACAAAGCACGTGGGGTTTCCTGAGGGCCTTCTTTCTTTTGTCTCAACTTCACCCTGTATGTCTCTTCATCTATACCTAATCTTTCCAAGATACACTTTTTTATATCAGCATAAGGGACCGCACCTTGTAATGTTGCTGCCTGATATGCGGCTTGTAAGTCACCTGATAACAAAGGTCCCAAATATTGGCCCCATTTGTCCGTCGGCCAAGAGGCAGCGGTGGCCATTCTCTCAAAATTATTAAAGAAAAAATCAGGGTCTTCTCCTGCTACATATCTCTGTAATACAACTGAAGGTAGAGTGGTAGGGCCTTTTTGTTGTCCTAGTACTTCCGTAAGTTTACCCATAGCAGCCTCATGGGGTTGTCCTTGACCCGAAATAACTTTTTGAATCTTTTCCCGGTCTTCTTCAACAACATTTAGAAATCGTTCCATGATTTTTCCCAGGTGTTGCTGATTTTCGGCCATCTTTGCCATGGCGGCCTCCATCTTGCCTTCAGATCCCACTTCTGACACCACTTGTAAAAGGGCGGGTCTGATAAACAGGCGTGGAGGCGGTAGTGGTGGTTTAAAGGAAACAGGTTTATTGAATACAACGGATGAAGTAACGGGTGGAGGTAGGGAATCTTCGAACTTGTCGTCTTCTTCTTCCTCTGAGGGCTCCGGGGAGGTCTCCGGCGATGAAAGGGCTCGGTGGTTTTTGTCAGGTCTTCAGGACGTGGCGGTTTGCCCCGGTGGCTCATAAGAGAAGGGAGATAAAAGAGGGTATCGTGAGAACTTTAAAGAAAATGTCTGAGACAGCAGTAATACCGTCACCACACCTTTCGTGACTAGGGACTAAAAAGAAAACTGAAAGGGCAACGTGTGGGGAAAAGGAAAGTGGGAGAAAATGGTGATAAGGGAAGTTCAGGATATTGGCGGAAGCTTTATTGTGCCTAGGAAGGTACTGAGTGCTCATAAGTAAGGTCCGTCACAAAGCCCAGGGCGAGACTCGGCAAAGGTGTATCGTGTTAACAGAAGTAAGGCTGTCAAGATTAACCGTAACACCAAGCACTTTAACATACCCCATACGGATACACAATTGAACAGTGCCCTTTAACTAGCAACGATCGCAAACCCTCAATTTCCCTCCCCGTGTCTTCTTCCTCCCACTTCCCAATACAATTTCCCTCGAGTCGGTATTACTCACCAACCCTGCCGTAACTCTTCCTAGAGTCACAGCCGCTCTCCAGCATCCACCGGACACCACCAGTCCTCGCACCAGCTGTCGTCTTCGACGTCCTGTTCGGGGCTGAACTGGGTCTCCTCGGGTCCCGCGTCTTCGGTCTCCTTCTCTGTACTCCTTTCTCCGTCTTCAACGTGGACGCCGGTTGTCTCCGCCCTTGCCTCTTTATGGCGTTCTGTTATTCGTTCTGCCGTATCACATCCGGGTAGTTTCTCCTCCCCTTCCGGGTTACGGTACTCGGCGTTCCCGTTTTCCTGAGAAGAAACAGTAAAGGATCGTGGGTGTTGCAGTCCACTTTTAGTCCATGGCAAGGTACGATTGTCCTCACAACCGGCTACTTCCTCACAGGGAGGAATAATGTTCTAAAAATGATGATACTCCCGAAATTGTTATATTTATTTAGAACAGTTCCCCTTGAATTCCCTCTTAGCTGTTTTAAACAACTAGAGAGCTTGGCTACTAGATTTTTATGGGGCTATAAACGCCAACGTAGAGCATATAAGAAGATGATACTCCCAAGGCAAGGGTCGGCTGGTGTATTCCACATTTTATGTTCTATTATTTTGCCTCTGTTTTACAGTTTATCACCCCATTAATAATTGGCACAAAGGCAAGAATCTTAGAGTCTCACGCCCCATCCATTTATGAGTTTGCATTGGGGGTGGAGTCCCGAGGATGCCTCATAAAAATTATAGAGCCAAGCTATTACAAAAAAACTAAATTCAAGATCTTTAAGGCGGCGTTCAGAGTGTGGAAGTTAAACAGGCGCCATTTGGGGATTCAAATTTTTTTGAGATATACCCCTCTGTCGGCATCAGGTATTTTTCCTCCCATCTTTAGAGATCAAATTATGATCAGATGGCATAATATTGGTATACAATGTGTTGGGGATTTATGGCATAATAATCATATTACATCTTTTCAAGATCTCCAATCCAACTTCAACCTTACAAGTACGGATTACTTTAAGTGTCTCCAGATTCATAATTATTTTAATACCCTGATTAATAGTATGTATAATAGGAAAAGGATTGGTTTTTTTTTATAATTTACTATTATCCTCTTGCCCGGATGATATAGCAATCCATCATGGGAAATGGGCCGAGAAGTTGGGATCTGATAACATCATGCTAGAGGAATCGATTTATTTGGCCAACACTATTCTGTTGACAGGTAGAATGCGTACACAGCACTACATGGCCCTATTCGTTCTATATTATACACCGGGGAAAATTTCAAAATGGGGTTCCACAGTGGGCACCTCTTGCATAGGCATGGGCAAATTTTGCGAATTCGCATTTCGCGAATTTGCAAATTCGCGATCCGCAAAATCCGCGAATTTGCGGACGGGGCCTATATGCGAGTTCACATGCCTCTTGTGTGCATAAAAGGACAGGCACGGATCAGAGAAGCTCGTGGTCACAGGAACTGCACAGGGATTGAGCTCGTGAAAGTCAATAATGCAAAGGCTTCCATCAAGCATCAAAGCTAATTTTCGACGATAGATATGGGGAGAACGCACACCTACCCAGCCTCGACAAAACACACATTTTGGGGGGGAGCTGATTAACTTTGGCATCACACCAAAGAGCGTGGGGTCCCTCGAGTGAGCTGTCCATCAAGTGGGTAAAGGGCGCGAAAACGGTGCACACCACTAGTGTGTGGGGAGGGGCCAAACGAACGGGCTTATATGCGAGTTCACATGCCTCTTGTGTGCATAAAAGGACAGGCCAGATCAGAGAAGCTCGTGGTCACAGGAACTGCACAGGGATTGAGCTTGTGAAAGTCAATAATGCAAAGGCCTCCATCAAGCATCAAAGCTAATTTTTGACGATAGATATGGGGAGAACGCACACCTACCCAGCCTCGACAAAAAACACATTTTGGGGGGGGGGGCTGATTAACTTTGGCATCACACCAAAGAGCGCCGGGGTCCCTTGAGTGAGCTGTCCATCAAGTGGGTAAAGGGCGCGAAGACGGTGCACACCACTAGTGTGTGGGGAGGGGCCAAACAGACGGGGCTTATATGCGAGTTCACATGCCTCTTGTGTGCATAAAAGGACAGGCACGGATCAGAGAAGCTCATGGTCACAGGAACTGCACAGGGATTGAGCTCGTTAAAGTCAATAATGCAAAGGACTATAGGATTATCATTTCCAACGGCTGCGGGACGCCAGGAATCCACGGATCGGAACGCCCGCAGGTTGATGTTATCGCTACATCCAAGACAGCTTTCGCTTTAAAGATACCGCTGAGGGAGCAGCTTTATTAACCGCGTTCCCGTGTACATTTACCAACCGAGCCGACTATTTTTCGTTTTAAAGAAATTCACAAAAGCAACGAGCGTCATATCAATGAAGAGCCGTTCTGCTGTATAAATGGTTGTATGCTTTAGCACTGACACCGATTGGTTGCCGTTTTAAACATTTTCCTTCATACACTGAATTGACCAACATTAGTATTTTGGTTGGATGGTTTAGTATAACCAAAAGGAACTAAACCCCACATCCGTCCACACGATTAGGAACGGAGCGTTTTCCTGTGTTCCAGCCATCATTTGGAACTACGTAGTATTTTCAACTTTGTGATTTTATATGTGGCTCCTGAAGAAGGCGTTCTTGTTAATACGCCGAAACGCGCGTCGAAGATTACATTTGTTTGCCACTGTTTTATGAACTTACAATTAATTGTGTTATTGACAATTTTACCTTGTATGTCGATTATTGTTTTTTATGATTAGAATAGGTTGAATGTATTTGTATTTGTATTTGAATGTTTTTATTCGGAGTATATATACTTAATAAAAAAACAAAATTTTGTACTTTTTAATTGATTGTTGTGCCTTCTACATGTTGTTCTCTCCCTGGTGATATCAATTGTGATGCCTTTTTGCATACTGTCTAATTTCCCTGTATAACATATTCTGTTACACAAACAGGGGGTCCTTGTTATTTTCGTCCAATAATGCAAAGGACTCCATCAAGCATCAAAGCTAATTTTCGACGATAGATATGGGGAGAACGCACACCTGCCCAGCCTTGACAAAACTCACACTTTTGGGGGGGCTGAGTAACTTTGCCATCACACCGAAGAGCGCATGGGTCCCTTGAGTGAGCTGCCTGCCAGTGCCCATCATCCTGTAACAGGAAGCACTAATAGATAAAATAAAGCAGGTGCTCGAGCACCTGCTTTATTTTATCTATTAGTGCTTCCTGATGAAGCTAATTTAGTAACTATTTTAGGATGGCGCTGGCAGCTTGCGGGCACCATCCTAAAATAGTTACAAGTTCAACAGGCTTGAACTTTTGCCCCCCAAATCCGCCGCTCGCGGATTTCGCGGATTTCCGGTAAATTCGTGGGATTTAGCAGATTGCGGATTTACCGAAAATCTGCGAAATCCGCGAGCGGAACGGATTTTGCGCTCACCCTTACTCTTGCAGCAGATGTGGATTGTTTGCAGCTGATGCTGCACATATGTTGTTTTTGTGACCACACCTGGCTGAATTTGTGTCTGCAATCCAATCCTTTCTCTCCTTATTATGTGGATCCTCTGTGAGTTTGATGGTTGAAATAGCATTGATGGGGGTCTCTTCTGCTACCTCGGCAGAAGGGAGGCGAAATTTAATATTTATTTCCATGGCTTTTATGCGGGCATGCATTACGCAAGATTGGATCAGTCCAGAACCCCTGTCGTTTTGCACCTGGCGGGCCCGTCTGCTCTCCATGTACAATCTGGAGCAGGCTATCTATAGAACAAAGGGGAGGAAAAAAAGAGCCCTAGGAGGGAAAATGTGGGCGCCTGTTCAAAGGTGGATTGCGGGGGAAGTGCGTTAGCTTTGCTTATGGTTACTCATGCTGCCACGATTGGTATGGGAGTGTTACAAATCCTTTTTAACTTTATTTTAAAATGATGTACTTTGTTGCATTTATTTTTCTGTTGATTTTATTTATGTATGATCTGTAATAAGGCGTATTGTGATTCTCTCTCTTAAATATCATGAATCTATGGCATAATCTTTGTAATCTGTCCTGCTTGTAATAATATACTTGGGTAAAAATCCAATTAAAAAAATTATTTAAAAAAACCCAAAAGATATTTGGTGACTATAACTTGGTTTTGTATCGAAAGAGGCCTAAGAGATGGGATCAGGCAGTACAATTCAAAATGGATGCAGGCAGTACAATTCAATATTGTAACTCCTCTGAACAGTATTCCCCTGAACTCTCACTGGGACTGTTTGGTGTCATTCAATCTAATCCATGATTATTATGAAGTGTTTTTGAGATTTGCAATTCATCACTAGCATTTCGCGTTCTAAATGCTCTCCTTTAGGCTGTGGTCAGCAAAAATGTTTTTAAATTTGTGATATTCAACAATAAAATACCACTCCTAATATCTAATCTACAGTACATCATTTTAAGTGTATAAATAAATATCTTCTTACACATCTAAACATTACCCTGTAACAAAATCCTTGAATTTTCCTGGTTGCACTATCACCCTTGCCCCCCTAGTAACTCCAGGAGATAGTTTATTGTTATCAGGGTGACCGTCACAATCTCCTGCACCGTCATCCAAATCAGGCTGATTAGCTTCAGCACCCAGGTCAGATACCCCTGAAACATTAACTTCCTCACAACCATCTTCCCCACCGTTCACAGCCATTGTATCAAAGCGTTCAACATCATCACACGATCCAGAATTAACTGGAACAGCACTATTCTCCTTCTTCCATAAAATAATTTTGCAGCACTTTGTTAACTTGCTAAAGTACCACACTAACTTGTCACTCAACTCAGTCGCATTTGTGAAAAACTTGAACACATGAAGTGGTTCACTGTACTTGCTCATACCTTTCTTAGTTCCAAGACAAATCTTAACACAATCCCAATATCCCAATTCTAGGGCAACACTCCTTACTTCATGTTCACGGCCATAATGTTTCTTGTAAACACCTTGTACTTTCTTAATAGTTTCCCTAACAACTTTGCATTACCACTCTTTTTTCCTATCTCCTGAATGCCAAGCAATATTATAGTACTTCGAAGGAACTGTAACCTGTAAGCGCAGGAGTAATCCTGTATGCCCATACCAATTTGCTGAGTTCCACCTCCCAATTCACACCAGCACTTATGACAATGTGTACACTTCCTTTATTAACCCTGATGAAGCGTTCCACTGCCCCATTGCTGGCAGGATAATATAATGCGATATGATTGCTTCTCACCCCATTCCTAGCTAAAAAAATCTTTTGAATAACTGGACACAGACTGAGGACCATTGTCAATCAATAACACCTTAAGAATCCCTTCTCTAAGGAATACCTTCTCTTCAAAAGCAACATCAGCTTTAGAATCCACTTTAGTAAAACAATTCCACTTCTGGCCACTTCGGAAGCAAGTCAACCAACACTACTACAAATTGTGGTGTACCACAGAGTTCTAAAATGAGTCCCAATGTAAGAATAGCGAGACATTCCTCAAGCCCTCCGGACACTCAATCAAATAAAGTGGCGGTCTCAAGGTCCTTTGATTCTTGTCAGTATCGGCACCTTGCACAAAATTACGAACAAATCTTTTAACTTCGAGATCAAGAGCAGGCCACTAAAAAGAAGCTTTCACTCTTAATTTAGACTTAATGATTCCAAGATGACCTTCATGCATAAAATTCAGAATTCCAGTCATCAAGGCATTTGGCGGAACTAACCATTTACCTCTTTATTGGAACCCACACTCATTAACGGAAAGTTACAATCTTCATCCAGTACATAATTATTTGGCCACCTATTTTGCGTGTATTTTGTTCAATACGTTGCCATCACAATACTCCTTGTTTCATTCTTCTTCTATGAAGGCACGTAAATTTGCATTTTCAACTCACCGTAGTCAACGATGTCAGGGCGGAGATCTGCGTGGTGAAGTTCACTCATCGCAAATATAAAGTGGGCGACAGTCATTTGCTAGAGTCAAATCTTTATTCAGTAATCACCAGCATATACTCTTAATATCCTCTTCCAGTAGCTGCTACCAACTGAATATCTGCCTCTCCTTCTAACCCCTCAACATTCCAACATATTTTATATTGCGCAAGACTCTGCTCAAGAATAAGAAGGCTCTGCCACAGTAATTCTCTACAATGCTTTGCATTATACCCTTGCTATTGTTTTCGTTCTGAGAGCCTGATCTAGAGATTGCCAGATGGGTTACTCTGTTACAAACATGACAGATATTTTGTCTGTCTAATTACAAAGCCCTTAGGATATAATACACTTGTAATAAGGCTGAGAAGATACCAGTCAGGTTTGTAATTGCATAACCCGTCCTCTAAAATGTAAATTCGGCTCTTGGATTTTGGCTGTTTTGTTAGGCCCCCACATATGCACATATGCTGGTGTTTATGTACTAATACTTCTGGGAATATTTGGAAACGGATTTTGCATCAGCGCCATTTAGTTATAGCTTGCTCATTAACATTTTCATAATCAATTCATCAAGCACAGGGCTGCCATTTCACACTTTTACCTGATGTTACCATTATAAAAATACAATGTTTAGCCAAGCAAGGAAACAGACAGATACAGAGACAGGAGATTATTGTGCTGGCACTCTCTGCGTAGGACAAAATGAGCATTGACCTTGGACTGCTGAGAATGTTTGGGCAGGGAGATAAAAGGATTAGAGAAAAAGATACATGGTTACTTGGGCTACATATCGCACTATGACATAATATAATGTAAGAATGATGCGACTGATTTTCCATGTTGTTAATACTACGTTTTGTGTCGTTTTATTTTGTTCTTCTTTGCTAGTGCTAAAATAGCCTTTACTATAATTATTACGTATCTATTATGCGTTAGATTAGTGTACAGCAAATATTTACATGACTTCTGGGAACTTGTTAGTGGTCCATACATAAATCCGTGCTAAGGGGCTCATTAGGATCTCGGGTGGACTTTGTCCGCCTGCCACCCTAACGGAGAACGGGACCGCCCGCCATAAGGGCGGGGGTCCCATAGGGGGAATAGGATGTGCCTGCTACTGTGGCCTCGTGTTTTGCACTCTGCACTGCCCGCCACAATGCAAAACACTTGTGCATGCATTTGCATGTGCAAAGCGGCAGGCACCCCGCGGTGCCTGCCGCTTTGCATATGCAAATGTGGGGGGGGGGGTACCATAGGTACCCCCCTGTCCTCCCCCTAAACCGGCATCACCTGGGGGCCCCGCAGGGGGCAGCCGCAGCAAACACCACCTGCCTTTCCGTGGCGGCATTGCCGCCGCGGAAAGGCGCCTATATGTGGCCATTGTAAAATGGCTGGGGTGTCCATTGGACACCTCCACCATATTATTCCATTACTGCCGTGGTCGCTAGGCGACTGCGGCAGTAAAGCGGCGGACGGTCTTTCGGTCCGCCACGCTCCCTCCCGCCATCCTAATAGGGCGGGGGGGAATGCATAGGTGTCGGGCGGATTGCCTCCGCCAGGCCGGCGGTGGCTACCGCCAGCTTGGCGGAGGCACTCCGCCCGACATCATAATGGACCCCATAGTCTTTGATCGTTGCTGCATTCTTCAAACTAACCCTGCCTGTTGTCTAGTCCAAGAATCTCTTAGCATCAACAATATGCTGATTGGCTGAGGGTAGGAGCACACAGGGGCAACCACACATGATCAACACTGACTTAAGGACAATCCTCGTGCAAGCTAAAATTGAACAAGTACCACAGCATGAAATGCCGAGGAGAGAAGTCACCAGTATCATGAGTTTGACTGTGAACTTCCCACTGTGAATTAATCTCAAATAATGTGTATTAAATAAAAAGCTATACAATGTATCATCCGTGGTATCAAAATATTTACAGAAAACAGCTATGGCTAATGAAAACCATAAACCACAGGCAGTTCTCAGAGTCTCTATTGATGCTCTTGCCAAGCAGCAGCCAGCTGTTATGGATGCTCTTTATACAAAAGCAGAAAAAACTGAAGTTTCAAAGTATGAAGGGCACTCAAATACATTGTTATGAATATAGGCACAGTGGTCCATGAATTTCTCATAAAGCTTGCTAAATGTATTTGTATCGTGAATTTTATTTAAAAATAATTTTCTTTGTTAGGCATATTGAACATATAAAGAGTATAAATTAATCTCATTAAAAAATCCATAAATATATATAAATATTTATACAGTTTAAAAGTAATTACTCCATTCAAAGACCATGGATCAATTGCGGACTCTGACAAAATTAGGACACCCATAGTTGTTCATTAAAATGTCTTAATAACAGTATTTTGTGGGGGTGCCAGAGAGCCCACAGCAAGATGGCCACACCCTAGTGCCGCTTTGCCAGCTGAATATATCTATCTGCCAAATAACCTATGAGAAAACTGCCATCCATGCCTACTTGACAAGGCAATGAATTAATGAGGACTTTGGAACCCGTTTGTACCTGTCTGTGAATCGATGCGACCACTACAAAAGCAAATAGGGCAAGGTGCACCGCAGGTCGGGGAAAATGGTGGCCGCTTGATGAGCAGTATTGGAGCGAGCGGCTGTCCTGTTGATGACGTATTGAACATGGTGATCCCGTGCATCCAGCAGCGTAGTGAGGAGCACGAAACCCCGAAGCACCTACTTTGCCAAAACGTGCTGCTACCCTGGAGCTGTACCTGAGATCCTGAAACGACAAATGGCAGGTGAAATCGTCTCCGTGGAACTGACTGGGCATCTGCCCAGAAAACCGGCTCAAATCAGCAAGAGAGCTCTATGCAGCTGTCCAAGGGCCCCCCTATTCCGCCTGACACTAATGTGACAAGAGGACGCTGGGAGCTTGGATAGTGACAGCCGTGAGTGCGTGAGGAGCAGAACCCGCTCCCCCCCAAGAGGAGAACACTGTGGCGAGCTGACGAACGAGCAGGGAGCTGCAGGAAAACATTGTGGATGAAGAGGGCATGGTAGGCCACGGGGGAAGGCCAGAAGTGGACTCTAGGGACAAATGGAATTATATTACAAGCTTTTGCAGATACCGGGCATAAGTGCAGGGCATAACATACAGATATCACATAGACCAAAGCCAGGCGGCATCAGTGGCACCAAGTGAATTATATAGTGGAAGGAGCCGATATCGACTGGATCACACCGGGTGACTAAGGCCCCGTACAGGACTATACAGTGTGCTCAGAGAGCAGGTACAGTGTGCCGCATGGTGAGACTGTGTTCTCTTGCTGAAATGAGCAGGAGGTAATCTACTGTTCATGGGCTTGACTGATACTATCTCGGTGCACAATGAGGGTGAAGTAGGGAGCACTGTCCCCTACGTGTGTTGTGACTAAGAGGCCATGGTGAAAACAGATAAGCATCAGGCGAAACTCACATTTGACATTATTATTATTATTATTATTATTAATTAGCATTTATAAAGCGCCTGGCTACCCTGAGGCATCCCAGTGCTAGCAGCAGTTCAGGCTGAAAAGAGAATGCTAGCAATTACTATTCTGGAATAGCCATGTTTTTAAACCCTTCCGGAAGGAGAGGCGGGAAGTTTTAAGCTGGAGATTGAGAGGGAGGGAGTTCCAAAGTTTAGATATGTTATGTGAAAAGGAGCAGCCACCGCTCCGCCCGCTATTGATTTTAGGAATGCAGGCTAAATTTTAATTCTCTGAGCGAAAAGATTTCTTAGGAAGATAGGCGGTAATCAGGGCTGATTGATGCGGCGCCTGTGCCCCTAAGAGTCTTATTGGCAGTGCATAAGGCTTTAAAGGAGATCCTTTCCTTTGTTGGTAGCCAGTGAAGGGCTTTCAGACTGGGTCTGGCTGACTGCGTGCTGCCGCAACCTGTCAGAAGTCGTGCAGCGCAACTCTGTGCCACCTGGAGCTTCCTTAGGGTAGACTTTGGGGCTCTCAAATACAGTGAGTTACAGTAGTCAAGCCGCAAAATAATCAGGGCATGGAGCACTCTTTTCTTAGCTTCAGTGGGCAATAGGGGAAGGACCTTCCGTAGCATTCTAAGGATGACATTACAGGCCCCCGTCACTGCCACTGCCTGCTGGTTGAGTGTAAGAGAGTCATCTAGCAACACACGAGGCTCTTAATCTTGGACTTTCTCCATTCAGTTTCAGACAGGAGTGTTGCATTCAGGTGGCGGTTTTTCCCAAACAGAGCTCCAGGTCTGCAGGGCCAGTCTGCGGATGATTTAGAGATATCACCAACTGAGTGTTATCAGCGTAGGTGACCACTTTGATCCTGTACGGCTGGATGACCTCGGCCACTGGCCTGATATATACATTAAATAACATGGGACTCAGAGAGGTTCCCTGGGGCTCTCCATAGTTCAAAGGAAGAGGGCTGGAGGTGGATTCCCCGGCGAAGATCTGAAAAATTCTGCCATTAAGAAACGATCCAGGCAATGGCTTTTCCTGCTACCCCGGCTCTCCTTAACCGTTCAATGAGAACATTGAAGTTGATTGTGTCAAAGGCTGCGCTGAGGTCTAGAAGGATGATGGCCGCCACTCCTCCCTGATCCACTATCCTCCTAGCTTCCTCAACCACAGCCTTTAGTGCAGATTCCTTACCGTGTTGCAGGCTGAAACCCATCTGGGAGTGATGAAGTAGCTCATGGGTTTCTAGGAAAGCTGATAGGATGGAATTTATGTGTTTTTATAAGATCTTACTAAGCAAAGGTAGGAGGGATATGGGCCGGTAGCTGCTCAGTGCTTCGGGTCCAGGCGTTTTTTTTTAGTAATGCTTTTTCCATAGCGTGCTTCCAGACCGGGGGCACAAGTCCGTTGGTAATGGACATGTTAAGCACCTCCTGGATGGCTGGTAGAACCACATATTTGGCCTTGGATAAGATGTGAGGAGAGGTGGGGTCTAGGGGAGTTCCAGATTTTATTTTAACAAAAATCTTAGCTAGAGTCTCCATATCCAAAAGAGGAAATTCCTGCAGGGTGGGAGTGGCTGTTACCCTCATGCTCCTAGCGCTAGGCTCCTGTTGCCCAACTACTTCCGTCAAGGTGGTGTCTAGATCACTAGGTAGTGGGGACACAGGGAGAGTCTTATAAATGGATTGCATTTTTCCCTGAAAATAACTCGCCAGTTCATTACACTGTCCCTTAGATACATTTCTGGAAGTATCATGGAGAGTGGGCTCCAGGAGAGATTTGGTAATCCGGAAGATTTCTTTGGGTGCGTTTGATGCTGCCTTAAATTTGTCCTCATAATACAATGACTGTGCCCTTTTGATTTCAGCTTAATATTGCTTTATGGCTTCTCTGTAAGTATTTTTGGTGGTTTCACTAAAATCCTTCCTCCAGATCCTCTCTAATTGTTTGCATTTTTGTTTGATCAATCTAAGCTGAGGTGAGTACCATGGAGAGATATTTTGTCTCATCCTACGAGTAAAAGAAATTTCCGTAATAACTTTATTCAGTGTGGATTCCAACCACCAGTTAAAGGTCTCAGCTGCCTCAAAAGTAGGTTTTGAGTTTATAAGTTGTGTTGACAATGCCTCAGCGGAAAGTTTGGACCATGGGCGGACAACCGCCAAAGCACAACAGCAGGCACTTTCAGACTCGAAGCAAGGAGTCCTCAGTGCAGAGTTCCACTCTACTAGCACACAGTAGAATCCACTCTACTAGCAATGCAACAGAGCCTGCATAACATAGGTAAAATCGATGCTCTTAAACTGCGCATAGATCACATGGTGGCCAAACTGGATAAGCAGGGCGCTAGATTGGGAGAGGAGAAGCAGTGTATTTCCACTGTGGAAGACGACTTACAAAATGCCTGAGCATGGAAATAATCCGTTCTGTATTACAGGCCAGAAAGGAAGATTTGAAGGCACGCTCGAGCCGCAACAACCTCCGGATCACTGGAATTCCAGAGTTCATCAACACAGGAAAGATGGAAAACTAAGTCAAAAACATGTTGCAAGAGATCTTTGGCGCTGAACATCTGTCCCACGTCCTCATGGGGCACATAGATCGTTGATGTTAAGGCCAGCGCCTGGGATGCCACTACACCCAATCATTGCTAAACTATTAAACTACAGGGACGGCAATAGAGTGCTTAGACTGGAGCGCAAGACACAGTCCATAACATATCAGGGGAACAGTGTGGCACTCTACCTGGATTTCACAGTGGCAGTCCAAGCTGCGTAAAAGGATTTTCTTTCTTTCTTTCTTTATTTCTTTATTTCGGCCAATTGGCCATAAAAGACACATATATATACATACATAAAACAAAGGATCATGTCAATATACATACATCAGTTCATTTAAAACAGCAATTAATTTTCATCAGTTACTTTAAAACATCATTCATTTAGCAGCAGAGGTAAGTTTATATAAAAAAAGTCCTACTTAAAGCATCTGACCCAATTTTCTTCGGACAACATACACTGAATAAAGGAACCTACTGATACTGAATACAATAAACTGGGCAGTATTAGTTTTTAAAATCCTATATGCTGTTAGACAAGATCTAGTCCCTAGGAGTACACACATGGGTTTAAGCCATCTTTTCCGAGCTTTCAGATACGCTTTACATACAAACAACATGTGGACCTCGTTCTCCGTACACAAAGCTGAGCACATAGGACATCTCCCACTTATACTATTCAGACGTTCCGGTTTATTCTTTGACCCACGTTCTATGTTGGAGTTCAACATAAGGTTCCCATACCTGAATTTCAGGTAGAGAGTCTTAGCAACAGGGGGCTCTATTTCGTCCAAAAAGGATTCAAAACAGGGTTCATCTTTGAAGGATAAGAAGTCTTGAGTTAGGGTACCAATTCTGCTTTCATGAGCACACCTATTATTCATAAAAGACCAGTAGGCTCTTTTTACCATGGATTTAGCAAAAGGTGGTAGATTCTCTGGGTTTTCCCAAAACGGGTGCAAGCCCAGCATTATGAACCATTTTTTAATATGTCTAAACCATTGGATGGAATTTAAAGAGTCTAGATTCAGTACTTCACGAAGACCATTTCTGTAATCTATCAATTCTGGAGTGGAAAAGGATTTTCAATTAGTGCAAACATTGCTGTAATTGGAACATATCCAGTACACCATGCTGTACCCTGCTCAACTGGTCATAGAGATAGAGGGGAGGAGCAAGATTTTCATCTCACCTAAGGATGCCATGGCCTATGAAAAAACCTGCTCAAGGACCGCCAAAAGAAAGCAAATTGTAGAAGATGATGATGTGACCCTGGACAACTGAGGAAGACAGTTTCCTTGGTGAGCAATGCTGGTGACTGTGATGATTCAGTAGTAACTTGCGTGCAAGAAGGCACCTGCCAGGAAACAGGTTAGGCCCTGTGAGCCAGACATGTGTGCCCTGAGTTGGAAAAGTTTGGAATCAGATGGTAAGAGCAGTATTACTGTCAGGTACTTTTGAGTGAACTCACTACCAGCATGAATCTCCTTTCATTAAGAGTACCTAAGATTACAACTGAAAAAGGGCCCTAAGTGACAGTACATATGCAGATGTTCTGCCATCTCTGTTCACCAGAAGGGAAATTTGGCCTCTGGTGAGCCCTGGCAGGTATACCCAAATGATTGCTAATGTAAACATGTTTCTTGAGTTTAGTTGGGAAGGCTATGGCTTGATTGGGGCGCTAAAGTGGGTGGGGGCAAGCTGTTTTTCTTTTTTTTTTAAATCTTTTTTTTTTTTAAACAATTTTTATTACACATAATTTTTCAAAACATTAAGGAGCCCCGCCCTCCACCCACTCAAATACAGGCATGGTTGCACGATATTATTGATCATATCGTCTAACATCGACTAACTAAACATGACGAGTAACTATACCCTTAAGACAAGACTATAAACATTTGCATTTAAGTAATGAATAAAAAAAAAATAAAAAAAATGGAGTTTAGTTACTATCCAAGACCTTCGATCCATTGTGTAAGTGGGTACCCAATTTCTAAACCCTTCTTTTTCTTTTTGACACCCTTCCTGCTGTATATTGCTTTTTCCAAGCTATAGGCTGAGAGTAATCTGGCCTGCCATTGTTGGAAAGATGGGGGCACATTATCCAGCCAAGAAGAGGCAAGCCAGATTCGAAGCACCGCCATGGAGACAATTAGAAGTCCCTTCATGTTATCTGGGTGGTTCGCACTATCAAACCCCAATATTATTTCCGGTGTTGTAATGACAATTTCTGTTTCAAATATTTCAGAGAAAAATGTGGATATCTCACGTCTGATGGTACATAGTGCCCCGCAAGTAGCAAACATATGTATTAGATCTACTTCAGGCATCATGCATCTCAGACAAAATGTCCCTTTACCTGTACTCCATTTAGCTAGCATATAGGGGGTATGGTATAGAAGAAAGAAAGTTTTGTAGAATTGTGCTTGCAGTTTTGAGGACATTAGTATCGATTGGGATAGCTGGAATGCGTTCTGGATGGGTATAATTGAGATTCCGAGTTTATTCTGCCAATTATCTATGTGTTTGTCCATATCATCCGGGAATCCAGTGGTTAACTTGGTGTATATTGCCCCAATTTTTACTTTGCTACAATGAACAATAGATTCTATTAGCTCATTTTTCTGAGGAGCTACCCTACCCCCCCTTTTTCATGATATAGTCCCTGACCTGTAAATATTTGAAGAAGTCCCTATTTTCTAGGCCATATTTGTGTTTTAGAGACTCGAATGAGGCCAGACCAGCTGACTCATGAAGAGAACCGACTTGGATTATACCAAGTCTGGTCCACCGTGTCATACACATGTCAGAAAAGATATCCGGGAGGTTGTTGTTGCCTATAAAAGTAGTATAGTACGAGTACCGGCCTAGCCCTAGATGTTTACGGATGTCATTCCAGGCAGCGTAGATACCCTTTAAAGTTTTGAAGCGTACTTTCTTAAAATGGCAGTCATAAGTCAGTCGCCACAAGTGTGCGCTTGCTTGATTGCCAAGAATAAGTTCCTGAGGGTTGGGAACAGATCTTTTAAGCGATCGTCCTGATTATTCCTGAGCAGCTGGCTACTATACTTAAGTATTGTCGCCCACCAGTAGGTTTTAAGGTTTGGGAGTGCCAAACCTCCTCGTTCTTTTGGTAGGGTAATAAATCTATTGGATCTTCGTATTTTCCCATAGCTCCATATGAAGCGAGAAAAAATGTTATTTATTTCCTTAAATAAAAGTGGTTCAAAATTCAAGCAAATGGTTCTAAAAAAATATAAAAATCTAGGAAGATATACCATTTTGATTAGATTGCATCTTCCTATGATTGTAAGGTGTAGATTATGCATTTTTTAGGCATTTTTCCGTTTGTTTCATTAGAGGAGCCATGTTAAGTTTAACCAGATTGTTTAAATTAGCGGTAAGGTTGACACCGAGATACATTGCCTTATCCGTTACCCTTTCATCGACAATATTGCTATTGCTGTTGATTAAGATTTGAGTTTTAGTCTGGTTTAATTTATACCCCGAGATTTCGCCAAATTTGTTTGCCTCTAGTTCCATTGCCTCTACTGATTTTTTCGGATCAGCTGTAACTATGGCAATGTCATCGGCATATGCTAAAGACTTTGTTTCGCCATTAATAGTCCTCATTGGCATTATTGAAGTATTCATTTCCAATCTGTGGATGAAAGGGTCGATGAATATGGCAAATAGGAGAGGTGAACAAGGGCACCCCTGTCTTGTACCTCTTGATACTTTAATTGTGGCTGTGTTTTCTCCATTTATCGAGACCACAGCTTCTGGATTAGAGTACATCTTGCGAATAGCATTGATAAATGTCTCCCCAATCCCACTCCTCGACATAGCGGTCCATAGATATTTCCAGGAGACCCTATCAAAGGCTTTTTCAGCATCTAAAAGGATAAGTGCCATAGGGTCTCCTGTTACGTCCGCTATGTCGAAGAGCGTGATCACCCTCTGAATGTGATCAGTAGTAGATCTACCGGGAACGAATCCATGCTGTCTTACGAAAAAAATTTTTGGGGGATTACCGGGGCCAATCGACTACGAGTAATTTAGAATATCTTTTTGCGTCGTTATTTATCAGGGTAATGGGGCGGTAAGCCCCTAGCTCCTTTGGATCTTTATTTTTTTTAAGAAAAACTATGATTTTAGCCTGATTCCATGATTCGGGTGCTCGCCCTCCCTTAAATACCTGAATTACCAGATTGGTTAGGATTTCTTTTAGTTGTTTGTTGAATTTAACGTAGAATTCGACTGGAATTCCGTCTAGGCCCATTGCTTTTCCGGTTGAGAGACTATTTATCGGCAGGAGAATTTCGAGCCATTGTGGAGTTTCTGCAAGTTTGTCTTTGTCGGTTTCGGGTAGTAGACAACCTGTACCAAGATCCAAATATGTATCTATTTTGTATTGATTTTTCCCTGTCTCGGTGTACAGATCTTCATAGTATCTATGGAACGCTTCCCTTATCTCTTTAGAATCACAGGTCAGGCCTTTAATTGGGTCTCTAATTTTAGTGATTGTGTTGTCGCTGATCTGTTGTCTTAAGCGGACAGCCAGTTGGTGTCCTACCTGCTCATTAAGCTCATATATTTTCTCCCTGTTCACGATGGCATTGGTTATTGCTTTTGCGGTGAATGTCTCTGTTATTTGATTTCTTGCTATCGCAACTTTTCTTGCTGCACCTTCTACATTACCATTACCCTGGACCGCTTTCATCAGGTCTTCCTCTTTGCTAGTAAGATTATCATTTAATTTGTTTAGTTCTTGCTTTGCTTCCTGGTTGTGTTTGATGGAAAATCTAAGAGTTTCTCCCCTTACACCGGCCTTTAATGTGTCCCAGACCACCTCTAGGGGAGCACTCCCTAGGTTATATTTTAGGAAGTCAGGGATCCATTTTTCCATAAGGTTACAGTATTTTACATTGGCCAGAAGAGCCCTTTCAAATGTCCAATTGCTGCGGGGTCTATGCAGATCCCCCAAATCCATATTAATAATTAAAGGGTTGTGGTCGGAAAAGACTCTTGGTAATCTGGCTATCGAACAGTGAGACATAATTACATCAGATACAAGAAAATAATCTAATCTTGCAAATTTAGAATGGGGATGTGAAAAAAAAGTATACCCAGGGTCGGTTGGGTGTTGCATCTCCCAACAGTCAGATATCGCATGGGTGTTACAAAGATCATTGAGTGCTCTAAATGTTTTTGGCTTCCTTCCCTGGTAGCTAAAGTTATAAGCAGTTATCAACTTAGGCGGGAGATTTAGATTAATGTCACCGCAAACAATCAGCGGAACAGGCCAATGTGATAATTCGTTTGATAAAAAGTTCAAAAGATCGGGATCGTCAGAAACACAGCCATACACAGAGCAGATCGTAAATTTGTTCCCCTTATCATAGTTGCATTCCACGATGGCAAGCTGTTTTTCTTATTAAGGAACTGGAGCGGCAGTGCATGTTGTATCAAGTACAGAAATGACCACCACTTACATACCATGTACACCCTACATCATACCCCACAGATAATTACAAGTATAAAATGACAAACCAAGTGGGAACAAATAAATTCCTGACATGGAATATAAGAGGGATTAACAACCTAAAAAAAAACAAGGCAGGTGCTCACGTATCTTGATTGGCATCACATACAAATTGCCCTGCTTCAGGAAACTCACCTTATGAAAGCGACCGAGGGAAATATAGGCACTAGATGGTCGATGGTAAGGGTAGCCTCATTGTACTCCTCATATTCAAGGTGGGTGATTCTCTTAGTGAAGAAAGGGACCCCATTCACACTAATACACTCTGAAACAGATGACCAGGGGAGGTTTGTATTACTACAGTGCAACCTGGAGGGCACCATAGTGACAATGGTCAATATGTATGGCCCCAATGTGGACGACCCTGAATTCTATACCAAGATCTGGGAACGCCGGGAAGCCTTAGAGCCCTCAGTGGAGATATGGGGAGGAGACCTGAACAAATACTTAAATCCCTAGATGGATCTTGAAGCGAGCATGGGCCTGCATGGGAAGCAGGCGACCCCCTCTATTCATGCTATTATGGATACCCTTGGGTTAGTAGATGTTTGGAGACCCTTGGGTTAGTAGATGTTTGGAGGGCACAGGTTAGGTCGTACTTGAACTTCCAAAAAAGCAGAGCCCATGTCAAAAAAACACATAGTACAGATATTAGATGGGAACCAGGTACCATGCCACAACGCATCCAAAATTACCTTCGCATTTGCTGACTTTTACGTGAATCTATGTGGTCCACAGGAGGGTCTGACGCTGAGTTTGCAGCGTACCTACATTATGTAGCCCTGGCCTGGCTATCCCCAGGACAAAGAGAGTACCTAGTACAGCCAATAATGCTCGAGGATGTTACGTAGGCCATTCAAACACTACCCAATGGGAACCTAGCCCCACAATTGCATGCAATGTACCTTGAAGCTTAAAAGAATAGGCTGCCCCAACACTAAAATCAATGTGAGTCACACAGACATAAACATAGACACCAAAATACTAGTAAAAATGATTGCTGCTAGACTGCAGCCGCTTCTGTAGAGTCTTGAATAAACTGGGATAAGTCTGCTTTTATTCCTCTCACATTGAACACTAACCCACATAACGTGGAATTCCCTCTTGTGTGGCTCTGGACCCGGTAAGGTATCTAGGGATGTGGGTACACAGAGACCCAGAGCTTGTGGTTCATGCAAACTATGGCCAAGCAATCACGAAGTTAACGGAACAAGTGTCAAAATGGATCAGATTGCTGCTATTGCTGACAGACCATGTCGCCATTATTAAGATGGTCATTTTGCCCAAAGTTTTAATATGTTTATCAATTGACAGATACCGCTGCCTGATGTATTTTTTAAAATGCTCAAGTCAGGCATGAAAAAACTGACTTGGGCTGGTAATCAAACAAGATGTAGAAGAGATGTACTGACAAAGCCATATGAGATGGGGTGATTCGGGGCTCCAGATATGAAATTATACTACCTGTGCGCCAAGGCGCAGTTCGAGCACTTCTGGTACCACCCAGTCTGATTCCTGCCGCACCTAGCGGCTGAGTGCGACGACGCTCATCCAGTGTCCCTCTCAGCTATTCTGTTACATAAGTGGCCGGAGATCGCACGATCTGAGATAAATACTATACGCTGCACCTCGAGTGTGTGGCATAGTTTGAGTAAGAGAGCATGGCAAACAACTATGTATGCGCAAATACTACCGCTCATGGACCACCCAGAAATTTCAGTCACTCATGAACCTCTTATAATTGCTATTTTGGCAAAGGCTGGACTAGCTACATTAGGGTACCTATTCCCAGATGTTTAATTCCTATCACTAGATGCGTTTACCGCTCAGCAGCCTCCAACAGAACTATTGATATTCATATATGCCAGTCTCCAAGCTCCTATACAGACATTGCATCCCCAATAACTGGCTACACCAGCATTACTAATGGTGTTACAGGGGCTGTTGACGTGCAGTTCATGGAAAGGCCTCATAACCAGACTATACAAGGCATCAATTAAAGATAATCACAAGGTGGTGACACGAACTTCTCGTGTCACGAAAGGGTAGCACAGCCTGATTCACATTTGTGATAAATTATTCACGTACTTGATACTGTTTGTCACAATTCATCCATTTTATTTGACAATTTTCTCCAACTTGATAAGTCACGCCAAAGAAACAGAGTTACATCTTTTCACGTGTCTTCAATTGCTCAAGAATTGCCCATCCAGGCTTATTCGCTGGCACGTAAACACACTCCGTTGCTCCACCACAATAAATTCACTGAATGCATTTCGGTCTTTAAATGACCTTCTTCAGGGGTATCTACAATAATTTCAACAGATATATATTAGTCCCATGAGATTAACATTCACTGATCTTTCGTGATATCAAGTACATTAAACGTGGCCATTATGAACTCATAAACCAAGTACATAATCCTCATTGTAAACGAATAAAAATAAACACGAATCCCTTGTGCCCAAGCTCTCCCCACTGAACAGTCACTTATACCCTCCTAATTGCTTGTACCATAAAACTCTTGGTTAACAAAAACAAAATTTCACTAACTCATACGCTTTCTAATATAACGTTTGCCCTGTTCCCTTAATTTACCCCCTTGAACTTATACTGAAACATTTAATTCCCTGAAAACTACCTGTTGGTGATTAGCGATGATATGAACAGTCTTCTCGCCTCAAAACTCTAACGCCATGCTGAACGCGATCTTCCTGCGGCTTTGATTTCTTAATTAAACACCTCCTTCCCCACCTGTGTTAATAACGTATGGCTGTCATCAACAAAAGAGCGCCCAAGGAACACCCGTGAAAATCCCTATCTCGCAATGAAAACAAGGTGAATAAACTACTCAAAATGTGAATGGTCAATTAATTTTATATAAAGGGAACAAATTGGAAAATTAATTATTTTCTAAAAGAACCCTCACTCACCCTAGAGGTGACATGCTTCATCATGGGGTTCGTTCACAGGGGGGCTGACTATCCCCTCCTGTGTGCTACCACGCCTGCAAGTGCAGCGGAGCTGGTATGTGTGAAAGTAGTGATCAGTGCAAAAGGTGAGTGTTTAAAAGATCACAACCGTGCCTCAACAGACTTTATTAGGGGCCAGTTGTTCACATTAAAAATTGTGTAGTCGCTGGATTTTTTTATTTTTGTCCAGGGACATCAAAAAGTGACTGGTCAACATGTTTCTGCTGTAAAAGCTAAAGTCAGCTCAGCTTTCTTCAGGACCAAATTTAAAATAGAAAACAATCTCAGGATAACTCACGGTTTACCCATCCGTAGGATTGTTTTCTATTTTAAATTTGGTCCTGAAGAAAGCTGAGCTGACTTTAGCTTTTACAGCAGAAACATGTTGACCAGTCACTTTTTGATGTCCCTGGACAAAAATTAAAAAATCCAGCGACTACACAATTTTTAATGTGAACAACTGGCCCCTAATAAAGTCTGTTGAGGCACGGTTGTGATCTTTTAAACACACACCTTTTGCACTGATCACTACTTTCACACATACCAGCTCCGCTGCACTTGCAGGCATGGTAGCACACAGGAGGGGATAGTCAGCCCCCCCTGTGAACGAACCCCATGATGAAGCATGTCACCTCTAGGGTGAGTGAGGGTTCTTTTAGAAAATAATTAATTTTCCAATTTGTTCCCTTTATATAAAATTAATTGACCATTCACATTTTGGGTAGTTTATTCACCTTGTTTTCATTGCGAGATAGGGATTTTCACGGGTGTTCCTTGGGCGCTCTTTTGTTGATGACAGTCATTTAAATAAGGGGTAGGAGAGTAGCTGTCTTTCCCTTCCTCTCTTGTTGTATATACAATAACGTATGGCTCCCATGCTCCACCCCTAAGGAGTTTCAATAGCGACAATGTACCACCCTCATTGGTGCTGCTCCCAGTGAACTCAATATCCCATAATGCCCTAGTGGAACAACAACGTTACATGAAACACATAAAACCGTAATAACAAAATAAATCAATAAACGTCCATAAAAGATGTAGTTGGACCCATATATAAATCAATAAACGTCCATAACAGATGCAGTTGGACCCATATATTTTCGTTGATATTGATTTGGAGAATCTTTGACGTGACATCTCGGTTCTTCATTTTCAATTTGTTTGTTGTTGGGGTGCTGAACAGGGTTGGAACGGTGTATAATGTTTCATTGAAAGGAAACCTGGAGCACACAGCTCCTATACAGACATTGCATCCCCAATTACTGGCTGCACCAGCATCACTAACGGTGTTACGGGGGCTGTTGAGGTGCAGTTCATGGAAAGGCCTCATAACCAGACTACATAAGGCAACAATTAAAGATAAACAAGAAGGTCCGGGGCGCCTCAGACAAATGGAACGCAGTACTGGACAACCCATTGACCTCACAGATGAGGGAAGCATGCTGTGTGTTAACAGGACACCACAAGACAAACTGCAACCTCAGAATAATACATTCAAATACTTGCAACAAACATACTACAGCCCCAGCCAAATGTGTAGATATGCGCTTAGGGACAGTTCTTGCTACATCTAATGAGTTAGAGTGGATGCTGACTTTATATACCCGGACTGGCACTGCGTCCCTGTATATCATTTTTGGTCCAGGGTGTCCGGTATCCTGTCAGAGATGGTGCTGGAGTGGGTGGAGTGCTCACCGCAGCTGTGCCTGCTGGGATTAGGTGCAACACTACAGACGTGCAACCACAGGATAGCAGCAGTTTCCATGCTTTTGGCCAAAAGACAAGTGGCAAGACACTTGGGGGGTAGAGGGGGGGTCTGCTCTTAAGGTAAATCAATGGTTGAATGATGTTGCATATTGCAGAGACCAGCTTGATATGTATGCGGAGGAACTGCTGCAGCCTCCCGACCTAAGGATATGTGGGCACCTTTAAATGCTTATTTGATTTCACACCTCGATATGTCATGACAGATAAGCTATGAATATACAGATAGAAAATGATTTGGGCGGACACAGCAAAAGAAAGAGCAGTGGGTTGTAAAGTGAAAAACGAATCCAGCTATGTGGACTAATGTGGGACTCTTATGACTTGGTGTGACATGGACGCCCGAGTTAATCACTCTGTTTGTTCTGGATGCATTTGCTCTGAAATGCTGTAATTGAATAGAAAGCTGCAAAAAATAATAACAGTATTGTATATAGGTGTTTGACATGCATGATCCAACTGAGGGTCTACATAGTCCCACAGTGGATTAAACAACATAAAAAATTGTATAAACCAGTGGTTCTTAACCTATGATCTTTGAATCTTTAGGGTCCACAAAGCCTACTTAGGGGGTCTGCAACTGTATGGAAAATTAAGTCATATTAGCAAATTGATAAAGTGAATATAGATAAATAAGCAAAATATAGAACTGAAAAATTTAAAAATGTCTGTAAATGTGAAAGAATTTGAAATTGGAGAATAAAAATTAAGTTAGAATCCTCAAATTGATTTGTGGGAGCAGTGCAAGTGCATCAAACAAAATATATAATGGACAATGAGTAGCCTCAGTTGTATTTGGAAAAGCTCTAATTTCCGTGCTAATATTTAAAGTTTGATTTTTTATATGTGTTAGTGAATTAAATAAAAGATTTACTCATTTGTGTATTTGTTTGATGAATGTTTGTTTCTGCATTTTTTGTGCATTATTTTACAGTTTAAATCATCAAAACTGCTTAGGTCAGGGTCCCAAGCATCCAGTAATGACTTAGTGGGCATCTATGGATTCCAATAATGATTCAGTGGGGTCCCTGTGTTCCAGTAAAGATTAAAAAGGGATTGATAGAATTCAAAAGGTTAAGAACCACTGGTATGAACAATAAGTATTCCTTGTATTTTGCTCAATTAGAACTTAATCACACACACACACATTATGTTCCAAGTAATTGATGACATTCCATGCCTGTTGTATATCATGTTTCAATTGAATGATTCAATCCAACCATAGTGCATAATCATTGTAGTTTAGTAGGTAGGATATAATATTCTCGCATTTGGAGATGTGGAAGATAGATTCCAACTTGTAGAAACAATGATAGTTGTTTTTCTCTAGTTCTTACATTGATTTCCGAATACCACATATTTATCTTTGTCTCCCCTTGGTGGCATTACATCTGTGACCATACATGCTGATTTACCAAAAGTGAGATTATCATGTATTGGTACATGTTGAATTGTGATAAGAAGACATATTTTACAATAACACAGATCAATTATCTATAGGCAAGTCGCCTTGCTTTTGTATGTATGGCGATTATCCTTGCATTTCTCCTCACAATAACTCTTTGGCTACCTCAGGCCTGATGTTAACCATAAAAGTAATCTTGCACTTAAATATGTTGTAGGTGAGGTGTAGTTATTTGCAGAAAGTTCATAGAAAAAAAAATCCGCTGTGACAAGCCAATTTTTTCGGTCCATTTGTAATCAAATTGCTTTTAAAATAAAATTGCATGTTTCTTTATTAAGATGTAATTTGAGATTTCATCAGTGATGTCATCAATGATGTTATTTAACATGTCATGAGAGATGTAATTTGTGAGGTTGTAGCAGTGCATGGCGGGGAGAAATGTATATTTAGCTTGGTAAAACATTTGTTTTTATTTCATTTCAACAACTATAACGTCTCTTTACCCTTTAGTTTCTTTCAGTGAATTATTGTTTTTTTTAATCATTATGACACAATTTCCCCACTACACCTGACAAGTGGGGGTCTACCACTGGGCCAGGCCCTCTGACTAGTCCCTGCCACCATACCCCATTATAGCAGCTAAACCCCTGCTGTACTCAGCCAAACTTCCCGTGCACAGCTATTTGCCTTTTTATAATGGCACATAACTAGCTTCTGCCATTTTTTGTGTGCAGATTCAGCACAAAATAACAAAGTTAGCAGCAAATGCACACTTATTTGTTACTACCCTTTTTAACAGAGCCCTTCCTATATGGATATGTATAATTTAAAAATCTATATGTACTAAGTGCCTGGTAAATTTCAGGAATAGTTTTCAAACTGTACGAAATTATAAGCAAATCAAGAAATGTTTTTTTCAGTTGACAAGATATACAAAACTGTTAACCCTTTAAATCCTACCCAGCACATTTTTAATCTGGAATAAGTCAAAAGATGCTGAATGTATTTGCTCCCAATAAAAAAAATACATTCTTTCTGAGTGAAGTTTGGTATAAATTAATTCTGTGGGTGTAGCCCTGTTAGCTACATTTTCTATGGTAGCTAAAATGGGGAATAGCACACTTTTTCACCCCCTTTCTTTAACTTTTATTTTTTTTACAAATGAAGGATCTACACAAAGCGTGTCATGCCATAACACAGCTAGCTGAGTTAGATTAACAAGAGTCATGCACATATGTACATGGGGTTAACAGTTAGCCCTTTCTCCACTCTCCACCGGCAGGACCCATTTTGGATTTCCCTGCCCACAAGAGCGCAGGCAGAACAAAACATTCGTCCTTCCACCTAGCAGGAATCTTTCTGCTCCCACCAGGTGGGAGCTCAGAATTCCTTCCTGTCCACAATCTCGCAGGCAGGCAGGAAAACAAGAGTGTCCTAGGGGATGCTATGTCTAGGGTGCAGTCACTGAGCCAGCCCCAAGGGATGGGGTCCCCGAGGCCATACCATAGCTCAGGGAAGGTGGTTGCAATCCTGCCCTCCATTAAAGAAGGATCATCGATGTGGTATGGGGTTGCTTGGGCCTAGAAAAGACTCAAGGGGGGGGGGGGGGGGGGGGGAAATGCCCCGCTCCCCATTTAGAATCAGCTCAGGCTGATTGGGACCCTGGGGACTAGATAGGGCTTGAGGAGCGGGGCTTCCCTTTAACTTTCAGCCTACATTCTTATGGGCAGGGAACACAGAATTTCTCCCACCCCATCGGAGCAGAATCCAAAGCTGCTCCAAAAAGTAATTGATAACTGGAGCTTGGCTCCTGCTGCACCTAAATGCAAGCAGGGGAGCTGGTGGGGTTAAGGGGACCTTGGACCATTTAAATATGTTCTTTGTGTCCCTGAAGGAAAAGTGCAAACATAAACACATGGGCTGTATAGGAGTGGCTGTGGGTTACTCAAGTGAGACAGAGGCACCCCAAGTAAATATTTTTTTTGAAGCTGCCTCACCGCTTCGTTACTGAAGCGATGAGGTTGTTAATAACATTTTGAAGCTCCCTCCCAGAATCGCCCATAATGCCCTGCATGGGCTTCTTTAGTACAATTGTGTTTGATCTGGTACCTCAAAAAAGGGCTGGGTCAGGGCAGCAGCTAAAATTTTAAAAAGTGTTGCTGCAGTCTGCCACAGCAGCCCCACAGGAAGAGTTTTAAAAAAACAGCAAAACTCCGGGGTCATGAAATGCTTACTGTCATTTTAAAGCACTTTGAGCTGGAGCTATATGCTCAAGTTTGGGGACCCCTTGTGGTTGGTTCTATGGCTGCATTTTGTGGCATGAAGAATGTTATAGAAAGACTCTAACACACTTGCATATTTGCTTGAAATAAAACTGCTTTATTTTAAATGTCTTTATGAAAATAATTATAAGGCATATTCCTGTGTTTATTTATTAGGTTTATTTTGGAATGTGGGTATATATAAATAATGTTGCTGATTTCTTGACAAAGCTGTCAGGTATGTTTTATTTAGGCTAATGTACTGACCTCTTGCTAATGCCAATATTCCGGCCTTTTATATTTTGCTGCACTGACTTTTTGACAAAACCAGTAGTCTGCCTTACCTGTTTGTGACTTTTTGAAAAAATTAGAAGGTTTTCTTTATATAAATTGAAGTGCTCACCCCCTAATAAACTAATTTTCCTGTCTTTTAAAGTATACGTTTTTTTAATGGGGATTGGGCTGCAGGCCATGCCCTGGGTGCAACCCACTATGCTCATTGCCGAAAGCAACATGCATGGGCTTCTTTAGAACAATTGTGATTGATCTGGTACCTCAAAAAAGGGCTGGGTCAGGGCAGCAGCTAACATTTTAAAAAGGGTTGCTGCAGTCTGCCACAGCAGCCCCACAGGAAGAGTTTTAAAAAAACAGCAAGACTCTGGGGTCATGAAATGCTTACTGTCATTTTAAAGCACTTTGAGCTGGAGCTATATGCTCAAGTTTGGGGACCCCTTGTGGTTAGTTCTATGGCTGCATTTTGTGGCATGAAAAATGTTATAGAAAGACTCTAACACACTTGCATATTTGCTTGAAATAAAACTGCTTTATTTTAAATGTCTTTATGAAAATATTTATAAGGCATATTCCTGTGTTTATTTATTAGGTTTATTTTGGAATGTGGGTATATATAAATTATTTTGGTGATTTCTTGACAAAGCTGTCAGGTATGTTTTATTTAGGCTAATGTACTGACCTCTTGCTAATGCCAATATTCCGGCCTTTTATATTTTGGTGTACTGACTTTTTGACAAAACCAGTAGTCTGCCTTACTTGTTTGTGACTTTTTGAAAAAAAATTAGAAGGTTTTCTTTATATAAATTGAAGTGCTCACCCTCTAATAAAGCCAATTTTCCTGTCTTTTAAGTTATATGTTTTTTTTTAATGGGGATTGGGCTGTAGGTCAGGCCCTGGGTGCAACCCACAATGCTCATTGCCGAAAGCAACATGCATGTTTGACTGCCTATGGGATTGCACAGTGATGTCCATCTTAATTTACCTTAAAAAAATAGAAATACACTAAAAAACAAAACAAAGGTTAAAGTGACATTATAGTTAGGAATTGAAATATTATCTCAGTTCTGTTCAGTTCAAATCACTTTATTCAATAAAATAAATAGTCATAAAAACAACACAGGTCAAATGTATTCCAATCAACGGGAGGAGAAGACTCCTAAAAACCATGAGATATAAAAACAAACTTTGTGACTCTAAAAATTGGAGATACAGTAAGGCCGGCCTTGCTTGTGTAAAACCTAGTGGTCACAGTAAAAGACGAAAATATTTAGAGCAGAGATTTTTTAAACGGGGAAAACAAGAATTATTTGTAAAGTGTCAATTATAGAAACATAATCATAAATACAAGTAACAGGTATTGCACACGCATATGAAAGTTTGACCATAGCATAATCCAGACAGGCTGTCTTAGACAGGGACCTAGATACCCTTCTTTCAAGCTGATACTGCAGATATGTCTCTTTAACGCAGCTCATATCATATTTCAGAATTGTCACTGGGCAAGAGAAAAAGCTCTGGCCTGCCTAGGACCCTTAAATATCTTTAATGTGCTGAATCCAAGGGTTTAAATGACTGCGTTCCAACCCCAAACAGTCTTTCAGGATAGTTAAATTACAGATCTTCTTTTTAACCAAACAGACAACCATATGAGAACAGGGCTGATTTGAATAAAATCTGAAATAAAGCACACACCCTGTTCTTCATGGATAACTTTAGCGGGTAGCGACTGCGGTGACGTCAGTAACCTCCTGAGAAATTTGTTCTCTGCAACCTGAATGGGGAGGCAAGGCTTATAACCCCAGATTTCAGTGTCAAAGCAAACTGTGGGAACGCACTTGGCTTTTTTATAGAGCCAATATAGATTTGATATTAGGATGTTCCAGCTTTCTTGCAAAAGTGTCAATGCCATTGCCACACTATTTAAAGATTACACCTGAGCCATAATTAACGTGTCCCATTAACATTTTTCATCTATCTGAATACCTAAAGAGCAAAAATCATCCGTATTACTAATCGGCTGGTCTCTGATCATGTGGGTTTGGAAGTCCACACTCTTTGGCTCTACTACCATGGTGTAGGATTTAGAAAAATGTATTTTCATCCGTAGGCCCCCCATATCATCATAAAAGCACTCACTTAAAAGTTGTAAACTATTGGTAGTGCGAGCTATAAGTACAAAGTCGTCTGTGTATAACAGGGCTGGCACCCTCCTGTTGTCCACAAAATAAGACTAACATATTTCATAATTTTAAAAATATTAATTAACGTATCTTTTAAAAATAATTTCATTAAACAAGAATAAATATTAAAATTATATTAAATTATTACAAAAACACAATCTTTTTAAATAAACTCAATTCATTTAAATACATATCAAAATGCTTGTGAGTGTGTGTTTTTTATTGTTGATTAAAATAATATTTTTATATTCAAATATTATATTGGAATTGATTAATAAATCAATAAACATTTAATTTGAGGAGTTAATGTACTGTTGGGTCTAGGTTAATAACAAATATTTAATTTAATTTAAATGTGGTTTAATATTAAGAATTTTAAATTCATTTAAATTTTTCGTTTCCAGTAAAATATTATTTTTTTTTACGAACGAATAGACTTTATTATTTTCCCTATACTTTTCCACAGAGATCTCTGCCTGTGTATGGAAAGTGATTCAGAAAAGGGGGTGGTGATGAACAGAGTGTCTGAATTAAGCAGACCACTCTTACCCAGTCCAAAGATCAGGGCTTTATCCATCACCGTTTTTTAGCTCACTGCACCATCCCAGCTCAGAACTTGGCTATATGCAAATTAGTCTGACCCTGGCCCAGTGCATCATGGGAACAGGGCAGACCAAACTACCAAGCCAATTCTTATAACGGTGATGGATCAAGCCCTGATCTTTGGATTGGGTAAGAGTGGTCTGCTTTATTCAGACACTCTTTTCATCACCACCCCCTTTTCTGAATCGTTTTGGCCACTATAGGTGTGGCAGGGTATACTCAGACATGAGTCCCTTTCTCACTGCACCATCAGGATTCAAGCTAGCCGGGCCGAAGACGGCTGAAATGCCAGAAACCGGTCCCCGGTAGCTTGTCTCCTTTCTGGTGAAGAATTGGCTTGGTAGTTTAGTCTGCCCTGTTCCCATGATGCACTGGGCCAGGGACAGACTGATTTGCTTATAGCCAGGTTCTGAGCTGGGATGGTGCAGTGAGATAAATAACGGTGATGGATCAAGCCCTGATCTTTGGACTGGGTAAGAGTGGTCTGCTTTATTCAGACACTCTGTTCATCACCACCCCCTTTTTTGAATCGTTTTGGCCACTATAGGTGTGGCAGGGTATACTCAGACATGAGTCCCTTTCTCACTGCACCATCAGGATTCAAGCAAGCCGGGCCGAAGACGGCTGAAATGCCAGAAACCGGTCCCTGGTAGCTTGTCTCCTTTCTGGTGAAGAATTGGCTTGGTAGTTTAGTCTGCCCTGTTCCCATGATGCACTGGGCCAGGGACAGACTGATTTGCTTATAGCCAGGTTCTGAGCTGGGATGGTGCAGTGAGATAAATAACGGTGATGGATCAAGCCCTGATCTTAGGACTGGGTAAGAGTGGTCTGCTTTATTCAGACACTCTGTTCATCACCACCCCCTTTTCTGAATCGTTTTGGCCACTATAGGTGTGGCAGGGTATACTCAGACATGAGTCCCTTTCTCACTGCACCATCAGGATTCAAGCAAGCCGGGCCGAAGACGGCTGAAATGCCAGAAACCGGTCCCCGGTAGCTTGTCTCCTTTCTGGTGAAGAATTGGCTTGGTAGTTTAGTCTGCCCTGTTCCCATGATGCACTGGGCCAGGGACAGACTGATTTGCTTATAGCCAGGTTCTGAGCTGGGATGGTGCAGTGAGATAAATAACGGTGATGGATCAAGCCCTGATCTTTGGACTGGGTAAGAGTGGTCTGCTTTATTCAGACACTCTGTTCATCACCACCCCCTTTTCTGAATCGTTTTGGCCACTATAGGTGTGGCAGGGTAAACTCAGACATGAGTCCCTTTCTCACTGCACCATCAGGATTCAAGCAAGCCGGGCCGAAGACGGCTGAAATGCCAGAAACCGGTCCCCGGTAGCTTGTCTTCTTTCTGGTGAAGAATTGGCTTGGTAGTTTAGTCTGCCCTGTTCCCATGATGCACTGGGCCAGGGACAGACTGATTTGCTTATAGCCAGGTTCTGAGCTGGGATGGTGCAGTGAGATAAATAACGGTGATGGATCAAGCCCTGATCTTTGGACTGGGTAAGAGTGGTCTGCTTTATTCAGACACTCTGTTCATCACCACCCCTTTTCTGAATCGTTGTGTATGAAAAGTGACTGAGGGAAACTTTACACTCATAAATTCAGTATTAAAAGTCTCCGCCCATTTAACTGAGGGAGTGGAGACTAAGCATGGGCGAATTTTGTGAATTCGCGATCCGCGAATTTGCGGATTTGCGAATTCGCGATCCGCAAAATTCGCGAATTTGTGCGAATTTGCAGATTTTGGGTTTTTTGCGTGTTCGCGGGGTTTTTTGCGTGTTCGCTGGGCTTTTTGCGTCTTCGCGAGCCGCTTGCATAGCGAAGTTACCCATGCAGTCGTTTATGGGAGAGGGAGATAGAGATAGATAGATAGATAGATAGATAGATAGATAGATAGATAGATAGAGCAAGAGAGGGAAAGAGAGAGGGAGAGAGAGAACGAGAGAAAGAAAGAGAGGCCGGATCTCTGAAGCGCCAGATTCCTGAGTTGCCCCTACAGAACAAACAGCTTTTTATTTTTAGCAAAATGCATATGAAAATTGTGCTGTAAAGGTCTCTTTTAGTTTAACCCCTCCTGACAACTCAAAATGGGTGTATTTGCCATCCTCTCCCTTCTTCCTGTTTTTTATATCTGTAAGTGCTTCCTGATGAAGTTTAATTCCTTGGACAGGTGCCTCGTTGCCTACTTGTAACTATTCTCTGACCCTGCTTCAAGAGTCAGAGCAGGGTCAGAGAATAGTTGCAAGCAGGCAACGAGGTGCCAGGAAGCAATTAGCAGCAGGTGTCCAAGTTGAAGGTAATTTGTTTGTAACCCTTTTGTAAAAGGTTACAAAGAAATTAGGTTCAACTTTTGCACCTGCTGCTGTAACCCTTGCTTGGCTGAAAATTCGTCCCCGCTGATTCGCGGATTTTACCACGATTTCGCGAGATTCGCGGATCGCGAAATCGCAGAAAATTCCGCAAATTTGCCTGCGAAATGGATTTTACGCCCACCCTTAGTGGAGACATGCAAATCTTCCCTCTTGTACAGTCAGAAAGCCAAATTGTGTAGACTTACACCTAAGTGTAAGAGTAAATGTACATGTGAGTAACTATACATGTGTAAATTTACCTTTGAAAATAGCATCCCAAATGTTCAGCCATGGGCCTCATTAGTATGTCGGTCAAACCGCCATAAACAGGCTGTCTGTGGCGGTCCAATCGCCATACAGCAGAGAGGCCCGAAAGTTGCTTTATGAAGCGGTTGGTCAGACCGAATTGGTCAAAAGGGTCGACCAACGCTTCCAACAAGCTCAATGAGCCAGTCGAACGGATCGTAATCCCTACAATATGGGGCTGATTACAACGTCCGACATAGCCGCGGTGTCGGAACCTGGTCGGTGGTCTCGCCACCACCATTACAATTCGACCACACCTGGTGGGGTCGCATACTCCTATATCTCTATAGGAGCTTGTGCTGCGGCCATAAAACCTCCTTAGCACAAGTTCACATAGAGAAATGGGTGTTTTTGTTAATTTGTGCACAGCGGCCATGCAGTGCAGGGATTGACAGGCCTCTAACCAAGGTCGCTCTGGAAAGGGGACCCTGCTAGGGGCCCCCAAAGTCGCTTTCCGACAGGCTTTTCATGTCAAAAAGCCTGGAATGAAAAGCCTGTCAGAAACTTACATCATAATCACCATGGCATAAAAGCTGTACATAGAGGATTATGAGCGGCCTCCAACTGGCCGACGGGCTCCTTGAGCCCATCGGAAGTCAGTTGGTCTGGCCAATTGGTAAAAAATCTGACACCCTTCATCGTAATAAGGCTGTCGGATTTGAAAGCAACAATGTAAGTTGGAAAGCCTCACATGTAAGGGGACAGCGAGCAGCAGTTAGTAGTACTTTGTCTATTGAGCTGAACAGATCGTGCCACCACAATGTGTTATCAAAATATTTACTTTTAAATAGCAATCATCACATATATTGACTCAACAATATCAACCTGCGCTATATCGTCAAGGTAAAGAATGATGGATTCAACCCAGATCTTTTGACTGGGGGTGAATGTTTTTATTTGTTCTGCATTCCATCCATCAATTGTGTGTCTTTTGCTTTCTCGTCCTAAGTGCCCCAGGTATGCCCAGTCGTGGGTTCTGGGCTCACTGTGCCACTGGAATCAAGCTATCCTGGCTGAAGAGGGGTGAAACCCCGAAACCAGTCCAATGATGCTTGTTTCCGATCCAGGGAGGACCTGGCTTGGCAGTTCGGGCTGGACTGTTCCCATGAAGCACAGGGTCAAGACTGATTTGCATATGGCCAGGTCTAAACTGGGGTGGCATGGTGAGCACAGGAATGATGGATTTAGCCCAGATCTTTTGACTGGGGGTGAATGTTTTGATTTGTTCTGCATTCCGTCCATCAATTGTGTGTCTTTTGCTTTCTCGCCCTAAGTGCGCCAGGTATGCCCAAACGCGGGTCTTGGGCTCACTGTGCCACTGAAATCAAGCTATCCTGGCTGAAGAAGGGTGAAACCCCGAAACCGGTCCTAGGAGGCTTGTTTCCAGTCCAGGGAGGACCTGGCTTAATAGTTCGGGATCCACTGTTCCCATGAGACACAGGGTCAGGACTGATTTGCATATGGCCAGGTCTAAACTGGGGTGGCATGGTGAGCAAAAGAATGATGGATTTAACCCAGATATTTTGACTGGGGGTCAATATTTTGATTTGTTCTGCATTCCGTCCATCAATTGTGTGTCTTTTGCTTTCTCGCCCTAAGTGCGGCAGGTATGCCCAGACATGCGTCCTGGGCTCACTGTGCCACTGTAATCTAGCTATCCTGGCTGAAGGGGGTGAAACCCTGAAACCAGTCCTAGGATACTTGTTTACGGTCCAGGGAGGACCTGGCTTGGCAGTTCGGGCTGGTCTCTTCCCATGAGGCTCAGGGTCAAGACTGATTTGCAAATGGCACATGATCAAGACTGATTTGCATATGACTAGGTTTAAACTGGAATGGCATGGTGAGCAAAAATACCATGGATTTAGGCCCAGATCTCTGCACTGGGGTGAATGTATGACAATTATTCTGCATTCTGTCCATCAACTGTTGTTTTTGCATTAATAATTAGGGGGGCATTACAATGGAAGGGAGACGCCACCCGACATGCTGTCGGTGGCAGTCCCCCCGACATCGTGACCAACTTTATACCTGCCATATTATGATGGCAGGTGGATGTGTGCTGGTCTTAAAGACCGGCTGCCAAGCATCCAACAGGCTTCTTGAGCCCGCCAGTGTGGCGTAGGGGCTTGTACTCCCTACAATGGTGGCAGTGCCTAAAGGAAATCGCCATAGGGATTACGATGTTCCTTTCCACCTACCTGTTCGAAGCGGTTAACCCGCCATCATCAGGCAGGTGGATAGGGACTTTGGGGGCACCTATGATGCCCTCCTACACATCCCTGCACCATGTGGCAGGCACCCTATGGTGCCTGCCACATGGTGCAGGGATATGTAAACTGACCCTTTTTTGCTTTGTGGCAGGTACTGCAGTCAGCAGCACCCGCCACACAGCAAAACATCGGCAATGCTACCACTTCGGTGGCGGTGGCAACATAATTCTTGCTGTGGGTCTGCCACCTTGTAGGCGGGCGGTCACAAGTACAAAACGATGGCGGAACGACTGAAGTCTGTCCACCATCGTAATCAAACTCTAAATGTTAATTAATTATTGCATAATTAACTTTCCACCCCATACCCATATCAATCCAACAGCCCACACCAAATATATAACAGTAAAAATAAGTATCACACAATTTACATAAATAATAATAGATTTAATAATTGATAATACATTAATAATTGTTAATTATTTTTACAAAATTACCTTCACATCCTCTACCACTGCAAACCCAGCAGCCCACACCTAATATATAACTTTAAAAATATAATTATTACACAATTTAAATAATTAATAATAAATGCATTAATTAAGTTCCCACTCTGTATCTATACAAACCTAGGAATTTGCTATTAGCAATTAAATGAAAAATTATATATCACTTAAAATTAAAAGCGATATTTAAATTGTTTACCAATTATACAAACAATAATAACCTGAAATTAATGTACGAAATAGAACACATAAAGATACTTAAACAACTATCTGGCAGATGCATCAACGAAAATACCTCCCAGTAAAACAGCGAATCAGTAAAACAGGCCGATACCGAACGCAAAACCAGAAAATGCTATGCATCAAACAAAAAATCTGTAAAAAATAAAGAATCGCTAAAAAAACCCGCGGTAAATAACCGAATTGCTAAACAGACAATCGGAATTACTGAACCCCAAAGCTGACCTCGGTAATACCGAATCGCTAATAACGATTCGCAATGGTATGCATGAAAAGTCGCTAATACCGAAAATCCCAAAAATCGCTATTTAGCATGAGCAAAATAAGGGGAATCACAATCAGGAGGTAAAGTAAACTGAAGGACAGAAATAGGAGGAGGATCAACGCCCAGGCCCAGCGCAGGAGGATGATCCAGGACAGGATCTTCAGGGTGCGCATCACTTTGCTGGGGCAGACCGAGGAACAGGTGTACGACAAGTATAGACTTAACCATGCCATGATAATGCGCCTAATAGCAGACCTGGAACCATTACTGCAGCACGAGACCCGTAGGACCAATGCCATACCAGCCCATGTGCAGGTCCTATGCTGCCTGCACCTGCTTGCGTCTGGAAGCTTCCAGGGGGTAATAGCTCTGACTGGAGGCGTGTCGCAAAGCGCTTTATCACGCTTCTTCCACCGGTTCCTAGAGGCCATGCTGACATTAATAAATCAATTCAGAATAGGGGGTGATGATGAACAGAGTGTCTGAATTAAACAGACCACTCTTACCCAGTCCAAAGATCAGGGCTTGATCCATCACCGTTATTTATCTCACTGCCCCATCCCAGCTCAGAACCTGGCTATATGCAAATCAGTCTGTCCCTGGCCCAGTGCATCATGGGAACAGGGCAGACTAAACTACCAAGCCAATTCTTCACCAGAAAGGAGACAAGCTACCGGGGACCGGTTTCTGGCATTTCAGCCGTCTTCGGCCCGGCTTGCTTGAATCCTGATGGAGCAGTGAGAAAGGGACTCATGTCTGAGTATACCCTGCCACACCTATAGTGGCCAAAAACGATTCAGAATAGGGGGTGATGATGAACAGAGTGTCTGACTTAAACAGACCACTCTTACCCAGTCCAAAGATCAGGGCTTGATCCATCACCGTTATTTATCTCACTGCCCCATCCCAGCTCAGAACCTGGCTATATGCAAATCAGTCTGTCCCTGGCCCAGTGCATCATGGGAACAGGGCAGACTAAACTACCAAGCCAATTCTTCACCAGAAAGGAGACAAGCTACCGGGGACCGGTTTCTGGCATTTCAGCCGTCTTCGGCCCGGCTTGCTTGAATCCTGATGGAGCAGTGAGAAAGGGACTCATGTCTGAGTATACCCTGCCACACCTATAGTGGCCAAAAACGATTCAGAATAGGGGGTGATGATGAAGAGAGTGTCTGAATTAAACAGACCACTCTTACCCAGTCCAAAGATCAGGGCTTGATCCATCACCGTTATTTATCTCACTGCCCCATCCCAGCTCAGAACCTGGCTATATGCAAATCAGTCTGTCCCTGGCCCAGTGCATCATGGGAACAGGGCAGACTAAACTACCAAGCCAATTCTTCACCAGAAAGGAGACAAGCTACCGGGGACCGGTTTCTGGCATTTCAGCCGTCTTCGGCCCGGCTTGCTTGAATCCTGATGGAGCAGTGAGAAAGGGACTCATGTCTGAGTATACCCTGCCACACCTATAGTGGCCAAAAACGATTCAGAATAGGGGGTGATGATGAACAGAGTGTCTGAATTAAACAGACCACTCTTACCCAGTCCAAAGATCAGGGCTTGATCCATCACCGTTATTTATCTCACTGCCCCATCCCAGCTCAGAACCTGGCTATATGCAAATCAGTCTGTCCCTGGCCCAGTGCATCATGGGAACAGGGCAGACTAAACTACCAAGCCAATTCTTCACCAGAAAGGAGACAAGCTACCGGGGACCGGTTTCTGGCATTTCAGCCGTCTTTGGCCCGGCTTGCTTGAATCCTGATGGAGCAGTGAGAAAGGGACTCATGTCTGAGTATACCCTGCCACACCTATAGTGGCCAAAAACGATTCAGAATAGGGGGTGATGATGAACAGAGTGTCTGAATTAAACAGACCACTCTTACCCAGTCCAAAGATCAGGGCTTGATCCATCACCATTATTTATCTCACTGCCCCATCCCAGCTCAGAACCTGGCTATATGCAAATCAGTCTGTCCCTGGCCCAGTGCATCATGGGAACAGGGCAGACTAAACTACCAAGCCAATTCTTCACCAGAAAGGAGACAAGCTACCGGGGACCGGTTTCTGGCATTTCAGCCGTCTTCGGCCCGGCTTGCTTGAATCCTGATGGAGCAGTGAGAAAGGGACTCATGTCTGAGTATACCCTGCCACACCTATAGTGGCCAAAAACGATTCAGAATAGGGGGTGATGATGAACAGAGTGTCTGAATTAAACAGACCACTCTTACCCAGTCCAAAGATCAGGGCTTGATCCATCACCGTTATTTATCTCACTGCCCCATCCCAGCTCAGAACCTGGCTATATGCAAATCAGTCTGTCCCTGGCCCAGTGCATCATGGGAACAGGGCAGACTAAACTACCAAGCCAATTCTTCACCTGAAAGGAGACAAGCTACCGGGGACCGGTTTCTGGCATTTCAGCCGTCTTCGGCCCGGCTTGCTTGAATCCTGATGGAGCAGTGAGAAAGGGACTCATGTCTGAGTATACCCTGCCACACCTATAGTGGCCAAAAACGATTCAGAATAGGGGGTGATGATGAACAGAGTGTCTGAATTAAACAGACCACTCTACCCAGTCCAAAGATCAGGGCTTGATCCATCACCGTTATTTATCTCACTGCCCCATCCCAGCTCAGAACCTGGCTATATGCAAATCAGTCTGTCCCTGGCCCAGTGCATCATGGGAACAGGGCAGACTAAACTACCAAGCCAATTCTTCACCAGAAAGGAGACAAGCTACCGGGGACCGGTTTCTGGCATTTCAGCCGTCTTCGGCCCGGCTTGCTTGAATCCTGATGGAGCAGTGAGAAAGGGACTCATGTCTGAGTATACCCTGCCACACCTATAGTGGCCAAAAACGATTCAGAATAGGGGGTGATGATGAACAGAGTGTCTGAATTAAACAGACCACTCTTACCCAGTCCAAAGATCAGGGCTTGATCCATCACCGTTATTTATCTCACTGCCCCATCCCAGCTCAGAACCTGGCTATATGCAAATCAGTCTGTCCCTGGCCCAGTGCATCATGGGAACAGGGCAGACTAAACTACCAAGCCAATTCTTCACCAGAAAGGAGACAAGCTACCGGGGACCGGTTTCTGGCATTTCAGCCATCTTCGGCCTGGCTTGCTTGAATCCTGATGGAGCAGTGAGAAAGGGACTCATGTCTGAGTATACCCTGCCACACCTATAGTGGCCAAAAACGATTCAGAATAGGGGGTGATGATGAACAGAGTGTCTGAATTAAACAGACCACTCTTAGCCAGTCCAAAGATCAGGGCTTGATCCATCACCGTTATTTATCTCACTGCCCCATCCCAGCTCAGAGCCTGGCTATATGCAAATCAGTCTGTCCCTGGCCCAGTGCATCATGGGAACAGGGCAGACTAAACTACCAAGCCAATTCTTCACCAGAAAGGAGACAAGCTACCGGGGACCGGTTTCTGGCATTTCAGCCGTCTTCGGCCCGGCTTGCTTGAATCCTGATGGAGCAGTGAGAAAGGGACTCATGTCTGAGTATACCCTGCCACACCTATAGTGGCCAAAAACGATTCAGAATAGGGGGTGATGATGAACAGAGTGTCTGAATTAAACAGACCACTCTTACCCAGTCCAAAGATCAGGGCTTGATCCATCACCGTTATTTATCTCACTGCCCCATCCCAGCTCAGAACCTGGCTATATGCAAATCAGTCTGTCCCTGGCCCAGTGCATCATGGGAACAGGGCAGACTAAACTACCAAGCCAATTCTTCACCAGAAAGGAGACAAGCTACCGGGGACCGGTTTCTGGCATTTCAGCCGTCTTCGGCCCGGCTTGCTTGAATCCTGATGGAGCAGTGAGAAAGGGACTCATGTCTGAGTATACCCTGCCACACCTATAGTGGCCAAAAACGATTCAGAATAGGGGGTGATGATGAACAGAGTGTCTGAATTAAACAGACCACTCTTACCCAGTCCAAAGATCAGGGCTTGATCCATCACCGTTATTTATCTCACTGCCCCATCCCAGCTCAGAACCTGGCTATATGCAAATCAGTCTGTCCCTGGCCCAGTGCATCATGGGAACAGGGCAGACTAAACTACCAAGCCAATTCTTCACCAGAAAGGAGACAAGCTACCGGGGACCGGTTTCTGGCATTTCAGCCGTCTTCGACCCGGCTTGCTTGAATCCTGATGGAGCAGTGAGAAAGGGACTCATGTCTGAGTATACCCTGCCACACCTATAGTGGCCAAAAACGATTCAGAATATGGGGTGATGATGAACAGAGTGTCTGAATTAAACAGACCACTCTTACCCAGTCCAAAGATCAGGGCTTGATCCATCACCGTTATTTATCTCACTGCCCCATCCCAGCTCAGAACCTGGCTATATGCAAATCAGTCTGTCCCTGGCCCAGTGCATCATGGGAACAGGGCAGACTAAACTACCAAGCCAATTCTTCACCAGAAAGGAGACAAGCTAAACGGTGTTGGATCTAGCCCTGATCTCTTGACTGGGTGAGAGCTTTCTGCTTAATTCAGAGACTCTGTTCCTCACCAACCCTTGTTGTAAATATTTTTGTCCACCCTAAGCGTGGAAGGGTATTCTCAGATGTGAGACCCTTGCTCATTGCACCATCAGGATTCAAGCAAACCGGGCCGAAGACGGCTGTAATGCCAGAAACCGGTCCCCGGGAGCTTGTTTCCTTCCCAGTGTAAGAATTGGCTTTTGTAGTTTGGTTTGCCCTGTTCCCATCATGCACTGGGACAGGAACAGACTAATTTGCATACAGCCAGGTTCTGAAACTGGGATGGTGCAGTGAGCTAAAAAACGGTGTTGGATCTAGCCCTGATCTCTTGACTGGGTGAGAGCTTTCTGCTTAATTCAGAGACTCTGTTCCTCACCACCCCTTGTTGTAAATATTTTTGTCCACCCTAAGCGTGGAAGGGTATTCTCAGATGTGAGACCCTTGCTCATTGCACCATCAGGATTCAAGGAAACCGGGCCGAAGACGGCTGTAATGCCAGAAACCGGTCCCCGGGAGCTTGTTTCCTTCCCAGTGTAAGAATTGGCTTTTGTAGTTTGGTTTGCCCTGTTCCCATCATGCACTGGGACAGGAACAGACTAATTTGCATACAGCCAGGTTCTGAAACTGGGATGGTGCAGTGAGCTAAAAAACGGTGTTGGATCTAGCCCTGATCTCTTGACTGGGTGAGAGCTTTCTGCTTAACTCAGAGACTCTGTTCCTCACCACCCCTTGTTGTAAATATTTTTGTCCACCCTAAGCGTGGAAGGGTATTCTCAGATGTGAGACCCTTGCTCATTGCACCATCAGGATTCACGCAAACCGGGCCGAAGACGGCTGTAATGCCAGAAACCGGCCCCCGGGAGCTTGTTTCCTTCCCAGTGTAAGAATTGGCTTTTGTAGTTTGGTTTGCCCTGTTCCCATCATGCACTGGGACAGGAACAGACTAATTTGCATACAGCCAGGTTCTGAAACTGGGATGGTGCAGTGAGCTAAAAAACGGTGTTGGATCTAGCCCTGATCTCTTGACTGGGTGAGAGCTTTCTGCTTAATTCAGAGACTCTGTTCCTCACCACCCCTTGTTGTAAAGACATTAATAAATCGCCACATCACCTTCCCCACAACCCCCTAGCAGCTGACCCGCACCAAACGGGAATTCTGCCAGGTGGCACAATTCCCCCATGTCATAGGGTGTGTTGACTGCACGCATGTCTCCATCTGTCCTCCATCAGCCACCGAATACATTTTCCGCAACCGGAAGTCATATCATTCTATAAACGTGCAGGTGGTGTGCAATGCCAAGTACATCATTACGGACCTTGTAGCCCAATTCCCTGGGAGCACACACGACGCTCACATATTCCGTCACTGTGGCCTCCACAGGCGCCTGATCAACGGTGAATTTGGAGAGGGACACCTACTAGGTACATATTGATGCATCATCGTACTCTCCACCCACTCCATCCCCACATGTATATTTGCAATCATGCTGATGACCATTCTCTCCTCATCCTGCAGGTGACAGCGCATACGCATTGCGTGAATATCTACTCACACCCTACCTCAACCCAGCTACACCGCAAGAGCAGCGCTACAACAGAGCACACATCAGCACAAGGAATGTGGTTGAACGTACATTCGGCATCCTCAAGAGCCGCTTCCGAATACTGCCCAAGACTGGAGGTGCCTTGCAGTACGACCCAGTGACCTGCTGCCAGATCATTGCTGTGTGTGCCATCCTGCACAACATCGCCACACGCAGGGGGATACCCATAGAGGTGGACGGAGAGGATGAACTACGTGCACAGCAACCACCCCCCCAACACAGACAGGCGCATGTGCCCAACACAGCTGAAGGGCAACGGAGGTGGACATACATCACACAGAATCATTTCTGAGACAGGTAAGAGAGTGACTTGACAACAGGATCTGATTTGCAAGGGTTTAATGGGCATGGACACCTGACTGGTGCAGATAAACTTAACACAAACATGCTGCTGCTGCAGTTAAAGTCAAACTTGAATTGTCCCTTCTCAGAACGGGTGATGCGTGCGGCACTTTAGTCTGGCCATGGTTACGTCACCAAGGACAGTGTGACTTTGCCACATGTTCACTTCCGTTTGCCGCGTACCCCCAGTCTCTTGTCCTGTGACTCCTCGGCTTCTACACGATGGGAGTCTGTGGCAGTTGCATTGCGGCCACTGCGCCTCCTCCCGCTGGTGTCCGACAGGGAGACGCTGCTGACACTGGAGGCTGCCTCACTCCCCTCTTCCGCTCCCAGACTGCTGACACTGGCTGACCCAGGCTGCAGTTGCTCCACTGCAGTGGTCACCCTCTCAAGGGCGTTTGCCACATCCCCACAATAATGACCTAGGTCCACTTGCAGGGACACGGACCTGCGGGACAGCACAGCCGTGCTGTTGCACAGATTATTAATGGCCTTGTTAGTTGAATTCACTGCCAGCATGATCTGCCTGTGACGCCGGCGCTCACTCTGTTGGCCTGCCACTACGGCACGTGTCAGTTCTTGCAGGTAAAGCTTTATTTCATTGTTGCCGGCAGCTACGGCAGTGGTGTGCTCACGCAAAGCGTCAGTCATGCTGCCAAGTTTGTTGCAGAGTTTGGTCATGGAGAGTTTCATGGCACCAATGTGTCTCCCCTGCAGGTGCTGGACACGCAGCATCCGGGTCTCCACAACTCCGTACCCTTCGGACAGATTGACTGGTCTTGCAGCAGCCCGACCCGGGGGCACAGCCCTCTGCCTGATGCGCTGTTGTGCTGCAGTTTGGCTGGTTGAAGTGAAGACAGCCTGGCGTGGAACATTTGGGGGTGCTGAACTGTGATCCGATTCCATCACGGGCAGGGAAGGAACATCTGCTCTGCAGCTCTGCGGAGTGGCCCGCACTGGTGGTGGTGGTGGTGGTGGTGTCTTGGACCGCGAGGATGGTGGTGGTGGTGTTGGTGTCTTGGACCGCAGGGATGGTGGAGGTGTTGTCCGCCGTGGTGGTGAAGGGGAGGACATGGCTTCAGCTCCCTGTGAGCACTCTGCTTCTGACAACACTGGCGTCTCAGAGATGACGAGGCGGGCACTGTCGTCAGAATCAATGGGGGATGCATCTGTGTGTGAACCAGTGCATAGTTATTATCATGGTATAGTATGTGGAAATTGCTGTGGCATCTCACAATAAATAACTTTTTCTGTCTGACATTTGGCCCTTTGCTGCAGTATTCATCTCTGGGCTCTGGCATGCACCCATTCATGTATTGACTACAACTCCCATGGTGCAACACAGTGGTGAGGGTATGTGTTTAGGGCAACGCTACATGGGCACTGGGTCTGGCATGGGGGATTGGACAGGGACTTAGTACACGCTGCATTGTTATGCTGCCATGCTTCTTACCTTGTCCTCCTTCCGCAGCACCAGAGGTGTCCAGACGTGTGACCCCCACAACAGCTTCCGGTTCTATGGTGGACTCTACTAGATCCTCCAGGGCTGTGTTTGGCGTCACATTGGATGTGCCCCCTCCTGTGCCAGCAGCATCCTTGACCCTCTGCGCAATCTTCTCCTTGGCCCTCTTACGCAGGTCATACCAGCGTTTTTTTAAATCGCCGATGCTGCGGTGGGTTACTCCGCAGGCATTTACCTTGTCCTTGATGCGCAGCCACATCTTTCGTTTTTCTGCCTCTGTCACCTTCAGCGACAACTTCCCAAACAGTCGGTCATTGTTGCTGGTCACACACTCGATTAGGATTTCCAGCTCCTTATCAGAAAACTTCAGTTTTCACTTTCGGTGTGTGTCCTTTCCCTGCTGGGGGGCCTCCTTCTCCATCTTGTCCTGCTTGCCTTGTCCTGGTTGCTACTGGTTCTGGATGGGTCCTCAGCTCCTGTGCTCTGCCTCCTCCTCAGTGCTACTCCGACCACAGAATGCAGCGTGGCTGTCCTACTTCCTGGCTGTGATGTCATCGGGCTGCTTCCGAAGCGTCGCGGAATTCTCCCGTTTTCGCTATTACCGAAGTCGCAAATACCGGATTCACTAATACCGATTCGGTATTAGCTAACTCGGTATTTGCTACTCTTGCGGGCGTACTTTCGCAATTTAATAGCGATTTTTACCGATTTGGTAATTTTTACCGATTAGTTTGATGCATCGCGGTCCTTAATAGCGATTCGTTATTTTTCGCTATTACCGACGTGTATTACCGATTGTTGATGCATATGCCCGTATATATTTTACATCTATATTATTGGAACCAATATTAACAACAGCAATGCTCTGACACCTATATTACTTACCCGAAACATTGATATTCTTGACAGCAATATTTCTGCATCGCAATAATTTTGTGTGACAATATTCTTTTCCCATATTTCGGTAATTCGATATTTAAACTCAATATTTTGTCCAAGTACCACATTACAGGGTTAAAAATTCACTCTCCGTTATGCAGTCTTCCAAGATTGTGTTGAGTAGACATAAATAGCAGGATATCTGGTTACACGCTGTTCAATTTATGGTAAGTAAATCATTTGATGTTTTGGTCTGAAGCTAATTTTTCCTAAACAATAATAATGAAGATGTAGTTAATCTATGTTTTCTTTTCCAGAGAGGATGCGAATTGGCTGTAACCTCGGGCATTATCAATAAATATCACTCTTGTTTTTTTTTTTGTGAAACAATCATGAGTTATGAGGTTACTCAACAATTCATCACAGAGAAATATGAATGAAGCAGCCACAATAAACATCAGTATGTCTTCTATCAGTTATTTACTGTGGTCTCAACCAAGGGAGATTTGAAGAAGGAGGCTATAATAACATTGTTAGTCTGATGGCTCTGCTTAATTGAAGTACTTTGGATATTGCTCTTTCAATGTGTTGTTTACTATCATTTGCTCACTTGACAGATTAATACAGATAGATTAATACAGCCACTTTCTGGCTGATTGTTCTGCTAGATGAGCAAGGAGAAACATCTAGCCTTTAACCATTGTCTACTTTTTCTATATAAAAATATTTTGTAATCATCTAAGCAGCAATAATAATCCGTCATCATGTACATCCTTTGGCACTTGTAATACGGCAGACTGGATTACTGTCACATTTGTGATGGAGTATCCTATCCGTCAAACTCTATATCAAGCCCTGACACTGTTTAGGCTTGCAAAATTGCTTAGATCATTCAGAGTTCGAGGGAAATATGCAGGAAAGCACAGATTTCAAGTTACTTATCCATCCTTGGGGCACTTCCACTTCGCTGGATGCAGTTCAGAGTTGACAAGACTCTCAAGAGGATGTTGCAGAGCATCACATTTTCACTTTCCTGCCTTTTCTTGGATGATTGTGGTCAGGTTTTTCTACTAGGACATCCTCAACAGGGACCCCTACTTGAGCCTTCCACTTTCCTGGCTGCATCAGACCTATGAAATCCTCTTGGTGCCCTGATGTGTCAGCACTGAGAAGACCACCTTTATCTTGCAGACATTTGTTGATATAATCCAGTGGAGGAATAACTGGAGAAGTTGAGGCAGCTGCCTTTTCTTTCACAGAAGATTCCTTGAGTGTCACATCTCCTGCATGTAATTTGCTTATGCCATATTTAAGAACCATATAGTTCATGAAGTCATAATGGCTCCTGTCATAGCCGACAACCATAGTGAAAGGCTGTTCACAGGACATAACTAAAGCTGCAGATAAAACAATGAAATGAAAACAATATTTATGGCAACATGTTTCGTTTTTGAACACTAATGGTCATTACAAGAAAATAGATTCTCCCTGCCTTTTGCAACACATTATTAACTGCAGCACTTGTTAAATCTGACTTACATTAACCTGATTCTAATATCTTTGTGCAATAAATTGCTAGCTACTTTTGGATCTGTTAACTTTCGCTATACATTCCACTTTCTTTCTGCATGTCTGCAACTAAACTGCCTTTTTCATATGAAAAAGCAAGACACCAAGGCTTTGAGTGGTTTGTAGGAAGGGTGATGGTGTGACCTTGTTCTCTAAGGAGTGAAGTGCCCACTTTATATATTTTAAGGATATTGCAAACCACCATGACCTTATAAAGGAATGTTATAATGCAACATGCACCTGGAATTGATATTGCACTTTTTTTTCTGCACAAACGTTCTAAAGCTTCTTTGTATTTTGGTTCTCGTCGAAAAGCAGCCAAATTAAATGATCTATTATATCGTGTACATGTTCTAATTCAATGGCACGAGAAACCTCTTCTTCTATGAGCTATCCAAAAAAGTCACATACAATTATACCATGACATATTTGTATGAAATGTAAAATCCAATAAAAAGGTTTACAAAAATAAAATAAAAAAATAATAGTAATTTTACAACTTACTGTCCTCTGCAAGGCGTGCTTAACACATGTTTCTCAAAACGGCGTTTGCTCTTCTCTCAGCAGACAGAAAATAACATAAATCATAGCCACATTATTATAGAAAAAGACATTCAAGGACAGTGTGGCATCGTTCCTCTCAGCTGTGGTTTTACAAATTATGTTGCTGAAAGCAATTAAAGTTTGAGAGTACTTAAACACATTCCCATGTCAGAAATAATACAATGGAAGATATTCGCAAAGCACTTTACACTCCACTTAAGATGATTTACTTGATATAATTACTCTTTTTCATGTTACAGTGACGGCTCTCACGGTTTTCTCGTGGCTCCATGGCATATTTACAAATACAGAAGAACTGCAGTTCTGGATGTGAGAAGTAAACTTCTCAGACACAAATGACAGAGTAGTACATTCTGAGAACATTCATAGATGAGTCCAGGCAGGAGAGCGAGGTGGCCTCTTACTGCTGTATTCTGAGCATGCCTACTGCGGGGGACGCACCAATAGTTTAATAACTCTAAACCCCTGCAAAATACTGAGGTACCGGTCTAATATCCAGTACACTCTTGCAGACCAATATTTCCTTAAATACTGCACATACTTTCAAGGAAAGTTTCAGTTAGTGCCTAAATAATGCATTTCTTTGCCACTGTGGTGAAAATCTAATATTTTCAGGCCATATTATATCAAAATGTGACTTTCTAGAGGTCCACCCCATACATGTTCTCGCAATGAGCTGTACCCTGTGAACACTAACACAATACACTGCACTTCACTTCACGAACATTCATCCACTTCATCCTGAGGGACACTAATGTACAACACTACACTTTATGTCAGGGGCAATGACCCAGTGATTTCCGGCAGTCTAGGACCAGTATACCATCTCACTGCTAAGCTTCCTAGGGATGCCTAGCCGAGACACTGCACTGCATCCAATAGAAACGATTCCACCCCCCTCACTGCACCCCATGGGGGCTAAACCATGACATGAAACAGTCTCAGAAATATTAACACAAAGCACTGCTCTCTGATTCATCACACAGAACTGAATGCCACAGACACAAACCCACCAAAAGAAAGAACACCCATCACACGTGTCTTCAATCTGTGGACATACACCCACCACACCACACTGTCTGCAGCCAAGAGGAACTAATACTACTCTGTTCATTTGAGGACAGGTGAAATCCACAGGATCACATGAGTACTATAAAACCTGTCAGTATTTTACCATTAAAGTTCTGCGTTGTTAAATAACAATAGACTGATAAATTATGATACAATTGCCATATATTTCATAAAAGGACAATTGTTTTCCTGGCCTACTTAGCACATAAACTCATTTTTACAAACCAGTCTGAATAAATTCTGTTGAAACAAATGAAAAGGGGGGGCCCTTGGCCCCCCCGTCCGCATGGCAGCGCAGCGATCTCCTCTTCCCATGCCTGCCGGTGGTGTGGGGGCGTGATCTCCCGGCGCCCAATGGTACGCGGGAGGTGTGCGCCACACCACCGGTCGGCCGACGCCCAATCCCTGATCCGGAGGCGTAGTGCTGTCTTCCGGGTCAGAGGGGCGGGCGTCGAGGGGTGAAGGGAGGGGGCGGCCCGCCCTCTCCCCGCGTCCCTGGGAATAAAGGAGGGGGGAGTGCTCAGTTGGCCCTTCTTGTCGCCTGACGCTACCCCACACTGGTCGTGCCCCGCGCTCGGGCCTCCTAATTTTTTGTTTTCTTTTGCAGATCAAGGATTGCTGATTGGAGTGTGTGGCAGCGCGACATTGGAATAAGACAAACGGAGAGTGAACGTAAAGATCGAGGACTGTGGATCTGTAGCGTGCAGGACACGCAAGTCAACGACAGTAAGAGGAAGCGGGGGCTTGCATTTCATCGCTTCGTGTGGCCGCCGGGTGGTTCTACGTTAGAGTCTGGTCCCCTACTACATATGGAATAGCCAGTGTTGCGGTCGCTGTTGCGTGGTGCTCATAGCCCCCTGCACATCCTCCGTCTCGTGAAGGTATAGGGCGCACTTGTTGCGAATTTGAGCTGTGAGTGAATTGATCTATAGTAAAGATGCCAGGAGCTAAGGCTAAGGGGTCAAAGATGGAGTTAATGTTTCAGGCCATGATGCGTAAGATGAATGCCATGGATAAAAGATTGAGTTCGGTTGATGGCCTTGAGGCCCGTATGATGAAAAGAATGGATGATATCGAAGGCCCGCGCGGTAGGCCCAAGCGACAGATTGACGAGCCTTTACTTGAGGGGGATTCTGATTCCTCGCCGAAGAAGGGCAAGGCTAAACAGCCAAGGCGCAATGCTTCTGCTTGAGCACCGGTGGAGGTGCCCTCTACCCCAGAGCCGGTACTCCCGGCCCCCTTGGCACCGGCGCCCGCATTGCCAGCAGGGACCAATCCTGTCGGGCCGGCGCCACCTGCCCCAGATGGCCCACTCCCATCGGTTCCAGTACCGGCACCCTTGGCACCGTCTGCTCCGGTGGTACCAGCAGCAATGCCGGATTCTGACACTCAGATCCTCCTGAGTTAATGGCACAAATAGCGGCAATACTTCCTTGGCTACAGAAAGGAGGTATGATGCCCTCAACGTTAGATCATGCCGTGGAGGCGGCAAAAATGGTGGAGAAGGTTAGGGCAGGAAAAGTTACAAGTGTGGTTCCAGCCTCTGTTTCTCCTCCCTCTGCAGGTTTGGATGCCGCTCGACCGAACGGAAGCGATGCAGGACCAGCCACAGCGCCCGGTAACGGTAAGGAGGTAGCCCTGCCTCTCTTAGGAGACGGGACGATTCTGTCTCGGAGCGAGGATTTAGGGCAACATGTATCTCGAGCTGTGAAAGAGATGATTTGGGCGGGAAAGTACATATATATTTTCTCTTTGTTGTTAGACAATAGGGAAATGGAAAATGCCAAAATGCTAAAAGAGTGGATGCACCCTAGCGAATGGAGAGTACAGTGTGCGAAGTTTAGGGTGGAGGAAACACTGAGCAATTGGATCAGGGCCTTCTCCATCCTTACAGCTATCACTGTTGAACGCCCTCCAAACGTGCATGCGGCAATGGTGTGCTATCAGAGCCGGATTGTGGGTTGGAGCGAGCAATATGCCGGGGATGCATGGAAAGAATATGATGTGAATTTCAGAAAGTCAAAGGAGTTTGATTTGTCACTATCATGGGACAAGGTGGACAAGCAGGTTATGCATTATCTGGACGACTTTCTGTTCTTGGGAGCGGCGGGGACCTCGGAGTGTGCCTGGGCATTGCAGGAATTTTGCGTGCTCATGTGGGCTTTCAGGGTTCCACTAGCGCCCGGAAAGACGGTTGGCCCGACCACTTGTTTGGAGTTCTTGGGTATCGAGATTGATTCGCTGGAGGGGTGCTTTAGATTACCCGCAGGCAAAGTATCGAAATTTAGGGCGGCATTGCACCAGTGCCTTCAGAAGGAGAAAGTTACATTGCAGCAGCTACAGGAGACGGTGGGCCAATTGAACTTTGCATTGAGAATTATCCCAATGGCACGCCCCTTCTCTCGGTCGATTGCCCAAGCCATGAAAGGTTTGAGAGAGAAACATCACCGCACTAGACTGTCAGCAGAGGTTCGCCAGGATATGCGGATATGGGTAGCATTCCTGGAGGATTTCAATGGCAGAGTGGTGTGGCCGCCCCCGCGTCATCGGCAGAGTTGGGTTTATGCACCGACGCTGCTGGTAGCGTGGGCTTTGGCGCCATCCTGGGCACAAAGTGGGTCGACCAAAAGTGGCCCGAGGTATGGGGATCGTGGGGATTAACCACCAACATCGGATTCCTGGAATTGTTCCCGATATGGGTGGCATTGATGGTCTGGCCGGCCCACCTTAGCAATCGCTCAGTGGTGTTCTGGTCGGACAACATGAGCGTGGTAGAATGCATTAACCAGCAGGCAGCGCGGTGTCCATTCATACTGCGCTTGGTAAAGGAAATTGTGCTACAATGTTTGAAATGGAACGTGACCTTCAGGGCCAAACATGTGCCAGGTGTTCTCAATAATGCAGCTGATGCCCTTTCTCGCTTCAAAATGCAGGTGTTCAGGGAACAGCTCCCAACAGCGGACCCATCGCCAGCACCTTTCCCGGTTGCTCTCTGGCGGATTGGTGCCCCAGACTACCATACCTCGTGGCATCTAGCCTAGCCCCTCGGACCAGAACAGCATACGAAGGGGCGTTCTTGTCTTACTGTACTTTTCTTGGGCAGGGTTGGGAGAATAACTGGGCACATGAGGACAGTTTTGTTGCATACCTAGAGCTGATGCACAGGGAAGGGCGCTCGGTGGCAGCCGCAAACAGACACAGGGCTGCGGTCTCATTCTTTGCACAGGCCAGGGGTGTGAGGGACCCTACAAACACGTTTGTAGTGCGCAAGGCATTGAGGGGCTGGCGTCGCATTCAGGGACACTCGACGGATTCGAGAAAGCCCATTGGGCTGGTAAGGCTTACAGCCCTGTTGTTAGCTCTTCCTGATGTATGTAGTTCCCCTTGGGAGGTGCTGCTTTTCAAGGCGGCATTCACGCTAGCGTTTTATGGGGCCCTGCGATTAGGCGAGCTAGTAGCCGCGTCCAAAGTGGACAAAGAGGGTGGCCTACAAGTGGCCTGTGTGGGGATCCATGCCGATATCATGTGTGTAACGATTCAAAGATCGAAGACCGACCAGGAGGGAAAGGGGGAAACAATAGTGCTTCACCATGCTCGGACCAACCCTTGTTGCCCAGTCTCACATGTGGAGGCTTTTAGGAGGCAGCGGGACGGGACGCCCGGAGGGGCACTATTGTGTCACATGGATGGTACTCCTTTAACCAGGTACCAGTTTAGGAAGGTCCTGGAACTAACGGTTGCAAAGGCAGGCTTGGATCCCGCGGAATTTGGCTCCCATTCTTCTAGAATCGGGGCAGCAACTGAAGCAATGGTAAGGGGACTCCCAGCTGAAAAGGTTAAAAGGATTGGGAGGTGGTCCTCTGAGTGTTACAAACACTACGTACGTGTTGACATGTTGTGACATGGCCGGATGACTCACGCTTGTATCTCTTGGTTTTGCAGTTTCTCGAACCTGTCACGCAGGAGAGGAACTTGCCGAATGTCGGCAGAAGACAGCATCATCGCAACAAAAGCAACAGGAAGACCGTCGGACGTTGGTGACTTGGGTTGTGGGCCACTCTTGTGTTAGGCGTGCAAAAAATGTATTTCTTACAGGTGACAGGATTAGAAGGGCGAAAGAGGGGGGGTTCTCCATCTCATTCTTCGGAAGGGGAGGCCTGGGTATTCGGCAGTTCAGGGATTACTTTCTGGAATTGTTGTCGCAGCAACCCGCCCCCCGTCAGTGGTGATACTTCACCTGGGGGAGAACGACTTGACTAAACTAGGGAGACGCATCCTGATAGATGAGATCATATCCGCTGTGGGGTGGGTTTCTAGGACTTGTGCGGGTTGCATGGTAGTCTGGTCCCAACTTATTCCTCGTTGGCAGTGGCGAGGGGGGGACTCGGTCAAGGCGTTGAATCACTCGGTAAAGAGGATCAACACACAGTTGGACAAATTGTTTCGAGCCCCCCGGTTGCAGACGATTCCTCATGGGTGTATTTGGGGGGAGCATTTCTACCTGCGGGACGGGGTACACCTGACTGAGGCTGGGAACGTCCTGTGGTCAAATAACATTTTAGCATGACTAGAGGGATATGCGAAGGGGACATGACCTTTCTGAGGAGTAGGAAGGGGGGAGGCCAGATCGTGGAGTAACAATGCTGGCCCGTGGCGGTAAGGTCAGGACCAGTGAGCAGCTATTTTTAAGGTCTTAGGGGGCGGCATCATCCTTTGGAGGTGTCCGCCCAGGGGGAGGAGGGGTCACTGGCCCCTCCTAGAACTTCAGGGGCAGCTGGTAACGCAAGTTAGGTCCCTCCTTCACTGGTTAAATGGAGTTCACGGGGTGGACCGAGTAATTAACGGGCTCGGCTGCATGGGTGGGCCGAGTAAGTAACGGGCTCGGCTGCATGGGTGGACCGAGTAATTAACGGGCTCGGCTGCAAGGGTGGACCGAGTAATTAACGGGCTCGGCTGCAGGGGTGGACCGGGTAATTAACGGGCCCGGCTGCGCATGCGCACCTGCGTAAGGGCGCAGCTTGTAAGACCTGACACCGGTTAGCGACCTTGCCATATCGCCATCAATGTTAGTATGCAAAATTTTCAGATGAGGATGTTAGATTCGGTTAGGAAACAAGCTGTATTAGAATCTTGTTAAGGCTAGCCGATCACAATTGTCGATATAAATGTATCTAAATGTTTCTGAATAATTTTGCATAAAATTTTATATTTTGTTTAACAATTTTTATTTTGTATCTTAATAAATACGGCCGGGGGTTTTTACGACCCCCCGCCTTCCAAAGACAAATCATGTTCAGTTTCGTTGTGTTCTGGGTTGTTTTGGGCATACAGGGAGGGGGGCGGTAGCCGCCGCTGACCATGTGGAATTACAGTTCCGTACATAACTTTTGACATGGTTATATACCTTGGAATAACATTGTTAGCATGCGTTGTACATACATATGTTCGAAAGTTCCTCTCGCATTACTATATCCACCCTACCCTTATGTGAAGACTTCTGCTACCTACAGGAGTCTTGCACATGCCTTGCATAATTATGTAGCATATGTTTTACTTCCCAATACTGTATCCCTCTTACCCAAAATTGTGAAGCGCTCTGATACCCGTAAGGGTCACTTTCGCGCTATACAAAACTTTATAAATGAATAAATATTGCTGTATGATGGGGCTCACACAACTCATATTTCAGACTATACTGCATCCTAGAGAAACCAGGCCGCCACGAAGCAGTGCATGGTAAGGGCAACAACTGCTTCCTGCACTGCACTTATGGATACTAACCCACCACTCCATGCTTCATCTGAAGGCAAAAACCCACAGCACCACCCAACAACCCATGGCCACTAAGCCACTATGCTGTACTGCATTGTATGGTCAGTAACCAACCATGGCACAGCACATCACAGCGACAGCAACCTAATGTGCTTCCATCAGTTGCCCCCGATTAACCACAGTAAAATACATCCCACCACTCACCTTTTCCTACACAAGCACACCACATTACATTGCCTACTAGGGACACAAACTCGAAGAATGTTATAAGAACATTTCCTCCACAGAGCCTAAGGAAAAGTCACCCAGAGGAGATCTTTATAAGAATAATGAACTAATAGAGAATATTGTAAACACATGCCACTAAAAGAGTGTGTCAAAAGGGCATTCCAGTAGCACACACTGCCAAAGGAACATTCCACTAAGAGAGCCTGCCAGAAGAACATACCAATATCAAAACCTGCAAAAACATTTCACTTGCAGGGCTTGCAATATGGACAATGTATTTGGACAGTCTTTTGTGAGAACTTCTCTAATCTAGCATGTCGTAAGGGCATGCTGCTAACATATTATAGTCTGCGAAAGTTTACTAATATGAACCTGCCACCAAAAAGTCACAAAAAGCCTATCATAACAGGCAGTAAAACAATGCCTCGTTCCACACATTTGCACTTTTCGAAACATCTACATAAATCTAACCTATTGGCTTTGTCAGTGGGTGTACAATAATCCCGCATTGAATCACCAAATGACTTATGTTGCTATCTGTGAAAGATTTCAAGGATAGACGATGCCAATGTTGGCTCAACTCTCTGTGAGCTTTTTGTCCTTGTAGGAATTCACAAAGGAGCTGTCTGTTTTTGAGGTTGGCATTCAGACCAGACGCTAAAACTGTTTTCCCGCGTGTTGGCTTCGCGCAGATCGTGCTCGCCAGCACATTTTTACCTTCTGACTATCTCCAGGTGTAACAGAATTTTGACAGAGACAAATGTACTTCAGATCAGATTTTAAATAATCGCCAGCTCCAGCATTTTTACATTATCTACAAGTGTGTTTCCCTAAATGTTTCCAACTAAAATGAAAGATGGAAAACTCGCTCTGAATCCAGTTTAGGTAAGATTTGGCATTAGCCTTTCAAATACAACCCCATTTTGGGGCTGTAATAATAGTGATGAAAATGATGATGAGGACGACGATGATAATAGTGCTAATAATAATAAGACAGTATTAAAATTATGAATATTAGTGTTATGAATGATATTATTAATACTGTTAGTATTTCATCGTTATTATTCATATCAATATTAACTGCAATACTAATAACACTGGAAATAATATTAATATTAATAATAACAATGCAACTAGATTATAAGTATACCTATTATTGCTATTATCATTATTATTTTTGTATCTAACTATAATTTATATATAATTACTATAATTTTGATTATACAATTATTCTTATTATCAATTATAATGATGATAATAATAATAATAATAATAATAATAATAATAATAATAATAATAATAATAATAATAATAATAAAAATAATAATAATACTGCTGTATAGTTGCTTGATTTTGTATGGTATTCACAGCAATCTCAAATTGTCTTGCCTAACAGATGTTAGGATTATTTTAAGGATGTCAGTGAGTGATAAGTTGTCACTATCCATAAGTAAGTTGTTTGCCCATACGGTGAGTGAAAGGAGGGGTGTGGGTCATTTTTTGTGTGTATCCGAGTGGTCTGTGTATGTGTGCCCCTGTGTATCTACACTTGGCCAGTGGGGTAAATCTGGGCACATGCTGGCATCTACTGGCACTTGACTCATTGGAACGTATGGGATAGCATTGCATTTGGCATTGACTAATGTCTGATGGTGCATGACAGGGCCCATGGAACTGACCGCTAAATGATAGGAAATGCCCAAACATAAGCTGGCATTGAGTGGCAGATAATACATGAGTCCACAGGTTTCAGTGCTCTATGATTTGGCACTCATTGATATTGAAAGGGCAGCTGGGCACATATCAGTCATGCCTTGTAGTGGATAATACCTGGATTTGTTCCTTGGTGGGCGTATGATAAGAAATAACCAAGCATGTGATAGTAGTGAGTTATATATTTTGAATTAGGAGACACTTAGAAATGACTGTTTTTTTTTTGTGGCGGGGGTGTGTGTACGGGAACATCATTCTGTAACTTCTGGATGCTAAAAAGGCTCCAGACAATTACTGGCTGGCGGGGGCAAACCTGGTCATATGGTCACATTGCACTTTAAGTAAAGGTCTGTAGCCAGTTAGGTCAAAGAATTGACATGTACGGTTCTAGGTCTCATCATAGTGTACAACCAACAACTAGTCTCAGTTGAAACATCCCAAATTAACCAGAGATAACACACATATGTCTACGAAATTTTATTTCATTTTATTATTCAGTCTGATTCATATTTTTAAATGTTCAATTTTCCTTTTTTGTATATATATGTATAAAAATGATTTTATCTCATCCGAAAATTCTTTGCAAAACAATCATATAAATAATGTGTGACAAAATTCATGCTGTTTGATATAAAGAATTGCAACATCGATAGACGTAATTTTGATGGGGGCAATGGGGGCAATGCGGTAGATGTAGACTACACGCGTTTCGGCATTGCTGCCTTCATCAGGAAACTGTCTATTGCACTGGAATTTAGTATCTGTAAAATGGATTCAGAGATAAAGACCCGATGTATATGCTGACATGAGGTGTAATCACCATATGTTCCTGAACTTTAAAAGGCCAAATGGAAATCCAAAGTGGGTATCCTTATTAAGCAAAACTCATCTGGGAGATGGGTTTTTCATGCCACCATGGGTGATTCATAATTCGTTTATCACGAAGTTGCTGGTAATCTGTGGCTCGTTCACATTGACTCTTATCTTTGAGGGCTTTGGGCATGCACCCTCACACTTGTAAGCACGCAAAACAGCACGCATAGTATAGATTTTGAAGTGGATTAAATTGAATATATTTGATAAAAAATAGGTGTGCAGGCCCACCATTTAAACACTCGTTCACATTAAGACCAGATATTGGACTCCCAGAGTAATGGCTATTTTATTAAAAACAACAACAGGAACATGATATCTTCGTGCATCACGAAGTTGCTGATGGTCTGTAACTAGATGACATAAGACCTGGATATTGAACTCCCAAGGATTGCAGTATTATGGTAAAAACCACCAGGAACACGATGTCCTTGAAAATACTCAAGTAGCTGCTCCACAAGGGATCCAGTGAGATAACAGACATCCGTCTGTCATGTAAAAGCCGTCACATTGACCAGCATATTAAGGATACGTGGGCACACAATAATGGAGTTGTATAGCAATATGTTGGTGATTAATGTTATCTATTTTTGTACAAAAATGGTAAAATATTGTTTGAGGCCCTGTGTGTGGATTTATTGATTTTTGGCAATAGTAAAGGAATATTCAGAAAATGACAAAATTATGTTTGTGTACAAACAAATGTTGCTAAAACCAATTATTATTTGGGGACAAAATCTGTGCATTTTAAGAAAATGAGGAGTAGAAGTTTCAGTATACAATTAGCTCTTTTTTTAGAAATCTAAGCTGATATTTGGGACCCCTAGGGCCTTCATTTAAACCATACCTTCACCAATGTACTACTTTCCACCTATCAGACAGTCACCGATTACAATTTTATTTTTCTTCAGAGTTTTTTATAGCGCAAACTTGACCCAAAGGATTCGGGTATCAGAGCGCTTTGCACAAGCGCAATGCAGGACTAAAGGCAAGTATTACCAATCAGATGCCAAAACCCCATTACCATCACCACTGGCAGACCGAAAAATACCTGCAGATTTAAGAATCAGAAAGAGATTTATACTACCCAATTCTCACTTGGTCTCCTGTGACTGAGACGGATTGCCATGGCATTGTGGTTGCGGCTCTGAGCGTGTAGCCCCTATTTCACCCTGACTCAGGGAATCAGTTTCAGGTTAAGTACCAATTGCCAGGCAGGTTAGCTCACTTAACATGCTCTTCAGTTTGGGCAGGGTTTTCACATGTAACCTGCCTGAAGGTTCACCAGCCACTACTGAGCCTACCCAAGCTCAAGGTTTAAGGTGGTCAGGAGGTCTGTGTTATGCAAAAAACAACAAGCACATTCCAAAACAGTCAAGAGTTAAAGAAAAAACTTAATATAAACAAGCTTATAAGGAGGTAGGTAAATGTAGATTCAGGAAGGATGGAATTATAAGCGGAAACGTGATAAAAATTGACCTCATCATTTTGAAGGATTAATTGCTGGGGTGTTATAAGAGGGATGTATGGATGTTGGACTCATGTGGTGGCTTTACCCTTATACGTTTTCTCAATTACACATACCTGTAGCAATGGTACAGTACATCTGACAGGTAGAAGGAGGTAGCAATGTTTGATTGACATTTGTCACTCTAATTTTGACTCATCTAAGGTTTTGTTGGCTTTAAGGTGGTGCACAAGAGCAGCAGCGTTTCTGGTTGCCTAGTGACAAATTAGGCTCCTGTATCAGGCACTGGTGTTTCTGTCATGGCAAAGGCTTATGGTGTAGTGGCCTGAAGCCAGCATGTTGAAGGAGGGAGTCGTGAAAACGTTCTACAAGAAGGGTAAGAGCAGTGCATTGAGGACAAAAATGGATACTTAAATCATATTCAGCCTACCCAAGTGATGAGAGGTGAGTATCCGTGAGGCACAGTTCCTTTTTTTTAAAAACTTTTTTTATTGCAGGAAAAAGAAAGCATTATTAGATTACGTACAGATTTTGGAAACAAAAATATCCAAAAATAAATTTAACCATCAAATACATACAGAGGATGATAATGTACATTCTTTGAGAAAAAAATAACTAAAGAAATAAATAACTAATAATAATAAAAATAGATCATTTTAGTTGCTGCTGGTACATATAAGTCAAATAAATCAAATAAAAGTACCCCAAATCCTTTGCCTTGCTTTCAATGCCTTAGTACCCCTTAACTTAGCCAACGATAGTTCCATTGTGTGTATTTCATTAATAAGATTCCACCACTCCATAATATTGGGTGGTTCCTCCGAGATCCAAGTCCGTGCAATAACCAACCTGGCGCAAGCAAAAGCAATAGAAATCAGGTCTTTATGTTTATGATTAGTATCTTGTATATCTAGCAGTACTAAATGTGCAGAAAGTGTAGGAAATATAATTTGTCTGCTGTTTAGGACCGCGGTTAATCCTTTCCAGAATATTATAAGTTCCGGGCATTGATATAACATGTGTTCAATGCCGGCGGCTTCTAGATTGCATTTGGGACATTTAGTTCGCTCACTAGAGCCCTTTCCCATGGTCCAGCTAGCAATTGTTTGTGGTGTATAATATATTTGAGTCACCGTTCTATATAATTGAAGCCTTAGATTTGATGATTGTACCACCAGATTTATCTGTCTAAGCGAGCCAGCAATCTGGCTTGGGTTGATGTTCAGACCTAATCGGTTAGTCCATTTGGCCGCCAAGTTTTCACAGTCTCCTTGCTTGTGGCTATTTAAGTAGGTATAGCTTTTACTAATAAGTGATTTAGTATCTTTCGAATGGATGAATTTTAAAGTATCTGAACTTTCTATTTTTCCAATTTTCATTTTATTAACAAAGAAATCTTTCATCTGAATGTATTTAAAATACATAGTATCTCTAATTTGGTAACTTAATTTTAGTGCATTGAAACTCAAAAAACCATCCGAACCAAATAAGTCACCTAGAGTGCTTATACCGTGCTCCAGCCAAAAAGCTGCTGCACCATCGGAGAAGAAGTCTGGTAACCCTGGGTTCCCCCAAATCAATAGCTCTGCATTAAAGAAAGGAATCTTACCAAAAATCATTATTTGGTCCCAAATTCTTTTGATGTGTCTCGCGGTCTTAAACTTGACTCTCTTAAAGTAGTTGGGGTCGTGCACGCGGTACAAGAACTGGTTACTATCTACTCCCAGCATAAATTGGTGGAATAATAGGGAAGAGTCGTTGATTATTAGGCTACGTATACGTTGAAAGAAAGTTGCAAAGAAGTATGTTTTAAAATCCAGGAAGTTTAAACCCCCTTTTTCAATTGGGAGTTTCAAATAAGCTATTGATCTACGAGCTTTTTTATAGCTCCAAATATAACTGCTGCAAATACTCTAGATTTTTTTAAAATATAAGTTGCTAAGTTGGAGGGGGATAGATCTAAATAAGTAAAGTAATTTTGGTAGGATCTTCATCTTTATCAAGTTTATTCGTCCTACCAGGCTCAAAGGTATTTAATGCCAGTTTTTTAAAGATGCAGTTATTTCCTTAAGTAAGGGGTCATAGTTCAATGCAACAATTTTATCTGTATCTGCTGCAAGCTTGACTCCCAAATAGGTAGCATGAGTACAAAGTCCTGTTATTGGTTGAGCAGGTTTGTAGTTAGCAATTACTTGAGTTTTGTCAACATTTAATTTGTACCCGAATCTCTCTCCAAATTTACTAGCTTCTTTAATTATCTCTGGAAGTTCCGAAACTAAATCTGTTGTAAATATCGCTATATCATCATCGAAGGCGGTTATTTTCAAAGTCTTGCCACCATGATGTATTGGTATTATATTATCTTGAGCAGATAGTGCATTTAAGAATGGTTCTAAAGCTAGAGCGAAGAGCAGGGGTGATAAAGGGCACCCCTGCCTTGTCCCCCTTTTAACTGCAAAGTTGACTGAATTGGCTCCAGCATAGCTAACTGTTGCTAATGGTAGTTCATACAATGATCGGACCCATCTAAAAAATTGTCCCTGAATGCCGAATGCGTTCAACACCGCCCACAGGTATTCCCACCCCACTCGGTCGAACGCTTTCTCCGCGTCTAGCATAACCATTCCGAGTGGGGTGGGGACAGTCGAGGCTACATCAAATGCAGTCACAGCAGTATTAATGTGGGTAGTGGTGTCTCTCCCCACCACAAACCCATGCTGTTGGCAGTTCACTAAATCAGGCATAATAGGGGCTAGACGATTAGCGAGAATTTTGGCAAAAATCTTGGCATCGGTGTTTATTAATGAGATGGGCCTGTATGAACCTCGGTCATCTGGTGGTTTACCTTTTTTTAGAAAAAAAATTATTTTAGCAGTTCTCCAAGATATAGGAGCACTTCCTGTTTGACCTACAGAATCTATCACCAAGTGAAAAAGCGGTATGAGATCTTTCTCGCATATTTTGTATAGTTCTATAGGCAAACAGTCTTCTCCCCCCGCCTTGCCTGAAGGCCAAAAGGGGACTGAATTAGGAACTGTGCCCCTTGGAGAACCACGAGGCACAGTTCCTAATTCAGTCCCCTTTTGGACCAATGAGGAATAGCCTTTTTGTAGTTTGTAGTATCTAAGGGTGCAGACAACGGGCTCTGCACTGCTATGTCATTTGGACTTTTTGCCTTTCCAGGTCATGATGGTTCTCACCACAGTGACTGTGAACTGAGTGTTCCCGTTTTGCCTCTTTAACCACTTCAAAGTTTTCTAATGTCAGAGCAGAAATATTGTGATGTCAAAAATCCCATTTGAACTTAATATTGAATGTAAAAATGTCTTTTTATACTTTGTTGAAAATACTAATGTATATAATATTGATCCCTTTAAAATCGTGGAAATAATATGTTTCATTTGTTAGTTTTTGTTTGTTTTATATTTCTGTTTGTTTCTATCGTTTTTTAAAAATTGCAGCATTTAATTGTTTTAATTAAATGTTACGTTTTTATTATTATTCATTGTAATAATTGTGTTATCATTTTTTGATGGGGTGTTGGTTTTGTGAGGGGTTGAGGTAGGAGTGTTTTTAAATAAACATATTTTATCATTTGTATTTTTTCTATCGTTAATCGTTTATTTTTATATAATTGTGTACATTTAGTATGCTACTAATCCATTTTTAAATAGTTGATTCCACTTTTTAAATCTATGATTTAAATATTTAAAAAAAATAATGTTTGAAATCAAATTCTAATATTTAAAAGTATTCTTCTACGTTAATTTTAATTAGCTAGTTGCATATTTTAAAATGTAAATTTTTTAGAATATTGTAAAATTTATGTTGTAATAGTACATATGACCTATTCAAAGTTGAGCACTTTCCCCAATCAGGCCTCAAAAAACCATCCTAATTTTACCAGACATGCAGGGCTAATGACTTGAATAAACTACTTGACCTAACTGTAATGCTCATGACACTAAACTGGTCGCTAACTGTGTGATCCTGGGCAAATATGTTATTTCATCTTACCTTTTTTCATCATTATCACATATGAGAGCACCTTCAAATGTGTGAACTCAGCTTGTCTGCTGTATAAAAAAAATATTTTGTTTGATCAAATAGAGTTATGGGCCTCATTAGGATATCGGTGTAGAAAGGCTGCGAACGGCATTTGGATTTTCCTAACCAGTGTTGGAACCAATGTTTCCGACCAACTCGCAAACATTTCCGACCAACAGATTATGATGGAAAGGTAACCGTTGGGACATTCTGAATCGGTTCTGACCGTCATTTGGAAACTCCTAGTCGGCAGAAGCAGAATCGTACAGCTCTTCGGACCGCGTTTCCGACTGACGTATTATGATGTCGGCTTCGAATAGCCTTTCCGACTTGGATTGTCCAACACGAAAAGGCTGTTGAGGACTTACATTGGGGTCCCCTAGCAGGCCCTCCCTTCATCCTGATGCCTTTGGTTGGGGGTCATGGGGGTACCCAAGGGAACCCCTTGTAGAATTATGCACAGTGTGACAGGCACCATGGGGTGCCCACCACAGGGTGCAAGGTTTTCCACAACCACCTCTTTTTTCAATGGGAACCTGTGTTGTCGGTCGGAAAACAGGCTCCCATTGAAGTCAATGGGAGACTTTCCGAATGGTGTTGGGCAACATCATAATCGGTCGTTTGGAACCTCCGACCGCGAGTTGGTCAGAACCAAATCCAACAAGGAGTAAGGAGGTTTAGTTTCTGACCAACATCGTAATCAGGCCCCTAATATTTGCTCCATGTATTATAACACTCTAACCCCAAGATAGTGAACACATTCTTATATTGAACATTAATAATTTTATTTCATTTGCATTTATGAAAAATATAGACACAATGTATGTTTTTAACACACTTCATTTTTTAAAGGGTTTATCTTGTTTGCCAGTATTCATGTTTCATCCTTAATAAATCAAATGATATATTTATAACATAGTAAGTACAATTTGAATATAATTATAGCAAACTTATGTGGAACCTATTTGTAACTTAATATGTTTATCTCATATTTTGACAGGAAGGGTACATTTTCATGCAATTTACATTTTAATATATTAATAAGTATTGTTATTAAGTGTAGTGCATTTATTTGGTAGTGTTTACTAATATATTATGTTATTTAGATTTTTTACAGTGATATATTTTCTTAGTGTAATAATTTTTACTAATAAAACATGGTTGTTTTTCCTCCATTAGCTGGACAGATGTAGCCTTTTTAATTTAATGTTTGACTTTTTTTTACCAATGACTGGATTTTGAAGTCCTTTTCCATCTTGTGTCTTAGGCGATGGTGCTCATGGATGGCTGTTCCTAGGTGAGTTCTTTGGTTCAGGTAAGGACAATATTTGTCCAATTTTTAGCCCATGCTATTTGGTCATTCTGGTTGTTAGATTTGTATGTTCATTAGTATAGTTTTAATGTTTTTGTTAGAATTGGAAAATAGAGTTAGCTAGTTACATGTATGCAGTAGGTCTTTATGTGTATTGTCTTTTGTGTATGTCTCTTTTAGATTTAAATATAGCATATCTATGTTTTTATGGGTAATATACAGATGAATAATATATTTAGATATTTGTATTATGTGTTTTGTTGGTGGGTGTGTATGTTTTCTTTTTTTACAAGAGTCTAACCTTTTCAAAGATGATTTGAGATTCTAGACTGTGATAATTTTCAAGACAAGGAAAATACGTTTTTTTCAACATTTCAAAAATATTTTCATTGATTTTTGCAACTTTCATGCAGCTTTTATTTGTATATACATACAGATATAGATATACAAATGTATATATAGATAAAGATATATTATATTCTCATATTTTGTGCATTCTTGATATTTTAAGCTTTGCTTATAATGGATCAGTGCATACATTAGGGGGACTTTAGTATTGTTGTGTTGGCCGTGTGCTGCATAAATTGGTGTCAATGGTAGGCAGTAAAATTTAAATGTCCCTTTCAACAACCAGGTAGTGAATTGAGTGAGGGTTAGTTAGATGTTATGTGTGAAGAAAACTATTTTTAGTTTTGCATTATTTTTGTTGTCATACTAAATTATATTTTCATTAGTATTATTGATTTTTAAATAATGAGGAATTTCTATCTCTTGAAAAGTTCAAGGTGCCTTGGTGGCTCGCTGACTGTTCTGCACATTCAACTTATCATTATTTTTTAAAACAAATTGTCAGAAATTGGCCAAGTGTTTCTTTAAAAATGCGGAGGATTATTTCCTTTCCTATTATTTCTTTTGGGATAGAGGAATTTGAACATGGTTCACTTGGATCTTGCATTATATTTCTGATTTGTATGTATATATTGCTATATTTGGTTAGCGGTTATGTTCTCTAACATTTTCTACACTTTCAATTACTTTGGTTGCTCCCCCATAGCAGCTATTGGATTAGTATAGTGTACATTATCAATGGGTTCTTACATTGTTGGAACTTTCCCTACTGTATTGTTAACCATGTAGGCTAAAAGGGGCTTTTTTATGAGATGTAATATATGCTGCAGGATCTGACATATTGATATCTGTGGACAATAATAACATAGAAAATATATCTTACATTAATTTAAATATTATAGGGCCGATTTTGATGTTGGCCGAATTGCTTCTGCCCGACACCATTTCTTAAACAGGACAGACCGACACACTGTCAGCAGTCCCACCCGCCTGATTAGGATGCGACCGGTTGTAATACATGTTCCTATAGTGAAATGGGAGGTGTGATTCATCCCTGCACCCCGTGCAGGCACCTCAACCTGAGGCCGAACGCACAAGGGGAAACCATGAATCGTAATACAAAGGGTGGAAAGGGCTGTCCTTTGGCATTACGAGCCGGTTCCGACTAGCCAATAAGCTCCTTGAGCCTGTCGGAAGCCAGTCAGAATGACCAGCCAGTTTCAATTCTAGCCAGCTGATACATAATCAGCTAGTCAGAACTGAAACTGACGATGTCGTCAGAAACCCTCCGACCAACGATCGGAGACTGTCAGACCGCCATCATAATAGGCCACTATATATATATATAGATAGTCATATTGTTCAATACATTATTATAGTTCTTATTTTATACTCACATTTTTTCTTTTCTTCTTTGGTTTGATTCTGTTTATTGTAAAGGTTTTTAAATTATTTAATTTTTTGGAAATTGTTTTCAGTTGTTTTCTTATTCCCTTAGTTGGATATATGATGAAAAAATGTTGTTTTAATAATTGATTTGATATATGTTTTTTTTTGTATTCTAGTTAATTATTTTGTATTGATTTATTTTGCAATATTTTGGTTGCTGATAATTTTGATATTGGTGCTTAGCTTGTGTTCCAATTGTTTTACTGTGCTGTTGATATTCTTTGTTTCTATATTTTTTTATTCATTATTGTTTGTAGGATTTAATTTTAATTATTATTCATTTTAATATATTTATATCCAAAATATTTTTCTTGTTGACATTTTTTTGAATTTACATTGGACATTACGAAAGTTGATATCATGGTTTTGATACATATATAAGAATATTTTTGCATCACAATATTTTTGAGGTTGATCTTATGTCATACAACTGAGAGTTTTAATTCTTGGTCCTGCCAATAAGTTGCTTCCCCATGAGGCAAGAGTGGTACTAAGTTTCACTTTTAACCTGGGTCATTATGTGGAAAGCAAAGTGGTTATTGGTAAAGAACCAGACACCCACATGCTGGATTATACAGTAGATGTAAGCAGTGATCAGAGCAAATTTCTTTTTTATTTTTTATTTATTCATTGGCAAATTCAGACAAGCACAACACGTTACTAAAATAAACAATGCAGATGAGTAACATATGCATGGAGTACAACGTAGAAGCATATCATATGTTGAAGTGAGTAACCAATATAATACCTAAAGAATATGGAACATCCGTGAATTAAAGATATCGACATCCCACGATCCAGCCACATCTCCGGACATCTGAGAGACCTTCACTGGCTCCCCGTCAACAAGAGAATCACCTTCCGCCTCCTCACCCACGCACACAAAGCCCTGCATGACCAAGGCCCGAGCTACCTCAACAGCCGAGTCAACTTCTACGCTCCCAGACGCCACCTCCGATCAGCCAACCACGCCCTCGCCGCCGTCCCCCGCATCCGAAGAGCGACTACAGGAGGAAGGTCCTTCTCCTACCTGGCCGCCAAGACCTGGAACTCCCTCCCGTCCGACCTGCGCCTGACCCAAGACCACCTCCTTCAGAAAGAAGCTGAAGACCTGGCTGTTCGAGCAGTAGCGGCACCCCCCCCCCCACCCCCCCCCCAGCGCCTTGAGACCCTACGGGTATGTAGCGCGCTTTATAAGTGTCACTGATTGATTGATTGATTGATTGAAAGATATACTAAGGGATTGAAAGTAAAAGCAGCCAAAAGCATATAAATTTTAGCCATAACGAACAGCGTCATAATGCAAAGCCAGAAGCACGGAAAATCAAATAGTTAATAAAGAAAAAAGGTGAGAAGGACGGGAGACGAAAAGAAACAAAGTATCAAAATACATAATCATATATCCAAAACTTGATTTACACTTTCAATATTATACCACCTAGTAATGGGCTCCCACAGCTGTTTTCCTATTGCCCTCATTTTCCTACCTCTTGTGGCATGAATTGCGATTTCCTGTTTATAGATGGCAATAAGTCGACTAACTAGCTGGAATGGGGTTGGTATGATATTATATTATAATCATAATAGTGACTCAGTATTGTTTTGTCAGAAGGAGATGGCACCTGTTGGGTGTCTTTTGAAAGCCCTCACCCACCAACCTAGTTGGTGGCATGCTTCATCATCGGGCCCACCCAGTGACACCTAGCGTGTCCCGGGTGTGCTACGACGCCTGGCTACAGCGGAGCAGGTATGTCACTGTGTGTGCGGTGAACCGGTTCTGCGAAGGAGGCACAACAGGTCCCACGCCGGCTCTGACCAGAAATCCTGGTCAACCCCATGCCACTTCAATAACCTTGAAGCCATACCTACCTAAAACTAGCGTGATCTTGAGAAGGGAATCCCCCCTCTCACAGTTAGATACACTTTAGGGCGTGTAGACACATAGCCTGCACTACACATCCCCTAATTTTAACTCTACACACTTTTATCAGTCCTGAAGAAAGCCAGATTACAGATAAGGCACTGGCTGAAACATGTTGACACATCAAAGGACGTAGGAGGTTGTTACCCGCCTCTAACGTCCCACTGCCTTATTTTTAACCGCTGGCGGAGGCCCATTTAATAAAGTGTTCTTACCCTTCGGGTACTGGGACCCCCGCCAAGCCGTTTTAAACTCACTTACTTAACACCCTTCACCGCACACACAGTGACATACCTGCTCCGCTGTAGCCAGGCGGCGTAGCACACCCGGGACACGCTAGGTGTCACTGGGTGGGCCCGATGATGAAGCATGCCACCAACTAGGTTGGTGGGTGAGGGCTTTCAAAAGACACCCAACAGGTGCCATCTCCTTCTGACAAAACAATACTGAGTCACTATTATGATTATAATATAATATCATACCAACCCCATTCCAGCTAGTCCTTTTTTGATTAATTGAACATATAAACCGGGGATCTGGACTAGCTATCTGGTCCTCTCTCTCCCTCTTGATACACGCGCAATAAGTCGACTAAGCCACATATGAAAGGTAGGGGGCTCTACATCTTTCCATCTAGCTGCCAAAATTATTCGAAGCACGGCATATCCCAGAAAAAGTACCGCCTGTTCTTCACTATTGTGATCCAGGGAATCGTCATGGCCTAATAGGTGCAATGTTATAGAGTCTCTTATCCGATGACCAAAAATTTGGGCCCAAAACTCCAGTATCATTGCCTTGACTGTTGCCAATGCAGGACATTCAGAGAACATATGCAAGAGATTTGCAAGTGGCTGATTACATCTAGGACAATTGTCATCAGTCCTGAGCCCCCAAGCAAACAATTTGGCTGGCGTATAGTATAGGTTATATATGGTTCTGTAATATTGGGCCTTTAAATTAGAGGGTATGAAGTACTTTGCTGAGAGAGCTAGCGAGTGATCTATATCTACGTTGGGGTTAACTAATTTGGAGGCCCAAGATTGTTCCGTGCGTTCAAGGTCATCAGGGGCATTGGCCATTAACATCTGATATAGAACCCCAATTCTTGTAGAGTTTTTCCCTATAATGTCCAGTAATGGTATATTATCTAGTAGAATTTTTGGTGTATTATTGCAAATGCTGGACGATATTTGATAGAATTTTAGAAAATCGCGAGCGGAAATATTGTATCTTTCTTGGAAAGACTCAAGAGATGATGGGATACTATTACCAAAAAAATCGCCTATTGTATTAATACCTAGGAGCTCCCACCTCTGAGATCTAATGTCGTAAAAAATGGGGGAGATGATTTTGCAATGCCATAGTGGTGTATATTTCGTAAATGTAGGGATATCCAGATGTTTACAGTTAGCTTTCCAAACTACACGTGCGTCTAAAACTGTCTTTAATTTGATTTTTTTGTAGTATGATGGTTCTACCTGTCTTAAAAACAGCCCCTTGTATTTCTCACCCAAACTAAGCTCATATACCGACGGAATATATGGAACTATAGAGGTTAAAACTCAAGGTTAAGCAGTCAGAAGAGGGTCCATATATTGTACTAGTGTTGCCCAAAGATATAATCTTAAATTCGGTAAAGCTAAGCCACCTCTATCTTGAGGTAGCGCCAGCAGAGGGAGGGCCCGTCTTATTTTCCCATAACTCCACATAAACTTTGAAATAAGGGAATCAATAGTCTTAATAAAGTGTTCTCCAGGCAGTAAAGGGATTGCTCTAAAAAATATAAAACCCGTGGAAATATATTCATTTTAACATAATTGGCCCTGCCTATTATCGACAGATGCAAGCTATCTATCCTTCTAAAATCACCTTTGATTTTATCAATAAGGGGGGAATAATTTAGATTGCTAATCTTGCTTACCTCCGCAGAGAGGCATACTCCTAAATATGTAGCCTGTTTAACCCTGAGTATTCCTTCATAATGGGTGTTATTAGTGGCTAATACCACCGTTTTGTCCCTATTCAAAGAGTACCCTGAGTACAACCCAAATGCCTGAGTGATTGTCTCAATTTCAGAAATAGCTTCAGACGGATTGGTAGTTAGAACAGCCAAATCGTCTGCATATGCCATGACTTTAGTGGAGAAAGACCCAGTAATGACTGGTTGGATTGCAGGTGACGTTAATAACTTCTGAATAAGGGGATCGATATAGAGGGCAAATAAAACCGGGGAACATGGGCAGCCCTGCCTTGTGCCTCTTTGTACCTTGATAAACTCCGACTCATCGCCGGCTATGGAGATTTTGGCCGTGGGGTTGATGTAAATGGCTTTAATGGCTTTAATAAAGTTGTTTCCAAAATTTTTATTTTTCAAGATGTTCCAAAGACACTGCCATGACACTCGATCAAATGCCTTTTCGGCATCGAGGAGGATCATCGACATCTCACCCCCCGTGGCGCCCATGATGTCAAACAGGGTTATGGCTCTCCGAGTATGGTCTGTAGTACCCTTGCCGGGGATAAAGCCATGTTGCCACGGGGACACAAGATGTTCGATGACCCCACTCAGTCGGTTTGCAAGTATTTTAGCATATAGCTTTGAGTCGGAGTTGATCAAGGATATGGGCCTATAAGAAGAAGGAAGGTGAGGTGGTTTGCCTTTTTTATGAAAAATTATTATATTTGTTTGCTTCCATGACTCTGGAGGAGTTGTGTGGTGCTGCACTCCAAGAAACAAATCAAGCAAAAAAGGGGTTATTTGATCACCAAGGATTTTATATAGATCCAATGGGATTTTATCCGGACCCGCCGCTTTACCATTGGCCAGCTCAGCTAAAGCAATCTCCACTTCAATGAGCGTAATTTCTCTATCCAGATTAGCTTTGGTCTCATCATCAATAGCTTTATGTAAAGCCTGGTCTGGGAGCCAATTGTTTAAGAATGTTGTTATTTCGTTATTAGAGTGTGACATATTGCTGCCGTAAAGTTTTTGATAATACTTTTGGAATACTTTAACAATCTCTTTAGGAGTTGTATGCTCATTACCCTCGAATTCGATCTTCTTAATACTGCCCAGTGATTGTTTTTGTCGAGTACGTAATGCTAGCTGCTTCCCCACGTTTTCTCCTGATTCATACAGTCTAGTCTTATTAGCCTGATAAGTTTCAGCAGCTTTTTGAATGAGCATGCTGTTGATCTCATTTTTTAAGATCATTATTTTGTTTAAAGTTTTTCCAGGATCTGGGATAGAATCTATTTGACCTCTTTGAGCCTGATTTATTTGGGAGGCATGATGAGTCTCGAGATTAGAGAGTTCTTGCATAAGTTGTATGTTAATATGCTTTTCATTCTTTCGTTTATTAGCTACAAATGAAATAGTTTCTCCCCTCAATGCTGCTTTAAAACAGTCCCATACTATTAAGCGGGATGCACTAAACTGGTTACAATCAAAAAAAGACTGGGCCCATGATTTAATATAGGTTATATATTCCTGATTAACCAGTAACCTCCTGTCAAAAGTCCATTGAGTCTTTGGCTTAACCATACTGGCAGTATTGAAAATGAAGGTCAGCGCATTATGGTCGGATATTGTTTTCGGGGATTTAGTTATTTCTATAATGTCCCCCTCCTCTATAGATGACATAATATAATCGATTCGGACGTACTTATTATGGGGGAAAGAAAAGTAAGTATAACCATCTGTGTTTGGCCCCCGGAGTAGCCCCCAGACGTCCACTAGATTATGACTTTTCATCATCCGCCCTAGTGTGCTGTATACCTTCGGTTTACGCCCTTTATAATTCAAAGATAGGTGATTCTCTACGGGCAGCCCTATATCAATATTAAAGTCCCCGCAAAGAATCAGAGGGCCAATCCAAGAAGCCAATTCAATGATCAGAGCAAATTTCATGGTCACGATTGAGCTAGACAGATGCTTCTGGTCAATAACATTGAATACAAATTGTCTTAGATCAAAACAAAGCTGCCAGACAAGCAGGAAGGATTATCAGTCGTTAAATTGAACTTGGTACTGATATCACCTTAGATCTGGATATCTTGATAGGATATCCAATGAAATGTACTGTTCTTTATTTACCATGCTCAACTGGTTGTTCTTGAACAAGATCTGTTTGATTAACAATTCTCAGACTTCATTTTTTTAAAGATATTAAAACCAAATAGCTTGCCCTACACAGTACTTATTCTAGTGTCTTGTGCGTTAGAAATGATGGAACCTTTATGGCTCCTGATGGCCTCTGTAGAATTGTGAAGTAAGTGTTGGAGTGGAATGCAATGTCAGTTGATTTAAAATGTGAGTTTGCAGTTACACGCAGACGAATAAAGATGTGTAATACTAAGCTCTGAGTGTGGCATAGTCATTGGTAGGTACTTGGGATGGGGAGGACATTACAACTGGTGACAAGGAGGGATCTTTGCAATTTTTTCGTTGTTTTTAACTTCTTTACATCGGCTGGAGTTTCGCTTTGACTCTGCATGCGTTAGGCGTTGCTTTCATACTTCAACTGCAATACAACGTGGCACACACAAGCAGTTTGCTTGGACCACAACAAACTCTCTGGGAGAGCACTGTTGATCTTCGTGTTACTTATCCCCCAACTCGTCACATGCTGTTTAATCCAATGTCAAATGATTACGAACAATACATATTCAATCAGGAACGCCAGAAAGTTGGTCAAACCATTGATGAATTTGTGGAAAGACTAGACACACTCATTAGACATTGTAAGTTCAATGAATTTAATGATGAAGAAGCTATGTCTCTGAGAGTTATTGATCAATGCTTGTCAGATTCATTCCGAAGACAAATGCTGAGAGAAACTCTTATTCCGAAGCAAGTGTTAATGGCTGCCAGAGCTGAAGATCATACTGTTAGACAAGCTGCTGACATGGAGTCCGGAGGTTCCCAGAATTGATCCATCAGGCTTGAGAAAAGTAAGCCAAAACAAAAGACTGAAGGACACAGAGTGATGTCTATACGTAAAAAGCTGTGTTTTAGATGTGGATTTTCATGTGCATACAAATGTAAATGACCCGCTCTTGTACAGATATGTAACAGCTGTGGGAAGGAGAACCATTTTGTTATGGTTTGCAAAGCAAATTGTGGCACAGGATGAAGACAAAATGACTGCCAGAACGTTCCAGAAGCAACAAACGATACAGACCACAAGGCCAAGCAGGTGACATCAGTTAAGGCAAATCAACACTGAACAATATCAATAGCAAGTGAAAGTGTAGAAAATGAAAATGCCATGTCGATGTTTACCTCAGAAAGGCATGCACATGTTGGTTTGGTCGCTTGTGAAGAAAAATGTCAGTCAAAGAAACATCGACAAGCCAAAGCACCAAAGTCATTCAAACAATGTCCGAAGATTATACTGAAAGTAAATAGTTGTTCGATATCTTTCATTATCGACTGTGGTACATCGATAAACATTATGCCTGAGGAGAAATACAATGAATTATCTCCATTGCAGCAATTTACACCATTGAAAAAGTGTATACATTGGCTGCATGGACAAGGTTCATTTGTAGCAACAATGAAACAAGAAAACGAAGGTGCAAGCACCCATCCATATGCTTCAAGGCACAGCCTCAAGTGCCTGTCTACTCAGTTTTAGTGCAGCCACTGATATGGGACTGATTTACGTGAATTACTTCATGGCTTGGGAGAGCTTAAGACTATGAAAGTAAAGTTACATAGACATATTGTTTTCATTTGCAAGAAAATGTTGAAAAAGAACTTGAAGCATTACTTAAATAAGATATTTGGAGTGTTACAGTGGTCCAATGCCATGGGTTTCCCCCATAGTAGTAGTGTCTAAAAAGGACAGTGAAAGACCTGGCTATTGAACGATGAGAATGACATCCAGGTCCACACATTACTGACGTGATAACACAATTAAATGATGTAAATGTCTTCTCTCATCTTGATTTAAATCAAGGTTATCATCAGTTAGAACTTGAAGAACATTGCAGGTACATTACAAGCTTTTCTACACATGTTGGGTCTTCTTCAATACAAAAGACTAAAGGCCTGATAATGAGTTTGATGGTCCATGGGACCACCGAACCCATGGTGGTAGTCCCTGCACCCCCACACTGGCGGTCCAACCACGATATTCTGAGTGCGGCGGTGGAACTACTACAGGACCACTGCAACCTCCGGGGATCATGGATCCCACGGAAGTGGCCCAGACGTGTGAGGCCTCAATATGCTTGTAGTGCCGACGTGGCACTGCCAAGTATATTGTGAGTTTCCTCACTGCGACCCCATCCACAGCAGTGAGCACCACCATAGGAAGGGTGATGGTGAGGCTACTCAGGTCCTGTGTGGAGGGGAACCATGCAGGAGGCACATGTCTTGCCCCCCTCATGTTTGCACCACCGGTTCCTGCACAGAAATAAATAAGCAACATGGTGCATTTCTCCCTACACAGGAACGTGCTGTGGCGCTCCTACAGCGCTACCTTTCTATGGTTCTAGTTTGAGCCTTAGAAAGACACCGCCAAGGGACCAACATCGCAGGAACGCCCACCAGGATTCACTCATATTCCGGTGGGTGGTCTGACTATGGGTTTGCCGGTATCGCAGCGGGACCCCGGCATGGTGACCCACTGCAAGACCACCAAACTTGGAAACAAGCCCTAAGTTTTGGTGTGCCATCCACTGCAGAAATATTTCAAGACATCATATCAAATTTCATACAGCCTGTCATGCATACATACATGCATACAATTACAGCATTGACATATTGTTTTACTTAGCTACACAAAAAGAACACAATAAAGCACTTAAGCAAGTATGTAATTTACTTGCTGAAGAAGGTTTGACTTTGAATGCAGACAAATGTGAGTTCCATAATATATAGCAAAAGTTCTTTGGCCATATGTTTTCTGATGGGGGTATTACACCATATCCTATTTAAGTACAAGCATGGTCAAATGCTGATTCCCCCACACAATGGGGCACATTTATGAGTTCTGGCGCATCTCTGCAAATCAGCAGGGATGCGCCAGAACTGATGCGTCACGCAATTCCCTCCTTGCGGCACCACAGATGCGCCGCATTTACAATGCGGCGCACCATGCTGCAAGGATGGGCAGATGCGTGACGCATCTTGTGGTGTATGGGCGGCGCATTGCTGGAGTAGAGTCGCAAGTGCGACGCAACTCCTGCAATGCACAGGGGCCGCCCATACATAACGTGGTGCATCACTCCTTACGCCTGCTTCAAGCAGGCGTAAGGATTTGGCGCAGCAGCCTCGTAAAACTGACTCAGTGAAATCTTGTAGATTTCACTGCGTCAGTTTTACGGGGCTTTCCTACAAGGGAACGCCCACCCTGCGACAGAACGCCCACATGAAACCTGATGCAGGTTTCATGTGGCGCAGGGCTTTACAACGTGACGCATCTGCCTAGATGCGTCACGTTGTAAATAGGTCGCAGGGATGCGCCACGTTTCCGCGCCGTTGCGTCACGCAACGGCGGCGTAAACATGGCACAAGTCCGTCATAAATCTGTCCCATTGTTTCTATGGTGTGCTCATTTCTTTGCATGGCAGTTGCTGTTCCAGATATATACAAGATTTTGCCACTGTAAGTGCTCCGTTGAGCGAATTTACAAAAAAGAAAGTTTCATTTCATTGGTCACATGAATGTGAGAAAATCAAACAAGCCATTGATAATGCTACTGAAATGGCATACTTCAGTCCGAAGCTTCATACAAAGGTTGTCGTTAATGCTAGATCCAGTCGGGTTAGGTGCTATACTTGCACAGCAAAGCAGACACTGAATGCTAGAAGGCATTCTGTGAAATATGCAAGTATACATTTGTCCCAAACAGAACATGCTTACTCACAACCAGAAAAAGAAAGTTTAGCCATAGTAAGGGCTTTTGAACATTTCCATGTATTCCTGTATTGAAAATCTTTTATGCTGGTAATTGATCATCAAGCTTTACTGACTATATCTGGCAATCCAAAGCCCAAAATGCCCTCCACGCATGGAACAATGGGGACTACAGTTACGAGAGTATAATTATATCATTGTGCATCACCCAGGGAAAGACCAGAACATTGTTGACTACTTTTCCAGTTACCAGGTCACAGGACTCCATCCAAGATGGCTGAGGCCCATATTAACTTCATTGTAAATCAAACACACCAGCTGCCTTTTAGTTAGCCCAAATTATCATTGTCATGAGCTATGATAGTGACATGTTAAAGTTGAAGGCTATATTTACACATCAGTCATGGAACGAACACACTCGACTGCTCACCAGTTATGGTGAATGTCGAAAATACAAACATGTCAAGGATGGACTGGAACCTCATGGTAGAGTTATACTATGAGGCTCGAGAATTCTGGTTCCGGTGAATCTGTGACAGAAAATAATTGAAGTGGCCCATAAAGGACATCTTGGAATAGTTGCCACAAAATGAGTTTAAGGGTTCAGAGGTGGGTGTATATTTCTTTGGGATGTGGGCATTTCTCTTTTCATTTGTTAAATATTTGTCGTTTAAACTTGAGGAGCAGAATCCAAGGGAGATGGGGCCCTACGTGCGGAGTTTATTCACGTTTTATTTTTATCTAAATGGTGAGGGTTTTTATTTATGTACAGGGGTAAGTTATTATTAGGGTTCAGGGGTAGGTATATATTTATTTGGGGGGGGTGAGTATTTTGTTTCTATTTTACTTTTAATGATTTGTTTTACATTTAGGAGTGGAATTCAAGGATGATAAGGGACCTGAAGGGAGAATGTATTTTTTTTAATTTTAATTAAGGAGTTAGGATTTAATTTATATTGGGGTATCTTCATAGTAGGATTCAGTGTTTTTTAACAAAAGATCAACTGTGTTTTAATTAAAATGTTTTTCCATTTGCGTTGTTTAAGTATTTCCCTTTATAACACTAGTGAATATTTATTAAACATACTCAACACATGTTACATTACACATAATAGTATAAATATTTTTAATTTAATAGTATAATAGTTGATTAAAATAAAATACATAACACCATCTTTATTTACTTTTTTAATTAAAATTATGACTAATCTTTATTCCCTCATATCACATAATCTTTATGTTAAGGCATATGCATTTGTACATACTATTACTAGAAGTGTTTCATATTAACATGCATATCTTTAATTCAGCTAATACAATTCCCATCATTATCTATGGGACAATATGCCCTTTTTAATTTCTATTGCTGCCACATTTTTTGTTTCGATTTTCCCATTTGTGGCATTTGCTTCTTCAATTGGTAGAGTGTCATGGTGGAGGATGGAGGGATGTGGCTGTGTTGAGCAGGTGATAAACCATATTTTATTGACCCTTACTATTTATAAGGGTATGTGTACTGTAGGTAAAGTGTAAGAGAGGTCATTTTAGTTTGTTTACTTAGAATGTGTTGTTGTTTGAATGTTTTTTTTGTATTTTAATTTCTATGTAGGTTGTTGGCAAACATGTGTGCTGGGATTTTTTTTTTCTGAAGTGTTTTTTTGTAAACATAAAGATCAGTGGGGCTATTTTACCATAATCTTTATGTGTTTGGGGTTTTAATGCATTTTTATAATATTTTCAACAGATTTCAGAAGTTTGAAAAATGGCTTCTTGACTTCTAGGATCTTGGTTTGCAGAGGAGTGTCAGATGCAAAATTTGTCTTAAATTCCCTCTTTTGTCCTCTCACTTTTTCTATGTAGTTTATAAGAACTATAATATGTGGGGATTTTCAAAGGGTTTCCTATGCGGGTTGTAGTTGGGAGGATTGATGGTGTGCCACATGTATTTTTGGGGTTTTCCTGGAGCAATTTTTAAAAGATAAGACATCTTATAATGTTTTGAGTTTTCAATGGTTTATTCAATGGATTCTAGATTTCTGACTTGGATCACTTCAGAGTGGAGGTGTAAGAAGTACAGAAGCACCACCTCCATTCAAAGAATGAAGACAGCTTGAGGTTGGACTTTTGTTTTTTGTAGATTACAACACAAAGGATGTATTCAAGTTTGAAGTGTTTTCAGGTATGTCTATTGTGGCATGATGGAGCAGAAAGGGGGATTTATTTACCCATTTCTAATTTCTAAGAAGTTAAGGAAGGAGAGCAAGCAAAATTGGTACTACAATATATTGTTTAGTAATATATAGTAATTTGTTAGAAGTGTAGTGTATATGTAGTATATTGCAGGTAGTCTGATCCTCCAAACAAGCACAATTGTTGAACTGCTGAAAGCAATCATTCATTTATTTATTTTGTGTTTTTACTGACTCCTGGGTTGCAAACTGGACGAACAAAATTGTATTTGTCGCATTTCCTGAAAACATTGCTCTTTTCTCAACATTTAAAAAATAAAATGGTTGAAAGTAGGGTGTGCTTGTCATACAAAGGATGAAAAAGAGTCATACCAACCCTCAATGATATTGTTAATCTTTGCACCCTCCATCTAAGAAGGCTGAGTAGCTGTTCTACTATTCAATGCGAAATCATATAATCCTTCGGAAAAAAGACCTGCTTAAATGACTGATCTATTTTTCCTCCAAATAATTTGGCAAAGGTTCCAATTTGTCCTCATTGTTTTAAAACTAATCTGATTGTATTATTGCAGTGTAGAGGTTGAGTACCTGTTCAGGAAGAATACAAGCAAATGCAGATAGATATTTATTTTCAAATTGTTGGTTTCTGTTATACATTTAGGGCCTGATTTAGATCTTGATACAGACAAACAATGGTCCGATCGGAAAAACTTAACAAGAGGCGTAGGAGGGCTGAATATATCAAAAGATCTCCTACCACTATATGAAAAAGAAGAACAATCTCGTAGATTCAATTCACAGTAACGAGGTTAGGGCAGCAGATAAGATTCTTATTTACACATTGTATCGGAAAATCTCAGCTCCACAAATGGATAAAGGGATAAAGATGAGTCCTCAGGGAAGGTGCTTATGTGGATAAGGAGTTGAAAAAGGAAAATAAAAAAGGGAAGTCCTTTAGACCTTTTCACAAATCATATTATTATACATGAAAACCTGTCCGATATCCAATTTCTATATAACATATATCGCATCTGGAAGTGGTCCAGTTGTTAAGCTACTATTGCCACTCTGCACATATATCAAAACGATCTAGGCCTAATGAAAGAGTGTTGAAATTTTGACCCAAATTCTAACAGAAGGGGGGAGAGAGAGAGTCAGTGGATTCAGTCTCCCGAGTCATATACATAAACAAAGTGGAATCCACTCAAGTGATAGTGATCCCTAGAGTGATGGGGAACACACAGTGTTGTTTAAATTTTGACCCAACACTTGGGAACGGAAAGGGGCCACTGATTGCCTTAAACGTGGGTCTTCATCTGGACTAGGAAGGTGAAGGAGAGACCTGGATGCCGAAGTCATCCAACTGAGAAAATAGACCTGGATAATTCCATGAAGCAGAAAGGGCCAAAGACTCCACTCTGATGGGTGAACAATCTCCCCTTTAAAATATGGTTGTAACAGTGATCATAATGGAGAGAACACAAGCCTTCAAGTTCAGATTAGCCGCGTGGTCCAGCCTTCCTTCCACTCAACTGGCCATGGTTAGGAAAAAATCCACAATTGGAGTCTGGAGCACACAAAATGGAGTTAATCACACAGGCCCTACAGCTGCTCACTGCTACTAATGCATCCTCTCTCAAACATTGTTGGTTCTGTGTGATTAACTCGGTCCCTTCATGGCAGAGGTTTCAAGTACTCCGTAACGTTGAAAGTATTCTACTTGACGTACTTGGATATCTGCTGGCTGAACCACGGCTTTGGCGGTCTCCTCTGCTGCCTAACAGTCCTCTGTCGCTGTCATGCCTCAAGCCTATTTAGATGTTTCTGGTGTTCTAGCAGCATTTTGCTGATGGATTGTGTCCCTGGTGGAGTGGAGACTGGTAAGTACTGCTTATTAAAATGTCAAAACACATATGTGTCATGTTTGCACCCAAAATATTTGTAGGAAATGTATTATGGCCCTTTGTGTTACATATTGTATGGCATACACACCATTAAAATTAGTATTTTGACTAATGATGCTCTATCAAATGGCGACATTAATGTAAAAGATCATGAATTTCTTAACACAAACAAATCCAAAACTGCTTGTATTTACGGTCTCCCGAAAATACATAAGAATTCGGAGAATCCCCCATACAGACCGATAGTGTCAACTATTGGCACTCCCACAGAACCTCTTTCCAAATTTGTCGACCATTTTTTAAGACCCCACATCCCCAAGATTAAATCTTACATCAAAGATACCTGCCACATGATCAATACAGTAGAAAACCTAGATATCATACCAGGGAGAGATATACTAGTAACCCTTGATATCGAATCCCTCTACAGAAATATACCAATAGATGAGTGTTAGAACCGGCTGTCTCTAGTTGGCAGAGGTATGTACTTCTGGCAAATAGGGACACTCCTTTTCTAGTCAGGGCAAGGGGATCACACCCTTCGATAACCCCTGCTCACCCCCTCGGTAGCTTGGCAGAGCAGTACAGGCTTATCTCAGAGGCTGTGCGTTAAGCAATTATGACCACATACAGTAACACAGTGAATACACTACAAATGGACACGACACCGTAGTATTATAAAAATAAGTATTTTTATATAAGGCTTAGCACAAGACCAAATAACGGCAAAACTGTACACAATCGGAATAAATACGTTCGGGAAGGAAAAAGGATAGTTCAAAGGTAGTTTCTTCTTTAGCATAAAAGTCTTTAGTATCAAGCAAATCTTCTTCTTGGAAACACAGTTCTTAGCAACAGGGTAACTCACACGGGAGCTACACAACGTCGAGGCAAAGATTATCCAAAGGTTCGGCGTCGACCGCGAGGAGCGCTGCATCAAGCCTGGAGTCACACGGACCCCCAACAACACAGTACCTTTAGGAAAATGCAGCACACGAGGATCAGCGGCGTCGAGCAATCCGGCGTCGCGTCTTCGGTGTCGATCAGGCCTCAGCAGGCGTTGTCGATGATGCAGTTGCACAGAGTGAGCAGCGCTCACGGCGTCGAAGGGCACACAGGTGACGCGATCAGCAGCGGTGCAGACACGAGGTCCTCTGGAGCTAGAGCCGTACTCCCACTCACTTGCGTTGCTGCTGGCGTCGGTCGGGCCCACCGTCCGGTCGTCGTGGTTGCTGTTCCTTTCAGAGGTGCTGGATTCACACTTCCAGCAAATAGCACTCTTAGCAGATGAAGTCCTTTAGCCCTGTGACTTCAGCAGGAGACTGGCACTCTTCCAGTCCTTGGAGATTTTCTTAGCAAGCGTGAGAGTACACACACAGTTCCTCTCTCCTGGTTCCTTGGCAAAAATAAAGAAGCACTGCAGGATTCCCCCAACAACAGCACACTGGCAGAAGGGGTAGGCAGTCCTTTAGATCAGCAGGCTTCTTGTCCTTGGTTACAGGGTTCCTTGTCAGAAGTGATCTGATTTCCTAGTTCAGGGGTCCTTCTCTTATACCCCTTTTCGTCTTTGATCCCTTTGTCTATGTCGGGGATTTCCCAACATCCTGGGTCTGTGGTGGGTGGAGCTAGGCAGTAGCACCTTGCCTATTCATTGAGCCGGGCTGAGTCCTCAGACGCCCCGCAGGAGGTGGAGCCAGCATTGATACTGGCAGGAGCAGAGCTATCGCCCTCCTGGCAGGAGGTGGGGCTAGGATCGTCCATGGCAGGTACAGAGCCATCAGTCGCTTAGCAGGAGGTGGAGCCAGCATTGTATCAGGCAAGGCAGGCTATCAACAACTACTCTCCCCCTACTCTCAACGTAAATGTCCCACTCATCCCACACTGACTCATCCAGACCTCTTGGAGCCACCCAGCTCCTGTCACACACACGCAAGACCAGCAGAAACCAGATATGGTTAGGCAAGAAAATAGACACTTTCTAAAAGTGTCATTTTCGAACCCAGAGTCCAAAAACCATCCACACCAACGGATGCGTAATTAAACCCCGAGTTCAGGGATACCAAACTCGACATTGCACCGTACTCTCCGAGCCAGCTAGGATCATAGCATTAACAATCCCGGCGGCCCATTCTAATCAATGGAGAGCAGGCTACCTCGCGGTAGTGAAGCACGAAGATGGCGGTACTTCACTATCAGGACATGCCAACTTGGTCAGGCGTGTCCTACCTTACACTTACAATGCACCCTGCCCACGGGCCTACCAGAGGGGTGACTAACATGAAGTTAAGGGAAGGTTGGAGGGGCTGGCACGTAGGTATACCTGCGCAGCCGGCGTGACAGTACAAGACTGCACGTGGGTCTCGCAATGACCGACCCGTAGACATTCTTTTACGAAGCCGCTCCTGTGGGTGGCACAACACGTGCTGCAAGCCCACGAGCGGCATTTGTATTTACAAGCCCCGGCACTCCTGGTGCGCTAGACTAGGGACTGACAGTAAACCAAGTAAGCCAAACATGGATACAATAGATACATCATTTTAACATAGGGAGCACTTGCGCTATGGCACTGATCAGCAGTGACACGGCGCCCAAAGCGTATACCAGCAAAACATCGTAAAACAGTAGAGGCAAACAGAAAAAATGGAGGAGAGACTCAAGCCAATGATGTCAGGTCTAACACGTGTCCCCTCCAGCTGAAATGTGGGGAGAACTACCCTTAACCCAGGGAGTCCTCATCACTAAGGCGGAAAAATCTGGACAGACCATCAGCATTGGCGTGCTCTGTACCAGGGCGGTGTTCCACCGTAAAGTCCATCCCCTGTAGAGAAATGGACCACCTCAACAGTTTCGGATTCTCACCCCTCATGTGCATCAACCATCTGAGGGGCCTGTGGTCTGTCTGAACCCGGAAGTGAGTCCCAAACAGGTAGGGTCTCAGCTTCTTCAGCGCCCATACCACAGCAAAAGCTTCTCTCTCTATCGCACTCCACCTTGTTTCCCTGGGAAGTAACCTCCTACTGATGAAGGCTACAGGCAAGTCTCGGCCCTCTTCATTCACCTGAGCTAGAACAGCCCCCACGCCATGCTCTGAAGCGTCCGTCTGAACAATGAATTCTTTCGAAAAGTCGGGTGCCTGGAGTATAGGTGCTGTGCACATTGCAGCTTTCAGGGTGTCAAAGGCCGTTTGACAGGCATCAGTCCAGATCACATTTCGTGGCTGCTTCCTGGAAGTCAGCGACGTCAAGGGGTGCACAATGTTACCATAATCCTTGACAAACCTCCTGTAGTAACCCGTGAGACCTAAGAAGGCTCTCACCTGCGTTTGGGTTTTGGGCGGCGCCCAAGCCAGGATGGTATCAATCTTGGGTTGCAGGGGGGCAACCTTGCCGCTCCCTACTTGGTGCCCCAAGTACACCACAGAACCCTGCCCAATCTGGCACTTACTGGCTTTGATTGTGAGGCCTGCTCCGCGCAGGGCCAACAACACTTCCTGGAGGTGGCGCAAGTGTTCCTCCCAGCTGGCGCTGAACACTGCGATGTCGTCCAGGTAGGCGGCACTGAAGTCCTCCAGTCCAGCCAAGACCTGGTTGACCAACCTCTGGAAGGTGGCAGGGGCATTCTTCATCCCAAAGGGCATCACCCGGAACTGGTATAGCCCATCTGGTGTGGAGAATGCTGACCTCTCTTTTGCCCCATCAGTTAAGGCGATCTGCCAGTACCCAGACGTTAAATCAAACGTACTAAGGTACCGGGCAGCCCCCAACCGATCGATGAGCTCATCAGCTCTGGGGATGGGGTGCGCGTCGGTCTTCGTGACCGAATTGAGTCCTCGGTAATCCACGCAGAACCGGAGTTCTGGTGAAGCACCAGGCGCGGCAGCCTTCGGGACCAAGACCACTGGGCTGGCCCAAGGACTGCTAGAGGACTCAATCACCCCTAACGCGAACATTTTGGAGACCTCCTCCTTAATGTACGCTCTGACCTTGTCAGTCACCCTGTAAGCCTTGTGCTTCACAGGAGGGCTGTCTCCGGTGTCACCGTCATGGACACACCGATGCGTGACACCCGGAACCAAGGAAAACAGATCCGGGAATTGTCCCAACAGTTGGCGACAATCCTATTACTGTTCAAGGGTCAGTGTGTCAGAGAGGACCACACCATCCACCGACCCGTCTTGCTCTTTAGCACACAGGAGGTCGGGAAGAGGCTCACTCTCCTCCTCCGTTCCATCATCTGTAGCTAGGAGCATGCCCACTTCGGACCTTTCTAAGTGGGGCTTCAAACGGTTGACATGCAGGACCCGCAAGGGGTTCCTGGGAGATTTCAAGTCCACCAAGTAGGTGACATCGCTCTTCTTCTCCACAACCTTAAACGGTCCAGTCCACCTGTCCTTGAGCGCACAAGGTTCCACAGGGGACATGACCCACACTTCCTGACCAGGCTGAAGCTCTACCAGAGTGGCATTCCGGTCGTACCACCGCTTCATCTCCTCCTGGCTGGCCTCCAGATTTGCCTGAGCAAGTTCTCTGAAGCGCCGAGTCTGGTTCCGAAAGGCCAGCATGTAACTGTATACATCCCGGGGAGGTTTCCTGGGAGATTGCTCCCAGCCTTCCTTGACCAGACTCAGAGGTCCTCTTACCGGGTGACCGTATAAGAGCTCAAAGGGGCTGAACCCTAGAGACTTCTGCGGCACCTCACGGTAAGCAAACAACAGGCATGGCAAGAGGACGTCCCATTTCCGCCTCATTGGTTCTTCAAGACCCATAATCATGCCTTTCAGGGTCCGGTTGAATCTCTCAACCAGCCCGTTTCCTTGAGGGTGGTAAGGAGTGGTGAACCGGTAGGTTACCCCACACTCCTTCCACAGAGACTTCATGTAGTTCGAAATGAAGTTGGTGCCTCGGTCGGACACCACCTATCTGGGGAACCCCCTCCGGGAGAAAACACCCATCAGTGCCCGTCCCACCACGGGGGCCGTCACTGTTCTGAGAGGGATGGCTTCCGGGTACCTTGTGGCATGGTCCACCAAGACCAGGATGAACCTGTTGCCCAGGGCTGTCTTGGGGTCCAGGGGCCCAACAATGTCAATACCCACCCGGTCAAAGGGGGTGCTGACCACTGGAAAAGGTTGGAGGGGAGCCTTCTGCTTCCTTCCGCTTTTCCCACTTGCCTGGCAAGTGCGACAAGTCTTGCAATGGATGTCTACATCCCTACGCATCTGAGGCCAATAAAAATGGGTGACAAGCCTGTCATAGGTCTTGTCCTGCCCCAGATGTCCAGCTAACGGTACGTCATGAGCCAAACCCAGTAGGAAGGCTCTGAAGAGCTGGGGTACCACCAGCACACGGGCTGACCCAGGCTCAGCAGCCTTAGGCTCGCTATACAGGAGATCGTTCTCCCAGTACACAAAATGTGACCCTGACTGATCACCTGAGGATTGGGCGGAGGCCTGCTGCCTCATGCCCACAAGAGAAGGGCACTCCTTCTGTTCCGCACAGAATTCCTCCCTGGAGGGACCACCATCCTGCTGCCAGTGGGTCAGCTCGGGCAGATCTCCCAGTTCGGCAATTTGTTCCCCTGTGGGCTCCAGGGCATCCCCCTCAGGGTCTACCTCCTCCTGGACCACGGGAACTACGGGGGCCGGTTTCCCGCGCCTCCTGCCTCTTCTCTTCACAGCTGGGTCCTGGGCCGTACTTTCAGGCTCCGGGACCCCATCAACACCCTTATTCACTGTCATCGAACGAGTGGTTGCACATACCCACTCTGGCACACCCAACATTTTCAAGTGCGCCGCTCTCTCCACCTTAGCCCAAGGTGAGTCTTCTAAATCATTGCCCAGGAGACAATCGACAGGCATGGCGGGCCTCACAGCAACCTGAAGTGTACCTGAAACTCCCCCCCATTCAAAGGAAACCTGAGCCACCTCACACTCTTTCTGGGAGTTATCGGCAGCTATCACGGGGTAGAATGCGTGGGGAACCACCTGCTCTCTGGACACCAAGTGACACTTGACAGCTGTCACACTCGCTCCGGTGTCTCTGAGAGCTTCCACTCTATGGCCATTAATGGTCACCCACTGCCTATATTTACTAGTGTTACTAGGCAGGGGGGGTGGAGGGACCATTTGCATGTCTCCTAGCGAGACCAGGGACATCTCTGCGGGACCCCTCCCATCATGGACAACCATCTCCTCCCCTCCCAAGGCTACACTCGCCAACTGACGAGGGGGTGCACGCGGCGGTGCATTCGAATCCTTTTTGGGACACTGGGGGTCATAAAACCGGTGTCCCACCTGTCCACAACCGTAGCAGGTTAGAGGGCCCCTATGAACAGGTTTACCCGTCGGGGCCCCTGGCTTCTTCTCAGGGGGAGGCTGGGAACCTTTCCCTTGGTTCCCTTGGGGATTACTTTGGGGCCCTTTCTGAGACTCCTTCTGTTTTCCCTTGTCCCCCCCACTCTTCTGCTGGGGACCCTGCCCACCTTTGGCTGAGTCTCCCACTGGACCCTTGTGGACCCTGGTACTGACCCAGCGGTCCGCCTCCTCAGCAAGTTTTCTAGGGCTAGATATCTTGCTATCAATCAGGTGCTGGCGCAGCTCTGGAAAACAGTTATTAGACAAGTGCTCCCAAGCAAACAAATCATAAAGAGCTTCATAACTTTCCACTTTGCTGCCCTTTACCCAACCATCCATGGCTCTGCAAAAATAAGACACATATTCAACCCACGTCGTACCAGGCAACTTCTTACATTCTCTAAAAGCTTGTCTGTACTGCTCGGGGGTTAAGCCATATCGCAACATTAAAGCATCTTTCATATGAGCATACGACATCCTATCCGCAACAGGCATGTCTAACAGGGTATCTCTTCCCTCATTCACAAAGCGACCCCACAACCCCGCTCCCCAATTCTTCTCAGGGACCTGGTGGGCCAACAATGCTAACTCATATGCTTTAAACCACTGACCAATATCTTCATTCTTATTGTAATCTTTGATCACATCTTTCGGGAAGTAAAACTTACTTTCTGCAGGCTCGGATGGAATGCTGCCACCAGAGGGATTCAACTCTAACTTTTTAGCTTGGATATCCAGTTCCCTCAACCTGGCTTCACGCTCCAAAGCTAACTTCTCTCGTTCAAACTCCAACTTTTTGATCTCTAAATCAGCTTCCCTTCTACCTCTTGCATTTTCTAACTCCAACTGCCCATTTATCTTTAGCCTTGCCATCTCCATGTTGTAAGCTCGCTCTTTCGCCCTTTCTTCTCTTTCTTCAGGGGAAAGACCTTTGGAGGAAACACTGCTTCCGGGAGAGGGCACAGGTCCATTCACTGGCACCTCCTCATCCCCTTCCTCTGTGGGTACCACCACCACATCAGAGGGATTTCTCGATTCCCACCAGGCCTGCAATGCTTTATAAAAATCATCTTTTCTCGAGAGGCCGGTGGTAGGAACTTCAAACTGGTTGCAAAAGTGTTTCAGCTCATCTTTCTTGTATTTCTTTAGCTTGCTCCTCTCGAACTCTTCCACAACAACGATAGCAGGGGCAGTGACTCCGTTGTCACTCATGGCTAAAACTGGCAGTGTTCAGAAAATCAAGGTTCAGAAAAGCGGAGAGCAAAAATAGGATCCTTCCGAATCGGATTGTGACTGCGCTGTGGTCTGCTTTCACTATGTAGCGCACACTAATCACTGTACATGGGTCATAAATGCAAAGTCCAAATCCTCACCGCTGACCCACCAATGTTAGAACCGGCTGTCTCTAGTTGGCAGAGGTATGTACTTCTGGCAAATAGGGACACTCCTTTTCTAGTCAGGGCAAGGGGATCACACCCTTCGATAACCCCTGCTCACCCCCTCGGTAGCTTGGCAGAGCAGTACAGGCTTATCTCAGAGGCTGTGCGTTAAGCAATTATGACCACATACAGTAACACAGTGAATACACTACAAATGGACACGACACCGTAGTATTATAAAAATAAGTATTTTTATATAAGGCTTAGCACAAGACCAAATAACGGCAAAACTGTACACAATCGGAATAAATACGTTCGGGAAGGAAAAAGGATAGTTCAAAGGTAGTTTCTTCTTTAGCATAAAAGTCTTTAGTATCAAGCAAATCTTCTTCTTGGAAACACAGTTCTTAGCAACAGGGTAACTCACACGGGAGCTACACAACGTCGAGGCAAAGATTATCCAAAGGTTCGGCGTCGACCGCGAGGAGCGCTGCGTCAAGCCTGGAGTCACACGGACCCCCAACAACACAGTACCTTTAGGAAAATGCAGCACACGAGGATCAGCGGCGTCGAGCAATCCGGCGTCGCGTCTTCGGTGTCGATCAGGCCTCAGCAGGCGTTGTCGATGATGCAGTTGCACAGAGTGAGCAGCGCTCACGGCGTCGAAGGGCACACAGGTGACGCGATCAGCAGCGGTGCAGACACGAGGTCCTCTGGAGCTAGAGCCGTACTCCCACTCACTTGCGTTGCTGCTGGCGTCGGTCGGGCCCACCGTCCGGTCGTCGTGATTGCTGTTCCTTTCAGAGGTGCTGGATTCACACTTCCAGCAAATAGCACTCTTAGCAGATGAAGTCCTTTAGCCCTGTGACTTCAGCAGGAGACTGGCACTCTTCCAGTCCTTGGAGATTTTCTTAGCAAGCGTGAGAGTACACCCACAGTTCCTCTCTCCTGGTTCCTTGGCAAAAATAAAGAAGCACTGCAGGATTCCCCCAACAACAGCACACTGGCAGAAGGGGTAGGCAGTCCTTTAGATCAGCAGGCTTCTTGTCCTTGGTTACAGGGTTCCTTGTCAGAAGTGATCTGATTTCCTAGTTCAGGGGTCCTTCTCTTATACCCCTTTTCGTCTTTGATCCCTTTGTCTATGTCGGGGATTTCCCAACATCCTGGGTCTGTGGTGGGTGGAGCTAGGCAGTAGCACCTTGCCTATTCATTGAGCCGGGCTGAGTCCTCAGACGCCCCGCAGGAGGTGGAGCCAGCATTGATACTGGCAGGAGCAGAGCTATCGCCCTCCTGGCAGGAGGTGGGGCTAGGATCGTCCATGGCAGGTACAGAGCCATCAGTCGCTTAGCAGGAGGTGGAGCCAGCATTGTATCAGGCAAGGCAGGCTATCAACAACTACTCTCCCCCTACTCTCAACGTAAATGTCCCACTCATCCCACACTGACTCATCCAGACCTCTTGGAGCCACCCAGCTCCTGTCACACACACGCAAGACCAGCAGAAACCAGATATGGTTAGGCAAGAAAATAGACACTTTCTAAAAGTGTCATTTTCGAACCCAGAGTCCAAAAACCATCCACACCAACGGATGCGTAATTAAACCCCGAGTTCAGGGATACCAAACTCGACATTGCACCGTACTCTCCGAGCCTGCTAGGATCATAGCATTAACAATCCCGGCGGCCCATTCTAATCAATGGAGAGCAGGCTACCTCGCGGTAGTGAAGCACGAAGATGGCGGTACTTCACTATCAGGACATGCCAACTTGGTCAGGCGTGTCCTACCTTACACTTACAATGCACCCTGCCCACGGGCCTACCAGAGGGGTGACTAACATGAAGTTAAGGGAAGGTTGGAGGGGCTGGCACATAGGTATACCTGCGCAGCCGGCGTGACAGTACAAGACTGCACGTGGGTCTCGCAATGACCGACCCGTAGACATTCTTTTACGAAGCCGCTCCTGTGGGTGGCACAACACGTGCTGCAAGCCCACGAGCGGCATTTGTATTTACAAGCCCCGGCACTCCTGGTGCGCTAGACTAGGGACTGACAGTAAACCAAATAAGCCAAACATGGATACAATAGATACATAATTTTAACATAGGGAGCACTTGCGCTATGGCACTGATCAGCAGTGACACGGCGCCCAAAGCGTATACCAGCAAAACATCGTAAAACAGTAGAGGCAAACAGAAAAAATGGAGGAGAGACTCAAGCCAATGATGTCAGGTCTAACAATGAGGCAATTAGAGCAACGGACTGGTTTATAGACAAACACAACATCATTTGTCCCAAAAATTTTTTGATAGACTGTCTGTTTATAGTTCTCACTGAGAACGTCTTCGAATTTGGTGATGATATCTATCGTCAACTTAGAGGTGTGAGCATGGGAGCTTCAGTTGCTCCTTCAATAGCTAACATATACATGTCCTATTTCGAAGAACGTTTCATAGACAATGAAATAGCACCCTTTTTTGAGTCTATTTCCCATTGGTCCAGATACATTGACGACATCTTTTTTATCTGGACCAATGGGAAAGACACTCTTCTTGAGTTCCTGGAGTGGATCAATCTCACCAATAGCAATCTTAAATTCACTGCGCACTATGATGAAAATCAAGTCGAATTTTTGGATCTTCTAATTAGAGTTAGGGACAATAAGCTGGAGGTTGATTTATTTGTGAAGGAGACAGCTCGTAATACCCTACTGCACTTCAGTAGTTTCCACCCTAAATGTCAACGAGAAAGCATTCCTTTCTCTCAATTTCTCAGGGTCCGTAGGAATTGTTCGAATCTGTCGGATTACGACAAACAAGCAGCAATTATGCGAAAAAAGTTTCGTGATCGAGGATACCCTCATAGACTGATTAGAGACTCTTATAAACGCGCTCGATTCTTTGACCGAGACGCGTTACTAGCCCCTAAAGAGAAACAGGCTAAAGATCGCATCGTGTGTGTAACTACCCATTCAACGATGAATGAACGTATAAGGCAGATTGTCAATGCAAATTGGCACATCTTGAATTGTAATCAGTCCTCCACCTCTGCCCTAGCAAAACCTTTATTTGCTCATAGGAGAAATCGGAATTTGAAGGATAAAATAGTTCATTCCAAATTTAGCTCCAGGTTGCCTAATGGCCACCTTACTCAGAGATCAATATTGACAAACCTACCAGTACGGGGTACAGTTCCTTGCTCTTCTTGCAAATCTTGTAAGAATATTATAGTAGGAGAGACGTTCACTCACAACGGTTCCACCTTCAAAGCGACTGATCTTTGGAACTGCAAAACCACCAACGTGGTTTATTTTATCAGCTGCCCATGTGGTTGGGTTATGTCGGTGAAACGTGCAGATCGGTCCAAACACGACTGACAGAGCACAGATCTGCCATTAAAACCCAGAAACTGAATGCGCCTTTAGTTAAACACTTTCTGGAGTTACAGCACAAACCGGACGAAATACATTGGCGCGTTCTAGAAAAAATCAAAACTGCAGACAATAAAGGAGGATGCGCTATTCGCAAAAAACGTGAGGTTTTTTGGATTTTTGTTCTAGACACGGACAAAAGGGGATTAAACAACAAAATTCCCTGGGAGAATGCCATTTGTTTCGACTAGAATGAATATTACATCCATTGGCACTCTTCATGTCCTCTTATTCCTGTACTTATGAGTTTTATATTAGACAAGAAGCGCAATAAACACCAATATACATTTGAAACGGTGCCGCCTCTCCAGACCTCCTCAAAGCAACTTTTCTTTATCTTGATACGTTGAATTAAGTAGACAACTCCCCTTATTCTTTCATTTCCTAGATAGATGTAGAATACCGTGAATTTCCATCCACTATTAGAGAGCGTTTATATAGAAGCTTCTCATCATGAGAATACCTTCCATAATCAGTATGGCTTTCTCATAATATCCCCATGCAGTACTTAGCTGCATGGGCACTAATTCAGCAATTGAATATCACATTAATCTGACGTATCTTAGGATAATTAAGCTTGCATCGTTCACATTGTGTAAAAGCACGGACATATGCTCTCCGGAATTCAACTGATTACACATTGAATCCGGAGTTACTTTCCCTTTAAGACGTGACTCTGAGGGCTATCACGTCAGCAGAAACTAATCAGTTTCCGGCATTTAAGGCGTGTCTTTTCGACCGGCTGGGTCATTCACCACTTCCAACGGCTGCGGGACGCCGACTGATACCTTAAACACGGCGCCCGCAGGTTGACGATACGGCTCAGTATCTATCTTTTTTCGGTAAGCGCGTGGCCCCTCGGCACATATCCCTGCTTTGTTTTTTATTCTTTCTTGTGCAACTTTATTAAATAACCATACAATCTTTGGTAATGGGCAATATTGTATCCATTTTACCAGCATCAAGTATGTGTTTTCCAACGGCTGTGAGACGCTATTGAATATCTTGATCGTGGCTCTCACGGGTTGATGTTACGGTTCGCCCTTTATCCCCCCTTGGGTAAGCAAGCTAATTTGCGCTATTGAATATCTAGACTTCACCAAATAAGCATATAATCTTTGGTAATGGGTAGTATTTCATTCACTTCTCCAGCATCAAGTATACGTTTTCCAACGGCTGTGAGACGCTACTGAATATCTTTATCGTGGCTCTTTCTGGTTGATGTTACGGTTCGCCCGTTATCCCCCCCGGTAAGCAAGCTACTTTGCGCTTTGATATTGTGCATTGGGAATAGTTCCTGTATAGATCGATTTGTAATTGCCGGTCTACCGTGATTTTTACTTCCAGCACTGAAAGGGCAGTTACGGGAAACCAACAGAAACCCTATGTGTAGGCTCCCGTGTGCTGGCGATACCGTTCATTTTACAAGAGAAACAGTAAGCTGGTTATCTGTGTGCGCACTCGGAAGCTGACTTCTCTTGTGTGAAATGTTAGGCAGTGTTCACTAATATGCAAAAACACGCCCGTAACTTTAACAAGTGTGTGCGCATTCGGAAGCTGACTTCTTTTGTGTGAGGTGTTAGGCAGTGTTCACTAATGTGCGAAAACACGCCCGCAACTTTAACAAGTATGGACATGCCGGTAACCGATGGTTTTTTGCATCCCATTTCTAGTATCGTGGTGAATATTGCGGAATGCCAGCAGTTATCCTGAATGCGGCTTCCTCCCACCGATATTATTAATCATCGGAAAATATTTTTAATGGTAAGTTACCTTTACATTCTAAACCACATTAGTATTCTGAATCAATCTTCTTGATAATCAGAAATTGGGGTCATCTTGATTTATAGTACTTATGAACATCGGCTCATCTCTTCGTGTACTCTGACGTAATCCTGCGACGGTTAACATATTTGGTAAGATCCTGCGAAGCAAATTACGATATTGTTTTTTCCAACATTAAGTAAACATAAACATCAGAATCAGAATGACGTCCCCACTTTAATATATTGGATTTTTTACTGCTGAGCTAACGCCTATCGGCGTATTCGGATTATAGATAATACTTACAAGTTTCTCCACCGCTACATAAATTGTGTGAAGTATAGTGCAATGAACAGTCACCTTGTATTCGCTCTGGGTAATGCAAATAATAAACAGAAGTGACATCTTCATTCTCAGATATAGATATGATTCTAGCTTTCAATGATAGGACCTTCATAATTACAATGAATTAGAATATATACGAGGTTTATCTATAGGTTGGAGTAGATCTAAAAATCGGAAGGTTAGAAAAGTGTCACATAATTACAAATTGTGATATATATATTTTTTTCAGATTAAACGTTAAGTCAGGTGAGGTGTAACTCCACCCAGACGATAGAAATACATACAAGGAATAAACAGAGAACACTCATCCCGTGTTTCTTCTGGGTAAGGCAATAGTAAATGACTCTAGCTCCTATACTCATGCACCTTTCTTTCCTTGTCGCTAGGTTACATCTAATCACTGGTTCATGTTCTGATGGGTATAGATATACTATTTGATTCCTAGCTTTTTGCAATACCTTATCATGACTTCTCTTGTTTATTTCTAAAACCACTGCTCAAATATAAAATTATTAGTTTGTATCTGATGTAGCTATATTGTTTAGCTGCATTTTGTAGGGAGTTCTTGTTATGTAAGCACAGCAATATGTATTGTTAATTGAATAATGGGAGTTTCATATGACTCTTTCATGTTTTTAATTTATTCCATATATGTCTTACAGATTGATTGTGGCTCCTGATGAAGGCGTTCTGTTGATAACGCCGAAACGCGCGTCGATGTCTTATATTGTTCGCCACTGTTTTACTATATATATTTTTTGTGTAAATGTGTTACAAATACATTATTTATATATGATTGATTGTTTTTATATTAATTGGTTTACATAATTTTGCACTGAGTGTTTTTAACATGAGTATGTACATTTAGAAATAAACTTAATTTGGTAATTTTAATTGTTTGTTGTGCTTTACATACTGTTTTTTTCCCTGGCTGTATTATCAATTGTCTAATTTTTCTCACAATGTTCATTTCCCTGTATTACAAATTCAGTTTTTGAACAGGGAGTCCTTGTTATTTACATTTACACACACCATTAAATGCACACCCACAGGCACCTCAAGCACAATACCCAAAACCACCACAATGACAATTATTTTTTAAAGCGTCAATATAGGTGTGTTCAGTTTACTTCATAAGTAGGAAGATGGACACTATTGAGTCACACCTAAGATAAATATTGCATGTAAGAACAATGCAAAAATACATGAGGCTACAGCAATTATCACTACACGTTCAAAGTAGGACAATTATACAAGTAGCTTACCATACATTCCGTTGACAATGGAGTAATTTGGCATAGTGGTGGAGTTGGAGAAGCAAAGGATGGACCTCGGAGATGGGGATCAAGACAGAAACAGAAGTGGAAAGCAGTAAAAAAGGTAAATTCCTACCTCATTTCCTTCAGATCATTACCGCCACAATTGCCTTGGCGGAAAGGCACATCATGATTAGCTCAGCAGTAACCTTGACAGGAGTCCTGCCAACCTTCTGCCTACGACACCGTAAACCGGGGCGAAAAATCCTGGTGGAGTCAGCGGGACTCTGGCAGTCTTTCCTCCATAAACCCGCAAACATTTATACTCAGGGCAGACTGCCATGTAAGTGGCCATTAGACTCCATCTAGGGATGTTTTCTGCATATTGCTGCCTTTGACTGATGCACAACCACAGCGGGATCACGGCTGGCCGGCGCTGCCAGGGGTCCTGTGGTGGTCCAACCTACAAAGTTGTATTACGGAAGTTGGACCGCCAGTCTGGATGCCCCAGGACTGCCACTGCGAGTCAGCAGTTCAATGGACTGCTACAGTTGTAATCAGTCCCATAGTCAGAAATCAGAATTATTCTACGTCCCAATAAGCAACAAAAATCATAAGTGGAATGGACAGCATCCTAGAGGAAAAATAAAAGGCTCTCTCTTAATAGACAGAGTTCTGTGCCTAAATCAAAAAGGTCTCTGGCTGAGACACAAAAGCAGGGGTTTTATACACAATTTCGGAATAGGTAATAAGTCAAAACTCCAAATTTCAGATTCACATTACAAGTAATAGCACATATAATTTAAATCAGAATTTACATCGTTTTCTAAGGAAAGAAAAACTCCAGCAGCTTCTACAATGTTGCTGCAGTTTGCAAATGTACAACACCATGCAAAACATTTTTCAAACAAAGACTCAATGCACTAGTGTTTTCTAGCAGGACTCCATCAGAACTTCCAGCGGAAGTGTCCTTCAGAGTGACACATATTCAGTACACAAAGAGAGTTACATTCATAATATATACTCTCTAAGGAAAATAACCAGTTGCTTCACAGTCCTGTGCTCTGCGGAGGCTGTGAGTAGAGAGGATACATAGGGGTACATTGATTAGGAGGTGTAATTAACCGGAGCAAGATGAATAGAATACTAAAACAGCATCCATATTACTAAAATGGTGTCTCTGAAAAATGTGGCATACTAAACTAAATTAATAAACACACTTCTAAACACCTAATAAAAGTTGTTTTAAGTGCAACATTAATAACTCATGCATGACTAGATAAATCATAAAAATCAGTAGTATTAAAAAATAATTTGTTGCCCCACAATTGCACATTTAGAAAAAGTTACCACAACTGCCTGCCTGGTAGTAATCCATAGAGTGGAGACATGTTAGTATTGTTAATGTTTGCATGCACAGTATACAATTAGATAAACGGATGTGGTGTTGTCCTAAAGGTATCACTTATCATCCGAATTTTGCAATTTTCAAGTGTTACAGTCTTACGAACCGTTTCAAATATGTATATTGTTGTCATTAATTACATTTATGGTGTTGATTTTTAGTGATCCCAATAATAAATCCATTGAACATCCATCACAAGAGATGAAAATCACCACAGTGACAAAAGGTGTGAGGAGGTAAAATGCGCAAAAAGATTATAGAAGATACCATGCACACATATGGCAAAGAATAGAGCAATCAATGTTTTATTAGATATACCAGTTCGCAGCCGCGGCCGGTGGTGGGAGTACCTGCCGGCGGTGACTTGGGGAGCGGGAGGGGCAGGATGGAGGGTAGCAATGTATGGATTACGGAGTTTAACAGGTAAGTAAACATATAAATAAATAAAACGAAATTTGTTGCGCGCACTGAATCGTATTTGGCGATGCAGTGCACACAACGAAATTAGTTTTATTCATATATGTTAACTTACCTGTTAAACTCCGTATTCCATACATTACTACCCCCCACCACGTCACCGCCCGAAGGTACGCCCACCACGGGCCGCAGCTGCCAGTTCAAAGTCTGAAAGTTTCACTTGGGGTTGTTCATATATTACTATGTTTCCCACTTCTAATGTCCCCAGATCGAGGTGAGGGACATGTCTGGTTGGGGGGCTGCCATAGTTTTAGAAGGATTGGCCTTGAAAACTTCTTTTGTGATCTTCATGGCCCAATTTCCTCTCGATCCTTGTAGTTGTTGACACATTTTGACCTCTTGTAATTCAAAGGTCTGCTCAGGACTGAGGCCAGTGTTGGTACAGTTTATGGAAAAGAGGATCTAATTAAAAACATTCGACGGCTACAGCGGAAAAGAGGAAAAGGGGACACAAATTGGTCCCACTTACTTTGGTTGGAGTGTGAATGTCTTATTATTTGAGCAGGTTGAGGCTGCATAAAAAGTGCAGACATATTTGGGGCCGATGGATAAAGTGACTTTTCGAACGCCAACTACCCAATTCCCAGGATGGTGCAGTTTGTGAATGAAAAAATGCTTTTTTCCTTGTACCAAGCCCTATTTACGATTTGGTAACCTATTACCGAATTGCAAATATGGTTTGCAATTCGGTATCAGGTAGAGACATGCTTAGGGCGTCCCTTCCTAATACCGAGATTCAAAGATTACAACCAACTCCAAGTTGCTGGTAACCCTTTTGCAAATGGGAAAGGGTCCATAAGGGACCCTTCCCTTTTGTGAATGTTGGTGAAACCATTTTTAAGAGCAGGCGTTGGTTCTAAGGACCACTGTCTACTCTTGAGAAATGAATAGAAAACTTTTTCATTTTTATTTTTAAAACGTATTCCAAACTGCAATAAAAAAATGCTTTATTAAGAAGCCATCACAGATATGGTGGCCTGCTGACCCCAGCAGGCCAGCATCCCTGTGATTTTAGTGATTCTCAATGGATCGCAAACCGAAACCTACCTCATGAATATAAATGTATTAGGTCTATTTGTGACCCCCAGGGACGTGCAAATGTGTCAAAGACCCATTAGAACACATGGGTGTTTGCGATTATCTAATGGCAAATCACAAAACTTCGCTATTTGGTAAACGCAAAGCCAATCAATCCTATGTACATCTGGCCTTAGTTACTTTAAAACCATGACCTGTTGATTCCCTGTGTGGAGAGGTGTACCTGACATATTTAATCCCTTGGTCTTCGATTTGTATGTGGTGCACGATTTAGGGCGCAGAATCTATCTAACTATGGTAAAAACTGAAAGTCATACCATCATGCTAAATAGCTTAAAGAATGTGTGAAATTAAATCTGTGGAAAATCTCCATGTGGTCATCTCACCTACGCTGTGGAAGTATGTCCAACTTAACCGATATTTCGTCGGGACATGGGAAAATACAATCTTCACCTGTGGAATATTTTTCGCATGAAAAAAGTTACATGCTTAAAATTTCCCTAACCCTACACCTTCCAATTTTCAGCAAAGTGGACATTCGAAGCGTATGGTGTTAGGGAACTAAAGCGTACACCAGTGGAAACTACAGCTATCTGTGGTTCATTGAAAATAGTTTCAAGCAAGAAAACCTGCTAGTCTTAGGTTCATAGATATGCCTGCTGGTATTTCTTATTTTTTGTTTGATTTGGCCTTGAATGCACCCACAAATGAAATGGAAAGTGCTATTGTGCACATGAGAGTTATTGCAGCAACAACTAGTCTGAAGATTTATGAAGCACAAAATCGAGGTTAAACAACTGAAAGCACTGTACTGTGCAATTATGTCAGCGGCTACTGAGATATATACATTTATCTGGGGCTGATCTATTTCAGCTGGCGTCCAGAGAAGTATCAGGCATTCCCACATCTACAGCCACTTCTTTAATCATCAGAGAGTACATTCTATGCATGACATGTGAAATCCATTTTAGTTATTTATTCCTTCTCCTCATTGTGTGGTTGAATAGGCATCCCTTTGGATTCTCCGAGAAAGATCATTATTGCTTCTCCACTTACCTTCATCCTCCTTTTTGCACAGGTGTAAAAGCAGGCGCGGCTGGCAGTGATGCTTCTTGAAGTGATTTTTTATGGGGGTGCACACAATCAGCCACACAGTGCTTAATCTGTCAAATTATAAGCGCCAGCGCCGTGACCAGGGGGCCACTTCAACTTGCATCACCCATCGCTCCTGTCATCGCTGCCATTACAACTACTAACCATCTCTTTCACCTGCCAGTGAAGCAATTCAGATTATTCCAGGTCCTTAAAGCTAAAGGAATAGCTCGGGAGGCAGGCATTAGTAATTTTTTTATATGTTGCATTCATAAACAACCACTGTTATGCTAATCTTTTAATTAGCCTCGTAGCACCACCATGTGGCAGGCTGTTCTAAGTGTTTTGTTGACAACTAAGTGTGGGTGCGGAGCACCAGCGACCAATTAAGCACAGGAAGCCACTGGCTCAAATTAAGCACTGCAGTCACAGATACAACAGGTCAGGCAACCTGTTAAGAGAAATTGTGAAGTGAAAGAGCGAGAGAGGGTGTACATGTATATATAATAGCCCTGCTTAACATGTTTAATTGACTTTATGTGAGTGAATATGCCTAGTAATGTAAATATAGAAATATCACATATAAATTCATATTTATATATTCTAAGTTAACATGTAGGCTGATGTATTGCCAAAAACAACCATTGCTATGAAAGCTGTGCAGTGAACGTTAGTTGCACATAATGTCTTTGGCACAAAGTCTGATTTTCTTCTGTGTTGGCTTGCAGCATAGGTGGCATTCAACAGCGTGAACGGCCCCATCTGGCCACACTATGGAGAAGCCAGTCACAGCTGGATGAAAGTTGTCATCTGTGCCAGAGGTAGGAACTCTCTCTGGGAACACTGGACTTTAGAAAACAGTATGATCTGCAAAAATACTTTCCAGGGTATGCTACTAGAATTTGTCATTCGCTGCTACAGGCTTTGTATTTAGCCCTTCAACACATATTCTTTAGAACAGGAGTTCAATGAAAATCTCACTGAGCTACTAATATTTTGTTGTACACATCAGGCAAGAAATATATTAGTGGCCACATATGCAAGATTATCAGCTATGATCACTCACGGCATTATTGCCAACAGTAATGTAAAAAAGTCTTTGTGAATTTGTTGTGCCTCGACAAGGGTAATACAAAGCAGCCACCGATGAAATGCCCCTGTCACTAAGATGATAATACCAAGGTAATAATATTAGTAATACGTCCCCCAGTGCTCTATGATTTATCATTCACATATCAGCTTTAATTTCTTTTGGAAAAGATGGGTTCTGAAAATGCACACATTTTCATCTCTGATACACACTTCAGTTTTGGAATACATACATTAATCTAACCAAGCAAAAGCTTCCAATTCAGTTGGCTGCACACAAGAGAGCTACTCATGGGTGGTTGGAGAGCTACCAGAAGCTCATAAAGCTACTACGTTAGAAAATTACTATGGGCCAGATTGATAATTTGATGGAGAGGGGACTCCATTGCTACTGCAATGGAGTACCTTGTCTCCCAAACTCTTGCTCATCCTACCCCATTTTGTATTGGACGGCTGCCAGGTTTACACTGACGGAGTAAAGTTTCTCCCTCTGTGTAAATCTTCCTCTGATGGCCTGAGGAAGAACAACCCATCGGAGGTAAGCCATCAGACCACCAGAGTGGGCGACTGGATGGCTTTCTTATTTTTTCTTAACTGTCAGTCACTGTCCGTGAGGGACAGTAAAGATATAAAAATCAACTCCACACCATCGGAAAAAATCCTCCCATGGTGTTGGGGCCATTAGTCTTTACTTTTTCAAAAGCAAACTCTCTCTTTGGGAGTTTAAAAAAAATATATTTATATTACTGGTCGTCATCACTGACTTTCTGTGAACCAATGTAACAACAGTTCATACAAACCCACAGAGTTCACCGCATGGCCAATGGTGAACTCTAAATTTGGTGGACTAAGTAAAGGCAGATGACAGACAACCCTGAATCCCTTTAATCCCTCCAGCAACTTCTAAAAAACTTTCCTAACAGTTTCTCTGTTGGCAAGGTCTAATCCAGTCGTCTTGTCATTAAGCCATGAAGTGTGTGCCAAAATATGGCGGTGTTGCACTGACAGAAAGCAGACATTGTGTTAATTTTGCAGTCTGTGCCAAAATTATTTTTAATCAGGATAGCTTAACCTATTACTGTGAAGCGCTGCCTCCCTGCTTTGGACTCAGCAAATGCATCCTTGGGCTCTGGCTGTGAGATGGCGGTGTTCACTTCACCCCCACCATTTTGCATTTGCTTGGGTTCCTTCCCCTGCAATCGACCTTTGTGGATTGCTGCTGTGCCTCCATCACAAAATGCTGCAGCAGAGATGAGGTCATGCATTGGGTTGGATAGCTCCCTTATGTGCTCCAAACAACATGCCTGGGACCTGGGCTACTGTTCAGTGCAATGAACCAGATAAAGAGGGAGCTCCCAATCAGCCCAGCTTGCAGTCTGTAATGCCGGCTATAGTGGGGGACCGGTGCAGGTCAGGAACATTTATTTTTATGGTGGAACTGAATGTAGCCTCTGAATCAGAAGGCCCTGTTGATACACCTAAAAGAGCAGCTATAGTACTAAATTTGAAAGTACCAACTCAGAATGCCACTTCCCAGAAAACTCTTGAGACATTCTTTCCTCTATAAAAGTGCTCCCTCATACAGAATGTAAAAACTTTCTGCAAAGTCCCTTTACTCCTCAATGCTCAAGAGTGCAACTCTGATATCAGTGCCATCGGTAAACAATGCCAGTTCTGATAATGTTGTTGAACAGCGGGTCGCTAACAATTCAGAAAATGAGGCAACTGTTTACGGCACATATGAAGTAAACCATAATTCTTTAATAAATATGGAGGCATCAGATTAGATAAAGGTCACTTACCTAGCACACTTTTATTGCTTAGCAGCACAATGCTATGACAAGTAACTAATTAAATTCTCGTATCCCTCCAGCCTTTTTTTCACTTTTGGATCCATTAGAGGCTGGCTGTTGAACTACCTCTTCAGTTTCAGGGTCTAATGAGAAATCCTCTGTAGGTAAGGACAGGGTAGAACATCTGGTTAAATATATCCAACCTAGTAAATCAGCATCAAAGACAGAGGATAGGAATACCTTGAAGTGATGGTCAGAGCAAGCGACTGAGAAAACTGAAGAACTGGTGACACAAATTTACTCATTAGGTGATCTTGATCCATGTTGGTCTAAGGGCAAAGAATTGTCCTGGTACGGTGTAGGAGTTGAACTCACTCCCACTCACGAAACGGTTTTTGCATTGCCCTTTCCACAACCCTCTTTACAATGAAATCCAGTTTCAAGGGATACTCTCTTTCCTACGTCTTGTGCCTCAATTATCAGACACAATGAGAGCTCTTTTTCTAAAGATGCTATTACTTCTGATGCCTTACCTAATGTGCTATTAATAGCTTCCATCCCTATGATCTGATCCAACTTCATAGGGAAGAATGTAATACAGATTCTCTAGTATTAAAAACGTAATTAAAACTGATGAAGCACAATTTTAAAAATCATAATGCGCATATCATTTACTGATTAAAGACATGAAAAGCTGAAAGTGCCCTTTGCACACGTTAGACACAGTGACACATTAAACTGAGACAAATGTAGTAGAAGCACTGTAAAAGCGTGTTTTAAAATGCAAGTTGAAGAAAACATGCATATGAAGCAGTACTAATACATATAAACAAGTGTCACTAATGAGAGCTTTTATGAACATGTTGTTTATAACATTTATTAATGAACATTTCACTATTATTAAAGTGGCCTAGTGTTTCCTTTGCTTTTTGTTGGACTACTCAATTTAGAAGGGTCAGGGCAAGAATGTGTGGAAATAAGGTACAATCTTGAAATTTTGCTAAGTAAAACTAGAGATTCTATAGTTTCTGAAAAATGAAAAACTAATTTTGCAGTATGAACTTAGAAAATTATACACTTGTACGAATGTTGTGAAAAATTGTGGTAGTAGGGTATTTCAGAGGTTATTTAATTTAAAACTTGTGACTAACTTTCAGGCTTTTTCAACAATTAATTTTCTATATTGCTGACCTTTCCCCTGACCTAATACAATGGAGCATTTACAACTAGTGAAATGTTGCTTTATTTGTTCTGTAAATGCATATATCTTGACATTCCTAAATGTATGTTTGATGTTTACAGTGAAATATTCCTGTGAGAACAGGATTTCAGATCTTGCTATAGATGGATACTTTATATTTCTTTTTTGCCAATGTTAGGCCTTTGTGAACTTTCAAATATTTTGTTTCTCATGACTAGCATGGTAAAGCATCTCAATGTTGCGAGTGTCCTAGGTGACATTATTTGAATCGGTACATTATTTATTTATTTATACATTTTATAGAGAGCTTGGTTACACTAGCAAGTGTGTCCCCGTGCTAGTTGCTGCAGCTGCTTCAATAGAGTTGAGGCATGATTGCAAGAGTGTCTTAGGCCGAGCACTTTTCTTTGGGGAAAAGGACTGTTTTAAGATCTCTTCGGAAGATGAGCTCAGAGGTTTCCAGACGCAGCCTTTCTGGCAGCTTGTTCCATTTCCTAGCAGTCAAGATTTTCCACCCATTCTAGCTCTTTTAAATTTCAGGACCTGCACCTGTCCGGTGCCACAGGATCTTAGCTGGCGGGTAGGCTCGTACATATAACAGTCTTTCAATGGTGTTGTGATGTTAAATCTCTGGCATTTGCTGGAGACTTTATAAAAGAAGAAACCCAACAGGAGGGGCAACACCATACTGTTTCTTTTTGCCTTGTGAGAGGATGCTATCCTGATCGATTTTTGATGATTACTAAGAACTATTGAATTACTTTGGACTGCCTTGCTGATGCTAAAGTCGGTAGCTGAGTGCATGAATCCTTCTTTGCCATTATAATTTTTCATTTCCTTTTATTTCCTTGTTTTTTGCTAATTGACTCGCCCTTATTGGACTTTAAATCTGAACCCTTTCCCCTTTCATGAGCTGTTAAGACAAACAATTTAATCTTCTGCCTTAATGGTAGTGTGACTTTGTAACTCTGTAAAATGATCTTTATAACAACCATCTGATAAAGCATTGCCTAAATGTTGGTGCTTAGATGGAAGCTGTGATATTCTTAAGTGAAATTCTCAAAAGACTGCTTAGGGCTATACATTTTGGATCTTTAATACAATAACCAAATTCATCTAATACCTGTCTGAGTCTGTTATTGAGTATTGTTGGTTCTTCCATTTAAACAGTGCTATTCAGCAAGATCTATCAGAATACCAGATATTACTTCTTTCATCCTGAGTTACTGTTGCAGAGCTTTTGGTCTGCATAATTCTAGCCTGACTAAACTTGTTTAGGAGGTTGGGTCTGACCGTTGCTATTCTTTATTTCTACAGCATGGTTTTAAGAGAGGTGTACCTACATCTGATCTTAAATTTGTGACTTAGCTGTCAATTAATGGTTCTCATTTGGCCACCCTAATTTCCACCCCTCCTATTGGCGGAGAAAAATTCATCAGAGGTAAATGGGAATGCTGCAGATTGTCTAATCATAAAGTGCCCAGTACGGTTAGAGTAGTGAGAGTAAGCGTAGAATAATACAATTTAATTACACCTGCCCTGCAACAAAACTCTGGTGGTTCTTCTGAAAATTTAGACATAGTTCAAAGCCAAGTGGGCATCCATTAAGGCAAATTAAGCCATATGGCTTCTAAAATGGAAGTTGAAGGTTCTTGGTTTTCCTGAAGGGAATGAGAGAACTGATTCTACAGCATGCATTGTCCATTTGTTTAAAAAAGCATTTCCTCAGTTTGGAGGCTGGGATAAACACTGTATTATACAAAGAGCTCACATATTTCTATTTTGCAGTGCCATCAAAGGCAGAGTAGCACAATATCCTTGCTTCATCTGAATTGAAGTAGGATACCTTATATTCAGGCTACTCATCTTTTAAGTTGCTGGGTACACTTGTCAGCCTTAGGGTGGTCTTCGCCCCAACTTTTTACCTTCCTCCATTTTTTCTGATTGTGTTTTTCCGGGACACTTTATCCTGCTAACTAGTGCTAAAATGCATGTGCTCACGCTTTAAAACATGTTAATATTGGCGTATCCCCAATTCGCATATTTTATTTGTTTATAAGTCCCTAAAAAGTAACACTACATGTACCTAAGCCCTGTAAATGAATTGCTACTAGTGGGCCAGCTGCACAGATTATGCCACTCACTTAAGAAGCCCTCTAAACATGTTTCAGGTCTGCAAGTGCACAGCCTCTGTGCAGTTTTAAACTGCTATATCGACCTAGAAAAATAAACCTTTTGCCAGGCCCAAATCTTCCTTTTTAATACATGTAAGTCACCCCTAGGGTAGGCCCTGGATAGCCCAGAGGGTAGGATTCAATGTATTTAAAATGTAGGACATGCACCTTTAAGTTGTATATGTCCTGTAAGTTAAAAACTCTTAAATCTGTTTTGCACAATTGCAAGGCCGATCTTTCCCGTAGGATGACATTGGAGTTGCCTTATTATATTTTATAAGTATAACTTCGGAATGGGAAGGGATGAAGTACTTGCCAAGCCTTAAACACCCCCTTTACCACAAATCGGTCACCCCTAAGGTAGGCACTATGGAGCCCTAAAGACAAGGTGCTATGTAAGTAAAAGGTAGGACATGCACTTTTATGTTTTGCATGTCCTAGTAGAGACAAACAGCTGTCTTATTTTTTTGACTATTGTGAGGACTATTCCTTTCATGGGTTAGCATTGGGGAAATCCCTTATACACTTTTAAGTAGTGATTCCTGATCAGAAAGGAGTAACTACTTATTATTTTATATCTTTGGAGTGCTAATGATACATTCTCAGATACAGGTGAAGTTGGATTTAACATTAATATATTAGAAATGCCACCTTTAGAAAGTGGACGTTTCTCTGCACTTACTGCTTCATGTGCCTTGCAGCCTGTCTCCAATATATATCTGAGGTGGCTAATAGCTACACTTTTTACATTCCCTCTGGACAGCCACACACAGGAAGGATAGATGTGTCTGAGTAACCATCCACATACATCTGCATTCTGATGCCCTGCCTGGGCAGAATGCAAGGGAGGAGCTGACACTTCACTGAATCGGTAGTGTACTGTCCCCACACAACGGACTGATTTACCCCCCACAGATAGACTGGCAGGCAGGGCTGTAAATGAAAGGAGGACCTGTGCACTTCAAGGAGCTGCTTTGAAGTCATCCCCACATCAAAGGCATTTTTGGGTATAAGTACTGGGTCTCTGATCCTCTAAAATCAGACACTGCTGAAATTGTTCCTGAAGTTATGCCAGAAGAACTGCTGTGCTGCTTAAAGGACTCAACTGGACTGCTGATCTGGAAGGCCTCCTTTTCTGCTTGTTGCCTTATTGCCTGCTGCTCTCTGACTCTGCTGAAGGAGAGCTTGACTCTGCCTTTCCTCCAAGTGTGCTCCAAGGGGATGTTGGCTTACCTCATTTTGCTTGAAATTCAGGGATATCAAAGTCTGTACCCCTGCTCTTGTGCCTGGCTCACTGGAGGAAGTAGCCCAGATGCTTGCAACATCTCCTGTCTATGTGTAGCAGCACCAGCACATTGAGTTAGTCGCGGGGGTGAAAATCAATCATCGCATCGGAACCAGCACTTGGCCCCCCTGTTCGATGCATCGGATAGCGTATTGCCGCCGCTGCAGCTTGGAGAGATTGATACATCCACTCGAATGCATGGAGACACCCAGCGCATAACTTAATGCCTCTTGAATCCAGCTCCCGTCTACAGAACTGACTCATCGCCATTAGCATGTGGAGAAAATCGAGGTATCCTTGACTAGCCATTGACGCAACCAACAACAAATCTCAATGTTGCGACCAGGAAAGGTACTTTGTCTCCCTGGGCCTGGGTGCGCCCTGTAGCTGGCCGTCACTCCATTGTGGTTGGCCTGAACTTTGACTTTGCCCCGGTCAAGCAACCCCTAAAGGGCTATTTGCTTCTAAGTGCTAAACTGCATTTATTCTTAGGAAATTGAATATCTCAACTTCTTTACATTGGATTTTTGTCATTTTGGTTTTGTTTTGTTCATAATATCATAATCTATTTTATAAACTTGTGTGGAGTCTTTTTGTGATGTATTCATTGTGTTACTGTGTGTGTGTGTTGTGCTAATACTTTACACATTATGGGGCTTATTTACAAGCTGCTTGCACTGCCGGTGCGTGACATTTTATGACACACCGGCAGCGCAACCTGCTGCCCCATATTTACAAAGACACGTAAAGCCGGTCTGTGTGGCTTTTTGTGTCCTTGTAAATATAGCTGTTACACGCAGCACTTTGCATGAAAGGGGCGTGCCATGGGTGTGTATGCTCCCACGCAACACCAATGGCTTCTGCCACAATTCCATATTTACGAGAAACCATAAACCAGTAAATGTGTCAGAATGCTACGCCTGCACTGGGGAGGCATGGGGAGGCGCAATGAGGAGAAATGTTTTCTTTTCTCCTCGTTTTTTTCCTCTTTCTATGCTTACTGCATTCTGCAGCACACAGAGCACACAGAGAAAGGGGAGATCACCTTTTGTGGTTGTTTTTGTGCACAAAGGTGTCTCTTCCTGCACAAAAACTATCATCCTTGTGATGCAGGCATCTGGTGCCGGCATTGACGCATGACAGCTAATTGTACGTCAGTGCAGGGAAGAGCACAGGGATGCATCATATCCTTGTAAATATGATGTAAATATGATGAATCCCCTCAGAATTAACGCAGAACGGCACAGCAAAATGGTTTGCGGTGCTGCACTGCTTTCATTTCTAGAAAATAAGGCCCTACCTCTTTAGATAAGCATGACTGCTCTGTGCCAAGCTGCCAGAGGATGAGCACAGGCTACATTTAGTGTGTACTTAGCTTACTCTCAATAGAGTGGTGATTCCTGCCATACCTCAGCCAACCAGTAATTCCACTTCCAACATTGGGAATCAGCAGTGAGGATAGGAATTGTATTTGTGCAATACCATATAGTAACTCATTGTTCACAATAACTCTATACTAAGTCCATTTTGAACCTTTTAAAAATGTCTCCCTAATTGGCTTCTTGATTTTTCTGCTAAACTATGTCTCAGTCTGAAAAAGCAGCACCTGCACCTGCAGTAAGTGATTTTGAGCTGAACAGGTTAGAGCCTTACAGTGTGCAATAGCTAAAGGACTCCTGCAAGGAATTTCATGTGTCTACTAGGGGCTTTACCAGGTAGATGGAGCTCCAGAGGGCTGACAGCCTGGTTGAAAACCCAGGTTGCAGGGGATGATAACCCAGAAGAGGAGCAGGAAATTCTGGAGGAGGAGGATGGGCTGATCCTCGAATATGATGTGGAGTTGGGACTGCCTGTGGAAGGGGCCAACAACTTGCCAGGAGAAGTAGTGGTTCCCAGACCAGGGACCTTCAGGAACCTGTCCCAATAAGAGCTGGCAGACATAAGGGAGAAAAGGAAATAGAAGCTAGATCTTGTAAAATAGAAATTTGAGAAGGATCAATCTCTAGAGGAGAAGAGGCTGGCTCTGGAGGAGATGTAACTTATCTATGAGCCCAACCTCAGAGAGCGGGATTTCATAGCCCTACAAGCGGGATCCAGCAACAATAATGATGGCAGCATACCTGCTGTGTCTTCACATGAGTCAAGATACATAATACCCAAAGATTTAGTGTCCAGTTATGTGGTGGGGAATGATGTGGGCAAGTGGTGTGCAGCCTATGAATTGTTTCTAAGAGTGCACAAGGTACCAGAGAAGTTCTGTGGTGGTAGTCTACGGAGGTACATGCCCACAATGGGGAGGGACACTCTTCGTACATTAGAGGTAGGGGGACAGACATGCTAAACTGCAGTGAAGGCTACATGGCCAATAAGTTTAGACTGGCACCTGAAAAGTACAGACAACAATTAAGGCCAGCCACAAGCTATCCACACAGAGCTAAGTTGATTTTTAGACTATGCTGGTAAGGCACTGAAGGGATGAGTGAGGTGCAGCTAAGTAGATGATTATTCAGGGATGTCCAACTTAATTTTAAAGGAGCACATGCTTGCTGAGGAGGCGGACCTCTGGGTCAACACCAGTGTCCAAGAAATATTCAGGGGGGACTCCCAAAATGGTAGGGCTTACACCAGAAGTAGGATGGGAGATAAAAAGACAAAGTTCTCTAAAGGCCCCCAAAACAATTCACAGGGGTAAGGGTCTGGTTCTCTTTCCCAGTCTGGACACCAGAAGAAAAACTACCCTGGCAAACGTCAGCAGCCCAAGTCCACTAAGTGCAAGAATGCTTTGAGTATGGACACTAAAATGAGGTTCACAAGTGTCCAAAAAGAGCATCACCTCCCACTGGAGGAAAGGTTTCAAAGGTGGCTAGTATAGTGCTGGCGAAGGAGTTTGTCCCAGTTAATGGGGAAGAGTTTAGTGGGTTACCCTAGTGTCCCTTGGTGACAGTGAGATGGTTTCTAAGATCCATTTGTCATCAAGTACCACCAAGTATAGCCAATGGGTCATCATCAATGGGAAAGGTGTGGCGGCTCTAAGAGATACAGGAGTCAGTATGATTATGGTAAGGATTCAGCTGGTTTCCCCAGAGCAGGTAATTCCAAATGCATTCCATCTATTCTTGTGGCCGACAGCAGAGAGGGTTGCTATCCAGTGGCCCTGGTTGCATTTGAGTGGGGGAGGGGGTTCAGGTCTTCTGAAAGTTGCAGAGAGCCCTGCCATGCCTGTTGACTGTCGGGTAATGATCTTGAGCACACTACCTGGAAGGAAGTGGAGCTCAAAGCTAATATGAAGATGTTACCTGATTGAATATGAGCTACAAAAAGATCCATGGCTACCCATGATTGGAGTCAAAAAGGGCTGGAGCCTGGAATAATGGCCCAGCCAGCTGCTAAGAAGAGGAAAAGGAGGGGGAGTAGGAAACCAGCCCCTGAATGTGCTCCCAATGAGGAGGATGGGGCACCTGCGCCACCCTGGAGCCCACTAAGGAGGGCATTGCTCCCCTTGGTAACCTGGCTGTTATTGTTGAATGCGGTATATATAGAAGTGGTCCCAGACAAAACACAAAAGATTTAAGAAGATCACAATGTTTAAGCTAAATTAATCCAAAAGAATAAATCAGAGTGCCTGGTGTTTTTATTTTCACCGCACCATTAAAGTCAATCAATGATCAAAAAATTGATAGAAAATATATACACAATATACACAAGTTCAATGCGCCCACAGGGAAAAGGGGGAGAGTGCTGGGGAAGGGGTACACATTTTATGATAGTTTATACATCACTAATCAAAGTTTTTCATGTGCATGAATCTACAGATCACCATCGCAAAAAGTCATAGATCCCCATACGAGGGGTCAAAGAGCAGTGTGCAAGCATCAAAAAAACATTTCAAATAGAAGCTCCTATTCAGCTGTATACATCAGGCTATCCTTAGGAGTTCAAGATTGTAGAAGAAAGTCTACGTTTCGACCCAGGAATTGCAAGACAGTAGATCCTTACTACGCGGGTCTTCGTCAGGACGTGAAGGGAGGGAGGGAGGTAAGGTGGGGCTGTTTCCTAGACAAAACAAAAGTATAACACGAGTATTAAAACCGGTCTCTTAAGGAGTCCCAAGGTACTATGCAACGGGAAGACCCGTTGTGTTCAAGGTATCTAAATTTAAATTAAATTAGACTAACTAAAAAGGAGGAAAAGGTTATACTGAGGATAGAACCATGGGTTACATGAAATTACCTGGTGAGAAATCAAAAAACGGCCTGAAAAAACGTGGTCCTTATCGTTGTTGTAACGTAAATGTAGCAGTTGTTGTCCATATCTAGAGGACCATGATAGAAATAGAAATAACGATAAAGGCGCCAATCAATTACTATGATCGCCACAAAACATCCAACAATACTTATAAAAATTACTTTATTAGAAACCTACCCTTGCATTAAGGCATGGTTGGATCAAAAGAAATTGATCTTAGTTATCACCTCCGTCGTTGCGGGGTAAGATTATAGAAGTCAGATTGTCACTTGTTTATCTGAAAATGCAAGCGGTAAAAGACCGGAGTCAGGAGATGCACACGCTGGGGATTAAATCAAATAGCAGTAAAACGGTAAAACGGGCGCTAGCAAACGTCCACAGGTGCCGCCTTTCGAACACTCACCCTGAAAGGATTATGTGGGTTTGAAGAGCTGATCAGAGGAATTGATCGTGTAGATCTTTGTTAACACCTCCGTCGTTGCGGGGTGGAATAATAGATGTCAGATTGTCACTCTGTATATCTGAAAATGCAAAGCGGCAAAGCACCGGAGTCAGGAGATGCACACGCTAACGGCTAAGTTAAAAGCGGTGAAAGAGCGTGAGCGAACGCCCACAGGTACCGCCTATGAAACACTCACCCTAAAGGGATTATGCAGGTTTGGAGAGCATGACAGTCAGCGTCTTACTCCGTCAGGCTAGAACCAGGAAGTGCTGCCCTGGTAACAAGATGGTTTTACAAAGCTAACGTGAAGAAAGACTCACGTTGCTGTTGGAAACACGTAACGCGGTAGAGAAAAAAAAGACTTCTGTGATAGTGAATTGAAATGCAGCTACGTGAGGTCTGAAGACATATCATATGGGTGGTTTTGTTATTCGTGACCCGAAAGGATCCAGCATTACCTCAAAATGATTAAAGGACATGGTGTAATATTATTAGAAAATTGCTGTTAGAAAAATACAGTTGAAGAAACATGGGTTGCGCGGACCTACCGAATTACAGGGCGGTCAAGGCGCACATTTAGTCACGGGATACCTCTCTAGATTTCCTGAGTACTACGAGGCTCGTACATCATCCATCATTCAGCAAAAAATCATAAAACAACTGCGCGAACCTACCAAGCATGGTGGTCAAGAGCGCAATACGATTGCACAATATATTATTCAAAAATGCCTCTCTGGAATGATGTTAAAGTTTCGATTAGTTCTTATATAACATATAATCGTAATGAATCACAAAGAATCACAAGAAAGCCCAGTGTAGTTGTCCTATGTGCGGACCTACCGAATTACAGGGCGGTCAAGGCGCACATTTAGTCACGGGATACCTCTTTAGATTTCCTGAATACTACGAGGCTCGTACATTATCCATCATTCAGCAAGAAATCATTAAACAACTGCGCGAACCTACCAAGCATGGTGGTCAAGAGCGCAATACGATTGCACAATATATTATTCAAAAATGCCTCTATAGAATGATGTTGAAGTTTGCCACTACTACATAGGGAAACATTTTTTTGCATTCGATTAGTTCTTATATAACATATAATCGAATGAATCACAAAGAATCACAAGAAAGCCCGGTGTAGTTGTCCTGTGCAGGGTACATCAGCAAAAAGTATTGCAAATGATTCGTAAAATGGTCTGAGTAGGATAACACACTGATGGTATTGTAAAGTCTGCGTGAACATACCACATGGTGGTTAAACGCACAATCAATTCAGAGGTTAGCCATTTGAGCAAAACTACTCTCAGATTCATTCAGCCCCCTACGTACAGAATCAAAGAAACTGATCCATTTAATCTCCCTGACGTTGAGGATGGGTTCTATACTGCCACCCCTGGGACCTAATCTCACCTGTTCCAAAATGGTCCACTTAAGGCTTTCTGGGGAGTGATTAAGGTCATTGCAGTGATCTACTAAAGGGGCTCCTTCAACCTTACACCTTATGCGGCTGCAGTGTTGCAGGAAGCGTACTTTGGCTCGTTGCTGTGTCTGTCCTATGTATATTAAATCACACGGGCATATTATGCAGTATATCACGTTTGTGGAGTTACAGTTTGTGTGTGATTTTAAAGGAACTTGTTGCAGTCCGTGGGAAAAAACTTTAGTTTGAAGTGTTGCTGGACAGGCTTTACATGAGCCACAGCGGTAGTGTCCCACAATGGGAGGTAAGTTCCACATGGATGTTATCGATGGTTCCTTCGGGGTCATCAGAAATGAGCACACCACGTGGTCGCGAATGTTCTTTGCCTTTTTGAAAGCGTGGAGTGTTAAATCACTGCAGTTGACATCCTCTGAGACCAAGTTCCAATATTTATTGATGGTTTTCTTTATTGCGTTGCTTTTTGTTGAAAAAGTGGTTACGCAGATGAGGCGTTGTTCATTATTGCTCTGTTTTGACCCAGATTGTAGTAGGACTTCCCTTGGATTAAACCATGCTCTTTTTTTGGCTTTGGTTCGCGCAGTTGTTTAATGATTTCTTGCTGAATGATGGATAATGTACGAGCCTCGTAGTATTCAGGAAATCTAAAGAGGTATCCCGTGACTAAATGTGCGCCTTGACCGCCCTGTAATTCGGTAGGTCCGCGCATAGGACAACTACACTGGGCTTTCTTGTGATTCTTTGTGATTCATTACGATTATATGTTATATAAGAACTAATCGAAACTTTAACATCATTCCAGAGAGGCATTTTTGAAAAATATATTGTGCAATCGTATTGTGCTCTTGACCACCATGCTTGGTAGGTTTGCGCAGTTGTTTTATGATTTTTTGCTGAATGATGGATGATGTACGAGCCTCGTAGTACTCAGGAAATCTAGAGAGGTATCCCGTGACTAAATGTGCGCCTTGACCGCCCTGTAATTCGGTAGGTCCGCGCAACCCATGTTTCTTCAACTGTATTTTTCTAACAGCAATTTTCTAATAATATTACACCATGTCCTTTAATCATTTTGAGGTAATGCTGGTTCCTTTCGGGTCACGAATAACAAAACCACCCATATGATATGTCTTCAGACCTCACGTAGCTGCATTATAATTCACTATCACGGAAGTCTTTTTTTTCTCTACCGCGTTACGTGTTTCCAACAGCAACGTGAGTCTTTCTTCACGCTAGCTTTGTAAAACCATCTTGTTACCAGGGCAGCACTTCCTGGTTCTAGCCTGACGGAGTAAGACGCTGACTGTCATGCTCTCCAAACCTGCATAATCCCTTTAGGGTGAGTGTTTCATAGGCGGTACCTGTGGGCGTTCTCTCACGCTCCTTCACCGCTTTTAACTTAGCCGTTAGCGTGTGCATCTCCTGACTCCGGTGCTTTGCCGCTTTGCATTTTCAGATATACAGAGTGACAATCTGACATCTATTATTCCACCCCGCAACGACGGAGGTGTTAACAAAGATCTACACGATCAATTCCTCTGATCAGCTCTTCAAACCCACATAATCCTTTCAGGGTGAGTGTTCGAAAGGCGGCACCTGTGGACGTTTGCTAGCGCCCGTTTTACCGTTTTACTGCTATTTGATTTAATCCCCAGCGTGTGCATCTCCTGACTCCGGTCTTTTACCGCTTGCATTTTCAGATAAACAAGTGACAATCTGACTTCTAGAATCTTACCCCGCAACGACGGAGGTGATAACTAAGATCAATTTCTTTTGATCCAACCATGCCTTAATGCAAGGGTAGGTTTCTAATAAAGTAATTTTTATAAGTATTGTTGGATGTTTTGTGGCGATCATAGTAATTGATTGGCGCCTTTATCGTTATTTCTATTTCTATCATGGTCCTCTAGATATGGACAACAACTGCTACATTTACGTTACAACAACGATAAGGACCACGTTTTTTCAGGCCGTTTTTTGATTTCTCACCAGGTAATTTCATGTAACCCATGGTTCTATCCTCAGTATAACCTTTTCCTCCTTTTTAGTTAGTCTAATTTAATTTAAATTTAGATACCTTGAACACAACGGGTCTTCCCGTTGCATAGTACCTTGGGACTCCTTAAGAGACCGGTTTTAATACTCGTGTTATACTTTTGTTTTGTCTAGGAAACAGCCCCACCTTACCTCCCTCCCTCCCTCCACGTCCTGACGAAGACCCGCGTAGTAAGGATCTACTGTCCTACAATTTCTGGGTCGAAACGTAGACTTTCTTCTACAATCTTGAACTCCTAAGGATAGCCTGATGTATACAGCTGAATAGGAGCTTCTATTTGAAATGTTTTTTTGATGCTTGCACACTGCTCTTTGACCCCTCGTATGGGGATCTATGACTTTTTGCGATGGTGATCTGTAGATTCATGCACATGAAAAACTTTGATTAGTGATGTATAAACTATCAAAAAATGTGTACCCCTTCCCCAGCACTCTCCCCCTTTTCCCTGTGGGCGCATTGAACTTGTGTATATTGTGTATATATTTTCTATCAATTTTTTGATCATTGATTGACTTTAATGGTGCGGTGAAAATAAAAACACCAGGCACTCTGATTTATTCTTTTGGATTAATTTAGCTTAAACATTGTGATCTTCTTAAATCTTTTGTGTTTTGTCTGGGACCACTTCTATATATACCGCCTAATTACCCAGGTCCCACTGACTACATGGGTCCAACCCTATTATCTATAATATGTTATTGTTGAATGGCATGCAGAAGGAGGACCAACCAAGGATGAGTTCTGTAGGGCACAGAGAGAGTGTCCAACACTTGAGGGCATGAGCCAACGGGCTGGAAACCCTAGCAGCAGGTGATGCCTCTGTTAGTCACCACATTTACTGGGAGGACAGCCTCTATAACAGTGAGCCCAAGGTTCATGCGCATGGGACAAGGGCCCTGGTGGTCCCCCAATGCTACAGGGCCTTCCTACTGGAGCTTGCTTACGAAATTCCTCTGGCAGGACACCTGGGCCAAGACAAGACTTTTGCAAGGCGTGCCCCACAGTTTTATCGGCCCAGGATCAGGTCTGTCTCAGATACAATCTGTAGAACTTGTGTGACCTGCCAGGCTAGTAAGAAGAGGTTTAAAATCCCCTTAACCCACTGCATGTTGTTGGCACACCCTTTGAGAAGGCGGGCATTGACATTGTAGAACCTATTGATCCCCAGACTGCTTCAGGCAACAGGTTTATCCTGGTTCTGGTGGATCATACCACTAGGTATCCAGATGCAATCTCTCTGAGAACCAGGACTGCACCTGCATTAGCAAAGGCCGTGAAGGGGATTCCTTCAAGAAGTGGTGTCTGACAGGGGCACAAATGTCATGTCTGTATACATACATACAGTGAATGTGAAAGGAATGTGGAGTAACTTAAAAGTTTTCCACTTTTACCACCCACAAACCAAAGGGACAGTTGAGTGAATCATCAAGACCCTCAAATTCATGATCACAGGCGTACCCAAGCCCATGAGGAATGAGTGGGACATCCTCTTACCATACCCGTTGTTTGCCTACAGAGACGTATCACAGAACGGAGTGGGCTTCTGCTCCTTTCAGCTTCTGTTTGGGCACTCTGAGTTTGGTCAAGGAAGGCTGGGAGAACTTTCCCAGAAATACTCCCCATGATGTAGTGAGCTGCATGCTGGCCTCCAGGAGCCAAATTTCTAAGTTATGGAAGCAAACATCTAGTAACTTTGAAGCCGGCCAGGCTTTCACAAAAGAGTGGTATGACAAAAATTCCACCACTGGGGTTTTGCAGCCTGATCAGCAAGTGATGGAGCCTGTGGAGCTCAAGGCCCTCCTGGATAGCTGGACTGGGCCTTATGATGTGATTGTGAACAGGGGCAAGACCACCTACCTTGTGGGTCTTAGGAATGCTAAGCAGTCCTACAGGGTGCTGCATGTCAATCACATCAAACCCCTCATTGCGAGGCCATGCTGCTGGTGAGTTAAGGTGAGGAGGAAGGGAAGACCTCTTAGCCTGCAGGGCGAAAGATGGGTCTGTGGAAGGAGGAATCCTTTCCTCCCTCTAACTCTTGGAAAACAGAGAGACAGCCACCAAATGTTGGGACAGTACTCATCTCTGTTTTCCCTTATCTGTAGGACTATCCACCAGTGTACCCATACTATGGACACAGCGGACAACTTCCCTGTTAAGAATACATCTTACATGTTGTCAGATAAGGTAAAGTCTAGCATTGAGGCTGAATTGTCCAAAAATGGGGGTGATAGATCTTGCTTCCTTGTTCACATTGAACATTCCAATTCGAATTAAATGTATCTGTAATCACTCTTTTGTTTTCAATTCCTTTTCACATTTACTTTTTCAATTAATTTCCTGACATTGTTGTCTTTTTCCATAAATCTCTTTTTATTAAGTATCCAATTCCATCACACCTAAAAGAGACCCACCCAACACGTTTCCTCTCTTATAGGGACTTCATCAGGGCAATTTGATTTATCCTTCTTCTCAAAATTATTCTTTTCCATTGATTCCCTGTTTAAATGTCTGATCGATCAGACAGGCCTAGGACACACACGCCGAAAGGCTGCTCGAATGGAGCCTAGACATTTGAATGGAGAATGAATGGAAAATAATGAGTTTGAGAAGGAGGATAATTGCCCTGAGAAAGTCCCTATAAGGGATTAAACAAGTTGGCTCGGTCTGTTTTTAAGTGTGATGAAATTGTTTACTTAATAAAAAGAACTTTATGGAAAAAGACACCATCGTCTGGAAATTAATTGAAAAACAAAATATGGAAAGTAATTGAAAACAAAAGAGTGATTACAGATACATGCAATTCGAATTGGAAAGTTCAATGTGAACAAGGAAATTTGGTTGCCCTCCTAATATGGTGAAAACATTAACTAAGGATTGAGTTTTATGCGCAGTCAAAACTCCAGGAGTGGGCATAAGAGAATTATAAGATTGTGATATTTGACCGGAGCCGTCCAGAAACACCACTGCTGGCTGTCTTTTGGGGGATAGAGCCTTTCAGTAGCCCCTTTTCCAGTTCTGTGGTTCTGGTACAAAAAGCTGTCCCAGCGGGCACCACACCTGAACTCAAGTTCTGTGCTTATTATGGAGTGCTACACTCAGTGACGAAAACAGATGCTCACCCCATCCCCCAGGCTGATAAGCTGATGAGCGGTTAGGGCCTGCCCAGTATTTTAGCACCTTTGATCTTACATCAGGGTACTGGCAGATCACCTTAACAGAGGAAGCCAAGGAGAGGTCAGCCTTCTCCACTCCGGAAGGCCAATATCAGTTTAGGCCGATGCTCATTGAATTAAAGAAGGCCCTGCCACCTTCCAGAGGTTGGTGAACTAGGTCCTTGCTGGTATGGAGGCCTTCTGTGCTATCTGGATGACATAGCTGTCTTCAGTAGCAGCTGGAAGGCCAACCCTTTTCACCTCCAGGAAGAGTTTCAGACTCTGCAACAAGCAAGCCTGACTATCGAGGCAAGTAGATGCCAGATAGGGCAGGGGTCTGTGGTGTAACCCCTTCAGGCCAAGATGGAAACTATCATGGGCTGGCTCTCCCACAAAACCCAGACTGAGGTCAGAGCATTCTTAGGCCTCACAGGGTAATATAGGAGGTTTGTCAAGGGTTATAGCACCATTGTTGCCCCCTTGACTGAGCTGACTTCCAAGAAGCAGCCTAGGAATGTGATTTGGGCAGAGGCATGCTAAACTGCATTTGATTCCTTAAGCAAGCCATGTGCACATCTCCTGTGCTCAGGGCACCTGACTTCTCTAAGGAGTTTATTGTTCAAGCGAATGCCTCAGAGCATGGCATAGGGGCAGTAATATCTCAACTTAATGAGAAAGACCTACCCTTCTGCTTGTTGCCCTGCTGTCTGCTGCTCTCTGCTGAAGGAGAGCTTGCATCTGCCTTCCCTCCAATTGTGCTCCAAGGTATTTTTGGCTCACCTCCTGTTGCTTGAGACTCAGGGATATCAAAGTTACTACCCCTGTTCCAGTGCCTGACTCACTGGAAATGGCCCAGATACTTGGAACACAGATTTTGACACATATCCTGTCTGAAGTGTAGCAGAACCTGCGCATCGACCTGGTTGTGGAAGTAAGAATCGGCCAATCAGAATTAGCGATTTGCCCCCTGAGATCAATGTATTGGACAGCATAACATCGCCGCTGCAGTTTGCAGGTATCGATGCATCCCCTCGACTGTGTGGAGCAACGGGGCACATCACTCGATGTCACTTTACTCCGGCTTCCGCCTACAGAACTAATGCATTACCATAAAAGCATGGAGAAAATTGACGCATCCTTGCCTTGAGGGGCCCAGATCGACGCAACTCAAGATGCATCTCGCTATCGTGACCAAGAAAGGTACATTGTTCACTGCAGCCTGCATGGGTCCTGTAGCTGGCGGGTCAGCACTCCACTGTGGTCGGCCTGGACTTTTTCTTTGGCCCGGAACCCCTAAAGCACTATTTGCCTCTAAGCACTACAATCCATTTATTCTTTTGAAATTGAATATCTCAACTTCTATTAATTGGATTTTTGTCATTTTGGTTTTGTTGTGTTCATAATATAATAATCTATTTTTCTGAACCTTTTTGTGATGTATTCATTGTATTACTCTGTGTGTTTCAAAAATACTTTACACTGTGCCTCTTTAGATACGCCTGACTGCTCAGTGCCAAGCTACCAAAGGATGAGCGCAGGCTATCTTTTAGTGTGTACTTAGCATACCCTGACTAGAGTGGTGATTCCTGCCTGGGCTGGGTGCCACACCACAGTCAACATAGAATTACAGTTCTAACAAATGTAATACATTTCTGGGAGGTTTATTTGGATACCTAGATGAGGGTTTACCTCTACCTTTTACCAGTTTTTGAATGTATACACGTTCCTGCACGGTGATCTTTTGGAATTAGAATAGTATATCTGACCCTGTCAGTGTAAGCACTCTCCCTAGTGTTGTTAGCCAGGAGCTTGAATAGTACATCTGACACCCCATTGTATGTACTTTCTCCATTGTTTGCTATTTGCTATTGTTTTTGGTTCTTTATCATTTTTGCTATATTTTTTTAGTATTTTAAATGCGTGAATTTTATGTAATCCTAAATATTAATAATCATGGTTGAGTAAACTTGAAATGTGTTTTAAAATGATTACTAATAATATGTGTATTTAGCGTTTTAATTTGTAATATAAATTTCAAATATTATATATAGTTAGTTAAAAACTATTTTATTGTGTATAATAATTGTACTGCAAATTATAATTTATATTAGCGTTTACTTTTTATTAATTTTATTTTTACTTAATTATATAAAGTTACATGGATGTTTCTATTTAAGCTAATAAAATAATGTTGATATGGTATATTTTATACACATACATATGCTTCAGTATATTAATTTTATTAAAAATAATGTCACTTTTAATCTATAATAAAGTTAAATCAATTATATATATTTTGCATTATAATGTTGATATTTTGCTCCACAATATTTTTAACCACCACATTATTGGACTATACATTATAAGTAAGGCTCCCGGTTTTGCGTTCAAACGTATTTTTACATATAAATACAGACGGAAACATATTTTTGCTTTTTCTGCATTTATATATAAAAACGGAAAAATGCCAATAAATAAGTTTAACCTTGTTGTGGTCTTCGAGCAGAAGGCAAGTCTGTCCCAGCGTAGGCGGTGACAGGGCTTATCCAATTTCAGCTGAGTCAATACAGAGGTTTGTGTTAAGGGGCCATTAGGCCTCCCTTTGTTTAAACCCTTCGATGCGTGTGACAAGGTCAGCTCGTCATGGAAGTTACCTGCGCTGTGCGTGTGATGAGTTGACCTTGTCACGTAACGCGGGATTTTTAAAATCGCAGCGCTCAGCGGGAAAACCGCTAGCGCGCATGCGGTTAAGTATCCTGACTCTGAGCATTCCTGGCGGGAGCAGAGGTGCGGCGGGATGCACACATAAAAGAAATGAAGGGAAAACAAATGCACCAAGCTAATCACTTGACAGATACTTGAGAGGCATGCTTTTGACTTGGTTCAGCCCCTAGATTCAAGAGATATGCATGCGCTTTACATCACACATTATACTTTCGTGTGAAATGATCTTTGGAGCCAGCTGATTGCTGGACCTCTAAGTGTGCACGATATCGATCTAATGGCCACTGTAGTAAGTGGGGTCCGCAGGTAAGAGCTAAGAGGTTGGCTGTTATTAGATCATCATCAGCACTCCTGGGCTTTGCTGGTAGGCTAGGCCTATGGAAGCTATACTAAAAATTTACAACAGTAAATCTGTGGCTATCGCACTGTATGGTTCCGCATTGTGGGGATATGTAAATGTGGAACCAATTCAGAGAGCGGAGAATAGATTTATCAGAACCCTACTTTCTGTACCCCAGTCGACCCCAACCTATTCCATTCATAAAGAAGTGGGTCTACAGTTTCTTTCTGATAAGCTGAGTATGGCCCCCTTGATTTTCTGGCTAAAAATGTGGATGAATGAAGAACTCCCATTAAATCATAAGATTATGTCTGATGTTCTGTCCCTGGATAAATCCAACAAGATTCCTTGGCTGGCCTATTTGGCCAGGGCATTTTCAGACCTAGGCCGCCCGGAGCGTTTTACCTCCCCTGAGAATATTAGGATCCAAGATCTTGACTTTGTGAAAAAGTCTTTTATGGGAAGGAAGGAAGCATGCCGCGAAGAACGCAAATTGGTAAAACCGGCAGTGAGGGATCATTGTTTACTGGTTAACTCGCCATCACTTGCACCCTACCTTGGTTTTGTCACAATCCCCTTCTATAGGTTCCTGTTAACCAAATTTAGATTTAATTTGTTACACTTTTGTTTAGGCTCTTTTAATAATTGGCAGAAGCCAGAATTAGCCCCGCCCTGTAGCTGCGACCAGTTTTCAGTGCAAGATACAATGCATTTTGTCATGTTTTGTGGGTTGTACTTAGAGCCAAGGAGAAAATATCTGTTGCCTATTCTTAAAGAGGCCAGCTTCACTCAAGTGAGACCGGCTCTGCTCTTTTTACAATTACTGCCTAATCCCCACATTACTTTTTGCATTGCTAATTTTCTGGTAGCCGCTTCAAGGGTGAAAGCTGTCTGTCAAGATTAGTCATCTATGTCAAACGCATTTTTAATTGTGTCACATTTTAAAAATTTGTTGTTAACATTCATTGTTTTTGTGTAAATAGGAAATTTTTTTGTATGAAATGTATTTTATCCTTTTTCTCTCTTTGTATAGTTTTTAAATAAGCCGAATAAAGATATTTTGACTGACACTGTAGTAAGTGTTGGAGGATATCAAAAGAGTGTGTATGCTGTGCCTTACAAATTTTACAACATACAGAGGGGAGGGGGAGAGGGAGAGTAGAGTGTTTTTTTGTTTGTGGACAGTTTTTGTTTACGTTAATGCGCACACATGGCTGCCAAGGTTTTACATTGTTATGTGTGACATTTTCATAATTTGGCAACGTTGTTAAGGTCCTCTTTAAGACTGTGGTGGGTGATTGCAGGACCAGTGCGACTTTCACAGGGAGCTCTGCACAGCACAGTATTTACTGCAGAGTACCGCAGCATTTTGGGTCTGAGGAGGCTTGAAAGAAATATATTCATTACTATAACACAAAGGAGGCCCAGAGGAGGTTTAAAGACCGACAAGAGTTTACTCCTCTACTCTACATATAGACCACGAAAAAGAAACCCTTGAATCTAACAATGTTGCTGTCAGTCTCCTTAGTTAAAGGGTCTATGCCTTGTAGATAAACTATTAAAGGCTAACAAATACATTGATTACATTATTTATGTGACTCACAGCTCGGCTTCCTCTTTGAGTGCATCTTGGGAAACAAGTCCTGTGTGTGTAGTAGCACCGTCGCAATCAAACTTTTATGTTTAGACTTAAAATCACAACACAGTATGAAGTTGTTTTCATGCACATACCACACACATTTTTCCCTTTCACTTGAGCACCTCTTCGATCTGGGTCCATGTGCATACTAATGAAAGAAAAAGTTATCGCAAAGATGTATTCAAACACACACTTCACATTCACATATCTCTCTCTCTTTCCTTTTAAGTGCCTGGAGGCCCCCCTTCTTTTATGTTTTCGAAGGAATCTCTATATTCTCTTATCTATGAATGCTGCATAGGATAGAGAATCCACTCAGGCCCATGCCAGGGTGAGTTGAGGTGCGACTCCCGACAGCAGCGGGTAAGCCTTATAATCTATACAGATTAACCTTTTGTTTGGCATTATTAATGCATTTTTTTCACAGAGGGGTGTTGTTCGGCACATATGATGGGAACACACAGCAGGAATGTGTTATCCTATCTGCTGCCCTACTATTTGTTTTTCTACATATTGAATAATCATACATTTTTTGCCTACAAATGCTCTCATAGCTCACATACCCTAACCTTGTTTTCAGTAGCAGCTGCTATGGGCAGAAGTGGTGCTGCCGGGGGATGTGGGGTATGTGGGGTGTGGGGGTTAAAAAAAATGAAGAAAAAAAATAAAAGGAAAAACAAATTCAACTTATCTGTGGGCTGCCATTCCTCCTCCATCACCTTCTTGTTCCGTTGAGGCAGAAAGCAGGACAGGAAGCACCCAGGATTCCAGACTCCCCTAGCCAATCACAACACTGCTGATAGCAGTGACATGATTGGTCTGAGCGCCGTGGTTCAGCTCTCAGATGGGGACTGGGAGTCTGGGCATGCTCTCCACCCAGGCTGGGCAACACAACCTGGTGGAGAACATGTCAAGTGCACATAAGTGTTTGGCCGGACCAAGGCGGCCAGCCAAACCGTAATTCGCACTTAGAGAATGCCCACCACTCCTCCCCCTGCTCTGTGGACAGTCCAGCCCACTCCGCCCCTACAGAGGAGTACTGAAAGATAAAATGATGATAACATGCTGTTATTATCATATTATTTTTCCTGTACGGCGATTCTCCTCCGCCTTAGCGGAGGAGCCGCCTCTGCTTGTGTTCCTGAAATGTTTGCATTAAAAAAAACTTTTTGTGTATGTCTTTCACAGGTTACTACCAGTCAATCCTCAACCTTCTGACATCTCATAGGATCACTGGATAGTTTTATATATTTTATTAAAACAGTTTTTTTGTGTTTTGATTTGAGCACTTTGAGCAACAGCACTGATATCTAGGACCTGAGGAAAGCCACAACACCTCTGTTCAGGGTTACAGGCTGAAACATGCCAACCTCTCTTTGACACTCTGAGCAGGTTTAATCACTCCCACAGTGCCCTGTTTTTTAATCCTGGCCCAGGGACAGCCCAATAAAATAATTTGCGAACCGTGTAGTCAACTTTTACTTATCACTTTTACTTGCTCCGCTGCCCTCATCCTTTAGCTCACCAATTGGGTATTTAGTATACCTCTCTCCTTCAAAAAACATCCCTGAGCTTCTTGCTCATAGTGAGGAGTTGTAGCCCATACCGTGGCTAGGCTTCACGGTACAAGGAGGTTCCCAATGATGAAGCATATCACCTATGGTGGATGAGGGAAACCTTCCGTTAAAGGGACACTTCACCACAGTTAGGTTCCCAGCTATGACAGTAACATTGATAGACCAAGGGTTTCTTTTTTGTGGCAATTTTTTGTGTAGGTGCCCACACCTATATGATTTCTAGGAGTGGGGGTAGTTGTGCATTTGTTGTTTAAATTTCAAAAATGTACATTACAAAACATGACAACTGTTGTAAGGTTGCAAAGTATTTTGGTTTGTCATTTATAGGTTAGATGTATGACTCTTATGACAAGTTATTCCAGCATAGGTTTTTTTTAACACTACTAAACTGCTTTTTCACAAGGTAACACTGCATAGAACAATCATGGCATCATTCCGAGTTGCCCAGAAACTTTTGCAGTAATTATCAATATCATGCGTTTTTTCTCATCACTAGGCCTTGATTAAGAGTTTAGGCGTTGTTAGAAATGGGTGTCTCTCGTTGGCAATGGCTTGCACCTTTGTCCAAGTAGGGACGCTTCTTCCTAGCCAGGGTAAGGGGGATACACTGCTAAAATAACCCCTGCTTACCCTGTGGGAGCTTGGCACAGCTTGGCACAAGCAGACAGGCTTATCTCAGAGGCAGTGTGGTAAGCATCTGTGACCACATACAGTAATACAGTGAAAATACTACAAATGGACACCACACCAGTTTAGAAAAATAAGCAATCTTTATCTCAACCAAACAAGACCAAAACAACAAAAATCCAACATACTATACCCAGAATATGACTTTTAGAAGGTAAAAATAGTTTGGTTGCAACTCTTTCAACACAAAGTACCTTGGATGCGTCAGGATCATAAACAAAAACAGCAGCAGGGAAGGTGATGCGTCAGTTCCTTATGCATAGGGAAGGTGATGCCTTGGTGCCTTGCTCCAGGGGAGGTGATACGTCAGTTTCTTACTGTCCCGCAGGGGAGTTGCTGCGTTGCTTCTTTACTGAAGAGGAGGTGATGCATCGGTATCTTACTATGTGGGGAGGTGATGCATCAGTTTCTTACTGCAGCCCTGGCGTTGTTGTAGACTTGCAGCTCTGGTGGGATGCGTGGGAATTTGGGTATGCGTCAGTTCTCGATGCGGTAGCAGAGGCAATGGCACTGCGTTGATCTCTCCAGCCACAGCCCCATGATGCATCGGTTCTTGCAGTCGCACAGCAGGGCCTGCGTCAGAGTTGGTGCGGTGATCTCGGACTTTCGAGATCGTCGAACAAGACTTGGCCTGCAGCGATTTCTCCAGCCGCGGGCAGGTGCTGGATCGGTTTCTTCAGCGCCACGTCGGTGATGTGTGGAAATTCTTCAGGCATGGCGGTGTTGGGTCAGAAAGAGGAGCGGATGCATCACACTTCTTCTTTTCCCAGCTCTCAGCAGCAGGAACAACCTACATAGCCCAACACTTGGAACAGGACCCTCTTGGCAGGGCAGAACACCAAGCAAGGAAGTTCAGGGGAGCTGATGGTAAAATCTGTGTGTCCCTGGGACTTCAGAAAAGGAGGCAAGCTCTACTTCCAGCCCTTGGAGAACTTCTTCAAGCAGGATACACAGCTCACAGCAAAGTCGTTGTCCCCTCCTTGGCAGAAACAGCCACTGCAGGCCAACTCCAGACCGCACACAGCAAAGGGACAGTACTTCTTCTTCAGCTTTCCCAGCTCTTCTCCTTGGCAGAGGTTCCTCTTTAGTCCAGAAGTAATCTAAAGTTCTGGGATTTGGGCCCCCATATTTATACTGCATTTTTCTTTGTTCTCTTGTGGCATAAAGGCTCTGTGCTCAGCCAAAACCAGTTCTGTCCTCCCTGGTGCAGCTTCCCGGCTGAAGGTGGAGACAGCATTTTGTAATGCATACCAGGCTCATTCAGGTGCAAGGAAATCTCCTCCCACTACTCTAAATGTAGCCCAGGCCTATTCACCCCATCCCTGACTCATCTAGGGAAGGCAGGACACATCACAACCCCTCCAGTGGCTGTCTACATTAAATGCACATCCCAAGCCCCTGTCACTGCAAAGCCAGACAGCCAATCCACAAATCAGCTGAGGCACACAGGATGGCTAAGCAAGAAAATACCAACTTTCTAAAAGTTGTATTTTCAAACACACAATATAAAAATCATCTCTACTAAAAGATGCATTTTTATATTCTGAATTCGGGCATACTAAACTGCAACTTCCTACCTTGTCCCAATGGGAAGTTATACTTATAAGATGTTATATATAAACTCCCATTCTATCCTATGGGACAGATAGCCTTTCCATACTGAAAAACGAATTACACTGGAGTTCACTACCAGGCATGTCACACACACCAGGACATGTCCTAAATGTCACATACACTGCACCATGCACAAAGGGGTACTTTCGGCCTAACTTAGGGGTGACTCACATGTAAGAAAAGGGAAGGTTAGGGCCTGGCAAGTAGGTGCACTTGCCAGGTCGACATGGCAGTAAAAACTGTGCACAGACACTGCGGGGGAAGGTCTGAGAACCCTTTGAAAGACTACTTATGTGGGTGGCACAATCAGTGCTGCAGGCCCCCTATCAGCATTGACTTACAGGCCCTGGGTACACACAGTGCACTGTACTAGGGACTTAGTAGCAAGTCAAATAAGCCAATCATGGAACCACCAATCCATTTTAACAATCTGCACAGAGAGCATATGCACTTTAGCACTGATTATCAATGGTTTAGTGCCCAGAGTCCTAGAACCAACAAAAACAGGGTCATAAACAGGAGGCCAAAAAGCAAAATGTCTGGTGCTAAACCCACTGGAAAAACCAGGTCTAACAGGCGTTATTTATCACACCTGATACATACTGATACCACGGGGTGCATTATTTACTGTGTGTTATAAATGACACCTATCACGAGTTTGTGGGGAATAACATGCAGATTTTGATGTTTAACGCACCAAATTTGCATATTACTGTAAATATCATACAATTTCCCCTGTTACATTTTGGCAGTTTTTACCTGCTGAAATTTTACAACAGCTTAGGAATTTAACGCATTAGATAATTATGAAATGAGATTAATATAGCCAAACTTGTAATTCCAATCCGTGCGTAAACAGAGATTTACGCACTGGTTGAAATGTATCTACTCACTCCTAATCAGGGCCTTAAAAGTGTATTTCCAGTCGCAGTGAGGCTTTCCATGAAGAATCGTTGCCCTGTGCACTGATTTCCCTCTTTCTGACCATTCCCTCCATTCACACATTTCTATGTTTTCCATAGTAAAATGTGAAAAGAAAATATTCGTTTGTAGGAGTTTTCTTTCCCGCACAACTCACAATTTGGAGGAAAATCTCTGTTGCAGCAGGATGAAAGTGCGAATCAGAGTAAGCCTATAATCTTGAGCCAGACCAATTTGTATAGGAAATCTAAGCTAAAGGTATACTTGCTGAGATATAATATGAATTACTTTTCTGTTTTGGCTGGAAACTGTATGTATCTTCGTGTAGAAATTGCAATCATTGGGGACTATAAAGAGCTTTACGAGTGACAGAAAAGCGCTGCCACCCTAATGTCACCATAAATGTCTTCACCCTCAAAAGTAAAGACCCTGTGGCTCTTGCATTAAGGTCCCTCACCTATACTGATCCACTACTTGGTTACAGGTTTAGTTGTCCGGAGTGCAGCTGGTGCAGTGGCACTGGGATCCGTTTTCCTAGCTTGCAATATGGCCTAAAGTACCTTCTTATGGCCTTGCACGGTAACGCGCTCTGGAACATTATTACAGGCCTGGTCTGTATCTTCCCCACTAAGTCTCTGTTTTCCAAGTTAAGTCATTTCCATGGACTCGTAGACATGCTCCGATGTGATTTCTCTTCAGTGTTGACCCAAATGGACAACAAGGTACTTTTGTCTCCCACCACCCACTGTCGCCCGCCGGTCCCTGACCTCTGTATCATTTAATCAGCAAAAATGAATAAAACAAAATAAACAGCAAATCACACATAATGACCATGCTTCAGTTCGGTAATTACAGCATTGTACAATCCGAGCGTCAAGCAGATCTTATGACTAAACGGGGTTTCGGCTTTCCATTTGCAAGAGATGTAATCATGGTTTTTGCTAGAGCTGTGCGCGAGGTTTCGACCGTGAAACATTATGAATAGTGAAATTGAAGCCCCCTTTCTATGTTTACCAAAAAGGAATGCGCCATGTCTGCTCAGCTCTTCAGACACCGATACATCAGATAGCCAAGACTTGCTCCGACCACGACTGAAGCTATCCTGTATCACTGCTGGCAGCGCCTGTGGAAATTGGCGCCAAAGTTATGTGTCTCCTCAGCAGGCAAGGAGCAAGTAATTGATTTGCAGTACCTTTCAGATGGGTTTTGAGGAACCAAGAGGGAAGTTTATTTCCATGCCGGCCTACCATTCCTACTTACGTAATGCTGAATTAACATTTATCTTACTCCACAATTCTTTCTTTCTGCCAAGTGCATAAAAAAAATCATGCTCACAGAGCCATTCGAAATCTGTACATCACAACGTTGAGGTCTCGAAAACCAGTACGCGGTGCACTCATGGTTTGTTGGTCTGGAAGTGTAACTTAGTTCTACAGATGGAGCAACGGTCACATGACACCAGGTTGTAACTTTGCTGTTGTACACGAGGGGACACCAAACTGAAATTAAAGGCCTTAATCCTGTATCTTTTAGCAAGGGGCCCACAAAAAACTGCAAAGTGTTATTTTGCCAGAGGTTCCCAAAATCAATGCATCAGAGCGGACTAATTCTTGAAAAAATATTTTAGTTTGAAGCATGCCCTTATAATGTGGCAACTGACAGCTATACAATTTAGAGTACTAATTCAAATGTAGAGTTCTACTTAATGGTGTTTGACCACAAAAGTCTTCTAGGCACTGACACTCATGTGAAATCTTTACTTGGTATGGCAAACTTTTTCGGCTTTCTAAATAGACGTAGGGTGCATAGCAAATAGCATTAACTTGTTTTGTAATGAACTGCTTAATACATCAGTTTTGGAATTTCTAAGCGCTTTAAATAGCAGAAAGAAGATTAATAAGCCGACATTATCCAATACTGATCTTTTACAGTGCAAGTGGAACAATGGAAACATTACTCAGGCAAAGCAGTGGAAATATATTCTACTACTTTCTACTATGTAGTTCAGTTCTTAAAATACCACTCAAATTGTCCACCAAACTCGAAACATTTACTCACCATATTTTATGTAGTTGGTTCTGACATGCATTGAAAGATTCCACACATTAGTGGAGGGAGTAGAGTGACCAGCCGCCAGATAAGATGGCTGCCTGTAATGGGAGTTCTGGCCTGGGGCCAGATGCACTATGCCCCATCGGGCCATTTGCAACCAGTAAAATGCATTTTCAAATGTACCAACCCTGTTTTGTGAGTTGGCAACCTATTACAGACTCACAATATAGGGTTTGCGAGTTGCTATTAGGAAGGGGTGTGGCAAGAGCAACCCTTCCTAAGAGCGAGTTGCACTTGTATGAAGGAATGTTTTACGACAGTGAATGTGGTCACACACCATTTGTAGTTTACCACTAATTTCAGAATGGCGGTAAGCCGTTCCCCTTTGTGAATAGGGGCACCAGCATTTATTTAGAGCAGGCAGTGGTCCCACGGGCCACTACCCACTCTGAAAAACTGAAAAGAAAACATTTCATTTTTATTTTTGTTGCAAAGTTATACTGTGTGCGCTGTGCACCTCAATTTTTTGCTGACTGCAACCTGTGGTAGCTGCTCTGACTGTGTCCTGCACTGTGCTAGTCTGGCCCAGGAACAGTGCTATGTTAAAACACAAGTAAAGATACATACGTGCAGTGGGGTACACTATATGTTAGGATACACCTATAATTGACATGACCTACTCTATAGGTCCCTATTAGATAGTAGGGCAAGGGGGATTAAAACTACCTTTAAGTCCCTAGTATATATTAGGGCATGGAAGTTTAGAGACCAACAGCCTTTGTTGTACTTGCATGTTGTATTTTGCATGTTGTACTTGCATGTTGGTTGTACTTGCAGGTGTTGTACTTGCACTGCTGAGTGCCAGAGGTAATTTCAAAAGCAGTCATGTTTTGCAGCACTGCTTTTAAATGTAAACTGTGCCCAAACTCGATTTTGGTGGTAGGGGCACTTAAAAAGTAATAATCTACATTATTTTTACCTATGAGGTATCTCCAGGGTCTCCCCTAGGTGTCCCAGGGGTGGGGGCCATGTAACTATAAGCAAGGTCCTTAGAGATGATTTTTTATATGTCTTGTGGATAGAGATATTGCTAATTTCATTATCCCCATTAAAATAAAGCCTCTCCCAAAACGCATGATGCTTTAGAGGAGGAACAGGACATGCAGGGAATGCCAATCCTACCTACCCCATTCCCTCTGACCCAGCCAGCTAGCAGGCTTTTTTGTTTTCTGTCCTCATTCACCTTTGACTCCAATATCCATATCTCTGGCCCATAGATCCATAGATCAGGGGTCTAGCCCAAGGTAGGGTACACGTATGGACATTGCACAAAATGGGTACGTCTCACTCAAATGATCCAGTAACAGGCAGCTGCATGGGGCGGGAGGCCATCACAGCTTAGAGAGATGCTTAGGCTTAGTCATTGAGCAAAGATATACACTTTTTTGTACTTCTTGCTTTTTACCCCCCAACTACTCCATAGACCACCTAAATAAAAAGCTCCAGTATTTCTTCTTTTTAGTTGCTTTCCCCATTATATCTATTTTGGTCATGTAAAATGAAGATGCTAACCACTCCGAGTGTCGCAGAGAGAAATCTCCTACCCACCTACGGCAGATTTTTCTTTTTGCCAATAGTATAGCATAGAACAAGTGATCTCTGGCAAAATCATTAATACCCTCCACCACTCCAAGGATAATCAGTGAAAGGCTTACCTTAACGTGTAAGTCAAGGGAGATAATATAATAGGAGAGAGAGTATAAGCCTTTCTTGTTCATCCCTGCTGCCTCAGAGCCAATTAAAGAGTCATACACACGTATATAATGAACAAGTTTTATACACTGCAATTATTCACAATTTTTAACATCATCCGATGTGGGTCGTTTACTGTTAACGACATCCATGGAGTAAGCAAAGTAACCACTGGTATGGAAATCTTGAAGAAGGCTTTGCCGAAACGCGTTGGTGTTCAACTTATACTACCAGTGTCTGCATATTCGGCTTTGATCATATGTAAAATTGTATAATGATAAAGCATAACATTATGTAAATAACGCACTGTTATACTATTTATAATCAATCGCATTGAAACATCAATATTGTAACAGGCAACATCGAATGACTTGGTGTAGTGTATTGACTTTGTGTTGAAGATACACATGTTTTCCAGGCTATACCTGAATATATATGTACATGTGGTTCTAGTTTGCACTATATTATTGGGATTGTGTATTTATTCAATTATTTAAGTTATTTATATGCAAAGTATATACATATATTTTTTCTACCTAAAGAAACAAAAAGAATGATAATAAAAACTAAATATTTATCTACATTATAATTGTTATGAGTTGTATTATGTCCTTGTGTTTCTAGAGTTGATATGTCCTTCTAGATCAAACAGCACTGTGACAGGTGCTCATGTTTTTCAAATAGGTTAAATTCCCTGTCAGAGTTGTATCCTTTTTCAGGGGCCCCATTCGTTTTCCAGAGACAGTTCTGGCACATTGAACAGCATTCTGTTGTTTGTCAGCTTGAAAGCTCAGGCATAGTACTGAATATCTGGCAGGGAAATCCCCTCCTTCTCCCTTTTCCTCAGCAGTTTTGTCCATGAGATTCTTATGCCCTTATAGCCAAGATATAGGTGTTTATAGCCTGCTGCACTTTATCCATCACTGCCTTATTGAAGTGCAGGGGATTGTATTAAACAGAAATGTGATTTTAGGCAATATCACCATTTCCACTGGTTGACTCCCCCCCCGAAGAATGTTAAGGGAAGATATGCCTTTCCCTTCATTATCCGTATACTATCTCCAAGTATTCTATTCAAGTTTACTTCTGGGATTTCCTTGATGTCCTGTACGATCTTCAAACCCAGGTATATCATTTCTTTTTTGATCAACGGGTTACCTTCTCCCTGATGCCATATCATAACCTCCATTTTCCCAGCATTTACTGCATACCCAGACACTTAACCGGATTCTGATGAAATCTGTAATATAACCGGCAAGGCGGCCGAGAGATCCGAAGTGTAAACCATTAAATTGCCTGCATATAGTGCTACTTTCCTTCCCCAGCCCTCATAACCGAAAGGTGGAATATTAGCGGCTATTCTGATCTTATGTGCTAAGGGCTCTATATTGAGTTTGAATAAAAGAGGCAATAGGGGACAACCTTGTCTAGTGCCTCTAAATAGTTTAAAAGAAGCGCTCAAGTTTCCATTTACTAGTATTCTTGCTGAGGGATCCTGGTATATTAGCTGAATATAAATCCAAGTAATGGGTTACTGTTCCTAATGATGAGGACCAACCAATCACGTGTACATTTCCAGGCAATCTGGTGCCATTCTCTCCTGAAAATGAGATCCTCTAAAAAGATGTGTGATGCAGTTGTTACTAGAAGGCCATTCGGTGCCAGGTTGGCCCTAAGGTATTCTGTCATTACTGCTCCATGTAGAGCTATCTTTACTTATTGTTTCTTGAGAGAAGCAATGGAATTCCAATCTCCTGCTGCTAATAGTTGATATGTTCCTTGTCTGTCTATGTCTCGTTTGTGTTTTTTATCTCTTCTTGATTCTTCTAGGTCTGAACACGAGTGGTTACCATGAGCTGGCGTCACCCTATACATCACACAAGTGGGACCGCTCTACCACTTCAAATACAGAGGTTACTTATTTTTTGAATCTCACAACTACATATTAACCTTTTTTGTTCCTGATGAAGCGCCAAGGATCGTTTTGACCACAATAGGGCGCGAAACATGTCGACCTTCTAGTTACTAGGGTACATCATTAACCCATTAGTAACATTAACCTACAGGGTTTTTTACTCTGACAGGGAGACAACATATTAAAAAACCTTTAAGGTATCCCCTAGCCAGTTTTAAATATTCACTCACCCACCCATCTTTCACAACCACTCTATGAATATATCTCACACCCTCACTCTTTATACGGCGTAATAAAAAGATCTCCTCCAAAGAGACCCTTGGGGGGACCCATAGGGCGTGCAGCACCGGCCCTACGAGGAGCAATGCCCAATGATGAAGCATGACATCCCTAGGGATATTTGAGGGCAACAAGAGACAAAATCTGTGATTGTCTCTGTTCATGAGAACAGAACCTAGATTTCCCCTTTTCCTCACTTTACCATATTTCCTCTCTGGATATTAGTCGTGTCCACTTAGAACAGTAACCCATTACTTGGATTTAAATTGCTACATGGAGTACGGGTACTGGACCTCAACTAGCTCCTAGTCCCCCCTCTCTTCTTTTGATTGATAGATATTAGCTGAATAACCTTACAGAATTTATCTTCCAATTGTAGCCAAGTATGCCCAATTTTCTCTGTCAAAAGCTTTTGTGGCATCTAAAGTCACCATAGCTAGGGGGATCGAATAAGCCGTAGCCAGATCAATAGCCCCTATCAGGCTGTACCTTAATTCATGTTGGTACCTACCCTTAATGAAACCCTTCTGATCACTATGTGTTATCCCACCAACTACTTTACTCACCCTTTCTGCTAAGATTTTTGCAAAGATTTTATAATTTGTGTTGAGCAATGATATTGGCCTATATGAGTCGCAGCTAGCGGGGCTTTTCCCTGGTTGTATTATCAGCGTTACTATCACTTCATCCAAGGACTTAGACAGCTGTAGTCCTTTCTCTAGAATCTCCTCAAATATCGATGTCATAAACAGGATTAGCATGTCTCCCAAGATTCTGTATAGCTCTTTTAATCAATCAATCAATCAATCAATCAGTGACACTTATAAAGCGCGCTACATACCCGTAGGGTCTCAAGGCGCTGGTATTTTAGTATTCCATCTGGCCCTGCAGCTTTACCCTTTGCTTGTCTGAATAACCTCTTAACCTCATCTTGTTGAGTGATTACCTGATTTAGGAGATTTTGCTGATTCCAATCCAGGGGATTTATGGTTTTCGGGCATAACCCTTGGTCAACCTCATCTTCTGAAACTAGCCCCTCTTCACCATACAGTTCATGGAATTAATCCTTAAAGGCTTTATCTAGCTCTGATTCACTAGTTAGTTTGACACCTTTCTGTGTGCCCTTGATTTCCCTAATTCGGTTTCTATTTTTGTCTGCTTTAGCCTTCCAAGCCAACAGCTTTCCTTCTCCCTCCCCATATTCGATATGGGCCAGCTTGCTGGCCTCCCATCTCTACTTAATCTGCATCTGAAGAATAGTTTCTAGTTTTCCCTTTCAGTGAGCGCAGATTTTTCTCTCCAGCGAGCCTATAATCCTCATCTTTGCCTTTCGTTATATCTAACTCTTCTAGCCGGCTCACCTCAGCTCTATAACACCTATTTCTGAAGCAAAGCATACTCGTGATTTTACCCTTATGTAAGCTTTAAGGCTATCCCAGACCATTACGGTGGAAGCAGACCCTATATTCTTTTTAAGAAACTCACCTACCGCTTTATTTAAGAGGTCCATTGCTTCATTATCCGTAAGTATGGTAAAATCCAACGTCAGTTTCCTTTCTGCAGGCCTACCAGTTTGTTCAATTGTTAATTTAACTGCAGAATGGTCTGAGAGATGGGTCGTCCTACCGGTAATGTCCTGGATTTCTTCTCTCAGATTCAACTTTACCAAAAAATAATAAATTCTGGACCTATGTCCATATTGTTTGTTACGTAAGAAGGTGCCTTGCAAACAACCCGACCTCTCCCTCCATAAATCACAAAGAGCCCTTTGTTTTATCACCATCTTTAAATATGTATGTGATTTAGCGGTAGCTATTGCTCTGCTTTTTTTTACTTATCCAATTTCAGATCCATTATTATATTAAAATCACCTGCCATAATCACCGGGTATGAGAACTCCAGCATATTAGTAGACACTCCTTTTAATGGCGCTATGTCATCACAGTTCAGACCATAGAACCCTACTAGTGTTATTAATCTCTCATGTAGTTTACTTTTTGCTATGATCCACCTGCCACTCTTATCCCCTGCTATATCTATTATATATGCCTTCACCTGTTTTTTTAATAATATCGCAACTCGTCTTATATTTACACACTGATCAGTACAGACCACCTGCTGCACTCGTTCTTTTTTTAAAATCTTGATGCGCTTACTATTCACCAGATCGGTCTCTTGCAAGATTATTATTTGTGTCAGGAAATCCATTGGCTATTGCAAGATCCTTTCCCTTCTTCCTTTCATACGTAACCCGTTAGCATTCCAGGTTAGTATCTGAGTAGCCATCACCTACTTCTATCTCTCTATTCGGGAAACAACCATTACAATGCAGTCATTACAACGACCTACCTTTACAACGCAACTGCCTTTACAACGCATGCCATTACAATGCATGTCATTACAACGCATGTCACTACAACGCATGCCATTACAACGCATACCATTACAACGCATGCCATTACAACACATTATAAGGTAAGTATTGGAGATTTTTTTGTATCAAAGTTGGTGTGGGTTTTGGGGTACATGGGAATAGTAATTTTCATCCCTACACTATACAACACTTTCCCTACTGTTGAACTCACTGGAGTGGGAATAGTAATTTTTACCCCTACACTATCCAACACTTACCCTACTGTTGCCCTAAAAGTATTATGCGTTCTAATGGAATGCGTTGTAATGGTAGTTTTAAAAACTGCATTGTAATGGCATGCATTGTAAAATCATGCAATGTAATGGTAGTTGCGATGTAAAGACTGCGTTGTAAAAGCATGCATTGTAACATCATATATTCCTCTGTTCTCTGCCTGGGCACTTATAGCTCTTTTAGCTAGATTCTGCATCGCTGAGGTGTTTGAGGTTTTTTATGCTTTATTCCCTTATGCTTCCCACCCAGTGCTCTCCTCCGACCCCTTACATTCCCCCCTCCCTGCTTTCCTCTGGACTTTATGTTAGCCCATTTTGGTTTGTGTCACTGGGCACCAGCCACCGCTTAATGAACCAAAAAGAAAAACCCAGGTAACTCCATGCGCCTCCCCCAGCTCCCCCAATGTGCCGATTAAGGCCTACCACCTACTCTCATGCACTTCCACCGACTTGCAGTAATAGACTAGAATCGCTTTTTTTATACTTTCCAGTAACTCATCTGCCTCCCTTTGGCTCCATAAATTATGCATTTTTTGTTATGCATGACTCTTAGGGATGCAGGAAACGTAAGTGGTGCTGAGGCCCCTAGCTTTTTAAACTCTTATAAACACTTATCCAGCTCCCATTGTCTATCCAAAGTGGCTTGCGACAGGTCTGATCTAATTTCAAACAAGAAGTCCTTCACACTAAGCATCCTTATTTTCAGAGCCTTTGAGAGAATTTTTTCCTTTAAAGCAAAGGTTTGGAAGTTAAGGTGGATCTTACATGGATTAACCCTGTTGGGATTCCTTCTAAAAGGACCTCTGTGCACCCTTTGGATATCCTTTGTTATCTTCTCCTCACTTTCCTCAATCTGAACTTCTTCTTTTATCAGAGAAACCAAAAAAGCCTATATGCCTTCTCCCTCCTTCCCTTCAGGAACATTTAAAATTCTTAAATTGTTTATCCTTGAGATGTTCTACAACTGTTCCAGTTTCTCTCTGGTTTCTCGCTCCTTGTGCCTTATTGCCTGAATTTCTCGCTTTACTATTGCTCAATTCTTCCTTCAACTCACCAACCGTTTTCTCTAAAGTCTGCGTTCTTATATAAAGGAGATCCATTTTTTTCTCCAGGGCCTTGCAAAAGCTCTTTATTTCACCCTGGTTTGCTTTCAAAACTGTGAAGCCTTTCGTGATATCTCCTAAAAGTGACAAAAACATACCCTCTAGGGACCTAGGTGAGTCTCCGGGGTTATATCATTTTCGCTTGTTAATATTGGGGCCAAATGTAGCGGGAAGAGTTTTGAGTAGAGTCACCAATTGGGGATCTAGTTCTTTCTTATTTTGTTAACCCCAAACTCCAACTTGGTCATACTCCCCTGTGCTGCCATCTGTGCGAGGACTGCCTGAGCTCCTGACCACTTAGCAAGCTCTGTTGTCTGATATCAACTACGGGGCAACACCTTGAAAAAGGATCTTAACAAGGGTGTTATTTTAAATGTTTGCTCTACCCCCTCAGGCCTCTTCTCAACTTTACAGTTTTGCGAGTACATTTCTGGTCACAGGGAGTCAGTCCTAAAAGTTCTTTGTTTGAAATATCACGGGATTCTCTAAATGCAAATCCGTTTTAATTAATAGGTATTTGCTGCCCATCAAAATATTTGAATCCAAACCTCAGTGCCCAGTACACAACAAGAAAAGAAAGGATCTGAAGCATTTATCTCAAGTGAGCTTCTTTAGGTATAGACAATATCGCAGATCCACAATTATTGGCTCTCTTTCGTGTGTATATTATAACTGGTACTAACCGAGTCTATACACTTTCTTATAATTTCAGTCTGTCCGCCTTAAGTTTCGAATAAGGACAAAGGATTCTCAAGATTTCGAGACATCAGAGCCAAAACAAGAGCAATTTCTCAGGCTCCTGTATTACTACGATACAAGGTTATTATACTTTGTTTTTATTCTGGGACTCGCTCTTGGTGTATGGTATATTCTTATGATTATATTCATCGTTTTCACTCATGCGGTTCTCTTTCTTAAAATCTTTTGCTTGTTGGTGTTTACATATGTGTTTTTCACAATGAGACTTGTTAAGGCAGGCATTGCTTCACAAAACTGAAGCTATGTGGTGCTATGTTTCACTCACTTTTTCGGTGTTCCCACACTCTATGGTCCCTTAATCTGGGTGTTCTTCTTCTTTCCCTTCTTTTGTGTGATAGTAATTCTCTCTCACACAATTCCTCATTTTCAACTTAAGGAGCAACTTTGTGGTCTTATATTTTCTTTTGATACATGTGCCAACTATTGTATTCACGTTTTTCTTTACAGCCTTGAGGAAGTCACGGTGGTGATGAAACGCGCGTTGGCTGTTTTCGTACTACAAAGACAAGGAACTGGAATTCTAAGTGCATCATAGAATCTGTACTTTGTGAATGTTAAGACTTTGGAAATTAAATGTATTTGTTTTTGAGGAAATAAATCACTGTTCAACCATCTAATCCAGTTTTACATATAATTCCTGTGACAGAAAGTTTCTCTCATCATTCTATGGTGTTCTCATTGATTAGAAATGTATTTGTAAATTGTACACAGAATATTTAGAGTGCCAAGGTTCTTTCTCTTGTGCATTTTGAAGAAGTAACTATGTGCCTTGTTCCTACCGATACTCTGGGTAGTGGGGTATCCTACCCTGAGTGGCACCTATTCGACTTTTTGGTGTTCAGTTTACCCATGTGAAGTAAAATTATCCAACTTGTACCAGTGTCTGATAATAACGCCTTTGAAGTGCGACAGTATATCCACCACTACCGTGTGGGGTTTTCTCCTCTCAAATTTACCAAACTCTGCGACTCCCTTATAGGGTGGTCTTTAGGTCAACACACCAGGGGTCGAGGGGACTCACAGCCCTCACTTTTATTTGACACCCTTGATGGGGGGCAACTGGAAAAAGTCTTGTGGGAACAACTTTTGTTACTTTCAGTTGTGTTATGGCGCCTCCCTCTCCCTGAGGGCTTACTCTCATCCTACTGTTCCCTGACTACACTTTCCCCCCTAACTTTACTTTGCTCCAGGGTTGTTCGCTCTACCTCCTCCACCTTTTTGCTGCCGGCCGCTGACGGGCGAGGCACATTCCAGGCTATTGTGGCAGGTAAGGGGGGCAATACTGCTCGATTTTTTGGTGGTGGGCGCCATAACTCTCTAGCAACCTGCAAGGAATATAGCTCCCTACAGCGTAGGTGATTTGATCTCATGCCATTACAATGCGGTCGTTACAACGACCGCGTTGTTCGTATGCAATACCATTACATAGCAAATCATTACAACGACTTGCAGTAGGGGGCGCGCTGGACTTAGGAATAGTAATATTTACTATTCTTACCCCAGTTTGTGCAACAGTGAAGAAGGTGTGGGATTTTAAATCTAATACCAGTGCGCCCCCAACAGCAAGTCGTTGTAATGGTATTGCGTACTAACAACCCAGTCATTGTAACAACCGCGTTGTAATGGCATTGAGTTGTGGAGACAGCGCAAGTGTTGTGGCCTCAATGTTTTCCATGCTTAACGATACTGCCTAGCTAGCTGGCTTAAGGAAGGACTCTGCAGATGTTAGGGGGTTGAGAGATATGGAAATGAGCTGCACTGGGGGTTGGTTGAGCTAGTTCTTGCTCCTCTGCTGAGACTTCAGGCATCATGAATTTTGGAGGAATGGTGCTTTCTGGGACAAGAATAGGCCACATGTTGGAGGAAGTTGTCATGCTCTGGGGTGTTGCCTTGCACCTCATTGGATAGGAGTGCTCTCCTGTTTGAGCACTGTATACATATGTGAGAGGTGCAGAGCCTCTGAGATCTACTGCTTGAAACTAAGAAAAGAAGAAGGTTGGCCATGCTGGCAACTTGATTTGCACCACTGGGCCCTGCATTCTGACAGACTGCACCTGTTACACTATCTGTAACTACAGCCCTGTGGATGTACCTTGCTTCAAAAGTAAGGAGTGAACTCCCTGCAAGCTACAGGTTAACAGAGCTCACCTGCACAATCAGTGAACTTTTAATGGTTTTGTCCATGTGCATTGTGGGAAATTGTGGTCCCAAGGACACATTCATTTTTAGGCACAGGGTGATTAAGTGATTTGCCCATAATCACAGGATGTTTGAGCCTCCTGCCAGATTCGAACCTGGTTCCCCAGCTTCAAAGTCGACCGCCCAAGCCATTAAGCCACACTCTCTCCCTCTTGAACCTCAACCCAGATATCAGGTTCGTCCCACTGAAGAGCTCTGGTGCTCCGACTTACAGAGTTTGACTGGGAGTTCCCTGAAAGTCAAGCCAGTAAACCCTCTCTGAATCCGAATTGGTGAAAAATGTAGATGGACCTAGGAGGAAATATCTCCAGAAAAGTTTCTAAGTCCAAAGGCAGATTTTACTTGGGGCATCCCGTTTAGTGTAGCCACGCTGGCTTACGTGTGGTCGGCCTCAAACTTTGACTTTGGCCTGGTCAAACACAACCAGATGTCCCAGAGTGGCACTATAGGCTTTTAAGCTCTATAAAGTGGTGATTTATAAAATACATTTGTATCTCCGGCACCCTACATAGGATTTTTTGTCGTTTTGGTGTCATTTTGAAGATAACATTATTTCCTAATTTTATAAATTGGTTTGGGATTTGTAATGTGTGTTGTGTCTAAATTATTCACGGAATTGGTGTTTTTGAGTGCTTTACATACCTGTCCTCTAAGTTAAGCCTACCTGCTTGCAGCCAAGCTACCAAGGGATTAGCATGGGAATAAGTTATTGAGACCTATACTGAGCTCTAGACCGTGTTAGTGCCCTAATTGCAAGTGGTAGATGCATATTTACCTCTACTAATAACCCACTTTTCAAAATTTTTGGAAAAGCATCCCATTTTCCTTTAAGGAAAACAGGTTGCATTTCCGAAGAAACACTGCCTTATTTAAAAAGCAGTCATAGACATGGTGGTCTGCTGAGGCAAGTCATCTGTGACCCATTTGGGAATCGCAAACAGTGTCTCAAACAGTGTTTTAAATCATGTTTTGTAACACTCAAATTGCAAGTCACTAAAAACGCAATTTGCAAGTCACATGGTTGTACAACTGGCCCCTACTTCCTTAGCCCACAGAATCAGCATAATTCACCTAAAAATGCAACTGCATGAACACTGAGCCTGAAGAAGTGGCTGTTTAAAGTTTGGATGGGACTCAATGGCTACTTTTGGAAAAGATTGCAGTCTAATTGTGGCCTTATGGAAAATTTGTGTCTAACAATGTGGCTTTCCTTGTTTGTGCTTGGTGCCGTGATGCTGTAAGCAGCTGGGAAACAAAATAAAGGAGCAGAAAGGTGGGAGGATTGGAGGAAACTCAGCAGCAGCCAACTCCAAGGACATCGGTTCCCCCCTATAGAGATGCTGTGATTAACAGAATACTAGATTGGTAGGCCGTACTGGCCAATAGAACTGAGAGTTCCTACAATTTTTGTTAATAACATACAAAACACATCTAGTCTTGACCTAATGCTAAATAACAAGTACTGTTAAAATAATTTCCTGGATTATCAGGGTCACTGATAACCCAAAGAAAGCACTGACTAATTCTAGCTTATTTGGGGAGGCGTGGGGAGGTTGCTTTCCTTTAGGAGACTCACTTTGCATCAAGTGAAAATGCATTTGCTTGCTAACAGATGTGTGCACGCTATTGTGTGTCCTACAGCTCATAAATAGATATAGTTGATATACCAGTGAGAAAGGATGATATGGCTTTGGGTCAGTTAAACCTACTTAGATCCCATGGGACTTTGCACTTAGCTTTCCATGCCTGATTGCCTCCTCATTAACTTCTCTGCTCCTAATTTTGATTCATCAGACGTGATGATTATAGGGAGGTTTTAACCTGGTTCTCAGGACAGTGCTTGGCAGTACGAGGGGACAAGAGTTGGTATCTCGAATGCTGGGCCCTCACTGCCCCAGATACATCACTCTGACTTCTTAGTGGAGGGATGTCATGCAATAAGAAACAACTCTACAGCATATTCATTTTCTTCCACCCTCCATGATATGCACTCATCAATAGACTTCATGGTGCAATAGGCTGAGACTATCCCATGGGTGCATTCTGTTGAATAATTCCTCCTTCTGTTCTCTGCAATAAGCGCTGGGACACCTCCACCAGAGGTAGCTGTGCGCTCTACAAACGTAAAAAAAAAATAATAATAATAATTACCCAGAACATGTTCAAAACACTCTCCTATGACCCTCACTGTTGAGCAGCTTAACCCTTTGTAAAGATACAAGCCTTGGTGCTTCTCATCTATGGCATTACTCGACGCTGTTTTAAGGAAGATATCACTGCAGGTATTAAAGAATATTTTGACCTTGATGTGGGGTCAGTCCCCTAATATTTAACAATCCGGGAGATATTTAAAGTGTAAATAAGTGGGATGTCAATTTCAAAACAAACCAGGGGGCATATTATCAAGGGGGTTTATCTCCGCTTTTTGGCTTTGATAGCCAAGAAAGCGGAGATAATTTTATCTCCCTATTACCTAGCTGTCGCTAACACCAGTTAGCGACAGCTAGTAGGAGATAGCGACCATCTTGGGCCCCGCTTTGCATGTCAGTGATATTTATCACTAATGACATGCAAAGTGGGCGTGCCAAGATGTTAGCGACTGGAAACAGTTGCTAACATCGCTATCTCCTATTACCAACTTTTGGAGATATTCGCGCTAAGCGCGAATATCTCCAAAAGCTAACACCTGCCCCTGAGCAGTTCTTAGCCATGTTATCCGATGGTAGGTGGATAACATGGCTAAGAGCATTTGCTCGATAATGCATGAATATCGCTGACTTTACAGCGATATTCATGCATTTCGGCCGATTTTTATCGCTTAGGAGAGAAACCTTGATAATATCAAGGCTCCTATGCGATAAAAATCGGCGATGCTCGGCGATATAATTTCGGCCGCTAACCAAGCTGAGCGATATTTTTCGCTCATGCTTGGTAATATGCCCCCGAGTCCTTAAGCCTATCCATTAACTGCTGCAGATGATCGAGCTGAAGGTAGCTAATGTGCAACTGATCTATGTGATTTATTAGTCCTCAACACCTTGATGGAAATAGAGGTGTCTGTACACTGCCTAACCCTAAAAACAACTTGTAAACATTTTCATTTTCTTTTTTAAAAGCAGGACGTTTTCATATTGAGAAAATGGGATGTGCTTTAAAAAAAAGATTGCTTTACTTAAAAGCAAACCAATACATGGTTGTTTGCTGACCTAAAAGGCCACTATCCCTGTGAGAGTAGCCGCTCACAGTGGGTACTAATTTGTGACCTACCTCATTAATATGAGGTAAGTTGAATTGCACCCCACTAGGATTCTGTATTTTGTGAAACAGCCTATTTGTAAATAGGTTGGTTCGGAAAATACGAATGTATTTGATACTTTGGTGAACAAAATCCAACCACTTTTACAGAATGACTTTTTCGTACATGAGCACCATTGTTCCTTACAGTAACACATCAGGTGCGGTAAATACTTTAATAAAACTTTGGTATGCTAAACAAAAGTTCATGATAGGCCTCTAGCAGATTTTCCTGGCAATACCACAATGGAACAAAGGACATTACGAAAGAGTCTGTAATTTTGACCCTAAGCAATGAACAAGCTGTTACAACGCCAACATTCTTCCCAATAGACGTCAAATCACTGAATGCAACAAAGACCCTTAACAGTGCACACTAACAATATCTACTACAATTACATAATCTTGATAATGACAAACATTATACCACCAAGCTTTATAAGAAATATTTGAGGAACATTTCCAATTAATCGGTATTTGTTCAAAGCCTAAAGCCAGCATTAGATCCAATAACATTATTATGAAAGAGTGGGATGGTTTCTTAAGATAAACTACCCAAAAAATGTTTCAAAGAGGAAAGGGACAACTTAGTTTAAAAATTGTTATGAGCTGAGACCAAACATTTTGGCAAAAAGATGCAGTGGGCGGACAATGAAATAGAAGGTGCATAAGATCACTACTGGGCTGATCACAGGACCAACAACTACCATTAGTGTCTTTGGAGAATTTAGCTATACAAGTGGGAGTATGATAAAGTCTATGAAACAAAAATAATAGTGTCTGAGTAGTTGTTGCTGTTCTGGATACCTTGTGAATTCTGTATTATGATTTATTCTAGAATGTGAAAGACCAAGTACATTCCAAATAGGATTCCCAACTGAGTTCTACCTTAGTTTTAGATCCAGACAGATTAAGAGATAAACAATATTTATATATATGGGAGGTTTTAGGATTGGAGGTCAAAATAGTATAAAGAGAAGGCATGGATATAGAAGGATCCAGATCCATCGGCAAAAAATGTAGAACATCAAAGATAATATTTATGCGGAGAGAAAATTTGGCCAGGAATTTGTGAGGACAATTAAATATTTCTGAAACAGAGGAAAGGACTGTGGGCATCAGTATAGAATAAATCCCCAACTTATATAATGCCTTTCTGTTTCCAAGACGCCCAAAACAGTGGTTTATTGTTAATCATAATGAGATTAATATACCAGGAGACTGCAAGAAGTTGTCTAGAGTTTTATTTTGTGTTGGATAATAGGGCTTCAACAGGATGCAAATAGTTTAAACAGCAGCAGGGATGTAATGCTACACTTTGGAGAAAAAGAAAGGATTTTCCTGGGAGAAAAAAGGAGCACGCAAGGAATACACAATATCAAGCGATAAGCACCTAGATGGAGAAGATACTTTTGAGAGCCACTTCTAGGCTTGTGTTGAACCTGGCCTATTTTGCAGATTTATCCCCTGACTTTTTGACTTTTGCATCCTATTTCTGGAAGCCTGTTTTGTTGGCATTAGGACTCTGGGCACTTTACCACTGCTAATCAGTGCTAAAGTGCATATGCTCTCTGTGTAAATTATAATTCTCATTGGTTTTCCATGATTGACATATTTGATTTACTGATAATCCCCTAGTAAAGTACACTGTGTGTGCCAAGGGTATGAAACTAAAATGTTTCAAGTGGGCCTGTAGCATTGGCTGTGCCATCCACATGAGTATGTTGTTAAACAAACAGTATCCCAACAGGTATCATTCACTTAGAAAATTACAAAGATATGCAAAAACATCATTGACAGACAAAAGAGACTCAATATATCCGTTTTTATGTGCCAGTGGCATCAAGGTTAAACAAACAAATTAGAAAGGACAGTACTATCAGCACTGGAAGTTAAAATTACACAACCCAAGTTGTACTTGGTGCAAACATGGTGCAAGTGATATGCACGACAGCGACGCAAGTGACAAACGTGCTCAGCGTGAACGGCGCAAGAAATACAAGTGTACAATATTTACAGTGATACAGTGTGACTAGATCCTAAATAGGAACAAATTGTTTTAGATGTTCAAGGGTGGTCACATTGTAGGTGGTGCCGTTTGAATGGGCTGGGGAGTCGACGACGTTTCGATCCAATCAAGTTTGGATCATCCTCAGGACAGGGTTGTAGAATGAAGCAGTTCTGTATAAAGGGGACAAGGGGGAGTGGAGTTAGGGGGAGGTGGGTGACAAGTATGGTCATAAAAGTGCTGTAACTATACTCTGCTTAAAATTTGGACCAGAATACTAAAGGGTCCTGAGATAATTATAGCTAACAAGGGACAAGTTGTTTTTGCCCCTCTAGGCGTAGGGTTAAGGGAAAGCCAGAGATTAAGGGAACCATGAATGATTGCTGGAAACAGAGAGAACCCGCTGTACCTCTTAAGGTAAGGAACATGTGATGTCTATGACCTATGCGGTCTGCACCAGCGTATTTCAGAGATGCACAAAAACCAAAAATGAGCTCGTTAGCGGCATGAAAGTCTACCTGGCTAACACTAAGAGGCTGGGGGCCATAAGGTTTGACAACAAGTGTCTACAAAGGGGGCCGTACACCATATGAGTTACAGCCAATAAACAGTGTGTGTGGTACCAGAACTAGCAGGGGAAAACCCGTATCGACCGTCACTACAGATGGCGTGAAGGGCGTATAGCACGTGTGCTGGCTTGGGGATCGTGGCGTAAACATGGCATAAATTTCGGTTACCTGTCAGATGTGAAGGGGTTTTCCGGGATGTCGACTCAATTGGAACCTGGAATGAGGCTGTGACCTAAGGGAGAGTAGTGTAGGGGTGAAGGGGGTCAGTAAGTAGTGACCAGAGGCTCGAGTTGTAAGGTGACGCAAGGCGGCATACCTGTATGGCGTCTGTAGTCCTGTATATAATTTAGGAAACAAGGACCAGGAATCGGGGGTCAAGGACAATGTCGAGGATCGCGGTGGCCAAGTGTTAAGTCTGGAAATACAACCAAAACACTAATTAGGGGACAGAAAGGTGGCATGAGTATCCGCAGGAAAGCGGAATCATGGCCGCATACCTCAGGCTGCATCAAGGGCACTTCCGGGTCAGTCGGGAAGCCTGGGGACGTAGTCAAGGAAACAGTGGTGAACCCGAAAAGAAGTAAGGTACGGGGCGTGGCAATTGCCGAGGGGAATCCAAGGATGATCCAAACTTGATTGGATCGAAACGTTGTCGACTCCCCAGCCCATTCAAAAGGCGCCACCTACAATGTGACCACCCTTGAACATCTAAAACAATTTGTTCCTATTTAGGATCTAGTCACACTGTATCACTGTAAATATTGTACACTTGTATTTCTTGCGCCGTTCACGCTGAGCACGTTTGTCACTTGCGTCGCTGTCGTGCACATCACTTGCACCATGTTTGCACCAGGTACAACTTGGGTTGTGTAATTTTAACTTCCAGTGCTGATAGTACTGTCCTTTCTAATTTGTTTGTTTAACCTTGATGCCACTGGCACATAAAAACGAATATATTGAGTCTCATTTGTATGTCAATGATAATGTTTTTGCATACCTTTGTAATTGTCTAAGTGAATGATACCTGTTGGGATACTGTTTGTTTAAACACATATTCTTACCCCAATCCCAACGCGGTTGATGGGTCGTACTCCTGTTCTTTTCTCATCCACATGAGTAGCTCTGTAAATTTGTATTAGGCCTGCCTTTGCAGTGTCTGCAAGTGCAGTTTTAAACTGCCATGTAGACATGGTAAGTGCATCCACTCACCAGGCCCTAACTTTTCCTTTTACTACATGTAAGGCACCCCCAAGGTAGGTCCAAAGTACCTCCGTGGGCAGGGTGCAGTGTATGTGAAAGGTAGGACATGTTCTGGTGTGTTTTACATGTCCTGATAGTCAAAAACTGCCAATTTCATTTTTCACTATTGCAAGGATTAGCTCTTGCATAGGCTATTATTGGCACTGCAATGTAACATTTTACAAGTGTAACTTTCAATTGTGAACAAATAGACATTTGGAGTTTGGACTCTCTGAGCTCAGGATTTAAAAGCACATCTTTTAGTAAAGGTGGTTGTTAATTTGTGTGTTTGAAAATGTGACTTTGAGGAAAGTGGTAATTTTCTTATTAAACCATGTTGTGCCTCTACCTGCCTGCGGAATCAACGGCTGGTTTAGACTGACACAGTCCTGTTTGGGCATTCACTCTAGACAGCCACACCAAGGGGTTGAGGTATACCTTCATATTCTGATGATAGAGTGGTGGGAAGAGCTGTCACCTAAAGAGCTGTCACCTGCACATGAATAGGGCTGTGCCTGGCCTTTCACAATTCTGTCTTCACCCAGCTGGAGTCTGCCTGGAGGCAAGATAAGGCAGAATAAGAGCTTGTGCACTACAAACACAATCCTTTGAAGAATGCCTACTTCAAAGGCCACAAGGGTATAAGCTTTGCATCTAAAACCCCAGACTTTTAGAACACTTCTGAATTAAGAGGAACTTCTGCCAGGGAGAAGAGCTGTATAGCTATGGGGAGGAGTACTGCTCCTTTGCTGTGTGTTGCTTTGCTGGGTTGGCCTGCAGTTGGTGCTTCAGCTTTGGAGAGGAAAAGGACTTGACTTTGCTCTATATCCTACTTGTGAAGTTTCTCCAAGGGTGTGTGTGTGATTGCCTCCTAATAAAAGTCTCAGGGCCAGCAAAGACTTCACCTGGACTGCACTGACTCTGACACAGGCCCTGCTGTGTGACTGGCGTGATTAACGAATCGAGGGACTGCGTCTGAAGAAACCAACGTAGTGCATGTTTACGGCCGCCACATCGATCTTCAGTGCGTTTACATTTCCACGCATCGCACCTGTACAACAAGTTTTTCTGAAGCATCACCCACAGGCCAGAAGCATCTTGGATTTCGCTGCATCGCTTCCCCCTACAGTCTGGCTTCTACGCAACTCTTCTCCTGCTTGCAGCAGAACTGAAGCATTGCCTCCCCGTGGACTCAGGAACCATCGCATTGCTATGTTTTCCAACACCTCCTTCTTCTGCAACTGTTTTGCCTTGTGTTTTTGGAGCTTCTGAGGTACTTTGTGTAAAATCACTAGATCACCAGATCATTACATCTATAGAGTTCTATGGACAGAATTGCTTGAAACCTTTTAAAAGTCATATTTTTAGTTTTGTATGTTGGATTTTTGTCATTTTGGTCTTGTTTGGTTAGGATATAGATACTTTTTTTTTTACTGGTCTGGTGTCCATTTGTAGCATTTTCATTGGGTTACTGTGTTGCCTACATTGCCTCTGAGATAAGCCTAACTGCTCGTGCCAAGCTACCAAAGGGGTGAGCAGGGGTTATCTGGGTGTGTAACTCCCTTATCCTGACTAGAAGGAAGGGTCCCTGCTTGGACAGGGTGCAATCGACTTTCAATTAGAGACCCCCATTTCTAATTGATTGTTTCAAACAAAAAGATAGACATTTAAAGCTGGAAAATGTATACCACCTCCCTGTTTAGCCTTCCTGAGCTGTGCTAATGCTATTCTGGATTTTTTGTTACTCCAGACAAATTTAGAGAGTATAGAATCTGGTTTCCTAAATAAGAAAGGGAGATATAAACTAGGATCATGGATAGAATATATAATATATAATAAAGAAGGAGTGATCATCATTTTGATGGAGTCAAGCTGACACCACCAGGAAAGAAACAATGGGTTCCTAGAGGAAAGATGATTTTCCACTGTATTCAATCTTCCTTCTGATTTATTGCAACAGGTTATTCGTTAAAATTGGTGATCCAAATTCCCAGATATTTAATCTTAGGTGTGTTCCAGTGAAAACCAGAAGATACTTAAAACTGAAGTTTTGTAAGAGGGAGAATTTCAATTTATCAAAATTAATCTTATATCCTAAGACAAAAAAGAATCAGAAATTTCATTAAGTGATGCTGGAACTGAAACGCCTGGATTTGAAAGAAAAAGATGGATATATTCAGCATAAAGAATAAGCAGATAATTTCATATGTTTATCCTCATATTTAAATCCTGTTATTAATGGGTTAGTATGAACTCACGAAAGAAAATGTTCAAGAGAAAAAACAAATAAGAGGGGAGAGAAAGGACATCCCTATCGAACCCTAAGATTTAGTTGAAAGTATTAGGAAACTTTCCCATTAACTAGAACAGAAGCCAATGGAGATTAATATAGTAAGGAAATACGTGAAATTATATTGGGACCAAAACCATGCTAAGCCAAGGAATTAAGCAAGAAGTGCCAATCAATTCTTTCAAATGCCTTTTCAACATCAATGCCAACCGCCACCAAGGAATTTGGAAGAGATGAAGCTTCATTCAATACATTAAAAACCATTCTAAAATTATCTGATACAAGCCAGCCCTTAACCACACCAAACTTTTCCCTAACTATTATCTTGGGTAAGAAAGGTTCAAGGCCTAATGCCAAGAGTTTGGCAGAAAGTTTATAGTCAACATTTATAAGAGAAATTGGTCTATAGTTTTTACAATGTGTGGGATCCTGTCATTCTTTATGAATAAGACAAGTAGTGGCTTCCTGCAAAGTGCCCCCAGCTGCACCAGTGATTGAGAAAAAGTTTTAAAGTTGCAATCATTTCGGCGCTAATATGCTAGAGAAATTGAAGGAAAAATCTAACATTAAACCATCAAACCCAGAGTCTTACCCTTCTTTAGATAAGTGCCTTGACTATTTCTGAGAGAGATATCTATTTTTCATGAGGGGGAAAATTAAGATCATCATGTTTAGGTTTAATAATGTCCTTTAAATAGGATTCAATGTGAGATGGATGTATGGGAGAATCAGGAGTATAGAGAGTCTGACAAAACTTCACAAATTCATTCAGAATGTCACCATCTTTGAACAAGTGTGGTCCAATGGAAGAATCCCAGGAATCTATAGTAGTATGCTGCTTACTGACTTTTAAATAATTAGCCAGATGTTTTTCCATTTTATTACAGCCACCATAGTAGCAAGCAATACTACGAAGTAACATGGATGAAGCATTATCTGTAGTTATTTTATTCAAATTGAATTTTGCCTGAATAAGTCCTTGTAAATTAGTGTCCAATGGCCAGGAATTATATTGATACCCAGTTGCTTTATAGTAGAAAGTAAAGACCTATGTTTTTTGGTAAAATGTTTCTATTTTTTTAGAGACATATTCAATGATGTGGCCATGAACAGGGGGCTTAAATGTGTCCCACAGTGATTGAAAAGAAATGTCAAAGTCCCTTTCGATTATGAAAAATTCCTCAGCAAAATTGACAAAGAAGGAGGAGAAAGGTGGATCTTTTAAGAGAGAGTTATTAAATCTCCACCTGCTTCATTTGGGATGCATGAGAAGTAAGTTTAAATCCGTAATAAGTGGAGCATAGTCAGAAATCTCAATGGGTCCAATAGTGGATTTTATAAGATTCTGGGATAATAAACAATCAGAAATTGTATTTTTCAACTTCTAAGTGTGCTGCTTTAGCACATATAGAACTTGTAAAACATCATTGTTTTACTGATTGTTTATGTGCAGGAAGGGACAACTTCCTGTACATAAACAATCACCAGAGGTGATATCCTCTTTCTATGCATGCTGCAGATTACAACTCGCATAGAAAGAGGAAAAACTAGAGGAAATTAATACATTTCTCCTCTTTGCGCCTTCCTACGCCTTCCCTGTGGAGGCATAGCATTCAGACACATTTCCAGATTTACGAATTATAGTAAATCTGGATATGTGTCTGATTTCATAGTCAAGTCAAGTCAAAGATTTATTGCATAATTAATTAAAATTATTACAAATTCACATGATAAAATAACAGAGCAGATTGCTAACATTTCTTAAATTGCTACTTCTCAAGATTAAAATAACCTTAAAAGTGATGCGAATTAGAAAGCAATAGGAGGAGCTTCCTCTGACATTAATCAGTCTATCTCCGGGACTCTTTTTCTTTTCCCAGTATGAGACCCTGGAGTTAGGGTTTCCCTGATAGGCTTTCGTCACGGTGTTCCCCCTGCTCACATTCTCTTAAGCGTTTACTAGCCTCCGCCATAAATTTAACTCCCCGGCAAATCAAAATTGAGGAGGAACCTCCCAACCAGCTTGAAACTGCCTGCCTGCATGAGCGAATGTTCATCTCTTTAAAAATGGATTTCAAATGTTGTCGTCTCTGTCCTATCAGTGCCGGACATACACAAAAAAGATGGGCTAAAGTTTCATATTTATACCCACAGAGTCGACATTGCTCCGACTGATAGGAATGTTTCCAAGAGGGTAATAAGTCTTTTGAGACATGCATGCCCATCCTATAGTTTGTGAAAGCTTTTTTTAAATGGCCATTGAAGTGGGATGTAAGATATGCATGAGGTTTTAGTATTGTGAAAGAGTTAATAATGGTCCAGCCATGACGACGATTTGCGAGGGAATATTTATCCTCCAAAAAGGATTTCTTTTTCGCTGCCCCGTTGGCTAGTCTGCTTAGGGTTGATTTGTCTGTCCCAGCTTTCCAGGCTGGTTCCAGGTTCAGCTTTTCTACGCACAGTTTCAGGTACTTCCCCCATGTATTTCCAGAATCGGTCTCCGCCCGTTGTTTGATTTCTTCCCAGCTCATCCAGTCCATTGTATCTGGGTCTGCAGATCGAAGTTTGTTACAGATTTTTACGAAGCCGCTCATGCTCCGGAAATACTGATTTTGCAGTCCAAATTCCAGCCTGACTTGAGAAACCGAGGCGGATTTTGGGAGATTGAAAACCGCTTTATAGATTTTAATCTGTAGGTCGTTCAGAAAATCGGCCTCCTTACCACACCAAGTAACTAGACCATAGGATAAGCTGGGCAAAATTTGAGCTGTCATGACTTTTAATAGGTGCTTGTGGTTTGGGCAGTCCATATTTCCTTTTAAAGACTGGTAGGCAAAGATCAAAGATTGGGCTTTTGCTTGAATTGCTGCTTTGTGCTCCTTGTGATTTCCACCTTTTGATATTATTATCCCCAGGTATTTGTATGAATTTTGTTCTTCCACTATGTCCCCCTTCGCCGTCCATTTGTACTTAAGTTTTTGCGGATCTACTAGGCGTACCACTTTTGTTTTGTCTTTATTTAATTCCAGCCGATCCAAGTAAGATGACAATTTATTAATGGCTCGTTGTAGACCGATAGGTGTTTTACTCAACAGAACTATATCATCTGCATATTGCAAAAAAAATATTCGATTGTTAGCCAATAATGGGGGGTGATTTTCAGCCGATTCCAACACACTTGAGAGGTCAGAGAGAAAAAGGTTAAACAGGGTGGGGGCTAGTACACATCCTTGTTTTAAACCTTGATGCGTAGGAATGCTCATGGTTGTACTGCCCCCATTGCCCAGTTTCACTCTTGCCCAGGTGTTCCGGTATAAGGCTATTATCGCTTGCAAGAGTTGATTTGGGAGGCCCCAGCATTTTAATTTATCCCACAAGCGCTCTCTGTTCACCCTGTCAAAAGCAGACTTGATGTCAATAAAGCAGGCATACAGCCGGGTTCCCTTGGCTACTGCATTGTCCATTAGGAGTGACAGGCAAGTTAAGTTTGTTATTGTCCCCATTCCTTGCCTGAAGCCAGTTTGGTATTTGGGAATTTTCTTGGTTACTCCTACCCAGGCCTGTAGCTCAAGTAGTAAGCAGGAGGCGTAGAGCTTAGCCTCCACGTCAATTAAAGATATCAGTCTATAATTTGTTGGATTACGATGATCTCCGTGCTTGAATATCGGGTGAATAATATTTCCTTTCCAAGATGTGGGAACATCTGCTTGTTTGTATATGTGGTTAAATAAACGAGTTAAAGTCTCTAGCCACATATCTGGATCCTGCTTAAAAATAGCATTTGGCAGCCCGTTCGGGCCTGCAGCTCCTTCTGACTTCAATTTTGATATAATCGATTTTAATTCTTTTTTGTTGATTAAATCGGCCAGCTCAATTTCCCCCTTTGAGACTTCCTTGGACTCCGGTCTTTCCTTATAATTAGTTCCATTTTGTTTATCCTCGACTTCCTGTATGGCCCGTAAACTTTTCTCAGAGACTTGCTCTGTTTCTTTGTATAAAGATTGCACATGACGGACCCAAATGTCCGCTCCGACTCCTGCTTCCTGATGGAGATTAGTTCTTTGATTTAGATCATTTATGATTCCCCAGAAGTCACGACTATTAGGATGTTTTCCCGCAATTAGGAGTTTGTTCCAAATGTTTTCTTTGTACTCGGCCTTTGCGACCCTCACGGCCTTTCTATAGATGCTCCTGGCTTCCCTTAGTTTGGATTTGTTTGTCGCTGTCCCCGATATATTATTTTTTTGACTGGCCAGTACTCGTACCTCCTTTGCAACCTTTCTTTTTTTAGCTCTTAAGTCCATATTAAACCAGGGCTCCTTCTTACAATTGGCATTACTCTGGATCCCCGACCTTGCTGGAAACTTTTGAGTAGATCCCGTATCATGTTCTCCCAGTTTGAAACTCGATCTTCCTCTTTTTGTATCCCTAGTTTGACCAGCTGGGCTTTCACGTAGGCCTCAATTCTGCCCAACCCTTCACCACGCCATTTTAGTTTTTTTAGATTAAACTTAAAAGCATGGTGAAGAAGGGAGGTCATTATTGGCACATTGGTGGGTGCGATGTTCAAACTTGTTATTTGGGGAAGGTGATCACTTTCCACTCGAGGTACTATTTTGAATTGATTAATGTCGGGAAAGAGTTCGTCACTTACAATGGTGTAGTCAATTGTGGAGTTAACCCTGCCACTCACATAAGTGACGCCTGCAGGCCTGTCCCCCTTTATGTTGCCGTTCAGGATTGACAGACCAGCTTCTTTTAGACTGGCCGCTAGAATTGTTCCACGGCTACTTATTGACCTCTTTGCCATCTCCGTATTTTTACCGGTAAGGACACTGTTGAAATCCCCGGAAATAAACAGCGGACAATGTGAATAGGATCTTTGCATTGCTTTAATTAATGCCAGTAAACTTGCGTGTTTCTCCTTTTGTGACTTTCTGTCTGGGTGGATATAGACATTGAATATTATGAGTTGCCACAATTGCGTCCCGGATGGCGAAGAATCTGAAATTCAGTCACTTGAACCCAATTTAAACCCACATCCAGCTCTTCTAATAACCAATTATATCTTTGGGCTATGTAAGTCGATAAACCACCACGAGGATGCCCAAAAGCTGAGAGGCGTTCCGCAAAAATATGGAGTTCTTTAAAACCAGGGATTGAAGTTGGTATTAGTTTCCATGACTCCTGGATTAAAATTATGTCTTGTTGTTGAAAAAAACCCAGCGTTACATGATCCTGCGCCATTTCTTGGAAGCCGTGCACGTTCCATGAGCAGACTGAAACGCTTCTCAGCTTTTTTGCGTTCTGAGGGGGCCTCTTATTATACATTCCCGAGTTTGAGTCAGGGTTAGGTAGATTTGTTGCTCAGGAGCATGGGTATCCAAGACCAGTCTGTTTTGTCAGAGATGTAATGACCGGGTGCTTGCGGGATGTCTGACGAAGATGACCTAGAAAAAACAGGAGAGGTGGCCCGGGCACCTCGCAGACAGGTGATTGGGCGTCCTGTATTTACCTTTCCCTTTTTTTGAATGCAGGTACTGTTTTGCAAGGGGTAGGGATACCTTGGGCGCGTATGTTTTATGATAGAAATGCCCCATAGTTCAAACTGAGATCTTGCCGAGTATATCTTTTCCGTTAAGTCTTTTGAGGCCCAGGTAGTAACGGTTTCCTCAATATCCGAGTTCTTTTTGTTTAGTTGAAATTCAACAGCATGCAGGTCCTGTGAATTTATCTCTTTTAGGGAAGATGTTTCTTTGAATAATTTTAACAGGTTGCCTTGATTGAGGATATCCTGTGGCCCCTTAGTTGGATATTCCGGGATGAAGGTTAATTTGAACTCAAACTGATCTAACCGTTGGGCGAGCTCCTTTGCTCTTTGATCCACATTGAAAAATGACTGGTTGTTAGCTTGAATGATCGTGCCCATTTTGTCGGTCAATTGTTGTCCATGTGCTTCAGGTGCTCCATCCGCTGAGCTTATTGTTTTGTGTATTGGTCCTGCATTTATTGACTTTATTAGATCTGTGTGTGCCGTCCTTTGTTGAAGCGAGCATTTGCGTTCCTTTTCGAGTACTGTAACTTGCAAGGGGGTTATTGCGATTTTGGGACCTGGACCTGCTGATTCCCCAGATGCTTCGTCTGGATTTCTTTCGACTGTTGGACTTGTAGCCTGCTCTTTTCTGACTGTCGTGCCCTGATGAGGGCTCATCTTAGGTGTACATTTCTTATCCTTACTTTTATTTGTCGGAACTGGTGCAAGATCAACTTGATTGCCACCACCAAATCCCGCCGGTTGTAAGGGTTTTGATTTTACTTGCCGCTGCTCCTGCCCTTCCTGTTGCTGGTCCAAACTTATTTCTCTGTGAGAGTTGAGACCTGTGTTTGGCGCTGAGCCCGTCTTTCCTATTGACTGGGTGGAAAGATTTTTAATTCCTTGGATGGTGCCACCATTCCTTGGTGAATTTAGTGTGATTGATTTGTCAACTGAATTGGTATAACTCTTCTCTCCCTCCAATAAGTCAATTGGAGATTTTGATTTGTTAACCTGGAGACTTTCAGTTTTGAATATGGGAAAGAGGTTACCCAGGTCTGTGTTCGGTTGCCTTTTATACTTAAGCCTGGCCTTTCTTGCTTTTTTCCTTTGCCTCCTTGTGGGCTTGTCCTCAATAAAGGATTTTTGGGAGGGCAGGGTGTCTTTAATGACTAAGACTGTGTTCCCTGAACCCGCTTTCTTTGATGATCGGTCTTGATCTGTTGTTTTTATGACGCCTTTTTTGTGCTTACTCATGACCATTAATGAGTTGTCCTGGTTAAGATTATTTTCTTTCTCTTGGGTATTGCTGCGGGATTGTTTTACCTCTCCTAGGATATCCATCAGGATGGCCGGCAGGCTTGCTAATTTTTCAAGTATTGTTCCACATCCACAACTGCATTGTTGTTTACATAGGCTGGTGATAGCCTCTGATTTTCCCCCATTTGTTAGCAGCGAGGCCAGGGAATCCAGTTTTGCGTTTATCCCCGAAATGTGACCCGCCACTAATGAAATAAGGTCAATCTGAACCTCCATTTTATTTGATTGATAATTTAGCACCCTTATGGCTTGGTCTAGAGTGCTCAACAAGGCTTGAAACCATGGTGTGGATGCCTGGTCTTTTTCGAACTTGCTTGGGTCCTTAGGTTCTGCATCCGAAGTGCATCCCGATGAAATTGAGATTGGAGCATCCTGATTATTGTGGAATTGGTTTGGTGACGTAATGATACGGTTATCAACAGAGGGTTGTCCATGGTCATTTTTCCCTACATAGCAACGGGGGGTTGACACCATCATGCCTGGGCTTGCGTGGCAATCCTCGAACCCCTGTTCTGATCGTGGGGCTCTCCCTTGAGAGTCAATGTACTTTGTTATTCTCTCGGTAAGATCCTCAAGTTGGGAATCGTTTGATAAAAACAAGGGTTTTAACCATGGATCCCCTTCATGACCAGATGAGTTGAAAAAGTTTCCATGACCAGTGATTCTCTCCTGGCAGCCTTTGAGTGCCTTTGTATGGTCATTAGCTTCAACCAACTCCGTGATTGGGGAACATTTGCTCTGAATCAGACGAATGTCCTTTGGAGGGGAGCCATCAATGGAGGCCTTGTTAACTTCCCCTCCCATGTTCTCGTTTATCACTATCGAGGTGGTGGAATGATGCACCTGGGCAGTTACTAGTTCCTGTTTACCCTTAGCTGGATGAGCCACACACGCTGTAGGCGACGAATACCCAGTAGGGTCATTTGTCCGGTTCTGCGGACTTTTGGCCCGTGGGGAATTGGCGTTCTGAGGCGCAATAGGGCTTGGGAGCTTGCAGGCCTCAACTGTTGGTGCATAAATCTCTGCCATTGGATCCTTTAAGTAAAAGAATTTTAAAAGCCCGGTTTTCCGTCTGCAGGGTAATAATTGTTCTGGAGTTGGTGCTGAAACCAACCTGTCCCTTGAGTTTTGCCGGATCCCTATTTTCGATTGCGGTGTTACATCCACAATTTGCTTCCTTGATTTTTTCCTCGCTTTTTTGTTTTCCACAGGTTGGCGCGTTTTCCCTGATCTCATTTCCCCCCCCCCCAAAAAAAACAGCACTTTGCGATCTTTTTTTGGTCTGCTCTGGGGTCAGGCTGGCTGCTTAATCACAGGTATTCCTTGTGGCTCGATTGATGAAGTAGAGACATGCCCCTTTCAGTGTCCGTGAGCAGGCCTTTCAATGTCTGGAGCTTGTGTTACTACTTGCTGCCAACTTGGTATGAATGTGCTGGTGTGGGAGCCGGATTGAACCACTTCCTCCCTTATTTGCTGGCTCATAAAAGGGGGCAAGAACCCCGGCAACTGCTACTTTTGTTGGGTTTTAATGGGGTTTTTGCCTCTTTTAATGTTGTTTTGGCGTTCCCATGGCGGGAAGGCAGTCCGGGGCCCGGATACAGACTGCGGAGTGGTGAAACCCGTGGTTTGCTTGGAGCACTTCAACCTCAAGTGTCCCGACATGCCCAGGTGGTACTGATCACAATTTCCAACTCCTGGGGGTCGAATCGACTCTCAGGTTTTGGGCAGGTTCTGGGCCGTCTTCACCTACTTAGCATAGCATGCTGTGAAGCTGACTGGCTGTCGAGGGCTGTTCTGGAATGTGGGGTGGACGTTTAAGTGCAGAGCTGTGCTGTGGGGTAGGTAGGAGGAGCTGCAGAGACTAGAGTGGGCTAGTGTGGGCTGATGTAGCGCCAGAGGTTGCTGGAACAATCACCTAACCTCCACCCTCTCACAACCATCTGCCACTCGACTCACCCTGTCACTTGCAGCTCCGGACTCCCCCTGCTGCCTTTGACCGCGATATCTGGCTGCCGCGCCGTTTCTCACTAAAAGCTGGGTCAGTGGCACGTCCAGCAGCCGGGGGGGGGGGGCCTGAGGCTCTCCACGCAAGCACGCCTCGATCCGAGCCTGGTACAGGAGCGGGTGCGGATGAGGTTGCTGGACACTTACGGCTCTCTCGGTTTTCTCGCGGCACTGCTCCGTGGTGCTCCGTGGTGCTGCTCCGTGCTGCACTTCCAATTACCGGGTACCGAGGGCCGGGGACCTGAGGCTCCCCCGTGAACCCACCGCGAGTCTGGCCCGGTGCAGGTCACTCGCGGGTCACTTGCTCACTTTCGGCTTTCGGATTGCGGCTCTCACGCAGCTCGCGGCTCTCACGCGGCTCTGCTCTGCTTGCTCTGCTCACAACTCTGTGATTTCATAGGTGTTGCCCATGCATCCACAGCAACACACATGGAACGCCCCTTTCACGCAAAGTGCTGTGTGCAAATAGGTCATATTTACAAGACCAGGAAAAGTCACGCAGGGTGGCTTTTCCTGCCTTGGTATTATGGGGCACTAAAATATGCCCCCGGTGCGTCACTTTTTGTGATGCACCCGTGGTGTAAGGGGCATGTAAATCTGCCCCTATATGTGTGTGATGTAAAGTGCTCTGACGTCCTTCAATGGTATGAGAGATGCTATAAAAAATGAAATACATGTGTCAGAGGGGCTACGGAGAGATGAGAGTCACTGTTGGAGGGTGATAATAAGGGAATCTTTGAAGAACCCCAACACAGATTGTCTTATCCTGGTGCATAGTAAGGTCATCATTTACTATTCTTTAAAAGCTGATACAATTCAATATATAATGATACATTTGTTGTAGAATGCACCATTGTTTCCTAAATATTCTTGGGGGGAGAGCCTACCAAAGTCCCCTTTGTAGTGGTCAGGCTCACTCACTGCACTTGGTGTTCACTGTATGCGGACTGGTCTGAAAACATTTGCCAGGGCTGCTTTGGGTTTTCAGTCTGGACCTGGCAGGAGCCTCGTACTGCGAAATAAAACCAACCATTTAAAAGTTTGTCACGGAGATGCAGGACTAACCTTCCTGTTTTTTGCAAATTCTTTCAATATAAAATACTAAAATCCTTAGTAATTTGAGTGTTTGTTTTGTGTGCACATGAGTGTTTATTGTTTTCGAATTACTGTTTTAATGTTTGGAATTTAAATCATGCAAATAGCTTGGGGGTCCCCGGCTTCCAGCGGTGACTCAATGGGGGTCCTCAGGAGTCAAAAGTTTGGGAACCACGGATGTACATGGTTTATTTTTCGCACATGTGATGTGAAAAAATGTACTTTGAAGAACAATAAAACTTCATTGAAGCCATACGATGAATCTTGATTGATCAAACTTTGATTTCCATGTGGAATCAGCAGTGCACTAAAGGGACTCTTTCCTGAGGGACAGCACACACACTTTACACATTGCCTCTAAGTTAAGCCTGACGGCTTCTGTGCCAAGCTATCAGAGGGTTAAGCACAAGTTAATTTAGTGGTTCATCCTAGCAGGCATTGTTGTTGTTGCTTGAGAAGGGTGTCACCCTCCTCAACCAATAGCCCCATAGTTCTCTAAAGACATATGGTTTTTCTGCTATATTGCATGAAACCCTGCTAACTACTCACTATTCTGCAAAATTCATTTGGAGTCATGATAAGTGCCCAGAAGCACTGTTAAAATTTCAGCTTCTGATTGGTTAAGAGAAACATGTTTAGCTCATTATCTTTCCATCTGATGTTTTAATTTGGGCACAGTGCTTAATTTGTAAAAGAAAATGAGTGTCAGTGCCAAGAGCTCTTCTCAGAAGCCCACGGCCAGAGCAATTAAATGTTGGCACACTGAGTACTAATGCTGCAAATTCTTGTATCCACCTCATGCCTCTTCAATCCACCACCAGACACTCAACTTCTTTATCTATTCTTGCAGGTTCCTGCTTTCTCATTTTGTGACATTTTTCCTGTCTTTCTCTGCCTTCTTTGTTCTCCTTTGTGTGTGCTTTCCCTCTCTTGCTGTTGGTAAATGTCTGATGTAAAAATCATTAGCGCCAGTCCCCAAAAAATTTGTATTAGTGGAGTTCCAATGGCAATGCCCGGCTCAAATTAAGCACTGGGCATTGTTAGAAAGAAACAGTCTTCCCAAAAATCACTCGATTCATTTAGTAAATTACTAGTTGATTACATGTTTCGGTGAGTTTCTATTACTAGAATTCTTTTCATGGAATACTTTGTGCCTGCAGTCTGAAGTGAACAATAGCTATAGAAAGTTTGCAAGAAGCACAGTAATTATGGAGGTTGTCACATAAGATCTTTTTTTGTCCAGATTGTGAGATACCGAAAATTAGGAGAATTTAAAAACTATAAACCAAAAATATTTCAAATTATCAACCTAAGAGAAAATGTGTATTTTGTTTTCATGTTCCATCCATCCATACATGAGGATAGCTGATAAATGCATCATGTTATGTGAGAGGCATTCAGCCAGTTCAGGCATTTTTAGTAAATAGAACATTGCCCTCTGGAACGTGTTGTTTTATTTGTACCATTATAAACATAGATGTAAACATTCCAGCACTCCAAGGCCCACTGGACAATAACTCAAGATTGGCTGGAGGTGTCACATTTGATATGGGTGTATATTGGAGCTCTGTAGGTGCATGTGATGTGACATTGACGACCCATCCTTGAGGATGTTTGGCTGGTGCCCTACCAATATTTTCTACTCCTACTCCAAAGGTATGAAGATGCAACATCAACTTTGCAGCACATTTTCAGACAATCAGAGTAAGATGGGTTATGGGACATAGTCCACACACAGTCCTTCGGACAGGCGCAGCTTCTATTGTATTGTACTGATGCACAGCACTGTTAGAGGGGTTGGATCTGACGTCATGTCTGGCAGAGCACCTGACATGAGTGTGGATAAGGACACCTCACACTGATGACATATGTAGCTTCTGCATCACACTAGCAGTGTAATTGGGAGAGCAGTTCTTCTAAAACAGTGAAATGACGTGACTTTGGGCAGATTTTTAGTGGCAGTATTATAGGCCATATGCTGTCAACCAGACAATCAGTGTGACACAACAACTGCCATGTGGGGGGAACAGGAATGGGAGCAAATGGCACAAGTCGAGTAGGAGCAGAGAGGCCAGAGGAGACAGACGATCCAGAAGGCAGTAGAGAGGAATTGAAATAAGTATGAAACTGTCTTCTTGAATACTGCTAGGTAAGTCTTAATCTGTGTGTCTGTGTATGAGTTTATTTAGTTAGGTGTGTGGGTGAATGCGTGTGTGTGGGGGTGTCTGTGCCTTTGTTTGTATTTGTCTGTGTGAGTCTTTGTGTGTTTGAGTGCTGGAGGTTTGTGCCCACTCATATCTTTGGGTAGAGGAGGTGGCATAATTGCTAGGGTGGTCGACCTCGAATTTGGGGAACTTGGCTCGAGTCTCGGCAATGATGCTGAACATCCTGTGATTCTGGGCAAATCACTTAATCTCCCTGTGCCTAACAAAAATGAAAATGTGTCCTCGTGTAACGCAACTGGTGCTATGTCAGGCGCTCTGATACCCGATTCCGGTCAAGTTTGCGCTGTATAAAACTCTGTAAAATACAAAATATAAAGCTGGCCCTGGTAAATGGTGAAAATTCTTGCCATATAGTGGGGAGCCATGATATGATAGTGCCGACCCCTTGAATAATGCCATTTTTGGAATAATTTTAAAGATTTCCTTTTTTTTTATTTCAATACTGTTAGAGCGCAGTACTAGTCTTATGGAGATGTGGGAGTGCTTCATATGTAACAAAAGAATACATCAAACTAGCATAAACATCAAAATTGGGAAAGAGGAAAGGGGAGCACGAGTCTTCAATCTTCAGATTTAGTCTAAATAGACAACTTTTTGGAATTTTTGGGAATGCTAGTGAATTCAAACTGAGTCCTAATTCTTCTGGTAAGAAAGTGCAAGTTCCTAGAGCATAGAAAGAGATCACCTGCTTGAGGGGTTTTGATATTTTTGGTAAAAGAGGTCTGAAGTAATTGGCTGGACATTCCTTCCTCGTTCCTACAATCTCTAGTAGTAGGGAGTTTGTTTCTCAAGTATATGGGAATAACAATGTGAAGTGGGTTAAGTGTGAGGAAGCCTAAGTTGAAGCATGTTCTAGGCTCGAGAGAAAGTCAGTTGAAGTAACTCAGAATAGATGTTGTGTGCTCTGTCTGTTTTGTACCCTTGACAAGACACCAAAACACATATTATTTCATTCATACTTTGCCTGTTCTTTCCAAGGCCGAGCCTTTGAGTACTTTTTTGTGCCAGGAGACCCTTTTATGTCAGTGCACTTTATGAAAATCCTATATCATAACACAACACGGCAAGTTGCTGCAAGTAATATGGCATTCAGAGATGCCATGGCAGTTTTGGCACTGCAGCCAAAAGAGTGTTGCTCGTTTGGAGGTGTGATCAAACCAGGGCTTGTACTACTGCTCTGACGTCAAAGGGGGGAATAAAAGGCATGTCTTTCCTTACAAAGAAATAAAGAAATTGGCCAAATTCGAAAAGTGGGAAATGTCCGGGTCCATGCATAAAGGTGAAGATTTTTGCCTGTTGTGGGCATTCACTGCAGACCTGTCGCTGTTTCCCAGGTCCATGCGTGATTTGCAGTTCCAATCCAGGGGCCTGAAACACAGAGGTAGACTGTCTTAGTTTTGATCTCAGCTAAACTTAAGATCAAAACTTAAGTTTAACTGAGACATGTAAATGCCCTTTGTGAATACCGGAAGTTGTAAAGTTGACTTTCGTCTCAGTTTACCTTTGTGAACCGGGCCTCAAGTTTTTTCGATGAATTCTGGGACATTACAAAACAGGACTACAAGTCCTGGAATATAATGGACCAAGGAACCATGGCAGCTATGCCACTGCATGAGTGTACCCACCTCTTTGACAATGCTGGACCTGCTTGGCATATGTGGGTATCCAAGTAATGATAGTTCCCATACTTGGAATGATGCAGACCCTGGCATAATGGTAGTACACCTGGGCATATTCCGTGCATTCATGCCATGTTTGTTAGACAGTCTTGGTATACTGTGGTATTGATGGTGCAGATCACTATGTAAAAAGGGGTTCAAAGACAACCAGTAACCAAAGACCCTTTTATGTTGCCCGGCGGTGTCGCCTCTATGACCCACCAATATTAATCAACGAAGAAGCAGGCGCTGGAGACTGGAAGGCAGGAAACGAGGATTTTATTCTCTCCGGAGGAGAACACATCAATTCAGACAGCAAGTATCATCACGAGGTGCTCTAACCACATTTCTGAGGCCTGGCCTCTTATACTAGGGTTTATGACCTTTATTGCACGTAACACATTCTCGCAATACTTTGATATTTTGAAAGAACATCCTCGGAATCTCCCCTACAGGCCCGTTCCCACATACATTTACAGTTGAATTCCCCACCCCGGTCACAACAGGTGATGATTGTCGCGCAGCAGGGCATTCCGCCGATTCACGGAATGCATGGGGTTGATCGGATCTCATAGGGTGGGGGCTTTGATCGGCTCGAGGGCCTTTTGATGGGGAGGGGAAGCTTCCTACTGTACGGGGTAATAAACAGTATCCGCAGGGCCAGGTGGCGGCCTGGGAATAAGGAAGACAAACGGGGACACAGGAAAAGGGGGTTTGCATCAAAAGGATCTGAGACCATGAAAGGAATGAAGGGAGGTGTCGCGCTGGGAACAGGATGGGATTCTGTGGCGGAGCTGCGCTGAAGAGGGGTTTATGACCCAAGGCATGAGAGAGCGGGGGTTGTCAGCGTGCGGGGGATGCTTGCGAGGTTAGGAGAGAGAGAGAGAGAGAGACGCGCCGGCTATCAGCGAGGGGCAGGGAGGCCATGGTGTTTAAAATGGCTGCTGCTTACGCGCAAGGCATGTGAGAGTGGGAATGACCGGTGCGTGGGGGTCTTTCGTGAGGGTGATTCTGATCGTAACGGCTAAAATATGGCGGATGTGCATGACGAAAAGTGTGGCATCGGAAAAAGGCAAGATGGCGTAGATAATGTTCACTAAACTATATTAATTTTCCACAGTCCTCCCTTTAACATTTCCAAGACATCTTGCCGGCCTATTTCCTATCTATACCCATTCAGCGGTCATAAGTAAAGGAGAGGGGACTTAGGCAAAAGAACTGTACATAAACATCACATTATAAGCATCACATTGAAAAATCTCATCATCTAGTAGGCGGGTTCATCGTTAAGTTGGTTGCAGAAAAAGTCATAGTATTGCAATATCAGACTAGAATTATGTAGCGAGGGCGTTGGGTACAGATCATAGATACTTATAGTCATTTGGGATAGGAACTGGTAAGTTATCATATAAGTAAGTTCTTCTTGTACTTGGCGGGGGCATAGTCAGTCCAATGGTGGTTTGGAGAGAAATGAGATATAATAAAAAATAAAAATCAGAGTTCTCAGTGTCTTTGTCGTCTTCTGTTGGCACTGTTAAGCACCTGGATTACAATTCGTTCGGTCAACAGGAATGTTCATGTGGATTGAGCCGTTGGAGGTCTGCGGGCAGGGGTACATTTTGTTTTGTTTCGCCAGACCTCATAGGAGAAATGCTTTACTGTTTTGGAGCAGGTGCATTTTCTTCCGTGACCCAGAGCATAGTTATTAGGAGGCAGAGGAAGGATTGTGATGAAAAGTGCGATTGTCTTTGAGTTATGGGGTCTGTTTGTTTCTTGAGTCTCTGTGGTGGGTATTTCCTGTTGCTTCCATCATCATCGAGGCGTTCAGCAGCGGGTAGAACCACATACTTCGTTCATCTTCTCTTTAGGGGCGACCCTTGGTGGAGTTCTAGGTCACCGTTCTGAGATTAACATAGTTCGTGGTCTACTTAGTCGGAGCTCCCTTCCCTTTGACGCAGGGAATACCCTTCTCTGGATAGCTCAGTAGGATTTGGAGGAACTTGGAAGTTCAGGTGGAGAGGTGTGTGTGTGAACAGTCCTTATGGTAGGTCGGAGGAGGAGGGGATGGAGCAGGCCCAAGTTGGGAACAGATCAGGGGGACGGAGAATTTGAGACAGGCGGGTCCATAACCAGGTTCAGAGAGCGGGGACTCTTTGGCACACGTTGATCATAGAGCAGGGGCTTCAGGTCAGCCCTTTCCTTAGCTTTGTCTGAAACAGTGCCTCATCCTGCGACTCCTTACTGCTGTGGTCTCGCCTTGGCCTCCGTCGCTGAGGTTCCACGATCCGCAGTCAAGCTGCGTGCTCCCACATCCGGTCTCTTTCTCCTCCGACAGTGGTACCCTTAAATGAGTTCGAAAAGACAGTCTTTAGAGATTTTGCAGAAGAAGGTAATTACGTAAACCTATTTCTCTCCCAACACCAAGCAACTGGGGTAAACATCCGCTACATTGAGATTTGCAGCCAACGTATAAACAATTGATGATGGGTTTGCTGGATTTTCTACAACTTCCCTTTGTGGCTAATTCTTTGGCGTTTTGTTAGTTATTACATTCATTTGTCGTGGTACGAGGTCTGGTACCCATTCATTGCATTCGTCTACTACAGTAGATGTCAGTTCTTCTGGTAGAGACCCATTTCCCTAGTATGAGTCTTGCAAGGCTAGGCCGGTCTTCAGGGCTTTGTATCTTACGGAAAAATGCAACGTGCTATTCACCATAGTCTGATAGGCATCCTTCTGAGGGATGAACATAGGCTAAACGACTCTTCATTACATAAATGCGTCCTATCTTTTAGCTAAACATCCTATTTTCAACAAGGTTTACTGCAACAAGTTCTTTCAGTTTTCGATCTAATTTTAACTTTGCACACATCTTTCTAACTTTCTATATAGATTCTCGCAACCTGGTCACTACAAAAAACTCGGGGGGGGGGGTTGCGATAATTATTAAACTTAATCTTTGGGGTGGGTGGGATCTTATGGAAAATAACCAGGAACACAGCGAATTGGAGCAAGGGGCGTTTTTCAGATTCTCGTTCAGGGCGGCTGATACCAAACTGGGGGCAATTTGGGAAGACGGGGGTGTCTCGATTATTTCTTACTGCTTGGGGTATGGAGACAATTTGGAATGGGGAAGGTCGCATTACCACAGACACATTTTTATCATAGAAGCCACTGACAAATAGCTCCCTGACTGGGGGTCAAATTTAGGGAACCTTAGTCGTCTTACCTGTCCCTTTCCTCTTGGCCAATTTAATTTTCATCCATATTTAGCAGAAAAGGAGAGGTAGTAACGTGGTATCGATACAGTTTTATTTAGGACGAATTTGTGCAAATACTTGTGGTATTTGGGGCCAATCAGGAGGTGCACCAGGTTCGCCAATTAGGTGCCCGTCACTAGGAAGAGGGAAAGTGTGGAGGGGTGAAAGAGAGAGAGAGAGAGAGAGAGAGAGAGAGAGAGAGAGAGTAACAATAGGCCAAACAGTACACGTGTGACATGGAGAATGACCGTGTATTGTTTGGGCTATTCAGTGCGTTACCCAACGTTAGTCGTTTCGGGTCTGTGTTAGGATGTAGAAAGCATGCAGTTTTGAGACGGAAGAGCATTAGGTCAGGTACAAAAAAAGGTCGCGCATTAGGTAGGGCGTCTTTTTGTGTCGTCTTGCAGCGTTAGTCCGTTTTCATGCATCGGACGTGACGCGGCTCCAGATCCCTTACGATACCCTAATCGGGACTCCAATGTAACCTGCAGAGGGAAAAAGGAGGAAAAGGGAGGGGGAACAACATTCGAACACATCAAATGTACGGGCACGAAAGTCCTTTACTTACCACATACTCGTTCTTATCTCCTTGGGATATAATCCCTTGGGTCTTGGTTTCTGAAGTCAAGGGGGGCGGGTAGTGTGATAGGTGGTTCATGGGGGGTTCGAGGGTGGCATTATGGATCGTGTGTAGGGAAACGCTAAAAAGAGGAATCAGAGGTGCCTAGCGCGAGGTACCTGGTTTTGTAGATGTATCTGGCCATCGGGATCCTTAAATCATTCCCAAAGCTGTGATGTTCTAAGGCATATCAGTTCTTCGGTCAACCCTGTCCCTTAGTTCCTTCGACCACCATACCTTTATAACATTCTATCAATCACACCGCTTTACTTTACCCATTCTCAGAGGTTGAGGTCCTTCTTCATACGTTAGTTCCTGAGCTTAGTCGCATATTTTGGAGGCAGCGTATCATACCTTTGATTCGATCATCAATCCAGGGCCGAACAATCATTTTTCAGATAACCTTAAAAAAAGAGCAGAACGGTTGTGCACAGAAAAAGCCCTCCCACCAATTCCCACATTTACAAAAGTACGTGATGCCTATTCATAGTTTGGAAAACCTTTATTTGCATAATCGTTCAGTACGTAAAATGTGAGAGTGCAATCATATTTTGGCCGGGCATGTCGACGATGGAAGCACATACAGTAGGGGGGTTATTTCGCGGCACAAGAACATGTTAGAAAGGCCTAATTAATTATTTGCAAGTAACAAAAACGTTTCATTGCGTGATGAGGGATCAGGGGCATTTCAGTTCATAAATGGAAACACAGTCAAGCTCGTTGTAATCACATTTCCTAGATGTGTACCGTGGGTGTGCATCATAAGCGACGTTATGTACCAGTTACAATAAATATCAAAATAAATCGTTCATTGAAATCAACATTTTTACGGGACCCCTGTCAAATGTTCGTCAAGTGAACCCTCCTCCCTTTTTCATCAAGTGCGCAAAGGTTCGTATATAAATCTTTGTACATCTAGTTTCATTAGCTAAGGAACACCACGAGGCATCCGTTAGTTCCTATTGATACCGGCGCCATTTTGGGCGAGGCCGGTTTAGTCCGGAAGTAGCATCAGGGGCAAAAATGTCTCCGACGATTGGCGGTTGGACCAGGGTCCCTTTCGGCAGTTCAAAAAAAAAAAAAACTGTGCCAACAGAGGGGCTGGTGGTGTGGACCGTCAATCAAGAGAGGGAGGGAGGTAGAGTCTTTCTTACCGGGTCATGTTGATGTTCAGCCGGAACTTACTCGAGTTCGTTAGCCCATAATGTTCCTGGGTGGTTCAGACGGAAGCTGATGCAGACACGAGAGCACCGCCATCTTGTTGCTGTGCCGTGGTTATTTCATTTGTGATCAATGCAGCTGTTCCCCACCGGAAGTCTGAAGGGGCTGAGGGCTCTTGGGACTTTGGTAGAATCTTCAAAGTCGAGGGGATGTTTGTCGATGGTGGGGGCTTGCGCCCAGGTGGGCAAATGCCCGAGTTGCAATTTCGGACAAAGTTACTCCAGAGGCCTAGACCCGCCTTCCGAGGGCCCAGACGCCATTTTGAGACCCTGCGGCAGCCGCCCTCCGTCGTATCTTTCAGGAGTGGAAGAAACTTCTTGTGGCGAAAATGACAGAACATCATGCTGTTGGAGCAGGACATTTTGGTTCGGGGCGCCAGGGTGCAGCAGTGGAGCCTTCATCTGGGGAGGTGAGGGAGGCTCGTCCGTGCCGCCCCCCTCTCCCGGCGCATCCTACGCCGTCCCTTCGAATCAGGGGTGCACATGATGACCACCCTACACCCCTGATTCCGACTCTTGGGGGACCATTGTACGTCCGGTGCTATTCAGGTATGCCCGTCGGACGTTGTATGTCCTGTGCTGCGAAAATATACCAACCGGACATTGTAAATTCTGTGCAGCGCAGGTATATGGCCGTCGCCCGGCTGGAGGACATCGGCGCTGGACCAGGGCAGGGAGGCCTCCTACCTGCGGAGGCGGGAGAGGGCTCGTCCGTGTCGCCTCTCCCTCCCCGCCCACCCTGCATCCGTTCGATGGAGGAATTCGTGATGGCCGGACCAGGAGATACGAGGGAGGGGGTCATTTGCATCCGCCCCCTCCCTACTCGCGCCCCGGGGGACGCCATCCCTGGAAGGGTAGTATGGGAAGACCATTTCATTGCCTGCTTTGTGGAGCCTCCGGTACCTTCTCGCCGGTGATCTCTTTTGGTCCATGGTTGCTGGCAGGCCCCGCCCCACACGTGCTATGTGTTTCAGGTGGGCGGGACCATCGAACTGTTATATTTCGAGGACTTCCGGAGTGAGCATAATATGTTTTGTATTTCTCCTATTAGTACAGTTTGTTTTAGAGAGAGTTCTACTAGTTATTCTATTTACCGTTGGTTGTGTGTTTTCTTTACCGTAATTAAATCCTAAGTTATATAATAGACGTTTTTGGCTTCCTTGAGTCCTTTCTCTAACGGGGGTTGTTTACACTGGCCTGTAATTGAGTTTGTTTTTCAGAGTGGGGGGGGGCAACAGAGAGCAATCAGTCCCAGAACTCTAACATGTCGTTAAAATTGGTCTGACGAAACCTATGCCATCGAGCATAATCAAACGGGGTGGTTCTATCTGTTCCGTCTGCACTAGTCTGATTGGTTTTTATCTCGCGCCTTTTCCCTTTCTGCCGGCCTGTTCTTTCTGTCGACCCTTCGTTCTTACCTATGCTCTGCAGAGTCGGGCATTGGGCTTTCCAGTGCCCGAGACGTCTACAGAAAGCACATTGGTTTTGTTTTAAATCTGTTCGTCCTATGCATAGTGTCGGGGGATTACTTTCGGGTCGTCGCGTCCCGGGGTTGTCCTGTCGACACATCCCTTTATACCGTTCCCTTTTCATGTCTACTCCTCGGAGCTGTGCCATCGCTGGCCCTTCCCTTTGCCTACTAGACGTTTGGAGGGTCGTCCGCCGTGTCCCTTCATCTTTTCTAAATTCGTCGCTTTCCCTTCGTCGTGTGGCTTCTTTGCGCCACATACCGAGACTATCGAGCATAATAGGTGTTGTTTCATTCCTACGAAGGGCTATTTCTACCGTTTCTATTTTGTCAAGATCGAAGGATCCTATCAGTGGCCACTGACTTTCTCGATCCCTTTTCGTATAATTATGCCACAGCTCACTATAGGCTATAGCGATCAATCCATGCTTCATGAACATGTCCTTATTAGGGGTGCCTTCCAGCGGAGCCGGATGGTTCATCTCTAATAAGCGGTCCGGGCTAAACAGGCTACTAACCAGGGGGGAGAAGACAGGCATGACGGATCACAATGGGATAATAGTCAGCACTACCTATCTTATCACTGCTTGCAAAGACTAGACAGAATATTTCTATTCTACGTTGTTTGCAGGTAGTGAATACCTCATGAACCAATCTTGAGCAATCAATGTTAGGTCAAAAATAAAAAATCAATATGGTCAATGGGGAGAATAAGTAGGCTCGCAAAGGTCCGCGTCACCTACCCTTTCACTATCTGCAAAGAGGGGACCTAATCTTCCCTGTTTGCAGACAGAGAATCTCCAGAAAACAATCTATAACAGTTAATCAATGGGGGAGGGGCAATTGTTTAGTGGGGGAGAAAGATAGGTCCGACGGATGCGTACCTATCCTTCGCTGTTTATAAAGGGAGAGCCTGTTGTTTCTTCGTTTGCAGACAGCGAATCTCCAAATAAATTAACAAAAAGTAATACTAGTATTTTCTCATCAATTATCAATCACTTTCAATTATCAATCACTTTCGCAATTCGTCGCGTTTACACAACCTTACCCGGACCTCATGGACAGTTTCTTGTCTTCCGAATCCAGCGCCCGATCGTCCTCTTCTCTTCGTAATCCACGTGGCACTCCTGATGGTTCCCAGTCAGGACCGCAGATCACTCGAGAGAGGTCTGTTCGGAACCAGTGAAGTTCGGATGATCGGCTGTCAGACGAGGGTCTATCGGACAGGGTACCTTCCGATCATTGCAGTCGTTCACTCTGTCGTCAGGACCTCTCCCACTGGATCCACGAGTCGCTGATGGGCCCCACGTTTGGGACGCCAATTGTAAAAAGGGGTTCAAAGACAACCAGTAACCAAAGACCCTTTTATGTTGCCCGGCGGTGTCGCCTCTATGACCCACCAATATTAATCAACGAAGAAGCAGGCGCTGGAGACTGGAAGGCAGGAAACGAGGATTTTATTCTCTCCGGAGGAGAACACATCAATTCAGACAGCAAGTATCATCACGAGGTGCTCTAACCACATTTCTGAGGCCTGGCCTCTTATACTAGGGTTTATGACCTTTATTGCACGTAACACATTCTCGCAATACTTTGATATTTTGAAAGAACATCCTCGGAATCTCCCCTACAGGCCCGTTCCCACATACATTTACAGTTGAATTCCCCACCCCGGTCACAACAGGTGATGATTGTCGCGCAGCAGGGCATTCCGCCGATTCACGGAATGCATGGGGTTGATCGGATCTCATAGGGTGGGGGCTTTGATCGGCTCGAGGGCCTTTTGATGGGGAGGGGAAGCTTCCTACTGTACGGGGTAATAAACAGTATCCGCAGGGCCAGGTGGCGGCCTGGGAATAAGGAAGACAAACGGGGACACAGGAAAAGGGGGTTTGCATCAAAAGGATCTGAGACCATGAAAGGAATGAAGGGAGGTGTCGCGCTGGGAACAGGATGGGATTCTGTGGCGGAGCTGCGCTGAAGAGGGGTTTATGACCCAAGGCATGAGAGAGCGGGGGTTGTCAGCGTGCGGGGGATGCTTGCGAGGTTAGGAGAGAGAGAGAGAGAGAGACGCGCCGGCTATCAGCGAGGGGCAGGGAGGCCATGGTGTTTAAAATGGCTGCTGCTTACGCGCAAGGCATGTGAGAGTGGGAATGACCGGTGCGTGGAGGTCTTTCGTGAGGGTGATTCTGATCGTAACGGCTAAAATATGGCGGATGTGCATGACGAAAAGTGTGGCATCGGAAAAAGGCAAGATGGCGTAGATAATGTTCACTAAACTATATTAATTTTCCACAACTAAGCTAATGCTAGCTATTGCATATTGTTGGTAATTATTAGCTTTTTGTGGACGTCCATGACCTTAAGGTGTTCACATTGAGATAATGCTGAACCTGAAGTAATGGAGATAATTCTATGCATATTATGTGCATAGAATGCATGAAGATGCCCACCCATGCTGTCCCAGACGTAGAAGTTTTAATTCACGGTGCTTTGTGAGCATCCATGGCATGGCATACTGACCAATGTATAATGCTGGATATTTCTGCCATATTGTGGGTACCCTAGACCCAATGGTGTCCACACTTGGGGCAGTGCGTGTGTACTACATTTGTACTTGCTGAAGATTAAATTATTTTGGAATACTGAACTTAATTTTCCAATCAGGAAATCTTATATTTCGTGCCAAAGTGTTTCTATTTTCAAAAATTGATAAACTGATGTTTGGGGAGGAAATAATGCATTTTTAATATATACTAGCAGCCCGTCCCGACGTTGTCCGGGTTCGAAAAGTAAACTGTGTAATCTTGTTGGCAAAAGGTCCCTCTAGTTAATGTTACTCGTGTTTCCTTGTTTGTCCTTGCCCCCCCCGTGAGAATGTTGTTGCTTCTGCCAAGACAATATTTTATGTAGCACTTGGTGATGTTGGCGAGTGAAATATTTGTTTAAGCCCTGAAGTCAAGTTTTCTCCTTAGCGCCGCAATAAGTGGGAGTGTTACAGTGGTAACACAGATAGCGGCGAGTGAATCCGTAGCTTTGTTCTTAGGTTTAGAACGCAAGTACTGTGGTGAACGCTGACTCGCTTAAGGGCCATTCGAAAACCTGTTTTTTTTATGTATGATATCTCCGTGCGATAAATATTGCAGCTTCAGAACGGCAGAACGCTTACTCACCTAAGCCATGAAACGCCGTGTAAGCCGCACCTCTTTTGCTTAAGGTCATCCCCTGTGACAAACATGAGCGTGACCAATAGTGAAATCGTTTGTAAAATATTCCTCTCAAGGCTTGCATGTGTTATGCGAGTTATGTGGCGTGATTGGTCGGCTGAGAATGCAAGCCGCGCCCCGTCCCTGATGTCAGCGTACAACAGTAACGCCCAGGTCAATGAATCTGCCTCCCCGAAGATGTGTGTGTGAGTGAATATTTTGCGTTTGCAATATGCTGCACTGTGATTATTGCGCGTTTGAAAACTCTGCACTGTGAGCGCGAATGGTGTGTTTGGTTTTCCACCGTGACATCTCCTCGCATCTCAATGTTCTCCTCGCACATCTAACGCCCACAACTTGCCTCTCTGAATGTTAACGCCCACATCTAATGCCCACATCTAACGCCCACATCTAACGCCCACATCTAACGACCACATCTCCTCACTGTTTGGTACCGTGAACTACAATGTTAACGCCCACATGTAATGCCCACAACTTGCCTCTCTGAATGTTAACGCCCACACCCAACGCCCAGAAGGGACTACTTTACCACTGATGGCGCCCCCCCCCTTTTTACTGTATATGGTGTCCATTTATATAGCCTATGTCCATCTCCTGGACCTCCACTTTCCAACGCTGTATTGGGTGTTGTGATAGGTGGTGTACTTTTCGAGTTTACCTGGCTCAAAGGACACAGTTCTCTCTTTATAATAGTAGTATAGATTTAAAACTGATATGTCTCTGCTTCTATCTGAGACCCTAGCTTAAGCAGCAGGTGTAACCTCACTGTTGTCTAACCACATAAATCCCCATAGGTTGATAGATAGCATTGAAGCATGTAACATCTATTGTCATGCTGTCTATGGCCTGAGGCTGTGACACTTCTCTTTTCCTATAAGAAGACCGCCCTCATCGCGGCCACCGATGACATCCGAGCCCTGATGGACAACGGAGAAACAGCGGCCCTCATCCTCCTAGACCTCTCCGCGGCCTTCGACACTGTCTGCCACCGCACCCTAGTGCAGTGCCTCAGCAACGTCGGAATCCAGGAGAGGGCACTGGAGTGGATCATCTCCTTCCTCGACGGAAGAACACAGAGAGTCCGACTACCACCGTACAAGTCTGAGGCCACCGAAGTCATCTGCGGCGTCCCTCAAGGATCCTCGCTGAGCCCCACCCTCTTCAACGTCTACATGACCCCCCTCGCGGCCATCGCACGCCAGCACAACCTCAACATCATCTCCTACGCTGACGACACCCAGCTGATCCTCTCCCTGACCAACGACCCCGCCGCCGCCAGAGCCAACCTTCACGAAGGGATGAAACACGTAGCCGAGTGGATGACGACCAGCCGCCTGAAACTGAACTCAGACAAGACGGAGGTCCTCATCCTGGGCTCCTCGCCCTCCGCCTGGGACGACTCCTGGTGGCCCCCCACCCTGGGCACCGCACCCAAACCGACAGACCACGCACGGAACCTGGGCGTCATCCTGGACTCCTCCCTCTCCATGACCAGACAAGTCAACGCCGTCTCCTCGTCGTGCTTCAATATCCTGCGCATGTTACGGAAGATCTTCCGGTGGATCCCCACCGAGACCAGGAAGACGGTCACCCAGGCCCTCGTCACCAGCCGACTGGACTACGGCAACGCCCTCTACGCCGGAACCACCGCCAAGCTCCAGAAGAGACTCCAGCGGATCCAGAACACCTCAGCCAGACTCTTCCTCGACATCCCACGACACAGCCACATTTCCGGACATCTGAGAGACCTGCACTGGCTCCCCGTCAACAAAAGAATCACCTTCCGTCTCCTCACCCACGCACACAAAGCCCTACACGATCAAGGCCCGTGCTACCTCAACAACCGCATCAACTTCTACGCTCCCAAACGCCATCTCCGATCAGCCAGTCACGCCCTCACCGCCGTCCCCCGCATCCGAAGAACGACAACAGGAGGAAGGTCCTTCTCCTACCTGGCCGCCAAGACCTGGAACTCCCTCCCTCCCGACCTGCGCCTGACCCAAGACCACCTCTCCTTCAGGAAGAAGCTCAAGACCTGGCTGTTCGAGCAGTAGCAGCACCCCCCCCCCCCCCCCAAGCGCCTTGAGACCCTCCGGGTAAGTAGTGCGCTCTATAAATGTCTTGATTGATTGATTCTCAGGTACAACACATGTCTGAGGATCTACTTGGAAGGGGCACCATGGAAGTATTAAAGGAAGTGAATGGGACACTTTGTGAAAAAGTACATGCTATTAAATGCGATTTGTGAAAATACATGTTCTGAATGGCCTTTATCACTTCTTTTTATTTTGACATTTGATTAAGGAAATTGTGCAGAAAATGCCCAATTTTGACAACGTTTTCAGACTCTCAAAATAGTGAGGTTACAGGGTACTAAGAATTCTCTTACAGACACAAAAAGGCCCTCTTACCAGCCCTCTGGCCCACCATGAATGTTTTCACTTGTTTTGTGCCTTTTTATAGCACACGTCATAACATAACAGCTTTTAGCATTGGCACACAGAACAACGAACGGGCTTCTCACACGGCCTCTGTGCTGACATTATTTCTTCATTTACATGGAGTGACTTGATCCAACTCATGAGAATAAGGAAATAATCATAGCTCAGATGTGTGTGGTCCTGTTTTTTTCTTTTTAGAAGTCTTCACAAGCCAGACCTGCTGTGGTGAGATGTGTGGCCGTCTACAAAGTATGCAAATTATAATTTATGCTAGATTTTTCTTAAGGTTAGTGCTTCTTGTTTTCTTTATTTCTTTGCTACCTAATTGTTCCTATACATCCCACAATCCTGCTCCAACGATGTAGCCCTAGGGCTGGACTGACCGTACGGGTCACAAAGAAATCTCCTACAAGGGGTAAAGAGACGGTTTTCAGGCCTGGATGGATTCCTCATCCCTCTGAGCACTGAAAGGGGCCCTGAGGGGTAGAACATAACTTTATTATTGGCACCTACATGTTGCTGCCACGTAATATTTCTGAGTTTTGTGCCCGGCCCTCAGACTCTGATGTACGGGTATATTTTGTTAGTTCCTCTTCAGAGCTCCTATAAAACTAATGAAATTTTCTTTAAAGCATTTGGTGAAAAAAGGGCTCCTTTGATACATTTTATAGACAAGGCCTCACCAACCAAGTGCAAATGTTGACACCACAGCCTATGCATTGCCACTAAATGTTGTGGTACTCTCACAACGCTTCCAGTGCTCCCTTCATACTGCTTGTGACTCCCAATACTTGTCAGGTATCACCTTCATACATATATGCATATGCCTTACCACCATATGACGTTGCACAATCATATATATTAGTACCCACGTCATGAGCCCATATTCTTGGTATATATGTATATACACACAAGCAACCTTACACTCCCACACAGAGACATGCACACACACACCCTCAAAAAAAGACATTCACATTGTCCCTCTTTATCTATCTCTCTCTATCTCTTTCTCACGGCTGACACATGCACTCATACTGACATGCACTTGCACCCACAGTTGCACGCACTCACACAAGCACACACATGAAATTGCGCCTACATGCACAGAAATATGTTTGCACATATTCACACATGCCCATCCACACATCGGCCCTCCCTTTCAGTAAGGGCACAAAAACTGCTGAAGATCCACCCCTTCTCGAGGGTCTACTGTAATGAGTGTCTAACACAACCCCAATATTGTAGGCATGCGAGGCACAGTCCCTGATGGCTGCGGACCATAGGGCTGCCATGTATATAGGTCCACTCTCTGTACATACTGTTAGCTTTGCATATCATATTGCTATGCTATATAATACCATTATGCTATTTCTATATTCTTTGCGCTCACTACCTGCCAATACTCTTTGCGCTCACTTCCCGCCAATATTGGCAGATTATAACTGCTTTTTGAGTTTAGACGCATGTATCTGTTTCATATCTCGTGTCTAATCCATGTACTCTGAAGTCCTTATGTAATGTAACTGGTTCTTATGTAAAGCCCTCTGAAACCGTCGGGTAAAGTTTGCGCTATATAAAAATGCATAAATAAAGTATTTACACCCATTCCATCTTCACACATATATACATAACTATAAATGGAGAACACAAAAAGGAACAAAACCAAGCACTGATTCAGGTGCAGCCACCCGTGCACACTGACACACACACAACAATGCACTCCCATACACAAGCCCATACATTCACACAGACGCATACATACACTCACACACACACATTCATGCACACTTGCATACACTTAAACACACAGAGACACAGCCATACACATGCTCCCTAATACAGGCAATCAACCCAGGGAGTTGGTCAATGAATAGTTGATTAACAGCCAATGCCACTGCTCACTAATCTTTCGCCTAGTATCTCCTCCATTCAGAGTGAGACTAAACTTGCTGGAGAAACCACTATAACATTGGCTGCCTGTAGCAAGAACACAGGGGCATATTATCAAGGGGGTTTATCTCCGCTTTTTTGGCTTTAAAAGCCAAGAAAGCGGAGATAAAAATATCTCCCTATTACCAAGCTGTCGCTAACACCAGTTAGCGACAGCTAGTAGGAGATAGCGACCATCTTGGACCCCACTTTGCATGTCAGTGATATTTATCACTAATGACATGCAAAGTGGGCGTGCCAAGATGTTAGCGACTGAAAACAGTCGCTAACATCGCTATCTCCTATTACCAACTTTTGGAGATATTCGCGCTAAGCGCGAATATCTCCAAAAGTTAACACCTGCCCTGAGTAGTTCTTAGCCATGTTATCCAATGGGAGGTGGATAACATGGCTAAGAGCATTAGCTCGGCAATGCATGAGTATCGCTGACTTTTCAGCGATATTCATGCATTGCGGCGATTTTTATCGCATTTGCGATAAACCTTGGTAATACCAAGGTTTATTTGAGGTAAAAATCGCCGCAGCTCAGCTGTAAATTTTTGTCTCTAACCAAGCAATAGCGATAATTATCGCTATTGCTTGGTAATATGCCCCATAATCTTTGAGCCTTGTAAAGTGCCTGCAAATGTACTAGGTATTGGAAAATCTACCGTTCTCTCTAGCCAGACTTAATACGGGATGCCAGTCAGATTTCAGCAACACTACCACTTAAAAGGCTAAAAATATTTGCTCAGTATTCGGGTATTCGTCTTGTTCTGCCACATAAAGATCCCTATATTGCAACTATGAACTAACCACCGTATTAACCACTAAGCTTGGGCTCCGGAGCAGCGTGCTGCTAGTTGAAAAGCGCTTCAACACCTCGTCAGGGTAGTAAGCGCTACATAAACGGAATTATAATTGCAATTTTAATGATTCCCCCAAACATAAGGCAATATAACTTTCAACACGATTATGTGAACCAGAAACAAGTATCTCAGTGAGTCATTAACTTTAAAATAAATATGCATTTTCAACTTCTGCGTTGATCGTTTTTTTTATGTGAAAATCTACCTTGAAGGGCTGAGAGGGGGTGGAGTGGGCTGCAGAAGACTATGGGGTGTTTATGTTCCAATGTACGTGTTTGTTCTTAAATCTACATAATCGGACCTACATAGTGTTTAAATGTAAAGTCATAAAGATTGAACTATGTGTCAACATGTTCTCTAAAATAAAAAAGATGAAAAGTGCACGTGTGCTTTTACGATCTAAAGGAACTTGAAACTAACGAAAAAAGGAAGAATGTTTCGTTTGTATTTTTGCAGAGAAGTCTGCAAATGTATTCTCAGTATTGGACAAATACAGATGGGACATAGATTAGTGTGAAATAAAGTCACTTAACCGAGTCGTCTCCAACAAGATTCCTTAATCGACCGTGAAGGAATAAAAAGTGGTCCCCTGCCCTGTTATTATGTATCTGTTTCTCTGCAGAGTACATGGCCTGCTTATATAATGGGCTTGGCAATGAAATATTTTCTGTAACGTGGCATCACAGTAGACACTCTTATAACATAAGCAATTATGTTTTCTGTCTTCAAGCACATTATCGAAAGCAGCTGTCCAAACGAAGAAGAGAATCCAAATAATACTTAATGATATATAAAAACGGTATTAAAATATCTGCAGTAATGAACCCCTTCAGCTGAGACTGGCCCTGTTGTTCCCTGTAGAATGTTATACATGTTGTTTATGTTCAACCTGAGTTAGTCGCATCCTGGAAATTGTACATATATATTAGCTTTGCACCCGGATGTAATGATCGACAGTCTTAAGTCAATGGCAAGGGCAAAACACAGCCGCCATTTTGTAGGAGTCGAGTAGCTGGCTTGAGAACCCACCTCTTCTTTACCTGGAATGAAAAGCCCTGCCCCTCTTATGCCCAACCTCCTTTGACTTTCGAAAAGGCACCTCTCACAAATCCTCTTTGGGGTACCCCCAGAGAGAAGGTATAAGGTCATTCTTCAAGTGCAGGAATTCCTTTCTCCATAGGCATCATACCCAGGCAATGCAAATGCTTATGGGTGGTTTTCCATCAGAAGTGTGCACATCTTTACAAAATTCAGCTGGTGGAGATCTGCAAAGGGGGGTGGGAGGAAGGGAGTTGGGCATTAGGATAGATAAAAAAAAGGGAAATGTACTTGTACTATAATAGCGCTGGCCATCCAATTGCCCATTGGACTTAAGTAGGCTGAATGGACATGTTATGAAAATATTATTGAAACTGCAATGGAAATGTGATGAATATTGTTTGTTGTAACAAAACCCCAATAAAATATGTTAAAAAAAGAAGTGTGCACATCTGTACATCATAGGTATGTTTTTTAGTAATAGGGAACTGCTCATTCTTGGAACTTTGAATAGCCACATCATGAAATCTGAATGCCTTCTACTTTATTGCATAAGACCTACCGATCTGAAACGGAGCCGAATGTAGGTAGAAGTCTATAGTGCTTACTATGCCTGGGCAAAATTGGTCAACTTCAATCCGAATCACGTAAACTTTCAGATGATTAACTTTGAGTTAGATATTTCTGCATTTTTAGGCAATTTAAGTTTAGCTGCTGCTTTCCGGAGCATTGTACAAATCATGCAGGTGAACACAGTCCTCCACACAGGCTTCTCAGAAATGCTTGTGGGGCCTAGGTAAAAACTACATGTGCGGCCCCACTTCTTCGATGTATGTCAGGTGGCATGACAACTCTATTTAAAGTCTAAATAATGTCCTAAGGAAAAAGGGAATGTGTATTAGAAGTGTTTTTACAGCATCTGGCACCATCTCATGGCCTTTCCTTGTTAACTGACTCGTACTTAATAACGCAGGCTTAAAATGTAAATTAAGGGGGCGTGGCCAGGCGCCCAACGCGCATGGCGGCGGTTTTTTGAGGCTCTCCGAACGGGTGCGGCGGAATCGCGCTTGGAGAACATTTCGCGCAAAGCCCGCCCGGAGGAATGCCTTCATGAGAAGCTGCTCACAAGTATGTGATCTCGCCCGAAGCTCTTCACAACACCAGAACGGTTTATTTTCAAGGTAAAACATTCATATAGAAAGTCACGATACCGCGGCTGCCATTTTGGTTATTTGGATCATGCCGCGAACGTCTTTTCTCCTCTTAGCTGCGAAAATGAATTACTTGTACGAGCGTCCCAGCCTCTCCTGCATAGAATGACTCTAATACTCTCTCCTAGTGGAGACTCCTAGCAGTACAGCAACCCAGTTTCACCTCACTAATTAAAAAATTCTGAGAAGATGTGGTTGCGGCCGCCATTTTGAGGAATATCTATATGCTTAATATGATGAACTCTTGAGTTCTTATATGGAATGTACCTGTTTTTTATGATTTTCCTTCTGTACAACGTCTAAACAAGGAGCTTTTACTGCATCTTCTAATCCCCTGTTTTCTGTATTAGTTTCTGCGACGTATATTAAGAGGAGGGAAAAGACACACCAAGGAGTATAAATGTTCTTCTTGCAACAGTGGTTACAGTGGTCCTCTACGTTAAAAGGCTTCAATTAACTCACATACCATAGTTTGATACAATATTCACCTTGGCTGCATAGTTTTACTTAAGTTGCTTCCTCTTCTAGACTGAATTTGTTCCTCCATTTGTTAATTCCATTACTAATAATTTCTGAGTTCGCTTTCAAGATTCTCTATTCCACCTACCTTTCAAGTTGATGGGTAGAACGAGGGGATCTCTTACTATCACATCAAAGCCAAAACGCTCTTTTATCACAAATTCAACACTCTTTACAGAACTTTCCAAATGAGAAGACTCAGGATTACTTGCGACAGAGAGCATTAACACCTTCGAGTCTCATGACGAGCTCGGCTCGTCATGAGCCACGGTGCTCTTGGCGCTCATGACGAGCTGAGCTCATCATGACCGTTAGAACGTTCGCATGCTGGGCAAATTCCCCTGCTGTGCGAGCGTTCTAAAGAAACGGGTGTGGTCATGACGAGCTAAGCTCGTCATGAGCACACGACCACCGTGGCTCATGACGAGCTGAGCTCGTCATGAGCACTGGGGCACTGTGCGCGCCCCCCTGCTCCACAGCACAGCAGGGGAATTTGCCCAGCTGTGAAGGGGTTAACACAATAATGGATCCCACACAAGCAATACCAGGAAAGTCAAATGTGAAAAGCTTGAAAAAAGACCCCCCTCCGCCATCCAAACCGGCATCTCCAGTCTCAATGGAGTTGTTACTACAGGAAATAGGAGCCCGCAGACCCTTTGTTGAGGAAACCAACTCCAAATTACAAGTCCTTTCAGACAACTGGTCACAACTCGATACAAGACTTACAGCAGTAGTGCAAAATACTTCCTCCTTTAATGACAACACCAAGAGTGTTACCTTCCTACACTCTCAAGTGTCAACACTTCAAAAGCAGGTCGAGGACCTTGAAAATCATAATAGGAGAAACAACATATGTATATATGGTTTGGTGGAAGCGGCCGAAGGTATGGACTCTTGCATTCTTTAAATTCTTCCTCCCTAAGATTCTTCATATGCCAGAAGACACTGCGCTGAACATACAACGCTCCCATAGGTTGGGTCGCGTTTCCACCAACACTTCACTTTCCCAGCGACCAAGAGGAGTCATCCTTCATTTTCTAGAGTATACAGATCTGTTGAAAGTACTGGCAGCCGCTAAAGCTATTCAACGGATTTCTTGGTCTGGTTCCACACTGTTCGGTGCACAAGATTATTCTAAGGTCACAACAGCCAGACGTAAAGCCTTCCTAAACTTGAGACCGGACCTTCACTCCATGGGAGCTAGATACAGTCTTTTCCACCCATGTCTTTTTAAGGTTACTTATAACAACAGAACAACAACATATGAGGATCCAGTATGTTTGCAAAGCTTCATCAACTCGCACAAGACGGATCATATGGATTCTTCAGGGTCTTCCTCTTCACACATTACATGACTTACCTGAACTTTATATATGAGGTGCCACCATTCTTTTGACTGCAGGTTATATGATGTTATTCTCATCTATATGCCGGTAGTTTTCCATCAATAGAGTTACAGTTTATTGTTGCTTCTGTAAATCTTAGTTCATGTTGATGGACAAACATATTTAAAGTAAAACATTCAACTTGAGTGAAAGGAAGAAAAGAGAAAGAAGACACTGTTAACAAATTTGTGTTTAGTGCTGCACAAAAAAAGAGGATGCAAAGTATTTTTCATCTTCTTGCTAGTTTTAGTCACAAACAGTTTGGATGGCAAGTTTTAAATTACAAAATTAGGTCCATCTGCTAGACGATTTTAAATTCTGCTTTTCAGGGAAATTAAAGAGAGGAGTGAAACAAAAGCTTAGGCAGTCCAATCAATTTTTAAGAGCACTGTTGCAACTTTGTGCAATTTAAATTTCTTATCTTTAGAGATATATTTTTACAGGTCGACCTATAAACATGGTCCAATAGATTCTTCTTTGTCACTGGGCAACATTGGTTCATACAACCTTACTAGTCTCAGTGGGAAAATCAGACAGGCTGGGACCCACACATCTACCATTGCTTACCTGGAGATAATGCATCTCAGGTAACTGTCAATCCGCCATAAAAACTGCCAGGAATATATTTTATGAAAATATGGGTTGCTGAAATACATTTTTCCAGAGGATGATCAGACAATTAATACACAGTGTTATTTTAAAGACTTTATTAATATAGTCAAGACAAGTTTAAGTGCAGAGTTTATGATCAACTGTAATTGCAAATATGAACATTATGATAAGGAAAATCAAGGCAATGCATGTAAATGTGATAAAAAAATTAGCACAATAATATTATGATAAACAGAAATGGAATCAATAATGTAATCTCTTCTTTTCTAGCCCTAGATAACATCTACATTAGGACCAAACTCCTGCCAACAATATAAGCTTCCTAAATGGCCTAAAGTACAGATATCTGCTGGGTTTCCAGACTGCAGCTTTGCTCAGATAAGCAAAGCCAATCTTCAGTTATGTTAAGTAACAATTCTTTCTATAAGTTGACAGATAGAGCCAGCAAGCACCAATGTGCGCCCTTGACACAGTGTTATGGGATAGATGCCCTTTCTGGAAAGCCTGAAGCTTCGCTCTCCCCTGGAGTCTCGAGTTTGGGTTTTATGAGAATGCAACAGAAATGTGTGTGAATTGCCTTGCATATTTGACTAGGACTACCATGTTTCTCTCTGAAAATCATGATATTTAAATTCTTGACATGTAGATTTAATATTACACATCAACCTATAACTAAATAATGTTATACTGTGAGTAAATGTAAATGAAATGATAAACAAATCATGCACTGAAAAATATATGTAAATGATAATAAGAACATGAAAATAAATGTATGTTTTAAGGGGACTCAACAGCAGAAATATGGCAAGGCACATGATATATCTGTCTACAGAGCCTTTCTACTCGCACCCAATAAACCATAGCACTATATTTAAGAGGGTCCCTGGGAAGGAATAAGCGACCTCTTTGTAAGTTAGTGTTATCAATAGTCACGAATTTACTAAATTTGCTGTGCTTTGCTCAGTGTTCAATTTTCTCCTGGATTAGGGCCATATGTATCATAGTTCAGTTTTGCGATTCCTAAATAGCGAATTTTAAGGAATCGCTATTTAGGAATCGCAAAACTGTATGTATGAAGAAATTCGCTTTTTTGAAGCGATTCCTTAATCTTCCTTAATTGCGAATTCGCATTTTGCGAATCCGCAATTAAGGAATAATTTCCAATGCATTCCTATGGGCCAGGAGGCCCATAGGAATGATTTCCAAATAATTCTCAAATTGCGAATTCGCAATTTGCTAATCGCAATCTGAGAATTATTGCAAGGGTGCAGGGGTGTCTCAAGGACACCCTGCTGCACCCCTGTAAATTACATGTGTGTGCATATGGCTCACATACATGCCCAATGGGCAGGTATGTGCATCATATGCCACCCTCACAAATGCACAATTGTGCATATTTACAAGAAATCGCAAATTACCACCAATTTGTAGTTGGTGGTAATTTGCGATTTCTAAACCTGAAATCGCAAGTCTAAAAAGCTTCATACATAGCATTTAAGGAATCGCAAAATTGCGATTCCTTAAATGCTATAGCAAAATAAGGAATCGCAAGTATTTGCAATTCCTTAAGATGCGATTGTTTCATACATATCATTTTATGCAAAATAGCCTTTTGCGATTCGCAAAGGCCGAAATTCTGCGAATTTCGGCCTTTGCGAATCAAAAAAGGCTTGATACATATGGCCCTTAGTCTTTTCACCGTGCTGCTCTCTGCACTTAGTAAAAGTGTAACTGACTGCTACTATGTCTCTTTTATTGAAGTCTTGGGGCCATATGTAGGAGCCTAATTGCGTTTGCAAATGCTGAAATTCGCAGAGTTTCAGCATTTGCTATCACAATTTGGGCAGTGTGCTATGTAGCACACAAAAACCCACATGCAAAAAAAGGAATCGCAAAATTTGTGATTCCTTAATTTGCAATTGCATCAAGAAGCATAAGGGGCGGAGGAACATGGTTTCAGGGGAGAAGGGGAAAGGGAAAAAAAAAATGTCCTCATCTGCCATAAGTTCTTATATTTCTAATCTCAAATTTGATTACAGGCCACTACCGCAATTAGGTACAGAATTATGGTTACCTGATTCTAAATATGGCATTAAGTAGTAGTAAAATCCTTTCTTGGAACTTAAACGGTATAGGGAGTCGAAAGAAACAACAAAGAGTCTGTGATTTTTTGAAAAATTCTGAAACATACGTATATCTTTTACAAGAAACACATCTGGAAGCAGAAGAGTGTACGAAAGTATTCAAAAAATGTAACTGGGTACAGGAAATTCTCTGTTCTAAGCAAACTGGGTCTACTAGAGGGGTAGCTTTAATGGTACGAGCTAACAAGGGGATCAGGATTCATGACTGGGGGACGGATCAGACCGGTCGATGGCTAGCAGCAGTTCTCTCAATTGGTAGTTTTAATTTTTTGTGTGCAGTCTATTATAGTCCCAATGACGACAATGCCTGTTTCCTACAAAAGTTAGAGCAATTCCTGATACAATATACAGTCCCAGTCATACTGGGAGGTGACTTTAATCTTATATTGGACCTGCAATTAGACCGCACCTCCAAAGCTAAATATAATACTCCAAGCAAATCCCTTCTAGCTTTAAAGAACATCATGAAAGAGTTCTCATTACAAGATGTCTGGAGAGTTAAGTATGGCAATCTTAGAGAGTATTCTTTCTACAGCAAAAAGTATAGTCAGTTCTCCAGAATAGACTTTTTTTTGTTAGACCAATCGTTTTTGTTTAATATAGTTTCAATTTCACATATTCCAGTAGGGTTGTCAGACAATTCAGTGATTGAACTAAAAATAACTTTTAAAACCAGATACCTAGAGAATAGGTGGACGTTGGACAGGACCATTCTATTAGATAATGAGATAAAAAATAAATTAAGGCTAGTTTGTTGGAATTTCTTTTGTTTAATGAGGGTACGGCCTCAGATCAAACTCTATGGGACACACTTAAGTCATATCTCAGAGGGATCTTTAGTTCTCAAATGGCGCTAAATAGAAAACCTAAGAAAGAAAAAGATACCAAGGAGTTGGACTTAATTAAAATAAAGGAACTCCAATTGCAGCAAGCAGCGTTAAATGATAGAAACAGTGTGCAGGGTCTTGAGAAAGAAATATTAGATTTACAGACAAGATACAAAGCTAGAACGGACAAGATAATTAAGGACAGATGGAAGTAAGTAAGCTCCGTAATTTTGAGTACGGAGAGAAGTGTGGTTCAATGTTAGCTTGGAAGGCAAGGTCAGAACGCAGCAGAAACAACATCAGTTTTTTAACACAGCGAAGCACGGGGCTGCCTTGCCTTTAACAGAAGACATAGAGATAAAGGAAGAGGCTAGAGGCTTCACGGAGGAACTTTATCAGGAGAAGAATACACAAGGGCTGGAAGAGTTCGAAACCTGGTGGGCTCTGAGAGACCTCTCTCAGTTGAGTCATTCAGATAGAACTTTTTTAGCCACTGAGATTACTGGGGGAGAAGTAAGATCTCAGCTGAAAAAAATGGCTAGAAATAAGGCACCCGGCCCTGATGATTTGCCATCAGAAGTTTATAAAGATAACTTAGTAGAAGTGATAGCTACACTACTGAGACTTTTTAATAGAATATTCTTGCAGGGTGAATGTATTCCAGCCTCGTGGTCAGAGGCCACAATGTCTCTTATTGCTAAACCAAACAAAGATCCAAAAAAAATAGAATCTTACTGACCCATCTCCCTTTTAAATTCAGACTCATAAATCTACTCTGGTATACTAGCATCCAGGTTGGCCAAAATTATCAAGTCTATTATTCACCCTGACCAAAGAGGGTTCATTCCTGGCCGTCAACTGAATGAACTGACATTTCAAGTAATTAGTGCAATAGATACAGCAATTGAAAAGAAGATGCCACTCACCATAGTGGCCATTGACGGCGCAAAGGCATTCGACCAAGTTAACTGGCAATTCCTATGGAAGAGTATGACAAAATTCGGATTCCCAGATATATTCATTAAAGGGATTGAAACTTTATATAGGAGCCCCCGGGCCAAAGTTCTAGTTAATGGCAGCTTGTCTGAATGGCTTAACATCTCCAGGGGAACAAGGCAGGGTTGCCCCCTGTTCCCCCTTCTTTTTGATATTTATATCGAGCCCTTTGTCTGTTCCCTGAGACAGGATCCAATGATTAAACCATTAAACCATTTATAATGGGAGATCTGACCCTTAAGACTGCCCTCTATGCAGATGACCTCCTTCTGTTTACATCTAATCCCATGGAGGCTATCCCTAGGCTATTTGAATTGGCTGAAAATTTTGGATCAGTCTCGGGATAAAGCATAAATAAAGACAAAACAGATATAATGAGTTGGAATAACCCAGTTCAAATCCCAGAAGCAAAACTAAAAATCAGATACTTAGGGATTTATTTTACACACAACTTGAAAGAGGTCCCAAAAACTAGTTGGTCAACGGTTATCAAGGAAATCAGGAAGTTTTTGACTAGATGGAACACCTTGCCTCTTAACATCTACGGTAGAGTTAACTTAATTAAAATGATAATATTGCCAAGGGTCTCCTTCCTATTTAACTCTATCCCCTTAAAATTTGACAAAAAAGACATTTCTAACCTACAAAGGAGGATTGGCTGGTTTATATGGGCCACAAAATCCCTGAGAATAGCCTGGAAGAAGTTGAGGAGGGGGTTGAAATTGGGGGGCCTGGCTCTTCAGGACTTACTTTCTTATTGTTATGCTTTCCAGTTTAAAAATTTCAGACTCTTAGTCAACAAATTGGACTCTTCATCTCACGGTAAACTCTTTCGGGCAATGACATCAGATCTAATATACGGCCCAGACTTATTTCTTTATAAATTTGGAGACCAGAAGTTCTTTAAGAAAATTCGTTTGAAGCTTCTACGGGCAGCCTTAGATAACTGGCAATCAATACGCAGAATTCTAGATATTCCATATTACCATTCTCACGCCCCAATATGGGATTCCCCTGGTACCCCAGAATGCCTACAGGATCAACTTGCCCTTCCGCTGAAAACAGCAGGTTTTACGAAATGGGGGGAATTGAATATCAATTCTACTTTACTGAGCTGGGAATCCCTGTCTAATCTAACGGGAGGAACTATGACTAGATTTAAATTTTATCAATTATCTGCCTGGTGGGGAAATCAGAACTGGTCTAGCGAGGAGGAGAGTTCCATTTTCGAACCAATTAGTAGAGAGAAGGGATGGAAAGGCGAGGTTGCATTGTGGTATAGGACTCTAGTGGGAACCAGAGACAATCAAGAGGCGGAAATCATTAAGTTATGGGATAATTCCACAGTACAGATTGAAGGAGACCTATTAAAAGTTTGGATGGACTCCTTTACTCTGTCCCAAAAAATTATAAAACCCTCAAACCTGCGAAGAAATCATCTTTTTACGTTATACAGGGCATATTGGACACCTGCGAAACTTTCTAAAATTGCAACGGATGAATACTTATGCCCAAGATGTAAATTTCCAGCAGCAGACGATGGTCATATGTTTGTGGAATGTTCGGAAATAGCCAAATATTGAAGGCAGGTGTGTGGGCTTCTTGAAGAAGTACTATCAATACCAATAATTTATAATTTATAGTTCCAGATTAGTTTTATTTGGTCTCTCACATGATTATAATATAAAAAGTTGTATTACACAGTTTATTTTTTACGTAATTGTCATTGCTAGGAGGGAGATCTGCAAAGAGTGGAAATCTGAAAGCCCTCCAAATTTTGCAGACTGTTTAAGAAATATTATGGCAGTAAGCTGCCTAGATTTGTTGTGTGGTGGGGCAAATTCTACAAAATCTTGGTCAGCACTAAATATATGGTGTGAGAAATGATATTCATAAGTCCAATGATTATGCCAGAGGTTAAATGGTCCGATCCTCCTAAAGTGGCAAGTAACATTGGGAATGGGAGTTGGATTGGAATTGACCTACCTCTGGGCAATCTCCAACGGCTATTCATAACACAAGGGCGGAAAAGGTTGGTTTGTGTCAGTGGCCTGGAGTAAGCCTATCTAGAGTTAATATCTACTGGTAGCATGTATGAGGACAAAAAAAAAAAAATTTGCAACTGCATTTAAGGAATCGCAAGAAGCACCCAAGATGTGCGAATTTTGGCTTAAGGAATCGCAAAACACCACCAACTTCAGGTTGGTCGTAATTTGCAATTTCTTTGAAAAATGCACTTTTTGGCATTTTCAAAGTGCCATGTGGGTCACACAGATGCCCTTAGGGCATGTATATGCGCCACGTGTGCACACATGGTAATTTCAGGGGTGCAACAGGGTATCCTATTGACACCCTTGCAGCCCTAAAATTGCATTCTCAATTGAGAATCGCAAATTGAGAATGTCTTCCCTTTTATTCCTATGGGCCTTCTAGCCCATAGGAATGAATGAGAAGGTATTCCTTATTTGCGAATCTCAATATGCAATTCGCAAATAAGGATTAAGTGGGATTCACAAAAATATTTGCTAATCCTACCTACATTGCATTTTGCGATTCTCTAATTGTGATTCCCTAAAAATCGCAATTAGAGAATCACAAAACACAAATTACCTACATATGGCCCTTGGTCAAATGAAAGTGAAGGGCGTGGTCTATATTTTCCTACTTAAGCTGTGTCCAATTGCTTAGCTGAGATTTCCTTGACTGCCTTTCAATTACAGTCAAAACGGGAGATTGATCCAGTTCTCTCCCGTTTTCATTGGGTCTTACTTAAATGAGACCAAGCCATCACATTACAATCTGCCCCCCCTTTTTTTTATCACTGTGTTGTACCTTCACGCACTCGATCGTGGGGTCCTCAATCTGTAGCATGGCTTTTTTCTTTCGAAGCGTTCAAATACAGCACCTGCTATTATGTCCGCATAATGATCATATCGGTCACCATAGCAACATTTGTCATCTTGCTCTAACTGGCTTTGAAAACCAAGCCTCATTGTCAGTACGAGCTTCGCCCACCGGCGTCATGACCATTGCGTTCCAAGCCTCGTTTACGGCACAACCACGCCCACACGGACATATACGGAACTACATGGAATCCCTTTTAAACACACCAACCGGCCCGCTGCCTATCGTCGGGGTCCGGTTGAGAGGAGAAGCTAGGTGTCGAAGCGGGTGGCGAGCGTTGAGGGCGTGAGTCCTCCACTTGGTTCTATACTATGCGACCTATACTATCAAGCTAAGTATACCGATCGCAATTGTTTTACAATCTTTCCCTTTCCGCCCACAGGATGTGCCAGGTACGCTCCTACCCCCCTCCCGAGACCCGTGGTGCAGCTAGCGCCATAATTTAAAGTGAGATAACGATTTGAGATTACGAACTATGTGGGGGGGTCACTGACCCTTTGGTCCACTGATCCTTCCTATGGAGTACTTTCACCTATATTTTAATTCCCCTCGAGCTACTTAGCATATTTTAATCACTCTTTTGACACTCCACTTCCCAGAGCTAGTGGTATCATCCTTACAGGGTTATATGGATGGTGTTAACCTTAGTGTTTATCTGCTGACACTGGTTTGCCACAGTTTGGAGCACTCTGGACAAACGATTGGACTTATACCTATCATTGATTATGTGTTTGTCTTTTATGTTTGTCTGTGTTTCTTTCCTCAACAGGTGCAGAAACACTCCTAAATCAGGAGTGGTGGGAATGGGCTATTAGCTCTTTACCCCCTTTTTCTTTTTGCACTTTTTCACTACTTTTTCACTTTCACGTCCCCAGGTTAGGGTGGACGATTAGAGAGTCCATACCGCCAGGGTTCACACTAGTCCTGACGAATGCCTAGGTAATTAAGACCACTTAGAAGGCTGACACATGTTGACTATTTTAAAATTCTGAATTAAAACCAAGCCATTACCTTTGGCTGTAAATTCAGACACATATGACCAATTTTAACCGTGTCGTAGGGATCTATTAATAAAAAAAAATTTCAGATACCCTTTAGACATTTTTATAATTATTCCTCACTGCACGCCCTATCACACAACCAGCTCCGCACTGACTAGGTCGGTGTGTGAGGGCTTTCCTATCCATCCAAATTGGGTGTGTAAATTTGTTCTTTACATGGCTCCGTCTCTGTGGCTACTGAGACACATGTAACCTCTCTTCTTTTGTTTGTACCTAATAACCGGGGACTAAGAGAGTGTTCCTTAATCTCCCTGCCTCTCTTTTTGTTTCTTTGTATTTTCGTACTTTAACCATTCTGTGCTTCTGCATTCCCTCTAGACAGTCACTCAAATGGAGGAGTGGTATGACATTTGCATCCTGATGGCCCATCACCAGGCTGATTGGCCTTCCTGAGGTAGATTAGGAGAGAGGAGCTGACACTTGCACCTGAACAGGGCCATGCCTGCCTCCACACAAAGAGCTGCATACTTCCCCTGTAGTGTGTCTGGAGCCAGGGCAGGAAAGGCAGGCACCTTGGGATCTTCAAAGACCTCTTTGAAGTCTCCCCCACTTCAAAGTTTCATTTGGGCATTAGTACTGGGCCCCTGACACCACCAAATCAGATCTCTACTGGAACCAAAGACATTATGCCTGGAAAAAGAGCTGCTTTCTGCTTTCTGACTAATGAACGCTAAACGACGGGGCTAAGCCCACAATTGAGCCTGAGTCTCAGAACCAAGACTCACCCCTACTGGAGCCGCCAAAGTCACGAGAGCTGCCAGAGCTTGTGAACTCTCCCACCTGCATCCATCGGCTGGCCTGAAGGGAGAGAAGGAGGAGAACAGCTGAGTCACATCCCATCTGTTGTGGCGGGGGCAGGGGGATGCAATGTGGCAGTTGGTGCTCAGGAGGGGGGGCGTCCCTGCATTGATTTTTCCTGCATGGTCCGCTCACAGGGGACTAAGGGTCGGACATCTTGATCTTTGCCGGAGAGCATAGGGCCCGACCTCATGACCTTTGGCCTAGCAACCAGCCATTATGTGCCCTCTTTCTGACCACACTACCTGCACTGCCTCAAATGATTGTTCTCCTTTCCTGACAGTAGATTTTCCAGAGAACAGTTGATGGAGAGCTAAGAGGCATCAGACGGCACAAGTGGCAAAAGAAGACCTACTGTAAGTACAACTGTAGAGATATTGTACAGTGGATGATTAACAGCATATATTGGGTAGAGCTCGGTTACGCGGAAGCGGCCCCGTTAGGATGGGGTACAGCCTATGTGTTCGGTGACAGCTTACCCTACCCTACCATCCTAAACGCCCTGCCTACCTCCAAATCTCCCCATTCTACATCTCTTTGCATCAGCAACTGCTGAAGCCTTTGACTTTACGGTCTTGCCAGCCTGCAAATCTGACTAAATCTGTTTGCTAGTTTTAAAGAAACATTGGGGAAGCCCCAAGGAGGGGGTTCCTCCTCCTCCCTGTCTCCTCCTTCTGTGCCTCAGGATTGTGGTGGGCTCTTGCGCAACAGTGGAAAGCACCGGACTCGGGACAGGCTGTTATAGCTGGGTATAGAAAGGAGCAGTCACAGAAAGGAACAGTAATGGAAAGGAGTAGCGGAGGCACGAGTACCAATTCAAGCATTAAGCTGCGACATTGAACACTACACGCACTTGGCGGATCAAGTCATGGCGGCTTGAGCACGTATCTGAGTTCACCTTAACTGAGGCTACATTGTATATTGAAGCTAACTCTGACAGAGGGATTAGTTTGTCTCTACCTATACAGAAAAGTCCCTCATTGTGACAGCCTATAAAAATCAAGAAATTGTGCAATATTTATGAAGAGACTGGGAACCGCACAATCCCTGAGGAAGAGGAAATTGAGATCAGCGCACAAAGGCGCCCTTCCAGGATCACATACAATCCCTTCGTTTTTTCTGATTCTTCTACAATAGGTATCAAAGACAAAACAATAAAAGGAAGATCCAAACCAATTGAAACAAATAATAGAGGAGAAAACAACGACTCAAGAGAAGAGAAACAGACGGAAGCAAGCGCTGGAAGCAACCAGCCTGTACTATCAGTAGTGATAGACCACAACCAGCAATTTTCCCAGGCTTCCGCAAAAACAAACCCTGTTCTGGATTAAACATTACCTGATTTAAATGTGAATCAGTTCCCACAATCAAGTGAAGCAAAGTTACCAAAAGAGACACTTGAATTGTTTGATAGTATTCCAAGTAATCCATCAGATATAGAAGAAAATCTTTCCCACTCTCCAGATTTTCCACTACTTACATTTGCTCACTCCAGTAATACGGAAGTAATCTCTGAATCATTATTTACATTGCAAAATAAATTAGAATCAACCCTTGCACTGCTTGAAAAAAAAACGATTAACACAGATCTTCTTCTGGAAATTCAAATGACCACACTGCAGTACCTTGTGGATCATCATAATAATTTTACAACTGAAAGACCTTAATCTACGGCTAAAAAAAGGGAGGTTCTAGATCAATCAACAGCACAAAGCAATGTGAGGATAGATGTTCAGCTCCAAAAAATAACAACTGCCACCCAAACCAGAAAAAAATCATAGGAGGAGGAAAATGGAAATGTAGGTATAGTTTATTCGCTATGGAAACTATTTAAAGAACCAATTGGAGTAGAAGACCGAAATACAGATACAAAATGTTGACCTTGTTATCCGATATTTAACTGCAAAAAGAAATCTGAATCACTAGAACCATCTACAATAGTCCTCCGAACTCCGAATGGGCAAGGAGCAGAGTTTAACCAGAGTGCTAAATATTTGAAGAGACCCAGTACAAATATATAAACAAAAATCACAAAGAGAAAAAGCAGTGGTAACTGACGAATTGCAAAGCAAAAAGCTAGCAAAGTAAGGTTTGCAGAATACGATTCCTCTTATAAAGATGTATCAAAAGATTAAAAGATCAACGCAGCTGAAGAAATACTCAATCTAGAGTCCCTACAAGACCGAGGACTATGCCCTCCCCTGCCCAGAGAGAAATCTTTGATGGAATGAAACCCTTTTGCACCAGATTTCAATAGCTCAAAGCCAATCAAGGGTCATCATTTTTCATTACAATTTTCATTAGAAAATAATTCATGTACTGAGGTTAAACACGTAAATGGCGTTCAAAAATCTTATAGCATCCTCGAGTTAACCGATCTTTTTGCCTCTGGTTAAGATCCCTTAAATAGAGAAAGGATCCTGAAACTCCTACATAACTTTCATTCTTTACAGTCACTTACTTACTTTGAAATAAAGCTAGTCACATTTCCCTACAAGCTAGACACAACTTCTGCATGAGTGGAATTGTGGTCAAGCGTGATCCCATCATTATTCCTTGAAGAAAGTTAAAAGTTACATTAAAACGGGTTCAACGTAGTAGGTGTAACCAATAACCCTCAAACTGCTTCACCTAGACCATATATGGAAAAACTTAGGGTAAATCACCACATCTCTCAAGTAGCAGGCTGCAAAAGAGAGAGCAATTAGGATTCAGCTGATAAATTAACAAAATGCCTCGATGATGCAGATAGACGGATGTGGAACCATAGGATATAAAATAGTCAAAACAAAATGACAACTTTGGTCTTGGCTCTCAAGCAATCTGAAAAGTAATAAACAAGACAGTGGAGCAAAGCTTCCTTTTTAGCAAAAGTCTATCCATAATCTTGTGGAACATTGCCGGACTGGACCCAGCAAAGCTATCCTACCTTTTGGGTAATTCTCCCGCAATAGTATGCCTTCAAGAAACATGGTCACTAGGGAAATTTGACCAAAAAAAGATTTTGTCTTCGATATCCTGGCCACGAGGGTGAGACGATGCCATGCAAAAGAAGGCTTGTCTGTTCATTTCCTGGAGGAGCTGAGGTGGGATTTTTAAATCATCCATCTCTCCAGTAACAATGCACAATGCCTCAAGTTAAAATTCTTGGACAAAAGAGCTTGCATAGTTAAGTCATTACTTCTGTTTCATATCTACTACCCGGCCCTGAACACAATCCATTGCTCATTAAAATATTTGAACAAATAGAAAATATCTTAAAAACAATTATTAATGTGCAAGTACTACTAATGGGTGATTTTAAGCAAAATTCTCCAATGCCCTGTTGAAAGTATTTGGGAATATAGACCACGAAGAATTCTGGTCTATTCCAACTTCTGTCCTGACAGTCTCTATTAAGGCAGATAAACGCGGGAAGATGCTGCTGGAACTATCAAATTGAATTAATGAAATAAACCTGAATGGGAGAACGGAAGAAGATGTTCCGGCTTCTTATTCAAGGAAAGCACTTACTTACTGAATATTCCATATTAGACTATGTCATCAGCAGCTATGACATGTATCATAAATGTTGTGCAGGCTATTTGGCTATCAGCAATTTTTAATGAAAATGAAAAACTGAATAAAGGACAGAAAACTGAAGATACAGAGTCTCTTGCCTGTGTATTTATTGGGAAAACAATTGTGATAATGTCACATGTGATTTAACAAATGTTGAGAAATTATTTTTGCTTTCTATCTTAAATTGTGTATTTAATCCTGAAGGGTGCTGTCCATTTTCAAAGTCTAGTATGCCAAGGAAGTAGGGTTTCCTTACTTTCTTTGTTAGGTTCGTATAGGGATTACGTTCCTGGTTCTAGCACCTTCTTTTTGGATTTAGACACGGTACTTAAATAGTGGTGCAAAAGCTTTGCCTTAATCCCTATAAAAATTTGTCTTTCATCATAAATGTTATTTTATCACACAATTTGTACAAAGTAGCGACCACCAAATTCTTTTCTTAGAGCTAGAACTAAGTCCACAAGACATATCTTCATGGTCTCTATCAAATGGAAATGAAGACGCATTAATACAATAAAAGCAAGGTTGAATTATTTGGAATATCGATAATCTGATTATAATCAATAAAAAAATCAGCAGGACAATGGAGTCTCATTTGACTTTAACAAGTTAACATAGGAATCAAGCAAATTACCACCAATTGTGTCACCAGTCCCGCAGAAGGATATGTCTTGTATGGAACTAACTCGGTGACCTCCGGTGACTTCTGGTAATATTAAACCGGACACCTGCAGGGCAGAGCATGAGTCTGACCAGCAAATAACGGCTCCAATAGAAAAACAAATAGATCATTACATAAGGAAGGAGAGCAACTGCAGCAAAGGGCCCAGACAGGATTTCAATAAAAGTGTTAATGAGCAATGTGGAAGGATGGAGTACATTTTTGGCCCCGCTCTTCGCCTACTGCTATGAAACTGGTCATATTCCAAGCTCTTGGTTAGGAAGCCTTGTTGTTCCATTTCTAAAAAAAGGCTACTGTCTCTCTCCAAGTAACTATCGCCAAATTACGCTCCTGGACGCGACAAGGACGATCTTTGCAGCCAGCCTCTTAGACCACCTAAATGACAGGACATTGTCCAGGAGAGCAATTCCCAAGGCCCAAGAAGGTTTTCGACCAAATAACTCTGTGACTGATAACATTGCAACTTACAAACTATAATTGACAAATATGTGACTAGTAAATCTCAGGTGGTATATAGCTTTTAAAGGAGTCCCGGCAACTCTGCTAAGGTTAATAGTAGCTCTCCACTCATCTACATGGTGTAGAGTACAGATGGGAGGGAATAGGGGCTTCACACAGAAGATTCCCACTCGCAAATGTCTTAAGCAGGGATGCCTACTTGCTCCATTCGTGTTTTCATTATTTCTTAGTGACTTACGTGATAGCTTTCTAGAGGAAAACAATTACCCACCAAAAATAGCATCACAATAAATTCACATATTAATGTACATTGATAGCGTTTTTGACCTCACACCAACTGTCCTTCAGCGTAACATGGTTGCTCTTTTTAGATACAATCAGAGAGCAAGGGAGTGAAGGGACCCCCTCTAAGAGGCAAATAAGGTCTGGGAGTAAGAGGGGAACTGAACCGACCAATATGAACCAAGAAGTACTCCCCTATGACCCATATTTCTTCATTAAAGAATAAATCTGATATGGGTATCAATATATGCCAAACATCAAATATTTATAACATTACAGCAACACATTTTGTTTTTTAATGTTATATTTATTATTTTCATTAACTTCTTTTTTCCTTTACCAATGGATTAAATGCCTTTTTTTGAAAAGATACAACACTTTTTTCCCCATTTTTATAATAATATATGTACATGAAATCAATTAGTCATGCAAGGTTAAATACAATATTGTTGACCCCCAATTAAATAATCAATCTTCTATTCAACTCATTCACTCCTCACAATCGTACAAGATACTTATACACATCTGGATTTATAGGGAAACACAAGATGTGAACTGTTTCCACCAAGATGAAAGAAACAATAAGGTCTGGACCCACAAGGTCGACGTGCGTTTCGGTGGGTTAACACAACACGTGAACCACCTTTATCAGGACCTTGTCCAAATTGGGTACAGTGTCACACAGGGAAATGAAAAAGGGGAAACCTGGGGAGCAATAAATAATGGTGTTTGTTAACCCATACACTAAAAACATTCTAGAGACTATATATTTGATCAGACCACTTTGTTGCACAACAGTGTTCATGCTCTTTTTAGATATACAGAAATACATTTCTTACAAGTAAACATTTCAAAAAACTAAAGTGGTACCATTTAGGGGAAGAAGACATTCCAGCCACTTTGCATGGAAGTTCGTATGAAGACCAGTCGAGGCAGTAACAACGTACACCCGCCTGGGGAGAGTCTTTTTCTCAGACCCATTTTAAGCGTTCTGAGCTTCAGGCTGTAGCTCATCTTAGTGCAATAAAGAGATTTTACTCATCCTCGGGGAGTCAGCACTTTTCTGCTCTCCTTGAAATCTATTGTGTAAGATTACCCCTATTTTAACTTATGCATTAGAGTACATTCCCATAAAAAGGTGGTATACCATAAATCTTAATTAAGGGAAGCTACTGGGTAAGATCACTACCACAGGGCAAGCTATACCTGTTCAAGTATTACGATTAGAACTAACAGTAGTCAGTGCGCACTCAAGAGCCTTGGCTAACCTAAATAAATGGGCATATAATTTGCTTCAGGCGTCCAAAGGTTCCTTGAGAGCACTTTTAAGCAAGGAAACCTTTAAGGTTGGTTAAAGAAAAAACACTTTTAAAGAAAATCTCGAGGTTCCCCAGGAGCATTTTTAATGCTCCATTAAACTCCTACAGTCTTGGTCAGCTGCATTTTTGAAGTTTTTTTTAGAAAAAATCTACTCCAAGACTGAGCTTTGAACTTGATAAGTCATATTGCACTTAGTTATCCCACTATAGGCCCTACATAGCTAATATAGAATAGAATGTGAGTCCAAAATATGTGAGATTAATATTAGATCATAGAGTTAGATGTGGCATATTGATGCTTCCATTACGGACCCTGCTGATAAAAGCCTTCACTCAAAACTGGGGAGACACAATTGATAAATCAGGTTTTTGAGATCTGTGCAGAGGAAGTATTCAAGAAATTTCACATGTTTTATATGTCTTCCCAAATAAACTCCTGATTGAAGCGCGCTGCCGTTTTATAAAACCTATATGCTTTAGATTCAATATCTCTGGAATTAATTATGTGAACGACGTAACAAGAACTCCACCACATGAATTTGTATTCTGTAATCTGTTAAAAGATTATAAAACTTTTTTACCACTGTTTTGAAGATGTCAAATTTATGAATAATTTTATCAATTGCACATACTGCAATTTTTAATTGTTGATCTCTGAAGAGGTCTAAAACAATAAAAAATATATTTGATTAGACTCACGTTGGTTCCCCAACGTAGGGGCATCTCTTTGGAGGATCGTCAGCTGCCATTCTTACTCAAATAGTTCTACCTCCATGCAGCATCTGGTGCCACTAATATGTGACAGGCACTCCCCCTGTGCCACCACTTTCAGCGCATTCCACTCCACTCCCAAGTGTGCCACTGTTGACCAGTTGGATTAAAAATAACCAGCAGTCACTGTCCTGAGCTCCTCTCGAAACCGCAAACATGTGAGCACCTACAAGCATAGGCACCACAGGGGCACTGAAGGTCTGTCGCCATGTATTCCCCCCCTCCAAAAGCAGCAGCGCGTGATCCAAGAGTAATCTACCCAATATCTGTATTTGTACTATTTCTGTGGCAACATCTCCCATTACTAAGAATCTATCAAGATTGCACGTGTTGTGCATCAGGACGTAGCAGGTGTATTCCCTGACGCCATTTGCCGTTTGGTGTGCTAGACATCTAGACAGCCAATTTGGGCCATTACTCTGCTCAGCTCGGCTACCATATTAGAGTTTGTGCCCTGTTTTGGAGGAGTGATGATCCCAGTTTTCATCCAACACACAGTTGAAATCTCTAGCCCATATTAGGGGGGGGGGTTCCTAAGTAAGAGAGAAGTTCTCCCTCCATGTCTAAGTAGAATACACCATCATCCATGTTGGGTGCATACACATTCAAAAGACACACCTTGTGTCCATCCAGCAGGCCGCACATCAGAAGGGATCTATGCTCGATATCCCCTTTAAAGCTTCGCATCCGGAAAGAAACCTGAGGTGCAACCCATATAGAAACCCTGCCAGCATAGTCAAAGTACGTAGTGAAGTAGAACTGCCCCCTCCATTTCTCCTCCACCTTCTGGGCTTTGATCTCCAAGAGGTGAGTCTCTTGTAGCAGGGCAATCTGTATACCCTGTCGCCTAAGGTATGTGTGGACCCAGTATCGCTTAACAGAGGAGTTGAGCCCCCGCACATTCCATGTCACCACTTTAAACCGTGTAGCCATAATGTTAGAAAAATTGCAATACCTCACTCACCCATCCCCGCTCCATCACCCATCGCGTAGCTGCTGCTGCAACTTGACAACATATCAAACATTAACAACCCATCTATCTCCTCGGGTCGACACACCAGAACAACAAGTGTCTCCCAATCATCTTAATTCCACTAAACCCACTCCATTAAGCTATATACCCCACTATAAAGATGCCACTTCTCAACCTACTCACAGTCCCCTGTCAACATACAACCTCAATAGTATTGGTGAAAAGGCAGAGACTGGGAGCCTCAACCGAAGTCACCAACACCGAGCCCCATCCAGCCCAATAAACCCTCCTCTACCACACCAGTCATATTCATACACTATCAGCACATCCAATGTATCACAGCCACTACTCTTGAAGCAATCCAAAAGCACAATACTGATATGAAAAAAAGAGGAAAAAGAAGCAGGGGGTGGTCTGGCCCACCCCAGTCAGCCATGTACACCTCACCAACGGGCCACCCCAACCACCAGCACGCTGTGTATGCCATTCAAGCCAGCAACTCCCCTCAGGGAGAACTCAGCTCTATTCACTGCCCCAGCAATGGAATTGATGGGCCCCTGACATGGAAGGCCACCGTCCTGCAGAACCGCACACATGAGTTGCCGCTGTGGCGGAGCCATTCCTAAACTCAAACCTCTCCCTGTTCTGGTGTCTTCTCCACCACATCTATGGCATTTGGGTCCAAGCTGGACTCCGTCACAACCTCCACCAAGGCCATCACTGCCTGCCGCTCCAACCTCTGTTGATCCAGATCCAATGTGCCATCTCACCTGACCACCATCCGAGAGGTGGATCTGCAGGTCCCGCCACCACTTCTCTTCCACCTCTCCGATGTCTTTGAACAATGGGAATTCCATGTCCAGTCACCAGATCTGCAGTCATATCCGTGGATCTCCAGCCAGTCCCACATTGCCTCTCTACTGGTGAAAAAAGTGATCAGTCATTTTGGAGCACCTTCAGTTTCGCTGGGTAAAGGAGCATATAACGGAGTCCTATAGCCCTCAGCTTCTGTTTAAACCCTCCTAATGTTTGCAGTAGCTGCTGTATCCGCCTAGTATAGTCAGGGAAGAGGCGGATCACATGAATCTGGAACTTGGGATCACCATTCCGTCTGATCGCCCAAAAGATTGCATCTCGGTCTCTATAATTAAGTACTTTCATAATCACTGTGTCGGGGGCACCCAGGCAGGGGGATTGGCACCAAGGAGTGGTATAGACTCTCCACCACAAAGCAGGAAGATAACTGTGCCGAGGGAATCCTTGTTCTTATCCAGAGTTCCAAGAATAGTTCCAGACTCTATCCTTCCACTCCCTCCAGAAATGCAACAAAGTGAAGGTTGCATCGACATGAGCACCCCTCTGTATCTACAGCGCTTACCTCCAGTTTGATTGTTCCAACTGAAAGGGCCTCTAGTACAGCTCATAGTGAGGCAACCTCTCCCTGTAATTTGGAGACATACTGTTCCGTGGACAACAAGCGCTCTGCCACTCCACAAAGATCTGCACACAACAGACCCACATCTTGGGAGCCAGCCTCAATTTTTGCCTGGACTGTCGCACTCGAGGCCTCAATTGTGGACAGCAATTGGGCACTGGTGGGACCCTGTGCCTGCAGCACGTGATCTGAGCTCTCCCACGGTGGAGGGTTTTACACCGTGCTTGACTCTGAGGCTGTAAACTGGTCCATTTTTATTTGCTGGTCCCTTCTCTGGGCCTATCATTCCCCATGGTGGGCTACCTCTGGTGGGAGCGGCCTGCTGGATTTGCCCCAGAGGGCGGAGGGTGGCTCCAGCCCTTGCATATCCGGGACTCTTGAGGCAGCACAAGCAGCCCCGCAGTGTCAGTTGAAGGGTCCGCCAAGGGTCTGCCGAGTCCAAATCAGGTGTGAGCGGACATAGTGGATGCAGGGCCCACTTGCACCCCCAGCCCCTTGGTGGGGTACAGCACTTGCAACCCCACATTTTTTGAGGAGGAATTTCTCGAGAGTCCCTCATGTTGCAACAAGGTGAGATATGTCTCCAGTAGATGAAATGAGCAGCCTGCACCCCAGCCCTCCAGCAGTGATGAGTACCCACAGCCTACGGTCCCAAGCAAACAATCACTGCTGGGTAACCAGGGGGGCAGGGACACTGGCCTAGAGAATGTTCTATCTGGGCTGAGTACAGAAACACAATAGTCATCAGGCGGTGTGCACCATGTTATTAGATCCTTCGGCTTAGGGGTAGTTAACTATGCTGACGATACTCAGCTGATTCTTTCACTGGAAGGTGAACAGTCAACCTCCTTGGAGAACTTTCACAACTGCATGCATAATGTGGCTCAGTTGCTCAGTGGTTAAGAAATAATTCTCTGCAATTCAATGCAGATACAACTGAAATTCTATGTATTAAGAGTGGGAGAGTGCCATCTCAGCTTTCGGCTGACTTTTGGCCTATTACTGTGGACCCCCCACTGTTATCATCTAAGCCAGTTCGTAATTTGGGGGTCTTATTTAATGAAAGGTTTACCCTGGAGACACAGTTAATAAAATCCTGGGGAACTGCTTCTCCCTTATCAGGGCTATGAGAAAGATTCTTCCTCTTCTTCCTGCTCAAACACGCCCCCTGGTAGTTAGGAGCATGATTCTGAGCAGATTAGACTATTGTAATTCCCTCTTGCTGGAACCCCCTAAGTTTTTAACTGGCAGACTACAGAAAATTCAGAATATGGCAGCTGTTGGCCCTGTCACGTCCTCAACACTCCTCCTCTTCCCAGGCCCTTGTGGAGCTGCATTGGCTCCCCATAGTGCAGAGAATTCCCTTTAAATTGCTCTGTGTCGTGTTCAAGGCGCTTCATGGATTGGGGCCTATACCAATACAGAGTAAATTCTGCTGGTATGCTCCTCCCAGCTGCCTTCGGTCCTCTTCAGCCTTCTTGGTGAAAATTCCCGGACCAGAAGAGCCAAGCTGGGGGGTCAGGGTTTCCGTGTTGCTGCTGCTACAATACTCTGGAATAAGCTGCCCCCATTGCTGCGGCAGATGAATGATCTCTTACTATTTTGCAAACAAATAAAAACTTAGCTCTTTCCTACAATCTAACTTTTAGCTGGTTAGATCCCAGCAGCCGCGGTGCGTCCATTGGGGCGTAGGGGCGTAGCCCCACTAAGCCTGGCGGACGCACCTGCGGCTGCGACAACTCGGAGTCAGAGAATCTAAAATGAAGCGCAGCACAGCGCTTCGGAATCGGGATAGACACGATGTTATCGGGAGTGCGCAGGGGGTGGGGCTGGCCTGGTAACCTGGGTAACAACATTCACAACAACAAACACCTGCGACTCGAGTTGGAAATTGCGCATGAGGCATCAGGGCAGAAACTTGCCCACGCATGCGCATTACCGTCAATTGAATTGACCACCACGGACCGAAGAAGGGGCCCAGTGGGGGTGCGTCTTTAACCCGTTGATTGTGAAGGCGCCGCGCCAGGGCGAGGAGTCTGTGAGCCCCCCTAGCCAATCCTGGCGCTTATGCAGCGCCAGGATTGGCTGGTCCACCGCGCTGAAGGACAGGCAATCCACTATTGGATGCCGCGCGTCGTGGGTGGTGGCACACTGGCTCAGGCCGCGCAGTATCATCATGGCCAATCACTGTGACTTCAGCATGTGAAGCCATTCAGTGATTGGCCATGGCCATTCCGATTCGGGGAGAGGGGGACGTGCGCGGTGCGCGCCGTGATGTTTGCTGGCTGCTGTACTACTTAAGTTACAAGTGGGGGCAGGGGCTCTCTCTGTCTCATCGCGACTCGCCACGTGAGCAGCGTAGAGAGACTGAGAGAGAGACATTGTGCAATTATTTGAGTCGACAGAACGGAGAGAATCATCAATCGTCGACGTCTCGTCATTCATCAACAACAATCCATCGAGACGAGTCCGAGTCGCCGGTGGGCTGACTGACTTCGAAAAAAGTAGGTGACTGACGGTGTGCAGCCAGGTCGCATTTGGGCGGGGGCAGGCCAGGAGAGGCAGGACTATGCCTGTGAAAAGCTGGTTGGCTCGTCACGTCACTGAGAAATGTGTAGAATTGCTTTTCAATAGTTTTCACTCACATGCTGTTACTCTGCCTGGTGAGTGTACGAAATGAGTGGACATACTTTGCCAACCAGTAATGCTGGCTGACCTCAAGCCAGTGACACTGAGAGGTCTGTTGGAGGTCCTGTGAGTGAACTTTATTCCTGTGGAAAGTCACTTTGTCCGCACTACCGCTTGCGAGGTATATGCTCCTCGACTGCACATATTCAGACAACCGCAGCCATATTGGTCCTCCTTCCCATACCCTTAAGGAGGGAAATTGGATGGCACAAACCTTCCAGGTGGGAATATGGCTGTCCTTCATGCATTCACTTAGGCCATAATGGGGTGACTTGCTTTTAGCAACCGGAAGATGTATTATGGTTGAAAAGTATAAGCTGCAAAAATGGTGTACCAAGAGACAATGTAGTTTACAGTTTGCACTATGTGAATAGAAACATTAGCAGCCTAAGACCATCTGGGGAGTAAAGAAAGGGGTTTGTGGTTGTTTGCATCTCCTCGTTGGATCGGGTCCAAGTCACCTAACATTGCCGCAGGTTGCCTCGAACACTGAATGCCAGGCTCTCCGCACAGGGGGCAAACCACGTCAAACCTAGACTGACAGGCTATTTGCACATCGCGCCGATCACCCCAAACACAGAATACTGGCATCTTCGCTGAGGAGGCAGTTCACCAATCACCTCAGCCCCCCACACTTCCACACGGTAATCCCCAGATGACTTGTATCCAGAAGTAGTATTCCACCCCTAATACTGCTGAGCTTCACTCGTAATGAGCCCCAGGTATTATTTCATGCAAAGCGGTATTACCAGGGAAAAGCATGCAGTATTACCGCTCCTCACTACTTGTAATGAAGGCTTTGGTGCTGTACTGGATTGCCGGCTCACCAGAGGGCTGTACAAGGGATCTCCAGTCCTATGAACATTAAATGAGAAGATGAGGTATCTAGGGGTGTAGACCGACCCAGCCTCCTCGCCTCCCATCCTCAACAGGAACTGCATACCTCATCTTCTCACTTCAGGTACTTTGGGGGTCGTATGCTGGACCTACAAACACCCCATATCCCTCCTTTGCTATAATATCTCCTAATGAACTGCCTTAACTTATGTTTGGAAGAATCTTTTCCTATAGCCACACCAGGTGCCATATCATGGAAACAGCACAAGCATTTTGCAAACATGCAACTATTGAAAGCCCAGTGCTTTTTTTTTATCTTTTCGGGGCTCATTGGAAGTTCGTTGTTACATTAATAACCAATTGATTGGTTTTCTGTGTTAATCGTTTTTGTGATGGAGATGTTTTAGGTCACACCAGCAGTTATGTTTCTGTGAGACCTATGTGTAGCTGGCAAAACGGAGCAGGCCTATGTGTAGGTTTGCATGCGTTCTGACTTTCTGATTTGAGGATAATCTGGAACTTGCCCAATAAAAAAACTTTGAAAGATAAATGAACAATTAGAGATGTTTGCTTCATGGTCCGGTTGGCCTACAGGGTAAAAAAGGCAGTGCCCGAAGTGCTGTTCTGACAGGTCACTGTGTGAATTTGTATTTTGGATGTTTCTGAGCCTGTTTTAGGGATTTGCCGGGCCGGTTTTAACTGTTTATTTCCCGTTTATGAAAACAAACATTGCTGCGGACCATCACATGGGGTGACACCGTGACGGGCCTGCCAAGTATCATGCATCACATCAGGCGTGATTGGGCACCATCCCTGCAACGCACCGCCTCTCAAATTAACTACTGGAGCACATTTCAACCTAGCATACATACACACATGCACTGCACTACTAATTTTATCATCCTCAGAAGGATGAAAGGCTGAGCATTCGAAATGGCAACTAAACTGTACAAATAGTGACAAAAACAGATTCGCGCACTGGATGCCCAGGTCCACTGAGCTCCCAGCCTAGCCAAGGGTCCCTTTAGCTAGATCTGAACGTAGCCACTGGAGGCAGAGGCGCAACTAGAGTCGAATTTCGGGGGCTAACAAAAAATTTCGGGGGGCTGAACCTTTAATCAGTAGGCAAAGTGGAGCTGCAGGGCCTCCAACAAGGGGTGAAACAACTGCAAGGCCTAAATAACATTCAAATGGTCTTTTAAAGACTTGTGAAACGTTCGGGTGCGGCTCTGTGTGGGCCCGGGATCTCGGGATCTGTCTCATCCCGGGCTGCCACACACGACGGGGGGTGGGGGGCTGAAGCCCGGTGAGTCCAATGGGTGTTGCGCGCCTAACTGGAGGGCATAGCTGCTTCCGAATCCTAGGAATATGTACATGTTTTAAATGTGTAAAAACTAATGTGCAGTTTATGGTTCAGCAGAAAGCTCCCATTTCTATAGTGCTTACATGACTAGGTGTCATGTTTTCTTTCTTCCTCCTTCTTGCTCTACCTTCTCATTCCCATTTATAAAATAATGCCTTTTAAAACTACTGATTTATTCTAGTATTTAACTGTAGAAGGTGTCATCATTGTCAGAAAATGTGCTGTTTCTTTCTTTCCCCACACCATATGATGTCATCATAATAAATCAAGTCACCATGCTATGTACTATAATACATAACATGTTTAGTAAAATTAAGGCTTATTGGAGAAAATGTTTCTCATGATCTAACCAGGACATTGAGAACAGAAAATGTTTAATTTATTAGACTAGTGTATTGAAAAGTGGGACATTGAACAAAATATGTTTTGTGCTTTCTATATTGTACGTGTTCCTAGTTAGAAAGTTAATGCATTCTATGCACACCTACCCTGCTTTTCCCTTTAGTACCTTTGTGTGCTTGCGTGAATTACTGTAAGCTACTGCTGGAGAATTGTCTTGTTTTCCTTAACATTCATGAGGAGACGTTATTTCTTTATGCTAAATCACAGCTACTGCTGTGATTAATTTCCTTTTAACTTGGATTAACGGTTGCTACTGCAACTGTTGGGGTACTCGACTGAGTTTCCAGAACTGCTCTTAATGAGAGATGTGCTTTCCATTGTGCTGAACCCTTCCTCTTTTCCAAAAGGAACTCTTTATGGTTTTGATGCAAGGCTAGGTTAGTCCTTTCAGATTAAGATAGGACTATGTCCTGTATGGAGTGCACTGTTATTTTCCTTGCTGCTTCTAAATACATTTTTCTTGATATTTCTGTAACGGGATATATTTGATTAAAAGACAAAAACTGTTGCTAATCTGTTAATGAGATATACAACTATACCAAACCTATCATCATTGAGTCACCTCTAAACTGCTGGAAATTGATGAATTTTGATTTGTGCTCCATTCTAACACCATGGCAAAGATCTGTCGACCGAGAGACAGAGTTGGTGCAGAATTGAATACCTCTGCCATAAGTTAACGGTTGAACGGTTTATACATTTCCCTTACTAATATATTGGAGTGTAAATGGCTCTGTCTGCAGCTGTCATTAGGTAGATGGCAGGGGGTAGTGCAGGAAGATTGCATATCCTTTCCCCCCCCTATGCTCCCTCCGTCCCTCCGATTCCTTTTGTCTCTTGAAATTTCCCTGTTTCTCTTCCCTCCATCCTTCCTGCTTTTCTCTGTTCCTCTTTTCCTTGCTTGATTTGTTTCTAATTCTTTTCACATTGACGGCTCTATCTATACCATTCAATCTCTGACGTTGCTCCTCTCTGGCTGTGTAAGCTCGAGGAACCATGGAAAAGCTCAACATTAATTCAGTCATTAGTCACAGGAAAAACGTTTCTGGTAGCAATTACTGTTTTAATCGTATGTACGAATTTTTAATCACCAGGCATGCTTTACTTTTAATTACTAAATTGGTAATTTCATTGGTATCACTTCTCAGGAATGCAAAGAGATGGGGTTGCGCCAGCTCCTCTGTAAACGTGCAGCTAACACAGTCAGAAACATGGCTGCATTTCATAATCAGGCAGATATTGTGCTTCTTAGCATCTTACATGCCTATCAAAGTTCTGAACCGAAGACTCAAGGTTCGAGGGGGCCACACTTGATATGGTGGCAGTACTGAATTGCAGAGATGGGTGCATGAACGTTAGAGATTCCACTTGAGGTGTGGTTCACTTACAGGGGGGCCTGCTAACTGACAACCCACTGGAATTATGTGACTGTGCGGCCGCAGCAATGTTAGCATATTTATGGATTTGCTCCATTTGCCTCATAATCCACCATCTGTTACATAATCGGCAGAGTTTGACCAATAAATATTTGTTTCTAGGTAAAACAGTTCCAAATTTACTAAAAACGCATCTGCACTTGATTCCTCGCAGTGGTGGGACTTTTGCGCGGTCACCTTTCTGTTGTTTATTGTAATATTTGGGAATTGAACAGTATTACTGAGGTGCACCCAATGTCCAGACAGTGTTAAGAAGTGTAAAAGTACAAAATAACGAAGTAAATCTATTAAAAATTGTGCAGCAAACCCGCAAAACTATCCTTTTGTTCATATTATTGCACTGCACCTTATACGTTGTACTTTGATTATTGACAGGTTTATCTGCAAACAACAAGAGGACCCCAACCTCCTTTGCTGCTCTCTCACCCGACCCCGGCTACAACCCAGCAAACACCAGTGTTAAAGGTAAGGAAACTGATGCTATATATTTTTTTACATGGGAGTTAGGGCTATGTATGTATGTGGTCACTCTCAAGGCCCTCAAGCAGTGTCTTTCAGTGCCTCCAGCAACCACTATGGCACAGAGAGGCAGGAGCGAGTACGGCTCTATTTTTAGCAGTCATTTGAGATGTATTAGGAGAATGCACAAGATATATGTATAATGTATTTATACTGAAATTTGATATTATTGCACTGCACCTTATACGTTGTACTTTGATTATTGACAGGTTTCTTTAATATATATATTGATAAGGCCAGCAACACACCATCATGAATACAGTACAAGAACTGATTACAAAGTCATTCCAGTCACGGCCACTTGAACAAAAACTACAGATAAAACAATTAGGACCTCATCAGCCTGAAATAAACCTACAGCAAACTACCCAGGACAGAGGAAAAATGTAAAAACGTACATTCTCAAATGCCTGGTACACAAACGCTGATTGGCTTACAGGGTGCCCTATAAGAAATTCTCTGTTCTGCTTCCCCTGCTTGCTGTTTGGCGGTGACTTTTCTTGGACACGGCAAGGAATGGTCGACCTGAAGCACATCGCTGAAAAAATAAAGAAGCATGCGCTCACAAGAAATCATCTGGAAAACCGGACAAGACTGGGAATGTTGGGAGAAGACGCACCAATTGAGCAGCAGATAAATGATGTGTATCGCAAATCCATTCAAAAACACAATGAAGCTGTTGATAAGAACAGACAAAATCTATCCAAGATCATTGATTGCATTAGTTTCTGTGGTGCTTTCGAACTGGCATTGCGAGGCCATGACGAATCAGAAACTTCCTCAAAACCTGGGATCTTCCGAGGCCTAGTGGATTTAATGTCAACCATAGACCAGGATTTGGAAAGACATTTAGCACTTGCTACAGTCTTTAAGGGCACCTCTAATACAATACAAAATGAACTCCTTGACTGTATGCTCGAAATTATAAGAAGCCATATTGTGCAAGAGTTGCGAAACACAGACTTTGTGGCTATTCAGGCTGATGACACCACTGATGTGTCCACTCAAACACAGTCCGTGTTAGTGTTTCGGTACCTTGACAGTGACAGAAACGTTGTGGAAAGATTTTATGGCTTCACGCATTTAAGTGACTCTAGTGCAGCAACCATCACTGAAGCAATACTGTGTCAACTGGACTTAATTTTCCCGGACCTGTCTCAAAAACAAAAACTTATCGCACAAAGCTATGATTGTGCGTCCGTAATGAGTGGAAGCCTTGGTGGAGTACAGAAACGAATTAGAGATGTGTACCCTAATGCTCATTTTGTGCACTGTTACGCCCACCAACTCAATCTTATTATGCAACAGGCGGTATCAAAGATCAGAGAGACACAAGTTTTCTTTCAGGATATCGGAGGCATAGCAGCATTCTTCACACGTTCCCCCAAAAGAACAGAAGCCCTTCATGAGATTGTGGACAAAAGCGTACCAAGGAGATCCTCAACTCGTTGGAACTTTCACATTCGTACAGTCAACTTAATCTTTGAACAGAGGGAGGGCCTTGAGAAATGTTTTGTCGCCATAGCATCCAGAGCAGACTTTGATCACACAAGTCAGAGTGAAGCCCATGGCTTTATTAGAACACTACAAGACAAAGAGTTTCAGTTCTTACTGTTTTTATTTCATGACATAATGATTCCTGTTGATGTGTTATATGATCATTCGCAAAGAAAAGTCCTAGATACTGTCTCTGTGAAAGCCAATACATCTGCATTTGTACAAAAGATTATGAAAGTGAGAGATGGGGTTGACGATTTTGAGAGCAAACTGCCGGAGCATTCTATTTTTGCAAACCGCAGACAAAACATCACCTCTCTGGTTCGAATTGGAAAGGAGATATGTGACATTGTAATTGTGCAGGCAATAGAATGTTTTTCATTCACATAACATTTGGTGAGTGCAACTTTATTGCAAAGTAAAGAGTTTGCACAATATGATGAATCCTTCCCTGAGCGTGCTCTGAATCAGGCTGTGGAAGCATATCCTATGCTCAAAAAATAGCAGCTGAGAACTGAGTTAACTGTACTCTACGGAATGCCTGTGTACCGGAAGGCCACAAGCGCCTTGACTTTGCTGAGTTTAATTCATAAACTGCATATGGAAAACTCACTTACAGAGACAGTGACTTTACTAAAAATTGTGATTACGACTCCAATGACAACAGTAGAAGCTGAACGATGTTTTTCAGCCTTAAAGCGCATAAAGACATTCCTCAGGAACACCATGCTAGAGGAAAGACTAAATGCTTTGGAGATGCTATCTGTAGAGAGCAAGCTAGTCCAAAAGATACCGGACTTCAACATGAAAGTAATTGACAAGTTTGCTACACTGAAAGACAGACGTGCCGATTTCATCTACAAAAAGTGAATGCTGCTACTTGTTTGTTGAATACAAAAAATTCTGATTGAGGTAAGAAATGCATTGTTATCTCTGTTTTTAAAAGTTTTGTAGTGTTTGTTCTATTTGGAGACTACACAGAGTTGCTCACCTTTGTTCACTAGCCGGACCTGTCTCCCGCAGGGGGAACGATTCGTTGCTTGTGTTGCCTATCAAACCTTTCCCCTTGGCAAATTGCGAAAACCTTTATACCATTTATGTTTGGGGTACTTGCGTGGACCTATGTGAAGTGTGTGTACAAAGCTCAGCTCAACCAGAATCACGGTGACAGCGCATTGCGCTGCCTCTTTTATATTCAGTATATCGTAAGACTGTTTTTCTTCCCCCGCCTTTCCTTGTTTTGTTTCCCTGTTTTCCCCTTGCTTGCCATTCCTTACTCTAGAGTCTAATATTCAGCATATTGTAAGACTGTTTTTCTTCCCCCGCCTTACCTTGTTTTGTTTCTCTGTTTTCCCCTTGCGTGCCATTCGTTACTCTAGAGTCTAATAGAGTCGGAAGGCCGTAGGGGAAGACTGTGGACTTTTCTTCAAGTTCCTGACGCTCCTGCGGAACGAGCCTGGCAACCATTACACTGCTGTGCAACTTCTTCTACTCTTAGAGCTGAGATTTCCATGAAAGTCTTATAGTCTGAATTCAGCACATGAGCATAATAGGACAGAATATATGAAGCTCTGTGGTAATACTGAATAAGCAGCTACCTATGTTATGCCATCTATTAATGTAATAACTGCACTTTCACAATTGCTTTATTAACCTTCCTGCTTTCTCAAATTTGCTTGAAAATGCACGATTTTTCTTCAAAATTTTCTGGGACCCCTTTTGGGGTTCGGGCTCGCTCGCTGCGCTCGCTCGTTACGGTGCTGTATGCTAATTAGTTTGCGCCCCACCACTTTAAAATCTCACCCACCGCCCCTGGATCCCAGTGGTTCATTACTGCTTCCCTCTTTAGCGCCAGGATGCCTGTTGGGTTACAGTGCGCTGTACAAATTTTGTTTACAAATACAATGTGTCTCACAGCTGTCAATAGCGGCAACATGGGCCCCCACAGTGTGGCACCGCAAAATAACAATGCACCAGCTGGGCAAGAGGGCTATTTAGGACCCCATGTAGGCAGTGTGGGGAATGAGCATCACAGGCAGAGAATAGGCACCCACAGGGCCATACCAACAGTGGGTGATAACGCAGAGCCTCTTAACCCACTGCCTTTAGGTTGCTGTGACACCCAGTGCCCTCCATGGTCTCTGATCATCCCTCACTCAAAGCTACACCAAGGAACTGTAGTGGTCCTCTCTCACCTCAACAATTCAGGGACCGGCTATCCCCAGCCGTTGGTGGGCCCTCAGACAGTTCCCATAGCCTGAAGGGGCAACAATGCAGGGCGAGAATTGTGTGCCCCTCCAGCCCCATAGGTCTCGGGTGCAAAGACCAGGATCCCTAGGAGTAACCTGCAACACCCACCAGTCGATCCACAGGTGGGGCCTTACCACGAAATTAAACGATAGGAGTCTGAAGCACAGTTAACTCTGGGCCCGATGCAGGGTACTGGCAATCGCTGGTGGCAAAGGCTCTATAAGGAAAATGGAAGGCCCAGGTACAAGACGCAGAGTGAGAGAAAACACAGCAGTGATCCAGGTTCAAGCGTAATGTGCGGCCACGTGCAGCTTTCTCCAAAGCCCTCGTGCCTCAGGCCTAGCAGGGAGTAAGGGCTTTTGGCAAGCAATCCAGGCACAGCAAGGTCCCCGAGCAGGGTGGGAGACTCAATGATGTTGGCAGCAATGGAGGCCTGCGTGGTCCACCTGCGAGGGGGGGGCAGGCAGCAGAAGCACCAACATTGTTACTCACCTCCAGAGTTCACCACGCAGTCAAAAGGGCTTGTTTTGTCCAGGCACCTGCAGCAGCAATCAACAGCACCTGCACACTAGTAAGGGGGCTGGGCATCCCCAGCACTCAATAGTGGGCCGCCCCAAATAGCAAATCCCACAGCGCGGTCGCGCCCCAGGAGAAGCTCAGGCAGCGACCTGCAGAGAGGTGCAGCTGGATGGGCAAGAGAAGTAGAGGATTTTAGGTGGGCCAAACGCGGAGCTCACTACCAAGCATCTGATATAGCTGCCATCTTGGCAACACTCCAGGTTGCCATGGTGACATGCTTTCCCAAAAAATGAAGGTGGCATTCCATGTAGTGCCTTAAACTTTTGAATTTATTTTTTTGCTTGACTGGCAACCATTGAAGCTGTTTCAAGAAAGGTATCTCATTTTGGTACTTTGAAAATTAAGGATGCAGCCTCATTTTGCACTGATGTTAATCAGCATAGGTCCTTTTGGGGAGCCCCAAGTGCAGAGAATTTGCATTATCCAACTTTCTTCCAAAGAGTGCTACAATTATCCTTTATTTTAAGAACCTCCAAAGAGAGACAACATAAAACTTTCTAATCATTCTTAGCAGAAAGATGCATCTGAAAAAACCCAAAAGCGATCTGAGGTTTCATTGAGCAGTTGCTATCCATTATCACACCCAGACTTTTTCTTGAGTCTTTAGTTGTGAGAAGGGAATCCTCTTCAAAGGGCCAGTATTGATTGTTCCTGAGGTCCAATCCATTCTTAATGATTACAGAGTCTGTTTTTCCTGAATTTAACTGAAAGTGGATATTTCCCATCCATTTGCAAATGAAGGAATTTTTGCCAAACACATTAGTGTTGTATGCTTTGTTATGCTGTTAGGCTATGCTGCTACTAGTTGGTTGCATTCCTGAATCAGTCTGGCTCACAACATTACTTGGTGAGGAATGTGTGAATGGAATGTGAGATATGTGATTCAAGATGGAGATAGTTGATTAGTGGACTGAGCAGTGGATGCTACAACTGGTGCAAAGCTTCATTTGATTAAAAAAAAAATTATTGTACTCACCTTGTCACTGCTCATTAATGGATGTCACATAAATATTGGTGTTGAGCTGCTGGAGCATAGTGACCGTGAGGTTAAGCCCTGGCCGAGTTCTGTCATGGCACAGGTCTAAAGGTGACTGTCGGTGAGACTTTCACATTTATCTGCCGTGTGGGACCGCCGAGGTCATGGCTGCTAAAGGGAGAACAGGAAGTGCTTTCCAGCTTGGCCATCACTAATTACAGAAGTAGCGCTCTACTATTGCTTTAAGTGGGAAGAGAGCATGGAGCAGCGCGCGCAGTGCCAGTTGGAACCCGACCAAGGAACGCGTGCTGAGCCAGTCTACCGTGACTTAGGAGCAGAACCTTTTCACAACTCGCATGTCATCGCACATCAAAGGCACGTCACCACGTTGTGTTACCCATTGTAGCCGCCATTTTGGATTGGGCATTATTCATGCATATCTAGCCCACTCAGCCAGGCACACCTAACTCTGCAGACAATGCAGAGGAGTAAATATTTCAGCCTAAACATACTGTGACATGCACTAACCAAGGTCTACCAGTCTTGTTTCAAGCAGCAAGTAAGTTTTTGTGTTCTTCCCTCTCCTGTTCAGACAGTGCTGTTTAACAATATATGGGGCCCAGGCTCCCTCCTTATAGTCCACATCCAGAAACATATGTGATTTAGAGTCTGGACTTTGAAATTCATGTTTGGCGTGTCAGCTTCTTCGAAGTGATCTCCCCTGTGCACTGCCCTTTGTCAACAGGACAGACTGCCACAGCTGGAGTGGCTCCAATTTGCAGTGGCCCACAACACAAGCTAAAAAGGTATCGGGAATGGAATGCAGAGTTGCCGCCGGTGTAAACTCATAGCCAGTTCAAGTCAGATGCAGGACTGCTATCAAGGAGCAGGTGACTAATACTTCACCACAGTCCAAATTCTTTACAATTGACTGCATGGCTTTTTAAGACGGAGTTTAGACATTTCTCTATACCTGAAAACTGCAGACCGGTACTGGCAGCAGCCAGGGCACTTTCAACCGTGAGATGGTCGATGAGAGGACTGAGCAGTGAATGCTACCACCAGTGCGGGGCTTCATTTGATGGAATAAACTACAACTCTTGTATTCACCTTCTCACTGCTCATTATTGAGGGTCACAAATAGGATCTGGAAATCACCTGCATAGATGTATAGCCTGCAACCTCTTACAACACGTTACCTTACTAAATGTCGAACATATATATTAAATAAATGAGGAGCAACAGATGCACCTTATATTACAGGCACACTTTCTGCCAGAAAAGGTGTGAGTTGTACACCTTGTACGCAGTCCTCTAAGATGATTTCAAACAGTTCAAAGTGAAATCACCAAGGCCTGGTTCATGGGAATATCATGATCCTTGTGAGCCAGACGAAAAGCAACTTTAAGGGGTCAAGATAGTTAGGGGTTTGAAGATGACTGCATATGCTGTTTGCTACGTGAGCTTCTAAAAGTATGGCCCCATCAGGTAAATAGTAGATGTGCAAATAGTATTTTGGAGTTAATGAGTCCTCACCCAGTTTCTTTACCAGTGGGATCACAATAATGTTTTTAAACAATTTAAGTACAATGCCCTGTGTAAGTGAGGTTTAAGGACAGAAAATAAAGGTTCCATAATCACAGATTTACTAATTTTCATAATGACAATTGTTTACATCGTTCTACCCCGGGTTTTGGCTTTGTTTTTGCTGGCTCTACAACAGTGCTTCCCAAACTTTATGGACCCACAGCCCATGTTATAGAATGACAAACCTTAAGCACCCACCTAGCTTTAACTGACATTTGTTTATGTAATAATAGACATGCTTCCAAAATGTTGTAAATTACCAAAATAGCATTCTGTTTACATGTTTTTGTGTTCCTCTCTAACAGAAATTGCTTGTGAATGCCACAAGCTTGATCACACCCTTCAATATGTCAATATCGGACTGTGGCCAAGATAGTGATCTGCCCATAAAAGTGGCAAATGGGTAATTCACGGGAGCATTAACACTTTCAGAGTGGGGCACTAGCCTGTGGCGTCAAATTTGAAGAATCCCTTCTAGAGCAGAGTGTGGGGTATGGCCTTATACCCATTTTTGTATTAAAATGAGGCACAGTGTTACATTTTGGACTCTCTCTATATATTTATTGCAGTTTTATATAGCGCAAGCACTGTCCTTGGGCATTGGAGCTCTTTACATGAGTTCCAGAATACATTACATAAGGTCAGATTCCTTTTATTTTAAACACAGGAGATTGAATGATTTACCTAGATCCAAAGCTTGGACTCGAATCTGGTTCCCCAGATCCAAAGCTGACAGCTCCAGCCTTTAGGCTTCATCCATATTTGTCAATTTTTGTTTGAAAGTCATACAGACGTGGGATGATTGTTTCACCCGGGACATAGTTCAGCACCTTTGCACCAGTGGTGCTGTGACAATTTTCGAAATGGGGGTGCTAACATCAATATTACATTTATGAAAAATCCTGGGTTCACACGAAGTGTAACAAGTGTATTCAGCAGGAGAGTGCTAAGGTTGTAGTATGAAGCTGGTGGTGCATTATGGAGCACACTGTCATAGATATGTTAACAAAGCATTGTGTTGTAGCTCAGTGTAATTTACAGGCAGCACATTTCCATTGAAATGGCCACTACATTTGCACATATGTATAGTTTTACTGATAAAACTACATAGAGCACAAATTATAGTGTGCGGAAATTGGGTTTCGTGAATATTTATTATTTGACTATCGCCATGGAAAAAAGACGTGATTTATTTTGATCCAATCAAAATGTGTGTTCCCATTACACTTCAGAATTCCAAAAGTAATGTGCTTAAGTTTTTTATTTCCGATCTATTGAAAAATTCTGAAATATGTGTACAGTTCATTTACATATATTTAAATGTTGTTGTGTGTTACAAACAAATGACATCCAACACCCTTTCTTTTCACACTCCCTGTACCCCAACAAGATATGCACAATCTCACTTGCAGTCATAGAAAGAGAAGTAAATACCAATCCCCACATAAAAAAGCAGCAATTTGACAGAAGACATATCCTGAGGTGTGACCTCTGTCTTTGAAGCACAATAAATGTGACAAGACAAACGAAAAATGTAAAGAAATCTTTATTTATTGCTCTTTTGCAACCCACCCAAAATCGGCTGGCGACCCACCAGTGGGTTGCAACCAACAGTTTGGGAAATGCTTCTCTAGACCATGAAGAAATTGCCATACCCCTGTTTGGTATATTTGAAGTCCCTAGTGAATGGTACCACACTGTATCCGGGGCCTGTAAGTTAAATGTCACAAGCTGACTGCAGCAAATATTGTGCCACACACTGTAGCAACAGGGTAAACATCGCTGCGGGCCTGGCACCATTAGCCTGCTATGCTGGTTTAAACTGAACATTCGACCTGTCAAAATATCCCCTTCTGGCAGGTCAAAATCCTCCTTTTAAATATGAATAAGTCACCTTCAAGTTGGCTTTACTGTCCATAAGGCAGGGTGCATGGTATCTAAACACAGGACACATAGAGGCTTAATGTTAAATGTGTCCTTACAGTGAAATGACCCAAGAGGTTATTTTCATTGTAGCATGGTTGACTGATTGACAGGAAAGCATTGGGATAAAATATTGAATTTAATAATTAATCCCCACTTAAAAAAACAGCTACAAAGTTAATTCCTAGACCTTTTGATATATTTATTACATGCCCAATTCATTGACAAAGTTAGATTTGTGATGAATATTTTAGAACAGGTATTTTTAGCATGTTACCTGTTACCTTCGGAAAGCCTCTAGTAACTAATTTGCATGAGCTTCCGACTGTCACCTAGGAGCTGAATAGCCCCTTTGATGAGGTGTGACCTTGAGTGTGGGGACAGGCTGACCATCTGGGCTGTGCCCTGAAACCTAGTTAACTTCAACGATGCCTACTCTTTTCCAGGCAGGAAGGTTCTACTTTGTCGGCTTTGGGCAGAGCCTCCTTCTTTAACTTTTCCCTCCAAACAGATCCACATGAAACATTATATACCAAGAGTCAGCTTTACATACTAAGTATCTGCCAAACTTTGATTAGAGTCGCCAAATGTTGCTAAAATTTCAAATATAAAGCAAAAAATATTTTCCTGGAAAACTGTAACTCAACCACAACATTTGCATTTTTAAAATGCCACCCAAACAGTTTGGTGTCTGGAATTTTTTCTCTCGCATGAAATGGTATGATTCATGCCTCTAGGATCTGCCCAACCTCTCTTCCTACTCCAACAATGCTCCCCCTTACCAAAATATAATATTTTATAAAATGGCATATTTTGAAATTCATCATTAACAGAATTTGTGAAAGTATCCATTGAATTAACCCTTCAAAAACTGCCCAACACGTTTGTAATGCAGATTTCTCAAAAACATATGAAGAGTTTTACACCAACGCAAAAAAGAGTGTTGTCTAATTAAATGTCTTGTTTCATGAAAAGTTTTATGAATTGCATAATTTGAGAAGTTTTCATCACTACTAGTATTGATGAGAATGTATTGAAACAATTGACCTGAAACACAGTTTGGCACTCACTAGCTATTTGAGTGACTCACTGCTGCTTTGTCTCCACAAACACATTTATTTCAAGGACAGTGGTTAGGTACCGGAAACAAGGGACAAGTTTCAGGAGATAACCGCAGTGAGGGACTTGGAGGACCCCGAGCAGATACAGAGCAGTCTGGAGCGCTTAATCAAATGGCATTTGAAAAAGGAAAAAGTAGACCCTGGGTATAAGCACACATAGTGACAGTTACACATTTTGCAAAGTTAGAAAGGGGCAAGGATGCCACAAAGTATCAATACATCAGGGCAGCAATGAAGGGTTCAGGCAGATTTCAGACCAAGAAAAAAAATGGCAGGCTGTCAATTGAATTTAGTAAGCTATAACCCCTACTTGGGGAATTTGAAAGACTATGCCACTCACGCAGGGAAACAACCATGTCCTGTGCGGAATTTGTGATGTATTTCTTCTTTGCAGAAAGGTTCAGTGAAGTGGTACACTCCTCTAAAGTCTGGGCTTGTGACTCATGACTATGAATGCGTGGCTATAGGAGAAGCACAAGTGGTTGTGGCTCAGAAAATCAAACATAGACCACCTAGGCATTATGAATGCGTAGAGAATATTTAAAGATAAGGCCGGCTGATGAGGGCCAGCTGTTCAAGCATCCCAACGGAAATTACAGGTTATTTTTCAGTTTAGACATTAGACAGGTAATGAAGAAAGCCCTCCAGGTTTTGGGGCTCCACACAGCAGAATATGGTACACACTCATTAAAAATTGGTGCAGGCTCAATGAGGAGGGAGTCAAAACGGCAGGCCAAGGAGAATTTTGGGGCTCTCAGATCATATATTCGGTAAAGAAAGTAAAGATAGAGGCCTCATGCCCAAAAAACTGTCTTGTTCTCACAAGACATGTAGGGCAATGGACAAAGACAACGGTGGCATGGATTGTGGGCCAATCCTACATCACAAGACCCTAGCAGTTGGCCAGTAGGCAGAAGACATTTATGAGAATATGACTGGAAAGCACAGAGGTAAAGTGGTCTTGGTACTCCAGAATGCAGTAGGCCTGGCTCATGCCAGAGGTTAAAGAACTTCTTAGGGATCATGACCTTCCAGATAAAAGTGTTGTCCACCTTGGGGGCAACAACTTGGCATCAATGGGCAGAAAAGGGTTCAAGAACAACATAAATGGGGACCTCATCACACTAGTAAGGATGGTATGTAAAACGACAAAAGTGTGGATAGAAGTGGTACCCAGGTTTGAATGGGGAGAGTGGGGAACCACATCACGGTGGAAAGGTCAAGAAGGAAGCCGGACATAGCTGGGAGCACAGTTTGTGAGAGCAGAGGCTTCGAGTCAGTGAGGTACTGGCTTATAAACCTGGGGATGCCCGGATACTACACAAAAAATGGGGCACATTCTGAGGGTGCGGGCATATGCATGTTCATTCTAATTATCTCCTGGATTCTAGAGCCGGAGGGCTGCATATAAAGAGAAAATGGGTGCACCATCAGGACTTTCGGAGCCACAAAGGAAAGCGAGCACCCTTAGCAGTATGGTGGGAACAACATCGGTCTGCCTACAACAAATAATGGATTAGGACTGCAATGTTGACTGAATAGCGCAGTCACCCCTAAACGCAGGCCTTGAGATGCCGAATGGTAGGACAGCTAAAGGTAGCAAGTGGAGCCTAAAATCCCACTAGTGGTCAGCGCAATAGGGAGACTATGAGGAGAAAGGACGATAATCATTAAAGAAACAAATGCTTTATGATGCTAAAATTATGCCTTGACTTGATTTCCACCTGAAAGTGGTGACGTATAAATGATCTGAGGCTTTATAAGCCCAGCAACGTCTTTGCAATTTACTGGTAAGTATAAGTGGGATGGAAGTAAACCTAGTGCAGGGGTGTTGTGTCAGCATTGATTAAAGAATCTTATCTTTTCAATTTTGTGCAATAAAAGTTTGTTCTGAAAAATAAAACATAATGATTTCTTCAGGATTTCGAAAAGACTATTGTTGTTTCATCCTTGACTCCAGACACACGATTACTTTCCTGAACACAATTAAATCGTTTAAACATGTGGAGCTGTCACAAGACCAGCAGACAAGAAAAAAAAAGCAGCAGTTGTTTTGAACATCATTTTGTTGAAAGCCCTGCATCTCTAATTGGATAGGTGGAAGACACAAGTATTTAATCCAACACACAACAAAGCCCAATGTAAACAAAAGTCCAGCTCTCTCACTAAGCAGGCCTCCTACTCCAGTGTGACCTTTAGACAAAATATGTTCTGCTTGTGAGTCATCTTTATTGCTACCTTCACAAAGAGCAGCCCGTGATCAGTAGTGGGTCACCATTTGCTGATCCGAGGGAGTTAGTTGCCGTTAGGCTGGTGGTTGTGGACAGTGCCCCCCCGCTCTACTCTTTTGTCCTATTCGCAGCCTTTGCCAGAGACTGTGGGTTACCTGATTGACTTAAAAGCCTCAGCTACACAGCTGTTACCTTCTTTTGCTGGAAGTGGGTCAAGCACTGGCCACACATGGGTAATAATAGAACGTGGGAAGACTAAAGATCAGTTTGGTTCAGTTTATCTTCCAGAGCCGGTGGGGACAATAAATCATAGCCTGTTTGATTCATGGAACTACTTGATGTCAGACTTAAATCATGGCCTTGTGGGTAAGATTACTGACTCAGTCATTCTTGGTCTTTTTTCACTGTGAGCCCACCACAGCAGCACCTTTAGTGAATTCCAACGGCAGTTGTAGTAAAATAGCCCCAGCTTAGCTGTGTTTAGTTTTGTTTTTTTATTGAAAACTTATTTAATGTATTGCTGTCATCTGTTCCTCAGTTTTTGCTGCTCACACAGTGCGTTTATTGAGAGCCTGCTGCTTCTGTGAGCCATTCAGTAGGTATGTCGGAAAGCCTTTTATGTGGCATCACTAAAGTCCCTCTGCCACAACATCAATATTTTTTATACAAGCTTCCTCGCTTTTCCCTTCACGAGAGTTAGCTAATTTAGGGAACAGCAGGAACTGCTTTAGAATTAAGCCAGGGCTGGGTTCGCAAATTCACTCAAAAACTGCGCTAAGTTGAGTTCCACAAGCAGCAGAGCTTGTTAGGTTGCGCACATTTGCGTTGATTTTTAGCACTGGGTGTTTGTCCCACAGTGGAAAATCATCATGAATTGCACCATGCGCAAAAGGGCGCTGCTTCTTTCTGCCGCTCAAGTAGATTTTTTACTAGAGCGGTCGCCAACATCCGTGACCGCTCGCGTTGAGAAATCTCGCCGGGAGGTGGTCTAGCGTTGGATTTTCCTCGCTCGCTCTCACCAAAATGCTGGCGAGCAAAAGCGTGGAAAAAACGCTGCTCTGCTTTGCAGAGCTGAGTTTTCAGGAAATCTGCATGCTCAGCAGAGCAAAAAGGCCCCCTGGTTCAACGATGACCTTAAGAAATCCAAGAAGTTATGTCGCACCCTCGAGAAAACCTGGAGAAAAAACCCAACCACCGACAACCTAACCACCTTCAAGAACGCCACCCGTAAACACCACCAATTGATCCGTTCTACCAAGAAATCAGCATTCAAGGATCGACTCGACAACAACGCCAACAACAGCAAGGAACTATTCAACATCGTCAAAGAATTTACCAACCCCACCGCCGGCACCAACGACATCACTCCCTCCCAAGACCTCTGCGACTCTTTATCCTCTTTCTTCCACAACAAAATCGCCGACATACATAACACCTTTGAAAACCAGCCTGAAGAACAGCCCACTCCACCCACATCCGAACCAAAACAGCACTATCACAACCTTTGCGCCTGGAACCCTATCACTACCGAAGACACCATCCGCCTGATGAACTCCATCCACTCAGGTTCCCCCACCGACCCATGTCCCCACCACATCTTCAACAAAGCAGACTCCATCATCGCACCCCATCTCCGCGATGTCATCAACTGTTCCTTCAACTCCGCCACCTTCCCGGACAGCTGGAAACATGCCGAACTTAGCGCCCTTCTGAAGAAACCGACAGCAGACCCCTCTGAACTTAAGAACTACCGCCCCATCTCACTCCTCCCATTTCCTGCCAAAGTCATTGAGAAAGCCGTCAATGATCAGCTCGCCACCTTCCTCGAATCCAACAATTCCCTCGACCCCTCACAGTCCAGCTTCCGAGCCAAACACAGCACCGAAACCGCCCTCATCGCAGCTACAAACGACATCCGAACGCTACTGGACAACGGAGAAACAGTTGCCCTCATCCTACTTGACCTCTCTGCTGCCTTCGACACAGTCTGTCATAAAACCCTCATACAACGCCTCAGCAACGTCGGAATACAAGGAAAAGCTTTGGACTGGATCATATCGTTCCTCGCCGGACGAACCCAGAGAGTCCGCCTCCCCCCATTCAAATCAGAGGCCACCGAAGTCATCTGCGGCGTACCACAAGGATCATCTCTCAGCCCCACCCTCTTCAACGTTTACATGAGCTCCCTCGCATCCATCGCGCGACAACACAACCTCAACATCATCTCCTACGCAGACGACACCCAGCTGATCCTCTCCCTCACCAAAACCCCAAACACCGCCAAAACCAATCTACACGAAGGAATGAAAGAAGTAGCCATTTGGATGAAGAACAGCCGTTTAAAACTTAACTCTGACAAAAACGGAAGTCCTCATCTTAGGATCATCCCCCTCTGCCTGGGACGACTCATGGTGGCCTCCGGCCCTTGGTACAGCACCCATACCTACAGATCACGCACGTAACCTGGGCTTCATCCTGGACTCCTCCCTCTCGATGACCAAACAAGTCAACGCCGTCTCATCTTCTTGCTTCAACATACTTCGCATGCTCAAACAAATCTTCCGCTGGGTCCCCACCGAAACAAGAAAGACAGTCACCCACGCACTGGTCACCAGCCGATTGGATTATGGAAATACCCTCTACGCCGGAACCACAGCCAAACTACAGAAAAAACTCCAACGCATCCAATACGCCTCAGCTAGACTCATACTGGACATCCCCCGTCAAGCTCACATTTCCGGTCACCTGAAGGAGCTCCACTGGCTCCCCGTCAACAAGAGAATAACGTTCCGTCTCCTCACCCACGCACACAAGGCCCTCTATGACCTAGGACCCGAATGCCTCAACACACGACTGTCCTTCTACACACCCACCCGCCAACTACGATCATCCAATCAAGCCCTCGCCGCAGTTCCGCGCATCCAGAGATCCACTATGGGAGGAAGATCCTTCTCCTACTTAGCGGCCAAAACATGGAACTCTCTCCCCACTCACCTCCACCTTACACAGAACCACCTCTCCTTCAGAAAGCAACTAAAAACCTGGCTATTCGATATATAATGCACCCACCATCCCTCAAGCGCCTTGAGACCCTCTGGGTGAGTAGTGCGCTATACAAATTACAGAACTAGAACTAGTGCAGAAAACTCCGCAAACAGAGTGGAGTTCATCGCCCAGGCCTACTTAGAATGTCATTAAGGCTTTTCAAGTACTGGCCTACAGATTCAAAGCAACAGAAAAGATATGACTGGAGGGCTTGGTGTGTTGAACTGTTGCGGATAAAGCGCACGCTGACCTGGAGTTCTCCTTACAGGACGGAATAGCCATGCTTTTAAAAAAAGTTAAAACACTTTTATTGAGGTTTTTTTTAACGTTTGTAACTGTATAAGAGACACATTGAAAACATACAATAAAGACAAATTATCGAAGATGAAGATAACATATTCATTTACTTCAACTTCTTCAATGATTATATCAAAAGAAACTAGAAAATATGCCAAAGTATAATTTATTGGAAAACATTTTGCTAAGACACAAACGATAAGCCTCAATCGAAAAGATAGATGTTAAAATGAAAGTGCTACTGATAATGGAAAAGAAGAAAAACAAATAAAGTAAATGTCCACAAAGGTGTTGTTACAAGAAATGTAAAAGAGCTAATCATATTAAAATGTCATAGAATCAATAATTAAAATTGTAACATGGAGTTTCAGCACAAACCTTTACAAAAAAACATTAATAACGATAATAGGAAAAATAAAATATTGAGTCATGGAGGTTTTCAAACCTCCTGTGCACAAGTAGGACTTCTAGAAACGCTTTTGCAGACAGTAAGAAGATACTCAGAAACCGGAAGGCAAATCACATGATCTGTGTGTAAGAGATTAGCCCCATGTGAAGAAGCCTGCGTCACTCCTACGATTTCACTGCAACACTTCTACGAGCCTTTTCTGCATACATACTCTGCCTCGATTCGTCACTTTGAAATGTTGCACATTTTTTATGTAGCTGCAGTTTCACAAAAAGTAGCGCAAAGGCAGCGTAAGAGCCTAAAAAAAAAAATAAGGCCCTACGTTTTTGTTATACTAGCTGATCTAAATGTGTTTAAAATGTTCTTCCAGATTATCAACCATACACTGTTCTGCCATACATCCTTCAACTAAATTTATGATAGTTCCACATTAAGGCAGATGGGTCTGTGACCTGTGAAGTCCACTTTTAGAGTATTATGAGTCTAGTATCTGGAGCTGGCTGAAGACCAGAAGGGCGAGAATCAATAAGTAATATCTGGGTGGGGAGTCACAGCATGTGCTCTCTATAACTTTGTTCTCTAGAGGCCTCAGGAGCGAGTGGCAACAAGGGCCAATCCAAAGACTTAGAGGTAGATTTAGTAACTCCTGTTCCGTGGGTTCAGGCAACAAGAGGCGCACTATGTTTTCCCATCCACTGCCATCACTCATGGCAGGCAGAGTACTGGCACAGTGTGATCCGTAAGCACACAGAGGAAAGAAGTGGTATTCGGGTATTTTCAACTTCACACTTGCTGGCATTTATTCTGCTAGAGGGGTAGTTACTTTGCTACATCAACGTCGTCTAATATGTGTAGCATCAATATCCAGGAATGCAAAATTCCTATGTTTGTGTTGCATCAAAACCAATTGGTATGTGTGCTGATCTGCACAAGTTACACCCTAGTAACGCCCCCTTAATGCAAAGTGATGCAAAGCAGTGCAAAGGGATTTTTCTCCTGAGAAAAGGGCACCATTCCAGTGCAAAGGGCATGGACCACTTTGTGGAACTATGCATCGTCAGAGGGAATTAATAAATCTGGAAAGGTGTTTCTTAGCTTTTTGCTTCTCACTTTGAGAGGTTTAGGTAGGTAATGGAATAGGCAGAGGCAGGATTGGCCTTCGGATGGCCCAGACCTTCTAGCCCTATCCCAGGTTTGATCCCAGAGGGACAGTTTCACTGGGGTCTGGCAGGGGTCTGTCATGTAAGCATGGATGGTACCTTGAAGCCCAGGTTGTGTTCACTTGTAAATAATAAGTAATTCATTTCTGTCGGGTAATGATGTGCTATTGAAAGAATTGTACAAGTGCCAATGCAACATTTTGTTGACTATCTGAGGTTGCCCAAAGAGTATGTAAATATAAATCTTATATGGCTCAGAAATAAAGAATGCTACGGCCCAATATGTATACCAGCTACCTCTAGCCTCCCAAATGGCTACTGAGTGTGCTTCAGAGTTGCGAGATGAAAGCATCTGGGTACCTGAGTGAGCACACTATGGAAAGAGCACCCCATGACTAGAGGAGTGCCATTATTCGATCCAAGGCAGTTGCAGCTAGCTTGGCTGTTGGAGGGAGTAACTCCTCTCTGCTCCCTTCTCCTGTTTTCCCGTTGCTAGAAAGTGCATGCTCTCAGTGGGGTCGGTTACTTGGATGACTTCAGAGAAGGTGAGGGGTCATTGGTTTAATAGTTCAAACTACTCCCCTATCGCCTATTTTTGTCCTTGCCACAACTGAAAGTGGGCCAAATAGTGGCCACAAAAATACTGCCCACCCTAGGAATAGTGGAAGTAACCAGAAACAAATTAGGGCTTACGTTTCTTGATATCTGCTCTTGCTATGAGAAGTTTATATGGTTCTGACTATAGAGAGGGGATTTCATATATAGTTGATTATGAGGTGCTGATTAAATAATTGTGCCAGCAACAATGCAGAATTATCTTGGCTACCTGATACTTCGCTATGGGTATATACATGTACATCTTATATGTTAGAGGTGTTTGTATAGCGCATGGCTGCCCCAGCCAAGGGGCGTCCCGGCGCTAGCTGCCCATGTCCAGGGGACAGCGAGATGGAATTATGGGAGGTCCAGAAGTGTACATAACATAACTAGTTAAAAAGGTGGGTTTTTATGGCTTTGCGGAAGGATAACAGGTCATACCTTACAGGAATCGTCTGTCATAAAGAATTGTAAAAACAACCCAAATTTTTTTTTAGATATGCTTTATGTTCAGCTTTGAAAGGAAGGGCCATCAATAAATGCCACAACTTGCACTCTGCCTTATTATATATATTGAACGCGTTTGGGAGTTGAGGTGGTAAAATTAAGTAGATACACAAGTGAGTGAACTATGTCAGAAAAGATTCGTCCTTAGGTAGTAACAGTTACAGTCCACCACAAGGAAGGTGACAGTTTCATCCTGGGTGATTACGAATGTCCAAACTAAACAACAAAATAAGGAACCAGTAGAAAAAATGGTGAAAACCACATTATGGGGCAGATTAGGATGGAGGATTTTCCGCATCCTCCGGGCCGGCGGAAGCCACCGCTGGCCCGGAGGATGCGGAAAATCCTCTGCGGACCCACCAAAGACCCACCGCCACATTAGGATGGCTGGTGGGTCCTGGTTTCAGTCCGCTGCTTTTCCGCCGCGGTTGACTTACAACTGCGGCGGAAAAGCTGTAACATGGCTGACAGTGTCTATCAGACACCGCCAGCCATATTAGGATAGAGTAAAAGAGATGCTTTTCCGCCGTGGAAAAGCATACGGAATTTGTCTTCGGGGGCCCGTTGCGGGCCCCCTGGGTGAAAGGGGGTGGGGGGTGCACATGGGGGGTACCCATGGTATCCCCCTGCATTTGTATGCTGAAATCAGCAGGCACAGCGCGGTGCCTGACGCTTTCTGCATACAAATGCAATGCATGCAATGTTAAAGATAGAGGATGTGACCGCCACAGAAAGCTAGTTTTGAAAGTTGGACAGCACCCTTTAAGAGTTATACACTGTTGCAAAACATTAGTTAAAAACATACAAATGAACAAAGTATTAGTTTTCCCAAATGTTCAGATAAGACACACAAAAGTTATGACTTGGATTTTCTTTCTTTTATTCAATTTTTATTCTTTATTTTCTTTTTTTGATAGTTGCGAATAGCCGACGCGTTTCGTCCGTTGCCGGACTTCTTCAGGGCTTGAAACAATCTGTCTGATATCGTGTTTCACATCCGTCTCAGTCAGGCTTTCATGGCGTTTCTTTTATTGCTTGGAGAATTGTAAGCAAGATCAAAAATCCTAGTCACAGTCGATGCCGACAAAGAAGCAAAAGCAGGCCCACAGTAAGGTCAAGGGGCTGGAACATACAGGAGCATCAAGTTGTGGTCTTCTGGCGGTCACATCCTAATCTGCACGGAGGGAACGCCGCTGCCCATGCGGACGTTCCCTCCTACTTTGGGGTCGCGGACGGACTCAAGTCCGTCCGCGATCCTAATGAGCCCCTATGCTTGTGAGAGCTGGTTCCTTGGACCTAGGGCAGTCAAAGATTGCTGGGCTCCACCTATAATAATTGAACTCCTGGGGGCACAGCTGTATTGGATCCACCAAACTGGCTAACCAGTTATACCTCTTTAGCACTTGACTCGCAGGGTAGCGAGGCAAGGTAGTCAACAGCGACAACATTATATCACTCTAATACGTCTTATTAACTGGTTGTTCAGTCAGTGCTTTACTTAATAAAAGAAAGTATCGTAATGTACCCAAATAAATATACCACACACAAAACATGTTATTTAGTGAGAACAAGCTAATGAGTGTGCATACACGTCTAGAGCTGCAGAGTGACCACTGATCCTTCCCTGAAGGAACAGCATTACAATTAACATTAGTGTGAATTTCAGCCTCGTTCAAGATCAACTTCAAAGCAGTAGGGTTCACATTGCCACTCTTCACCGAGTAAAAAGTAGCTTTCTGTTTGTATTGCTGAAATTTCAGTTTTACATGCAGGTGGTGGAATGTAAAAGAATGAGTGTGCTGCTACAACACCTTCCCAGGCTCAAGAAAAGCCAGTGAACGAAATGCTGACCCTACCTAGGCACACTCTGGCAATTACTGAATAGGGTACAAGAGAGGTATACTGAGCCCACAGGAACAGACAGAGTCCACTTCGTGACATTGGCTTGGGTAAAGCTGTGCTGCTCTGCTACTTATCTGTCCTTCCTGACTGTGTCAGTTTGCTTTAGGTACTTCTTCCACAAGTTCTTCCTTCACTTGGGAGGTTCCACAGGATCTGCACTTTCCATGTCCCTATTCAAATGTACGTCAGGCCTCTTCCGCACTTATCTTCTCCCATGGTTTTCAGCTTTACACTGAAGTCAATGGCACAAGTTTTTTATTCGGCTCAGTGACCACATTATCATTGACACTGATCTTCAGAGGTTTTTGCTGCACTTCGGCAAGTGTATGATCAAGCACTGTCTTAAGCTTAATGGCAAAAAGGTGTTGCTGGCCAGGAGAATGCAGATCTCTGGAGCTCCACCTTCCTGCCTTTTTAATATGGGTCATGTGCTCCCTCATCTCCAGTGGTCAAGAGTATAGGAGTCAAAATTGATGCTTATCTGTAAACCTCTGCCCAGGTGACATACATTTGTAAAATACTACCTTTTATCAGAGAAGGCCCCCATACACTGCAATGGCTCTCAATTTGATTAATAAGATGCTGTTTATCATTACATTTAACCTTCTCTATAGTCTGTAAATTGTACAGAATTAGGCAGAAATACTTGGGGTCTCATTTATGAGGTGTTGGCGAAGGGCAGCACAGCAAGTCACCTTGCTGTGCTGCCCTATGTCAAAGTGATAGGGCAGGAATGCACCATGTTTATCCAATTCTACGTTCTTGTGGGTTACATCCCAATTCAATGTATATAGTTTTGATATTATTTCCTGTTTTTCCCCCCTCTCATTTTTTCTTTTTCCCTAAATAAATGTATGCTCTCTATCACATTTAAGAGTTGTTGACATCTCCCTGCTTCCCTCCTTTTACAATGTATGTGCATGATTGATATCAATTGTCCTTCATTTTTCCCTGTTGAGACATTGTTGTATGTTACATTACTTTTAGAAAGTGGGCACTTCTCTGCTCTTACTGCTATGTGTACCTTGCAGCCTGTCTCCAATCCAGGTCTGGGGTGGGTGATAGCTGCACTTCGTGCATTCTCTCTAGACAGCCATAAACTGGATGGCGCTATAACCTAAGGAATAGTAAGATTTACTATTCCAACATCTTCCCTGCTGTACGTAGACTGGTGTTGGAATAGCAAATCTTACTATTCCTAAATCCAGGAACCCTCCAGTGCAAGTCGTTGTAAAGACTTGAATTGTAAAAACTGCAATGTTACATACCACGATCATTTTGGTCGCGTTGTAACATCACATATTCAGCTAATTAGTGGCAAAGGACAGACATCCAAACGATCTGTGCAAATGAAATAACGTCAGAGGCCTGATTTACAGGTCACCACTTTTGCATCTAATAATCCTATGATAATCCTGTAACTTGTGTGTTTCCCCTGCCTGCTTTTAATCTAAATCTGTTTATACATTTTCAATTTTTTGTATTTTTTTTTAATCAATCCTTGTGATTTTTTGAGTGAAAGGTGTTGTGAATTTTCTTCTAGTGATGTCATCCAAGTGAAATGTCATGCATTAGCGCTTCCTGAGATGACGTCCTGGGAGTCACAAGGCAGCAATTGCCACTTCTACGGTTCCTTTGATTTTGCTTAAATGATGCCAATATCCACAGCAGATCGTAGAGGAACCCTGCAGGAGATGAGAGCAAGTCCATCTATTTGCCACTCCACACCTCCCGTTTGCAGAATGATGTGGGCACAGTCTTGCATATGATGTTTTGCCTTGCTGACGCCAAGCAGGAAGTACAGGTGCATTAATAGGCTGGTCCCGTCCAGGAGGCGATTGAGCTTTCTAAAATACTTTTCTTCTTCCGTGCACACAAAGGCTAAGGAAAAAAAGGCTAGGGAAAGAAAACCGACGGGAAACTGCGACGTGATTGAATGTTGTATTGTTGTTAAAGGGATACCATTTATTGCCGGATGGAATTAGCTTTTAAAGAGGCATTGCATCGGTTCCTACCCTTATTATTATTGATTTCATTTATTAAGGATGCATCATGGTCGCAGCCACAGGGTCCTATTTTATTAAATAAATAACTCAAGGATCCCACATCATCATTGAAATCAACAACACCCGTGAGGCGTCTTAAAACTTTTTGAGTTTGCATAGAAAACGCCCGCCTCTAGAGACAGCAACTAGAGCTAAACACATTTCATGAACCTTTTCCACAGAATTGTGTTTATTTTGGGGAAAACGTTATTACAACTCTTGCATCATGGGTACGCGTATGTGCTTGTTTAATGCTGTTAACCACCACGTCCTAACAAATATTGTGCTGGTCTACTTGACATAGCAATACTCTTCTGTTTGTGTGAAGTGAAAAATAGCAGACATGGAAGAGTCCCGTTTCTTGAATAGTGTTTTTCATGATGTAGGTATTTGGTACGGAGACAGACACTAGAGAAACCAAAATGAATGTAAACAGATTTCTGAGGCTTCTAAACCAGAACAAGCCCAGAACCTCAGCTCCAGTTACAAAATCATTCTGTTGTGTTGTAAATATTCCCTTAAGCCATGTGTGATATTTTGCAGACCTGTTCCATAGACAACACTAAAATGGCTTCCAGACCGTGAATCCGACCTTCAAAATCTAGGGCCCTTCACAGCTGCCTTCATTTACACTACAAGACAATGCCTTTTCACGATGGCTTTCAATATTCACCCTGCTAGGGTAGCACTCCGAAAATGTTTTCTGGATTAGTTATAAACAGTCCATGTTTTTCCCCAATCACTCACTTGACCAGCCACATTCTTCTTTCAGTATTACACTTAATGACGGCTTCTGTAGTGCATAGAGGGTTGCCAAATAATTCAATTTGTACACAGTTGCATCACATTTGTAATTGTAATAATAATCACATCAATCCCACCAAATCATGTATCCAGGATCTGCTAGAGAAAGTGAGTATTAAATGACTACTTTAACACTGAGAGCTATGCCCAGGATTGTAGGAACTGTGCTCCTCAGCTTCAAACAGTATTGGATGGAGATGCTGTCGGGAAGTGTGGCTAACCAATCAGGCGCCGCTGAGGACGTAACACTTTAATCCCAGTGGCACCGGGTTCATTCCGAAGAAGACAAGCATTTGCAATGCAATAGGTCTCGCATTCACGAAATGTTAAGCCATTGCCATGTAAATGACAATGCCTTTTATTTATCTGTTTTCAAAACCAACACATAGATAAAAGGTTGACATTTACAACGGCAATAGCTCAAACTCTCGCAAATTGGAGCCCTATTGCATTGCAAATGATTGTTTTATAATTGGAGCAGTTTGGCGGTTGCTGATGGCATTGGCGGTTAAAGCCGCCGCAAGTTTGACAGTTAACTTGCTTCATGTTTGCGGCCGCATTACTATAGCACAAGCTTTCTTTTTTAACAGTGAAATGAATCCCAGCTACTTTAATAGGAAGTACGGCTCTAAGATTGCCGCATTTCAGAGCTTTCAGGAACTTATTTTTCTAATCTCGTTCAGATACTTGATTGGACAAATCAGTGATTTGAACTGGAATGGTCTCCCAAGCAAAACTCTTTTTCAGCTTTCCAGTCTGGATCAGCTTTGCATTGAATCTGAAGAAAGGAGAGAAAAAGGCTGCAGGTTTCACAACCTAGCACTGCCCTAGCCAGGACCAATAGGACAAGCACTGGCAAAGTCATAATGTCTGGCCATGGAAAAGTAGGGTGTGATGTCTTCAAGGCCCTTCTAAATGAGTGATAAGAAGGGATAAGACAAAGATTAGGAGGCAGAGAATTCCAAAGGTGGGGAGTTTGGAAGGCGAATCTTAGTCCTCCAAGCCTTTTCCGTTTGAAAGAACAAACGGACAGCAAATTGGAGCTGGAAGTACGGAGAGCTCGGACGGGAATATAGCGATGGAGACGAGAGGAAATGAAGGACGGACTTTGATGAATCAAGGCCTGATAAGTCAAGCAGCCCACCTTGAAGAGCCTGCGCTGGACCACAGGGAGCCAATGCAGGCTTCTCAGGAGAGGCTTGGCAGAACTGGTCCTGGGCTGGCGAGAGACCAGTCTAGCCGCTTGATTTTGAATCAGCTGAAGTTGATGAGACTGGTAGAGGGGAATTCCCATGTACAATGAGTTCCCATAGTCAATACGGGAGATAACCAGACCCAGCGTGACTTGAACTAGGGCCTCATGCGTGAGGAATCTGCTAATCTTTCTGATGCGGCGAAGGTAGAAAAAGCATGTCAACATCACAGATTTAATTTGGGATTTCATGGTCAGATCCTCACTGATGGTAATTCCAAGGCTCTTGACCGAGCTCACCGGGCAGGGGACACTTCCGAGAGAATGTGGCCAGAAGCTGGAGTTCCAGGGTTTACCAGGAGGTCCAGTGAGTACGAGCTCGGTCTTTCCAGGATTGAGTTTGAGCTGGTTTGTATTCATCCAGTTGCTAATGAATGACATAGTTGACTGGAAATTCTCAACTGAGGCAGGGGAGGAATCGATGTTAAAAATAAGTTGGAGGTCATCCGCATAGTTGAGGATGACCCCCTGGCCTCTCATGCAGCCTAGAGATGAGAGGAGAGATGTACAGGTTGAATAATAGCGGGGAAAGGGAGGAACCTTGAGGAACCCCACAAGTACGGTTTTTGGCTTCCGACAAAAAGGGGCCAAAACGAACAGCTTGTTTACGATCTCGTAGAAAAGAGGTAAGCCACCTTAAAGGGGTGCCCCTGATGCCGACGTTCTCGACCCGCTGAAAAAGGATGGAGTGATCAACGGTGTCGAACGCCGCCGACAAATAAAGGAGCACCAAGGCTTGGGAGATGTTTTGATCAGCCCCTTTCCTAAGTTCGTCATGGACTGTCACCATTATGGATTCGGTAGAATGCTGAGGTCTAAAACCAGCCTGATGTGGATCTAAAAACTGGGAGCTTTCTACAAAAGAGCCAAGGCAGCTAGAGACATGGGCCTCAATGAGTTTGCCCAGGAAGGGGAGCAGGGATATTGGCCGAAAATTGCTCAGTATCCCCGGGTCTGCCTCAGGTTTTTTTAGGATGGGTGAGACAACGGCGGATTTAAATATACTGGGGACCTCCCCTGAGTCGAGAGAATTATTGAGCAACAAAAGGGGTACCCCTGGAAGGCTAAGGAAGATCTCACGGGCTATGTTGTAAAAGGTGGGAAAGCAACCAATAAACAAAGATCCTTTAGTATTGCCCGGCGGTGTCGCCTCTTTAACCCACAAAATATTAATCAATGAAGAGGCAGGCGCTGGAGACTGGAAGGCAGGAAACAAGGGTTTATTCTTCTCCGGAGGAGAACACATCAGTTCGGACAGCAAGTATCGTCACGAGGTGCTCTAACCGCATCTCTGAGGCCTGGCCTCTTATACACAAGTTTATTACTTTATTGCATAAAACACATCTCTGTCAACCCTTTGATGTACGGAAAGACATCCTCGGAATCCCCGCTTCAGGCCCGTTCCCACACATATTCACAGTAAGAGTCCCCTCCCTACCCACAGGAGGAGATGGCTATCACACAGCTGGACATTCCGCCGATTCCCGGAATGCGTGCGACTGATCAGATCTCATGGGGTGGGGGCTTTGATCAACTGTAACTCCTTTGAAGAGGGGTGATTCCTTACAGTAGGGGCAATAAACTGCATCCGCAGGGCTAGGTGATGGCCTGGGATCGGCTCGGACAATCGGGCACAGAGGAAGGAGTTTATCAAAGGGTATGTGACCATGAAAGGGATGGAGGGAGGTGTCGCGCTGGGAACAGGATGGGGTTCCGAGGCAGAGCTGCGTGGTAGAGGGGTTGATGACCCAAGACATGTGAGAGCGGGGGCTGTCAGCGTGCGGGGGGATGCTTTGCGAGGTCAGGAGAGAGAGAGAGAGAGAGACGCGCTGGCTATCAGCGAGGGGCAGGGAGGCCGTGGTGCTCAAAATGGTTGCCGCTTACGCGCACGAGTGGGCTCAAAAAGGGCAAGATGGTGCCGATAATGTTGACGTTTGCGGCCTAACTTTTAACAGTGTGAGCCGGACAGCTGTCCGCGGGAGAACCAGAACGGACCTTATTAAGAAGAGATACAAATGTTTCTCGTGTAATTAACGGAAATTTTGAAAATGAGGAAGGGTTACTGGGGATGTTACCTCCGTCAAAGCTTGTGTCGGGTGTGGTAATACTAGCTTTAATAACGTCTATCTTCTCAATAAAGTAGTTATTGAGGGAGTCACAGAGATGCTGAGAGTAGGAAGGGGACATCGTAATGCGATCGGGTTTAGCCAGTTCGTCCACTATCGTAAAAATCTCTCTTGATTTATTGGAGGAATTGAGGATTTTATCCGAAAAGTACTTGGTTTTAGCCTCAAGAATGGCTGATTTGTATTTTTTTAATGCCGCCAAGAAAGAGAGCTTCTTGAGGGGGCAATAATCCGATCTCCACTTGCGCTCGGTTTGTCGAAGGGCAAGCTTCAGATCTGTTAGGGCCTTACTAAACCAGCGTTGTGCATCATGAGGACGCTTATTCCTAAGCTTCTTTAATGGAGCAACCGTGTCCCGGGCTTCAGCAATCCAGGTGTGAATACTATCAGCCTGAGCGTGAACAGATATAGGGGGACCAGGCTCGCTCAGGGTGGAGGGGATTGTGGTAGCCAGCAAAAGACAGAGTGAGGGAATGTCTACTTTGGCCCAATTCCGAATAAGTGGGCGGTTAGTGGGGCAGACTACAGTAGCTGGGATTCGAGGTACAGTAAAGGAGATAAAGAAATGATCAGACCAGGCACATGGGGAGATCTGTAGATTTTGAACATCTAAATTTAGAGACCATAACTGGTCCAAGATGTGACCCTTAACATGGGTTGCAGTGTGAATATGCTGAGAGAAATTTAACCCAGTTAACAGGTCAGTGAACTCCCTAGAGGGAGAGCTCTCATACTGCGTGTAGGGCCAGTAGTTAAAATCCCCTATAATAAGGGTTCTAGCATGATTAATTGCCAGTTCAGCCGCCACACTGCCAAAGGAGCTCAAGAAGCAAGCAAAGGCCATTAAAGTAAAATGCAGGGGGAAAAATAGAGCTATCATGCTGCTGGCGGCTTGCAATAAACTATTTCAAATTAAAAAAAAATTACCGATGCAAATCATTTTAAAGTAAACAATGATGCTTTCTAGTGGGCCGTCCTGCCCCCCCAACTCTTGCAGTCAGTGTTTGTACATTGCTGCATTCCTCTCTACAGAGAGAGTCTTCACCACACATAGACGATAGGCACAACATTTAAACTTTCTTTATGAAGCACGTGAGGCGGGGAAGGAGCAGGGAGGTGGTTGGGCGTGTTTGTGTGTGCGTGCATGAGTGTGGGTGGGTGTGTGGTGGGGGTCTGTGATGAGAACAGGCCGTTAGCCTTAGGTGGGGGCTGCTCAATGGGACTTGTGATGGGCTTTTGACCAGAGGACGGAAAACAGGCAGTTACAATGCAACACTACTCAGAGAACCAAAACCTGTGAGATTAACAATGTATCTATTTCACTAAAGTCATTTTCTAATTGTAATACCACTAATGTGGTTTATTGCATTCAATGTCCATGTGGTCTTCACTACATTGGAAAAACTATACAGGCACTTAAAAAACGAATCTTACAGCACCAATCATGCAAAAAATGCTGTGTTGAGAATGCTCCTTTGGTAGAACACTATCAACGGGTAGGACACAAAGAACAAGAAATGCGTTGGTGGGTAATTGAGGCCATCAGACAAACCAAGAGACAAAATAATGTGGATCAAATATTAACATGATGGATTTGCCGCACTGATCAATAGGGGCCTTAACTCCACTACAAAATGGCATACACAAGGATGTATGCGTTGATTGGTCCCTATCCTTACTCAGGTTTTCAATAAGTTATATGGCTATATGATCAGGTTGCTCAGTTAAAAACAAGGTTAATTAGAAGATCGAGACATTCCATTTAGAATACAATTTCAACATTAAGTTTACCTGATCACACCTGCTAAGATTGGTAGCCATAGGCAATGAAATATCTTGTTCTGTAATATAAGAAAATTGCTTACAGGATTGATTCTTCTTTTTTATGTCATTTTTTGATGTGATTCTTACTCTAGCAATATGGAATTGATATTGAAGTGAGAGGAATATGCTGCTATATGAATTAATAGGAATAATTATGCAGCTATATGAATTAACAGGAAGAAAATATTACTCAATGTATGATCTATATATTGTAATGCATCTTTATTCATTGTTCAATGTCATATAAGTCATGTAATCTATAGACAGTTCATGTCTTGAATAGAGTCAAATGATGAAATAATGTAGATCAATGTCCGAATAGGAATGTATCAATAGACATAGATAAAAGGTTTTTGGTTAAATTTGAATATACACGCCAAAATCAGATTAAAACATCTTGGGCCCGATGTAGGTAATCCCAGATTACCGATTCTTAAATACCGAATCATACCGATTCGGTATTTAAGAACAGGCAAATGGGATGTAGGTAAAAAATTACCGAATCGGTAAGTTTCGGTAATTACCGAATCGGTATTTACCGATTCGGTAATTGACATTCATTCCTATGGGCCTGGAGGCCCATAGGAATGAATGTCAATTACTGAATCGGTTAATACCGATTCGGTAAAAGGGGAGACATTGAAGGGTGGCAGGGTGTCACTTTGACATCCTGTTACACCCCTCAATTGTGTTGTGTATGGGCGCACATGTTGCAGACATACATGCAAAAAAAATGCTTTTTCAAAGGTTTTCATTATTTACCACCAACTTCTAGTTAATGGTAAATAACGAATCCTAAAATGAGAAAAGCACTCATTTGAGTGCTCCCTACATTTCAGATTCGGTAATTTACTGATTCGGTATTTTTAAGAATCGGTAATTTACAGAATTCTTAAAAACCGATTCGGTAAATTACCGAATCTGAAATGATGCCACCTACATATGAAAAGCCTAATTCCGGTCGGTAACGGCTGAAATTCAGTAATTTCGTCCGTTACTGACCGGAATTAGGCTTCCTACATCGGGCCCCCTGTGTTTGATGATTGTTTAAATATATAGGAAATTGATTGTGTTTCAATGTACAACATGATGACGACGTACACGTTACAATATTGTTAAAATACTGTCAATTAGTAAAATTGTTTAATATATACATTTATTGAAGAATTATAAACAAACTAAAATGCCTAAAATTAGATCCTTCTGTCATGTGTGAAAGACTTTTATAAAGTTTTTGAGTAGGTATAGGATTATCAGGCTAAGATGGCTTCCGCGTTTTGTTAACTAAATTAGAACGCATGTTAATTAGTTCTTCTTTCCGCTGAAAATGAGCTAGAAAAGATGGGGACGATCAGAATATGAGAGGAACATAAAGATTTATTGAATAATCTCTCATAAATTAAAAATAAAAATGTGAAAAGCTTTAAAACAAAGTCGGGGAGGCATAGATTCATCTGGCTAAAATGGCCACCGTATTAGGCTAGAGAATTAGACGACGTGTAGAATAATCCTCTTTCTCACTCCAAATGAGTTTAAAAAAATGGAGAGAGACGGAATCAAAGCGATTGTTGACTAGAAGACTCGCGGTTCGCTTCATGCAGTTCTACCATAAAAGATTACTACAGGTATGAAAATAGGCCCCGATACCAGAATAGACTAACTTAATTTCATCAACATGAATTTAGTGACAACTTATATGTGAATTGAAGTGAATTGAATTGACAACTTATATGTAATATTAATTGTCCCCTTCAAAATAGATTAAGGCTGTTGGAGCTCTGAGGCATACCCTGAATCTCTGGAGTATATATAACTGAAGTCTTTCTCTATTAAGGAGTGGTAGAACAATTTTCATTACTCACACTGTGACTTGCTGCATGAGACATTACAGGTATAAATTATTAATTTTATGCAGAGACAGCATTATTGACTGTTTTTAAATTGGCATAATATTGAAACAAGAACTATTTGATTGGTTTCATATAGACTCAATCATCAAGCGTCTATTACTTTTTTCCTCAAAAACCTAAATAAGCTGCTCAACATTCTGAAAGAGCTACAAGGTACATACGTATGTTATTTGATCTTTGACTGCTATCCACCCTAGGTATCAATTTTTTTAAGATCATTCAGTATAAGTATAAATAATATAAATGAAAACTTTTGTTAAAACAGCCGTCCCTGATATTTATAACGCTTCTGTTAAGACATAGAAGATGGGCAAATTGTTTACAATACCACCATGTTAGTAGCTGGTCACAACTATCGCTTAAAATATAGGTTCCTCTCTATCTGAATATAATTAACATGGTAAAAGGATGTTTTAGATACTGTAATTAATGATCTAGACTAAACGGAGATATTTCTAGAATCAACTGCGAGTGGAGAGGGTATTGTCTGGGCTCGAAATAAATGATGTGATTTCTATACAATAGACTTATTCCACGAAACTATAAAGAGGATTCTAATAATTACAACACATGTCCTCTTGAAGAATTACTGAGTAACCGTAGGACAAAAGATATTTTTAGGAAGTGATCATATGGACTCAAACCAGGAGGAGACCAATTTTGGTTCCCGTGAGACATACCTAAGTTGGAATGTTATAATTCTATATAAAACACAATTACGGCCTAATGTTTTAAGTTGATGAATAAATAAAATGTTCATTCTTAACATGTTTTGTTTCAAATTATATGTGATCTAAGATTTGGTGACTATCTTTGTAAATATCTTCAAAGTAATTGTCAATACTAAGGGGCCGATTCCGATTCGGTAAGCTAATCATACGACCAAATCGAATCCGTAGCCCTTTCCGTATGTCTCGTACAATTCCGTCCGAATCGCTTAGTACAATTTGTTTGAAAATATGCGCCCGAATCGTTGCGAACCATACGAAAAGCAAGGAAAAATCCATACGACACAAACCCTCACAGTGTACCGTACGAATCGTAAACATGCTGTACAACCTGACAAGTACGATCCGGACCGGGGAATGAGAACGCGATTCGTACGGAAAATGTCACGGTGAGCGATTCATATGGAGTGCCACACAATCACATACGCACCATACCCCTGCAATCATGGGGTGTACGCACCGTACCCCTACGCACCGTACCCCTGCAATCATGGGGTGTACATACCGTATCCCTGCAATCATGGGGTGTACGCACCGTACGCCTGCAATCATGGGGTGTACGCACCGTACCTCTACACACCGTACCCCTGCAATCATGGGGTGTAAACACCGTACCCCTGCAATCATGGGGTATACGCACCGTACCACTGCAATCATGGGGTGTATGCACCGTACTCCTATGCACCGTACCCCTGCAATCATGGGGTGTACACACCGTACCCAGGGCGGGTCCGTTTCGTACGTGGTTCAAGTCTAAATCTGCTTTTCCGGACGTTTTTAGCTCCCGTAGAAAAAGAGTCATACGGAGTGTTGACGAGACGAATCGTACTTGCTGGGTCGGAAAATGCTGCTTCGATCCGTACGGACGTCGCGTAATGCGTGTTCCGAATGCGATTCATACGGATTTTTAAATCGTATGGTCTTTCGTACGATTCGTACGGAGATCTGCTTTGGGTCCGAATCGTACTTCATCGTACGTACGGGGACGTTTAAGGGTACGATTCGTACAGGAAATATGCTCTGTACGGCTATTTGTATGGGATTTTACCGAATCGGAATCGCCCCTAAATGTTTTTGTTTTATTTGCATAGGTGTTTATCTTAGGGTAGATGTATATAAGAAAGACACATGGTAATCATTTCTTATTCCATGTTTCATTAGGGGTCAACTGTTTGTAACGTTTACAGTCCTGAAGATGGTTTTATTGACGAAAGCATAAGGACCGATCGTCGACAAATACACTTCTTTCTTGATTATCATTTGTTTTATATGAAAAAGTGTATACAATTGTTACAGTGAAGGGGTTAATTATTGTAAAAATGTTTTCCTTCTTGTTTCATTGTGAGTTAAACCTACAAGTACCCTATATTAATTCTCAATATAAAATTCTTTTTATACTTACACCTGTGTTTGGATATATTTGTCTATGTTTATATTCTATGAAAAGAAATCATAACACGAAATTACATTGCAAGTAATGTTTGCTAGCTTCCCTTGAATGGTGAACTAAAAGAGTGAAAATAAGTATTGAAATAAATCCCTTGAAGGCGCATTTACCTGTTCACAATGCAATCACAGCAGTCGTGTTTTGGCTGTAATCATCTTAAGCTGCAGCAGAAATATTGTGCTTAGATTTGTATTTTGCTTTGGGGAGGACGTTATTGGATTTCAGAGAAGTATTCAGAACTTACGTCGCGTTAGCATAAAACAAACTTTGAGCTAATTTGAACATTTGGCAAGATAAAACTACTGATGCTGAGTTACAAGCACTCTGGGTTGCTTTTCATTAATTAAGGTAGGAATTGTAGTGTTGATGCACAAAGAACCTCTGAATATCCTTGATGTACATATATTTGAATATGTGCAAAGTATAAATGGCATTTATGTATATATATATATATATATATATATATATATATATATATATATATATATATATCCACAGAGTTTCGTTCAAATTATTTGCAACACAAACAAATGAAATCCAGGCCACAATCCTTTTTGAGATAGCGTGCTTTTAATTCAGCAGCAATTAAAAGCACGCTATCTCAAAAAGGATTGTGGCCTGGATTTTGTTTGTTTGTGTTGCAAATATTTGAACGAAACTCTGTGGATTGTTGGGCGTGGCAAGCCCGTCCCGGCCCACCGCTGCAAGTGGCAGAAGTCAATTTGCCAAAAACGAGGTTGATATAAATATATATATATATATATATATATATGTATATATGAACACCACATCTGACTCCTCACAACGAAATCCGACACCCACAAAGGGGAAACATTTGCCTCTACTGTCTTTCTTATTCAGAGTTACGCTGCGACGAGTTTCGGCAATACCTGCCTTGATCACACAGTGATCGCTACTCTATCAACACACATTTTTAAAACAACAGAGTAACAAGGTCACATGACCCGGGATTCGCAATGGACGGCAAAGAAAGACTTTTGCATGTGCATGTGCATATTATCGGCAAACATTCGCATTATTCCAAACTGTTTTTAGTATCACAATTCATTCATAGAATTTTGTGACTTGTTTATAAAAAAGAATAACAATTATACTTTCATTGTGTTCCATTTTCATTATTCATCATAAAGTACTTGTGCATTATACTTTCAACTTCTCAAGTTTCATTGAAGGCAAGTGCCTGACTTCCAATGTTAAAAATCTTCACATTGAAAAACTTTACAATAAAATGATACATCTCATTCTATATTGTAGTCAGATTAATCTACTACAAAGAGATATTTGCATATTGACTTCATTGAAATTAATGAAATAGTTTTTACTACTTTAAGTTATATGGAAACTGAGGTTAAATGAAATAATCATTTTCCAATCCGTGAATATTCTTTCCAAAGGGCGTGATTGGTAATAAGCATCATTGCAGTGTAATGTTTAAACCTTCATCAAAAGTGGTACATTAAAGTGCAAGTGCTGACTCTCAGTTAGATTGAGCCTCCGATTGCCTCATAGGGTATTTCTGATGTTCTCTCAATTAGAGTGTTCTGGGCTCTATGGATTATTCAGAAAATAGAAGTGTCTTAATATTGAGTTTAAAATATTGTCAGTCTGCCAGTGCAAAATTGCGCAATAAAGTGCAAGTGCAATACAGTACTATAATTTCAATTATATGTCGGCCAGTATCTGAACATTCAGTGCAAGTTCATCACCTGATATGTCCTACTGGTCTCTATATCAGTGCAAAAAGTTTTCACAATAAATTGCAAATGCAATACAGTACTCTTGATATTAATTAAAAGACAATCCCTCCTTAAACCCATAATTAATTTGTTCCAAATCTACTCTTCTTCATAGATTCCTAAGTATCCTCATTAAAATCTCCTCTATTAACAAAACACAACTCTAAAATTTGCAATAAGGTTAACCCACTAAAAAGGAATCATTTTAATAAAAACTATATCGTTCTGATGTTCTTATTACTTCTCTCCTTTTTTGTCATGTTTCACATGCATCTCATCAATCTAAAATGACATCAGTTTCACTTACCCTCGGAGGCATCTTTTGACCAGGCGGTCAGCTCTACTTGGAATCGCCCATACCTCGCCCATACCTCGCCGCACCCGCTCCGCGGGTGCCGCATCGCACAGGAGTGCATGGAACTCTCACTGACAGCGTAGAGGGACTGCAAGGCGGCTTGGGTGAGAGGCTTGGCGGGGCTGCGAGCGTGCAGGGGACTCCAACTACCAGGAGTCCCTGCTAGACCGTCAACCACCATCCGGTCCGCTCTCCCTGATGGCCCGCCCCCCGCCCAACACGCCCCCTATATCACAGTCGCACACCCCCGCAGCGCGGGACGCAGCTCGAGGCGAAGACCGGGCAAAGACCGGGCCGTTTCAGGCCGTTCCAGACCGAGTAAGACCGGACCAGGCCATCTCTCTTGGTTGCATCTGTAACGGTATTCTGTTCTATTGTGCCTTAACTACCCCTACCCTTTCACCAAAAAATGTCGGTGCGCGAAACCCGGAGTAGGGCCACATAGCCCGTGAAAAAGGCTACAGGGACCTTGGATGATTTTATTACAAGGACTAGCTTATCCATTGATAATGAGATCACAAAACTGCAGCATAGAGTGTCTCTGGAGTTGGAAACTGCCAGAAGGCTGTCCACAGATATAGCATTAAGAAAAAAATCTTTGTTAGGTAGCATTGCCTCTTCGAAAACTCCTGAGCGCACTACCGGCCCCATACCAATTATCACTTCGGCCGAAGTACATCCTATACCCGAGGAAACTGCTCCCGCTGCCAACCATGACTTAGACCCCTCGCAGTTGTCGGTCAGTGGTGTATCAGAAAGTATTTTGTTTTCAGATCCTCTGGCAGAGAATGTTGAGGGGGAGAAGGCGTCGGGGAAAGCAGCTTCTAAAGGCAACCAGGGAGTCGTTAGGGCAATACCCAAACAAAAGAGAAAACGGAAAAATGTGTCTGTGTACGCCAGGAAAAAGGCGAAGGTAGCCTCAAGTCAGTGTATCACAGGGGGGGCATCTCAACTACCTATTGGGCAAGACCAGACTCTTCTAACTGTACAAACCAGTAATGACAACATAGAGGCGTCTAATTCGGACCCAAGGGTTGACCATCCTATTGATGAGGGCGAGAAAATTTCCATACCTATGGTTGAGTCAGTAGGGGATAGGGAAGAGTTTCTGAAACTTGTATGGGAAACACTTAAAAAACTCCTTAGGCCGTTAGAAGTTAGGCTAACCGGCATTGAGAATCAGCTACTTGAGGTAGAAAAAAGTGTTATCACCCTATCTAGTTTAAGTCTTAATGGTAGTGATGTACCAGCAAATCTCAGACAGGCTCCAACCAGGGCCCCTGCGGTATCCTCAAACATCAATACATCTAGTACTCAGCAGCAAAAAGAGGGAGTAGTAAATAATACAAGTACTATTCTGACAACGAGTACTCTAACAAAATCTAATGCTACACCCTCGAACTTGCCATCTGTTAATACTACTAGCAAACCCTCCTTGAAGGGTCCTGTACAAAGTAAGAAGTCACAAATGTCAAATGTTGCTGTCTCTCATTCTTCTGCCCCTAAGACTCCAGTTCCACAGAAGTCCTCATCCCATATACCTCCTCCTATACACACTACTCTGGGTCTAAACAAATCCCTGGCTGATAGATCTTCTGCCAACAGAATAAACACATCTAACTACCAAACAACCCACGCTTATAACAACTTCAAGGGAGGATTTATAGACCTGCCTCCCGATGCTAGTCCCTATGTAGTTGTCCTTACTGGGGTGCCTGAATTGGAAAACCAATCTGAAGAGAATTTCTTTTCCCTAAAAAATAAGGTGATTTATTGGTTAAATTCAAACAAACCCGTTCCAAACCATATGAAAAGTAAAATCCTTATGGTCCGCAGGGTACCATGGGTTGGTCCTATAGCCAAATCAATTCCGGGCGACTGTATAGTTATTTCATTTGAGGAACCCCACAGTGCCCATCAGATTTGCACATGGAAATCATATGGAGACGCTTCAACTATTGAAGCCAGGCCTTTATCGTTTTTCTATCCCCCACCTAGGCCCCCAAATTATGGGTCCAATTGGAACACTGTTAAACATCACTATGGTTATGCACCCAACTTGGTCAGACAGGCTGACCAAAATATGTGGAATGGAATTCCCACGTTTAACAGGTTCAGTTGCTTAGATGCAGTGGACTGACTTGAGACCCTGCCAAACTGTATCTCAAAGTTAGATTACACCTATTGTACGTCCGGTGATGGGAACAGCTACCCTAGAAATAGAAACAGTGAGATACCACAGAGTGAGGGAGTTGGAATAAAAAACTATTGCAAAATGTGGGACTCCCAGAACAAGGAAAGTTTATCAGTTGTGAACCCACAATGCTACGAGTTGGATGAGGGTTGTCCTGGTGAAGGAAGTAGCATTGTAGCAGGGGTTTCGATTATCGAAGCAGAGAATCAAATTGCTGACTTACAGTTAGATAGTGTAAATCTTCCGTTGGTACCAGTGCCGTCTATTGATGAATCCACCTGTTCTGGTAGTGGGCTAACCCCAAAGTTGCTCATTCTGTCATGGAACATTGCTGGAGTCGGCAAAAACCTGAAAGACCCAGTATGGGCTGATTATGTTGACTCCAGTGATTTCTGCTTATTGCAAGAAACATGGGTAATGGATATTCCGCATAGGATAGGATACAAACGTTTGGTACTGAGGCGGTCCAGTCCGATAGGGGGAGGCCGTCTGGGGGATTGATCATATGGCTCAAAATTACATTGAAAATAAGGGTCGAACTAGTAGACACAGGAACCCCTGACATCTTGGCATTAAAACTTGTAAATTTTAATGGGGATGAATGTTACATTGTCAATGTTTATAATAGACCTTTTGGTCATTCCAAGGTTTCACCTACTTTGGAAACTTTGGATGCCTTCTTGAAAAGGGTGGTTGGTGATGTCCCTGTGATTCTGGGAGGCGATTTAAACTGCAATTTCGAACCGGTTCTTGGGATCACTGACGTTTTTGAGGATGAAGATCAAGCATATAATATCCCCCAGCTAGAGACCTCAAACTGTGTTAAATGCTCGACTCTGGCCGTCCAACTATTGAGGTTAACTGTAGATCATGGACTCAGAGCATGTAACGGCCGCCTTCCATCGGATCTAACAAAACAGCCAACCTTCGCGAAGTCCAAAAGTAATCTGGACTTCATACTTGTTTCACCGTAAAATGTGCGAGCAGGTACATGTTAATAATAACAGACGTGCACTAAAATGGCCGTACATTCTAGCCGAAGGCAAGGCCTTAGCTTTGGTATACTCACTTTTTGGGACGATGTTCGGGCCTATAGTTGGACAACCCTTCTTACCCGACCAGTATGATCATTTTGTTGAACTACACAAGGCTTTTTTCAATGAACTAAAAACTTGTTTGTCCAAAATGCCAAAGAAAAAGCAACAAAATGTACGAGTGGGATGCCATGGCAAACTATGGTATGACCATTCATGCAGGTTGGCCAAGAGGGAACTTTTGCTTGCTATTAAAAATAAATCAAAGGAAGATGTTAGACTTGCAAGGGAAGAGTACAAGCACGTCCAAAAAACTTCAAAAAAAACATGGGAAGAATCGATCTGGGCCGACATGCTGGTTGCTGCCAAATCCAAAGAGAATGTTGGCTTCTGGAGGCTGGTTGCAAATGAGGGTCACGCAGGCAGAGTTGTGAAGGACACGATTTTAGATGAATTGACTTGGGTGACACACTTCACATCTCTTTATAAACAATACGATAGTGGTGTTGATGAGACCCCATGGCTGCCTCCACTTATTGAATGCCTTGACTTTACACTGGATGAAACAAAAAGGGCAATCAACGAACTAAAAGACAGTAAAGCTCCTGGCCCTGATAAAATACCGGGCGACCTGTACAAACACGAAATCGAAGTATGGGCTCCATATATAAATCGATTGTTTAACGCTCTGTCTAAAAATTGCCAATTTCCGGATAGCTGGCGTGCAGCAGAAGTTGTTTTAATTTTTAAAAAGGGAAATAGATCTGTACCTTCAAATTATAGACCAATTAGCTAATGGACACCCTGCAAAAACTCTATGCCAAACATCTATTATTCCGGATAAATGACTGGCTGGAGGAAAAAACAATACTTTCCAAATTTCAAGCAGGTTTTAGGAGCAAGACCAGCACCATAGACCAGGTCTTCAGATTTTGTTGTATATATTGGAAGTATGTGCTCATTAGGAAAGGTCATTTGTATGTAGCTTTCGTGGATCTGAGAGCGGCATTTGACCTTGTCCCTCGCAACTTGCTCTGGAGATCCTCAAGTGAAGCTGGTCTGCCAGGGTGTCTTTTGGTCCAAATATTTGAGCTACATGCTAGAAATCATACCAACATTAGGTGGGGTCCAAATGGTGAACTGACGCGTAACATTCCAATTGAGCGTGGTGTCCGGCAAGGATGCGTCTTGGCCCCCACCTTATTCTCCTTATTTGTCAATGACGTTCCTGATCACCTGAATGGCTGTATTAATGACTCTCCTCAGCTCAACGGAGAAAGGGTGCCTGCGTTGCTCTTCGCGGATGATACCATCTTAATATCCCAAACTAAGAAGGGCCTCCAGGCACTCCTAAATTCCTTTAGTAACTATTGTGTGATGAAAGGATTAGAAATAAATGTTGACAAAACTAAGTGTATGGCATTGAACCCTAGTAAACCGGATAGAGGGACTTTAACTTTAAATGGTCAAACTTTAGGAACTGTGGACAACTTTTCCTATCTGGGGGTGGTACTTGATTCAAATTTAACTTGGAAGGCCCAAATCGAGAAAAGTAAGGTGTCATATGCTCATAATGCTAAACCGATTTTGCGCAAACTGAATGCTAGCACAAGCAAGAGTGTGACCCCTGTGCTTGAACTCTTTAAATTTAAAATCCAATCGGCCGCCCTGTATGGGGCTGAGATATGGGGACCTTGGGCCAGGGACAGCTTCCAAGGCCTGGATAATAAATTTATGAGAGCAATTGTAAGGGTTCCCACTAGTACACCGTTAATCCCTCTCCAATTTGATTTGAATTTTAAAAGAACTGATTATTTTACTACTATTAGACCATTAATGTTTTGGATAAGGATATGGTCTACCCCAGAACTACTCGAATATAGGAACGGCCTTCGAGAGTTATTGGACCTAGACTCTTTCGATTCTATTCTATGGCTTAGACATATTAAAAAATGGTTCTCGACACTGGGCTTGTCCCAGCTGTGGGAGAACCCAGACAATTTACCACCCTTCGCTAAGTCCTTAGTAAAGCGAGCCTTTTGGTCCTACATGACAAATAGGCTAGTATATGAAAATAGAACTGGGTCCTTAATCCAAGAATTTTTTACTTTTAAAGATGAACCCTGCTTTGAACTTTTCCTGGACGAAATAGAGCCGCCTGTTGCGAAGTCTTTATTTTTGAAATTCAGGTATGGTAACCTCATGCTGAATTCCAATATAGAACGCTGGTCCAAGAGAAAAATGGAATGTCCGAATGCTATAAGTGGGAAATGTTCCATGTGCTTAGATTCTTGTACGGAGAATGAGGTCCACATGTTGTTTATATGCAAAGCATATTCGAAAGCTCGAAAGAGATGGTTGAAACCCATGTGCACTCTCCTGGGAACTAGATCTTGTATGACGGCATATAGGATTATCAAAACCAATACTGCCCAGTTTATTGTATTCAGCATTAGTAGGTTTCTTTACTCTGTGTATATTGTTCGCAGGAAATTGGGTCTGATGCTTTGAGTAGTAATTTTATATATGCTTTTATTTCAACTGTTAAATGAGATTTGCTAAAAAGAGGATGATGGAAACTAAGTTTATACTGTATTTTAAAAGTCGTCTGTTTCTAATGTATTTTGTGTATGTACATTGTATGAGCCTTTGGTTAATGTATGTATATATGTGTGTCTTTTATGGCCAACTGGCCGAAATAAAGAAATAATAATAATAATAATAATAATAAAAATGATATAAAATATGTCACTCTGCTATAATACCATTAAAAAAAATCACAATCTGGATAACTGATTTAGAGTAGATGGACATATAAATCTTCTTCAACATTTAGTCCAAATGGAGTCTTTGTGGTAAATAACATATCGAGACTCAAGTTAGCAGAGTTTGCCCTCTCTGTCACTGCCTCTTCTCAATTTAGGGGCTTGATCTATCGCAAAATAGGACAGATCGTTTAGATTACCTTTATGGACTTCATTTAGATGCCGAGCTACCATTTAATTTTTGTCATTGTTCTTGACAGCCCTTAAGTCCTGCAAGATACAAATGTGTACCATAGGAATAGTACTGCCCACATATATTTTTGGGCATGTACACTGCAAAATGTAGACAACATATTAACTTCTACAATTTAGGGAGCACCTAATTTTCCATGGGCTGTGCATCAGTGGTGACATCACCTATTTTTCATGGCATCCAATCTTGCAAGCTTTGCATTTGGAGCATTTGTGAAATCCTGGAAAACTCTTCAGCCAACTCTCCACTTTACTTACTTCAGGGCTGTTAACTACCCGTTCATCCTCATAGATTTGGCTTTATTGAATGTGATCATGGGTCTGCGTGATATCACCCCATTAATAATAGGGTCTCTTTGCACTAGGTGGCAGTGTCTACACAGGCTATCTCTCACTTTAGACTGGTAGGCACTGTATCCAGTTATCATTCTTATCTTATTTCCTGTATTCGCCATCTTCATCGTTACTTTCACAGCATCAAGTTTCAAAAGCGTTTGCCTCTCTATTTTGTTAACCTTTTTGCAAGCTTGATCTAGTATACCAGGTTTGTAGCCTCTCAGAATAAATCTTTCAGTTAGGGAGTTCTGAGCTTCTGCTAACGCTAGTGCCTCACTACAGTTGTGCTTCATCCTCAGATGCTCAGCATAAGGAATACTCATTTTGAGGCTCTGAGGATGAAAACTCCCAGTGTTGAGGATGGTGTTTCCTGCTGTCGGCTTTCTAAATGTACGAGTGTGAATCACCCCATGTTCTACATATACCTCTAAATCTAGAAACGATACCATAGTCTCACTGATGTTGTCTGTAAACCTCAGGTTGAGATCATTGTCATTAATATCCTGTACACATTTCTTGGCTGAGTCCCAAGATCCATCCCGGATCACAAATATATCATCGATAAACCGAATCTGGGTTATGATGTTTTCATCCCATTCCTTAACATGTTTGACTTTGAGCATCTGCTCCTCCCACTAGCCCATATGCAAATTAGCATAGTTGAGGCGAAGCAGGTGCCCATTGCCGCAACTGTTTATATGTCTCACCCCTAAACCTGAAATAGTTGTTCGTTAAGCATAACCTACACATGTCCTCCAGCATCCCTGAGTGTTTATAGAGGCTAATGGAACGTGTGTTGAGATAATGGCAAATTGCATGAAGGCCATCTTCATGTGCTATGCTTGTGTACAAGCTAGTCACATCCAGTGTGATCGGGAAATAAGATTCTTTCAAACCCACATTAGAAATTTTGTTCAGGAAATCCCTGGTGTCCTGAATGTATGCCGGGAATGCTTTGACATATGTCTGCAGGAAGGAATCAAGATATCTGGACGTGGCTTTGAATACACTCCCAATTGCAGATATTATGGGTCTGCCTGGTGGGGTTTCCCTATCTTTATGTATCTTAGGAATTAGATAGAAGATGGGGGTGACAGGATGCTCTATGTTCATAAATAGATATTCTGCCTGGGTTAACAAGCCCATCCCTCTCCAACGGGCAAGATCCTTCAGGAATTTGTGTTTTACCTCTACCAGGTTGCTTTGGGGTACTTTTAAATAGCATTGGTTGTCCCTTAGTTGTATCTTTGCCTCCGCATTGTATGCATCAAGTGGCGAAAGGACCACATTCCCACCTTTGTCCGAATGTCGGCCTACAATATCCCTTCTGGTTTTTATCTTTTTTACAACAGTCTGGTATTCTTTCTCAAATTGACTATACTCTTTTGGGAATGTTTTACTGGAGATAAGTGATAACTCTTTGAGGTCCTTAATCAGCAAATCCAAAACATATCAATTGTGTCTTTCGGGGTGTCGGGGGTAAAGGTTGATTTGGGTTTAAACCCAGACACGGTACTGTCAAAAATGTCCACACCCAATAAATCCACCTTTTCACTTATATTTACAGTTCTTGTCAACCCCTCTCCCTCAAATTCAAGCTGTTGTAAATCACACAATACCTCCATATCCTTAGGAGCATTTGCAAGGCGAAACGCGCCGGTTACTCTATATATATATATATGTATGTATGTGCGTGTGTGTGTATATATACAAGGAAATAACATACTTAAAAGGGGTGCAGGATCAGAATTGAAAAATTTCTTGGTCCACCCGAATATTAATAATCGTGTCACATACAAATTTTAAACAAAATGTTTATACTATACACAAAATCAATTATATGGTGGTTTTTATCAAAATATTTTTACAATTATTTATTCTGTACATAATAATATTATAAACCCCTTTTTTGTATTAAGTATTTTACATCAATTTTGTATAGGATGAATAATATTGGATTTAACCAATGTATGCTCTAAAGAGTGTGATGCACTTTTGGGGATTATCCCACTATACGTTTGAAATGAGTTTGTTTTCCATGTCTACTTGTACATATTGCAACTGTTCGAATTGGTCAGCCAATGAAATGCACCAATTTTCACGCACTAGCACTTTAAAAATTGCCGTTTTCCTCCATAGCGTCATGTGACTAAGGCCTCTGTGTAGGCCGAAACATTATGCTGGCGAGTTGCGATAAATAAAAAATTCTCACTTGCACCTTGGGTCTTCCGTTCCTTCCTTCCTGGTCGCGTTCATAACTGAGGGACGGGCTGTTGGTTTGGAGCAAGCAGGTATATATATATATATATATATATATATATATATGCAAAGAACGATCACTCCAACGAAGAGACCAGAGGACACAGCAGGGGAATTCAAACAGCGACCTTTAATTCACAGATGCAAGGCATAATGCATTTCGGCTCCTGCCTTCTTCGGATGCCTTCTTGCACTGGATGACACATGGTCCCTCCTTTATTCAGTCGTGGCACTCCCATTGGCGGGAGTCTAGCAAGCTCCGCTTGGTGATTGCTTGCAGCTGCAGTTTGATGTAGAGAACTGCAAATCCCAGCCTGCATTTCTTCGGTGGGTGCCGGCAGCGGAGCTTCGTTATGCTTCAATGCATGCTGATGTGCCTGGAAAAGGAGTGAGAGGGCTAAGTAATGCCTCAAGTGTCCCAAATTCAAAGTGTTCATGGCCGCCTCGAGTCCCCACCGTCTCGGCCCCAGTTCCAAGGATCCAATCGGGCCTTGACACAAGGATGCCGTGATCCAGTGTCCCCGTGCAGTCACAGGCTGCTAAGTAGCAGCGGCCATACATTAGTCCTTTTCCCTGAGGCTAGCCCGCAGAAAATCCAATATCTTGGAGAGTTAGATGCCACGGTGCCAATATTTTTCGCGGGCCTCTTGCAAGACGGGTCCTCTTAAACGCGCCATTGGCAAGCGCGTGGAAATGTGCAAAGAACGATCACTCCAACGAAGAGACCAGAGGACACAGCAGGGAAATTCAAACAGCGACCTTTAATTCACAGATGCAAGGCATAATGCATTTCGGCTCCTGCCTTCTTCGGATGCCTTCTTGCACTGGATGACACATGGTCCCTCCTTTATTCAGTCGTGGCACTCCCATTGGCGGGAGTCTAGCAAGCTCCGCTTGGTGATTGCTTGCAGCTGCAGTTTGATGTAGAGAACTGCAAATCCCAGCCTGCATTTCTTCGGTGGGTGCCGGCAGCGGAGCTTCGTTATGCTTCAATGCATGCTGATGTGCCTGGAAAAGGAGTGAGAGGGCTAAGTAATGCCTCAAGTGTCCCAAATTCAAAGTGTTCATGGCCGCCTCGAGTCCCCACCGTCTCGGCTCCAGTTCCAAGGATCCAATCGAGCCTTGACACAAGGATGCCGTGATCCAGTGTCCCCGTGCAGTCACAGGCTGCTAAGTAGCAGCGGCCATACATTAGTCCTTTTCCCTGAGGCTAGCCCGCAGAAAATCCAATACCTTGAAGAGTTAGATGCCACGGTGCCAATATTTTTCGCGGGCCTCTTGCAAGACGGGTCCTCTTAAACGCGCCATTGGCAAGCGCGTGGAAATGTGCAAAGAACGATCACTCCAACGAAGAGACCAGAGGACACAGCAGGGGAATTCAAACAGGACCTTTAATTCACAGATGCAAGGCATAATGCATTTCGGCTCCTGCCTTCTTCGGATGCCTTCTTGCACTGGATGACATATGGTCCCTCCTTTATTCAGTCGTGGCACTCCCATTGGCGGGATATATATATATATATATAGAGAGAGAGAGAGAGATATAAAGTAAAGCTCCCAGTCGCTACCTCCAATCTCCTCAGGCCGGCGAAGCGAAGACAGAGACAGACCACAATTCAGGTGACAGTTTCTTTTACTGCAGCTTGCAAATGGTAGTTAAAACAGCAATGTCGCGTTTCGGGCGTAGTTGCCCTTATTCTTTATATATATATATATATATATATATATATATTCACTGAAAAAACCATAGGTTTCACACCAGTTATAGTTAGGAATTAGCATTTAAAAAACCTATTAAATTCACTGACAAAACCATAGATTTCACACCATTTATAGTTAGCTGGAAATTTTACTGACATAAAACCATTGAAATTCCCACGTTATAGTTAGTTGGACTCACTATAACTTGCGCGCCTGTAATGCACTGCTGATGACGTCACATATTACATCACTCATGACATGGTCAGTGACATCACTCATGACATCACTGATGACACCATCCAGTGAATGTGTGTCTTTCTGAAAAATAAATTTGTTTTATATATGTATTTGTAAAGGTCGATGGAAGAATAAATGTTTAAATACGTGTGTAAATGGATGTTTTTTTAAAAAAAAATTGGTTGGGTAACTGGCTTATTACGTGTATCTTAGTGAATACATATATTAGCGAGTATTGTTTAAATATTTAAATGTTTGTATCAGTGTTTCTCTTTGTGTATAAGTGGCTGCAGGGGTTGGTGACTGACTCACTGTTTGTATGTGTTTTGAAGACAGCATATGTGCAGGACTGTATGGGTGGATGAGTGTGTATATGTGTGTGTTAGTGAGTGAATGACTGTCTCACTAGTGTCTTCATTAGTAACGACATATGTTTTAATCTAGTATATGTGAGTATTGATGTATATAAGTGAGTATAGTATATATAGTGAGAGATTGTAGAAGTTCCTGTTTAAATAAGTATGTGTTTCTATAAGTGATTGTTTAGGAGAGTAAGTATGGGTAAGTTTCCTTAGAAGTAAGGTGGTAGTGTGTGTATAAATGTATATGCAAATAAATGGATGTTCAATAGTTTATTTGCATGTGTGAGTATGTGTGTGAGTAACTTTTGGATGACTGCTGATGTGTAACAGGATGTATAGGTGTATCACTACATATGATGAGTGAGTATATATATGAGTGACTATATAGAACTGTTGGTGAATGAGTGGATGTGTATATAGATGGTGGAATTACTGAATTGGTTGTTGTTACTGGTTTGGGTATCTCCATTTTTTTGAAAATGTTTGTTTCTATTTTTGAATATGTGTTTCAAGCATTACATTACACTGAAATTAGGTCTGTCACTCTGTCACAAGGATGGTGTCATCAGTGATGTCATGAGTGATGTCACTGACCATGTCATGAGTGATGTAATATGTGACGTCATCAGCAGTGCATTACAGGCGCGCAAGTTATAGTGAGTCCAACTAACTATAACGTGGGAATTTCAATGGTTTTATGTCAGTAAAATTTCCAGCTAACTATAAATGGTGTGAAATCTATGGTTTTGTCAGTGAATTTAATAGGTTTTTTAAATGCTAATTCCTAACTATAACTGGTGTGAAACCTATGGTTTTTTCAGTGAATTTCAAAGGTTTTTTAAATGCTAATTCCTAACTATAACTGGTGTGAAACCTATGGTTTTTTCAGTGAATTTCAAAGGTTTTTTTAATGCTAATTCCTAACTATATAAGACCTGAAAGCCCACCAGGAATCTCCAGTATGCGCCAGGGGACTGCATTGCAGAGAGGTGTAATGAAGCCACAACCCTTTTTACACCTCTCTGCAACGCAGCCCCCGTGCATGTTTGAAGAGGGGGAACTAATTCCCCTTGCATACTGGGGGCCCCTGGGGGCCAATTAGCCCACCTGGAACCTCCAGTATGCGCCAGGGGCTGCATTGCAGAGGTGTAATGAGACTATGCCCCTTGTTACACCTCTCTGCAACGCAGCCCACTGCCGCGTTTGCAGAGGGGGAACTAATTCCCCTTGCATACTGGGGGTCCCTGGGGTCAACTGGTCCACCAGGAGCCTCCAGTATGCGCGAGGGAGCTGCATTGCAGAGAAGTGTAATGAGGCCACACCCTTGTTACACCTCTCTGCAATGCAGGCCACTGGCGCGTTTGTAGAGGGGGGACTAATTCCCCTTGCATACTGGGGGTCCCTGGATCATATCTGCCCAAACACCGATATTCCGAACGATTGTAAATTACTTTTACTACTCTCTACTACTCACTCTACTATTCACTCTACTACTCTCTACTACTCACTCTCTGCTACTCTCTCTACTGCTCTCTACTACTCTCTACTACTCACTCTCTACTCTCTATTACTCACTCACTACTCTCTACCTCTCTACCTCTCTCTTCTTCTCTCTCTACTAATCTCTACCTCTCTACCGCTACCTCTCTACCTCTCTACCTCTACACCTCTACCTCTCTACCTCTCTCTACACGCACACATATACACATATATGCATATATATATATATGCATATGCATTTATATATATGTATGTGTATGTATAAAAAAAACAACAAAACATTTTTTTTTTAAACAGCTACTTTTAAAACTGTCATTCTTTTTCCCCATGGTAAGCTCCCCGGTACGCTTACCGGTGCGCGTACCGGTGCGCGTACCGGTGCGCGTACCGGGCGCTCACCCCGCGAAAATCAAAATTTTTTTTTATTTTTTTTTTGCTCCGCGGGGCCCTTTTATGGCCCCCACATCAAACCTAGGGGGTCAAGGGGGGTCTACTCTGCCCCCTTATGGTCATTTCCCTCTTTGTTTTGGCCACCTCTCGTGTCTCGATCCTACCGAGACACAAGATGGCGGCCGCTCCGGACTGTTTAGAATGTTTACAGACACCCCAGAGCCAATCAGCTTTCTGCGCGCAAGTCGCGGTAAGCGCCCGGTGCGCGTACCGGTGCGCGTACCGGAGCGCGGCTATAGATATATATATTTTTTTGAACCTTAATTACTCAAAATCCACTGGAGCACATATCTTGAGACATAGCAAAGGCACATCGGGCTACCAGTCCCTACAATTTTGCCAAGTTTGGTGGAAATCCATTCAGCCGTTCGGGCTAAAAGTGAAATCGACCGCCCTATGGAAATTAACATGGGGAAAACGCGTTTTGGGACCCCCCTTTTATCTCGGCCCCCGCTTGACGAATCCCCCCCAAACTTTCAGGGAAGGACCGGAACGCCGCGAGGCCATTTTGAGGAAATTTTGAGGCAGATTCGTCAACCGGCGCCAAAGTTATTCCAAATAGAATTTTGAGATTTAACATTGAAAAAAATCCTAACTATAACTACCTACTGGCGACCGCCAGTAGGTAATATATATATATATATATATATATATATATTAGAAACCAATCCTCGGTCAGTTTAAAATAAAGCGCAATCACTAGTACTTCTAGGAGTTTTAAGGTGGCTTTATTTTACTAACAGAGTGGTCTGTTTAACTCAGACACTCTGTTCATCACCACCCCCTTTTTGTAAATCGTTTTTGGCCACTATAGGTGTGGCAGGGTATACTCAGACATGAGTCCCTTTCTCACTGCTCCATCAGGATTTAAGCAAGCCGGGCCGAAGAAGGCTGAAATGCCAGAAACCGGTCCCCGGTAGCTTGTCTCCTTTCTGGTGAAGAATTGGCTTGGTAGTTTAGTCTGCCCTGTTCCCATGATGCACTGGGCCAGGGACAGACTGATTTGCATATAGCCAGGTTCTGAACTGGGATGGGGCAGTGAGATAAATAACGGTGATGGATCAAGCCCTGATCTTTGGACTGGGTAAGAGTGGTCTGTTTAACTCAGACACTCTGTTCATCACCACCCCCTTTTTGTAAATCGTTTATTTTACTAACAGTCATGCCTGTGGGAAGCTAAACCCTATTATATCAAGGGAGTATGCATTTGAGAAGTAAAACGTAGATATTTTATCAGTAGAGACAGAGGGTTATGGAATAGCTATAAAGTGTTGAATATTGTTGTACTTCAGTTTCAGAAATATCAGCTTCACTTCAACACAGAAAGGAGGTTATATAGAGTTATGAACAAGGTATAGCTTTGCTACTGCTCGGGTTTGATACTCTGCTTAACCCCGTTGCTGCTGGCCCCCCCGTGCTAAGCCTTTTATTGGCTATTTGGGGTAGTTTGCGCTTAGGCCCCTGTAACATTTTGACCAAATAAGGTATCCACGTCGAATTTGTGTTCTTGTCTTCCAACATTATGGGGATTCTAAAGATAACCAGGGTTTGTCGTTTCCTCTGGAGGAGACCCAGAAATGAGCCAATATACAGCTAAAATTAGTTTTTTGGGGGGAAACATGGGAAAAAAGTGCTACAAATGAAAGCGTCTATTTTTTTCCCTGCAAATGGTATCAACAAAGGGTTTGTGGGGCTGAAATTACAATTTTCCCAGCTTTCAGGGACTGACAGACTTTTGTCAGAAAACCAATTATTTTTCACAGTTTTGGCATTTTACTGGGACATAGACCATTTTTGCTATTTTTTTTGCTTTCAAGATTCTTCCAGGTAATGGTAGAAATGGATATGAAAGCAATAATGAATCCCGGAAAGCTATACATTTTAGAAAAGTAGAATTCAGCAAGGGGTCATTTATGTGGATCCTTCAAGGTTTCTTTATAGAAACTAACCTATCACAAAACAACCTGGTTTTTCAAGGGGGGTCACTTGGGATTTTGGCCCCGTGCTATGGGGCCATCTTGGGAAACCTACCAAAGCCACACATTTCTGAAAACAAGAAACCCGGGGGATTCCAGTGAGGCAGGTTTTTTAAATGTTAATTTCTAACTATAACGTCCCTGAAACCTATGTTTTTTTTCAGTGAATTTCTAAGGTTTTTTAAATGCAAATTTCTAACTATGCCTACAAAAGTAGGACATGTGAAGAAAGAGGAAGAAAAGCACAGACAGAAGCAAGACAAATGCAGAAAGACGCAACAAAAGTCCAGAAAGACAAAGAAAAGTACATGAAAAAGAAGAGATGTGCAGAAAAAACCAATAGAGGACAGAAAATCCTCCTCTGCCCCAAACTTTTTGCTGATGGGTACTGGTGGTAACTGACTCTGACTAGCTAGGCCTAGAGCCAGTGCTATGCAAAAAGACACTTAGAATATAGTGAAAACACCTGCATACACTAGGGAACACAATGCGTTGGGGTACCCCTGTGATTAGCATGGCCTCCTCTGTATTTGCCATGAGTTAATGCCTGGCTCATTGCATGAGTACATGAGTAGTGACTGGATGTTTAGAGCGCTACTACAAGGAGAGTGCATGGTGATTTTATAAGTGCTTGGGTTTTGGCGCAGTGATTGGATAAGCACATAGGATTGGCTGGGTGATTGGAGGACTACATAGGTAGTACCAGGGAGATTACTGGACTGCATAGGTAGTCCTCAAGGTATTTCAGCAGTGTTTGTGTTAGTGACAGGATCATTGTATGAGTACAAGGGTACTGAGTGGATAATTAGATTACTACAAGGAGAGTGAGTGGTGAATTTATAAGTGTTTGGGTATTGGAGGAGTGTTTGGATTCGTACATGGAAGTGGCTGGGTGACTGGAGGAGTGCACAGGGAGTGACAGTGTGATTGCGGGACTGCATGGGTACTACCTGGGGAATTGAAGGAGCAAATGAGAAGTGTGTAAGTGGGTACAGGACTGTATGTGTAGGGCATATGGGATTGTAACAGTGATCAGTTAGTGCCTGGATCATTGCATGAGTACATAGCTACTGGCTGAAAGATCCTAATACTGCAAGGAGAGTGCCTGAATGAATTTATAAGAGCTTGGGTATTGGCAGAGTGTTTGGATTAGTACATAGTAGTGGTTGAGTTACTGAAGGAGTGCATAGGGAGCGACAGGGTGCTTGAGGGACTGCATGGGTACTACCAGGGAATTGAAGGATCAAATGAGAAGTGTGTAGGTGGTTAGAGGACCACATGGGTAGTACACATGGATTGTAGCAGTGCATGTGTTAGTGCCTGGATCACTGCATGACTACATGGGTAGTGACTGGATGATTAGAGTACTGCAAGGAGAGTGCATTGCGAATTTATAACTGCTTCAGTTGTGGTGTAGTGATTGGATAAGGACTAGCTGAGTGATTGGAGGACTGCATAGGTAGTACCAGGGAGATTACTGGACTGCATAGGTAGTCCTCAATGGATTGCAGCGGTGCATGTGTTAGTGATTGGGTCATTGCATGACTACATGGGTAGTGACTGGATGATTAGAGTGCTGAAAGGACAGTGCATGGAGATTTTATAGCTGCTTGTGTTTTGGCAGAGTGATTGGATAAGTACATAGTGCTGGCTGGGTGATTGGAGGATTGCATGGGTAGTGACTGAGGGATTTCTGGAGTGCATGGGTACTACCTGGATAATTAGAGGAGTGAAACAGTAGTGTGTAGGTGATAAGAGGTCTGCATGGGAAGTGCTTAGGGGATTGTAGCAGTGCATGTGTTATTGCCTGAGCCATTCCATGAGTACATGGGTGCTGACTGGAAGATATATATTACAGATATTATTCCTGCAAGTGTGCAAACGTGTCCTGTGGCGTGTTTTAAGTTGAGGGATTATGCCCCCTTGAATCCTGAGGGTCCCTGGGGGCCAACTAGCCCACCAGGAACTTCCAGTAAGCGTCACACACTTATATACCCATACAACAACTCACACTCCCATACAGCTGCTCAGACACCCACTCATACATGGATACACACAGCAAGTCAGATAAAACATATTAGAAGTAGTATCACTCATTAGTAGCTCACCTAGTATACTAATTAAACTTTTGTAAATGCTTAGTATATCTGTTTAATACTCTTACACTGGATGATGTAATCAGAGTTGTCATCAGTGATGTCACTGACCATGTCATGAGTGGTGTAGTAGGCAAGGGGACTTCATCCTCTAACAGTATTTCTCTAGGTGGCCCATTTGCATAGTGGTAGAGAAAGAGGGAATGGCCTCCGAAGACCTCTGAGGAATCCTACTGTGTGGGACTAACAGGAGACCTCATTCCCCAACAAGCAGTGTGCCAGGAGGTGCGTTTGTAGAGTGGTGGAGAAATGGGGCGTGGCCTCCAACTCCTCTCAGCAGTCTGGGACTTACTGGAGGTAACAGAAGGGATTCCTGGACCCCAAGGGCCCTCAGCATCCAACGGGACTTCATCCCCCAACTAGCATTGTGCCAGTCAGCGCATTTGCAGAGTAGTGGAGAAAGGGGGTGGAGCCTCTGGTGACTTACCATATCCGCATTCGTTTTTGTTTTTTTTCACGGGAGAAGGGCCGCATGGCTCTCTTTCCCTGGGCTGATTTTAGCCCCAGACAACCCAATCCCCCAGGTCAGGCCTTTTTTAAGGGGGGAGAGGCCGTGTAGCCCCCTCCTCGGGGCTTGGCCTTTAGTGTGAGTGCCCTGGTCCCAACCCTGGGCACACACTACCAATGTTGTGTGCCGCAAGGGGAGGCTCAAGGCCCCGCAGTCCCTGCTGGCTCCCCACCTCCTGCAGGAGCTGGCATTGCTTTTACACAAAGGGAGCTGCTACATACAGCTCCCTGTGTGTAAAAGCTAATTTTGCTCCACCTTGAGCAAACAAGAGCAAAATGTTCTTTCTTGCTCAAAGCAGAGCATGGTTTTCTATTGCTCCCGTCCAGCCATAGCAAACAGCTATTTCCCGGGGTTAGGCACTCTGGGACATAGCAAGAGCCAGCTCTGGGGGGTGGTGGTCCCCAGGGCCATGTATGGCTACAGGGGAGGGACCGCCTAAGGCATCAGGGTATTACTACATTGCCCCCTTCTTTTCTTTAACGAGTTTTGATGGACTCTGCTCAAGCCAGGTCCCAAGATGGCTGCCAACACTTCCTGGTTTGAAGTGTTGGCAGCCAATCAGATCTCAGCACGAGATCGGGAGGGTTCCCCTAGGTCTCTTGGGGGGTCTCGGAGGGACCCTGCCAGGGCAAAAACCTTTATTTCTTCATTTTTTGGTGGGATCCATAGCCCCAGATGAAAATTCTGTATGAGGTTTTGCCCCTGGGTGGCCCAGATCCCCGCGACATTCAGGAAGTAAAAGGAGAGGGTCACATAGGGCCCCCTACTTGGGCATAATTATGCCCGGGGACCCCATCTCCCAAGGGCTTATCTAGTAAATGTTGCTGGGGGCTGTGCTGGCCCTGGGGACCACCACATCCCTGAGGCTATATAAATGAAGAGGGGGTGCCGCACAGACCCCCTGGCCCCAGGGACCGCCTCCTCCCAGGGGCAAGTTGTTACATTTAGCAGGGGCCACTTGGACCCCTGGAGCTTTCTATAGTTTTTAAAAGGAGGGCCGTCCTTGGCCCCGGACCCACCAGCTCCCCAGGGCAGCCTATTCTGAAGAGAGGAGGTCCTGGAGCCATAGATGGCCCTGGGGACCACCACTCCCCAGGGGCCGATCCGGCTATGTCCCGAGGTGCCCACCCACAGGACATAGCTGGTTGCTATTGCTTGGTGGGAGCTTTAATCGCTCCCACCAAGCCACACAAATACTCCCCTTTCATCAAGCGAGAGCGGAGAAATGTTCTTGGTTGCTGAAGCTAGCATTTGTCTGTTTCCTTGCTCACGGTCAAGGAGACAGGGAAACAGACAAATTGCTTTCACATATTGTTTTCTGCATATTTAGCAGCTGCCTGTATGGAAGCAATGCCGGCTCCTGCAGGAGGTGGGGAGCCTACTGGAAACACAGGGGCTTGAGGCTCCTCCCGCAATCCCGGGGAACAGCAGAAAGAGGCTACATAAAGGTCAGAAACAAGAAGAAAGAGGCAGAATAAAGGTGAGAAAGAGGGAACATAAAGTTGATAAATGTGCAGGGAGAGGCATATTAAAGGTCAGAAATGAGCAACAAGAGGCAGAATAATGGGGAGAAGCAAGCAAAACGAGGCAGAATAAAGGTCAGAAAAAAGCAGAAAGATAGACTAAAGGTTAGCAACAAGCAAAAAAAGGCAAAATAAAGGTGAAAAACAAGCAGCAAGAGGCATAATCGATGTCAGAAACAAGCAGAAAGAGGCAGAATAAAGGTAAAAAACGAGCAGCAAAAGGCAGAATAGAGGTCAGAAACGAGCAGCAAGAGTCAGAACAGAGGTCACAAATGAGCAGAAAGAGGCAGAATAATGGTCAGAAATGAAATGCATGAGGCAGAATAGAGTCCAGAAACTAGCAGAAAGAGGCAGAATAAAGTTCAGAAACAAGCAGAAAGAGGTAACAAAAAAAGGGCTAAAATAAGCAAAATAAAGGTTAGACACTACCATAAAGAGGCAGAATAAAAGTCAGAAGGGGGGCAGAATAAAGATAAGAAACAATCAGAAAGAGGGATAATAACATTGAGAAACAAGCAGGAAGAAACAAAATAAATGTTAGCAATGAGCAGAAAGAGGCAACATAAAGGTGACAATCAAGCACAAAGAGGCAGAATAAAGGTCAGATATGAGTAGAAATAGGGATGCTAAAGGTTAGAAAGGATCAGAAAGAGGCAAAATAAAGGTCAGCAATGAGCAGAAAGAGGCAGAATAGAATTCAGAACCTAGTGGAAAGATGCAGAATAAAGGACAGAAACGAGCAGAAAGAGGCAGAACAAAGGTCAAAAATTAGCTGCAAGAGGCAGAAAAGAGGTCAGGGAAGAGCAGAAAGAGGCAGAATTGAGATCAGAAACGAACAGCAAGAACAGAACAGAGGTCAAAAACTAGCAGAAAGTGGCTGATTAAAGATCAGAAACAAACCGAAAGAGGCAGAATAGAGGACAGAAACAACCAGAATGAAGGTCAGAAGGGAGAAGAATAAAGGTCAGAAATGAGCAGAAAGAGGGATGATAAAAAAGTTGAGAAACGAGCAGGAAGAAGCAAAATAAAGGTGAGCAATGAGCAGAAAGAGGCAAAATAAAGGTGAGAAGCAAGCACGAGGAGGCAGAATAGAGGTTAGAAATTAGCAGAAAAAGGGATGATAAAGGTGAGAAACGAGCAGAAAGAGGCAAAATTAAAGTCAGTAAAGAGCAGAAAGAGGCAAAAAGAGGTGAGAAACGAGCAGTTAAAGGGTGAATAAAGGTGAGAAACGAGCAGAAATAGGCCAAATAAAGGTGAGAAAGAAGCCTAAAGAGGCAAAATAAAGGTCAGAAACTAGCAGAAAGAGGCATGGTAAAGGTGGGACACAAGCAGAAAGAGGCAGAATAGTGTTCAGAAACAAGCAGATAGAGTGATGATAAAGGTGAGAAACTGGTAGAAATAGGCATAATAAAGGTGAAAAACAAACAGAAAGAGGCAAAATAAAGGTCAGAAGCAAGCACAAAGAGGCAAAATAAAGGTTTGAAACGAGCAGAAAGGCAAAATAATGGTCAGAAACGTGCATAAAGAGGCAAAATAAAGGTCAGAAATGAGTTTGCTGAGACCTCACTAGAGGCCTGAATACTTTTTCACCCACTCTGTACAGGGGCCTCTTGGTGTACTATCAGTTGGGGAATGATCTCCCCTTGGCTGCTGAGAGTCGTTGGGGGCCAAGAACCCCTATTGTTGCGACAAGTAAGTAACCCATAGTTGGATTCATGAGATGTCATCAGAGGCCCGCCCCTTTTCTCAACCACTCTGTAAAGGGGCCTACTGACATACTACTGGTTGAGGGATGAGCCCCCCTTGGTTTATGAGGGTCATTGGGGGCCACCAACCTCCATCATTGCAACAAGTAAGTCTCCCACAGCCGGATTGCTGAGACATCCCCTGAGGCCCCGTCCCTTTCTCAACCACTCAGCAAAGGGGCCTCCTTGCGCACTACTGGTTGGGGGTTGAACTCCCCTTGGCTGCTGAGGGTTGCTCGTCTGCTGGCGAGCACCCGTCAAGTCTCATTGCGCTCGCCGTGCACGTAAAATCACAGGATGAGCACGCCAGCGAATAAAAAATCTGCTCTGTTGCAGAGTGCACAGTACGGAGGACAGAGTTTATCAGTAACCCTGCATTCTCTGCTGAACACAGAGTTGTGGAATTCTACAAACTCCACAAGCAGAGCAGAAATTTGTGCCCTGGCCTAGAAAAAAACAAAGTTACAGGGACATTATAGTTAGGGAATTGAATTTTAAAAAACATAGAAATTCACTGGAATAGCCAAAGGTTACAGGGATGTTAAAGTTAGGAAATAGAATAGAAAAAACCTTAATAATTCACTGAAAAAAACAAAGGTTGCAGAGGTATTATAGTTAGGCTCACATTTCACTCATACAAAACCAGGAAATTCTGCAGTTATAATTACCTGGACTTACTATAACGCAGATCCATGTAATACACTGCTTATGACCTCACATAATAACATCACTGATGACATCATTCACCGAACCACTCACACAACTACTCACGCACCTATAGAACCCCTCATATTCCCATTCAAACACCCAACCACTCACATATCCATTAACAGACCCATACAAGTATTCACACAACGATTCACTCATTCAAAGAGCCACTCAGATACCCACTCACTCATACAGGTGCTCACACAACTACTTACTCACCCATAAAGCTACTCATACAACCAGTCACTTACCCATACAGCCACTCACACACCCACTCACTCACCCATACTGCCTCTCAGCATAGCCACTCATTCACTCAACCATACAAGCATTCAAACACTCCCTTACACACCCACACAACGACTTACATACCCATTCACACATCCATACAATCACTCACTCAACCACTCACTCACTCCTACATCCTTTAACACAGACACTTACTTTACATAACAGCCACTCACACACCACCTCACTTAACCAAACAGCCACTTACTCACAAATACAGCCACTTACATAGCCAGTCACTCTCTTACACAGCCATTCAGACACCCACTCACTCACCCATATAGTCACTTACACACCCACTCACCCACCCATACAGCCAGTCACACACCCATACAGCCACTCACTCACCCACACAGCTACTCACATACCTACTTATATGCCCGTACAGCCATTCACACACCCACTCACGCACCAATACCAGCACTCAGATACCCACTCACACATGGATACACACAGTCACACAATCACTCACATAATATATGTTACAAATAGTATCACTCATTAGTAGTACAGAAACTATACTATTTTAACTTTTGTAGTATCTTGGTATGTGTGTTTAACACTCAAACATTTAGAAAACACTCACTTTCACTCGATGATGTAATCAGTGATGTCATTTGAGATGTCATGAGTGATGTCACTGACCATGTCATGAGTGATGTCATATGTGAGGTCATAAGCAGTACATTGTAGGGACATAAGTTATAGCAAGCTCAGTTAACTATAACTTCTGAATTTCCCTGGTTTTATACGAGTAAAATCGGAGCCTAACTATAACGTCTCTGTAACCTTTGGGTTTTTTCAGTGAATTTCTAAGGTTTGTTTAATTCTATTTCCTAACTATAACCTCCCAGACATCTTTGTTTTTTTCAGTGAATATATACATACACACACATGCATATATATATATATATATATATATATATATATATATATATATATATATATATATATATATATATATATATATATATATATATATATATATATATATATATATATATATATATATATATATATATATATATATATATATATATATTCAAAATAGGATATCCATTCATTACACAAGGAATATCCGGCACTCGAACAAGGGTATCGTTGCTTCAGGCTTATTTATTTATTTTACGAGTTACATCCATCAACGCGTTTCGGGAGTCAAGCTCCCTTGATCACGATGTTTGTGCCGCCATTACAGACTTCTAAAAATACACAAAGAAGGTAGTAAACAGTGTAGAAGGACATTCGAATCCTGGTCAGACCGTCTACTACTGCGGTGGCCATTTTAGCACTTGCAAATAGAGAAAACTTTGTTCAGCAGAAAAACAGAGATAATTCATGTTTAGGGCAAACACCAGTAACAAAATATAAACATCCTATTATCATATTTTTTACCATTTCAGAGCAAAGGCATAAAAACACATACTTGATATAACGCAAGTGCATTTTGTAATCAGTGTCATTTGTTCAAACAATAAGGATTCCACAAGTGTCTGGGCAAGTGCCCCTAAACCACTAGAACCTTAAAAGAGTATTCATAGGATTATTTTACAATTTTCTATCTCATGCTGAACACCTCATGTTTTCAATTGATTGCTATCATTAGACCTCAGACAGCTGACTCAATGGTTTATCAAATTTTACCACGTGGCTTTATCTGTATAACTGACTGTTCTAATTGGAATGGGAAAACATTTCCTAGTAATGCAATTTTACTCACAATATCCTTGTTATTTTCATAAAGTGCAAGTGCCTATTTGTAAACAATAATACTCTCTTACTGTAAACAACTACTCTACAAAATGCACATAATCCAAAGAGAAAATAAAGTGCTAGTGCTTGGATAAGCTACAATTCTACTATGAGCTTGCTACTACTCTTATACATCGAAAAAGGAGTAACCCATAGATAAAGTGCTAATGCCTAAACGGAAACAATAGTACTCTATACTATTTATGCAAACAATCCACTCCTATTGCACATTAAAAAATAAAGTGTCAGTGCATAAATAGTTAATAAATGCATTATCTATTCCATTCCATTTCTTCAATGCCACTTCAGTTTTACACATCATACTACCACTTATGTATTAAAAAAAGGGGTAAAATTAAAAAAAAAAATTGTCAATTAAAAACATTAACAATTCATAGTTTTGATATGCAGTTTTGATATGCTCAAGGTTGTTCAATTATTTCATTAAATACATATGCAATCAGTTTAGACATGTATGAAGATCCTCATCTACATTTAGGCCCTGTGGCTCTTTGCAATTAAATTCTAAAATAAAATAGGTCTCCAACCTCTTTAGTTCACCTTTCCTGTCACCTCCTCTCTTTTTCTTTGGGACCTCTGAAATACAAGAATATTGGAGGCCTGCGGGGTTACTTTGGTGGTGTGACTCAAAATGCTGTACCACAGGGTACGATCTGTCCTGATTGACAATTGCACGTCTGTGCTGCAGGATTCGCTGGTGCACTGGTAAAATGGTGCTACCAATATATATCTTGGGGCATGGGCATTGTAGTAAATATACTACATATTCACTTTTACAAATTATAGCACTCCTGACTAACTGTCTTATTAAAAGAAGTTCTAAAATCTGTACGGTTCATTCCGTGTTGACAGGCTTTACACTTAAAACATCTTTTAAAACCAAGTTTCGGTTTCAGCCAGTCGGTGTTGATTTTTTTTTTCTCTATGAACTCACTTTTTACAACTAGGTGTTTAAGCGATTTAGATTTTCTGTATGTAATTTCGGGATTCCTTTTCACCTTTGAACCTAACACTGGATCGTTCCTTATTAGATACCAGTGTTTTCTTAGAATAGATCTTATTTGTTTATGTTTGATATTGAATGTGGTTATGAATCTCGAAGTAACTTGATCTTTCTGTAATTTACCTAAATTCTTTAGTTTCTGAGTTCTAGAAGGTTCAAATAGTATATTCTGTCTTATCAACCTTCTTGGCTTGCTGGATGCTCCTTTTAGGATCGTGTCCTTATACCCTCTTTGGATAAACCTCCTGGTCATTTCAGTCTCAATCTTATCATATTGCTCATCACTGCTGCAGGTGTATATATATATATATATATATATATATATATTACCTACTGGCGGTCGCCAGTAGGTAGTTATAGTTAGGATTGTTTTCCATAGGGAATCCGCAACATTCTATTTGGAATAACTTTGGCGCCGGTTAAGGAATATGCCTGAAATTTTCCTCGCAACGCTCCGCTCCTTTCCTGAAAGTTTGGGGGGGATTCGTCAAGCGGGGGCCGAGATAAAAGGGGGGTCCCAAAACGTGTTTTCCCCATGTTAATATCCATAGGGCGGTTGGACTCACTTTTAGCCCGAACGGCTGAATGGATTTCCACCAAACTTGGCAAAATTGTAGGGACTGGTATCCTGATGTGCCTTTGCTATGTCTCAAGATATGTGCTCCAGTGGATTTTGAGTAATTTAGGTTAAAAAAATATATATATATCTATAAGCGCGCCCCGGTACGCGCACCGGGGCGCGCACCGGGGCGCGCACCAGCGCGCTACGCGAGTTCGCGAGCAGAGATCTGATTGGCTCTCGGGTGTCTGTCAACATTCCAAACAGTCCGGAGCGGCCGCCATCTTGTGTCTCGGTTGGATCGAGACACAAGAGGTGGCAAAAACAAAGGGGGAAATGATCAAAAGGGGACAGGGTAGACCCCCTGACCCCCTAGGTTTAATGTGGGGGCCATAAAAGGGCCCCGCGGGGAAAAAAAAAATGTTTTTTTTTCCAATTTGCGCGGGGGGAGCGCCCGGTACGCGCACCGGGGAGCGTATCATAAGGAATAAAGAATGACAGATTTTTTTTTTAAAGTAGCATTTTTTTATAAATTGGACGTAGTTCTAAAAAGAACTGTTTTTTTATTCTTTTTGTTGTTTTATATTTTTTTTATTGTTTTTTTGGAACATTTTTTACTTTTTTTGGCTTTTATGAACAATTTTTTTTTTTTTTGTTATTTTCATGGGGACAAACAAAAAACAGGGAATTGTAAACGGCTCTACTGGAGCAAAAAAAATCAGGAAAAAATTAAGGTTTTTTGGGGCAATTGTGGTTGTCACCAGCACGGTTGATGAGTTTAATGCTTTGCTCACCATAGCTAATTGTCCTTCCACAAAATATGCAAACTATTTTGAATTGTCCAAACTGGGTTTGGATGTTTGGGACCATCTCCCTTGTCTCTGGACCCGATGAAGTGGGTTGCTTACTTTGGGAGGTGCTGGGAGAAGATTGGGGAGGGTTTCTGGTCAGTTCTCTGACCTCTGCCGCAGCATAGTTGTTTGGGTGCCGGCGTTGCATGTGGCGAATCATGGTGTTGTTGCCAAAAGAATACTTTTTGGCAGGGTTGCCCCTGGAAAGTACAGTGCCACAGATCATACAAGTCACCTTTGGCGCATTAACTTTTTTTTGGCCCCTTGGGATTTAAAAAAACTCCCAGACTATGTGCTCCTTTGGCTTATAGGTAGTAGTATCCTCAGGCAGGTACTGCCTCTCCTCCTCCTCCTCCTCTTCTTCTCCACCACTGTGGTGTTGTGGTGGTCCTTGTGGTGGTGGTGGTGGTGGTGGTTGAGATGCTCCTGCTGCTGCTGCTACTGTAGCCATTTCTCAGTACAAATAGGTACAAATAGGTCTGCAAACAGGTCTTCCTCAGTCAAAGTAAAAAGTGAGAATGAGGAAAAAAGGTGGGGGCTTTCATCTTTTGGAAAACAAAACTGTCCTGAACCAATGAAAAGTGTTATTTTCAGGTCACATGACACTGGCTTTATCATTTGGAAACCAAAACTGTCCTGAACCAATGAAAAGTGTTATTTTCAGGTCACATGACCCGACGCGCTTACGCTACACGCCCCGGGGCGCGCCCTGGGGCGCTTACGTAGTGCGAGCGTATGCGCTCGAGTGCTTCCGGGTGCGCTTACGCCATGCGTATCACGCGGACGCGGCTACGCGATACGTCACAATGATGTTTTCGTTCATGGCAATAGCGCTAACGGGACGCTCTCGGGTACGCGCACCGGGGCGCGCCGCAAGACTGCGCTTACCGGTGCGCTCACCGGTACGCGCACCGGGAGCGCTCCAGGGCAAAAAAAAAAACCATGAACAATATACATAAAGAAAATAGTATTACATAAATATACAATATAGGATTCATCTTAAAAAATATTACATTTCATAGCTATAGAAATTTGCTATTAAAAAACCTTTGAAATTCACTTAAAAAACATAGGTTTGAGGCCCTATATATAGTTAGGAATTAGCATTTAAAAAACCTATGAAATTCACAGAAAAAAACATAGGTTTCACACCAGTTATAGTTAGGAATTAGCATTTAAAAGACCTATTAAATTCAGTGAAAAAACCATAGGTTTCACACCAGTTATAGTTAGCTGGAAATTTTACTGACATAAAATCATTGAAATTCCCACGTTATAGTTAGTTGGACTCACTATAACTTGCGCGCCTGCAATGCACTGCTGGTGACGTCACATATTACATCGCTCATGACATGGTCAGTGACATCACTCATGACATCACTGATGACACCATCCTTGTGACAGAGTGACAGACCTACTTTCAGTGTAATGTAACCCTTGAAACACATATTCAAAAATTGAAACTAACATTTTCAAAAAAATGGAGATACCCATACCAGTAACAACAACCAATTAGGTAATTCCAGCATCTATATACACATCCACTCATTCACCAACAGTTCTATATAGTCACTCATACATATACTCACTCATATGTAGTGATACAGGTATACATCCTGGTACACACCGACAGTCATCCAAAAGTTGCTCACACACATACTCACACATGCAAATAAACTATTGAACATCCATTTATTTGCATATACAACTATACACACACTACCACCTTACTTCCAAGGAAACTTACACATACTTACTCTCTTAAACAATCACCTATAGAAACACATACTTATTTCAACAGGAACTCTTACAATCTCTCACTCTCACATATACTCACTTGTATACATCAATACTCACATATACTAGATTAAAACATATGTTGTTACTAATCAAGACACTAGTGAGACAGTCATTCACTCACTAACACACACATATACACACTCATCCACCCATACAGTCCTGCACATATGCTGTCTTCAAAACACATACAAACAGTGAGTCAGTCACCAACCCATGCAGCCACTTATACACAAAGTGAAACACTGATACATATATTTAAATATTTAAAAATTACTCGCTAATATATGTATTCACAAAGATACACTTAATAAGCCAGTTAACCAATCAATTTTTTTTTTAAAACATCCATTTACACACTTATTTAACCATTTATTCTTCCATCGACCTTTACATATACATATATAAAACATATTTATTTTTCAGACAGACACACATTCACTGGATGGTGTCATCAGTGATGTCATGAGTGAGGTCACTGACCATGTCATGAGTGATGTAATATGTGACGTCATCAGCAGTGCATTGCAGGCGCGCAAGTTATAGTGAGTCCAACTAACTATAACGTGGGAATTTCAATGGTTTTATGTCAGTAAAATTTCCAGCTAACTATAACTGGTGTGACACCTATGGTTTTTTCAGTGAATATATATATATATATATATGTATATATAAAACAAAACAAAACCCTTTCAGGCATAGAGTGACACATGAATTATGCAAAAAAAAGGAGAGAACTCTTGGTAGTTCTCCAGTTTAGGTGGAAAGCAGCTCCTGGTAGATCACTCTCAACACTAGCGACACTCTAGATCTGCTCACCTCAAATATCTTTAAGCATAGGATTAGCACCGTCCTATCCACGCTGAGATAGAAAAGGACAAAGTCTTTTGCCATTTCTACAGCAAAGTCTTTACTCATAAGTCTAGCACAGTGCTGTCCTTGCAGAGCTGTAAAATGACAAACGCCATTTATCACTCCAGGCACAGTATTACAGCTTTGAATTGGTAAAATACCAACTCAAGCCAACCTAAAATGAGTAAAAGCAACCCCTGACACAGTGTTTCACTTTAATTAGAGCTCTTCAGAGAGATATAACTTGGTATCTTCAGAAAATACTGGGGCAAGTCTAGTAGTGGTGTAAGTGGATTGAGTGGGTCGGCCTGTTTAAACCCCTTCTTCCCCCTATGGCTCCTATTAGTTTATACCAATTGTAAGGGAAACAAAGTTGTCATGTTTATGCGGATGTCAGAAACTACTCCCATCTTGTTTATTTGAGAAGTTTCTAGTCACCTCTGAGTTAGCTGGCACACAAAGTAATTTAGTTTAATATATTCGATAGAAGCATATTGACCTCAGTCCTATGTAAAAACTATAATGTATATTATTCCAATGCGCAGAGCCTATAAGGGAAATAGGAACTACACTACAGTGTTGTGTTTTCACTTTATTACTGTCTGAGTACTGTATAAATTCTTTACGCGCTGCCTCTAACTTAAGCCTGACTGATTTTTTGCCAAGCTACCAGAGCGTTAAGCACAGGTTTATTTAGCAACTTTCATTGTTCATCCTGATAAGGAATGTGTCTAAAACTTGAGTTGGCTCTCATCGTTCTCATCTAATAACGTAATTTCTTACAGGCATGTTTTAATTCCACAATGGAGTAACTCATTATGGCAGGAAGTGCCACATCATGACCAATAGCAGCTGGAAATAGCATCACAAGACTGCTGAGTGATGACTATTCAGTTTTTTTCCTACTACTCAGGGCATAGTGGAGACCTAGGGACATCAGAAAAAAACGCAGTTCCCTGCATCAGAAGTCCCAACTTCCGAATAACTTAGGCAGTAAAGTTGACTACAAGAAACGGGTCTATTGAAAGTAAACTGCACCTCAGTATAAATTGAGCATCTCACCCTGACTTTTGAAGGGTTTATGTTTCCTGACTTTACCCAACTTCTAGAATTTTCTTTACCAGCTGTTATTTTTTTCTTGGAATTCCTGTGTTTGTGACTTAATCCCCATGGAAAGGGGAATTACTGTGTGGACCAATTTTACCGGGCAGAATTCTGCACAGTATTCCTATGTCAGAGAGGCTTAACACACAGAGTTACTGCCTACTCTAAGCAGGTGGTAATTATGAGGGGGTACCTCAACTGAGGCAGGGTGAAAGCGGATGGTTGAGAGTAGGGGTGAGTGAAATTCATGTTATTTGCTTCCCCGTAATTACATTCAATTTTGGCAAAATTATATGTAATTAAGATAAATGCGATTTATTTATTTGATCTGATTTTTTTAGCACAAACTTGAGCCTTGGGGGTATCAGAGCAAATTTGGGGATACCAGCATCGACCCAGGTCAACAAGCTGGTAGGGACCGGCTTTGGGACATTGAAGGCCTTGAGGAAGTTTTTACCTTTTCTTCCAAGACCTGCCAAAGAAACGTTTGTCCGTGCTTTGATTTTGTCTTGTTTGGATTTTGCCAATGCACTCTATATGGGCATCTCTGGCTACCTTTTGAACAAATTCGGCCACTAGACTCCTGCTGGACATATCCCGCAGGTGTAGTGTGCGAGCCCATTTGCGCTCTTTGCACAGGCTCCCGGTGGAGTCTCGAAATAAAATTCAAAACCCCGGCTATTGCCCATAGGGCACTATATGGCCTGGGTCCTTCATAGCTCAAGAAGAGGTTCGCTTTCTATAATCCTGTGAGACAGTTGCGGTCATCTTCCAAACTCCTGATGCAGATGCCTAGATACAAATGCCAGAGGCTTGGTGAGAGTTCCTTTGTGCGTAAAGCTGCTCTGGCATGGAATGCTCTACCCTTGACGTTACGCAGCATTCAAGGTTCTGTGATCTTCAAAAAGAAATTAAAACCCCTTCTTTTTTAATAGTGCTTTGGCCAGTGGTTCCTTTTCTCGAGCTCGCTCCGGGACACTCTGCTGAGTATCAGTGCACGGTATAAATTGCTTTCACATAACATAACATAACTTTGTGATAACAATAAAGTCATACATGAATAAAAAAAATACAGGTTATAGTTAGCACCCAGAGAGGAGGGGGGTACAATTTACAATGTTCAAGAGCATAGGAGATAACTCAATAGAAGACAAAGAATCATACTCAATAAAACTATAGGAGCAGGAAGTCCTAAGAAACAGGAGGGTAGGGTCAGGTCAATGAAGTTTAAAACTGAAATCCCTGGCGGGAGTATTCATGGATGTGATTGAGTGAAGTAAGGTATCTTAGCATCTATGGAAGAAATGTGTTTATAAGGAGTGCTTTGACTTCTTTCTTGTAGGAAATAGGTGATGGATTCATGCTGAGTGCTTTGACTTCTTTCTTGAAGGAAATAGTTCATGGATTTATTCTGACTTCAGGGGGCAAGTTGTTCCAGATTCTGGAGGCCATCCCAGAGAAACGTTGGGTGTAAATTTTCTTTTTGTATAATCTCTGAGGTTTCAGAAGAAAGGTGTTAAAGCTTCTTGATGATCTGGAGTCACTGGAAAGTTTGAGCTTCTGAGCAACATACCTATGGGTGTTGAAGTGGAGGGCTTTATGTGTCATGCAGGCAATTTTTTTCTGGATTCTAGCTTCGTATGGGAGCCAGTTGAGTGATTTCAGATCAGGGGTGATGTGGTTGTTTCTTTCTGAGCCGGGCACCATTGAGCGAAGCTCTTAGAGGAGCCAGTTTGGATCTGGGCAACCCCAAGAGGGTTGGAATTCCAAAGTCCAACCTGGGAATCACTAGGTCTTGCTTGAAATCATTGGGGTGGTGGGGGGGGGTGGGTTAGTTTTCTTAGAATTTTTAATTTGTGATTCGCCCCTTTGGTGGTGGCACTGATATGCTTCTGCATGTTGAAGTTCTTGTCAAAAATTAATCCCAGTGATCTCCCTAATTCATTGACCTACTGAATCCATTACTTAGTGGTTTATTTTAGCAGTATCAATTTGTGTGAAATGCATACTCGCATCATTTTTTGCAATGAACAGTGGAGTAAATTCACGACATGGTGTAATGCCGTAAATTCAGAAACTTCACATAGCAAGTGTAACTCGAAATAACACAAATTTCACTAGTGCAATTTAAATTTCACCCTGGCCTGCTCGAAAGGGTAAGGAAGGGAAAGAAAAGTGAAGCAGTATCAATGAGGTTGTCAAAGAAAAATGAAGACCAGAACTGGGGAATGAGGGTTTGGCTGATGCAGTAGCCAGAGCTTAATGAGATTTGACAGGAGAGATTTTCTGGCCAGTAAAGTCAGGTCCGGTGTCCTGCTCCCTGGAAAACTGGGTGCTGGCACAAAAGGTCAAGTAGGAATACCACTCTGCCTGACTTGTAATCAGGGTCAAAGCGAATTGTCCTCTTGGCCCCTGTTTACCTCCTCCCATTTGCAGGACTGATATGTCCAATGCTACACCTCTGTGCCAATAAAATATAAGTGCAGAAAAACCTCATGAATGTAACGTTGAATTAGGGTGAATAACTCATCTTGGACTTTACTGTCAACACTCCAGATCTTTTGTTCTCGAAGGATGCGCGGTTCACTCTGATCAGCTTCCCCCCAGAGTTCTATGAGGCAGACAAAGTGTGCACTAGACCCCTATTAAACTGAGTCCCGAAAGGATAACATGCTACAGTGAAATGCAGATATGCTTCTGAACTGGTTTCCTCGCCCATCAGACTCGCTTCCCTGCTCTCTGAATGGCCAGGTGTCACTGGTTATTAAATACCAGCTTTGGAAAGGTTTCCTCCTAGACGGCTGCAGCTAGGCTTGAGGTTTTGGCTGTGATACAGCCAGTGATGAAAACCACATGAGCCGTAACAAGTCTTTGTAATGTCTGACTTCATTTCTAAAAGAGGATAATCCGAAGAGCAGTTTACTCGTGTGTCCTCGGCACTGACAGCAGCAGGGTCAGTCCGCTGGGAAGCATCCGTGTGCTTTTTGCCTCTCAGAGCTGGGCTGACACTTTTATTTTGCTGCAGCATCTTGGAACAAAACCTCTGAGGTGGATAACAACAGTTGAGCGGATTCGTCTGAACTGCAAGGTATGTTAATGAGTTTCATAACGTTTATGGTGCCAAGAACTGGCCAACAAACTCTTGCAAAAACTGATAATAGCAGTTTTTATTTTTTTAATTATTGCACATTTTATTTGCTAATGCTCTCTCACTTGTATCTCTAAATTTCACAATATTTATTGCCCATTTTCCTTGAAATGTGCCTGCACCTACATGTGAGTATTTCAGTCATTTTTATAGCTCTTGCACGTAATTATTTAAATCGATTGATTTGTAAACAAATTTGAACAGGATTCGTCTTTACATTTTTATCCATTTTGCAGAGATCAAATTCAGCCATGAAATATAGCTCCAAGGGGTTACTGGGTAGACGATTGAAATGTTTACTGCTTTGTTTAAGACATTACAATGAGTGTGAAGCCGCTTTTTTATAAATTATTTTGCAACTCTCATCGACTAAGTTGACCCTCATTTTAAAAATTATTTTAACCTAGCCGTTGAATTTATTCTGCTTCTGCATGGACTGGTGAAAATCAATATACTGAAAAAAAGAGCAGCGTCATATTTCATTGATTCATTTCTATGTTACACACTTTTCCAATGACTATATTTACACACGTAGAAAGAAAAAATATTAATTGTGGCATCAGATTTGTATTATTAGAGGACTTAATATTTCTTCTGTAACTTAAAGTTGTCAGAAATCAGCACCCGCTCAGAAGTCATTAAGAATGCTAATCAACAGTTGAATAATGTTATTTTCACAAATGGGTGGATGAAGTTTGTCTCTGAGTATCAAACTAATGACTGCAGTCTGCACAGCAGACTGTGACTGTCAAGACATTACCATGAATACTTAAAACTGGGGCCCCTTGGAGTTCCGAGGCAGACACAAAGAGGAACACTGCACAGCAAGCACTTTTCTAATCCAATTGAAGTGCTCTGCCCTCAAGCCTCCGTTGAGTGAGATATCACACCTAGCCCCTTCGGATGCGAATGCCCCCTCCAGACGTGTGTAATATATTTTAAAGAAGCAGTGCTTGCTGTTTAGATTTCTAATTTGAGATGTAATTGGAGATGAAAGATTTGGCAGCAAGGATGGGCCAGTGCAAGTTAAACATTTTAATTAGATACATGCCAAAAGAAATGCTGGGTGGTGAGTATTTAGCTTTCCGGGCAAAGATGTACGGGGACGTAATGTTCCTGCAACAAGCACGTGGTATTTTTACTATCAAGTACATTTTTGATCTCATTGATTTAAAATGCCCAAAGCATGGGTTTAAAGGAGGTGAGAAGTCTGCTGTCTGCTGCTTCAACACGTTTCTCTCTCTGGGGTATTCTTTACACTGTGGATACTGCAACAGATGCGTGCACTGCATTTCCATTTTATTTGAATGTATTTCGTTTTATGCTGAACTTCCATATAGCGCTCATGTCGCTTCACACCCTCTTCTAGGCACTGCAGCTGGCTGGCTGCGATAGAGGAGCACGAAGTTGATGGTTGGGTGGAAGCCATCAAGCATGTGTTGTTCTTAGTTCATGGCTGAAGAGATTAGTTGCAGGTTCAATTCATGTTAGAAACTCAGATTGTCATTTCCGAGTGGATGAAACTATTTTACATTGAAGATGCTAAAAAAACAGCACACCTAAAAAAAAAAAATAGAATGGATGTATGATTTATAGGCAATTCTATTCATTTAGGCATTGACAAACACAACAAGTGGGCAGGCGAAAGGATTTCAAATGCATCGAACATTACATTTGCATTATTAGTGTTTCTTTAAAAAGCATTGACTTTCATGGAGAACTTTGATGCCAATAGAATTCAGTACAAGATACACTTTTAATGTATATCACTGATAGTATGATTTGAATGAACACGTTTCAGAAAAGCAATTTTTTCATTCTCTTGACTTGTCAGTCTGTGTAATGAGCAAAGTGTCGTAATTACCAAACACGCTTTTCTTCAACATAAGGTTTCACAACAATTACTGGTGTTGCCTCTTTCATTGGAAAATTACCAGGATCCAAAGGCATACCTGGCTCACATTCAGAGTCCTCCTTCTTTCAACACAGAACTGGTTGCGTTTGTGGGTATGGCAGACCACACCTACATCTGTTATCCACATCTGGAAACAGTGAAGGATTAAATCCTATCACAATGGGTAAAGTCGAAGCGCGTGTCCACTATTGCTACCTTCAGCATGTTGGTATTGCTCTTATTGTCAATTACCCGTTACATAGTGCATAATCTGCCTATTCGTGTGGCAATGCAGCTCCTTGCGGTAACATAATGCATACTTCTCCAGATGTTTTCATAGCAGATAGGAGCCTGATTTTGTTTTGTGGAAGTGTGTGGTCTCTAGGGTGAGTATGTCAGTTTTAAAGAATTAGCTTTTTTTTAGTGGGGGGCCTGTACCAAATTGGTTAGGTATTTTCTCAGTTGATACGAGTGCTCCACACCATGGCATCTGTTGTGGGAAGAATATGGGCCTTAATAAACTGAATGAAGTGAAATCACAGACTCCATCCATTGATCTGTTGCTGTACGGGCTCAAATGGACCACTTGAATACTCCCCAATAGTACATATTTTCCCCAGAAAATTGGTTATATGCATGATAAATGTAAGGTCTGATTTTTAGAAAGCTCCCCTGCCCAAGGAAGCACCAGCAGAATGGTTGTAAAACAAATAAAAATAAAAATAAATTGTTACCAGAAACAATAGGACTGGGATTACATTCACACAATGAGTGCGGGGTGGAAAAAGCAGACTGAAATTTCCCAGATCAGTAGGCATTTCTTCTTCACTGAAATCTTGCTTTGGTGATCACTAGTCACACATCAATGCTACATTCTCCAGTTAACTGAAAAGTCCCAGGTCTTTGTCTTAGTAGAAGGAGGAACATCAGCTTTCTGCTGAACTTCCTAGAATTAATTCCAGCCTTATAGGAAAATTATCCCCCACCCGAATGTTACCCCAATTAGACAAGACTTCTCATCTTGACTTGCGAAAAGAGGATGGGCAGAGAGGCAGTTCTGTTGCCGAGAGTGTTTGCAGCAGCGCCAATACTCCCACCAGGTAGGTTAACTACTAGTTTAGAGGAAGGCAGTTTTGAGAAATTAAATGAAACTCTTTGTTTACCTACCCTTTTCAGGAAAATTTCTCATTCAATTTTATTTTGCTCTCTTGAAGCCCATGTGAATCAGAAACGTTTTCTTGATAAAGGAGCCACTTATGGCCCAAGAACTTCGACTCTTCTTGGAGAACTACTATGACCCACCCCACAAGAATCCTTGAAAGTTTTAGGAAGAAGGCCTCCAGGGAATGATGAGCATGTCCTTTGGGGTGTTTAAAAGAAGTGGTTCAACCATTTTTTCAGTGTTATGAGGAGTTCTGGGTCAGGTCTATCTGTTAGAAATTATGTGGCAGCCTGGTAGAAATTTAGAGGCAGCCTGAAGATAGAGAAGCTGGGTAACTGTGTGGAACTAAAGCCTCTACATTTGAGGTGGTGGTGAAGTTTTAGTAAGTCAAATTCATTGGTTATCATTAGAAGGGATGTGCCTAGCAGGCTATGCGCTGGCCAAGAACCTAAGAGAGACAACAGTAAGAAACAATTGCTGCAAATCCTAGGGAAAACTCCAGTATGGGATTTAATAATTTAAAGATAATTTGTTTTATGTTTGACTGCCTGATGAAAACTGTAGTTTTACTTCATCTTTTTATATTACTAGATGAGTAGAGGTGGGACAGTAAATGGCTGCAGTAGGTATTAACACCTTTAAGAAAACTATTGACAAAAGACATTCTCAACTGAAATCCTCAATGTATATTCATTGGCATTATTATTATCCACATGAATTGCGCGAGTTAGCCAAGGACACCTCATTGAGTTCAGTCTAAGCCATTGCAGGCAGTAACTACCCCAATGCCTTTTAGTGTTCAATAAGCAATTGACCAAAATTCACTTCTGTATCAATCTGTGCAATTTATTAACTGACTCAATCTTTGGTAATGCCAGCCAGTGCATTTTCTACAACCACAATGTGTATCACAGAGAACCATACCAAGCAAAGCTGCAGATTAAGGTCTTGATAGGCACCAGCCTTTTTTAGCTCCTGCTAGAGTGAAGGATCCTCAGATAAAAAGTTGGCAACTTAAAAACGCCATGCATATGGTATTTCTATAGCTGAGTCTAGTCAAATGGTAGCAGAGCATTGTACATGGTCAATGACAAGCATAAAGTCAACAAGTAATAGGAGATGAAGTTGGGTTGCAGACGGTTACTGCATTATGAAGTAGTGTTTCTTAAAGAGGTGAGTCTTCATCTCATTCCTAATTTGAAGCTACTCTGGGATGATCCTGATGGATATTTGAATGTTGTTCCAGATCCTGGGTGCATAGGTGGAAAAGGCCTGTTGCCTCATTTAAAATGTTTTACAATTCTTAGTCTGCAGTCAAATGATGTCCTGGCTGCAGGTGTGCCGAGAACAACTAGACTCCAAGATAAGCAGGGATGCAGTTTGTAATGGCTTTGTAAATGATGCAGCTAGTTTTGAAGATGATGCAGGCTGTCAAGGGGAGCTAATAGAGTTCCATCAGTAGGAGGGTGATGTGATCATATTTCTTCAAGCTCTGGATGAGATGTGCTGAGGAATCGAGGATGTCCCTAAGGGGTGCCAGTGTGGAGTCTGGGAAGTTATGGAATAGAACACTACCACATCCAGAAGCAGGAGTATGAGGGATTAAACAGGATTTCTGAATCTGCTTTCTTGACAAAACATTTTAAGTTTCTTTAGAAGAGAGAGCTCGTACCAGGCCTCCTTTTTTTTCCAATGTGTTCTTTGCGGGTGAGGATGGTGTTTAGGTTGAATCCAAGTAACTTGGCTGTATCGTGTATGCTGTTGTTAAAAATTCAGGTATTCTGTCTTGGTTGGTTTGAGCTTCAGGTAGGCACTTGACACCCCGATCTGGATTATGGGCAAGCAGTGTTTCAGGCATTGGATGTCTGAAGCAAGTAGAGTTGTGTGCCATTGGCATAATGGTGAATCTTGATGTTGTTATGTGTGAGTAGAGCATCAAGTTGCTCGCGGTAAAGGTTGAAGATGACAGGAGGCAGTTAGAAAGGCTCTTTTCTGTACTGGAAGTGCCTATCTAAACAAACCGGTGTTGGTTGGAAACGTAGGAGAACTAGTGAATGACATTGCTGGTAAATCCTATTCAAGACTCTAGTGTGCATATGAGAAAGTGATGTTCAACTGTGTCAAGGCCAGGCAAGAGTAAAGACGGCAGTGGTCACCTTCATTTGTGGTCAAGAGGTCATCATCTATACTGTGCAAGGAAGCAGTCTTCTTGTGGCAGCATGATCTGAAGCCAAACTGGTAGTCATGCAGGTGATGGTTAGCATTGATGTGATCTTGGAGTTGAACATAGACTGCTTTTTTAATGATCTTGCCATGAATGTAGCCGGTAGTTGGTTAGGTAATCCAGGTGTAGTGTAGTTTTCTTTAGTAGAGGCAGGATCTTGCCTGTCTGCAGAGCTTTTGGGAAGATGCCTAGAGTAAGGGAGGCACTGACAATGGTAAGTATTGGTAAGAGAGTGTCCCCCAGAGAGAGCTTTGTGGAAGGAAGATAGTAAGACATCATCTTCATAAGAAGTGGCTTTGAAGCAGATGAGTATAACAGTAACATCGGGGGGAGAAGGTGGATCATTGCGCGATTCTATAGGAAGCAGTGGATGTAAGAATTGAAGAAGGCTTGGTGTTGTTAATGTGCTGTTGAAGTGTGTGTCTCTTTTGACTAAAGAAGATGTTGATGGCATATCCCTTTTCTGTGGCATGAGGAATAGGTGGGCTAGGCAGGAGGATGATGTAGTGCTTGATATTTTGAATAGCTTGTGTTAGTGGCTACATTGATGGTGTTGGTATAGTAATTTGCTTTGGTAGACATGATGAGCTGTTTATGTTTATACTTCGGATGTGAACTAGAATCATAGCAAAAACATATAATATCAAGGGAGTAAGTATAATTTTAATAGAATCGATTCTGCCCTAACTAGAAACAAAGAGTGGGTGCCAAGGAGCAATATTATAATTTAGTGTTTAGATAATGTAATCAACATTAAATAACTAAATGTTAAAGTTTTTTTTATTGTCTGTGAAAACCCTAATCCCATATATGTTACTTTGGAGGGTTGCCAAGCAAAACCAGCATGTTCAAAATGTTGTTTAGTACATAAAACATTTAAAGGCCATGCCTCACATTTATTAGTATTAAGCAGATAAGAGGGAAAACATGGTAACTTATTGGAGAAAAGGAGGAAGGGAAGCTGTAAGATTGGAGCGTAAACTGGCCTTTTAATTTGATGAGATCCAATTTCAAAACCTAAAATATGAGCATCATGTCTGATTTTTGCCAGAAAGGGTTCATGTGCAACGATAAACAAAAGAGGTTATATTAGACAACCTTGTTGTACCCATCTGAACAAAGGAAAATAGTCTGAGAGCATACCCTTAACACAAGTTGCAGCTTTAAGGCCTGTGTACAAGAAGGAAACTAAAGCAATCAATTTGGGTGAGAAAGCAATCCATTTTAATGACTGAAACATAATATTCCAACAAATCCCGCTAAAACCTTTTTCTGTGTCCAAAGCAATAGCAGCAATAGGATGATCTCATGTAGAGGTCTTGCTTAGGACAATGCAAATGAATCACGCTTTGCCAGAGGCCAATCAACTCTTAACAAAACTGGACTGATCAGGGCCTATGAGATGAGCTAGAATAGGGTCAATGCGGAATGCCGAAATCTGTGCAAAAATGTTGGAATCAGTATTGGCTAAAGAGATGGAACGGTAATTCTTACACAGTGATAGATCTTTATTATCTTTTATAAATAAGCAGATCATCGCATCCTTGAAGGAGACTTGATAAATACTGTTAATGATGAAAATAAAAATAAAAGGTTGGGAAGGAGAAGTTTTGCAAAATCGATATACAAGTCAATGGTAAAGCCATTAGGTCCAGGGGCTTTCCCTCTGCCTGTTATAGAAACCGCATTCATGATTTCTGAGAGTGGAAAATCTACCCTAGTGGATCAAAACCAATATGATGTGAGGAAGGGTAAGCAATGGTTTGAAAGTATTTGATCAGACCTGATAACAATGGTTTGCTTCTGGAGAATATACGTTTGTATGAAAGTTAACGAATTCCTTTAAGATGTCCTTATCCTTAAAGAGAGTAGTCCCTGTACTGATTCACAAAGATTTTTTCTGGTTCTACCTCTTCTGATTTCAAAATAGTTTGCAAGTAAATTTACCACTTTATTTTAGCCCTAATAATACGTTGCACTTATCTTCAGTAGGTAAGATGTAGTGGTATTCCTATTAAAGGTGAGTTTGGCATCAATACACATTTTTAGGGAAGGCTCATTTTCAGAGTGATAAAAAGTATTTTCTCATTTTTTTATTGTGTCAATTGATTGGATTGGACTTCCATAGATTTTTCTTTTCAGAGACAACATTTATTAGAAAACCTCTTGCTGCTGCTTTAAAGGAATCCCAAACCATTGCAAAAGAAGAATAAGGTGAAGTGGTAATCACAAAAAATTCAGAAGCAAAAGCTTCAAATTGGGGCATGAATTTGGTATCCGAAAGTAGCAAATTCTTAAAGCGCCATCTTCTTGCATGTGTTGAAAAAGGTATAAGTTCAAGGTCTGTTTATACTGATGCATGGACTAATATCAAAAATGATCCTATCTCAGACTGAAGGACATGTTGGGCCAAGGATTTAGGGAGAAACAGATAGTCTCTGCAGGATTATAAGTGGTGCAGGCAAAATAAAAAGTATATTCAGGCGATCCAGGTGGCATAACCACCAAATATCAACTAATGATTTATGCTGGAGGGAGGATTTGAATTGTGAGTGTATTTTAGTGTGGAAAACTTGACTGTTGAATTTCTATCCAGTATAGGACCATGAATTTGATTGCAGTGACCACCAAATATAATATACTCATCACATAAAGGCATTTTATCAGAACTTTTGGTCCAAAATTGTTAACATAAACAAGGTCATATACATGAAAACTAGTTAAATGTACATTATCAACAGGGGAAGTTTAACAATGATTCACCAACTTTCAGAATCAGATGTTTGGCTAACAACTGTAACATAACGTTTTGTGGCAAAGAATCAGTACTCCATTTTTGTTTCCCCAAGCTGGGGAAGCAAACACTTTACCTACTCAGCATCTTTTTAACTTGGCAGCCTCGAGTTCAGAAAAGAGTAATTATTGAAGTGATTATATAGCTTGTTTTAATTTGACAAAATGGGATAGCACCCTTTACTTCTTGATAGAATTGCATAAACCTTTAATATTCCATGTGGTATCCTGGAATTATTTACTAGAACAGTAGGATGCACAATAAATATGTCCACAGTAGCAAGATTAAGAAATAAATGAATCAAATATTGGGGCGGATAAACGTTTTGCTTAATAAGGAAAGGAAGGGAGAAAGGAGTAATAGGACAGAAGACGGGTAAGAAGAAAAGACAGAGTAGAACCATAGAAAGAAACATCAGTAAGGGAATAGTAAAATAGAAAACAAAAAGACAGTACAAGTCATACAAATGGCGACTGAAGTAAATGCATACAAAACACAAAAATGAGAGAGAGGGTGGCAATGGAAGATGGCTGTGATAACACTCGAACTCCAGAGGACGGCAGGGCAGCCTTGACTTAGATGAAGACACCACATAAAGGTGAGATCTTACAGGAACAAGACATGAAGACATATACCTGTATCATAAGTAAAAAGACATTACAGAATAATGGAGTGAATTAGTGAGAGAAAAAACATTATAACAAATAGACAAAAGAGAAACTATTACTTAATAATTATTAAAAGGAAAACAGGCAAAAGAAATAAGATGACATGTAAGTAATCTTTGAAGTGTCCATATCTTCTGCTCTGAGTTGCTGGAGAAATATCTTACTTCCAGCTGGATCCTCGCAAGTGGTTGTTTTTACACTGGCAAGGGTGAATTAGACCAAATCTAGCATTCATAGCTCTCAACTGAGGATGCATATCTAGAAATTGTTTCTGGCGATCTTAAGGAGCTTTAGTCACACCCTGGAAGAAAAACAGTCTCTGACCGACCCAGAAAAATGTTTTTTCTGTATATTGCAGGAAGAATAATACAACTCCTTGTGTTGTTGCAGAAACTCTGGGACTAAGTCTATGTGCCCTTTGTATATTTAGAGGGGTGTTGTAGGCATATCAAGAATCTTTGTCAGAAAAGCCATTAAAAGGGGAGAGTCGGATCAGAACCCACAGTGTTTTCAGTAAGTCCATACATGCATAAGTTGTTCCTGTGATTTCAATTATTAAGATCCTCTGTGTGTTTTTTGAGGAAAAAGATTACTGACTCCATATGAGAAATATGCGATGTCGAAAACTGAAGACTTTCTGTTTTTTGTACTACCATTAGAACTCGCAATTCTAAAGAGGATCATTTATCGTCCAAATGTTGCAAAATTTTGGTAGTCTCTTCCATGATGGGTTTTAACACATGGATTTCTTCAAGAATCACATCCATATCTTGATGATGGAGGATCTTGTTTCGATCCTTTATTTGGTCCTAACAACATTTCACTTAAAAAGGAAGCCTTACGAATGGTACCTGAATGAGGCTCGGACTACTGAGAGTTAGCGTCATACATATCTTACCAGAAAGCTTGAGGTTTCTGATGTTCCCCATATATAATAAAAGGGCCAGACAAAAAGGAGGAAAGTTCCTGGAAATGACTGGCTTTCTATAAGCGCATGAGGAAAAGATTTGAGAAGAAATACAACTGAGGTATTAGTTACAAGTTGAATACATGTAATCTGGGCACTATGACTAAGTGAATCATGAATGCACAAAGTGTTGAAACAAAATGTCAATTACTGTCCTATGAAAAGACAATTCTCGAGGAAAAATGAACCATTAACCAAAAACACAAGGTAAAAGGCTCAGAAAAGCATGTAGAAAACAGGAGAGCATTTGGGCGTAGCTCATACTAGAAATTGACAATCAAAAAGATGGTCCAGAAACCAGCTGAAGAAAACAAAGGGAAATGCGGTATTGAGGCAACAAGCTGGCACACAAGAAAAAAAATCTAACTGCTTGCTATTTATCTGAGGAGCTACAAAAGAGCTTAAGAAATATAAAATCAGCAGGGGCTATGCTGAATAATCCTCCTGAATGCAGCGATTATACTGATGGAATCATTAAGGGAATGCCACAGCTCCAAATATAAGGTTCTGTGAAGAAACGCACCTGGACCTTTCCAAAACGGTGGGCTCTCACTTGCGGCAGAATCCCCCGGGCATGGGTGCACACGAAAGAGGTGATAATGGAACCTGAAAATGGCTCCAGCGACTCACCAGTACTTCAAGAGGGGATGCATGGTAGTCTCCTCTACTAGGTGAGTGTCAGAGCGGTCTTATGAATGCTGAAGGCTCCAGTGTCAATAGGAGCTCAATGCAGCACTGCCATCGTGGTTGGTGTCGAGACCATGCTCCTCATGGTTCCATACCTGCTGTGTTGCTTTTTCTATATAAATCAACCCGCAAGGGCTCTAGCATTTATTTATTGGGTGAACAAAATTAATTTTATCTTGTGGTTGCCGAAAACAAATTCCATATGTTTTAGTGCTTGACAGGCTAGACAATTGCTGCATTCAAAATGCTTTTTGGGAGCAAAATGGCTCTAAATAAAGTAAGGGAATGCTTGCTTTAATTTGTTATTTAGGTGTGAAGCTACTTGTACCTCAGATTCTAACCTTGCTTAAAGGCACAAATAGGTTTCTCTAAGGGATGTCCTAAAATGTCATGAATGTGCCACTTGTTATTAGTTTTTATTATAGTTTGATTATAGTCCAGTGGCATTTACATACACTAAGGAGTGGGACTTCTTTTGTCTTTTGCTCAGCCATTCCACACATTTTGTACCAAGTGATTTGCCAGTTTGGCAGTTTTACACTGGCTATGGAGTATGTCTGCCATAGACTTAATAAACCATTTCAACTAGTCATGAGGCATGATTTAGACCTGCATTAGAGCTTCTAACTATACTGCTGGAAGCAAGGTCTTGCTCTCAATGACTGGTTCACACAGAATGTCCAGTGTTGCCCTGCCATTTCAGGTGGTCTGGCAGTCTGGCACTGCCCGATGGTTTAGTTTAAAAAGGTCAATATGTGGGCTGTTTTTGGTCTCATCTTGGTGCATAAGCCTAAAAGATTCAGACACACTGGCCCTCACAAGCTGGCCTACATTGCAGGCCCAGGATGCCACAATGCCTGAAACGTCGGTTCAACAATGAATGTTCTCCACGTCTTCCCCTGAAAGCAGATTTCTTAGCTTCTCTCACATGCACATAGAGTGTAGAATTGTGCAATATATGCCAAAGTTGAATACTGGATCTAATAAAAACAGATGAAGCATTTGAATCCATTTAGGAGCAGGCTCAAATTGGGGCTAAGTTGCTTTACACGAAACAGAACATATGTCATATCTGTAACTCAGACATTTGATGTTACTTATCACAACTGAGAGAATGTAGGCCTATGTTTAGGAAACTGGTAGTCAGTTAGTTGAAGCTCTAAGTTCATTGGGTGGTTTTCTGATCTGTCAAAAACTGGAGATCTCCGCATATACCAAAAAGTGTCTTGAACTTCTTACTATTTAATACTGTCACCAAAGCTGCGCTCCTTTGGTGAGGTCTTCAATGGCTCATTTGAAAGGTGTGACGTCTTATAGTGTCATTCATGTGCCAATGCACTAGTACGTATTTGATCCATGCCTCAAACTACCCTTAAATCGTGGTACATCTGCCAAAAATTCATGAGATCCCAGGTATTTTTTACTTAGCCCATAAACAACGCAGTACTCTCAAGTATCTCTGTGAGATGAGCTTTTTGAATTTCCAGGAGCCTAGTGATCTAAACAGATGCTTAACATCCAGCTAGCAGCTGGCTATCTAAAATACAGAGCACTACCTCTGCCAGGAGCAGACCTACTGGGGGAATTAGCTATACAGATTCCTTTCTTTCACAAAATCTCTGACCTTCATTTGGTTTTAATTTAATGGTTGCTTCTTGCTTTTCTTTTCTTTTCTTGGAGCCGAGTTGTCAACCTCTGCACAACAGCTTGGGATGGTATTTGGTCGTCATTGTGTCAGAATCTTGGGCCAGTGCAATATAAGTGTTAGCTCGTAAGTATGGCAGGCACTCTTGGCTCTCTAAATGGGTGCATTTAGGTTACCCACCCCAAAGAGAAGATACATTTAGGCTGAGCCATGCTGAAACTACAGATTTCAGAGCACACACAGCTTCAATCCTGATGTCCCAGCCAGGAAAAGATTTCAGTATATTGGCCAGGTAAGGATAATCCTTCTAATACAGACCTGAGCTCAAACCAGAGAGAACATTATATAGGGTGCTAGAAGAAGATATTGTTGCACCACCTTTCGCACCGCTTCCTGTGTCCTAGTTATTTCTACTGAAAAAGACAACAGTGACAAATTCATGTGGATTTGGCCTGTCTAAGGACTCCTACACATACAATCGTAATGGCCAAACTCTATGGACCAAAGGAGGGTGCAGTGGTGAGTGCTTAAAAATTCAAAAAGTAAGTAACTTCTCAGAATACGTTTAACGGAACCGTTGAGATCCAGGCCTGCCGGCAAAAAATGTTAAATTAAACTTGATGCTTGCAGTGACTGCATAAGGAGAGGAAACAGAAGCAGATTGAGATGATTAAGATAATTCAATTATGCAATCCTTATGTTCCAGCACTAGGGATAAATCAAAACGTATCTAAACCACAAGCTCTCAAATACTTTGCCAACACTGGCTTTGTCAAAGGCTATGAGGAATTCGTTAATTTATGCCTTACAGTCTATTTGCTGTTGTTTCCCTGAACAGTGCCTTCTTTCACAAATTCAGCGGTCAGACATTTATAAGGTTTGAATACTTTTCCAGTCTGCTAAAAGCAGGGTTTAAATGATGTAAGTAAATGCTGTTGTGTTGTGTGCCACTGCTAATTATATTAGAAGGAAAACTGAACACAAAATATAGCATCACCTCCCTAGTCGAATGCTCTACTGTCAGCCAACACTTAAAAACAGGTTTGCATGTTTTCAAGGAGATTTGCAACCAGAATATAATTTGTCATTGAGAAAACAGTTAAAGCCGCCCCCTAGTCAGGCCAATTTCCATCTGTTTTATGATGGCATTGGCTGGCATAGACATGTTACAGGCCACTGCAGAAGCTGGAATTGTCTGCATAGCTTGGAAAGCATATATTTGGCAACGGTATGCAAGACTTTTTCTGAACATATGCTTCAAAATACAGAGAATTCCAGCCACAGCGCAAGTCTGCCACCTTCACAAACATTAACAAAATTACTGTAGAGAGGGTGGTTTTACTCATGACAGTGGAAAATGGAGGGGATGAGAGGGGAAGGGACTTGCCAGGGGAAATCTCTATTCTGTTTTCCATACCAGAAAGTGGGCAATTTTCTTCAGTGAATTTCTGATTGTAAACATAGCCTGGAAAGAGGGTATTTTGATATTAATTTTAAGATGCTGCCTAAAATTCCTATCGCAAACCCATCTCCACTTTTGAATAGGTACGAGCATATATTAATATTGAAACGTTATTTACATGGTTTTAACTAACCTAACGAAAGATGTCTGTGCTCTACATTTCTGATTGCTTACCGATTAATCTTTCAATGTCATGACAAGTTGCTTCCATGTGTAGGACTAACGTCTTTAAATATAATACATTTTTTATGTAGCGCACATTTGCCAAATATTTGTACCACTATGGCTTTTACTTACAGACTGCATCTGTATATTGACACCTGCAGGGTCATCAGTTGGGGTGTCCTGTGGATGGACCATGCCCACTAAGAAGGTCTGTGGTTGTGTTGCAAAGGAAGGTGTGGGACTGTTGCGATCTGTCGCCAAAACCTATGAAAGCTGAAGTGTTTTAGGATCTCTCCCAAAACTTCTCTTCCCCTAGGAAGAGAGCCGGCACTCAGGACAGATAAATGTATCCATCTATTGGCACTTCAAAGCTGATAATCCAGGAATGAATATACGCGGCATAATTCAGATACAGCATCTTTGGTTTTCAAGACGCGTTTTGGCTGATTCAACAGCCTTCATCAAATAAACCAGTCACCGTTTTTTAGTCCAGTTTATACTCGCCAAAATGATAAAAATAAAATACATTCTTTGAATGCAGCATGCCATTAGTACTATAGTTCAATAGTCATAATAGTCACTTTGCATTTCCTTCAATTTCAACAAAAGTGTTATCCAATAATTAATGCAGCACAAAAGTAATTCACTTCATTTGTTTTAAATATATTTTTACGGTAGGTCACATTTTTCATTAATCGAATTTCTTACTGTGAGTAGTACTTCTCCAGTGCCTCTTCAGTACCCAGTTTATTCCTTGCTCCTTAGTGCACAAAAGATCTTGTGTCTGCCCTCACCACAGGCCAATGCCCTCAGTGCCTTACTCCTGGCATAGGCATAGGTTCAATCTCTAAAATCAAGAAACAGGGCTTCAAACAGCTCGTCAGGTCCCTGCCAGGATAGTACTTTCCCTACTGTTGCACCGATTAGAGTGGGAATAGTACATTTTACCCCTCCTGAGTCCAATGTTTACTCACTGTGAGGTAGTGTGGCTCACTGGTTAGAGGCGGCAGACCCGAGAGCAGAGGTCGGCCCGGGACCACGGTTCGATTCCCGGCGCGGCAGGTTTCTGGACCAGGGTCAGCGGACTCGATAATTCTCTCGCCTCGGTGCCCACTCTGATCAGCGATCACACTCGGCAACTCTGGGCATTAGCTTGCCTCATCCTCACTAACGGCCCCACCAGACCGCCGGGGATGCCTGGTCTCACCCTGGAGATACCCATTAAGGGACCATCTCTCAGGGAAGCCAGGAAGGGTTTCGCAGCGGTCGAAGCGCCTTGGGACCCTACGGGTAAGTAGTGCGCTATATAAATGCCTATACATTTACATACATACATTTACATTTACTGTTGCACTGGAGGGGGAATAGTAAATTCTACCCTTCCTGAGTTCAATGCTTTCCCTACTGTTGTACAGACTGGAGTGGGAATAGTAGATTTTACCCTTCTGAATTCACTGATTTCCTGCTGTTGCCCAGACTGTAGTGGGAATAGTAAATGTTTCCCCTTTTCCCTCTGCAGTCTAATGCTTTCCCTACAGTTGCACAGACTGGAGTGGGAGTAGTACATTTTACCCCACCTTAGTCCAACCTTTTCCCTACTGTTGCACAGACTTGAGTGGGAATAGTGCATCTTACCCCTCCTGAGTCCAACGCTTTCCCTACTGTTGCACAGACTGGAGTGGGAATAGTATATTTAATATTCCTAAAATTTAATAGTTGGTTAATATTGTTTAAATATATATTATTGTTGTGTGATTGTGTATTTAATTTGAAATTTTATATATGCAGATATGTATGGAATTTTTAAAGAATTTTTAGGTAAACCATATTATTTTCTATTGTTTACTTTGTATGTATAATTAAATTGGCAATATTTGTAAAGTGTTTCCAGTTTATTTGTAATATTTCTTAATATATATATATATGTGCATGTGTATGTGTGTGTATATATACACATACGTATGTATATATATATATTCACTGAAAAAACCATAGGTTAGAGACCATATATAGTTAGCTGGACATTTTATTGACATAAAACCAATGAAATTCCATATATAGTTAGTTGCACTAACTATATATCGCGCACCCGCAATCCACTGCTGATGATGTCACATATTACATCATTCATGACATGGTCAGTGACATCACTGATGACATCACTGATGACATCTCAAATGACATCACTGATGACATCACTGATGACATCTCAAACGACATCACTGATGACATCATCTAGTGTCTGTGTGTTTTTGTAAAGTTTAAATATGTTTTACATATTGAAGAATGAGTGGATGTATGGAAGACTGAGTGTGTGTGTGGCTGGCTGGGAGGTGTGTGACTCTGTGCATATCAATGTGTACTTGTATCAGTGATTGTATAAGAGAGTAAGTATGTGTTAGTATATGTGTGAAAAGTATGGTGTTCTGTGTTTAACTGTATAGATGAGGAAATCGAAGTGTGATTGATTCTTCACAGGACTGACTAGGTGTATGAGTGCATATGATAGTGTTGTAATAATGAGTGACTGTATGTATGAGTGATTGTATGGGTGAATGAGTGAATGTGTGTGTAGATGTAGGAATCAGTGAGTGCGTATGTAGTAACTGGTATTGGTGTGTCATGATGTCATCAGTGATGTCATTTGAGATGTCATCAGTGATGTCATTTGAGATGTCATCAGTGATGTCATCAGTGATGTCACTGAAGTATGGTGTTCTGTGTTTAACTGTATAGATGAGGAAATGGAAGTGTGATTGATTCTTTACAGGACTGACTAGGTGTGTGAGTAACTCCATGGATGAGTGGCAGTGTGTGAGTGTCTGCATAGGTGTATGAGTGCATATGATAGTGTTGTAATAATGAGTGACTGTATGTATGAGTGATTGTATGGGTGAATGAGTGAATGTTGGTGAAGACGTAGGAATCAGTGAGTGCGTATGTAGTAACTGGTATTGGTGTGTCATGATGTCATCACTGATGTCATTTGAGATGTCATCAGTGATGTCATCAGTGATGTCATTTGAGATGTCATCAGTGATGTCATCAGTGATGTCATCAGTGATGTCACTGACCATGTCATGAATGATGTAATATGTGACATCATCAGCAGTGGATTGCGGGTGCGCGATATATAGTTAGTGCAACTAACTATATATGGAATTTCATTGGTTTTATGTCAATAAAATGTCCAGCTAACTATATATGGTCTCTAACCTATGGTTTTTTCAGTGAATTTTCAAGGTTTTGTAAATGCAAATTCCTAACTATATATGGTCTATAACCTATGGTTTTTTCAGTGAATTTCATTGGTTTTTTAAAAGCTAATATCTATAGCTGTAAAATATATTCTTTATTACGTGACGTATCACGTAGCCACGTGAGACGCCTCATGACGCGTCGCATAACCGTGACGTATCGGTTCTGCAGCGCAAACAAAACCCGTAACGTAAGCGTGCCGGAGCACGCTTACAGATATATATATTTTTTTTAACCTTAATTAGACAAAATCCACACGTGCACATATCTTGAGGCCTTGCAAAGGCACATCAAACAAACAGTCCCTTCAATTTTGCCAAGTTTGCTGGAAATCTATTCCCTTCATTTTTTTTTTACTGTTTCTCTTGGTTTTCCCCTTGTTACGCTTACCGGGACGCTACCCGGTACGCGAACCGGACGCTCCAAAAACACAAGATGGCGGACTCCCGTTATGCTGCCGGTTAGCTGCCCGGTTCGCGTACCGGGAAGCGCCTCTACCGCGAAAAATCGCGGGGGACTTTAATATCCCCCTCATCAATCCTAGGGGGTCAGGAGGGGTTTACCTTGCCCCCTTTCCTTCATTTCCCCCTTCTTTTTTCACCACATCTTGTCTCTCGAACCTACCGAGAGACAAGATGGCGGCCGCTCCGGACTGTTTACAATGTTGACAGCTACGCTGCCGGTTAGCTGTCCGGTTAGCTGCCCGGTGAGCTGCCCGGTTCGCGTACCGGGACGCACCTCTACGGCGTAAAATCGCTAAATTTTTTGCCCCGCGGGGCACTTTAATATCCCCCTCATCAATCCTAGGGGGTCAGGAGTGGTCTACCTTGCCCCCTTTCCTTCATTTCCCCCTTCGTTTTTCACCACATCTTGTCTCTCGATCGTACCGAGAGACAAGATGGCGGCCGCTCCGGTTTGTTTAGAATGTTGACAGACACCAGAGACCCAATCAGATTCGCTTCACGAAGTTCCGTTACGCGTCAGGTACGCGAACCGGGGCGCTAACCGGAGCGCTGTCACAGATATATATATTTTTTTAAACGTTAATTTCTCAAAATCCACTGGAGCACATATATTGAGACATAGCAAAGGCACGTCGGGCAAACCATATCTACAATTTTGCAAAGTTTCATGTAAATCTATTCAGCCGTTCGAGCTAAAAGTGAGTCCAACCGCCCTATGGAAAAATGAATGGGAAAAACACGTTTTGGGACCCCCCTTTGTTCTCAGCCCCCCCTTGACGAAACCCCACCAAATTTTCAGGGGCTGCTCAGAAAAAAATGTGCCATTTTCCTGAAAATTTCAGCCAATTCCGTCCACAAACGCCAAAGTTATTAGACATAGAATTTTCAGAAATCCCATAGAGAAAAAATCCTAACTATATATACCCACTGGCTATCGCCAGTAGGTAATATACATATATAAACATATGTAATTTGCATATCTATATAAATATAAATGCATGCATACATATACATATATGCATACATATGCATGTTATTTACATGAAAGTTTTAAAAACACTAATAAAAGCAAAGGTAAAAAGCCACCTCATTACAAACAGAATGGCTTTAACTTAAACGAGGGCGAGATCTATTGCATTTTCAATGCTTGTTTACTTTGGTTCTATCAAGAAGGCATTCAGATGTGTCACACATTTGCCATAAATTCTGAATGTTAGCACTCTAGTTGCTCATTAGATCACTGTAGTAAAGCTAGTGCTCACCAGGGAAGTCTGCTGCTAATCATGGTTTGCAGCCATTTTCCCGCATTTTTTATCCCGCAGACTTTCAGTCCGCATACCATTATCCCGCAAGGTCATTGAGCTCGCATACCATTATCCCGCATTTTTTCAAAACGCATGTGCATTTATCGCACATGCCTTTACAAAGAATTACGTTTTAAAGGCATGTATGGTAAATGCATTTGCGTTGTGAAAACCACGATGACGAGAGAGGTAAGTGGGTTTGTGTTAATTTTTTCGTGGGTTAGTGATTGTGTAGTGTAGTGTAGTGTTGTGTAGTGTAGTGTTGTGTTAGTGTAGTGTAGAGTTGTGGTGGTTGTTTAGTGTAGGGTCATGCTGGGGTAGTGTTTTAGGGTTTAGGGTTGTGTTGTAGTGTTTGCGTAGTGTAGGGTCATGCTGGGGGTAGTGTTTTAGGGTTCAGGGTAGTGTTGTAGTGTTTGCGTAGTGTAGGGTCATGCTGGGGGTAGTGTTTTAGGGTTTAGGGTTGTGTTGTAGTGTTTGCGTAGTGTAGGGTCATGCTGGGGCTAGTGTTTTAGGATTTAGGGTAGTGTTGTAGTGTTTGCGTAGTGTAGGGTCATGCTGGGCGTAGTGTTTTAGGGTTTAGGATAGTGTTGTAGTGTTTGCGTAGTGTAGGGTCATGCTGGGGGTAGTGTTTTAGGGTTTTGGGTAGTGTTGTAGTGTTTGCGTAGTGTAGGGTCATGCTGGGGTGTAGTATTTTAGGGTTTAGGGTAGTGTTGTAGTGTTTGCGTAGTGTAGGGTCATGCTGGGGGTAGTGTTTTAGGGTTTTGGGTAGTGTTGTAGTGTTTGCGTAGTGTAGGGTCATGCTGAGGGTAGTGTTTTAGGGTTTTGGGTAGTGTTGTAGTGTTGGCGTAGTGTAGGGTCATGCTGGGGGGTAGTGTTTTAGGGTTTTGGGTAGTGTTGTAGTGTTTGCGTAGTGTAGGGTCATGCTGGGGGTAGTGTTTTAGGGTTTTGGGTAGTGTTGTAGTGTTTGCGTAGTGTAGGGTCATGCTGGGGGTAGTGTTTTAGGGTTTAGGGTAGTGTTGTAGTGTTTGCGTAGTGTAGGGTCATGCTGGGGGTAGTGTTTTAGGGTTTAGGGTAGTGTTGTAGTGTTTGCGTAGTGTAGGGTCATGCTGGGGGTAGTGTTTTAGGGTTTAGGGTAGTGTTGTAGTGTTTGCATAGTGTAGGGTCATGCTGGGGGTAGTGTTTTAGGGTTTAGGGTAGTGTTGTAGTGTTTGCGTAGTGTAGGGTCATGCTGGGGGTAGTGTTTTAGGGTTTAGGGTAGTGTTGTAGTGTTTGCGTACTGTAGGGTCATGCTGGGGGTAGTGTTTTAGGGTTTAGGGTAGTGTTGTAGTGTTTGCGTAGTGTAGGGCCATGCTGGGGTGTAGTGTTTTAGGGTTTTGGGTAGTGTTGTAGTGTTTGCGTAGTGTAGGGTCATGCTGGGGGTAGTGTTTTAGGGTTTAGGGTAGTGTTGTAGTGTTTGCGTAGTGTAGGGTCATGCTGGGGTGTAGTGTTTTAGGGTTTTGGGTAGTGTTGTAGTGTTTGCGTAGTGTAGGGTCATGCTGGGGGTAGTGTTTTAGGGTTTAGGGTAGTGTTGTAGTGTTTGCGTAGTGTAGGGTCATGCTGGGGGTAGCGTTTTAGGGTTTTGGGTAGTGTTGTAGTGTTTGCGTAGTGTAGGGTCATGCTGGGGGTTAGTGTTTTAGGGTTTTGGGTAGTGTTGTAGTGTTTGCGTAGTGTAGGGTCATGCTGGGGGTAGCGTTTTAGGGTTTTGGGTAGTGTTGTAGTGTTTGTGTAGTGTAGGGTCATGCTGAGGGTAGTGTTTTAGGGTTTTGGGTAGTGTTGTAGTATTTGCGTAGTGTAGGGTCATGCTGGGGGTAGTGTTTTAGGGTTTAGGGTAGTGTTGTAGTGTTTGCGTAGTGTAGGGTCATGCTGGGGGTAGTGTTTTAGGGTTTAGGGTAGTGTTGTAGTGTTTGCGTAGTGTAGGGTCATGCTGGGGTGTAGTGTTTTAGGGTTTAGGGTAGTGTTGTAGTGTTTGCGTAGTGTAGGGTCATGCTGGGGGTAGTGTTTTAGGGTTTAGGGTAGTGTTGTAGTGTTTGCGTAGTGTAGGGTCATGCTGGGGTGTAGTGTTTTAGGGTTTAGGGTAGTGTTGTAGTGTTTGCGTAGTGTAGGGTCATGCTGGGGGTAGTGTTTTAGGATTTAGGTTAGTGTTGTAGTGTTTGCGTAGTGTAGGGTCATGCTGGGGGTAGTGTTTTAGGGTTTAGGGTTGTGTTGTAGTGTTTGCGTAGTGTAGGGTCATGCTGGGGGTAGTGTTTTAGGGTTTAGGGTTGTGTTGTAGTGTTTGCGTAGTGTAGGGTCATGCTGGGGGTAGTGTTTTAGGGTTTAGGGTAGTGTTGTAGTGTTTGCGTAGTGTAGGGTCATGCTGGGGGTAGTGTTTTAGGGTTTAGGGTAGTGTTGTAGTGTTTGCGTAGTGTAGGGTCATGCTGGGGGTAGTGTTTTAGGGTTTAGGGTAGTGTTGTAGTGTTTGCGTAGTGTAGGGTCATGCTGGGGGTAGTGTTTTAGGGTTTAGGGTAGTGTTGTAGTGTTTGTGTAGTGTAGGGTCATGCTGGGGGTAGTGTTTTAGGGTTTAGGGTAGTGTTGTACTGTTTGTGTAGTGTAGGGTCATGCTGGGGGTAGTGTTTTAGGGTTTAGGGTAGTTTAGTTGTTTAGTGTATGCTAAAGGCATATTCGTTCTAAAAGTTTTCGTTAATCTAATTTGCGGCCTAATAGTACATGCGGGATTTTTTTTGCGGACTGATGGTATGCGGGATTTCGTCATATATTCGCTAATCATACTTTCTATGGCAAAATGAACCCCCTCATTTTGTTCCTTTTTAAATTAAATGTTTTAAGAGTTACCACTTTATTCCAATCAAGATGGCTTCAGGTGTGCCATACCTTTGTAATAAGTAGGACTGTTAGCACTCTAGTTGTTCTTTAGAACACTCTGGGACAATCTGTCATTGGGCTATAGTTGGGCTACATCTGGTGATATTTGGGCTACATTTGGTTTTTTTTGTCTCTGGCGGCCATCTTTGGGCTACATTGGGCTACATTGGGCTACATTGGGCTACATTTGGGCTCCAACATATATATAGCCCAATGTAGCCCAATATATATTTTTCAAAGTTAATTTTCGTAAAAACCACTGGAGCCTATATCTTGAGACATAGCAAAGGCACATCGGGCTACCAGTCCCTACAATTTTGCCAAGTTTGGTGTAAATCCATTCAGCCGTTCAGGCTAAAAGTGAGGCCAACCGCCCTATGGAAAATTGCATGGGAAAAACACGTTTTGGGACCCCCCTTTTTTCTCGGCCCCCCCTTGACGAAACCCCCCCAAATTTTCAGGGGCTGCTCAGAAACAAAATGTTCCATTTTCCTGAAAATTTCAGCCAATTCTGTCCTCATAAGCCAAAGTTATTCGACATAGAATTTTCAAAAATCCCATAGGAAAAAAATCCTAACTATATATACCTACTGGCTATCGCCAGTAGGTAATATATATATATATATATATATATATATTCACAGAAAAAACCATAGGTTATAGTGGATATATAGTTAGGAATTTGCATTTAGAAAACCTTGAAAATTCAATGAAAAAACCATTGGTTTTAGGCCATATATAGTTAGGAATTAGCATTTACAAAACCTTATTTTACTCGCATAAAACCATTGAAATTCCATATATAGTTAGAAGCGCTAACTATATATCGCGCACCCGCAATCCACTGCTGATGATGTCACATATTACATCATTCATGACATGGTCAGTGACATCACTGATGACATCACTGATGACATCTCAAATGACATCACTGATGACATCACTGATCACAACATCCAGTGATTGTATGTGTCTGTAAAGTTTAAATATGTTTCACATATTGAAGAATGAGTGGATGTATAAGTGTCTGGATGAAGAATTTAGTAGGTGCATGACTGACTGTATGAGTGAGTGATTAAATGTGTCTCACTGAGTGCATGGGTTAGTGACTAAACTGTCTTAATTTGTGCATCAGTATGTTTGTTGTTGTGTAAGCTGCTGCATGTGTTGATCAGTAGCTATAAGAGTGGCCATATGGGTTATTGATTGGTTGCCCAAGTATTTGAATGGGAGGCTGAGTGTGTGTGTGGGTGGCTGGGAGGTGCGTGACTCTGTGCATAGATGTGTAAGCAGTTGATTCACTAGGAGTATGAGTTCAAGAGTGCATGTGGAAACAGCTATATGGGCGGTTGACTATGCATGGGTGTGTTGGTGAGTGAATGGATTTCTCATTGCTACATGTGCAAGTAAGTACGTATGTAAAACACAATACATGTGAGAGTTGAGATATATAAATAACTGAACATAAGAGCCAGTGAATGTGTGAGTGGCTGTATCGATCACTGTGAGCTTGTATCAGGGATTATATAAGAGAATAAATATGTGTTATTATATGTTTGAATAAGTAAGATGTGTATAACTTTATAGTTGAGGAAATGGAGGTGTGATTGATTCTTTGCATGACTGACTAGGTGTGTGAGTAACTCCATGGATGAGTGACAGTCTGTGAGTGTCTGTTTATACTGAGTGTATGTAAGGTTATATTAGAGTCTGAAGAGGTTCATTGTATTATCACATAAGTGATGTGATCAGTGATGACAAATGAGATGTCATCAGTGATGTCATTTGAGTTGTCATCAGTGATGTCATCAGTGATGTCATTTGAGATGTCATCAGTGATGTCATTTGAGTTGTCATCAGTGATGTCATTTGAGATGTCATCAGTGATGTCATCAGTGATGTCACTGACCATGTCATGAATGATGTAATATGTGACATCATCAGCAGTGGATTGCGGGTGCGCGATATATAGTTAGCGCTTCTAACTATATATGGAATTTCAATGGTTTTATGCGAGTAAAATAAGGTTTTGTAAATGCTAATTCCTAACTATATATGGCCTAAAACCAATGGTTTTTTCATTGAATTTTCAAGGTTTTCTAAATGCAAATTCCTAACTATATATCCACTATAACCTATGGTTTTTTCTGTGAATTTCATTGGTTTTTTAATAGCAAATATGAAAAGCTTTAAAATGTCAAGTACGTGATAGATAAAAACATTTTCGTATTTATGCACGCTGATGTGCTTTGAACGCTGCACCCCCCCCCCTCCCCTCTTTTGTCTTAGTAGTACTCTCTCTTTGCAGATACTGAAGGGTAGTTAACGCAGGCCTTTACCACCGTTGTAATCCGTCGTGCCTCCTTGTCTCTCCATTTGATTGATTGTTGTCCAAGCATTTACTGTTTTAGAATTGGTTCTCTTTGGATCATTCTCTATTTACAAACAAGCACAAAGTCGCAATACTCAGTTTAGTCTTTGCAGATAGTGAAAAATCGTGTAAAAAAATAAAAGTAATCGAGCAAAATCAGTAGGCCACTAATTGGATCTCTTTTTGACCTCGCTAAAATAGAAATATTAGGAACAACCCTTCATGAGAAATACGAAAATAGTGAGATGAACTGAGCTCCACACCATGAGGGCTGCAAGACAGCTCGGCTCCATCACCCATCCCGCACAAAATAACGACAAACCCTATGCAAATATTAAAAATATAGACAACACACCAGCAAAGAAACAGGGTAAAACATTTTATTAAAAAACTATTTACATAACGTTGGTTTATAAGATGATGTCAGTAGTGGACCGATGTGTGAATAGATCGAAAACAGCACAAGGCTCCAAGATCCGGATGGCAAGCTCCTGGATGTTGGGTGCCATAGTTTAGAGTTCTGAATTTCAGCCTTTTTCAATGCCTGTGCTTTGTTGAATCAAAATGGCGGCTTGACACAAAGCTGACTCAAGCGTTGCTACTGATGCTATGCAGACCAAAACTGGTTTTCAGTTTGTACATTTTTCTAGATTTTTCAATCCAAGTTTGGTTGACTTTGTAGAACGATGGCTTCAGATTTTCAACATACGGTGTGGTGGCGCTGACTGGGAGGGGGCGCTTCGCTCCTGCCCCCTCCCCAAGTAAGATTTTCATACGTGAAAGTACGTTAATGGTTTTGGTCCCTGAGATGCTTCGATGTCACTACCATTCTCAAATAGCATAAGTTCTGGATGTTGGGTGCCATAGTTAAGAGTTCTGAGCAGTGCTTGTAACACTGTCTGAAGCTTATTTCCACCTACTGCAGCTTCACTATTCTCAAAGTAAGTGAGTGTCGTTTGTGGACCTGACTGCATTAGAAAACAATGTGATATGTTACCTTCCTAAACAGCTAGACGGAGGCCCCTGAGGGGCGGTGTGATGGCCATGGACTCGGAGAAGACGCTTGGCTCCGACACCCTCCCCAAGTCTTATAGCACTGGTGTAGCCTGAGATCGCCCCCGACATAGGCGGCCGGCTCCCGGGGTCCGGCGGAACTTTTTGCCTTTTGATGACTCTTCAATTCTGGACCTTGTCCCACAATCCGTTTGACCTGAAGACAAGCTGTAGTGGGGCGCCCCTTTATCGTTTTAGTTGCCATTCCGCCCGCTTTTGCTACACTGTGCCTCTTCCGCCATTCAGCTGTTTACCGCCCGCTCTTGCGACTACAGCGTCTCGCTCACCATGTAGTTGAGATGCGCCCGCTCTTGCGCTGCAGCGATAGGCGGCTGCCACAGGACTCTCAAAATGGCGGCCGGCTCTTCGGTTTTGGGCCTGGTCCACTAAAATGGCCCTGGGACACCTTGGAACTCGGACGCTTGTCTGCTAGGCCTTGGGTCCCATTCTCGAAAAGCGTCCCCTCAGCCGTGAAGATTCTACAAAAGTCTTGGGGGCCCCCGACTCCCGCAGGCTTCTGGTGGGGTGCGGCTGCCATGATTGCTCGTGGAATGGCCACGACGGAGCTACGAGATGGTAGTGGTCTCATGCTGACGCCAGCTTTAGTCTGAAACATCCAGAAACACTATAGACTACCAATTCGATCAGTTCCGGTAGCGCCCCAACATGACCCGGAAGAGAAGAACTTGCCCTCCCCTCTTTGACTGATGGTTCTTGTTGCCTGTCCCCTCTGTTGTCATTTAACAGAACTTTTTGGACTGCTGAAAGGGGTTGTGTTCTGAACGCTGGTTGGTGGAGACATTTTGACTATATTGTTGACCTACGTTGTCGCGTAATGCGTTTTATGACACGCCGCGTCAGCGCACCCGGAAGTGATCCGAGGCGCGGCGCGCAGCGCGTAACGTAAGCATAACAGGTCATGTGACTTGTTAATAAAACTTTTCATTGGTTCATTTTACTTTTGTTAATTTAATGATGAAAAGCTTGGTCATATGACCTAAAAATTACGCTTTTTATTATTTTCGAACAATATTTTTTTTTCAAACATATGTTATAATATTCCAGGCTAATGTACTTTCCCGGAAAATTTACAACTGTCTTGCAAGTAAAATATATTCCTTTTTCGAGAAAAAGGGCGTTTCTTCCTTCCATGACGGAGCCGTTGAGTAAAAGAGATTCGGCCTGCTGTCTTAGTCGCCGATACGCCTGATTATCAGATTCTTATCGATCACTTTATGTTGCAGACATGAAAAACACAACTGCCCTTGACCATTTATCTTTACTGCGTTCCTACATATTATACCTTTTATCCGTCATGTAATTGGACTGCTTTATTTCACTTGCCTTTTACTGATTCGAAAACAGTCACTAAAAGTAAAAACTTTACAAATGTAAATACTACTACCGTGTTTTGTTTTAAAAACCTTTATTGTGAAAATGTCAGTATACAAATACGGGCCTATAACCACGTGGGCCGGCCACGGAGCAAACTGAAATCGTATATGATGAGGAGACATTTACATTGTAGAAGAACGTAACGAGCGGGCCATTAGGTGACAAGAACAAAGGTGTCTAACAGTTGCGGAATCGGTGGACGTACATTTTGTAATTAAAATACGACAGGGCCACTTACAATAACATTTTCTAGATATACATTTGCGGGCAAGGAGTTACGAGTCCCATTTATACCGGCGCCATTTTGGGCGAGGCCGGGCAGGTCCAAGATATAGTCAAAATGTCTCCACCAACCATCGGCCAGACCAGAACCCCTTTCGGCCCTTTATGCTACAAGATGGTGTCTTCCATTCAGAAAATATTGGTGGCAGCATTTTGAAAGGAAACAGAAACAGCCGTTCTCCTAGTGAGTTTCACATTGTTACATTTAGGAAGAATGTTGAAGAGTAGTATGTGGAAAATCTGAAGCCATTTTTCTACAAACTCTCAATCAGACTTGGATGGAAAAAAAAAACCTGAAGAATGTAAAAACTGAAAACCAATTTTTGTCTGTATAGCACCAACAGTAACGCTTGAGTCAGCTTTGTGTCAAGCCGCCATTTTCATTCAATCAATAGCGTCCCCCTGCACACATTCAGGGACCTGGTCGTGTCTTCAGATGAAACGCATTGTAGGAAAAGAAGCAGAAAGGAAAAGGAAAAAAGTTCCGCCGGACCTAGTGAAGCTGCAGCAGGTGCAAATAAGCTTCAGACAGTCTTACAAGCACTGCTCAGAACTCTCAACTGAGGCACTCAACATCCAGGACTTGCCATTCGGATCTTGGCGCCTTGTGCTGGTTCCGACCTATTCACACATCGGTCCACTACTGACATCACCTCATAAGCCAACGGGGCACCCCACGCCGACTTTCGGCGCAGCATTGTAGGATGGCCACACCAGTGCGGCAACTTGCTGGACACAACATCGGGGCCATCCAGATCTCGGCGCGTTCGACTCACTGTACCGCAACAGTGACCGAAACTCAGCTGGACACGCCGTCTTTCGGCGCAGCATTGTAGGATGGCCACACCAGTGCGGCAATTTGCTGGACACCACCTCGGTGCCATCCGGATCTCGGCGCGTTCGAGTCACTGTACCGCAACAGTGACCGCAATTCAGCTGGACACGCCGTCTTTCGGCGCAGCATTGTAGGATGCCCACACCAGTGCGGCAATTTGCTGGACACCACCTCGGTGCCATCCGGATCTCGGCGCGTTCGAGTCACTGTACCGCAACAGTGACCGCAATTCAGCTGGACACGCCGTCTTTCGGCGCAGCATTGTAGGATGGCCACACCAGTGCGGCAATTTGCTGGACACCACCTCGGTGCCATCCGGATCTCGGCGCGTTCGAGTCACTGTACCGCAACAGTGACCGCAACTCAGCTGGACACGCCGTCTTTCGGCGCAGCATTGTAGGATGGCCACACCAGTGCGGCAATTTGCTGGACACCACCTCGGTACCATCCGGATCTCGGCCCGTTGTGCTGCCTTCGGCCTATTCGCACATCGGTCCGCTACTGACGCCGCCTCACGTGCCAACGGATTTTCTACGCTTTTTGTAGCCCTATGCCGCATAACAGGTCATGTGACTTGTTTATAAAACTTTTCATTGGTTCATTTTACTTTTGGTTTCCTAAAGATGGAAGGCTTGGTCATATGACCTAAAAATAACACTTTTCATTGGTTTAGAACATTTTTTTTTCCCAAACGATGAAAGCCCCACCTTGTTTCTGGATCATTCAGACTGAAGCTAGCGTCAGCATGAGAGCACCACCATCTCGTGGCTCCGTCGTGGTCATTCCGCAAGCAATCATGGCAGCCGCTCCCCACCGGAAGCCTGCGGGAGTCGGGGCCCCCAAGACTTTTATACAATCTTCACGGCTGAGGGGACGCTTTTCGAGAATGGAGCCCAAGCCCTAGCAGGCAAGCGTCCGAGTTCCAAAGTGTCCCAGGACCATTTCAGTGGACCAGGCCTAAAACCGAGGAGCTGTCCGCCATTTTAAGAGCCATGTGGCAGCCGCCTATCGCTGCACTGCAAGAGTGGGAGCAACTCAACAACATGGTGAGCGAGACGCTGTGGCCGCAAGAGCGAGCGCAACTCAGCTAGATGGCCGCCACCTGGGGAGGCCCGTTCACGCCGGCTCCCCCACGCCCCCCCCCCGGGCCGCCGCACGCCAATTTTCGGAGCAGCATTGTAGGATACCAAAACCAGTGCGGCAGTTTACTGGACATCACCTGGGTGCCTGTCGTACATGTTGTGTCAGCCATGTGACACTGGACACAGACCGCTACTGACAAGGCCTCCCCCCGCACCACCCGGGACGCCCCACGCTGTTTTTCTGTGCTGCATTGTAGGATCCCTAAACCAGTGCGGCACCCAGGCGACATCACCTGGGTGCCGTCCAGAACTCTGCACGTTGTGCTGCCTTGGGACTATTCGCACAACAGACCGCTACTGACGAGGCCTCCCCCCGCCCCACCCGGGATGCCCCACGCCAATTTTCGGAGCAGCATTGTAGGATCCCTAAACCAGTGCGGCACCCAGGCGACATCACCTGGGTGCCGTCCAGAACTCTGCACGTTGTGCTGCCTTGGGACTATTCGCACAAAAGACAGCTTCTAACCATTGTTGCTTTTTGTGTTGAGAAATGTTTAAATGTTTTTAGTTTTTGTTCCGTTCGTTAAAGTTAGTAGTTAATAAAGTTTTATAACCTTACTTTGTTGGAGTGTTATCTATTTTTTTTAAAACGGGTGAATGGGGCCTTGAATCGGGTTATTGTCATGTGTGGGCTTTGGAAGTGTGCTGCTGCAGGATCGGACATTTCAAACTCAAATGCACGTTCTTTTTCTTACCTTTCCGAAGCATGGAGCGCAATAGCACGCAGAGAAAGGGTGATGCACGTGTTGAACACTACCTGACCTGGCAAGTTGCTGGCAGTGCCCCCCCGCCCGCTCCTGAAAGAGGGCACACACACACCGCCGCCCCGAGTACTTCACAAATCTTTAAAAGACCATGCGCTTGTTCATGAGGCTTAAATGGTTTATCACCTCTTCTAGAACCCCTGCATCGACCCTCTGACGTTTCATGGAAAAATTACCATGTAACACAATACCAAGCCCTGTCAGCTGAAACCCCCAAGGAATCGTGGGGCATATTATCAAGGGGGTTTATCTCCGCTTTTTTGGCTTTAAAAGCCATGAAAGCGGAGATAAAATTATTTCCCTATTACCAAGCTGTCGCTAACACCAGTTAGTGACAGCTAAAAGGAGATAGCGACCATCTTGGGCCCCGCTTTGCATGTCAGTGATACTTATCACTAATGACATGCAAAGTGGCGTGCCAAGATGTTAGCGACTGGAAACAGTCCCTAACATCGCTACCTTCTATTACCAACTTTTGGAGATATTCGCGCTAAGCGCGAATATCTCCAAAATCTAACACCTGCCCTGAGCAGTTCTTAGCCATGTTATCCAATGGGAGGTGGATAACACGGCTAAGAGCATTAGATCGATAATACATGAATATCGCTGACTTTTCACCTGCCCTGAGCAGTTCTTAGCCATGTTATCCAATGGGAGGTGGATAACATGGCTAAGAGCATTAGATCGATAATACATGAATATCGCTGACTTTTCTGCGATAATAGCAAGGTTTATCTGCGATAAAAATCGCCGATGTGCGGCGATAATTTTTGTCTCTAAACAAGTTAGAGACAAAAATTATCGCTAGTTGTTCGTAATATGCCCCCGGGTTTTTGCTTGCAGAAATCGGGAGGCGGGAGACTAGCACTGAAATCAGTACTCACACGCCTGAATCAGGAGGATTGGCATGTCTGAATTCTCTACAGCTGGGGCCATAAACTACATCCGCAGGGTTAGGTGATAGCCTGGGACCAGCCTGGCATCTAAAATGGCTGCCGTGCACGACAAAATTGTGGCATTCGAAAAAAGGCAAGATGGCGCAGCCGCTGGAAGAGATGTATCAACATATATCAGCCTCCTCAGCCACCCTCAGGAAACATAGGGGATTAGGATACGTCTCCCGCACCCCCTTATACCTAGTACTTTAATTAACGAAGCACAAAATGGCGAATTCCCGTTTCGCTACCAGTTTGCGGCCCAGTTCGCGGCCCGTGAAGCGCTTCTACCGTGAAAAATCATTTTTTTTTTATTTTCCCCACGGGACCCTTTAATAACCCCAACAACATTCCTAGGGGGTCAAGAGGGGGATACCTTGCCCCCTTTCATTAAATTCCCCCTTAGTTTTTCACCTTTTCTTCTCTCTCGATCCTACCGAGAGACAAGATGGCGGCCGCTCCGGACTGTCACGCAGCAAAAAAAAAAAAAAGCTCACGCACAGCCGCTGGAAGAGATGTATCAACATATATCAGCCTCCTCAGCCACCCTCAGGAAACATAGGGGATTAGGATACGTCTCCCGCACCCACTTATAACTAGTAATTTAATTAACGAAGCACAAAATGGCGAATTCCCGTTTCGCTACCAGTTCGCGGCCGCGCTTCTACCGTGAAAAATCATTTTTTTTTTATTTTCCCCACGGGACCCTTTAATAACCCCAACAACATTCCTAGGGGGTCAAGAGGGGGATACCTTGCCCCCTTTCATTAAATTCCCCTTTCGTTTTCCACCTCTTCTTCTCTCTCGATCCTACCGAGAGACAAGATGGCGTCCGCTCCGGACTGTTTAGAATGTTGACAGACACCGGAGAGCCAATCAGCTTTCTGCGCGCAAAGTTCCGATAAGCGAAAAGTAAGCGGACCGGATCGCTGCCCAGAGCGCTGTTACAGATATATATCTTGGTTTGAACGTTAATTTCTCAAAAACTACTGGAGCACATATATTGAGACCTAGCAAAGGCACATCGGGCTAACAGTCCCTACAATTTTGCCAAGTTTCGTGCAAATCCATTCAGCCGTTCGAGCTAAAAGTGAGTCCAACCGCCCTGTGGAAAAATGAATGGAAAAAACGCGTTTTGGGACCCCCCTTTTTTCTCAGCCCCCCCTTGACGAAACCCCCCTAAATTTTCAGGGGCTGCTCAGAATCAAAATGTGCCATTTTCCTGAAAATTTCAGCCGATTCCGTCCACAAACGCCAAAGTTATTAGACATAGAATTTTCAAAAGTCCCATAGAGAAAAAATTCTAACTATATATACCTACTGGCGATAGCCAGTAGGTAATATATATATATATATATATATATATATATATATATATATATATATATATATATATATGTCCAAAAGAAACTGCTTTCAAAAGCAAAAACACGCACTCGGAAAGGTGCAGCAAAAAGGGGTTTATTCACGAGGTAACGCTACGCTAGGCGTAGCGTTACCTCGTGAATAAACCCCTTTTTGCTGCACCTTTCCGAGTGCGTGTTTTTGCTTTTGAAAGCAGTTTCTTTTGGACATTGTCAATACTCGGCGATGGGATTAGCCGAGCGCAACACGCCACCTGACTAAGGGATATGGATCCCGGTAACTAATCCTCTGCTCAAAGTTTGAATATATATATGGCAAGTCCCTTAAAGAACTTTCCCGATGCATTGTGGTGCCTGTAGGATGGCTAAACAGGCACGTGACTATTAAGTCTGTATTATTGCTCACCTGTGAACAAGACGTAAGTAACGTCGAAACGCGTAAGGAAAAGAGCACGTTTCAAAAGGAGCTGACGAATAAAGTCTTCTGCATTTTCAGACGCTGTGGACTCTCATTCTTTGAGGTGGTTGCACGCAATATTCCAGGATCTCCGCTCCTGGTGAGAGTCCGCCCTGCAGGACCGGGGGCCCCCAGTAAAACGGAGGTGTTTCTTTGCATATTAACTGAGGGGGCATGGTCCGCTCCTTGCCGGTTTGCCAGCTCTTCAGGACTTCCGTAGCAACATGGCAAAGGGCGCAGGAGAAAGGGAGATGTGAGAGGAGAACGCCTCTCTCGGAAGCAGCGCAGATGCAGACATTAATTACTCCTAGTGGAACCCTGACACGAATGCGCCGACTTGGGACAACATGCTGAAAATAATGCAAGAAAACAATATTTGAATAAATGGCAAGTCCCTTAAAGAACTTTCCCGATGCATTGTGGTGCCTGTAGGATGGCTAAACAGGCACGTGACTATTAAGTCTGTATTATTGCTCACCTGTGAACAAGACGTAAGTAACGTCGAAACGCGTAAGGAAAAGAGCACGTTTCAAAAGGAGCTGACGAATAAAGTCTTCTGCATTTTCAGACGCTGTGGACTCTCATTCTTTGAGGTGGTTGCACGCAATATTCCAGGATCTCCGCTCCTGGTGAGAGTCCGCCCTGCAGGACCGGGGGCCCCCAGTAAAACGGAGGTGTTTCTTTGCATATTAACTGAGGGGGCATGGTCCGCTCCTTGCCGGTTTGCCAGCTCTTCAGGACTTCCGTAGCAACATGGCAAAGGGCGCAGGAGAAAGGGAGATGTGAGAGGAGAACGCCTCTCTCGGAAGCAGCGCAGATGCAGACATTAATTACTCCTAGTGGAACCCTGACACGAATGCGCCGACTTGGGACAACATGCTGAAAATAATGCAAGAAAACAATATTTGAATAAATGGCAAGTCCCTTAAAGAACTTTCCCGATGCATTGTGGTGCCTGTAGGATGGCTAAACAGGCACGTGACTATTAAGTCTGTATTATTGCTCACCTGTGAACAAGACGTAAGTAACGTCGAAACGCGTAAGGAAAAGAGCACGTTTCAAAAGGAGCTGACGAATAAAGTCTTCTGCATTTTCAGACGCTGTGGACTCTCATTCTTTGAGGTGGTTGCACGCAATATTCCAGGATCTCCGCTCCTGGTGAGAGTCCGCCCTGCAGGACCGGGGGCCCCCAGTAAAACGGAGGTGTTTCTTTGCATATTAACTGAGGGGGCATGGTCCGCTCCTTGCCGGTTTGCCAGCTCTTCAGGACTTCCGTAGCAACATGGCAAAGGGCGCAGGAGAAAGGGAGATGTGAGAGGAGAACGCCTCTCTCGGAAGCAGCGCAGATGCAGACATTAATTACTCCTAGTGGAACCCTGACACGAATGCGCCGACTTGGGACAACATGCTGAAAATAATGCAAGAAAACAATATTTGAATAAATGGCAAGTCCCTTAAAGAACTTTCCCGATGCATTGTGGTGCCTGTAGGATGGCTAAACAGGCACGTGACTATTAAGTCTGTATTATTGCTCACCTGTGAACAAGACGTAAGTAACGTCGAAACGCGTAAGGAAAAGAGCACGTTTCAAAAGGAGCTGACGAATAAAGTCTTCTGCATTTTCAGACGCTTTGGACTCCCATTCTTTGAGGTGGTTGCACGCAATATTCCAGGATCTCCGCTCCTGGTGAGAGTCCGCCCTGCAGGACCGGGGGCCCCCAGTAAAACGGAGGTGTTTCTTTGCATATTAACTGAGGGGGCATGGTCCGCTCCTTGCCGGTTTGCCAGCTCTTCAGGACTTCCGTAGCAACATGGCAAAGGGCGCAGGAGAAAGGGAGATGTGAGAGGAGAACGCCTCTCTCGGAAGCAGCGCAGATGCAGACATTAATTACTCCTAGTGGAACCCTGACACGAATGCGCCGACTTGGGACAACATGCTGAAAATAATGCAAGAAAACAATATTTGAATAAATGGCAAGTCCCTTAAAGAACTTTCCCGATGCATTGTGGTGCCTGTAGGATGGCTAAACAGGCACGTGACTATTAAGTCTGTATTATTGCTCACCTGTGAACAAGACGTAAGTAACGTCGAAACGCGTAAGGAAAAGAGCACGTTTCAAAAGGAGCTGACGAATAAAGTCTTCTGCATTTTCAGACGCTGTGGACTCTCATTCTTTGAGGTGGTTGCACGCAATATTCCAGGATCTCCGCTCCTGGTGAGAGTCCGCCCTGCAGGACCGGGGGCCCCCAGTAAAACGGAGGTGTTTCTTTGCATATTAACTGAGGGGGCATGGTCCGCTCCTTGCCGGTTTGCCAGCTCTTCAGGACTTCCGTAGCAACATGGCAAAGGGCGCAGGAGAAAGGGAGATGTGAGAGGAGAACGCCTCTCTCGGAAGCAGCGCAGATGCAGACATTAATTACTCCTAGTGGAACCCTGACACGAATGCGCCGACTTGGGACAACATGCTGAAAATAATGCAAGAAAACAATATTTGAATAAATGGCAAGTCCCTTAAAGAACTTTCCCGATGCATTGTGGTGCCTGTAGGATGGCTAAACAGGCACGTGACTATTAAGTCTGTATTATTGCTCACCTGTGAACAAGACGTAAGTAACGTCGAAACGCGTAAGGAAAAGAGCACGTTTCAAAAGGAGCTGACGAATAAAGTCTTCTGCATTTTCAGACGCTGTGGACTCTCATTCTTTGAGGTGGTTGCACGCAATATTCCAGGATCTCCGCTCCTGGTGAGAGTCCGCCCTGCAGGACCGGGGGCCCCCAGTAAAACGGAGGTGTTTCTTTGCATATTAACTGAGGGGGCATGGTCCGCTCCTTGCCGGTTTGCCAGCTCTTCAGGACTTCCGTAGCAACATGGCAAAGGGCGCAGGAGAAAGGGAGATGTGAGAGGAGAACGCCTCTCTCGGAAGCAGCGCAGATGCAGACATTAATTACTCCTAGTGGAACCCTGACACGAATGCGCCGACTTGGGACAACATGCTGAAAATAATGCAAGAAAACAATATTTGAATAAATGGCAAGTCCCTTAAAGAACTTTCCCGATGCATTGTGGTGCCTGTAGGATGGCTAAACAGGCACGTGACTATTAAGTCTGTATTATTGCTCACCTGTGAACAAGACGTAAGTAACGTCGAAACGCGTAAGGAAAAGAGCACGTTTCAAAAGGAGCTGACGAATAAAGTCTTCTGCATTTTCAGACGCTGTGGACTCTCATTCTTTGAGGTGGTTGCACGCAATATTCCAGGATCTCCGCTCCTGGTGAGAGTCCGCCCTGCAGGACCGGGGGCCCCCAGTAAAACGGAGGTGTTTCTTTGCATATATATATATATATATATATATATATATATATATATATATATATATATATATATATATATATATATATATATATATATATATATATATATATATATATATATATATATATATATATATATATATATATATATATTACCTACTGGCTGTCGCCAGTAGGTATATATAGTTAGGATTTTTTCCCTATGGGATTTTTGAAAATTCTATGTCCAATAACTTTGGCGTTTGTGGACGGAATCGGCTGAAATTTTCAGGAAAATGGCACATTTTGTTTCTGAGCAGCCCTTGAAAATTTAGGGGGGTTTCGTCAAGGGGGGGCCGAGAAAAAAGGGGGGTCCCAAAACACGTTTTTCCCATGTTAATTTCCATAGGGCGGTTGGCCTCACTTTTAGCTCGAACGGCTGAATGGATTTGCACGAAACTTGGCAAAATTGTAGTGACTGTTAGCCCGATGTGCCTTTGCTAGGTCTCAATATATGTGCTTCAGTGGATTTTGAGAAATTAACGTTCAAAAAAAGATATATATCTGTAACAGCGCTCCGGGCTGCGCTCCGGTTCGCGTACTTTTCGCGAAACGGAACTTTGCGATGCGAAGCTGATTGGCTCTCCGGTGTCTGTCAACATTCTAAACAGTCCGGAGCGGCCGCCATCTTATCTCTCGGTAGGATCGAGAGAGAAGAAGAGGTGAAAAACGAAGGGGGAATTTAATGAAAGGGGGCAAGGTAGACCCCTCTTGACCCCGTAGGAATGATGTTGGGGTTATTAAAGGGTCCCGTGGGGAAAATAAAAAAAAATTGATTTTTCACGGTAGAAGCGCTTCCCGGGCCGCGAACTGGGCCGCAAACTGGCAGCGAAACGGGAATTCACCATTTTGTGTTTCGTTTTAATTAAATTACTAGGTATAAGGGGGTGCGGGAGACGTATCCTGATCCCTTATGTTTTCTGAGGGTGGCTGAGGAGGCTCATATATGTTGATACATGTCTTCCAGCGGCAGTGCGTGAGCGTTTTTTTTTTTTTTGCTGCGTGACGTCTGTTAACGTTCGATTCGATGGAAATCAGGAAGTGTTGACCGCCAATTTGTCACTGCGATAAAATATTTTGTTATAAATGAATCCTTATTGATAAACATTGTCTGCGCCATCTTGCCTTTTTTCCAATGCCACAATTTTGTCGTGCACGGCAGCCATTTAAGATGCCTTGACCAGACCCACTCTCTGCACGCCGTCGATTCTCAGCACGGCTCCCCACCCTCGCAAGCATCTCCCCCACGCACTGGTCACCCCCGCTCTCTCTCTCATGCATGGGCCATGAACTTCCCCCCATCTGCGCTGCTCTTCCCTGAGAATCACACCCTGTGCCCGCCCGACACCTCCCTTTCACCCTATTCACTACTGCACCCTCTGACACTCCTCTTCCTCTGTGTCCGATTGTCCAGGCCGGTCCCAGGCTATCACCTAGCCCTGCGGATGTAGTTTATGGCCCCAGCTGTAGAGAATCCAGACATGCCAACCCTCCCGATTCAGGCGTGAGACTACCGATTTCAGTGCTAGTCTCCCGCCTCCCGATTCCTGCAAGCAAAAACCCGATTCCTCGGGGGTTTCAGCTGACAGGGCTTGGTATTGTGTTATGTGCTAATTCTTCCAGGAAACGTCAGAGGGCCGATGCAGGGGCTCTAGAAGGGGTGATAAACCATTTAAGCCTCATTAACAAGCGCATGGTCTTTTAAAGATCTGTGAAGTACTCGGGGCGGCGGTGTGTGTGTGCCCTCTTTCAGGAGCGAGCGGGGGGGGGCACTGCCAGCATCTTGCCAGGCCAGGCAGTGTTCAACACTTGCATCACCCTTTCTCTGCCTGCTATTGCGCTCCATGCTTCGGAAAGGTAAGAAAAAGAACGTGCATGTGAGTTTGAAATGTCCGATCCTGTAGCAGCACACTTCCAAAGCCCACACATGACAATAACCCGATTCAAGGCCCCATTCACCCGATTTTTTAAAAATATATAGCACTCCAACAAAGTAGTAGGATTATAAAACTTTATTAACTTATAAATATATAGAACGCAACAAAAACTGTAAATACATTTAAACATTTTTTGGAAAAAAGAAGCAACAATGGTCAGTAGCTGTCTTTTGTGTGAATAGTCCCAAGGCAGCACAACGTGCTGAGTTCTGGACGGCACCCAGGTGATGTCACCTGGGTGCCGCACTGGTTTTTGGTATCCTACAATGCAGCTCAGAAAAACAGCGTGGGGCGCCCCGGGGGGTGCGCGGGGAGGCCTCGTCAGTAGCGGTCTGTTGTGCGAATAGTTCCAAGACAGCAAAACGCGCTGATGTGGATGGCACCCAGGTGATGTCCAGTAAACTGCCGCACTGGTTTTGGTATCCTACAATGCTGCTCCGAAAAACGGCGTGGGGCGCCCCGGGGGGGGGGGCGTGGGGGAGGCGGCGTGAACGGGCCTCCCCAGGTGGCGGCCATCCAGCTGAGTTGCGCGCGCTCTTGCGGCTACAGCGTCTCGCTCACCATGTAGTTGAGTTGCGCCCACTCTTGCAGTGCAGCGATAGGCGGCTGCCACAGGACTCTTAAAATGGCGGACGGCTCTTCGGATTTGGGCCTGGTCCACTAAAATGGCTCTGGGACACCTTGGAACTCAGACGCTTGCGTGCTAGGGCTTGGGCTCCATTCTCGAAAGCGTCCCCTCAGCCGTGAAGATTCTACAAAAGTCTTGGGGGCCCTCGACTCCTGCAGGCTTCCGGTGGGGAGCGGCTGCCATGATTGCTCGCGGAATGACCACGACGGAGCCACGAGATGGTGGTGCTTTCATGCTGACGCCAGCTTCAGTCTGAAACATCCAGAAACAAGGTGGGGCTTTCATCGTTTGGGAAAAAAAAATGTTCTAAACCAATGAAAAGTGTTATTTTTAGGTCATATGACCAAGCCTTCCATCATTAGGAAACCAAAAGTAAAATGAACCAATGAAAAGTTTTATAAACAAGTCACATGACCTGTTATGCGGCATAGGGCTACAAAAAGCGTAGAAAATCCGTTGGCACGTGAGGCGGCGTCAGTAGCGGACCGATGTGCGAATAGGCCGAAGGCAGCACAACGCGCCGAGATCCGGATGGCACCGAGTTGGTGTCCAGCAAGTTGCTGCACTGGTGTGGCTATCCTACAATGCTGCGCCGAAAGTCGGCGTGGGGCGCCCCGTTGGCCTGTGAGGTCGCGTCAGTCAGTGGGGGCTGTGCGTCTCCCCCAAGATGGAGGCTCCTCGGCTGCAGTGGGGCGCCCCTTAGCGTTTCACTCGCCGTCCAACTGAGTTGCGTCCGCACTTGCGGGTACAGTAGGCACAGCGTGCCGAGATCCGGATGGCACCGAGGTGGTGTCCAGCAAGTTGCCGCACTGGTGTGGCCATCCTACAATGCTGCGCCGAAAGACGGCGTGTCCAGCTGAGTTGTGGTCACTCTTGCGGTACAGTGACTCGAACGCGCCGAGATCCGGATGGCACCGAGGTTGTGTCCAGCAAGTTGCCGCACTGGTGTGGCCATCCTACAATGCTGCGCCGAAAGACGGCGTGTCCAGCTGAGTTCCGGTCACTCTTGCGGTACAGTGACTCGAACGCGCCGAGATCCGGATGGCACCGAGGTTGTGTCCAGCAAGTTGCCGCACTGGTGTGGCCATCCTACAATGCTGCGCCGAAAGTCGGCGTGGGGTGCCCCGTTGGCTTATGAGGTGATGTCAGTAGTGGACCGATGTGTGAATAGGTCGGAACCAGCACAAGGCGCCAAGATCCGGATGGCAAGTCCTGGATGTTGAGTGCCATAGTTGAGAGTTCTGAGCAGTGTTTGTAACACTGTCTGAAGCTTATTTGCACCTGCTGCAGCTTCACTATTGTCCTGGTGTGGCCAAAGATCGCCCATGACATAGGCGGCCGGCTCCCGAGGTCCGGCGGAACATTTTTCCTTTTCCTTTCTGCATCTTGTCCCACAATCCGTTTGACCTGAAGACACGACCAGGTCCCTGAATGTGTGCAGGGGGACGTTATTGATTGAATCAAAATGGCGGCTTCACACAAAGCTGACTCAAGCGTTGCTGTTGATGCTATACAGACAAAAATTGGTTTTCAGGTTGTACATTCTTCAGGATTTTTTTTTCCATCCAAGGCTGATTGAGAGTTTGTAGAACAATGGCTTCAGATTTTCAACATACTACTCTTCAACATTCTTCCTAAATGTAACAATGTGAGACTCACTAGGAGAACGGCTGTTTATCTTTCCTTTCAAAATGCTGCCAACAATATTTTCTGAATGGAAGACACCATCTTGTAGCATAAAGGGCCGAAAGGGGTTCTGGTCTGGCCGATGGTTGGTGGAGACATTTTGACTATATCTTGGACCTGCCCGGCCTCGCCCAAAATGGCGCCGGTATAAATGGGACTCGTAACTCCTTGTTGTGTACTGGTTGAACAACCTTGATATCACGAGATATGAATGCAGTTTTGATGCTCATGGCGGGCGGGGACGAGAATTGATTGAATATTTCGACATCCCTATAGATATTAAGTTCTGATGTGTTATTGATTACTGTACTATTGAAAGTTCGAATTAACGTCACCCATGGTACTTGCCCGCAAATGTATATCTAGATAATTTTTTTGTAAGTGGCCCTATTGTATTTTAATTACAAAATGTATGTCCACCGATTCCGCAACTGTTAGACACCTTAGTTCTTGCAACCTAATGGCCCGCTCGTTACGTTACTCTAAAATGTAAATGTCTCCTCATCATATACGAGTTCAGTTTGCTCCGTGGCCGGCCCACGTGGTTATAGGCCCATATTTGTATACTGACATTTTCACAATAAATGTTTTTAAAACAAAACATGGTAGTAGTGTTTACATTGGTAAAGTTTTTACTTTTAGTCACTGTTTTCGAATGAGTAAAAGGCAAGTGAAATAAAGCAGTCCAATTACATAACGGATAAAAGGTATAATACGTAGGAACGCAGTAAAGATAAATGGTCAAGGGCAGTTGTGTTTTCCTCTCCTGCAACATAAAGGGATCGATAAGAATCTGATAATCAGGCGTATCGGCGACTAAGACAGCAGGCCGAACCTCTTTTACTCAACGGCTCCGTCATGGGACGAAGAAACGCCCTTTTTCTCGGAAAAGGAATATATTTTACTTGCAGGACAGTTGTAAATTTTCCGGGAAAGTACATTAGCCTGGAACATTATAACATATATGTTTAAAAAAAAATAATGTTCGAACCAATAAAAAGCGTAATTTTTAGGTCATATGACCAAGCTTTTTATCATTAAAATAACAAAAGTAAAATGAACCAATGAAAAGTTTTATTAACAAGTCACATGACCTGTTATGCTTACGTTACGCGCTGCGCGCCGCGCCCCGGATCGCTTCCGGGAAGCTCCGCTTCGCGCATCGGAGCACTTCCGGGTGCGCTAACGCGGCGTGTCATATAACGAATTACGCGACAACGTAGGTCAAAAATATAGTCAAAATGTCTCCACCAACCAGCGTTCGGAACACAACCCCTTTCAACAGTCCAAAAAGTTCTGTTAAATGACAACAGAGGGGACAGGCAACAAGAACCGTCAGTCAAAGAGGGGAGGGCAAGTTCTTCTCTACGGGGTCATGTTGGGGCGCTACCGGAACTGATCGAAGTGGTAGTCTACAGTGTTTGTGGATGTTTCAGACTGAAGCTGAACGTACTTTCACGTATGAAAATCTTACTTGGGGAGGGGGCAGGAGCCAAGCGCCCCCTCCCAGTCCGCGCCACCACACCGTATGTTTTTAAATCTGAAGCCATCGTTCTACAAACTCAACCAACCTTGGATGAAAAAAACTAGAAGAATGTACAAACTGAAAACCAGTTTTGGTCTGCATAGCATCAGCAACAACGCTTGCTATCAGAGTGCATGAGTTTCATGCTCGATCGATTGAGCTAGCCGGATCGGGCAACAAAAAGTATAAAATAGTTATGTAAATAGTTATTTAATAAAATGTTTTACCCTGTTACTTTGCTGGTGTGTTGTATATATTTTTAATATTTGCATAGGGTTTGTCGTTATTTTGGGCGGGGTGGGTGACGGAGCCGAGCTGTCTTGCAGCCCTCATGGTGTGGAGCTCAGTTCATCTCACTATTTTCGTATTTCTCATGAAGGGTTGTTCCTAATGTTTCTATTTTAGCGAGGTAAAAAAGAGATCCAATTAGTGGCCTACTGATTTTGCTCGATTACTTTAATTTTTTTACACGATTTTTCACGATTTTTCACTATCTGCAAAGACTAAACAGAGTATTGCGACTTTGTGCTTGTTTGTAAATAGAGAATGAACCAAAGAGAATCAATTGTAAAACAGTAAATGCTTGGATAACAATCAATCAAATGGAGAGACAAGCAGGCACGACAGATTACAACAGGGGTAAAGGCCTGCGTTAACTACCCTTCACTATCTGCAAAGAGAGAGTACTACTAAGAGAAAAGAGGGGAGGGGAGGGGGCAGCGTTCAAAGCACATCAGCGTGCATAAACACGAAAAAGTTTTTACCTATCACGTACTTGACATTTGACAGCTTTTGATATTTGCTATTAAAAAACCATTGAAATTCACAGAAAAAACCATAGGTTATAGACCATATATAGTTAGGAATTTGCATTTACAAAACCTTGAAAATTCACTGAAAAAACCATTGGTTATAGACCATATATAGTTAGGGATTAGCCTTTTCAAAACCTTATTTTACTCACACAAAACCATTGAAATTCCATATATAGTTAGTTGCACTAACTATATATCGCGCACCCGCAATCCACTGCTGATGATGTCACATATTACATCATTCATGACATGGTTAGTGACATCACTGATGACATCACTGATGACATCTCAAATGACATCACTGATGACATCTCAAATGACATCACTGATGACATCACTGATGACATCTCAAATGACATCACTGATAAAATCACTGATAACATCTCATTTGACATTACTGATCACATCACTGATGATATCATTCATGTGATAATACCATGAACCTCTTCAGACTCTAATATAACCTTAGATACAATCAGTGTAAACAGACAGTCACAGACTGTCACTCATCCATGGAGTTACTCACACACCTAGTCAGTTATGCAAAAAATCAATCACACCTCCATTTTTTCAACTATACAGTTATACACACCTTACTTATTCAAACATATACTAACACATATTTACTCTCTTATACAATCCCTGATACATGTTCACAATGATCCATACAGCCACTCACACATTCACTGGCTCTTATGCACAGTTATTTATATATGTCAACTCTCACATGTACTGTGTTTTACATATGTACTTACTTTGACATGTAGCACTGAGATATCCATTCACTCACCAATACACTCATGCACAGTCAACCGCCCATACAGCTGTTTCCACATGCACTTTTGAACCCATACATATAGTGAATCAACTACTCACACATCTATGTACAGAGTCACACACCTCCCAGCCACCCATACACACACACTCAGTTTCCCATACAAATACTTGGACAACCAATCAATAACCCATACAGTTACTCATATAGCTACTGATCAACACATGCAGCAGTTTGTAGAACAACAGATATAATGATGCACAAATTAAGACAGTTTAGTCACTAACCCATGCACTCAGTAAGACACATTTAATCATTCTCTCATACAGTCAGTCATGCACCTACTAAATCCTTCTTCCAGACACTTATACATCCACTCATTCTTCAATATGTAAGACATATTTTAACTTTACAGAAACATACAGTCACTGGATGTTGTCATCAGTGATGTCATCAGTGATGTCATTTGAGATGTCATCAGTGATGTCATCAGTGATGTCATTTGAGATGTCATCAGTGATGTCATCAGTGATGTCACTAACCATGTCATGAATGATGTAATATGTGACATCATCAGCAGTGGATTGCGGGTGCGCGATATATAGTTAGTGCAACTAACTATATATGGAATTTCAATGGTTTTGTGTGAGTAAAATAAGGTTTTGAAAAGGCTAATCCCTAACTATATATGGTCTATAACCAATGGTTTTTTCAGAATATATATATATATATATATATATATATATCACGCTCTTGAGGTAGCCACACAAGCAGGAAAGCACACGAACAACAGGAAGGTTCACCTCAAAACCTTTAATCTTCGGTACAGGCGAGTGGGCATGCAGGTAAGTTAAACAGTTCCAGCGCTTTGCCTGACGCGTTTCGAATGTCTCTTCCTCAGAGGCGTGGCGTGGAAAACGTGCAGCGGTGGACGCACCCCCATAGATATGCTTGCATCAGTATTGGTGCGTTATGGGAGATGTAGTCCGTTATCCCCTCGTGAATCATGGCACTTTTCTATCTGCTGTGTTTCAAGGCTCAGCACGAGCCCCCCCGCTTGCCTCCTCGTCTTTATCCTTTGCCTGCTGCTCAGCTCAGTTTGAAAAACTTTTTATAATTGCTGTTTGAAATAGGACAGACTCACATGAGGAAGACATCGTGGCACTACGAGAACCAGGAGGCCATTCATATGGCCACACCCACTGTGGCAGGCTCTCGGAGATTAAAGGTGCGCGAGGAAAACCTGTTTTTTCATCAACACAACGCCATTGAAGAAGGGCTAATGTCCCGAAACCGGTCTGGCTGATGTAATTTTGATGACATTTACCTGCCAATTCCCTGTATGCAGCAGCTTGAGATAAAAGGCGGAGAAATGAATTTACCTTGAGGATTCTTCCATAAGAGGGTTACCTTTCGATTTTGATATATATATATATATATATATATATATATATATATATATATATATATATATATATATATACATACATATTTGGTGGGAAGAAATTATCCTACCTACGGACTTTGCAGAGAATCTAAAGAACAATATTGTAAAATGGGTCAGATTCATTGATGACCTTTTTGTAATTTGGCATGGGGACAAGAAAAGTGCGGAGGATTTAATTGCAAAATTGAATGTTAGCAATCTCAATTTACACTGCAATCATGACATTAGCAATCAATCCATTACATTTTTGGATGTGGAGGTGTTCATTGCAGGCGGTAAGTTGGAAACCAGATTACATCATAAAACTACTGCGGGCAATACAATACTGCCTGCATTCATCTAGTTTCCATCCCAAACATATTATATGCAGCATTCCCTACGGAGAAATGCTGTGTATTCGTTGGTATTGTAGTAGGGATGAGGATTTAGAAGTGGCTCAACAACAGTGCAAGATGAGATTTTGTGAAAGAAGCTATGAAAATCACATTATAGATGATGCCATAAAACGCACCAGATCTATTGTACGCAGTGAAATACTTAAACAGCAGCCTAGATCGGAACATAAGAACTTTCCAACAACGACTAAGGTTATAAAGCATAACACCACCATTTACAGTCCAAGGCTAATTCTCACGTACAATAAACAAAAAGATAGCCTTTACAGCATACTGAAGAAGAATTGGCATCTAATTTAGAGTGACCCCGTGATTGGTGCAAGTGTACCAAGCGCACCTATTATCACCTACAGAAGGGCCCCAAGCACCAGGGATCCGGTAGTAAATAACAGCCCACTAGTGAAACCTAAAAGCAATTGGTTATCAAATCAGAAAGGTTTTGTCAAATGTCAGTCTTGGAAGACCTGTAAATATGGGATCAACAAAATCTCCTATATCTCTCCATTTAAGGACAGACCTTGTAACAACACTAAGTGGCTAACTTGCAAGTCTGAGTATGCGATTTATGTGCTGGAGTGCTCATGTGGCCTGCAGTATGTGGGGTGTACCAAGCTGCCGGTCCACAAGAGGGTGCTCCAGCACATAAGGGCCATTTCCAACTCAAATGATTCCTACCCAGTTGCAAGGCATTTTAAAGAAATACATTCATTTTTTTATTTTTTATTTTTGTATTGGTTCAGTTCAAAACCGATATCTTTTCATATTCATAATACAGTTATGAAGTTATACACTTCCGTTTAGTCTTGACCTTTCTCTTGGTTTTCCTCGACAACAGTTTTTTGTTAACTATCGCTTTGGAGGCCTCATTGAGCCCTTCTTCTTCAGGTTCCGATAATTCCTCGTAGTCAACATTTGAATCTTCATCTGATTTAGCCTCAGACTCAATCACACCCTCTTTCCCCTTCTCTTTCTCCTTTGATTTGATCTTGTCAGTCAGTGCTGATGCCGTGGTGTTAACATTAAGGTGTGCAGAGCCTCCTGGTTGGTCTTGTACCGTGTGCAGTGGGCTATTTATTAAGTCTCTCTCTGCTGCAACCTCCATATTTTTAACAATTTCATTTGTCTTAACCAGTTTTATCTCACTGGCTTCTTTAAATGCTAAACTTGTTGGCCCCTTATCCATGGGAAGTTTATCTGATCCTTTCTTGCCACCGCGTGTCTCAGTAGCAAGCCCATTATCTTTAATTGCCTCCAGAGTAGTTTTTTCTGACAGAGTCTCTCCGTTTTGTTACATGGCACTGTGGGCACTATAGGCACTATTGGTACAGCAAGTTCTTTATCTACCAATATCCCATCAGATTTATCCCCGTTTTTTTCACCTTTGTCATAGCTACTCCTCTTTTGTTTGCCTGTTAATTGTATCTCTGTTACATCTGAATCAACATTTACTTCGCTACTGACACTAGCACCTCCCTTCGTATCTGCAGGTTTTAAATGTTCTGAGTGCTGTTTAAATTTGACAGAGTTATTAATCTCATTTTTATCCCCCATCACCGTTACCCCTGCAGCCACTGCAGTCATAGTACCTGAAAGTGCTTTTTTTAATGTCAAAGCAGTCTTCCTGGATCTGGTCTGGCGCGTTGACATTGATTCATATGCCGTAGTCGTTTCCACTGTTTCTGTCCGTTTCTGCAGCCTTGGCCGTGTAACCAGGGAAGACCTCAGGTGTGCACTCTGCTGTATCGGGGCTGGGAACGCCCAGCCGGCTGTGAAGATAGAGGGCGGCGATAAGCGAGCGAAGCTCGCTACGTGAATCCAAGAGCGAAGCAATTTCCTGCCGCCCTGCTTTCCAGAGCATCGGCCCCCGCCAAGTTCCGGTCTTTCAACCGGACTCCAGCCGTTCCTCTCGGTAGGTAGGTTCAGGTATGCGAGCGCTTCGTTTCTTTCTCTTTCTCCCTTCCTCGATCGCCAAGCGCATCAGCCCCTGCCGAAAACTCCGATCTCCAGCCAGTCGCCTGCCGTTTTTCACAGTGAGTGCAGGGGCACCTTAAACTTTCCTTTCTTTCATCTTTCCTTCAGGTTGAGAAAGTGTAAATTTTACTCATTAAGGCAGCGTAATGAGTTTACCGATGCAGACCCACACATACACGTCTTCACTCAGCGGCGCTCAGCCCGCCATCTTGGCTCCTCCCAAGACTAAACAAAAAATCCTCCTACTAAAAACAACAGGTAAAGAAATGGCAGAAAGTAAAAAAACTCGGTTAATAGATGACAGCCCTCTGAGAAGATGGATAGAGGCTAAAGGTGGGGTTAAGAACATGGCCCTAAGACTTTCAGGGACAAGCCCCGATGAGCTGAATGGCCAACTTAGTAAAATACAAGAAGACAACCTAAGTAACGACTTAAGCTTAAAACTGAACAAGCCTATGGATCTATTAACTGACTCTAGCTCGAGTGCACTTCCCTTGAACCAAGAGGTATCTAGTAACATGGTTATAATCTCGGAGGAAGGAAATGGGGACTTAAGTACTGAGATTTACTCAGGGATTTCTAGAGCTTCACCTAACGCTATTTCAGATACCTCGCTGTCTCATACCATACTAAACGACGCTGTGAAATCCAGTGAGGAGCAGGATCTTGAACTCTCAACTCTTAATTCTGAAGCGATAAATGAAATGAATGAAACTATAGTATCCAGTTTGAGGAAAACCCCAACGCAGTTAGAACATAACTTTAATGCTAAACCAAGAGAAAATGTGGAACACGATTCTTTGGTTGATGTGTCCGATGAGACAAATTTTGGAGAAACAGTACCCGATCCATCTACTACACAAATTAGTAAATCCTCTCTGCAGAGCGCTTCTGACACTTCAGATCCTATACCTCCGAAAGTTATTTCAATGGAGGCAATTATGCAGATTCTGATAGAACAGAGAGTAGAGATACAACAACAATACTCTCAACTAAGAGAAGACAATACTAAAATACAAGGAACTATGATGGATATATGTCAGAATCTAGGAGGAGTAACTAAAGAAATAGAAGATATCAAATCACGAATAGTGGAGGTGGAGGAAGATGTGAGCCAAACTACATCAATTGTCAGACAAAATACTTCAAGAGTGTCCCTTCTGGAAGCTAAAGTGGAAGACTTGGAAAATAGGGCCCGGAGACAAAACCTTAGACTTTTCGGAATACCTGAAGGAATTGAGGGGTCAGATCCGAGAGCCTTTATGGTTAAACTTTTTCAAAGGGCCTTTTTGGACCTCACGGATTGGGATTGGGACTCCCAACTCCAGAGAGTACATAGACTTCCTCTAGTCCAAAGAAACACTAATAGCAAATTTCCGAGACCCTTTTTGATTTATTTTGGTAACTTTCTTTTGCGACAAGCAGTAGCATTAAAAGCAAAACCTAATAACCCTGTTACCGTTGATAACTTCACTTTTTTTGTGAAGTCAGACTTAACTAAGGCCACTATGGATAAACGGTGGGAACTTCGGAAGCTGATCGATGCCTTTAAAAATTTAGGATGTTTGGCCTATCTTCAAGAGCCTGCTCGCCTTAAGGTTATTCGTGATGGGCAAGTGGCCTTCTTTACTGATCCTTTATCTGCGGAACAATGTCTGGAAAAATTTTCCCGGGACAATGAAAAAAGAAACCAAAAAGAAAAAGAAAATTAGTGTTGCACTCTTTTGTAAAAATTTTAAGGGTCAGGTTTATATATATTGATATGTTTATACTTCTTCTCTTTCTTTTTCTCTTTTTCTTTCTCTCTTTTCTTTTGCTTTAGGTGGCTTTTTTGGGTTTTGAACTAAATATAGATACAATAAGGCACAATAAGGCATGAATTAAATATGGTTAGAGCAGCCACTCATGCATGCTTCTTCACTGCGCTGCCACGCTAGCGGCAGCAACGCTAGAGGGGAGCTCCCCCCCAAGAAACGGACTGCAGCGAGGGAGGGGGTGGGGTTGCCACAAGGGCAGGGGTGGCAACGGGTGTCGTGGGTGGGGGGTGGTGATAAAAGTAAAAAATATGATTGCAAGATTTGACGCTTTATTTTTGCTTAGGAAAAGTAGAAACGAAAAGGTAACGAAGGTAAAATACATCGAGGAAAAGGAGAACAACATATATAAGACCAATATCAAATAAATGCTTAAGCTAAGAATCTTATGTTGGAATGTAGATGGCCTAAACAGTAAAAGTAAAAGAAAATTAGTACAAGAAGAGATTAAATTGTATAACCCTAATATAGTGCTGCTGACAGAAACTCATATAAAATATCAAGACAGAAAGTTATTAACCCAACTAGGCTATGAATTGGTTACTTGTACCTCTTTAAATGAGACCATAAGGGGGGTTGCTATTTTAAAACAAAGAACACTCCCATTAGAGATAATTAAAACTGCCTCTGATATTAGAGGTAGATGGGCAATAGCACAGATGCAAGGAGCGAAGGTTAAGCTGGTACTTTGTGTGGTATATGGCCCAAATATTGATAAGCCTAAAATTTATGAAGACCTAAGCCTAGAACTATTAGAGTGGGAAGGGGAAACTATGATTGCTGGAGATTTTAACTGTGTTATGAACTATAAAATAGACTCTACGGGGCCAATGAATTTTAAAAGAATGTATAAAGTAAGAGCTGCAATTTTAGAGCTTGCAAGATTAAACAACATTAGAGATTTATGGCGGTCCAAACATCCTAGGGTGCCAGGCTTTACTTACTATTCTGCCCCGCACAGGTCATGTTCTAGGATTGATATGGTATGGGCCTCGCAACAAATCTTAGAAAATTGCGTGATTGAAATCTGCCCCAAAGTCACATCGGATCATAACCCTCTTCTTTTGGATGTTAATATTGAAAATCAGAATGTAAAACCACGAAAGTTCACTTTTCCTAGACATTTGCTAGTTGATCAAACATTTATCTCAGTAATTAAAAAACACATACAAGAATTTATTGAGTTAAATGTTAATACAGCTAGTATCAATATGGTATGGGACGCTTGTAAGTGTAGCATTAGAGGGTGTGTCCAGCAATATGTATACAGGCTCAATGCAGAAAATTATAATAAGAATAAAGATATGACATCTAAATTGTTGGACCTGGAAACACAATTGGCTGAAGCGACTTTGCAATCAAAAAACAATATTGAGTTGCTTAGAGCACAATTGGCGGAACTGCAAGCTGGACTCAGAAAAGTGTTGAGAGAAAGATATGCAGTTAAATTACATAAATACAAGTTAGATCAATATGAAGGTGGTGACTGTATCGGAAAAATATTGGCTTTTAAAACTGCAGATAGAAAAGCAAAAACTAGAATAAAGGAAATAATTGGATCAGATTCAGTGATATATGGACAAGAGGATCAAATATTAAATCAATTTGTTAAATTTTATCAACATTAATATACCCCAGAGGAGCCATCGAATGAAACAGAGGTTGTAAAATATCTTGATCAATACCTAGGACCATCGCGAGCATTAAATCACGAAGTAATTCAACAATTAAACTCTGATATTACTACTGAGGAGATTAAATTGGCTATCGACCATTTACCATTAGGTAAGGCGGTCGGTGAAGATTGCATACCAGGTGAACTCTATAAACTGTGCTATCAAGAGCTAGCTCCATTACTACAAAAAGTTATTAATTTAATTATTGTTTCTAAACAACCACCATCTTCATGGAAACTTGCTAAAATCATATTTTTTCTGAAGAAGGGAAAACCGGAAAAAGAGTGTGGTTCATATCGGCCCATATCTCTACTCAACTCCGATGTGAAAACTTTTTCTAAAATTTTAGCTAATCGGCTAGCGCCCCATATGCCGGACATTGTTAATCCCCAACAACATGGCTTTGTGATTGGTAGAGATACCACATTGCATGTTAATACTTCCATAACCGCTCTGGATGTAGCGGAAACTACTAACACCCCACTCGGTATGATAATGTTAGATGCTGAAAAAGCATTTGACCGAGTGGGGTGGGAATATCTGTGGACAGTATTAATTAAAATGGGTATAAATGGCTCTTATCTAGATTGGGTTAAATCTCTCTATGATGATCCACGGGCCGTGATCAGCTATGGAGATATAGATTCTGACAACTTCAAGATTGCAAGAGGTACAAGACAGGGATGCCCTCTTTCCCCATTATTATTTGCCTTATCTTTAGAACCCTTTTTAAATGCTTTAAATGATCAAATCAATATAATTCCAGCTCAACATGGGGATATAACCCTTAAATTAACTGCCTTTGCGGATGATATCGCAATATATACATCGGATGTTTGTAAAGCTATGCCCGCAATTATAGAAGAAGCACATAAGTATGGGAAAATCTCCGGGTATAAATTAAATGTTAACAAAACCCAAATTATACTCAACTATACTCCGGTTACATGTACTTACAAAACCTGTAAAGAAGCCGTATACTTGGGCATTAAGCTTACTGCTAAAGTGGAGAAAATTGTGGAAATAAATTATGGGTCATTCCTTAAAGAAACGGCTGCGAGTTTTAAAAAATGGCATAAGATACCTTTGAGTTTGTTAGGGAGATTAAACCTGATAAAGATGAAAATCTTACCCAAGTTACTTTATTTGTGTAGAGCTAAACCGCTACAACCAAATAAGCTTTTTTTTAGAAAATTGGATGGCATCTGTAGTAGCTTTATCTGGGGGTATAAAAAAGCACGAAGGGCGGTAAAATTTTTGACACTTCCAATCTCTAAAGGGGGACTTACCTTACCGGATTTTAATCGTTATTTTTTAGCTACTTTTCTTCTACGCACTAGGAGCCTATTAAAAAATACTACCTATACATGTTGGGGGCTGACGCTAATCAATTTCTACTATGGGTCCATGATCCAAACTATTTCAAAAGAGTAAAATTCAAGACTGCAAAACATGCCATACGAATTTGGGATAAAATTCTGTACATTAGTAATAGTTCATTTTACAATACTGAACTTAGATTATGGAACAATCCGGGCCTTCCTGACATATTTTCGGACGGTTTGGGTAATCGATGGATAAGACAGGACATAACCACATTAGGAGATCTTTATGGTACTAATGGGTTGAGGGACTTCGAGAATTTAAAAATTACAAATGGGCTTACGGATGACATGCATTTTAAATATAGACAACTAAGAGATTATTTCTGTAATAAATTGAAAATAACGGAAGTCAAACAATCTGATATTATTGAGGGTATTTACTCAGAAAAAACTAAATCATTAATCAGATTGGGATATCAATGGCTTATTAAGGAGAAGGGAGAAAACACAACTCAAATCGCAGCCAAATGGTCTCGTAGATTAAATCAAAACATAAATTCAGTACAGATTGGAAACGCCCTAACTCATTTAAGTGAAATAGTTCACTCGTCTAAGTTGAAAATGCAACTATATAGGACAATCACGGAATTGTATTATACGCCGCAAAGAATATCCAGTTGGGCACATGGTAACTCGTTGACAGAGAAATCTAGGTGTGCTAAATGTAACACTGTCGCGGCTGGAATTGAACATATGTTATTCTCATGTCCTGCACTCTCCAATTTCTGGAATCGTATATCTTACCATCTTCAATTTAACCAGATAAATTCATCGGATCTCACGGTACAAATGGTTTTATTAGACATCCAAGATAGGAACTATCCCAATAAGGATCTCTTAACGATTTTGCTAGCATGTGCTAGATTAACAATAGCTAGGGTCTGGATATCTAAAGAACCCCCTAATGTTGCGGATTGGTTAGCATTGGTTTATGAAATTAGAACTATGGAATTTTCTTTAGCTAAACTTAGGGGTCCAAAAGCTCTTCTGAGAAAAGAAAAGATATGGAAGCACTTTTTTGAAGGCCAAGAAGCGTGATTTAGCCTAGTTTTGTCTTTCTGTTCTAGTAGTTTATTACTTTAATAGTAGAGCTAATGTGAAATATTGGTTTAATAATTAATTATACGTTGTTGCCATTCCTCAATTTTAGTTGCTGCTCATATTAATTGTATTTGTATGTTAAGTATGGAATTGAATTGTAATGAATCATGTCATTTCTTGCAAACAATAAAAATGTTTAAAAAAAAAAAAAAAAGAAGAAGTTATACACTTCCAAAAGACAGGGGGAAATAATAGAAATTATATAGATAAATAAAAACAGTACAGTAAGTGGGTATTACCAAATATAAAACAATGTTGATATTACGCTACAGTGGAGACCTTCATTGGTCTAGATTTTTGCAAACATCATTCCTCAACCCCCATATGATCAATCATCGCCTGCCAAACCTTGATCCCCCTTTGCTTTTTCTTAATTGACTTAGTACAATATAGGTTGTACTCCAAGTAAAACACATTGTAAAATTTTGCTCTCCACATCTCATAAGCTGGAGCTTCAGGTTTCAACCACATTGAGGCAATGCAAAGGCGAGCCACTGCCGTCACCATGAATAGCAAGTATCTATACTTGCGATACGATAAGAACACATCCAAGTCACTAGATAAACCAAAGATAATCATTTCCTTGGTGATTATGACATCAACTTTTAACATATTTGAGAGAAATTGTACAATGCATGTGAAGAATTGATTTAACGCACTACAATCAGCAAATATATGAACAATGTCAGCCATATTAGTTTAGCATCTAAAACATTTCCCATTATAACTGTTGCCCCACTTTGCCATTTTTGCTGGAGTATGGTAAAGATTAAATACAGTTTTGTAGTGCTGAGAACGTAAATTCGCCGATAGAATAATATCGGCCGCTGTATTAATAGACTCTTGTAGGGGTACAGAGCTAGTAGCAAGCCTCATCAGCCATTTGGACTCCTGCAGCGCAAGGTCATCCTGATGTAATTCGAGTAGATAATTATATATAATACCGATCCGTGTCGGTCTATTAAGTATTGTCAATAGACCGTTAGGCAGGATAGATATTGAATTTAGATGTTTGAAAATAAAGTCTTGTAACTGTAAATACTTAAAAAAATCATTCTGTTGGATTGCATAGGTGTCTTTAAGCTCTTGAAAAGATAACACTACACCGTCTTTAAACAACGAACCAACCGCTTTTAAGCCTTTTTCCCCCCAAATTTGCATTCTACAGTCCCAAAATATAGGTGGTAGCAGTGCCGGGGAGTCGCAAGGAGTATGGTAGTTAATGCGACGCAGCTGCATAATTTTGCTAATCATACGCCAACCCTTAAAAGCAGTGTACACCAACTTAAATTTAGTTCTCTTGTAGTAGCTAGGTTCGTAAAAACGAAGAAGCATCTGTCGTGCTCGTGGACCAAGTAATAAATAAAAAATATCAGGGTCCTCAAATTGAGGTGGGTCATTTCCATTTACAGCGAACTTAATATTCTGTAGCAAACAAGACAAATAATATAATACAAAGTTTGGGACGCCCCAGCCTCCCCTCAACATAGGAAGTGTCATGAATTTAGATGCCCGAAGTGGGGATTTCCATCCCCATATGAATCTTTCAACCATTGCTTGAAGTTTCCGCACTTCTAGGGGTGGTACCTCAAGTGGAACTGACCTAAAGAAATACAGTACTTTAGGAAGTATGGACATTTTAAGCACATTGCGTCGTCCCACCATCGATAAATGTAAACATTCAAGTTTTTCTAGTTGTTGTTTTATTGATCGTATAATATCGGTCCAATTGACCATAACCAGATCATGAAGGGATAGTCTGATTTTAATACCAAGGTACTTGGCTTCTAGGGTCACTCGACTATCATTAGGGCATAATCCTGATGTGCATACAATTTGTGTTTTTGAGATATTGAGTTTATATCCTGCTACCTGACCAAACTCTTTAGTTATAGCTTCAATCTCGGAAACTGCAGCTTCCGGGTCTGATGTTACGACTGCAATGTCGTCTGCATATGCTAGCACACGCATGCTTCCCCCCGGAAGCGTCATAGATGGTATATGTGATGATGTAGTTAACGCCTGTAGCAGTGGGTCAATGTATATAGCGAATAAGAGTGGTGAACAGGGACAGCCCTGACGTGTACCACGACAAATATTTACATACCCTGAAAGCTGCCCTGACATAGAGATCTGTACCCTTGGATGCCTATACATAACCTGGATAGCCTGCAGATAGCGAGGTCCAAACCCCACTTTAGTCATGACAGCCCATAAATACGGCCATGAGACGCGATCAAACGCCTTTTCTGCGTCTAAAAATACTAAACCTATATTCTTATGCGTCGTCTCGGCGTAGTCCAGGGCTGTAATGACTCGACAAACGTGATTAGTTGTATCCCGCCCAGGTAGGAATCCATGCTGTTGATTAGAAACCAATCCTGGGACCACACCGATCAGCCGATTCGCAAGAATTTTTGAATAAACTTTGACATCAACATTAAAAAGCGATATAGGCCGATATGAGCCAGGCAGATATGAGGGCTTATCTTTTTTCTTAAAAACCGCTATAGTAGCGTCGTCCCATGATGGCGGTGGATGTCCTGACTGGGCAGCTATAAATGTCTCTAGCATGTCTTTTTTAATGATCGGAAACAGTTTAAGATATAACTCTAATGGCAGTTTATCAGGGCCCGAAGCTTTGTCCAAAGCTAGACTTGTAATGGCTGTCTCAAGTTCTAGCATCGTGATTGGAGCTTCCAATTCCTCTCTTTGTGTATCCTCCACAGTATGTCCCGTATAACAACTGTTGACAAACTGCTCTAATAACTCTGGGGAGGCATTGTCTTGAGTGTATAGCTCGGTATAGAATTCTTGGAAAACTCTCATGATGCCTTCGGGTGTCTCTATCCTCAAACCCTGTCTATTTTCAATAGAGGATATATGTTGCATCGTCTGTCTTTGTCGCATTCTTTGAGCAAGACACCTCCCCACCATCTCACCGTACTCATACCTTTCGGCATTATACAATTTATATTGAGAAGCAATTTTCTGGCTCCAGACCCCCGTAATTTTCGCCTTGCATTTTGCCACTTTATCTTGGGTATTACAGCAGTCCTGTCCTCTCCTTATATCACCTATCAAATCACATTATGCGTTGGCCAGGTCTTGCAGTAGCTGTTTCATTGCTTCCTTTTCCTTACGTTGCATTGCCCAGCCATAGCTGCATGTCTCACCACGCAGCCCCGCTTTAAAGCAGTCCCATACCATTGCACTAGTTGACGATCCTCTATTGATATCGAAAAACTGTTGGGACCATTCTAACATTTGAGAGACATACAGCGTATCTACCAAAAGTTTCTTGTTAAATGTGAAAGGTCTTTGCATGCGAGGTAAGCTAGATATTAACATATCCAACACTACGAGTGCGTGGTCTGATGTGATACGTGGCATTAAGGACATCCGAGCACCTACTATCAAGTCTCGTGTTGAAAAAATATAATCGAGCCGAACAAATTTTTTATGTGGGGAAGAAAAAAAGGTATAACCAGGGTCTAGTGGATTTGAGAGTGGCCAGCAGTCTACCAAACCATGTTGGAGCAATAGTTGTCTTAGCCCCCTAAATACCTTCGGTTTTCGGCCCCTATAGTCTTTAAAGGTTGGGTCCCAAGTATTTATATCTCCATGGATGTTGAAATCTCCCATTACCAACAAGGGGGTACGCCAGAGTGCTAATTCAACATTCAGAAATTCGAGTATAGCAGGTTCGTCACTGTTTGAGCCATAAACAGTACATATTGTCACAGGAGTATTCCCTATCACACATTCACAAATTGCCCAGCGACCCATATTATCAGCTTTAACTCTTGTAGTTGCAATAACTGATTGACGCCCCAAAATAGCAACACCCCGGTTCATAGTAGACTGTTGTGATACAACTAGAACAGTATACCCTAGTTCGTTCAACACTTTACGATTTCCCCATGATATGTGTGTCTCCTGGAGACAAATAATGTCTGGTTGTATCAAACGTATTTCGTGCATCACTTTCCTACGTTTTACCACATTATTCAACCCACAAACGTTAAAGGAACATATTCGAAAATTTGTACCAGCCATTTTTTTTACTTAAAGTAGTAAATAACAGCCATCCCTTAAATCCAGAGCATTTCACCTCAATATCTCTCCCATCTTGTCGGTCTTGAACTGAGTTTTTTCCCTTTTTTACCCCCATCACCGTGCACCCTCCCACCTCCCACCAGCCCCCAAAGCACCCCCTCCCCCACCCCAGTGACCCTCCCCCAACAATGAGGCAGTAGGGCCTATTGCCCCTTGATGTGTGTGAGAGTACCTCCAGTGGCTGTGGAGATCATTATCGAAACTAGAAACAGAAAACCTTGAGATTCCAAAATATAGAAAAAAATAGTCACATGGTAATCAAGTCTATGTCATCTCAGGGTAATGAGTTCAGATATTCTTTGGCTGAAACTTCAGTCGTAAAAAATCTATTTTGCCCTTTATAAATCATTTTCAAAGTAGCAGGTTGCAAAAGGTACACTTGCACCTCTTTTGCTTGAAATGCAGGAATTAATTGGCGGAGTCGCCACCGGTTCTCAACTGTAGCGTGACAATAATCGGGACGGACGAAAAATTCCACCCCCAAACCTGATCTCTTTTTGTCTGGTCGCGCAAGATCGTAAAGTAGCTGTCTAGCCAAGAAGTTATTTAAGGAAATTAAAATAGCCCGTGGATATCGAGCACCTTGGTTTGCTCGTGCTGGTTGTGACCGAAATGGAAAACGATGAGCCCGTTGGATTTCTTGCGCCCATTGCCATTCCTTGACTTCAGGAAATGCATCATTAAATAAATCTATAACAAACTGACGCACATCTTGGCCTTCACGGCCCTCGGGCACACCCAAAATGCGTAAATTATTACGCCGTAGCCTATTTTCTAGTTCAGTCAGCTTTGAGTTAACATCGGATTTTTGAGCCTTAATTTCCTTAATATCGCTTTGGTTTTTGGATCCAAAATAGCTGGGAGGCAAGATGGCGTCTGACGGTCAGACGCGAGTGTGAGAGCTCCAACTGCGGCTGGGAGACCGAGCTGGTTTTTGGCTATGAAACCTCCGTGTTTCATCTTTAAGAAAGCGGTGGCGGTGGCGGCGGCGATTTAGAACAGTTTACAAACACTCACCGTTTTCGAGCTGACAATCCCGGAGCCAGATCACGGGCTGAGTTGGAGCTTGAGCCGAGGCATAGGAGGAGCCATGCCGACCCAGGTGTGGGTTGAGCTGAGCCGACGCTGCAGGCGGAGTCAGGGAGCTGTGGAGACACGGAGATACAGGCACACGGAGCCGCGGACCGGCGGAGTACTGCAGTACTGCAGCAAGGCAATAACGGAGCAATGGTTTAAAGGGAATATTGACGAGCTAAATTCGAGTAGTTTTTTGGTGGAGTTTACAGGCTATACCCGAGAGACTACTGGATATATCGCCCTGAAGGAGGGCTGGTGTTGAGCCTTGCTGACGTGCAGCCGCATATACAGCGTGAGAGACATTTACCAGGTACTTGGTGCATTACCCATATTTTCATCTATTTGTTTAAACTAATTAGATATATAGACTGCCTTTAAGACTGCCTTTAAGAAGAAATAGATAGACTCCCCGTCATGGCACCTAAAACTGCACGTGGTGGGAAAACCAGAGCAACTGGAAAGATGCAGATTGGCACACGCGCAGCACTAGCAGCTAAAGGCAAGCAGGACCCCAGTAATGTTATAGAGACTGATGGATTCCAAGCTGGGACTCCAAAGATCACGCAAATGTTTCAACTTAGGGGCAAAATGGCAACATCAAAAATAATGAACGTAGCATCGGCCTCTGCAATTCCTGTTGTTGAGTCAGTAGCCCCCCCTGAGAGTGATATTCCTGCTAATTTAGAAACAAAAGAGACCACATGTGACACAGAAAATAAGATCAAACCCCAAAAGGAGAACACCGAGGGTATAGAACTTAAAGAGAATTTTGAGAATATTGATAATGTGGTAGATACTACCCTGACGGAGGCATTATCAGATTTGGTAGTCTCCCCTAAGTCCATACAAGCTGCTTCCAACCATACTACCATTCTAATATCTACCCCCACACCGACCTCTATCACAGTAAATAAAGTTGACTCTGGAGAGGGGGATCTTATTGGTAGCAAGGATAGTGAATATTATTCACTATCTGAACATTCAGAGCACTCCTACGCCTCAGAGGAGATAGAGGAAGAGGAAGAGGAGGAGGAAGAGGAGGGAGACTTGGAGGACGATGGCGAAAACACTGGGAAATTATCTCTCGATCTTACTGCCGTCGAGCAAGGGAACATGAATTGGGCAGACCTGACTGCTGGCAACAAGGTTAATGATAATGGTGGTAATCCTGGATCTACGGAAATTCCTGAATGGGCATTAATCGAGGATAATCCCAATTCCAATGCTGATCAACCTGGTGGAGCGGTATATAATATGGGCGCAACGGCACAGGAGGCATTGGATGTAGTATTGAAGGCAATCTCTGATCAACGTGTAGAGGCTAAAGCGGATCATCAAAAAACTCATAATGCCTGCAAAAAGCTACAGAATACTGTCCGCCGTCTAGCAAAAACCTGCAATGATTTTACGGACAGAATGATTGAAGCAGAAGGACGCATCTCTGCACTTGAAGATCAAATGACTAAAGAGATACATTCAAATGACCTGCAACATCTGAAATATTTTGTAATTGATAATATTCCTTTCTCCAAATGGGAGGGCAACATGTAGGCTACCCTCAGACATTTGGAGACCAAATATATTCTGGAATTAAACAGTAAAAATCCCAATGGGTTAAATACAATGGAGGATCTTCATAAATGGCTCTAATTATGAATCAGCATTGTCTAAAATATAAGAATCAAATATAAGATTTAAATTTCTAAATTCCTAAACTAATATCTAAATGGAAATATGTAATTTTATCGAGTTTTTCTGTGAACTGTTAATCTAAGTTGATGGTTTTAAACATCTCTATGAATGATTAGTTCTTTCAGATTGTAAAAATTGTAGCATTATTTGATCATCCATGCAGCTGCTCCACCCTGGAAACTGTTTCCTAAGTGATTTTTAATTGTATATGATTGGGTACCAGGATCTAGTACCACAATTATACACTTTTATTGGGTGTTGCACTAAGCACTTTATTGAAGCTTTACAGCATTAGCGGACAATAACTTGTGGAATTTGCACACAGGAATGCGTTATTTTGCACAAACAGCATTCATACTGTAATTGGAAGATGTAAGTAATATTTATTCAGCTCTAATGTGTTTGGATTTACAGAATACATTTGCAACTTTTGCACTATTGCTATTTTGCACAAAAAGGGTAACGAATATTAACTGATGTTTTTATGTGGTACAATGAATTATTTTATGCAGTAATAATGAATTTTAGAACAATTTAAACACATTAATCTGTTTTTTAATCATTGTGTGCTGTACAATAGGTGGGGCATAGAGGCCAACTGGCTCCTGGGTCAAAGTGAACTCTATGTTGCAGTCCATCATCATGGCATTATCATTTGTGTGTTATGTTTCTCGATTTAGTCTCGGAGTTATATATAGTTTGAAAAGGATTGTCCTCTCTTATGGCGATTTTTCTTCTCAAGATTCTCATACTATTTACATTTATTTACATTGATCGATTACAGAAGGATTTGTAGATAAACAGTTCATTTTGTGGTTACATGAAAGCTTTACAAATGTACAAACAATTCGGCATCAAGGTTGTGTCCGAAGGGATACTCTGTGCCCATTGCCAGGATCATTCTCGACTCAAGTTTGGGTAGAAGTAGTGTTTGATCACCCCCTCTCTCAGATGGTTTGCTATGTTTTATTCCAGCATACTTTAGCAAGTTGGGGTTCGATTGATGGTATTTCGCAAAATGTATGGCCATAGGATAGCTCGTGTCCTCATTCTTGATTGCTCTTAGGTGTTGGAGGATCCTTAGTTTTAGTTTATTGATTGTTTTTCCTATGTAGAATTTTCCGCAAGGGCACATGAGTCTGTATACCACACATTTAGATTCACATGTTATGTGGTCCCTTATTTTTTCAGTCCGTCCGCATTGTAGTTTGTAATCTGTGATATTAGTGCCATGCTCACAGGCCTTGCATTTGGAACATTTCCAGAACCCTGGAGTTTTCAGCCATGATGATTTCTTAGGGGGTTTCAACTGTAGGTGACTTTGAGTTAGAATGTCGCTTAGTGATGAGGTTTTTCTATAGGTGATACTGGGATAAGAGGTCAGATTTTCTTTGAGAGTATCATCAAGAAGTAAGATTTTCCAATTTCTTCTTAATGCCTTTTTAAGTTTGTCACTCTGGTTGTTGTAGTCTACAATCAAACGTGTCACGTTCTCCTTGTTATCTGATTCATGTCTCGTTCCATCACTTTTGCTATCTTTTGGCAAAAGGAGGTCTGCTCTTCTTTTCAAATTCATCCTTTTCCATGCCGTTGCGATTACTTCTTCATGAAAACCTCGTTCCTGGAATCGCTTGCTCAACCAATCAATTTCCTTCTCAAGATCATCCAGTTCTGAGCAATTCCTTTTGGCTCGTAACATTTGTCCATACGGAATGCTCCATTTCAATTTTATTGGATGCCCACTGTTCACGTGAAGCAAGCTGTTACAAGACGTAGGTTTTCTGTGAATTTTTGTGCACAGGGTTCCCTTTTTCACGAAAACTTTGACGTCTAGGAAAATCAAATTAGTTGCACTGATTGATGAAGTAAAATGGAGGTTAAGATCATTTCTCTCCAGCGAGTCCATGAATGTTTGGAGATCGTTGCTGTTTCCGTCCCAGATGATAAATAGATCAGCTATAAAACGACACCAGAGTTTAATTCTTGATTTATGTTTTTTTTCCTCTTCCATCACTCCAGTCTCCCACATGGCCATCAGGAGGTTCGCATATGTGGGCGCAAATGATGTCCCCATTGCGGTGCCTTGTTTCTGCAGGTACAAGTTCCCCAGAAACAAGAATGCAATTTGTGTTAACCAATAAGTAAGCATTTCTATCAACATTGCTGAATGTTCCAAATAACTGATGGATCTTACTTCCAAAGCTTTTTCAATGGCCTTGATCCCATCCTCATGGCGTTTTGACGTATAGAGTGATGTTACATCTATACTGGCCATTAAATAATTTGCTTTCCATTTGATTCCTGAGATTTTATTAAGGAAATCCATTGTGTTCCTTAGGAACGACGGTAGTGTGGTTATGTGGTTACATAGTTCATTAGGAATATATTGATGAATCTAGATGTTGTTTCAAGTAATGATCCTATTGAGCTCACAATTGGTCTACCCGGAGGTTTCACAAGTGCTTTGTGTACTTTGGGTAGAAAGTAGATTGTGGCTGTGATGGGATTGTCTGTCTTTAAATAGGAATATTCGTCAAAGTCAATCAGACCTTTGTCCTTCCATGGCGACAATAAAGAGTGATATTCTTCCTTCCATTTTTCCAATGGATTACTCTTTAGTGGCTCGTAATGATCTCAATTTTCCAGCTGTCTGTTTGCTTCCGCAATCAGTTACATTCTGCACGACAATGTTTCCACTCTTATCAGATGACTTTATTATAATTGTGGAATCATTCTTTAACTCTGATATTGCTTGATATTCCTTAGGCGATAGATTGTTCTTATTGCCTGTATCCTTTTTTCGGTTGGACAATTTTCCTGAGATTTTAGTTATTTCCTCTATCATTACCTCATGAAAAAGATCGACTTTATTCCCAGGCGGGAGTTGTGGGCAGAACCTAGATTGTCTTTTCAGGGCACTTTCTCCACCCACATTCGTAGGTGTGCCTAATTGTTTACAAAATTCAATGTCAGTTTGAAATGAGCTTGTGGTCTCTTGTTAAGTTAATGATGGTGTTTCTTTAATTGATGCCAGTGTTATTATCGCTGATAAATCCTTTTGTACTGTGGGAGATACCTCCTCAATGCGTGTTATGATCACAGTTTTTTTGGTCTTTTCCTCAGCGAAATATTTTCTGAGTTTTACTTTACGGCAGAATTTGTACATATCAATTCATATGTTGGGTACATCAATGTTCTTGTTTGGGCAGTAAGATAGTCCTTTATTCAATAATTTCATTTGTGTATCTGATAATTTCTTACTCGACAGATTGATTACAAGAATATCAGATATTGTCTATTTCTTTATTGCTATCTTTGCTTTCCTTTGCCTCTCTTTTGCTTTATTGCATCTTCCGCCCCTTCTGATTGTACTTTTGTAGGCGGTTACGTCAGAGGTTTTGACTGCTCTCTTCCCCCCGTATTGGCTCTTCCTCTTCCTCTCTGTCGCGTGACCATCTGGGCCAACTGCATCTCCCCGCGAAAATCCAATGGCATGCTGGTTGTCTCTTCATCATTAGAACTAATCTCAGAACTGTCCACAGCATCTGTAGCTACTATTTTATATATATACCACAGCATTCTTCTCCCCTCGAAGTAGAAGAGGCGGCACAGCGGGGATTTGTAAAAAACATTTATTGACTTTACATGACACGTTTCAGATTGCTCCCTTTTTCAAATGCTTTAAAGTAAATAGTTCCACTGGTGCAACCTGCTCTTTCTTTTAGCTCAATCACTGAAGTAGTGTTGAGAATGCCTGTAAAACATTGCACGGAGTCACCGGTGCTTCCGCTGTTCGGACAGCATTGCCCAGCATGCAGTTTTTCCTACTTGCTGGTTCGTGGTCCGTTCCATCAGCTTTCACTCCGTGTTCCCAATCGTGAAGCCGACTTGCAATGTCAGCAGGTAGGAGTTGTTGCACTTGTACGGGGATTTGGAGTTAACATCCCTCACTCCCAAGCCTCACAGTCCCTTCGGCAAGCAGAGTCGGGGACCTCGATAAAGTAAAGATTTCCCTCCATAAAGTATGGATTGCCCTTGGCAACGTTGTCTCTGCAGCCTCCGTTGTGCGAGGCGGTCCGGGTTCCCCCATTAACACCCTTTCTTCAGATGCTTGCGGGCGGGCCATCCTCACGTGTTAATGGGAACACGCAATTTATACCACAGCATTCACCTTCCCTCGAAGTAGAAGAGGCGGCACAGCAGGGATTTGTTAAAACCATTTATTGACTTGGCATGACGCGTTTCGGATTGCTTCCTTTTTCAAATGCCTTAAAGTAAATAGTTCCACTGGTGCAACCGCTCTTTCTTTTAGCTCAATCACTGAAGTAGTGTTGAGGATGCCTGTAAAACATTGCACGGAGTCCCCGGTGCTTCCGCTGTTCGGACTGCATTGCCCAGCATGCAGTATTTCCTACTTGCGGGTTTGTGGTCCGTTCCATCAGCTTTCACTCTGTGTTCCCAATCATGAAGCCGAATTGCAATGTCAACAGGTATGAGTTGTTGCACTTGTACAGGGATTTGGAGTTAACATCCCTCACTCCCAAGCCTCACAGTTCCTTCGGCAAGCAGAGTCGGGGATCTCAATAAAGTAAAGATTTCCCTCCATAAAGTATGGATTGCCCTTGGCAACGTTGTCTCTGCAGCCTCCGTTGGGTGAGGCGGTCCGGGTTCCCCATTTAACAACCTTTCTTCAGACGCTTGCGGGAGGGCCATCCTCGCGTGTTAATGGGAACACGTAATTTATACCACAGCATTCTCCTTCCCTCGAAGTAGAAGAGGCGGCACAGCGGGGATTTGTTAAAACCATTTATTGACTTGGCATGACGCGTTTCGGATTGCTTCCTTTTTCCAATGCCTTAAAGTAAATAGTTCCACTGGTGCAACCCGCTCTTTCTTTTAGCTCAATCACTGAAGTAGTGTTGAGGATGCCTGTAAAACATTGCACGGAGTCACCGGTGCTTCCGCTGTTCGGACTGCATTGCCCAGCATGCAGTATTTCCTACTTGCTGGTTCGTGGTCCGTTCCATCAGTTTTCACTCCGTGTTCCCAGTTGTGAAGCCGAATTGCAATGTCAACAGGTAGGAGTTGTTGCACTTGTACGGGGATTTGGAGTTAAAATCCCTCACTCCCAAGCCTCAGAGTCCCTTCGGCAAGCAGAGTCGGGGACCTCGATAAAGTAAAGATTTCCCTCCATGAAGTATGGATTGCCCTTGGCAACGTTGTCTCTGCAGCCTCCGTTGTGCGAGGCGGTCCGGGTTCCCCCATTAACACCCTTTCTTCAGACGCTTGCGGGAGGGCCATCCTCGCGTGTTAATGGGAACACGCAATTTATACCACAGCATTCTCCTTCCCTCGAAGTAGAGGAGGCGGCATAGCGGGGATTTGTTGAAATCATTTATTGACTTGGCATGACGCGTTTCGGATTGCTTCCTTTTTCAAATGCCTTAAAGTAAATAGTTCCACTGGTGCAACCCGCTCTTTCTTTTAGCTCAATCACTGAAGTAGTGTTGAGGATGCCTGTACCACATTGCACGGAGTCACAATATTTGTGTATATATTTTTCGATATTAGCGTAAAACTATATTTGTTTCTGATATTATTGTACTTGCCTTTATATGGATAGAAAAACGATTTTTTTGTGATCGATATTTTTGACACATTATTTCTGTAGTACGATATTTATGGTTTCAATATTATGTCAGTGAACCTGGCTGGGGGGTTCATGTTGCAAATGTGCCTTTCCAGCAGGGTCACCTCAGATTTTTGAGTTCTTTTACTGAACATGTTTTTGTTGGCGACAGTACTATTGCTAACCTTTGGTAAAGTAAATCTGCTCTCCTCTCTCAACATGTTAAAATAGGTAAACACCTGACTGCCGCATTACATTGAACTGTAAGTCCCTAGACTATGATACTACAACTACCTAGGGCCTGTAAATTAAATGTGATACGTGAGCTGCAGCACTCATTTTACAACCCTCTAAATTAACACTATAAAACATATCTCCAGGCCTGCCTCAGCACTCTAAGTATGCAGTTTTAAGCTTTCATTTCGCCCTGGAAAAAATAAGCTGCTGTTACAAGCCTTAACTTTCCTTGTTATTACTTATAGGTCACCTCCAAGGTAGGCCCTAGATTCCCTTAGGGTAGAGTGGATGTTATTTAAAATGTAGGCATTAAGACATTTTAATTTTAAGTTATACATATTCTGGAAGTGAAATACATCCAAAGTCATTTTTCACTGTAGCAAGGCTGGCTGCCCCAATGGGACATTACAACAACTTATATTGATTAATTTTGTTTTGAGAGTAGCTAGTAAAACGATTCAAGGACTTATTTTAATAGTAATTTAAAACTTAATGGTAAATTCGGATTTTAAATTACTGTTTTGAAAACGAAACTTTTAAAAAGTTTTCATTTTCCTGCCTAATATAAATGTGCCTTTCTGCAAGTGTCCAGTGTGACTTGAGAATGGCTGCCATGTGGTAACATGTGGGTAAGATGCTTGGGGACGGAGAGGTGTTGTGTTTCAAAGCTTTATTCGACATTTGTCATAAAAGCATCCATCCTAACCCTATTACAATAAATACTATAGCTAAAAATACTTTTTTTAAAACACGTATTAAACAATGACAGTCGAATACTTTACATAATAAAAATTTGACCTAAATTCATAAAAATTATTATAAAAACATTTCAAATGGCAAAGCAATTAGGACATGGCAACCATATTTCATTTTGTTACATTTAACAATAAAGTGCGAGTGCGGATTACCCAGGCCCAAGCAAGAAATTTTGCTACAGCAACTACAAAGGTTGTGGAACAGTCAGATTCTAATATTCTAAGTGCTGTCGATTGGCTGCGGGTGCCAATGTTTAGGCAAACTGGTTTTAGCCATTTGCGCCTAGGGCTGGTATATAATGGGCAGCAAAACAGCAGATGGGAGATGTGCTCTATTTGATCCTTACAATGATAACAGTGTTCATCCCACGATAGAGACCAATGCTTCTTAAAAGCATTCACTGGTAGTGTTCCAACGCGAAATTGGAAATATAGTTTCCTGTCATGTGGGCGTTCAATTATATCCCAGTATGGTTCACATGACGGAAACATTTTTATGTCCAAAAAGCGGGATGACAAATTTGGTGCAGATCCTTTGCAATACATTGTTAAATACACCATCTCCCAATACAATTCTTTTAATTTTGTTTTCGTTACCCCATAGGTGTTCCAATTTTAACTTTTCAAGTAGGCCCCGTAATTCTTTTAGCCATACAATACAATGGAAACGATCACACTTGACAACATCTGACAAAGCTGTAGCATAGTGGCTTAACTCTGGGGTAACCATCAAACGTCTCCAATATAGAAGTGGCCGTAGCCTAGCTATGTCCTCAATATTTTTTCTGCCAAGATCCAGTTTTAGTGGGATTATGGGTGTGCTTTGAGGGGCCATTACAAGCCCTCGCAAGAATCTATTTTCTGCCCACCCCAACTCTCCTAGATTTGAAAACCCCCAAAGTTCAGAACCATATAAACAGGCGCTCAATACTTTCATATTATAAATTTCAAGGGCACAATTTATTGGTTTTGTCAGCGAGGCTCTATGTTTTTGGGCAACTACGCCTGCAAGCTGGCTAAACTTCAATACTGCTGTGTTAATGTGCGATTTCCATTTCATGTTGCCCTGCAAAATAATGCCTAGATAGGAAAAAGCATCTACTTTCTCTAGCGGAGTGCCTTTGTATTTTATTACACCTTTGAAAGTGGACTGATGATTTAGGCACATGAATTTAGTTTGGGTCGTATTCAATTCAAGGCCCCTGCTATCGCAAAATTCACCAAAGGCATCAACCACTTTTTGGAGACCGCTCGGTGTACGTGAAAGTAAAAGCGTGTCGTCCGCAAACATTATGACGGGGACGTGAGAACCTGCTATAATTGGGGCGTCGCTTGGAGATTTCTTTAAATGATCAACAATCCCATTTATGTAGATTGAAAATAGTGTTGGGGCCAGGACACACCCTTGTCTTACCCCTCGCTCCACCGGGAAGGGCTTAGTTACTTCTCCCTGCTTGCCCCACCTAATTTTAGCAAAATTGTTTTCATGGAGGCGCACTAGCAGGGTGAGGAGTTCCTGGCTTAAGCCTACATCAGCCAAGGTCTGCCACAGTTTTTCTCTTGGGACCAGGTCGAAAGCAGCTTTTAAGTCCACAAAAACAGCATACAATGTCCCCTTTTTTAGTGTAACATTTCTCCAATAGATGGCTATGAAGTAAAAGACTTGATCAACACTACTAGTCAAGGGACAAAACCCTGCTTGATAGGGTGACAGTATATTTTTTTCATCAATCCATTGTTGCAGTTTGTTCTGGACTAAGCGCCCCATAAGTTTTTGTGCTGTATCAATAAGACTGATGAGTCTATAGTTTTTAGCCAGGGTTTTGTCACCTTTTTTAAATATAGGGATGATTTCCGCTCCCTGCCATGAAGCGGGCACTTCCCCTCCCATAGCCACTGCATTAGCCAATCATTTAAAATAAGTACACCATGAGTTCCGGTCAGATAGGAATACATCTGCCGGGATTCCGTCCATACCCGGAGCTTTTCCCCCCGCTACGCAATTCAAGGCCATGCTGACATCTTTTTCATTAAATATTTGGTTTTTGAAAAAGACAGGTGGAGGGGGGGGGTCGGAAGTATGGGCTGGATTTCGGGCATACTGCGGTTGGAAAAACTCAGTCCATTTATTTTTAGCAACATAGTTTTGTGGTTGCGCGGCTGTCCCTCCCCTGTCCCATTTTACTGTGGCCCAGAATAGCTTAGAATCCTTAGCTGCGCAAGCCTGTTTCAGTTCGTGCCAGCATTCCTCGTCCCAACGTTTCCTGGCTTGTTTTTGGCTCTGTCTATAGCTATCTCTCGCCTTCCTAACTGCTATGGCATTACCCATTTTCAATTCAGTGCTTAAGTTAAGTCGTGCCAACCTACAACTCTTGTCGTACCATCCTTGCCTTGGTTGTTCTCTTTTAACTTTATTTGAATCTACTGTTTTAATGAAGAAGCTTTGGAGTTTGCAGAAGAGGTTTTTATGAGCCTCCATCATATAGTCCTGGAAGTTAAGCTTCCCATAATGGGACTTGATGTTGTTTACTTCATCCATCACTATTTTTTTAAGGACCTCTAGTTTTGCTACATCTTCTATCAGCATTCTCCATTTCAGGTGGCGTTGATTGTTTGAACATACAACATCTTGCGTCACCTGTTCATTTTTATTGGTATGCTCTATGGTCTCATAATAGGAATAAAGGGTCATGCGTAGGGGATTGTGATCGCTTTCCAATCTTTCTTCCACAACCATGTCTATCAATTTGTTCCAGGCCCTTACATCTAATAACAAGTAGTCAATTCTACTAGCTGCTCTGCCGTTGTCAAAGGTATTGCTCCCTTTTATATCAGAGGGCGAGCGCCCATTTACCGCTCTCAGTCCTCTTGCTAAGCAGAGACTCTTTAGCTGAATTGCCACAGCACTCCATTTTTTAATAGCAGGCACCTCCAGCTGGGGTATTCCCCACTTGGTGTCCTCCTCCTCGGACAGAATCCTATCCTCTTCACCCAAGGGTTCAAAGGTGGCATTAAAATCCCCGCCCACAATAATGTGAGATTGGAGTGTTAACATTTCAATATTCTGTTCTAGAATAGTTACAACCTCTGAGGATTTACCGCAACCACCCCCCTGGCATAAAAATTAAACAGGGCAAGTTCTTAGCCATTTTCCCATCTAACGTTAAGTGCTAAAATGTCATTAGATGGTACAGATCTTTGCGTTATTGAGCAATTCAACGACTGGCGGATCCAAATTAATAGGCCTCCAGAGGGGCGTCCTATTTTATTTCTAGTTGCTGGTATGTGGAAATTTTGATACCCCTGGCAAAAAACTGGGTTTAGTGACCAAGTTTCTTGTAACATAATAATGCCCTGTTGGTCAATGAAATCAACCCATTCTGGTGTAGCTATCTTATTTGCTACGCCTGCTATATTCCATGAGACAAGGGACAGAGATGATGTTTCTTGATATGGCATTGTCTGGCCCTTCTCCACATTATTTACATTTACATCAGGGTCAGCAATTATTATTTCTCCGCCCGTCAATGCTGCCTCGCTCCCTGCCGCTTCCCTATTTCTATTTATACCCTCTGGTTCTTTGTCTAGCTCTCCAGAAATTGAGGTTCGAAATTCCCTGTATCCTATTTTTTGCTTATTAGATTGTGTGCATGCCATGTTATCTGCCAATCTATTAGTTTGCATTCTCTGTGTTTTGGGAGACAAAGATTTACACCTTGTGAGTCAATCGCATTCGTTCAGATTGGATAAAGCCGAAAAACGATTTTCCAGATTCAGCCCCCAATCACAGATAGGACCATCCCTAGCCCTTCTATTTCCCACAACTGACCACTTAGTCCTTAATATACTTGGCTTCGCCACAAATCCTCTTCTACTATAGAAGAGGTCCGATGTGAGTGGTATTATTTCTGCCGTTCTGCGTTTGGGGGGGGGGGAATATGTTGAGCAGGATGTCCGGTAGTACTTCAGGGTCCTTAAAGTTTAGTACAACACAGTCCCCTGCAAATTTCTTAGGTTTATTTCCTATCCACTTCACCCGTCTTGCTGTTAATAAGTCTTCTGACAGCTTTTGCTTGCCCCAGGGAGATATGTGCATATTATTGCTCAACCATTGCAGTGCTTTGTTTAGTAGGGAATCTGGTGACTCGATCTGGCCTGTATTCAGTGGTGGCACGTTGGCAAGAACAAGAATCAGGGGTGAGGCTTCTACAATTAGCTCCACAGGGCTTGTTTCTAGATTAAAGTCAGAAACTATAATATTCCCTGGAATTATTGGGGGGCCCACAACTATAGGGTTGTTTGGTTGCAAGCTAAGATTTAATCTAGTTGGCTGAATAGGAGCTAGTATGTCTTCTGTTCCCCCTGGTATATTTCCCATCGATTGTTTTTCGTCGAATTTACCTATTACCAGATTCGGTATTTCCCCCACACTATCATTAGTTGTTTTTAGTAGGGTCTCCAGTTTGTTGACTTTATCAGTAAGGTGATCAATTTTAGATAGAAGAGGTTTAATTATCCGAGTTAACTTAGTATCCAGCATACCCATGAGCTTATTCATAATGGCATCATCCCATCCTATACTGCCATTCTCTTCCTCCCCTTTTCCTTCTGAGCCACTTTTTTTTGGGGGGGTTCCTGGTCTTTTCCTACTAGACCGCAGTCCTTCTCTTTTAGGAGGAATCTTAGTGGCTCCTCTGACTGCTCTTGGCGCAGGGACAGGCGTTGGTGGAGAAATGCATTCCTCCACTATCTCTTGGTCATGTTGGGAGATATTTAAGTCATCCCCCAATATTATGTCAACATTTGTGTCTAGATTTGAAACCGTGGATACTATGGAGACATTTAACAATGGGCTATCATTATTGTGATGTGTAGATAGTTCTATGGCATTTGTTGTATCAGAATCCATTACAGTCAAACCTGATTTCTCTCTTTGGGAACATATCGGTGAGGTACTAAGTCCCAAGGAGGACCTCCGTTCATTATTTATTTTTGCCACCACCTGAACTAAATAGTTGTCCATGGTGTTGGTGGGGACAATGGGGGTTTTTTGTTTCGACATGTACAAAGCTAGAAAAACCCAGATCAAATATAGCAAACTAGGGCAATTTGCAAATGTCAATGTATTAACCCTTTGTCCTTTAGACAGTCAGTAACAAAGACTCAAAAGGCCAATTACCTCACGGCACAAATTTGCAAGAGTCCCGGTCCAGTCCAGTCGTGACCAGTCTTGGACTGTCCGCCCTTTGTCCGGGCTTAGTCCGGCGCGTCCCCCGCGCGTCCTCGCGGGACGAGGGACCTAACAACGCTTTTTGCGCCGCCTGGCGCGCTGCTTCAGGGTGTCGTCACTTCCCGTGGGATCCTAGAGGATGTAGGCAGACCGGCGGAGCCAAGCCCGGCCGGTCGCTGCAGACAGAGGTATGGCGGAGCAAAGCCCGGCCGCAGGTCAAGGGGGTCAGCGCTGGCAACAGGAGACAATTGGGCAAATGCTGGAGCACGGGGAACTCAGCCCCTAACGATGCTGGAGCACGGGGAACTCGGTCCCTAACGATGCTTTATGCTTTATGCGCCGCCTGGCGCGCTGCTTCAGGGTGTCGTCACTTCCCCCCGTGTGATCCTGGGGGATGTAGGCAGACCGGCGGAGCCAAGCCCGGCCGGTCGCTGCAGACAGAGGTATGGCAGAGCAAAACCCGGCCGCAGGTCAAGGGGGTCAGCGCTGGCAACAGGAGACAATTGGGCAAATGCTGGAGTTATACCAGAGGAGCTTCTTTCACCAAACTTTACCTACTAGCGTCCAATTTTCCCAATGCAAGGGGTGGTACTGGATAGCAAAGCTCCAGCGGCAAGAAGGTCAGAGATGAGATTAAAAGTCAGCTTTACCCCTTCAGAGCTTCAGAGCTTCAAAGTTCAGCGCGCTAGTAATGGCAGTAGGTGAGGAGGCATAGAGGGAGCAGTGTGAGCAAAATGCGAGCACAAGCTGGGTAGCACCCTGCCCAGCGCGCCTTACCTCGCAAAGGAGACCAGCGCCCAACGTCCAGCGCCCCCGGTTTCCCAGCAATTCACCGCTGTAAGCGCCGGCGCCGGCGTTGCAGTCACTTCAGCACATCAGCAGGGCGCCGAGCAGGAACACAGGCATTCAGCCCCAGAAGACGGCAGAAACACTCCGACACACCCCGTTCAGATCCTGCTCAAAATCGCTTCGAAATTCAGCCAAAAACCCCGCCTCAAAGCTCCGGTTCCTGGCTCCGGCATCTAGCGAGGGAGAGGTGTTTTTCTTCCTTAAGCAGGATGGCTTGAGGGTTGTGCCCAGCCTCTGCCTGAGCTTCAAAGGGTGGCTACCTTGTCACTGGTAGAGGTAGCTCTCACCTAGGCCAGTCTCCCTTTGGCTTCCTAATCAGCTGTGCTCCATACCCGTTTGGAGGGGGCTGCGCTACAACTGGTTTGGAGCGACTACAAGGGAAGGTTTGCCCATCATCTTAGTCACATCTCTTGGTGGGCACTGGGAGGTCTGACTAGGGGAAGAAGGGTTCTGCCATGTTGGATTAGGTGATAAAGGGCACTGTGAGATAGTTTACAGTAAAAGACCCAAGAAGTGCTGCGAACGTGAGTAGGGACAGCCCCGGGAACTTCAACCCTATTGGTTAATGAGTAGCTAGGACTTTACCCATCCACCGGCTGGCATTAAGCATAAAAGTGCCTCCCCAGTACACCTCTCAAAAGACTCCTGGAACTGTAAAGATCAGAAGATGGACTGCCCTGATGTTTGGAATAACCTGGAGGAAGACTGGGCCTGCTTGCCTTGCACCCAGGACCCCAGGGGTGACTCTACTGGTCAGTTGGCTGACCTCCTGCTTGAACGACAGAGGCACAACACGTTTCCCTGCAATTGCCCAGCTCACCATTTCCGACTGGTCCTGCCCTTGATCCTGCTACTGGCTTATGTTGGAGTTAGTCTTGACCCACAAGTGCTGTCTCCATGGTCCTGGACCGTTGACTAGTGTCCTAAAGTTTCCTGAAACCTGTGACTTTGAAAATGATTGGCAGCTTTTTGCTCTGGGAACCAACAAGGGAACAGGACTAACCTGCCAAGCCGATACAATGAAGGTGCATCTCCGCTGTGCCAAAGATTAATGCTGATTATGCTACATTCTTTGTAGAGTAGGTATCTAGCTTTGTGGAGCCCTCTTTGACTAAAACTTGCAGCCTTGGCTCACTAGAAGAATCCAAGCTTCAAAAATGCGACTAAGTCCAAAGGTAGAAAGCTTCACCAAGTGAATGCGCGAAAGTATCTGGCCGGTGTGGGGCCTTCTCTGGGCAGGAACTTCAAATGTATCTGTTGTAATCTGCTTGGTTTAAACCTCCTTTCCCCTGCCTTATTCTGCCTTGGGACGTTCCACTGCTTGTGAGTCAACATTCCACAGTCTGCCTTCAGCTGACTGGAACCTGTTGGTGTTGTTAGACATGAATAAAGTTTTGTCGCACTTACCCGATATCACGTCTTCTTAACACCATCCTTCTCGGAGCCCTTGTGTAAAAAATTAACAGCTTCACTGAGATCAAATCCAGCAGCTAATCACTGACATGGCGCACTCTTAAGCCACAGCCTATTGGCTTGTCTCTCTGAGGATTTTTGACTTCCATTCCGGAGCGTACATCTGAAGGTAAAACTCTTCACGGGGATGAACCTGTGTCTCTATATCCAACCTGTGTTCCATCACCAATCCACCTTAACTTTTTACTTTGTCCCAGTCTAGTGCAACCAGATTACCACAGTTTCCATTTAATGTTTTTGGGCACTAATTTGAACCTTACATTGTTTAAATTCATAACTCGGATATTGCTTATTGGCTTTTTGTTGTTTTGGGGTAATTTTATTGATTGAAATTACCTCTATGTTTCTAAATTGGTTTTGGATTTTTCTTGTGGTGTGTTTTTACTTAATTACTATTTGAGTGCTGCATAAATACTTTACAAATTGACTGTAAGTAAAACCTGACTGCTTTTGTGCAAGAAACCAGAGGGTTTTCAGCACAGGTATATGTGGTTCACCTTGACAAGAACTGTGATTATTATTTGACGTGAGTTCTCATCCCCCTCGACTAATAACATTCCCTACTCCAATACTTCTTAACCTTTAGTCTGGGGGCCACTGGGGGTCCTCAGAGACTTCTCAGGGGGTCTGGCACTGCTTAGACAATTAAATAATATTAATAGATCAGTAATGCATATATAAATAAAGAATAACATTAAAAATATATTTTTTAAAACATTATGTAAAGAAGGAGGAGTTTAAAATTGGAAGCTAAAAATGAAGCTTGTATGCTCAGATTGATTTGTAGGAGTAGTGCAAATGTATCAAACAGAATATAGAATGGACAATGAATGGCCTCAATTGAATCTAGAAAAGCTCAAATTGTCCCATTAAAATTGAATTATGATTTTTTAAAATATTTGTTTGTGAATTAAATAAAATATTTTATTATTTGTGTTTTTGTTTGATGAATGCTTGTTTCTGTCATTTTTGTGTTTTATTTTGCAGTTGAAATCATCAAAAATTATTAGCCGGAGTCCCTGCCTTCCGTTAAAGACTCAGTGGGGGTACCCAGATTCCAATTAGATTCAGTGGGGGTCCCTGGGTTCCAGTAATAATTAAGTGAGGTTCCACTGAAGTCAAAAGGTTAAGATCCACTGTCCTATTCCATAATCTAACTGTTACTCCTTTAAAAAAAAACACTAACACCCTCATTACAAGTTAGGCGGAAATGGTGAGGTATTTACCACACATAGGAAGCAGCAGTACCATTGAGTGAATACTTACCACATGTACTGTAGCAGCTGCTACCGGGCAGTAGAGGTTCCTATCATTTTATTTTTCTTTTGGGGTGACGCTCCTGGGTCTTAGCGGAGGAGCCGCCACTGCACATGTAGTAAATATGGCTGTTTCTCCCAATAACTTCAGCCATTTTGACCTGCCGGAATCTATCAGGGAAAAACTGCAGGGTGTGATAATTATCACACAACTTGTAATTATCATCCCTGTATGAACACTTGCTTCCACATGAACCGGAATTTAAGGCCTCATTATGATGGCAGTGGGACCGCCACCGTCAGGCTGTCGGTGGCGGTCCCACCGTGATTTGACCATGCAACAACGGCAGGCGCATTAGGATGGCAGGCGGATGGTCAACAGGTGGAGAGACCATCCAACCCTAATCCGACAGAGCCCATCGGACCATGGGACAGACAGTAATCCCTACAATGGTGGCGGTGCCAGCTCAGGCACTGCCGTAGGGATTGCAAGTCAGTCTCCGATGGGCGTTTCATGGCAGTTAACCTGCCATGAAAGGCAGGTGGAAAGTGATTTGGGGGCACATAATGGGCCTCCCTTTTGCCTAGGACCTCCGCCATGGGCTCTAAATATCCCTGCACCATGTGGCAGGCAGCGCATGGTGCCTGCCACATAGTGCGGGTTATTTTTTTGTATTGCGGCATATGCAGCCCGCAGCACATACCGCAATGCAAAAGGTACACGTTGTGACCGCCTTGAATCCGATCGCATCCTAATACCAATGGCAGGACCGCCAACAGCTAGTTGGGCGGTCCCGTTCCCGACAGGATGTCGGTCGCATGAAAGTCTGACCACCATCCTAATGAGGCCCTTAGCATGGAACTTATAATTACTGCAACAAAACTTAATACAATGATGACACTAACTCTTGTCATGCTAAAAACACTGGCTATCGCTCAGAGAAGGACTACAAGTTTCTTGGTTTACTGCACCTGCAGTGCTGAATTTTCGACAGTGCTTGCTGTTCAGGAGACAGAAAAACAGTCACAAACAGAGGAAGCAAAGAACATGCGAAAGTGAGATAAAGAAGCAGGGAGAGTCTAGCAGTGGATTACAGAGGCATACCGACATTTAGTTGCACCGGCCGCAGCCACCAACAATATTTCTTTTCGAAATTAAGCACTGTGCACTTGTGTCTATCGGTAACATCAAAACCCAGGCACAGTCCCACCTGCCAAATGCAGGGGCAACTCATGTCACATAAATGGCCCGCAACGGGGAAAACATGCAAGCAATTTCGTATCCCACCTGTTCCTCCCTATAACATGGCAAAACATCATGAATGATAATGGCGCGGTGATATCCCATGAAGAATATAATTGTGGGTGCAGAGTTACCAATCCCCACATAACTTCCCAATTCGTGATTGGCTCCTATGGGAAGAGACGGGTCCCATCCGGAAGAGTGCAAAACAACTCTGTCCAATGTCAGATCAGGATAACCCCGTCATACAAACACTGGACTGTGTCTTTTTCCCATAGCAGTGATTGTAATGTCTACTAAAAGCTGTCGTGTAAACAAACCTCAGATACAGAACCCGTCACTACAGTGGATGAGCCACTTTAATAACAACAAATGAAAGGCATGGCCCGCAGCAGTCTGTGGTATCAATGGCTCTCTCTATAGCTGAAAAGAACCCTGTATTTATAGCCCATGAGCTGCAGCGTGAGAAAGTCTAGCAAGATGGATGGGAAGAGAGAAAGCTCACCCTGCACAGAAACTGATCCCCCTCCACTAAAGTTAGAATGGTTCTTGGGAGGGCAGACTACAAAACACCAGCCGCAAATGACAGTCATTATAAAACCACATTACGCCCAACACTAATCAAAAGCTGTCTGAACAAAATGTGCATCTGCTCATGGTGGGAAAGTCGATGGGTTTAATTAAGTCGAAATTATATAGTATGTGCAAAAAATGGAAATGTAGTACATTTTGTTCATGATACTTGAAATGCAATTGGGCTACGATAACAGTGGTGACCCAAATAGTGGCACAGTTGGGTCAATTGTTGCAAAAATGTCCCATGCCCTGCCATTTTACCGAGAGGTTTCAGGAGATGCAAAAATGCTTAGTTTCTGCATTTGCAAATCGAGCTAATTTTGATGCAATGGATAAATGGCATGCTTAGAGCATACATCTTAAGGACTTCTGCACAGTCGTTATGCCAACTTCTATTAAAATGAGCTGATTTTCAGAACTTCGTGAGCTCATCCAAATACAACATGGCTTGCGATTGTGCAGTGCATATACAAGATCAAAATACAGAGGTGCACATAGAAAGCAAACATAGATACATGCAAGCAGTCACAGAGCAACACACAGAAGAGCTTCGATGCACACAGTCCAACACACATTAAGCCTATCAAACAAATACATTCATTCACCCAGGGCAGTAGACACGCAAGTAAATGTGCAAAGATGCACACGGACAACAAACAAACAGGTTTACGTGAAAACACATGCATCCTCGCGCGCACACACAGGCCACAAGTGTGTCTCTTAGTTGCACCGGTTCCCCAGCTCCATTAAAAGCCCAGATGGGACCTGGCCAAGAAATTAGGAATATCTATTGAAGGCAATATAAATATATTCATTATGCCAATGAAGACTCGCATATGAAAATGATGTCACCAGTTTCAATTAATGACTGTATACCATAACAACAATATCATGTCAGACAATGACCACCATATTGAATCAATCTGCATTAGTGATCATATTATAGTCACTGTAAATTTCTACTGATACGACCAGATTCTACCTCAATCTTGTGTGATCTTAAATGCCTTATTAAAACATAAGAATGTAAACGGATGGATCCTATTATAAAAAGTAATGAAGTAAGTGTCCAAACACAGGGTATGCAACCTGTGTGCCACATCTGGAACTATAGAGGACGAGATAATCCATACTACTCTGATTTTAATATCATTCATTTGACAGTATACTACTTGTGAATCTGTAGCTATCACGTGAAGACTTAGGTTAAATATGACCATAAAGTTGAAGCCCTGAAGACACATTTGATGGTGAGATTTTGAAGTCCCACTCAGTAGCAGCAACTACCGGGCCGTAGTGGTAGAGCGGGGAGTGGGGTTAAAAAAAATCATTAATAAAAGTGTAAAAAAAAATACTTACTTACCTTCCTGATGCTCGCTTCTCCTCAGTCCTCTTCGGTCGATAAAGCAGGAAGCACCCAGGCACCCAGATTCCCCTAGCCAATCACGACGCTGCTGTCACCATAACAGCAGCGTTGTGATTGGTCTGAGCACCATAGTTCGGTGCTCAAACAGTGGCTGTGAGGCTGTGCATGTTTTCCATTCAGACTGTACACATACAGCCCAGTGGGGAACATGCAAAGTGCACATGACGGTTTGGCCGGCCCAAGATGGCTGGCCAAATCTTCATGCATACTTAAGAGAGTGCCTACTACTTTATGGAGCCAATAGGTAAAAATGAAATGATAATAACATTGTTATTAACATTTTATTTTTACTGTGGGTTCACGCTCCTCCGCCTTAGTGGAGGAGCCACCTCTGGTCCCGCTAACCAAAAATGTTTTGTGGGTTAAAAATTAAATATTCGAACAAAGATTAAGTGGTGTCAGTAGTTGCATAGAAAAGCAATGCATATATATATATATTATAACGTTTGATGACACACATTGTAATAAATGAGTTAGTTTAAGCCTCCTAGGAACCTTAAATACGTGTTGCATGATAACATATTTGTCGTGTTTATATACACATAAATTGTGTGTGTAAATTGATTTTTAAATGAAGCATTAAAGCCAAAAAAGATTTTTGGAAAATAAGTATATTGTGGTGTCATAACCAGTCAAGCCAACATAATTTTTGCACTCTTTTATAGAAAACTATGGGCCTCATTTACAATAGAATGGCGCAGCGTAGTGCCGCAAGCAATTTGGCAGTGCCACGCTCAATCACTCTAAAATTACACAAATGCGACATTTGCAAGAATAGGGTGCATTCCTGTGCTGACACCTGCGCCAGCGCTAAAAAAGCAGCCCAGTGCCAACACAGGCACCCTTGCGCCATGTTGCAAAGGTGCCTGCGTTGCCAGGATGATTGATTTTGTGCAGGAAAGGACACCTTTATGCACAACATCAATAAATGGAGGCAATTTCCTCCGTCTATGTGTGCTGCAGAATGTAGCACACATTTAAAGAGGTAAGAACTAGGAGAAATAAGAATATTTCTCCTCATTGTGCCTCCCTAACGCCATGCCTGGGGTGGCATTAGAATCTGAAGCAATCCAAGGTTTATGATTCCTCATAAATCTGGGAATGCGTCAGGTTCCTTGGGTGTTGTGTGGGAATACACACAGCAACACCCATGGAATGCCCCTTTCACTCAGTCTTCTGCATGAAAGGGACACATATTTACAAGGCCATGCAAAGCCACGTAAAGTTGCTGTGCGTGACCTTCTAAATATGCTGCCGACATTGTGTCACAAGAGCATCAAAAAAGTGACGCCCTGGCGGTGCCAAAGTGCAGCTAAGGCCTCGTAAATGAGGCCCTCTATGTGAGGCTATTAGAGGATCACTGAAATAATAACGATTTCAAAAATATAGACTTTCAAATATATCGAGGATAAAATATCGAATACATAAATATCGAATTCCTATCTACAAACAGGTAAGTAAAAAAATATCGAATCAAAACTATCATTTAAAAAAATATAGTTAGTCAAAATATCAATTTTTTTAAATGTCTTAAAAGTAATTTAAAATAAATGAAGTATTAAAAATAATTAACTAAAACATACTTAAAAATACTTAAAAAACCTTAAAATTTAAGCTATAAAAAACATACAATTTTATTTTTTAAAACATATATATATATTAACATAATATTAATTAAAAAAATACAATACTTTTATCGTAGGATAGCGGGAAAGTAAAAATTACTATTACCACTCCAGTGAGTGCAACAGTAGGGAAAGCGTTGGATAGCGTAGGGGTAAAAATTGCTATTCCCACTCCAGTGAGTGCAAAAGTAGGGAAAGCGTTGGATAGCATAGGGGTAAAAATTACTATTCCCACTCCAGAGAGTGCAACAGTAGGGAAAGCGTTGGATAGCGTAGGGGTAAAAATGACTATTCCCCCTCCAGACAATGCAACAGTAGGGAAAGCGTTGGATAGCGTAGGGGTAAAAATTACTATTCCCACTCCAGTGAGTGCAACAGTAGGGAAAGCGTTGGATAGCGTACGGGTAAAAATTACTATTCCCACTCCAGAGAGTGCAACAATAGGGAAAACGTTGGATAGCATAGGGGTAAAAATTACTATTCCCACTCCAGTGAGTGCAACAGTAGGGAAAGCGTTGGATAGCATAGGAGTAAAAATTACTATTCCCACTCCAGAGAGTGCAACAGTAGGGAAAGCGTTGGATAGCATAGGGGTAAAAATTACTATTCCCACTCCAGTGAGTGCAACAGTAGGGAAAGCATTGGCTAGCATAGGGGTAGAAATTACTATTCCCACTCCAGAGAGTGCAAAAGTAGGGAAAGCTTTGGATAGGGTAGGGGTAAAAATTACTATTCCCACTCCAAAGAATGCAACAGTAGGGAAAGAGTTGGATACCGTAGGGGTAAAAATTACTATGCCCACTCCAGTGAGTGCAACAGTAGGGAAAGCGTTGGATAGCGTAGGGGTAAAAATTATTATTCCCACTCCAGAGAGTGCAACAGTAGGGAAAGCGTTAGATAGCGGGAGGGTAAAAATCACTATACCCACTCCAGAGAGTGCAACAGTATGGAAAGCGTTGGATAGCGTAGGGGTAAAAATTACTATTCCCACTCCAGAGAGTGCAACAGAAGAGAAAGCGTTGGATAGCGTAGGAGTAAAAATTACTATTCCCACTCCAGAGAGTGCAACAGTAGGGAAAGCGTTGGATAGCGTAGGGGTAAAAATTACTATTCCTACTCTAGTGAGCTTAACAGTAGGGAAAGTAAATATTTAATATATTAATAAAAATAAATTACATATCAATACCAATAAAAAATTAATTAAAAGTAATTATTAATTTAATATAATGTAATAATTAATTAATAATACAAATAAACATGAATTATTAAAATTAATTACCTATTAAAACAAATTAATTACCAATTAACAATTAATTAATTACCAATTAAAAATTAATTTCCAATTAATTCAAAATACATACCAATAAAAACATTAACATATTTAATTAATTACAATTATTTAACTTCCCACCCTATTCCCCTATAAACCCACAACCCGCAACAGACAATAAATTAATACAATTTACATAATTATCCATTAATAAATTAATAAAAAATAATTACCAATTACAAATTTATTAATTACCAATTAAAAATTAATTAACCATTAATTCAAAATAAATACCAATAAATACATTAAAATATTTAATTAATTACAATTAAATTACTTCCCACCCTATTTCCCTATAAACCCACAACCCGCTACAGAAATAAAAAATAATTAATAATTTCTAAAAATGTATATTTTATTTAATATAATTAAATTACTTCCCACCCTATTCCCCTATAAACCCACAACCTGCTACAGAATTAATTTACGCAAAAATGTAATAACATAAAATTCATTACTTAAAATAAATTACAAAAAAAATATACACTTTTCACACATATACTAACATACAAAACACTTAAATTCGATATTATTAAAAATGTGATATATTTTAACAACCTATATTATATACTTCGATATTTTGACTTTCTATATACATAAAAATCGATATTACATTACTTACCTTAAATTCGATATTTTTGTTGACTATATTCTGTCCATTCGATATTTTGTCCATTCTATATTTTGAAGTCGATATTTATGTAAGTCGATATTTTTAACTCGATATTTTGTGTAGTTACCACTATTAGAATTATGTTGAACTTAGTTGTGTTGTTTCTGAAATCTATTGATAGATACATAGACAATGCAAATAATGAGATATAGAGGCACACACCCCCATATCCATGTAGCACATATACAAGCACAGACAACAACCTATATATGGGCATACATGTGAATGTGTATGATGGATGGATGCATAGTTATGAATGGGTGGATACATAAATAAATGCTTCGGTGTGGGTAGAGGGTAGATGCATAAATTTATGTAATTTATTCATAAATTAATGCCTGATTGTGGATGGATATATGCATGGATGCTGGTTATTTTGAGTAGGTGGATGATTGAAGAGATGGCTATTAACTGTGACTGGATGGGTGAGTCGATGCATATATATTGGTGTGGGTGCATAGATTAACTAATAAACAACTATTTAGGTGCTGCCAGATGCTTCAATGATGAATGTTTATATCTCGAAGACTGTTTTGATTTGGTCAGGTAGACACATTTATAAGTGTGGTTGGATGGATGAATGCTTCTAGGGCTAGCTTTAGCATGGGTGTCACCCGGTGTGACAACCTTTGTTGGTGCCCCCACCCCCAATTACCGGCTTCTTCACAGATTCCCTCACTACCACCCTCCATCCGTGTCCCTCCTCTCTCCATGGCCCCTCTCTCACATGCATTTCATTTATTTTATAGCGCTACTCAGACAAGTGTAAGGTGTCAGAGCACTTTACATCACACATGCATTGTACAGATGCAATGAATCATCCGTTTGTAAATCAGTGTATAGGAATTGTTACATAAAACAATGAGGATTATGAAGATTACAACGTGTAATCACAAATCATCCATAGGGCTCGGCATTATATTTTAAGGGTGCTTGGTCTGGAGAAGCACAAGCTCAGGATTTAAAAGTAACACAGTAGGGCTGGCTTTACAAATAAGAATGCATTTATATTCAACAAACCCTTTTTACAACATTAGAATAATTAGAGACGGGGGTGAATCATAACATTTTAACCTATACCTTGCAGTTTGCATGCAGTTCTTCCATGCTAGTCGATAGCTCACTGTTTTATAGTTTGATTGTGGCTTATGAACTGCAAGCAAAACAGGATCTCTGTGACAAAAGCAGTAACACACAAAGCTATATATTTTTGTGATCTGCGTAGTGCTCATTCTTTACAGCAGGCACAATAACACTCTTTGCCTCTGTATTTAAATTCAAAACTGTCACTAGACAAAATTCCAATCTCCTGATCTCTCTCCAACACGAATATTAATCACCAGCATTATCTCTACATTTTGATTGATGTATGAAAAATGCTGGTCAGACAAGGAACTCTACAGCAAGGTCTTTTAAACCTATAAGTTATTTCTAAATGCAGCACCTCCCAAGGTTTGCGGCAGGTGCGGCTGCACTGGTTGCACCGCCCTAAAGCCATCCCTGAATGTTTCAGTGAGGGTGGATGAAAACGCGAATACACAGATGTTGGTAAATGGCTGCAAGTGTCTGAGTACATGACTGAATAAAAGCATAAATGTGGGCAGCAAAATGTCTGAGGTCCCTTGAATCTCTTGTTATCTCTCATGTTTCCACTCTCCTTTCTTAGACTCTCTTACATAGAGCTGCCCCATACTATTCAGAGATTCAACACATAGTGGAAGCTATATCTCAGCAGAAATGTGTTTGTGAAAATTATTTGTAAAATCACCATGCCTTGCTTACCTCCCCAGCCCCAGGATCAGCAAAATTAGAAAGCTTTTTCTTTCTGAGAAGGATTGACATTAACAGCACAGCCACTGATTTATATCACATTTAGTGCAGCTCCAAGTGGTCTAAGACAGTGGGTCTCAATCTGTGGTCCAGGGACCCCTGTGGGTCCCCAAAGTCTACTCAGGTGGTATGCGACTGTTTAGAAAATTAAATAATATTGACAGATTAATAAAGTGTATATGAATAAAGAAGCAAATTTGAAAATGGTAAAAACATCCTGTAAATGTGAAGAAATTTGAAACTTGAGGCTTAAAATTAAGTTAGTATCCCCAGATTGTTTTGTGGGATCAAGCGCGTCAAATAGAATACAGTATGGATGATGAGTGGCCTGAATTGAATTCAGAAAAAGCTCATAAAACAACAACATCTGCAAGCCATTCCCCATTGCTGTTTATTCCACTTAATGCATTTCTTACCCTTGAGTACTGCTATTTAAGAGGTCTGATAAATATCAGGCCTCTTATGTTAAGTATTATTACTTTTCATACAATGGATATTCCTGAATAAAATCTAATGTATATTAAATGCTTTCACATTTAAAATGTATTAGAATGCTTTCAATGCTGTGGGCCATCCTTAAAGGTTTGAAGCAACTGAATACAAGCGTGACAGGTTTTAAACTGCAATATGGTTAACAATTGAAAACGATGGATAGTTTACATTAGAAAAGTAATGGGATGATCAAAACCAATCATCATTTCAACCACGCTTCTCCTGGCTGCTCAAAGCCATCAGCAGATCTAGCTTTTACATTGGGCATTGAATGCACACTCAGGTGTATTAGGCCATTTATATTGTTCAAGATCCCTTCTACTAAGGGGCCTTTTCCGATGTCAGACGAACTCGGACAGGAGCTGTAACCGACCGACCTGCTGTCATCGGTTACAGCCCTGGTAGTACGATGCGACCTTACAATGCAAGCATGCTTTCCTCCATTTGATAAAAATATAGAACCAATATTACAATCAATATCTAACAATGGTACTCCACACAGGGTCCATCCACGTTCATCTGGCTTTCCTCACTTCCAAGTAAGCTTTCAACCAACTGCCAAAATCAGCGCACGAAGGTCTATGCACTTATAGCATACCTGCTTACATAGTGCACAATAACTACTGCATTCAATGCTAATATGGGCAACTTGGGACGGAGTTAGAATTGTAGTCATTGCAGAGAAAGATATATATCAGAATGAATTACAAAACAGACATTACAATGTCGTTCTGGCCATACTAGTCAATGCATCTTTTGCCTTCCCCTTTGCTGGCATGTGTAAGGATATATCTCTGCCCTGCTGCCCTTACCCAAGAATAGTTTTCTCAATCTCAGCCTCTTCAGCCATCAGGCTGAACTGACATTTAGGGAGGCATGGTTTTCATCATTTTCACCTATCTGGTCAACACAACTACCCACAAACCTGGTCGCAGCCTCAATCACCTGCTCAAACAGATCTCAAATATCCATGTCAACAAATATCTATTCTCATGTTTTCACCTACTCAACATTCAGATGAAACTTGGCCTAACTTGAAACTCCCTCAACTGCTAGTAATCCATTATGCAACAGGAACCCTGAGCAATGCGAACTCAGAACGTGTTATTCAATCTCCACCCATCATTACACCACCCCCACACAATAGTGCAGCAGAGATCCTTTCTCTGAAATAATGAGTAACTTAAGTAATTGATCGCAAGACCCATTCGAACTCAAAAATCCCAATTTCATCAAAGCAGTTACCAATTCGTGATTCACTAGTGATCTGCTAGCAATGACACAATCGAATAGCTGTCTGGAATGTAAATGATGAAAATAAAAAATATCTTTGTCACCACGGGGAATAGAAGCAAGACCTTACCTAGATAAGTAGTGTAACACCATGTAGAGGAAAGGATTCCTTAAAAGACCACTCTTTAATTTCTATAGAATTTGTTTTTTTCCCACCATCCACTTTTCCAGGTAGCCTTCCCCTCAACCCCTCTCAATCTGTTGTAAAAACCTTATGGACTTTTATTGACACCATCATTGCACTATGTCAGCCTCTTTGTCATTACTCCAACCCTGATGCACTTGTGGATTTTCCCACCAGTCCATGCCAGAATTGACCAAGATCTTCCATTGCTAGAAAGTTGATGCCTCAATAAAGTCAATGCAATACAAATTGAACTCCTTGTAGTTCTTAAAACTATTAACCAGAACCTATGCCTTGTGTGCTTTGAAAACAAGTTGGAGGCACCACTCATAGTGAATTAGGTATTTCTTCAACAAGTGAATGTTTTACCCTTTGTATTATGAGTTAGAAATAGAGTGTTTGGCAGCAGGACTCAGCTTTGTCAAAGACTGCCTGTAATATCTAATTGGGCCACATGTGAAACAGGTGCACATTTGCAAGTAGCACCATGTCACAACTCAAACTAATAATCCTACCAACCGAACAGGTGACTAATATCAAAGGTTACTCTAACATGACAGGTACACATGATTTGGGTGTAAGATAAACAAGGCAAGTTTATGCTCTTGGGACCTCATGAATTTCAATTGTTGACTTAAAACCTACTTTTATGTGGTACCTATGGCTTGTAATCCAGTACTTACACTGAAATCTTTATAAAGAAGCTTCAGGCTAGATTGATACCCACACCTTGAACACACCAAGAGATTTGTGAGGAAAAAAAACAATTGCTGTAAGATACCTGAACTGTTACCCACCCTTCTCAAGCAGCTACCACAATTCTTCTCAAGGCGAAGTCACAAGCAAAACCTAAGTTAACCTGTGCTCAACCCTGGGATAAGCTTGGAACAGAGCACTCAGGCTTACCTCAGAGGCAATGTGTAAAGTACTTTTGCAACTCTTCAAGCACTAACACAGTGAAAACACGCCACAAAAGTAGCCCATGCGATTTCAAAATAGAGTAATTTGTAATAAATAAAACAAGACCAAAACGACAAAAATCCAATCAGTGGAACCCGCGCTATTCAATTTGAAAGATTCTGGTATTAATAGCTTCAAAAGGCATAAAGCGTCAACTGTAGATACCTGGTCAGACCAGGACAGGGTCACAGTATGAGGCCGGCCACGATAGAGCGTTGGCTAGCTACAGGGCCGCATTTAGGTCCACTGAGCAACTTACCTTAAATCCTGGTTTGCTGAGCATTGAGAGGATCCACATTGAAGATGCGTCGTTCAGCCGAATCGACACATCAGATCCGTGATGCGGAGAGGCTGCAGTGTGAGGTGCTGCGTCAATGTCGAGGCTCCCGTCGACCAGGTCTTGCGATGAGAGGTCCGGAGTTGAGGATGCGTGGCACAGTCAGCACGATGCATCAACCTTGAAGAGCTGCAAGGTTGCGATGTGGATTTTGTCATTGTCAAGGCTGCCGTCGGATGCGAGGGCCTGCACTCAGGATGCGTCGTAGCAGTGGTTCCAATGCTGCGATGGGCTGTAACGCAATGCAGGCCTTTTTTGGCAGTTCTGATGCACGCAGCCGTGGTGATGTGTGGGTAATGATGAGGGTTGTGCTGTGCGGCAGAGGAGATGCCTCAGTCATGCTGAAACCACAGAGGCTAGCAGGAAACCTTAGACCCACTTCCAAGGGTTCAGGACTGAGGTGGCAGACTCACAGTTGGCAGAGTCTAGATGCTGGGTCAAGGCTGTTGGAGTGTTCTGTCTCAGAGGCTCAAGTCAGGAAGCCAGCCAACTAGCCATTGGAGTTACTCTGGAGTTCTGGGTTCAAGAGATGCAGGTCCAGTTCTTCTCACTCAGGCAAGAGAGCATCCGGTCACCCTGAGTGGGACGGGTATGCCCAGAGCTGATGAGGGGTGAAACCACGAAACCGGTCCTAGGATGCTTGTTTCCAGTCTAGGGAGGACCTGGCCTGCAGTTCGGGCTGGACTGTTCCCATTAGGCACAGGGTCAAAACTGATTTGCATATGGCTGGGTTCAAACTGGAATGGCATGGTGAGCAAAAAAAACAATGGATTTAGGCCCAAGCTCTATGTACTGGGGTGAATGTATGACACTGTTCCGCATTCTGTCCATCAATTGTTGTTTTTGCATTTGTCACCCCAAGTGGGACAGGTATGCCCAGACGTGGGTCCTGTGCTCTCCATGTCACTGGAGTCAAGCTATCCTGCCTGATGAGGGGTGAACCCCTGAAACCAGTCCTAGGATGCTCTTTTTCAATCCAGGGAGGTCCTGGCCTGGCATTTCGGACTGGAGTGTTCCCATTGGGCACAGGGTCAAGACTGATTTGCATATGGCTGGGTTCAAACTGGAATGGCACAGTGAGCAAAACAACAATGGATGTAGGCCCAGATCCCTGTACTGGGTTGAATGTATGACATTGTTCTGCATTCTGCCCATCAATTGTTGTTTTTACGTTAGTGGGTGGCACATTCATTGCTGCAGGCCAACAAGTAGTATTTCATTTACAGGCCCTGGGCACATGTAGTGCCACTTTACTAGGTACAGAAAGGTAAATTAAATATGCCATTTGGAATTATCCAATTCTACCATCTTTTAAGGAGTGAGCATGTGCATTTTAGCACAGATTAGCAATGGTAGAGTACGCACATTACTAAGGCCAGCAAAATAGAGATCAGTAAAAGTAGAGGAGGAAGGCAAATGTTTGCAGGCAAACGACCCAAGGCTGAGAAGTCTAACAAGCAATTTAAGTTCTTTACAGACTGAATAACATGATGCATGTAAGTTACTATATAAGTGTGGGATGGTCCATCTGTTAAGTGATCAGTTATTGTCTGCATTGCAATAAAGATGGGATCATCAAAGTCAAACTGAAAAGTTCTGCAGATCCCAGTCACTCAAAACAATAATTGTAATAAATTTTCAGTGGTCTCAATAGTTGGGTTTTAGACCACAAAGGACTCAAAAATTGGTTCTTCTCCAGACATTACATTGGGCCTTCATATAAGCAACAATATGGTTGAAAAATGTACAGATAGTTCGCAACCATACAGCTGACTACTTTTATGAGGTAAATAGAAGAATATTAAAGCAACCAGCAGATACCTTTAACGCCTTTGTCCATAGCAACACTCTGATAGTAAATCATCGTATTCGAATTTATAGCAAAATCAGGTGGAACCGGAAAGAGCGAACTTACAAAAAATAAACTGAACTGTTTAATTGGTAATATGCTTCAGGCTGAGAAGATATATTTCTCTCTTTACCATCTATGGTCCAATATCTTAAACTGTAGGGAACTCTGCATAAACCAGCTCATACTCCCCTTTGGGAAACAACCTTTACAACACTGCCATTACATCACACTACCTTTACATAGCAGTCATTACATCGCAACATCCTTAACATCGCATGTCATTACAACGCAGCCATTACATTGCATGTCACTACAACACATGTCTTTACAATGCATGTCATTAGAACGCATACCATTACAACGCATAGTACCCTTACACTATCCGACACTTACCCTACTGTTGCACTCACTGGAGTTAGAATAGTAATTATTACCCCTACACTATCCAACACTTACCCTACTGTTGCACTCACTGGAGTTAGAATTGTAATTATTACCCCTATACTATCCAACTATTAAATGCAATGTAATGCTATGCATTGTCATGGTATGCGTTGTAAAGGTATAATGCGATGCAATGGAATGCGCTGTAAAGGTAGTTTCTGAAAATGCGATGTAATGGCATGCTATGTAAAAGAATGCATTGTAAAGGATGTTGTGATGTAAAAACTGTGTTGTAAAGGCATGCATTGTAAATATATGTGTTGTAACATCATACATTGTCCCCTTTTTGCTCATTATTTTTTCACATTAACCCCCTCTACTGACTGATTAAACCTTAAGTTGGAAGCAAGCAGTAAATGCTGTACGTTGTCTGCTATTGAATTCTCTCTAAGTTTAATGTACATAAGTGGCAACATGAACAGATGGGAAAAGTCATCATGAGTGGCCTGAGGTTGGAATGGATGTCTTTTTCCCATGATGCCATGAACTAACAATTAATAATTGTCCTTGATTTATCATGCACCTTGGCTACGGTCCATCATTGTTGGCAGGCAATGAAAAACGGGTAACATAATCAATTAAAAATTCTTAATATTTACTTTGCTTGTATTACAAAAAATCCTAACCGTATCAGAAGCATCAACTTTATATTACACCAGTCTTACTTGTTGCAGAATGCACATTATTCATACATGTTTATTACACCATGGTTTGTTACACTATGGTTGCTTTTACAAGATGCCTAGTTAATATCTCATGCCACCTAGGATATAACCTGAGATACAACGACTTGTGCTTGCTTTATTTCATGCTTACAGGGTAGTGGCACATTCTCTAGATATAGCAATATCCAAGCATATCTTTACTTTTTAAATCATGGTCTTTGGTCTCAGCATTATCATTGCTCATGGTACCAAATACTTGTATTCAAAGCTTTTTACGAAGTAGGTTGTTATAGCTTGTCTAAAGGAAATAAAAGTAGTTTGGGGTCCGATGATGACTGACAGGCTGGTCTATGATCTGAGGCGACGTCTAAATTCCCTTGCTCAATTGTATAGGTGGGTCTGACCAGGAGAATAAGATTGACAGAGTGGTGTGTGAGGAAAGAAGTGAGGATTTCATACTAAATTGTGGGGTAATGAGCCTTCTATACACATGAAGATAAATGTGGGGGTTCTGAGTTTTATCTTGGCTCCTGTGAGGAAGCCTTTCCATTCTTTGAAAAAAGGGGCCATGTGATCACTATTGCTTCTGAACAATCATCATTCATATTCAAGCATTGTGCATCTGAATTATTCTAGGAGGTTGACATAGAGAGAATTAGCATAGTTCATTTATGTGAGGGCTAAAGAATTCTATATTAGGCATCATAGTAAATGTTTTTCCTAATTGGTTTGGGTGGACAAAATCCCCCTTTCATTGATCCTTTTGTGTAAACAATCTTAGGCCGGGGTCAGATTCAAATGTATTGTACATAAAGTGGCAGCAAATGTGGCTGAGTGACAAAAGAAAGACGCAGAAGTTCAGCAGTGAGTTTTGAAAAGCATGTGTTAGGGAGCTAGCCGAAGGATCTTGGTTCTGGCTTTCTTGTGTTTAATGAATTTTTATTAATTATTCAAATTATTTCCCTATTCATTCATTAAGGACATGCAGACTTTTGGAGATATCAGCAAATTGCTAAAGAATCAATCGTTATTTAGAAAGATTCAGGTGTCATCTGTAAAGGAGTGGAATGAGTGAATGAGACTTTCTCACTTAAAAGTAAGCATACAGATGTCAATAAGGATGGGTGAGGTCGATTGCACTGGTGGAAGCAAACTCGGAGGACAATTTTCCCAGTTCCTGGCTCCTTTAGTAGAGGCCAGAGCAGTTTAGATCTTGGCCATGGGCACCAGTGAATACATTCATTTGTTTATCGGTATATGATGGTAGACAATGAGCAGGGTTCTTATGTTGCCATCATCCAGGGAAATCATGCAATTCGATACCGCTAAAAAGGCAGTTCCTACGCTGTCTGGGAAGAAAGCCCAATTGGAAGGAGTCCAGGTTGGGGAGGAATTTAAGTATTTCTATAGTTGCGACAGTACAGGTTTTGCTTACGGCCTTCTTTCAGCACTATATCACACCCAGTTTCCACTTTAACATTTTATTACCTTCGGGCTGGACTGCATTTTTCTACTCTTCATGTAAGTTATTTTCTACCTTCTTTCTTTGAATGTCTTTTCCCATATCTAAATATTAATACTATTCATTTTTTATGAAGTTTAGTAACAATTGAACAGTCCTTGAAACATGTTTGGCTAGGCTCACTATTTTTGGTTTGAAATGATCTGCCTTTGTTGTATTTTCACTTTTACTCAATATCTTTTTCTGATCAGCAGTTTAAGATACGTTGTGAAATGTTTGATGCTGTGTTAAAGGCAACAACTACAATGAACACATATTTTTATCCTTTATGATGAGAGATCAAAATCTTTTGAGGATTGAATCTCTTTTGATCCAAAACTTCAGTACTTCAAAAACAAAACCCCACTAGTTTTTAGCCAGTAAGAAGTCAAATTGGAAGATCAGATGAAGCAATTTAGATTTGTACACAGTATTTTCTAAAGTTACAGCTAGAGGCTAATCCATTCTTTTATATTATACAGTAGTTTCTACTGACCTGCTGCCTGGTGAAGAAATTGTGTGGTAGGTGACCTTCTCTATGTCAAGGACAGGGTTGATCAAAACATTTTGCAATGGATCTTAGTCGCATTTGTGATACTGAAACGGAGTGGAGATAATGTACTGTATTTTCTTTCAAAGGCAAAGTATGAGAAAGGAATCTCCTGGAGCTTTACAAATGAAGTAACCCATATTTGACTTGATAGAAGATGGCCTAGTAGACACCCTTACCATGTAGGAGGAGTGGATCACCAATTTGCTAATGGGAGTAGATTTCTTTTGAAGCTCAGAATTCTGAATTGGGATGGCAGGAGTTGAGATGGGAGGCAGAGGATAAGTCTTATAGAACGAACATCTGATATAGGAATTAGTATTTTGCTCATAAAATGGGGGTGAGAAACTTTGGAATTGTATTAGAATTGCCTATGTTCTCACCATTGAGGACTGACTGAATTATCCTTTAAGATATCCCACTTGAACCATTGCAAAGAGAGAATCCAGCTTGGTTGGAGGAGGAGAGAAGCCAGTCCTTCCTGCTGCATTGGAAAATTCCTGTCTGAATGGAAAATATGTCAACGGCATTGTCTGAAAATTCACATTTCCACAATACAGAAGCTGTTGCACCTGTCTCCCACAGACTAACAGGAGTAAAGTTGGTCAAATACCTGTAAGTAAGACTGGAGAATACCTAGGGACCTGAGACAGAGGTAGCAATAGCCTGTCTTTAAGATTTCTATGTGGTCATGTTATTACTGGTCATTTCTTGTGGATATGGTAATTGAGATGTAGGAACTCACAAGCTTTGCACACAGAATACCTAGGGACCTGAGACAGAGGTAGCAATAGCCTGCCTTTAAGATTTCTATGTTGTCATGTTATTACTGGTCATTTCTTGTGGATCTGGTATTTGAAATGTAGGAACTCACAAGCTTTGCACAGAGGATGCCTTGTTCCCATTCAACAGCATTTTGATAAAAATAAATACCTGTATGCCATTTCTTTGATTATAACCTTCAATACCCCTTATCTGATTTTAATCATTTTAACCCATTTTTCTTTTGAATGTTTGCCTTGCTTACCGCCCTGCTATTAAACCTCAAGCGCTTTTTAACTGATTTGTTGCTTGTCTAGTTGTGGTGCGCATACAACATTCAATGTATATGATGCAGGCCTGGCTCCTTGAGACAGTCTCTCATACAGACCTGGGGATTGATTTCTCAGAGAAACCAGATTAGCTTTACAACTCAGATAGATTATCCTTGTGGAAGTTAAGTTTCAGCTCACATATGATATGGCCTCTCCTACGGCCCAGTGCTCCGATCTTTAACAAAAGACATGACTTGGCAGGCTGAGATATATTTAAAAGGCTACTTAGGTGGGTGACACTATCAGTGCTGCAGGCACACTGGTAGCATTTAACTTACAGGCCCGGGTACAGGTACTACCACTTTAGTAGAGACTTACAAGAAAAACAAATGTGCCAATTGGATGTAATCCAATATTACCATGTTTTAGAAAGTGAGCCCAATCACTTTACCCGGATTAACAGTGGCAAAGCGCACAAAGTCCTACGAGCCAACTGGTTCAGAAAACAGGAGGGTGGATGCAAAAGGTTTGGGGATGGCACTACAGAGAGGGCCAAGTAGCTTAAATTTACAGAGTTTAATATCTAACTAAAGAACTGTAGGTGCCCAAAGTTTTTCTTCGGAGCCTGGTGCTGCCGAATGCCATAGTGATTGAACAGCATGACTGCCTAGTCTTGATTCCAATTGATGCCTATTTTTTATTACACAACTCTTTCTACCTCTTTATCTCACCCTTGAAGGTTTTTGTTTTATCCCTACTTTCTCCCATTGTCACTGTTTCCCTATCTTTCTCTTCCTCCTTCTTTCTCCCCTTTCTGCTTTATATCTATTTTGCGATGCAGCAAAGTCTAATTATGAAAAATAGGTCGCGAAAAATAAATGCCGGATCACACCACCTGCAACAATTAAACCCTGTCTCTTTGCCGCACATGGAATGATGCTACTGTGAAAAAGGCAACCTGAATTGTTCTATAAAAGGCATTACTAAAGCGTTTTTAATCTTTGAAGAAAATGTATTTATTTTTGCTGAAACAGTAGATAAAAATGCAACACTGGAACCAACACTAATCAAGTAATAATGTTCAGTTTTATACCAGTTAAAATGCAATCTTTTTTTAACCTTTGCCACATTCAGGAGGCAGCTATTGTTTCACAATACAGCCAAAGCGCATTTTGGCTTCAACCCCAGACATCTATTGTGAGCAACGGATTGGAACTGCTTTTCTTCACATAGAAAAACACGAGCTTAAAATTTAAATGGGAACTGTTGTCATCCACTTACCCAGTCCTGTCATGTAATAAATGAGTCACAGCTTTAACATTTCAGAAATGAAGTGTCATCACCAGAAATAATGGTG